>NC_143438.1:92730000-95130000 GCF_987193195.1 Phasianus colchicus
ACACAATGATATAATCTTTTCAAATTATGAGAACAGTGTCTCCCTAATCTCATTGCTATTGGCCAAGCCAAATAATAGAAAAAAAAAAAGTGTAATTACAGTGGAATTACATTGCAATTAAAATATAATTACACTACGCTTTTTTTTCTGCTCAATCAATAATTATTTCTGTTGATATAATAAGAACATTAACAGCATGAATGAATTGTTTCTTAGCTCCTTTATATTCTCTTGCCTCCTTAATTGAATATATACCACTGCAATGTTATTTACAGTATTTATTCTCAGCAATACTCTGAACACATCAGTCACTTATTTTGCAAGACATGAGGATGTGTGCATATGTGTGCACGTATGTGTAAAATATTACTACATGTAGTATGTCCTATAATTATCAATTATATTATTATATTATCAGACAATTATATTGCAATAATAATATATATTGTAATGGAGTATAATTGTATTACATTTGTATTTGTGGTATTAAAGTGTGTCAGAGAACATACTTATCATAATTACACTGCAATTGCTCTTTAACAAGAGTGGAGTTACAGTCATCATATTATGAAATATGACAGTGTTATCATTATGCATTATTTGTATTAAAGTACAGCTTAGAGGGCTTTTTAATTGGGATCTACTTAAGAAGATAGTGGTCTTCCACTGGTAGGGAAGAGATCTAGAGAAAGCACTTATAAAGGATTCCAGCTCAACAATATTTTCAGCACATGGTTTGGCATCTGGATCTTTACTTTGAGGTCCAGCTTCTGTATTCCCATGAAATGTCCTCACTGAACAGTGCTATTAATGAAAACTTCTGCCAAAGGCATAAGGATAGTACTGAGTCACATATATGCCTATGGAATCTTGTCTGCTGGTGCAGGACAAAGTGAAGCATCAAGATCTTTGGATTACAGTGGTTTTTCTGAAACCTTGCCCTGCTGCTGATACTTTTTTTTTTCTTTCTGTGGACAGCCCCAGGAACCTAGAGTGGCTGATTCAGATTTGTACCTCAGCATAGATGTCTAATCTAAGGATAGTTCGAGCTAATGTTTTATAGGTATCTTCCAGATGGTCCTATAAGCATTTTCTTAAATAGGCATCAGATACAATGCACAGATTTTAGAAGACTTCTTTCTATATTCTAGCTTAACCTATAGGTTATACTGGCACCATCTATCTTCTCTTTCTGGACCCAAGATCTCTCTGAATTATAGAATCATAGAATGGCTTAGGTTGGAAGAGATCTTAAAGGTCATTTAGTTCCAACCTCCCTGCCATAGGCAGGGTTGCCAGGGGTCAGGCTGCCCAGGGCCCCATCCTACCTGGCCTTGAACACCTTCAGAGATGGGGCATCTACAACTTATTTGGCCAACCTGTTCAAGTGCCTTACCATCCTCTGAGTAAAAAAATTCTTCCTAACATTTAACCTAAATTTCTCCTCTTTTGGTTTAAAGCTATTTTCCCCTTGTCCTGTCAGTATCAGACCATGTAAAAAGTCAATCTCCCTCCTGCTTCTAACTCCCTTCTAGTACAGGAAGACAGCAATTAATTCTCCCCTTCTTGAGGAAGAGCCTTCTCTTCACCAAGAAAGACATCCCTGGGATTCTCCCCTGGGATATTCCTTAGCCTGGTAAAACTGTCCTGCAGTTGTAGTGAGGACCCTAAGTGAGGAGGTAGGAAGGCAAACACATCTGCTCCACCAACAACAGCACGTGGAAGGTGATCCCTGAAAGAGACAAGGTCACTTGCATGCTGCAAATTCACCTCCCAGAGTGCATGTCAAAGCCATCTGCCTTTTGTCAGATGTGACTATTAGACTTTCTCTCAGAGAGAGATGAGTTTGGAGATTTTGATGCTCCAAACAAAATTCCCTTCCAAGATCACAGAATTATAGAATATCTCAAGTTGGATGAAACCCATAGGGATCATCGAGTCCAACTCCTGGCTGCACATATGACCACCCAAAATTCAAATCCTATGTCTGAGACCAGGATATGTTTGGCAAAATCTGGTCACTGCTTAATGGAGCCAACATTCTTTGATCTATACAATTCTTCAGCTGCCTTAACAAACCAATGCCAAAGAGTCTGAGATTGAAGCAATCATTCCTGATCTCATTAGCAGTCAGGCTTGCAGATGTGTGGGCTTTACTCAGGACAAAATGTAGAGGTCTCTCGCTGAATTGACATTGTCACTGTAGTTTATTCTCCAAATTAAAATCTTAGCTTCTTGAGGGATGTGTGTACTGTTATGGCTTAATCTGCCAAAGGCAGAAACAAACAACCTGAACAAACATTTCCTTTCTGCAGTATTTATGATTCACCAAAACAATTGCTCTTGGCAATTGTGCAAAGCAGGAACTTCATTTCAGTAAAAATTAGTTGGACAAATATACTGCAATGTAGGCTTGGACAAGAATGTGTCTGAGTGTGTGGGCTTCTTATAGGATATTCAAGGAGCTCCAAGCAGAGGAGGATGAATCAGGATGAATGGGCAAGAGAAAAATCAAGAAGATGCAGAAAAGAGATCTTTACAGCTGCATGAAAACAATATATAGGCATTGAACACAGGAATAAAGAGATGGATTCCTGGCCCCGCTGACGTCAGTGAGGCTTCTTGGATTCAGTGAATAACTTTGGATTTATAATTAGTCAGATGGTTCTTCTTTCCTAAGAAAATAGCTGCTAACTATACAAGTAGGTTCCCACACTGCTGGAGTTCAGTCTCCACATCCAACCAAATATCACAGGCCTTTTCTTGAGACATTCTGGCCTCAACATATTAACTCTGGAGGTAATAAGTTGACTTTTAAGTTTTTTGTTATTTTTTAACCAGCTTGCTGATATTTTTGGAGTCTTCCTTTCCATCATGCTGTCTGTCCTTACCAGAGGGCTAGGACACTTCTCCCATTTGCTTTTCTGGACTCTCATTTTACCCTAATTCTTTCTGAATCTGAAAAATGAAGCATCATTCCTACTATGTTTTTTTTTTTAAATATATTTGATAGGATGTTTTTTGTTTTTTTTTAATATGAGTTTCAAATCAATCAGAATTCCTAAATCATAACTTTGAGAAGTGTTAATGTCGTTTTATATGAGCATTTGTCTCCTTGCCCATGCTGCCAACTGGAGGACAAAAATTTA
Organism: Phasianus colchicus; assembly: GCF_987193195.1. Classification (NCBI taxonomy): domain Eukaryota; kingdom Metazoa; phylum Chordata; class Aves; order Galliformes; family Phasianidae; genus Phasianus; species Phasianus colchicus. The sequence continues at coordinate 92,733,150 of NC_143438.1, forward strand.
CTGTGGGACTGTGAGCAAAGACAACCAGTCATTCCAGTTTCCAGTTTCCATTGGGCTGAAGCTAGCTTTGTAACATTTTGATGGAAATTAAATTGATGCTTACTATCTTGCAACAACACATTTGGCCTCATGTTGTATTCCTGCTTTTCATTTTTTCTTAGTGGTATAAACTGTTGTTGCTGAGCTTGTTAGGGAGGTTACAATGATCTGTAGTTGGACCTCCAAATTCAGTGGCCATTCTCTTAAGCTGGACGTCCTAGGAAAAGTTCTCACAGAGCTGTATGCTGACAAAATTTCATAGATCATACATTTCCAATTAAGCTCACAAGGTTCATATAACTCCATTTTCTTGAAGAAACTTTGTTGTAAAATATGCTGTAAAATTTCCTGCTGGCTCGCACATTTATTACCTGAGTTACACAACAGGCTGCATGATTCCCAGAATGGCAAGGACTGTAGAACAATGCAACAGCATTAAATGTTTACCACAATCCATGTCCACTATTGCTATGCTTTCCCAGCAGCAGGTAAAATGGCAAGAGAACAAGAAAGAATTTCACCCAGTGCTGTTAGGAGTGAGTGGGTGGACAGGACCATTTTCACCAGGGTCCCTCTGACTAGCATGGACCTGAAACAGTGCAGTTTCTGCTCAAAATAGCATGCCACAGGCAGAGACATTTTGTTTTTCTTAAAAGCAAACAGAGTTGCTAAGAAACGAATATTGCAGAGACGGAAATCCACAAAAGGTTTGACAGTTGCTGAGTGGTGCATGTTAGATTGTCTTAGCAAACATGGCCACACAGATAGCAGAGAGGAGTCAGTTGATTCCCTATCTAGGTATGGTCCTTCCAGCAAGAAGGTCACCAGTCACTCCTCGCATCTTTTCCTCTGGCAGACAATTGACAAACTAGAGGTGTAAGAGGGGCATGGCTCAAAAAACCCAGAGGATTTGCTAAACTGGGAAAACTGAGTAGATAGAAGACTTTGAAGGATATGCTCTCCAGTATTCCTGTCTGTCTAAGGTGGGAGCAGTGGATAAGATTAATGAGTGCTTACAATTCTTTTTATCTTTGCTCCTGAAGGTTCTGATTTTGGAAACCCTTTCTTAGGAGGCATTCAAAGCCAGGCTGGATGTGGCTCTGGGCAGCCTGGTCTAGTGGTTGGTGACCCTGCCTATGGCAGGGGGGTTGAAACTAGATGATCATTGTGGTCCTTTTCAACCCAGGCCATTCTGTGTTTCTGTGATACTTTCTTGTTGGACCTCCAAGGACAAATAATGGATCTAGGAACGTGCCAAAGATGGCTATCCTTTATATGGCTGCATTTCAGTATGTATGTGAGTGCATGCATGGAGATTCTCTTGAAGGATAATAAGATAACAGTATGGATGGAAAATACTGCAGAAGAATGAGATGTTGAAGGGATAGTGCTCAATTTAGACCTTGAGAAAAGAAAGATGAGCACTACCTGGAATAGCTTAAGAGCCATCTCCACTCTCCAGTGCATTGTTATTGTTAGGTATGTTATTCAGGAGGACAGAATTGGAAAAAATATAATAATATTAAAATAGAAGATAAAAGCAAAGCAAACTAAGACTGAGCCAATCCGATTAATAAAGGATGCCAGGAGTTGGTGTTAATTTGCGTCTGATTTAAAGTGTCTGGTGGGTGGAGAGAGAACAGCCCACAAGAAGCAGCTGGGCTCCTTTTCCATCCCCCAGCCCTGCTGTTGGTGCAGCATGCTGGGGAAAAGAGGATCACACAATCATGCAATTCATCTCCTTGCTGTTGCACTTTCCAAAGGCAAAGGACAAGTGAAAGGGGGAGAAGGGAAGAGAAAAAGCTGCAGTCCAGTTCTCATGAAAAATATCAACATCAAACATTATGCTTCCGCTTGCCTAGCCAGGGTCAACCCATCCTACTGTTGCTTACCAGCCCTATGTGAAATTCTATGACAAAAAGGAGGAGCTGAATTGATGCTTTCCCATGTTGTGTCGCTGGGGTCAGGTTGAGTGATGAAGAGAACGTTCTAATCAGCCAGGATGGGCTGGCAGTGTTCACTGTCCCTCCATGAGGAGACAAAGTTCCCAATTTATTTTCATATTTGGATGAGGCAGAGACAAACACCCTCGTTGACTTCCAGCGTTTGGAGAGGGAGTGAGGGAGAAGAGGTTGGTAAGCTTCATATTAGTGTACCTGATTCATCTCTTGGGCTCCTAACAAGGGACTTTTCAAAATCAGTGCAGTGAAATCGTATCTCCAGAAGAAGAGCTGGCCAAAAGGAGCTTATGGCTTTTTGAAAGACCTGATGAAGGGTGGAAATCATGATCCATGGGTTGCTGGCATGGTGCAAAGTCCAGGAAAAAATCTGTCTTGCTTGGAAGCCATGTGAAGATCACAGAATCACAGAATCATTTGAGTTGGAAGAGACCACTAAAGGTCATCTAGTCCAAGTCCCCTGCAATGAACAGAGACACCTACAGCTAGATCAGATTGCTCAGAGCCCTGTCCAGCCTGACCTTGAATGTCTCCAGGGATGGGACGTCCACCGCATCTCTGGGCAACCTGTGCCAAGGACTTCGTTCAGACCACAGGTGAAGGTGGCTGGCTTACCATAGTGCTGCTCTCCACCACAGATCAATCCAAACCAACAACAGTGATACCTGGATTTGCTCTCCACAGAGAGATCTCTACCACCCTCTGCTCTTCTAGCGAAACAAGAGGACAAACTTTTTGCCATTCATGTCACAGAACAGAACCATAGAATCATTAAGGTTAGAAAAGACCTCTAAGATCAATTAGTCCAACCAGCAACCCATCAATACCATGTTCACTAAACCAAGTCCTTCAGTGCCACATCTCCACAGTTCCTGAACACCTCCAGGGACAGTGACTCCACCACTTCTCTGATCATCCTGTTCCAATGCACCACCACTCTTTCTCAGAAGGAATTTTTCCATGTCGATTCACTCCCTCCCTCTGAGGTTATGCCTCTCCTTGTTAATAAGTAAGGGATTAAGTGCAAGCACAAATGAAGTCCCGTGGTTGTCTGGACCATTTAATTTATTGCATGCTCCCTGGTGCAATTTTGGCTCAAGACGGTGCCAGGACACAGTCTGGAAGATGGCTGAGCCAAGGGACTGTCTCCTGCAGGCCTGTGGGATGAAGCCAGCCTGTTTTGCAGAGGAGAGCTGAGGTGTGTGGCTCCAAGCTGTGCCATGTTTGGCTCCAGAGCCGGAGAACAGTCCCTGCTCTCTGTTTAGTTCGGTAGCGTAGACGTAGCCCGTGGAGACAGACAGCAAAAGGGCAAATTAGCATTTAGTTGACATGTGAATTCCTGTTCTTTAGGAACAAAAGAAGGGCCATCTGCTCATTGTGTCTCGCACGAGGTGGGGGCTTTCACTCACCACCAACCCGATCTGGATTTCAGCCCATCACAGAATGCTGAGATACGGCATACCTTCTTGGTAGTGTCACGGAGACTGAAGATGTCCACCTTGCCCCACTTGCCAACCTACTTTTGAAGCAAAAAAAGGCAGAGATCCACACCTCCTGGCACATTCCTGGAAGGACTGCTTTTCTTTTCTGCAGTTCCTAGCTTACTGAGGCTGATTCCTGGTCTGCACACATGGGTTTGTCATTGCAGGGCTGCCAGGGAACACCTGGCTCGTTGCATGCTGAGGTTTCTCTAAACAGGTGCAGGGCTGGAAGCAGGAGGAACAGTCTCAAAATCTCTGGGGGAAACTAGAAGCAGAAGAAATGCCTGAATGTGGCTTTGCTGTTGAGGTCTGTTTTAACAGTGTCTTGGGTAGAAAACTATATCTAAGCCCTGTCAGTTTGCAGTAAACCACCAACTCCCCTCCAGCTCCTCACTCCAGCACTATCTGCCTGTGTCCCCGACCAGGGAGGAAAACCCATACAAAATGAATGAGCACATGAAAATCACAGGCTCTGCTGTCATCTGTGATGAAACACCACCTGAGCCCTTCTCAAAATGAATATAAACCATCCTCCTCCAATCCTTCATCTTCATCAAGGTGGCACGCAGACAGCTAACACCAGCCCCAAACCAGCACAAATCACTCCGTAATATCCTCCAGCATCTCCTGTGATTAAACAAAACTCGAATTTATTGGGAAGTGCCTCCCAATATCTGCTGTACTTGCCCCTCACCACGAAGCAATCCTTCCTCTCATCTCACTTTGCTAAAGGGCTCCTGGAGAGAAAGACTAAAAATGGGAAAAACATACATCTGGTTCATTTATGTAAATCCTGTGCTGCTTGTGAGGCTGATAGATGAGATGCAAGGAATACTCTGGTAACTGTGCTATGATTGCATCCCTTTGCCTGTCTCTGTGCATACGAGCTTCTTAGGATTTGTGGTAGTGGATCTTAAAAGGCTCAATAGTTAGCTCAAGCATGGCTATGGGTATTATGCTCCAGAGGGGTTTCATGGAATCATGGTTTATGCTGAGTTGGAAGGTACCCACAAGCATCATTGAGTCCAGATCCTGGCTCCACAAAGGACCACCCAGAATTCAAACAGTTTTCTGAGAGCATTGTCCTTGAACTATGGCAGCTTGGGACTGTGACCTGGGGAGCCTGTTTCATGCTCACCAGCATCTGGTGAAGAACCTTTTCGTAATACTTAACCTGACCCTCCCCTGATGCAGCTCCATGTTATTTCCTTGGGTTTGGATCATGGCAGAATGCCCTCCCAACCATCTCTCTCCCAAGCAGTGCAATGGCACAATGCAGGGCATAGCATAGGGCCAGGGATTGGACAGGCAACACGGATGAAGTCAATTCGAGTGTTTTCTTCCTCAGTGGGACTTGTGACACTCCATTTGGTATTAAGCTCTGGCCAGTATTTATTTAGTAGAGAAGACATACACCTTGTGGTTGCTAATAACCCTGCACCTCCCTATCATAAAAACAAGAATGGATATTTTGGGAAGGTGGAAAGGCCCATACAATTCTATCTGGATGCACAAGATAAGACTGAAGGAGGCTTTTCCCCCAGCTTTACCTTCTCAACTGCTAGGAAGAAGAACAGACACTTCTGGGACTGTTAGTTGCATTCAGACCATCATGTCTAACAGTGACTGATGGACTTGTCCTCCACAAATTCTCTAATCCGTTTTGGCACTCTTTTATACCTTTAGCCTCCACAGCATCCTGTGGCAATGAGTTCCCCAATTGAATTACAAGCTGTGTGAAAAAGTACTTCCTTTTGTTTGTGTTCAGTCTTTGGGGTCAGTAAGGATGGCTTTTCTGCGTCACGAGGCTTAATGCACTCCTGCTCCCCCTGTCCCTTGGGGACCCTGAAGAGAAGTTGCTCTAGAAATGCACATATTTATCATTATTTTCTTTTATAAGTTCAAGTTGCAAACTCCAACTGCTTCAAGGTCATAGCTGGATCCAAAACTTCTGAGACATCAGGTACATTCCTGATTCTTTCCACGTTAAGGGGCTGTGAACAACTGGGAAGAAATATCCCACACTCACCTTCTCTGGGTTGGACAATTCTACATTATTTATAACTTTGGGACATTCCTGTTCTCCCTCTCTAGAATCTTACCAGAGGACTTTAGAACCCCTTCTTTCGGACAATATAGGATAAACTGAAATCATTTGTATGTAGAACCATTTAAAGTTCTCTGCTAAATATAAGACGGGGGAAGGTGAGGCAAGGGACAGATATGACTTTAGTTTCCTCAAATAATCAGTATTTTTGGTGGTATGCTCTGACACGTGCCTAGGCCCCATATTCTTCCTGCTGAAACATGCAGGAAAACTGCAAATCTGAGCAACACCATCTCATGGTATTTCTGCTTGCACTTTAAATAGACATCCTCAATGGGCATAGGAAACTGAATGCCTAAAATTATGAGCTGAATTCCTGGTGTCAGAAGGGAAAACATTCTCAGTCCACTTTTAACCGCTGAGACTGCAGCATTCAAAAAGCTGAGCATGGTGTACAGGCATAATTACTGTAGAAAATTGAGTCCTTATGTAGACTTTCCTTCTCTATCCAGATGCTGCCTGGAGAATCTATCACCATCATTGGGGTAGTGTCAACATTGCTAGATGGGGAAACTGAGGCATGGACATGGAGAGAGAGAACAATGCCCTAGAAGTTAGCAGGAGAGCTCATTTAAAATGGTGTATTATGGGCTGGGATCTTCCAACCCAAGCCATTCTATGATTCTATGATTCCTGTCCTTTCTTCAAGCTGCTACGGAGTAGGTGATGATCACACAAACCAGTGGGTTTTCAGTCCAGAGAAGTCCATAGGCCAAACAGGAACTGAGCTCTAGGTGGTCTGTCCAAGGCAATAGTTTTTTCTTTACCCTGCTTTTTTTTAAGTGTGAATCTTTGGCTGTCTCTGCACCTAACACCACAAGACAACAAGCAGTGGCCCATGGTCACTTGCACATCTCAAGACAGTCCCTGGCATGGTTTAGACCCCAGCCAACAAGTACCACCCCAACAGGCACAGCTCAGGAGACAGCATTAGGCACTGTGGCAAAGCTGCTCTGCTTTAGGAGGTAGTTTAGCTATAGGGACACGAGTTTCATCCTGCACATCCAGACCCCTCTAACCAGTCCCAAACCCCGGGGGCTCCCATTTAGCTCCCCAGCTAATGACAATGCTTTTATCCTCCTGCTGGCTTTCCAATCAATCATATTGCAGTTCCCAGCACAAATGAATGGAGGGGGAAATGGTGTGGCTCCTGCCTGCTTTCTGCCACTCAAGATGATGACCTTGCCCTCAGATGACCTCTTGTGTAACTTTCATACTGAGAAACGGAGGGAAAAAATGCCTCAAAGGGCTGGTTGTGAAGTATTTATGGGAAGAAATAAGGCAGGAGGAGATTTATAGAATTTGTGAGAATAATCTTGGGGGTGTCTAGCAGTATGCTACTGTATGGGAGATACCACTGATGGTGATGAAGAGAAGCTGGGGAAGACAAGGAGTGAGAGTGATGCTGGCATGGAGGAACTGCACATCTCATTGGGATCAGGAGAGCTGTGCTTTCCTTGGGAGTGAGGAAATGTCCAGGAGCTGTGTAGCACAGCCACTATTCTAAATCTACTGTGTCTTAGCACAGGGTATAATCCTGCTCTTCTAATGGAAAATTAGATATGTTGTTCTGATGATCTGCAACAGATACCTCCTGTCAAGAACCCCATAGACTCCTTGACCTTGCTATGCATTGGCATCCAACCCATCCCTACACCATGGGATCTTTGGGAAATTCCAAGTCTTGATTTATATTCCCATCAGGCTATGCCAATAATATTACACTCTATTTGAGGAATGCTGAGGACAAACAGCTGCAGCTCCAGCTGAGGTGATGTTTAAAAGATGCCAAATGCACACACGACAGCTGTCTGAGGCTGCGTTGGACCAACAGAAGGTGCTGCAGAGCCTTGGGCTCTATTCCCTTGGGCAGCCACATCTGGAAGCAGATGGAGAACATCTGTCCCTCTTTGTCTGCCAGTTTTTCACTACAGAAATGTGTTTCAGGGTCTGAGATTTTAGGGTCCTATCTTGTTGCTCAGGTGTCTCTTGATCCCATTCACTGAAAAAGAAAAACAAAGAAGCAGAGCTAGGAGCTGGGCCTGATTCTTTTTCATCTCTGCGTGAGAGTTTTAACCATTGATCCTTCTTTAGTTAGCGTGCTCTGAAGAAGGCAGTTCTATTTTCAGGGTTGTTAATACAATACCAGGATGTCCCCACAAGCAATTCCCGATTATGGCATCAAACATTTTCCACCCTACTCACACTGTTCCTGCAGGCTGTCCCACATCTCCTGGAGTCTACTTCCAAAGTGTGCAACTTTCCAAGAGGATATGGGGGTAACTGGGATGAAGGATGCACAAGCATGATTTATTAGTAGAGCTGGGAGATGAGAATCTACACTCAGGAGACTGGGATGGATAGAGGCAGAGGGCACTATGTTGGTCTCTGCAGTGGCATAGCAAATGTACTAGGTCATTAGAGATCTCTGCAGAAGTACAAAACAGCAGCAGAGAAACAGGGCTGGATTTCTGTTGATCTGACCCTTGCCTGCTTCCCAGAAGGGTTTTGTCCATGTCTAGCTCTCAGGATTTGGGTCAGATCCTGACCCATGAAGCTGCAGAAGTTCCTTCCACAAGGGAATTGTGTTGGTTTAGCATCCTTTTCATGATGTGTCCCCGAAATGCCTCTGGAGGGGCAGATTGAGATATAAGGGATTTCTCTGAAATGCCCACCAAACCATCTTTTTCCCTTCTTTAGGTGCTGCTTTCTGCTTTGCCAAAAAGTCTTCATAGGTAAACTCTTTTTGGAAAAGGTGAGAGTAAAGGAACTCCTTGTCCAAGACAGAAGAAAAGGAAAACAGATCATTAATAATAAGCAAGAAGTATGATTCTAAGCACTAGAAGAGAGGATGCTCCATGCCCCATCCCTCTCTAGGTGCTGGGAAGAGCAGTTGGGGCTGAGCCCTCCTTGACTTCTCCGTGCACTGTCAGGGTGACAGATGCTGCATTATTTCTCCAGGCACTTCCACCGTGCTTTGCTCATTTGCCTTGGTAGCAAGAAGAAAAATTCCAAGTGGTTGCAGCATTTTTTTTTTTTTCTTCTTCTGTTAGCAGTGAGTAAGGACAGAGCGTATTCATATCCCATGTTTTCTCACAGTAACAAGGGACTGAGCTTTGCAGGGCCAGCCAGCTTTCTGCCTCTGGCAAAAGGGATATTTTGTTTGATATCGAGGGATTTTTTTTTATGGGAAGCCCCAGGAACGGAGGATTAGCTTGATGACAGTAGCTTTCACCCTGCTGGGATGTCAGCATTGTGTAGCAAGGTCAGGAGAGAGAAAAACAGAGGGAGGCAAATCTTGGACGAGAGCACATATGAGCACATGGGCAGAGAGACAGTAGTTGGGATATGGCTGATCAGGGTGTTTGGAGAGGTTCTATGGGCAGTGGTGGAGAAGAATGCCTTCTCTGCAGTCACTGTTTTGCTATTTTTCCCATTTTTTATTTTATTTTATTTTTTTACATGGAGAGTGAGTGTGTGTGTGTGTGTGTTATTTGTGTGCATGTCTAACAGTGCCCTCCATTGGCCAAACCCAGACTACTGCACTGAAAGTCCCCTGTCACCAGCAACACTGAGAAAGGTAGCTGTTACCCCACTGGGCAACTCACAGAGCCTGAAAGCACTTCAGATTTCATTTGCTTGATAGTCTTCTCCTGCCTGCGCAGAGCTGAGATCACTGTGCTGGGGCACAGCTGAAAAGCTGGGCATGGCAACGTGAAGATCTTTATCTGTGATGTCATAGAATCACCATAGAATCATAGAATGGCCTGGGTTGAAAAGGACCTCAAAGATCATCCAGTTTCAACCCCCCTGCTATGTTCAGGGTTGCCAGCCACCAGACCAAGCTGCCCAAAGCCACATCCAGCCTGGCCTTGAATGCTTCCAGGGATGGGGTATCCACAGCTTCCTTGGACAACCTGGTCTTGATGGGATGGAGTGAATTGTTATAAGGACTATGCAGGATGGCAAGAAAAGGAGGTGTAAGCAGAATCAGGGCAAGTCCCAGTGCCTTCCTGCTCACACTCATCCCATACAGTAACGGGATCACAGAATGGCTGAGGTTGGAATCTCTGGGTCTATGGGGTCCAACCCCTGTTCAAACAGGGATACCTTCAGCCCAGGACCATGTCCAGATGGCTTTTGAAGATCCACAGCCTCTCTGGGTGATCTCTCCAGGCCAGATATGGCACACAGATGTGTGCAGAAAGAAAGGGATGTGAGAGTGGAGGGAATCTGCAGCCTTAGCTCCAGATTCACCATTGCTGTGGGAATCTGAGGGGCACCACCAAAACAGCTCATCGAGACTGGCAAAAAATTTCCAGTGACCAGTGAAGATCCCTTGAGCAGCCCAGGTCCTATGTAAAATACTGTCTTTGCCTGGGTTTGTTTAAGTTTCAAAAACCTATGTGGTGCTGTATTTCTGACTGTGCTTGGTTCAGTGTGTGCCAAGGTAGGGTGGTGAATGCTCAGCAAGAGGAAGTACAAAAAGACTACTCTGGTTGCTGGCTATGATGTGAAGGTGCATGGACCATTTTGAACCCTTCATTTGACCATCTCTAATACATACACAATGAAATCAAGAAGGCAGGGTCTTTGGGACCTCCTTCTATGGCTGTTTGGAATGAAAAGTTGTCTTTCACGTATTTTTGCCCTTTGGTTTGTCCTTGTGAAATACAGGCAAGGGATGGTCCATGATATTTCACAGTAACCTGCTGTCCTCAAGCCTTTCTCCCGCAAAGTCTCTGCCAGACTCTTCTCTCACTGGAATATGGTTGACATGTTGTACAGGCTGGAGCTAAGGAATGGGACAAGGCATGGATCTCTCTCTAAGAGAGATCCAAGCTAATTAAATACTACCTGTGTCAACTACCATGGGATTATAGGCCAGTTGACCAATGTGCCATTGACCTGTGATCTTCAGCAGTTGGGATAACCTGTCTTTCATGCTATTCAAATCAACTCCTCAGATGGAGACTACAGACACTTTTGTACGTCCCTGCTGGGATTTTTCACGATTAAAGCATAGAAGATTGATCTCTTTGCTAAAATGCAGCATCCAAACCACTGCCTATCACTTATTCCCCATGTGTATTGAGCCAGAGATATGGGCATGGAGGGGAAGGGTTGCTTACTCACTTCTTCTGCTTTAAGAAAAGATCCCTACTTCAGTAAGAGTCAACTGATGGAGAAAAAATATGTTTATGTTCCTTATGGTGAAATCTTCCAGATGGGGCTGTATTCAGGGGAAATAAATTCTGAGGCCTAACAACCGTAACACAGTGTCCCATTAACGGGTCTGTTTAGTTAAAGTTTGTTGACTTTTACAGTATTTTTCCCAAAAAGGGGCAAGAGGAGGGTGCATTTTATGCTTTCTGTGTCTTCACTAACAGAGTTGTGGCTGGCATAAGAAAAATTGAGTTAATGGAAGGCAGGATGAATCCCACATGCTGAAGTCACCATCAGGGACTGGATTTTGGCACAAGCCATCAGCACTCAGCCCTGTCTTATCATCTTGTTGCTATGGAGGCACATACTGGCTCCTGCAGGTTTCTTCATGAGCTGGACCAGAGGTTAGAACGATTCTGGCTGGCTCATGGGTGTGAAGGTCAGATAGACTTAAGCTATGCACCCACTACCAAACAGCATTAAATGCTCAGGAATTGCCCTAAAGCAAAGGAGCAAAGAAGAAAAGGGTCCCCTCATCTTTGTTACTTTTCACTAGGCAAGCATGCTTTGCTCACCAAAGCTGATATTTAAGGCATCCACAGTCATCTGCAGGCAACCCCTCCTGCTAATCATGATGACCTTTCTGGAAATTTATAGGATGTTTGCTTGATGCCTGTGGTTTTCCTTGCAACCATGAGCTACTTTGCACATCCACCGAGCTGCTGTTCCTGAAATCCAGCCCCCAAGGCTGGCACGGGTAGATGTGCACTGCAGACTTCTGCAGGCTGCAAAGCACTGATGGGAGCAAGGATGTGACTTCTTAAAAATTTAAGTGCAAACGCATTTGAACTCCACGTTGATTAGTGTCAGGTCTAAAAGACACTCAGGAATCTGCTGGCAGAGGCTGCAGTGATTTGAAGCTCAGCTGAAGCCCTTTTTGCAAAGAGTGGAACTGACTTTACAGTTATCTAACCCTTTCCTCTCCAGGAAAAAAAAAAAAAAAAAAAAAAGCTTTTACAGAAGAGAATCAATGCAGAGATAAAACTTTGGTATATATAATCAGGGAACCCAGGAACAAGGTGGGAGAGGGTAGGGCTGTGGGTGGCGATGTGGACATGTTGGGGATGTAAAGAGGATCAGAACTGCTGGCTATGATGGGAGATGGTATATATCTGCATGCCCCCTTGTACACAATGCCCTTTTTCACATCCTGAGCACATCTTTCACCCTAATTCTTTCCTGACCGTACCAGTTTGGTCTTTGATCAATAAGATGGACATCTCAGAGGGCCTGAGTTATTTTTGGGTTGCATCCCAATGTTAGTTGCTGAGAAGCTGGGTTGTTTACACTTATGTAGAGGACCTGAGTGCTTGCCTTGTGGGTTTGTTTTAAGACCATCGAAACAGGCTGAGTTTAGTAGAGGAAACCTTCACACAGGGGTGGGTGCAAGCCAGGGTGACTGCCTTTTATGTAAAGAGCTGAAATCCATCTCCAAACCCCTTCATCTCTCCTATGCTGAGTGCATGGCTCCCAGTCCTCACCTCCTTTCTTTGGGGAGAGGGTTAGAAACCACTGCAAAGGCTTTTCTCAGCTCAGCACAGGCAATGCATAGGCAGAGGGAACTAGAAAAGGGGAGAACTAGAAAAGTTGTGTTGTCCTCCCCTATGGGTCACACTGTCCTGACATGGAGACACATCAGGCTGGGACATCTAACAGATGGGGACATCTCCAAACCTCATGGTGGCATGGGGCTGAATCTCCACCAGCACTGGGATAGGGGATGCTGCCTGGATTGTCGACCTTGCAAAGGGTTAATAAAAAAATCAAGAACAAATCCCAAATCTCTTCTTTTTCTCTCCCCTCCTCCTTTCCTTCCTTCCCTTTTTTTCTTTTTTTTCTTTTTTTTCCAGGTGTTGTTGATGGCCACAGGAGGGAGCTCAAATCCAGACATGGGAGGATTGGCTTGATTTCTGATCCAGAGCCACTTAAAACTCTCACTTTTCCTCTAAGCTGGTCCCTGTTATGTCCAGGATCTGGCACCTGCTTGACATTTACTTTGAGTTCCAGAGGACCAGAGACCTAGGATGAGGAGCATTGGATCTGCCCTGAACCTGCTTTTGGTATCGCCACTCTACTTTGTGTGGACCGTGGTCGCTCTGGACCTGGCACAAACTCCCTGCACCACTTTGGTCCAGGGGAAATTCTTTGGATATTTCTCCTCCTTTGCCGTCTTCCCATTGAACTCCTCACTCTGCTCTTGGATTATCCAGAACCCTGACCCTCGGAGATACACCTTGTACATGAAGATCCTCAAACCTACCGGCATATGTGACCACCAGCACATCCGCACCTACCAATTTGACTCCTTCCTGGAATCCACCCGTACCTACCTGGGCATGGAGAGCTTTGACGATGTGTTGAAGCTCTGTGATGGGTCCACCCGCTATGCTTTTCTCCAGTCTAACAAACAGTTCCTCCAGATGAAACAGACTGCGCCTCCAGGAGTAGAGAACGGACCGGTGCGGTGGAAACCCATCAAGGCTCAGGAGAGAGACTTCTCGGTGGAATACCTCGTGGTGGGCAACAGGAATCCTAGCAAAGCTGCATGCCAGATGCTCTGCAAGTGGCTGGATGCGTGCTTGGCCATCAGCAGCAGCTCCCACCCATGTGGCATTATGCAGACTCCGTGCTCTTGCTCAGGAGGGGAGGTCCTAGATCAAGCCAGCGAGATCCTGGGGTTCCCAAAGAAGAAGGAAGATTGTTATAAGGATGGGATTTACTTAGAGAATTGCCTGAGCAGCCCCAAGGACAGCAGTGGAGTGGAGTTCCTGGGTGAGTGAAGGGCAGATGGGGGTGGTTGGGGAGGATAGGTTGGTTGGGTTCTCCCTTCTGTATCTCACACTGTTTCTACCATGTGTCTATTTGGTCCTGTAGATACCTGGTATGGAAAACTCCTTTGCTAGTTTCTAGGAAGATCTAGCAGATCATAAGGTGGCTCTTCATGAGCAGTTAACCCTAAATGTGCCCCAGATAATTCCATTCCTTCTCAGGGCTCATTCCTCGAGAGAAGTGTTTTACTTCTGCATCCTCAGAGTGGAGAAGGATAAATGTAATCTGAGGCCAAGCAGATCCCCAGTGCAGTTAGAAATGTCCTAGAAGAGGCAGAATCCGAGTGACCTTCCAAGGTGGACAACACGCAGCAGCCCTGTGGACCATTTAAATTCATGGAGAAAACCTGATTTCCAAGTTAGGTTTGGGTGAGTGGCAGCAGCAGGCATGCTTGTTTTGTTCTCAGATTCACAGCTTTATTTTCCTCCTGGAGGTTTTCAACAAGAAAGCTCAACCACACTGCTTGCATGGGGCCATTCAGTGCCTTTGCTTGGGTCCATTCCTCAGGTATTTTGTCAGTATTTTGTTTTCCTTGTGATGTTGAGTATGACAGAGACCGTGAAAAGGATTGGGAAGGGACATGAGAAAGGGTTGAGAATATGGATGAGGTGCTCCTGAGATTTGATATTGGTGTGTTGCTGCTGCTGAGACATTTGGCAGTGTTCAGAGCAGGGAAATGCTCCTCGCTGTGATTTCCATGGGTGGTAAGTGCCATGCAAAGCAGAAGGGAACTGGATGGTCATAAAGCAGAGCTGCTATTTTGGTGCCTGTGTCATATCCGCTCTGCTGTGTTTCTTCTCCGCTCCCATCCCACCTGCCAGCAGGCAGCTTATGTAAAGCAGGGGCATGATGCTAAAAGGGAGTATGGACAGCAGGGAGGGCAGTTTCCAATTCTTCGAAGTTCAGATCTGCACCTCAACAACACCTCAGGGTTTTTACCTCCTTCACGTCTCAGAACAGAATGTCCTCTGCCACCTTCAGAAAGCTGGCATCCAGATGGGTCAGGGCTTTGCAGGTCCTGCCTGGATTTTGCAGTCATCCCTAATTGGGAGAATTTCTGTGCAGTTCTGCAGGTGGAAAGAGGCTAAATTTACTTGCAGTAGGCAGGGGGTTATCAGGCATGGGTCCAAGCTTTGCGGTGTGATTTTCCTGCAGATCGCAGCCCAGAGTTAGCTGAGAGATTAGGATATGATCAGGTATTAGTGCTTCCGTCAGTGTATTTTGAGGAGATTTTGTTTCTCACTGCTCTGCGAATCGATACGTGGAGGCACACAGCCGAGCCATAAATCCCACAAATGAGTTCTTCAGCTGTGCCTCTCACTCTGGCTATGAGCACACCGCAGTATTCACTCCCTGAATCTCAGATTTCTTTGCAATGCCCTTTTCTCCTGTGTGAACAGCTTGCGAGGAGTACCACCACGTTGGCTGCCTCCTCGGAGTGATGTGAGCTCCATTAAGTCACACATCAGCCTTCGCATGTGCCAATTGGGTGTTTTTTTTTGCATTCAACCCAAGCAGCGCGACCTTTTCCATTGCAACCAAAGGTGAAATTTGAAAAAAGATTTTCAGAAAATCCCAAAGCAGTCAAGCTTAATATTGGCTTTTCTAAAGATCTCTCCTAGTCCAGCTTGAGTGCTCGAATGTCCCTAGAAAATAAATATGAAAGAGGCTCAAAGGTGGATATATCCAAATCCTTTTTGTGCGCTGAATATTTGTAGAGAGCATAGATAATTTTTTATTTTTTATTTTTTTTTTTAATTTTTTTGCTGTCTGCTCACAGCTGCTCCATACTGAAGGCACAGAATTAGCATCATCGCTGGTGGGATGTCATCTACATGGAAACGAAGCTTGCAGGGCGCCTGGCCTCTCTGTGTGCTGCTCTGTCTGTCACTGTGTCTGGTTTGATTTTTGCAAAGGCTTGATCAGGAGGATGGAGGCGAGATCCAATTTGGACAGAGAGCCAGCGATCTCTTGAGCAGCATTTTGTGGGTGGAATATTTTGACAGGGTTCCTGGTTTCTGAGTACTGCTGCTGATTATTGCTGTTATTGTTGTCCTGATTGTATTTACAACATTCTTTTTCTTTTTTTTTTTTTTAAACAACATTTTTTTGCTGCTGTTTCCTGAGTCATTTGTTGTTTTGGAACCTGTCTTGACACTTTTGTCTTAGAACAAGGGTGTATGTCTGTACTGCACTACCCTTGTCTGATGATTTTCAAAGCATGTATGGAATTGTCAAATACCCAAACACCATAAAACATGGAGCCTATTTTTCCCCAGTGTGCCTATTCTGTACCTGGGATATTTCCAGCAAATGGGTGCAAATTTACAAAAGATACAATAAGACACTGTCTTGGAAGCAACTGCATTTTGGCTCACAGAGTATTTGGGATGAGATTCCTTTCGAAAATGCATATTCCTCATCCTGGGACATCTGTATAACAAAGAACAGAGAATACAGGCTGTGTGTTGGACTAGGAGATTCTCAAGAGCAGTTCAAGAATAGATCAATTAGGCTGGACATTGGCTTTGGTGGCTAAAGAGCAGAGCTGGGAGATGCAATTTCTGCTATTGAACAAGTCACAGATCTTCTAACCGTGGATAGGGAGTGAGCATTGAGTTTATGGCTGACCTTGGCCATTGCATTTATAGGTAGGTTTCTCTGAAAGCAGTGCCTGCTATTTATGCAACCTACTACAAATAGCACAACAATACTCTTTGATAGAGCAAACTGTCAGCTACGAACATCATTTTTTTTAACACAGGCAGCACCATTAGTTTTGCGTTTTCATAAGTGATGAACAAGAGCCTATATGATGCACTTGTAAGAATTCATACCAGCAGAGGTGACCCAGTGTCTCTGTCGCCATTTCTGAAATGCACCACCCACCACCTCACTGTGCTGATACCCAGTGTTTGGTTTCCATAAATGTTCAGCAACCATTCTCGAATGTCAATAAGTGCCATTTTTTCCTTGCAGAGGAATTCAATTTTGCTTCATATGCATTTCCATGCCAGAATACTGATGGGAAGGTTCAACCCTCTACTGCCATACCATCAGCATCCACCTCTGTTGTCACAGTAAAATGGGAGGCATTATTTTTGGGGAAGCCCTCGTACTTGGCACGGTTACATAGAAATGCTTGTGGACAATTATTGCCCATGTAATTAAATGAAGAAAAGATCTTTGGGCAGCATCAACTCTCTTAGTTGATTCAGGCAGCGTAGGTATAACACAGAGATTGTTTGTGGGTCTTAGTGTTTAGAGGTAAAATCTTCTTTGGAAAAGAAAGTTGGCATTACTAGGAGTCATTCACGTGCAGGTTAGAGATAGAGGCCCTCTGAGTCTGCAGATGGGCAAGTTTCCTGAAACACAGGACTAGAAGATCTGGAAATCCTGGTGGCCCTTCCAGGTGTGAACTGGTTTCACTGCAAAAAGGGCTGGAGCTTTAAATGGGACAATGATGTGACACTGTAATGAGAGAAGGTTAAATGTGTGCTTAAGCGCTGTGCTGAGTTAGGTACTTAATGGATGTCTAATTAGTCCTGTCTCATTGTAATCTGTTCCTGGAAGACCACTGCAATGCTGTCACATTGTGATAACCCAGAGAGATAACCATCAAGTGCTGGTCCTGCTGCTTTGCACATCCCCACCTCTCAGAGGGATTGATGATGCGGACTGCAGAACAAAGTTAATCGTGTGCAATGGTAAAATAGAAGGCTCCAGGGCTGGAGGGATTTTTATGATGAACAAAGCTGATCAGTTCCATGTCTTAGTCAGAGAATTTTGCCAATTCATTCCAGCAGAGAACTTGAAACTGAGATTGAAATGGACCTGTTCAGTTCTCAAAAATAACAACCAACCAACCAAAAGAAAAAAAAACAAAACAACAATGAATCAGGATATAACTAGTTTGAAGTGCTGGGGATTTTCCTGCCTTTGGTGATAAACTTTTCCATTGCTTTTCTGTTCCCTTTGCCCTCAACAGGTGCAGACTCTCCTTCCTCTTGAATGCTCAATTGCTTCATTGTATTTTTTATGATGTTTCACTTTTTCAGCCCTGAGATGTTTTTCTTCCTTTGCCTGCTAGATTAAGAATACATCTAGTGTCCATCCTCTACGGTTTGGAGAGGCATTTATAGACTCATGAACAAGTTACTTCTTAACCTCCACTGCATTAAGTAGGCTGAGGTTCATAAATCTCTCTCTGTGGACACATCCTCCAAACCTCTAATTGTTATTTGGGGCTTTGCTTCATGCCTAAGCATAGGGCTGAGCTTCTGCATAGCATCGGCATTCGAAGCGTAGGATAGAACCAGCTGCCTTCCTCCCTGCTGCAGGAATCATGTTGTTTGGTGCAGCTGTTTCCCTTGAATCTCCCTCAGGGTAGAAAGAAGTCAATAAATCATTTTGCATGTTTGTGGTCAGCTGTGGTGACCATGAAAGCTTAGGGACTGATGAAGATCTGTGAGTAATTGCCCAGGAGCAGGTTCTCAGGCCTCTCTATTGGCATCTTCCTACACTACAGGCTCTATCCTCCCAGCAAGAGTCCACCTGGTCCATTCCCCTGGGTTTGTGGAGAAAGGAATTTGGCTTTGTAAGTGTCTCATTTTTGGATTTGCAGACAAAGTGACAATGGGAGTTGAGTGGGTTCAGTTTCATTGTGTCTTTTCTCTTAGCATGAACTTACTTGGTGATGGGTTGACCACTGGAATAGATTACATTAGTGGTCTTTTCCAGCTTTAAAATTTCTATGATTCTACTTAAGGAAGATGTGCTGCTTTCCATCTCCTCATTTCTCCATCTGTATTTGCTAGTTGTCTGTTTTGCCCCAGTCTGTACATCCTTGAGAGCAGAGTAAGACCATCGAATCATGGGGCAACAAAAGGCTGGCTTATACCATATAATTTTTGTTGTTGTTGTTGTTATCTTATCATAGGATCATACAATCATTTATGTTGGTAGAGATCTTTAAAATTATCTAGTCCAACCCTTGACCCATCACCACCATGCCCATTAAAATATATCCTTCAGTGCCACACCTCCGTGTTTCTTGAAAACCTCCATGGTTGGTGATTCCACCATTTCTTGTTTAAAAACATTAAGGATTTCATCTGTCATCTTCCCAGTTTAAGCCCAAACTACAGTAGTGATGAGCAAGAACTGACAGCATTTCAGAGCTCCAGGAGGAGAAAGTTAAACAGTCTGTTGTCTTTCAAATGGGAGACCTTCCTCCCTTTATCTGCTGCAGGGGATCCCAAATGTCTCCATATGTACAGCTCCCATTGTGTTTGATTATTGGGGTGATTAATGGGACAAGGCTAGTGTGGAAAATTCCTTTTTGAGTGCTGGAAAAGGGCATTCCTGACTTGGTTTGCAAACTCAGATCTCAGATCTGTTTGGGAGACAGAGGGAAAAACTGAGAAAAAATGAAGCGATCATTTCCATCGTGAACCCAACAGATTGTGCACATGATCACAATGCAGAAACATCAGCAATTACCATCAGAATGTGCTATTGTTGTAGAAAAAAGACTAAAGGTGGAATTTACATCCAATTTCCAAGGGAATTTTACAGGCAGCTATTCCTATTATTGCTATGAGGGGACATTTATGGGTAATGTGATGTAATGAGTAGCAGCCCTGGTGAAAGGCCCAGCCTTTCAAATATGCTTTTTTTTTTTTTTTTTCCCCAAACATTTGTGATTGTTTAACATCCTCTCATATTTAGAATACATAGCAGCTGCCCCAAAATATTTAGTATGGGAATATGGGGTGAAATTCAATACAGGGAAACACAGACATCAGATTCAAAATCATCACATCTGCAATGCAACCTCGCAGCCCTCACTGCTGAATATGAGATTGAGGATGCTAATGGCTCAGAAGAGAGGGTTCACAGCAATTTCTGGCCCTTTTCACCACCTATCCTGAACCTCTGATGTACTTAAATAATCAGAGCAGGCTGCAAAATGGGAAACATCGTCTTTCTAAGAGAACTGGATCCACAGAGTTTTTCAGGTGGCTTTCATGGGTTTCATTGGTGCTGAGCTATCTGACTAGGTGGATTCTCTTCCTCAGGTAATAGGGCTCTTGAGTTTCTCCCACATTTCAGTGAAAGAGTGGTGTGGTTTCTTTTCTTTTTTCTTTCTTTCTTCTTTTTTTAAATGTTGTTTTTCTGTATTTAGATGTAGCTCTCAAAGACTTCATGTGAAGTCAGGATTTAGCAGAGTTTGTGCACAGTTCAGCTTCTTTAAAAGTCTGGCAGACAACAGATTCAGGAGGGGAGAAGCTGGGGCTAGCAGGCTGTGAATAGAAGTTCCAAAAGGTTGAGAGCTTATCTAAGAGTGCTCTGAGAGCAGACAGGTGAGCTCCAAGCAAATTTCTTTCTAAGCTGGGCAGAGCAGTAGATTCCGTATCTTCTCCAGAGCACCATAGTCACCTTTTCAACTTATCCCATCTCCTATATTTTCCTGGAGGGAAATCAAGTTTTTACACAGGTAGATAGTGATAGGACAAGTGGGAATGGTTTAAAAATAAAAGAGGGGAGATTTACATTAGATGCTGGGCAAAAATTTTCACTGAGAGGGTGGTGAGGTGCATAACAGAAAAGTTATGAATGCCCTATGGTTTTCAAGGCCAAGTTGGATGGGGCTCCAGGCAGCCTGACCTAGTGGCTGGAAACCCTGCCCATGGCAGAGGGATTGGAATTAGATGATCTTTGAAGTCCCTTCCAACCCAAGCCATTCTATTATAATCTATGTTCTTGTGATATCTATAGGTGCTGGTTCTGTCTCCTGTGAGCCTGTCAACCTTCAAGGCAGCACTGAAGCAACCTTGAGCTAAATAAATTGGAAAACTGCTTTTGGATTCTTAACAAGTATCACTTAGTGTGGTTCTGTGACACTTTAACCGAAGGAGGATTAAGCATCTGTGTGTCCCTGGTGTGACTCTGCCAATGTCATTTCCAGTTGCTGACTCTCCACTTGGTACACCATCTCCTTGCACTAACTGCAGGCAGCAATCTGATATCGATATCTTACATTTCAGTATGTTGGCAGGATAAAAAAAAAAACAAGCTAAGAGGGGACATGCTTTAGTGCATCATCAGAATTGCAGATCTGTTGAGTTTAAATATATGCCTTTTTGTTCCCTGGTTCTGGTTTTGATAGTGAGATAATTGCCACACAGCTCATTAAGTTGAATGCTCTCAATGGGCCTTGAGTGGTCTGTGCAGTCAAATGAAGAGTTACTGGCTTGGGATATTCCCAGTATTTGGAAGCAATAAGGAAGCAAAAGGATTTGGAGGGATGAAAACTGCAGCTCCATACTCCTGAACAAGCTGCCCTGGCTTTGTCCCATCTTCTTGCTACATCTGTGCTCTTTCAGCATTACTCTTATTAAACATGGTGGTGATGGGTTGGACAAGATGTTCTTAGTGGTCTTTTCCAACCTTAATGATTCTACAATGATTTCTGTGATTCTAGGAAAGCAGGAAAAACAGCCAAGAACGTAGATGCTTTCTTCATTTGATTTCACCAGTCCTACCACTGAATATGGAGACTGAAGGACAGGGATGCAAATTGTTGCTGACCAGTCTCTTGTCAAGACCCTGAGACTGATGCAGAATAATATCTACACAGATTTTCTGCTTCAGGATCTTCTGGAGACTGAAATAAGACATGGGGGGTGATTGCTCTTCTATGCCTCTCTATGCCTATTGCTCCTCCAGAATAAACTGAGTCACACTATGCAGTGATCCCTATGCACTTAGTATTTTTATTCCCAGCGGATGAAATTGCTTTCCAGTTTTGATGTCCCTTTCCCATAATTGAAGTCTGTTGGCTATTTTCTACCAAACTTACTGGTGTGAATAAGATCTTGAACAAAATCCCATTGCTACTTCTTCTGTTGTGAGAATCGAGGATGTGGAGGATGCTGCTGAGTACTGTGATTCATGTGCCATGAGAAAGACTGTGGTGTGAGTTCAGCTTATCTCTTGGAGACCTGCATGATGGCCCAACCTGGAGCCCATATGGGGAAAGAAGCAGTTCTGTGGTTGTGTATAGTGTTCCTTGCCATGAGGAACAATCAGGCTTAGAGACATGGATGATGTGCAAATGTAGCTATCTAATGGAAAAATAGTCCTGATGTAGGGAGATGTCAAGGGAGTGACAATCTTTTCTATGACAATGGTGACAGTTCTGCTTTTGTTACCTATTAACCTGGGACTAAGAGTAAGCTCTCTGAAAGCAGTGGGTTAATGATCTCTACTGAGCTAGACAGAGGAGACATTTGCACCAGATTCCCTGTTGCAGATGTGTGCTTGACAAGACACTGCTGTCCATATTCAGTAACAAAGCATTAACACGGATGGGCCAGGCCTGCTGTTTACAGGGGTATGTGATGATGTTTGACTTAGTGCATGAATTGAGCCTGTCAAAGGAGCATCAATAAACACGTCCAGAGATTATATATTTCTGCCCATAAATATCCTCTCTTCTTTACAACACTGCTTCCTTCTTCATTTAGTTTGTCGTTTGTTTTTCCATTTTGTCTTAAATTACTATGCTTCCTGTAAGCTTCTTGTAATACTACACGTGAACATATTTTCCTAAGCATTTGTCAGAGCACATTTGCAGGTGCTCTGCTGGGTTTGGAGTGATTCTAACCTGAGACAAGCCCCACGAAGCTGAGCTCTATGTATAGACATGTATTGACCGTAGATGCTGAAGGTGAATTGTGGTAAGTCAGACCCAGTATCACCATAGCCCTTCCAGGGTGATTCAGCCTACAGAACAGGTGTTTGTGAAGTTTCCACCATCACCCAGAAATGTTCTACCTGAATTTGGCTGACTGCTTTCCTCAGCAGTGTTGAGTTGGTCAACTATGTTAGCCTCTCTAAATTCTTCTCCCTCATGTTCAGATGCTAAGATCTGGGGATACTTTATTAGCTAGCCTGAAATAAGGCTCGCTATCAAGCATCAGGGTCAGCCAAGACCAACGAATGGTGGTATGACTTGAGATCAGTAATGTGAATAAAAGAAATGCAAACAGAGAACAGCAGAGAAGCTTCTCAGAAAGGCATCTTGCTTACTGAAGGAGGTAGTCAGTGAAGAAGAAAAGACACAGGGACTGGGACAGTCTCCAGGTAACCATAGAAAGATATTTAAAGAGATTGCATTTCATGCTTCTTTGCTTCTGGTCCATAGAGGAGCTTGCTTTGGAGAGTTCAACCGCTTGCCCCTGCAGACCCACTGCAGCTGAGGAACCATCAAGGAGAAGGGAAGACCTCAGGGGAGAGCCACAATGGATCCCACCAGCTGTCAGGGCAGATATAGCATTTCTATCTCAGCAGCTCTTACATGCCACTCTACTCTGTCCCATTTCTGTCCCTCAGGCAGCGTGGTGGTGCCATGATTTGAACCTATGTCATCATAGGAGCAGCAAGTTTTCTGGGAGTTTTGCTTTGAGCTGATACCTTTTACTTGCTGCAAGATGGAGGAATAGAATAACTAAATTCTTTGTCTAGCCTTCAGTCACTACAATCCACCTTATTGCCCACTCTTCTACCTAATGCTCCAAATGTCCCAGAAGGGAGGAAAAAGTGGCATGCTGCCCTTTCTACTCTTAGTATTGGAATAGTGAGTACTGGAAAGGATGAAGCCCAATTTTCTGCAACATGAAGTCCAGTACTCGTCTACTGTGACAAGTCCAGCTGCTCTTGTTGCTGTTTGTATCCAAGACTTCTATCTTCCACCACTGCCTCCAGGTTTGTCCTGTTACCAGCACCTTTCTACATCTCTTAATTGCTAGCTGGACAGTAGATAACATCTCTGGAGCACTTCTGGCCTGACTGGTGGGTCAAAGGAATCATATAATTGCTATACTAGCTATTTTTCTGGTGATTCATGTGATGGATGTTTGATGAGAAAGTGTGTGTGGCTTTGGAAGGGAGTGTGTCTGTGAGTGGAAGACCTTTGAATGCAAGCTCATGGTATACAGCCTTCCTCATGACAACATGACTGCTTTGTAGCCTCTTTCATGCTCTGCAATGCCAGAAGAAAAAAAATCTTCTCAGAAATAGTGGTGAGGTATTGGAACAGGTGGTGGAATCATTATCCCTTGGAGGTTTCCAAGAAAAGGATAGATATGACATTGAGGGGATGTGGTGGTGGTTTGACGATTGGACTAGGTGATCTTAGTGATCTTTTTCAACCTTAATGATTCTATGATTCTTGCTTGTCCCTTAGCAAGATGAAATGTACATATCTGTGTGCACAGACGCGGTACATAGGGAGATGCCTGGGTAGGTGCAGAGCAGCATAGGCATACAGATTCATGTGCATTTTCATTCATGAGCATGCAGAGAATCAAATGGCTTGAATCGGCACATGGATATACATGCAGAGAGATACACATGCAGGAAGAGATTTGTGACTTCACGTGAATGTCCAAGTGTGTGTGCATATGGAATCATGTCTGCATATGAGGGTGTAAATCCAGACAGGGAAGGCAGATGTACACACGGGCATAAATGTGCCTCCATGCACATGCATGAACGTGTTTGACCATAAACTGAGCAGATGGACACACGTGCTCTGGAGTGAACACACACTCATGTAAATGTGCAAATGGATGCCACACATGCAGTTACATCAATTCCTGCACAACCATGCTCACCCACATGCCTTTACACAACTATTAGCATGCCCTAGAGTTGAGATTCCCATAGTGGAATGCATGGAGACACAGGATGCACTGCTTCCTGTTCTGAACTGTCCCATTGGGACCCACAGCATGTAAAATCAGTACTGGAACAAAGGGCTGACTCATGCTTCATTCTTTCCATGCCAGGAGGCAGCGATGGGGAGGAGGAACTGTGGGAAGGGCAACCTGGGACTTGTGTTTTGCCTTGCAGTTTGCTGAAAGCCCCCTGTAGAGTAATTGACTCACTATCCAGATCAAGATCATGGTGTATTTGGAAGAAGCTTGTTTTGTTTATAACTGAGAGATCCTTCCTGGGAGATGTACTGTTTCTGCTAACCCATACAAGAGAGCTGATGATTTCCCCATCGTGGCTTGATAGCCTGGTGGGAGAGGATAACTTGCATGGTTTAATGCTCAAGAGGGGACAAGCAGATCCTGTTCTGGAGTTGTTATAAGTGGAGAGAAATCTTGGTGGGAGAAATCTGGTGGCCATGATACTTCTACACAGGATAAATCAACAGACACAACGACTTGCTTTGAAACTATCATTTTCCAGAGCTGTCCCCAAGTCCACATCACTGGTGGGACATACTTCCCTCTTCCCTGTTCTATGACATAAAACTGCAGTATGTGTCAGCCTTCTCTGCAAAAGAATCCTGATCTTCTCAAAGCCCAGTACAAACATAAGCAGTGGGTGGAACTGGGTCCATCCTCAGGGACCACTACTTCTTTGTTAAAGCTCTGGCACAAACCCACTTGACCTGTGGCTCTTCATCAGAAGAGTCTACAACATCCCTCCCTGCAGTGTGGACATTGGAGGGATTTGGCTTTGGAGTTTTTAGTGGAGGTCTGAAGTTTTGGAGTCTTTTGGCCTCTCCTGAGCATCTGCCCTCCTGCCTTGCACATATACCAAATCAGATGTTGTCATTTATGCACAAGCCCCATGCAGCACATGAAGATTAATTTGGGTGTCTCCAGATGTGCACTGGTTTACACATGCAGACGTAACTCTATCATATCACAGGATCAGAATCGTTTGAGTTGGAAGGAATGGTGATCTCATCCAAATCCCTTGCAAAGAATAGAGGTACCTACAGCTAGTTCAGGTTAGTGAGTGCTCCATCCAGCCTAAACTTGAGTGTCTCCAGTAATAGGGCATCCACCAAATCTCTGAGCAACCTGTTCCAGTGCCTTACCACCCTTATTGTAAAAAAATTTCCTTATATCCAGACCCAGGTTACTCAGCCTTTCCTCATATGGGAGAACCTCCAGGCCCTTCATCTTCTTTGTGGCCTTCTGCTGGACTCCATCTAGGAAATCCATCATTTTTGAACTGGGGAGCCCAGGACTGGAGACATAGTTGACATTTGTGACTCTTCTAACTTCCAGGCTCATGGACTTGAGAAAGTCCCAGCTTCACAAGGCAACGTTGCCAAAAAATGATAGCTTAATCCTCTTAGTGTTCTAATTAACACTCTACCCATTCTTCTTCACCCTCCATACCTTTCTCTGCCCTGCCCCTCCTGCTACAAATGAACATCTAATGTGAGCTGAGAAAAATGCATTCTTCCTGCAATTAAATAATTGAATACTCCTCTGGCAAAATGAACTATCAGATGCTTTCCTTGTGCTTTACTACATTTTTCCCCTTCTTTTTCCTTCTTCTTTCCTCTGGTGAGATAAGGCTTCCATTCTTGAAAGCTATTTTAAATATTCATGTTTTAATTAACAGACTTTATTGCATGAACTCTGTAAGATAATAAAAAGACTGCCTGAGGCACAACACATTTTTGTTGTTTGTTCTTGAAAGGGGACTAGGAAGTAAAAAGCCTAATACCTTTTCTCAACATACATTTAAAAGATACACAAGAATGACTGCCGTGGGTCATTTATCCAGTGGGCCCTCCATAAACCACTTGCCCCTGAACATCACACTGCAACATATCTCTGTAAATGTGGGGAAGTGTAAGTCAGTGGGGATTCTTATGAAGACTGGCCCTCTGAACATGCATCAGGCTTTGCAATGGGCAAAGCAGGGCAGTGAGTTGCAAGCAGTGGATGTGCAGGCAGAGGTGGGAGTGCTGCAGCAATCTTGGATGATTCAGGGTTGTGAATATTTGGGGCTGAATGCAGTCTTTTGCTGAAACTGGAAACTGACTGCTTTGCTTTCAGTTTGGATGATTTTTTTTTTTCAAAATAAAACAGAGGGAAGATTTTGACCAGCATCTCTCCCCAATATTTTTGAGATGAAAAACCCAAATATTGGCTCTACATTTCTGCACTGAGCTTTGCTTTTATTTAAGACAAATAATTTGACAGAATGCATGAATTTGTGAAACATCTGGTATTGCCAGTTATGTATTTTTGCCAGGAAAAAAAAAAAGAAGAAAAATAATGTTACATGAAACTTCTTTCTATGTGGGTGTTTTCTTATGGTGCAGCAAGCTGAAATTAACTTTATATTCTGAGTATGTCATCTGTGCTGCATAACATGGGCTTCTGCATACAGATTAGCTGTGGTTTTGTGCTAGGAGGGATTTCAAGGATGCTGGACCAGAGCCTCACAAGGAGGTCTGTGATGTTTTCCTACATCTATTCATAACTCTTCTACCTGCCTGCTGCAGGGAGCCTGCTTTGGCACGGAGGTTGGACTAGATGATTTTTAGAGGTCCCTTCCAGCCCCTACAATTCTGTGATTCTGTGATGATCTTGAAGAAATCAAGGCATTTAGAATCATCGAAACAGAGAACCATTAAGGTTGGAAAAGACCACTAAGATCATCAAGTTCAACCATCTACCCACCACTGGCATACCCACTAAACCATGTTCCCTGTGTACCTTGTTCATTTAACCTTTTACCCTCCTATTCTTTGCTTTTACTTACTTATTTTTCAGAAAAAGGATTCTCTCATAGATTGATACCCTTGCATCCAGGCTGGTTGGCAGCTGGAAAGAGAGGAGCTATACAGTATTAAATGAGGCTGTTCTGTTGTGCAGAGGAAACACCTTTAATCACCTCATGTAGGTTTTCAGTGTTTTAATGATAAACTGAATTGTGCCCTCGGAAAGTCTCTATCACATAGCTTATTCCATTTGTTTTCTGCCTTGTACTGAGTGTTTTTCATCTTAATTCAAGAAAAGGCCAGAGTTCAGCAGCAGCTGCCAAGGAACAAAGATGGAGTCATTCTCCTGAGTTAGGTGGAAGGTCTCTGGATTTGCACCACAATAAATAATCACATGTGTAGGTCAGACTTTATTAAGATCATCTGGTAGAGATGTCTCCATTCTGTCTTTTGAAGGCACTGTCACCTTTGTGATGCTTCATTTTTGGATGTTAAAATGCTGGACTGTTCTCACTTATGCTGTTCAGACTCGGCTGGAGCATCTGCTACTTCTCTTTGGCGTGAACACCAGTTAAGCAAGTTAAGGTCATAATCCAATAAAAGATCCATCCTCTTTGTCAGAAAAACTGGACAGGGTTCAATGAAGTCTACAGACCATCAAACTGCTGGGAAGACCAGTTAGAGAAATGAGTCTATATGGAAATTCTTGTTCATTTCTTACAGAACTTTGTTGATGGCAGCATAAGAGTAAGAAAATCTCAGATTTGGGCAGATTATGGAAAGACAAGAACTCATTTACCCCCACATATTGTTTAGAGTGTGCCATTGCCATTTTAATGGTTGTCAGTTGTGCCATGGGAAGTTCAGATTGGATATTAGGAGAAATTTCTTCTCAGAAAGGATGGTAGTGCATTGGTGCAGACTGCCCTGGGAGGTGGTGGAGATACCGTCCCTTTGAGGTGTTCAAGAAAAGGATAGATATGGCACACAGGGACATGGATAGTGATGGGCTGATGATTGAACTAGGTGGTCTTGGAGGTCTTTTCCAACCTTAATGATTCTGTGATTCTATCATCGCATCACAGATGACAAAACTCAGTTTGATCATATTTCTCATTATTATGTCTAGGACACCTGGCTTCAACAGAGGTTATACTGACCTCTTTAAACCATAAGCCTTGACAGGGTAAACACAGTGTTTTCGTCCCATCTCAAAATAGAGATCAGAATAATGCAGTCAGTATCTTCAGAAAAGGAACCAGCTCACACATCTAAGTCCACCAGCCCATATTATGAGTCCACTGCTCTCATATCCAACAGTGTAAGAAGAAAGTCTGAATCAGGAGGCACTGTAGTCTTCTACCTCATCTGCTTTGTACTGGGATGAGTAGATATGACCCTTTTGTTCTTTATTTTTGCAGATATACAAGGTGTAGATAACACACTTTTAATACCTCTAATACTATGAGATCTGCATTCTTGGCAGAAGGATTGCCCTGAGGCCAAGGCTGAAAATCATCTGGTTGCAGGCTATGTGATTCAAGGCTTAGGTGGTATCTCCAATTGCTATTGGATTTTCGAGCCTCACCTCCTCCATACTTTCCTCTCTTTCCATCCTCAGCTGTGCTGGCACAGCTGCATGTGCGGCCACTTGCAAAATTGGTTACAGTGATAGTCCAGCTTAAAAAAGGAATTAGAAATAACTGATTTTAATCACCTGACTGTCAGAAAAGTGACATGATACAGTGCCTTCTGGCACAGTCTGCCTTGAGGTTTAGTTACACTGAATGCAATACCCCACCTTTTGGCTCTGCCCCTGTGAGTCACCCAGCAATCCCTGTTGTTTGTATTTAGTGTAGATCTTGTTAATTGGCTCTTTGATTCCTCTAATTAAATGTAAATGAAGAGTGGATCATTAAACATGAATACAGGAGCCCTCTCTGAACAAAGCTGGTTTCAGGCAGAGGAGGAAGCATAGGAAGCAGATTTTCCTTACTCCAGGTCTGTCCCCTCTTTTGGATTTCAATCCCAAAGGAGCTTTGCTGCTCTTTTGCAGCCAAGGACTTCCTACTGAGGCTGTGCAAGGGATTCCCTGGTGACAACCAAATGGGGTAAGGCCAGAAGAAGCAGCAAGGCAAACCTGGCTGCCTTCCTTTTGTTTTACAAGCTTCTGCGTGCACTGATCCTGCAGATTGCCCTGTTAGGTTGCAAAGTCTCATCGGAGGCTGCAAGCAAGTTTGTTGGGAGCCTCCTTGGAGCTACCTTCCCAAGTCAGATGTGATGGTTTTCAGGGTATCCTGCTGTCTGTTTTTGCCCTGGCAGCATCATCCAGTCCAGGACGGAGGGAGGTTAAGTGTTGCCTTGCTGGAGCTTGTCACTAATGCCATGTGCTTGGCAGTGCGATGATGCAGCCGTGCTGGATCTGTGGGCGATGGGAACAGATGGCATATGTTCCTCTGAAAGAAAGCTCTCCCATTGCTCGGGGTGTAAAGAGATGTTTTCTTTCCTGCAGGCCTCAAATCTGTCCCTGGTGTGCTGCTCGTGGCCAGCTTAGGACATTAAAGGGGATGTTTTTTCCTTTGCATCGACAAGTGATGTGAAATAGTGGATGCAGGGAGTGGATGGTATGGGGATGTCTGGGATGCTTTTCTCAGCCCAAGTAGATATCCTTCAGGACTGTGAGTAATCTAGTTTCCAAACCTGCTTGGATTCCAAGTCCATAAGGCCTACTGTATCCTGAACTGCATCAGAAGAAGGATGGCCATCAGGGTGAGAGAAGTGATTGTTCCCCTCTGCTCCACACTCATAAGACCCCATGAGGTATTGCCTTGGGGCCCCCAGATCAAGAAGGATGCAGAGCTGTAGGAGGGGGCTACAAAGATGCTCAAAGGTCTGGAATACCTCTCCTGTGAAGAAAGGTAGAGGAGTTGGACTAGTTTAGCTTGGAGAAGAGAAAGCTCCAGGAAGACTTCATTGTGACCTTCCAGTACTTGAAGGAAGCATATAAGCAGAAGAGGGAGTGACTTTTTACATGGACAGATAGTGACAGAACTAAGGAGAATGGCTTTAAACTAAAACAGAGTAGATTTAGGTTAGATGTTAGGAAGAAATTCTTTACTTGGAGAGTGGTGAGGTCCTGGAATAGGTTGCCTAGAGAAATTGTGGATGCCCCATCTGTGGAGACATTCAAAGGCCAGGTTGGATGCAGCCCTGGGCAGCCTAATCTAATGGGTGGCAACCCTGCCCATGGCAGGGGGATGGAACTAGATTATCTCTAACGTCCTTTCCAATCCAATCCATTCTATGGTTTCAGAATTCTATGATTCTATGGCACGAACTTAGCAAGTGGCTATGCAATCTATGACCAGCTAGAAAGTCTTCACCTACTGGTGACCTGGGAGTAGCTGAGATCTGGAGGCCATTTAGAGATGGATCTCTGATTTTCTACCATTTGGAGGGCTCTAGGGAATTAATGCAGTTCCCCAAAGCATGGACATGCAGGGAAAGGACTACTATGATGCCACTGCAGAGGCAGACTACAGTGAGCAGAGCAGGGTGGTTGGCAGTGGGTGCAAGAAGACGGAGCAATGAATGGGCTGGAGGCTGGGCCTGTGTGTGAAAGCCAGGTCTGAGGGTGTGTATTCATCACTGTGGTCATCCTGTGAAGCCTGGAGACAGCTGAAGGGTCCAAATCTCTACTGTGACCATCTCAGGTCAATATGTTTGTGGGGTTTTGCTCTGAACTCTTGAACACCACATCTTAAAAATATGGTTAAACACAGTCAGGAATGAGTTTGTTACATGGAGTCAACAGAGCAGGAAAAGATAGCATACTCCTGACAGGACACTGAACTTATGCAGTGTCACCTCCATGTTCTCAGCATCCTCATCTCCTGTGTCACAACCCATAAGGTTTCTCAGACCTGAGGGTGAGCTCAGGTCATGGGGAAGGGACTGACTGGTTGGATTTCTTTTTCTCCAGGAGATAAGGGTGAATAGGAGCGTGCAGCTCGTCTCTCTTTTGCTTTCTTGCTCTACACGCTGGCCTGGAGGGGTCTTTGCCTTTGTGTCCTCATGTGGCCCAATGGAATATTCATCAGGGGAGAAGATGAGACCAAAGAAGCTCTGAGGTACCGTGCAGTGCCAGAGAGAGCTCTCCCTGCTTCCAACCTAGAGGGGAATGCAGGGAAAGCAGTTGACCTTTTTTTCCGCTCGGCTGTGCTGCGTTCCTGCAAGCAGATGCTGCTCTCACTCTGGAAGATGCAGGCAAACAGAAGACAAGCATTTGAGCCGGAGATCTGCAAAGGCAGCTGCTCCTGCCACCACTGATGGGCTCTTCCTTTCTTGATTTCTTTCAT
This sequence comes from Phasianus colchicus, assembly GCF_987193195.1. NCBI lineage: Eukaryota > Metazoa > Chordata > Aves > Galliformes > Phasianidae > Phasianus > Phasianus colchicus. The sequence goes on from NC_143438.1 coordinate 92,764,700, forward strand.
TTTCTCCTTTCATTTTATCTTTTTTTTTTCACTTGCAATATCCATCTATTTATCCATGCCTGCTTTTCTATTCAGGCATAGTGGAAGTGTTCTCTGAGGATGAAGGGAAAAAAGAATTGTCTCACTCTGCTCTGCACTGTGCAGCCTCACCTCAAGCATTGGGTGCAGTTTGGGCACCACAATATAAGAAAAACATAAAACTATTAGAGATCATTCAAAGGAAGGCTAGGAAGATGGGGAAGGTTCTAGACGGCAAGATGTATGAGGAGTTTTCTTGGTCCCTAGGGTTGTTCAGCACAGAGAAGAGGAGAATGAAGGGAGGCCTCATGGTGGCCTACAGCCCTTTCATGGCAGCCTACAGCTGCCTCATGGTGGCTAAAGACCTACAACTCACCCGTGGTGACTGGCAGCTGGCTAACTAATTTCTGCTCACTGGTCACAGCAAGAGGACCCAAGGGAGCATCAGGGAGATGTGTCAAAGGAGGGGGTCAGGTGGGGGTTAGGAGGAGGTTCTTCATCAGAGGGTGGTGGGCATGGAATGGGCTCTCCAGGCCAGTGGGCATGGCCCCAAGCACGCACACATAGGGTTTGGATTTTGGGTGATCCTGTGTGGAACCGGGTGATGGACTCGATGTTCCTCATGGCTCACTTCCAGTTCAGGAAATTCTATGATTCTGTGATTTTTAGAGAAATCTGCTTTAGCCTCAGGGAGCTTGAGGATGCTTTTTTCATTCTCAGGGCACCAGAAATCCAAGTAAACATGGGGAAATACTTCCACACATTTGAAGAAAATGGTATAAAAATTTCCTGCCTATCTAAAAAATTCCCTCAAAATTCCCCCAGCAGTGATATGCTCCCATTTCTTGTATCCTCTCAAAAGAGGTCTAGTCGGAATGTCTCACCAAGAGCATTTGGTTCTATCTTTCTTCTTTCATGCAAAAACATAGCAAAATCCAGCTGTCTTTGGGTCTGAAAATATTTTAATTAGCTAAAGGTTAGTGTTTCAGGGAACCCTTACTATAAAATGTTCTGATATAACATCTCTGCCCCCTTCTTTGATGAAGACTTGACCTTTCTGGTCATTAGATGATATTCCACACACCCCCGGCCTTTTTTTTTCCTGCTCTTGAGCAAACTCTCAGCACAACAGGGTCAAGGAGGTGTTGGAAAATCATCTTCATACTGGAGATCCTGATTGCTCAGTGTTCAAAGGCATGGGGTGACTACTGCTGGAGCGTGGTTTTCCAACACTGTTGTTCAAGTTGGCAGTTGGTGTGTTATGCATCAGAATCAGCTGAAATTTTGTGCTGGGGAAAATAAGCTTTATAGGCCTCCTTTCATCACAGCTGCACTATATGGCTGCTCTGAGAACCATAGATAGATACAGTTAGTGAAAAAAAAAAACAGTCTTGTTTGTTATTTATAGAACCCTTGTTCACATCCTATGGTCTAGCTCCAAATCAATCTGAAATAAGCTGTCCTACTGGCTCCAACCATTTCTAAGTTGATCTGTTAAGATTCAGCAATCACAATGCATCCAAAAAAGAGCAGTGGAACTGGAAGCTGGTGAAGGGCCTGGAGCACAAGTCTTACAAGGAGCAGCTAAGGGAACTGAGATTGTTTAGTCTGGAGAAGAATAGGCTCAGGGGAGACCTTATTACTTTCTAATTCCCTGAAAAGAGGCTGCAGTGAGGTGGGGGTCAGACTCATTCCTCAGGTAACAGTGACAGGTCGAGAGATAATGGCCTTAAGTTGTGCCAGAAGAGGTTCAGGTTGGGTATTAGGAAAAATATCATCTCAGAAAGAGTGGAGAGGCATTGGATCAGGCTGCCCAGGGAGGTGGTGGAGTGACCATTCCTGGAGGTTTACAAAAGAAGGGTAGATGTGGCAGTGAGTGACATGGTTTAGTGGTATGGTAGTAATAGGGTGATGGTTGGACTAGATGATCTTAAAGGTCTATTCCAACTTTAATGATTCAATGATTCTATGATTCTATGATTCCATGAACCAGAACCAGAATAAGACAGGGGTAGGTCGGTCCATTTCTTGAGCAAGATATGCAACCTTGTCCAGCCCTAATAAATCTGTTTCTCATAACCAGAGAGGGACCACCACATCCTGTCCAGAAGGTTTATTCCCATGTACTGTGGGTTTGGTCATCAGGTGAATTTGGGGTGATTACAAAAGAGTACAAAATCTGCTAATCGAACATGCTCACTCTGCTGGCTCATTGCTACACTGCCAGCACTCTTGGAGCTCATGTCTCCCTTTGAAATCTGTTAAAAACAGAAATTCAGATTTAAAGGGATATTGATTTCTCCTGGCTGGTTAAAAGCTATGTTCGCTCACGATAATCCCATCCCTGCCCTGCTTTCCTATGTCTGTCAATACAAAAAGGAGGAAGGGGGGACAGCTATGTCTTGGGCAACCCTGGCTACCTGTTGTGGGGTCACTACATCTCAAGTGTGTCTTCCTTTACAGTCTCCTTTGTGCTGAGTGCTTTTAAAAGGTGACACGGGAGAAGCATATTTTCTCTTCCATTAAATCATTGCAGGAGACTGTCAGTGCTCCGACATATTAGCCACTGAACTTAAAAAGAAGCAAAGGAGTTATTTGCAAAATCCATGTTGGAAAGAAATTAAATCTGACATTTCAGCTATGGAGCCTTCCCCAGGAGAAGAGAATATATAGGACTGAAATATTTTTTCCCTCTTTCCTAGCTGCTAGAGGAAGGGCCTTCCTGTGAGTTATTGGTTTTTAATCCACTTCTGCAGGCGCTCGCTAAACAATCTCCTGCTAGTTAACAAGGTCCCTCAGCGCTCATCTTTCAAGGTTATAATTTGATCATCAGGTGAAGATGGGGAAGAAGTACCCCATCTGCCGGTGGCTCTGCCTGTTGGAGGGAGCTTTTCCAAGCTGCTGTGTTACAGCAGAAAGGAAGGAACAGGATTGTGCTGGCTCAGTGCTTTCCTGTGCTTTGCAGCAAGTGATTGCTAAAGACAAGTCAGGAATAACAAGAGCTGCAGTGCTCCAGTCAAGGGTTTATTTGTCCTCAACAAGTCACGTGTTTGGAGATGTGTCTCTTCTGACCTTCAGTGCGGCACAGCATCCCCTTCATGCTGCACCTCTCAATTCCAGCCAAGCCTGAAAAAATATCTAGGCAGGGTGAAGGATACCTGGGCCATGAAAAGTGAGGGAAAAAAAGCAGACTGTGGATACTGGAGGACAGCTGCTAAAACTTCCTACCCCACTATAAGTTATTAGCTCTGATTCAAGGAGAATTATTCCCTGTTGGTTCACTGGGGATGAGGTGATGTTATGCAAGGGGTCCATTTTTCATTCAGTGTTACAGCTGGATGTTGTTAGGCAGAGGATGCTGAGAGTCTTGTTTGATTGTATGGGCTCACTGGGGACAGCAGGGGCAACATGGGTCCTGGTGGCTTTTTTTCCAGTGCCATGAGTCTTGAACCATTGGACCTGACCACTAACACTTTGTAGGCAACTGGATCAGGCCAACAAAGGATTTCTAACTTTAATAAGTTGCGTTTCCCATTGGACATGAATATCCAGTTGATGCTGAGATAAGGCAGACTCTTTCTCAACTCACAGTTGAATTGATTTCATTTTAAAAAGTGCTTTGCAAGCCTTAGGACTGTAGCCTGCCTGGGACACCTCACATGGGCCAGGGCACATGCTTCCTCACTCCTAAGCTCTAAACTCAGGCCATTCTTATCCCCTGAGTGATCTGCATTGCCTTTCCTCCCCTAGATGTCACAAAGGTTCCCCCTTACAGATCGTTGTCTCCTTGGTAACTGAACCACATCAGATAAAAGCAGACCGAAACTCAGCAGCCTGCAAAGCCCTGAGCAACACAGAGGGGATGGCTGTGAGAAGCTGTTATGGCTGAGGTGCATCACACAGACTGACAGACAGCTTGCACTGCCCTGTGTTTCGTCCCCAGCTTGTGATACAGCTCTCATAGTTGACAAGTCTTCCATCATATCCATCCTCTCCCCAACACTCCCCATTCAAGGCAAGATGTGATATCCCCATACAATTCCCCTGCCCTGTCTGGTCCTGGTGAAGTGCATGTGTGGGTTGAGGACTAGTCCTGGCTTCATTAAGCTCTTCCTTCTCTTACACAAAGCTGTACTGTTGGGGGCATTAGCCATGTATTGAAACTCAGGATGTTTGATGCGAGCCTTATGGTTGCGGGTAAAGCCACTTTTGTGGGAGTATTTGTTGAGTATTTGTGTTGTTTCCCTCTCCCTGTTTAGCACCACTTTGTTAACTTTTCAGCATTATTGAGCTATTTACCTTTGCAAGAATTTCCTAATTTGGGTTCTAAATCATAATTAGCACTGGAACAGAGACAAACGGTACAAAAGAGTAAACAAAAATAGCCACCCTGGTCCAGACACTTTCCTTTTCTCACTCACCCTGTCTCTCCTTTCCTTCACACCCAGATCCTGAGTCTGAATCTCCACTTTCCCTCCCACACAAGTATGAATAGCTACCTTACTCTCACCCAGGCATTTAACACCTGGAACATCTGTCCTGAAACAGAGGAAGGAGAAAGTGAACATTCTGAACTGGAGTGGCTGGATCTCTTTGGGAAGACTGGGAAGGGAGAATCTGAGCAAAAGACTTTGAGTTCAGCCAGTTTAAACACATCTATATGTACCATGTACTATAAAAATGTTATTATAAAAAAAAATGTTGGGTTTTTTTTTTTATTTTTTTATTTCCTTGCAAATATACGATAGAGGCATGTCTTCAAAGGGCAGAGGAAGGCACTGGCAGAAGAGGTTAGGAGAGCAAAGACCCAAAATCCTGACTCCTTCTGATGCGGTTCCTTTTAAAACAGCACCAGTTGTTCTTTTGGAAGGATATCATTAGACCGAGTATTTTCCCTCCAGTTCTTGGCAAAAAGTCAACATTTGCATTTAAATAGTGCTTTTGCTACAAAACAGAAGCATGCTGCAGAATAGCTGCACATAGATAAAGATTCCTTTAAGAGAACTTTGGAGGGGGGGATGGGGAAGAAACGTCACTGAAAGCCCAGCCTGTCCTCTTGTGCTGTCAGCAGAGAGGTTATTTATGCATTCGAGAGTGTGCCCACTGAGATATAATCTAGTGCTCTCAGGAGTCTCTGCTTGCTAGAGGTGGAATTATTAGAATTAAAAATTACAAGCGTAAAACAAGGCCAGTGTAAAATGAAATATTACCCTGCTAGTCTAAATAATTCATAGAAAAAATAACCCCCTAGATCCCCCATCAATCCATCTTACTCCACTGATGTGAAGAGGAGCAATCTGTTGAAGGGGTGTTTGAAGACCTCCAGGATGCTTTCAAGGGTCAAGGGTTGTTTCCAAGTGATTTTGGTTCGTGTGACCCATGAGTGGCTCTGGGGGAAAAGATGAGCAATGATATGACACAGACTTTCCTCTGACAATGAAGCCTTCCTCAAAGCTGATCAGGGCAGAAGAGAATAGCATTTTGAAGAAAGAAAAAATTAAAAAATCACGTTATGTTTCTGTGCTCCCAAGCAGAGAGCAAGCATAATTTAACCTCTATGTGCACAGATCTCCAAAGGACACAGCAAGATCATCTTTGGCAAATATTTACCTTTCAGCACAATCAAGTCCGTTCCCAAATGTTTTTTTTGGAAAGGCTTTTGCTAAATCTTCCGACCATATCTGAGGTTAGAGGCACATATGTGGCACTACCCTCCATAGAAATAGATGGGAAGGATCTACAAAACGAATATGGGCAGTGGATGGGAGCATAGCAGAGAAAGCATGATTTAATTTGTGAAGCCAGAGTTTGCTTTTGGAGGAGAAAGCTTCTGCCTAGTTCTAGGATGAGAGGTAGTGACCTTAAGTTGCACCTGGAAATGTTCAGGCTGGATATTAGGAAAAAAGTCTTTTCAGAAAGAGTGGTAATGCATTGGAACAGACTGACCAGGAAAGTGTTGGAATCACTGTCCCTTGAGGTGTTGAAGAAATGTGGCAGTGAGAAACATGGCTTAGTGGACATGATAGTGATAGGCTGACAGTTGGACTAGATAAATCTCAGTGCTCTTTTCCAACCTTAACGATTCTATGATTCTATCACCTCTTTTTTGATGGAAATCTGTGTCTGAGAGATAACTGCAGTGAGGGGGTGAACGATGGCAGTTTTATCCAGGACCATTTGAGAGAAAGAAAATAAAGAAAAAAAATGGATATTCGTATTTAATCACATTTTCCTGATACACACATGCTTATATACAGATATTATGTGCAAGAGCATCTTTGGAGGCCATAGAAAAAACTGAAAGAGCGAACATTGATTCTGAGTGTCTCTGTGTTCTAGGACTTTCTCGCAGACATTCTCTGCCCACCAGAGACATGCAGCCTCCCTTGCCCAGCAAATCCAACACATACTGCTCTCCATAGTGGCTGCAGAAGGGGTGCAATTAAAACAGCCATTGTAAAAGCTTTATCTTTGCAGTCTGTCTCCAGGCCAGCTAGAATTCTTGTAGACAGCTGACTGCCCAACTGAGCTAATATATACTGCCTTTCAACAGGGCTCTTTAATTTGTAGGCGAGCCTAGCATGCCAAGACAGTGCATCAGGAAGCTATGGAACATCTCATCACAGGTCACTGCTAGTACCAAAGTGTCTGTGGATCCAGAAATTAATTTATCAATTTTTCAGGCAAAAAATCCCACTGATGATGGTTAAAAAGTCACCATCTCTGAGCAGAAGATAATTCTTACAGTACAGTGTGCAATAGGCTTGTCCATCAACACGCTATTGATGTAAGGAAGTTAATTTTCCTAAAGCTTTCTTAGTACTTAGGAGCCATTTCTCTGCCTCCTATTTTATGCACGTATCCCCACAACTGCAGTTATTTTAGGCAGATCTAAAAGGGCACAGCAGGGCCCTTCAGAGGGACCTGTTGGACAGTCCTGCCTGTGCACAGCAGTTATTGGACTTGTTTCCATGGTGTCTACCATATTTCATATATTTTTTTTAACTGGCTGAGGATATTTGCCCTCAGATGAAAAGAGGCTGATTATACTTACCAATGTAATTTGTCTGATACTGCTGTGATATTGCTGTGGTTTGCCAAATCCAGTGACACAGAAGTCACTGTCCATCACAGACAAAAAGTGGAAGATTCTTTCCTGATTTATGTGGTTTTGCAAAGCCAGATAAAGAGTTTCTTGGATGTAAGAGATGAATTCTTGAGGCAAGAAAAGGTAAGAAACTTGAAGAGGAAGAAAAAAAGCACAGGAAATACTGCTTGGAAATGAAAAAAAATGAACAGAAAGAAGAGATGAGAGGAAAATGAGAAAGAAAATAAGGCAGCGTTTGAAAGGAAGGGACATAGCTCTGGCTTCTGGGATTATGCATTCTCATAGGAGACATGAAAGAGCTAAACAAGGAAAATGCCATGCAGAGATCACACATTGTTTTTTAAGGACAGGCCCTTAGACATGATCCCCACTGGCTGAGCTGTAACCCAGCTCCCAATCAATCTCTCCTCTCTGAAATGTCACTAACCTGCACTTAAGTGCAATAAGACTTTCCAGACTAATTGAAATTCTGAGCCAGAGTCAGGAGACATTTGCTTCAAGTAGTGTTTTAATTGTCTGCTCCCTAGGCTAGTAACAGGGTATTTTGCTCCTTGCATTATTCAAGGAGACACAAGACCTCAACCTTTCTGTTTAGGTTAGTGCCCCTCCTGTCTTGGGTTTATGTTCAATTCTTTATTTGACCTCTACTCATATGTGCCTGCACAGCTAGGAATTTGAAAACCTCTACCATCCCATCTGCTTAGATGCAGCTTTTTCATTCAACCTATTATCTAGGAATAAGAACCAACTGGGAAGCGTGGAGCTGAACCCAGATCTAAGTGATTCTGTAGCCTGGAGCAATTTTTATTTCTATTTTTTGGTTGTTGTTTGTTTGGGTTTTTTTGTTAGATATAAGAGGACTCTTTCTGTCTTTTCTGCAAGTGTTGGGCTTATCAAAAGAGGCTTCGTTATCACTTCTTTCTGGCTGAAGTTGGCAAAGAGAGATCTGATGGGTTTGGCTGCACCAGGCCCAGGAAAACATACACAACACTGCTTCCAAGTGGGATCTGTTCCTATGGATCATAGTCAACAAGAGAAAAAAGCTACCATTGTCATAATATACCCTGTCATGATCAGAGACTCCCCTTATCTTGAGGAGCAGAGATGGAGAGAAGATGACTCTTCTGAGATCATGCACCAGACTTACAGCAAGTCTCACCTGAATTATTAAATAATGCTGATCTCCACCTTTCAGAAGGGCATGGCAGACCTCAGAACTCATGGTTTTAGTCTTGTCTGCAGGGAACACCTGGACATCATGTCCTGAAAGGAGGCGCTGCCAAATGGACAGTTGGATGTGGTCGCAAGTCAGCAGGCAATGCCTACACAGAGCAAGTTCACCATCTGCCTCCATCAGGCAGGTTTGCTCTTCCTCGCTCATTTTAATCCGTTTCAGTTTCTTGGTTCCTCTTCTTTTTAACCACTTCTGCTTCTCTGCCATCTCTTGGTTCTCTGTGCTCTGAGAACAGGATTTCACTGACCAAGTGACATCCTCAATATCAGAAATGGTCATCGGGTCTCCTTCCTAGAGAAAAATGGGCAATTCTTGGGTGAGAATCATTTCACCCTAAAGCAGGATGGTGAAATATATAGTCTACACCCTAAGAGTGCTTATTTGCTCCATTAAGTATGAGGAGAATTTGTGGCTCAAATGACATATCTGTATCACAGACGTCTAAAATTGAGTGAGTTGCTGCCCACTCTGGCAATGCTTTGGGGAACTATATGTGATCTTATAGTGAGCTCGGAAGAGATAGATCAAGCTGCTTCACCCTTTCTTCCACTTAAATCTTGCAGAGTAGGGAGAAGTGGCTCTCTTGAGGATAGGAAACTGTATTTTATATGTAATTGATTTGGAGTTCCTTAGAGCTCTGTTCACCCATCAATGCCCTAATGGCCTTGTCCTGTAGGCTGCAGAGATGGAGGTATAAGTTATGCCCATTAATAATGAGTTTCAGACTCAGTCATCCTAATAAGGTGAACTCGCAGTCTTTTTTGCTTCTATTTTTTGGGTGTAACTATGCCAGTTTTTCTCTGTGATAGACACACATTCCAGATCCTGCATTGAGAAGCACTGCGAATGGAGAGGCTGAGGGGAAACAAGATCTGCCAATAAAATTGAATTTAACAAAATCTAGGCAGACCCTTTTGGAAAGTGAAGCCCCTCCCTCCCCTCTTTCCCTGCAATCCACCTTTAAAGTAATAATTTGTCTTAGGATTTGGAAATTTAAATTTCAGTATCTATAGTTAGACTACATGAATACCCCTACCAGTAATTTCCTGAAACTTTGGTGTAGTTGGAAGTAAATGATCTTTTAAGATCCCTCACAAGTCAAGCCATTTAATGATTCTACCAGGCATCATTTACAAAACGTGTAAGAAGCCCTATGCTGTGAAGATGGATAGACAAAATAGGAGGCATGGGGGAGTTGCCCTCTGTGTTAGAAGGTGGATGGACTGCAAGGTGCTCTCTCTGAGAAACAGTCAGGAACAGGATGAGAGCCTGTGGGTTAAGATTAGGGATGGGATCAATAAAAGACAGCTGGTGGTCGAGGTCTACTCTACCACAGGCTATTTGATCAAGGGAAGCCTGTTGACAAGTCCTTGCTTCATCTGCAAGAAGTGTCATGCTTGCATACTCTTATCCTGCTGGGTGGTTTCAACTACCTGGATATCTGCTGGGAGAAAGCACAGTGAGCTGCAAGTGATCCAAGGGACTCCTGGAGCCCTTTGACGTTAGCTTTCTGGTTCAGGTATTGAACAGACTGGCCAGAGATGAAGCATTGCTGGACCTGATGCTCACCAATGCAGAGGAGATCATTAAAGACATTGAGATCTGAGGCAGTGACCATGCTCTGGTTGAGTTCATGACCTTGCAGAATGTGGGCCTGGCAAAGAGTGGAGTCTGGACCCTGAAATTCAGGAGATTGATCTTCAGCTGTTTAAGGAATTTTTGAATAAGATCTCCTAGGAAGCTGTCCTTAGAGACAAAGGAGTGGAACAAAGCTGGCCACTCTTTAAGGATGCCATTCTGAGAACACAAGAGCTCTCTAATCCCTCAGAATAAGATAGCAGGCAGGAGAGGCTGTAAACCAGCATGGCTTGGCAAGGACCTGCTGGTCAAACTGAGGGAAGAGTAGGGCAAGTACAGACAATGGAAGCAAAGACATGTCACAGCCTTCCAATATTTAAAAGGAGATTATAAACAGGAGGGAAATCAACTTTTTACACAAGTAGATAATGATAGGACTAGGGGGAATGGTTTTGAACTAAAGGAGGGAAGATTTAGATTAGATGTCAGGGGAAAGTTTTTCACTGAGAGAGTGATGAGGCGCTGGAACAGGTTGCCCAGGGAGTTGTGGGTGCCCTGTCAGTGGAGATGCTCAAGGCCAGGTTGGATGGGGCCTTGGGCAACTTGAGCTAGTGCTTGATCTAATGATTGGCAACCCTTCCTGCAGCAGAGCATCTGGAACTTGATGATCCTTGAGTTCCTTTGCAATCCAAGCCATCCTATGATTCTAAGTGGAGATACACAGATATTTGCTTACTACCAGGATACCTGGGACACAGTGAGCTCGAACTGCATTTTAGATTACGCATCTGAGCTAAGCCTGGGTGTGAAGAGCTGAGATATTTGCTTTGGAGACAGTTTCCACAGCTGGGAAGTGCTGGTGCTAACTAGTTGTGTTTGGATGCTAGCTGAAAGTATCTCACAGGTGCATTGATGCCTGTAAAGTGTGTGGGCTGTGCCGGATCTACACTTGATCTCACTAAACAACTTGGCCAGTAGATGTTGCTCTTGGCTTATACTAATGTGCTCAAAAAAGACATATCCAACCTGAGACATTTGGGGACCATCTGAAACCACACAGTGCTGATCTGTCTCTCACCTGGAATTTTTATTTTTTGTTTTTGGCCATCACAGACCATCTTGGATGGCCACAAAGGGAAATAAAATAGAACACAACTCTTCAGACAGCAGTCGCTTGTAATCAGTAGGTATAATTATTGGCTGTTGTTCACCTTGTGCTACTTGAAAATTGCTGGACAAGAGCTCAGTATTTCCAGGGGAGTTTTTTGGGGTTGTATTTACCAGAAAGAAGAGAGAAATTATGAGAGTAAACCATTCTGAGAGATTGGAGTCTAGCAGGTACTGTTCGGGGGGATGCAGGGAACAGAGCTCTCACTTCAATTTGCCCACCATTCTCATTTTGTGCCATGAGGATCACATTTATGAAGGCTTCAGATATGTGTTCTGAAAAGAGGAGTGGAGATGTGGACTGAACATCATTCCTGGAGTTGTATTCATGTGGCTAGCTGGATGGGTTTAGACGTATTTCTATGTTCATGGAGTCTTAGAGAAAAAAGAAAAATGCCTTATATGCTGGCTCTCCATCCTAACCACTTCCTGTCACTATCAGTTAATAATAATCTAACCACTCTTGACTGCTCTGTGCACCAGTGGTGAGAAAAGAAAAAAAGAGGCAGAGAAATTTTCTTCTTCTAGTTTCCATATTCTGTTCTCACGTGGATTCATTTCCACTCAATGTTAGGACATGTTTTGGAAGGAAGACAAATAATATCCGTGGTCTGATCAGAGTCCAGCCATTTGTGCAGACAGTTTTATAGCTCATAGATGTTTGTCTGCATTTTCTCACAGAAAAAGAAAAGTTAATGCACATGATGTTTAATCACAGAATCACAGAATTGCAGGAGTTGGAAAGGACGTCAAGAGATCATCGAGTCCAACCCCCTTGCTAAAGCAAGTACCATACAAGAGGTGACACAGATAGGCATCCAGCCAGGTCTTGAATATCTCTGTAAAAGGAGATTCCATTACCTCTCTGGGCAACCTGTTCCAGTTCTCTGTCATCCTTACTGTAAAGAAATTCTTCCACATGTTAGTATAGAACTTTCTATGTTCAAATTTTAGGCCATTAGTCCTTGTCCTGTCACTGTACACCATCATGAAGAGCTTGGTCTCATCCATTTGCCTCTCACCTCTTTTTAGATACTTATAAACATTTAAAAGATCCCCCTCAGTCTTCTTTTCCCCTGGCTGAACAGACCCAGGTTACTCAGCCTTTCCTCATATGGGAGATGCTCCAGGTCATATTTGCATTTGGTCAATAATTTGTAAAGTAGACCGAGTCTCTGTGTCTGTTATTATACCCACTTTTCTCTCCCTATGCACACCCATATTACTCACTCTGTAGTACCAATCACAGCAGCATTTAGGTGCTACCTAATGCAGGCTCTTAGGATCAAGGATTGTCTGTAACAGTTTTGTTCACAGTGCACCAATCCCAGGATAACTTTCAATGTATTCAAGGCCCTTTTTAACACTGCTGGAATATAAATGGCAATTAAGAAGAAAAGAAAAAAAAAAGAATGCAAATTACTAATGCATAGGTGAATACTGAGACTTCCTGGCATCTTCTCAGTATCTGTGTTGACATAATTAATACCCTGACAGATGATACTGCTACACTTGCTTACTACTGTGCCTTTCTTTCCTTGAGCAGATCCTCTCCCAGCACAAGGAATTTTATGAGAGAGAACCATTTTTGGTAGGATTCTCCTTGATTTCTGTTGGTTAAAGCTTGTTGGTATCAAGGCTAGGCTTAGCATACCATGGATTAGAATCATGGAATCATAGAATCAGAGAATTGTTTGAGTTGAAAGGGACCTTTAAAGCTCATCTAGTCCAACTCTCCTGCAATGAACTGGGAGACCTATAGCTCCCAGATACAGAACTGATGCCACTGGCTACTTAAACTATAATGAAGCAGTGTAGTGGCAGCACATGATTTGGGTACTTCTGATGTACTTCTTAGACATACCTTTGCCTTCCTGTTTAATTGTACACTGAGGACCCAGTTGTCCATAGGATTTATCTGCAGTCAGATTGATCTGCTTGTACCTCCCTTTCTCTTTTCCTACCTTTGACAGTGGTGGATTCCTAAAACCATGTTTCATCATTTCCAAAATATTCTTATTAATTTTAGCATCCAACAGCTCTCAAATAGTCACAAGAAGAACACAAGCTAATAGCAAGGAGAATGCAAACACTGACTATTCAGTATCAGATGAAGCAGTGAGGATTTGCAAAGAGCAGAGAGTGAAAGACTTATTGGGTAATTTTAAGGTTTGTGTTACCAAAAACCTGACCACCTACCAGATAGCCTATTGTAATACGATACCAGAGATGAGAGAGAGACTTGTTTAGGAAAATAGCCAGCAATAGGATTTGAAGTGCTCTGGAAGTAGCTTGGTAGACCAGCATGGAGCTCAGATATTTGTGGGAAGGTGAAAACTTCTATTTCTCTGTAATCTGTGTTTGCATGTAGGGATAGATTGGTCAATATGTGCTACGCAGTGGCACTAATTTTTAATACTTCCTTTAGCAATTCCAATATTTATCAATCAAGTATGAACTCCGTGCAGTGTCTTCCCAGACCGAAGATGCATCTCAGTAGAAACTTTGGAGCTTCAGTTAAATCTGATCTTTTCCATCATACAGTGTCTGAATTTTTTCTTAATACCTTTGAGAATTGTGCGTCTAGAAGGAAAATGCCTTACCAACATAGTTCCAGCTGTGTCAGTATTAGGAGTAGAAATCTTCTCCCTCTTCACACCATAGTTCAGCCAGGTACCTAGAACCTGTATGAAGGGGAGGAATGAAAAGGGTGATGCTGCATCTCACTGCTTGTTCTCTTGTTCTGTTTTACTCCATTCGGTATATGGGTTCTGACTGAGAAGCTAAAAAGTCAAAGACTCATCCCTCGTCTTCATGATCTCCCTTGCTGCAGTAATACCATCACTTATCTTGAACATCTCTAGTACAAATGTGCTCGATATTATTTTCTCCTGCCATTGTATCCTGTGGCATTAAGTCCTACCACTCTCGGCCTGTTCCCAGGCATTAATCTATAATGCCACTTCTGACCCCAGTGAGAGTGGTCAACCCAAGAGAGTGAGCTTGTATGCTCGCCAACGCAGTGTAGTTTCTCATCCCAACCAGTCTAGTTCAGACAGTGCCTCCCCCCAGAGTTGTTTTATATATGGGTATCTCTTTGCAGCAAAGTGATCTCGTAAGCCACTTGGCTATGTAGTTTTTATTGACTCCCAACTTTGGGTTCTTCAGACAGACTCTTCTCCACTCTGCATCCTACCCTTTAGACATACACCAGCATGGAACTGTACAACTGTCTCCCTTAGAGTTTTGCACTAGCCTAGTCCAAGCAATACATGTCCCATCTATTCTGCCTATTCCATCCCTTGAAAAGAAATCTTAATAAGAAAGAAACCACACACAAAAACAAGCCCAAAGTCAACTCCCTCCTACAATTAAAAACACTAAAAATGTGTCAAAGGATGAGCTGGTGAAGTCAGCTTTTGCCCAGCAAGGAAGGGAGGATTAGCATTTTCTAACTGCAGGATGAGTGTAGCTGACATCTTCACAAAGGAGAGGACACCGAAGAGAGGAATACCTGCTGACAACTTGCTTGTTCACCATCTTTCCTCAGAGGTGCACACACACTGATTGCTTTCATGTGGTTTTCAGCCGCCTCTATTCCCCTTCCAGGCAAAATCCTTATTACTGACATCTCTGTATGAAGAGGGTTTGGCTGTTCGTATCAAAATGTCATTAAATATTTGGTTGACTAACTGCCAAGGCAGCTGCACTGGAGTTTGCGTTGTGTCTGCAGAATGGTGTCTCATTGGCAAAACCACTCTGAGCATGACACGCCTGACTCAGTTTTCATATTCCTAAGCCATTTGAATATTGTCCTACTCTAGGTGCCCCTGCCTGAGCAGGAGGTTGGACCAGATGACCTTTAGAAATCCCTTCCAATCTCAACCATTCCATGATGTTGTGATTCTCTGATGCGTGGGTTCTCTGGTGGATTTACTCTCTGTTCTCCTTTAAGATACATAGCATAAGGAAAATTTAATGCCTGTCTGTGTTGTACAGCAGGCTCTCTGTGATTCTACAGGCAAGTCCTTTAGCTTTTCAGCTCCCCTGGGTTCATGCTTGTAGAGGCAGTAATAGTATAGCCCTGTCTTGCAGGGGCTCTTGTAAAGAGAAATACATAGGAGCTCATGCAGAATTGAGATACTGTGTTCCTGGGGACCATAGAAATCCTTCAGCTGGAAATACTCAGGAAACAAACTAAAATTACATTGGGCTTGCAAAGCTCAGGGTGTTAGAACATGTCATTGTGTTTATGGGTTTATTTGGAGTTCTGAGAGGATTTTATACAAAAGGGTGAAAACAACTCTGGGGAAACTGAGGCACTTCAGACCAAGGTAGACAGCACATGGTGTAAAATTTCATGAGTGTCCTTCTTTGATTTCCGTTTTAATAAACTTTAATGCAAATAGGCAGTGATGTGCATATCAGAAAAGGTTTCAGTCAACATGGTTATATTTTAATGCGTTCGTATATTTATCTCTGTACAGAGGCATGCGTGTGTCTATGCTAATATGTCCCCTCTGTGCTTTGCACCAAGGTCTGCAACAACGTGAAGAAGCAAACAGCGTGTGAACTCATCTCTGATGTGATTTATGCAGAATCAGAGAGGTTCAAGGCGGGGAAGCATTTCATTCCTCCCCAGTGGTGCATGCTGGATTTTTTCCTTACAAGTCTGTTCTCTGATATTTTCCCTGTTCTGCTTTGAAATAAGTGAAGTGATGAAGCCCCTGCGGCTTCCTTAGAGGAGGACTATTCCACAGTCTTATTTGATTTCTTGCTCCAAACTAAACATTCCCTTTCTCATTTCCCTGTCCACCTCCCCCATAATTTCCACATAAATAATCCTTCTTTATCCCTAGTGTTTCATTTGCAGGGATTCATGTAATAAGCACAGCTCTGTGCTAGGTTTCCTTGAAAGCTGAGCACTGTGGCCTCATTTCCATCCTTAAATGATTTGCAGACAGAGGGAAACTTGACCTGGTCCTAAAATATTTTTTTCTGAACAGGGACTTGATGCCTTCATTTGGAAGGACAGAAATCACTTGTGAACATTACAGAAATCAATTTCAGCTTTAGCCATTTTGAAAATCACACCACTTTTTTTTTTTGAGCATTCGAAAGTGAGTGATACGAGCAATTTTTTGGATGGTGGTGGTACACAGTGACCTGCTTTCAGCAGACCTTCGTGAAAGAGATTTATAGATTTAAAACTGAAAATAGGAAGAAGTTAAGAGGCTGGGAAAATATCAGAAACCACCTTGTTGTCCAGATGCGTCAGGTTACTTCTCTTGACATTTTTGATGTTCACAGAGTTTGTCATGTTACACCAGTTGAACCTACTTAGCAAAAGCAACATGATCATGTGCTCTGGATAAGTTGAACTTTTCTCCTGAGGATGCAAGAAAAAGCTATGATAAATATAGAGTTGGTTAGAGGGAAATACATTCAGGATGGAAAAGCTAATCCTGACTGTGCAGATCAATGCTTCTATCGCAAATCTCCCTTATCCATCTCACTGATGGGTCGATCTTGAAATCTGCAGTGCTTCCCACCTGGCTCTACCTTGATCTCTCCTTCTCATTAATCATCACACAGAAAATTTTGTTTAATTCCCAAGCTCTCGTCCCCACCTTCCTTTTTCTCTATTTGAGAATAGGTCATAGAATCATAGAATCATAGAATTGAGTTGGAAGGGACCTTTAAGGCCATCTAGTCCAACTCCCCTGCAATGAACAGAGACATCTACAGCTAGATCAGGTTGCTCAAAGCCCCATCCAGTTCTGACCTTGAATGATTCCAAGGATTCCAAGGATGGGGCATCCACCACCTCTCTGAGCAAATCCTATAGTCCTTTAGGCAATGAACTCAATTGGTTTGCATGGCATTCCTAAGAGTGTCTTAGTGAATGATGACTCACTTCAGTCGGTTTCACACCAGAAATGAATTCTTCCCCTTGAGACCTACATTCCATGCAATTCCCATTCAGTGTGGTCTGATTTCAACCAGTAGATTACCAGGGTGCCTCTGCCTGTTGTGGTTCACTGTACTAGTTAATGTGTAATATTAGGAATAGCATAATAAGAAATTAGGTAATAACATCAGGAAAAAATTCTTCTCAGAATGAGTGGCAAGGCATAAGCACAGGCTGCCTATGGAAATGGTGGAGTCACTGTCCCACTGTGTTTGAAAAATGTGGGGATCTGACACCGAGGGACATTGCTTAGCAGGCATGGTGGTGATGGGTCAGTGCTTTGACTAGATAATCTAGTGGTCTTTTCCAAACTTAATAATTCTATTCTATAATTCTTTATGTTTATTAAATTGGCACTTATTACCTAGTAGAGTTCATGAGACACAGTGCAGACTGTGGATGGGGGGCACCTGCCTTCACCCTCGTAGTTGTTCTTTTTCTTTCCTCACTAGATCATTAAATGGAAGGGAGTTTGTTCTTTTACATTGTTCCCAAAGCCTTAGAATTTGAAAGAGGAAGGTTGTAGAGAAGAGCTAGAATGAATGATTTTGCTTTTTTGGGACTCTGGATGGTTAATTATGATATTAGTGCTCGCAATCTGTGAAACTGTGACATATTATATTGGGTTTATTGTTGAAAGGGAAAAGAATGAACCACTTGAGCAACTCACTTGTGCTGCTGTGTGGCCTCATCACGTGAGGCATCAGAAGGGGTATCTTCCTGAAAGTGTTATTTCCTGGCTTGTGCAGAAGTATCAAATTGAAAGCATGGCTCTCTAGGGAAAGATTTCTGCTTTGTATAATAGAAAACTGTCTTCAGAATAGTCCCTTCTGGACTTGTTTTCTTCCTGACATATAAGAAAAGGTAGCTATAAACCCCCATGGAGCATCTCTTTCCCCATTGTATAAGAAGTTTAGATAAGACACCTAACTTCCACATATAAAACAATCTCTTAATCTTCTTTTAACATCTTTCCCTCTTCGTTTTCATAAGAAATAGTGTTTTTTTTTCACTCAGCCACAAACTGGTGATGATTCCCAAGCCTTGGGATACTGTGATGAGAAGTCCACTAAAAATATTTCCAGATGTTGCACGCAGAACTGTGATGGCTTTATGTAATCTCAGAATGTTTTTTCAGACATAAGATGTCCTGAACTGTGGAGTTCAAAAGAGAGCTGCCAATCAAAAGTATCTGTAGCTGGGGTCATGTGGAGGTTAAATTAAAGAGGAAAAAAAAATCAGAGATAGATGTAGTGTGTCAGCAAAGACCTTTTTCCTGTGCTCTATTAATTGGCTTGTGTTGATTCCTTAGTTGTTTTTTTCTTTTTGTTTGTTTGTTTTGTTGTTTTTTTCCGTTGTCCCTGGCATCTAATTTAAGGCATTGCTGTTAAATTAAATGGCATGATTGACTGACTGGTGTCTGAGACACATCACAGCTGTCAGCTGCAAAGATAAACTCTAGATTGGGATGCAAATCTTCCCAAAGATCAAGGGTGTTTGGATGAGGCTTCTAAGTGAAGCAGTCTGTTATTTTGCAGTAGGAAAGACCTGTTATTTTGGCATCTCCACTTAAGATTCAGAACAAGAAATATCAAATATGAGCTTAAAAGTTGAGTCTGACCATCTTGAAAGTTTCTCCATTTAACTGTGGAGAATTAGAATGCATTGGGTCAGCCTAGCGTGAAAAGTAATTTGTTTTAGTACGTGATCATGATAAGAACTGACTGAGAAGGATCAAAAAGCTCTTTAGAAATTGGATTAAAGGCCTCCCTGAATGGCAGTCTCCAGAGCACTCGAAACAGTCTCGTGAGCTTCAGCTTCATATGCAACAGCTGGCTTCATGAAACTCGTATGAGGGGCTAGCTCTGCTCCTGTAAATGAAAAATAAAAGCCAGACCTTGCTATGGGATTGAAGTTATGGCTTCTGATTGTGGTAGGAAACTCTGGAACTAGAAATGCAAACCACAGTTTACTCCAGCTAAAGAGAACAGAAGTGCAGAATGAGAAAAGTCTACAGGCCTGCAAGACTGCAGCTGAGCAAAACTTTGCTAAATAGAAACTGGTTGGGTATATGACCTTCACAGGAGTCATTGCCTTTGAAAAGCAAAATCCTTCATAAAGCAGTTGCAGCAGACTCATTATTTTTGGATTAAGGACAGATGGCAATTCAAGCCACATCGATCAGCAGGGTGCAGCAGTTCATTGAAAGCTGATGAAACAGGACTCCAGGGGCAAAGGGGACTATCTACAAAATGTCCCATTAGCTTCACTGGGATTCTGTATTGTGTTTCACCTCTTACTTGCTTTTTGGCATCGGTGAGGTCTCCTCCAAACCCATGCTTGGTATTTAAAAAGTACTAGAGCAAGGAAGTGGTATGAAAACCATGTTATACGTCTTAGGAGAAGGGAAGTCCATGAAGGGACATCCCTTTGGTTGCAGCTCTGTGAGTCATTCTTGATGAACTGAGAAACTGAACATGTAGGCAACTACTGCAGGGACAAAACTCTGCATGCTTCTTCTCTGTAGCATCTGCAGTGGAAGCAGAGCATTTTTCTCCTTCCTCCCTCACTTCTCAATGTGTGTCCCTCCTGAAAATGCGTGCTAATTGAAGAGGATGAACTTCCTTGATAGAGATGTCCCATTCACTGGTCAAGGGTGTAAGGCAGTTGTGCTCCACTGCTTGAATCTCCAAACAATCTCAAGGTTCTTTTGTAGAAAAATGTAAGGTAGGAGAGTGGTAATGAAGTGGAACTGGGTGCCCAGAGAGGGGGTGGAGTCATCGTCCCTGGAGGTTTTCAAGAAATGTGTAGATGAAGCACTGAGGGATTTGGTTTAGTGGGCATGGTGGGAATGGTTTGATGGCTTACTGGATGATCTTAGTGGCCTTTTGCAGCCTAAATGATTCTATGATTCATTTCTTTGTTGCTGCAGTTCAGCCATTCCACAGCTGTGGTTGCTCATTCACTTGCCATTAACCAACCACACCATTCCATTTCCATTCCAGATGCTTTCACATTGCGAACAGAGGAGCTGAATGTTTTACTCATGACACAGCACTTCTTTTTCTTCTTCGAAACGGGATGGGTATAACTTCATGTAATAGGCCCTTAACTGCTTCTTTACAGCACCACTAAAAAAGACAAATCACTTGAAGCAACAAATGACTAGACCCAGGAAAAGAAGGAAGATTTCAAAAAGTTTATCTGACAGCCAATAAACAGGATAAATAACATGCAGTATTTCATTTGTCAGGACCATGGGACAACCTGCAGATAAAAAAGGACTACACCATAAAGTGGGGAATACCTTTGTCTTGGCTGTAAATGCCTCTGCTGATTTAGTAAGTGCGCTGGTACTTCTACTCCAGCTTCTTTTTAGTACTCACAAATGGGATGAAAACTGAGGAATGAGGAGGGGAAGTTACCTAGCCTCATAAAGAGATCTCATTCTGGTTAAAGCTTTGAAATCATGATGTTTTTTATCTTATACTGACTAGTTCAACCCTTGCTGCTGATAAGCAAAGTATGAACAAGCCAAAGACAGGTGTCTGCGCTATACTCCTCTTTCCTTTATTGAGACTAGGCAGTATGTTTTTCTGTTTATTTTTAGGGATTAAATGCCTTTATAACAGATTACATCCTGAAATGCACGCCTGTTTGAATATTCCTTCATGACAGGCAAGAAGTTTGGATAACTAGTTTTTGTTTTGTGTACAGACACTGAATAAAATAACACACTGGAGCACTTGCATTTTGTTGCAAAAAACATTCCAAGAAGATAAAACCCAGTTAAAGATTATGTGCAGCTGCACTCTCCATTCTCCAGCCCCACTCCTAATCTTTAAGGGAAAGGAAAGAAAGATATCTTAAAAGGGCAAGCAAAGAGTTTATTAGCTTTTAAATGTGTCTGGTTACAGATGTCCTATTGATCAGCACAACTAAGGCATCAGGATACCTGCCATTATGCCATTGGCCTCTCTTACAGAAGAAACACAATCTATCTACCATTAGGGAACAGGAGAGACAAGCCTATTTCCCCACACTGTTTAGAAAAGGAACCAGCAGAGAGAAAGTGACTTTCAAGAGAAAGACCATCTTCTTGAAGAACAAATATTTATTGTATGCTAATAACAACTTATACTTCCCACTGCTTCCAGGATGTCTGAGCCACTTGTCAGAAGGTTTACCACCTGTGTTTCCTTCCTGATCTATTTTCCCATGTTATTCTCATTACTGAATATTTATACCACTTCACTCAACACTGTGAAGGATGCATATGTTTATTCTCACTTTGTCTTCAGAGCAAAAATTTGAGCGTGGCTGTTTTGGGTGGAGGAATAAAACTGCAAGAAGAAGGAGGAAAGTCCACCTTTTCAAAGTCCACCCAAATAAATGGAAAGATGTTCCCAGGCACTATGTAAAGCTGGATTAGATGATAAAATTAAACTCATTTTCATTAAAAAATTGAAGTGTAAGGGTCTGATAAGACCCTCCTCTGTAAGAGGAACACAATATAGGAGAATTGGTAGAGACTGAAGAAAGACAGCCTCACTAATGATGTATGTGATGGATGAATGATTTTCTCAACTGTCTTCTGAGTTTAGGGTTCTAAAGGCAGCAAAATGGAGAGTGAAGAGCAAGAGCTGGACTAGTTAGGAAAGGGGCAGAATATCTAGGAAGGCAAAGTCCAAAGTCCCTGTTTAAAGGTAGAGGATAGTTGAAGAGAAGTCAGTGAAAAGTAAATCTTTCTTCCTTCCTCTCCCATATTTTGTCTCTCTGTGTGGTCTACCTATCATATCCTAAGCCATCTTGCTTTGAGGCCTTGGAAGTAGGTGCATCATAGGGTCTGTAGGTCTGGCTTTGTCTACCATGACACTGAAGCTGACAGGGATTTTCTGGATTTTGCCCAGGTGGTTGGAACACGTGGTCGGCTTGGGGTGACTGCACCAAGGACTGCGGGGGAGGCCTGCAGACCCGCATGCGTACCTGTAAGCCCCTTCCCAATGAAGGCCTGGCCTGCGAGGGAGTCCTGGAGGAAGGACGTCTGTGCAATAGGAAGGCGTGCAATAGTAAGTGGAGGCATGTTCCCCTGCACGTGTGTGAGCGGGTCACTCTTCTCAAAAAGGTCTCAATCCCATAGCTATAATTAAAGAAAGGTAGTCAAGAGGCATGGTAAAACTTGTGAATGGCTCAAAGGAGCATGCGACTCCAGGTGTGCATGATCCTGGCCTTCCCTGCTTGTCTAGCAGTCACATGTGCACATGCACACATGTTTACACGTCTTACAACACACGTCTGCAGATCCCACAGAATAGAGGTTAATCTACAGGTATCTTTAAGCAGACTTACACCAGTTATTCACTGCAAAGCCTGGCACGGATGGCAAAACATATGCCCTAAGGACATCTCTTTGACAGTTGACCTCTTAAGCCAATAATGCGTATAGCTAAGAGAGGTGCTGATATTGCTTCTTCCATCTCCCTTTGGCTTAGTTCACATTCCCAGTCAGGTGTATTGTTGCTGTCTGTTTCAGTTACAAAATGAAAGCCTATAGCACTAAGACATGGCCATTAGATGGACTTGGGCAAAGCACACGGCCTGACCAAGGCAAATCTTTGACATAGGCCTTGCACTCCTCCTATCACGCTATCTCTTTCCATGTCCTCTTCTCCAGAGGGCAAGGGACAGATTGCCAGCACTGACATTGATGAGCTGAGCTGGTAACCTGTGGCGCTTTCATTTTCAATGCTTCTTTTGCATTAGCTGAATAGAGAGGAACACGGAGAAGAAAAACAACATCAGAAGTATCTCAGCTCAGAAAATTCTAGCCAATGGCTGCTTATAAATATTCACTGCTTTTTGTTTCAATTTTGTAGTAGAGAGTGTTTGAATAACTCCTCCAACTAGGCAAATAACTGGGGAAAGTTCAGTTGCCTTCAAAGGCAGGGAAATGTCTCCTGATAAAGAGGAAGTTCAAATAGCGGGACATAAATATATTCCTCTAATGAGGGCTAAAATGATTTCATGAATTTTTTAGCATTTCCATAAATTTAAATCATGTTGCAATTAGATTTTTTTATTTTTATTTTTCAAAACGAAACCTTCTAGTATATTGAATTTAATCTCCTTGACTCACAGCTCCTAATTTTCCTCTGAGGTTCACCCACACTAGGGAAATTTAACTGATGTCCCCTGTGCTTGCTGATGATTCTGGAATTGTAAGGAAGCTGGGACTTGGAGCAGTGAAGGTGAGAGTGCATCCACCCATGGCCAAGGACCTGGAAGGTAGACCTGAGTGGAGGGTACAGTTCTAGAACTGGTTGCACCTGAATGAAGCTGGAGGAAGGACGACACTGGTCTTGGTGGACATGGCTCTGAATGAGAAGACACAAAGAATCATAGAATATCCTGATCTGGAACGGATCCACAGAGGTCACTGAGTCCAATTGATGGCTCCACATAGGACTACCCAAAAATCAAACCATATTTCTGCCAATGTTGTCCAAACACTTCTTTTACTTCAGCTTGGAGTGAAGGTAGAAATAGCATTGTGGGTGGGTAGAGAAGGCTGTGTGGCTGTGGCCATTATTGAGACATGAGAGCACACAAAAAATAACAGGTAAAAAAACTTTTTTCAGAATTCCATTCCTATGCTGGATAAATGAGGGAGGGACCCAGATCCAGCAGACTCTTTGCAGCACATCCATTCCCAGCCTTGATCACCTTCACATCTTTCCCCAGGACTCCTTTTATTCCTTCACATCTCTCTTGAACTGAGACAACCCAGGCTGGACATAATTTTCAGGACAATTCATACTAGCACTGCACAGGGCGCATAATGCCTTCCTTTCATCTGCCCCAACCTTTGCTCTTCTTCATGCTGGATCTCCTGTGGTTCCTATGGCAAGGAAGGGGTGAAGGCAGCTTCCGCCTCCACTCATTCTGTAGGGCAGAGCACTGAAAGATTAATCACTATTTACTCACTATTTATTTACTTACACTTTTATAAAGCGCAGCACTCAGTAAAGCTGATCCTAAGTGCAGAAAAGGCTGATTGTGCCCAGGGGGCTATCATTCAATAAATTATTTTACTTTTCTTCCTGTCCCCTTCCCATTACGCACCCAGTCAACTCCTGCTCCAATTAAAGCGTGGTTAGTTCAGCTTAGCTTATTTAGGAATAAAGGATCTCAAACTATGTTGAAAGCCCTAGTTTAGAAGAAGTGTGCATCCACAGCATGAGGCAGCACAAATTGATTTACCCCTTTGAAATCAAATAAAATGAATTAATTCTGATTAATTTTCCCAAGTGCCTCTTTGCAGGCAAACTGCTGAGACCCGTTGTGATGCTTTCATGCTAATAAACTGGAAAGCATTTGAAGGAAGATGTGAACAATTATTCTTTCAGGAACACTTGCATATGCACATCTTGTCCTACCTCAAGATAAACCTCCATCTCTCCATGTCTGTGCTAGCTATGCACTTAGCTCCATGTATCTATTCCTTGTTGCCTTTGGAGCCATTCCCAAGACAGATGCACTTTTTATTCCTTGAAATCCAAAAATAAAAGGTGGCCCATGAAAATGTAAAATATTTGCACTTTTCCTTCTCTTCTGGAAGGATTTAGAGGTAGATTAGAAATCCATCTATTTTAAATGTTCCATTGTTGTCATACTGACTTCTGCTCATACGTTTCCTAGAGATGAGTAGGGTGTTCATTCTTCCGGTTGAATTGTTATCTTCCTAAATGTTCATTTCATATTGCAGTTAACTAGATTCTAAGTCCTTTAAAAAAGAATAATAATGTGTATATATATATATTTAAAAAAAAGAAAAAAAAAGCAAAAAAGAACTGGATAGAAGTACTTCTTCATTTTAAATTGTGCAGCATTTTAATACCTTGTAATAACACCTGACTAGCTTTCTAGATATAGCGGAGTGGCTGACACCTGACTTCTCTAGTAGAAAACAAACAAACAAAAAATGCCCTTTTCCTTGACCAAAGATCTATCTGTAATCCCAATAAAGCAGCAAAGCAAAACAGGGATAAGTGCTTTAATATTTTTTTTATTGCTGTGTGGGTCACTGAAAATTGCTGAAGGAATGTAATACCACCAACTAAAAAGCGAAGTCTGTTGCTGACCAAGCAAGTTATGTCAGAATAAGACAGGAATTACCACCACCTTCAAAATGAGGGCAAGGCCATCTCTTTTTAGCTTCTCTTTCCTTGTTTCTCTCAAAGTGGCCCATAAGCTAGTGGCTGATTAGCAAGTGTATTTCAACACCAGTAGCCAGAGGAGACCTCAGTCTGAAATGGCATCTGGAGCAAGTGCTCTCACTCAACTCTTTGGAGCAGCTGAGATGAACGCTTGCAAATGATCTATGAGGATTTCACTGGTTATTTTCCTTTCCCTGGCCATAGCAAATGTGCTAGAGGGATCAAACCTTTTTTATCACCCTACTGCCAACCTCTGTCTACATGAGCTGCCCCAGATGGGTCTTCAAGCAGGTCCCAGAATGCAGTGATGGAATGGTAGCTCTCATCCTTTCCATGACGTGCGACTGAATGTGGTTGTCAAATTTAGGTGTGTCTGTGAGGTTCCCAGGATGAAGTCTGAATGCACTGGCTGGAGATGCTAGTGTCGTTTGAAATCACTGCACAGGCACAGCTGAATGTCTCCACAGGTGACCCTTCTGTGTGGGCTTGATATTTTCCCACTTGTCTGGGCCACAGTCTCAGCTCTTTTGTGTAAAGGAGTCTCTTGGTTGATGAACATCATCTGGCTAGATTTCCCCAGGGATAAAACTCAAGTGCAAAGGCATATAAGCCAGGTAAATTATCTCTATGGGCAAACTCCAATGCTGTAAAGCACTAAAGAAAATTTGTTATGAGGGCTTATCCCACACTGGAAAGGAAATGTTATTAACAGCATCCTGTCTTGGGCAGAGCCATTTTCTGTGGCAGCTGCTCAGCTCCAGAAACATAATCTGAAGAACAAAAGTCACAGCCCTTTGTAACTCTGATTTTTCCGTGCTAGAAACGGAGAACCTGATGAGAACACTTCTCTTTGGTTGAGACAGATGAGATGTCCTCAATCTTTTGGATTTGACCGGGAGCTGCTGCTTTATATAGGGAAAAAGCCAACTGAAGCATGATAGCAAATGCTTGTAAAGGAACTTCTGAGTCCACCCACTTGGATGGAAGAGGCAACACACTATGCTTCAGTGCCAAAATCTGCGATTGCTGATGACCTTGAACACAAAGGGTCCTGGAGGGGAAGAGTCTGGACAAGAAGACAGGAAGATGTTCAAAGCAAAGGAGGGATGCCATGGGCTTATCCCTGGTGCTTGAATTCAGCAGCTCTGAAGAAATGCGAGAGCAATCAGAGCTAACGTTGGCTTGTGCTGATTCCAGGGGAATGAAAACCACACAAGGAGCCAGCTGAAATCCTGCCATTCTATCTGGCAGAAGCAACAGAAAACCATCTGACATTTGTGAATATGCAGATTGAACAGTTATGTCTCTCCTAGCCTGGGAGGGGAGCTGTTGCATCCTGCCCTAAGGTGCAGCATGACATAAGTGCAAACCCGTAAGTGCTGGTTTCCAGCAAGAAATGAGATCAGGATCTGGTCCCTCAGCTGCTTAACTATCAGGAATGTGAAGAATAGGATGTTCCACATGACAGTGGCAAGGCTGGGTCTCAGTCTTGTTCTCTGCTCCCCCTGAATTTCATTAAAAATTGCAGCAGTCACAGTGCTGAAATATCCCACATGTGAGAGCATCTCTGTTCTCCACATGTCAGGCTAGAATTCATTTCAAACTGGAATTGCTTCTTGTCCTATATGTACCTGAGATACTTTTAGCCCATTTCAATGTGGTTTTTTTAAATCATTTTTTTCACTTTTTGCTGTCATCTGTCTTTTCATTCCCGCTATCCCAGCTTGCCTGAATAATTTTAAAGATGCTGCTATTTTCTTCCTCTCTCCCATTTGGGGGATGAATATTGAGGTAAGAGTGTGTATTTCTGGTGAGACACACTTGGATGTTAGAGACTTAGCCCACAAAGACATGAGTTCTCTGCATCCTTTTTTAACCCCTCAGCTGTACTTCAAGTTCTTATTACACATTACAAGTTCTCATCAGCAATGTTGATTACCAGCCTCTTCTTCCCATTGCTACTAGCACTTCAGGATCATCCTCTCCGTCCACATTTTATCCATGTTGTTCCAAAATCTCAAGTGCTTGCAAGTGTTTGCAATTACATTTTTTCTTGTTTGCCCCAAGGCCACTGTTTCTCTAGCTCTACTTCTAGTCTTCTCCAAGGGGTTGGATAATTCCACAGTTTGCCATTCCCATATACAGTCTGGATGTAAACCATGTCTATGACTGATCCCAGCATTACTCCTTTCCTCTGACCCTGCTGTGGGAAGCAAGTTGCTGAGATCCGATCAGTTCCTTACTGCCTTTACATGGCCCCATAAGGTTCAGGTGCATAAAATCCACAGCAAAGAGTCAATTGCACCAATTTGGCTTTGTGCACAAGACACCTGTCATCTCCCTTCTTCCTTCAGAATCACAACTGATTTTCGCCTATACTTGAAGTAATTGTCCAAGTCAAATCTAAGCAATGCTCTGTGCTAAATGGGGCTTGACCTGCTTCTCTGTCACACCATTTCTGAAAGGAAGGCATCCTTCCTGCTGCAACAGAGACTCTGACATGGGCTTGGATGAAATCTTTGTTGGAGGAGTCTTGGGGCAAGCCATCAAGATGACACGTTCAGCTGTTGGACCCAATTATTTTTTATTAGGATTAGCAGTAACAGTGCAGGCATGTCATTTCTGTCTGGAAATCATGCTTCTCTCTGAGACCAGGATCGCTCACTAGAAGATGTCAATAACATGGAGACCAAAGAGCTGGTGGGAGAAGGGTCAAGGTGTCAGCGTTGCATTTAATTATTATTATGCTCTTTTATCTTTCCTTCCTTCTGTCCCATCTTCTGTCTCCCTGTCTATGCTCACTGATCAATTCTGAAATACTCAGTGTCATGTCCCTTCCCTTGCTCTGAGAAGCTGACAAATCCATCTAGACTCCCCATCTCCCCTTCACTGTCCATCCCTTCCTTCTCCTCCCAGTCAAAATGAGTCACTGGGAAACCTCTGAGACTTACTGCGGATGGAGATTTTGTTGGTCCTTTTGGTTTTGATGCTTTCATGAAAATAAGTAAAATCAGAGCATACTAAGGTGTGTGAGTATAGTCAACATGGGTAGAGGAGTGATGCAAATGGATCAGCATTTGGAATGTGTCCCATATCACAGAGAACACAGGAATTTAAGCAAACTCAGGTCACTGGATATTGGAAAGGTAGTTGGAATTTTTCTAAACTTAGTCTCTTGTGCAAAGGTCCCATAACTTTCTGGATATAAAAACAAGTAAGATCTGGGCCCTTTTTATCAATGCCAGTGATGACAGTAGGCAAGTGACTGGCCCATCTTGCCCCTTCCAGCCAATAGCCTGCAACCAGTCAGTGCTGGGAAGGTTTCAAGGAGTTGATGTGATCTATTCCTACGTTTCTTTGAGGATTTGGGTTGCTTGTAATGGGGAATGACATAACTTCACTAACTAAATGGGTGTTTTCCATGAACAAAGCTGCTGAATGTGAAGTCTGGCTCCTGGAAGGAACTCTGAATCATTCCTTACCCCACTCTGCTTTTCCTTTTTGGATGGCAGTAAAGACTCCTGCCACCACACTGAAGCTTCATTAACCTTCATTAATTTTCCCAGGGTTCCAGGAGGATATTTGTCACCATTTCATTTCTTGGCAGTTTGTACATCTTGAAAAGGTGTCTGACCGTTTTTACCTCCTTGGAGAAAAAGGCCCTCTGTTTTGTACCTGCTGTTTGGAAACAAACTGGTTGCCAGCTAACAAATTACTTGGACTCAGCTCTCCATTATTCTGTATGACTCCATTGGAGTCAGCTGAGCTCTCCTGATTTACAGCGGGCAGTACTGGTGGGTGGGACTCAGTTGCTATTGCTTGCTTGGTTGTCTGTTCACTAGGGAGGGCATGTATTTGTGTAAATCAGGGTTGCCACATGCCCACAGCCAAGGAAAACCCGAGTCAAATTTTAGTTTCCTCTGTAGCTAGGAATACCACAAAGGATGTAAATGCAAAGCTGGCAGCATTGTGGGTTTGGAAAGCAAACGGGTGCTTGCTATTCATCGGGAATGAAATGTTTGTACAGGGAATGTACTGGTTATCTTCTGATTTCAACAGCATGGTCTTCGGTCAGAGACCTTCACTGATATCTGTACGCTGTAATTAGGAGCTTTGCTCCTTCACATAGGCTGCAAAGATGCCCAATGTTAGCTCTGTTGGACTGTAAGACTCTCTGTTGATACCAGACCTTCAGCTCTCCTTGTTGCTTGTGTTAGGGTAGAGTCTGAGAAGGAGACATTCTTTTGAGCCATTCCTTTCCTTTTCACCTGCCCTCACCTGCCTGCTCCATGCAGCATTTTCTGGATACTCTGTGTTGCTAAGTAGATATCACTTGCAAGGCAGAGTATTCCACCAAAATATACTGCCAATCTTCACCATAGATCTCAAAACACTGTCAGGGTTGACGGGATTCATTGTCAGTACACCTGAAAAGATTAAACAAGTGGGATGAAGAATACAGACACCTTAGCAATTCATTGCAATTAATTAAAGATCAGGCATAAAGGATCATATTCCACATAATCCCATGTATTGCGATAAAACATGGGGTTGAACTGCCAGCCAGGCCAAGTCTTGCAGGCTGGCTTGGTGCAATAGCCCTGGGGGCTGCTGGTGGCCAAGGGTGCTGGGGTTGGAAAGCAGGTGGTCGTGTCAGCGGAACATTGCAGGTCACTGTTGTTTATACGTGTAACCTTTGTAGTGAAAGATCTTGCAGAGTGAACCAAGGTGTATTTACATGACCCATTACCTTGCCATAGCCAATGGACGCTATAATTCCAGAAGCCAATCGCTGAGGTCCACAGATAACAGAAAGCGAGAGGACACTGATGAACTGCAGCACTACGGGTACCCTGCACCTCAAATAGGTAAGCTCTGACCTACCACAACAGACTCTGGACCAGCTGCCCTGTCCCTACACTTCCCAGCTGAGCTGGAGTGCCTGCAATGACTTGCTTTGCTGTTTCAATGACCCACTTAACCAACCCTTTTCCTCCCAGAATAGTGTGGGCTTACTCAGCAAGTCACACACTGAGCACTCAGTTCATTCCCATCCCATTGCTCTGATGGGTTTTGTATTGTTTCTGTTAACCAAAGAAGGCAAAAATGGTTAGACAAAATCTCTAACCAGACCATGCTTCTCACAGACTGCTTCTCATCACCCTGCCTACTTCTAAGTCACTGCTTTGTCTGAACTACCTAAACAGCCATGGTTCATTAAGCCAAAGCTGACCTTACTGCAATACAGCCTCTTTGCTGATGTCCATGTCATGCCTTCACATTCACTGTAGAAGGAGATGTGCAGGGCTTGATGGGAAGAGAGCAGTATTGCTTTCCTCTGTTATCAAGTCTTTAGTGCAGTGCAAGGACTTGTATCTGTTAATTTCTATAGTAGGAACATCCAACCTTCTGCCATCAAATAGGAATAAGATACAATAACATCAAACTGTGTGATCTGGGAAGGGGAGAATGAACAGGACCTGGATATAGGCCAGATCCAATCTGGTTTTATGCTGTCCCTTCACGGCTGCCTTTCATGGCAGGAGCTCAATGCATCAGGGCTCTTGGGCAATGCAAGGTGTGCTGACCCTGGCTGCGGGTCAGAAATCATTGCCCATTGGCCTTGCAAACTGTTTGTACTCTAGAAAGGTTTCAGAGGGATGGTTTGAGGAGCAAGAGCTGTGACACTGATCATAAGTGAGAAGGGGTCATATTCTGGTTTGTATCAGATGTGCTCTAATCCAACTCAGTGTGCAGCAGCAAGCAGTGCCAGAAAGCAGCACTGTGGTGCAGAGGCTCTGAAGGTGACCTGGCAGCAGGTGAGGTTATAAGGATGGTCTGAATCTTATTGCTACCCTGCACTGAATCTGCTCCCTCTACCTGCTGCAGCACTCACTGCTGTCAAAAAGTTGTAGAAAAGGTGGGTGTTGCTACTGCTGCTACCTGGTGAATGGTACAAATGAGAGTGAAGGCAAGGCACTCCCAGGTGATGTAGCACCTGATGAAGCAAAGCTGCTTTCAGCTGTGGTGTTGTCTTGAGTTTAGCATGGGCTGGGATATCATAGAACCATAGAATGGCTTGGGTTGGAAGGGGTGCCTTAAAGATTATCTGATTGCAAGCTTCCTGCCCTGGGCAGGGTTGCCACTCACCAGATCATGTTGCCTGAAATGCCATCCAGACTGGCCTTGAATACCTCCAGGGATGGGGCATCCACAGCTTCTCTGGGCAACCTGTCCCAGTGCCTCACCATCCTTTGAATAAATAATTTCCTCCTAACATCTAATGTAAATCTTTGTTCTTTTAGTTTAAAAGCCTTGCCCCTTGTCCTATCATTATCTGCCCATGTAAAAAGTTGGCTTCTCCCCTAATTATCAGCTCCCTTTAAGTACCACGAGGCTGTGATGGAGAGTCTTCATGAAGCCTATTCTCCAGGCTGAACAAGCTCAGCTTCTCCACCATGGCTTTGTAGAAGAGGCAATCCAGCCCTCTGGTCATCTTCGTAGCACTTCTATGGATTTCTCCAACAGCTCCATGTCTTTCTTGCGCTGAGGGCACCAGGCCTGAAAGCTGCAGGCTGTCCTGCAAAGAGTTCACCATACTCCTGCTGCTTTCCCAGGAGTATCAGCTGTAGTCAGGTTGTTTGAGGTGATCAGGATGGAGGAGATGTAAAGACCTGACAGAAACTACAGCCCAGATTGGGATTAGACTCTGAAGCTGGGGATTCTAATACAAAGCACAAGTCTTCCCTAGCAGTTAACACAGTTTGAAGGGGATAGGCAATTTGAAATCTATGTGAGACCTGGAAAAACATGAAATATGAAATACAGCTGATGCCAGTTACATGGACCATGGATGAGGGGGAAGATCAATATTTGCTCCTGCCAGCTGTTTTCAGCCCTGATATCTAGGTCCCAAGGACTCTGGCACAGTTGTGCCGTCATGCAGTGATGCAGTGCCCACATGTCCCTCCCATCCATAGCACAAAAGTGACATCCCAGCAGGTTCCTGGCATGAGTCCTCCCAGATCATCCCACACATCACTTCCAGGAGACTTTTGCCAATGGCAGGATGTGAATGAAGCAGAGGCAGCACGTGGCGAGATGTCAGATGGATGGGATGTGCCAAAAATAAAGAGATGCTGGCGGAGGAATGGCAGCAATGTGTCGCTCAATTAATGCTGAGGGAGAAAGTGTCATGGATATGCTGCAGGCACTGATGGAGACCCTACAGCCAGCTGAGTTCTCTGTAATGCTAGATCAGTTACTCTCAGGGTTGGCCAGGTGCTGGAAAGGATCCTGGATTTCAGTGCTACAGCTCCATGGAACAATGCCCAGATTTTCCTCTTCTGTGACACCTGCTGGGACCTCTCCAGCTAAAAGAGAGTTGCTGCAGGAATGTAGGAATGCTTGTCATCCATGGAACACAAGTCTTATCTGGAGCACAGGTCTTAAGAGGAGTGGCTGAGGGAACTGGGATTGTTCAATCTGAAGAAGAGGAGGCTCAGGGGAGACCTTATCTCTCTCTACCTGAAAGGAGGTTGTAGAGAGGTGGGAGTTGACCTCATTTCCTGAGTAACTGTGATAGAATGAGAGAGAATGGCCATAAGTTGTACCAGGGAAGGCTTAGATTAGATATTAGGAAAAAAATTCTTTTCAGAAAGAGTGGTCAAGGACTGGAACAGGCTTCACAGGGAAGTGGTGGAGTCTTCATCCCTAAAGGTGTTCAAAAGAAACATGTGGATGTATCGCTTAGGAACATGATTTAATGGGCATGGTGGTAATGGGTCACTGGTAGAACTAGATAATCTTAGTGATCTTTTCCAACTTAATGATCCCAAGATTATACAATAGTTTTGGTGATGATCGATATTTCTCCTTCTCTTGGGTAGAGAATGAGAGAGCTTGCCCTAATGCTAATTGGTTCTGAGAATCTTTCATGACTTTGACATAGTTTGAAATGCAGTTATGTTTCTGTAAGAACTGAGACTTGACTGGACATGGTGTCCCAGTACGTTTATATAAACCCAGAGCAAACCTAAAGCTCTAGGAAAGTAAGTTATGTTATCGATTTAAAATACAAGGATCTGTGCAATCTGAGAGGTGATAATTGAGGAGCTTTGCCTCTATAAAGTCTTTTGTATAGTAGAAGTGAAAAGGACAAAAAATACAAGGGCAAAGAAGGAGAATAGGTGGAATTTGGGTCAAAGATGCTATTTATTCATCTAGGGACACAGTAACTATTGTCTGGAGATGGAGATTGCAAAAGCACAGCCAGGCCTGAGTGGGGAGATGGTGTGATGGCAAGCCATGAGTCATTCATGGAGGAAGACACTACATCTCTTCATGCTTCTTCTGTCTCTCAGACAGACTATGAGAACAGTCTGAGCAAAGCAAATGCGTGGTATCTGTGTAACATCTTCACAGGCTAGGTAGCGGGAATTGTTGAGCTGAAGAGGGATCTGGATTTGGGCCACTCTGCTTGGTAAATGCTGAAACAATGGCACCAAAAGGTAACATGTTGGTGGTGAATTCAGACTGTCACAGGACTGTTTGGCAGAAACAGTTGAGTTCTTTATTGTAAAGGCAGCCAAATTACCATGGAAATACAGATCTCTTTATACCAGGAGTTCTAATACTTGAGAAGCAGGATATGGGAGTGTTGCTTTCTTGAAGCCCCAAGGCCTGAAAACACACACACACTCCTACAGATCTCAGTGGAAGACCAATAGTGCACAACATTTCCCTAATGGAACCAGCTGGGTAGGAGAGTGGAACAAAACACAAAATTAAAATGAAACAGTATTGAGCAACTTTGGCTTAATGAACACAATTATATCCAGTGTCCCTCCTCTGCACAGGCAGCAAGGAAGGTAGGTGATTTACAAACTACAGGGGAAATGCAAAGTTCCTTTTCACTTGTTCCTGATCTGGTTGACAGAACGCATACTATGAAAGAAAGATCTTGCCATCATTACAACAACACAGATGAGGTGGAGGTTGCCTCATTTTTACCTCCACTTCTTTTGGAGTTCGGTGAGCAGATTCAATGCACATAAAATATAGTTGCATACAGAAAACTCTTAAGACACTGGTAAATAAATATACCACCTTGAGGAAGACAAGCATAGCTTTAGGTCAGTCAAGCTGACTGTTTAATGGTCTAGGTATAGGACAGTTTAATGGTCTAGAACCCCTGTAGCTCCCACCACAGTTCCTACACTGACAGTGACTTCACTGATATGTTTTGTAACCCTCACTGCCCTACAAGCAAGAGAAAATCTCAAAGAGTGACATCTCACTACCAGTGTGTCTTTCATGCTTTGTCTTGAAACTGGTCAGTCTAATACATTACCTGCTGTTGAGCTTTCCTTGGGAATGAGGTGGTGGTGCAGTATACATCACTATGTGTCCAAATGCTGTGCCATGTTGTACAACCCCTATAAAGTCATGCTTACTGCTGCACCAAGCACCACAGTCCTTTGTACTTCATCCATAGTCTGCCAGGTGCATCTGGATATGATGTGACACAGTATGGTCTTAGGATCTGAAGAACCTGTTACTTGAAGGATATACTCCTTTATTATGCATCCTCAAATATGTGCTTTTGGTGTTTATTTGTGCCATATGCCTGTGTGCTATGCATATAAAATGTTATTTTATAGGTTTATGGTGTGTAATTATTAGTAACTCAATAAAAATTTTAAAAACAAACATTGCAGAGCTGAATTAAACAAAATAAAGCCGGCTTTTGTTTTCATCTGAGAGAGGAAGGTATTTTCTTGGAGATAGATTAGTGCTCAAAAATGAATAAAAAACTATCCATCACACTTGTAACTTTTCTGAGTGACATTCCCTCTGGTAGGACTGAGTGGGTGATGTTAATGATAGAGAGAGTATGTATCAGTTCTTCCCATTCCCATCTCCTGTGGAATGGGATGCTCTTGCTTGTCTTTCCAATCAATACTTTTCCATCAGGGAAGCAGTTGAGATACGATGTTCAGGAGCAGTCAGATGCTCAAAGCAGCTCTTCACAGGTGAAGGAGATGACAAGGGAAAGCTCTATGGGATTAGTTCAGCTGTTGTCCTTTTCTGGCATTGTCACTGCTGTTTTATCTTTTCCACTGCTGCCAATCTGCATTAGTAGGGGCCAGGAGAAAGCAGGAAAAGGAGCTGGATCCTTATGCCTGCCCTATTTATGAACACATTCACTATCTATCTAACCTCTATCAGTACTATCACTGAGTGGGTAATAAATATCCCAGCTCACATCACTCTGCAGTGGCTATCCTCTACTGTCATCAGTGGTGGGTTCTGTCCTGCCCAATGCCCTGATACATCCACAATGTCACTCCCTTTTGGCGTGTGTGTGTCTTACAACAGTAAGAAATAACCCCCCACACCCCCAAAAATAGAACTTTACACCCACGGTCACAGTTCCTCACCAATTGCTTCGCCCCTTTGTTCTCACATCACACAGGGGTCACACTGCATAGTGGCTGTTGAAGTGCAACTGCCCCAGAGATCCAGGGACCAGTCATACCACATCCTCACCTTCTTCTCCAACCCCAACAGGTGACCCTGCAGCAGAGGAGTGGTCCCCGTGGAGTGTGTGCTCAACTACCTGCGGGGAGGGCTGGCAGACCAGGACCAGGTTCTGTGTGTCGTCTTCCTACAGCACTCAGTGCAGCGGCCCTCTCCGGGAACAGAGACAGTGCAACAACTCTGCCATATGCCCAGGTGGGCTGAGCAAGTCATGCACGATGAGCAGGAGGGGAAAGGAAGGTTCATGGAGTATTGACAGCCTATGATATGTCATTGGGAAATACCATTTTTTCTCCCTTCTTTTATAGAGAGACTCTTGATAGACCAAACACTACTAGATGGGCACTTATGCCACATGGAATGGACAATTTCATTCTATTTAAAAGCAATAAACATGATATATCTAAAAAGTCTGTGACCCTGGGAGATGTTTCCAAGTGTGGGGCAGATGGGAAAGAGAAGCAGCAAATGACATTTTCAATTGCTTGGATTCCAATGCTGGATACACCACTGCAAAATGAGCATGAAAAACTTGAGCTGCTGGTATATTTGTGAACTCGACCTTCCTTTCCCTCTTCTTTTATAGTCCTTCTTCCACAATTTTGATGAAATAGCACAATCTGTTAATTATTTTGAAAAACCGAGCTATTAAAAGAGTTCTTATTCACAACTCTTGGGCAGCAACATCATTGTTCACAACCAGTCTTACAAAGGCAAAATCACCAAGCTGGTTCTTATGCCCTTTCTTGAATTTCCTCCTCTATTTAACCCTTATCACAAAAAGTGCCTGATGACAATCACAAAAATTAGGTTTCAGTCACTGTTGGCAGCCAATGAAGGACTGGAAAAGTACCTGTTTCTGTGGGCCTTTTTTTTTCTTTTTTCTATTTTTTTCTTTTTTTCTTTCTTTTCTTTTTTTTTTCCTGAAGAATTATTGATTTTGTGTTAGCCTCTCTGGCTGAAGCTGGAAAGGATAAAGTTCCTTAAGAGTGATCAGTACATACTCGTAACATTTGGCCTCTAGAGATTACGGTGACTGACCTTCTATAAATAAACTGGCCAGATTAGATTAGATTATCTCAAAGAAGATTACATTAATATAGATTAGGAGGCTTTAGATGTCTAATTCTTGGAGTTACCAGTGATGGCCTGAGCAGTGCTGGAGCATTGCTGCACATCTCATTTCTTTCTATTTCTTCTGAATCTCTCTAGCTTTGCCTCTGATGTCACTGCTGTATGACAGCAATTAGGAAATAGGCTGCAGCTTTTCTGAGAGCTTGATAATGTTGTAGCCTTTGAAAATTCAATGAGAAAAAATGTTGAGGGAAATAACGGTGAAAAGTGACAAAATAATGGTGATGTTGTTTTCCAAGGCTGGTGTTTTTTGTGCCTTTTTTTTTTTTTTTTAATTGTTGTTTTTTTGTCGTTCCTTTCTAGCTAATTGCATCTTCTCAAAAAAATCATATTTTTCCTTGGCTCAAAGATCCAAAAAATTGGGTCAATTAAAAGTGGATTTCAATTTATTTCAAGTAGGATGGAAAGCAAAAGACAAGTGTTGTTGATACCAAATCATAAAAAATTACACCATGTTCCTCTGGCAAATTTCAAGCTGTCTTGTTCTTGGCCTTCCCACACTACCTTCTCACATACTGCTCATTTTGGATGGGAAGATGCTCTGTGGGCTCTCTCACTTCTCCAGACCTCCTTTAGAAAGGAAACTTAACTTCTGCTCTTATTGCAGTGCACGGCACCTGGGATGAGTGGTCTCCATGGAGCCTCTGCTCTTCCACATGTGGGAGAGGGTACAGGGATCGGACCCGCACGTGCAAACCCCCACAGTTTGGTGGGAACCCCTGCGAGGGCCCAGAGAAGCAAACGAAGTTCTGCAACATTGCACTTTGCCCAGGTAAGGCAGTTAGAGATTGAGAGACTTCCCTCCAGCAGGTCTCCTGATCCCCAAAGATGCCCACATGTAGGTCAATGAACAGCTCTGTAGATGTAACTTCTATTGGCATTGATCTATTCCAAAGTGGATCATCTGTAAGAAAAGAAAACAATGGAGGGGCAACCTAGAGGCACCTTTGAGGAGTTCATAGAATCATTAAGGTTGGAAAAGAACACTGAGATCATCAACCCGTCACCACCGTGCCTACTAACAATGCCCCTCAATGCTGCATCTCCACATTTCTTAAAAACCTCCAGGGACGGTGATTCCACCACCTTCCCAGGCAAACTGTTTCATTGCATTACCACTTCTTCTGAGAGGAAATTTTTCCTAATATCCAACCTAAACCTCCCCTGAATATGAGACTCAGCAGTGTCTTAGGTTCAGATTTGCCCTTAGCTTGCTAAGGACACATTGGATTGGATGAATCTGGACTGGCTTAACTATCACTGACATTTCCAAGAACACTTTACTTTTATCATTTATTATCCCCAGTGGATTGTATGGAACCGTGTAGCCCAGCTGGGCTTGTCATTGTTCTGGGATGAGTAATCTTGCCTGTTAATTTCATGCCTGCTTTATTTCACCATGCAAGTTCTGTCTGTTCTGGATCCTTCTTTGGTCAGTGATATGGACTACGAGACTCCTGAGGGCATTCCCTGCCATATTTTTTTTTCATAATTTTTGAAACTTTTTCCCTCAGATTTCACTTTCAAACGCCTCTCCCTGATGTTGGCTTTGAAACACCAGAAAGAATTCTCCTTTCTCACTGCAAATCAAATTGTATTTCTGTGGCTTCCTTCCCCTGAACCACACAAAGCCCCCGATAATTTAACTCAGGTTTTCCTAGTGGACATGATCAGAACATAAGGGAACTCCCCATCACTCCTCCCTTCTCCCAGGGTAATGTCAACTGACATTTTTCAGGTTTAATGAGAATCATTATGAGAAATTATTGTGTCCCCGGAGGAGGACAGGGATTGTGGGAGTGATGAGAACTTTGTGAAAACATTTGTGAGAAGCCTCCTGGCATTTTCTGCACAGTTTTCATCCCAAGTAACTATCCTTGGATTTCTGGCTGCAGTTCAAGAGACTGTACTCAGAATAAGAACATCCCAGACATCAAATTGACTCTGTCATAAAAAGACAAATTGAAGAAGTCAGACCTGGCGTGGCTTGGGCAATAAAGCATATCCTGAATTAATGTTGAACCATAATTAATTTAAATACAAATAAATATGTGGATACGCTGAAGCAAACGGAACAGTGGGGGAAGAGACAGGCAGCCCAACTGAAAGACTTCAGCTCTAATTAACGCCGCAAAGGCAATCAGTGGCTTTGCTGTGCCAAATGAGTGCAGCGTTGGGGGACTCACTGAAGCACAACAATGGGCACTGCTCAGTGCTTGACACACCAGACAGTTGTATCGCTTATTACCACCCCGCTCAGAGGATTTATTACTGCAACTGATAAAAATGCTCTGCTGCAGGGACAACAGAGCTTTTGTTCCTCTGGAGCACTAGATATCGCCGGCTGAATCCTGAGTCCTTTGGAGAGGAAGAAATAAAGAGGAAGAGAACGCCAATGGCTGCAAAGACTGCACAAACCAGACTCCAGTGAACTTCTTTGATAGATTCTGCATGATTTGCTGGGTCTGTGATGGAGATCTCTCAGCGTCTTGCCCAGGAGACGTCCCTATGTCAGTGCACGTGGCTCACAATGCAGAATGGCTGTCTCTGCTTCTCCTTTTTTAAAATATCTTTACAGTTTCAGTCCATTAATAAATAAGCTCTCATCTCAGAGGAAATTCCCTCTTCCCTCTCTCGCAGTGAATAAGCAATTTGTAGATGCAGCTCTTTTTCGTTTTCCCGTCTCCAAATACATGCATTTACAATCATAGAATAACCCAAGTTGGAAGAGACTCATAGGGGTCATAAAGTCCAACTCCTTAAGTTGTGGCAGAATTCCAGTCACTTGGATATTTTGACATTTTTTGGGGAAAAAAAAAAAAAAAAAAACTTAAACACAATGGGGGTTATTTGGGGCCATTAAGGATCTTGAAGAATGTATAGAGAACCAAGCTGCATATATTTTACTTGGTCAAAGAAACCAAAGTGAAAGAAAATGACCTGCAATCTACAACGGTGTGATTTAAACCAGAATTCAGACTCCTCCATGATTCGATTTTATTTTTCTGAGTGAGAACTAGCAGTTGATGAGAGCTAAGCAGAGCTTGATGACCGCTGCTAATGAGGAAAAGCGCTCCAGGAATAGCAGACTGGGTGATAGATCTGATGATCAGGGGCCAATTAGGGTGTGACTGCCACACTTGGGAATGCCTCACGCTGTACCATGCTAATAGGATGTATTCATGTTTCCTTCCAAATCTGTCCCTATTGCAACTTCTCTTTTCCCTCCCTTCCCTATTCAATTACCAGAGATGTGCTGTGTGGAGACAGATCAAGCCTGGCAGTGTTAATTCAGATGTGACTGAAGTGTATTGACCACACATGTGCTCTCTGCTTGTGGTCTCCTGTTGGAGCACACCTCTGCTCTGACTATCTCCTGGCTGGCAGTGTGAATTCCTTTGAATAACAGTGTGATTTCAGTTTGTGTTTTAAGGGCTTCCTCTGAAACACAGAGTATTTGAGTGCTTGAGGAGCCAGACTCATGCACTGCTGTTCATTCATAGTGAAGAATGAATTCCCTCAAAAAATACTGACTGACTAAAATGGGATATGTCATGGTAATATAGATTCCTTCAATAGTTTTAGTGGAAACATGATCCATATTCTCTATTTCGATGTTTTGTTATAACTGGCTATACTGAGAGCTTTGTACTGGAATATATAATGTCAATAATTCCAACATTTTTGCTGTCGTGTAGAGTGTG
Organism: Phasianus colchicus; assembly: GCF_987193195.1. Classification (NCBI taxonomy): domain Eukaryota; kingdom Metazoa; phylum Chordata; class Aves; order Galliformes; family Phasianidae; genus Phasianus; species Phasianus colchicus. Next base: position 92,805,372 of record NC_143438.1, read on the forward strand.
AATATAAAAATCAATGTGTTACGATGCTTCCATACTGTCAAGCCATAACATACCAATTAGAAGTTGCAAGGATCCCAAGAAATTACCACTGACGTGTTTGCCTGAACTTTTTCTTGGTGATCTTCTCCCTCTCACTCACTCCGTAACTCCTTTGGTTTGCCCTCCCCTTCCTCAGTCCCTTGTAGGCGCAGGTCAGAGACTCTTGCACGTGCCTCCTTCCAGAGGGAGCGATTTTCACATTCCGCTTTGTTATCTCTCTTTGGGCCACTCAGTGGACGGCAACTGGAATGAGTGGTCGAGCTGGAGCTCCTGCTCCGCTTCCTGCTCCAACGGCACCCAGCAGCGGACGAGGGAATGCAATGGACCTTCCTATGGGGGAGCTGAATGCCAAGGACATTGGGTAGAGACCCGAGACTGCTTCCTACGTCAATGCCCAGGTCAGTGGCCAATGGATTTTCCTCTCTTTTGGTTATCCTTCTATCTGTAATCCCATATAAATTTATGTAAAACCCCTTCGTGTTTTCTATGGGGAAAAGTTGCACTGTTTTCACAACTTTTGCAATAATAAGGAGGCTGTGGTTCATACCTATGGACCACGCAAATCAAAATCCATAGCTGAGAAATCCAGGAGACCCCAGACAGATGACTGAATACCCACAGGGAACACGTCTTTCTGACTAATTGGGTCAACTGGAGTGAAAAATATTCTTTCTTGAAAATAAGGCTTAGATGTCTAAATGCTTTCAAGATTAAACAGAACCAATTAGTGTTGCCATGCTTCCCCTGGCCCTTTTCCTGGCTCCTCTTGGTTGCTACATCCCTGTTAACTGATAGGACTGAGGAGTGGACCCCTGAGATGGAGAGAGCCTTCCTCCCCTTTCCAAGAGACATCCAAGAGACATACAAGAGACAGACAAGTTTGAAGTACACCCACAAATAACCATTTCCTCAATAAGTCCTTATCTCCAGTGATAGCAACAAAATCTGCAGCAGAAAGTATAGCAGTATTTATTATTTTATTATCATAAAATAACTGGAGTTGTAAAGGACCCATTAATTATTCCAACTCCTGGCTTGTCACGAAACCACCCAAAAATCAGGCCACACTGGACTTCCCTATATGGACTCTAGTATGTTTTCTTACTTAGATTGCTCATTTCTTTATAGCTTATAGAGATCCTTAAGGGCACAAAGGGCCTCCCCCTTTTTAAGCATCCTTGCTACACTGATTTTGTAGTTACATATCAAAACATCAAGGGGTATGGCTTACACTATATATAGTGTTACCAAATAAAGTACCACAGATTGATGCTGGCCTTTTTCTTCAGTAATTTTCTTCCTCTGTTTGAAGAAAAAGAGAAATTTCCCACCCTCCCACAAGGAGTTATTTGACCTGAGATAACCCGTTAACTCCTAATTAAAACCCAAATAGGAATCAAGAGAGTTCTCTGTTTCTGACACTGAGTTGTTGTTCTGTGTCTGTGATGCAGAAGAGAACATTTTCCTACCTTGTAGGCTTGTTGTGAGGGATAATTAACATTTTTATAGTGCTTTGATAAAGGCCATTGTTAATGCAAAAGCAGTAGCATTTCCACTGAATGTGTAAAGATACTTGGAGAAGATACTAGGAATTGAGTCACTTGCAAAAACTTTCTGAGGCATGTGAAACAATGGTGTAATGGAAATGGCTGGAGAAGGGTTATTTGATGTTTCTTTGTGGTTTATCACCTGAGGGCTCTGCTGGTCCCTTTACAACCACAGCACAGACCAGAGGTGTGACTCTGAAAATCTATTTACACATATACTTTTTCCATTCCAACCAAACTCAAGTTATGGAGTTTGGCATCCTGATGTTGCCATCCAGCAGGTTGAACCTTTGCTAACTCTAAGAGTGTTCAAAGACAGAGCCCCAACTCTGAGCCCAAGGAAAAAATGATAGAATCATTAAGACTGAAAAAGATTGCTAAGATAATTTAGTTCCCACCATGCCCACTAAATCATGTCCCTCAGTGCCACATTTAACCTTTTATTGAACACCTCCAGGGATGGTGACACCACCACCTCCCTGGGTACCTGTTACAAAGCATTACCACTGTTTCTGAAAATAAACTTTTCCTAGTATACAACTTGAACCTCCCCTGGCAAAACTTAAGGCCTCTTATTCTGTTGCTGTGATCTGGGCAAAGAGGCCATCCTCCATCTCACTACAGTCTCCTTTCAGGCAGTTTTAGAGAGTGATGAAGTCTCCCTTGATCCTCCTCTTCTTCAGAATAAACAGCCTCTGTTTCCTCAGCTGCTCCTCATAAGACTGGTGCTCCAGGAAAGAGATAGTCCTGGTGTTGTGGGGTGAAGATATTGAGGAGAAGCAGAAGGATTTGAGGCAGGAGACCTACCTTCACACCTACTCATCCTGTGTTCCAATGCTTACCTTGGAAACTTCCCTTTTTCTATTGAAGATGATGTTTGGGATGTTACAGGCTGTTTCTCTCTCTTTTTTTTTATATCTCCAGTGGATGGGAAATGGCAAGCTTGGGGAGTGTGGGGGAGCTGCACCACTACATGTGGAGGTGGGACTCAGAGACGTGACCGTGTGTGCTATGGACCCTTCTTTGGAGGAGAGACCTGCCAGGGTCCCAAGGAAGAGTATAGGCAGTGCAACGACAGGAAGTGTCCTGGTATGTATCCCAAACTCTTCACAGTCTTGTTTTTACTGGGGAAGACAGGGATTTTGGAAAAAGCTGTCGGAGAGCTGAATGCAACAGGGAATTGTGATCTAGTTGTCCCTGCTCATAACGCAGATACGTGATATATCAAGGGCTGGATTTAATTTTTGCAATGTAGTCTAGACTTAGACTTTCCTTTTTTTTCCATTGACGTAGAGTCATAAGAGGAAAAGAGATATTGAAAGCCATAATCGACATCAGAATCTTGAGTCCATTAAATAGCTGAATATGGAGGACAGATGTAGCCTCTGGAAGACCTTTGTGCCCCTGGAAATTTAAACAAAAAAAACAGTGGATGTGTCCAGAATTGTGAGAGACTTGTTCAGTCTCATCCTTCTCTAGCTACACCAATGGGGCCAGCATCCATTTAATAAAAATGGCATGAAAGCCTGAATGGAGGGCCAGGAAATCATAGGATCATGTCGGCTGGAAAAAAACATTAGCATCAAATCCAGCCATAAACCCATCATCACCATGCCCACTAGCCATGTCCCTCAGTGTCACATCTTGAACATCTGCAGGGATGGTGACTCCACCACCTCCCTGGGCTCTCTGTGCCAATACCTCATCACTCTTTTTGAGAAGAAATTTTTCTAAATATCCAACCTGAACGCTTCCTTGTGCAACTTCAGGCCACTATCTCTCATCCTATTGCTGTTATTGGGAAAAGAAGCTGACTCCCACCTTGCCATAACTTCCTCATAGGGAGCAGAAGGGAATACAAGCTGGAAAGATTCCATGACTCACATGCAGCGTGTAGACAGAAAACAGGCCAGCATACAATTGTTATTCTCTTTCTTAGTCTCAGTTAAACTCCCTGCTGGTGAAATCGCTGGTGAGAAATCAATGGGCTATGTGATGTTGGCTGGCAGACTTCATCGATCGTAACTGGCTCCGGTTTATGACCGGGAGGGTAATTAATTGTTGGAGCAGCTTGGTGAGCGACGGGAGAGATTCTCGTGGTAGCATCATGGCTGTCCGTGTGAAGAGTGGGTGTCTCACTAAACGATGAGCTGCAGCTCAGTGCAGACACTTCTGGGGATGGATTTGTGATGTTTTTGGGACAGTTGACCCCTCTGAGTTGCTTGCGAACGGCTGAAGACAGATAAAAGCCAAAAGCACTTCAGCAGGGAAGTTTTACCCAGTTTAGCCGGAAGATAACAGAGCATTTTCACTCCTTGCAGCTACGCTCTAATAAAAGACATCACCTCTCCTTACAAGCTGTGCCTCTCAATTAGCAGAGGCGTGTGAGAGTCTCTTCTAACTCAGCCACAAAAGCTCTCCTCCACCACTGAAAGCCGTAGCACCGGGTTGTCTGGTGGTGTCTACGGAGTGATGAAGATTTAGTTCAGCTTCAGTGTGTGCCAGCTGGGGCCCTGGCAGAACAAGCCTGATCTTTTCTTCTGTGTCCACGGGGGCTGATGCCTGCAAAAGTGCTCAAAAGGGAAAGGCATGTCTGAGGCACTGAGCCTTGCGAGGGTTCAAAACCAGAAGGGTCTTGCTGCAGTTGTTAATTTGCAGAGGGGAAGGGAAAAAAAAAAAAAAAAGAGGCTTTTGGCTAAAAATAAACCTACTCCATTCATTCTCGAGAAAGTATGAAGCGCTGGCGTGATTTGATTTGAACAGAAGAGCTAAGCCTAATTGGGTTAGTTATTAAAATATCCCTGTGCAAATAGGTTACTCAAATATATATATATATATAGTTATGAAACAGAAATAAAAATAAATAAATAAAAGGATGAAATGATTCTCTCCTGGCCTGGGAATTGCTTCTGCATTCACGGGCAAGACAGTGCCAGTCAGTGCACTCCTAAAGAGCATCTCTGATCCACAGCATCCCTCAGTGGCCCCCAGGGAGACTGCAGGGGTGAGGAGACCGGGAAGCTTTGATAAGTCGGAGAAGGAAGGAGAGGTCAGATGTGAACAAACACCCCCTCTGCTCTCTGACAGGCAGTATTTGCTTTGGTACGTTGCAGCTGAGATTGCTAGAAGTTTCCCACCATATTTCCCAAATTTTCCTTTCAAAACCACATTCAAAGTGGGAAATGTGTGGCCATGGTCAAAGCACTGGGCCATAAAACAGGGGTGTTGCATTCAGCTCTCTGTGTAACCACAACCCAATCACAAGTGGAAGATTTCATCTCTCTGTCGTATAGTTCCTTGTCATCAGCTTAGGTGTAAAGCTACCATTTTTCTGCCCATGTTCTGCCTTATCTACAGAAGTCGTGAGCTGTTGTTGGCATTGGAATTATTTCTGTGTATGTGCAGAGCACAGCAAGGGTTTTGTTTGCCCTCTGGGATTTCATTATAATAGTGATTACTCAAAAGGGAATTTGAAAAGAGGAGAAAACATCTGTTTTCAAGCAGGGAGCGTAACTTGTTTATTATCATCATCTACTGGATGCACCAGGAAAGAATCTGCATTTAAAATATGACTGGGGCTTGAAGACTCATGGTGTTGGAGCTTGACTCCAGGAGCTGTGATGTGCAGGCAGCTTCTTAGATTCTCCATGAGTCCTCCTGAGCAATAGGACTTGCCACAACCTTTAGTCTTGAGGTTAAGCCTTCTTCATAGGCAGTTTGGTACCCTGGGTAGTTCCATTCCCAAGGTTTTATTGCTAACACAAACCCTGAGATGGTCTACGTCATCGCATCCATGGGACAGTCCCTTCTAGAAGGATGCCTTCAGGATTTGTCACATACAGATCCCTTCTGAACAGCATGAAAACTCAGGACACCTATGTTTTTTGTTGTGCTAGATGTAAATTTTCCCTACAACTTTGCACACTCTCACTGGCACTGCTGGACCTTGGCATGGGCAGTGTTTTCCTACATAGGAAGGAAGCTCTGCAGGCAGCTGCCCAGCTACATGGCTGGTTGGCTTTGGCTTTGCAGCTGCCATTCCTGGCCAGATGCAGGCATGCTCTCAGCTTTCTCTTTATTGTTAGTTTGAAACGCACAATAAATAAATCTATAATTGAAAACCATTAAATATAATTTTCCCCTTCCACACTCTTAGGAGTGATAAATAGCTTTTACACCCTACTCATGCCTCCTTTCATTTTATGTGCTGCAAGTAATGAGTTTCTCAGCACAAACCCTTCCTTCTGTGATGGGTATTTTTCTCAGGCCCCAAAGACTCCAGGGCCAATATCTATATCCTTCAGCAGAAGCATCTGAAAACTTTACCTTCCAAAGAGCTTTTTCAGTAACTTCTAAACATCCTTTGCACATTTTTTGCGGTCCTGGATTCTGGAGCAGCATTTGGAAATGAGTTGCTAATGCAAATTGGTGCTCAGTTTTTTTGTGTCCTCACATATGATGGCAGCAGACAGAGGACCTGGATGAAAGCCACCCAGGGGATACTCCCAACTGGCTTTTTTTTCCCCCCTCTTTTTGCTCCTTCCTTCATTCTTACCCCTTCTTATGCAGAGCCTCATTTTAATCACATCCCACACCAAAATGGTGATCCTGAAGGATGGAAAGAATTGAGCACGGAGCCCTGAAGCTCACCACCAAAACCTGCACATTCTCACTTGAAAAAAAAACTCTTCAGCAAGGTGTAACAATAACAGCTATCCTCCAAGCATCCTTATGTTTCCAGATCATATACCCTTTTTTCCTCTTTCCACGCTGAGGAAGAGGCTTTACCAATGAAGCTTTTCCTTCCTTGCAGAGCCCCATGAGATCTGTGACGAAGAAAGTCTTGCCTCTGTGGTTTGGAAAGAGACGCCTGCTGGGGATGCTGCAGCTGTTCGGTGTCCTCGCAATGCCACTGGTAAGGATGACTGCATATCTTGGCTGGAGACCCTCAGATCACTTTTCATCCTTTGACTTCTAGACAAAGGCAATCTGGTTGTGAGAGGAAAGGATGAGCAAATGGGCTTTCTGCCCTTTACGCAAGGCTAAGTATACTCTCTTTGGGTTTCTAAGTATTTACCAACAATCTCTGGTCCACACAGGACAACTTGAGATGGTCTCTCCTCCAGCTGTCGCCTACTGCTAGGCAGCTTCATTACGAAGAGCTGCTGTGGTAATCCCACCCTATTCTGCAGAAGCAGGGTGGGCTCTACTAGACTAGACTTGGGTGTTATATTTTTCTCTGCTGACCATAAAACAAAGTAGAAAATCTGAATTTGATTGCCCAATTATGTTTTGATTATCACAGAATGGCTTGTGTTGGAAGGAAACTTAGAGATCATCTGTTTCCAAATCCCTTGCCATGGGCAGGTTGCCACCCACTAGATCAGGTTGCCCAGTGATGCTTAAATCTCTTTCATAGGAACTCTCTGAACTTAATCTTCAGGTACTCAAGTTGAGAGTCCAGTCATGGTGGTATGAAAAGACAGTACCTGGGCATTCAGTTGTTATATGTTGTGGCCACATATTCCAAGAAGTGGAAAACAACACAGGGGAGAAGGCTCCAGATGTTCTGGTGGTGAAGGTTGTTCCCAGCTGCATGTTTCTGACTCTCAGGCAGGAAAAAAAATAAAATAGGGCAGGAGTGTCTGTAATGATCATAAAGTTTTTAATCTTTATGAGTAAGTTCATTGGACACAGAAAACCCTGAAGCTCTCATTGACTCATGCATCCTGGAACAGTCAGTGCAATTCCTAATGCTAGCCTAGAAGAAGGGCTGTACCATAGGTCACTGAATCATTTAGCAGTAGCAATGGAATTGTGCACCCAGCAAAGCCTGCTCCTCCGAGACTTTCCAAATGGCAGTGCAATTGCCTGGGCTATTCCTGTCCCCTTTCTCTTCACTGATGTGTGTGTTCCTCTGCATTGCAATGGCGTGTGATTACCACTGCAAAACTCACTGTACACTGAAGCTAAAGAAAAGCCTGGGGGAGGACTGCAGGCAGCTTTTCAGTTTTTTCAGCAGATGCAAAGATGGTGCTGTTGGATATTTATTCTTGTTGAGACTGTGTAGGCAGCAGCATTCAGTGCTTCAGTTGCAAATACCAGACTTTGCCACCTGGGGAGGCTCGTGGGACTTCTTGAACCGGGAAGAAGCCTGCCCTGCAGGACAGATTAAACTTTCTTTTGCCTTAGAATCACAAAATCATAGAATATACCATGTTAGAAAGGACCCATAAGGATCACTGAGTCCAACTTCTGGCTCCACACAAGGCTACCCAAAAGTTAGACGATATGACTGAGACCATATGGCAGAGAGCCTTGACAAGCCACGTCCCACTTACACTTTTTCATTTGCATCTCCTTTTGTTGTCCGGTCTTTTAGTAAGAAAATGCAGGAGGAGGAAATACAAATAACCTCTCCAGCACTTTCCAGATGCCACCTGCTGCTTTTGTGTCTGTAGTTGTGCCTGCATAGATGCGCTGACCTGTCCATCGTGATCTCCATGAAAGTGCCTGGCTTTTCAAATGTCCCCACTCCAATCTTCTTTTCTTTCCTCTTCTAGGGCTAATCCTTCGCAGATGCACTTTAGATGAAGAAGGGATAGCTTATTGGGAGCCTCCAACATACGTCAAGTGTGTTTCTATTGATTACAGGAACATACAGATGATGGTAAGGCAGACTGACATCAGTTTTAAACACGTTTGGGGTCTCCTCAAAGGCTTGTTGCACTGTCACAGTTACAAAGAAGAAGGAAAGCAGCATTTCCATGTGAAAGGAAGATGACAGCTCTGTTCTGCTTTTGTCTAGTTGCTTTTGTCTTGTGATTGCTTGGGCAATCCATGGACCATAATGTTTTCTCTCTGGGTCTTTTAATATCTAGCTTGTTAGAATCCAAGTCTTACCAGGTCCTCCACACAATAGAATCACAGATTCATTTGAGTTGGAAGAGACCCTTAAAGGTCACCTAATCCAACTCACCTGCAATGGACATATCCGTTGTGATATCCATTGGATATCACAAATTATCCATGAGAATTACTGTGATTGTAACACTTTTAAATAAGACACTTAATTTTCATTAGGCTTAAAATTACTGCTGTGATGAATTCTCCTTTTTCTGCTGGTCTCCTGTGGCTTGCCTTACAATGCTATTGCCTTTATGAAGACTGTCCTTTTCAGGATGAGCTACAGTCTGAGCTAAAATAGTTCAAGTTTGCTATAAGAAAACAAGGTTCTAGGGCAAAAATCTTCTGCTAGCTGGCCTTGGGTCAGCAGCAGAATAGCATTTCTGTAGTAGAATAATCTTTTCTGAACCTACACACAACCTTTTCTTTGTGGGCATGCAGAAAAAATTGACTTTTGCTCTTCTATCATTTTAAAAATATCACGGGCTGTCAGGTCAGCAAAGATTGTCAGATTCGTCTCATCTGTGTTCTGAATTACAAGGAAGGTCATAAACCTTCCCCCAGCAATTCCTTCGCCGAGCTCATTAACTTGACTTTCACTGTCACTAAAGTGTTTGTCATGTTTCTGTTCCTCAGACCAGGGAGCATCTTTCCAAAGCTCAACGTGGGTTGATGGGAGATGGGCTGTCAGAAGTGCTCCAAAACCTTGTGGAAATCTCCCAGGATGGGACCAGCTACAGCGGAGACTTGCTGTCCACCATTGATGTACTCAGGAACATGACAGAGATCTTCCGTAGGGCTTATCACAGCCCAACTTCTGGAGATGTGCAGGTGAGCTGAGCCTCTTGCATAAGGCTCAGGGTTTGATTACCTATTTTCGAGCTGTTTCGATACTGATGAAAAGCAGGATTATATTCTGCCCAAGTGAAGTGTCTTTGCTTGTTAACAAACCCTCCCTTTGAGATTGTTTCTCCCTGACCTATAAAATAAGATCTTGAAATTCAAAGTCACTCTGAACTATTTCAACCTGATAGCACTTAGGCTGGAAGCTAATCGGTGTATTGGAAAGAACTACAGCCTAATGACTAGATATAAGATGACCTTGTGATATTGGGTAGCTGGATGTTGATGTGGGAGAATGTCTTGATGGCTTCTCACCCTAGGATTTTACTTTCAGCAGTTGCATATGGAGTGGCTACAAAATATGCCCTTGGGATTGATCAGCACCACACAACTTGAAACACTAAACTGATCCAACAGTATGTGCAAAAGGTGACAAAACTTGAGCAAAAAATCAATGGTCTTGAAATATCTTGTCTTCTTCCTTCTCATTGTGTGTTTCATGGCCAAAGTACTACAATGCTTAGCACCCACTTGATCCATCTCTGCTTCTCTTTCAAAGTCATTGGAAAAAAAATGGTAGTAAGTTTCCCTACACTGGAAAACAATGGAAATAGTAGGAAATAGGTTAGGAATTGATTTCTGCAAGACAAGATCAACAGTATTTACTCAGGTTGTGACAGATATCTGTCTAATCTGTTCTTTAAAATCTTCAGCAATGAAGACAAGACATATTCCCAGTCTTATTCCTTAGCAGGAATGAGAGAGAAAAAAACTGGGAAAAAAGTTTTACTACTGTTAACATCTCTGGAGGCAGAAGCCTGCCAAATGCTGCAGGAACCTTTGGGAGCTGTACCTTGAAAAGTCTCCTGAATGATTCTTAAGTGTTCCTTGTGTACCACCATGCCCTTCCTAGAGTAGGCCATGTTTTGCTAACTCTCCCCTTTTTCCTCTTTTGTCTCCTTTCTCCAGAACTTTGTCCAGATCATCAGCAACATTTTATCAGAGGAAAACCGGGACAAGTGGGAGGAAGCTCAGCTGGTATGAACCTTCAGCACCTTCTGTCAAACAAATCAAGCCTTCTTTGTAGGCTTAAGCCCTGACAAGGGGGTATTTACAATGATCTGCATGGCTCTTCTTGACCATCACACATTCTGTGCAACGTGAATCTGTTTCATGTTGCCACAGACCAGGAAATATCTCCACCCATCACTACTGTTTTCCTTGATAACTTTTTATAATGAAAGAGAAAAACTACTTGGATATGGTCAGCTCTGATCAGCTTCAGAGTTGACCACCTCTGCAGGAGTTATTATAAATCAGCTGATACATGCAACTGATTGTTTGGGTGATCTCGGATCTCAGTGCCAGGCTGAGTAGCTCTGTAACCCACAGGATCTCAGCCCTAAGTCAGAATCTCTGCATGAGTAAGAGCAAAAAAGCTGGTGGTGGATACCAAATTTTGGATAGCTCTCAGAGATCAGACTGGATTTGGAGTTGATAACCCTCCTGGCTTGCTATGTTTCTCCTCATGCCAAGATAAAGCAGTGGGATTATGTGGTTTTGAGTTCTTGGCTACAAAGGTGCAGGACAAGCAGGATTTCCTTCCTTAGAGCTGTGCTCTGCTCGCCTGAACTTCTGGTTTTGTCCAGCATAAGATGAGCAAAAATTTAGTTATATTTTACTTTCTGTCCTCTCAAATACTGAGATTCTGCATAATAATTCTCTAGCTAAGCCCTTGCATACTGGTTTGTTTATCTATCCTTGTCATAGTTGTCCTTTGTATCTTCTGTCATAGTTGCACTCTTTAATTCAGTAAGACTTACCCCTTGTCCCTTTCCCATTGCCTTGGTGAGCCCTTGAGCTGTTCCACATCTTCATCTCAATACAGTGAAAAGAGTGAAATGGGAAGGAGTGAAATGGTTCTGTCTCAGACAAGCAGCAGCTCTGGTGAATTGGCAGTGGTAATGCTCATTCCTTCCATGTCCTTTCCTCAGTATTATTCCTTGGAACAAAAATACCAGCTCTTTTTTGTCACTGCATAAAAAAGTAACCTGGACAAGGAACATAAGAGCCTTTATGAGAGATCAGTCTTATGGAAAGTACCCATAGGAGTGGATCAGCACCATCTCTTGTTGCTGTGAAAGTTATCAGAGAGACAATGCTAAACAAACTGAAAATGCTAAACAAACAAGAAAAAATTGTTTGACATGCACGAAAAAAAAAAATTTTCGGTCCAACTAGGGAAGTCCTCTGGGAAGGAGTCTTCACTAAATGTGCACACTCGTTGGTATTTCAGAACTTGAAACAGGAATACTCAGATGCTCTATGGTTTCTTCAAGCAACAGAGCCTCAACCAAGAGCTGAGCAGCCTTGTGGACGTATCCTTCCCTCCTTTCTCCCTGAGATCTGTTTTTTTTTCTCATTACATTTGGAAGGGGATGGCATAGTCTGACTCCAGGCAAGATAAGGGACCAATTTCAAGACCACAGGTGTGTGTACATATTTGAGAACAGTGCAGAGGAGTCTACCGAGTTGTCATGACAACAGGGAAATCCTGCTGATCTCCATAAAAACAGCTGCAGGTTTCACTCTCTGGCAATTTGTTCCCATCAGCTCTCCCTGTGCAATCTGCTCTTTGTACCTATAGATATAGCCCAGCCTGCCCCCAGCATTACATCAACCTGTGCAAGGAGTGGAACTACGACTCTCTAAATTGCCATGAAGAAAATATTTGCCTGGCATTTATTTTAGTGGAATTAGTGATGACAACACAACACCACGACTTTAGGACAGAAAATGGCCTCAGAAATCTTCAGGCACTGGATGGCAAAGATTTCAGCAGTCTCTGTCCTTCCTGCTCAAAGCTTAGGGAGCAAATCAGTGCCTCGTATTTCACAAGGTCAATCATTTCTTTTAAAACAAGAGAAATTAGAAATAAACTCAACAACATTATGGTCTCATGTTCCATCATGCCTCCCCCCCCCCATGTGGAAAACGGGGGGAAAAGATATAAAATAAAATAAACCAGAAAGGCATTCAGATAGAAAAGGACTATCACGCTTTTGGTGAGGTTACATTAGCTGTTTTATTATAGAAACCTGAAAGACAATGGCCAGTGTAGCTTGGGGTTAATGTGACATTGTGTTTTCAATCTGCAATAGAATATAAAAATACACTGTTAAAAATAGTCCCCTCAGTTTTTTCTCCTTCTGTGCACACCTGCTGTACTGGCAGGACTTTTTGATCTGATCTTGATGCAGTTTTAGACTCAACCAATATTCTTTTGGATAGACAGACAGAGTGTCATGCATGGCCACCCCTTTCCTCCTTGCCCATACAGCCTTCCTTCTGCTGCCATCGTGGTCTCCTCCTGTTCTGCTTGTCCTCAAAGATCAACAATCCCAGGGAAAAAAAAAAAATGATAGTGATGGAAAAGGAAATGAAGAGATGTAAAGAGTTGGACTACTTTTCTTTGACCTCTTATCGTGTTTGCTAAACCCCTGCAGACAATTGTGCTTGAGGAAAAGACAGATAGTAAGCACAGTTCATTTCATGTGGGTTACCTTTTATGAAATCAGTCACTGCAAAACCAGTTATTGTTTGACAGCCTTTTGCATGCCCAGTAAAATTGTCAAATAAGAATTATGGCCAATATCTTTATTATATGGGAGATATCAGGGAAAGAAAGAAAAAAAAAAGAGAGAAAATCCAACACTGTCTGGGCAAAAATCAACTTGGTTATTTGGAGAGTGAGATCCTGCCATCAGAATGGGAAAGCATAAGGAGGGACGATGATGCTTTCTGCATAGAGTTACGTGATCTGGTGCCTGGGATTTGACATTAGATCCTGGAGTTCTTTGCTAAGCATGTATTTGCTGGATCATTTTTTTCCTCCAAAATTAGCCCTTTGCATTGCTGGGATTTGGTCTCCTCTTTGGTCTTTCTGCTGTTTTTAACTCAGCACAACAATTGACTGAGATGCCTCTGTGAGAGATCTGGTTCAACAAAGTATGACCAAGGTACCAGACAGAGTTACAGATGACTATTAAACATACAAACAACTCCTACAACACTTTTCTTCCTCTTCTGTTCATAGGCAGGTGAGAATTCAGGTGTTTCAGGTATTGGATTTAGCTGAAGTAGAATCACAGAGTCTTTATGGTTGAAAAAAATCTCTAAGATCATCTAGTCCAACTGTATTTTAAGTAGTTTAGAAGTTTTTAAAATAATTTAAAGGTTGTTAAGTAGTTTAAAAAGTTGTTCTTCCAGGGTGGTCAAGCCATGTGTCACTGAACACAGCATGATTCATCTCAAGAATAATGTTTAGGGGCTGGATTCCTGCCTTTGAGAATGCTCTTCCCTCCCTCCATAAGAATTTAAGTCTGGATTTCTTTGAAGTGCACCATGGCACACTGATCTTTGATTCAGAGGAAGACCCAGACCAAAGAACAACCCTTGGAAATTCAACAGAGAATAAGAATGGAAGACAGAATAGATCTCTGCACTCAGCAGCTTGCTGCACACCTCTTTTCTAGTGTCTCGTCAAACAGACATCCAAAGTTCCCTGAGATGCTCCAAGAGGAAGGGGAAGCCTTTCCTTCAATTTTGTTTCCTGCTTATCTCTTAAGATCCAGTTGTGCTGCTTCTGTGCTGTCTAATGTGAGAAACATTCTCCCAAACATCCCTCCTTTAAGCAAATCAGAAAACCAGCCTGCTAGAAACCTACCCTTATCCATAAAGTAGGCTGGAGTTTTTGGTTTGGTGTGTCTGCTTTCAGGGGGTTGTTAGCAAAATCAACCATCCTGGTGTAGGCAAGGTTTTGTGGACTCCCTCTTGGTAGGAAATGTATGTATAGATATATATACACACTCAGAAGAAATCATGAGTTTCTCAGGCCAAGTGTTGCAGTACTTGACAGGGAAACCTAAGGCTTGGAAAAAGCTCTCAAAATTTGACACAGGGCAGAGTTTCAACATGGACCACTTCTTCACTTTCTGTCATGATGCCTCTGGATGGGCAATTGCAATGCCAATGGCTTGTGTACTGCTAGGCTGGGCCAGGTACTCCAGCCAAAGGACTTGGAAAGACAACGTAGTTACATTTAATCACGGCTGCTAAGAGTCTGTCCTGGTATGTTGCTCTTCTTGCATTAACTGCAAGAGGAGGGCCATAGCAAGCATTAGCATTAACTTGTCTACTTGGATCAAGTGGTTGATAGTAGAAAGAATCCTGAAGGAAAGGAGGTACATTATTTTCTGCTCCAGAGATTCCCAGATATTTTTCTTTGCTTCGCTTTGAGACACTGCCCCCCAGCCTCAATTTTATGAATTACAATTTCTTGCCCCTTTGTTTTTCTAGGCTCCCTTAGCTGCATTTTTTATTAGCTGTGCTACTAAGTATTGTCCTTCTCTCTGCAGATAGGGCCAAATGCCAAGGAGTTGTTCAGGCTTGTGGAGGATTTCATTGATGTCATCGGCTTTCGCATGAAAGATTTCCGGGATTCCTACCAAGTGACGGACAATCTGGGTGAGCTGATTTGCACTCCCCATGTTGGGCATAGACCCCAGGAATCTGTAATTGCAGTGCAGTATGCATCATCTTGGATGTGGGGAGGGAAAGAGGGAAGGCAGCAGGTGGTCTGGGGAAAGACGTGGATGATCATAACCATGGAGTGGCTTTTCTCCAAATAATCTAGGATTTGAGCCTGATGAAAAGATGGGCACAAAATGGTTTGTGAGATGTCTGTAGAACCATGAACGGAGAACAGATGACAAACTGGGAAGAATTAAGCTAGTTCCTTTTGTTTTTTAGCACAAGAGCTGCACAGCAGCCAATGAAGTGATCAGACAGCAAACAAACAGCAGGCAGTATTTGATTTATGCTGTATGCACAATCACAGCATGGAACTTGTTGCCAGAGGATGCTGCAGAAGCCAAAAAATACAGATTGGTTCATGATGGGATTAGGAAACTGCACAAAGGAGAGTTCCATCGGTGGCTATTAAAGTTCATTGTCTGGATGTAACCACAAGCTGAGAAAGTCCTGCTGACTGCTAGAAGCTGGAAGGACAAGACGAGAAGTCTTGCTTGGCTCTTTCTTACAATTCCCTGAGCATCTGCTTCTGGCCACTCCTGGAGTAGAAGGATCTCTTCTCTTCCAGGTTTAGTGCAGGCAGGCAGGCTTTGCTGTCTGATTTTCCACTGTTGACTCTACTGGGTTTTTCAATTTGTGTGAATTTACTGAGGACGCTCTTGCTTACTGATTTTATTTGCTATTTCCCTCTAGTCCTTGGCATTCACAAGCTGCCTGCTAACGCAGCGACTGACATCACCTTCCCCATGAAAGGCTGGAGAGGCATGGTGGACTGGGCCAAGAATTCAGAAGACAAGGTCACTGTCTCCAAGAGCATCCTGTCTTCGGGGCTGACAGGTAGGCAGCACAGTCAGAATTCTCTAGAAGAAAATGTCTTATTCATTTTCTAACAGAGGTTCCTTCCATTTGGCTGTTTTCAAATTCTCCCTCCAGCTGAGCTGGATTGGCTCACAGAAGCTCACCATAGTGAGCTGAGTGCAAAGAAGGCTTTTAGATGTGATCAGACCAAGGGTCAAATCTGAACTCCTTGGGCAAGTTCAGCACCATGTTTAAAAAACAGAAAGAGTCAGCACAGAAACTCAGGGCAACACAATCTTGATGATTGCTTCTAAGGCTTCTTCTAAGGCTTTTGAACCTGCAATAAGTGAAAACATCCCTGTGTTTTCTGATTTGCTCTGTTCTTGGTGCATGTGGGCACTGAGCTTAGTCTCCAGTTCTCTCTCTGCAAGGCATGTTGGGCATTGAATGTGCCCCTATGAATATTCTGGGTTTCTAATAGGGGTAGACACTGGTAGTGGTCTCTGTTGGTGCTTTATAAGTATGATTAACCAGCGTAAGAAATGTAGCTGTGGCAGGGTGACAGCCATGCAGGCTGTTGTTATGTCCTCCAAGACTGGATCCAGTCCTGGAAGAGCCATCCAAGGGTGAACAGCTGAGGCTTAGCACATCAGGCTGAGCAACTGATGGATCTGACTCTGCTAGCAAAGCCTTTACCTGGATGCCAGCAGCCAATGCAAACAAAGTATTCCTGTGTTGGCAGTGAGCCTTAGCGTTTGGCAGAATTGATCAATGGATTTTCAAAAACAGGACTCTAAATTAGGCTGATTGCAGGGAAATGGTGGGTTTTCCTTGTTGACGGCACATAGAATGCTAAGTGGTTTTGAGAGAGCAAGCTGCTGGTTACTGCACCAGGATGTGCTGTACTTCCTTGGAACTAAGGCAAGAGACAATGAGCTATGTCTGTCAGAAGTCCTTTGGACTTTGTCATACCAAGACCTCGTATCATAGGTTTCCTTACTCAGGATGGAAATAACATTGCTATCATTTCTACCTGAGGCTGAGAGGAGTTAAATGACACTCTCAAGGATAAAGAGTGAGTTTCTGGCAGAGCAAGGACCAAAGCCAACGAAACTCCTTCTGTTTTACAGTGCCTTAAATGTAGCATTATGTTCATAGAAGGACTTGGAGCATATTTAGAGGGTTACTTCAGCTTATTAGAGGAGGGTGTGGAACTTTCACCTTTGTATACTGTTAATCACTCATTGGACAAACTTCTGGCTCCAGTCATAGCAGTGTTGATCCTGCTCTGGTGATTACACCTACCCTTGGAGGTATCACTTATGCCCCTATTGGGCTGTTTCACTGCAAAGAGATGCTGTAAGGCCCCTAAGCAGTAGCCACTGTGCAAACAAAATGTGATGTTTACCCTGAAGAACCAAATTCCTCTCAGTTTTCACATTTCTGAGGTGTTCTGTTCCACCAAGGCTGTACTGCCCTTCCCTTGTTCAAAACAGAAGAGACAATCTTCCAGCCCTGTTTTGATCAGGATCCTTTGCCTTTCTCTTAGCAAAAAGGAGGAAAACCCTATTGGAAGGAAGAAGGATCCTTGGTTGCAGAGGGATGACAAAGGCCAAAAGTCTGTCTTGACTTTCCTAGGAAAACAAATCTTGGACAATTGCTCTGCAAGCCTGTCTGTCAGTCTGTCCTGATTTTCACCTACTATCTCATGTGAGCCCAATTTGACAAACATCCAGAGCTGTATCTTCCCTTCTAGGGAAATGAGTGCATTCAAACATCAGCTTTGGTAGGAGACATCAGAGAAGCCCCACAGCATGATACATCCCCAAACTTCCTCATCTCCAAGTGACTTATTTCTTCTCCACTCTGACAATTCAACCTCAGGGATGCCTCTACTGCCTGTGCTTTTTCCAGGGAAATTCTTGCGAATTTGCAGCTGGGCTGAGCGAGGCAGAGGAGGAGGTCAAGTGATGTGTTCAGAGGTCACACAGATGATTCAGGCTCATCTGCTGTCCTCCTGAGGCAGCACATGAGTTATGGGGTCAGGTCAGGCACAGTGGGACATCTCCCCTCCTTGCCTGCCCTTGTCAGCCCAAGCACAGCACTTCTCACTGATGGCTTGATAGCAGTGGATGTGTCCAAATGCCTCTGGGTGGCTGTAAGAGACCTTCTCGCCCTGCAGTTTTGCCTGCTGTGGTGCTGTCAGAGGGATTAGTGGGATTTCTGAATGGGGAGAGCGCTCATCTTGAATGAGTCTTGCATGGGGGCAGGCACCCAGAGTCACCCTAAAAGTGTTCAGTCCTCTCACAGATCTGATGGAGACCCAATGTGGTGACATCAGGCACTGCATCCCACCATAGTGATGCTGGCAATGGATGTGCCCCAACAGAGGCCCCAATAAGAGGTCCAATCCTGCCCTTGGATGTCACCTTGGAAACATAGCAAATGAAAGAGGAAAAAGAACTGAATCCAGCCTCTTCCAGTCCTGTCCCTTGTCTGTGTGTTATGCTGGTGGATTTTGGGGTGGAGAGAATTTAACTGGGGACAGATGACGTTCTGATTATCTCAGTGCTGTTGTCTTCTTCCCTTCCCTGTGGTGTCCTGCAGAGACAGACGACTCTTCTGTCTTCGTGGTAGGGACTGTGCTGTACCGGAACGTGGGCAACATCCTCTCGCTCCAGAGGTAAGGTCACACCTAGAGTACTTGATCTAGTTCTGCCCCCCCTCCAGTACAAGAGAACCAGACATACTGGACGGGGGTGACTAAAGGTCACCAAGATGATGAAGGGCCTGAAGCACCTCTCCCATGAGGAGAGGCTGAAACTGCAAGGACTGCTCAGCCTGGAGAAGAGGAGGTGCAGATGGATCTCATCCACATCCATAAATACTTCCAGGGGGATGCGGTGAAGACAGAGACAGGCTCTCATCAGTGGTACCCAGTGTTGGTACAAAAGGCAATGGGCACAAACTGGAACACAGGGGGTTCCATCAGGACATAAGGAAGCACTTATCAGCTGTGTAGGTGATGGAACGCTGACACGTTGCCCAGAGATGTTAAGTAGTTTCTGCTTTGGAGACCTTCAAAAGCCACCTGGACATGGTCCTGGGCATCCTGCTAAGGTGGACCTACTTGAGGAAGGGATCGCCTGCAGAGGTCCCTTCCAGTCTCCACCCTGCTACTATCCTGTGGTTTTATGAGGAGGGGGCTGCCTGGGGAGAGCAGGCAATTAGGGATATCACCAAGGTTTCCTGCTGATCTCCCTGGCTGCAGAGCCCTGGACTTCCAAAGGTGCAATGTAGCAGGCTTTGACTCAGTGATGCAATGCATTTTGTCCCCCCACCAACCTCTAATCAGGTAGGATCATACTAATGTGTATCAGGCATTGCTTTTTAGAGGGGGAAGAAACCTTTCTCTCACCTGTGCAACCCTGCTTCAAGGGGAACCACTGTGCTGGTGGTGCTGAATCCCTGCTCACCTCTTCTATTCATCCTCCAGCAATGAGTCCTCCGCTCTGTTTCTCATTATGAGGGACCTGAAGGGGCTTAAGTGATAAGGGGAAGAATGCCCAGCTGCCCCAGTTCTTCCAAGCTACCAAGGAGCCATCAACCATGATGAACCCTTTGAGAGCATCACGGCAGAAGACAGGCTCAGGGAGAGGAGAGGAGTGGAGTGACATGCTTGGCTGCACATGTCTACCACATTCTGGCTGCTGCAAACTGCCTTGGGCATTGAAGCCTTTGTGTTCAGCCCTCCCTTTTCTTCTCTCCCTTTTTTTCACTATCTTGCTCTTTCTTAATTTTTTTTTTTTTTAATTTGTTCCTTATTTGTATTTTTTTTTTTTTTTTTTTTGAAGCTCGTACTGAGGCCGTAAATTAAGAATCCTAAGGCACCTTCTAAATCTGTTCTGCACTGATTAGTGTGAGCCCATTTACCATAAACACCAGGGCATCTCTCCTCACCGATAATCATTTAAATACCTACAGATTCAGCTCTGGCAAAAGAGCTCCAAGTGAGTGCAGAGAGGAATTAGCAAGCTAACTGTATTCTGTAATATCTTCCATTACAGCACTGGGAATTAGATCAGAAGGGCAATAAACATCATTAGCTCAAATGATCCAGTGGTATTTCAGCGTTTTCTGGCCAAGCAGTGAATGAGCTCCGATAACCAGCAGCTGCAGCAGCCGCAGCCTCTGAACAACATTCCCATGGGAGATCTGATTTAAGATGTTCCTTAATTAAAGGACAGTCCCTCTTTAAATAATGCAGAGTCCTGAATCACCTGTGGCTATACAAGGCAAAAAAAAAAAAGGAGGTAACAGAAGCAGCAGCAGAGGAGTACCTCCTAATTCACCACCGTGCAAATGGACACAGGAAGAAAAAAGGGAATGTCTATAAATAACCGTGTAGCTGTGTGGCACTTATCAGGAGAGTGAAAATATTTCCTGGACACGTGTGAGGTGCCATATCCTGGTTTTGACCATATTGCCTCAATGCAGGGAGTTTTTTTCCTCTAATATGTATATATATTTGTATAATACAGTGTAAATTGAACTTGGCAAACAGCACCAGCTGAGCTTTTCTTAATTGTCCCAATTTACCTCCCCCAAGTCGCAATCCCTTATCTCAGCCACACATTTCTCTGTCCCTCAGATCCAGAGAGCCCTGTGGCTCTTGACAGCTGTGACCATTGAGACAGGGACATACAAGACGTGCAGTTTTTCAAGATGGGGAAGTGAGCATCGCTCAGTCCCAGCTGGGCTCTGTTGCAGAGGATGCATGCAGCAATCAGAATCAGCAGCGTGATGGCCCTGTGTAGAAATGAGCATGTTTACATCTGTTTGCACGCCTTTTATAGCCATGTAGGAACACACTGAGCAAATCTGACCTCCTGCTCAAGCCTGAGCTCAGCGTGTTTGGTTTCGTTCCCAGAAGCTGGCCTACAGCGTGTATTGAAGAAAAGCAACTCATCTTCTCCCTGAAAGATCCCCCGTGATGCTGAGGCCCTTGCTTCCCCTGGCAAGCTGCTCAGATTCTTAATACCTTCTGTGTTAGGAGGCAGCCTCTTGTTCTAAGGCTCAATTCATCTGATTTTCACCTCTAGGCATTGGGCCTTTGAGTGAGCATCTCCTCCACATGCAAGAAAGTGCCAGACATGCCTTTCAAAAGATATCCCTTGGCTTGTTTTCCAACATCTGGATCAATTCTGGTTCTTTGCTTTGAACCCTCAAAGAAGGGTGAAAGAAGGGATTGTCCCACTCTGCTCTGCGCTATGCGGCCTCACCTCAAGCACTGGGTGCAGGTTTGGGCACCACATATAAGGACATAAAACTATTAGAGAGAATTTGAAGGAAGGCCAAGAAGATGGTGAAGGGTCTGGAGGGCAAAGTTTATGAGGAGCAGCTGAGGTCCCTTGATTTGTTCAGCCCAGAGCAGAGGAGGCTGAGGGGAGGCCTCATGGCAGACTATGGCTTCCTCTTGAGGAAGTCATCACAGTGTTCACGCAAATATTGAACAGTGCTGAAAAAAGAACTGACCTTTCCAGACCCAGCTATTAATGAAGACACGCATAAAATTTTTTACCTTTCAGCAGCTCTTTTTCAGCTTATCTACAGCTGCCTACGTTTCAAAGCGTAAGGCTGATGTTTACTCCTATTGAATTCCCCCTTTGTTCAACCTTTGTAGACTGACTTCTGTGTTTCATTTTCTTATTTCCCAATTTTAATTAAATTTTAACTGTAATAATATGTTTTTTTTTTTCTTTTCAGCTTTGTTGTTGTTTTTCTTTTTTCTTTAACTTTCTAAAACACCATTGCTGTTCTTTCTACTCTTCCTACCATTGGACAATAGTCATTTGCTGAGCATCCACTTACAGATTCTTGGATGATTCCAGGTTTATTTTGCTTTGGATTTTGAGATCTTTTGTTTGTTTTTATTAATTATCTTGTAATTTATTTTTTTAATCCACTCATCCTTAAGAAAATACAAATCTTTTCCAAGTAATCATTTTGTAAAGAGCCAGATAGAAAAGTCAAAGTTTTTGCCAATGCCCGGTTTTGCCAACACCATTAGATGTGGTGAAGTTTTGAAGGGGGGAGAAATTTTGTTTGTCTGTGAGTGTAGGAGGAGCTGGCCTCCCATTCTACTTCTGATTCCTTTGTGGCATACTTTGAGGGCAGCACTTTCAATGGTTGGTCATGCGGACTTCACACACATTTGAACAGACAGTTCTTTCTGTGTTGCAGAAATACCAAGATCTTTTGTATGTTTAGGTGGTTAGCATCCAGTGGGGAGATCTGAAAGGGAAGAGGATGGGTTCCATCACTAGCAAGCATCTCTGAAAGCATTATAAAGTAATGGGACCAATCTGTTCTGCACTGTATACACTAAACCTTGTGTCACAGTAATGAATTCAATGGACCTCTGTATTTTGCAAAGGGATGCAGTGGGGATTCATCACCTTCTCCCAGTCCCTTTAAAGCATCTCTTTTTGTCCTTCTTCCCAGGAACAGCACTGTTCTGAACTCCAGAGTCATCTCTGTGACTGTGAAGCCATTTCCCCGGTCCCTCCTCACCCCTTTGGAAATTGAATTCTCCCACCTGTACAACGTAAGTCTTTCCTGGGAACCTTCACCATCCCACATCTGTATATGTTTCTGCTTAGGAGGAATATTATGAAGAAGGATAGAGATTTACTGGGCTCCTGAACTGTCTCTGCCACTGCAGAATCCTTTTAATCTCCTTTTTATCAGACTGCTGAGGCACATCACTGCCATCCTGAGTCTGGGCTGATGTTGGTGTCTTGCTGTTCTCAGTGTTGTGCCTTTCAAATTTTGCCACCTTGCTCAAGCATTACCAATGCAGGAGTGTACTGCTTGCACAAGGAACATGAGTATACTTGTCCCAAATTTACATCATTTCTCTGAGGGGCATGGTCTTGGGCAAAAAAAAACTGCAATGAAAAATGGACTCTGACAATGATCTTTCTTGGTGAGGGGAAGATGGAGGGGAAAAGTTGTTTTGGTTGATGCTTGAAATGTTCTTTGCAGAGATTACTAGAGACATGAATATTAATGTTGTGATCAGTGCTGTAAAAGGCAGACTATATTCCCTCCAGGTTCCCCTGTGCAACCCCAAGCAGATGTATGTGATGGACATTTACAATGCCCTAAAGACTCCTCTTGTTGTGGATTTCAGATGTCTTCCTGAGGCTCAGGAACATGAATATTAGATCTGTCATGTCTGTACTTTGGACTTTTGGGGAAGAGTTTTCAAAAGTGCACTAAGATAGCTGTAGAAGTCATGCTAAACTTCTTCCAATGGCTTTAGAATCATAGAATTGCTCAGGTTGGAAAAGACCTTAAAGATCAAGTCTAACCACAACTTAACCATACTGCCTCTAACAACCCTCTGCTAAATCATTCCTCTGAGCACCACATCCAAATGTTTTTTAGACACGTTCAAGAATGGTGACTCAACCACCTCCCTGGGGAGCCTATTCCAGTGCTTAACAACCCTTCCTGTAAAGAAGTTTTTCCTGATATCCAACCTAAACCTCCCCTAGTGCAACTTGAGGCTGTTTCTCCTCGTCCTGCCACCTGTCACCAGTGAGAAGTGACCAACCCTGCTCTTGCTGTAATCACCTTTCAAGTATTTGAAGAGAGCACATCTGGCCACTTCCTGGAGCACTGTGGCTCTTCTGAGAACTGTGTCCCACAAAAGGAAGTAGTGTATTTGATCCACCATCCAGAAGGGAGTAGCAAAAGGATTTTGTGTGAGAGAAACTGTGAGCAGATGACCCCATGTTGGCCAGAAATGTCAATCTTCCTGGAGATAGGAAGGCCCTACAGAGGGATTTAGGCAGGCTGGATCGCTGGGCTGAGGCCAATGGGATGAAGTCCTGCGCTCTGGCCACAGCAACCCCAGGTGATGCTACAGGCTTGGGGCAGTGTGGGAAGACTGTGCAGAGGAAGCAGACCTAGGAGCATTGGTCAGTGTTCAGCTGAACATGGGCAATGAGTGTGCTAAGGTGGCCAAGAAGGTCCTCTTGCAGGAGCAAGGAAGTGATCATCCCTCTGTACTCAGCCCTGGTGAGGCCGCACCTCAAGTACTGTGTTCAGTTTTGGGCCCCTCACTACAAGAAAGACATTGAGGCCCTGGAGCATGTTCAGAGAAGGGCAGTGAAGCTGGTGAGGGGCCTGGAACTCAAGTCTTATGAGGAATAGTTGAAGGAACTGGTGTTGTTTATTCTGGAGGAGGCTCAGGGGAGACCTCATTGCTCTCTACAACTACCTGAAGGGATGTTGTGTCAAGGTGGCCTCTTCTCACATGTAACTAGCGATAAGACTAGAGGGAATGGCTTTAAGTTGCCAAGTTGGATGTTAGGAAAAACTTTTTCTCCAAAAAAGTGGTCAGGTGCAGGAACAGGCTGCCCAGGGATGTGGTGGAGTCACCAGTCTTGGAGGTGTTCAAGAAACATGTAGATGTTGTACCAAGGGACATGGTTTAGTGGGAAATACTAATGATAGGTGGATGGTTGGACTTAAAGGTCTTTTCCAACCTTGCTGATTCTATGATTCTAAGTTATCTGTGGGTGGAGAGAGGAAAGATGTAGTCATATCCTTGCATAGGTCTTGTGTTGATGAAAAACAAGTTAAGGCCCATTTTATTTTTACATTTCAAACCAAGGGGGGAAAAAGGTGTTCCAAGAACTCACATCTGTGACTGTCAGTATGGAACTTAATAGATATGCCATGTTTAGAGTAGTGGAAGATGTTTGATGGGATCTGAATATTTTTTTCTTATTCCCTCAAATACCCCATAGACAGTATAGCGCTGATTTGCTTCATTTTTCTTTTTTCCTTTTTTTCTGACAGGGAACCACTAACCAGACCTGCATCCTGTGGGATGAAACTGATAGGTGAGTTCTGTGGGTTTCTGTTTATTCTAATGGGCCCATGTGTTTTTGGGGTGAAATCAGCATAGTTTATCAGTGATGCATTAGTCTGTTGCAGTTGCTTGCACTCTCTACTCAGTTTTTTCTTGTGTCAAATGTAATGGCTGGAAAAGCCCTTTGCCATAGTAGGAAGAATTCCTTTCTTCTTATAGATGCATCTCTCTGTTGTGTATTACTGCCAGTCCTGCATTTGAAGAACTGCAATCAGTTGTTGCCAGTGTAGCCCATAATGAGTCCTCTGTGCTGAAAGCATCATGTATTTCCTATAGCAGGAAATCATCTCAGTTTGAGAAGAGATGTTTCTTCTTCTGTTCAGTGGGAGCTGTGTATGTGTTTTCTTTTGACTTCAGCCTACATTTTGCGAGAGTAGCTTTCTCATTTTGATTCTTCCAGTTTTGGACTTTGCAGCATGAGGAATAAGTGAGACCCAGGATCGTGGGATCATCTGCTGGTTGCTTTAAAATGAGCAAGATGTATCTGTGTTTGGTTCTTTTGAATACTCAGAACCAAACTGTGCACCATAAGGAGAATAATGCAAAAATAGAACCTGCTGTTGCAAATGTAGCCTACCAAGGTTGTGTTATTGTGATACAGTAATACGATTTCCATGATAATTCCTGCTGTAGCTGACTCTGATCAGGATGCCTTGAGTGATGTAATTGTAGTCAGCAAGGAAAAAAAATCCAAAGTTAATAAAAAGAGCCAGCACTATGGATTCCACATGGAAAATAGTTGCCAAGGATTTTATATCTTAAAAAAAAAAAAAAAAAGACAAAAAAAAACAAAACAAACAAACAAAAAAAACCCACCACATTTTGAAAGTGCAGTCTCAAATTCTGAATGAACTTGACAGGGGTCCAAAGTGTTTCATTTAATGATGTTTTTACCTCATTGACTTTTGCATCTGAGTTTGAAGACCAACCTTACTCCTTTTCTGCTTACACGCAGGTTCTCTCCTTGAGATCTCATGCATTTGGCACATATCTCTGCTTTATTATTATTTATTATTATTATCTGCAGCATCTGAAAAATGATTTTATTCTTCTCCTTTTATGCTCCATTAAGTAGCTTATACACATAGGCGGGCAACATATTTGCAGTCAGTACTTGTTGGTCTGTGATTAATTTGGCATGTATGAGTGGATCCAAATGAAAGCTGAGGAACTCAGGGAAACTCTGAGCTTGTGAAATCAGACCCAAGTTATACTCCAGGGCAGCAGTGGCCCCTCTGGGTTATAATGAAAATTGCTTCACAACTAGAGAACTATTGCTACTCAGGAACAAGGCCTGGACTTGAGTGCTGTGGTGTCCTCACAGAGAAAGACATATGTGAAATTAGTAAATTAGGACTGCACTAGATTATCTGTGTGCCAGGTCTGTAGGTCAGCCCAGAGTGGAGGGTTGTCTATAGGTGGGCAGACTCAAGACAAGGCTTGAATAGGAGCAGGATTGAATCTCCTGTCTTTCTGTGCTGGAATGGGGTTAGAGCATTTAGAGCATTTGTGTACAACTTCTTTTTTTTTTTTTTTTTTGTCTAGTAAAGGCAAAAGCTGGAACCAATGCGATTTCTGGTCTTCACATCATTTTATTTCTTTTGCTTCTAAAGTTCTAGTGAGAAGATTATGCCCAGAAGGTTGGAGATATTTCCTTCCTGTGCTCAGATCTGGACTTATTCCATTTAATTTTTTGTAGTGTAAGAAGGAAAAGAGCAAAATTCAGTATGCACGTGGTTGTATCCAAGAGAGTATGGTGGCATTCAGATTGGATACATATCTGTCAGAATTGGCACTGATACGTGCTCAGTGTGAGAAGCATGAAGGGTGAGAAGCTTGGATGCCATTGCAGAACTACAGGCAAAGCAGAACAACACTGTTGACTCTGCCTTGTCATGGGAAGTCTGGCTGCTCTGTGTGTTTGATCCCAAGGCTTGGCAACTTGTTTGGTTGCTGTTCTCTCTACAAGTGCAAGATGTTAGGAATTCAGTCTGATGCTTACAACTCCATGGCATCCAGGTTGGACATTAGGAAAAACTTCTCAGAAAGAGTGGTCAGGCATTGGAACAAGCTGCCAAGGAGGTGGTAAAGTCACTGTCCTTGGAGGTAGTCAAGAACCATGGAGATGTGGCACTGAGAGATGTGGTTTAGTGGGCACGGTGGTGATGGGTTGGTGGTTGGACTACATGATTTTGAAGGTCTTTTCCAGCCTTAATGATTCTATGATTCTGTGATCAAAGGATGGGCTCATAGCTAAGACTGCAGCAGGCAATTTCTTGGCACTGACATTGTGGTTCTGTTGTCAGTGATGGTTTCCAAAGTCCCAGCAGACTGATTGCACAAATGTTATTGGTAAAATTCAGCTCTGTATGTGTGTTGGTATGTGCATGCATACTTGCAAGTGTTTTCAACCAACAACACTTGCATCTTAGGTAGTTGAAAACTCCAAAATACTGGTGTCAGCAGGTTTTGCAAGGGCATGTTCCAAAGCTAAATCTGAACCTGTAAGAATTGGCAACAGGAGCTGCAAGGCTGTTTGCATGACGTTTAAAAGCTGATTTGCCTCCACTGCTGTCTCCAAAGTCCAATGAAGGGCAAACTATGTAAACCCTATTGTCCAGGCCTGAATGTTCAGCTCAAGCTTGAGCTGCACCCTAGAGCTGTCAAGGGTTTTAGATCATACTTTTAGATCTTTATTTCCTGTTTCGAGTAAGGATTTTTAGGTTACCCTGAATCTGTTGCCTGGTACATGGTTGAGTTCATGATTGATGACTCTCAGCCAGGAAATTCAGGAGGTTCAGCCACATTTAGAATAGTTTGAATTGAAAGGGACTTTAAAGATCACCTAGTTCCAACCTCCCTATCATGGGCAAGGACATCCATCATTAGACCATATTACGTGAGTTCCCCTTTGCTTCTTACCTTCTCTTCTCTACTACTCCCTTCTTTTAAAAAAAAAGAATTTATTCCACTGATTGGCCTCAAAAGACGGTTGTGCAAGTGAATGAATTTCAATAAATCCTAATTCCAAGCTTTGACCAATTTAATGGCTCTACAGCTTTATTTTGTATGGTTTCACCCTGCCATATTCCCCATGCAGCGCAAAGCAGCCTGATACCATGTTGCTTACTCAGAAGATACTGCTGGCTCCTTCCATAGCTCTCCAGATTCCTGTTTCAAGGCTGGCCAGCCATGGGAACCTTCACTGTGTCCCCAGTCACTCATCTGATACTGTATACCTTGGAGATCTAACCTCCATCAGATTGCAGCAAACCAACCTCTAGATTTATCTTCTTGCATTTAATGTGACTGATCAGGTACAGGGGCAGGAAACTCAAAGCAATTCTCACATTAGACCTGCAAATTCAAAACATGCTGTGGCCCTTTAAAGACCACTTAAAATCCATGGGACATTAAGGGTTGAACTGTAAAATTGCAATTAAAATAGACAATAACCATGTAGGCATGTGCTTCCTCCAAGACAGAGTTGTTAGAGCACATTAAAGAAATAGAAAGAAACCCCCAGTGTTCATTCATTTGCATTTAGATAGATATTTAAGCTAGTATTATTAATAATGGATTTTTGATTTATTAATCCCAGCCCCTCCAAGTGACTGTTAGATTCGTGGGTGGCACCCCTCCATCTCTTTTCTCTTCCTCTTGCCCCCAACTCCACACATCATCAAACAAGAGGGGAGAAGATCAGAGACTAATTTCTGTTGTGTTCTGTGCTGCAAGTATGATTAATGAGCTTAGCACTGGCTGAGTAAATTGAAAGTTGAAATCAGAGAATGATTTGGGATTCTCTGGCTCTTCTCCAAGGGTATTCATCTGAAGCAATTATTATCTGCTTAGGTCTGCTGAAGTTAAAACCCAGGCAGGATCTGGTCTCATGCTCCCTCTTTCTCTTGCTGGGATAACGTGAATGGAGTTGATGGATTTAGTCATCTTATGAGTTTTTTGGTTCTTGCACATTGTCTGATTTTTATATCCTACCTGCTTTGGTTTTGTGAATAATCATACAATCATTATAAGGTTGTAAAGGACCACTAAGATCATCTAGAACTGTTGACCCATCCCCACCATGCCCACTGAACCACATCCCTCAGTGCCACATCTACACATTTCTTGAAAACCCCCAGGAACAACAGGGGTGCCAAGTGGCAAGTGGAAGCAGCAACAGTTGCCATTTTTTAATCATTGTTAATTTTGCTTTGTGATGGCAGCACTGCTTCTTGAGTTGTTACTCTCTGATGCCAGAGAGAGAACCATGCTAATGCTTACAGCATGCCTTGAACTGGTGGCAACAGAAACCAGATGGGTCTGGCATTTCCTCTTATATTGTATGAGAGCGTGGTGTGTGCAGTTGTGCTACCCAGTCCTTCACTTACAGAGAGTGGATCCAGCTGAACTACACTGAGGGGACCTCTCATCCCTCTCGTGGTGAAGACTGCTTGCTCTTAGAAATGCTCTAGCCACCAACTTTTCTTCACTTCCCTCCCCCAGATGTACAAAATAACAGCTAGGCATTGTACTAACTGCTCTTGAGAGACCTTCAGAGCCTTCACAAATATTTGCATAAAGGACATTTTGCTCATGCAAGACAAAGTGCTTTGGGAATCTGTGGTTTTAATTCAAGGACACTCTTACCTCCCATTGAGGGAGCCTATCTAGCTTTGGAAATGCAGCCCTCTCTGTTTAGGAAGGTGCTCCATACACAGCAAGGTTGGGCGTGGAGAAGATGAACTGTTCTTCAGGGAGTGCTATATCCAATTCTCCTTGCTCTGGGTTGGATCTGATCCACAGCTGAGGTCAGGCAGAAATCTCACCCAAAGGTTCACAACTGGCAGAGTGGTGTTTTATGACACTGCCAAACAGAGAGGGCTATAAATCTGTTCTTCTTTGGAAACTTAAATGATCTTAAAATATAGCTCACAAATACCTGCTCATGGGGGCTCTTTTAAGACAATAATTGCATAATGTGTAATTTGTATATTGGTCTGTCAAAGGGTGGTTTGTACAGCTGCATGGACCAGGGGCTGGCAGAACTGAAGTCTTCTGATCACACAGAATTGTCAGCTTCCCTTCCCTTCCCTTCCCTTCCCTTCCCTTCCCTTCCCTTCCCTTCCCTTCCCTTCCCTTCCCTTCCCTTCCCTTCCCTTCCCTTCCCTTCCCTTCCCTTCCCTTCCCTTCCCTTCCCTTCCCTTCCCTTCCCTTCCCTTCCCTTCCCTTCCCTTCCCTTCCCTTCCCTTCCCTGAGGTCATTGTTGTGTTTATAGTCCAGCGATCTCAATAATATGACAGTGCAAATGATTTTCCAGAAATTCCCATTTTCAAGATGGGATCTCTAATCTCTAGTCTACACAGTTCCAAGATATCCAAATTCCTGGCTGTGTGTCCTATAAAATTACAGGAAGACTTTTCACTGATGCGTGCTGCATGTACCATAAGGAGCAGGGCCCAGCATTGGCTGCATGGACTTTACCCTACTTATTTAAAGCCTCTGATGCATTGGATAAAAAGAAACGCATATTTTTTTTTAGTTCTCTGTGCCTTGCAGGGTGTTAATGCAATCCCAGTCCTGGTGGTTACTCATTCATTTCTTTCGGAGGCCATGTAAAATGTGTGCATTTCTTCTAGAGAGGGTTTCTATCTACAACATCCCATGTGGACTTTTGCATTGGCCCATCACATCCATCTCCAAATAACTGCCCTTTTGAAAGACAGTTTCTTAACAGCAGGAAACAGCTTCCCTTTCCTTCTGCACACCACCTAGTGCATTCCTGGCCTTGCTGCAGCTGTAGATCAAATGAGAACACAGGTATAGTTGACAAAGATTGATGAGTCCACTTCATAAAGATTGAAAGGAAAGTCTGTTACAGCCCTAAAGCGCCATGAGAAATCAATGCACTTCTTTCCTCTTTGGACCAATGCATGGCATACTGTATATCTTACAGATTTTCTATTGCAACACTGCAGTTGCAGGTATGTCCTTCATGTGATCCTATGCAGGATGTTTACGCTGGGCTTTGCCCAGCTCTTTTAATTAACACCTTCAGTTTTAGCTCCAGCTGCAAATGCTGTCTTTCTTGGATTCCCTTGTGGAGGGATTGAGGGAATGGCTATGGACAGAGGAAGCACAATGCTACACAGGGACATGCTAGGAGGTTGATCTGAATTGCTGCTCATGCCCATTAGTTCCTCTGTTTTAAACCCAGCTGAAAGTAGCTCTAATTCAGCCTAGCTGACTGCACCTTCAGTGTGCGCTCAGTCATGTTGAATTACAGCCCCGAGAGCCAGTTTTTAGCACTAAATGAGAATGGTCATGGCAGGGCTAATGCAGTGAAACCAGGTCACATCTCCAGTTCCCAAGGATTTGGCTTCCCTGCTTCCTCAGGTAGATGAGTCCAGGGGGCAAGCTGGAATTATAGACCAGAATTGCTTCCAAGGGACTGTTTGGCCTTTGCTAAGCTACTCCCCAGCAGTCACCATTGTCTGTGGGATTGGAAAAAGCAGGAGATGACTTTTTCATATCACAGGATGCAGAAGCTGAGCGGCACAGTACAGGGCTTCTGCTGCCTGCCAACAAAGCATGGTTTAATAAATCTTGACAGTAGGGAAAGAGAGGATTCAGAAGCTTTGAATCAAATGCTGCAGCTTTGCTTGCTAGTGAAGGGGTCAGTAATATGGACAGAATCAATTAATTCTGTTTATGGAACTGGCAGAAGATACACACTGAAGTCTGGAAGGCGTTCCTGTTGGGAAGAGCCCTTGGGTTCAGCAGGGCAATTCGCAGCCTTGACCCAGTGCTGGATGTGTGCTGTGATGCATAGTACCACATGGATCAGGACAGGGTTGCATTTTTCTTCCTGCATCCCTGCTTGCTCTCCTTATTTCCAACTGTTTGCTCTGAAGCCACAGCATCCTAATGCAGATGGGAAAGAACAAGTTTAGCAGCCACATTTCCCTCTATGGCCACCTGGCAGGGAAACTTCAGGCTGCTGAGGGTGTCTGGTGACACATGGTGGCAGTCCAGCTTGTCCTCTCAGGTTGTGTGAAGCAGAAAGATGGGTGCTGGACCCATTCCCTGGTGTATTTTTCCTGCATTTCATTCAGTGTTTGCCTGCACATCCCTTGTATGTGCTGAGAATGTAATAACACAGCATAGGCAGCTGTCTGTGCTAACAGAGAGCTCTGATTCACAGCTCCAGACCTCTGAGTGCAGAGGAAAAAAAAAATCTTGAAGCCCATCGTTGGTTGTACTCTACCTGCAGTGACTCAATAACCAATGGGGTGCAGCTTTGAAGAATCTTCAAGGCAGGCTCAGGTGTATGGAGGAGAGAAAAACATCTACAGTGTCAGTATGTGAAAATTCAGAGCAGATTGCCTGTACCTCCATGCACTCTTTTGCTGGATTGATTTATTCTCTCTTTTATGAGTGCAAGAAGTCTTATCTAGATCCAGAGCAAGATGCTCCTCTCTCTAAACTTGTCTTTAGAGCATTGTTTCTCTTTCTTGGATGCTAGAGGTTGCAGGAGCATGGCATGGGGAAAGTGTGGCATTGCTACAGCTATCTCAGGGCCAGGGTTGTTCAGAGCACAAATGATCAGCTGTAGGTGGGAGCTCAAAAAAGTGTCCTCTGCTCAGAGCACAATAAAAAGTCTCCCTGTCAGACTTTCCTGCTCAGATTTATTGCAGTACCGAGCCAAGTTCTGATGAACTTTTCAAGGTCTCTCATTTCTGATAAAATCCATGGACTGCTCAGCATGCAATCCAGAAATACAGTAATACACACCATCAACACAACTGTTTAAAACTGCTCAAACAACGGGGACTCCAGTTTTCTTTAAATCTATTGACTACTGTGTACAAGTTTGGTCTTTATCAACTGGGCTAAAGAAAACCATACTGAGTTGATATTTCTACTTTCTTACTCATTTTGTGAAGCAACTACTAAAGGACCATATCACATATTCCATAGCCCAGGTGATGGATTGTCCTGCAGTGGGGAAATAATGAGGGGACAATATTGTCACTTCCAGTCACAGATATCTTGCAGAGTTCTTGCTTTAATGGTGGGAGCCTATAGGAAACGATCAAGGTGCAGAGAAAAGTTTGTGCATCCATCTCATTGCTTAGGGACAGATAGGATTGATGGATGCACTGGGAAATTGCTGAAAATTGGGACACTATGAATAAGGATAGGGAAAACTTGCCCCTTTTTAAAGAGGAGAAAAGGTTTTGTTTACCTGACTGTTTCTATACTGTAGTGGGAGATGAAATGTTCTGCTAAAATACAGAAGCAAAAAGAGGACACTGTGCCTGGGATACAGCCTTCATCTAATGATGAACTTTCTGTATGTCTGGACAAATCAATGTAAGCTTTGTGCCTCAGTTTTCCATGAATCTATTGCACTAATAACATCTGACAGCTCTTGAAAATGTCATGAAATCTAGGAGTGAGGATCTCCATTATGTGACAATAAATAGGGAAAATAAGCATTATTACTTATTACTGAGAATTGATTGTTCAAAAAAGGAGGTTTGTGATTGAATACTTTCTCCATGTAAGATAAAGTCACGTCATGTTAGCTTTGCCCACTGTGTCTTGGTTGCGTGAGCAGCAGCAAGTGATGAAAGGTGAATTTTTGCCTTCATGAAGTAGAAGGGGACCACACAGGCTCAGGGCAATTGCTGCAAGACCAAGCATGTGATTGTACAGGACACCTCCATGTCCAGCTAAAGCTAAAGGTGGCCTCTCAGCTGCGTGGCAAAGCAGATTAGCAAATGCATGCAGGAGCCAGCCAGCTCTGTCAACCAGCTCGATACAGAGAGTGACAGCTTCTTCCACTGCAGGGAAAATCGTCGTCTTGCATCTGATCTGCTGCTGGAGCTGGCAGAGCACATTGAATCATAGGGCAGGTGGAACTAAACTCTCCTGGAAGACTATGAGCAAAGCCTTCCTACTGGCTACTCTCAGACCCCTTTCTGTGGGGCTGCTCTCCAGCCACTTGTCCCCAAATCCTTACAAGCATCCAGGGTTGCCTCATCCCAGGTGCAGAAGCCAACACTTGCTCTTGTTAAACGTGACAGAGCTGGTGATTTCCCAGATTTTGTTAAAATCTCTCTGCAAAGCCTCTACTGTCATGGAAGTCAACAGCTCCTCACAATTTAGTGTCATCCACAAGCTTATTTAGTATACCTTCAAGTCTTGAATCCAAGATATTGATGAATAGAACACTGATCTAGTGACTTCTTTAGTGATTGGCAATCCTGCCCACAGCAAGGGCACTGGAACTGGATGATCTTTGAGGTCCCTTCCAACCCAAACCATTCTATGATTCTATCAAAACACTAAAGAGAATTGGCCCTAAAATGGAGCTTGGAAGGACAGGTTCTCTTCATGCTGACCAGTAGATCTGGAATTACCTTTAACCCTCTATAAGGAACTGGAGAAAGAAAACTAACTGATGCAGCAAGGCCAAAAGGCCTCATTAACCACTCTGGGCAGTAACATGGCATGTAATGATTTTCAGACTTGTCAAGGTTCTTCCTGACACTTTAATGTGGTTTAATGTACATAGGTAATGTTATTGTGATGGTTAATAAGGCAGACAGTTGTTGCTTGACAGAGAGCCAGAGAAGAAATACACTCTTCACTGGAGCCTGGAGCCTTGCAGGAAGGCTCCAAGTATAACCCACCAAGAGCCAAGATCTTCCTAGGTTGAAATCTGCAGCTTTGAGGACATTCTTCCCTGGTGTGGATGGAAGAGTAGCCAGCAAAGCATTCGGGAAGCTCATCAGCTCCCCTTGGCTTTTGTTGATGTATCCAATCTATCCACCAGCTAGTGACAGAGACAAGAACATCATTAAAGGAAAGGCTCATAATTACAGTGAGGAATTACTGTCTGTCCTCAAAATCCTGACTGCTGTCATCTACAGATGGAGAAGGGCATGCAGAAAGAGATTTATCCTCTGTCACCAAGAGTAGAGCTGAGCCAGAACCTCAGAGCCTCTGTCCTCTCCTGTGATTGTACTGCAGGTTATGAACAAAAGTCAGCTGTGTCCCAAACTGGGAGATGCACTGGAGTCCAGAGGAGGTGAGGATCCAGGAGACTTCTATGAGGTTTTGATGTAGATATTATTAATTTAAGGGATTTTAGCTCATGCATCCAATTTTAAGGAATGCTGAGCATCCTTCAAATGTAGGCAAGGCTTGTGAGCAGTGCAAGGGCACACTGAACTGTTTTGCCTAGCAATCTTCAGTGTGCCAATATACCAATATACATATGATTTATATATATATATGTGTATATGTGTGTGTGTGTGTGTATTTTTGTCTGTTTGCAGCCTTAATACTGCCAGCACTGCGGCTGGAGCACAAGTACAGCAAATGCTGTTGCAGGTCTTTGGGATGTCAACTGGAGTATATAAGCTTTCCATCTTCCAGCAAGGCTGAATGAAAGCTGCAGAGATGTATCAGGGCCTTTCCAGTCCTGTGCATGGGTCAAAACTGTTCCAGAGAAGAATGTGTTGACAATTATGTGCTAAGGGTCTGTTTAGTAGTAGTATCAACCAGAGCAGGAGCAAGGAAGAGCTCTGCAGTGCACATGGCTAAAAGGATTTGGGTTCAATCCTTATGGGTCCCTTCCAACTTGGAATATTCTATGATTCTACAAAAATTCACCTTCCTTCAAGGAAAAAAAAAGTCTCCTGGAGATGTCAGAAGCGTGGTGATACAAAGAGAGCAGAAGGAGGTCTCTAATATTACTGCGAGATCTGGATACTAGCTGAGAAAATCAGCCTTCAGCTGCAAAGATACCTGGTGGGGAAGGAATTTTGATACCCAAGGTATAAATTACACATTCCTGCACATGGGGAGTTAGCAATAGCATAGTGATGGGCAAGGCTGTAGCAAACAGGGCTGTGGCTATATCACAACTGGATCATTTTGCAGTCAGTAATGTTGCACTGATCAGTCCCAGCTGAGATTCTGCTGTTTGTCCCCATGAGGACAGACTCAGAGTGAGGAGGGAGATGGAATTTGCTTTGCTTGAAACAGAGGCAGAAGAAACTGCTGTTCAGGTGTAGCACATGGTGGAGCAGACACACAGGAGACCCCCCATGCCCATGCAAGGAATTAGTGTAGAGACAACAGGGAGGTGCATCCCCTCAAAGCGTCCTCAGGAGTATCATATTAATGGGACAACGGTTCTTTTGATTTTTTTTTTCATGCAGCTATAAGAAGAAATCCCCATCCACCCCTTTCTGCTGTTTTTCTGACCATTTAGGCATCGTCGTCTCAGAAGCATTGTTACAAATGGTATCACAGCTTCCCAGTTCATTTCCACCCAATTCATTCAGTTTACAAGTGCAAAAGATGCTTTTGCTAATTACCAGCTCTTCCGGCTCCTCCTGGGATCTGGAAAGCAGCTGAGATTGCCCTGACTGTTACATCCTCAGCAGCAGCAAAAAGCCACTGCTGCAGCCTGGGAAACAGGGCTTGCATGGCTCCTATTACTGTCACGCCTGAGTATTTCACAGCCTTCAATGTGCTGTTATTGCAACTACAGCTGAACAAAAAAAAAAAAAACCAAAACCTCTTTTCTAGGTCACTTACAGTTCTGAAGTTTCTTGAGCACTTGCGTTTACCCAGATTAATGTTTTAGGAGAGTGCTGTTGAATGGAAAAGGCAGAAGAAAGGCAAGTGTCATTTTCTTTCTGAGGCTTTTGTGGTTACAGTGTCATCAAGACGCAGCAGAACTGACAGCAATTCTCAGAATGTTTCTGCTGTTCTGAGGCTAGAACCGCGAGGGGACCTGTTCTCAGGTCCCCTGAACAAGGGACTTGCAAGCAACACTTTTCTTCTCCTGGCCTCACTGGCAGGAAAGCTATCAGAAGACATGGCCAGTTTGTGAGCAAGGTTCCTTCACTCTGACATGGCTTGTCATCTCAGCAAAGAAAGAAGGATCAAACAGGGGGGCTGAGTTTGAGCTGTCACATCCACTGTACATTTCCTGCTCTATGCTGTTACCCGTGGGCAGTTGAAGGCTGGGGCCAACAGCTTTGCTGCTTTGGCCACAGAACCACAGAATCATTAAAGTTGGAAAAGACCACGAAGATCATCTAGTCCAGCCATCAACCCATCACCGCCATGCCCACTGAACCATGTCCCTCAGTGCCACATCTCCACGTTTCTTGAACACCTCCAGGGACAGGGACACCATCACTTCCCTGAGCAGCCTGTTCCAATGCCTGACCTCTCTGTCTGAGAAGATAGTTTCCCTAATATCCAACCTGAACCTCCCTTGACATAATATAAAGCTTCTTTTTCTGTCACTGTTACCTGGGAGAAGAGGCTGACCCCCATCTTGCTACAACCTCACTTCAGGGAGCTGTAGAAGGCAATAAGTTCTCCTCTAAGCCTCCTCTCCTCCAGACTAAACAATCCCAGTTCCTTCAGTTGCTCCCCATCAGTCTTATGCTCCAACCTCACAGCTTCGTTGCCCTTCTCTGGACATGCTCCAGGATCTTGATGTTTTTCTTGTAGTGAGGGTCCCAAAACTGAACACAGTACTCAAGGTTCTGCTTCACCAGTGCCAAATGCAGAGGCATGACTGCTGACTGCATTGCTTTTGATGGCAAGCTAGGATGGCCTTCTTGACCACCTGGACACGCTGCTTGCTCATGTTCAGCTGAGTGCTGACCAACACCTTCACATCTTTTTTCTCCACATAGCCTTCCAATCATTCTGCCCCAAGCCTGTATCAGTGCATGGGTTTGTATCAGTGCTGGACTCAGTACTTGGTCTTGTTGAAGCTTGTACAACTAGCCTCAGCCCACCGATCCAGCCTGTCCTGCAAGGCCTTCCAGTCCTAACCTTTTCCAATACTCCACATTCAGTGTGTGCCTGACACTTTGATTCACAAGCCAGCAGTGCTGGTAGAGTTTTAGGGTGAATAGGAGGGAATACAGCAAGCTCACACCTGCATATATCTTAGTGCTGCCATTTCCAAGCTTTTTTTCCCATTACGACCCCGTGATTTCGAAATAAAAATGTACTCATCAGCTTTATTCTAGCTACACACACATGGACACACTTGGCTCTTCTGATCCTCTTTCCTCAAGTGTTTTTTTCAGCAGGAGCTGTTTTTTTCCAGTGGAGCCAGAAACTTCCTTCTGTGCAAAATCTCCATTGCTTACTCATAGAATCATAGAATCATTATGGTTAGAAAAAGCCACTAAGATTATCTAGTCCAACCATCAACCCATGCCCACTAAACCATGTCCCTCAGTGCCATATTGCCAATGCTCATTTGTTTATCTACTCAGTACACTCCCCTCTCCCCACTTGATTGGAGATTGGAAGCAGCAAAAGGAACCTTATTCCTTCTTTGCAATTGCAGATTGATGCCTCCTGCTTGAGACTCCTGGCTCCAGACACAAGCATGGTTATATGAAGGCAATATCTGAGCAATGCTGAACCAGAGGAGAAAGATTTCTTAGGTTTTGCACTTCATCTGTGGTGGTGATGCTATCTGGCTTTTTCCCATGTTCTTTTCCTCCCTTATGACAAAAATATCCTAGGAAAGCTGAGTGCATTATCCTATTATCGCTTGAAAACCTGGGATCATAGAATCACAGAATCATTTGAGTTGGAAGGGACCCTTAAAGGCCATCCAGACCAGTTCCCCTGCAATGAACAGGGACACCTACAGCTAGATCATGTTGCCCAAAACTCTGTCCAGCCTGAATGTCTCCAGGGATGGGTGCATCCATCACCCCTCTGGGAAACCTGTTCCAGTGCCTTCCAGT
The DNA here is from genome assembly GCF_987193195.1 of Phasianus colchicus. Lineage (NCBI taxonomy): Eukaryota > Metazoa > Chordata > Aves > Galliformes > Phasianidae > Phasianus > Phasianus colchicus. The sequence continues at coordinate 92,843,858 of NC_143438.1, forward strand.
CCTTAATGTAGAAATCATTTATCTTACAGCCAATCTTATCTCTGCACTTTTAGTTTGAAACCCTTTCCCCTTATACTATCACAACATACCCTGAAAAAGAGTCTGTCTCTTTCCTTCTTATACTCCCTCTTGAGATACTGGAAGGCTGCTATCAGATCTCAGCGTCACAGTAGGAGAAATCATGGAATTTCTGAGTTTCCCAGCTTCAGATGCGCAGACCCTGTCCTGCTCTCTCCTTAGCTGAGCCTCACAAATCAGTGCCTTGATAGCAGGAGCTGGTTTGCACTCCACAAGGACGTTGCAGTGCCCAAGGAATCCGCACAGGTCTGCGGGAGGTGCAGAAGGTTTCGGTACTCAGCCTGCCAAGGGAGAAAACAGTGACAGATGAGTTTGGCACTGCTGTATGTATATATTAGAGTGTATTTTCAGGCAGTTTGGAGTGGAAGAAAGGACACTTTACCCCTAGTATTGTACCTTCTTCTGCGTGATTTCTGCAATAACGATCATCCCTGATACTGCAAACTACGGGTAGGACGTTTTTCAGTATAAATTGCTTTAACCAACATGGCCATCATTTGTGCTGCCTTCTAATTGGCAGGTATTTAATTAGGTAAGGAGTATTTCCGTGTCCTGCTGCTAAGTGGGAAGTCAGAAACTCCCCATCGGGTGAACACGCTTTGAGTCCTCTAAAGCCTATTAGTGCAACGCAGCTTCATTTCAGCAGACAAAAGCAATGCAAATTTGCACAGATGCTGCAACATCTGTCTGGTTTGGACAAGCAGGATGATTGGGGGCAGGGGTGCTACTGGAGGTGCGAGATCAAATCCGCTGTCTGGGTTTCTTGGAGAGCACTCTGTCCTTTGCTTTGCCCAGATGTACAGAGATAAGGGAGGAGGGAGGAGAGAGCTTAATGGAGAAATGGTGCTGGGAGGAGAAAGGTTTCCACCAGCCTGCATATCCGAAAGCCATTTTCATTATCAGAGAGTGGCTTTAAAAGGTTTCGATAGCAATCCCTCTTTGCACAAGGAGCTGGCAGAATGTTTGGTTACCAGCAGAGCTTTGGTTAAATACATTTTCAGCAGCAAAGCTGGGAAACGAGTGCCCCTCCTCCCCTGTGACCTGCTTTCCCGAGAAAAGCACAAGCATAGCCACGCTGCTTTGCTCAGCACCTGCTCTATTCCCGCTCTTTGCAAATGCTTTTCTCGCCACCACATTCATCGGGTGGAGGGAAAGCAGGAATTAGAGCAGCCCTGACAGCAGCCATGCTGACCAAGTAAAACAGACCCGTTGGGTTTGCAGCAGTGAGGAAAATCTTCCAGCAGGAAAGCCTTTGCCAACTTTGCAGGTCTGCAGCCTCCTGCTAGGCTTGTAGCGTGGTGGAGAAGTTTGTTCTCTATTTCCACTATGATCCTCAGCCCTACTGACCATGGCTTTCTGCATCCCTGCATCCCCACTGCTGCCATGCGTGTCAAATTGTGGTGAAGTACTGTTCCCAGTGGCATACCTCAGGGCTCAGTCAATGAATCCATCTCTTTCTCTGCTCACTGCTCTTTTCCCAGCTGAGCATCTCAGGGTCTTGCCCTGTATCCCCTATTGATCTGGGTCCTGCCCCCACAGGAGCTGTTGGCATCGACCCTCAGCCGGAAACCATCAGATCAGCACCCAGGGGAGCTGGGTTACTCAGAGAGAGGGGCCAATGTGATCGTAATCATCGGCATTTATTTATTAGCGTTTATTAGTGCATCAGCCTCCTCGCTGCATTAGCATCATCTTTATTTCCCAGAGGTTTCCTCCTCTGCTGCTAATGTAAATCCAAAGCAAACCCTCTTGTAAATTCATATATACACCCACGTAAATCGAGGCAGAAATTACACCGCTCCCACCAGGGTGGATTTTTTTTTATGTTTTGCTTTACATTTTCCATATCCTCACTCCCCCCCAAAAACCTGTAACAACCTGGTGTGTAATGTGACAGGACATCCATAGCAGCTATAGGCACAGAATAACGATGAGCAGCGATGCAGCACTCCTGAACCAGGATCCAAATGACCTTCAGGAACGGGCAGCTGCTGCTTTCTGAAATGTGAATGGGGAACAAGGGACGCACTCCAAGCATTCAAGGGGCTGTCAGCTCCGCTTCTCTCGGCTGCTCAGCTTCCATGAAATGCTCATTTTGCAGAGTACAGAGGAAAAGGAGGCCAAAGAGAAAAGAGGGAGCAAAAGAAAAGCGCTGGTGGAGAAAAAAAGGTGCAGCAAACTGAACCTACACAATCTTAACCTTATCCTTGTGTGAATGAGTGCCTTTCGCTATCACCTGGTTTTTTGAACTCCTAATTGCACCTTGGGGCTGATTCACTGCAGCTCTTCGTTTTGATTTTGGTGTTTCCCTGAGGTTCTGACCATGGGGTAATTGTTCCAGCAAGGCTCAAAGCTCTGCGTCTGCCCAGGAAGCAGGGCTGTATTGGAACAGACAGGGCAACACTGATAGAATTAACCTCACTGTGGTCTGTATGGCCACGAAGCATTCTGCATTGCCTACAAGGACATTATTAGGATATTTGAAAGAAACGATGAAAACCCTTCAGTGTATTAAGAGGTTCACTCCATGACCCCTTCGTTTCCTCCACCTCCATCTTTACTCTCATACAAACAGGGTCATAGGTACTCCATTCCAAAATGTGAGCTGCTTGTGCTAGGAGGAGGTGGCAAAGCACAAATGACCTTTTCTTCTGGCAATCCCAGAGCAGCGCTGTGAAATGGTGCAAACACTTAATGTGCTGTGATGGGACCTGTATCTTCCATGCCCAGCAGCTGAGCCGGAGGGTGTCCTGCCTCACCTGCTTACAATTTGATGAGGATGCTGGCTGAGCTCCCTCGTGTTCTGCTTCAAAAAGAGCAAGTGGGAAAGGTGCACTTCCACCTCGAGCTCATCCAACTGTTCTTTTGGAGGTATTGGGTGTGGAACTAAGAAAAACTCAGTGAACACACAGCCCCAAAGGGCTCAGCACCCCCCTAGATTCTGAATCATTTCAAAATACCATTTCAAAATTCCAATACCATTTCAAAATACCGATGTTATTTCAAAATGCTGATATTATTTCAAAATACCAGTATCATTTCAAAATACCAGTATCATTTCAAAAATATTTGCACCATGCCAGACCCCTCTCAGAGGACTTCTCACACTCCTTCCCCTTCACCTACAGCAGAGAGGACTTTCTCTTTTTTAGCTTGCTCCTCATTGCTTTGCTTTGCTGTTAATTCCCCTTTCTTAGCTGGAAACAGTGCAGTGAAGCTATCCAGACTTCTCAGGTCCAGATGTATCTGTTACTGTGATCCAGTTGGATCTGTGAGGACTTTATTCCCAGGAGATTTGTGTGGGTTTTGCTAAGTGAATTGAAGTAATTTGTACCTTTAAAAGACTGCATTTCTCTCTTGGTTACAGTTAATCTTTAATCCGGCATCTTCATCTTTGCCTGCAGCACCTTAATTTGGCTTCTTGATTTAATTTCTTTTACCGTCTGCTACCTCCTCCTATTCCCAGCCCCTCTGTCATCTGCCTGATTTATTTTTCTTTGTCTCTTTATCCACTAGCCCTGCACTCAGCCATTAAAATGTTCTGATTTAGGCTTCTAAAAAGCAGCGTACCCGGGAGCTACGTGTTTGTGGCCAAAGAGTCATCCTGACTCTGGGGCATCCTGTACTCTTTGAGTCAGAGCTGAAACCTCTGCAGCAGTATTTGTTGCTGGTTTGCAAGGTGCTGTGTACAGGTAGACAATGCATTTTTTGTTTCTCCATTACTGATTTTGCCACAGAAAAAAAAAAAAGTGGGGAGAGTGGCAAGTTTGTTAGAGTCATTTTGGAGAAGTGGAGGCTGATAAACAGGCAGCACAAGTGGCAGGGATGTGCATCAGAATCGGGATTTGCAGGCTCTAAGGTTTAGAGCAAATAACATACTTTCATATTCCTCTTTCCTTTCAGTTGCATTCAGCAGAGCAGTGTTAGAAATCCCCAACTGGACAAACAGCTGTTTGAAGAGACAAATCTGCTGCCCTGTCATTTCCAGGGTCTGGTGTGAGCAGCCATGGGGTGATGGCTGTATACATCTTCCCATGCATGCCCAGCATCCTTTTGTTCTCTTGTGCTGTGGCTGAGAGCTTGGGGGGAGCTTTGAATTCTTTTGGGCTCCATTTGTGTCATCTATGAAGAAGTCAAGAAGCATTTGGACTATAATCTCAAACGCAGGGTTTGAATTTGAATTTGGGGTGGTCCAATGTGGAGCCAGGAGCTGGATTTAATGATCCTTGTGGATCTCTCTTAACTAAGATTATTCTATGATTCTATTATAAATGCTGAGCTGTAAGTGGGACAAAGATTCTGTTTCTGAGACATCCTGACCATACATGGATGGGATGTGATATCTCTTGCCAGGTGTTTTGTATTGCTTTCACTCCCTTTAAACTGAAGGCATTTATACATACTTGACTAGCCAAAAGGAGTGTTTCCAGCTTGTTAACTGCTGGCTGCAATGTCTTACAATTATTTTGGCATCTGGCAGTCTCAAAAAGCATTTACTACCTTGTTTTTCCATTTTTGCTAAGCCTCCTTTCCTCTGAGACTTGAGCATGGGACCATGGTGTCCAGGCGTATGTGCACTTTAATGCACCTGGTTCCTCTAAGGATTTCCCCTGAAATGCTTTCAGCACATATGACAAGGCTGCTGCTTATCACTTGGTGTGCTGCATCTGATTCTTCCTAGCATAATGGGACCAACTGCATAACCAGCCACAAGTCTTTAATGTGATGGGCTTTCCGTGGTAATTGAGAAATTACAGCTGGAAAGCTGATATGAAAGCTGAGAGAGTAAGCTGAACACATTGGAGTCTAACTGGAACATACACTACACGTGTTTGGTAATCCAGAGAATTTCAGGAGAAACATGCAGGTGGGTGACAACCCATTCAGTCTTAGCAACTGTTTTTGTTTTGCAAGACCTGCCAAAGCATTTTGAGCGGGCTCTGAACAACCTGATCTAACTGTAGACATCCTTCATTTTGGAGGAGTTGGACTAGATGACCGTTAAGGGTCCCTTCCAACTCAGATGGTTTTATGATTCTATGATTTCCACTCAAGTGCTCTAATCAAGGCCATCAAAGGAGAGAAGCGTCCTGCAAAACGTGGAACAGCAGCTGTGAATGTCATGTGGAGTGGGAAGAAGGCAGCCATATAACTGATTTCACTTTTTTCTTTGTTGGAGAGGTGTCTTACACACTAATGAGACCATCCAGCTTATGGCTCATCTTTCCATTCTGCTGTTGTCTCAGTGGTACACTTGTCTCCACTCAGTACAGTCAACTTCAGAACATCCGATGCTCTGTTTACAGTACTTGGAGAAGGACAAGGGAAAATGATTTCAAGCTAAAAGAGGGGAGATTTAGACTGGATATAAGGAATAAAGTTTTTTATGATAAGAATAGTGAAGCACTGGAAGATCAGAGAGGTGACGCATGCCCTCTGCCATGGAAACATTTAAGACCAGGCTGGATGGGGCTCTGAGCAACCTGATCTAGCTGTAGGTGTCCCTGTTCATTGCAGGGAAGTTGGACTAGTTGACCTTTGAAGGTCCCTTCCAACTCAAACAGTGCTATGATTCTATCCTTTCACAGTGCCTTGTGTACTCACCTTTGTCCGAAGATGATCATGATACATAATGGACTATTGCTCTGATATTCTGGTGTAGCAGGAGAGCTCAAATGGGACAACTTTGCTCAAAAATAAGGTTAGGAGGTATGGCCTGGGCTTGTAGCTTTGGGTAGCAATAGTAAGTTTAAGAGCACAGGCTAAAGTCTCAGAGGGATAAATCATTGATCTAGTGTGGAAAGTAGTTCAAGGTCATCTTGTGCAGTTACTGACAGGTGAGCTGACCTGATGAAGCCAAAGCTTGCAGAGTAGTGAAATCTGAAAATGATTTTTCTTCTTTCTTAAAGCCATGAAGTCATGGGATTATGGGGAGCTGTAGGCTTTTCTGTTTTATTTCACACAGTTCTGTAGAGGAGTTGGAAAAAGTCATCCTTTAAAAGGAGAAAATCCACAAGACAAAAAGACTTCAAATATGCTACAAAAAAAACACCCTCGTGATACTTCAAGCCACATTCCTAATGTGAGTTTGCCTGTGAAGGGATCTGATCTGCTGTTTACTAAGCAATCACTTGAACAGGGGTCTGGAATGAATATTTCCTCAGGTTTGATCAGCAGGAGCTTATTGAAGTCTGCAACATGAATACTGTGGCACCTGACAGGGATTTTCAATTTTGTTTAAAGAACAAAGACACTGGCAGTGTACTTGGTTTCTTCATTTCCTCTTTATTGTAGTCCACAGTGTTGACCTTAATGACCTGAAGTTGCATCAGGGGAGATTCAGGTGGGATATTAGGAAAAAAATTCCTCATAGAAACAGTAGTGAGGCATTGGAGCAGAGTGCCCAGGGAGGTGGTAGAGTCTCCATCCCTGGGGCTGTTCAAGAAAAGGATAAATGGGGCTTTGAGGAGTATGGTTTAGTGGGCATGGTGGTGAAGAGTTGGTGGTTGGACTATGATTGGCATGTGCTGAGGATTGCTCAGTGGCTTAGTGGGTAGGACACGTGGGCATAGTGGTACTTCTGGGGGGTCTGTCCAGATGAATTGTCTGTCCTGTGGCTGCTTTAGGCAGGGATATTTGGCAAGGAAGTTGTAATCATAGAATCATAGAATGGCTTGGGTTGGAAGGGACCTCAAGGATCATCAAGTTCCAAACCGCCCCTGTAATGACAGGGAATGGACTCAGTGTTTAAGTTCCCTATCCCATCCCACCTATCCATGTCTACAGAGAAGGGTCTTTGCAAAAAAATCATAGAATCACAGAATCATTTGAGTTGGAAGGGACCTTCAAAGGTCATGTAGTCCAACTCCCCTTCAATGAACACGGGCACCAACAGCTAAATCAGATTGCTCAGAGCCCCATCCAACCTGACACTGAATGTCTTCAGGGATGGGGCATCCACCACCTCTGGGCAACCTATTCCAGTGCCTCACCACTTTTATTATAAAAAATGTCTTCCTTATGTCCAATCTAAATCTCCCCTCTTTTAGTTTGAAACCATTTCCCCTTGTCGTATCACAACAGACCCTGAGAAAGTGTCCAAACCCTTCTTTCTTATAGCCCCCCTTTAGATGTGCATGATGCAAATTTCAGCTGTGAAACATGAAGTCAGCCTTTCAGTCCTTCTGGAGCTGTGGAGCAGGAATGTGAAGGGGGGGGGAGTGCTCATTAATTATCAGCCACATGCTCTGGATTTTAAATGGCAGTCCAAAGCCCAGGAGGCGACTGATGTTAGGAAGTGCAGAGCTTCCTCTCCAGTGGGATGGTGTGGCCTTCTGATGAGAGTCATTACAGCTCAGCATCAGCTGTATTTATGGTGCCTGAAAAGATTATCTCCAGATAATCTTACGGCTATTTAGCCAGCCATATGCTTTATTTCAATGATAATATGTATTTCTTTGTGCGTTTTAACATTGTTTATGTTAATTAAGGTTTTAGACTGCATGCTGCATATGGACTGTTTCTTTTTTTTTCTAGGGCTAATTTGTAGATAGTAAGTAACCCTATCCCCTGCAAAATGTTCCAATTCAGTTAGCCATGATTATGAATTCACAGCTGGGAGAAGGCTTTGCTTTTAACTTCCTTGCAAATTTCTCTTCCTGTCCCTTCCTCCCTCTCCAATAAAAAGAAAAGGACCTGGAGAAAATCTCAAAGATTGCGTATCTCCCATAGGTCCTAAATCCTTTCTTAAATCGTTGCTCTCTTCATTTTGCTTGTGTCAATTCTGAAGTAAATCAGCTGAAACCACCTGGAATTATGGGCCTTTGGAAAAAAATAAATTAATATTCCTACTCTGGTTTAATTTTCCTTACATCACACAACTGGATCAATAGTAGTTTCTTCCTTCCTCCCTTCCTCCCTTCCTCCTTTCCTCCCTCCCTTCCTTCCTCCTCCCTTTCTTCCTCCCTCCCTCCCTTCCTCCCTTCCCCCTTTCCCTCCTTCTTTCCCTTTCTTCCCCCCTTCCCTTCCTTCCTTCCTTCCTTCCTTCCTTCCTCCCTCCCTCCCTTCCTCCCTTCCCCCTTTCCCTCCTTCTTTCCCTTTCTTCCCCCCTTCCCTTCCTTCCTTCCTTCCTTCCTTCCTTCCTTCCTTCCTTCCTTCCTTCCTTCCTTCCTTCCTTCCTTCCTTCCTTCCTTCCTTCCTTCCTTCCTTCCTTCCTTCCTTCCTTCCTTCCTTCCTTCCTTCCTTCCTTCCTTCCTTCCCTCCCTCCCTCCCTCCCTCCCTCCTTCCCTCCCTTCTTTCCCTTGCCATTTTCTTTCCTTTTTCTTTTCTTTTTTTTTTTTTGTTTTTATTTTAAAATAGTTGCTTGGATGTCAGGGGGAAATTCTTTACAGAGAAAGTGGTGAGGTGCTGGAACAGGCTGCCCAGAGAGGTTGTGGATGCCCCATCCCTGGAAGTGTTCAAGGCCAGATTGGATGGGGCCCTGGGCAGCCTGGTCTGGCATTAAGTGGGGAGGTTGTTGGCCCTGGTTGTGGTGGGGGGTTGGAGATTCATGATCCTTGAGGTCCCTTCCAACCCGGGCCATTCTGTGATTCTGTGATTCTGTGAGTTGCTAATCTGATTATTGATTGTTTCTTACTGGCAGAGAGTTGTTTTGTTCAGTGCCAGGTCTGTGCTATTGAGGTGGCAAGAAGTGCCAAGCAAAACTCATAAGGACTTGAAGGCAGAGAGATCTCAGCAGCTGAGCATAAGTTAATACCATCCCCATCTCCTGGGTTCATCAAAAGCATTTCAGTTGGGACCATATTTGATACAGCTACCAGGTGCAACCTAGGGGGTTGCCCCATAAATACAGCATCTTTGCTTCCTTCAGTGGACAACACTCTGGCAGGAGGCACTCAGCTGACATGGGCTTTAAAGGGAGAACAGATCTATCGTGGTGGTGGTTAAGTGGGGGGATGATAAGTGAAAAAAAATTATATTTATGCATAAATATATGTACATCTTGGTTTTCTGTGCTAGGTATTTCTACATGTAAACGTAGATGGAAAAAGAACTTCTTCCACTTCGGTTTAGCAGTGACTTTGGAAAGTTGCTTTTTCTAACTTTAAGTGAAGCAAACAGGGATCCCAGACAGAAGGTGTATGGATGTGTCTGTTGACTAAGAGTCGACATTGCTTGGTGGTTTGAGGAGTGACTGCTTCTTCAAAATACCAACATGACTCTATCCTTTGTATGCCTCAATTTACTTACAGATGAAATGACGCTGATGCCCCATCCCTGGAGGTGTACAAGGCCAGGTTGTATGGGGCCCTGGGCAGCCTGATCTAGTGCCCCATTTAGTAGGTGGAAACCATGTCCACGGCAGCAGTGGTGGAACTAGGTGCTCTTTGAGGTCCCTTCCATCCCAAGCCATTCTGTGATTCTGATATGACACTTGATTTCTTTGAAACGAGTGCAGGAAAATGCTGGATAAGCAGGTATTGCACTGGTGCTTCAGTTTTCAGACAGATTTCTGTGTTGTCCTCAGGAGGGTTACACAGACATCGCCAAAGAGGTAAAGCACTCTAATTTCAGGAACATGTTTTTTCTAGGAGGATAGGTTCTACTTCAGCAAAACGGGACTGACTTCTATGTTGTGGCCCACGTTTTGCTTGAAGTTTAATTTATTTCTGCTTTTTCCTATGGGGAGTGAGACCTTTTACAACTCTTTTAGCAGCCAATCAAAGATATAAAAATACATATATCTTATCTATTAAAAAAAAAAAAAAAAAAAGAAGAAGGTACAAAGCTTTTCATGTCCCTTCTTCCTGGAATCCATCCACTTTGTAATCCAGCCCTGAGGTCCTGCAGAAGCTATGGCTAAGATACAGTTGCTGCAGCAAAATGATTGTACATTCTTGTCCCAAGCTATTGTACAGAGCCAAAGTGTTTGAAATGCGCTCTGGGGCAGCTTTTGGCTGGAAATGAAAATTGCTTTTGGGAATCCCACAAAACGGATTAACTTTGACTTCATCTCTGGTTCTCCAAATTAATAATCTGCCAGCTGGACCTATGCCAAGCACTTGCATGACCTGCTTGGTTATCAAAGGGGAAATGGCCCATATGAGGTAGGAAGTAATAGAGGATCACAGTACCACTGAGGTTGGAAAAAACCTTTGGAGATCCTTTATATTATTTATGTCTTAAATGCATCCTCCGTTTTTGAAGCTTCTTTCTGTTCCATTCCTCTTCCCATAACAAAGGCTCTTCATTTGTGCAAACTCCTATTCAGAAAAGTGATTCCATTTAAGAAAGTCCTTAAGCATGTGCTTAGCTACTGTTTAAATCTACAAGATGGGGCTTAATTGCTTTTTCCCATCAAGTGCTCAAATAACGTTCATAGCCATGTTGTAACATATGGTGAAACATTTCTTGTGGAACATCACTGGAATTACACAGGAGATAAATCTGACCATAGACATGAGAGACAGAACAAACTTGTCAGGTTTCCTGCTAACCTTTCCAGTAGAATGGTTTTTTTCATGCCAGTCTGGTTTGGGGATTTCTACAATCCCTCTTTGGCTGGCTCATAATCAGTCTGACTATACTGTTCTCTAATATTCTGCCCACATTTTCCCTTTAGTACAATTCCTCTTTCTTTCCTCTCCTCTTGAGACTGCCTGGAAATAATTCTGCTTCCTTATTAGTGTACCTGGATTCAATATTTGTGAATAACTCAAATCCTGCTCCTTTTCTTTGCCACTGAGCTGTGAGTAGGGGTTTCCATTACAAGCCCTGTGTACTTTTCTGCAGAATAAAAGGTTTTGCTGAGAAAATAAAGGCTCAGTGCTGATCTACGGTTGAAACCTGTACACACAGGCTCTCAAATGCAAACACACACATGAACTCCCTTTAAGGACCTTTTCATTACAATCCTGTTTTCTCCTCCTGCTTTTAATCAGGATCATAATGAGGGTGTTTTGCATGCAGCTATAGTATCTCCTTGAACAGATCCCAGTGAAACAATCTTTGTATCACAAAATTCAGTTGATCAAACCACTTAAGATTTGAAATCTGCCTTGAACTATGAGGCTTTTCTTAATATTTGTCAGCTGATCCTACACACCCTTGTCTGGGCAGAACTCTGCCTGAATCCCAAAAGAATAAAACTCCTTCAGGCATTATTTCCTGGACAATGGAGAGATCCCATTAGTACCATTAGTGATATACCAACCACAGCAAATCTTGATGAACTGGCTCAATCATTCTGTAGCCGTTATTGGACTAGATGTTCCTGGTGGTCATTTCCAACTTTAATGTTTCTATGATTCTACAATTGGAACACTCCAAAATCACACAGTTGTCATTATCCATGTGATTTCAGTACAGATGTGTTTTTGAAGCCTTCCAGTTGCAACTGAATAATGTATTTTTAGGACTTTGTTGGTAACCGTATGTACCTTAAGTCATCAAAGTTGGAAAAGACCATTAAGATCTTCTCTCCAGCCATCAACCCATCACCACCATGCTCACTAAACCTTATCTCTCAGTGCCACACTTACACATGTCTTGAATACCTCCTGTGATGGTGACTCACCTCTTCCCTCTTCCAATGCATTATCACTCTTTCTGAGACATGTATTTTCCTACATGGGATTTTTCCCGTATTTTGAGTCCCATATGGACTAGAAATTTCTTTCAAAATAAAGAAGCTAGGCTGATGAAGGTTCATAATATCATGCCCACACTAGGATTACGGTAATAGTGGCACCTTGCATGGATGCCATAAGTGAAGTGTACAGTATGTCTTTAAATTAGGTAACCTTTTGCTCTTGAGATGGTACAATGTCCAAGAAGCCCATTGCTCAGCACTCTGAAGACTGTGCCTTCCTCTTGCCATGTCATAGCATGTACACAGTGAAAATAGGATGGTAATACTTCTAGCATGTTCTGCTAGCAGCAAATAAGTTCCCCTAGCCCATCTATGAGCTACAGCCCTAATGGAGATGAAGGTATTCATACCATAAAAGGACTGCAAGTCTAAGAAAATAGGTAATAAAACAGATTCACAAAGAGAAAGAGAAAAATACGAGTTCTTCTTCCGAGAAATTTAAAATCAGAGGGATGGATGCAATATCCTCTTTGGATCACCCAGCACTTGATTTTTGGTAATAATCAATTAATAATCACAGGTAGTAATGATGGCCGGATTCATTTTCTATTAAATGGCATAGTTGGATTTGTTTCGAGATGATTTACACCAGGTTTCTGACTCAGCATGTCCCACAGCACCCATCATTTATGTGATTTATTGTAAAGTGAGAAAAACTACATGGCTTTGATCCAATTGATTTCTTTGAATGCAATGGGATAAATAAGCAGGCATCAGAAGAAATCTTACAAGAACAAGGGGCTGTTAATGTATGTGTTGATTTTTTCATTTGTTTGTTGTTGGTTGTCTTTGTTGTGGTGTTTTTTAATATTTTTCTTGGCCTGGATGTCACTCTGTGCTCTCTCTGAGCATCAAGAAATGAAGATCAGCCCATGCCAAATGTGGCTTTGGCTTTGGACAGACTTTATTTCAATATTGCACTCATTGCTGAGCTGTCAGCTTTACTGCCACAAGAATGTGAGACTGGGCACAGCATCTAGGGAGAGTTATTTGTTTTCTGATACCTTCCCTGGGGTTTCCCATTTTAGTAGGCTTTCTGATTACTTTTGCTTTGTTTTCTTTGCCTTTTTGGATGAGGTTACTTTTGTTGATGCGTGGCCCAGATCTGTCCGACTCTACTCTGAAAGCTGGTAAATGAGCAAATCTGGGGTTGAGGATTGAAAGCGATGTAAAGGCAATTGTATCCACACTTTTTAGAGTCTCAAGTTGCTTGGGGCATGGGGTGTTACCTATGTGTCAATGTACGCATATTCAGTGCTTTGAGAATGATAGATTTAAATGCATATATCTGTTATGGAGGATCGTTTAAATGGAAAAATTTACAGATAATTAGGAGCCCTTTGAAGAACCGTAAGGGAAAAGAAAGTCGCCTCAGCATTAAGAAACACATAAACAAAACAAACAAAATAAAAGAGAGGGAAGAGAATCAAGCCAATAACTACAAAAACAGCAGTCTGTTTTAAAGGAAAAGTAAAAAGTGTTGTAAGGATAGGGAGAAAGGACAAATTGATAGCAAGCAGTACAAATTAAAAGCTTGAGGGAGATAAGAGAAAAAAAAAAGTAGGAATTTTATAGTTCAGGATTGTTAAAGTGAGTAAAAGGGAAAATTTAGTGTATGCTAAACCAAAATAAATTCTAATGGTAATGGTCTGCTACTAGTTCAAAATGACAGATTTATTTATAATAATGCAGAAATTTCAATAAATGTCTATATTCTATAATTGGAAGAGAGCCTAGTTACTTAATCCACAACCCAAGCTAATGAAATACTTTTCATTACACCAGCTGCTAGAAACAATGCCATACATCATCTAATAAAGTAAGACGTTTTTAAGAGATACAAGTCTGAGTAATTTTGCATGCAAGAGTTTTAAAAGAGCAGGGTAAGGCTAATTGGAGATCATTGTTCTTCACTAAGAGAAGAGTGGAAGTTCCCTAAGTATGGAGAGAACCATGTGTCCTCGTTCCAGAGCCATCAGCCTCACATCTGTCTTAGGCACAATAACTCACCATCTGATAGAGGATCCAAAAATGAGGGGATTGTGGGTAACACCGTGATTATAATTAAATAATATCATACTCCTTAAAACAGAGGCATTAATAGCAATCAACTTATGGAAAATAGATTTTGTCAAGCTAAATTAATACTTTGTATGAGAATACATAACTGCTTGATAAAATCTCAGCATTTGTCATTAATTTTACGCGTCATAAATAAGGCATTTTTCTTGGTGACAGTGAATAAACAGAACTGGTTAGCACAGTTCTTGGAAATAAAAGCGATGCATATGGAGGAGAATGCAGAAGTTATATTCCCTCTGAGATTAGCCTTGGATCAGTCAGTCCCTTCTAAGGGAGTAGGTGAAGTGATGCAGAGCTATTGGAGAGGGTCCAGAGGAAATCCACAAAGATGCTCAGAGGACTGGAGAACCACTCCTACGAAGACAGGTTGAGTTGGACTTGTTCAGCCTGGAAGGCTCCAGGGATAAGGCACTGAGGCATTCCAGTATTTGAAGGGAGCTTATAAACAGGAAGGGGAATGACTTTTTACATGGTCTGATAGTGATAGGACAAGGGGGAACGGCTTGAAACCAAAAGAGGGGATATTTAGATCAGATATGAGGAGGAAATTCTTTACTCAGTGAGTGGTGAGTCACTGGCAAAGGCTGCCAAGAGAAGTTGTGGATTCTACATCTCTGGAGGTGTTCAAGGCCAGGTTGGATGGAGCCCTGGGTAAGCCAGAACCAGTGGTAGGCAACTGTGCCCATGGTAGGGGAGCTTGCGGGGGACTGGAACTCAATGATTTTTAGGGTCCCCTCCAACCTAAGCCATTATATGAGTATATGATTCCATAAACTTCAGAAGATGCATGGAAGAAATCAAAGATTGATGCCTGATCCTGAAAAACTTCAAGACACGGTGTGAATTAGTGCAGTGTGGAGCTGACTATCTAGGAAAGACAGATCCCGTCAGCTGGATGGACAAGCAGTAGAATTCAGGCATTTAGAAACCATTGCACAGGTGGAAGAAAAACTGTTCTGATTGTGTGTAACTGATAGAATCATAGAATCATTAAGGTCGGAAAGACTACTGAGATCAGCTAGTCCAACCATCTACCCATCACCACCATGCCAACTATACCATGTCCCTTGGTATCAAATATCCACCTTTTTAAACACCTCCAGGGACGATGACTCCACCACCTCCATGGTAGCCTGTTCCAATGCCTGGACACTCTTTCTGAGAAGAAATTTTTCCTAATATCCAACCTGAACCTCTCCTGGTGCAACTTAATGCCATTATCTCTTGTCTTACCAAGGATAACTCCTACAAGAAAAATTAGTTTGGCTTTTGTTGTTGTTGTTGTTGCTGTTTCTGTTTTGTTTTTACTTCAGTTCAAGAGGATGATAATTCAGGAAGGCTTGGTGTTAGGTGTTAAATTTGGTCCAAGAAGATACTCACAACAGAATCATCACTATGCACTGATGCTCTGTTACCCTGCTAGTACCCAGCCTCTCTTTGCTTTCAGCCCTCTTCTTGATGGGAGTGGATGGATATTTTCTCTCGTTGAGAGAGGAATGTGTCAGTGTGTGCAAGGAGATGAGTTCTGGGAAAAAAGAAAAAAAAAAGCTCAGCAACTCACGCCAGGTCTGCTGGAGTCAGCATCACGAAGTTCAGGCCATCTGTGATACACCTAAGGCAGCTGAGCAGCTTGGCTCCATCTGGAGCAGCCTTCGGCTTGCTGCTAGCGTTCTTGCTGAGGTCCCCTCCTCTGAGGACGGTCAGATATGGAGGGAGGGCATCTTACACCCATGCACTTCCAGTGAAGGCATACTTCTGCTCTGCCTCCTTGTCGGAGGATGCTGTTACAAAGTGGGGGTATTGTCCCTTCAATGTCTCTCCAGCTCTCTTCACCCTTAGGCTGCTGAAAACCCTGTGAAGATGTCCCAGATCCCTTTCCCAAAACTAGGGAGAAAGGCTTTTGGGTCCCCCCAGAATGCATGGGGCTGTGAAGGACGTGGCGTGAGGGGAGTGCATGCAGGGGATGGGATGGAATTATGGGGGCAGTGAGATGTATATGAGGTGGGGGATGGGGCTATAGGGTTCTGCAACTCTATGTGGGATAATAGGGGATAGGAGTGTATGGGTACAGGATATATGGGGCACAGCCATAGGATTAGGGAGGTGTGTATGAGTTGTGTAGGATATGGACATAAGGTTAGGGAGGTATGCATGGGATGTGTAGTACAGGGCTGTTGGGTTAGGAAGGTGTATATAGGATGTTGTATAGGGGTTTAGGCTTAGGCAAATATATATGAGATGTATGGTTCAAGGCTATAGGGTCAGGGAAATGTGTATGGGTTGTGTAGTACAGAGCTGTAGGGTCAGGGATAAGCGTGTGGGTTGTGTAGTACAAGGCTATAGGGGCAGGGAGGTGTCTGTGAGTTGCGTAGTGCAGGGCTGTAGGGTTAGGGAGGTGTATATGGGACGTTGTATAGGGCTATAGGGTTAGAGAGGTGTGTATGGGGTATGTGGTACAAGGCCATAGCATTAGGGAGCTGTGTATGGGTTGTGAAGGATGCGGCTATAAGCTTAGAGAGGTATATGTGGTCTGCGTAGAACAGAGCTGTAGGGTTATTTATCCATGTGTGGAATCTGTGGGATAGTTTTATGACTCTGTGATCTCAATATGGAGTGTGTGGAAAGGGTTATAAGGTTATGCATGCATATATGGGATTTTCGGGTCAGAGCTGTAGGGTTAGTGAGGTGTATATGAGATAGGAGGAACACGGCTATAGGGGTAGGTAAGTGCATGGGTGTGAAAAGGGGCATTTACACTGTGTGTGTGTGAGGGGGTGATGGAGGGGTCAGAGTGGAGTGGGAGACGTGAGGACCAGGGTTGGGGTCACGACCAGGGTCAGGACCAGGTCAGGGTCAGGACCAAGATCATGACCAGGGTTAGGACCACAATTAGGAGTAAGTCTGGGACCAGGGTAAGGATCAGGATGAAAACCAATATAAGGATCAGGATCAGGATTAAGATCAGGATCAGGATGAGGGACAGGATCTGGACCAGGGTAAGGCTAAAGATAAGGATAAAGATCAGGGTCAGGAGCAGGAGCAGGAACAGGATCAGAACCAGAACCAGGTCCAGCAACAAAGTCAGGACCGGGTCTAGATCCAGAAACAAGGTCAGGACCGGGATAGGATCAGGTCCCGAGCTGAGCTGGGGGTGGGACCACTGCTACACTCAATCCTATAGGGAGGGAGGCAGCGGGGACCGCGTCCCCCCCCGCGGCATCATGCCCGCTCACCACCCTCCCTGACGGCCGCTCTCCTTCTCTCCCCGCTCCGCCGCCCCATTCCCTCCCTCCCTCCCTCCCTGCCTCCCTCCAGCAGAGCCTCCGCCTCCGCCTCCCTGCCCGGCGCCTGGTCCTGGCGCGGTTGCCGAACGGTCCCGCTCGACGCCTCCCGGACTAAATGCCTCTGTGACAAGCTCTCCGCCTTCGCCATCTTAGCCCAGCTCAGCCCCGACATGGTGAGTCCCTCCGGTCACCCGCGGAAAGGGGACGATGAGAAAGGGAGGGGTTGCGGGGCGGGAAGGAAAAGAACAGGGGGACGATAAAATAGAAGAGATGGGAAGGCACAAACCCAAGCCCAAGTGGTGCTGGTAGCGAGCACCCTCATCCCTGGGGGCTCTACATCCTTCCCCCGTTGCCTTTATTTCTCGGCCGCAGCTTGGGGAGGGGAGGACAGACTGGGGATGCTGCTGCATTGATGTCCCCTTCCTCCTTATTCCTCATTCTCCCTGCGCTGTGTTTTTGGAACGCCGCTAAAGTGTATGCCTGGGAGGGGGGTTCCCCCCACTCCATCATCACACGTGTCTTCATTTCGAGCATCATCCCCATCCCATCCCCATCCCTCTGCATCCCCGTCACGTTTCCCCATCACCTGTTAAGGGCTTTTTTTTTGGGGGGGGGGGAGGGAGGGAGGGGTGATCCCTGCGCCAGAACAAAAACGGGGGAGTTGCGGAGGGGGGTGTGCGCGAAGTTTCATCCGCTGTCGGCGTATCGATGCCGCCGCCTCCGCCGCCGCTGCTCGGACGGAGATTCCTCGAAATGCTGCACCCTGAATCAGAGCATCAGGGCGGCTGCCAGGGCACCCAGGGCACTGCCAGGGTGGCCCGAAGGGACTGCTCTCCTCCACCTTGCACTTTTTTTTTTGTGTGTGTGTGTGTTGTGTGTAATTCCTCCTTTTTTGGATGCTGTCCCAAGTTGATGGAGAGGAGCTCCCCCCACCTTCTCCCCTTCCACACTCCTCCATCTGCTGGGCACTGGGAGTTACTGGGCCCGGGCAATTATTTACTAATTATGTCTTGCTTGTTAAACGCTGGCTTAATTCAGCAAAAGGGGAGGGGAAAGAAAGAAAGAAGGGTGGTGTTGGTAAAGGGGAGGGGGGGGATCACATTTTCCAAGATGAAGGTTCAGTTTATTATTAGAAACACTAATGTATTTGGTCCACTAGTTACCATGGAAACAACATCTGCACTGAAGTGGTTTTAAAGACACAGTGTTGGTTGTGTTTGCCCGGACCCTGTGCAGGTCCAGCCACTCCAGGTGGGCTCTTGAACCATGCATAGAGCTGCTCTTTGGGTCCTCTGGAGTGAGGCACTGAGCTTCTTATTTCCAAAGCAGTGCTCTGGTAGGAGCATGTTCCTGCTTGGAGGGGACCTAGAAAGAGTTCATAGAATCATAGAATTGTGAAGATTGGAAAAGATCACTAAGGTCATCTAATCCAACCATCAACCCATCCCCACCATGTCCACTAAATCATGCTCCTCAGTGCCACATCTGTACATTTCTTGGAAACCTCCAGGGATGGTGACTCCACCACCTCCCTGTGCAGCCTATTCCAATACCTTGCCTCTCTTCCTGAGAATAATTTTTTCCTAATATCCAACCTGAGTTGGTTGCATTTGATGTCCCTGATGCAATCTTCTTCCATGGGAAGTTGTGCTGCTGTTTGAAACAAAGTGCAGAAGGGAGGAAACCAAGCTGGTACAGGAGTGGCACCCAAATTGTACCCAGGTGGCACCCAAGGTGTCCCTGCTGTGCTCTACTGAACCAGCTGTGACCCATATCCTACAGATCTCTGCCCCATACTTCAGCTTGGGGAAGAGAATGCTCCAGGGAGACCTCATTGTGGTCTTCCAGTATTTGAAGTGAGCTTATAAGCAGGATGGAGACAGAATATTTACACAGGTAGGTAGATAGAGAACAAAGGGGAATGGATTTAAACTAAAAGAGTGGAAATTTAGGCTGGATGTTAGGAAGAAATTCTTTACACAGAGGATGGTGAGGCATGGGAGCAGTCTGCTCAGAGAAGCTGTGGATGCCCCATCCCTTGTGCATTCCAGGCCAGGCAGGATAAGGCCCTGGGCAGCCTGATCTAGTAGGTGACAACTCTTTGTGGCAAGGGGGTTGGAGCTCAGTGATCTTTAATTTCCCATTCAATCTAAGCTATTCTATGATTCTGTGATTCTATTATTCATACACGCCCCTGCAGCACTGCATCCTGCAGCTGCAATACTCCAAACTTCATCCCGAGCTTACAGCTGCTTAAACTTTTGACTCTGGACATTGTGATGACCACAGGGGTGACGGATGGGTGAGCTTTGTCCTGTGCTCCGAGGACACCATGCTCTCATTGCAAACAACTCAGTCCCGCTGAAGTCTAGAGGGGTTGCATGATCAGAGGCAATAAATCAAGATTTCTGCTGCAGGAATAGTTTGAAGGCAAAGCTTGATATAAGTGAGCCCAGGTGTGCAGCTGAGCAACTAGGGAAGGTCCTCCACTTAGCTATCTTATGGAAGTGGGCTGGGAAGCACAGAGAAAGAAGTCTGTGGCTTGGCTAAAGAACTTTCTCTAATGCAGGGCTAACTTTATGTTCATAGAGGGATTGGGTTTTTTAACTAAGCAGCTAGGGAAAAAAAAAGTCAATTTGACATGATCACATACAACTGCTGCCTCAGATCTTGGGGAGTTATCTGGGTACCACAAATTGGTGTGAGCCCTTTATCATCAGTACAGGCATTTTCGCATCTGAGATTGGATTTGGCTGCAGGAGGATGCAGCTTCCTTCCCCCACACATGTTTTATTGTATCTGCAACTTACCTCTCTGCTGATCCTTTGGGGTTTGGGTCTGAAATTGCTTCCTCCATCCTCTTTCCAACTCTTCTGGCTGTTGATTGGGATG
This sequence comes from Phasianus colchicus, assembly GCF_987193195.1. Lineage (NCBI taxonomy): Eukaryota > Metazoa > Chordata > Aves > Galliformes > Phasianidae > Phasianus > Phasianus colchicus. The sequence continues at coordinate 92,863,844 of NC_143438.1, forward strand.
TAGTTTCACAATCTGTTATTCCCAGACCGGAGTCAGCTCAAGGGTTCATGAGTTCTTTGGCTGTGTTTGGAGGAAAGCTGAGACCTGAATTCCCCCTAAGTAAAGCCAAGCATTTGTCAGTGCTGCGGAGCACTGCTCACTCAGTCCTCCTGGTTTCTTGTCCGAGTGTCATTCCGAGCTGCCTGCCTTCCCCAGAGGTGGCATCTCGTCAGTGTTGGTGTCTGCAGTGGTGACATTTATAGTGCAGTTTTTCATGTGCCTTTGGAGCTCTCTAGACAAGAAGCTCTGTCCGCCTGTGTCATTAATATTATTTATTGCTATAAATCTCCCTTCTGGAATCTTTGGCCCTGGCAGTTTGAAATATTTGTAACCCTGCTATGGGCACTGCTTCTTTGCAGTGAAAAGGGACCTGAAAAGGTTCGTGGTGGATGAGTGTTGCTGCCCAGGCATCTGATTCAGAGCTGCCAAGGATGAGGTTTTCTTGCATGTTGCTTTTGTAGTAGGGAAAGGAAGCAGTTTTCCTTGATTTTGATGGAGTTATGAGCTTGTTCTGAAAGCAGTTTTGGAAAGAGACACCCCTAAACTATGATGTAGCTGTTCAGACCCAGCTCAAAACTGGACTTTGAGTTCAACTCTTTCTCTGGGTCTGATTTCTCTTGGATCCCGCTATTTCAATTAGACAGAGGCGTTTTCTCTTGTTAGTTTGGCTGGATTACTGTCTGATTGTCACTGGACACTGAAAGCTCTTAAATTAAAGAGCACAGACAAGGTTTTGCTTCTGTCTTTTCATTTTGGCTTTACCTCACGCCTGGTTTGGTAGAGGAATGGTACTGACGCATTCTGATGCTACACCCACATAATAGCAGCGTTAATGATGAGGGAAGGGGGGATGATAAGGGCAAAAGGAAATTACATAGCCATATGTTCGAAACTATACCTTTGCAAGATGTGATCAGTTTGATTAAGGGTCTTGTGATGGTGTTTTACAGTGTTTCTTGGCAATGTGGTGGAGACGGGGAGAATCATAAAATCATTAAGGTTGGAAAAGACCACTGAGATTATCTAGTCCAACCATAAATCCATCAACAGAAGGAAGGAGAGCAGGAGGCTGAGGATTTGCAGCACAGCCTTTGATTGTCTTGTCTGAGTTGGCTTGTGTCATCTCTTCTGCCTGCCACGGTTGGTCTTTATGAAGTCAACCAAGCTTTAAAGTTGAGCTCTTAGAGCACTAGTGGTGTACAAATTCAAGTTCACTTGGAAATGTGTTGGTGGGATGGTAAGCGTAGCAGTGAGATGTAACGTCCCAGGTTGTTGCAGTGCAATGCATTGCAATGCAATGCAATGCAAAAAGTGGATTTTATGCTGTTAGCTTCACTTTGCACAAAGGCAAGGAACATTTTGTGGTATGCTTCCTACCTAAGGGGACAACGAGTTCAGAGCTCCTCTCTCGACTCACAACATTTATTTTTTTTTTCTTTTCTTTTTTTTTTTTTTAAACTGAAGACATCCCAATGATGTCTGTGCAGCAGAGGAGAAAAAATCCTTTTTACCCTGGGGAAATAATGAAGCACAGAGAATAGACTCACAGTGTGCATCTTGGCTGGGTCAGAATGGCTGCTTGGAATGGGCTGACGATACTTTTGATGTAAAATTATGGCAGTGTTTCACTTTGATAAGACCAGAGCACTTTATTTGGAGATGAGTATTTTAACATTTATATTCTACCATTGTTTATCACCTGAGATTTGGGGTCTGGATAAGAACAAAGCCTTTTGCATGCCTTCAGAATAACCTCTCAAATTCAAATAGCTCTCAAATTCACAGTTATTCACAGGTTTCCTTAAGAATAATGCTGCTTCTCCTGCAATGTTAACTCTTTGATTCAAAAATTTGAAACAAAAGTTCTCACTTTTGCTTGGCTTGAGTTCCCAAGGTATCAAACCATTCCAGTCATGCAATGTGGGTCTAGTGAAGAGCTCATTAGGTTGCTGTATCTGTGTGTATTGGTTAATCCACAGGACTGAGAGCTTTCCCTGTGCTTGCAGATGAAATCGTGACCTTGGGCTAATCACTTCATTGCTTTCTGCTTCCCTTTCCCCAGCTGCAGCACCCTTGCAGGTGACATCCAAGCCTGCATGCATCCTCATTTGTACGGTGCCCTGAGCCTGAAGGATGCTACAGAAGAGTCCAAGTGCTGTCATTTCCCCAGCAAAGCATTAGGAACCTCCGCCTGCTCAGTTAGCAAGAGCTGTGCCAGGGCAGAGCTGTGAGCATTTGGATTTCTGAGGTCCAAATCACACATTTGTACCATTGGCACCTTATCACCCTGCCCTGCTGCATGTGGATGGAGTGTGTCTCAGCTGATTGTACCTCTTCTTACAGAGCCCTTGAGCTGGAAATATTTCCTGAAATTTCCTGATACTGAAATATTGAGAGGCTAACATGAAGAGGGGAGATCCAGCTGGGACTACCACCCCTCCTAGGAGAGCTTTGTGCTGACAGTGGGGAAGATTATGGTGCAAGTGCTGCTATGTTTACTCAGGGCAGGTCCTTCCCCAGGTCTGTGGCAGCCGCTGGGAGCAAGCTGTGATTCTGCAAATCATAAACTCCATGCTGCTCTTTCTCTTGCTCAGCAAGGATGCTCTATTTACTAAATATGGTACAATCCCCCTGTGTTTGTCCAAGCGTTGTTAGCATGGAGTGGATGGAGCATGAACCAGCTGGGTTTTCTCCTCCCACTCTCTCATAATACAATTAGGAAAACAGAGAGGATGTATGATGCCTGTTGGTGGCCCAGTGGTCAACTCAGCATTATAACAAACAAGAATTGAATTATTTTTTAAGCGTGGCCTCCTAAGAGAGGGGCTGATTTGTGATCTCACAACATCACTTTTCTGGAAGTCACCTGCTGTGTTTGCTTTGTCACTGCTAACTTGAAGTCCATCAGCATGCACTGCAGGAAGAATTTGGGTTAACCCTCATTGAGTTTGGAGAGGACGCGGAGTCAATGATTTTTGATGGGCTTTGAGAGAAAGAGGAATACTGATAGAGCCTGTAAACTGCTGCAGGTGCCAGGATGCAGAGCAACGCTGGGTTTGCTCTTTTGGTGTGAGATGTAGATGGAGATTACTATGTGCTGTACACATATAGCTGAGGAGTCCACAAATAAGTGGTCAGTGCGTGAACAAATGCAAATAAAGAGACAGGGATAAAGGTTATAGGAAATCCCTCTCAGTGCTGAGCTTCTAGGAGAGACAACAGCGGAATATATTAAAAGGAGGCAGGTAGCACACAAAGTAATAATAGGAGGATTTGGCTCAGCATATTAAGCAGTCATCCCCACATCCCACCTCCTTCGGCTGTCTGCGGATTCAGCTGTCTGTCGATCCAACGAGCGGTTCAGTCGATATTAACATCTGACAGCTTTTGACTGCTGAGTTTTTTACTCCACGCTTTGTGGATTCGCTCGGGGCTTTCGCTGGAAATTCCAGGAGGTGGGATTGCTGCAGCTCTCCGAAGCCAGAGAGCTCCGCACAGTCCTGGCAGCGACTCTTCTGCAGGCAAATGCTGCATCACCCTCTGTCTCTTCATCTGAAGGGGACGTGGGAGAGAGGAGCATGATCAAGTGGCTGTGAGCTTAAAACATTGTGGGATTCACTGCTTCAGCGTGAGTAATACCGAGTCTAATTCACCCTTCAGTGTTCAGATGAGAAGAGCTCTGGCATTAACCAGGTGACCCCAGGAGCAGAGCATGGCTGAGGTTATTCCCTTGGCTTCAGCTGAAATTAAAATCTCCCTGTCTGCATCTGGGGCGCTGCTTGTCCAGGTGCTCCCGAGGGGTTTGGTGCTCATTTTGAACCTGCAGTGGTTAATGGCTTGTTGCCACGAAGGCAGCTTAGCAAGTGTGACAGCTGCCCTATTACCCAGCCATGGCTTACTGCTCCATTAAAAGAGATGTGGATTTAAGCTAGGACACCCGGCTTTTCCCCATTTCCACTTTCCCCTTTGCTAGGGGTCCAAAAAGCAGCTCTCGGTCTCAGCCTGCAATGATTTGAGCCATCTAGGGCCAGAAATGTGGGCAAAGTGCGGTAAGCAGTGTCTCTCTGTGATGCTCTGTGCTCAGGACTTGTACAATATATGAGTGTGGGAGTGATTGTATATGTGTCTGTGTACGTGGGAAGGGACAATGTGTCATCCACACCTGGCACGGTACCCTCCACACTGATGGCAGTGAGCAGGGGTGAGTTCTTTGAGAGGGTTTGTGTTGTTTCTCAAGGTGAAAATGCCGAGGGGAAAGAGGATAATAGCCTTTAAATGGATAGAAAGGAGCTGAGGAAAGGGAATAATCTGCTTTCTGTGTCTGCTGAGGATTGGGTTTGAAGTGCAGTGAGAAAGGTTTAATTTGGGTGCAAGGGAAAACCTCCTGGGTGTGGAGAATAGGCAAGCCTCCATCAGTAGAGATGAGTTGGGGATGGTTTGTATGGCTCTGGGGCAAGCGAATGGCTGAGATGAGCTTGGCAGGTCTTTTCCCTGCCCTTTTGCCTGTAAACCAGGTCTCCTTTGTGTCTGCTACCTGCTGTGTAAAAGGGAGAAAGTGTGGCTGAGGTGTGACACACTGCTGGAATGTTGGGTGAGTTAGAGCATTCATTTGGGATGGTGGATAAGGGCATGTATTTGGGAAAATCACAGAGTGCATCCAAAATTGGACAAAGCATCTTGCTTGCTGACCATATCCACCTGTAGCTCTTGTTCCACAGTTATTTTTACATTTATCACATGTAATTTGGACCACCGAGTCGCTTAGGAGGCTTAGTTACAGAGCGTGATTTGCATGACTGAGCAATCTGTTCAGTGCTGAATAGGCCAGAAGAGCCAACCTGGTCCAAAATAGCTTCCAGCTGAAATGCAGGAGAAAAAGCAACACATGGATACAGGCGGGAGTGGGGGCACATGTAAACAGTGCGAGGGTTTTAGTCACAGCAGCAAGTCATGGCACATCTGCCATCATATGCATTGCACCAATTTGGCTTATATAGAGGAGGTTTAAAGAAAGAGCACTGGATAGCTTTCTAGGTGGGTTTTTTTTCTTTTTTTTTTTTCTGGGAGAGCTTCTCCCACTGCAGAGTGCAACGTGGGAGACAGCACAAAGGTGCTTGTTAGAAAATGGTAAGGAGTGGGTGATGGAGGCTGGTTTCATTGGCTCATTAGGGGTGGGAGTCAGCACTAGTTAGTGCTAAATGGAATTATCTTCCTTTTCAAAGCCCTTTAAGGACTAAGCAGGTTGTGTTTGAAGTGGGAGATGGTTGAACAGTCAAGCATTTTGTACCTGTCTCTATTATGCTCCATGGTGCTTTTGCCCATGAAAGCCTTTTTTAGGTAGTTCTGACAAGCTCCCTCACCACTGATTCCTGTTGTGCTTTGCCTAAAGGCTTAGGTTGCCCTTGAACTGCCATGCAATGAGATGTGGATGTTAAGTCATTATTATTATTTTTTTGCAACAGATGGCTACTCATTTAAACCAGAATTGAATCTGTTTCCGAAATGTTTGTGCCTTAATACTGTTTCTCTCTATGGGTAGCCGTATGGACAAATTTATTGGCAATATTTTGATATAAAGGCAGTCTTTAAGTGAAAATGGTCAATATGCATGAAAAACGACTGTTGGATTCTTAATTATGAGAATATGAGCTTGAAAATTCCTGAAAGTTAGGACAGTCTAAACAGAAAGTCAGCATGATGTTGTGTGTGATAATGATCCTTTGAAACTAAGTCTGTAGGTTGAATGCTCTCTAGCTACCTGCCCTACCAATCAGAAGGATGTACAGAATACATGCAATAAATCTGTGAAAGCAAAATGACACTATTTGTTTCCCATAAGCAAGACAATGCTTTCATTTTTCATGACGAATTGTTCTTTTTGCTTTTTTAAATCTGGCAGTAGCGTCAGCCCTTCTCTGGACAGGGAATATCTTACTACTGGGGCCAATTTTGGTCTTGTTTATACCAAATGGGCACAGTTGTAAATCCAGAGGCAGTTACAGTTTTACTCCCTAGTCACTTAGTTGTGAATGAGATGAGCATCAGGATGAAAGCTGACTCCTAGTGTACTGCTTTGACATAAGGGTCCCATGTAAAGGAGCACCAGTAGCTCCCCAGTCACCAGCGATGTGTTTATGCTGGGTGGGTAAAAACATGCTTGATCCCACAGGCTCTTTAGATTGCAACTGGGAGAAAGATGTCACTGTCATCATAACAGCACGCGGCATCTGTGTGATGCACACAAATCACATCATCTGCTAAACAGCTGAAATCCCTTCATATTGTTTTCAGAGGCAAATTCCAGCCAACATGCTCCCAAAAGACTCAGAAGACGAATAATGGCTTGGAAATGTGGAATCACAGAATCATTTGGGTTGGAAGGGACCTTTGAAGTCTACCTTTTCCAACTCCCCTGCAAAGAACAGGGACACCTACAGCTAGATCAAGTTACCTAGAGCCCCCATCAGCCTGACCTTGAATGTCTCCAGGGAAATCTTTGACTTCAAGATTTCTGGTTCAACCTTAGTTTGAATCAGGGACCATTGCCAGTGCAGACATCTTCAGTGACTGAGCAGTGAGAGATGGGAAGCTTCTCCCTGGTCCTTAAAGGAAAGGAATCACAGCTACAGGAAATAATTACAGGGAATTAATTAAATTGTTTAGGGATGTCTTGTCCAGTATTTGCAGAAGTGCTTATGGCTCAAGTTTTGGATGAAGTTTTTCCTTTAAAACTGGCCTCTAATGGGCAATAGTAATAAAGGAGTAAGAGGAAGGGAAGGAGTTTGTTCTCCATAGGAGCACATCTGGCAGAAGTCTTATCATAGAAGCACAGAATATCATAAGTTGGAAAGGACCCACAGGGATCACTGAGTCCAACTCCTGGCTCCACACAGGACCACCCAAAATGCAAACTCTATGTTCAAGCAGATTGTCCAAATGCTACTTGAGCTCTGGCATCTTGAGGCTGTGATCACCACCCTGGGGAGCCTATTCCATGCCCACCACCTTCCCCGTGAAGAATCTTTTGCTAACACCCAACCTGAACTCCCCTAATGCAGATCCATGCCATTCCCTTAGATCTTCTAGACACCTCGTTTCTGCCTGCTGCCAGATATTCCCCTGATGGTTTTCTCTCCAGGGCCAAGTCAGGGAGGATAAGTATTGCCTGTTCTGTAGGGAAAACTGCCGGTCTGGCATTACTCACCAGCACGACACTGATGGAGTAAAACAAACAGCGGGTTGTTTTGGAATAATTTGGTGAAATGCTGTCACCTGGCATGGAACCAAAATACGGCTTAAAACAGGATAAACACAGTCTGGATTCCCCCCTCACTTTCAATTCCCAGTCTGCCATAGTATTATTTTTTTTTTCTCTTTTTTTTTTTTTTAATGTGTGTAAATCTTACACATTTCCCTGCAAGGGGCTGCACGCTACTGCTATGAAGTTAGTCGAGCTGAGGACACAGTAGTGGAAGCAGAACATGATGAGCAATGCATGGATAGGCATTGTAAATCATTTATCGACTTTGAACTGACTGTCCTCTGTGTAGTACAGAGAAGGAACAATCCAGACTACAGAGAAGCAATGAAGGAGGCTCATTTTTAATATCTTTAGACACTGATCATATGTCCATACTCTAAAATAATACTAGTAATCATAGTTGTATTAATAGTATCAAAGTACAGAACAAAAGCTCTATCATTGCCCTTTAATTGCCCCCACTGCATAATTGTTATTACTGTTTCTTGGCTTGTTCCAGCAATGCCCAGGGATGGCCCAGGAATGCAGTGGTCCATGGACGTTCCACAAGGCAGTATGGATAAGACCCTTCTGCTTAGAACCTTGAGCTTGTTTGAACATTAACCAATATCACTTTGTTTCAAGGTAACATGGGCCAGATGCATCCTGGACCATCGTATTTTCAATTACAGACATAACAAGATAAGGTTTTACTGCTTACTGCAGTGCATTTGATGATACTATTGCATACTCTGAATAAAGTTCTATCTGCTTCTGCCTTCTCTCAGAAGAAAAGAGAGTGTACCCATAGAGGTGTTTGGTTATTATCAGTCTTTTTCGTGTGCATGTGTTTGTGAAAAGTGGTTCTGTTTTCTCTTTCAACGTGTAAAACGTGCTTTAAAGGGAAAGGCTGAGTGAGTCTTACTGCATGCATAAAAGCAAAGATTAAAAAAAAACAGGCACTCTGACTGGCTAGTTAACAAACAGTTAAACAAAAAACTCTCTCCTCTCTCTTCTTCATACCTCCCCGTGTTAATATTGCACAGCAGAGAGAGAGAGATGCTTGTATTTGCTTGTCCTGATGTAGCTCCAGGAACCCCCGAAGGCATTTACACATATCAAAAATCCGAGCTGAATTAAGCTCTGGAAGAGAGAGGGAGTGTGCTATTATTCTCTTCCATTTACAGGGTTTAAAATAAGCCCCTGAGAAGTTAAGGGCTGTGTTTTCAGTCTGAAGCAGATCGTTTGAGTGGACGTTGAAAAGATTGGCCTATATAATGGAGCTATGTATATACAGTTGACCTGCAGGCAAGTTGGGAATAGACCCCATGCTCTTTGCTGGTCATCCCCAAGCTCAGCATGCTGGTTCCCAGTCTGTGGCTTGCAGAGGGATGCTGATATTCAGCAGAGACTCATTAAGCAGTGGTTTCACTAGTTTTGCAGTGGGAAAAGGAATCAAACTATGCATTTTAAAATAATAGTAATGGGCTATTTAGTGAAAATCATGGAGTTGTAAAATGGTTTGGGTAGGAAAGGACCTTTAAAGATCATAAGATCGTACCTCCCCTGCCATGGACAGGGGCATCGCACTAATTTTGGCTTCTCAAGCCCCATCCAACCTGGCCTTGAACACTTCAGGGATGGGGCATCCACAATTTCTCTAGGCTACCTGTTCCAGTGCCTCACCATCCCATCACCCTCATGTCAAAGAGTTTATTCCTCGTGTCTAAGAATCAGAGAATCACTGAAGGGTTTGGATTGGAAGGGACCTCAAAGATAAAATAATTTCAGCTCCCATGCCATAGGCACGATTGCCAGCCACCAGAGCAGGATGCCCAGGTCTGCATTCAACCTGACCTTGACCACCTCCAGAAATGAGGAATGTTTAAGAACAGCTGGCTGGGCAGGAGGAGAATACTCCCTAGTATTAATACAGGCATGCTCCAGCCTTCCTTGATATCAGGACTTCACATTCTGGACTTGGGAATGCATTCTGGTAGTCGAAACAGCAGCAGCAAGCTGATTGCTCTGCTGATGACTGGCAGGTACATAATGCGCGCTGTTAACTCCCGTAATTCTCCACCAGACTGAAGGAAATTATCCTGACAGTTCCTATTAACGAGCGGTTATGTGACCACTCCTCTGCCCTGAGAGCTTCGTCAAGGCTGTTTACTAAATGCAGATTGCCATGTTGTATCTTGAGAGCAGACTCAATACCGAGTGAAGAGCTAGCAGTTGTTAATAAATAGTAACACGTTAAGGTATCTCTCTGGGTGATTTTTGTGTACTGCAATTACACAAAATTGCCTCTTAGACTGGCCAAATTACATAAAAGTAGCCCTCTGTTCCACAAATACATTCCCAATAATGGGCACCTATTAGCTTTGACATGAGAAGATGGTAGTTATGATATGAAGGGAGCAAAATGAGGTACTAATCCCCTGAATCTCTCTCACAATGACATGGGCTGAGCTGGGGAAGATGTTGGAAAAGAAGTTGCAAGGAAATTATTTGTTAATGACACCACTAAGGGATTTTCCTGCAGGGATCTCAGAGCCTTCCTCAGAGGTTGGAAGATACTTTGGTGCCTTCTCAGTGCTCCTGTGATCTGAATTAAATGAACCCTGTAGGACTGCTAATTTTGACCCACCAAAACACCTCCTTTCAGTGTGATCCCAGTCTTCACTAAGTTCTTGATACTGCCTGTATTTTGGAGCCCTGTTCTTCCTATCTCCCATCCCTAGCAGAATTTGTATTAGTGTATTATCACACAAGCCAAAATTTCTCCTCTGGTAACACAAGCTGAAATGTCTGTGGGACAGAGCAGACCCACAATAACCAGTGTAAGAAGCCCATCTTCCAGGAGATGAAAACAGAGCCTTCTATACCTGTAATTTCACCATGGGCCTCGCCAGCTGGCATGGACCCTGCAGCTGGATAGCTGGGTGTCCATGCTACCTTCACTGAGCACTGCATGAGCAATGGCATATGAACAGCACCTTCTTGTGCTATGGGATGGGGTATGAACAGGCAAGGTCAAGGCTTTACTTCTTTTGGCTCTGCAGAATCCTCAGAGGTGGATACATGCATCAGCAACAGCACTATGAGCTGAACTGTATCCAGAGTCTTGTTCTTACTCAGATGAAGGCTGAAGATGAAGATGCTGCATATTACCCTGGAACAATAACCTAGATTGCTGCCCTTGGGGACAGGGAGCTGGGCTATGAACAGTATTTGGCTGATGGGTGGTAGCTGGAGATGACACTGTAGATCCATCACATTCAAATCTTGCTCATAGATTTACACCTGTCTTTGTTACCTCTGTGCCACCAAGGTAACACAGAAAGCTTGACCCTGAACGAGAAACCTAGAATCTAACCAAATAGGGATACAAATGTTTTCAGGATTTTTTTCATGGATGCCAAGGACATCCACCATTCATTCATTCCTCTTAGGTTGTTTTCTTACAGCGATGACATAAACCACTTTGTTCAGAAAACTGTCACTTTCATGAGTACTGGTAAAAGCATTATTCTCCAGCAATTTTAACAACTCTTTGATAGCTCTCTGCTTTGAAAAGAGTTGGCCAACCAGCAAGAAAATCAACAGAATGTGGCTTTAAAAACTGCTCAAGAATTGTGAAAACCCTTTAGTCTAGACGTGCAAAAATGGTTTCTGAACAGTTCTTGGAGTAAAGCATATCCATTTGGTCTACTTTTTTTTCAGAAGAGTAGAATGAACCTCATTGCTTATGACTTGTGAGAAAAGGTAGAGGGTGCTGGACTTGGTCTTACAAAGAGGAAGATAACCTACAGGTATTAAGATTGACAGCTGCAAAAATGATAAAATCAAACTCCTCTCACTTGTGTGTGATGATATAATAGGACACGAATCACAAGCCATAGCTTGGAAGATTTCATGTGGGATGTTAGGAAAACATTTTTCCCAAGCAGAATAGCATGGTCTTTTAGTATGGACATTCTCATGATCTGCCTCACCTAAGGCTGGTGATAGTCTTGCTCCAAGCCACAAGCTGTGTTGAAGCCTCCAGATGTCCCTTGCAACCAGTACTTCTGCAGTTCTTTATTTTCATGAATCTTTAATTTCAAATATGCTAGAAGTCAGGCTCAAGGCAACCATTCTGAATTGCAAACACATTCATAAAAACCAAGTGTAGCACCTTAAGTTCCAAATGTCTGCATTTAAACTGGGAGAAAAATAAATGATTTAATCAGTGACTTTATTAGTAGGCTGTCATACCTATAGAGAGTTTGTTCAGCCTTTCTCAGTATCAAAGATGGGGAAAGCAAAAAGAACAACTTGCTTGTGAGGTCTCAGGCAAACTGCATGGCATTAAGAAATACCATATTTGACTTTGTTCTAATGGGAGCCTGTTTGACCCTGGAGCCAGAGCAGAGTAATGGAACAAGCACAGCTCAAATGCAGTCACTTTTTCTCAGTGCTGTGCAGAAACTAAGAGGAGGAAAGAAAGACATGTAGAGAATGCTGAGGGAGGAGAGCCAGAGAGAAGTGTTAAGACTGAAAAGAAAAGGCAGTAGTCATGGAAAAATGGTCAAATTAAGGGAGAAAGGAAGAAAAAGTAGGGGAGGAAATAAAGGACTGAGAAAGGAAGAGGAGGAAATAGAAAAGAAGAAAGCAAAGCAAAATTGTGAAGGAGTGTCCTTCTGCCCTGTTAGGCAGAGCGATGCAGTGGCAGGACAGCAAACAGCCCCAGGCAGTAGCACTCGTTATTTCCATCCTAGCTGATGTCATTGATTGCTTTTCTCCTCCTTTGTCATGCTTGCTGACAGAGTCGTGGGACTTGAGACTCTGTTCCTACTCAGCCCAGGCAAAGGTTTCTTTTCCAGTTCCATAGGAGAACAGTCTCATCTGCATTTTGAGATGCTTCCAAATGCCATGCATCAGCAGACGTGGGGAGGTGAAAGAGGCAGGGCTGGACCATTTGGGACCATCTTCTGTCCAAGCAGGTGCACCCCCTGAGTCTGTCCTTTGCAGGCAACGACTTTATTCCTCAGCTGTGATGCTGGGAAACTCCTGTAAGACTTTCTTTCTCACTCTAAGACCACCTTGATGTCATTCTGTTGGTATTACTATTTCTTTTTAAACCAATCTTTCTTTTTCCCCTCTTCTTCCTCCAAGGAAATTTTCCTTGCCAGCCTCAGATCCCACAGCATCCAACCACCTTCTGTCAGGGGGTTTAATTAATCAGAAGAGATAAAACAAACGATGCTTCATTTGCCAAAGGGAAGAAGTGTAGGAGGTGGGAAGGAAGACGAAGAGGACAGAGAAATCTTAAAAATGAAAAAAAAAAGCAGAGTCCTAAGATATAAAGGCCTAAGCCTTTAGGATGTTTTATTCCCAAAGAAGTAACTCTTACTACAGGCAGTTTTTTTTTTATAGTTATCCACTCTTACAATTCCAACAGAGCTGGATGGATGAAAGGGTCAGAGAGGATGTGGAAGTGAGGGGAATTAAGGTTACTGTGTTTTGAGTGCTGGGATAAACTCTACTCATCCATTAAAATCCAAACTCAATTTCTCATGTTGCTCTCAGATGGAGTGAGTTGCATGTCTTGATTTATTTATTTTTTTTGCTTTAATGGAGCTCCTCCCCAACTTTTATCCAGTTACCCATGAAAAGTCAGTGAGACAAAACCTACTTAAATCAAATGTCACAATCGATGCTCATCCCGGGCCACCGTTTGTGTGATGTGAACTCATATTGCCAAAAGCGAGGAGCAGGGAGAGAAAAGAGGGTTGAGAGTGAGACTGGAATGAGAGAACACAAACCAGGCCACGTCTGAGGAGCTTGTGCTCCCCAGTTTATCACAACCATTCATCTCTGAGGTGGGGTGACTTGAGTTCTGCTGGGAGCAATCAAAGCAGAGATGGCAAAGGGAGAAGCTGTGATTTTGTGCCAGAGATTGCATTTCTTTTCCATATCCTGACTAAATCGGAAACTTCTGTTCACAGAAGATTCCCCTCCACATACCAATTTATAATGAGCTTCTAACTTTCCACAAATATTTGGCAGGAGTAAATTCTCATGGTGTGAATAGAGTCACATGAGTCACAGTGTTAAAAATCTCAGTGTTCCAAGTCTTCATAGAGGTTAAGAGGAAGAATCAGTGTGTGAACTGAAGCATTTTCTGGAAGTATTTCAGGAAGCTGTAGGTGAGGGAAGATGCAGAACCTTGCTGGATGGATTGACGAGGCTCATTGCCATGTTGTTCCATGTTTATACACAATTGCTCATAGTTCAAAGGACTGAGTCATTGCTTGAAATCTAGTCCCACTGTTTCAGCAATCTGAATTAGGTTCAGCACCCAGAACATTGGTATGTATGGATTCTCATAGGATGTATGGTGTTAGATTCAGAGAATCCCAAGCCTCCTATTTCATGAAGGAAACTCAATGAAGCCATACAGTCATGTTAAGGTACTTACATGTCAGAGCTAATAGGATGAGCAGAAAGGAAACGTTGCAGAGTTAGCACCACACTGCAATTCAGTTTGGCTTCCAGTCTGCAACTGATCTGTACCCAGACAGCTCTGAGTAAAAATCCCACAAGCTGCCTTTACTCCTTTGGGTGTAGAAACCCAGTTGGGTATTCAAGCCTTTGAATTCATCGCTACATTTTGTCTTAGATCCCTTAAGCTCTTGTGCCAGCCTTCCCAATAGCCCCTGAGGGGTTCACGGCAGCTCTATGGTGAAAGTTTTGTTCCTCGTTAATTCCCCCCTTGAGATTCAAAATGCGAGAGATGCTTTTGGTTGAAATATGCAAGTAAGGGAGATCTAACCAAGCCCTTCAAACTGCCAGGATAGTTCAACTCAGATAAAAATATATTAGGGAGGTTCATCTCTTCTTCATAGTGGGCTCTGTGGAGTAAATCTAACTGTAGGCCTTCAGTCAACAGACATATTTGCTTTGCCCATGTGTTGAGCTGGCCAGACTCCATATAAGCACAGTACCGAGCCTTGCCTAATATATTTTGCTTTGCAGAAGGCTCAGTAGCCTGGAACAGAGCTGCAGTAACCTCTGCTTCATGATGTCCTGCTGATTGGAGGTTCAGGTTGAGCAGCCTCATGCCTGCCAACAAAATAGTCTGGACAAGTCCTCAGAGGACTGCCTGTTCCATTCCTAAATTCATGCGTAATTGATTTTTCTTTTTTTAATTTTTTTTTTTTCCCTATCCTAAGCCCTTGCTATGTCAGAAACCATCTTCCATAGCTGCGGCAATAGGTGTTGGTACTGCGCCAATCTAATGACAACCTTGACTGTGTGCTCCCACACCTTTGTGTACTGCTTAATCACTTTAAATAAAGGGGCTCTGGTGCATCTGCTGCATGGTGGGGTCTTTGCTTCTCTGTCCTCCCGCCAGCAGAGATCACTGACGTGGAAATGAGAAACGTGCTGAATAAAAAGCCTGCAGCAGAGGAAAGCAAGTAGGAAAGAGATCCTAAGAACAGGGGAGGTTTAGTGATGTGAGTCTCTGGCATATGGTTATGGTGTTAGTCCCAGGGAATGCAGAGAACTAGATTAGGAGTAATTACAACACGTGTGTTTGTTCTTGGTGTTGCAAGGTGTGGTGAGTGGCAGATCTCTTGTGTTGAAACAGCAAAGTAGAACCATTGCATGCCAGCATTTTCCGTAAGAATCCCTGCATATGAAGAAATGCCTTGTCAAGTAGCATAAGAGCATAAGGGTGAAGTGATGTATGGTATGACTAGATGCTGCTCCCTGGGGAGGATATACATCTTATTTTTCCTTTGCTTGCTTCAGCTCCTCCCTTGCCAGATGGATGTTTGTAGTCGGTGGAAGATTTTCACCTTCTTTTCATCCTCCAAGCTTCAGCAACAGCCATTCCCAGAAGAGCTCATTTGTAATCGTTCTAGTGTAGGCAGAGCTTTCTGCTGTTTCCTCATTAATTATCTTTGAAGTTCCACACTGGATGTAAAGGGTGTGATCTCCTCTTGCAAACCTGTGCCTTTTACACACCCCACTATGAATATCAGATTTTTAAACCCAAACTTAACACTGGTGTGTGTGGGAGCAGAGTGAAGTCCAAAGAAAGACAGGGTCAACCTGATGTAACTCATGGGCCTCTCTCCTCTTTATTTGTATGTGTAGTGTGATGTGAAGGTCGATTGAGTTGATGTACAGTCAGACAATTAGGAGAAAAGTCCTTGCCATGAAATTGAGCTGGTAGAATTTGCTGAGCATCTTCATCATCTTTTTTTTTTTGTTTTTTTGTTTTTTTTTTGATGTGTTACTTTCTCTCTTTCAGAACATGGAAAAGGTGCTGGTCCCTTCTGTCACGTTAATTGTAGGCTGTGGAGTATCTTCGCTGACACTTTTGCTGTTGATTATCATTTATGTCTCTGTTTGGAGGTATGGCTTTCATTCTTTTCTCTTCTTACTGGGGAAAGTAACTGTCTCTTGATCTGCATGGATCCTGGAGGTTTTGCTGTCCCATTTTGGGTGTCCGTTGCCTGAGGAAGAACTACTTTGTAATGAGTGGGTCTTGTAAAAAGTCATCATGGTGGCTTAGTTGGCATTACTCTTTCTTTTTAGTGCCAGAGAAATTAGTACAGTGAACTTAGTACTATGACCTCATGTAGTCTCATTGTTCTGTTTTCAAAAGCTGTGTGTGCTGTTTTCTATGCCTTTATATATCCCAGGAAACCTTGTTTGCAGAGAGGTGGACGTGCACTGCCTCCTGGCAGGCAAGTTGCTTCAAGGTATTCTGGGCTGGGTCTTTGATAACATCAAAACATCCTTGATCCATTATGAAAACATCTCGCCCAAAGTAGTAACAGTACTTTTCAGGAGCTTAAGGATGTTACATCTTGTGGGCTAAATAATTCTCTAATCCCTTAGCTTTATTCTGCCTTTGGCTTCAGGTGCATATGAGATTCCTCGGTACATCCCATTTCAAAGAGCTCCTGTACAACCTATGCGGAGATCAGATGCAACCTTAAATTGCCCCTTTGTAGGGGTTGGAGTGATTTTATAGGAGAGTTGTATTAAACAAAGGTCCACATTGGCCCACATCCCTGAAAAGTACATGTTGGTGGACTGTTACAAGTCTGAGAACCCAAGATGTGCATGGGATTCATGCCATTCCACAAGATCTGAGTTTACACTATGGAGACCCATGCCTTTCCTAAACTTGTGGCAGACCTGCTGAGAACTTCATGACTCTAGAGAAACAGAAGACAAAAATCAGAACCAGGTGAATGACCATGAAATTAAAAAGGAGTGGCTACAAAGAATGTACTGTTCGTGACTCTTTGTGAGAAGAGATCAATGCAGGACTCTCACTTTGTCAAATGACTCTTCTTAGTAGGAAGGAAAAGATAAATTCGTTTTAGATTTGTGAATTGCGATAACGTTTTCTACCCTTTATTAGAGGAAAGAGACAAGAGAGTTAAAAATGATCAGAAAGAAAATGCACCTTTTATTGATACTGTGACAGTGCATAGTGGCTAGTTAATTATGGTGAGTGCTCTGAGTTGAAGACTGATCATAATAACGTTTATCTAGAACTCAGGTTTTTCCGTGCCTGGGGTATCATTGGATCTGCTCAAGTCCTTGTCCTCTCCTGCTTTTCCTCAGGCTGGGCAGCACTGGGCAGCGCTGGTAGGTGACTTACTGGTGTCACTGGTGTCAGGATCAAGTGGAAAGTTAGGAGAGAGGAGTGAAGAGCAAGTGTTGGAGTCTCACCCTCTCTTTCCTATCAGAAATAAGTTCAGGATCTGAAACTTAAGTTCAGACATGAGGTTGAATCAGTTTGGAGCATGACGGAGTCATTTGGAGTAATGCAATATGTTTTCTTCCAGGATCATGCCCCTCAATATTTACTGTCATTGAGGACAGTAAAGTTAATTGTCTGCCCTGTTTAAAATATACCCTTTTTAATTTCTAATTGCAGCCTTTGTGTTACTATGCCTATGCCCAAAATGATCAAGTTCAGTATGAATGGGGGGACATGTCTATGGAAGGCTTGAATGGGCATTTCTGATTTAGCAAGGGATGGACATGCATTTCCAAGTGATCCTGAGACCAGATATATCTTGATTAAAGGGCTCTCTATCCTAAGTCTCTCTGTGTAAATATTTGTAAAGCATGATCAAGTGATCTCTAGAATTTCTCTTTGGTGCGCTGAGTTTGTTTCATTTCTTATCTGTAGATCATGTTTTCATGTTTTCTGAATTTCACAGCATTCCCGTGGCTGAGCCCTGAGCACTCTGTGTGTCCTTTTTATTTTAGGCATAGCTGCTGGACATGAATGTGCTTTTCTAATAATGGTCTCAGGAACATCATATTCAACATTATCTCCTGGCTTCCACTTCGTTTTGTCCCTAGATGTTATACAGTTTATCAGACAGCAGCTGGAGGAATGCTCACAAGGGGATCAGCAGTATTATTCCAGCTGTTGTTGCTAAAATACAGGAGCCATATCAAAGTAAACTATTTTTTGAGCAAGGGAGAAACTCCATGTGCCCTATCTGCTTGGTCTTCTTTGGAGCACACCCACCAGAGCTCAGCTGTTTTGGGGAGCTTTGGCTGTGAAATTTCTCATTCAGACCTCTGGACAAAGGCATCTGGAGCATGTATACATAGACTCAGCTTGAGTGTAATCCTCTTCTGATGAATAGGCTCACTGAGGCTGACAGTCTGGAAACCTTCCCAGAATTTTGCCCAACTAGGATCTGTTTATACATGGGAAGCAGAAAGATAGAAAGACAAAAAAAAATAAAAATAAAAAGGGAAAAGGAACATGGTGAAGAACAAGAGGCAGAGTAAAAAGGAGGTGATCCCAACTTTGGGCTGCATATCAAAGAGGGAAATGGTTTTATTCCATTCAAAACCTCCAATAATGCTTGTTTCTTAGTGGCACCTACTCAGCCATCGGCATGACCAGCATGAGTTTCTTGATGCAAGTGATCGCTTCAGAGGCAGCCAACTTGGCACAGTCTCACTTCATGCTGGACATTGTTTCCGTTTGACGGCTGTTGGTGGCCTGTTGGTGGACTCGCTCCAGTTCCCAGTAGACAGATGGCTGCAAAAACTCTGCTACAGATGGTGCATCTCTGGCCTTATTAGCAGCCTCGGCGGAGAGGTCAGTGACACATT
Organism: Phasianus colchicus; assembly: GCF_987193195.1. NCBI lineage: Eukaryota > Metazoa > Chordata > Aves > Galliformes > Phasianidae > Phasianus > Phasianus colchicus. Next base: position 92,882,283 of record NC_143438.1, read on the forward strand.
GGGCTGTAGAAGTGGAGCGCCCTTGTTACCTCTGGTTATGGTTGTCCTAGGTCACAACTGGAATCCATGTGTGTGGGCCATGTTTTCCACCACCTGTATGGAAAACAGAGGTTTTCAGAAAATAAATAATAATAAGAAAATGATCTTCTCGCTTGAAAGCTGACTTGAAAAATGAAAAATTGGGGAGAAACAGAATTGCTCACGGGTCAGAACAGATTGAATGACTCAGAGCTGTACTTCTTTTCACTTTGGTCTGTACCACTCCTTGACAGGATGGTGTTTTCAGAAGCAGCCCGATGTGTTTTTCATCCCTGAACCCAACTGCAGTTCAACAGCCTCCGGAATCAGAGTGACCTTTCCATAGCATGGAGATCAATGCTTACTATCAAATAGCTCTTTCACCAGCCTGTCAGCATGTAGGGCATGGTAGCAGCTGAATGAATGCTGTATCGCTGAGAGATATCGGTGTAAGCTTTTTTCATTCCCTGTCCATAGAGGCTGAAGATTGATTTAGTGGTTGTCAGCAAGCTCTCAAGTGGCTTTTAATGCTTGCTTTAAACCCAAGAGCTCTGCTTTTTGCTGGGGAGGCTGAGGCACTCTGTGGCCCTGGTGGAAGGCAGCAGGAATGAGTAAGATTGTTTGGAGAAGGATGTGTATGAGCACCATGAGAAAGCAAAGTTGGCTCAGTGTTTGCAGAGAAGAAGGGAGAGGAATGGATACAGAGAGACAAACTGCAGGGTTTTTCCACGTTCTCCATCTTTCTTGGGCTTCCCTGCATCCCACAAGACCCAGGCCAGAGCAGAAGCTCCCTACATTTGCAGTGAGAGGTTTTCCAGGCTTTGGTGTCTGTGTGCAGTGTGCTTTGATAAATAAGGCAGTTCATGTTGCAGCTAAGGGATAGTGAGAAAGCACTCTGCAGATTTCTCATCTAAGCATCAAGGCCTGTGTGTTTTCCATCTCTGCTATGAGTTCCTGCCTTCTTTTGCCAAATGTCCTGGATAGGAATGCTGATTTCTTTCTGTGGAATATCCCTGAGCTGGAGGTGATACAGGAAAAAAAAAAAAGCAACCATCATAGCTTGTAAGCATTCAGTAGTGAGGTCAGACTGACAAAGAGGAGTATGGAAGCATTAGGAAAGCTGGTTCTCAACTCTGTTTGAAACTGATAAAAGACATGAAAGGCATGAAGAAGGGTTTCTGTAGGTACAGCAACACTAAAGGATGATCCAAGGAAATGCTGAATAGGAAACATGTTCTGATGGAGAAGGACGTGGAGAAAATCAGGGTAATTAATCACTGCCTTCTTCATCTTGGTCTACTGCCAACATTTGCTTCCATGGACCCAGGTCCCAGAATCTTGGAGCAGAAAATGGGGAAAAAAGTCACTATTCATCACCAAGAAGGTGAAAACTGAGAACTATGTAAAATGGATATGGGCATGCCCATAGCTCCAAATGGGATGATAAGAGTGTGTTGAGATGGAGCTTGCTGTACAGTGGTGCCAGTATCTATCATCTGGGCAGGTTCAAGGTGGTTTGGAGAAGCGTTATACTCATCTTTAAAAAGGGCGAGGAGTTAGATCTGCTGTTAGAACTACTTGCTGTTCAGTCTATTCACAGACTCTGGAAAGATTAAAGAGCGAATAGTTAACAAGACTTTCTCCAAGCAAAATGATGGACAAGAGAGTGATTGGGAATAGACAGCACATATTTTTCAGGGACAGATTGTACCTGACTGACCCGTTTTCCTTCTGTGATGGGATGACTGGTAGCTTGGACAGTGAAGAGAAGTGGGCATTGTATATTTTGTCATTACCGAAGCCTTTGACACAGGCATCTTAGTAAATAACTAGTGAATTTTGGATTGCATTAATCTGCTAAAGCAGATTAAAAGCTGGCTGAAGTTCATGCAGGCTCTGGGTAATGGTTAAAGATTTGAAGCCTAACCAGCAGCTGGTTACCAGCAGTATCTTTCAGTGATTGGTACCAGGACCAATATCATTTAATATCTTCATTAACAGCCTGGATGATGGAGAAAAAGGCAGCCTTGGCAAGTTCTTGGATGACTATACCAGTATGGATTCATATGCTGGTGAGCAGCAATAACAAGCTTCAACAAATAGGAGATATAGGCTGGAGAAATCTTACACCAAAGACAAATGAGCACTTCTGCACCTGCAACTGAACGATGCACCAGGACAAGCTGGAGGCTGACTGGCTTGGTAATATCTCCAAAGAAGCCTCAGGGGATCCAGTTGGTGACAATTTATACATAACTCAGAAATGCAACTGTTCGACAATAAAGGACTGCATTAATAGTAATGTAACCAACAGGTCAAGGGATGTTATTCCCCTCTACTTGACTTCTCTTAAGACAACATCTGGAATAGCATTTCCGTAATACCCCACAATACAGGAGAGAGATCAGCAAACTTAATCGAGTCCAGCTTAAGGAGCAAGAGAACATAATGCTGAAGGAGAGGCATGTGGAACAAGGAAAGCTTGGCTAGATTGATGAGAAGAAGTCTGTTAAGAAGGAGTCATGGAGAAAGTGGAGTCATAAAACTCACAGATGGATACAGTGAAGGATTTAGGGGCAAAGACCACCATTGCATCATGAAAAATTCCAGCTGGATTGAAGAAAAAATGACTCTTCACCATGAGTGGTTAAAAACTGAAACGAATCACCCAGAAGAGGTTATGGCACTTCCCATTCTTAAACGTTTTTGAAATTTGATTGGACAAAGCTCTGAAAAACATGACAGGACTTGGAAATCAGCTCTGCTTTGGGCAGAGGATTGAATTGGCAACTCCAGAGGGTTTTTTTTTCCAAGCTAAATTATTCCAATATTCTGATTCTACAAGGTGCCAACTCACAGTTCATTTTTTGAAGGTTCAGGGATCCGGGGAACAGGAACTTCTGGTAGATAACAGGAAGCATGGAGAAAGAAAAGGCTTTTCAGGGAGGAAAAAATGTGAAAACAGCTGTTTATTGACCCCTTACTTTGACATGCAGACTACATTTACATTCAACTCATTTTTTACTTTTTCTTTTTTTACCAGAGGAAATTTCCTAAATGAGCATTAATGCCATAGTGTTCCTGCACAGACTTAGCACATCCCATTCTTACCAGCACATTGTCCAAATCTCCCTTTCTATTCCCCAGAAGCAGCTGACTATAGATTTGATACATACTTTACTTCATACGATCGAAGCATCAAAAGACTGATGGCTTGATACCCTACAAATGGAGTAAGATTCAGATGACCCTCATTATTGTATTTGAAACAAGTGAAACAGCAAAATCTGGGATCAAACTGGCCAAGGAATAACTCCAGGCTTGTTTTATTTGCAGCAAATCCAGTTTCTAGCTGAGCTGGAAACCTAAATTTTGAAGTGTGTTATGGGATTGGGGTGTGTTTCAAGAAAGAACTACTTATAAGCCAGTTTTCTAACTAAGCTGACGTAAAGTGAGTCTGCTTTTCATCGGTGACTGTTTTTTGTATCCAGAAAAACATATTTTCAATATTCATATTTATCTAGAGGGAAAACAAGCAGGGAAGTTAAAATCCAAGTTTCACAGTCTCCAAAAGATCTAAAGCACAGATTCATTCTTGGCTCAATTCAGATATGCAGTAAATTCATCTTGTCCTACCAGTCAGAAATGCAAAGTCTACAGCCAGAATGTGACTGACACGCTCTTGCTAAAATGAATTAATGAAATTAAATTCTTAGTATAAATAGTTGATGTGCTGGAATATACAAAATAATCCAGCATTAGCCTCCAGGGATGAGCTGTCTGGTTAATAGATATGTTTCTAATTTTTATAGACATCAGTTTCTACTCTTTACTCATCTGGTATTCAGGCAGGGCACTTGCTGCATCACTGAGATTACTCATACGTGTGAGGGTTGGTACGGTCAGGTCCTGAGTCAATCCTTGAAGACTAGCACTTTTGCAATTCCCTTTTAATTTTATTAGGTACATAAAAGCACCTTCAAAGAAATTTGCCTCTGTAGCCAGTCATTTGAATTAACTGTGCACATACTTCAGCAGCAAGTTGGTGCTGTGCTGCACATTACAAATGAGAAATGACAAGTGGTTTGCTCCTGCAAGGTGCTGAAGGCAACAACTTCCTAACTTGGATTCCTGATGTCCCAGACCCGTGGTTACAGCTACATATTTGGCCTAGTTTTGAGAAGTGTTAAACCTCTCCATCTGGAAAAACAAACAAACAAACAAACAAACAAAAAAAACAACCACAATTTCTTTTCACTTCTGGATGTGTTGTTAGGTTAAACAAAGGGGAATGCTGAATCACAAGCACTTTGTTGTGAAGATGCATGCGTTCGTAACCTGCTTTCATCGCCAGCATGCTTGTGGCTCTTCTTATTTGGGAATCTTTCCATGTGTTGCGTGTATGTTTTCTTCTAAGCTTCTTTCCAAGTCCCCTTCCAAGTAAGCAGAGCTGCAGGGGACTTAGAGCACTCAGTACTATTTTAGAAAAGGTTCAGAGTAAGGAGCAGGCTAGCCCCTGATTTGTTGGCTCATGCTCATAACTCCAGCATTGATGGGGAGGATTGAGAGGTCTGTGCACCACACCCAAGCTCTCCTCCTCCTTTTTCCCCTTGTACTTGTCTGTTTAACACACGAGATCTGAAGAAAGTGGGCCGTCTCTTACCATGGGATTGTGTAGTGCCCAGTGGCTTCATGCAAGGTGTAACAGGGTGGATCTCCTTCCCCTCTTCTCTTTCTGCAGGTATATCCGCTCAGAGCGCTCGGTCATTCTTATCAACTTCTGCCTGTCCATCATCTCCTCCAATGCTCTCATCCTGATCGGACAGACCCAGACCCGGAATAAGGTAGGAGATACATTGGACCTTGTTTGTTTGTTTGCTCCTGATTTAGCATTGAAACGATCCGCTCAGGCAACGCTTCCTCTTTTTTCCTCCATCTGTTAATTAGCGACGTGTCAAAGACATGACTAAATGGCAGATTTCAATTTTCTCTCTCACTCGCTCTTTGATAATTTGTCAGCATCCTCGGGGCTTTGATTAAAACCAATGTGATATTTTTGAATATCTGCCTAGAGTAGCTGGCACATGGCACGGTGAGAAAACATGGTTATTTGCGAGGCTTTAACCATTTTATTTTCCAAAAATTACAAAGGAAGACAGATTGAGAAAGAGCTAAAAAAGCGATAACACTCAGCATCTCAGCATTACATTTATTTCTACAGCAACGTTTATGCTCCAAGCCTAAAGCACTTGGCAGATGTTAAGGAAAGCAGCCACCAAGAACACCTTTCTTGGAGTGGGAAGCATCGCTGTGCACATCATGCACATTGCAGAGCTGAGACCACAAGAGACTTGCTGCAAGTCACAGTGCCATTTGAGCAGTGAAGATGAGAACTGAGCATGAATTTTCAAGCCATGGGCATAGATTGCAGGGTAGCATGGTTTTCCACATTAGAGATGCAGATGGAGAGGTGTTATGTTGCTTGTATGACTTTTCTCCAGCTAAATTACTTTCTCTGTTGGCAGCTAGCATAACAAATCACTGCTCATGTTTAATATTTTCCTATTGTACATCTTCCTCTCTCTTCAAGTGCTCCAACCATATTAACTCCTCTAAGCAGAAAACTGAAGCCAAAAGTGTCTTCCAGCTCCTCCTGCTGCTGAAGTCACGATCAGAAATCAAAATTTAGCTTTTAATTAACAGTTACCAGCCAATTTATTCGAGTCTGGACTTTGACATCCAGAGCATGCTGTCACTTTTGGAAGCATTTCTGCAGAGAAGCCTCGGGCTTTAATGAATCACAGAGACTCATTGCTATGCGAGGCCTTTTAGGTCAGAGCTGGGTTATGTTTTAAAGAAAGCTTTACAGCTACTTGAGTCATACCTGTGGAGAAAAGTTTGGGGAGATGCAGCCAAGTGGCCCTGTTGCTCTTAAACCAACACCATTCAGAACTTTGCAAAGCAGAGCTGTCTTTTATGGTCAGCATGGTTTGCCTGGAGCAAGAATTGGGAAGAGGGTGATCAGCTCTGCATTGCTATTCTGTGGGTGTATTGCAACCCCAAGTGTGTGCTAGGAGCAACTTTTCATAGAAAGAAGACTGAAAGATGCTCATCATGTCCAACCGTGAGTGGATCTCCTATTTGGTTATCCTTCTTCACTCCAGGATAGAGGTGTATATTGTTAACCCTCTCCCATCCCTTTAACAACAGTTGGGAGCCCAGATTCCTTCTCACACTTTTTCTCATGTTGCTTTGGATGTTCAGTATCAGAGATGTTAGTGGGGATTCAAAGCTCCCGGCTGTAATTGCGTGAGGCAGATTAGCTCTTTGGACATACATATGCATGAAACATCATAAATAGAAAGGTTATTCTTGGGATTCCACTCAGCCATCTAGTAAACAGTCTCTATCACAGAGCAGAGAAAGAAAACTGAACAAAGGAGAGATGAAAGACTGTAAATTTGGAACCTATTCACATTCAATCATTGATAGTGGAGCTTCCTAAAATATTAGTGATTGAATTATAATTGCAGTTACACTAGGAGAATTTCTGCAGTACTAGTTTCCTGGGAAATGCCAAATACTCCCATCATTTCCGTCTGCATAACCTCAAAGGCAAGACTCCACACCTGGATTTGCTACGCTTTTTAAAGATGAAAGGCCCAGGAAAAGGCGAAAAAATTACAGTCAGCAATAATGTGATACAAAAGAAATGAATGCTGTGAACTCACTGTATCTCAAAGATGGGGCTATGTGCTGGAGGGAAGCAAATTTCTCCTCTTTTAGAAAAATAAGGACTAATGGGCTTTACAACCACATCTCCTTGGGGAAATTGGGAAAACAAGAGGGAAGATTCTCTTATTCCCAAATCTGAGTAAAATTATCTGCTTGTTTTTAATGGATTTTAAATGGAGGCCATTCACTGTCATAAATGTGCATTGTTTCTGTTGTGCTCCTCTCTCTTCTTCTCCCCTTTCCCTCAAAACTGCCTGGTTGAGTGAGTACTGCTGGAAAATAAATGTCCCAGGTGGAAAAAATGGAAAGCAGACGTCTTTTCTCCCCTTTACAAACTGCTGGCAAAGAGGGCAGAAAAACTCTGTTGATGCAGAACAAAATCAGCTCAGATAAACTGATGCTGTCATTTCTGACAGTAGTTTAAAAAAAAAAAAAAAAAAAGAAACGGTTGTAAAATATAAATTTCTTAAAATACATTCCTGGAAGTAACTATGTTTTACATAGACCTGTAAGATGATGCATAGCAACCATCTTTGGAAGATTCTTTTGAAAACCTGAAAATTACTTCAAATTATCACATTGAGCTAGGCTATTTGTACTGAACTGTCATGTACTTGCAGGCAGAATACCAAAGGTTTCTGTGTCAAATACAAATACAGAATGAAAAGGCAGTTCCTGTCTCAAAGAACGCAACGTCTAACTTTTATTCCCAACTTCTGATAACGTCTGTCAGTGCCAGTGTATGAATTGAGGGCAGTTCAATAAAATCATGATAAAAGATGCTCGGTGCATGAGAGCTCTCTGCTGAAAGATGCTGGTGGATGAAAAAAGAGGAAGGTTCAGTGACCGTAAACCCAAAGTCCATGTTTCCTGATATAACTCAAAGCAGAGAAATTCTTCGCTATTCGCTCCTACCCCCATCTGTCCTCAATGCCTTAAGCCAATTTTTTTTTTTCACCCAGAGTCACTTTTAAAGTCTATTTGCTCACCCCTCTCTTTGGGAGTTTCTTTCCATCATTTTGTTTCATGTTCATTCACAGTTTCTTCTTCTCCAATGGTGCAAATTAAGCATAGCCCTGGCAGAGTTAACAGAGCGGCACCAATTTGCACCATTGAATGATTTGGGTTTGCTGAGTTAAAAACAAAGATGAGCTTGTCAGCTTTCCAGCCCATCTCCCCGCCGCTACAGGATTGTTCTCCATAATGCATTTGCAAGTACTTTCCCTAGTTAAATTTAAATGGCTTGAGCTCTCTCTGTGTCCCTTGAGAGATTTCCTTGCCAAGTTGTAGAGCTCACCGTTATGAAATTTATTCTGCCATTTCATTAATTTTTCCTTTTTTTTTTTTTTCCCCCCTTTTTGCTAATAGCTACATGCTCTTGAACAAATCATGCTTTCAGTCCTTACCAAGCCCATACCAGCCATGTTTTCACCCCAGCTCTCTCAGCTTAACTATGTTTCTTTGCAAAGAGCCATCTTTCCCAGTCTGAATTGCCTTTCTCTGATTTCATTACTGCAAAGCACCGAGGACACGGTGCTTTGCAATCCTTTTGAGCTGAGATTAGTGCACAGCTTAATAACTGCTCCATCCTCTCCGAAAGCATCAGGGATTTGATTTGATCACTGGAAAATAAATGTATATTGCTGAAGCCAAACAGCACAAGGACAAGGCATGGATTCAAACTTCAGCATGGAGATGTGTCAGGGAAGGTCATGGGGGGGATTAGGAAAAGGTTCTTCACCAAAGGGTGGTGGACATGAAACAGGCTCCCCAGGGCAGTGGGCATGGCACCAAGCTGCCAGAATTCAAGGAGCATTTGGATACTGCTCTCAGACATCGGGTTTGAATTTTGGGTGGTTTATGTAGAGCCAGGAGTTGGACTCAGTGATCCCTGTGGGTCCCTTCCAACTCGGGATGTTCTATCGTTGTAGGAAAATAGTTAACCACAGGCTTGGAGCTCTCACTTAAGGGCAGTCAGTTTCTGTGCAATGCTTAAATTTGAAACAAATATTTCAGTTCTATGCTAGGTCAAAGCTCGAGGGGGAGGCTGCCTCTTCCTGAGATGTCTTTTCCTTTGCTGATCCCTGTGACCTTTCCTTCCAGAGCCCGATTCGGAAGCAGCTCCCTCCACCTGCCTCTCTCCTTTCTGCTCTTTCTCCCCTCTCATATGTGCTCCTTTCCTCCTCTCTCCAGGTGGTATGCACGCTGGTGGCGGCTTTCTTGCACTTCTTCTTCCTCTCCTCTTTCTGCTGGGTGCTGACTGAGGCCTGGCAGTCCTACATGGCCGTGACGGGTCGGTTACGGAACCGCATCATCCGCAAGCGCTTCTTGTGTCTCGGATGGGGTGAGGATTGTGGGTCTGCATAGAAGCTCCATTGGGCCAGGGGAGAGAAAAAAAAAACAAACCAACCACGTTGTTCCATCCTAGCATGAAGATCAAAGAGTATTCCAGATTGATGCTTAGTTTGACACCCTTAGGTGTGTCAAAAAAGGACTGAGATAGTTGAAAATGAGCAAAAGCCAAAAGCTGCTATCTCCACCCAAGAGCAATATGAAGGAGATGAGCTGGGAAGGGGTTGTATGTTCATTCCAAGGGCACAGTGAGGGCTGGAGGGTTTCTCCTGGCTCTGGCTTTCTTCCCTGCTTCTCTTTTATTTTTCTCTCACTGTCTCCTTCCATGTGCGACCCGGGGAGAAGCAAGCTCTGAAATGCTGTCTCCATGGCAGCAGGGCCTTTCATAGACAAATAAACTATGAGACCAGTGCAGATGCTTGTAACTAATTTTCCTCCCTCTGCCTCTTCCGTATGTTTAATTTATTAGCTTTAAATGATGCATTCTGTAGTTGAAAACAAACGCAAACTCGTAACCTGGGCTCTCAAAGCAACGTGAAGCTTGTGTTTGAAAGGAGCGACTGAACAAAAAGTTGCTCAAAAGCAAGCAGAGGAAAAAAGAGAAAAAGAATCAGAGAGCACTGTACTTCTAAGCTGCATTAGTGGCTCATTTCACTACTGAAGTCGAGCATTTCGCCCTAGGCAAGATATTTCCAACGGTTATGAAGGGCCCTGATGTGATTTATTCTTGCACATCAAGAGTCATCCTCCTTCCAGCACCTGCATCTCTTTAAGTTTTGCTTAGGAAACAAAACAAATGGTGGGACTGAAATTACAAGCCTGTAACCACACACATGCAAAACACAGGCTCTGTGTGCTTTTCTGTGCTTGTGCATATGTTCTAATACAAACACTGTAGGTATGACTGGAGGAACATCAGGGATATCAAATGCAAAAGACTGACAGCTTCTCTAGGTAATAAAGGTAATAAAAAGGGATGTTTTCTTCAATCTGATTTATAAATGCTGGGACAGATGAGAGTGTTAGCCGAGGGAATTTTGGATGAGCGACATTCATAATTGTAATTTGTACAGATTCAAGGGAAAAAAAAGCCTGCGTGTGTAGGAGCATAATTTGCACTGTTAGTAAAATGTAGCTATTCTTGGGCTAGGATGCGCTGGCTGATAAATGGTGCATAATAACCATTTGGAATAGGTTAGGACACAAAGTGAAGAACACTCTCACCTATTAAAGCAGCAAGGGAATTTCTGGTATTTAGCATCCTGCTCGATTTCCCAGCTGTAGTGCTGGGATTAATGGCGTCTCTAAGAGGGCAGAGGACGTAAATAAGTTTTCAGGAGCATAATCTGAAATAATTATCACAGTCAATGAGTTGATGGTTGGGTTAGATGATCCCAGTGGTCTTTTTGAACCTTTGTGATTCTGTGATTCTGTGAATTCACTTTGTAATGGGCTGATCCTCCCCCACTCCCCCTTTTGCTTATTAACATTTTTCCAAGCTCTTGTGGGAGAACTTTGCCAAGTTCTCAGCTGTAGCTCATTGAAGTTGCTGTGGTTTTCATCAGCAGTGAGGTTTACTCCCAGTTTCCTGTTCTCCTCTTGTGTGTGCAATTTTGCCTTTTCAGAAAAGAGGGGTTTTTTTTGCAATTAGAAAAATATAAAGTTATTTAGACATGCAAACTGTTCCCTAGAAACAGATCAATCGGCACATTTAGTCCCAGTGAAAAAGAAACAATTTGGTTAGTCTATTTATGACCATGCCATTGTTTCAATTGCATTTTTAATGTTGCCCTGGCTAAGGCTCTGACAGGATCTTCAGTTGTTTGTAACACTTATGGCTTTTGTAGTCATTATTATCAAATGAACTTTTTCTAATGGGACGTGATGATCTCGTTATGTGATTCTCCTGCTGTCCTGACAGAAAAAAATCTTCAAATCAGGTTTCCTATGCATTTTTTATTATTATTATTTTTTTTTGAATTATGACTGTAGCACTCACTTTCTGCACAAACCCCTCCAAATTTGGCCACTGACAGCATGAGTGACTGCACAGAGGTCTGATACAGAGCACGCACAGCGTATGGCACAATCCGGTTTCTTTCAAATAGTCAAGAATAGATTAAAAGTTTATTGGAAATATTTGGATGTGTCCATTTTTAATCTGATCACATCCCAAGGCAAAGGATACAGCAGTCCTCACTGCTCTGCTCGTTGGCTTAACTACCATCGTGTAGCTCCCCTCTCCGATAAATGCAGCTTGTACATCTGATGAGTTCACAGCCTAAGTGTGCATTTCTGCATAATTATCACGTCTAAGAGAAGTACTTTGCGAGGAACAAGTTGCTATTTTGGGCAGAGTCTTAGCCGACATTCTTCCTTCTGGAGCTTCATGCATCATGTTCTACTCTTAAAAAAGCCCTTTATGACTTCTTAGTGTGCATACCATGGGATGCCACCCTGATGTCATTACAGCGAATACCATGCAGGTTTATATGTCCAGAGTATCCAGATGAGGTGTGAAGAAAGCTCAGCAAGATAGAAAATAGTCATTACAGAACTTTTTTAAAAAGAGATATTCTGAAACCCCCCTGCTCAATGACTTTGGGCTGCTCAAACATGAGCTCTGCTTGGATGTCTCATATGGGAAGAGAAACTCTTTTCTTTATGATAACTCTCAAATTGGAACAGGCTGCTTAGGCAATCAGTGAAGTCCTCATCCCTGAAGTTGTTCATGAGCTGTGGAGATGTGGCACTTAGGAGCATGGTTTAGTGGGCATGGTGATGATGGGTTGGTGGTTGGACTAGATGATCTCAGTGCTCTTTTCCAACCTTAATGATTCTATGAAATTCTTTCTTTTCCAGACTACTCAGCCTTAACACCTCCCAACTATCTGCTGACCCTCACAGTTAATCAACTTTGCATCAATCTATATTGCTGAGTAACCACCCTGTCAGCAGAGTTGTTTGGATACTGTGTCTGGAAAGCCCTACAGACTACAGCATCTTCTACAGCTGCCTGCTATGACCTCTACAGCACACAAATTAGGGTCTTGTCAAAAAGCACTAATCCTAGCTGGCTACTGAGCCTGCTAATTCCTAATGGGATTTGCCCATCTTTAGCATTGAGACAGCTTAATGCTTTGTGTTACAAGTAGTAGGACTATAAAAAGCCACACAGAGCCCTGCATAGCTGAAGAGCCAGATGTTCCCAGACCACACCCAGACGTTTTTATAGGGAAAGGAAAGAGCCAGGCTGGGGATAGTGAATCAGAGAAGTACTCAATCTCCTCTGTAGATCTTAGAGCAGTACACCAGGCAGGAATAGTAAGGATAAGTAGGCTGTTAACAGGATACAACATCTTTTATTAGTTCAAATTGTGCCTAGGTGTTCAGAAACCAAACCCTATCAATAGTTTTAAGTTTCAATCCATCATTTCATGATAACCAGCAGGTTTTTGTTATATTTCTTCCTCACCGTCATTTTTTTGGAGATTTTAGCATTAAGATCAAGGACATAGCTTCACCCCCTTATGAACCTGAAATGAGACCCCATGCTGGTATTGTTAACTCATGACATCACGAAGATAAATTGCATACCATAAGCATCAAACAGCCTCCAAGGCACAAACTACTCATCCTTTGTAGCACTCATAATGAAGTGTGCCCTCTCTCCAAGGTGGCTGTTTTTCCTTAGTTTGTTTCCCCTTTTGGGTGCAAAAGGGGAGCAGCTCTCTGGCGTAAAGTAAGTACTCTGGTTTGCAGAAAGACCTGATATTCAGATGCTTCTTTCCATTGTGGGAAAGAGGGACTTGCTCCATTATTGTAGAATCATAGAACAGCTTGAGTTGGAAGGGGCCTCAAGGATCATCAAGTTCCAACCCCCTGTCACAGGCAGGGCCACCAACCTCCAGATCTGATACTAGACCAAATTGCCCAGGACCCCATCCAACCTGGTCTTGAACATCTCCAGGGATAGAGCATCCACAGCATGCAGGGATATAGCTGCAGAGGGGGAACACTGTTCCCATTTCCTGCTCTATCTCATTTGGAGCAAGATTTGAACCTGAGTTGTTCACATATTATGTTAAGAGCAAACACAGCTTTTAATCTCTGCCTTGCTAGTTCTTTTGGGTTAAGTGGTGCCTGAATATTCCACCCCCAAGAAATGTCCTGGTATATTCCTGGCTGTTCTGCGTCCCTAAGAATAAAATAAATGAATTTTATGCATCTGCATGTACTATCATTCCCTGCACAACTGCTGAGACCACAGCAGGATACGAGCTGATTACAGCTGACAGCATTAACTTCATTAGCAGACGTAACAAAGGTTCATGCTTCTGGCTCTGAAGGTCCTCAATTCAGACTCTGCCAAAGGCCCAGGCTTGGACAGATGGTGCTAGAATAACACAGGGAGAAATGGGGTATATTAAGTGGTTGAGTTGGAGCAGAGCTGCACATATGTTAAAATAACCAATTTTCTCTTGTTTCATTTTCCATAGGGCTCCCCGCCTTGGTGGTTGCCATTTCTGTGGGATTTACTAAAGCCAAGGGGTACGGCACCGTGAACTAGTGAGTAATGGGGCTCTTCTTCCTACTCTTTTTTTCCAGTCTCACCTCCCATCATTTTATCAAAAAAACAGTCACTGGCCTGCAGGAACAAAGGTAGGAGCTAAATTCTCCTTGGCTGCCCATGGGAGTAGGAATGATAGGAACTGAGGGAGCCTTCTGACATCCTCAATCCATCAGTTCATCTGAATGCTGTGCACTTGTCTCATCCCTGCCCAAATGTCCAGGGGAAACCTTAGGATAGCAAGTCTTCAGAGAAGGACAGAGAAGCAACTCTCTTAGTTCAGTCTGAACAGGGGGGGACGTTTGCATCATAAAGATGAGAATGCCAACAGTCAGCATTTAGATTTTATCTGCATTTGCTTCTGAATCATCTCTAATAGAATACCAGCAGGAATTAGGTACTGACTGAAAATTGTGTATTCTTTTATAAACAAATTCATGGGAACTGGTTAAATGAATGGCATGGTGGGGATGGGTTGATCTCTCCTCTCCTCTCCTCTCCTCTCCTCTCCTCTCCTCTCCTCTCCTCTCCTCTCCTCTCCTCTCCTCTCCTCTCCTCTCCTCTCCTCTCCTCTCCTCTCCTCTCCTCTCCTCTCCTCTCCTCTCCTCTCCTCTCCTCTCCTCTCCTCTCCTCTCCTCTCCTCTCCTCTCCTCTCCTCTCCTCTCCTCTCCTCTCCTCTCCTCTCCTCTCCTCTCCTCTCCTCTCCTCTCCTCTCCTCTCCTCTCCTCTCCTCTCCTCTCCTCTCCTCTCCTCTCCTCTCCTCTCCTCTCCTCTCCTCTCCTCTCCTCTCCTCTCCTCTCCTCTCCTCTCCTCCCCTCCCCTCCCCTCCCCTCCCCTCCCCTCCCCTCCCCTCCCCTCCCCTCCCCTCCCCTCCCCTCCCCTCCCCTCCCCTCCCCTCCCCTTCCCCTCCAAGTCCATGAGCCCAGTTTATAAAGAGGAGGTACTGAGCTAATGGATGGAAGCTCTAAATATTTCTGCTTTCTTTCCTGTGAATAGACTGGTGTGAACTGGTGCTAAAAGCTTGGTAGATCTTTTCCCATGAATGCAGCACCAGTTAGCATAAGACAACACAAAAGAGCCTTGGAAAGAAGGAGGAAATGTGCAGATGATCATTCCCTGTCTCACTGCCCTGAATTGTGCATGCCAGCACCTCCTGACCCAGAACAAAGTCTCCCAGCCTGCAGCAAAAAGGGTGTCAGAACATAACAAAACCTGCCAGGCTCCTTTGCTCTCAGATTGGCACATCAACGAGGTGTCCCACAAGATGTGCGTTGACCTTCCTTCATTCCCAGGGTACACAGGTTTAGTGGGCAATATTGGTAGTAAGTGTACAGTTGGACTAGATGATCCTAGAGGTCTTTTCCAACTTTAATGACTCTATGATTAACTAGAGCAGCTCCTCATTTTGCTGCCAGTCTTCTGAATTCTTTTAGCCCTTTTTCTGTTTCTCCTCGCATCCAGGGGCTGGCTGCTGCCTTCCTCTCTGCCTGTATGGCTGGCTGGCTGGCTGCCCAGGAGTGGCAGGGGATCCTGTGCTCCCAGCAGGAGCCACAGACTCAGGAACACAATTTCTTAGCCCTGCTGTCAGGGTGCTTGTCACTGAAATAGGAAGGTATCTCAGGCATTGCATCATGCTCCCACACTGCTCCTTTCCCAGCCAGCCTGTCCATTCCTCTCCTCTGCAAGTTCCTGTGATTCATCAGCCATGACTGCTGCAGGGCTTCATGAGATGCTCAGTGAATTTGCACATGTGCACTCAGCTCTTTTCCATAGGAAAAACCTTCCGCGTACATGCTGTGTCCCTATTGCCATGATGTGCAGAATATAAGCACAGAAAACAGCCTCCAGACACACATTTGTAGCACTAACGCCTTGCTGCGATTCCTGCTGTTGGTTTTACCAAGAGCCATCTTAGAGTGAACTCAAACCCAGCACTATCCCAAGCAGCATGCTGCAGGCACCTGTTAAGCAGTCCTTGCTCTGATTCCATGCTACAAGGCACACACAGGCCCATGCTGCTTCTCCAGGCTGGTTTATGAGCAGCTTTGCACCTGAGCTTCATGTTCTTAAAACATGAAGCAAACATCAGTAGACCAAGACACAGGGTGACCCTACACTGCAGCACACTTTTCTTTTTTTTTCCTCTTCAGGAGGTTTAAAAGCTCTCTTATATTGATGCGTTGGTTTTACCTTCCTACTAGAACGAAATCAATATTATACACCAGTAATTTCAGAGCTGAACTTGAAAACTTGGTCAGACAAAGAAATCAGATTTAACAGTGTTTAACGCTAAAGACAAACAGAATACAGAATAGAATCTTGTTCCAGGATCATTTTGGTTTCTGACCACTGCAAAAGGGTGCGTGGTCATTGCAAAACTTGGATCTGGAGAATAGAGGCTCTTTCACTTTTTAACTAGTATAGGGCATGCAGGGGGCATTTCATATGGGCAGTAATAGACCTTCAAGGTTTCATTTTACTGAACAAAACAGAAGACATTAGCCTTAACATGTCCCTTTCTGTAACTAAAGGGACAAGAGCTAATGTGGTGGCCCACAAAGGGCTTTACATTGTCATTCAAAATTCTTCCAACTCTACTTCATCCAGCTTTGTCCTGGTCATTGTAGGCATTCTAGGATGGATGTAGCTATGGGATGAAGCTATTCTGTAATGATGACAGACAACTGAGAAGTAACCTGGAATCCTGCTCCACTGAGACATGCTAGCAGTTGAAGGGTTGCTCACGTCTCCAAGTTATATTGCAGGGAAGTCAGAGACTGCTCTAAGCATGGGAAGACCAGAGATAACATCTACACTTCAGCTGGCCAGATCAGGCACCAATTTTTAAGTAGAGGGGAGGGATTCAAATTAAAAATCAAATAGATACACTTCATAGTGAAGAATTTCTTCCTAATATCTAATCTGAATTCCACTCCACCATTGTCCCTGCTATATTGCTGTACTCTCTGATAGATACCCTTTCCAGCTTTCCTTTAGGTACTGGAAGGCCACTTTGAGGTCTCCTCAAAGTCTTTACTATTTCAGGCTGAGCAACTCCAAGTTTCCCAGCTTGTTTTCATAGGAGAGGTGCTGTAAACCTTGAGCATCCTTGGACTCACCAGACACTAATAAATGCCTTTTCACCAGTACTCCAGAGACTGACTTTGGATCGCTAAAGCTTGAACTGAGCAACTGAGGTTGTGCTACTGAGGTAGCTGAAATTCATCTCTTTCCCCACAAGAGAGCTCATAGGAATTGTTATCAAAGAGCAGTGCCAGGAAACAGCAAATTTCCAGGGGTCCTTCTTTGCATCAGGGCTGTGGGGTATAGTCAGGAAGGTCTTGTTGGAAGTCAGCTCTTTGCAGGACCAGGGCAAAAACCCTCCATCTCACACCTTTATCATAGCAGAGAGGTGGTGACCAGGGAGGTGGTGCTTGGAATTATCTCCTGTCCCTGGAGATATTCAAAGTCAGATTGGGCAGGGCTCTGAGCACCCTGTAAATGGCTCTAGCTGTAAATACTGCTGTTCATTGTAGGAGAGTTGAACTAGATGACTTTTAAAGGTCCCTTCCAACTCAAACAATTATGATACACAAAACAATCAGATGCGTGGTGAGGTGGTCTTTGGTATCGGACTCAAGAGCTGCTGTCAATCTGGGAAGCACTGCTTGGAAATGGTAGCTGATCATTGTTAAACTACTCACTTTCTTCCAATGGTAATTTTGTTTAAGAGATCTCCAAAGAGATCCCTTTGCAAGTACTCTTAGTGAAAAGCAAATATTTTTGTGCCTTGAAAAGACAGGAATATAAGTGTCTCAACTAGACTAGCATGTTACTGGAGTTGGCTGTCAGTTCTCCTTCTCAAATACCACTTCTTCCTTTCTTTGCTGTCAGCCACCACTTCTGACAGTTTTGGAAGGAAACACTTTGATGACATGCTGTGACAGGGAGATCAGACAGTCAGAAAGGATAAGGACCAGTGCTTGGTGATGTGTGAACCCAACTTCAGAAAGCCCAAGGAGGGGGGAGAGGGGCTGCTGGGGACCTGATGGGAATAAAAGCCCTCGTTTTGCCATGTCCTCATCGCTAACTGAAATGCAGGACTGTCTGCTCCCTTCTCCAAGCAAGCTGTCTATTTCCTTTCTACTTGCAAGGGTTCCGGGAAAAAGGTTCTTAAAGTTAGGATTAAACATTGAAGCAAAAGATTTGGGGGCAAGGACAGCAATTTGGGAGCCCACCTGGTTCTCCCTCTGTCCTGTCTTTGCGTTCATGAAGACTTTCAGTCATCACAGCCCTCCAACACTGTATTCTCATTTCCTCCCTCCATGCCTGATTATTCATTTTATTATTACACCTGCTCAGACAGTGTCTCAGAGAGCAACTTGTTATCAGGAAGAAATCAGAATTGATTAAATTAACATGTGGTAGCTTTAATTTAGAAATAAACAGGATTCAGGACTTGGAGAAAGTCAGAACATCCTGCTTTCAATTTTCAATTTGAAATGCTTTGTGTTGGTTTTTTTTTTTTCCTCCATATGTTCTGAATTTTAAGGTGAAAAATAACATAGTTGGAAGTCAGGTCTGATACAAAAACAATTGAAGCCGATCAACAAAATTGAAATGTCTCCAGGAAGGCTTTGTTTCCTGGGAGAAGTCAGAAAGGCAGTGTTTCTTTTGATGCAGAATGAAATGATATTGCTGAGAGTACGAGCACATAAATGAATCACTGCAGGGTTAGCTGGTTTAAGAGCTTTGAGGAAGTCCTTGTTCCATTGTGGTTTCCTGCTCTTATCCATTGGTAAATGCATGGTACTTTACTGTTGAAACAGGATTACTCCATTGCACATTAACTCCAGGGTACTGCCATGTCTAAGCATGCAAACTTTCCATGGGGTTGCTGACATAGTGTGAATTCTCATCTTCTCTTGCTCTAAGGTACCAAGTATCCATACTCTAAATTGCTGCATTCCCCATGAAATGAAAATCCAGCTCCAGTGCTGATTTAACTGTTCACGACTGTCACAGAATCACAGAATGGTTGAGGTTGGAAGGAACATTTGGAGGTCAAGCAGGGACACCTATAGGAAGTTGCCCAGGACAATGTCCAGATGGATTTTGAAGATCTCTAAGGAGGGACACTCCACCACTTGTCTAGGCAACCTCCTTGATCACCTTCACAATAAAAAATTGTTTCCTTAAAAAAAACTTTTTCCTTCCTGCTTTTATGTTCAAACGTGAAAAGTGTCTACCTGACCATCCTGTCACGTTCAGCTGATGAAAAACAGATATTTCTCTTATCTGTTTTTCTTTAGAGCAGGTTTGCCACTGTCCCTGGTGGTGTTCAAGAAGCATCTGGATGAAGTGCTACAAGATATGGTTTTGTAGCTTAGTGGGTAGTAATGGTGACAGGAAGATGGTTGGACTAGATGATCTTGTAGGTCCTTTCCAACCTTGTGATTCTATGGGGATTTCAGTGCATAGTGAGGTCTGCATGTGGATGTACAGTGCAGTAGAATTTCCATAGAGATTCCTGTATCACATTTATAGTGTTAACCTGAGAGATGGGAGGTCTCCATCTGATCTAGGTGCATTGATTGCACGAGTCTATGATTCTGTGATTATTCAAGTGGTGAAAGTCTGGTCAATGCAGTCAGTGGAGTTCAGTGAAAGACTCCTTTGGATCTCCACTGAAGAGAAATGTCATCAAGGCCTCCTGGATTCCATAATAGGCACTGACATGATAGATATCAGTGTTTAGTGAGAAAATTCCCTTGGGCTCTGTAGGCACCAGGCAGATTAGGAGCCTAAATTCCACAGAAAGTCAATGAAGAAAGGGGAAATTTGATAGTGATAGGACAAGGAGGAATGGCTTGAAATGAAAAGAGATTTTGATTAAATATTAGGAGGAAATTCTTTATTCAGAGGGTGGTGAATCACTGGCATAGGATACCCAGAGAAGTTGTGGATTCTCGATCTCTGGAGATGTTCAAGGCCAGGTTGGATGGAATCATGGGCAGCCTGATCTGGAGGATGGCAACCCTTCCCACAGCAGGGAGTTTGGAACTAGATGAACTTTAAGATCCCTTCCAACCCAAGGCATTCTATGATTCTCAGGCTGTGTGATGTGAGGGAGGAGCAACATGTTGGTTTCCAAAGGAGGCATGACAATACCTCACTTTCAGATTAAGAACATCCACTTAAGCAGCCCAGTGAATTCCCACCTTGCTGCTGAGCTGTGAAATTTCCCCCATGGCAGCAAGCCCAGAGGGAGGATCCAGGAGCAGAAATGTACCATGCTTCTGGACCCGAGCTCCCCCTAGGCCTACTGGTTAGCAAATGAACAAATCTGCTCTTTTGCCTGAGCGAGCATGACAAGAGAATTATCTTGCTCACAAAGTAATGCTGTAGCTTCCAGCAGGACCTGGTCTGAAACAGAGCATCGCATGAATTTTGCATGCATTCCTCTGTCAACAATCAAATGATAATCAAACATGGCTCTGCGGGCAGACCCCCGGGCAACTGGGCCTTTGTGCAAGTACAGGAGAAACAAAATGCAAAACTTGCTGTAAATTCTGAGACTTTTTTACCGTGGAGTATTAGCTCCTGAGATCAACTCCACAGGCGAAGGAAGGCAGCAAAACATGCATCTTTTTAATGGTGGTGCAAGCGACCAAATAATTTTCTTTTCTTTCTTACTTTTCCAGCTGCTGGCTGTCGTTAGAGGGAGGTCTTCTCTACGCCTTCGTGGGACCAGCTGCTGCTGTTGTTTTGGTATTTGAGCATGTCTGAAATCTCTTTGTTTTATTTTCATTTTTAATTTTATAACACTTACCTCCTTCTTTCAACCCAAGAGTGTCTCTCTGTCTTCCTACTCTTGTTTTTAATAACTTTCTCCTTCAGGAAGAAAACACAGAGTATTAGAAGCCAGCAATTTGGGATGGGTTTAAGTCTGAAATGCAGTGTACCTCAGCAACCAGCCTTCTACCTCTGTCCTCTCTGGAGTTCCCTAGACATCTGGATAAAGCTTTAGCTTTTTATTGGCCTATCTGGATGGAAGTGCAGAACGGTGGTGGAAAATTATGACATTAACTCCTTCAGAATCTACTGTTACTGGCTGCTCTTGGACCAAGTAGGGTCTCCACTGACAGCATTTATTCTTCATTTGTCCCAGATGTCCATGGAATTTGAATAGCTTCATTGCACTCAAGTGAAATGGAATTCTTTGAAAAACAATGCTGAGGAGATCCTTTATGGCTCCAAAAACATCAAGTTTGCTTCTTGTTCACAGAAATGGTGTAGTTCAAGTAGGCATTCATTAACTCTGTCCTGCTGTCCTCCTGTCCCCTATCCCTTGGCTCTAACCCAAAACCAAAGCCTGTCTCAGTCAGTTACTATCTGAGTTGAAGGTGTCACTGAAGTGATGACAGACCTCTCATCAAGATTCCCTGCTGTTGAAGCCTCACTGATCATGAGAAATCTTGACTGTCAACGTTCAAAGACTTTGTAAACTGCTGGTCCCTTTAGGAAATCCCTTCTGCAGCAATTGCAGACACATTTAATGACACTTGTAGACCCATCTAAGTGGAAGTCTGTTTTTTCTCTTCAACCCAATGTTTTGTTCCAGTGGAGGAGCTGTATGGTCTTGTCTCATTTGCCCTGTAGAATCCCATAGGAATGGAACTGTTGACATTTGCAGTTTCTTTTTTGGATCTGTTTTTTGTTTCAGGCAGTGCTGAGGGGGATAACTGCCCTGTAGCAGGAGCAGGCTTACAGGAGAATAGCTACACAAAACCTCTTGCTGCCTCTATTCTTACTGCTGTCACTGCACATCAAGCCACCATGGTGTCATCATGACGTCAAAGAAACAAGTCATCAGTTGCCCCTCTTCTACAATAAAGCAAAGCTTTTCTCTCTTAGAGTCATTCTTTAGCATTGATACAACACATAGCTGAGCCTTCGGATAGCCATCAGCAAAGAGTGGGAATATGCAGATGTACATGCTAAGTCATTAGATTTCTGTAGGCATGTGATAGTCGGATTTTGTTCAGTAATGTTGCTGATGGGCTTAGAGTCTTCCTTATTGCTGGAATAATTGACAGCAGCATTAAGTGGCTTAGTGTTTTCAGATGAACTACCTCTTTGCTCAACAACCTAATAACAGATAGCTCTGGCTCAGTGGCTCGGGTGTTCAATAGACAGCCGTGATTAGAAGGGAGTGAACTATTGTAGTGCCTGGAGAAAGAGCAGTCAGTCTCCTGCCTGTTTTGCTTTTGTTGTGCCAACAACAAGGGAAGTAATCCTTCAGCTTTCCCTCCCCTGCTTCCATTTGGCATCTCTGTTTTCACTCATCATCAAAGATGGAATTGGAGATAACCTTACAGTGAGGTCAACACCTGCAGATGCTGGTTCATACAGAAGGTTTTAGGAAGTGGTGAGTCATCTCTGGAGGTGTCTGTCTCTTTTCATTGCCTAGAGAAGGCGCCCATACATCTCATTTATACTACCTGACTCATTGCTAGCTAAATGAGAAGCAAATGATGCCCAAGAGAGGTATGAGGTAGTGTACCTATAATCCTGAGGAACTTGGGGACAAGGAGGAGGAATAAACATTGCACACTTTTTTATAAATGGAAACCTGAGCTGACAAAACTTCCACTATGGCTTTGTAGCAGAGCATAGGGTGGAATACACGGTTCTCAAGCATGCACTGTGTATGAGACCAGACAGTTGTCTCCTTTGTGCATGCTTTGTCCTGATTTCAGGTTGGCCACGTCAGAGATGGAGGGTCAGTCCACCTTGGCCCCGTATGAGGACAGTGAAGCAGTGTGAGGGATATGCAGCTGTACTACTACTCAGGGCAGGATTGCTCCAGATAATCCATCTGCTCTTGTGTAAGGATCACAGAACAAGATGGGACTTGGCTCTGCACCTGAGCTAAGCAGCTCTTTCTCACCCAGAACTCTGAGGATTCGTTGGCATCCAAATGACTTCGCACACAGCTGACTTGGCTCCAGCTGGGTTTATCATCTATGCTTTTAACTTTACGAATCCCAGGACATTTAAATTCAGGGCTGCTGCAAGTGGTTTTACACTTCTAACTCAGGTGAAGCACCCTGATAATGCACAGGTTGAAAGCCTGTTGCAGAGATGCAATTACAGAGCTGCAGTTCTTCATCTCTCCTGCCATAAATGAATGATGACGAAGACTATTGTGCCAAACCCTAGTAGGTATGCAGCCTGCAATACTTCAACCTCATATTGTACCTTAAAGAAGAGGACCTCATATGCTCAGAAGCCTCCAGCATGGTGAAGAAAGACATGTGAATTGCAAGTGTGCTCATAAGTGTGCACTTAACTGGGGTTTGTTTTCTTGCTGATCCTTGGCTGAGTTACTGTGTGTGACTTGCCAGCACTGTGTCTATAAAACAAAACAATGGTGTGTTCTAGAAATGGACTGACAGCTGTGGAAGGCATTCCACTCACCCAACAGCTGATACAAAAGAAAATAACTGCTATTTGGGAGCTCTTCCATTTGCTGCCAGCTGTAGACTCCACATCAGAAAGCTGGGTTGTGTCCTGATGAAATCAGCAGAGCAAACTCAGAAGGGATGTTCAGTCTTGAGAATGATTTTGGCATCTAGATGAAGGCTTAGTGTGCAGAAATGTCTTTCCCATGGGCTGTGTGTTCTTTGCTCGTTTGATGGTTGGAGTAGATAATCCTAGTGGTCTTCTTCAACTTTAGTAATTTCTGTGATTCTATTAGTTGTTCCTTAGGACTGCTTCTCAAGGGTGTTCTAAACTCATCCAGGCTCTTACCTAACATCTAATATCACATCTATCTGAATTTGATCTGAATTGTTTCCTTGCAAGCACAACGTGCAGAAGAGTACATCTAGTACCTCGTTCTACCAACACCAGCTGTTTCACTGGCAACAAAACCAGGAGAATGTCACTTTTTTCCACCATCAGCACTGTGCCCGTAGGAAGAGGTGATGCTTGTGTATCACTTAAGTGGTTATGTTCAGAGGTTGCTGAGGTTTGCATGGGGTTTGTAAAACAGATGCAGCTGGCAGTGGTGAATGGAATCAAAATGGAGCACTGAGGAGTTCAACATCACTTTGAAAGACCTTAGCTCTGCACAGCTTGTATTTCCCTGTGAATTTCATACCTGACTGATACAGACATCTGTGCTCTTACCCTAACAAAGCAGAACGAAGGGCTGTGTAAAGTTGCTTTGACTACTAATTTCTTGGAAATGGATAGATGGCTAATCCATGAGCTGTGCAATCTGCAGTCTTTCTCAAGCTATCCTAACATAGCAGCTGATATTTCTGCTTACTCAAGTGCCTCTCCATCTCTTAATTCTGAGAGCAGCAGTGGTGCTTCACTGATCAGGAATGATGACTATCCATCTGGATCATACCACGCTATCCTATTAGTGCTGCTGCTTTTGGACCACAGATTCTAAAAAAAAACACTTTTGAAATTGTGTCATGCCACTTCTCTCCCCTGCATTGGCCACTTTCAATTTGTGTTATCCTGAAAAAAATAGTTTTATGCTTTGAGTTTGGCTCAGTCTTGAGCATACATTTGACCTGATCTAGCTGCAGATGTCACTCTTAATTGCAGGGGAGTTAGACTAGGTGACCTTTAAGGGTCCCATCCAACTCAAATGATTCTGTGATTTTATGAGCCCTGTAGCATTTTGAGCCCTTTACAGCCTTGTCCTGGCCTGTGCAGACCTCTCTGAGCTGCTGCCAGCTGCATTCTGAGCTTTCCTGAACTCAGATTCATGCCCAAGGGAGGTGGGATGGTAAGGGGGTAAGAGGGGTGGTGGCCTGCAGAGATGTGATTGTTACTCAGCTTTGGGAAGGAAAAAGGGCTCAGCTTGCCCTTTTGTTCCTTCTGTACTGCTGAGTGTGATCTGTCCCACCTGAGAACAAAACTGTGTGTTGTTTTTCTTTCAACAGGTGAACATGGTTATTGGCATTCTGGTTTTTAACAAACTTGTATCCAAAGATGGAATAACAGATAAGAAACTGAAGGAACGGGCAGGGTATGCCTTATCAATACATCTAAGTAAAGAATAAAAACAAAAAACAACAAAAAAGAAAACCAAGGTTGTGGTCAATAACCAGGTGAGAAATACAGAGAGAGATTGGAGATGGAAAGAAGCAAAAGCAGTTTTAAACAAAATGGAACAAACGAAATGGACAAAGAAATCCATGGATTAATATTTCTGCCTTGTTATTCAGCGCAGAGTCAGAAAACAAAACAACAAAACAAGAAGCAGTACCTTGCTGATATAGGGAGAGATTGAATTCAGCTCTTTGTTAAAAAGGCTTCATCCCAAACTGACATATTCTTCCAAAATATATGAAAAAGAAAGTAAAAGGCTTCATCCCAAACTGACATATTCTTCCAAAATATAGGAAAAAGTAATTCTTTTCAGTAACTCCTGGAGAATTAATTGGTTCAGAGAGGGATGTGTCATTGCTGAGTTTGGCACATGGCATGGGCTGTGTGACAGCAGGGTTGCATCTAACAGCTGTCAGATGGGTGAGGGATGACAAAGGTACACAGTGCTTTGAAGGAAAGGGTTTTGAAGGTGTACAAGTGAACAAATTAGTATATGAGTGGTCAGTAGAGAAAGGTATCTCTTCTGCAAGAAGAAATTCTGTTACCTCCTGAAATTTTCTATCTTTTCCACAGCCACCACTCAAACTTCCATCCCTGAAGCCCAGGTCTGGTGCTGAGTGGTTTACTCTGTAGTGTAATGGAGGAGTTTATTCCACAGCTCTTGACAGCAGCCAGTATGGCAGCAACCACACAAGGCCCTCCCTTGGCTAACCTCCACACTATTGACAATGCATCTATTTAGTGATGACATCAAAACTGAGAGCAGAAGCAAGCTCTTATCTAACCAGAGAAGAAGGAACAAGGGAAGGCTCACATTTAATCTACAGTGTTGACCTGGCCAAATGGTATGGTTCTTTGGTACAGTGAGGAAGGAATCTTGATGCCTAAATAAGATATTTATTCTAAGAGGAAAATTAAGTCCTTTTGGGTGATCAGTGGTATGTGTTATTGCTGGGTTAAATATATATGTGAGTAAGTGACCTTATTGTATTTCTTTAAGCAACCACTAACAAGGAAATGCTTTATTCTGGCTGATGCCTTTTTAACAAAGAGAACTCGAGAAAATACCTTAACTGCAGGCAGAGTCCACAGAAAGGTAATTACACTGGAAAGTCAATGCTGAAATAAATCATTTATTGGATTAGCAGAGCAGCGAGTTGCTGCTTATCAGTCTGTCCCTCTTTAAGCTAAACTGCACACAGAAGGATCTTATTTAATACCTATCAGCTGGTTATTGATCATACTCACAGTTATACTTTGACAACAAAGCCAACAAAGCAAAAAAAAAAAAAAGAAAAAGAAAAAAAGTCCTTTTTCTGATGTTCTTTGTTTTTTCTTTCTTTTCTCTTTTTTCCCCCCTTTCATGTCCGTGTGTGTGTGTGCAGCACTTTTAAGCCTTCTCTGTGCTAAGTGATTTTGTTCTCCTTTCCAAGTGCACCCGCTGAGATTGGGGGGATGCTTTTGGGATCCCCGATGCTCCCTCCCTTTAGCTAGCCACTTCTGGCCTGGGCTTGGGAACCGTGTTGGAGGGTAGATCTGAAGATAATCAGACTGAGTCATGGCCTCGGACATGTTTGGATCTGAGGAGATGGTATAAAGAAACGTTGTGTTTCCTTTAGCAGAGGCAAGAAGTATGGTTCAGTGTTGGAAAAAAAAAATAAAATAAAATAGGGAAGTCCCCCCAAAAAAGGAGGGGAAATTGACCTGTTGAATGAGGAGCCCAGCACATATACCGCAGACTGGTTGTCATTAATAAAGTAGCGTTAACAGCTTCTGCAAAATAATACCTGAGACACAATAAGTCTTGCCCTATAGTTAACAGAGGAAATCGTTGTGATTACTGATGTCATGAAACTTTGACTTTCTAAAGGCATTCATCCGAAATATCTTTATACATATATCAGAAAACGAGGCTATGGAGAGGTAGATGTGGTTACATGGAGAGCTTGCACATTGCACATGGATGCCCCAAATCCTTTCCAGGCAAATATCCTGTGCTAGAGATGGGGAGAAAACCCTTGCAAGAGGTTCTCAGCAAATACCTGCTTGCAGTGCTCCAGTATTTCCCCAAGGTTGACCATCCTTCTGCAGTCAGCTGCACCAATAGCATCTTTAGTCTTGTTGACATGAGTGCTACTAAAAGCAAATGTTTTCATGCTGGATGCAGGGACCTTTAAAATGAATTTTAAATTTATTCAGCCAACGTTTATTCCAGAAGCATTTGTGTGCTTATGCAGTCAGGGAAGAAGAATGAGACTATAGGGTGTATTCACAAATTTTAGCCTGCTGAGTTTAATCTCCCCAGGCTTCCTTTGTAGCCATTGGAAAGAGACAGGAGCCATGTTTAGTTTTCCCAACTTGTCCCTTAGAGGAGCTTTACTTCTTTTATCCTTCTGCTGATTGACTTGAGAAAGTTTGCTCCAACACCTTGTGTGAAACATTCTCTGTGTGTGTTGCTGGGGTATGGCAGAGCTGGATGGTTAGTGCCAAGACAAATAATTGGGAAGATAATGACTATATTAAAATAGGGACAGATTTGGATTGCCCTTCATCTGGAAGCGTTTCATGTTGGAAACATGGGCTGTGCGTGGTGTAAAGCACTGTTCAATATCTAGTAGCAAAGTCCAGGCTCCACAGTACACACAGTCTGTGAGTTGTTCGTGGATACTTAAGAGGAAAAAAAAGCTAAATTAAATGAATGCATTATTCATTGTGGTTGTTCCATTAGCTACCCTATCATACATACATGCACCAATATAAACCTAGCATGGAAATTCAGTATATTAACAACCTCAAGCCCCAGAGTAGAACGAATTAGAATACAAATGTACCCACATCTATGCCTACTGCTTACAACTTTCTGCATAAATGCACCCAACAGCAATTACAGTTGTGTGTTATAGTGGTCTTTTGGCTGGTTCTTTGTGATTCAGTGTCATTCATGTTTCTCTGGTACAGTTTTCCATCAAATTCCTTGAATCAATCTATTTTCTTTTTGCTGCCTATCTCTGCCTCTCTCTGTCTCTCTGCTTATCTGTTCTTTGTGGCTTATAGGTCTGGGGATGGACCATGTTTTTTTTTAAGGGTCATGCACTTAATGCCTCTGAAGACCCACTTTATCTTTAGTTCAGCCACTGGATTTACACCATTCTGCCTGGAAGATAGGAATTTATTGACATGGGAACTAATTTTCTCTGTGTCTCAAGGCTGAAAGATGCTGTGAGACATCTTAGTTATGAGTCCTTATTTTGGAAGGCAGTGATGGCTTATGTCACTGTAACTAATTCAAAGACAATGAATAGCCATTAAATTAAGCTCAATGACCACTAGGAACACTGATAATGCTGTGTTGGTGTTCATAGTTGTGTTCTTTTTGCAGTGAGACTGAACACAAAGCCATAAATGTTAGGAAACCATCAGCTAAGTTTCTTAATCTCTCTCCCAGCTGTAAAAACCCAAGGTCTGGTACTTCCAAACATCATGAACTTGACTGCCATCACCTAGGAATGATAGACATGCTAACATCAGTGATGCTTCTCTGATATCAGGCACTGTGTGTAGGTCTGTAGGATGTTTTGCAGTCTCCTGCCCATTTTCTATGCCAGATCTGATGTGGGCAGCATGGATCTGTGCAAACCAGGCAGTGAGTGAAAAGTAGTAAATTCTGGAAAGAAAAAGGACCAGTCATTGACTCGTGTGGCTTCTAAGCTCCCAAGTAACAACTGGCTGTTAATGCGTATCAACATCTAAAAACTGTGGACATTCCCTTCCCTAAGTCCTCAACACATTATGTACCAGCAGCCCACAACAGCCTGTCTCTATGATTGATCTCCTCCAGAAAGAGGGAGCAACCTACACGAACAAGTCTCAGGGTTCATTCCAAAGATATTTTCAGCTCCAAAACAAGATTTGAGAGGAGAAATATCTCAAAAGTAGTCAGTGCGTCCACTCTCCTGAGTTTAAAACTCATAGGGCTTCTCCAAGAGCAAACTGATGGTCTGACAAAACACCCCTAATTTCAAGGACATATGCAGCTGTTGTATGTGCATGCTCTTAGTCATAGATGAAGCCACCAAAGAGTACCTTATCTCCTGGTGTTGTCAGCTGCCAAAAAGAAAAATGTTTTTTTACAAAAAGGCACTGGCACAGTTTGCCCAGAGAGATGGTGGATGTCATGTCCCAAGAGATATTCAGTCAAGCTGGATGGGGCTCTGAGCACCCTGATCTAGCTGTAGGTATCCCTGTTCATCGCAGGGGAGTTGGACTAGATGGCCTTCAAAGGTCCCTTTCAACTCAAATGAACAAATGATTCTATGTTATGGGTGTCTCCACCGAGGTGAGGACTTGCACACAAGGGCCACTGGAGGAAACGTGTTATCCTTTGGGAAACAGGCTAAGTAGTCCCCACAGCCCTACTTCTTGCCTTCTACTGTACAACCCTGCCACCGTTTTTTGTTTTGGAGCAAAAAGGCCAAGAGGGAAAAAGAGCAATTTCTCAAAAAAACAAACCAAAAGAAGGAAGTGAAGATTGGGAGAGCAGTACTGGTTTCTCTTCCGTGGGTGCCAGAGAGAGACACCCTGAATCTGGTAAAACTTTCACCAACACAGTTCCACCCTATCCAGCGGCACCAACAATGCCTCCAAGTCATACATTTTCCCATTGCCCGCATCTGGAGTGGTACAGATGAGAGAATTTTATTCCTGCCTGTCTTTCATTTTTCTTTTCAAACTGGGTATGGTTGGTTGGTTCCCTTTTCTTCTTTCTTTCCTTTGTTCTTTCTTTCTTTTGGCTTCTCTTTCCCTTTCCTTTGTACGTTTGTGTTCATGAGCAAAGTGTTTTGTTTTGTTTCAGTCTTTTGGTTTTAATTGCAGTCAGATGGCAGTGCCCCTTTACGGCATGACGCTCAAATGTTCCAAGTGTGGAGTAGTTTCTTCTGCTGAAGTTTCGGCCACAGCCACCAGTAACGCCATGTTAGTTCCTCTAATTTCAACTTCTTTTCTTTCTTTCTTTCCACTTTCTTTTATTTTTATTATTATTTCCCTCATTCATTTCCCCCCTCCCTCACCAGTTCCTGTTTGTTTTTCTCTCCCCGTGTCCCTGCCCACTTCCCTATATCCCCACCTCTCCTTGACCTCATTCTGTGGGCCATGAGTAGTGTAGGGCTTATTCAGTGTCCTTGAAGCAAAAGCTGAGGAGCTGGATCCTCAAAAGCACTCTATGACATGCCTAGATTGAAGCATGTGAGCAGCCCATGGAAGACAAAGGGACTGGGTATATATTTCATGCCCCAATTCAATTTAGTTCCTTAAGTTACGGACTTAAATTTTTCATTTCTGTTAATTTTATAGATAGAATGGGGCTAGTTTACCTTCAGCATATGCTTGAGTTTTTTACTCCAGTGAGACTGCAGAGCTCTGAAGATGATTTAAGTCTATTGGTGTTTGGTATTTTTCTCTTCTAAGTGGCTGGAGTTAAGTTTAATACCTCACAGGGCTGCATTTCTGATCTGATAACTGTTGACTGTCTCTCTTTTGTACCCTTAAAAGCACTTGGAATTAGTTCTCAAAATCTGAAAGCGTTTCATGGCTCTGCGTTATGAAAGTCAAATGCTGTTAAATCTCTTCCTACACGCAACTGGAATTAGTTAAAAAAAAAATTAAATTATGAAAATGTCAGGGGTTTGTTCTGCTGGAGAAGTTGTTGCTATTTATATTGTTGGCTTTCCTCCCAAAGGTTAAGGTAGGAGGGAGAGCAATGAGGAAAGATCTGTCTTTCCCCATTCCCTGTCTGAAATTGTGTTATTTACATCCTTTCAAGGTGATGCTATATTTTGATTTTGATGTTTACAGTAATGCCTATGAAGTATGTGCAAAAGTTTCAGACATTTTCAATTTGTAAAAATCCTAGTTTTAATTAAGCTAACAAAAAATAGACAGTTGAGAGCCAAATCTCAAAATGCAGAAATGTGAAACAAAATCAAAATGTGAGGATTTCTCTCTGCTTATTTATTATTATTATTATTTTTATTTTTTCCCGAAAACAGCTGTTTCTAGAAAATCCAAAGCAGGTTAGGGAAAAATACATATTTCTGATTGTTGTTAGAAAGAAAATTTGCCATCACCTCATTTAAGACGTAACAATTTCTATGAGAAGCAAAACCTAAACAAATTCCTATTTATTTATTTATTTTATTATTCCCAAAGAAAACCTAAAAAATTCCTATTTATTTTTTACTGCCAAGCTTGTTCATTTACCTTTTGCAACAGTGCCCAGCTGAGATGCTGAAATGGCACTGGTCCAGGCATGCATACCACGAGTCTGGAATTAGCAGGTCACTGCATTTTGATTTCCTGTGACTGCAGAGGAATGCTAAACCAGCAGAAGCCTTACTATTAAAAAAGTTAGTTGTTAGATAGGAGAGGCTTTCAGTTCATAGTAAATTCATTTATAAAGTAAAGCAGTCTCCAATCCTTCTTCCCTATTGCCTGACATTGGTCTTTCATAAGTCATACATTCTGATTCATCGTCAACTTAGAAAAAAAAAGAGATATGAAATCCAAATTTCCTACTTGTCCTGCTTTTCTGATATAGGTAGTTTGGTAGAGGTTAGAGGACCCATGTAAAAGAATATATCTTTTCTTTTTGCAGTAGATAGAATACCTTTAGAAGGTTAATGCCAGTACATCCTGTGCTATTATCCTTGCAAAAGGAGCTATACGTTAATTAGTAAACTCATCTCTCAACTGACCTTTTTTCTCCCCTTCATTCTGAAGCTGAACTGTTTCCATTTTTCTTCCTCAAGGTCTATCATAAATAAGGTTATCAATAAGGCAAAGCCTTAACTATGCTTCACTATACTTCATGTCACTGCCACCGTTCTGCTGGCCTTGACTCAAACCTTGGGCCAGCTTTCCCATACCATTTTGAGATCTTGTAGTATAAACCAGATACAATGAGGATACCTAGCTCCTCTCTGATATTGAATTAGCCATAGCTGCTTGGTAGAGAATAAATCAGGGATGTTTCTGACTTAGTCCTTCTGAGGTTCTCCATGCCCTTTCCCACTCACCTCCCATAGGTTTCATAGACTCATCCCTGAGGTAGCATGAAGTGAAAGAATATAACTTCTATCCAATTTCTTGAAAAAATCAGAGAGGTTTTCAGCAGCTCTTCATGGTAATATCTGTGTCTAACAGAGAAGGGATAAGAAAAAGAATCTGTAACCAAGTAAAAACATGGTAAGCCCTGGTGGTAGAGCTGGTAGCAATCATGACAGAGGAGAAAAAAATATCCATTGGAAATCATGCAATTTCTTACCTAGGGAAATGATAAAAGGAAAATTGTGGATGTCTGTGATCTGTAAACATAAGCCAGGCTTGACATTTGTGGGTTAAAATAAAGCCTTCCTTACTGACTTCTTTGAATAATAACCAGGCTGTACACTGCCACTGGAAGACCTCTGTTCCCATCTTTCTTTTAATTGTTACTTCAGCCTGTGAAATACTGCTTTATAACTCATTTATCTTTGCTACTCAGACAGGAGCACTTCAAGGACATATGATTTCTTTCTATTTGCTCTGAAAGTGGATGGTCCCTGAAGATACCAGGAATTGCTATTAGAAGGAAGGGAGGAAGGAAGGAGGAAGAAGGAAGGAAGGAAGGAAGGAAGGAAGGAAGGAAGGAAGGAAAGAAGGAAGGAAGGAAGGAAAGAAGGAAGGAAGGAAGGAAGGAAGGAAGGAAGGAAGGAAGGAAGGAAGGAAGGAAAGAAGGAAGGCAGGCAGGCAGGAAGGCAGGAAGGAAGGAAGGATAGAATTTTTGCCAAACAGTGCATTGCAAATATAGAAACTCAAATTTTGAATATAGGGAAGAGATTGGTTCGAGTCTATGGCCTTGGCACAGCATATTTGTCTTTCAGGCAGCCCATGCAAGGGTCTGTCAAAATCATGGAGCCCTCATAACTTTGTGCATCATCCATCTTGCACCATCTGATTGTATCAAATCTCCCATCTAAGGGGTTTACATTTTTTCTTGGCTCAAAGCCATTTCCAGAAGTCTTGGACACTGATATATGCATATATATTTTTTTTCCAGTATTGTGATTCTAGTGAACCACTTCCATGTGAATCAATATTTTTGTACATGGCTGGTTTTATGAAGGAAGCTGTTCATCAGGAACAGCGTTGTTTGCATAGTTAAATGAATTCAAAATTGAATCCTTAACCTGTGGACAATACTCAGGCCCTATGGGTTCTTGGACTGTCAAAGAACTATTTTCCTTATTAAGGATGAATAATCAAGAAGTGTGCCCATAGTTACTTCATTTCCTATCTGCCTAATTCACAGGCATTTGATCTCCTGTATTCTTAGTCATATTGTGAAGATAGCAGTAACTGATAGAAGAATCATCTTCTGGAGAAAACAGAAATAATGTCTTGTGTTTCTCTGCTCCCCATACATGGTAACAGCATGGGGACTCTCTTTGTAAGTTGCAGATTTCCTGTCTTAGTTCTACACACATTGAGTTAAAAGAAGTTGCTTGGAAACTTCTCCAGCGGATCTCCAGGATCTGCTTTCTGAAAGTTATTTCTTTACAAAGTTATTTTTCCTTCTTCTCTTTCTTAAACTTGGTGTACTAGCTGTCCTGTCAGCCTTGAGTAATGAGAAGAATTGATCGTTTACATTTTCATAATGGCCTTTTATATCATTGTTAACATGCACTGTGCTCCATTGCATTTGTCCATTGTCAGGGCACAGGCCTTTAGATCTTCATGTAGATCTTTATTTCCAAAAGCCCTTTTTTTGCTCTTTCCATTGTTATTCTAACTCCCATCAGTATATCCTGCTATTTATCTATTTTTTTACTTATTTATCGCAAAGATGAAGTCTCCTAAGGATGCCAGTTAGATAAAGAACAAAACCACATCTAGTTTTTGATATATTGACCAGTGGCTATCACCAGCTCTCTGCCAGAGCTGGGTTTAGAGGTTAAGTCTTTGCTAGATAAAGCTGTGGAAAACTTCAATGCATGGCCATGTTGTTACATAGCCTTGTAAATATACTTGGTTACAATGTGCAGTGACATGACCATATCCCATAATAATGCACTTTCTCTGCAATGCAGCAGTAACACAGCGTGATGGGGCAGAGAAATGTGATCTTACAGCAGTGCTGCTGAGTAACGTTGTCATATGGTGGTCATCAGGCAATAAGCCAGCATTATGCTTCCACAGTGCAATGTAATGATATCCCCTTGATATTTGTCACTCACAATTAGTGCTGTCATGTATGTAGTCAATAAATCAGGATTAAATCAGTAGGATAAGTGTCTTCTTCATCTGCCAGCTAAAGGGACTGGCCCTTTGTCTCAGGCAATAAAAATCTTGGATTAATTGATCATAGATAACCCATAATGAAGAGCTGTTAAGTAATCAGAGTGTTGTTACATAATAAATCATCACTTCATCACACAGCATGTGGCACCATAACATGATGCTTCTTAGGTCCTGTAAATTTTTATGGTACTTTCTAAGGATGCCTCCTACAAAGAGGCAGACAGAAAAGTGGCAGAAGTATGAGTTCTGCTATGTATTCAGCTCGCAGAAGTAGAATTAAGTACAAATCACAAGAAACCCATTTATCTTTCCCCGAGTTTTCTTTAGAAATTTCAATCCTGATATGATATTTTTAATGGAACCTTTTATTATTATTATTTTTTTTTAATTTAATATTTCAAAATCTAAGCCAAGCTCTGAAAGTTAAATTAGAGTAAGTTATAGTGCTATGACCCATTTCCATCTGTTGCCTGAGAATAAAGTTTATGCCTTAAATGTCAAGGAACATTTCGCTAACATTTGTAAGGGAAGAATATTGTTAAGAAGGTATCTGCAAGATGAATCACAAAGAAGACAGAAAGTCAGACTGTAATCTTAGGTGATGTAAGACAGAAGCTGACTCAGTTGAAAAAATTCTGATTTACACCAACTGAATATCTGGCATAATATTGTTGCCATCATCTGAGTTGGAAGTGTGAAGAGGGCAGTGCTGGTATTAAGGTTGCTTATGTTGGAAGCAATGATGAAATCCACCTCAATGCAGAACCCAGGATGTAGGGCTGGGAAAGACTCATTGAGTCCAGCGTAAAAACAACAGGAGCTTTAAAGGGTTCCCTTCATAGTTAAGAAATAATAGCATCCATGTTGTGGGTAGCATCTTGAATCCAGATCCACATCGTTATCAACTTGATGTGGCTTTTCTTTCAAAGAATGGGAAATCCCATGCGAATATAGATCTCTGGTTCAGGCAAATACATACGATCAAATCCACTCTCAGATATGGTTGGCAGGTGCATTGAAGTCACATCTAGAGTGGCTGTTCTGGAGCAAACCTCATCTTTTCATTTAGCTTTTCTGCGCCTTTGATTTTTACTGCGCTTACTGCTTTGCCAATTTTATTAATGCACCGTTGCAAATGAAAGCAATGAGAGATTTCAGTTACTTCAGTATAATGAGACACATTTCAGTGGGCTAGGAGAGAAGTGGAATTAAATCATCTGCTTGGCAGTTGTTTGGTTGAGAGCTGTCTTTGGCTGGTGGTTCCTTTTTTTTAATAATGCATTAAAATTATAGTTCCTATCAGACATTAAAGTTTAGTTTATCCTATATAAAATTATACCTACATTATATCATGGCCCTTATCTTACAAGGAAGCCTCATAATGCTTAGTTTAGTAGAAAACAGTCTATGCCATTTAATTGCTCCTGTAGGGAAATCACATTGATTAAAAGGAGCACATCTGAACCTGAACAGTTTGTAGAAATATTTGCAATCAAAGCATCATTATGATTACAAAAATAACCCGTCACTCCAGTATGTGGTAATTACAGCAGAACAGATGTAACAGTCCTTGAAAAACCCTGTAACTGAAGCCATGACATTATGTCCTGATGCTCATACCCGTGTCCAAGCTCCAGCTTTGTTCAGGTAGAACTCTCACTGAGGTTCACGAGAGTGATATCTGGATAACCAGCAAGTAAACATTAAAATCTTGATCACATATCAGAAAATGGTAAGCAAGCTCCATGTACCTACTGTAAACTGTGTGTCACAATACATGTCCTGTAATTTATTGTGTTGCCTGTATATATTTGTTAGTAAATAGGCTGAGGTTTTCTACTCAGGAAATCCTGAAACTCAACTTGTTATTTGCTTGGTGCATAGGTCGACTTCTGTTTTTTTTTTGGTATAAGACCACAAAGAAATTCTCCTGATACTCTTGGTGCACCACATATGTAGGACAATAGGTGGCCTAAAATCTCCATAACTTGCTGTTAAAGTTATTTTGGTGAGATAGTTGAGTGGCTGAATTGTCCATGGAAACAAAGCTGCTTTCTCATTTGTAAAGCCATTAGTCATAAAAAAAGGTGGATGCTCACATGGCAGTACTAACCTTGCAGAAAGTTTTCTCTCTTGTAAATTAACAATTGCAAAATCTCAAAGGATTTTAATGCAGCATTTCCCCCCAAGAACTATTGTTTCCAACCCTTGCTAAAGGTAGAAGCAACTGCAGTTTTTTTCAGTGCATTCAGATAAGGAGATCACACAAGAAAACTAAAAAATTCCAATTCAGAGTTATCTGAGTTACATTTCCTGATGCTCACAGATGTAGAATTGTAGGGACCATCAGCTACAGAGAAAGGGAGTAACAGCAAAATGCCATTCTTCACATCAGCTCAATGCTTGTCTGTTTTAGTTACTTGAAACTGTGACACGTCCCCACTTGTTGGTGTCTTCCATGTGCTGTGGAAGTCCAAGTGTCTGTAGCCTGAGTACTGACAGCCATCGTGACAAACCAGCCTCTGCTGCAACTGTTCCCCTTCCCCCTGGCAACCTACAGTGACTGTATTTTGTCTCCTCTCCTTGGGAAATGTCATCATTGTGGTCTAGTGACAGAGTGGGAAGGGCATGAGGGGAGGAGTGAGGTATCTGCATCCTTCCTCCCCACCTCAAGTTTTATGCATGACTGCACCATTGGCTAGTAGTCCCTCCCATGGAAATGTGTGTCACCTGTTTTGGTAGCGTGAGTGTGCAAAGCATCTTCCTGCTTCCCTGTGCCTGGGGCTCAGAAGACATCTAGCACAAGTATGCATTTGCTGGACAAGTCTTCTGAAGCCCCATGGGATCAGGAGGCTGAATTAGCATCCCACATGGGAGCAAGTGGGGCTGAAGTGAGGCTGAATTCTCTTTTCCTCTCCCTTAACAGGGCATCCCTTTGGAGCTCCTGTGTGGTCCTGCCCCTCCTGGCGCTCACCTGGATGTCTGCAGTTCTGGCAATCACAGATCGGCGGTCAGCGCTCTTCCAGATCCTTTTTGCCGTCTTCGACTCATTGGAAGGTTTTGTCATTGTGATGGTCCATTGTATCCTTAGGAGGGAGGTGAGCAGAATGACATGTTCTCTTTTATATAACCAGCATACTTACAATAGAAAATATCTAAAAAAGGCTAATCAGCCTGGTAACTTTTCTAATCCTACGAGCTTCTGCATTCTTGTAGGCAGTGACCAAAGAAATGACCATGCTGTTATCAGTCAAAAGATGGAATGCAAGCAAGAATGAATCAGTGGTTGCCATGCTGAGTGGAATGCAATTTGGAGGACATTCTTAATCTACCATTTCACCCAACTGAGATATCAGTTTTGGCTTGTTAAACATTAATGTTTCCAGAATGTTTACACGCCTCCAAATATGGAATCTTAAGGAAATCAAATTTTCTTATTTGATTTTGAGAAGAGCAACTTGCACCAAGGTTAACAGAATGTTTATATGTTGGCAATAGCACCTAGATATTCAAGCTAGAAAGTAATGTGAGCAATAAACAGGTGAGGAAATTGAGTAAATTTTCTCCGGCCTCCCTGTGGAGACTTAAAATGGTAAAGTATAACAGGGAAGAAAAGGAATAATTTTTTATGAATAACAGAGACAGGGAGCCTTTTTTTTTTTTTCTCAGTATTCATTTTATCTTCTTACAGTTCCTTTAAATTAAGTAAAACAGATTAATTCTTTATGTCAGACCAGTGAAATCAATGGAATTACACTACCAACTTGGCTGAGGTTGCTTCAACTAATTGCATTATGAATATGAGCCTGCATCTTACTCCCATTTTAGTCACTTGCATTTTTTTCTTCTTCGTTCATTTCAGTGAGCTTTGGATCAGATATATATTTCAGCTGATATAGGATCGTAATCAGACATTGCAGACACAAATAGAATGATTTATGTAATAGCATCCATCATAAAAGTAGCGTGAACTACCAAAGCTACATTTGTTGTTGTTGCTGTCAAAAGAATTTGATTTGTTTTGGTACTTCTGTCTGATTCTGACTCATGCAAATCCATTTGCTCTTTCCTGCAGGTTCAGGATGCTGTGAAGTGCCGAGTAGTAGACCGCCAGGAAGAGGGCAATGGAGACTCTGGGGGCTCATTTCAGAACGGACACGCTCAACTAATGGTAGGGAAAACTACTATCTAGTCTATTATTAAGAGACCTATGGGCATTTTTAACACTTAACTGATAAACAAAGGGCTCTGTCCACCATACATTTTGCAATAAACACTCTTTTTTTCCTTTAAACCTGCACTTGAACAAAAATAGCACAGACTCTTTCATAGAAGTCCTATTTCTTTTCATAATAACATTCAGGGGCTAGAACTTACACATGAAGTTTTGCATCCATTTTGGCGAGATCATTCTTTTTCCAGAAAACCAAAGGCAAAATATACCTCTTCAGTCTCCCAGATCTTTTCATCTCTATCATACTGCCTCATTCTAGCTGGAGCTGAGATGCAGCAGTTTAATTGATTTAATCACAGCATTTTGGATCATAGTCATTATTATAAAGATGCTGTTTCAAGCATATTTGTTTACATTGCTTCACTGGGAATATAGCTTAAGCACTGTAAACCTCAATCCTTTTGTGTAAATCCTTTACAAACAATCTAGATAAGACAGTAGGATAATAAACTGTGAGGAATCATCTTACATCTGCTCTGGTGTTATGATGTAGATTCTACAAGAAACATTTGATTTCTGAAATTGGAGTAACAACATCTGGACAATCACTTTCAGGATGTGAACAAAACATCCTGTTAGTATTAGACCTATATCACAACCTCATGAATTTCTGGCAGTCATTGCTGTCCTCAACTAAATCGTACAACTTGTGCTTGATTATGAGGTCTACTTTCAAAAGCACAATCTTTAGGTCAAAACATCAAGGCATTTAGTATCTTATCACATATCATAAATGTTTGTTAAAACACCTGCATTTTTTCTTATATAAATGCATAGTCTTCAGGTTTTCAGACTTCTTGCTATGCCTTTTAATGTGTAGTTATGAAGTCCCTTGTGTGCCTCATACATTTTCTCCTTCAATAACAGACAGTAATATCCTTCAATAAATTAACACACTGAGTTATTTTATTCTCCTTCTGTAAGACATCAAATTATTTCTATACTTTGCTATATGCCCTTCAAACTCAGTATCATTTAAAATTGTGGACACTGAATTTGTAATTCTATTGTTACCATCCCAAGAACTATATTCTGAAGTGTCAGATTTTTGTCCCTGTATACAATTCTCTGCTTTCATTTATCAGCCACCTTGCAAAATTCGACAAGTTTTTAGCTTTTGTTACTTCTGTACTATTGTTTGACGCGTTGAGAAGTAGCAAGCTTACAGTCACTTTCTTCATATCCAAGCACAAAGAACTCCCAAATCCAGACATGAATGATGGCTCACTACTGATATTTTAGAGGGGTACACTGTTATTTTACAGTGACTGAATTGTGCTGTAACCAAAGAATCATAGAATCACAGAATCATTACAGTTGGAAAAGTCCTACCATCCACCAATCTCCAATACTGCCATGTTCCTTAGTACCTCATCTCCACATTTCTTGAACAATTCCAGGACAGTGGCTCAACCACCTCCCTGGGCAGCCTTTTCCAGTGCCTAACCATTCTTTCAGAGAAGTAGTTTTTTTTTTCCTAATATCCAAACTAATGCACCTTGAGACCATTTCCTCTCATTCTATCACTGTTACCCAGGAGAAGAGACAGAATGGCCAGGGTTGGAAGGGACCTCAAGGATCATCTCCAACCCCCCCGCCACATGCAGGGCCACCAACCGCCCCATTTAATGCTAGACCAGGCTGCCCAGGGCCCCATCCAATCTGGCCTTGAACACTTCCAAGGATGGGGCATCCACAACCTCTTTGGGCAGCCTGTTCCAGTACCTCACCACTCTCTGTAAAGAACTTCCCCCTGACATCCAACCTAAATCTCTCCTTCCTCAACTTAAAACCATTTCCCCTCATCCTGCAGTTATCTACCCTTTCAAAGAGTTGATTTCCCTCCTGTTTGTAGGCTCCCTTTAGGTACTGAAAGGTTGCAATGAGGTCACCCCACAGCCTTCTTTTCTCCAGGCTGAACAAGCTCAGCTCCCTCAGCCTGTCTTCACAGGGGAGGTGCTCCAGTCCCCTGATCATCTTCATGGCCCTCCTCTGGACCCTCTCCAACAACTCCCTGTCTGTTTTGTACTGGAGGCTCCACACTTGGATGCAATATTCCAGATAGGGCCTCACAAGAGCAGAGTAGAGGGGAACAATCACCTCTCTGTCCCTGCTGGCCACCCCTCTTCTGATGGAGCCCAAGATACCATTTACCTTCCGAGCCGCAAGGGCACACTGCTGGCTCATATTAAGTTTTTCATCTCTCAAGACCCCCAGGTCCTTCTCCACAGGGCTGCTCTCAAGGACCTCTCCTTCCAGTCTGTAGGGATGCTTGGGATTCCACCGGCCCAAGTGCAAAACTCTGCACTTTGCCATGTTGAACCTCATCAAGTTCTTTCTAGCCTCTTGAGGTCCCTCTGAATGGCATCCCTTCCTTCAACCATGAGACTGACCCCTATCTCACCACAACCTCCTTTCAGAGAGTTGCAGAGGGCAATAAAGTCTTCCCTGACCCTCCACTTCTCCAGAGTAAAAAATCCCAGTTCCCTCAGCTGCACCTCATAAGACTTGTGCTCCTGTCATCTCAACGGCTTTGTTGCCCTTCTCTGAACATGCTCCACAACCTCGATGCCTTTCTTACAGTGAGAGGTCCAAAACTGAACATTGTACATGAGGTGTGGCCTCACCAGATCTGAGTACAGGGAACAATCATTTCCCTGCTGATAAATGGTAGAAAATGGCTTAACAATCATCTCCACCAACTCCCTCAGCACCCTTGTGTGAATCCCATCTGGCCCCATGAACTTGTGACAGTCTAGATGGAGTAGGTCTCTAACTGCCTCCACCTAAATCATGCGGGGTTTATTCTGCTCCCTGTCCCAGACTTCCAGGTCAGGGGATAGAGTACCCTGAGGTCAACTGGTCTGACTATTAATGACAGATGTAAAGAAGGCATTGAGAACTTCAGCCTTTTCATTGTCCTCAGTGATCACATTTTCCACCACATCCAGTAAAGGATGAAGATTCTCCCTTAGCCCTCCTGTTACTGTTGGTATGTTTGTAAAAAAATGTTGTCTTTTACTAAAATGGCCAGGTTGAGTTCAAGCTGGGCTTTTACTTTTTTAATTTTCTCCCTGCATATTCTAACAACCTCTCTGTACTCTCCCCAAGTTGCCCATCCCTTCTTTCACAGGAGGTAGACCTTCTTTTTCTCTCAGAGGCTCAGAAAAGTTACCTTTCTCAACCACATCAGTCTTCTTCCCTTTTGGCTCATCTTATAGCACACAGGTATAGCTTTCTCCTGCACCTGTAAGACTTCTTGAGGAGCATCTGGCCTTCAAGAAATCCAAGTCTTTGCAGGACAGCATTTTTACCATTACCTTTTCCGCTGATCTCAAAATCTTCTCAGTGTATTAAAAAAAGCTTAGCTGAGTAAATGGTTTTCCACAAAATCTTGTTGACAGGTATTAAATATACACTTTTCCTTTATTTTCTTATTGCTTGAGCTAGTGCAGGTTGTTCAGTTACATTTTTTCCTGAAGCTTTGTCATCAAAATGTGATAACATTTTTTCTGTGTGCCCATTTTAATATTGGTCTGATGTTACTTATCTTTGATTCCCATCAAATTCATTTTATGTTCCAAAAAAATTACTAATAAATAAGCAATAAAAAGGCTTATCTAAGTTCTGAGAGCCACATTTGGAAAAAATAACGCTCTGTTTGATTTGTTTCAAAGACTAAGCAAACTGTCTCTCCTCCACTCTTCCAGCACTGATTATGTCCGATTCTTGAATTAAAGCACTTTTTGCATTTTCCAGATGCTTTTCTTTTCCCCACCACCTCCTTTTGACCACATCTTCTGTGTTCTCTGTCTTTCAGACCGATTTTGAGAAGGATGTGGATATGGCTTGTAGATCAGGTGAGCACATCACAGGTGAGAATCGACAAGTGACCTGGTTTGGGGATTGAACTAGGCCATATATTTTTTCCTTTCTACTTGATTTGTATGTGTCATAGTGGCTTGCATGTGCATGTGTGGGCTGCCCTTACTCTCAATCCTGCCTGAAAGAAAGCAGTTCCCCTAATTTTCCCCTATACTTTGCTTGTCCTATTCCCCCACAGATCTCTTGACCATCTAGCTAAGACAAAAACTTAGCTCTGAAGTACGACTTCTTACCCATGGTCCTTGTAGCACAGTGGCAGAGAAGAGAATCAAGGAAGAGATGGGCTGCATCTCTTCCAGCTGTGATCCTTTTTTGCTTTAACACCTACTGATCAGGGCCAGCCTCAGGTAGCTCTGTGCTCAGTAGGTGTTTTTGAGGTCAGGAACCAGGAGAGCCTTCCCAACATTCCCACTGGCCCCATGCACACTTCTGGTGCAGTTCTAAGCTGCCTGTATATACGGAGTTGGGTCAGGTCTCTCCTCCTTTGCCTGCACTTCTCTCCTGTGTGTTCAGCCACACACATTCTGAAGATCTGCATGGGCAGACTGTCCCTTTCTCCAATAAATCCCTTTTTCCCCATGCCCACAGGGGTGTCTGCATCTTCTGAAGTCTCCTTTGCTGTCTGTTTGTCTCTGCAGGTTTTTTCCTCTCCTGCTCTTGGCATGCCTGAGCATTTGGCTGAGATTTTGTATTGTTATTATTATTTTTCCCTTTGGTAGATAGATATTTAGGTTTTTATTTACCTTCCCAGACTTCTCCCAAGCAAGAGAAATACCAGCTCGCTTGGCATTTGCATATAATTCACATCTTCCAAACCAGGATCTCCCCTAGCCAAGGACAGTACATACTGTGTGTGCAGTTCTCATCATGAGAAATTCTTTTTTTATCTTTCCATGTATTACTCTCTTTATTGCTCTTCCTTCCTTCCTTCTTTCCTTCCTTCCTTCCTTCCTTCCTTCCTTCCTTCCTTCCTTCCTTCCTTCCTTCTTTCCTCCCTTCCTTCCTCCCTTCCTCCCTTCCTCCCTTCCTCCCTTCCTCCCTTCCTCCCTTCCTTCCTTCCTTCCTTCCTTCCTTCCTTTCCCCCTTCCTTTCCCCCTTCCTTCTCTCCTTCCTTTCCCCCTTCCTTCCTTCCTTCCTTCCTTCCTTCCTTCCTTCCTTCCTTCCTTCCTTCCTTCCTTCCTTCCTTCCTTCCTTCCTTCCTTCCTTCCTTCCTTCCTTCCCTCCTTCCCTCCTATTTATTTATTTCTCTTTCCTTCTCATTCTGTCTCTCCCCCCTTTTCTATATCTAGCTATGTCTATATCTTTTTCTTTATCTAATCCATCATTTATTTATCTGCTTCTAATGTATTTATCTTGCATCTCTCCGTATATATCTTGCAATCACTTATTTATCTCTGTCCTCAGCTGTCTGTCTTGCTGTACCTGTTATTTATGTATTTCTATCTCTGTCAGCATTTATCCTTGTCGTTGTGTTTCTGTGTATTGTCTATCTCTGTCACTATCATTTATCTATCTAATATCTATCTATATCTTATTTATCTTCTTCTCTCTTTCTCTCAGCCTCACTCCCTCTCCCTGTGCCTATCATAGTCATAGTATATTTATCTCACTTATCAGTGTGATATCTTATTTCATGGTCTCTTTCTGTCCATTTATCTTTTTTTTTCAGGGTTGCTCCATTTTTTTTTCTATTTCTCTGTCTCATACTCCCTAATTGTATTTCTAGCTGACTCTCTCATCTCATTTATCTTCCTCCTTCCTTTCTGACACTGAAGACTTTGGTTCCAAAATGCCATGTGCAAAAGGCATGCTCATGAGACCAGATATGATTTGAATGCATGCTCAGCACACTTTGTGCTGAAAATCAAAGCAGACTCCATACTCCTACAATACAGGAGCCTTTCTTGAAGAATTTCTTGCTACCAAATCCCAGACAAAAGGCAGAAGACCCTTGATGAACAGCTCTCTAACAACCTGGATCTCCCTTCCTCTTCTCCCTCCCTTAAAGGCATACAGTTTTGTTAGGATTTACTCCATAGCTCAGTTTTGGAAGCTTACTGCTCCATGTTTGGAGATTGCCAAGCTTCTTCAAGCCTGCTTCAGGCAGGTGCTGTGAGCAAGATCAATAAACTTTACTTACCTTTAGCTTACTGACAGTGAGTGGTCTGAGTTCAGGATCATACTACTGCAGCTTATGGTATGAACACAGTATAATGCTCTGATTTATCCTAGTGTGCCCTCTAGCAACATTAAGATTACTGTGGCTGCCATAATTATGCCCTATGTGCTTAGCTTTCAAAGCTTGTTAAAAAAAGTCCCCGTGTTCCACTTGGCTTTTTTATTACCCTGTGTTCCCTGTAGTCTCTGTGCTCACCCAGCACCCTCACTCCCAATTTCATTTGATA
Source organism: Phasianus colchicus (assembly GCF_987193195.1). Lineage (NCBI taxonomy): Eukaryota > Metazoa > Chordata > Aves > Galliformes > Phasianidae > Phasianus > Phasianus colchicus. The sequence goes on from NC_143438.1 coordinate 92,926,954, forward strand.
GAAAAATGAGTATGCCCTCAGTCCCATGGAATTCTTTGGCCATGTGCTGCCTCTGTCATAAAATAGAATAGAGATCTTTTGGTTACCCCAAAAATGTTGGCTCCATTGGAAAAATAAAGTGGTAAAAAGATCTCAACATTTTATTCTGAGATGGGAGAAAGGGAGATGTGCATTTATTTCTCCTTTTCTGAGCTGAAACATTGGGTAAGTATCCTTCAGTGCCACATCATTTTGCCCCTATCTCACAGTCAGTGTTTTCCATCCCCTGGAGAAATTAAGGCTTGTGTCATAATCTTCTTAAGGTCTTTGTTGCCACCTGAAATCAACTGAGCAATAGATTCTTATTAGAAGTGAATAAGATGTTTTGCTGAAGACAGCGTTGTGTGGATATGAGTGTCTGTGAGTCTTGTATGTACCTCCTATGAGGCATGTTCACCTCATCCTCAGATGAAGGTTTTAATCTCCTACTTAGGAGTATTCATGGCACTCCTTTTTGTCCTCTAGGCACACAACAAATAATTATGTCTCACAGAGGCTTGGCATAATGATTGGAATGTAAAGCTTTCTGGAGAGTGAATCAGAAATTTCTAACAAAATGCGATGTGTTGTACACTATCAAATCTAATCCTGAAACTGTTCCTGGGAAAAGATCAACCTGAAGAATTTGAGCAAATTAAAACAAAGAAACAAACAAAACAAGGCATTTGAAATTCCTGATAATGCTGCATTTCAGCTGTTTTCTGAATCATAATCTTTTTTTGACATGAGATCAATCTTAAAATAAATACTGCTTCTCTGTAGGCTAGTATTTTACGTGTATGTGATGTTTGCTGTGTATTATATATATATATACACATGTACTACACACATATAATTTCTTTCTGAGATAATGTTATCAGTATGATAATATGTTTCAATGTAGTTTGGAGTTTTGGCCATGATTGGGTTGGGAAATTCTCAACGCAGAGGATTCTCTCAAAATGAGGAGTTTTTTTTTGTCTCTGGCTTTAGATTTGCATTCAGGATCCTGGACTAAAAGGAAAAAATATATATATGAAAATGTTTTGCCTCTATAGCCTCATTCTGAGAGGTCCCAGGGAACATGCCAGCATGGTGTGACTGCAGTGGGTATATTGATGTGTTAACCAAAGCTAAGATGCAGTGCTGAGGATACTTGTCTGTCTCTCTAGTGCTGAATAAAGACATCACAGCCTGCAGGACCTCCACCATCACAGGAACACTGAAGCGCCCATCACTACAGGATGAAGAGAAATTGAAGCTCAATCATCAGAAGGGGTCATCAAACTTTAACAGTCTTCCAGCCAATGTGTCTAAGTTGCATCTTCAGGGCTCCCCACACTACCTGGGGGCCATCAACCTGAATGAGTTCAGCAATCACAGTCTCACTCTGAAGAAGGACAAGAATCAACCACCCAAGTCTATCTACATCTGTGACGGGGACATCTTCAAGAAGTTGGACTCAGAACTGTCCCGGGCACAAGAACAAACACTGGACACCAGCTATGTCATTCTGCCTACCAATACATCTACCTTACGGGCCAAACCACCCAAGGATGAGAGCAAATACAGCATCAATATAGACCAGATGCCCCAGACACGGCTGATCCACCTTAGTATGGCTACCGACCCAGGTTTTGTCGTCAAAAGTCCTCCACGGGAACCTGTGACCATGACTTGCAGTGAGGTGCAAGGTTCTCCCATGATACAACAACAGCAGCAGCTGCCTCCACAGAATATCCCCAGCGAGTCACAGATTCCCAACAGCCTGTGTGACACAGGTGACTCAGGGAACTCAGGTGTGGTGTCCAAGAGTGAAACCGTCTCCACTCTCTCCATGAGCTCCTTGGAGGTGAGCATGGGAATTCCATTGCTGTTCCAAGCCCGTAATGTTCCCTGCCCTCAGTACTGGCTGCAACAGATTTTTCAACAGTGGATTGTTGAGCCAAATGTAGCCCACTGCATAGTGCCAGAATTATATTACTGTGAGAATTATATTACCTGGCAGGTGATACCATTTCTTAATTTTGTTTTAAAAACCCCTCACACATCAATTACTTCCACAGCTACAGCCTATGGTGTGATGGGCTGTCTTTTGCAACGTAATGCAAATTAAAATCAAAACTTTGGCGTGTTCAAAGCCTTCATTTTAGGACAAGGCACATGACATGTATTACCTTTTCTCCATCTATCCTCTTCTGTTTGCCATTTTGATGACTTCAGTTGTGACAAAGATAGGAAAATTGTCTTGATTGCAGATGTATCATAGAATCATCACAGAATGACTTGGGTTGGTGGAAACCTCAAAGATCATCTAGATCCAACTCCCCTGCCATGGACAGAGTTGCCAACCACTAAAGCAGGCACTAGGTCAGGTAGTCCATGACCTCATCCAGCCTGGCATATACTTAAGATATGACCCACAACTTTCTTTGCATCAAAAGGATGTCAGAGGTTTGGTAGAAGTGCAGCCCTCTCCTTCTTACCTGCAATAACTCAATATATATATTACCAGATCTCCCCAGTCTGTACATCTCACAGTGATGTCTGCCCTAGCTTTTGCATTTCTCAGCATCTGGCCATTTTCTTGCCTATTATCAGAGAGCAAGTTTTGGCCATTGCTGCCCAAATTTCAGTCTTCACTGACTGATGGTCAGGAGCTCTTGGCTGAGCCTTTTTATTTCCTTCCCATTCCATAAACCACCTGCAAGATCATAACTAGGACAGGGGTCTGAATTAGCCAAAAATCCATGTTCAGCCTTCCTTGGGTTTCAGTGTTTTTGTGAGTGATCCTTCTTATTGGCTGGCACTTTCCATCAAGACGAGCCAGAGAGACACTTTAAAGGTAAAGGAACACGTAAAAAGAGAAGGAGCCTCTCTGTTTCATCTATTGTGTAGTTCAGTCTGTGCCCATCAGTCCCTTACTAACCTTCACCACCCTCTCTTTTTCCTTTGAATCCCCAGAGACGGAAATCACGGTATGCAGAACTAGATTTTGAGGTGAGTACATCAATTTTTGAATGTGTTTCTTGAAGGGTAGGGAGAGAAAGAGGAATGCAGCTTCATTTTCTTGCCACCATCTTTGTTGAAATGCAGCCTTTGCCAAAGAAGTTGGAAAATGGTGGGCAGAAAGAGTTGTGCTGGCTGCTTAATAAGGCTTACCCTGTGCAGCTGAACAAATGGGTAAATTATATTGCCTCATGCCTTTGCATAAACACTTGTAAATGAAGATCCCATGTCAGAGTGCACAAGACTTGTAGCATCTCTTCTGCAAATAAGCTAGTGGAAAAGTGCTACAGGTGGCTGCAATGCACTCCTATTTAGGAAACACAAGTATATCCTTTGCTTGGTGACCTAAAATGCCTTGACTTTTGTGCCGAAGCTCTGTTGCATAACAGAAAGGCAAGTAATATGTCCACACTGTCACAAACCATGATCAAATCTGGGTTTTTGCACCTATTAATAAGCCTCACAGAATTAGCCTGGGGAGAATCAAAGAATCATAAAATCTTTTCAGTTGGAAGGGACCCTTAAAAGCCATCTAGTTCAACTCTTCTGCAATGAACAGGAATACCTGCAACCAGATCAAATGTTTTCCTTACATCCTATCTATAGTAAGGGAAATGCCTGTATTCACACTGAAAGGATGGAGTGGAAAGCTTTAAAAGAGTGCCTATGGGGCTACTGGGAGCTGGTGCAGAACATAGTCAAATTGTGGCATCCTTGATGGCAGAGCATTTTTTCCCCTTAAAAGCTGATGCCTTATTCCAAAACGAAGTCACACTGAGGGCCCAAGAGGAGTTGCCTTTAATGTAGAATCACTTTAGAGCTCAGGACTGGGAGCTTGTTCTGAAATTGAGTTACAGTGGGTGCATGTGAGCTGATTCATTTCTGTGCTGATCCTAAATTATATCAGCTACTTTCTCCAATTATAGACCGCTTGGCACAGCACGAGCAAGCAATCTTCACCATGCTCTTACACACAAAATGAAGCCTTTATAGAAATATTTCCTTCATCTCCTGGTCAGTAGAAAGTAAAAGTAAAATGCAGACAGACCAAATTACAAAGAAAATGAAACTGTGAAGTAACTGCTGGTAGAACTTATTTAGCCTAAATCCTACACATTCGGATAAGCTCTGAAAATGTTTGCCAAGGAAGTATGCTCCCAACAGAACAGGCATAGGGTCAGCAATCAGTTAAGAAAGATAACAGAGCTTCCTGAGTCAAGCTGGTAGACCAGTGTACAAATTTTGCAACATAGACAGCTGGTATTTGCAATTTCAGGACAACCATAAGCTCAAAAACTAAACTTCCTCACTTTCTCCCACTGTCTTATCCTGAAATTACAGTGTTGCATGTGGGTCCTCAGAGAATTTTGGAGCTGCTTTAGGGAAGCTGGATTTAGTCTGCAGTGAGATAGATCTACGTTTTAATAATGTACGTAGCTTTGAGAGTAGGAAATGTTGGTTTTGTACGGCTGAATAGGCTTTGCTGATCTGTGGCCCTTGCATTTTCCTCAGAAAATCATGCACACAAGAAAACGTCACCAAGATATGTTCCAAGATCTGAATAGAAAACTTCAGCATGCAGAGAAGGAGAAGGAGTCTCCAACAACGGACAGCAAGGTTAGTCATATACCTCTAGAGACACACTAGTGCCAGCAGGAGCATGGGAACATTTAGGAGCCATTCCTGAATGCCTTACCTTGAGTTTTGTGTACATTGCAACAAACACATGCACCACATTGGACATGGAGAGTCACAAAGGTATCACTAGTTTATCCACAGAGTGATTATCATCCCAGATGGAAAAAATCTTTCCTCATGTCTGTTCATTATGCATGGAATCTGTTTTCTTGTCTATGTCTGTTTCCCATGTTTGTGACAGTTCTTTGCTGCCAGGCTTTGTAGGGATGGAGTAAGGAAGGCCAAGGCCAAGCTGGAACTGAACTTGGGAAGCGACTCAAAGAAGGATAAGAAAGGTTTCAGTAGGTACATAAGCTGGAAATGGAAATTTCAGGTGAATGTATCTCCCCCTAGTGATAAATGCAGACAGGCTGGTAACTACAGACAAGGAGAAGAATGAGGTACTCAACAACTTTTTGTCTCAGTCTTCACTAGCATCTGCTTTACACACAGCCCTCAAGTTCAGAAGTTCACTAGGGGAGCAACGCCCCTGCTCCTCTACTCCTCACTGATGAGAACTCACCTCGAGTTCTGTATCTGGATGTGGAGTCCTTGGTACAAGAGGATGTGGACCTGTTGGAGTGCATCCAGAGGAGGACCACAAAAATGATCTAAGTGATGGAATGCCTTCCCTCCAAGGACAGACTGAGAGAGCTGGTTCTGTTCAGCCTGGAGAAGGGAAGGCTCCAGGAAGGAGGAGACCTAAGACAGAGGTCTTACAGTACCTAAAGGAGAGCAGACCTTTTAGCATGGTCTGCTGTGAAAGAACAAGGGGAAATGGTTTCAAACTTAAGGAGGCGAGATTTAGACTGGATATAAACAAGAAGTTGTTTATAGTAAGGATGGTGAGGCACCGAAACAGGTTGCTCAGAGAGATGGTGGATGCTCCATCCTTGTTGTCATTCCAGGTTCTGAGCAACCTGATTTAGCTGTTGTTGTCCCTGTTCATTTCAGGGGAGTTGGACTGGATGACCTTTAAGGATCCCTTTCAACTCAAATGATTGACTGGATGATCTTGTAGGTCTTTTCCAACCTTGGTGGCTCTGTGATTCTTTGACTCCTGTTCAGGTCATCTCAGAGTGCTGCATTCATCCATAACTAGGAACTGGAAGCCATAACAGTCTTGGGAAAATCTAGGTGCAAAGAGAAGGAAGAAATAGGAATCATAGAATCATAGGGAATCTTGATATGGAAGGGACCAAAAGTTCATTGAGTCCAATTCCTGGCTCCACATAGGGCCACCTGAAAATATCAAATCATGTGTCTGAGAGCTTCGTTGGAATAGAAGGAATCTTCTTTTCCACCTGCAGGGTCTGAGATAGAGTCCAAGGTGGGCACAGCTACTGAGAAAAGCCTTAGTGATGGGACTTCAGCTGTCACTGGGGCAGTTGATCACATTATACTGGGCTTTCCTCAACAAGAGCAGTCTTCAGGAAAGGAAGAGTCTTTGAAGAATGCAGGCTGAGGGAAAGATTTTGCAGCTTTTCAGAGGGATTGCTACTAGAACAGATATCTGCAGCCTGAGAAGTTAGTGATGTGGATAACAAAGATAAGGAAGGACAGTCTGATGTTACCTCCCTGATGTCTCAGAACATTAGGTCTGCAAGGCAGGAGTCAAAAGGTTGCAGGGAAGTATATTTGCTACAGCAAAAGGAAGAAAACAAGGATCAGAGTCAGGCTGGCAGTAAGAAATGAAATTTGTGTTCTGCCCTCTCTCAAAGAGAGGGGCAAGATGAGTTGTTAGAACATTATTGGCCATTTGCAAGCAAAGTCAGTTACAGGAGGTGTAGACCTTCAGCATGGCCAAGAAGGCACTGGTGGGGCTTATTTTGGTGAGGTTTCTGTCACGGGACTGGAGGGCAGAATGATTGAGAAAGAGATTTAGTCTGTGGAAGTAGATAATTTCAGAGCCTTTGGGTTGCATTGAGATCTCACAGCAAAGTTGTGCTGAGCTCTGGAGATGTGTTCCCAGCAAATCCTGATTTTACCGTGCTTGGCAAGGTGTCATTATGGGCTGTCCAGTGGTATAGAATAGAAATAGTAAATCTAGCAGAGAGATTCAGATCAAAGAAGCCTATGTTGCCCTAAAATCCCAAAGTATCTCCCTGATTTTTTTATCTGTGCTTTTTTTTCTATTTATGTATGCCTCATTTGTAAAAACCTGAAATGCCTAAATACCATGTCAAAGCTAATCTGTGTTATGTTTGCAGGAGGGTTTTATAGATTGAGATGTTCTGGGTATTTCAGAGATGCAACTGAATCTATCTAGAATTTAAGTTCCCAGAGTCAGCAACAAAGAGCTTTGAACTGCTGGAAAGATGGGAAGGTGACCTTTGTATATTGACTGAGCCTTATTCCTTGGATGTTATCTTGGAGGGGGAGCTTGCAAAGATCAGTGTTTGTAAGTCAGCAGTGGGTATTGGTTTAGTAACAGTCAAGGCAGTACATAGGAAAATAAATATCTTTCTTCACTCCTTTTTCTTCTGTTTGCTGCTAGGGACCCCAATAGAAATCATGTGCCATCTTCAGCTTGCCCTAGGAAACCAAACTGATGATATTAAGGATTAAACCAGCAACAAAAGAAATGGTTTATGCGTGTCTAGGTTATAGAACGATGGAGAATTTCTTCTGGTGGAAGTGATAAAACTAATGTTAGCATAAGTCTGGCTTTTGTTTTGCATTGAAAAGCACTGTGGACTAGTCCTAGGCCTTTCCATAACGCATGACTCCAAACACATTCCTGCAAGGAAACTCCTTGCCTTTTGGGCATGAGCATGGTCATGAGGATCCTAGAACACCCTTACACCTTTCTGACATCGTAACATAGTGCAGAAGGAACCTTTGCTATCCCTAGGCTATCTACCTGCATTGCTGTATCTTTGATTTCACTTTTGAATAAGTAACCACAAAGTCAAGCTACCACATCTCGCTCCAGCCCTGGCAATTTTCCAGCCTATCCTGGCAGCAAATCCCATTATCCTAAGTCCTTTCCAAGACATGAAGCTTTTCTCTATTTTCTTGCAATTCATCTCTCCTCCTTCAGCACAAAGGTCAGAAAAGCTGTTGCTGAGATTTGGACTAAATGTCTACATAGGAGGAGTTGCCTTTGGGAACTCCTATGGTGCTGACCCCTATTTAGGGGTTGGTTTGATTTTTATTTTTGATGTAAATGATAGTACTTCAGCACATAGGCTAAAACTGCCTGTTCCGTTGTATTAGATACATTTCAGCTTAATTATTACAGTGGAAGAAAGCACCAGCAGAAGAATGGGAGTAAGAGGAAGAACAAAACTTTTGTCTCTTTAGGAAGGGAGATAGAAAATTCAACCATCACATGTGTTTACTGTCAAGAGTCCAACTTCAGTTGTAAAACATGATTTTTGGCAGATTTTCAGCAGAGATCTGAAGGTTTGTACCAACACATATATTCTTCCTCTCCGAGTACAACGACATGTTTAAACTTTGGATAAGTGGCATGGCAGTGTACAGTTCAAAGATTAAGAAGGCTGCCCTTTACCCACCATCCCAAAATAGTTACTGGCAGACCTGAGAACATTATCAGGGCCTCCTACACATTTGAGCTGTTCGGCTTTTCAGCTTTACAACATCAATTTCTGAAAGGTATTACTGAGCTGAGAATGACCCAAGCCCAATTAGAGACAGTCTTGACAAGTGTCTCTGGGTTTGTTTCTCTTCCTACAGACATGGAGGCAGGTGTGGGGAAGAATTCTGCTTTCCCCTCATCCAGCACCCTAGGAGCCTTTGCTCAGACCTCTCTGTTCGCTTATACTGGGGTGGAAAATCTCTTTTCTACAGTGAGGAGGCAAAAAGGGATGCAGAAGGCTTTGCTCCTTTAGGTGAGGATGAGGGGACAACAGTCCCAGTGTCAGGTACAGCTGAAAGAGAAACAGCCTTACACCATCAAAGCATCCCAAGTGATCCAACCCTAAACAAGCTCTCCTTAGAATCAAAGTCATAGAATCATAGAAAGGTTGAGAAAGACCATTAAGATCATCTAGTCCAAGTATTGACCTATTACCAGCACGCCCACTAACCATGTCCCTCAGTGCCACAGCTCCATGTTTCTTGAACACCTCCAAGGACAGTGATTCCAACACCTCCCTGGAAAGTCTGTTTCCAATGCATTACCACTCTTTCTGAGAATAATTTTTTTCTAATTTTCAACCTGAATCTCTCCTGGTATGATTTGAAGTCTTGTCCTTATGAAAGAGAGAGTTTATTAGGAGAATGGGAATACTGCATGACCACCTTTAATGCATTTGCAGGACATTTTGTGGCATCAGTGTTTGTAACAGTTCATTTTTCCACAAACCAAAGTGTGCTGCTAATGTTAAACTAACTCTGAGCCTCACTAACACAGAATGATATTCTTCTCTGGACAACATGCTTGGTTTTCTGTGGGTTTTATTATTATCAGTTTAGTTCACGAAATCTATTCCATATGGCATGGACTTTCTTATATGTGAATCTCAGCTTTAAAAATGCTCCCACTGGAAGCAAGCTCAGCTATTCATAATGAAAATTACATTTTCCAGCAGGATCTCTGTTCAAAGCATTCAAGAATGCTCATCTACCAACATTTGTAGAATCATAGAATCATTATGATTGGAAAAGACCATTAAGATAACCTAATCCAACCATCAACCCATTCAAGCCTAGACCACCATACTGCTGCAGTAGAATAAATAGATCTCATGCATTCGTGTCATTATTAACTAATGAAGGATGTTGATGTTATTACCCACAGCTAACTTTTCAATGAAAGGGAATGTTAATATCAAAATATTAACGGACTGACATACAGCAAGATCTGATGACTACAAGTTGAAAAATCAGATGTTTGATGCTTTAATAGACCTCTGTATGACCTTATCATGGGCTGCATTCAGTTTCATCTCTCCTGAAGTCTTCAAGTTTAGATGAGGCAAGGAAGATGAGGATGATTTCATTTTTTTTTTTAAATCTGTCCTAATTAAAATGGAAATTATAGGATTGTTGACAAGACTCATTTACTTCTGTTAAGCTGTACTTTGAGATAGATTACCTCTGTCCCCATAAGGGACTTTGACTCAGGAACATCTGGATTTACTTGCTCATCCTCCTCTCAGCTGACTTGCAGCCATCTAACGTAAAGATGTTGCATACTGTTGTTCTTTCAATTTACTCTGGACCAAGCTGAGTACTGTGTAGACCCCGAGCAGACAATCAATTTGCCATTACTGCTGAAGCATCCCAGAAGCCTGAATATTTATCCTTTAGACAACTTATCTGCAGCCAGGAAGCATGGAGGGGACCAAAAGTTTGGAGACAACCAAAGCAAGATTGGCAACACAGCAGAACAGCCTCCTATGCCACATATATCCTGAGTGATTTAAATAATTATAAGTGCTCTCAGCATCTTGGATCCCCTAAGCCTTCACTTTTAACACTGAAATGAGTCTTAAAATTACTTCTGAACAACAGTGCTGTTTTCTCCATTAGTGCTGGTGGGATGGGCACATCCTGTAGGATTGAAAGACAACCATCCTGAGTTCATCCAAGCCATGAGGATAATAGGTATCCCTTTGTAGCATCTTTAAGGCACGTTTTGCTGCCCAAATAGGTGTATGTTGAAGTGTTAGTTTGGAACTTCCTGCTTGTTCCCATCACTTTGAGTTATGCTTTAGTCACCTGATTGCTAAAAATGTAAATCCCCTTGCTGGCAATCTTGCTGCAATTTTGTTTCTCAATTTAAAAATCTACCCTTTACCTAGCAGTCTCTTGGCAATTTTTTCCTTCTTTCCCATACACACATGTGTTTCCCATGGTCTATATTAATTCAGCTGAGAACCATCCACATTAAAGGAAGACAGTAGCTACTTTCAAACTGCTTTATACTAAATGGGAAAGATGTTTCTGCACAGATTTGTATTGTCAGGGTAAAGCGTCTTTTCCCTATGAGTTAATTGCTAGAGAGATTCCAGCACTTGGGATGGACATCAGGAGGGGTCCCCATGCTCTACAACTGCTTGGCATGAAAGCAGAGGCTTTGTAGCCTCTAAGGTAAGCCAGGGCTTTGTTTCTTCTGTGCTTAATGCCAGCTTTGAAAACGATGGAAGTGCCACTCCTGCCTTCCCCCTTGGCAGGAGCCCTTTGATCCAGTTCCATCAGAGAAGCTTGAATCACATACATATTCCTCTCTCCTTCCCAGCATCTGGCTTTGCCTTTGTTTCAAACAGCAGATCTTTATTTGTGCAGAGGTCAGCAAAAGCCACGCTGAACAATGCTTGGCAAATTTCACTACCCTCCCTGTTCTTTCCTATTAGCTGCTCTCGGCAGCTAAAAAGACTTTTGCTTTGTCTGTAACCCTGTCCTGGACTTCACATAAAGGCTCTGGACTCATTCTATAATGCAGCTCTCAGCTCAGCTCTGAAATCCAATCCCAACTCTCTGTTGGTCCTGGACCAACACTTGCTCCAAAACCAAGTCAAAAAATATATGCACTCTTTTTATGCCATTCTATGACGTTTCCCTATTTTCTGCTCTATTACCATTTCTAGTTTATTTTCCTCTTCACATTCTTAGCTTGCCCCTTCAGACACCAGCAGGATGTGCCCATCCCACCAGCGCTTGCTTTGGCATCTAACAGAGTACTGAGAAAAAAAGGACTATTGATCAGCACTGTAACTCATTGCTATTCAGAGCTGTGTGTCTCCCTGGCATGCTCTGCTACTTAACACAATTAATTCCTTTGCTTGATGGCTACCTGCATTTCTTTTTGTGCTGGCTCACAAGCTGGCAGCTCTGGTCCTGGATGGGAAAATACAGCTTCTCTCTATGGGTACCTCTTTGCATGGGTTGAGGTTCAAATGGTGGTGGTTGTGTCAAACACAGGCTTGTTCCTCACTGAGGAATCTGAAAATTGAGTGCCTGTGTCCTTCTGCAAGAGAAGCCCTTATGGGTAGCATGTCTCTCTTGTGACATGTGGTTAATACCCTGCATTTTTAAAAGCTTTTATAACTGACAACTATTAAAAGATGAATTAGAGTAATAGTTATAGGGAAGAACGCTACATATAGTATAATAACTACTACAATAAATTTTTGTTACGAAAGTTATGTCAGATTTTCCTGCATTCAGCCATAAACCATCTGTCAGCTACCTTGTGTCCCATGTACCAGCATTCAGCAGTTCACCTCCTCCATCCAAAAACTATGTCTCAATATCTGGCACCAACGTTTCTTATTCCAAATATCTTCTGTGTTGACAGTCAATTTGTGCCTTGCCTTTTGTTGCAAACCAGGTATTGGCTACTCCAAAACCATTCAGTGCTCACCAGTAGGTTGCAGCTCCTGATTATTAGGACTGGTTAAGAAAAGGAATCTCTAAGGAATCATGCTTTGGGTACCCTCGTGGCATCCCTATGTGCCCCTGTGAGGTGTGAAAGAGCCTTTTAATGATTTGAGTGTTTTTGGAGAATGCTCAGTTGACACCAGTGGCTTCCTCAGCGCAGAAATAGGATGATCTGTTTACTGGATAGATTAGCAGTGGGAATAGCCTGGATAATAGCCTATTCATGTTGGTTGGATTACTGGCTTTCTCTACAGCCTTCAAACAAGGAACTCTTTATGAGTCTATGGAAGGAGCTCTTTAGGTTCTCCAATAGAGTTCTTAAGGCTCTGTTCATGTTCTTGGTAGACTGGCTCAACACAACCCCTGTAGGTTAGACCATCTGGACTTCAGATGATACAGAAGCAGAATCCATACTTTGATACCCCAGTGAGTGCATATTTCAAGTTTTTTAATTGATTTCCATAAATTCAACTTAAAAACATGCATTACTGTTTCTTTTTCCCCAAATGAAATTCTAAATAAAGTAAGCCAGTTCCTCTTATTTTGCTTTTCTGTTAAATCAGCCACAATATAAACTATTGTCTTTGGAGGTTTGTATTATAAGAAGAAGTAATTGCAGCCACAACTTGTTTCAAACAAAGAAAGGAAAATTTATCATTCTGTAAGAAAAACAAGACAGCTTTCCCATTTTCTAATCACTTTTCATCGACATTCATCCAGAGATGGATTAGACAGCATGAGCCACATTAGTCTTTCAGATTCCCTGCTATACGCTCTGAATAACTTCATTCTGGTCCTGGAGTCATCAGTGTCATGGGGAGAGACCATTTGGGTCACAAAATATCCTTCAAGTTGACACTAGAGGCGATGAACACAGCGTGGAAATAGCTGGTTCTAGGGGAGTTATCTCAGAGTGCTCTGTAGAAAGCACTGAGTTCCTTCTAGGGTCATTCAGGGTAGCCATAAAATTTGGGTATTAAAAAGAAATAAATAAATAGAAAGGCAAAGAAAAAGGAAAGAAAAAAAGAAGGAAAAAAAAAAGAAAAAAAAAAAAAAAAAAAGAGGAGATACAGCTTAGAAGCTTGCACATTTCATTGTGATAAAGACTCATTTGCCCCATATGTCAGATTTTACTTTATCTTGGGCATCCCTCCCTTCCCAACCCCTCATTCAAAGCACTGTGCTCTGCCATCCTGGCACCAGCCAGGAACCAATAAACATTTTACCCCTCCCCAGTGCCCAGAAGTTCCTGGACTGTGTCAAGCCAGAGTAATGGTTCTGTCTCACTGAGTTACTGGCAGAGCATGCTCTGCTGCTTTCAGCTCCTATCTTGGCCCATTCCTGGCTGTCACCAAGGCACCAAGCCCTGGCCCAGCACCAGTGCCTTTTACAGACAGATTACCCAACCGCCTCTTTCATTTTTGTTCTTTTCTGCTCATAGCTCAGTTTTCCCCCTATCCACTAGGGCTGCTAAGGCCCCCCCAGCATGGCTGGAGGACAGTGCTGCCTGAAGCATCATGATCTCAGAGGCATTTCTGTATATGAGTGAGATGCAATAAAAACCACTTATATATGGTGGGAAAGAAAGAAAAGGAGCTCTTCCCAGGAGCCTGGTAATGATTCTCATGCCAAGAGGGGAAGACTTTCATTAGTCTGCCAGCATACTTGCCAGAGCTTAGCCTGGCTGATGGCACTTAACCTGCGCAGTTCATAGAATCATGCAGTCATTAATGTTGGAAAAGACCTCTATGATCATCTAGTCCAACCAGTATTGCCCACTAAACCATGTCCCTCAGTGGCACATCTCCACGTTTCTTGAGCTCCTCCAGGAACAGTGACTCCACCACTTCACTGGGTAGCCTGTTCCAGTGACTGACCTGAATCTGAGTTTTCAGATAAGATGTTTTTCCTTATATCCAAACTGAACCTCCCCTGGCACATCTTGAGGCCGTTTGCTCTTGTCCTATCTCATCCTACTTCTTGCAAATGCAGTCCTTCTTTACGAGTGCAGGGACATGGCCATGGGTACACTGCTCTAGGGGATGCTGGTGCATGGTAGGACTTGATGATCTTTATGGATCCCTTCCAACTTGAGATATTCTATGATTCTATGGTAGTGGATAGCTGATGCATCCCACCTTCACTTACAACATTATGAGAAAATACTCATTCATTTATGAGAAGTGAGAACTAAAGGCAAGCCTCCCCTCTCTATTTGGTGATCTCTTGAGATTCCACTTCATTTTCTTGCCTTAAGTTGACTTGGAAATCAATAAACTTATCATCACTAGACAGTCCATTGCACTGATAAACCAGATAGGAACAACAGACCCAAGGACAGTCTGGCCCTGTCTCCTCTCTTTGGCAGAGTCAAAGTGACTTGGGAAAATTAAAGAACAGGGCAGTCACATAATGCAGCCTCAAGAAATCAACCCCATCCTCTAGAGATTTGTGCTGAAAGACCACAAGAAGCAGAATGGTGTCACTTCATTAAATCATTCAGGTTGGAAAGACCTCTAAGATCAAATCCAACAGCTCTTGTGTTGGAAGAGATGATCACTACCATCAGTAGTCTGCTCCTACCATCAATAATGCCACTAAGTGTCATACCTCTAGCAGGTCCATCTTTCAAGGCTGAAAAGCCTTAAGTATATAGACTTTTCCTCCTACAGAACATGCTCCATAACTTTGTTCATGGCCACCCTCTTCAATTGCACTGTACCTTTATTTTTGGTGGGGAGGAAAGTCTGTTGGGAAGTTCATGGAGTGCATATGATATAATCAAGGTGCTGAGTGAAGTTGTGCACTGTCGCAATGATGTCTTTTCTTTCAATCTCTTTTCCTTTTGTTATGATTTCTATCATTAATCTTTTCTTAATAATTACCAATGTTTAATGCTTTTTTTTTTTTTATCACTACTGAGTCATTATTGCAACCCATATGTGTTATTCCTCAGTGACATATCCAATCAGAAGTCAACGTTGTCAATCTGAACTCATAAGTTATTCATTTTTTCCCCATTTCAGTTCCATAGATGGATTTACAGCTGCTCTGACTCCGTAGCTCATTCATTACAAAGGCTCTGAGGTTTGCTAATGGCATTCAGTGCATATGATGAGATCTGGATGCAGTGTGAAGATTCACACTGTGAAGGAGAGGCTAAAGGTCAGGAGCATGGCAGGCATAGGGACTGTTAAAAGAGTCTGGTTGTAAATAGAAGGACAAGGTGGATGTAAAAGTGCCATCAAAGAAAGGCTTTCATTTGAAAGAAAAGGTGGAATTATTTATGAACTTTAGCATATGATCATTTGTGCTGCTCTCTTTTAAATAACACAGCAGTGGACGTCAGTAAGGCACTGAAAACAGTTGTGGGAGAAAAAATATTTTTCATTGAGAAGAGCAACTGTGGCAAAGGTTTTTATTCCTCATCTTTTGGAAAACTTACAGTTTCATTTCAGATTTTGCTCCATTTGTGCATCACCTCACTGCATCTTTTCATGGCAGACTAATGGTCTGCAAAAACACCACAGGTAAAAATTTCACCTCAGGACAGCTTGAACATGTCTTATTATAACACTCACAGAGATGAAAAGGTCTCAGGTTTTACTAACAGTAATTCTTACATGAGTTTCAAAATAAATAATGGAATTAGCCTACAGTTGTATCATCTTTTCTGTCATATTGCTAGTAATCAGAGTTGTACTACGTCATGGAATAAAGTAAGAATAACACAGGTCATAAGAGAACCTGTGTGTCACAAGGGTTAGTGCAAACCACAGCTGCAGAATTTAAAAAAAATGAAGTGTTTTGCATTCTTCTGAACAATAATTTTCCAAAATTTGATTTCAAAAAAAACCCTCTCTTTCAAAGGTCTTATAAAAAGTTATATTTTCTCCCCTTGCATTAAAACAATGATAATTTCAGAGTGCTTTCACATCCCCTTGGAGAGAGGACCAACATGACTTGGTTCATACATTTGTTTCTTTGGCCACCAAATGACTTCTCCCAGAGCCTTATACCTAAAGAGTCACAGAAAAGAATCATATACATAAAGAATCACAGAATCTTTAAGGCTGGAAAAAGTACTAAGATGATCAAGCCCAACCATCAACCCCTCCACCCCATGCCCACTAAACCATGTCCCCAAGTGCCACATCTCCACATTTCTTGAAAACCTCCAGGGATGGTGATGCCACCACCTCCCAGGGCAGCCTGTTGCAATGCATTACCACACTTTCAGAGAAGATCCCTGCCGGGATGCAGGGACGACTCCAAACACGCTTTATATAATGGGTGAAAGTTTAGAAATGGAGAAACTGTGGCTTGAGTGAAGTGATGAAAGCCAACCCTGTTGGGATGAAGATGCGGTGTCTTTCTCATCGTCATTGCAAATCACAGGCCACCTAAAAGCTCTGAGGAAGGAACAAATTCAAAATCCAAGTCAGGTGGATTAGTGTGTATCAGTTGGGCATTTAGGTTTCAAATGGGGGATCACTCATCTCTGCAGCATCCTACAGTGCAATCATAGTCTGTGTGTGGCTTTATCTCCTCTCATTAATGTATTCTGGTGACGTTATCATCCTGTACTGCATGTGATCTCCATGCATGTCTCCTCATCTTATTCCCAGACTTCTTCCCTCCTTGTCACTCCCATGCAGCTGCCTTTCTTCCCACCCCTTCTGCCAGTCTCCACTTTCTTGTTGGCAGATGGCTCAAAAGAGCTCTGTTCTCCTGCCACGGGTAGTGAAGCGTTTTCTTACCGAGTATTGGAGTGTTTTATGGGGATAATTAATTGTGAAAACCATTACTCTTGGTGGAGGGTGCCAATTTAGCGTAATGGTTCATTTAAAATCGTTGCATGGACTCCCCTTCAAGAGTTCACCCATTTTACAGGGTCTTACCTAGCTGCAAACCAGCAGAAACATTGAAAGGCATTCCCAGGACTGATATCCATGGTGGGGACACTAGCATAGGAGGGGACTAATAGCAGTCAATAAAGCCTTGAAGGCTTTGTGTAGAGCTGATGGCAATGCTTTCAGCCTCAGAGCTGACATTACAGCCCATCTAACAGCATGAGTTCACTGGCAAAGTAGCCAGCATACTGCAGTTCCATTGCCCATAAATAGCTGTGCTGCGTAATAGATGTCTTCGCATCTACATAAAATGTGGTCAGTGTACATTCAAAGAGACCTCAATGTAATCTGCATTTTCACACAGGGATTTCCTGTAGAAATAGAAAACGATGTTAAATTCTGAAAATTGTTTTCAGTTTTCCAGTGGAGTTGTGAAAGGCAAAAGCCTTGGCTGAAGGCTGAAGTATTTAGGTACCGTGCTAGAGACAGCAAAAGAAAAAAGCTTACATTTTCTTCCTGAAAATAGACACCAACTGAAATTTTCATTGAAATCCCACATTATCTTGGATGAGAAAGATTTACTTTGGTATAAGAGTAAGGAAGGAGAAAAAATAGCATTTGTTGCATCTAACCTTTATCTAACCTTTATCTCTCTCTTATTTTTTTCTTTCTTTTACACTTTCCTCCTCTTGCAGCAAGAAAAACAGCAGACACCAAACAAGAGACCCTGGGAAGGAATCAGGAAAGTCCAGTCCCCACCGTCATGGGTTAAAAAGGACATCGAACCTGTGGCACAATCTCCCCTAGAACTAAAAACTGTAGAGTGGGAGAAAACAGGGGCCACCATCCCTCTGGTGGGACAAGACATTATTGACCTTCAGACGGAGGTCTGAGCGAAAGGGGAAGAAAGGGACTTTTTTTTCCAGAAAACAAATGAAACAAACAAACAAAACCACGTTTTAAAGAAATGATTAAATTAAATCGGAACCGAGC
The DNA here is from genome assembly GCF_987193195.1 of Phasianus colchicus. NCBI lineage: Eukaryota > Metazoa > Chordata > Aves > Galliformes > Phasianidae > Phasianus > Phasianus colchicus. The sequence continues at coordinate 92,944,857 of NC_143438.1, forward strand.
GAGAGAAGTGTTTGGTTTCTTTTGAAACCTTTGGTAAGACGGAGTAACTTTTGTATCGTTCTCAGCAGAGTGGGGAAATATTGCTTTATAGAGTATAGTAGATGTAGGTTCAGGACAACACGAGCTTTGCCAGGTAGGACTGGAGAAGAAGTGAGCCTGGAAGAGAGCGAGGAGGAGGCAGAGGGTGGGGAGGAGCTGTTGGGGGAGAACCCTATTGAGATGCTTTGGGGAAGAGCCCTGTCGAGATGCTTTGGGGCCACTGCCATACGCCGGGACCCTTCCTGTCGTGCCACGGAGAGCTGCAGAAGGACACCCAGAAACCACCACCATGAGCCAAGAAGATAGAGGTTATCTGGGGAGCACAGGAGGTGATGTCGGCGGGAGCCTCACCGGGATGCATTGTGGCTGTAGGTCCTGGAAGAGACACAACCTATGGCATCCCTTGCCAGTCCTCATTTCCCACCTCTCCCTCATCATCTCGTCTGAGAAGGAAGGAGCCGGGATCTGTCAAGCAGTGGCTGAGGAAACGTCCCCACTTCTTCATGCTACCCCATGATCTGGTGTCCTGGCATCTCTGCAGCATATCCCTAAAGGGACCGGGGGGAAGTGGTGATGAGAGTCACGTCATCTATGGCTTAGAGGGAGAGGTAAGGTGGGGCTTTCTCCTCTCAGCCCTTCATGGTGGAGCTCCTGTGCACCCTAAGGGATGGGACAAGCACTGGAGAAAGGAACCACCTCCAAAATCTGCTCGCCCCGTCTCCAGGGAAAGGGTTGAAGGTGTTAGAAAAACAGACCAACAAGAAGAATGTAGGTCATTTCATTGACTGTTACATAGATAAACTCAGCACGGGCCTTGCAAAGGTCTGCTTGGCCTCATCCTTTTTTTTTTTTTCTTTTTTTCTTTTTTTTTCTGTTACTTTTCCTTCCTTTTGGACTCAGATTTGTTCCAAGCTGCCCCTCCCTGGAAGGCAGAGAGAGAAAGAGGGAAAGACAGATCCACCAATGTACCTGGAGATATTTGGTATACAGAGATGTTGCCTTAGGACATTGAGACAAACTGACAACACGAATAACGTCCACTTGGAAACAAACAAACAAACAAAAAAAATAATCTATTTTTTTCCTTCTTCTTTTCTTTTCTTCAATAAAAAGAGAACTTGAAACCCGAGACCTTTCCTTTCTTTGGCTCTTGTCGTTTCGAATGCCTTTCTGTGCCGTACGAATACACAGGCATGGGGTGAGGATGCCACCTACTGAAGGTGGAAGGCAAGTTGCTGCGTGGAAAGTTTGGGATGGTGGGAACACACAGCCCCATCGCTGCTCACTTGCAATACTTCGCTTTGCTTTATTCATTTTCATCTGTGGTTATTTTCCCCTCATTGGCTCTTCTCCTTCCCCAGTGCCCAGAGCCAACGGGCAGGTTTATACTCCTACCAGAACAAAAAGGTGGAGCTGGTCGGTAGAGTGGGACATTTTTCATCATAAAATGCTGTCTTTTTTATTTCAACGTTTAAAAAATAGCAATTTTTTTTTGTTTTTCATTAGACATTTCTCAGAGTTATTTACAAAAAGAGAAAAAAGTTCCCTACATTTCACACCCGAAAGTGTTGTGCAATATTTTTAACCTTAACAAATAAACCACTGACATTTCAAGCAGACTTTTATTTCTTTTATTTTTTCTTACCATTTCCAACAGCGTGATCCTTATGGGTCCCTTCCAACTTGGGATATTCTATGATTCTATGACATTTGGAACAACTCTCCCAGCTTTGGAGACGTGCTGTACCAAACTTCTGCTTGTGAGCAGCCGTATTGTTCCAGACAGCAGTAAAACTTGATCAGGTCTGCGTTGTTACAGCGTGTTTGAGTGTCTCCTTTTTTTATTCTTTAACATTTTTAGGGAAAATGAATGAATACAAGAGGTGAACCAATCGCTGACCCCAGTCTTGCTTCTCTCATTGAGAGACATTGCTTGACATCCTAACGTCTCTGCTTCCTCTTTCCATTGGGCCATGTGGGTTATTGGTCTTTAAGGACAGTGGCATCTACCTTGCCATTAAGTGTGTAATATACTGGATGAATGGAAAGAAAAACTTAAAAACAAACAAACAAACAAACAAATCCAAACATTTTAATAATAAGGAAAATTATTACTTATAAAAACTGTGATATTATCACCCAATTTTAGATTACTCTATGAAACAGGAAAGCACAAAGGCCTCCCTCAGATGCCGGATTGTATGATATTGTAATTATTATAGTTACATATAATGAATTTTAGCATACAGATATCTTTATACTGTGTTTTAAATCTTTTCTCTCTCTTTTTTTTTTCCTCCCCTTCCATGCCCAGCCAAACCTCCCCTTTTCTCCCCTGACCTTTCCCACTCACCCATTCACTCCAGCCCATTTGCAGGACATTAACGATGTTATGTAATTACAGAGATAAATGTTTGTTTAATAACTGTTGATATTCGACTTTCTCTGCTCAATTCCTCCACTTAATTCTGTTTTCCCTCGCCCTGCCCTGCCCCATACCATGCTTTCCCTTCCCTCCTATGTTTGTCAGGTTTTTTTTTTCTGTACAGTTTTCAGAGCACAAAATGAATGTGTCTTATTTCTAATAAAAGAGGTGTGAACTCTAGCGATGTCTGCTTCTTAAAAGTGCCCCACGTGTGGTTTGCATCACGCTCGGGTGCTGGGAAACACCTCTCCTGGACCTGCAAGCTGCTGCACTGGAAGAGCTATAATCTAGGATCAAACTTCACCCTCTCAGATCCATTATTTGCCTTTAGCTTGTAGCTTCTTGGCACTCTAAAACCACCTTCCATCGTTATGCATATTTCCAAGGCATGAAGACTTTTCTGTGCACTCCAGTCTGCTTTTCCATGAGTATCTCTAAAAGAAGCCTTGCTGTCCTCTTTCCAGTGTATGTCATAAGGGGATGAAATTTAATACATTAGGGAGGATTATTTTCTGAGCAACCTGATCTAGTTGTAGTTGTCCCTGTTCATTGCAGGGGAGTTGGATTAGATGACCTTTAAGGGTCCTTTGCAACGTAAACAATTCTATGAGGCTATGAATGGCAGAAGGCAGCAATGCTGGTTTACAGTTTCCATTGGGGCCAGGGAGATGCTGATGCTCCCCTGCCCACATGATGCAAAGCCAACCCCAATCTCACCCTGATGTCCCTTCCACCTCCATCACCTCCAGGAGCATGGCTCAGTGCATGAAGTAGTTGAGCAAATCACTCCTGAAAGACAACAATTAATGAGTTGAGCTAGAGATATTAAATTCCTTGGCATTTACCCTTGAATGGCTGAAGTGTCCATCAGGAACATATTTCCTAGACTCTGCTCCTTCACCTGGAGGTTTACAGGTATAGGCTATAGGAATAGTCCTTTTAGTTTTATGGATAGGTCTGCAGGAGGCTTGGGGGTCTGCCAAATTTGATCCAACATTGCTGCTCTCCAGGACTTTGGTCCAGAGCCATCACAGCTCAGCATGTCCCCAGAAGTAATGACTACTCTTGATCTCACTGGAACTAATTGGGCCACAGACCAATTCTCTGTGATGCATCCCTGCTGTGACACCTGCAGGTAGAAGCAGATGACAGCACATGGTGCTTGGCATAACCCATCTCAACAATCGGTGTGTTCAGTCAAAATAAGAGGAGTCTGTGGCTAGACAGTCTAAAACTTTTTAGCTTATACCAGCCCATGAGGGGGTATAAGCTATTGTTACCTGTTATTACTATTGTCCCTGTTCATTGTAGAGGAGTTTAACAACATGACCTTTAAAGGTCCATTCCAAATGAAACAGTTCTGTGATTCTATGATGCTATTACTGCTATATGGAAATCTCTCATGGTAACTCTCCAAGTGGAGGAGCTCATTCTCCACAGACCATAAGTCTCCAATTAGAGCCTTAGTGGCCCATTGTGAGATACCCTGAAATGTCTGAAATGTTGCAGAGGTGTAGGTCTGCCTTGTGGGAATTACCCTAATGCCCCATCTCCTGAGCCATGATCCAGCTTATCTTCATCAGCCACATGTGATGTCCTAAGTCTTCTCCATCCTTCCTGCCAGGAGCGTTCCTAGCCCCACATTTCCCATACCATCAACATATAAATTTAGCAGGCAGATTAGGGAAATACTAACCAACAGGCACTCTAAGGAGTCTTCCTGGGACCCATATGGATGACCTCTCCTGGTGCTTGCTTGCTTGCTCAGAACTACTTTCATTCATGGTTATCCAAAAAGCCTTCTATGTATCTGAGTCTCAAAACTTCATCTTGCTTGCAAGCCCCATGTGTAGACCAATTTCCTACCAAGTTCTGGAGATGACTTATGAGTCGGACTTGGTGACCCCTATTGGCCTCTTCCAGCTTGGGATGTTCTATGATTGTATGATTCTGTGACGACGTGGAAGATAAATAGAGTTTCTAAGCTGAGGCCATGCAGAACTTCATGTTGGATGGACAAAATCATTCTTTCTGGTCTTCCTTTAGGACACAGTGAAATAGCATCAACTCACTGCTGACAGTATGCATGTAATTTTTGAGTAATGAACATCACTCATTACTCTGGCTCGTTAGCAAGTTGAGTACCTATTACATCTGTAATGCCAAGAATGAGACCCAGGGGAATGAAGTAGTCAGCCTTAAGTCACTCATCAGCCTCTTTACTAATCCTCTCAAGAGAAGTCAACCATGTAAACTGAGCTCCCTTCCTTCACTTCTTATTTGAAAATCAGCATCTCTTGGCTCCTGCTGAGTGGGCACTATCTCCTTTAATAGGGCTGAATCCTCACCACCACCACTTCCCATTGATTCTAAAAGCCCTCGAAGTAAAAGGCCAAATTTGTAGAAATTTGAACTAAATAACATGGCAAACACAATTTTTCTATTATGTAAATATATACAGCCCTGTTGGCAGCAGCAGTTGGGCAGGTGTTAAACATTCGTTTATTACAGGACATCATCAAGATATTTGGTTAATTAATCAAGATCTCTGAAAAAATTAAGGTGCAGGCCCAAACATCTAAGTCAGTGCAGGAGAGGGGCTGAAATTCCTTTTTCAGTGTGTCCTGAGCAGAGTCAGCAGTGACAGGCATTTTTCTGATTGGTGCCAGGAATGCTTTAACACTTTGCACCTGCCTGAGCGTGTAAGTATATCCCTGCAATGAGAGTCACTGCCATGAACTACACAGTGGTCATGGACAAATATGTCCTAAGAGGTACAAACTGACAGTCTAACCCTAAACCTCTACAAATGCACACCATACGCATACAGAAGCGTTCATATACATTTCCATATATATTTTTTTATATATACATTTCATTTATACACACACATGCATATCCCACTTTTTCATACACATAAACAAACGTGCATGTAAATATGCACATCCGTTGCAATACATTCAGGCAGATTAAATACAGTGCATTTATGCAGTCAAACTGACGTTAGAAAGATGGTCAGCAGCTAAGACATACTTGAAAAATGTGCTTACAGGACTCTGGATAGAGAACAGGAATTAAGCAGGAAACAGCAATTAGCTAGGAGAGCATTTTTTAAATCTGTCTATTTGCAAAACAATGTTGTTGTTGATGATGATTCATTTATTTATTCATTTATTTTGTTAGTTGGTGTAATCTGCTTTTCGTCTCTTCTGTTTATGATGAAGAAACTGATTTTTTCAACCAACTCGATCAAGTTCAATCAAGTTCAGCTTCAGCAAAAGCATGAGTGAATTTTTTACCTGATCCTACAGGGCTGGCTCATTTTTGCCTCCTGCAGGTGACTGCGACTGTGAATGAGCCATTTAATTATAAACCCTGCAATTTGCTGACCTCCTGCAGAGACTGTGAGCAGCGTGAAAAGAAAAGAGCTCAGCATACAGAGGTAAAAACCAAGTTTACATCCGTATTTGGGGCAGCACCTCAGGATACAGCATGAGTTTTGCTGCAGAGCAGACACTAAAAGGAAATCTCTGAGACAGATACTTCACTTCCAGTGTTGTCACAAGTTTTCTCACATCATTTTGTATAAAGGCACTCAGTTTTCTACAGTTGACCTTCCTCAGTATGCTGGGCACTGGTGATGGCACCTAACATGGCCTTATTTCCCATGTATCCAGCAGGTTTTGTAGTCCATGTGAAGTGGCCTGCTGTTACAGCTGACACATAGCTAATAGAAGATGCCAACATCATGGCCATGGAAATTCAAAATTAAAATATGACATTTTGTGGCAACACTTTGTCAAGTGACCTCTCTACAGGTGGAGCGATGACCAAAGAAAGTTGTGCAAATATTGGAAGTGATTTGAAAGCAGGAGAGAAAGGAGCAAGTAGATTCTATGGGAAGAAAGAGAAGTGCAGGGGAGTTTCTGTGTTCAATGGAAATAATTGATTGAAAGAGCAAACTATCATTTCCTGAGCTGTGTGGGCAGAGGATTTTCAAGGAATGGAAAATCAAAGGGTTGCTTAATGTGAATCAGGAGTTTCTCTGCTTTGATCAATTGTTGTCTGAAAAAAATGGCAGTTTCTTGGTGTTAGCTCATGTTTGGACCTGTTATAAATATTGTAATTTGGACTTTGAGGCCTCAGTCAACACAGACTTCGACCACTTGTGGGCTTTTTGAATTTACATAGGAAATAAGTAGCTTCAGTCTTCAAAGGAATGGCAACCTGTTTGAAATGGAAGTACACAGGGACAGGCAGAGTTGACTTAAGCACAGAAAATCCAGCAGCAGAGGAAATGGCCAAGCACCAACCATATGATTCCTCCCTAGAAGCCATGTGGGACAAGACCATTTCTTGACCTCTGGAGAGATGGAGTACAACTAGATGTTTGATTGTAACAAATCAGCTTCATTGTTTGGTAGAACCTGGTCGTACTTAATAGGGATATTATGTGGCTCAGTTACACGATAAGATTTTTCCTCCCAGTGATGGTGTCTTAATAATAATGATCAAAATACTGCCATTCTTTGTTACAATTAAGATTTTATTGCTTTCTTTCATTACATGTATAATTTCCAGCAGCTCAGTAAAGCAGCATAGTGGTGATGGGTCGATGACTGGACTAGATGATCTTAGAGGTCCTTTCTAACCTTAATGATTCCATGATTTTAAGGAAGCTGCTGGGAGAGAAAAGGCTATGATGAGAGCATGATAGAAGTCAATAGTTAGATTCCTCTGTTAAGTTGCAGAATTTTTCTTACTTAGTATCTTTGCTTCACGCCTTTTAAAAACACACAGGTGTTTGCCAAGAAAACATTTGGAGGTAAACGTTTCAGGGATGCTGTCAATATAGTCAAGGATTGAAACATCATCTAAGAAGAATTATATGCCTGGTGAGAACAGGGAGAGGGACTGAATAACATTTCATAGCATAAAGCACACCGTCAAGCTAAGTGCAGGCTCATTTGGCAGCCCAGGAGGTTCAGCAGATGGGAGCAACAAAGGAAAGAGGCTTGGATGTATTTTAATCACAAATTAGACAAAAATCAAATGTCATACTTAGGGGCCAACAGGAAAGTACAATAAAGAAGTGGAGATGACATTTTGCAAGAGCCTGGTGAGATTCCTCTGGAAGATTTTGTGTGATCAGTTATGGAGGGGTCCTAGAGCTGGCAAAAGTCATGATCCTGGTGATGAGATCAAAGAAGAGGGATTCAGACATAGAAAGGCCATTCAAAAGCTTGGAAGATCCAATACCACATAGTCAAGCTAAGAGACAGCTCAGTATTTCATAGAACTGCAGGGGTTGGAAGTGACCTCAAGAGACCATCAGCTCCAACCCCTCCACTAAAGCAGGTACACTACAATAGGTCACACAGGTGGGCACCCAGACAGGTCATGAATATCTCCATCGAAGACTCCACCCAACCTCTCCAGGCAACCTACTCCAGTGCTCTGTCACCCTTACTGTAAAGCAGTTCTTCTGCATGTTTGTATGGAACTTCTTTTGTTCAAGTTTTAGGCCATTACTCCTTGTTCTATTGCTGTGCACCACTGAGAAGAATCTGGTCTCACCCATTTGCCTCCCACCTGCCTTTAGATACTCATAAACATTTATCAGATTCCCTCTCAGTCTTCTTTCTCCAGACTGAACAGACCTAAGTTACTCAGCATTTCTGCTTATGGGAGACACTCCAGGCTCTTCATCATCTCTGTGGCCCTCCACTGGAGATTCCTTCTAGAAGATTCCTGTCTTTTTTGAACTGTGGAGCCCAGATCTGGACACAGTAGTCTAAATATGGCCTCACCAGAGCAGAGTAGAGGGGGAGGATACTTTTTCATGCGTCCCAGGATACCATTGACCTTCTTGGTCACAAGGGTAAAATGGGGATTAATAAGATGAAGTTGTTCTGGAAGAGAGATAGATTAAAAAAGAAAGATGTTAGAGGAAGCCAGTGGGTTAGAGGACAGAGGATTCCCCTTGTTTCTCTTTCCCAGATTAAAATCAAGACTGTGGCTGCAGAGATAAACACAACCAACTTGATTCTCTCAGAACAGGCCATGACCTTCAGTCTGTGAGATAAGGAATCATAGAATCATTTGAATTGGAAGGGACTTCTAAAGGACAGCTAGTCCAACTCCCCTGCAATGAACAGGGATAACTACAGCTGGGTCAGATTCCTTAAAGCCCTGTCCAACCTGACCTTGAACATCTCCAGGGATGGGACCTCTACCACATCTCTGGGCAACCTATTCCATTGCTTCACTAATACAATTGTCACAATTCAGCCTCCTGCTACTTATAAAGCACCTACCTCTATTGCAGAATTTCATACAGTCACTGCATTCAAAAGTAAATAGTCAGAATTCACCACAAGACATCAGCAGCAGATTTTTCCTGTCCATACATGAATAGCACATATTGGGGATCATTTAGGGTGTGAAGAAACACAAAAACTGCCAGCAAGAAACCATGTTAAGCACAAATACCTTGAAGGAAGTGCTTCATTGAAGAGATATGTTTACCTTTGGAAGTGTGTGATTGCTCTGTAACTTTCATCTCTTTTTTTGCTTAAGGTTGCTAGGACTTTCCTTTGGGAGACCTATATGTGGTCCATGGAGAGTCCTTCAGCAAGGGACTGTAAATAACTTATATCTCCCATCCTTCATCTTGGATAGAGAGGGACTTGAATGGCCTCATTTGATTTCTAGCTGTTCCCTGAATATGGACTGGCAGCTGCCAGACTTGTCCTGTTCAGGTGCTTGCAGAGTATCAAAAGAAGAAAAGAGGTCTAGAAACAAATGGTGTCACTTCCTTGTCCAAACTTGTCCTTCCATGAGAGATCTCTGAGTTATGAAGAAGAAAATCAAAGAAATCTGGAGGATAGAAAAGAAAAGGAGAGATCTCCTTTTTACAACCTTTCCCAGGCTTGGCTAATTATAAAACTGTTTAGAAAGGCTCCTGCTGAGCAGGTGAGAGGCTGAGATGAAACAGCAACTTAATCCACAGGGATGAACTCTATCAATGATCCAATTATTTAGGATTTGATATCTTTTGTGTCTCAGAGTTGGCAATTCCCAGCCCCGTGTACAGAGATGGACTGCATATCGCACCAGTGAATTTAGGGTGGGGGGAGGCATTGGAGAAGACTGCTTGATTTACAAACGAAGGCGATTAGCATATAAATTGGTACTATAGGTTAGTGAGCAGGGTAGCCTTGCCTAGTTGAATGAATCAGCAGCGCTGAGTCTGCGAGAAGGAGGCAAATTAAAGACTCTGCTCATCCTGCTCACTTTAGAGTACCGGCAAGAAAAAAATGAAAGTCATTTTTTGTGTCGACTTTATTTATCTTTGATTATTTTTCACTCGGTGCTGCTTCAATTTCTCCCTCCTTCTTCCCCTTTCTGTCTCCCTTTCTCTATCACTCACTCCCTGGTAGATACTCCACATCTGTCCAGCACCAAGCATCTTTGTAAACGTGCAGGTTGGAGGGGACATCTGGAGATTTCTAACATGCCTGCCTTTCCAGGGAAGCCTGTATTATCCATTGCAGCACCCAGTCCAACAAGCTGTACCTGATATTGCTGATAATATTGGGATCTTGCAGCAGGCCTCTGGCTGCTCTACTTGGTTTTGCAGATATTTGTGCACTGCCATGGGATGTTATCTTTTCTGAACTGCTTTTACACCTTTAGGGACCAGTCTCTCATCACCCAAGTGCTTAATAGCCTGATCTCCAATTCCTTCAATCAATGGACAGCTGTTATCACAATCCATTGAAGTATTTCAAGTCTTCCTTTCAGGTTGACAAAATTATTGGCAAAGATGCTTTTACTTGCTTTGTCAAATGGGTCACACCTCCCATCATAGCCCTGTTTTCTGAAAGAAGGACATCAAACCCAAGTGGTTCATTTCTGTTTTTTATGAGAAAATGGTTCAGAACTTTTTCCATGAACCAGCCTAACAGGGATAACACAGTAGCTCTGAAAAGCTACAAGAGCAACTAGTTTTCTAGCTCTTCTTAGGGTACAGACAATGCAAATGTCCCAGGGCTTGTTCACTTTGCTGAATACGCTCGAACAAAATGCTGTAATTTAGACTGTCCCTTGAAAAACATGGGTATAACAGCTAATGCATTTAAGCCCTCAGCCATGCTTGGGTTTTGCAAATGGCTGTTGAGCTCCATACACTGCCTTAGAAGATGTTTCTTGCTCCAAGAATTTTATTTTTATACACAGCGATGAAGGATGAATTCAGATGAAGAAACAAGCAGCTCCTCTTGCTCTTATGTACCTATTTAGCCACTACTGTCAGTAGCTTAGAGCAGGGAGCATCACCCCAGGCTGAGGCATGGGCCATGAGAGCATCTCCCTTCTCTCCTAGCTCCCTTCTGAGGAAGGTGATTTAAAAAGAAAAATTGGTTTAATAAAGAGCATCTCACTGTGTGACATGTCAGCACTGGGATATCAGTGCATTTATCTGAGCACATTATGGGTTTAATTTGGTCCATGAGAAACTTAGAGAAAACCAATTAAAAAAAAATCATATTAAATAACTTCTTATGAAAAAATACACTTCGGTTTTGTTGCTGGAGACAGAGAAATGATCAGGGTTTCTGGACTCTGTAATATGGGAGGGAAGGAAGCTCTGTGCCATCTCCCCATGTGTTTTTTCTTTGATGCATTGTGAAAGTACCTAGAGAACAATGATCAGAGGGCTGGAGCACCTCTGCTATGAAGAAAGGTTGAGGGAACTGGACTTGTTTAGCTTGGAAAAGAGAAGGCTCCAGGGAGACTCATTGTGGCCTTCCAGTATTTCAAGGGAGCATATAAACAGGAGGGGGTATGTCTGCTTACGAGGGTGGATAGCAATAGAACAAGGGGGAATGGTTTTAAACTGAGACAGGGGATGTTTAGGTTGGATATTAGGAGGAAGTTTTTCACACAGAGGGTGGTGAGGCACTGGAACAGGTTGCCCAAGGAGGTTGTGGATGCCCCATCCCTGGAGGCATTCAAGGCCAGGCTGGATATGGCTCTGGGTAGCCTGGTCTGCTGGTTGGAGACCCTGCACATAGCAGGGGGGGTTGAAACTAGATGATGATTGTGGTCCTTTTCAACCCAGGCCATTCTATGATTCGATGATTCAGTATGTGAGATGGGCATTAGTGGATCCATTAGAGAAGATTGAATGGAAGATGCTACAGAGAAGCAAGAAACAAAACTGCCATACAATGCCAAGTTACATAAGGCATTGCCCCCATGACAAGAGTACAACTTTAAACAGAAAGTTTTTTCTTATCACAGCAGGTGAAAAACTTTTATACTTCGATGTGAAGATTAAATAAATGAATCTGTTTCTCCTTTCATTATTTTTTCATGTACAAAGTCCCTGGAAAAGTTACTTACACAAAAATAAACCACCTCAGCTCCAATCAGCAGGGTAATAAATATTTATGGGAAAGAAATACTAGCAGAAACCTTTCCTCTGAGCATTTGAAGGCAAGTGAGTTGTAAATACAAATACAATCAGTTGGCATTTTCCAATATAATGGAAAACCCTTTGCTTGGATTTAAAGAGTGCAGCCAAGGCAAGGGGTTAGGATTCTAGGCCATCACAGGTGTCCTGGGAGCAGAAATTTTGCACAACTTTCCCTTTTGCAGTGTTTAAGTAATGTCAGCCCCAAGATTTTGGACAGATCACTTCTTATGGGGCTCATTGCAGATACTGGCTCCTAACCTGTCTCCTGCAAACTCTTGTAGTCCACTGAGAGCTATTCAGAGTCATAAACAGAGTCTGGAGTGTGTTTTGTCTCATTCTAGTGTAGGCATTTAAATTATGCCATATGAATCACATGCCAAACACATTGCCTTCTCATTGTAAGCTGTAAAAGATGTCAGGCTGCATGGAGGCTACTTGCAGGTCCTTAAATACAGATGAAGTTGATCCAAATATGCTCTCTAGTTGCCCCATGATCTGTTTGATTTGTTCTTTTGGTAATTATGTACTGATTGTGTAGGTTTAGAAGAACAAAAAAGGTTGAGGAAGAGGCAAGGTGCTACCAAAAAAATAAATAAATAAAAAAAAAATAGAATTTGGCCATTGAATGTTCAACTGACCTAAAAAAAGCAGTCTGATTAGAAATTATCAAAGGCTTTTCCTTCAGTGAGTCAATATTTGAGCTCCTATTAGTAAAAATTTACAAGATAATCCTCTGTAGTACTGATTGCAGTCAATGCTTGACATATAGTACAATGTCACCAGGATGGATTCTTTAAAGCAGAGAAAGGAAAGAAACAGACTTCTCATTGCAGTTTACATAGACAGGTTTTATGTTCTGCATTTTTAGTTAGAAGGTACTTCAAAATGATGTGTCCAGAAATCATGGAAGCAAAGAATCATTTGAGTTGAAAGGGACCATTAAAGGCCATCTCGTCCAACTCCCCTGCAATGAAGGAGGACACCTACAGCTAGATCAGGTTGCTCAGAGCCCTGTCCAGCCTGAATAGCCCAGTGTACAGAAAACACTGATTTTAGCACTGGGGGTTAAAGTTAGATCAAGCAAACTGAAAAAGTTACTAATTCATTGTGTATGTATGTCCTACTTCAGTCCATTCAGACCACAAGGATACAATTTCTTCCTCATCTGTGCTTCAAAATATTGCCGAGCTCCATGTAGACTTAAGCCAGAGGAAGAAAGATCTAGGTTCAATAGAAATGGTGGGAAGACACCAAATCATATTGTTCCTTATCAATTTCCTTGTAGCAAAATGCTCCTATGGAATCCCTGTAGTTTAGCACTGCCTCTCATGTCTCCTTTCCCTACTTGCCCATCACCACCCAAGATAAATTATAGGAGCACATCAAGACTCAGAGAAAAAAATCCAAATATTCTTAATTCCATTGTAAATACTCTTATTAAAAATTAAATCTGACAAAACCTTTTCTTGTTTTTATTGTAATTCCACTTCATCCTTCAAGGGCACCATTGCTTTTAGAAAGCATTAAGATTTACCATCTCATTCTCTACCAATTTATTGCTGAGTTACACTTGGGGGAAAACTGGTCTAAAAAGTACTTACAAGCAAAGAACTCTCCAGAAGAAGTGGCAAGAAAAAGTATTAAAATAAACACCATTTAATACCATAAAATACTAAGAAAAGTTAAACGTACACACAAATAAAAAATGGTTCCATTAAAAACCTCATATGGAATAGGGTGGGATACAGCAAGCACTACAATACAGCAAGCTTTAGTGATTGTCATAAGTTGGAGAAACTGATTTTATCATCTATTTTTCTGTTCAGACTTTTTAAGAGCCTTATGACTTTGGCTGCCCTGCAGCTGAAGAATGACTGAAAGACTTTTAACAAACTGAAGCAAGACATTCAATAGCAAGTGATGAAAACATGTGAAAGAAAAATCCTAAAATAACCAATGGAACTTCTGATTTTGTATCAAACCATCTGAATCGCACCCACTTCCCTTTTTGATTCTGACACTGAACTGTGACTCTGTTTTTGTTGCTTCCTGGAAAAACTAGCAGTGGGAGACACTGAATATTATTAAACATTATTGTCAAGATACAGCTATTCATATTCTGTATTTAGGGTACTTGTATTGCAAAGACCTCAAAAGAAGTGTCATACCATCCTGCAAAAGATATGAGTCTTACTTGAAGAGCTTAGGCTTACGTTGATGGAGAAGTTGATTTGTATGCCTTTGCAGACAACTCTCAGAAAAATGAAGTCTAATTTGTAGACTAGGTACTAGACAGTAGTTGGTCAAAAAGAACTTGACTGAATCATAGCAAGCCTGAGCATTTCAGCTTTCAATAACTATCTTTTTTATTTTCCGCTCTTTCTAAGTAAACCTTAACACAACTGAAAGCTTGGAATTGAAGAAAATGACAGCAGGATGAATAGTGTGGAAAGATAAAAAGGTGTTGAAACCCCTCTTGCCCTTTCCCCTCAGAGTCACCCCAGCAGACATTTGTCAAGCTTTTGTGCTGTTCCAACTCAATGAAATTGAATTATTGATTTGTAGTTAAAAATGTGCACGTGTTGTTATCAATAAATCAACAGCTGAAAATATCTCTTGGTGTCAGGAGTCAATATCTCATTTTCTTAGTGAAAAGAAGAACATTGTTTGCATTGGTAGACAAAATGTATTGCAATCAAATGGGAAAAAGTAGGCCTATGACTCACGTTGCTCTGACTTGATAAAATTTCATTTTGAGCTCTCAGAAAAACAGATACAACTAAAAATCAAGAATGAAACATATCCCCTAGGGTTCTTAGTAGTGAATGTTATCCTATATTTGAAATAGTGAATCCAACGGTGATTCAAATAGGTTTTACAAACAGTCTTCTAAACTAAAAATAAAAATAACAGAGGCATAAGTGAAATGGAGAAACAGGATGAAGGAAGCCTGTTCATTCTATCAGGATCTATAGACCTACACTAGGTCTGAATTTAGCAGAATAGAACTTCTTTGATCATCTCAGGGATGCCTAGTTTTCAATAGGCTTCACAGCATAATCAGATCAGAAGATCTGAAAGAGGTTTCAGAGGTATCTAAATAGGTTCCAGGGAGATAAGATGGAACTTTCAAATGGCCTTAAGTTGTGCTAGGG
This sequence comes from Phasianus colchicus, assembly GCF_987193195.1. NCBI lineage: Eukaryota > Metazoa > Chordata > Aves > Galliformes > Phasianidae > Phasianus > Phasianus colchicus. Next base: position 92,959,957 of record NC_143438.1, read on the forward strand.
GAGATTATGGTTGAGTATCAGGAAAAATTTATTCTCAGAAAGAGTATTAAGTTATTGGAACAGGCTGCCCAGGGAGTTGGTGGAGTCAGTGTCCCTGGAGGTGTTCAAATGTGCAGATGTGACACTTGGGGGCATCGTTTAGTGGGCATGGTGGTGATGAGTTGATGGTTGGACTAGAAGATCTTAGTGATACTATGACTCGGTTATTCTAAGAGGCAGATTGACTGAAAAAAACAATTAAGCCATAGCCAGTGTATCTCATACAAATTGAGCCCAAAACATCAAAACATCCCCTGCGAAGACAGGTTGTGGGTGCTGGGGTTGTTCAGCCTGGAGAAAAGAAGGCTGTGGGGTGACCTATTGCAGTCTTTCAGTACCTAAAGGGAGCCTATAAACAGAAGGTGAATCAACTCTTTGAAAGGGTAGATAACAGCAGGACAAGGGGAAATGGTTTTAAGTTGAGGGAGAGAAGATTTAGGTTGGATATCAGGGGGAAGTTCTTTACTATGAGTGAGGTGAGGTGCTGCACAGGCTGCCCAGAGAGGCTGTGGATGCTCCATCCCTGGAGGTGTTCAAGGCCGGATTGGATGGGGCCCTGGGCAGCCTGGTCTAGCATTAAATGGGGAGGTTGGTGGCCCTGCATGTGGCAGGGGGGTTGGAGATTCATGATCCTTGAGATCCCTTCCAACCCTGGCCATTCTGTGATTCTGTGGTTCTGTGAAAACATCTGCCCATTTGAACTGAGTAGAAGTAACATGTACTGCTTCATACTTGTACTAAGAGGAATAATTAAGATGCATCTCAGGTATAGGCTTGACTTGTCTACTCTTATCCTTCTTCCATTATTTACAACTATATAACTTTTCCAGAAAATCCTGTTACATTAGGATTCACATCTCATTGCAAAGGCAGGTTTTCACTGCATCCTCTGTAAATCAGGCTTGCATTGCTCTGTGTGAAATGTATTATATATCACGCTCATTAACAAAGCATATGAACACACAGTTGAGAAAATAAGACACTTCAAAAATAGAAAAAGGAATGCTGAGGTGGCAGGCTGCCATCCATAGAAAGAAATGCCAGTAAAACTTCAGTAGAATGAGATTCTTCAATCTCCTTCCCCTCTTGCCCATTTCACCAGCTAACTATCCCTCTGAGTATCTCTTCCTTGCTCTCTTGTGCATGACATGTTGAAAAGCAACAGCAAATTATATATTCACACTGAGATTTCTGAGCCATTCAGCAGAGTCCAGGAAGGTTTGAAAATATACTTGTATGCATCTTGCATTAAGTATGAGCCTTACAGACATTGCCAACAGGGTATTCTGAATTTATCTGTCACAAAATAGTCAATTTCTGCATGTACTTTTAAACACACAATAACTACATCTTACATAAGTTTTCATATGCAAAAGAGGGAATACTGAATACCCTCATCCAAAAAAAAAAAAAAAAAAAAAGAATGCTGGCATTTCTTCTGTGGGTTCAGATATATTTTCTTAAAAGGATGCATTTTTTTATTTTAGCAACTGATAGGATCTTTATCATCTGCCAGGACAGTTCAGACATAAAAACAGAAGACTTCGACATCGTAGTTTAGCTTTGCTTTCATGTCATCTGAGATGATTGATTTTTCTGTCTATAATTTCCTGGTGCATGTTGTGCTGCATCTTTATAACCAGTATTTGTTGGTGAATGCTTGTTATCACTGGGAGCCAAGGAGTCAAAGCAGAGTTTAATGTGCCACTTATCGTTTTCAAAATACTGTTATTGCAGTGTCTTATCAGAGCTTTCATAAGAGGTTGAGATGTCAAAACAGCAGTAGTATTCTGCAGCTGGGAGCACTGATCTTGAGGAGATGTGTGTTTCTAACTCATGTCAAGCTGGATAGTTTCCAGACTATAGTTACCAGTCCAGTCATGGACTAGTGATCCCCTGATTATATTAGTAGGTGAAAATGGTCTGTTGCATGATACTGAGGCATTACGTTATCAAACACATGACTGCTCCTGTTACATTTCCTTTGTAAGCTTGCTTCTTCAACGAGTGACAGTTTCTTAGAGTTTATAGAATCAGAGAACCATTAAGTTTGGAAAAGACCACTATAATCACTAAGCCCAACTATCAAACCATCACCTTCACGCCCACTAAACCATGTCTCTCAGTGCCAAATCTCTACACTTCTTGAAAACCTTCAGGGATGATGGCTCTACCACCAAATGAACCAGAAAGGGCCCAAAGGTGTTGAAAGTTTCAATGGAAAGAAAGAACAAGGAGAAATGGGAAGACAAGGTAATAATTTTCTAATTTTTCCTGTATGAAAGAGATAGCTTTCAAGGTTTGAAAGAGATTCTCATTTCTAAATTTCTTCATTTTACAAAAAAAGCTTAGTTAAATATTCACACTGTTCAAAGCACTGATTGGCTTGATACTTTACCTTTGGATTTGATTATTATTTTTGTTTCATTGCAAGCAACAAATAGTATTCTCAATGTCAAAGAAATTCCTCTTTCACCCTTCAGGCATCTTCAAACACTATTTATTGGCTTCAGGAATGAATTATTTCTTAGGATAAGATGTCAAACATGCTGAACTTGAGATATCTTACATATTTAAATGTCCATTCATGCATTAGCTAAGGGAAGACTTGAATTTATCAGTCCCTTACTCAGATCACAAAAGTTTCAAACACAGGTAGGTGCCCCACTCTGTGAGAAAAGAGAATTGCTCAGACACGAGTGGTTATTAACTGCAAATCCAAGACTTCAATATTGTATTAATAATATCTCCATTTCCACTACTGGATGAGTGGAATACTTCAATGAATATTTTCCCATGGATTTGTTGTTAACAAACGCAATGCAGGAAAGATGTGGAGCTGTTGGAAAGGGTGCAGACAAGGGTCATGCAGAGGGCTGGAAGATCTCCCATACAGCCTGAGGGAGCTGGGCTTGTACAGCCTAGAGAAGAGCAGGCTGCCTGGAGACCTCATTGCAGCCTTCCAGTATTTAAAAGGAATAAACAGGAGGGGAATTAACTTTTTACTCAAGTACACAGTGGTAGGACAAGGGGCAATAGTTTTAAACTCAAGGAAGGAAGGTTTAGATTGGATGTCAGGGGAAAGTTCACAGGCTGCCCAGAGGGGTTGGATGCCCCATCTCTGGAGATGTTCAGGGCCAAGTTGGATGGGGCTCTGGGCAGCCTGGTCCAGTACCAGATCTGGAGGTTGGTGGTCCTGCCTGTGGCAGGGCGGTTGGAGTTTGATGATCCTTGGGGGTTCTTTCCAACCCAAGCCATTCTATGACTCTATGATAAGGAATGTTAAACAGCCTCCACCATGAGTGAGAGTAGGACATGTATTTAGTTAACTTACAGCAAATGTTAAACTCACCTTTGTAAGTATGAGTCATGGTACCACAGCAATGTTATGGTCATCAGGACTATTAAGGTATTTTCAGCGGGAAGATGTAGGAGACAACACCTCTTTGTATGGCCAAGTATACCTTGTAGGTATGAAACTAATGTTAATTAAGAAAAGAAAGAAAGAAACCTGGTCCTTCAGAATGACACAGGGAAGACTGCCTTGGATCAAATCCATCCTTTGTGGCATGCAAAGACTTCAAGCTGCTTCTCCCAGATCTCCTGTGAGTTTTCCGCTTCACAGACAAATAACAGGAGCTCTATTCTCTCTTAAGAACACTGAAAAACATCAGTTCCTTCTGGAAAGGACAAGAATGACAGCAAAACATCATTTCATCAGGAACAAATAAGGGATGAGTGTTACCTGGTAAATCATTTTTACTATAAAGCCCTTTGGGAAGAAATTCTACATTAAAATACAAGATTCTTCACTGATGAGCACTGACCAGACTTTAACAAATCCAGTTAATAATAGTAATAATAGCTAATTATTTTCTATTATTTTGTTTTCTCCCCCTCCATACTCAAAACATTGGTCCTGAGTATGTTCCTCATCTCCGCCTCTCACCATAATGATAAAGCACACTGGGAATTAGTAGAAATTAAAAGAAAGATGTGGGGGCACTGTGTAAAGAGAAATCTCCGAAGGGTTATAAAAATGTGAATAAAGTCATTGGAAATGGCCTCTTGGGCTCAGTCATTTGCACAATGAGAAGTTTGGTCATGTAAGGAGTGGTTGGAATAATCCTCTGGGAAATGGTGAATTGAAAGCAATGGCCTTTCATGAGACAATACTTGGCTTCAACTCCTAGTATTTATGGATTTCTGTTTCTTATCCCTCCCTTATATGGCTTGCTGCAGAAAGAAGGTGTAAAGAGACTGTCTTTTTACCAGGACTGTAGTATTTGATTGAGTAGTTGTTAAAACAAGGGGAATTTCAGGGATTCAAGTGGCCTCTTATTTGGTGGTCCTCAAAGATACAGCATTTCTGAGTAAAAACACAGCACCTGGAAAGACTGATGGACATTTAGAAGGCATTTTATGTGATGTCCCGTTCACCATTGAAATTATCACAGGATTATAAACTGGTTAAGGTTGGATGGGTCCTTTGGAGGACATCTGGTCCAATCCCTGATCAAAGTAGACAACTTATAACAGGGTGCCTAAGCCCATGTTCAAGTAGCTATTGAAAATCTCTGAAGAGGAGACTCCACAATCTCTAGACAATCTGTGACAGTGCTCTATCACCCACATGACACAGAAGTGATTCTTGACATTCAGATGAAACCTTCTGTGTTCCAGTTTGTGCTTATTACTTCTTGTCCCAGTGTCACACTACTGAACAAAAGCCTATTCTGTCCTCTTTGTATTCTTCCTTCTGGTATTTATGGATATGTATGAGATCCCTCTGAGATTCTTCTTCTTCAGGCTGAACAGTTCAAGCTCTTTTATCCTTTCTTTGGGAAAACTTCTGCTTCAATAGGCTTGCTCAATCATATTTATCCCCAGAAGAGTCTTCTGCTTTCTTTATTTGAATAAAGGAAGAGTCCACTGGAGTATAGTCCTGTGAGGTCTCTTTTTTCTTCTTTCATCTTACTTTCCTCCTAGGATATGTGCTCCAATTCCTTTGTCATCTTTGTGGCCCTCCATTGGCCTCTTCCCAGTATATTCATGTTTCTCTACTATTGGAGAGCTCAGAATTGGACATAGGACTCCTGGTGTGACCTTGACAGTGCTGAGTAGAATAAGATGGCCATGTACTCTGTGACAACACACATTAGGGAGTGCAAACTGAAACATAAGAAAGCTGAGGGCAAAATGACCCTGCCTAAGAGGGATCACACAAGTGTAACACTTCAAGGCAAGTTGGCAAACACAGAATCTGACCATCAGCAGAAAGCAGTGAAAATTCCTCAAGAAGGAAAAAAAAAAAATCTCCACTTCACAATGACTTCTTTTTGAATAAAATGTCTAGATTTTTTTCAAAGCATTTCCCATGTACTTTATGGAGATTGCTCATCTCTAGAAGGATTATCCATCAGCTGCTCCTCAAAACCTCTTATAGTCTTAGGTATCCTCTTAGTTTATACAAGCAATCTTCTGATTCTTAATATGTTAAAATTCATCAGAAAGAGAGGGACAGTTCATGTTATCCCCATAGCTATGTAGTCTACAACACTGGGCTTTTTGAGATGTGTTTGCTATAGACCTCACAGATCACATCTCACAGATACTCTTTGCAGAAAGCCTGGTTCAATAAGCTGATATTCATGAAGTTAGTCTATTCATTGTCATTCTTGATGAAAGATACTTTGTACCTGCAGATATATTTGTCAGCATCCAGAAAATCTCATGATAACTAGAGCATCTTCAATGATTCGTTTTCTTTCTCTTATCCTGAGCCAGACAGACCTCGTGCACTTTGTTCATTAGCTTTAAAAGTGGTTCCTGCTTTGTGTATGGCAGTTTACATGAAGAAACTAGCAGGTCTGATGAAAGAAACACTGCAAAAGTACATTCCAACTCTAGACTTATTTGTCATGAAAGTAGAGGAAAAAGTAGTAATGCTTCCTCTTGCTCCAGAATTTCTGGTGCCTCAGAAAATGCAGGATCTATTGGAAGACCAGGTAAAAGAAACCAAGCGACACTGCTGTGATATTTTTGGAATATAAAGATGCTTTCTGGATAACTTTTTCCATGGGAAATCCTTCTCCATATGCAGGACAGATGTTGATCAATGATGGTCACAGGACCCATAATAAGTGCTCAGTTCTGCAGATATTGAACTAATTTCATAGAGTCTTTGGAATCATTGGAATATTCCTTCTGCTTCAGAATCTGCTCAGTTCTGCATGAATCTGAGCTGCTGAAACGGACTTCATGATCTCAGCAGGTTTTGTTCTCATACCATAGGCTTCAGAATTTATAACATGGATCATAGATAATTCCAGCCTTGAGAACAAGTTTGATTTACGGCCATAACACTGAAAGATCCAGGACAGGGGCTCTGCTCACCCTCTCTGAATTTCCTTTCTACCCTTGTCAACAGGACGACAAAGAAGAAGAAGGCTACAGCCCTGTTAGATGTGAATGTGCTCCTGTAGTTACATCCGGAGCTTGAGCACTACAGCTTCTCCCATAAATAAAAGACCAATGTTATGACAAGTTAATTTCACTAAACTTTTGACCCTCAGCTGTGGAAAATATCTTTAATATGAGGAGGTGGAGGGATGGTGTGGTTACTGTACTAAACATTTCCAAGGGAATAGTTAATCCTTCCCTCTGCATGAAAACACTGTGATTTAAACACACCAAGAGGTTGGGTTCAGCTTGCTTTCTCAGCATGAGAAGTGACACTGTTTTTCTGTTATTCTTTGGCCTCTTCTCTGATGATGTGCCCCACTGTTACTTATTTCACATTTTAATCAGGCATGACCAATAACTTTATACTGATGTTTTCCCTGTTATCTGATTGCCTGCAAGACAGATTTTTCTCCATGGCCACACTCCCCCACAGATATTTCCATCAGGCTATCCAGAAGGCAGCATACTACAGCCAGAAGAGTTTGTCTGATATCTCTACAATTCCCAAAGCCTGGCTTAGTTTCTGGTCAGGGCAATGTCTGAGACCTTCAGGAAGATTATTTCAATTTCCAAGCTAGCTGCACTCAACACCTTCCAGTGGGGAAAAGGAACATATCCAGGATATATTAGCTCTTTCTCTTACCACTGCTAATAGGAAATGACAAATTATTTATTCACAGTGAGGACTGAATTTGAAAGCTATCTTAGGTCTGCGTGCCATGACCATGAAGCTAAACCTGCAGTGACTGCTGATGAACGGGGCTGTAATATATAAAATCAACTCCAGAAGTACATGGTGCACGAAGAAGACCTTGAGTTTTGAAAGGGTTCATATGCAGTATATCCAGCAGCTCGAATTTAAAGGTTCAAGTCCACCATCTCATAGAAACTTCTTTAGATTATTATGGTGTGGATGGTAGACATGCCTTAATTCATGAGCCTGGATGTGTACAAGACTATGGAGCCTGATGACATGCATCCCAGGGGTGACTTAGCTGTCAAGTGAAGCTCCAAGTAACTGGAAAAAGGGAAACATCACTCCTATTTTTAAGAAAGGAAGAAAGGAAAAACCAAGGAACTACAGCTTGGTGAGCCCCAAGCCATACTATAATTCTGTTATTCTATGATTTGGGAGTAGACTCAGGCAAAGCTGTAATATGCACCTTTTCTCCAAGACTCCCAGTTCTCCATTGAGGACTACAAAATGTTGATATCAATGTCTCATTCATCAGTCTTCAAGACTTTCCTTATTCCATCTCTCTCAAGATGCATATAGCTATTGTTTTCCACTTCTTTGTACCTTGTGGTGCTGACACACATCAATTATAACCAAAACGTCATTCTCTAGGTGCTCTAAAAGCTGATAGATACATCCATTAACCTGAAGACCTTGCACTAACCAAGATTTTGAGACAGGATATTCTCTGCTTTTCTTTACTGCTACTATCTTTAAAGAAAATAAATGTTCTAGGATTCACAGATGCTAACAAAATAAGGATATATAATGAGGTCAATATGAGTAGTCCATTTATTTGATCAGTTTTATCAAGTAGGATGAGAAAATGTTTAATTTAGTCACTGGTTTCATTCTCTTTTTTTTATGTGTTAAACCAATGGATAACAGTGCAGATATTGCTAAAACACGAACTGTACTGCTTATTTTGGAGTAGAGATATTCGAGTTTGGGGGACCACACAGAAACAGAAACTGAAAATATGATTTTTGAATTTGAAAGACCAGGAATTTTCTGTCTTTATCCCTGCATCTCCTGTCCACGTTCAACATTCTGAAACTGGTCTGGGGAATTTGTTAATGTGACATGTTTTTTTCTGATAAATTCTCCATACTACATTGTCTGACATAGCTTAGTACCTATCACTTGAGATGCAATTCACACTCTTTAAGTCTATTTTCCATGAGTAAATCACTTACCTAAACTTACCAAACAGACCAGAGAATGCCTCTAGAGTCAGCAAGAAAAGCTGAAGGTCTGCTACATTACTTCTTACCTTTATTTTTTCCCTGTATCACATACTTGTTTCAGAGAATGTTTGCTATTTATTTCTTGAATGGACCCAGTAATCCTTATGGGATCACTGTATAATATATAATTCTATGTATGTATATTCATTTATTCACATGCACGGGCATGCCTCATTTTATTTATCTGCTTAATCACTTGTTTAGTTCTCCAAATTATTACTATCTTTTTACTGCACGCATTATACAAAATCAACATGGCTGCATTTCAAGAATATCTTTCTGTGTTTACTAGGAACTCTGCTTCTGACTGCATGCTGCAAGGACCATCCCTGTGTGCTTGGGTTGCTACAAAGATCAGTGCTGTCAGTAAACCACGCTGAGAGAAAGGGTGGAGAAGGGTAAGCTGGCAGACACATATGGAAAGAACATGAATAAAGAGGCTATCTGCTAGCAGAACAGAGAAGCAAAAATTCTGCCAGGCAAATTTTGTTAGTGTTGGCATATATACACTGTCTATATTCTCCTGTACAATGCAGCTTTTTGGTGGGATATTAGGAAAAATTTCTTTTGAGAAAGAGTGGTGAGGCATTGGCTTCAGGGAAGTGGTGGAGTCATCGTCCATGAAGGTGTTGGAGATGTGGCACTTGGGGACATGAGTTATTGGGCATGATTTTTATGGGTTGGGGCTGGACTTGATATTAGTGTTTTCTTCCAACTTTAATGGTTCTAAGACACTATGATCTTCATGTGCTGATATCTTTTTCACTACATGGCTTTGATATATAGACACTGAACTGTCTCTTTACTGCTGCTTTAAACTTCACTCTTAGTTTGAAATACTTTCTGGTTCACAACACAGGAACTAAGAATAAACTCTTATGCTTCTCTAGACATGCAGTGTCCCTGGATATTTTAGGTCTGGTCATGCCACATAAAAACACAGTATTTTGTTTCTTTGGATACAACCATAGACTTTTAATATTTGAGTCACTAACAGCAAAAGAATGAATACAATAACTGAAGCCTTTAATTCTGTTTAAATAATCTTTCTAACAGAATGGAAGAAGAAAAAAAAAAAAGGAAGTTTTTCACTCAGAGGGTGGTGAGGCACTGGAACAGGTTGCCCAAGGAGGCTGTGGATGCTCCATCCCTGGAAGCATTCAAGGCCAGGCTGGATGTGGCTCTGGGCAGCCTGGTCTGGTGGTTGGTGACCCTGCACATAGCAGGGGGTTGAAACTCGATGATCATTGTGGTCCTTTTCAACCCAGGCCATTCTATGATTCTATCATTCTATGAAAAAAACAAAACGAAACAAAACAGAACAAAAGTATGCACCTTTGAAACACAGCTTTCATTTTACATTTAACTCACCCTACCTACAGTGCTGGCATTTTGAGATGGCAACACACCCAGCCCCTGGCCTTGAACAGATTTATAACTGAACTGACCAAACTGATCCCTGCTGCAGCTCCCCCTCATCTGATGAGGATTTGTGAATCACAGCTGAGCAGCTGCCTGCTGATAACGAAGCAGCACATTCAGAGTGTGTTCCCAAGTTATTATACTATTGTTTCGACTGAGCTGCCAGAGGGTTAGTCAGACTAGATCCAATTAAGATTGGGGTCAGTCTGCCTGCCTGTGGCTTGATGAATGTCCTGCCATGCTTATACCACCATCCCCTAAAAAAAAAAAAAACTGTCAGGATATATATGTCTGACTGGACTTTGTTTTCATGTAATATCCATTTGCCTATCATTAGGCTTTGCCCTTGTATGTCTGGCTTTTCATGTCCGCCTTCATTGGAAGACACTGGGAAGGTCTGGGATGCAATGGAAGACAGATGCTTCAATAGACAGAAACTTTTAACTGCTGATTTCTCACCTGATATTTCCTCAGATGATTTCTGTTGAAGTCTGACTTCTAAGGGCTTCATCTGTGGCTCTCCCTGTTTCTGGGCAGCAGCACCTCCACCTCTACTAAATACTAAATACCTTATGCATCTTTGTGATCAAACAGCAGGCAGGGAACTGGAAAGAGGACTATGTTACACTCAGAGTTTAGCTACATTAAGGACAGATGCTATGTTGCCTTGCCTATGATCTGTAACCATGACCTAAGAGAATGTGAACACAGTAAGAAAGACGAAAAACGTGAACTTTATTGATCAGTGGGTTTACTAACTTGATCTCAGCACGTGACTTTGATCAGTCTGTTTGGTGATGTGTCCTTCAAAAGTGAAACAAGTCCCTTACGACAGACTCTAAGAGGAAATACGTAGGGAAATTCCACTCTATAACATTGCCCAATATTTGCTCTGACAGTCATCAGACATAGGTTATATTGCTAGATGCATCTCTGGCTCAAAACAACCATCACGTCTATAGAAAATACTTATAAGAACAAAAGCTTTCAGATTCCCTAGGGATCATATCAACCTGTTATTCCCTAATTACCCTACAAGCACGGAACAAATCTAATTTGATTGCCAGCATGCCAGCCACCCCGTATCTGCCTGGTGGATTCTAGCCCCAATCAATACATGATAGCCCAACTATTAAGCCTCCTCCAGCTGTACACTGGCAGTATTGTGCACATGCAAATACACTTGTTTGTCTTAAATGACAGTTTGGAACAGAGATCATCAGAGTCTCATTTTTAGCCAATTACCCAACATTTGCTTTGCACAATGTGCACGGAGAACAACCTATTATTGCTCTCAATCTGGGGGGTATTGTTTGCCTTTTGCAGCCTCGCAGGCTGCAGATGGAGCCTAATTTTGGGGTAAATATATAAAACAATAAAGTATGGGGGAAATAGTCTATCTGCGGATGTTGAGTAGGGAGGAAGCAGGGATCACCTCACCACTGAAAATGGTGGCATTGATTATTGCTCATTAACTGTGAAAAAGACTGAGCCAGTGCCATCAAATATCCTGCACTGTAATGCAGTAGTTCTAATGTGGTTCTTTTTTATCCCAACTCCAAATTCCATGGAGTCTCAAAATTATTGAGCTCTTTGTGGAATTCATGGACTTTGCACACAGCTGTTATTTTATTTTTTTTAATATCAAAATGATACTCACTTTCAAATACCAATTCAAACTCATTTAAACATCTACTCTAACTTCAATTAAATATATTTTAATCTCTCACAACTAAGATACTCAGTGAATACCATGGCCATCCCAGAAAGGACTAACATTTCCAAATAAGGGCTAATGATCTGAACTATCTTTATTGAAACTGTGCCCATGTTGGCATACTTTTGAAGAACCTTTCCAAAATGTGAGGTAATATTTTTTCTAATAATCTCTTTGAGTGAAACTCATAATTACCTACATCCAGAGTCACAACAGTATTCAGATGGCAAGCTCCCATTGATTTATGTAGATATTTAAATAGCTTTGTGCTTCTGGTCCCTTCTCCAGCTATGACCAGACTTTTATGAATATTAAGCAGATTTCTGTCTTTGATTAGTTGATTAAAAACTAGAGACAAGCCACTTTCCCAATGTTGGTGTGTTTATTCTTAATTACTGTTGCTAAGATGAACATAGTCTAGCTCTACCAATTGGGTTTTTGTAGCCAAGCCGTATAGTGACAAATTGTAAATTACACCCAGGATCCCAAACACATTGGCCTAGGGAGGACTGAGGGTGTATTGAGAAGGATTTATTCAGTGGAAATAATTTTCAGAACTGTGATATATCATCGTGGTTAATATATACAAGAAGTTCTCTGTGTTCATATCATAGAATCATGGAATAATCTGAGTGGGAAGGAATCCATAAGGATCATCAAGTCCAACTCTTCATAATCCAAACCTAAGAACAACTAATATAATCTTGAGGAAATGCAAAATGAGATTCAAAACTTCTAGGACATGGAAAGATCAATTTTTGAAGAAGAGAAAAAGAGCTGCATTTGCTTTAATCACTAAAAGGAGGTCTCTCGTTCATGTTCACCAAGAACATGGAAGTCAGAGGGAGAAGAACTACTTAATTGAAAAATCAATACTGGCAGAAGAATACTGCCCAGCTCAGAAATAAGTTTTAGCTCGAAATTAAAGGGTGATTCTTGGCTATCAGAGGAGAGAAATGCTGGAACAGCCTCTAAGCAGAAAAATAATCTTATCATAGAGTCATAACATTTCAAAAAGATGGCTAAGATCATTATCACTAAGCCCAATCATCGATCCATCCCCACTGTGACCAAAGAACTATGTCCCCAAGTGCCACGTCTCCGCAGTTCACAGATTCACAGAATCACAGAATGGCCAGGGTTGGAAGGGATCATGAAGCTCCAACCCCCCTGCCACATGCAGGGCCACCAACCTTCTTATTTAATACTAGACCAGGCTGCCCAGGGCCCCATCCAACCTGGCCTTGAACACCTCCAGGGACGGGGCATCCACAACCTCTCTGGGCAGCCTGTTCCAGTACCTCACCACTCTCTCTGTAAAGAATGTCCCCCCTGACGTCCAACCTAAATCTCCCCTCCCTCAGCTTAAAACCATTTTCCCTCATCCTGCAACACAGTTCTTGAACATCTCTAGAGATGGTGAGCCCACAGCTCCCTGGGCAGACTTTTCCAATGCATTACCGCTGTTTCTGAGAAGAAATATTTGAAAGGCAAAACATAATCAGTTTAGAAAAATGGGCTTGTGAGACATGGTATCGGATGTCCTAGGAGCTTGGAAGTGATGACTCAAGTGGTGCTTTACAATCTAATGCTCTCAAGTTGTGCTTCAAAATGGCAAGAGAAGCAACAGCCTGGCAGAGAAACACATTTCATTGCAAGACTTTGCAAAATGCAGAGTCAGCCCTCCAGGTATCCACATGCTTCTGCATTCCTGTCTCAATACATTTGCTCTGGATCTGGCAAACCAAAGTGAGAGTGTGAACAGTCAATTTATGGATTTTTTTTCTCTTCTGTCCTGATGACAGGAGGGAACGTTGCTAATCCCTGTAGAAGTGAAACATAAAAGCAGTGGACAGAGGGCATTAAACTGTGGGGTTTCTGTTTGTTTGTTTGTCTTCTGCTGATTTCAACACAGATGCCACTTAATTTGGTGGTTAGTCGTTATGGGTTTCAACAGCAGGAAAAGAAAAAAAAAGCAAAAATGCCCTCTCCCTGCAGATCTCATTACGGAAGAAAGTTCTCACCACAGCTTCTTCTCCTGGAAAGAAAACTGGCCTTAAGGAGTCTGTAGAAATCTACTGATGGGCAGTTGGAAAGGGAGACAGCATTCCAGGGTCCCAGTTCCACTGATGAAATCCCTGGTTGGAATCTGAAGCATTTTGCATTTGTAACTGGATGTGCTCTAACAAAGTTATTTAGCTGCATTGCTACAATTCACAATACAGTTTTCTTCCTAGTAGTTTAAATATGTATTACAGCAGGGTGCAAGAGCCCTCAGGATTAACACAGCGCTGCAAGTAAGTGAGGTTAATTAAGACTCACCATTTAGAAAAGGAAATAACACTACAATTTTCAAGCAATAAACTAAATGATAATTGACAAGATGATAATTGACATTACCTCTCACAGGACGAGAGGTAATGGCCTTAAGTTGTGCCAAGGGAGGTTCTGGTTGGATATTAGGAAAAACTACTTCTCAGAAAGAGTGGTAATTGGCATAGGCTGCCCAGGGAAATGGTGGAGTTACTGTCCCTGGAGGTATTCAGTAAATGTGGAGATGTTGCACTGAGAAACATGGTTTAGTGGGAATGGTGGGGATTTGTGGTCTTTGTGGTCTTTTCCAACATAATGTTTCTATGATTCTATGGTTCTCTAACAGATTATGGGAAAAAAAGAAAACATATTCTTTACCAGTGAGATAATTTATTATTGCCCATATACTTACTGTAGGGAACCTGCTTTAGCAAGGGAGTTGGACTCAATGATCTATGGTTTTCTGTTCCAACACCTACAATTATGTGATTCTGCAATATGGCTAATACTGCATGGCTGTCCTCTGCATGTGTTGCAAATGAGAGGAGCAAAAGCTGGTGTCACATGGTGAAATTGCAGAAAGAATAATCTGTATGACCACCAGCACCTCAATAATGACTCTGACACAGGACATCCAAAGGCAGCCATGTGGTTTGCTTATTTTCTGCATGAAATCAGAAACTATAGCAGATGATCCTTGAGGAATCAGAGAGTTCTGGTAAGAAATTGAGATAAAAGATTTTAATTTTTTTTCTGAGGAAAGCAATTCTTCAGAAGAGTCCTAATATAGTGATAATCCAGAGACCTGGATCTGCCAGCATCTTGGACTGATGTTCGCAGGGATAAGAACTTAAGTTTGGATCCAACTCCTGAAGGTATTTTACAACGATAAAATAAATAGTCATTCACAGAATAGAATCATAGAACCATTATGTTGGAAAAGATCACTAAGATCACCTAGTCCAACCATCAACTCACCACCACTTTGCCCACTAAACCATATTCCTAATTCAGTTGTTTTAGCCTTCCATTAGTGTTTAGATAGAGAAACAGGCTGGATTCTGTCCACACCAAAATGCACTAAAACATTTGCAGTAGATCTTTCATATTTTCAAGGGCTAACAAAATACCCTGGGGAAAAAATAGCCAGACACAACTAGAGACCTGAACATGTCTTCCACTTCTCCTGTCATGATAACTCAAACATCATGGGACATGATTTAGTGGACATGGTAGGGATGGGTTGATGGTTTGGACTAGATGATCTTAGAGAGATCTTTTCCAACCTTAATGACTCTATGATGTTAACTCCAGCTTGGCTGAGCATTACAGATGAGAAGGAGTCATCCTGCATTATTACAAAGGTTCTTGATTATAGGCCAGTATTACCCAGATAACATGGTTGACTGGTTTTGCATTTGCTATGGAAGGTCTTTTAGACCTGAGGATACACTTTTCATTATAAATAGCTTCCTTATGAGAAGCTGCTTAATTCTAATGAAATGAGCAAGGAAAATAATGCATGAGCGTAACCTGACGTTGATGACTTACGTAAGTGTTTAATAAATCATCTATAATACACTCTGTGAGAAAATAATTGACACAAGCATCTCTTTAATAAGTCATTGATAATGAGAAGAAAATGCATTAGTGGGGAGGAAACAGCTGTGATTTAGAAGTATTTGAGGGTAGTAGTGTATGTTGCAGGTCTTTGGAGTGCACCCTTATAAATATGGTAATTTCTAAGGGCTGTCATCTGCAGTTATGTTTTATTAAAAATTAAAAAAAAAAGAAGAAGAAGAAAGAAAATACCAGAATTACTATGTTACAATACACAGTCTTGTTTTATTTCTTAAATAAAAAAGAATTCTAATTTCCACACTCTTTTTCAAAATGGTGTACAGCCCGCCAGTCTTTAGCAATGTGAGGCAGCTTACAGCCTATGAGCTTAGTAGGAAGATCATAACTTTTTCTTGCCAAGACAAAGGGATGTGATTATAATTAGAGGCGGGTGATGCCTTGTGAATTTGAAGCTTTTTGTTGAAAAGGTTTTATTTTTTGATTCACTTCTGTTTATGGGAATATGCTTCTATTTTATAAATGGATGCTTACTTGTTATCCTCCTTTTCACTTCTTTGTGAAAATGAACTCCATTTACTTATGGAGATTTTATATGTAGGCTGTTTTGTGTTTTATTTATTTATTTATTTATTGCCCCAATATATGGAGAGATAAATGCTCTATAGTGTCATATTGTTTATGCAAAAAACAGCTCAAGTGATTCTCTCTCCCTTTTCTGGTCACTTATCAACTCATTGAATTACTGTGCTAAGCATCACCATGCCATGCATCATGTACAGCTATTTCTAGATAGAATTACATTAGGAAACCCGGATTGTACTATTATTGCAATGACCTGTATTCATATTAATACAAAATGACACCATTTTCTTGGATAAGAACCAACTAAACCTGTAGGTTTCCTGTGCTGAACAATCTAAGCATTTGATTTCTTGGCAGTGAGTATGAACATTAAAGGAGTCTTGTTAGATAAAACCAGAAGGCCTTCTAAGCTGCTATCTGAAGCCCTGTGCTGACTTCAAGAATGCCCACAGTGCTGTCAATAGCCATGCAGCACAGCTGGTGCAATTTATCATTGCCTAAGGCCTAGTTGTCCAACCTTTTGGCTTTCCTGGGCCAAACTGAGTGAATGGGAATTGCCTTGGGCCACATATAAAATATAATTAGTATATCTAAACTTATTTTTAATGTACTTCTATTAAAAAAATATTTTAAAAAAAGAAGGAACAAAAACATAAAACTAGGAGAATATTTGATCTTGTTTGCTTGTTTTGTTTTGTTTTATAACTAATGCATCAATATCTGATTTGATGGGAGTGGTTGAAGTTCTTAGTTCTCAAGATGCTCATCAGAGATCTTTGATCTAAGTTCACTCTTCTCATGCTTCATCCTTGGAAACAGTTTTTCACAAATGCACCTACTGACACAAAAAGCAATAACACGAATAAGGTGTGATTCTGAAGTGAGAGATATTTTTTTCTAGTAATATAGATGGTAAAAAAGCCTAGTAAAGAGACATGATCAGTTTTTTCTTTGAGTTGAATGTCTGATTGCAACTCTATACGTTCCATTTGAAAATTCAGAGGTAATGTATTTTGATGGAAAAAGGAGTTGGAAACATACAAAAAAAAAAAAAGACTTTTAAGACTTTTTCAGAAATCTTGAAGCCTATTCTCAAATTTCTTTATCAAAATGGAAAGCAAGGCTGCATATTCTTTGCTTTTCACAGTACTTCATTTAGACAGTATATCAAAATGCATAAAATTATTTGTCATAACGTGGGCTTGCCATAATTTGTTTCATTTTGAAAGGCATTATAGATTGAAAAATAGGAGAGAGAAGTTGATTTTCACCTGGAAGGCACATGTTTAACTCATTTAAATGAGCAGTCAAATCCACAAAATACACTAAATTTGTGAGCCATTTTTCATCTTCAATTTCTGGCACAGATTTTCCCCTTTGATTCAATAAGTGAATTGACTTCACATTGCAAATTGTCAAATATTTTTTAGCATGTATTGAAAACAGTGTTCAATAGAGATGCCAAGAGGAGAACATGAGGACAGCAAGAGGCAAACAGCAACATCTTTACCAAACAGAAACCTCTGCAGCTGGATGTGGAGCTGGTGTTATTGCAGTTCGTAGAATTAGAGACTTACAGAATCACTGGAGTTGGAGGGGATCCTTAAAGACCATCTAGTCCAACTCCCTTGCAATAAACAAGGACATCTACAGCTAGATTGGGGTGCCCAGAGCCCCACCCAGTCTGACTTAAAGTGTCTTCAAAGACGGGACATCCACCACCTCTCTGTGCAACCTATGCCAGTGCTTCACTACCATAAAAAAACCTTTTTCTTATATCCAATCTATATTATCCAATCCATTTTAGCTTGAAACCATTTTCCCTTGTCGTATTACAGTGGACCCTGCTAAAGAGTCTTAACAGTCATCAGTTGATCTAATCTTTTCCATAAAGGTATCCAATCAATTTCTGAAGATGCGTAGATATTTAACAGATATTACATCCTATACCAGTCCTGTACCTTAAGTTTGGGCTGTGCCAAGTCTTTCCTTTTGCTCTTTATTTATTTTTTTTTTTTGCCTGCCATTTGCTATTTCCATTTCAGGACTCTTTTATGTCCATTATTTTGTTTTAAAATAGATGATGAATAAACGCTCACTTTGAGACCTCTTGAGACTTTGCAGACCTCTGTCAGCTCACAACATCCACATTTTCTGGGATAAGGAAACCTAATTTATTTACTGACTCTTTGCAAGGAGATTGTTCCACTTCTGTGATAATCCCCATCACCTTTTTTTTTTTCTGTATCTTTTCCAATTCTATTCTATTATGTTAGAGGCTGGAGAATTGGAAAGTCACACAGTAATTAGTAAGCGCACAATAGATATGTACCTTGGCTTAACTATAAAAACAGATTTTTGGAACTGCTGAGATAGACCATCACAATGGCTTCAAGACAAAAGACACCGTTTAGTCCCCTGCTCAGTGCTTGGCATTATTGAGTCTGCAATTGTATTAAACCTGAGACTAAGCAGCCCATATAGAGCCAACAGCTCTATTGTGCGTGCACATCTCCCTGTTTTTATAGATCATTTCTCAGTCACTTTAAAGATTCACCTTCTGTCCTTCAGCTTTGCCTATCACTCCCCCCAGCACCTTTTCTTATGCTTCCCATCAGTGCAAAGATATGGGGAGGTTAAGCTCCATCCTTTCTCTTAGCTGCCAGATGCAGCGGTGCTCTCCCCTTCACTTACATCCCTGCATGTTATTTCTAATTGCAGTCAGCCTGAATTCAGTTTCAAGCCATCAGTTTTGGTTCTACCTTTCTCTGACAGATTAAACAGCCCTTTATTACCTGGTATTTTCTCCCCATGAAGGTATTTATGCACTCTACCGAATGTTCTTTTTCTAATCTAAACACACTGAGTTGTTTGACTTCTTTCTTTTTGACTCAGCAGCAATATATTGGGCTGCATTTGCTAATTCTGCATACAACAGCCTAGTATTGTAAGCTGCAAAAGTAGTGGTCATTATGTCCTATGGAAGTGATGCTTTTGGTCTAATGCAGTGAATATTCAAGCTTATAGCATCTCATACTTCAGCTTCATTGCACCACACCAAAATTTTGAGATGAAGTTACCCCTCCTGCCCTGTTTAGGGGAAATGTCCCATACACAGCAAAGGGATTACGATTTGATTAGAGATTGCTGCTATTTTAGTGTGTTCTGCTTCTGTTCAAAATAACCACTTTATGTCAAGCTAAGGATATTTTACTATTTGTTCTGCCAAGCACCAATGGGATGGGATCCAGTACCATCCTTCTGTACAAGCCACTTGGATCACCTAGGAAGCCCTCCGATAAAGGGATATATGCCAGCAATTTCCACTTAGGTCTATGGAGAAATAAACAAATGAAGGAGCTGACTATTTCCCCCCAGATAATCAGAACAATCTTACATAGCAGATTTATAAGCATATATGCCCAATATCCAGGAAACGTGCAAACATGTGCCCTTCCAAATGATCCTTTATCTAGAAAGGCCAGTTATTCAGATGATGTTCAGATATAATTGGCAGACTCTTCTTGGATCAACCTTTATGTTGTTGGTTTTCTTTCCTGGGCAATTTAGCTAAGCTTAGTGTACTTTTGCTTACAAGATCCTCTGTTTAACAAAGATTTCTGCTGGTAGGGCTCAGATGTGCTCAGCTCCGTGAGTGTGCATTTAAGAGGTCCTGTATCATCTGATCTTTGAGAGTTCAGTTTGCCTTGATGGACCCAAAAATTTGGGGATCGAAATAGAAATGCCAGAGCACCTACTTCAAGAAAATGAATTTACAGAATTACATTAATACTGAGTTCATTCTTATGTGCCTGAGATTAAATGGTTGTAGCTGTAATTATTAATTGCATTATTAAACTTTGTTAGGAGGCCTTGGGAAATGCAGAGAAGTTTGCCATCTATGCCTGTATGCTGCTTGAGGCAGAAAGAGTTTGGAAGAAATAATGCAGAGGAAATATGGCTATTATGCCAATTAGACAAACAAACAGGCAGAAAAAAACAACAACAACAACAACAAAAAAACAGAAAATCAACTTTTCAAACAGTTCAGTAACCATCCTTCAGTGATCAACATCTCTGTGGATGGGAGAAACATAGAATCATTAATACTGGAAAAGACCTCTGAGAACATCTAGTCCAACCATCAACCCTTGTCACAAGAGGTTAAGATTCTTTGCCCCTAGAAAAGAGGAATAACAGTCAGAGAGATTTGACTTCTTTAGAGGAATGGAGATGCTGATAGAGAAAGGATTCCATGCCCTGTTTCTCTTTGACAAATAATGCTCCGTTCTTTGTAGTGCTTTAAGCAAAACATCCTAGATTGAAAAAAGACACTGTATATAAAGTGATAAGTCTTTTGGGTCTCAATGGCCTGTTTTCCCTCTTCCTCTATATTCATGCACTTGTATATCAAATAAACTAACATGGAGTGAAACTAATGGCCCCCATGCACAAATCTCTTGCTTGTGCTCAAAGTATCTAAATAGGAAATCTCAGTACTTCTGCTTCAGGCAAAAGCCTTTTCAAGCTATCACTTTTCTGAACAGCTGGATTCAACACCTGCATGGCAAAGGCTAAGTGCTCTCACTTATTATGTGATCAAAAGGCTGAAAGGCAAGCTGCAAATAGCACTCATTATTGTTTATTACTCCAAATGATGTTGAAGGGGAAATAGATCTGTCTTTCACTTTAGCTCTACTCCTCTAAGTTTACCCTGTTAAGGTAGAGAACAGGAAGAAGTGACTTTTCCTTGAAGTTGTATTTAAGCAATCTTCAAAAAATGGAAAAAATGCAGAGATAATAAACAAATATTTTAGCTTGCATGAATGGGGTTCAGCCAGGAACCAAAACTTCTTGAGTACTGGAAAATATAACATTAAACAAAACAAAACAAAAGCATAAAAATTGATTTACTTAGCTCTCCAGAGCAAAACAAGCTATTTTTCAAAAGTTTCCAAGCAGTCACCTCGTATTCAGTCTTCTTAACAGCAACATGGAACTCTATCATCTTCAGTGTTACCTGGCCAGTGGAAAAGATTTGGGAGATAAGGATAGAGAGTGGCTGAGAAGTGCTGTAGGAGGATAGAAATGTGCAAATGCTCATGTGTCACTCAGTGCTTTGACTGATCCTGGTGACTCCTCCTAGATACTATTAAAATTTCAGGGGAAAAAAAGAAAAAGAAAACAAAAGAAAACTCTGAGCTATTGTTTTTATTATGTTCCAGAGATGTAGGAGTTGGGAGTGGCAGGAATTGATCAGAAATCACGTCTCCCATTTTCTGATTAGCTTGCAAGTGTGAAAGACAACAGATATACGATTCATTTTCATGATCTTAGATTCCAGTTATATGAATCGAAGCTTTGTTGTGAATTTACTCTGACGATGATCACAGGATAATCACCTTTTAGTGGGAAATTAAAAATGTCTACATATTTGCCACTGCAGATTGGGCAGAATAAGTCACCTTCACCCTATAAATGAAATGAGCCATCTGGACATCTGATGGATTTTTGATTTATTTGCAGTAGCCTCTGTAAGTTGTGAGGTTTTGTTTGTTTGTTTTTTGAAGTACAGAGGAAAGAACAGTTTCATGAAGCTCTTCGCCAATATATTTCTGGCCTATGTCTTATTAGGGAGCACAATAGAAATCATAGAGAAGAGAGAAATAAGATTACTTAGCTAAGAAGAACAACTAAATCTGGAAAATGCCATTAACATCATATAGTCAAACAGTCAACCCACCCCACTATGCCACAGTGTTTCTTGAGGGATGCTTTCTTGAAGGACATCTCAACATTTCTTCTTCACCTCCAGAGATGGTGACTCCATCATCTCCCTGACAGCCTCTTCAAATGCATTATTATTCTTATTGAGAAGAAATTTTTCTTAACATCCAACCTGAACTCTCCTGGAGCAACTTAAGACCATTAACTCTTGTTCTATAAGTCCTGGGTCCCAAGCCCAGCCCAGTCATGGTGACCTTTACATGGACACACCAATTAAAAGTATCTGGATGTTGACAGAAATATCTGCCAGATAAAACCTGGAAAGGGGCTCAGGTTCCGTTAAAAAGGGAGCATTCTTAATCTTAATGAATTTCTTGAAAACTTGTTCATAATAAAATACACCCAGCAAAGCAAGCATATATTTCCGTTATGTCTGTAAGATTGTCATTCAGGAATTAATTTCAGTTTCTGAATTCTTAAAGTTTCATAAACTGAATGAGGTGCTTCACAAAAAAAAAAAAAAAGAAAGAAAAAAAGTATTCAGATAAATTCTACCTGTCCATTGGGATCTTGGCTCCCAATGAGTGAAAATCTAATCAATACAGTCAGGAGAGTTGATCAGATTTTCAGGGAGATGAGGTTATCACAGATATCACAAGATAACTGTGTTTTAGCAATTGGTAATTACCTGTGATGTGCATATTAGATTGAAATGTATTGCTGTGTCGGATTCTCTGACAATGTTGATGAAATTAGTGCTGACAGTAATTGCTGTAACTACGGCTTAGAAATCTAACAGGTATGTTGATAGCAAGATATATAAATGTAAATAGCATGACTTCTCCTAGACAAGAATTCCACTGACTATGTCTTCAAACTGCCATCAGTATCTAAAGTGGGGCTATAAGAAAGAAGGAAACAGATTCTTTAGTAGAGTCTGTTGTGAAAGGACAAGGGAAAATGGTTTCAAACTAAAAGAGGAGAGATTTAGACTGGATATAAGGAAAAGTTTTTTTTTACAATAAGAGTGGTGAGACAACAATGGAACAAGTCACCCAGAAAGGTGGTGGTTTTCCCATTTCTGAAGACATTTGAGGTCAGGCTGGATGGGGTTTTGAACACCCTGATCTAGCTGCAGATGTCCCTGTTCATCACAGAGGAGTTGGACTAGATGACAGTTAAGGGTCCCTTACAATTCAAATGATTCTGTGATTCCATGAAAAAAATCCCAAGCAAATCCTTTAATCTTGTCCATCATCATTTCATGTGTACATTTATGAACTCTTCCAAGGACAGACACTTCCAGTCTTGTTGTTTTCTTAGTAACAAAATTACACCTTAGAAAGGACAACACCACCATATCTTTTTATTTTCTGATAGTATTTTTTGTATGTTAAGGACAGAAGGTTAAAGAACTCAACTGAGAATTGGGATTTCTGGATTTAGCTCTCTGACAAAATACAAACACTCTGGGTGGCTTTTGGCAGGCCCTTTAACCTTCTTATTCCTTAAATATTAATAGATAAAATGCAAGATATTTTTCCTAAGGCAGTTGAGCTGAACACAGTAATGACTGTGAAATGTTACAGTAATGGAGACATTTGACAAATGTAAAGAATGCTACTGTTATTAGTGTGATGAATCAAAACTTTGCTTCAGGTTCATTAACTTCATCTTTTCACTTGTCAGTGCATAAACATACTGTTGATGGCAGCTCAGATTCCAAAGAACTCATCATTAGTGTTAGAATTCTGCATCAGAATAAAAAGAAGCATGGTGGTACAGGGAACAGAGGTGGATTTTTTCCTGCTCTCTGTAAATTCTGGCATTGTGAAAATGATGTCCCTTGGCACCATTGTAGAAAGCAAACACAGGAGCTTCCCTCAGTGACAGGGAAGAGAAAAGACTGCTATGGGGTACAGCAGAGTTAGAGAAGAATAAATGCAAACCACTTTTGCAAAACATCCCTGACAGAATTGGATTTTGGATGATACATGGCTGGACCTGAACAGAAACTAATAAACCTGACCAACCCAAGCTGATTCTGATGAGCCATTTGGGATGTCTTTGCTCTGAACACTGGGTTAAGCAGCTTATTTGCTCTGGTTTTTCTGCCCCTGCAGTGGGCCTGCATGCTTATGCAATTGTCCCTGAGGTCATGTAAGACATTCTATCACCATAAATTCTCATTGTGACTGAGCTGGATGCAGACATAGCCTGACCTCATTGATCCTGTGCTGAACCTCCAGTGAAAGGCACAGTGCAATGGAGTTGGTTCTATACTGCACACAAGGTCTACCTATTGTTTAAACCACACCATAGAATAATAGAATGACTTAGGCTCTCCATTTCCAAACCCATACATGGTTATATCACCGCAGATAGCTGAGATTTCTCTCTAATTTGTTGAAGCATGATAAGATCACATTATTTAACAAGATAACATTATTTAACAGATAGCTCAGTGCATGTGGAAGATAAGGCAACCCCTCAGCAAGCTTTTGATATCGACAGCAAAAAACTACAATCAGAGCAACTTGTAGTCATTGTTAAAAGGAATAATCTACTGAGATCACAGAATCATAAAATATCCTGAGTTAGAAGGGATCCATAGGATCAACTCTTTGAAAGGATAGATAATGACAGGACAAGGGAAGTGGTTTTAAGTTGAAGGAGGGAAGATTTAGGTTGGATGTTAGGGGGAAGTTCTGTACAGAGAGAATGGTGAGGTGCTGGAACAGGCTGCCCAGAGAGGTTGTGGATGCCCCATCCATCCCTAGAGGTGTTCAAGGCCAGGCTGGATGGGGCTCTGGACAACCTGGTCTAGTATTAAATAGGGAGGTTGTTGGCCCTGCCTGTGGCACGGGTGTTGGAGCTTCATGATCCTTGAGGTCCCTTTCAACCCTGGCTATTCTGTGATCATCAAGTCCATGTTTCAGGTGAGAAACTCAGATAATTTCTTTCTTGCTGCACGGCAGGAAACATCCTGACTTATGCTATAGGAGAGACATTAAAAAACGTGTATGGATAACTACATCTTGGAAAACCAGCTTAGGAAAATTCACCCCAAGATAGTACATTGTCTACTAATGTTCACCATCCAACTTCTCTGAAGAGATGGGTAAGGTTAAAATCAGCCCAGAGTTCTGAATTAACAGTGTTGTTTCCTGATGTTAGTCTGTCCATATGAATTCCTTCTTAATGCCTGGTTTTATGTTCAAGTCTTCTGTTCCCATATATTTGGTGGCATTTTTTTGACCTGTTTTTGTAGCATGTGTAGCAAAGGAAGCCTGCTCCTCTGTTGTCATGCAGAGGGGTTTATAAGAACAAATAGAATGTTATGGGAACAATAATCATCTGGTATTTCTTTTCTAGCAGCAGGGAAGGGTATTTGCTCTTGCACTTTATCCCAGTAGAGAACAGAAAAGCACAACGCAGAAAGATCTTACAGAAATAAAAATTCACTCCTAGATATTTGTGTGCTCTGTCAGTAGTTTCAATTACTTATTGGCATCATGTCAACCGGAGGCCCTTTAGACAGAGCTGGCTGGCTCTGCTCTGCATTAGATGGAATTGGTTACACATATTTTTTTGTTGTTGTTGCAGGGCAGCAGGGAGGCTGGAAGCAAGTGTAGGGTAACAAGTCTGGATAAAAGGATATGATAAGGGTAGTGGAGCACTGGAACAGGTTGCCCAGAGAGGTGGTGGATGCTCTGTCCTTGGATACATTCAAGGTCAGCCTGGACACCCCAACCAAAAAACTGATCTTGCCATAAGTGTCTCTGTTCATTAAATGATCTTTCAGTGTCCCTTCCAACTCAAATGATTCTATGATTCTGTCATTCTAAGTCCTCAGACTGATCTTGCTAGACCTACCATCTCACATTTCTGCATAACTTTCTCTAATGTCTGTTCTGACAGAGGTAAAAATGATATTAACAGACTCCAAATATTGACCATATTACTGTGATAACATACATGAAGTATAAAGGTGATAAAGATTCCCCTGCTTGGTGACAGTGCCTTTGCAGTTTTTTGAGAAGGACTTGGGTGGTCATCACGCAGTACCACCATAGTTTTAAATTTGGTCCCTCCAGGCTTTAGTAAGACAGTGTCTGAGCTTGTTTTCTCATCAACAGCTTTGTAGGGTAAACATCTCACTGGACTAATTACCATGAAATGTTGTGCTTTCATTATCTCATCATAATTTGTCCTGGTAATGAGGTAGGTGAGTGCAGATTCCAGGCCTTGGGATCATGCAGGTTTGATGAGGATAAACCCTTCAAAGGATTGTAAAACTCCATGAAACTTGTTGCAAAGCCACTGTGGAAGGAGCAGGTAATTTTTTTTTAATTTAATCCTCTGCAGTGAGTATTTAATCTTCCTCACACAACCCATCATTTGGGCAGAAAACACAACAAAGAAAGAAAGAATCTCAATCACCATAAAAACAATGTTTTTTTTGTTTTTTTTTTCTGTCATATGAGTGATTGGAATCCTGCATAATAATTTTACACGTGATATTAGATATAAAGTCAATTACTGGGACTCGCATGTGGAGAATGCCAAGCTGTATTTTTGCAAACATGACATTTTTGTTATGCATGCATATCTCTTGGACCTTTGTTTTCCTTCCTGAGAAACACAGCAGGGTTGCAGAGACACAACAGGGGACTAAAAATATTATATTTTATGGAGGAACACAAGATTTCTTAGACTCAATTAGACCGTGGTCCATTTGTTCCTGTATTTTGACCCATGTAATGAGTAAATTCCAGTACTTCAGAGGCGAGTGAAGTTATAGTGAAAAAAGAGAGATGAGAAATTTTCTTAATGAAATTTGAATAGTTTTCTTACAGACCTGCAACTTAACTCTTGCTAAATGGAAACTCCAGAGAGAACTTTGAGTCTGACAACAAAATTCGAGTCAAGTTTTGGCTAACCTCTAGAGGAAAAGATAGGCTTTCTTGGGGCTAAAATGAAGGGACAATTCTCACTGGATTTAAGGATGTGATATTAGTAATATTTTTTAAACATATAGTAGCAGTATCAGTATTGAGGCATTAACCTTGGTCAGAGCTTCTTTTTTCTTCATACTGTACACAATAAGACAGAGCTTCTGCTTTCAGTCCCACTGTCTCATATTTTCCACAAAAGATGAGAAAAAGGTCTATTAAAAGAGGAATGTTATTTTCATCAAGTCATTAATCTCTCTTTGTCTTTTATTCAAAAAAAAAATAAAAAAAAAAAAGAGAGAGAGAGAGAGAGAGAGGTAGACAGATTTTACTGTGAAGTTGCTTCAGGATGCAGCATCATTAAACCCAGAGTTAGGGTAGTTGAAGGAAACTCTTTTTTTCCTACTAGAATTTTGCATTACTGGAATCTGTACTTGTGACAAAGGGTTGATGAGTTGTACTCATGAATGACAACTTTATGACAGAAACCTTCAGCATCTGGGATTTTTTCCATAATGTGGTACTGACCTTGTCTGAAAAAACTCTGGTTTGGTTTAGTAGTACAAGTATCTCCAAATGTCAGAAACAGCAGTGAGGGCTGTGACATGTACAAGAAAAACCACTGTGGCTATGGAGTATATGCAAGAGATCTTAATGCCCAGGCTTTCTTCATACACTGTTTATGTATTTAAACAACCAGAGGAAATAGCAGAGACCTCTTCCCAAGTTCTCAGTGATCCATAGGAGAATTTGCTATGTTGACTGAACTATAGTCCTGCCATGAAAAAGAAGACAGAAGATGTGATATCATCGTAAGTGATGCAAGCTACATTTCAGATTACTTGATGGAAAGGCAGTGCTGTGATTACTTAATCTGATTTCTTGAAAAATAGGATTCTTCACTACTAATTTCTACTTCCAAGTCTAATAGTCTTGCTCATAATACAACATAACTTCTAAATAGAAAAAAATCACTACAAGGAAAAAAGTTCCTATTGATAAAGAATTCCAGGGTTGAAGAATCTATCATAGAATTAGTTAAGCAGATTTAATTGTTAATAGAACAGTTACAAATGTGTTCTTTAATTTCTTCTCTAAATTAGAGTTCTGATGATAAATGGTGATTTGGTTCACTGGGTAAATTAAAGCAAAAAAAAAAAAAGGAAGAAATTGATAATGAAACAAAACATTTTGTCATGAGTAAACTCTTCATTTTGTAAACTAAAACAGTGCTATAAAGGTCTGTTAAATATGGAGTCTAATTATAGAAGCACTGCAACTGTAGTAATGAGGGACTAGAGTGACTGATAAACAGAAGATAATTATGTAATAGGCATGACATGCACAGCACTTTGATAACTAACAAAGGCCTTCATGAGACATCTGTGGGGCTGTGCAGAAGACATACACACTAAAAATGCTTGAAAACAGTGTTTAAAGGTGAAGAGCATCCTGAAAATACACGGTTCTGCTGGTGTTGACTGAATTTTTCATGTATGTTTTGTGTGCACGGACAAGGTAACTAGCTGGCTGAAATAACAGAATCATGAAGGTTGGAAAAGGCCACTAGGATCATCTAGTGCAACTGTAAATGCATCAGCACCATGCCCACTAAAATATGCCTATCTGGAGATTGCATGATGTTAAAAGGAGAACCCAATCTTCTGATCTGGGCTGCTGAGCAGCTGGACTCTGCTGTCTGATGACTGGCTATTGGCGTACAAAATCCTTGTTTGTTATCTACGATACTGCACCTAATGAGAAGAGTCTAGGACAAACCCAGTCATGAGAACAGATGTGCATTTAGAAGAGCTCTGAGCTTCGCCCTAGATTTTAAACTGAGACGGCAGATTTAGGTTGGATATTAGGAGGAAGTTTTTCACACAGAGGGTGGTGACACACTGGAACAGGTTGCCCAAGGAGGTTGTGGATGCCCCATCCCTGGAAGCATTCAAGGCCAGGCTGGATGTGGCTCTGGGCAGCCTGGTCTGCTGGTTGGCGACTCTGCACATAGCAGGGAGCTGAAACTAGATGATCATTGTGGTCCTTTTCAGCCCAGGCCATTCTATGATTCTATGATTCTAGGTGTCAAATCTCATAGATATAATACATATATTGGAACGAGCAACAGTTTCCACTGGGTGAAGGACATCTTGAATGGTGCAGTCAGCCTAAGTTATGACTTTTTTTTCCTTTAAAACAAAAGTAGCAAGAACTATAGAGGAAGGCTGTTTACATTTTGCAATGGTTTTCCAATGATCACATTATTTTTCCATGATCAGATTTCCTGGAGAGATTAGAGGAGGCTGCAAGATTCCCGCTTTGATGATACTCATTTCTTCTGTTTTCGATGGTTGTATGGCAACAAGCAATGAGGAGTCTTTCCTTCTCCACTTTTTACTCCGATATATGCATCCTATCTTTTACATTTAGTGGATATTCAGTAGAATTTTTCTTAGAAAATCACAGAATCACAAGTTGGAAGGGAACTCAAAGATGACCTCATTCCAACCACTATCGTTGCAGTGATAGTTCCAAAAAATTTCAAAAATATTACTTTTTCAAAAACTTTTAACCATCATATTGGTAATTTCAGCCAAGAAAGGAAAAAAAAATCTTTAGTTTATTTTGTGTCCTTCAAATGTCTGTTTCTGAAGTTCTTCCCATCCTAACCTCATGTGAAGGAGTTTCAAGATTACTTGCAGGTTAGTGATGGTTTCTCTATTTTTCCCTTCCCTTCATCACTTTCTTCTAAAATACAGCCCTTTAAATTTGTTTATTTCTCTCAAAGCAAGTGGAAACCAGGTCAAGAAAAACAATAAATGCAATAAATGGGAAGATTTCCAACAAACAACACAACTACCTTTTCAGCATGCTCAAGCAATGCCATGATCAGAAACTTAGTCATGCTGAGAAGAGGTAGCTTTAAAACCAAGCTCAGAATCTGAAACACTGCATTCCTTCCTCTGCCATATCTTTACCTATGTTGCAGATGCGCAGTGAATGTCTTCTGGTCCAATAGGACAAGACTGAACTAAATCCTTATAAAGCAAATAGAGTAGGCAATTATAACTTGAGCTGAAGTTCTTGAGATCTGCAGATAAGACTCAGTATCATACATTTAGAGAAAGATCCACAATATACATGCCACAAATTCTGTGCTTTCCGAATATACCTGATCTACCTCGTAGATCCATCTAAAGTTTTGTGTTACAACAAAAATTATAACTTGTAGTACTATAATTGAAAGGTAGAATTCATCACTCACCAGCAACTCTCTTTATACCATTTCAGCTCTTTCATCTGCAGTAATGTGTTCATGGATTACAAAATAATTTGAATTACATTTCCATTTCCTGTACATAGGGATTGTGAGACCACATTGCACTGTTTTATCTGATTCTGTGCATGCCTAGTTCTGAACAGAGATAGTGAATAAGATTATGAGGGAGAATGAGGAAAGAAGGAAAGAACTAATTAGATGCAAAACAAATAAAACAGTGAAATCTGAGATCACAACATTACTGGCAGATACCTGATGGGATGAGGAGTAAAGAAAACTGGATATTGTCAGGTCACAGAATCACAGAATCATGGAATCATTTGAGTTGATAGGGATGCCTAAAGGACAACTAGTTCAAGTCTTGCCTGCAAAGGAACAGTGACATTTACAGGAAGATCATGGTACTCAGAGCCCCATCCAGCCTGACCTTGAATGTCCCCAAGCATGGGGCATCCACCATCTGTTTGGGCAACTTATTCCAATGTCTCACCATCCCTACTGCAAATAGACTTCTTTATATTCAATCTAAACCTCAAGTCTTTTGGTTTGAAACCATTTCTCCTTGCCCTGTCAGTATCTTGGTCTTTTTGCTTGGACACCACGAGGTCCTTAAACTCAAATATACTGATCCAGCAAGGCAAGATAATGTAAAAACTAGTGCATGAATCAAGGAGTGGGTCACAGGAAGATAACAGGAGTCATCTGGAGCAGCAGGCAGCAACATGAGTTCCAGGAAGCTGGAAGCATTGCCTCATCATTCCGAGACTTCTTTTATTGTGGTAGGAGAAAACTTGATGGCCTGATCGCAACCTTTCTTCTTGAGAAAAGGAAAAATTAAGCTTTATTCATGTTTCCACAAAGTGTTGAGTAGGATCCAAGCGACCACTTCTGCAGACATTTCCCGTTACAGTTGGACCTGGAAGGCTTTTTTGTTCTTTGAGTAGTTCAATAAATGACCCTGAGGTGACTTCTCCAGCTGTCAAAAGAAACAAAAATCAGAAAAGATCTTAATTTCCCCCCCCCCCCCTTTTTTTTTTAAGAACACTTGCAAACCTTAGATGCAGAAACTGAACTTTTGAGGAAGAGTAGTAATATTTCCAAGAAAACTTGACATTTTTGACTTCATTGCAAGCAGAAGGAAATATTTATGAAACGGTTGCATTAAAGTATTAAAATATTTTGTCTGTATCAGATTGATGTTGGAAATGAATATAAGAGGAGATGCTCCAAGGAAAATAAAAAGCTAGGTCCAGTGTTCTATCCCCTGCAGTAAGAATTAGAAGAAGCCTAAAGAAGAGTACAAAAACTGATGCTTCAGCACTATAGTCTTCCAGCCTCCAGCATTCTGCCTTCTTTGAACATTCCAAGCTAGAGATGATGTCTCTTTGAAACTCTTTGGTTAAGTTTTTATTTCATGTCACCGCGGGTGTGATGTAGGTTGTCAGAGGAAAGCAGCCATTCCCAAGGCATGGCTTTTGGGAAAAATGTTGCCCATAAAACTTGACCATGTTAGACAGCCTGTGAGCAGAAGAAATGTTAGATGCAGAAGGAGAGAGATGGTAGTTTGATCATCAATAAGTTACTGGCCATGGATGGAGGAAGGGTGGATCTGCACAAATAGGTCATTGCAGTGTTTCTGTTGACTCTCCAGATCTATCTATCAGGCAAACAACCCTTTGGGAGGTACAAAGTATAACAATTCCCATTACTACTCCAAATTTGAACTGCGTACCAGAGACAGACACTCCTTACTCATTTTGTCTGGGATGATACTGGCTATTTGAAACTTGTTTTTTGGTTGATTAAAACTCAGTGATTTCAAATTCCAGTTCTGAGCAAACCTGTTCCATTTGTTTGAGCCTCCCCAGTGAGTAATTCCTTTCACCTACTGAGCAGTGGCATAGTATGTTTTGGTTTTGCAGTTATTTATATTGTACTAATGAAAAAAAAGAGAGAAAGACAGAAAAAAAAAGGACAATAAGAGAAGCACAGAGACCAGTAACCTGCTGAAACATGCCAAGTGCTTTGAATTTTTCTCACCTCTGTATTTGCCTTGACGTAGATGTGCCTGATATTGTTCATTCACAGCAAGAACACTTTGTTGATTGGGAACATGCAGGGAATTGTAGCAGGAAGTCAACTGAGAAACTGCACAGCCATTTGGATGAGATATTTTCATTGCTCAAAAACCTGTGGAGTTAGGTTCAGTACGGACATCTTCCCAGCAACTCCTTGGTCAAGACCAAGAGGGTTCTGAAAAACTTGGTCCCTACTGATTTCCAGGACTTCATTTCTTCATAATTCTATGCTGAGAACTAAAAAAGATGGGTTTACTACTCTTTCTGGCCTTAAATCTATGAGTTACTGAAGTAAATATCTGGGAAATCTGGTATTGTGGCAATGTTTCCTGACTACCAGCAGTTATAAACACAGCAAAAAGTCTATGATCTGAATTTGTATCATGATCTGAATTTGTATCATGAGGACCCGGTAAAAACAGATAGATGGTCTGTGCTTATCACTATCTATATGTGTCTGTCACCAAATGCATCTGTAGTTGATGTCAGCCAGGTTAAGGAACGGGTCAACAGAAAGTTTTATCAGTGTGTTCCACAGTGCTCAAAGATTCTTCATAACCCAAGGGAACAGCATGAAGCTGTATCAGGGAAGGCTGGATGTTAGGAAAAGGCTCTTCACCAGGGGGCTGGTTAGCAATGGAACATGCTCCCCATCATACTGGCCATGCCATCAGGCCTTCTGGAGTTCAGAAAACATTTGGACAGTGCTCTCAGACACAAAGTTTGAATTTTGAGTGGTCCCATGTGGATCCAGGAGTTGAATTTGGTGATCCTTGGGGGGCCCTTCCAACTTACCTGATTCTATGATTCTGTGATAACTACAGAACTTTTCTGGGGCTTTATATATATATACTGCTGGAACAAGCAATATCTACAAGATAGTAGAAAATTGGTTCTAGAACAATTTATTCTTATTGTTGTATATTCTTATAAAGTTTGAATCTGTGGATGTAAATTCAGTCACAGCCTGAGAAAATCAGAGCATATAGGACTGACTCAGGGCAGAATTTTCTGATTAGTCCCACAGTATTCTATTCACCTCTGTAAAATTCATTTCTCCTTCATAGCTGATGGTCTATTTGTAACCACATACAAGAGGAAAAAAAATGGGAGGGTGAATTGGAGCAGTATAATAGGCATCCTCCATAAGCCATCTTTGGAATAGAGGAAACTGAAAAATAGTATGTGTACTGAGCCTAGAGCCAGGACAGAAGGAAGAAAAAAAAATCCAAAGAACAGTAAACTGAAGAGCACTGACCTCATTGAGCTGAGATTTGCACAGACATGGGTCTCAAAAATCTATACAAATCAGCAGTGGATCATAGGAATAAACTGGTGAAAAGGACAACATTATATTAAAATTATAGCAAATTACTTCTTGAGCTAATCGAGTTGTCAAAATGGGAACAGAAGAAGTACAGTTCTGCTGTTGCCTTCCTTCACCACACAGAATGGAATACCTGGAGCCTTAGACAGTGAAATCACTTTTTCCCAGGCAACCTACAAGGAGGTGATGACCTATTTGAAAAAATCAGAGGTCAGCATCTTCCCTAGGTGTGCAGTTTCAGTCAGGGAATACAGGAAAGCACCAAAAAAAACTCCGCTTATCTCATCCAGGCAACTAAATGGGCACTAGCAGAAGAGTTTCAACCATTTTGAAAAGAACTCAGCAGGCTACCAGAAAGTATTGATTACAGTACATTATGTCTCCTGACAAGCTCGCTCAGTGCCAAGTCAATCATGAGTGAGTTTATGAATCTGTCTGCTCCACTTAGGCTGCCCAAAATAGTCCTGCAGGGTTTCTCTGAAGTAAATGAGAGAGCAGGCCTGCTGTAATACCTAATGCATCTTCCTGTCAGAGGAAAAAGAAAATAAAATGTAGCTCTGGATTTACTGTGTGAATATACTGAAACCAAGGACTGAATGTCTGGCGTGCTAGGACAAGGGGAAATGGTTTCAAACTAAAAGAGGAGAGATTTAGATTGGATATAAGGCAAAAGTTTTTTACAACGCCCAGAGAGGTGGTGGAAACCCTGTCCTTGGAGACATTCAAGGTCAGACTGGATAGAGCTTTGAGCAACCTGATCTAGCTATAGGTGTCCCTGTTCATTGCAGGGGAGTTGGGCTGGATGGCCTTTAAAGGTCCCTCCCAACTCAAACAATTTGGGATTCTATAATTCTATGCCTGGAAGAATTCAGCTAGCTAGGATTACCCAACCCAATCCATTCGTGGACTAAGGAAAGAAACTGCCCCTATGAAGAGGACATGCCAGAGAGAAGTAACTGTGTGCTGGTGCTCAGAAGCACTTCTATGTGACCATGACCCTCTTTCTCAGGTGGATGGGATACTATTAGTTTGTCAGATAATTGTAGAATAATTTGAGAGCTGTGGATGCCACTATAACCAGTGGTTCTCCCCATCTGGGTCTTCATATCCCAGAGCTTTGTGAGCAGACATTGTCACATTGGTACAGCTGTCAAATTCACCACTCACTGAGATTATTAAGCAGCTGGGAAGGATTTATGAAACACACAAAGAAATTTGTTATTAAACCCTGCTTGATTTATATGCTGATTTGAAGTCTTTAGGAGATGGAAGTATTATTCTATGGTCAGTATTCGTTCTAGCTAAATACAGTAAATACTGAATATAATATACTAAATACTAAATATAGTAGTAATATCCTTTCTGGGGAAAAAAAGAAAAAAGAAAGAAAGAAAAAAAAAAAAAGGATGAAACAAAATCCAACCCCAAACAAAAGCAAACATGTAAACCAACCAACAACAACAAAAAGGTACTTGATTACATCTGAAACAATGAAAACAGTGTTTTCTTTCCTGTAATGCCTTTTGTTTCTTCTCTTTTCATTCATCTCCTTACATCCCGCTTTTTTTTAATACGTTCCAGAACATGAATGGGTGAATGATTACAGTGTCGTTCTGACTCAGTTAAAAAAAAAAAAAAAGGTACAAAAATCTTTGCAGATATTTTGGTCAGCAATAACTTTACAAATTAACTCCCAAAAGCTGAATTTAATCTGAGTATATGGAAGTGACTGTGATATTTATATTCTCTGAGGGTGAAAAACAGCTGGGGTCTCAGCAACATCCCCAAAGATTTACATGACAGCCAAGTTTTGCTAAGGGCCCTTTGTATAGAGGTTTACTACACTTGGACAATTTTCCTGCCTTGAGAGGATGTGGCAGCAGTGAAATTAATTCCCAACTGCAGTTTGGATAACAGTCCTTTTTTCTGCCTCATCACCCCAGAGCTTCTTGAAATGTTTTCCTATTTGCACAGGAGTGTGGCCTTTCAGATGGATACCTTCAAATTTCCACCCTTCTTCTAGCAGATATGTTCACGTTTGAAAACAAATATGCATGCAACAGATCAGTTTTGATACTTTTTCTGAGAATATAAGCCTTGGACTGTTGTGACTGTAGGGCATACCTCAGGTATGCTGAATATAATATAGAAGGAAAAACAAGAGGAGTAAGACTTTCACTACCTCCCCTTCCATTCCTCCCTTAACATCTCCTTTCCCTCCTCCCATTAGGATATACGTCTTCCTCATGTGACAGCTGAGTTAATATAAAAAAATCATAGTCCCCGTTTTAAGCTGGCAGTGTGTGAAGTGATCATCTGCTTAAACACTTCAAGCAACTCTGGCAACTTCTTGATTGGTTTTCTTGTTCTCCCTTCAGGTCGAATAGAGTGAGTCATTTGCATTTTCATGATAAGCAGCTTCCTGTGACTTCTTACAGGCTGCAGTAAGTAATCATAACCTGGCTTTTTGCAACTGTCACTTCTCTTATTCCCAGCCAACAAGTCTGCCTACCCTTGAAGGAACAAAAAATATCATGTGGTTTGCAATGTATCTACCTGGGCTGATAAGGTTTCCTTTATAGTTTTTGGTCTTATAAAATGGTTTCCAAGTTGCAATCAAATCCTTTAAATTCACATGATCGCTCAAAGAAACAGAGCAAAATGAAGGATGTTGGAAGTAGTTCAGCTGACAGAGGGAACTATTGACAAATGGGCTTTCACTCTTGCTTTATTGCAAAGCAATTATAAGAAGTGGGAGCTACAGTACTGGCTTTAAACATGATAACAGCATGGCAATTCATATACATGACTTGACTTGCAAGCACGATCAATGAGAGTCTCACCTCAGTGATTTTGTCTGTTCTGTCACCAAGTTCCTGCTCTGCCAACCAAGCAGCAAAAGCTCATTTTGCTTTTATTTAGTAAATATTAAACTAAACCACTCCGATTTTTTGTTTTCCTTATCAGGGTTTTGCAAAACCCCCAAGACAGGTCTGGGAAGTCTCAGTCTGCCTGCATCATCTTCAGATTCATTTCTGTGTTAGACTTGCATTTCTGATTGTGAATGACAATAAATTTCCCTTCGTTAACTGCCATTCAAATGTTCCCAGTGCAAAACATACGCAAAACGGAATGATTGGGCACCAGTGTCACTGACCTTTCTTGAATAACAAGCTAAACTATTTTTTATTTGTAAATATGCAAAAATATGCAGTAGGGGCCAATTAATGAAAAATCATAGAATCATAGAATCACAGAATCTAACTAAGTTTGGAAAGACCATCTAGTCCAACAATTAACCCATCACCATCATGCCATCTAAAACATGAACTTCAGTACCATATTCACCCTTTTCTTTAAAGCTTCCATTCTGTCTCCAGGGTATGGATCATAAAGTCAGCTATGCTCTTTCCATACCTGGGCTTTCTGTTTTTTTCTCCAGCTTTGAGATACCTCTAAAAAAAACATATAACAGTGAAACCTGCCCAAAGGTATGGTCTAGTGTCTAGATCACCATTCTGAATGTCAATTTTCTGTTTATGGACAGAAAAAATGTTTTCTGTCATGGACAACTTTTGGCAAGTCATTCCATTTTCCTGGTGAAGCAAAAATGAAGGTAGGACAGTGCATTTAAAGGATATTCATAGAATCATAAAATGGATTAGGTTGGACTGGACATTCAAGATCGAGCTCAAAATCCTCTGCTATGGGTAGGGTTGCCATCCATCTGATTAGCTTGCTCAGGATCCCATCTAACCCAACCTTGTGGATGCCTCCAGAGATGGGACAGCCACAACTTCTGTGGGTAACCTATTCCAGAGACTCTGAGTAAAGAATTTATTCCTACCATCTAACCTAAACCTGCCCTCTCTTAGTTTAAAACCCTCTGTCCTTTCACTGTCAGACAGTGTAAAAAGGTGGTACTGCTCCTTCTGGTAAGCTCCCTTCAAGTACTGGAAAGCCGAAGTGAGGTCTCCCCAGAACCTTCTCTTTTTTGGTCCAAACAAGCCCAGATCCTTCAGACTTTCCTAATAGGAGAATGTTCCAGCCCTTCGTTTATTTTCCTGGCCCTCCTCTGAATTCTCTCCAATAGCT
Source organism: Phasianus colchicus (assembly GCF_987193195.1). Classification (NCBI taxonomy): domain Eukaryota; kingdom Metazoa; phylum Chordata; class Aves; order Galliformes; family Phasianidae; genus Phasianus; species Phasianus colchicus. Next base: position 92,997,524 of record NC_143438.1, read on the forward strand.
CTGAATCCTTCTTGCGCTGGGGATGCCAGATCTGGATGCAGTACTGCAGATGGGATCTTAGAAGAGTAGAGGGGGACAATCACTCCTTACTGTCATCCCACTTCTGACACAGCCCAGGATACAGCTGGCCTTCTGGGCTGCGAGAGCACACACCTGAATTCCTTTCTGTTTCACTACTAAAATACATGCTATATATATATATTTTTTCTGTTGAGAATGGATGCAAGCAGTGCCTCTTTCTCACTTATATGGCTCTTCATTTGAGCAGCAGAGACAATAAAAGAAGAATGTAGGTTGATTTTGGAGAAGCATTAGCATGTGAATCAATTATTAAGGAACCTTTAATAACAGTAGTAAGTGCTTTTTCCATCCTTAGATTTCATAAGTGCTCAGTGCATATGAGGAAAAGCAGAATTTTGAGAAGCTCAAAATGGGATTTTAAATTGTGATGTCCTGTATCTATCACTCGATCTTGCAGTTCATATCCCTGTTGCATATTTCCATCAAATCCTTAAATAACTTCTCCTAATAAAAGGATATTCTTCCTTTGTACACTGTGATTCATTTTTTACCCCTACAGTGAGCATCAGGGAACCATGTTTCTTCTTGTCCTTATCTGTTTTAATCCATACTTCAAAGTCAGGTCAGGTACAGCCATCCTATTATCTTTCCCCGTTTCCAGAGTAATTGCATCTTATACTTCAGTCTGTGTTCAACAGCATATCACAGACCAACTCGGAAATGTAAAACAGGATGCCCTTCTGCCATAACAATTATTCTTTTAGCATTGATTAAAAGGGGCTTCCAAGACAATAAACTGGCAAGAAGATCCAATGCAGATCTTCATCATAAAGCACAGAAATTAAAAGCTACTTAGGTCACATTCTATCTCTACACCAAACATGTACACAGCTATAGTTAGATGGATGCATAGAGATATAAATACGTAGTAGATAGATAGATGCATAGATACACAAACATATATGTATAGATTATATCAGTGTAAACAATACAGGGATAATCATAACAATATATTAGTCTGATGCTGTCTACAAATGGCTCACATAAGTTCCAGGATCCAGTGTGCTTAGAGATATACTATTAGACAATCCAGACATTCTTAAACCTTATTAGTCTAGCAACAAAGGCAAAAGAGTGTCAGTCACTTTAAGGGAAATTAATTAAAACTTTTTTTTTTTTTCCAAAATGCTGCCAAATTTGTGGCAGCCAGAAGAAGTTCAACTTTAAATATTCCAGCCTTCCTTAATTTTCCAGGAAATTCTTTCTTTTTAAGCCCCGTTCTATGACAGAATTTACTGTCCTGCACGTCTTGCTTCCCTGATCTGCAAATATATGACCCAGTATTTTCTATGACAGTTTTCTTGAAATCTTCTTTATTTGTTCATTGCGTTCTTTTTCTCTGCTAGTACCTTCCTTTTAAGAAAGAATTTAGTGATTGCTTAGCAGTCCTCTATTTAATACTATGCTTTCACTCAAAAAGCATGCTTTGAGAAAATGCATACTACACAAATGCTGATGTGTAGATTCCTCGGTGTGCATCACATAGGTGGCTGAACACAGCTGGCACTCATCATATAATGGTATTTTCATAGTCTTCCCTTCATTGAAATATGTCTTTCTAAATCTCAACAGCATCTCTTCATCCATTCTACCACCTTCTTGGATCGTTTTCAAAGTAGTTTAGATTAAGCAAGACTCAGATATAGGTTGAAGGCCCAGAATCACCATACTTAATGCACTTAAAGCACACTCAACATACCTGTACCACATTCATCTCCAGCGAACCCAATCCAGTCTGAATGTCTATTCATGAGCTTTGCTTTTCACACCTGGCTACATGTTTGTTAGGTGATATATTTTCTTCATCCTGCATTGCAGAATGTCTTATTTTCAATAAAAATTAGAAACAAGCATTAGGACATAAAGGTTTGGGCAGAGTGACTGGAAGACTGTGCAGAGGAGAAGGACTTGGGGATGTTGGTTGATATTCAGCTGAACATGAGCCAGCAGTGTGCCCAGGTGGCCAAGAAGGCCAATAGCATCCAGGCTCGTATTAGAAATAGTGCAGCCAGAAGGAGCAAGGAGGTGATTGTGCTCCTGTACTCAGCTCTGATAAGGCCACATCTTGAGCACCACGTTCAGTTCTGGGCCCCTTACAACAAGAAAGAAGATACTGCTTGTTTCTCCAGTTTCAGATCCAAAGCAAATAAAAACAAAGAAAAAGTATGATCTTATTTTGTCCCAAATAGGTCATTTCAGAAATGGCCTCTCCTTCCAATGAAGAGTCCTGAGGCACAGCCCACTGAAATCAGTGGACACTTTCCATCCAATTAAATGCACTTTGTGGCAGTCTCAAAAGTCTTTGTTAGAGACAGGTCAGCACTTGGCAATAGTGTTAATATCCTTGGGCTAGCAGCCAATGATCTCTTCTTCTGCTGTTGTTGTATAGAAACCTTTTCCCTGCTGCAGCTGATGTGTTCCATGCCTCAGTAATTTTCTAAACCCAGTGAATGAATCTATAGCAATCTACAATGACCTGTAACAATACATTATAATAGACAGATGATCCTCTTTGTTACCATCTAACATTAAAGCTCACATATGTGAACTCACCTTCTGTTGAACATATAAATAGCATGAAAGCTTTTCTGCTTTTTAGCATGGGATTGATGGTCTGTGAGGTTTTCCCATGATAGAATCACAGGAGTTGGAAGGAATGTCAGGTGATCAACGATATCATCTTCCACAATGCCTTTATCTGTTCAAATGCAGATGAGCATCCAGGCATCTATTTAAAAATACTGGCATTCTCAGATAGCAAGCTTGATCCTTGAACAGAATTGCACAAACATCTTTGGCACATTTATTTTCTTTTGTCTAGAAAACTCAGCTTGGAACCCTGGGTATTTCCTTTCGTTAAGGTGGTATCTTCCATTCCATAGCTCACATTCACAGTGTAAAGTTTGTGAGTTTTGCTCCAAACTGATACAAAGGAAGATTCTGAGGGGAGTGGTACCAGATGTTGTACAAAGTGTTCTTGGAACATACAAGTCAACCTTCCTCCCATACTGCTTTATGTTGTCTTTACGTTGATTCCAAAACATATTTGCTGTTTTTACAAACTAGGATAAATTCCCTTTCTGGGAAAACACTCAGTGTTCCTGGAGCATTGCTAAATTGTTGAGATTTCTTGAACTCTGCATAGTTTCACACTTCTGTACAAACAGCCAGAGTGCCTATGAAGAGAAGATACAGACAGATTAATTGACTGACAAAAAAATCTTTGTTAGAGGTTGGCAAAAGTGACTTGTCTGAGGCTGTGTATTTGCTGGTATGTTCTTCTATCTACCTGAGCAGTCATTTCTTTTGACTCACCTTGGACTTGGCAGCTGAAGCACTCCTATATATTAAGTATCAAGATTCTATGCAGCTATTTCTTTTTAAGTATGAGTTCGACTGTGTGACCTTAGCAGAAAACTGCCAACAAAAGCACAAAAAGTTTAATTGAATTAAGTCTAAATAATATGGTCTTGAAGTTTTAACACACACTATCTATTGACATTGTCTTGCAGTTAAAGAATGAAGTCCTTGTTCTGCTCTTCTGCAGAGTAGGCACTTTATAATACACAGAAAAAGAATCTGAAAGGCAAAGTCTTTGTATAATCTTCTTTCCAATATTATAAAGTGAACATCAAAGTTATTGCTGCTGAAATGTGGAAAGAGTCATGTTACAGTGTTTGCAGTCCAGCAAGGTAGGGCATGGAGCACATGTTCTTAGAGGAAAAAAGAAATAATGCCCAATGTGTACATTTTGTGGGTGTAAAGACATATCTGACTTAAAATTGAGATTATCTTCCTTTACAGGAGAAAAGTTAGAAGGTGATTTATTGTCCTATGTTTGTTTTTGAAAGCTATGAAAAACAGCATCTAACAACAGAAGTCTTATTGTGTTAAGTACCCTCTTGAATATTCTAACAACTGCAAATGTCTTCCTTGTTCAGAATACTACATAATATACTCTGAACTGTAAAGACTGACTGAATCATTCTATTACATATGATAACATTTATCTGTGCTCTTTAAATGCATGCTTCCCATCTTTCCAGTCTTTTTTTTTTTTCATTAATCATGACACCTCTTTTTTTGCTGTTAAAAGGTCATAAGATTTCAGAGTAGTTGGATGAAGGCTGCTCACTATCTCTTTTATTGGAACTGGGTGTATAATTAAAATGTCTGGAAGCTAGATTCAAAATAAACAAAAAGAGATGGCCTCACAAAAGAGGTTATAGATCTACAGAATTGTTGGCAAAGGAATTTTTTTTCTTGAAAGATGACAACATGAGTAGAAGCTGCCCCTTAGGACAGGATGAACAGTCTGAAAAGATGTCTGCTACAGATGAATGCACAGACAAGCTACAACAAGCTCAAGTGTGGAGCTGAAAAATGGCTGAAGAATGGGAGAAAGTTAACAGCATATGTATTCTTGACTTGTTGTTTTTGCTCAGATTTCCAGACATCCACTTCTGGAGTTGGAGATAAGTTCCTGTGCTTGGCCTGAACAAGTTCTTCTGTCCTTATGTTCTCATTACTCCTATCTGGGCTGATAGAAACATACTTGTGTGAATACTGTCGTCCCAGTGAGACAGTTGAAACCTTTCCTCTTTTTTATGATTAGTACCAGCAATAATTGCTGGGAGATGCTATTTGTTAATAGACGTATTCCCTGTGCCATTGCTTCAGAGATTAGGATGGTGGAAATGAAATAATAAAAGTTAAAGTGAAGGAATTATTACAGTCCTTATAAGGACTTGGGGGAAATTATTATGCAAACAGATGGTGTTAAAATTACTTTCGAGAAGTGTGTCTGGCTGATGAAAAGAGCTGATATTAAAGAAATATATATAATGAAGTTAGAAAGAGATGAACCAATTGTTTGAAATTCCTCATGGAGCAACAGCATTCCTAACTTCTCCTTTCTGCTCTCTGCTCTGCATTTTTTTTTTTTTTTTTTTATTCAAGGTCTCAAGCTCCACTAACAAAGAAATATTGTCTAAGTTTTGTTAGGTGGTAAGCATCTCAACAATCAGAATATGCTTTGCATACTCGCTGTTTGTAATTTCAGCTCTTAGTTTTGCATGTTTTTGCCCTCTCTGGCTTTCTACTATTAGCTTTCTTAACCTGCCAGTTTTCTGGCAGCTAACATAGCTTTTTTAGCCTTCTGTAACACAAATTTGGATAATACTTGGTTGGACATGAGTCTAGAAGTATTTTCAGGAGCTTATGGGGAGTACAGCAAATATCAAACCCTTAGTTCCAGCTGTAACTTTGGACCCCCAACCCTTCTACTTTCATTTTTCACATCTTCAATAGGGAAAACTTTGTAAAAAAGACCTCTGTTTCCATTCATGTTATGACAGAATAAATCTCAAATAGATACACTTGATCTACTCTCTAAACAGCCTTTGCTTACTTGGCAAAGTGGAGGAGGAATGAAAGCCAAAGTCAGGATTCCTACTAATTACAAGAAACCTCACTGCATAACTGTTAGACCCAAACCAGCAGTTGTTGTTTTGTTTTCTTTTGTTATTTTCTTTTTGTTTGTTTGTTTGTTTGCTTTTTGCTGGTTTGTTTGCTTTTTGATGACTTGGCTCAGTCAGGTATAATCTTTCAGCCCTGTTGAATTCTCAGTCTTATTGGATACTCCTAATGAATTCCCTTTCCTTCCATGCAACATTCCTGTTATTTCTTTCCCTTTCCATGCTTTGTGGCAGACCTCACCTCCTTGGCCAACACCCTCACACCTCCATCACAAAGAGGACATTCACATACACTCTTACATGTCTGTATATGCACATTTTTCCCATCACTAGGCATCACAGACAGTGAATTTCAGGGGCAAGCAGTGTCCACCTTTTATCAATTTCCACCAAATTAATTTCTACAAGTGTTGCGAGGAAATGAACAAAGGGAAAGACGACAGACAGGAAATCCCAGGACATCAGTGCCTGGCTCCAAGAGGCAAACGTAATTAATTGTAGTGGTTTTATTTCTTCACCTTCTGCTTGCTTCCATGTCAAAGCCCAGGTGCCTTAACTGGCATGTTAATTAGTTCTGCGTTAGCGAACGGAGACACCACAATTGTAAAAGGCATAGAATTGCAAACGCAAAACTCTGCTGTCCTGGGCATGCAGACAATTATCTGCCATATTTAAGCAACCCTATTAGTAATAGAGAGATCTGATGAGAATAAACGTCGCAGGCTCTAGACTCACTTGTTCCTTTGGGTTCATATCATAACTCATTAGTTATGATCTCACGTTATCTGAGAATAATGCAAAAGGGATTTCTCCATCACTGACATGTCGTTGATTTAATTTCTGGCTCTTTCCTAAAACCAAATAGACTGGGTGAAAATGGAGGGAGTGTGGACATTGTATTAGTATAAGAAGATTTACTTGTTTTTTAATTAGTCTTCACAATCTGTCTTGATTGATGAATTCATGTAACTTCCTGTTGAATCTTTTTTCAGCATGTATAAAATATAAAAAGGAAAAGGTATTTCTGTAGTTCTCTTCATCTGCAAGTTTATCCCCACATTAACCTCAGTTGGAAAAACTTCATTTTTGTTAATAGCTATGGAGCTAGGGGAGCAAGGTTTTCTATCTATGTACCTATCTATCTATCTGTCTATCTATCTATCTATCTATCTATCCATCTATCTATCTACCTGCCTATCTATTTATTTGATACTGATACTCCAAAGAGTCCCTGACAGGACAATGAACTGAACCTGCATCTTGTTTAGTGTTGATACTTCTGAAATACAATCCATTGATTCCTCCTCACACTGGAGGAGAAATTCACAATGGCATCTTTCCAATGCACATACAGATGAAGCAAAAAAATGGTTAGGGATGACTTTAATTAGATGATACTTTTTTTTGCTTTACACTGGCAAAGAAAGAAATGTTGAAATGCGTTTTCCTAAAGTATGGTTTTAATTAGAAAAACGGAACTGGCATACATGATATGAAAAGGTAATCTTAACCAGGTCCCAGGTTTATGAAATGGGTAAAATAAACTGAGAATCCTATTCACAATTTTTAATATCTCTGCTCTTCATGAAACCTACTGATCATTCTTCAAATAAAAATATAATTGAAAAGGAGAAAATTATTTCTGTTTTCATACTGTTGACAGCATAAAAGGCACAGAGTTTTTAAGACATCTTATACCGAAACCCTACAGGCTTTTTCATGGTGAAGTCTCCCATCAGTATGAAAATGCAAACTTTAAATTCATTTTGTTTCCACAATGGAAAAAAGCCAGTCTGGTGGTACTGAGGCTTTATGAAGAAATTCAGTAGCTGAAAGCAAAATGGGAGTGATATTATATATGTTCCAAGGATAAAACATCTCCTCAGAAATGAACAATTCGATCCTTTGAATATCCAAGCAAGGGCATCAGGCATCGTATGGAAATCTAACACTGCAATGAAAATGGAGAAAATGCTAGTGCCATCTATTGGCACAAAATGATAAAGATGAAAAGGAAGCTGAGCTCATATGTGCATATCCAAACAAGGCTAGAGAAAGCTGTTTGTTTTAATCATGTCGATTTAAGATATTTGTAAATATGCAGTTTCATGTTTAGTCTTTTTAATGATGTTGTATTTTGGGTAAATATGTTGACTTTAAAATTAATCACCGTTGTAATCAAGCTGCAGCAAAAGATGGGGATTTGAATGTAATGGGAATTAAGAGTCATTGCTAAGTGGATAAATGCTGGCATACTGTCTAATGCTCTTAAGCAGGTTTGCAGTGTCATTGCAGACTGTATCCAAGCTACTCAGCATGTTTAAATTTCCAGTGAAATAAGGAATTGAGGAATCTTCAGTTCCTAGAGGTTTTCTGGCTTCCCTGATGAGTGGCAGTAGGAAAATACTTTCAAGCCTGTGACTAGACTAAAGAAGAGAAGAGGGATTTCCAGTCACAGAGAGTCAGTAGGAGGCAACCAGCCAAGACAGGCATCTAATTCAAAGTGAGCACTAATACCACTGTTTAGTATAAGGAAGCCTAACTTAGCATCGAACAATCCTGTTGAAGTATAAATTCGAATATTAAAAATCAAATTAGTCAGTTCCAGTTCACTTCCAATCTAAGTGCAGGGCTGCTTTCCTCAAAGTAGACAAACAACACCTTCAGAAAGCAGAAGAAAGGGGGCAGAAAGGCATTCCTTGAGTTCCTAATCTTTGTTATCCTACAGAAAACAACAGAGTAGCACAGAGATAAATAATGAAAAATCACAGAATCAAGGAACTGTAGGCATTGGAAGAGACCTCTAAAGATCAGAGAGTCCAACACTCTTTTTAATGCACCCCAAGATATCATTGGCCTTCTTGGCCACAAAGGCATACTGCTGATTCATGGCCAATCTGTTGTCCACCAGGACACCCAGGTCATAGAATCACAGAATAATAAAATTTGCTCAGGTTGGAAAAGACCTTCAAGATCATCAAGTCCAAACACAGGTCCTTTCCTGCAGAGCTCCTTTCAAGCATGTCAGCCCCTAACCTGTACTGATGTGTGTGGTTATTCCTCACCAGGCGTAGAACTCTACACTTACTCTTGTAGAACCTCATTGGCTTCCCCCCTGCCCAACTCCCCAGTCTATCCAGGTCTTGTTGAATGGCAGCACAGCCTTCTGGTGTGTCAGCTACTCTTCCCAGCTTTGTATCATCCACAAACTTGCTGGAGATGGACTCTACCCCTTTATCCAGGTCATAGGTGTTGAACAAGATCAGAGCCAGCACCAACCCCTGTGGAACACCACTGGTTACAGACTTCTTACAGAATTCTTCTAAGAATCACTCTTCAGAGTCTCTCAGACTGGCAGAAGAGAAAGAAGAATTCAAAAAATAAAAAACACCTGCTTTTGTACTGAACGTCGCTGAAACTTTGGACAGCAGCCAATACCATGGAAAAGCCTTGTTGTGAATTATCCAAAGCTGAGAAGAAGGATGCTGCACATCAATTACTCAGACATACCCTAGAGCTTCTGGAAAACACCTTTAGTTTTTCTATACTATAAGCTGTATCTTCTGCCATCTCAGGAAATACTCATAATTATGATGCATTTCTCTGAATGCTTCAAAAGCCTTATCATCAGTTAATAACAGAGTGCAGCCTTTCCACCTGCACCAGTCCCACCATAGGATTAAGCTAAAAGCTTTCCATTTTTTCTTGCTCACATCATTTTATTGCAAAGCAGAAATAAAGTGTTTCAGCCAACACAGTAATGTGACCAATCTGTAGAGATTAACTCTCTCAATTGTTTGCTTTTTGCAGGGTGCCCTTTTCTGTTTACATGTGTGTGTGTGTGTGCATATTTTTTTTCTGCTTGTGCAGTATTTACTGGTGGTGATTTATTGAATTGTCCACCACTTGAGAGAAGGTAAACCTCCAGGGTGGAATGTGATGGATAATCAGTTCCATGATAGTTCCCCAAGCAAAATGACCTGCAACCTTAGCTGTTAGCAAGCACCAGGGGAGCATGGTATGATGACTCTAAAAAAAAAAACATAAGGTGAAGTATTGAGTGAGGTCAAGGCCTCATGGCCAAACCCCATAGTCATCCTATAGGGATAGGGATTTGATTATACTATTGGAACTGATAAGCTATTTTGCTATTGCCCTGACCCAGCCCTGAGCCAGCAGTTTTCCACCTTTCTGTCAAAAACATCTTTTCAGGTAAACTTTACTAAACGAAGGTATGTCTGACTTGAGTCAATCAAGCTCCATCTGAATGTAAGAAAATAGTATAAAAATGACTTAAGAGAGAAAGAATTTGGGGATAATATTATCACAGACAGGTGGGGAAGATATAATCACAGAGAAGTTGGGTGTAAACTGTTTTCTTCTGGACCAGTCAAGGAGCTGGACCTCTATCCTTTCCATAGGGATACATACTGAGTAAGATTTGCATTTGTGGTTATGCCAAGTGCTTCCCCAGGAAACTTAGACTTCTTCTTCCATGCTTGCAGTTGGTTGTATTACTCATGTTCTTAGTTAACGCTTTGCACATAACGTGTTTGCCAATCCAAAAGAATCTGTAATCTGTTGCTTTAATAAGCATAATTTAGCCATGAGAGTTCTCACTAGATGCAGCCAAATTCCTTAAGAGTGATTTTGAGAGTCCAAACCAGGCTATCAACTAGGGACACTGTGAACACAACTAGGGTAACTATTGGGCAACGCATCATTTGTGGACCTTCCTTCTGCATATCACATGCATAAAGATCTTAATTTTTGCAATGAATTTTTCTTTTGTAAGCTGCCTTTGTGTTTCCTTCCCTATCTACTTCTCCCTTCTCTTTCTGTGGAGGGATGCTGCAAGTAAGATATCAATACAATGCTCATTCAAGTCTGACAAATGAATTATTCCATTCTGTTCCCTTGTTTAACATTCCAGTAGTCTTAAAATGAAAACATTTAAACAAATTTCTTCTTTTTACATTTTAATTTATCCTAGGGAAAATATCTTAGAAGAGAATCTCTTCCATCTCAGAATAAATATTTTTTAAAAGATTAATGCTGTTGTATGCTTCCTTTGATAAAAGTTTATCAATGAGAGAGGAGCAGGAATGTGGGGAACAAGTTTTGCAGGGACTCTCAATAATCCTATGGAACAGATTTGCAGGCATGATCCTAAATGTCATCACAGTGATCTTTTCATTTCAGCAGTGCGTATGATGTCAGGTTACTGTGGCACACATTCATCAATGTTAAAGAATCCCAAGTAATACTTGATGCTTTCTACATCAATAATTTGTCTATTTTTTCATTGTAATGCAGTTTGGTGATTTTCTTTCCATAACCAATTCTAAATAAATCACAATAAAAGCCTGATACTGACTTCTGGCTAATTAGATGAAGCCATTTCTCATACTATCTGAAAATCTAGAGCACTACCTCATTTTGTAAGAACAGAGAAGCATGAAAAGACAGATGCAGATGTAACACTAAATACTGTCTTACAAGGTGTGTTTGATGTATAAGTACCTGCGTAGTTAGCCACAGTTTTCAGCAGAAAAATAGAAGATTGCGACCTCTCTTCCTCCTTCCCTTCCTCTGCTATTCCTGGCATTTTAGCAAGTTTCTCTGTTCACTATCTCAGTGCTAAGGAAGCAGCGGAGAGAGTCTCCATTCTCACATGTGAAGCAAAGTCTTGCAGTCAAGAAGCAAAATGTGTAGGGAATTTCTTCCCCATAGCAGCACTCTTAGGGCAAAAGAATACATCAGTACAGGTTAGTATTTCATTGCAGGTTAGTATCAGTACAAGGAATATATCAGTAGAGGTTAGGGGATGACCTGCTGGAGATGAGCTCTGTGGAGGAGGACCTAGGGGAGCAATAGGTTGTCTGTGAGCCAGCAATGTGACCTTGTGGCCAAGACCAATGATATCACGGGATGCATTAAAAAGAGCATGGCCAGCAGGTCAAGGGAGGTGATCTTCCCCCTCTACTCTGCCCTGGTGAGGCCACATTTAGAACATTGTGTCCAGTTCTGGGCTCCACAGTTCAAAAAGACAGGGATCTCCTAGAAGGAGTCCAGCAAAGGGCCACAAAGATGATAACAGGCTGGAGCATCTCCCAGCTGAGGAAAGGCTGAGTAACCTGAGTCTGTTCAGCCTGAAGAAAAGGAGACTGAGAGGAAATCTGATAAATGTTTATAAGTGCCATTACTGACCACGTAAGATAGGGACCAACCTATGTCAACTCTTTATCATATAGAAGGAGATGTCCTCTTGACCCTAGTGCGGGAGACTTGTAGTTTTCTTCACTCCAAATGGTGGAAGCGTTGAAAGAAACATTTTTTATATATTTTTTCCTCCTTCTACATCAGTCAAACATCAATCCTTAGAAATAAATTCTACATCCATAAGATACAAATTTTTAGAAAAAATACTACTAGTTTCTCTGTATACTTCTGACAGAGCAAATGAACCTTTGTCAATGGAGAAAAGGAGAGAGAAAGATAGGAAAAAAAAAAAAAGCCTCGGGAAAAATGTAGCAAGAAAGATCACTAATTAGTTCAATATTGACATTATTTTAAAACTGTTAGGTGGAAGACAATAAAAGCTCTTTATCAGAACATAGGAAGGTAGAATCAGGAGACCTTGGTTCCATGAAACTCATATCAATTAGTAGAAAAATCTTGAAGCTAGCTTCTTTGAGCAAGTTTGAGCTCCCAATTCCCAGTCAAGAAATGGCTGCAGTAATAACTTGCTTCACAATAATAACTGGCTTCACCTCAAGTACTGTGTTCAGTTCTTTCTTCAGGAAAGACACTGAGGCCCTGGAGTGTGTTCAAGAAGGGCAGTAAAGCTGGAGCACAAATCTTAGGAGTAGCAGTGAGGAAACTGGGATTGTTTAGTCTGGAGAAAAGGCTTAGGGGAGACCTTAGAGCTCTCTACAGTTTCCTGAAAGGAGGTTGTGGAGAGGTGAAGGTCAGCTTCTTCTGTATTCTTCCTGTATAACTAGCAATAGGACCAGAGGGAATAGCCTCAGGTTGTGTCAGAGGAGGTTCAGGTTGGATGTTAGGAAAAATTGCTTCTCCAAAAGAATAGTCAAGTGCTAGAATGGGCTGCATAGAATCAAAGAATCACCAGGGTTGGAGAAAAACTCTAAGATCATCCAATCCAGCTGTCCACCAATATTTCCCCACTAATCTATGTCCCTTAGTACCACCCCTAAATGTTTCTTTAACACCTCCAGGGATGATTACTCCACCACTTCCCTGGGTAGCCTGCTTCCATGCACTACCACTCTTTCTGTGGGGAAATTTTTCCTAATACCCAGCATATGAATTAGTAGGTGCTTTGATTTGATGGATGCAAATGGGATTCTAAATGAACATTCTGGCACAGAAAATTGCTTCTGTAGTGTACATGTACAAAGAAAAATTCTGTAACATAGTAGAAAGACAGAAGTACTTGTGATGGTGAGTTGCAGACAGCAGAGTGTCAACACATTCAGGTTATCTCTGTCCTGATAGAGAAAAGAGGAAGAGGTACTATATTTCTACATCATTAAGTATTGCTTGCAAGAGTCACTGATATCCAAGTAGCAGCAGATAACCTTCATACAGTATGTGCACTGAGAGAGAAAGGATGAATCTAGACCAAACTTTGTCCCAAAGCCATAAATTATTTCCAACGAATGGTAACTTTCTCCCCTAGAAGATGAGTGGAATAAAGTGAGAGGTACAGAACTGATAGAGCTGTCCCTTGAACTGGGGAAAAACACTATGAACACTATGAACACTATGCATGATGCTGGGATTTCTACCTCTTTACTAATCATGCAATCTCCTCACTGGAATTGTGCTTGAGCAGAATTTCATTGAGGTCTGTATTCCCTTTTCTGCATCTGTTCAGAGCAGCTAGCATATCTGGTGTGGTACAAAAACAGGCAGAAAATGTTTAGATAAAGGATTAAGAATACTCTGGATTAACAATACCTTGGAAAGAAAAAATAAAGAATATATCTGGTATATGCAGATGGGTATCTGGGAAGTGTGTTTAGCCCAAATGCAGACTACTTAACCCCGAGTCTTAAGAACTGAAGAACTATCACTGCTTTCACTCAGCTCTTTTCCATCTCTTCTGTTTGGCATCTCTCATGCTCACTGTCTCAGTCTGTGCTCCATCTTTCTCACCCACATATGCACACCTCCCTGAATCCATTGTCTCTGTATCTAGTAAGCACCTAAACAGGAATTATTGCTGAAGGCAGGTGGGATACAGATTGCCCGTGTTTACTCACTGATGCTTAAGTGACCTTTTGAAATCCATGGACATGAATTTTCTAGTTCATTTCCCCTGGGGAAAATATTTACTTATCGTGTCTCCACCGAGATTTACAAAACATTACAGGAAATAAAATAATAATAATAGTAATAACAAATGCCAACATTTGTCTGAATTGGAGCCTGGGAGATAAGCTGTGGATGCCTGGGGCACTGACATCAGAGTGCAGCAAGAGTGCATGTGTGTGGCATTCACCTCCCACTCATAGGTACCTGCCTGCTGCCAGCTCCAGCTCAGTTTGTGGTAATTTATTCATGCACCCTCAGAAAACAAGATGAATCCTCCCTGCAGTTGAGAATGTCCAGTTTTAAACAAGGCAGCCCTATGAGAAAAGGATGCTACTCGTAAACAACAGTTGTTAATTTATGGATGAGGGAGAGATTTATAATGCATTTCTCAACACAGAGGTGGGGGTGGGAGAGAAGAAGGGAGGATGACCTTTGTGCTATCTTTCTAGCACCATCGAGTTTCATACTCTCACAGCACCATTATGGCCTGAACATCATCCTGTTTTTCTGTTTCATTCTTGACCCTGGTTTCTGTCAAACAATAGAAGTGGGAGTGATGACACAAAAAAGGGGAAAATAATACAAACAGCACACTCAGTGACACTCCATTGGCTGCTCTTGACAAGAGGTCCTACTTAGGAATATTTTTACTGCTTCACACCAAGCAGTGAAAGCAGTTGTATTTTCAAGGGAGGAGTATATCTGCATTGTAAATATAAAGCACTGTGAAATCCTGGAATTGCAAGAGGTTACTACCTTATGAGTATATCCATTTGTCAACCAGTAAGATATTTTTAGGACTTAGCATTTAGTAATACTGTAGAATCTGAGCAATCTGGAGGCTTTCAGGCCATAGCACTGTTCAGAGGAGCGAAATCTGCATTATAGCACTGGAACAGCTGTTACAGCTATCCTGCAATACTATTTTTTCCTATTGTTTAGTTTATTTGCTTCTTCTACCCATGCAAAATGCATGGAATAACCTAAAATAAAACAAAAAGATAACAGAGACATTAAACACAATGTTTTGAAAAAGCCAGTTAATAACCTAAAAAGTCATTCAGACTTTTTTTGTTGTTGTTTTTTTCCAAATAGCGGGGTCTTGCAAAGGTCTCAGCTTCAGTAGACGAATCAAATTGCACAGGTTTCCCCATAAGTCAGGGTATAAATTATTGTTGTACATGAGTGAGCCTCCTGCCTTGTGCACTTGATGTACTGATCTGGGTATTAAACACGAGATCAGCCACAGTTGTCAGATGCTGGTTTATAGGATCCCTATGCTATGGCTTGTCTAGATTAGCCCCTGCATCTTATAACTTTCCTTCTGTCCACTGGTTGGTGTGTTCTGCTTGAATATGCTGAAAAGTATGTAAATATCCTTCAGTGCCTGTGAAAATTCATCTGTGTCTGCTTACACAGTTTACCAAAAGCAGGTACATCCCCACTCGCTATCTAATGAGCTTCAGCACACAGTCAGTGGGACTATAGAGGACTTAAATCACTGTCATTTGTCCCCAGGGCTGCTTGGTAAGACCACGCAATCTGCTGATTGAAGGCCATGTTTAGTTTGTTACAGCCAGGCTCATTGTTTAGGGACATGGTTTAGAGAGCATGGTGGTGATGAGTTGGTGGTTGGACTTGATGATCTTAGAGGTTTTTTCCAGCCTTACCAATCCTGTCCCACAAAGTTATATAAGAATAATGTTGCCATGAATTACCTAATGATCACATAACTCCTGGGATATGTCTGGTGATAAGATTTGCCTCTCTTCTCTCTTCTCCGAAGTAATCCAAAGTTGATAATATCTATGGAACAAGAAAACAAGAAAATAAAAGTGTTGAGTTCCATCATGATCAAACAGAAAGAGCAGGAACTAATAAACCATTATGGTTCCTGACGGGGCCTGAAAAAAAAGCTTTTGTCAAGCTCTTCCCAAGTAGACAAGAGTTTCTTAAAAGGCAGCGTCTAAATCTCTCACATGGTTGAAATGTAGAAGGAAGTCAAAGGCTTCTGTCTTGTCATAAGCAGATATCACAAGAAGTTGTCTTGTACATGTCCTAAAGCTTGAGAAGAAAAGGGCTATGATTTCAGCTTCCATTTCAACTCTGAGATAACTGAAGGGCTCAGAAAATGAGCCTGTTGAGTACGTAAAGGAATGGATAGGAAGTAGAGCCTCTTCTATGATGACCAGCCAGATTATGATGAAAGCCAGCAATTCAAACACCAGTTTTTGTTTGTTAGTTTGTTTTCCTGAGAAATGTGACTCAACCTCTGGTGAAAATCCTCTAAAAAGTGACTGGGAATTTATCCACTATAATAGGGTTTCTGTCACACACACAGATAATATATGGACTGCAATCACTCCTTCTGGCCAACACAAATCAGTAGAGATAATAGATTTTGTGGCATAGTTCATCTTACCATGCAGTGGGTACCCAACTTGAGCTGGCCAGAGGAATCACTGCTGACTACATCTCCATTTTCCATACTGGGAACGTGATCATATGGCTCAAGTGAAAACACCTGTGTTGTAAACACCTGAAGTTAAGTGTCTCTATAATGAACCTACTCTGAAGGGTCTTAGGATTTATGTAACTTGAAATGGCTTTTGCTCAAAAGAGTGTGAAATGTGAAGAGATGGCAGACTGAGGATGTCAATGTTCAGGGCAGAGGTGAATATACAATCAGTAGTTCTACTCCACATAGAATTTGGAGTGTGGAGTCTGAGTGAATTTAAAATGCACAGAATCTAGGCTTGTATCTGCTATTCTGCCTAAATTATATAGTTCCATACATTCCTATGTGTGGCAGGGGTGCTGAACTAGATGGTCTTTGAGGTCATTTTTAACACGAGCCATTCTATGATGATGATTCCAAGGAGTGCAAGCAGAAATACCAACATTAAGGAGCAGCCTTTGGAAATGTCTCCTTTTGAAACTTTAATGAAGCTGAGGTCCTATCTCATGTATCACACTCAATGAGTGACATCATAGACACCAGCAGAGCAGTCAAAAGAGGAAACAATAAATCCTACTCTTTCTTTGGCAGTACTCACAAGTTTTTCTAATGAAGTCCCCAAATTTGGAACTTGATTCCTTCAGAAAGAATACTTAAACACTTCTCTGTTTCTCATTTAAGGTAATGAGATGTAAACACCCACACGAAGTTTAAAATAAGCTTATATCTATATGTGGCACTACACACCTTTCCAGAGGAAATTAATGGGGCATTTATCATTCCTGCTAGCAGATGCAGCCATGCACCTTGAATGAGCTATCATGTCCTATCTCTATTTTTGAAACATTTCAAGCTATCGAGGAAGAATCTAAATACAGCACAAGAAAAGTTTCAGCTGGGAAAGGTCTGATGGAATGGTACCATGTTGTCTTTCCCATGAAAAATCAACATAGAAAAGCAACCCAGCCTGATACCTTGTACCTCACTCCAGGGTCCAGAAAGAGAAAAGCAGTCCCCTCTTGTTTTGAAGCCTTATCTGGGAGGGAGATTTAGGAGAAAACGGGTAAAAAAGCTAGAAATGCAAAGCTTTATATATATATATACATATATATATATATGTATATATTAGAGATATCTGATACATGCTAGTCCATGAAGTGTAGTTGTTATGATCATTTGTTTGCATTTCCTGAAAAATGTCTATGGTCTCAGTGAAAACCCCAAGATTAAACCATCAAATCAGTGCCTTTTGATACTATGCCAGCTCTAAAAGAAGGCAAAAGAAATCATCTTAGGTTATTTTGGAGAAATCATTTGAATTCTCCAGGGATCCATTCAAGGTAATAGTGAATCTCTGAGGTGCTCACCTCTCTATTCTTGTAATCTCTTCACTTTGTAGAATTTACATTTCAGGACTGTTGCTGAAATTCAAGGAGTTACCTACAGCTTGGACCAATCCCATCAGCTTGAGAAGTCAGCAGTGTTGATGGAGCTCCCTGTGACAGCTTTACACGATCTTGTTTCTGCTGATGGTTGGCCATGAGAAAATTAGCTTCATACTTCACTTTCCCAGTCTTTTAAATGAAGTAACTCAGTCCAACTTCTTCTGATCAAAGACTGACATCAACTTGCAAGGAGCCAGCCCAAGTTCCCTGTATAATTATTTTAAGGGAGTTTTAAGTACTCCCTGCCACTCATTCTGTTGCCAGTTACTTTCTTCTTTCCTGATGTATGTTGCTGGAAAGACAAATTGATTTAAGCTCTCCTGTTCAAGATTCAGATGGAACCAATAGTTGACAAGGAGCTAATTAGCCTTTCCAAGGTGAACACAACAAAGTCAATGGAGAAGAGAGATGATGGGATGCTTTGAATGACAGCTTGAAGTGACAACTGAGTAGGGAAAGACTGCAGCACTTTCTTATTGTCCACAAATTGCTCTCCTATCTCATTCTTCAATATTCCAGAGCCAAGTTCAGAAAGTTACTGTCAATTAAAGAACATCTTGGCAAAGTGCTAAATTGCAAGTACTGCTGATGGTAGCTCAAATCCAACTTTATAACAGATAGAAAAAGCTATCTGATATCAAGAATCATTAAGCATTTCAGGAAAGAAATACGCCCTGTCAACACTGAATTTTGAGGAGGACAATTTCAGAGTAAGAGTTGCAAGGAACTGTGGGATCCTGACTTAAGGAAACCATTGCATGCTTTCAATTTCTGCACCAATCTTAACACAATACACTGACATTTTGGAGAAATGAATATGTTTGCCAGAAATTTTCCTCATCTCTTAAGATTAAGACAAGCGAGAAATAAAACATCTGACATCCCCAGAACCTCTTTCCAAACAACTGCACCAAATTCTGGGGAATTTTCTTGAAATCAGTGTGTTTTCTTTGGGAACACATCAGCTTTGGCAGGATCTTTTAATGCTGTTATTTCATTATTTCTCCTTGTCAGAAAGCATGGGTGAGGATTTTACTCTTCAAAAATTGATCTGAATCTCTCTGCGAAATTTCTCTGTTTAATTGTCTAATTCAACAACCCAAGGCCAGCTTTGCAAATTTTCATGTTTCTATTCCCTTCCTCCATCACTTGGTTGGTTCCTCTCCATCCAAAGCCCGCACAGCTTCATGTCACCTTGTGTACCAGACATGAAATGAGACAGCTGTCATACAGTCCTGGCATTCCTCCCAAGTCTGTCCACTTCATAGCTCCCATTTCTTTCACATTTCCTCTTAAGCTGAACAGCCATGCATTCAGTACCCTTTTCTAGTTCCTTCCTGTAAGATGAAATATCCCAGTCCTTCTTTGTTCAGTCTCACTACTGTTCTTATGTCTTCTAATTGTCTATAGTCTCCCACTGAAGTTTTATGATTTTACAAGTCTTCATCTTGTTATGCTTTTTTTAGTACCTTGCTCACATAATGATGTTTTATACCTAGATACTTCCATGGAGTAGTTTAGAAAAAGTTTTATTTTCCTTCCAAAAGAAGAAAGGGACAGGAACGGACCATCACCTTTCACTAACAGCATTTCAGGAGAAAAATAAAATAGCAAAAGCTGTAACATTTGTTTTAGATGAAGACACAGCGTGGCTTACTTTTTCAGAAGTGAATGACATGAAGCATCTTCCTGATGTGGTATTATTTAGCCAGCCTGATATAAGTGAGTATTCATTGGTTGTCTCCTGGTCTGAATCCTGAAATAACTTATTGTACCAACATCTTAGGACGATGTCTCTGTGGAATGATCTTTAGCACTGGCAAATTGGCTTGGCTGCACCAGCCTGTAAGAGTGTTGGTTAGGGTCATTCACTCAGCAGAACTTCATTTAACCGCTTAAAAACATCCCCTTGCATTGATGGTCTGGTCTAGCCCTGCTGCATCATGAGTTGCAGGTGGTTACCAGCCAGCTCCCTTGCTTTCTTGAAATGGATGATAGGAGATCTAATCACTTTGGTGGCATTTGCTGCAAAATAATTAATGAAGATTTGATCTGGGGTAGCAATTGATTCTTTTCTGTTTCTCCCATGAGGTTTTTTATCTGAATTTGTTAATGCTATGAAAGGTCCAGGGGATCTACCCATCACTGTTCCTCCAAGATCTTCCAGAGCCAAAGGATGCTTTTATTCATCAGAGGTGCTAACTAAAAGGTCATGCCTGGCCACTATTTCCTTGAAGCCCAAGTCCATAAGTTCCCTAAATTATCCTATTTGCCTTTACACATACGCTGGAGCAACCACTGGTATCTTTCCACTATTCACAATGGAAACCTTCACTTCTAAGCATAAAAACTCTTGAGATCCTTAAATAATGCTTCCTCACTCCCAAAACAGCCAAGTGAACAAACCAGCCAGCTTATGGGAGAATTTAATGGAAAACAGTGCTATGAAAATTTTGATGATTCGGTGCCCATGGTTTCCTTGTTGGTCTTCATAGTAGTTGTCTCTGTGGCATTGAAGCAGTAATTCCAAATATTTCTGAAGCAGTGTGTGATCCCTGAAGTGTCACTCTCCCATAGGAAATTCAATTTGCTTCCATTCAGTCTCCTTTAGACACGTTCACTCTTTGTCCATGCTTCTGCAGCTTCAGCTGACAAATTGGATTTGCATATTTATTTGTAAATTACCATATCATTCTATATAATAGCTCAACATATCCCTGTCAGAGAAATTTAGGAATGTTCAACAACTAGAATAGGCTGTGTGTCCATAGGTTGTTCCCATTCACTCAGTTTCATCGAGGGCAAAGTATGAGAAGAGATTTTCAACATCCTAGCCTTTGTTTGCAGCTGTGCATTATCCTTATCCTTGCGTTGACAGTTTTATTATTTTTTGCATTGCATTGCCATCCTTGACTATTTCACTGATACAAGAAATTGCCTCTTTGCAAGAAAAGGTAAGAGAACATTGTCTTCATCCACATTGCTACTCAGTGCTCACAAAACAATAAACACAGTAAATCAAGCCCAGAATGGATAAACACTCTGGTTTTCTGGTGCCCAGGAGGTAAGGCCCTCATCCCACATCACCAGTCTGGCAGGTGACCCAGCCCTTGGGATACAGTAAACCCCAGCAGAGAGCAATTTAATCCTATTTCTGCAGTGTATGCCAGGGAAACGCAAACACAGAGGATGTCTGGCAGGCTGCCAGCCCACTTCAGATGACTGGACACATATGGAACTGAGGGTGACCATACTGATCGTTGCAGCATAGCTGCTCTTCCCTAATTGCACCATCTGTGCAACTGCCTTGCAAGCCTGAGAGTGCTTGTTATCTTCTCGCTGCACAGGGTCAGCTCTTGAGCTTTGCTTGGACAATTTCAGTAGCTATCCAGCTTTAGGCATACGTGAAAGACTGACAAAGCTAGAAGCACGTGATGCAGATGGGTGTTTAGCCAGAGTTTAGCAACCAGGATAGAGAGGAGTATATAAGTGAAAAGATTGCTTTCTTTATTTCTAACCCATATATATTCTGAGTTGAAAAGGACACAAAGGGATCATTGAGTCCATCTCCTGGCTCTGCATGCATGGACAGTGAGTTTGGGGTTGTGTTATCAGGCATTTATAACAATTCCAGCCAATCCAGAGAATAGAAAGAATTGTGAGGCCAAGTGTCCTTACTCAATTAATTCTAAAGTGACACTTTCTTCAGGATCAGTAGAGCACTCATGCACTTGTCTGCCTCAGTTTACATCCTCCCTTCATGCGTGTGATCATTTCATAGAGAACTGAAAAAACATACTACCTAACCAGAGGCCTTTTCAAGAGGGAGAGAGCTCAGCTGGTGAATTCCTGTTTCTCCATCTTTTCTTCTTCCCTGAAAATGTTCAGGGCAACAGCCCTGTAGCTTGTGTGGCCCTGGAGTGTCAAAGGTCTTCTTAGAGCCTATCCTATCTCCTACAGTCCTGAGATCCTAGAAAGCTGATGTCTTCTACCCTTAATCCCTACAGAATTTGACTGATTCTGTTGAGTAAGATAAATCAAACACAAATCAAACCTTGTTTTTTCTCACTCGTCCTGGATAACAAAATTAATCAATTACCAGTTAGTGTCCTCACATTTGTCCTCAGGCTCCTGCTCCTTCCCCTCCACAATTCACTCCCCCGTTTCCTATTGCTCCTTACTCATTGCTGGAGGACACCATAACTCTGTGTTTTAATGGAGGAAACCTCACCAAACTGCATGGATGTGGAACTACAACTCCTCTCCCCAGACCTCAGCATATATGGAATCTACACTCAAAAGGAAATAACACTTCTGAAATGCTCCCAAAGTTGCTGTATACTTGGTTCTGTCCCCTCAGGTCTAAAGCACACCTGGACTTATGTTTCAGACAGGGTTATCATTCCCCAGTCCTACATGGCTATCTTTCTCCTTAAATGCATCAGTCCTCTTGGTAGACATTTGCTGTTTCATTTCTATCTGTTTTTAAAAGCTTTAAATGCATGTCCTTCATCTACAACGAAAATGCCTTTGTGAACTTTCTGTCTCTTTCAGATATCTCTATTTCTCCATCCTTCCACTGCCAGGAAGGAATTTCTTTTTTTTTTGACATCCACTTTACCCTTTCTTTTTTTTTTTTTTAATTTTGAGCTCAAGCTCCATTTCACAACGGCATTTCTTGTGGTTATAAGTAAAAGCTTGTTACCAGTTTCCACTGGCACCTGTAGCTACTTTGGATATATCGTTTGATATATAGATCTTTGTTTCCTTTAAAACAAGAGTTTGGGAAGCTTAAGGTTTACAGTACTATTGATCTTGGAAAGGATTTCTCCTGTTAATTATGATCGAATGATGATCTAATGATGAGGATAAGCACAGGATCATTGATTCCAAAGCATATCTACAGCAAAGAACATTGTAATCTGTTTTGAATGCATGCAGAATGAACCAGATGCCTGTACCACAAAAACCTTTGAAATCAAGCCCGTGACAGAAAAGATGACAGATGCTAGTAGATGGCTAGAGAGCACAACAAAAGAGCAAGCATATTGGTCAGCCATCAACCACTCTTCCAAGGACATCAGTTGCTAGTATTGCTGGCAAGTCCCTTGACCTGTGGAGAAGAATGAAATCTCCTCTTCCAATTTCATGCACTAGAAAATGCTGAAACACAGGATGAATTTAGACATGTAATTCCCCTTCTTCCTTTGTCAATTTTCATACAAAATCCCACCAAAACAAGCCATTGCCTTATCCGTGAAGGTGTTCAAGGCCAAGTTGGATGGGGCCTTGGGCAGCCTTATCTTTTGGGTGGCAACCCTGCCTGTGGCAGGGAGGTTGGAACTCCACATTTAAGATCCTGTCCAACCTAAGCCATTCTATTCTGTGGGATACATATTTTAAAGGATGTTTTAATGCCCTGCATAAGACAAGTTATGAAGGGTGCAGCTCTACAGACCACTTTAAGATGCAATCTAGAGCATATTTACTAGCAGTTACAAGTTGCTGACGTCAAGGTGATACTTGCCTGCTTTGTTCCAAAATGATGCTCCTTTTCTTTACTAAGTTTCACCTTCATATCACAACAAATCTTTCAAAACAGCAAGCATTCTCCCTTTGTTGAAGCTGTTAATTCAAATTTGAATGCTTGTATATAGTCTACGCAGAGTGAATTTCATTCCAATAGAGAAAGACTTCTGCAAATGATAGGTTTCCTTTCATAGAGACTTGAAGGAATTAACCTAAGATTTTTACACATTTATATGGGAAAGCAGCTGGAAAATAACATCCTACTATGAAACAGATTAATAAACAATTATATTGTGAGGTTTGCACCTCACATTCAGTCCCAGCAAGCTTCTAGATGACTTCAGTTCTCTGTTCCAATGCCTGACTACTCTTTCTGAGAAGAATTTTTTTTTCCTAATATCCAACCTGAAGATTTACTGTACCTCTCATCAGTGACAGTAATGCACTAAGTGCTGAGAAAGATTTGTGTAGTCATGGTACTAGTCCATCTCTCTGGTATTCAGTAGATAAGTGATACCTGAAAAAAACATATCCTTTTTAAGCAGTTTTTTCATCATTTAGCCAACTTGGGAAATTCTTTTGGCTAGGGCTACCAGAATAACCACTGTAATTGCCTTTAAAATTCTTCAACCCTTATTGGTCCCCTCCAACTTGGGCTATTCTATGACTCTACATAAACTGAGTCTGGTAGTTCTTCTATATCTCCCTGCAATACTGTAGATATTGAAGCCGAGGGAAGAGGAATATGTCCACACATATTAGTCACTAGAGATTCAGACAATTCACACTGGAGTTTAGGTGCACAGGTTAAGCACAAAGAACAGATCTCAGCACACATTGGCTACCCACCAGTGCACAGGGTATTCTCATTTCAATAACATCCAAAGCAAGTTGAGGATTTGTCCCCAGCCTAAGTGCATGTTATTTTCCTGAAAAGCAACCCAGCAAGCTTCTCTCTTTTCTTCTCTGTCTTAAGTGCAGGAGATGGTGGCTGTGTGGCTGCACTCTTTGCAAAAGGTTTTGGAATGAGGCGAGCATTAAATCAAGATGTTCTTAGCACACCTGCAGATGTAACAGCTTCAGCTATTGGAAACTGCAATTATTTAATGAAGCAAGAAGTTTGTATTGATTTTGTGACTCCAGCTGGAAATTAGAAGGCCTGTTATAATTAGCCCTAAAGTCTCCTATTTATTATTGAAAACAGCCGTACGAGGTAGAATTGCTGTGGTTGGCAATTATGGTGCCATAAAACTGGTGCAAGTGATCATTCCAAGTCATCATAGCTGGATGCCCAGGAGGACTTAAAAGATACTGAAAAAAAATACAGGACTTTCAATGGTCTCTGCAGCATGACCTGCCTGGAAGATCAAAATGCTTTATAACACTGACTGGGATGGATCCTAGAAAGCAGCCCCAACCTGCACCCCAAATAGTTGATTTTAAATAGGTTCCTCTGGAAGTAATGCCTCCTACTTATTTCTATGCAAACTACAACAGATACAAAAAGGTCAGTATCACTATTTGACAGTGCAAATACTCAGTTTTCAATGCAGTTACCACCATTAGTTATGCATTTTTGCCAGCGATGAGCAAGAGCTTGCATGCCATGCTTGTAAAAATCTGCACCAGTGAAGGTGAACCATTGAAGTTGTCACCACTTATGAAGCACATCACCCACAGCCTTACTGTGCTCACATCCACTATTTGGATTTCTCTGACAATGATACACAGCAGCATTCTTCTTGGCAGAAGAATCTGAATTTGCCTGAGCTCTGGCTTTGACTTCCTCTCACCTTAAACTATGGGAGTCTGGGCTTCCAAATTAAGGCTATGGAGATCTGCAAGGGGAGAGCTCTGTCTCTGTTTGCTGTCTTGATAGAAGATGTTTCCCTTAGAGAATTTTTGATAGTGCTAGCAAAAATGGCAGTGCAGGAGGTGGGATTTAAGATGTAGTAAACGAGGTGTAGAATAAATCATAGCATTAATCTGTAGCTGTGGTCTGAGATGGTATGAGCTAGTTGGGAGTCTATAGAGTGGGAGCTGCATGGTAGCTCTACGTTGACACTGAATTGCTTAGGATCCTCACAGGGATGCTTAGGATGCCCCATCACAAAAGTACCTACTGGATAAGATGTTTGGAGGAACTGCCAATCCTTGGTCATGTCAGATGTTTCATTAAATCCTTAAGAAATGAAATCCCACATTAAATTTCCTATTACACTGCTACCTTTCCCCCCCACCTCCTAACTCCTCCTTTATTCTAAATATAAGATCTAGGTATTGCTATGGCAGAAATAGAGGCTACTCATTTCTCTCATTTCAGAAAAAGTTTCCATCCATATTTGATGCTCAAAAAAAGAGAATAGTTGTGAAACTATTAGTGTAATTAATGTTTCTCAAGATATTACGGTTAAGTTTTGCCAATCTGTTATCAGAAAGCTGTATCAGTAGAAGTCAGGCAAATTGAGGCAATGTGTAAATTAAATTATGTGCTAGAAACATTAATTAAGAGAGGAAAGAGGTAAGAGAAAGGAGCTTATTCTCTATTCTTTACTATGAGAGGTCCCTATGGACAGAACATGGGAAGAAGGGTCAGGTGTACAGAATAGTGAGGTAAGAGGGGGTCATATCACCTTGACCTAAGAAGGATACAGTCTGGTGTCAGAATCATCTTTTGTAGGGGGAAGAGGAAGACGTAAATTCAGGAAAACTTCATGGTACATTTATATGTCACAAAAGCATGTTAGCCAGCCACAGGAATTAGCTGAGAGACTGGAGATATCAAATAATAACGAAAAAGCAATAATTTTTAAGAAGTTTGAATTATTGATAAAATAATGATTCTTTACTGATCTAGTTTTCCTTAAATCTTCCATTACTCCAAAAAGGTTTCATTAACGCTTGTCTGGTGATAAAGCTTAGAGCAACATGACTGCACAAGTCATGATAACGCTTGGTGGTGACAAATCCATTCTCATGGCTTGACTGATGCATTTTTGAAGCGTCTAATGGGATACATGCTCTCATAAATCTGTAAAGACAACTGGCTTGAGAAGCCAGAACCTGGTGAAACAAATCACTGAATCTCTTTGGCAAACAGCAAGATGTTGCCAAGAGATGAAGACACCAAACTCTTCTGCTACCATGACATCTACGAATAACCTCAGTTCATCCTTAAGGAGAGCTTTGCATGCCTAAAATAAGTTCTTGTTCTCAGGGACTTGAGTTTATCTCCACTTCATCTCACGATATGCACAGTTGCAGAGACACTTTGACAATAACTTGCTGGGCAGGAAAATAGAAAATTGTACAGTGCATCATGAACATGTAACTAGACAGGAAGATGAAAAGAGCAATTATGAAGCTGCAATTTCATACTGAACACTGTTTAATAACTTGTTTTCTGTACATGCATAAATGCTGAAGAATTCTGATGTTATACTAAGAGATTAGAATATGATTACTGTGTGGAAAAAATATTTCATTACATTTCTTCAATTTACAGGAGAGCTTCTTCAGGGAGCTAAGTGGTGATACTGCTCTGGAAAGGATAAAAATGAACACACTTGCTTGGGAGCTTGGTCAGGTGAGACTGCTAAAGGGTTATTCATCAGATCAGAAAGAAAGACCTGCATAAACCCTTCTTAAAAAGAGCTAAATGGTGGAAAGAAAATGTCCTCACACTAGAAGAATGTGTTCCACTGCCTGTCATTCTTCAGTATCTTGTGCTGAGTCATTTATTACTCTATTTCAAAGGTTGACAGTAGGAAGTACTATACTAACTTTCTCCATTTTTACTTCTTCATCAGAGGTATGCTATTTATTTTCTACATTCTACATAGAATGATAGAATGATTTGGGTTGGAAGGGACTTTTAAGATCATCTAGTTTCAACCCCCTTGCCACAGGCAGGGACACCTCCCACTAGACCAGGTTGCCCAGAGTCCCATCCATCCTGGCCTTGAATGCTTCCATGGAGGGGGCATTCAGAACCTCTCTGGGCAACCTGTTCCAGTGTCTCACCACCCTCATAGTAAAGAATTTCTTCCTGATATCTAGTCTAAATCTACCCTGTTCCAGTTTATAAACATTTCACCTCATCCTGGGAATACATATATTTATTTATATTCAGTACTAGCTATGGAATAGAAAATATGGCCAGAGAAAAGATACACATTTTCTTCATTCTTTTTTTTTTCCAAACCATAGGAAAAACAAAATAGTACTGGAACTGCTGGCTCATTTCATTTGTACAACATTTTAAACATCACATTTTCTTTGAATGAACTTATCTTCCATTTCACAATTACATGGTTTTGAGTTGAAAGTTTAGCATTTTTATATAAATATTTCCAAGTGAACTATTTTGGCTTCCAGTATTTCCTCTTCTTTCATTGAGGAAATCTCTGCTTTATACATGACTCTTGGTGCCATGACTCAGCTTGTGCAGAGCACCCTGGAGAATGTGCCTTTGACTGGAGTGAAAGCACACCATTCAGGAGTTTCACCATCCCTGGTGAAATATTTGTCATCCTTTGTGTTTCAGTGCATAACATTCATGGTGGTACACAAACAGTGTAAGAAATTTCCATCAGTTTTATCTGTGACACAATGGGATAAGAGTGGAGGAACCAAAAGCATAAATAAGCAGATGTAGCACCTGAACGAACATAGTAGGATGCCCCAAAAGACCTCCAATACAATAAATTACCAATCATAGCATTAACAGGCATCCAGACCTACCATCAATCTGACCTACACAGTCACAGGAAGATCAGCTGGAAAGACTTTGTATGTCGACACAACAGCAGGGTCAGATTCCCCAACATCACAGCAGATACCTGGTTTTGAATGTGCCAGTGAAGGAAATATTATTTTGAGGGCTTCACTTCCCTGATATTAGAAAACATTTCCTAATTGAAATTTTCTGTGTTTAGGTCCATGGCTTTCTGTGTCATTCACCATGATATTTTTCTTCCTTCATTTAACAATGTAGAAAATTAAAGTTTATTCCATCATTCCCTTCAGCCTTGATTTTAAGCCAAAAGCAAGTATTTTAATCACACTTTCCTTCTGATGCTAGTAGATGTACATTTGAATTTACTTTTTGAAGAATTCTGTTCACTTTTGATGCCCATCCTTTGAGGTGTTGTTCAGAAGTGCTCAGAGAGATGACAGAAAAGTGATCTGAGGTTGAAAGATCAGTTATGAAATAACAGCATGATTTCTTCATTGAAGCAAAATAGAACTTAGTAGATGACTGGAGTACAGGTTCTAATTGCTTATCAGGTACTTGCTCATGAGTCATGAAAAAAAAGAGACATAGCTTCTAGAGGATGAAAACATAAATCAGAAAAATTAGATAAAGTTGAGGTGTCCATCATTACGTTAAATCAATCTTCAGAACAAACAACCAAAGGACATGGTGGCCTTTTGTGATTGTATAAGTGCATCAATGGACAATGGAAGAGCCTCTGATATCATCTATCTCAACTTCAGTAAAGCTCTGACATGGTACCCCACAACATCCTTCTCTCCAATTTGGAAAGATATGGATTTCATGGGTGGACTGTTCAATGGACGAAGAACTGGCTGCAGGATTGAGTCCAGAGAGTGGTGGTTAATGGTTCAATATCCAGACAGAGGTCAGTGATGAGAGGTGTCCCCAAAGGGTCTCTTTATTATCTTCATTAATGACATTGACAGCGGGGTTGAGTACACCCTCAGAAAGTTTGCTGATGGATGTGGGTGCAGGTGACACATCAGAGGGGCTTGATATCTTCCAGAGGGACATAGACAGGATTGAGCAGTGGGCCCAGGAGAACCTTAAGAGTTTCAACAAATCCAAATGCAAAATCTTGCATCTGGGTTGAGGCAATATCCACACACACCAATACAAGCCGGGGGATGAAAAGACTGAGTGCAGAGATTTCATTTCATTGATATAAGTGCAGAATAACAAAGAATGTGCTGGAAGTGCCCATGCTGTAGTTAGAACATTGATATTCAGTGATAGTCCATAACTGAAAATAGTGAGCAAAAACACAAAATGAGCTAATGGTAAAAGGAAGCTGTGTTTCCCTCTGAAGTCCCTATGTTGAGTTTAGCACTTTGATTTTTGAAAGAGTGTTTGATTGTCCTGCATGAAATCCTGGTTGCCAAAATGGGGAAAAAATGGTTTTGATGGTCGCACAACTCACTGGATAAGGAACTGGCTGGATGGTCACACTCAGAGAGTTTTGCTCAACTGCTCAATGTCCAAGTGGAGACCAGTGATGACTGTCATTCCTCAGGGATCAGTGCTGGGACTGGTGTATTTTAACATCTTTGTAGGTGACATGGAGATCAAGTGCACCCTTGCACCAGAGACATTTTATAAGGGCATGTGACAGGATGAGGGGAAATGGCTTTAAACTGGAAGAGAGTAGATTTAGACTAGGAATCTAGAGGAAATTCCTTACTCTGTGAGTTGTGAGAACAGGTTGCCCAGAGAGGTTGTGGATACCTCCTCCCTGGGAGCATTCAAAGCCAGATTGAATGGGGCTCTGAGCAACTTTGTCTAGTGGGAGGTCTCCCTGCCTATAGGAATTGGAACTAGGTATCTCAAAGGTCCCTTTCAACTAAACCATTCTATGATTCTATGACACTATGAAAGAGCCGATAGCTGAAGGACTGGTAAGATTTTAAAAACAAGGCTAGGCAAAAAAAGATCAGGGCAGGACGAATGAATGAAAGTAGATGAATCTTTGCCAGGAAGTTACAAAGAAAAAAGCAAGGGACCAGCTGTCTCTTTGGTTAACCTGCCTCTGTTGGCTTCAGAAATCATTTTGAGTGGTGTTTTTCTCAGAAATTCAGAAAAATATTTGCACACCAAATTCCTGTTTAAAGAACTGAATTAGTCTTGAAAACCTGACTAATAAATACTTCTGTGGATCTGAGCCTTCTGTCTCTAATCTGAGAAGGGAAAAAACAGGAAACTTACATGTTACTTGCTGTTACATTAGATTCCACATTAAAGGATAAGCTAAAAAGAAAATACTAAACTATCTCAGTATCATTGCAGGCAATTTTGGAGCAAGGTTGAGACAGAGTACACAAATTTTGCAATCCATTCTCGCAGACAGGTCAAGCACTTCTTCATGTATATCCATGATCTCCTTCCCATTTCATGACCCTGCAATTGTAATGATGTAGCAGAAGAAATTCCACTGTCCCTACAGAGGAATCTAGACAGGCTGGATAGCTGGGCTATGACCAGTGGTATGAGTTTCAACAAGACCAACTGCCAGGTCCTGCATTTTGGCCACAACAACCCCATGCAATGCTACAGGCTTGGGGCAGAGTGGCTGAATGACTGTGTAGAGGAAAGGGGCCTGGGAGTATTGATTGATGCTCAGCTGAACATGAGCAATAGTGTGCCCAGGTGGCCAAGAAGGTCCTCCCTGCAGGAGCAGGGAAGTGATCGTCCCTCTGTACTCAGCCCTGGTGAGACTGCACCTCAAGTATTGTGTTCAGTTTTGGGGCCCCTCACTGCAAGAAAGACATTGAGACTCAAGCATGTTCTGAGAAGGGCAGTGAAGCTGGTGAGGGGTCTGGAGTAAAAGCTTATGAGGAGCGGCTGAGGGAGCTGTTTTGTCTGGAGAAGAGGTGGCTCAGGGGTGACCTTATCACTCTCTACAAATAACTGATGGAAGGTTGTGGTGAGGTGGGAGTCGGCCTCTTCTCCCATGTAGCTAGCACCAGGACAAGAGGGTATGGCCTTCAATTGTGCTGGGAGATTCAGGTGGGACATTAGGAAATACTTCTTCTCTGAGAGAGTAATCAGGTGCTGGAACAAGCTGCCCAAGGAGCTGAGAGAATCACCATCCCTGGAGACGTTCATGAAACATTTAGATGTTGTACTGAGGGACACAGTTTAATGGGAAATATTGGTGATCGGTGGATGGTTGGACTGGATGTTCTTAGAGGTCTTTTCCAACCTTGGTGATTCTATGATTTTATGATTCTTTCTCTTCCTTACTTTTTTCCCTCCTTCTATTTGGCGCTGATGAATAACTTCATGAATAACTTCATAACTTCATGTCAAGCTATAGGAATCACAGAGGGAAAACTTTATCAGTTCCATTCTTTCCTCATTGACTGATGAGTTTTCTCCTTTTGCTCCAACCAATCCTGAAAATGTCCAAGTTGTTTTTATTTCTCTGTTTGACTCCTTTGATGGCTGAAAATAGATAAGTCATTTGTCTCGTGCCATCATGATGGGTTGATAATTGGACTGGATGATCTTACTGGTTTCTTCCAACTTTAATGATTTTGTGACTCTATCAGCAACTCACTGGGTTCCTTTCTCCCTTACTGACATGAAGTGAGGCAGTTCTTTTTCCTCAAAAAAAATGTCTTTCAATATTCAGGAAAGATGCTTTTTGTGTTGCCGCTCCACCAGAACACTGTAAGTGGAGTCACCTGGAGAGAATTTGATTTGAGTAATTTCCATCTGAAATTGTTGTTTCATTAATCCAGAAGTGTTTTGCAGGAGTAATTTATTTTCAATCACTTCTGTGATTCTTTTAAGAACCAGTTTCAGAAGGAATTATTTTTCTTTTGGTGCATTTAGATGTTTCAATTTTCTTTGAGCTATACAGTGTATTATATTAATCATATCATAATATACATGCTATAGAGCTGAAATGTCCCTTTCAGGACATTATTGTGTTTCTGAGTTCAGTTTTCAAAGGCTGGTCCGGCTAGAAAAGAAAATAACAGATATTTAAAAAGTTGGAGGGTATGAAAACTTTACCTTTCTATTAGCAGTAAATGGGAGCAGAAAATGAAAAATAGATATCCAGAATGCAATTCATTCCATGCAACTTTAATCTAACATCTTACCTCGTCCTCTGAGTCAATGGAGAGAAATAAGCTTTTCTAGACAGTACTGGGTTATTTTCTGTATCTAATTTAAGATAAGACAAATAATTTACGAGGAAACTTCCATGTAAGTCAAATGAGATGAATCCCTTTCCTAAATCTGCTGATGAATGGATTCCTGATTAATCCCTCTGGAGCTGCATCAGCTGGGACAACAAACGCTGTAAGGATACATCAGGCTGGTTATTTTTCCTAGCAAGCAGGGGCACAAGTATTGCTTTTTATAAGTGAACTCTATGCAGAAGTCACAGGACAGAGATTTCTCTATGTTAGCAACGATAGAACTGAAAATTTCTCAGACAAAATGCTCAGAGAATCACAGAATCATTGAGGTTGAAGAAGACCTCTAAGATCATCTCATCCAACTGTTCAGCTACCACCAATACTGCCCACTAAACCATGTCCCTAAGTACCACATCTACATGTTTCTCCATTTTCACAGAATAACAAAAAGTTTATTTTATCCTCTCTGTCCTTCAGTGGTAGGGAGCAGGAAGAGGTTGTGGACTGTGAGTTTGTGGATCACAGCTCTGAACACTGGGACACCAAAACAGGCAGTGTCTAGAAGCTCTTCCAGTCTTGAACATTCAGGTTGGATTTAGCAACTGAATCTGATTTTATCTTGCACAGTTCAGAGCAGTTTAGGAAAACTATTTTAGGCAATAGGCTGTCAAAGCAGAAAGAATTACAGAACGTAAGAACATGAGACTGGAAGCAACCTCTTGGGTCAACACATGCAAAAATGACTCCCTTAACAGCAGTAAGTGGGAAGAAAATGATGCATCAATGGTAGCATTATAGAGAAGTCTATTGAGTGCTACTAATTTGTCCAAATATTCAAGAAATATTAAAGAAAGCTAAATAAAATCTCTCTGGCACTAATTAAACTTTGACCTGATTTTCAAGGGTGAATTTTAATTGCAATACATTGCATTGCTTTGATTTAATTTCCTTCTGTTGAATGCAATTGCATTTAACCAAATCACATTGCATCGATTGTTGTTTGTTTAGAGTGAATACTATTTATTTCCTGTGCAGCAAATTATTTTTAATGAAATTCCTGGAATTGCATTCAACTGCGTTGCAGTTAGTTGAAATAGATTGAATTAGGGCAACTTGAATAAAAGTCCACTGAAAACAGACCTGAATTAAGTTGCACTGAACTTTGTTAAATTTAGTGGGACAGTGAACTGCATTTCCACTGAAGCAAGGACAGGGAAGCAAGAAGAGCAAAATAAAATCCCAAGAGAAGCCACCAGAGAAGGTATCAAGCTGGAAACAACTGGAAAATAGGGAGTAAGGAGCTAAAGGTAGCAGTAATAAACACTGGAATTACACTAAACCCATATGAATACCTCTCCACCTGTCTTCAGTAGACCCAACAACACCAATTCCATCCAATATCTAAAGTTACATTACTCTGCTCTGTATGAACATCAATCCTTGCTGATCTTACTTTCTCATATTTAGCATTACAGCGGTAGGAAAATTTAGCCAATTTCCCTTACCAAGATGAGGAAGCTGTCATATGAAGGCTACATCATCCTAAGCACACGGTCAATGGGAAGCTCATTTTCTTTCTCTGTTTAATACCTAGAGAGCTGTAGTGAGACTGAGTTGTGTGAGGATGTGCTACATTGCTGCTTGAGGCACTTTGGGAACATGGATCACAGTCTGTGAAGTATCAGCCAGACATGAACTTCTAGCAACATCTCAGCCAGCAGAAGCAGGGCAGCTGAAAGCATCATGACAGCAGCTGCAAACCAAGGATGTCAGCTGATTTCCATATCAACCTGATGGTTCCTAGCCTAGGGGAGGTTGAGACAAGGCAGAGAGATTTGCAAGGAAGTATGGAATTTGCAAGGAAGTATGATTTTGTTTGTCTGATCACTAAGAGCAAAGCCAATAGGAATAGCAGAGCCAAGAAAGGAAGGACAGAGGCAGGAGTACAGCTTTCCCTGTCACTCCACTACAAGAAAGACATTGAAACTCTGGAGGTTGTCCAGAGGAGAGTAAAACTGGTAAAGGGTCTGGAGCACAAGTCTTATGTGGAGCAGCTGAGGGAGCTGGGATTGTTTAGTCTGGAGAAGAGGAGGCTCAGGGGAGACCTTACTGCTCTTTACAACTCCCAGAAAGGAGGTTGTAGTGAGATGAGGGTTGTCTTCTTCCCCCAGGTAACAGAGATAGG
This sequence comes from Phasianus colchicus, assembly GCF_987193195.1. Lineage (NCBI taxonomy): Eukaryota > Metazoa > Chordata > Aves > Galliformes > Phasianidae > Phasianus > Phasianus colchicus. Next base: position 93,031,967 of record NC_143438.1, read on the forward strand.
ATGAGAGGTAACGGCCTTAAGTTGTGCCAATAGAGGATCACATCTGATGTCAGGAAAAATTTCTTCCTGGGAAGAGTTTTAATGCATTGGAACAGACTGCCCAAGGAGACAGTGAAGTCACTGTCCCTGGAGTTGTTCAAGAAACATGGAGTGTGGTACTTCATGGAATCACAGAATTGAAGGGTTTGGAAGGGACCTCAGTAGATCTTCGAGTCCAATCCCTGTGCTAAAGAAGGTACCCTACAACAGGTGGCACTGGTACGTCCAAACAGGAAATCTCCATAAGGAGACTCCACTTTCTGGGCAACTCATTCCAGTGCTCTGTCAATTTTACCATTAAGATGTTCTTCCGCCTATTTGTGTGGAACTTCTTACATTCAGGTTTTAGGCCATTACTCCTTGTACTATTGCTACACATCACCGAGAAGAGCCTGGCCTCATCAATTTGTCTCCCCTTTCCCTTTAGATCGTAGAATCATAGAATCACCAAGGTTAAAAAAGACCTCTAAGCTCATCCAGTCCAGCTGTCTACCTATCAGATATTTAAGAACATTAATCAGATTTCCCTTCTTTTCCCCAGGCTGCACAGACCCAGATTACTTAGTCTGGGGACATGGCTTAGTGGGCGCTGTGGGAACAAGTCAATGGTTGGACTACATGATTTAGTGTTGTTTTTTTTTTCCAACCTTAACGATTCTATAATTTTTACTGCAGTCTGTATTTGCAGCAGAGATCACTTACAGGTGAACCATGAGCTACCTGCCATACAAATTACAGACACTGATGCTGGTTTGGGAGCTACTTCTTGCTTTCAGCACCCAAACAGTACCTGCTTTTCCCAAGAGACCTTGTCTCATAGCTGGGAAAAGACGAGAAGTCATCACACCACCTTGACATTCAGAACTGGCAGACGGTGTTCCGCTGCCATCTGCCAGTATCAGGTGAGAAACTGAAGTCTCTGCCAGGATTTGCAGACATACTTCACCAGCAGAGAGTTTGCAAGTGAGCAGCTAAGCTGAAATCTGTCATAATGTTTCAAAAGCTTCGGGAGACTTTTTTCTTTTAATATTATCTTTAAATCTTTCTTATCTGACTTTATTCCTCTTCATCAGATTAATTGCTTTGAAGGGAGAGAAAACAAATGAATGTCTGCATTTCTTACAGACTGAGTTGAGCTGTTTGATTCTGAAACCACAATCCTGAGTGCTTGTTCACAGTTCTATCCAGCTTGAATTTTATTATGTAGATCATCCTCTCCTTCTCTACCTTTTTCTTCCACTATGGTAGCATTTCTGCATAAACTCTGCCAGTTTTAACAACCTGTACACCACAAGCAAATACAGAAAAAGTTCAGCCATCCTCTCCTGTCAGTGAAGTGCAATCCCCCCCTCCTTGCCCAAGCATCACTCGTTAGCTTCTCTGTGCTTAATTCTCCCATTTTGCAGATCGTGCCAGTTTTGGAGTACTCTAAATGTCAGCATAATATAACAGTAACAGTTAATATCATAATTAACTGCAAGGCTTAAGGGAATAGGAATCATAGAGCAGCGATTCATTAGCGATGCTTCTTTATTTCTTGCTGGTAAACAGGCATATTCTCTCTACAGCTCTGTTTACTGGCAAAGAGCTTGGCTCTCATAAAAATGCACCTTTAACCCTAAAAATCTGGAAATACGATATGAGAGTATGCCACAGAATCAAAGAATTGTAGAGGTTGGAAGGGATCTCTAGAGATCATTGAGTCCAACTTGCTTCTATCTATTCCAGTCTGCGAGTAGCTTCTGGCAATATCTCTTCCAAAACCTTTAGGAGAGAAGCAGCCCTTCTTGTCCTCACATTTAACATTAGACACAGCACCTGCCTAAAGCCAAATCATCCCCTCAAATCCATTTACATTCAAACCAGTGGTCAAGGATAGTCAGCAAGAAGACTTGCTTATCTGCAGCGTTCCTTAAAAAAGCCTCAAATGCACCCAAAAGCTGTTTTTTATGCAGAAAGCTAGGTATGAGAGTAATAACAACACAGGCTTTGGAGTCGAATCCCAGCGGAACGCATAGGCAGGCAAACAGATGGCAGGAAAACAGTTTGTTTAAATAATTAGGAATATTAATAGGTAAGTTGATGGAAGAAGAGCATTAGAGGACATGGACGGATAATATGGATGGGCAGGAATTAGTTGTGTTTAACATAAGGAAGTTTTTATCCTGTTTCTGGACATCGAGCCATTATCATAGATTCATTTCAGTTGAAAGAAGTCTCTAAAGGTCATCTATCCAACTCTTCTGCAATGAACAGGGACATCTACAGCTAGGTCAGGTTGCTCAGAGGCGTAAACAAATGCTTTTTTCACTTATTCCAGTGTGCCACAGCCTCTGCTTGATGTCTTATTAATTCCGTGTGCAATGTCATCGTGGACACGTATGTCAAATCTTTCTGGATGTTGTTTTAAGATATAAAGTAAGAAAATGTTTAAAATAGTGCTTTTTTTTTTTTTTTTTTTTTTTTTAAGTTTGCATAACTCTCAGAGCATGAGTAATAAATGAGGTTTCTACATGTTGATTTTTGCAAAATGCAGAAGCTTTGCTTCTCTAGCCCTCTAGTGGAAATGCAGCTCATGCAAGGAAAGGTTTTTCCTTGTACAATCTGTGTCTGGCAGGAGCTGCTTGAATAGCTTTTTCAGTGCAAGTTGCAGCTCCTTTCCACTTCTCAGCCCTCAAGTGATGCCAGCAAGCTTCACCAAGAGGTCGTGGCTTTTTGTGTCAGTGAGTTAGAATGAGAGAATATCCCAAGTTGGAAGAAACCCATTTGGATAATCAAGTCCAACTCCTGGCTGAACGTGGAACCACCCAAAATCAGATCATAGCTGAACTCTCATGTTTCCCTCTGAACACGTGGATCACCATGATTGCACATGGCTTGAAGATCCACGTGCATGCCTATATGTGGGTGTGTTAGCAGGTGTGCCCATGCTCCTATGTCCTTGTGAATGCATCATTTGGGGTTAAGCAAAGTGATTTTTTCCATAACCCACTGATAGCAGCTGTTCATAGGAGCAACGCTATGTAAACTGTTTTTGATGTTTAATCTTCTTAGAAGTTATACCCAGTAATAATTAGAATATAAATATCTTTTATAGAGCCTGAGAAATACTGGTGCATGGGGTGCAATATGGACAAATTGAATTAGTGATGTAGGGAATATCAAAGAATTAGTTATTCAATGAAGAGAAAACATGGAAAAAATGAAAATCAAAGGGCACTGCTTCGAACTTAATAGCGCCAATGGATGAAATACTGCTTGCCCAACACATCCCATTTTGTTATGCCTCTGCTGTAAGGCAAACGGAGCTTGAGCAGCCTCCTTCCCCCAGAGAGCAAATAAAAGAGATTTAATTCAAACAAAAGCGGCTGAGGACAAACAAGGGGAAGAGATACAGTGGAAACTGGGGAAGGAAAAACAAAAGGAGATAGGCAGGCAGTATTAAATGAACAAATAACACACTGGCAGTGAGACGCTTGTGCAGGGGGTAATTACCAGGAGAACAGGGAAGGAGAACTCCCTGAACTGGAATGGCAGCCAAGAATCGACTTTGCTGGCAGATGCAATTGTCCCCAGGCCATCCTGCCTTTGATTGTACCATTTTGAGAAGATCTGAAGCATCCCCTGTACCTTCCAATGCCTCCCTCCTTTCTGGCCATCTCTCTTTTTCTTGACCTTGGGCGGCAGTTAGTTACATGAGGGCAGAATATGTGGGATGTTTGGTGGCTTTCTGCCCAGGCAACATGGGCATGACTATCTCAGAAGGTCCCTGAGCAGCCCTGAAGCTACTGGAAAATTATTGTGCTTAGGTCCAGTCCAGCTCACAGTGTTCCCTTTATTATTCATTGGAAGCAGGTGGATGGTCCAATGCAGCTTGTGTACCAGAAAATTGACTTTGCATTTTTTCTCTTATTAAAAAAAAAAAAAAAAGCTGCAAATTTGCTTTTCACTTTCCTATCTTATTCTTCCATTTCTTCAGGATGCAAAATTCACGTTGCTTACAACCTCTAGATTTTATCTTGGAGCAGGTTTGCTAGACATTTTTACACGTAAGAAAGTAGAAGCAAGTGAAAAAAAAATCAGCCTTCCACAGGACTCGTTCCAGTTTGTGTGAGAGTGAGAGTGAGAGAGATTGCATACAAATGGAGCTATGTAGGGGGATGAAAAAAATTCAGTGGTAAGCCTCAGACCCACAGCTGGTGATGGTAAGCTGGGCATGAGCCACCATTGTGTCCTTGCAGTCCAGAAAGCCAACAATATCCTGGGCTGCATCAAAAGAAATGTGGCCAGCAAGGTGAGGGAGGTGATCTTGCCTTTCTACTGCTGGTGAGACCTCACCTGGAGTACACTGCCCAGATGTGGAGTCCTCAGTATGGGAGAGATGTGGCCTTTTGGACTGCATCCAGAGGAGGGCCACAAAAGTGATCCAGGGGATGGAACACCTCTCCTATGAGGACAGGCTAAGAGATGTGAGGCTGTTCAGCCTGGAAAAAGGAAGGCTCTGGGGATACCTGAAAGCAGCCTTTCAGTATCTAAAAATGGGCTATGAGAACAAAGAGGGCAGAATCTTTAGCAGACTCTATTTTGATAACACAGGCGGAAAAGGTTTCAAACTAAAGGAGGGAACATTTAGACTGGATATAAGGAAAAAGTTTTTACAATAAGGTTGGTGAGGCACTGGCTCAGGCTGCCCTGAGATGTGGTGGATACCCCATTCCTGGAGACATTCAAGGTCAGGCTGGCTGGGGCTCCAAGCACCTGATCTCACTGTAGGTGTCCCTGTTCAGTGCAGGAAGTTGGACTAGATGGCCCTTAAATGTCATTTTCAACCCCAATAATTCCATGTTTCTATGAGCTCATTGGATGCTAGTTGTTCACAGTAGTGACTTCAGAGCTCAGGACTAGGTCTTTGTTCCCATACTTTGTGGAAACTGTGAATAACTCTAGTAAAGGAGAAGAAGCTACCATGAAAGTCTAGACTAGACCTTTCTTCATACACTATAATTGCCTGGCGCTGGAGAATAAAATGTGATGTTTCAGGCCTCAACAAAAGTCAGGGAGTAAGGTGACACCCACCCTATATCCAATATCCATTGAAACAGGAATCTTCTTTCTTCTTAGACCTCAAGTTGCACTTCAGCACCTGGGGAAATGTTGAAGTAGCTCCTCAGAAACCGTTGTAGAGAAGTCAAACACACAGAAACTTGGTACGACTTCCTGAAACAGTGGAAGTAGAAGATTCCAGATCTCTTGTGGAAAAATAGGAGAAGAAAGAGGGAATCTTGACTCACTCACAGAAGTTCTTCAACATTTGAGAGAAATCACCAGGTGCTCGAGTGGACGCAAAGCATGAAATATTCTCACCACCAGTTTTATCAGCAGACAACTCAAAGATCTGGGATGACAACCACCTTTTATAATCACAGAATCACAGACTTACCAAGGTTGGAAAAGAACTCCAAGATCATCCAGTCCAACTGTCCATCTACCACCAATATTTCCCCACTAAACTATGTCCCTTAGTACCACATCTAAACTTTTATTGAGCATTTCCAGGGATGGTGATTCACCCACCTCCCTGGGCAGCCCGTTCCAGCATCTGACTACTCTTTTGTAGAAGGTTTTCCTAGTATCCAAACTGAACCTCCCCTGGAACAACTTGAGGACATTCCCTCTAGGCCTTTTGCTAATTATGTGGGAGAAGACGCTGATCCCCACCTCACTACAACCTCCTTTTAAGTAGTTGTAGAGAGTTTTATTTGTTTCTTTTTTACCTTCTTTTTCATCTTGCTCCCCAGAGACTCAATTGGCCACAAGGGATTGAAGACATCACCACAGTACAAGAAATCAGTGGGATTTGTTTTCAAAATTTTATCAAAATGGCACCTCATGGGACTCTACACACAACAGGCATCCACCAAGAATACTGCCCACAGAAATGATATTATTGATAATATTACTGATAAGGGTATATTGTGATAAGAATTTCACGGAGTCCTGTTTGGTTCTACCAAACGTCTGGCTCAGGCCACAGTCTGTCAGCAATGCAAGGGGAGGATAAAATTTGTGTCTTTGCTAAAAAAAAACCCCACGTTTTCTTGTTTTCACATGAAAAATTTGCATTATTCAGGCTTCTTGGTTGACATGCCCGTGCTTCACGCAGAATTACTGCAAGCTCAATGAAATCCTTCTTTTTAATTGTAAATTAATTGTAAACTGACATCAGTCTGGGCAGAAATGAGCATTACTCTGATAGCTTCCCTCTGTGTGACTCTCAGGGACTTAAAAATGGGGCACTTTGTGTCACTGGCACCTACCAGGTCTGTTTTCCTCCCAGACAGACCTGTGTCCATGTGGGCTGTAAACAGCAGCTAATTGGCACTCTTAACTCAAAGTCTGATCTATTTAAGCAAGCCAGAACAAAATCTGTCCGCAGCCTAATAAAAGTGGAAGATGCTTTGATATCACCTTTGAGCAACAGGGCAGATGCCAAAGGTTCTTCTAGTTTCTTTTTTTTTTTTTTTTAAATTTTATTTATGTTATCAAGTTTTCTCCCATTGCTCTTTTAGTGTTTTACACATTCTCTTTGATTTTAATTTGAAGCATCTACCTACGGAGATTCTATGGGCCCCTTTCCACCACAGCTTGCCTTTAAATATGATGCTAATGTTTTGTTCTTCTGTGCCAATGCTTCTGGAAGAAGAGTTTAATTCAAAACCTCACCCCTCGGAAGTACAACCTTTGGTTGAGAGATGGAAGTTTTCCCAGTGCAAAGGCAACAGGTAATTCACAGCCCGTGTTTCTGCTAAAGGGATCAGGGAAAATGACTCTCTGCAGGGCAGAGACCTCAAGCTGTGGTATATCAGGGAAACAACAGTTCAAGAATATTTTCTGAGAGGTAATTTAAAGATTTCATCAGCTGTGAGTTTTCTTTTCTCTCTGGCATTCCTGCCCAGGCCAAGACAGTCTATTTACCACTGGTCTGGACATGGTCCTAGGCAGCTTACTCTAGAAAGACCTGCTTTAGCAGGAGAGTTTGACCAGATGATATCCAGAGCTCTCCTGCAATCTCAAACGTTATGAATATGACTGCTTATGCTTCAGATTTATCCATTCCTCATAAGGTGCTCGGCTGCTGCCCTTTTGCTACTCCTTACAGAATAAAAGATGGGACAAAGTGGAAAACAGCAAAAGAGAAAGGACTTGTTGACTTGACATTAAGAACTGTGATAGATGAGATTAGTATGAATAGATTATGACTTGGAACAGCAAGTGTGGATGGGACAGAAGAAGAAAAGGCCAGGTGAGGGATCATAAGGAAGGCAAAATTGGTGCCAAACTCACATTCAGATACAAAGAAGTGAGTAAATCCTGAAGGTTTGTATCCTGATGCCTCATATCCTTCAGGGGACAAAAAGGCATTCAAAGTCAGGCTGGACTAGGCTCTAAGCATCCTGATCTGGCTGTAGATGTCCCTGTTCATTGCAGGGCCTATAATGGTCCCTTCCCACTCAAATAATTCTACGATTCTATGACAGAAAGGCATATTTCAACTCTACATATAGTCATCTACCAAAGAAGGACTCAAGATGGCTAAGACTGCCATTCCTGGTCCTCTGTGTCACCCTGGGTAAAACACACTGCAGGTTGGCTGACCCTTGCCTCTGTTTCAATTAAGAAACCAGTTGTTTTCTTCTTTGTCTAGAGATATTATGTGCTGTTTACTGAGTATCCAAGCATGTTTCAGATGTGCAGTTCATTCTTGCAAGGCTGTATTGAAAATTGTGCCAATGTGCTCATTTGGAGAGGAAAAATCTAAATGCAGAGAGATGCATTGTTACATAGGATGTCTTTCAGCAAGCTGAAAACTGGAACGAGGTCTTCAAATCCCAGAGCCTCCAAGATGCATTCAAGTTTATTCTAAATTCATTAACTCAAGTATCAGGGTATTAACTGAGACAGGATGGAATGAAGCATGAGCTAATTTATCCTTCTTGTGGGATTTTGCAGATACTGTTAGCTTTGTGCAGCATGGAAGGTTTAAGCTAGCTTTGATAACTCTGTACACTGTGAGAATCCTGCAACATTTATCTACTGCTCTGTCCAGTGCTCATCTGTCTCTTCTTCAAGGCAATGCTGTGACCGTGGAGACCTTTTATAAAGCAAATTTATTCTGTTTAGTGCTTTTCATGATATTTCCTGAGAGCAGCTATCCCTGTTTCATCTGAGCATCCCTCACAATCCTGAGGAATCAAAGTTTTATTTAAGAGAAAAGAATAAAAAGCAGAGAAAGATAAAATAATAGTAAAACATAATGAACTGGACCTCTCTCGCACACACAAAAAAAGAGGGAAAAAAAAAACAAGAAATTTGATATTTAAAATTTAAATATATTTTTTTAAAATGTAAAACCTGTTCAGCAAATGACTGCAATATCTCAGTGATTTTAAGCTATTCTTGTTAGCTAATTATTTAAAAAAATAATTGAAGTAAAAATGTTTAAACGAAGAGATGGTGAATGTAGATCACATGGAATCTATTGAACATCCACCAGTGTATGTTTTGCTTCAAATCTTTTCAACTACCTTAGCAAAAAATATATATTTACCTATATTGAAGCTAACACTTAAAAATGAGGAATGTTGTACAGTTAGCAACACTGTATGTATCTCAAATGAGAAGTTAATTTGTAATTGTAAAATAATCTGGGATGCAGATGTGGATAGCATCACGTAATTGTTAATGTATAAGTATCAGTACATGTCTAAAATATGTAGGCAGTCACAGAAGTTTTGAATGATCATTAGTAAATCAAAGTCCAACTATTCTGAGTTTCTACATGGTCACACTGAATGTAGTCCAAAGTCTAATGAAACCAGCAAAAATCTGTCCAGACCTTTCAGAGGACTTCAGTGCCATCCATGCAAAATTCCACATTAGAGCTAAACCTAGAGCAAGTCCTTTCCACGAGAGCATAAACGCATTAGGTCCTTCACTGATTTTTGTATCGAAGATTTTAAGGATAGCAAGCATAATTAGCATAATCTAATTTCACCCTCTGAGAACTGTCTCTGCATGCTTGTCTCTCTATATGCAATGTAGGTTGTCCATAGAAGTTGTGGATGTTCCATTCATGGTGGTGTTCAAGGCCAGGTTGGATGGGGCCCTGGGCAGCCAGACCTGGTGGGTGGCAACCCTGCCCATGGCAGGGATATTGAAACTGGGTGGTCTTGAAAGTTCCTTTCATCCTAAGCTATTCTACAGTATGATATATATATAACTGCATACATATATCAGGTATATACACAACCACACCCATGATATCTAACTGTACCAGCACAAATCATTGTTTTTACTTCCATTTTTGGGGGGCATTTAGGTCACTACATCTTGATGAAATCAAATGACAGATAAACTATCATCTCCTTGTGAATGCTGTTCAAACATGTAGTTAATTTGTCTGTAAAATGAAAAGAAATGCGCATTTTGAGCTTGTGTAAATCCATTTTCCCTCAGCTAAGTGCTATTCTGACAGAAAAGATAAGGCATTGCTATTGTAATGTGGCCAAGAGAGATATGTCAGCTTTACTTCATGAGGGAGAAGAGAATGTTACCTTTCCCAAATAAGTGCATTCCCCACACAAGGTCTGTTTTGACTGTATTAATACTAGCCCTAGGATATAAACTGAATGTGTAAACATTTACATTCAATAAATCAGTAAGTGAAGACTAGCTTAAGCACTGTCTTTACATAAAGTGTATCTTCTTATTAATTCAAAATGTATTATGCAATGACTATAAAATGCCTCAGGTGCATTTTAAAATGTATGTATATATATATATATATGTTTTCATGCGCTGCTCTTTATTACACATAGCAATTACTGTTATTTTGTAACAGTGGATGTCTGATGCATTTCAATATAATTTATAAACAGCTAATAAAACTAAAAAGGTTTACGGTGGCTGCTTGGGAGAAATCAGAGGTCTAACAACTGCTCTCAGTTAGCTGATTGGCAGGAGAAGACAAACAGTGCAGTTTGATGAGTCATTAAGAAGCAATTTTCCACAGGCACGGCTTGATTATATAAGCCCAAATAATTCCACCTTGTGTTTCCAGCCTTTCTGCTGGGTGCCCAATGCAGGCAGCATCAAGAAAGAATGACTGTTTCAACTTCATCAGAGCAAAATGGCAGGTTCCTCCATGCACAAGACTTTCCGTCATCTCAGTCGCCAAAGAATCATAAAAACATTAATGTTGGAAAAGACCTCCAAGATCATCTAGTCCAACAGTCAACCCATCCCCACTATACCCACTAAGCCATGGGCCTAAGGGCCACATCTACACTTTTCTTGAAACCTCTAGGAAGGAAGGAACCTGCAAAGTCCATTAGGTCCAACTCCCCTACAGTGTACAGGGATACCTAGAGCTTGATCAGCTGCTCAGAGCCCAGTCCAGTTGTGCTATGAAACTGAGATGCTCTGATATCAGTAGAAAGGTGGGGCAAACCCAGAGACTGCCTTACAAATGGTTAACAGCAGAGACATTTCAGCAGCAGGATTTTTTTTCATCATCCCCAGCTTTCATCTTGTCACTACTTCTTTTTTCCTCATCCCTCTTTGTTTTTTAATCACCCAGAGAAGAAGGCATTCATCCTTCACTGGTCAGAAACAGAAAGTTTGTGATGTGGGGGCCACAAGAAAATACACTGTTAGCTCTCCTGGACCAGCTGTTGCAAATAGGAGCTATCCAAGCTTGGGATAAACAAGCAGGCCGGGTGAAAGAGCAACATGAATATGCCTTCTTGCATCCCACAGGGGAATAGAAAAGCAAATCTTCTTCCCTCAGTGCTTGCTGGAGCAGATGCCTACTCCTTTGAAGCCACCACAAAAGCATTGATTGACGTCAGTGGAGTCAGGCTATCACCTTGTGGATAAGATAGTTTGAAAACAAAGCATGGCCAAAGCTTTGACAGCTCCTTTAATCGTCAGGCAAAGTACACACATACACACACACACACACACACAAATGCACAGAGAAAGGTGGAGCATCAAATGTCTCCTGATTACTGAATAACTCATGCTCTACTTTTAAATAAGAAATCAAATTAATTTGTTCCACATTCAAGATTCAAGCTGAGAAAGAAACCACGTACTTCTTTCTTCTTAATCTGCCCTTTAAGTGGAAGTTTAAAGTATGAACTTTCTCTTCCCTTCCTTTTGTGGCATGAAGGAAACTGCTTCTGAGATATCCTGTGGCTTCTGATGAATGGTACTTAAACAATCCATTAATTTCAATTCATCCAGGTTTTAACCTGTATCAAAGCGGCCAAGTTATAATGAATGTGTATTAAGGTACTCAGCAATATCACCATGAAATTAATTATCAAAAACATTTTAAAATGTATTTGGCCTTTCTGATGACACTTTCAGGAGAAGTTGCCATTTATTGCCAAGTATCAGAAAGGGGTCAGGAGGACAGGAAAGGCACTGGAAACTGTCCATATCTTCTACAGTTACAATCTTTGATGAATATAAATAACCCTACAAAGACACACATCACTTATTTACTGCTGCTTATGAATAAAATGAGCTTGAAAAATGAATAAAATGAGCTTGCAGCTCTATAGGCAATAGCAATCATGAAGCAGTTCATTGCAGTTCATCCTATAGAGGAACACTATAATTTGCATTAACACTCCTAGTGAGGTATCTTCAATTCTTTCTTTGTGGCTGTAGTGGATAATTTTGAACAGTGCAAGGCATGGATCAACATATAGAAGCATAGAATCATTAAAGCTGGAAAGACCACAAAGATCACCTAGACCAACCATCAACCCATCACCATCATATCATTAAAACATGAACTGGGCCAGTGTGTCTCATGTGGGACTTTCCAGTTCAAGAAAGGCACTGACATACTGAAGTGAGTCCTATGGTTTCTATTCTGAAACTGCACATAGGCTGAGTACATGAGGAGGAAGAAATGCCTGAAGTAGCCTTACTACCTTCTGAATTTTGGCCATACCTAGGGTATCCTGACAACTAGCGCTGTCTATCCATGTGTCTGTGACACTGAAAAGCTGTCACATGTTGATCTTTTTCTCACTGTCTTTAAACATCTTGGAATTTGTATTTGGCTGTACACAATAAGAAGGCTAATCTCCATAAATTTGGAATGACTGTAACTTAGTTGTCTTGATTTACGGAATCAAGCTCTATAACCCAGAGTTAGGTTATAAAGCAGGTATATTTTTATTCAGCATTCAGCGCCAAGCTGGATGCAAGGGGGATAGCTCCTCCAAACTTGCACACTGTATGACAAAAACTTGGTACAGATATAGGCTGAACTAATACATAATCATTATTTTCCCAGAATTCGTATACATATTCATTACATTTCCGAGAACCCATCAGCATATGGTCCCTCCCTCTTGCACATGTGCCGTGGGCAGTGGGGGTCTCCTTCTGATGGTCATGGGATGAAGACTCATTGTCTTCAACTGAAGTAATCCAATCCTGACCTGTTCCTTGTGTGATGTTCTCTTCAAGTTTACAATAGAGTTTCAAGATGTTCTTCTCTTATCTGGCCTTACATCCTGCTTACCTGCATTCCTATACACTAGTTAACCCTTATCTACTGCACATCCTGCTTGCTACATTCTTTTATCTTGGCTTCCTTTACAGCTGGCATATGTTTACCCTTCATCCCCTAACTCAGTCTCCATTTGGCTAATTGTCCTTGTTTTCATTACAGTTGAAGCCAATCCGGTCAACAAACTGAGTAGAGTTCAGAACATGAATCTTCTATTCCAGGATGTGGTAAAACTCTGTAATCCACTGAACATCATTCTCTTGTCCAGGCATAAGTGGTTACTGAACTTTCAGACAAGTGAGGTATCTAAGCCAAATATGTATGATGGTCTGTAGGACAGAGAACCAATAAGAGAACCATTCCTTCCTAGAGCCCATGCAGAAAACTTGAAAACACATGAAACAGTCCCAGGAATAGTTCGCTATCAGGAAAACTAACTGGCTCAATAAGTCATTTCCACAGCCCTGAGTAGTAAGGTCAAACACATTAAAAACTCTCACTTTTCTACCCTAAATAACTTTCCTGAAGTACTTTTCCTCCAGAACCAAAAGAGACTGAATCCATGTCTTCTCTCACTGAGAATAATGTTCTGCTCATTGTCACCTGCGATGCTTGAGGGGTGTCTGAAAAAGGAATCCTATCCCTTAGTCATTGTGAGGCTGGCTTGAGGAAGACCTCAAGAACAAGGTATTTAAGTCCCTTCCAACACATACCATTCAATGATTCTATGGTTCTATGATTCTGTGGTTCTATGGTTCTATTGTTCTATGATTCCATGGTTCTGTGGTTCTATGGTTCTGTGATTCTGTGGTTCTATGGTTCTATGGTTCTATGATTCCATGGTTCTATGGTTCTATGATTCCATGGTTCTATGGTTCTATGGTTCTGTGATTCTGTGGTTCTATGGTTCTATGGTCCTATGGTTCTATGATTCTGTGGTTCTATGGTTCTATGATTCCATGGTTCTGTGGTTGTATGGTTCTGTGATTCTGTGGTTCTATGGTCCTATGGTTCTATGATTCTATGGTTCTATGGTTCTATGATTCTATGGTTCTATGGTTCTATGATTCCATGGTTCTGTGATTCTGTGGTTCTATGGTCCTATGGTTCTATGATTCTGTGGTTCTATGGTTCTATTGTTCTATGATTCCATGGTTCTGTGGTTCTATGGTTCTGTGATTCTGTGGTTCTATGGTTCTATGATTCCATGGTTCTGTGGTTCTATGGTTCTATGATTCTGTGGCTCTGTGGTTCTGTGGTTCTGATTCCATGGTTCTATGGTTCTATGATTCTATGGTTCTATGGTTCTATTGTTCTATGATTCCATGGTTCTGTGGTTCTATGGTTCTGTGATTCTGTGGTTCTATGGTCCTATGGTTCTATGATTCCATGGTTCTGTGGTTCTATGGTTCTATGGTTCTATGGTTCTATGGTTCTATGAGCAAACCTTCTCAAAAGCCTCCAGCTTTCTGGCAGGATGTCACCCAGCATGCGGCTATCTAGGCTGCTAGCAGAAGGCACCTGTATAGCTGTTTATCTGTATTATTCATTAAGCAGAAGATTTCTATGTATGACAATCAGAAACACACCGTAACTAAAACACAGCAGAGCCTTAAATTTAGCTGCCGTTCACAACAACCATACAAATGTCCTTAACTCTTCCTTGCACTGCCACACCATAACTCCATAAATAGCATGCAGAGTTAACTGAGAGATGAATTGCAGAGGAAAATTCTGCCTCCTGCTGTCTTCTGAAGGAGACACCAGAAGCCCAACTCTAGATCTCCAGAAAACGCTTTCTAAGGAGAATGAAGCACAGGAAAAGAAAATACTTTCTTGATTCTGTATTGACCAGATTACCATTTAATACACTTTTCATCATTCTGGGTGTCTTTTCCAAATGGTGCTGAGCAAGACTCTGAAAATGAACTTCTCAAGTGAGGATTACTCCCTAAGCAACTGAAATCTTTTATGACCCAGAGCATAAAATCTGAAACTGTATCAGGTCAGAGATTAATTACCAGGTATGATTTGGGTGAAGGATGTTTATATACAATCATCCTGATTTTGGGATAAAGAGGTTTCCTATTGTTTCATTTTGTGCCAGAGAGACAGAAAACAGTGCTAAAAATTTCAAATAGAGCAGCCTAGATGTAACCTTCAAACCTGACCAACACCAAAGTGAACACCCAGGCTGAAATCTTCTCTCAAGACTTTTCTTTGCCTCACAGTGCAGCCCAGAAAAAAACAAACATAAGAAGGGTCACCTGTTACATAAAAAGAAAAGCAGAATTGCCAAAACAGTGTTTGATACTCGCTGAGTAAATTCTTGGCAGAAGAATTGGCTGTAATGTAATGTACTAAGTCAACTAGCAACTAGCAAGCAGTCACCAGAACTGGAAGGTGGAACACTTCATCTGAAACAGTGCATGTGGCCATTAACACTACAGACATGACTGAGAACACTTCTTTATTGGGAAAAATAAAACTGGGACAATGTTTGGGACAAATAGCATCCTGCATTTCACCTGTCAGTACAGCAGATCTGGGTGAGAAAAGGAATGTTCAGGGCAGATTATACAAGTGTCTCTTATCATCACTTTGCCACTGCAACTATGCCAAAAGCCCAAATCGAGTCTCAAATCAAATGACTCTGAGCCTTGTGAGACAAACTGTCCCAACAGAATTTGGGTGCTTCAGTATATCCTAGTTGGGACACATGTTCTAGCTCTCTCATGATCCTGGTATCACAAAATCATAGAATCGTTTGAGTTGGAAGGGACCTTTAAAGGTCCAACTCCCCTGTAACAAACAGGGACACCTACAGCTACATCAAGCATGCGCAGAGCCCATCCAACCCTGCCTTGAATGTCTCCATATATCCATCATCCACTCTGTCTCTGGGCAACATGTGCCTCACTTCCCTTACTGTAAAAATCTTTTTCCTTATATCCAACCTAAAATGCCTTTTTTAAACTGGGATTACTGCTGTGTGACTTGTCCCTGTTCCACCACCCCTCCTTTTCCCAGACTGTACCCCAAGGGAGCCATTGCTCATTGCTGAGCTTTTATGTTCAAGTGTAGTTCAACAGGCTCAGTATTAATGACCCTCTGAGGAACCAGAGCTGCAGTCAGACTGAGGCTCCTCATCAGGCCTTGAAGTGAAAGGACTTTTAATTAATGTCCTCTAAAGCACGCAAATGAGATTTCTTTATCCTTAGACCAAAGGTAACTGAATTAGTCAAATAAAAAAGGAAGAAGAATAGGAGACAATGTTTAAATTAGAGAACAGAAGGGAGATGATGCTTTTATTCCACAGTAATTTGGATTACAAATCCACTCTCCCTTGGACCAGTGATCATTTATGTCTGCTCAGCTGCCTAATTTGTGCTTAGCCCAAAGAAGTAAGTTTTGTTAAGATTTTTTGCTTCTATAACTCAGAAAGTCTGGAATGGAAACAGCTCTGGGAAGGAACAGTCAGGTTGAGAAAGCATTGCAAGACAACATAACAGCAATCAGTGGGGTCATCTCTGAAAGTAAATAGGAACTCCTGGGATTCTCTTCATTAGGTGGTTCAGGGAAAATCTTTCAGTATAGGTTAAAAATTGTCTTTTGCAATTGGACTAAATTGTCTTTGCTCCCAAGTCCTTGCAGGAGGGTAAAGAATGGAGTAACTAATTGAGCCAGAAAGTGAAGAGGTTGGATATATATTAAAGTCCTTGAAAAGGGCAAGAGTGTATTTAAAGATACTCACAGGTATAGAGAAAGAGTGAAAAAGAAAGAGAAGGATGCGATGTCCACATAGAGGGTCCCTGAAGGATGAAACTGGACCTCTCTCACATTGTTCCATTATCATCACTGGTTGCACCCTTCTCATCTCCAGAAGTCCCCAAAAACCCCTGACCTACTTACTCTGCTAAGAATAAGCCTCAACCAGATGCACCAGGGTTAGCCTTTCTTACTCCATTCCCCTGTGATAGAGCAGATGACCTCACACCTGCAAATCCATCTTGCATTTGGCCATTTCCTTTATCAGCTTTTGTGACAGTAAATGGCTCAGTAAAAGATAGTATGGCCCTATGTTAAAGCTGGCAGCGTTCTTCAGCAGGTAGGGCTGGATGCTCCTGTCCATTAAGATGGATTTCATCTGTCCAGATGCTGATATATTCCCCCCCCAAATTAATGACTAGAGGATTTTTTTACTGGAAATAGAGACAATTAAGCATTTCTAGGTGCCTCATCCTAGGAAAGTCTTTTAAAATAAGGCAGATGAACCTATACAAAATGTTAAAAGCCTGTGAGTGGGAAAATGAACAAGAGTTTTTTACTGTCTATCTCTAACACTGGATGTAGGAGCATTGCACACTTTGATGAAATGTTCCAGTGTTACACTTTACTTCTAGCTAACGATCCTGACTTCCCTCGCTCATTAGGCAAAATATGTCATCCACAAGTCTCTCCCAGGAAGCCTTTCCTTTTCCTTTGATTCTTGTACATGATGTGTCTGTTCAGAGAGCTCAGTTTTCCTTCAAATCATGAGGCAGGACAGACTGCTGAAGAGGACTCACCCTAGGACCTGACAGCTTTTGTTGTATCCTTAGATTCATCAAGCCAACCTACTGCATTATCTTCCTCAAATATGCATTGCACAATTACTTTCCTCCCCTAACTCCACCTGGAATGACTGCTGAAATAGTAACTCCTTCAAGCGAGAAAAATGATTTTTTAACGTTTTTTAATTTTTTAATTTTTTTAATATTTTATTTTCTGGAGATCCATATAGCAGCACATATTTACTCCCACACCATCCTTCTGTAAAACCAATTTTGCTATTTGGTGTATTCCAAAGGATTGCTTTCTGCACAGATCACTGTGCCTGGCTTGCCCACTAGGTGTCATGAAATCCTGAGCTCTTACAGCAATAGAGAAAAGGGGACTTTGAGCTGCTTTGTAGCAAATTGCTGGAGTTCCTCCCTGGCCATCTGCTTTCTGGAGGTAGCCTACTCAGTTGGGAACTGTGAGCAAAAGCATCAGCTGCTGCCAGCACCGTCCTATTTTCAGCTCCAAGGAATCACGACTGTTGGCTGCGCTGCCAGGAAGAGAATCACTTTGCATTTGCTGTGTGGCGGTGGATGAAGGAGCAAACCCAGAGGGAGCTGAGTTTGGCTTCAGCTGACCCAGTCCTAAATGTGTTCTGCAACCCTTCCAAATCTCCATACCTGCTGCACGAATAAATTTCCTTCCCTTGTTTGAAAACTGCTGGAAGATACATGTGTGATGGAAGTAAATAAAGTCGTACTTGGGGCTGGTTAACCCTGAAAGCTGTTACCTTCTTGGAAGGGCACATTTAACTAAGAGACAAAACATTGTAAGTTTACAGGCTATGGAGGTGACTCATAGCCACAAGATCTATACAGCTTCACACACAAAGACTTCCTGAGTCTGAGTGCTCCTTAATAGGTTTTGGATGCTTCCTTTTATTTTCAGGACTGCCCTTTCATTTTTCTTCCATTCTTCATGTGATTAGCTATCATTAATCCACTTAGCTCTCTTTTTCACTAAATAGCTCTCTTTTCGTTTGGCTGACCTTCAGTCAGTGGGGTTCAAGTGTGTGGGGGATGATTTGCTTTAGCTGCTTGACTTAAGATAAAATGATCATTAGTGCAGCTTCTTGCTTATTTTCAAGCGCTAGTTTTATTCCTTTTTTTATTTTTATTTTTTGCAAAGGAAAGGAGTGGGAGAGGATTTCTACTCCTTGGTTTCCATCTGAGATCTTTCTCAGATAGGGTCATTTTGCTCCCTTGGGCAAAGTCATTTGGTTGTGAAGTTCATCTTCCAGAGACCATGTCATATGAGTTGGAACCACGGAGTCATAAGGATTGGAAAAGACCACTAAAAACATCTCATCCAAGTGTCAACCCATCCCCCCCATGCTCACTAAACTATGTCCCTCAGTGCCACATCTCTATGTTTCTTCAACATCTCCAGGAACAGTGTGATTCCACCACCTCCTGGAGGTGTCCAAAACCTCCATCTTCTTGGAGATGTTTGATTCATGATAATGGGTCACAAAACTTATATTTTATTCTGGTTGAACAGCCTTATTAGACACAAATAAGACTTCTGTACTTCTCCTTTCACTGTTGGAAAAAAAAAAATCCTCAGGAAGTTTTACAAGGAGCTCTCCTTTCCAATCATTCTATTTATCCTCTGTCTTACTCTGTGAGTTATCTCAGGTCAAAGATAAGTCCCAGAAGGTACTCAGGATGTGATGTGATCCTTGATTTAAGAGTGAAATGGAGGGTAGAAGTTTGGCCATATGAACTCAATCTGTGCTAAGTCACTTTGCTTCAGGAACAGAAAAGAGTAGTTAGCTCAATTTATTTGCTTCTGCAGACCTTGTCTTGCATTTTCAAAGTGGAAGAAAAGCCCAGAGAGAAGAAGGAACATATCCTAGAGCAGAAAGTGTTGTCAAAAGCAAGTTATAAATCCCTTACTGCATGCTTGTAGGGTCATTTTAAAGCCACACCTCTTGGCAGCAACGGGAAGCCCATCTTTTTTTCTAAGTGAA
Source organism: Phasianus colchicus (assembly GCF_987193195.1). Classification (NCBI taxonomy): domain Eukaryota; kingdom Metazoa; phylum Chordata; class Aves; order Galliformes; family Phasianidae; genus Phasianus; species Phasianus colchicus. Next base: position 93,051,172 of record NC_143438.1, read on the forward strand.
AGACCCACCTTCACAGGAAAACAACTTGTTCGTACACCTTGGAGAAGCCCAGAAAAACTCTGCAGACAGAATCTGACCTCCCTTCAGAGCATCAGAACTCCTGGGAAGCGAGAACTGCTCAACGGGAACCCAGTGGCTGTGATGATTATCAGTGAGCATCTGCATGCAGCACAGGTGAGGCTGTTCCCCCAGAATCAGTATGGAGATATGCATTTCCTATTCTGCCTTTCATTCCTTACACCCTGCTATCACTCCAGTCCTAAGCCGATTTTCCCGTTTTGTCTGCACTGAAGCCAGGAGAGGGCAGCAATGCTTACAGACTGACAAGTCGGAGATCGTGCTGTCCCCACCAGCTGTAGCTCTGAGTCTGGCAGAGGCATTCCTGCATCATACCTAGATCCATACGGGCAGGAGTATACATGGGCATCTCTGCCTTTTCTGGCTCAGGTAGAGCCATGTGGTAAAAAGAAAGCCCTTTATTACGCAGGGAAGCTTCTTCTCCTTGGCTTATTGAATACAGGGCTGTGATTTTAAGACCCCATCCAGTATACTGCCCAAGCAGCCTCTCCCTTGTCCCTCCATGCTGATAAGATTACAGGGACCTGTAAAGCAATGTCTTGATTTTAATACATCTCCTGATTAATACTTAATGTCTTCCATGTCTTACAAAATTAAAACTGCTTCTTCCCCACTCTGAAAAGTCATGGATGAAAAATTAGGGAAGTTAATGAAAGAAAGTCTTTCTCCTAATAAGCATTAACTAATTAGAGTAGCATATCTCAGCGTCACAGGGGTAGTATGAGCTAAATGTGATTGAACACAGAGTTCCAGCAAGAATGAACTAAGTAGGAAAAATCCTTGGGACTGCTTGGAGATCTTCAAAAGCCACCTGGCCATGATCCTGGGCACCCAGTTTTGCGTTTCTCAAGAAGAAGTTGGATCAAATAGACCCAGAGTTACCTTCCAACCTCAGCCATTCTATGATTCTCTGAGATGAGGTCTATGGCCTCTCTTCTGCTCTAAGATTCTACTGTCTGGACATGGGATAAAAATTTAGCTTATACTCTAATTCTGAAGTTGATGTGGTGCATTGGGCCCTATAGATATTGCTTTGAATGAGTGTCCTAAAGTGTCCAAAGTGAGCACTGTAAGACTGTGGTATTGCCCTTGCTCTTAGTGGGTGGTGGCTGCCTTTACCTTCCCCATCATACAGAGCCTCCTTCTGAGCACATGACTCACCTGTCCATATTGACATTGAAGACTTCCCCTCTCCTTCCTACAGTATACATGATCCTAAATGTCATTTGCTTTCGTGTCCAAGCAAGAGAAATCCATAGGCATAAATTCTGATCCGTATGGCTGTGCTAGCAAAGCAAGCAAGGTAAGAGGAAAATGGCAAATGCCTCATTGATTTCAGAACTGCTACACAATACTGCCTGGGAGCATATGAAGCTGTAAAAAAAAAAGTACTGCCTTAAAAGAACACAGCATTGACGGGAAGTTGGCAGGTTGTTTTGTGCCGGCTGTTTATTACTGTACAAACCAATTCAAATGCAGACCTGTTACCCAATGGAAACTCCTTGGCATTGTATAATCTGTTCTGAGTCTCACACAGCACATTCCTCACCAGCTGGAGCTCTGCAAAACACCTTTCTTAGCTATCAGTGTCTGCCCGCCTCCAGATGCTACCAACTTTTAAAAAGGTAGAAGTGCAGGGGTTGACCAGCACATCTTTCAAGCCAACATCTAGTGCCCCTGATTTGCCCTCCTGCTCTTTGTCCTCATGTCTGTATTTAAACTAATAAAAGGCAGGAGAAATATTAGCTCGGTAGTAGATTGGGACTCAATTCCCTGGTATCTGATTCCTTACTATAGTAGTGTTTTTTTTCCCATGACACCAGGTCATGTCATTAAGTCCGTTTCTCTGTGATGGACAGTGATGAAATGGTGCTTTGCATCAAAAGCACGATGCTCTGTGCTGGTAGTGTCAAGCATGAGTGATTCTCTGCTGTCTCTCAGCATGGCCCATTAGCTGGGGCTCAGGACTGCGTGAACCACAGCTGTGTAATGGCTTTTCCTCAGTCTAGAATGTGGGCAGAGACAGCTGATGATTATAGATGCCGTGAGCTTACTTGCTTATTGTTTTGGTGTCATGAGGGAAATTCTTCAGCAGAATAACATTATTAAGGATGCTGACATTTCCCGTATATATGTGTAAATAGATATATATATACAGGGGTTGGACTAGATGATCTCCAGAGGTCCTTTCCAACCCCTATGATTCTGTGATTCCATGATATATATATTTAAAGTATAACTATAAATCCTCTATAAGTTATATATATATATAATTTATCTTACTATTCAAGTGAGAGATAAGGGAAGCCCCAAGCTAGATCAGACCACCAGGTCAATCGCCAAACCTTCATCCATGCCCCCAAAACTCCTTAGAATCTCAATTATTCTTTCAGTATATTGCAACCCCTCTCTTCTGGGTTCTGCTTTTGAATGAGATCCTCAGGGTAGTTGTACTTATCTACCATTTTCTTACCCCCTTGACTTGGGATTAGATGTGACCTTGGCTCCTTGCACCGCCCTGTGAAGATGCTCATCAGCACATAAAACTATGGACTAGCTTGTTACCAATGCAACTCCTTAAAACAGGGTGTATGAAGGAGAATATTTCTTTTTCATGTCTTTTCCTCTCTCAGATGTAATTTGTTAGCCAGCTAGGTAGGACAGCCTTGTTACTCACAGATTTATCACTTATTCGAGTCTCTGGAAATAAAACATTCTCTCACCTCATTTGCAACTGAATTTCCTCAGCCCCTGTCTGGTCCCAGCAAAGCCCTCTACTCCCCCATTGCTTCTCCTGATGCCAACAGCTGACCTTCTTCAGAGCATCACTGGGGAGCTGCTTCCTCCTGCACTGCGCTTTAGATGAGAGCAAAACTGTGTCTCTTCACACAGGCATCAGCTCCTGCATATCTCAGTGTCAATTTATCCAAATGCTGTTGGACAAATTCCAAGACTTTATGCAGGAAAAAAAAAAAAAAAAAAGAAGGGGCAGAGATAGGAGGAAATGCCAGAAATTATTCTCCTCTCCTGCCTTGTCCTTCCCTTTCCTTTTCCCTTTTTCCTCTTTCCTTTATTATTATTATTTTTTTTAATCCCCTCCCAACTTCATCACATTGTTTGGGATGTTTTGGGTCATTTTCAGTGATAACATTGTGCTAATCTAAAGGTTGGTTTCAGGTGCCACTTACAGATGGCTAAGCAGAGAACCATAATGCTTACACCTGCCTTGCAAAACTCTCAACATCAGCTCCATGTAAACTGTTTAAATGTTAAAGCTGTCCCTTGGTGACCAAATGGAGGAGAGCCTGCTCACCCCAAAGAAGTGCTCTGCCTACCTGTAAGACACTCAGTTACAAGAAACTTGATGGCCTTGTATTGCTCCCAGAAACATGTGTGGGAATGGATTAGTCAGGGAGCAGTCCAAATGAAATCTAAACAAGGCAACAAGGCAAAAAATGCAGCAGCTGCAGCAATTAAACTCAGAACAATCTTTTTATTTTTATTTTTTCTTATTTTCCTCATGCATCTGTGACTTCTTGTCTTTTATGCTCGAAATTCATGAGATGAGTTCTTTTATTGTTAGTGTTTTATACGGCAGTACAGTAACTGCTGGTAGTGGAAATGCTAGTGTCATAACCTAGAGTAGTAACTATCAGCAGTAACTCTCTTCCATTTCCCTGTTTCAGTTGTATGTAATGACCTGAGACAATTTATCAACTCTCTGTCTCAAAAAAGGGCCTATCGAAAAAACATCCAGCATTCTTCCACCCCCCTTCCAACCCTTCCAGCATCCTCCTGCTTTCTCCTATTTCTCTTACACTACAGCAGCTTTGAATGGACAAAGATGCTCTCCAGATCCCTCAGTGATCACTCTTATCTCACTAAATTGCCACAAAAACTGGCTTATCAAAACAGCCAAATGTTTTTATGTCAGGTATATAGATAACAAACCATACTGAAGGTTTTCTTTCTGATATAAACGACAAGCAATGTTCATGGTAGTTAGAACTAGATGATCTTTAAGGATCCTTCCAACTCAAGGCACTGTACGACTGTTTTATTCATCTGACAGCCTTTCACATCTCAGATTAAAGGCCAGTTATTAGGAAAAAAATGTTCTCAGAGGGAGTGCTAATGCACTGAAACAGGCTGTTCAGGCAACTGATGGAGTCACCATCCCTAGGTGTTCAAGAAATGTGGAGATATGGCACTGAGGGACATGATTTAGATGGCATGGTGGGAATTGCTTGGCGGTCAGACATGATGATCTTGATGATCATTTCCAAATGATTCTATGATTCTGTGAGTGGGCATGGTGGTAATGGGTTGGCCATTGGACTTGAACTTAGAGGACTTTTCCTTAAGATTCTACAAACTAGCTGGGAATCAATCACTTTTATATAATTCCCAGAATTACAATATCCTTTTGATCATCATTCCAATCAAATCCCAAGTCTGGAATTTCTTTCACCTCTCATTTTAACAACTAGTAGAAGGTTATTCAGATCTGAGAAGACCCTTAAATCCTTCTCAGACCTGGAAGAGAATTCAGCACAGAAAGGTGCTCACTGCTGCATAAAGGGAGCAGAAAAACCAGTTTGTCTTTAAAAGTGGGGAAATTAGACCAGATGAATCTTCCATTACACCACTCACTATCTTTACTTTCTTAAGGAATTCAACACAGCAGCACTTGGTGCAACCTCAGATGTACTTCTCCCATTAGCTTGCAATGCTGAAGGACCTTCTGTTAAGAAGGAGAAAATAATCGAGAGCTGATATCATAACAGTTTTGAATTTTGAGCTCTTACATCCTCTGGATGTACTCCAGCAGGTCCGTGTCTCTCATATACTGAGGACTACACATAAATAGAAGCCTACATTTGAGTCAAGGACATTTCTTTGTTGAACAAGACTGCTGACTCAGGCCAACTGCTAAAACAGAGCTATCTTTACGTCATGATCAGGCTAAGCCAGTAATATTGTTGATCCTGCCTTATTATCTGGTGATTATCAAGACACATTTCACCTACCTAGTTTTAAAGAGAGTCCAGAGTAATTATTTTAACAACCATGCCCAAATTCTTGTCTCTAATTTTTTACAACAACCCGCTCAAAATCTTATGCTCAGATGCAACTAGCAAGAAGATACTTATCTGAAAACTGTTACTGAACAGAAAGGACTGTGTGTGCTGGTGCCATCTGACTCCCACTGTGGAATCGTGTTAATTCCCCACTTCAAAATATCAGACAAGTATTGGTAAACTGGAGAGGATGGTGTAGAATAACTAGAAGTATTTTAAAAGTCAGTAGGGAGATGAGATTAAAAGCAAACAATATGCACAATTTGTCTAATCTATGACTAAGGGGACCAGAACTGTCTACGAGCATTTGCAAAATGTAAAAACAACAAAGAATGGGAAAGATTTGTTTAGAATGGAACAAAGAGTGCTATTAGGAGCAGTGGGAAGTGAAAGAAAGCATAGCATGAATTGCTTAAGGCTTTAATGTATTCTGCTGTAGACATTTATATTGTATAATAGTCTTTTAAAATACTTAATCTTTTTGTGGAGAAGTCTGGCCTTTTCCAGAAATATCTTTTTTTTTCTTTTTTTCAGAATTTATGATCATAATTCATTGTCTTTTTTTTTTTTTTTTTTTTTAATAATAGAAATGATTAAAAAAATAGTTCTGACTCTCAGTGTCTGACTTGGAAAGCAAGGTGATCCGTATTTTTTTTAATAAAAAAGGCGATATGGAAAAAAAATAGTGGCTGGAGCCCATACTTACACTTGAGTTCCTAGAAAGGCAATAGGTCTCCAAGAGGTAAGTAGACAGACATAGAGAGAGAGAGAGAGAGACAGATGAAACATATCTGTTCCAAAACCTTTTATCTGTACAACATATTGAAAGCCTTCACATTAAAAAAAAAAAAAAAAAAAAAAAATTCCTATTCTGAATAGCTCTAAGATTCAAATTTGCTGGGATTTTTTCTTTCCTGAAGTCAGAGTAATCTCTGCTGCTGACTCCTGCAAGAGGATCATCACTTTTATGTGAGATAAAACACACTGAAAGGGGTATTCATAGAATCATGGAATCATTTGAGTTGGAAGGGAGACATTTAAAGGTCATCTAGTCCAATTCCCCTGTAATGAAAAGGGACACCTACAGAAAGATCTGGGTGCACAGAGCCCCGTCCAGCCTGATCCTGAATGTCTCTAGCTAAGGGACATCCACCACCTCTCTGGGTAACCTATTCCAGTGCCTTACTACCCTTATTGTTACAAACTTTTTTCTTATATACCATCTAAATCTCTCCTTTTAGTTTGAAACCATTTCTACTTGTTCTATCTCAGCAGACCCTGCTTAAGAATCTTTCCTTTCTTATAGGACTAACCCCCTTTAGGTACCAAAAGACTTCAGGAGAGCACTGTGTCCAGGGGAATTTCAATTAGTAGCATTTCTTCCTTAAAGATATGTAGCTAGCATATGACATGAACACGTTCATCTCAAAATTTAAAACACTGAATTAATACTTAATAACATATTGCCCAGAGAGTCAGATATTTGTAGTAGCCAACAGTCTGGTTTCTTCTTCCCTGAAGATGGTAAAAACCTCTTTAAACCATAGAGAAATTCACGGGACTCCTTCCTACAGAGTAGCAATAATCCAGGATGTAACCACAAGTAGTAGTGAAGGAAGGTAGTAATTCCTGCCCAAAAATGCAGCTCTTATGAAAACATTACAAGGAGAACGTGTCTGTCTCCAGCTTTTCAGTTTTCTTCCTATGGATCTAACAGTAAATCTCAGGAGAGTAGATTCTGTTTTCTCTCCTCCTCTGCTTTGAGATGGAATTCACTTATCTCTTCTTTGGAAGTCCAGTCCAAATTTTGGGAAAAAGCATCACTGTCACAGTGTTCTACCTGGCATTTTCCCAAAGTTTCCCTTCAGTCATGTGTTGGAATGTAGATTTAGGCTAGAGTTGATTTATATCAAACTTTGCATCAGCCTGTCATAGGGGCAACCCAAAGCCATCATCCTGCTTCTACCCAAATCAGTGTATGTCACATCACAACTAAAGGCAGCTGTTTTTCTTACACTGTGTGTGTACAGCCCATCCCAAGACAGGATATACAAGTGCAATCCCATCATATGGTTTAGTCTGCATATGCAATCTCGTATTATGCCCAGATGCAAACATTATGTGATGAAAAATGCCTATTTTGCTGTTGTATGACACTGCACCATCTCATGAGAGCATGAAAGGTTTGACATGGGAAAGATACCCCAGTCTTCAGGAGTTTACAATACAGGTATCTCTGAATCAGTTGCTCAGTCAGTTAAGAGGTGTTCATATGATCCATTCAAACCACTCTGTCTGATGAAACTTTTTTTCTCAGCCCTTGGTGGTGGTTTATCCAGACAAATCACCTCCCACACATATTGACTAATTACCATCCTTTGCCCAATTACCACATACCAGTCCTCCAAGAAAAAGCAAAACATCTGCACCCACTGAAATGTTGGCCATGAGCTGAATTTGGAATGAGATTCCTATTTCCTGTTCTCCTAGTAGTAAGGCTGTGCTAGTCAGAGCTGTGCTTTCGTATACGAGCACAGCATCAAACAAGAGCTGACAACAAACACATCAACTGTGTTTCAGCTAATAAAGCCCCATGAAACACAGAATGGAGTACAGAAGTTGACATACAAAAGCCAGAGTGACTTCAGTCCCAAGGTTTATTACATACCCTCCTTAATTGCTTATAATTCACAAGTGGAAAATAATAATTTGTCCTTTCTTTCTTAATTACACTAAAATATTAAGAATTCAACTGCATTTTCCCCCCTTTCAGTCTTTGGACCTAACTGTTACTATGACTGGGCTTTTTCAGTATTATTCTGCTGTTGATTTGCATGGTGGATGGTTTACATAGCTAATTATCATCTATTAAAGTTGATGTCTCATTCAAGCCTCAGTGAATGGAGATGTAATAGAATAAGGCACCAGAATAAATCAGAACATGAAAAATTGAGTTCCTTTTCACTGCCACTGGGAAACATCTGAGAACTGAACTTCAATATATGTATATGACTGTACATATGAGTGTTACTTATTATCATTGCTATTATTTTAGTTAATATATCTTTTAAATATGTCATCCAGGGTCTGGGAATTACAGAACATGAGTCATAATACTGGGTTCAACTGTGTTCTGTCTCTGACAGTGAGCAACTGCAGATTTCTGGGGAGAAATGGTCAAAAATATGAGTAACGTGATCAGGAATCTTCACTTGGGATTTTTCAGGTCAATAGCATTAACTGTCCTTGGTAGAAAACTTGTGGAGGTCTTCTATACATCATTAGTATGAAAGATATCTGGAAGGCAGAACATTTAGAAGCACAGTTATAGAATGGCAAAGGAAAAATACCTTTGCTCCTGAATGGATATGGATAACTGAGTAGCAGAAAGGCCAGGGTTTCAAAAGTGATGATTATTATGCATGAAAGGGGCCTCCAACTGTTATCCTTGGTGAAAGAAAAGTGGCTCCCAAGGCCATTCCATCAATTGCACTCTGAGAAATTGCATGTGACTGAGCTTTAGAGAATCAGAGAATCATTAAGGTTGGAAAAGACCACTAAGATCATCTAGTCCAACCTCTGACCCACCATGCCCACTAAACCATGTCCTCAAGTGCCACATCTCCACATTTCTTGAACGCCTCCAGGGACAGTAACTCCATCACCTCCTTGGGCAGCCTGTTCCAATGCCTCACCACCTGAGAAGAAATTTTTCCCAACATTCAACATGAGTTTCCCCTGGCACAACTTAAGACCTTTTGTCCCTGTAACATGAAATTGGAAGAACACTGTATTTCATAATCAAAGCCCGGATGAAGACTAGATGAAGTAAAACCACACTTCTATCAAAACAAAGAGAACTGTCAGGATGCAAAGAAGCAGGATTCTAGGGACTTGCAAGTCCACAACACATAATGCCTGCAGACATCAAATGTCTTCAGTGTGTGATAAAGAATAAACTGTAGTTCTGAGAATTGCCTCAAGTCTTGACAGAAAGGTACATTAATGATTTTGAACAGTAGGCTATAAGAGATGCTAAATTTAAAATAAAAGTCTGTATGTAAGGTGGGAACTGAATCTCAAACACGACACTGAATTATGTTTTCCACTCTGACTGGGTTATATTCTCAGAATACCCAGGCAATGTGAATGTTTCAGGACTAAAAAAAATGAATTTACTGGGGAAATAAACTTCATAAACAGGGAAAAATTCCTACACTGTAATGTCCTTCCCCTGATCAAAATGCATTTTGCTATTGGAGCAGGACTTGCACTGAGTTGCCTTTGAAGTAAAGTGAAAGCTGCTATTAAGTATAACTCCCTACTGTACCTTATGTAATGTTATTTTGCAATAATTTCCCTGATTTCATCAATATATAATCATAGAATCATTTGAGTTGGAAGGGACCTTTAAAAGTCATTTAGTCCATCTTGATGCAAACAAACTCTTAACTGGGTAGTAAAACATCCCAGACTCTTCTAGAAAGCATCCTGATAGTCAGCTGACTCCATGGACAAGATCTTGGTACAGCTTTGACCCACTGGATGCTGACACCAGCAACCAGAGTTTCTAAAGCTAGAATTAGAAAGTTTAACGTGGATTTAAGAAACGTTCTAACAAAATCTTTTTCTGTCTCAGACTCCTATCAGAATTTTAGAACTGAATCAATGTCTCAGATCTACCATTCACACGAATGCTTGCATCTTCTTGCTGAAGGCATGACATTCTATTGTAGGGTACCTACTTTGGCAGGGGGGTTGGACTCGGTGATCTCAAGGTCCCTTGCAATTCTTGCAATTCTGTGATTCTATGATTGTTTGAATGATCATTACAGCCCATGACTGTAGAAACCATAGCAGAGGGGAAATCAATGGCATGCTGCAGTCATTGTTTTTGGGCTAACACGGCTGTCTGCTTGTCTGTGCCTTTTAAAATTGTTTGCAAACTGCTTCTTGCAGGAACAATCTGTTCATCCAGTACTTACTGTAATGGAATTTTGCTTCTAGTCTGGATGCTTTTTGTAATTAAAGTGATACACACATTCAAAAATAGAATAATTTGGACAGATTGCAGAGTTTAAGAGCTTTAGGGCATCAATTTAAGAAGGGCTGAATGATCTGCTGGATAGCCCTCTTTCCTACTCAGTATGGAGGAATCTCAGCCACACCTGAAGCTCAAAGTATTGCTGTTTGAAATGATGAGATCACTGGTTACTGTTGTTGATGAGCACATGAGGAAATTAGAAGAACTGAATCACAAAATGGCCTGGGTTGAAAAGGACCATAACGATCATCTAGTTTCAACCCCCCTACTATGTCACCGGGGTCACCAACCACCAGATCAGGTTCCTCCCTTGTCCTGTCACTATCAGGCTGTGTTTCTATATGAATTCATGTCCCTTCAGTCTTGTATTACCACCGTTTGATACTTTATCTGTGTCCCCTCTTCATAACTTTCAAACTCATTTCTAAGCTTAAAACCTACCTGACAGAAGAGAAGAAATCTCAAAAGGCTGTCAAGAGTGCATTCCTGCATGCTTCAAATCAACAAGATTCACATCATTAGGGTTAGAGTTTTCAAAAGATAATGGAAACTGTTGGACTAATTGTAGGAGAAAAATATCTGTTTTCTGTTAAAAAGGTCAAAGGATATTTATGTTTCCAAACCTACATTTTATTCAATTTTCCCTAGAAGATCCAAAGTTCCTTCTTTGAACAATACATTTCTCTATTCTGGATTCAGCAAAACATACTCTCAGAGGAGCAAAAACATCTGAACAACTTTGCTTACTTTAATTCAAGCTCCAGGCATACCCATTTTAATACTGTCTGACTTTAGGCCTCATCACACTGATACTCTCCAAGCCCTTCCAGTCCCCTTATCATCAATTCTGCCATGTTCTGGAGATGGTCAGACAGATGATCTTCCTTGCTCAGCCATGATATTCCATGCTTTGAGATGTTATCACAATACGTAGCATCCACCTATTACCATTCTAGTCCCAAGGCTATTCTTTATGTCTTTGAGACAGGAATGAAACACACTAGAGATGTACAGGATTTCATAGCACGTGATAGGAGTCCAATTTTAGTAGTTCAAGGATAATGGAGTAGGAAAACTGCCACTAGTGTTGTCAGTCAAGTAAGAACAAATCTTTGTACAAATCTTTCTGTGTGTATTCTTAGATAGAACAAATATGTACTTTTATCCAAGTCAGGATGACCATTCTTGAAACTGCTAAGGTGATTAAGTAAAGGAAATCTTAATCACAGTGCAGCAACTAAGCTTGTCTTTGAAGATAGGAGCATCTTGAACAAGCATGTAGTTAATCTGCATGACTACCATAACCTGCAGGTAGGAAGATTTGTCCTGTCTTTAACTGACCAGTTGTAGGCTGGGAGCTGTGTCAGAGTAGTGAAGTGATAAAAATATGTGTAAAACAAATAGCAAAAATTCTGGAGTGTGCTAGCTTTGTGGAAGACCATCTAGCACTCAAACTTGAGCAACTTTGAAATAAATAAATATCTCATCTGTATATGAGATTGGCTTATGGCATACCGGTTAACAAATGTGCCTTTTGGACAAAGCTAACTGCAAGAACCTGCAGGGATAGTGTTGATCTATGTACTAGACTGTGCATAGAAGTTTGTAGGAAAAGGAGGTGAAAGTCTCTGTGTGTAATTATCTAAATATCTCCATGGATCTCCAGTCGCTAAACAGCTTGCTACATTTTCTTGACTCTTAATTGGGAGTTTTTGTGAGCTTTGTTTTTTCTTTTCTTAATTTCCGTTCGTGTTCTGGTTAAGACTCATCTGTTTACATGCTCGAGCTCCTGTGAGTCAACAGCAGGGGAAATCTGCCCTTTGGTCTAATGAAAAAATAATTATTCACCCAAATAATTGCTTTCATTTCTGCAACATTGTGGAGACAGCCTTCCTCTCTATTATCAGTATACTTCCTCCCTCCCTTCCTCCCTCCTTCCCTTCCTCCCTCCTTCTCTTCCTCCTTCCCTTCCTTCCTTCCTTCCTTCCTTCCTTCCTTCCTTCCTTCCTTCCTTCCTTCCTTCCTTCCTTCCTTCCTTCCTTCCTTCCTTCCTTCCTTCCTTCCTTCCTTCCTTCCTTCCTTCCCCCTTTCCCCTTCCGCATTCCTTCCTTTGTCTGTCCCTCCTCTTTCTCTCTCTTTGTCTTTCAGATTTTATGTTAACCTTGTCTTTTCTGACATATGGAGATTGAGTTCACTTCTCAGCCCTCAATTCAGCTTTCATACATTTTTAATCTTCTTGTGGAACTATTATAAAAGCAGCATCAGGCAAAAAGTGAGATTTCGATAACAAATAATACACAAGTTCAGTTGAACATAACAGCTTGGAAGTTAGTGCTCAGTATTTCTTCTGAAAGGAGCCAGGATTCTTTATTTAAAGATAGTTTGCACAGCATACCTCATTTGTACAGTCCCAAACATTGTTTCTCATAAAGAAGATAACTATATCCAAAGCATATAAGGGACGTAGGCCTTATCATATGCTACTCCACAAACACAATTTGTTGTTTTGTTTGGCTGGATTTTTTTCTTGCTGTTGTTTTTGCTTTTTTTTTTCTTCTTTTTTTCTGGGAGAACTCACAGAATCACAGAATGGTTAAGGTTGGAATGAAATGGGCTTCTCAAGAAGTCATTATTCAACAGCTACTCAACCACAGCATGTTGTCCAAGACCACGTCCATGTGGCTTTTGAAGCTCTCAAAGTAGGAGACTCTACAAACTCTCTGGGCAACCTGTGGCAGTGCTTTATAACCTTATGAGTGAAAAGGTGCTCCTTGATGTTCAGATGGAACCTCATTTGTTCAGTTTGTGCCCGTTGTATCTTATGGGAACCACTATTTGGCGCAGACAAAAGTGCCCAAGCAATGAGTCTGGACAGACCATTACAGTCCAGCAACTCAGCTTCTGTGCACTGAATTCACACAATCCCATGGAGATATTCATAGGCTAGATTGGTCTCACTCAGTACAAACAAAATTTAAAGAACTACCTTCTCTAAGGTAATACTCTAGCATCCTGTAATGCAAGAAAGAAAGACCATGCTTTTTGAAACCTAACAGTACTTTATTCTGACAACTAACGACTATATCCATGACTAATTCACACAATAGGTAACAGGACTCAACATGGCCGAAGAAGCATATGCTTATTAGGTTCTCATTCTGCTACATCCTTCCAGACACACTTTCTGTCAAAACAAACAGCAGGGATTCTACTTCAGTTTTTTGGTATTCTATTGGTCTATCAGAACAAACGAAAATATCCAAGTGATTATTTTAAACAACACACTGAAAAGAACGATGTATTTAGAGACTTGCTGTATCCTTCCTACAAAGAGAAGAAATCTGACATTTACAGAAAACTGTTTTTTTTTTTTAGTGATCTCTTTCCTTGACTCTCTCAAAGAGTCAACTCTTCTGAAAGGGTACATTATAGCAGGACAAGGGGAAATGGTTTTAAGTTGAAGGAGGGAAGATTTAGGTTGGATATCAAGGGGAAGTTCTTTACTATGAGAGTGGTGAGGTGCTGGAACAGGCTGCCCAGAGAGGTTGTGGATGCCCCGTCCCTGGAGTTGTCCAAGGCCAGGTTAGATGGGGCCCTGGGCAGCCCGGTCTTATTAAATGAGGTTGGTGGCCCTGCATGTGGTGGGGGGTTGGAGATTCATGATCCTTGAGGTCCCTTCCAACCCAAGCCATTCTATGACTCCATGACTATAATTCTCTCTTTTGTATGTCATTGACACTGCTGGAGTTCTGTGACTTGGTGATGATTTTAACTCCAACTGAACTCCAGCATGCGACCATGGTGACTGTTGTACCTTGATATGCCTTGATTTACTGACTCTACTTGATTTGTTGCTTTCACAGTAATAAGCACATTCAAAGATGCACATACAAGAGTGACTGATTGCAGAAAATGAACTTCTGTGTTCCTCTTAGTGGCCTGATATCTAATAGTCTTCATTGCTTTATGTTGGCTAAATGCTGCCAGTGAACTGAAGCAGAACAGCTTGAATTAAACAGGCAGTCTAGGAAACATGCCAGCTAATAAACGCTACAGTAAACAGGGAATCCCACCTGCTTGTAGGTGTCTCTTGTGTTTTACAGGACAAGAGCAATGTGTTTAGTACTGTTATAAAAGTCGTTTCAACAAATTTCCAAAGTTGAAAATTGCTGTGATGCAATCGACATTGGCACAGGTTTCTCCCAGCAGAGTTCAAAATGGAAAAGAAGGATATGAATAGATGTGCATACGAGCCAAGAAACTCAGGTTAAATTGTTCTTTGGAACAAACTCTGCATCCAAGAAATGACTTTCCTTGAACTATGATATATCTTTCTACTGTTATAAAAATCATTAAAAAAATTTTTCTTAAATTCTTTGAAAGAGATGGAGGGAGTGTTAGCAATCCGCTGCCCCAGATTTCAGGGAAATGAGAAATGCAAAATAATTGTTGTTTGGCAACATCACAGTTTTTCTGGTTACCACCAAAAGAGAATTCCAGGGTGATCTGAAGCCATCTAAAGCTAATTAAAAAAAAAAAAAATTATTCATATATAGTAGGAAATGCTAACATCCTTGAAATGATGCTGATAGCAAGACAAGCTAACTTAAAATCTGCAATAAGTACCCACAGATAAAGAAAGCCATTTTCATCTTTTCCAGACATTGATCACTGTTTTTTTTTAGGCTGGGAGATCAAGAAATATGTAACAGTTCATAATCCTCAACCAATGAATATATTAAAACAACATCACTGTTTTGGAGTAAGAAAATGGGCCTTTCTGAGTGTGTCAATACTCCTTTTCTGCACCCATGAGGGAGAAAATAAAAAGCTCACAGCTCTTTCATAGGGGTACAATGTGGATAAGTGTTTTGGAGCTGTGATCAAAGCCCCAGTAAAATTGAAGCTGGAATTTATCACTGTGGTGCATCTCTGAGTAACTTGCTGGTGGTGTGGACTGGTGTTCAAAGGAGTTCAGATCTTTTGGTAGCTTCCACATTCTCTTTGATGACAAGAAATAAAAATACAGGCCATGAATACTCAAATTTCTCTTAAACTCTTGATACGTATCTCTGCAGGAAAAAAAAAAAAAACAAAAAAACAATCGGGACAAACTCAAAACACAGCCCACTGCATCAATTCTGATTAGCCTAAAATAGTTCAAAATGACACATCCCTATTACAATCCAGGGAATGCAAGGCTATACTTACTTTCAGGACACAGAGGACAGTAAGTAGAGGGTTGGAGCCAAGCTCACTAGGGTCTAAGTTCAATTGGATGATTTTTTTTCCCCTTAAAAGCAAAAAGGACTGATTTTGTTGGAGAAATAGCACTAATGGCTACATTGCTAGGGAACCACGTGCTTCTATGCTTCCTGATGTAATAGTTTGTACTGCCTGTTAATCTGATACTCACTTCCAATCACTTCTTCCTTATTTTTCTTTTACTGCCTGTTTAGGTATTCAATGCATTTTTGATGTCATATTCAGAAAACACCATCTCACTCTCTAGTTTCAGTGAGGGGATTTATCTTCCATTGTGACTTTCAGACACCTCGCATTATTATCCCATGATAATTCTTGCCAGAGAGATGGTCTTTTAAATGGCAGTGTGCATAAGCGACATTTCAACATGACTGTTCTTCATTAAAACACTGAGATTTTTCAAATCCTAATTAGGAGCCAGAAGAGAAATTTGTTCCAGCCTTTGCAAGACCTCCCTTCCCCCTCAACTTCTGCTATAATTCTAAAATATGTTTTCCTCTGCCGTTTTGTCCTGCATAAGTGCACCGTGTCAACTTCTCTGGATAGCCTTGGCATTTTCAGAGCTTATAGAGAAAAGAGGTTGCTAAATCATCTTCCAGATGATCAGGAATTAAAAGGTGTTGACAGCGGGTCTAGGGATTTGTTTGTGATGTCTGGAGCTGCAGACTGAACCTCATTTTCTGATGTACAGTGACTGGATCAGGCTCTGAGCAACCCGACTGAGCTGTAGATGGCCCTGATCATTGCAGAGCAGTTGGATTAGATGGCCTTTAAAGGTTTCTTACAACTCAAATGATTGTATGATTCTATGCCCTGGAGACATTCTACAGTCCCCATGAGATATTTTCCATAATCTTGAACTATTTTTCATCTTGACTGTTCCTCGTAATACAGGAAAGAGAAATTTCATACACATAGGAGTTTGAGCTTGAAGCTGGAACTGAAAAGCCTGTCATTTTCCTCAAGCTTAAGAAGAAATGTATACTCTCTTTTGTACTGCATTTCAGATTAAGATGCTTTAATATGCCATACCATATTGCACTGTAAAAGGTAATATTCCATCCAATTGTCTTGCAGCACACTGTATTGAACTGTTGAACTGTAATGGAACGTAGCTTATTATATAACAACATTTTATATAATGGTGTCTTACAAACTAGACTATATGTACCTGGCTAAACATATAGGATATCCCCGATAACCCCATGCTAAAAAGTGTTATTCATTAATGAACACAGTGTGGACTGGCTTGTGTCACTGCTGGGTTCTAAGAAAGGTGAGAAGGCAGATTTGATGCTGAGACCATTCTGTGCTTCGGGTGGGATCACAGCCTCAGCATCTGTGATGACTTCTTGCAAGCAATTAAGGTTTCAGACAGGATCTGCAATGATACTGCAGCTATCTGGAAAATGAGTCTTTGCTGTTCTTCCTGGCCAGCAAAAAAAAAAAAAAAAAAACAAAAGCAAAAAACCCAACAACAAAAACAATAAACACCTCCATGTTGGTCAAATTTAGAAACAGGGAAATTGCATCTCTTTTTAACCACAGATTCATGTGTTACAAATAAATATTTCAAGGCTGTTCAGTCTGCCTTCTACACTGAGGAAATTGTGAGCAGACTTGATCAGTGAGTGCAAGCTCTCTGGAGAGATTTTGAATAGCAAGTAGCTCTCTAATAACAAAGACTGCAGCATTCAGTAACTGGAAGTGGAAAACAAATGTTATCAGGTCAGTGTTAAGCATGGAACTTTGGCCTCCCATCTTCTACAAGGAAGTAAATAAAACATTTTCTGCACAGCCATCATAGTGCTAGGGACAAGGAAGAAAAGGAAAAGGGGACGACACCCCAGGAGAAAGAAATATTTTTCCTGTTCCCAGAAGCAGAATGGGGATCATGTACAGAACCTTAATGTCTATTTTTAAAACAGTAAGAGCAGTCTGTGTGCTGTTGTCATAGGCAGGAGAGGCTGTTCATCACATTGGCATAATATGTCAGGAAAGGCTGTGCATCACACTGGCATAATATGGTAGGAGCACAGCTGGCACATCTAGAAATTGGCCATTCCTGCTGATTTCAAATCATATAGTCATTAAGGTTGGAAAAGATAGCTAAGATCATCATGTCCCACCATCAGCCCACTCAACTCCATGCCCACAAATCATGTCCCTCAGTGCCACATGTACCCTTTTCTTTAACTCCTCCAGGGACAGTGACTCTATCACTTCTTTGGGAGGACTGTTCTGATACCTCACCCTTCTGAGAAGAAATTTTTCCTGATATCCAACCTGAACTTCCTCTGGTGCAAGTTAAGGGCCATTATCTCTTGTGCTATCACTGTTATCTGATCCCCACCTCACTACAACCTACTGAGAAATAAAGTCGCCCCTGAGCCTCCTCTACTCCAGACTGATCACAATCTCCATCTCAAAAAAAAAGAAAACAAAAATCCTTTGTCTAGTTTTGAAGAAGTGATGGTTTTGTTTTGGTTTGGTTTGGCTTTTTTTCCAGGGCATTTGTCTTTGTTAATAAACAAAACAAACAGCCTTTCTTCTCCTTCACCTCAGTTCCAAACCATTGCTTGACATTTATCAATCTTCAGCCAAAAAAACTGAAGTTCTTATATTTCAGCAGGAAAAAGGTGTCAATTTTGAGGAAAGCACGAAGTGTTTTACTTAAACAAAGAAACATTGGGATTGTATTGCTTTTTCCTAAAGGCTCTGTTACAAGAAATGACACGAATTTCTGTTGCTGCTGTTTTGAGGGAACTGCAGTGCTATATCTCTGAGAACCCCAATTCTCCACTCTCTTGTAGGATCACAGAATATCCTGTCTTGGAAGGGACCCATAAGGATTATTTAGTCCAACTCATGGCTCCACACAAGGCTACCCAAAAATGAGATTGTGCTTAAAAAACTCTCCATATAGAAGCATGGATTCTTCCATTTGAGAGTGGAGCCATATTTCATGCACTGTGTTGCATGGTTTGTGGAAAGATCCCCATTCCCAAAGCTGTAATAGGCCAGTGCTGGCTTTCTAAACTATCCTTTCATTAGGAGAGTTTTCTTGGTGAATCATTTTGGTAACATCATTAATTATGTTGGTTTTTCAACAGAGAAAGACTGAGCAAATAGTGATCTGGCATGGCACAGAAGTGCTCGCATCACTATAGAAGCATTATTCATTGCTGCTACACTTCTCATTACAGAATTAATACATTAATCTGCAAAGAGAAGAGGATTTTGCACAAATCTGGTGTCATGGCAATACAGTAGGTCTCTGTATTTATGCTGCATTGTATTATGGAGCATCTTAACATATGTTTGGATGTCATTACATTTATGATGGTTGATGCTTAAGGCTAGTTTTGCTGAGCAGGGATAGCTTACCAGGGACAGCTATCGTGCGTATGGAGGATTACATTTAAATCTTCCTTTATGCTCTCTGTCCCATACTTACATTTAGAGGGAATGATATCACAGATTTCCATTTCATATCCTAGGGATTTATTTATGTAGAGTGGAAAAGACTGGGAAGGACACTGTTTCATTTTCTCTACTAATTTCTTGCTTTTAATGCTTGTCAACTAGAATTCATTTTTGCAAATACGCAGAAGAAGAAATATGCAAATCCAGCTTACATTTCTGGAGGTTTCCCCATACCAAAAGGATTCAGAAGAGAAAAAAAAAAAAAAAGAAAACAGCATCTTAGGGTATTAATTTTATGTGGAATGAACTCAATTACACTTCAGTATTTTAAAATGCTTTCAAAACCAATGACTTATATAATTTCTTACATTTTTCACCTGGAATGTCTTTAAGCTTAAAAAAAAAGAAAGAAAGAAAGAAAGAAAAAAAAAAAGTTATTTTTCAGGACATAGATGAAAAAACATCAAATTCAATTTTTTAAAGCAGTAAGCTCTCTTTGCAAAGTCTCTTATATCCTTTTTAAAAATTAAAGAGTTTTGATGAAGTTTCAATTAAATCTTTTATTTGACAGAATAAGTGTTTTCCATCCCTCAGTGTTTACTATTACTTGCAGCAGTGCTTTAGGGTTTTAGCTAAGGCGGGATCCTTCCTAATCAGTAACGTGGAAAAGCAAAGGTATTTTTCTAAAGAGTTTGGTCCAATTTTAATTATATTTATTCCAGTAATGTTCCTGGCAATGTTGATTAACGTGTTTATCAAATCTGAGCAAAGAGAACCACGATGTTCCTGGGAATGCCCTGGAACCCATCTCATGTTGCCCAGGGAAATGGTGCAGTCACCATCCTTGGAGGTGTTCAAGAAATCTGGAGATGTGGCACTGAGGGACATGGTTTAGTGGGCATAGTGGCGATGGGTTGATGGTTGGACTGGATGATCTTAGTGCTCTTTTCCATCCTTAATGATTCTGTGATTCTATGAAAAGTTGAGCTTCCTTATCTTATTCACAGCATATATGGTAACAAAGAACCTCAATGCACAAGATATTTTATACCACGCTGCAGGAGCTATTCATACACCTCCCCTCCCCCCCAGGCTATGCTTTTGTCTTTTTCCTTCACCCTTTCTATGATGATGAATGCAAAGCTTTGGGCAATGAAAGACCGGGAATTTCATCTCCTCCCCTCCAAACATCTATTTGAATAACAATGGCTCGGGTAATCTTCTCACAAAAGTCAATAACAATGACAACTAAATTACTTTTTTCATACACTGAGTGACTCCTGCATCTTTCACCCTATCTTTTAACTGTTCAGACTTTGCTTTTTTAGCTCTTAACAACCAATCAGATGCTGAGTTGCAAAAGGCCTCTTGTCCTTCTGTAAGTACCGTGATTGAAAACCCAAATTACCTATGGAAACATGCCAGTTTACTAAACTTCTTTACCTTCCTTTTTGTTCCTTGGTGTAATGCAGGTCCAGCATACAAATGAGTCACCTCTAATGAGAGTCATTTTTACTGTAATCTTCCTTGAAGAAACTTTAAAACTGCTCAGTTTGCAGAATTTTTTAAGTTTGCTTGTTGGATTGGAGATTGTGCTGAGAATTATTTTGTTACTCCCCAAAGAGTCATACCCTCTGAGCAGCAGGAACGTGTTTACTCAGGCTTTAAACAAGTAAAAGAACTTTATTGCTGTCATTGCTAATAGCATCCTTAAAATATACAAATGGACTTTAGATTGTGTTTAAAAAAAAAAAAAAAAAAAAAAAGGGATGAAAAATCTACTTATTAAAAAAAAAAAAAAAAGAAATAGTGAAATCACTTGAATCACTTGCATACTTGCAGTATGTTACTGAAGAAGGCAGGTGAGCTTGAATGGAAAACCTGTGCACTCCAAATGTTTATTTACTGCAAATGAGCCCCTATTGCATTTTTTTAATTTAACTAAGACTAGCAAAAGAGATTCTTAACCTTCACATAAAGGCATTTTACTCATCCAGCACCTGAAATGAAGCCAGCTCCAGCAAAGGATTCATGCCATGAATCCCAACATGAATGAAAGGAAAGGCAGAAGAAATGATCCAAGAGTAAATTCTCAAATGCTTAAGAATTCCACCAGTACTTCCCAAAGAGATTTGGCTTGGATATCTTTCTCAGACAGAAGAGATTCCCCAGAGAAGCCATGAATGTTCTCTGGAGGTGCTGAAGGCCAGGCTGGATGGGGCACTGGGCAGCTTGATCTTGTGGGTGTCATCCAGATCCATGGCTGGACCTGAAAGTAGATGACCTTTAAGGCCTCTTTCAAACCAAAGCATTCTATGATAATATGATATATAACTATAGAGTACCTTGAACTCCAGGACCTTGCTGTAGTCTTGTTCACTCATGGACCCCTCATCACTCCAAACCTGATGGATGTTTTGGGAGGCTGTTTCAAAACCTCCTTGGCTTTGATGCTTAAAAATGTTTGCATTTCCAGCCAACATGATCTGAAATGAGTTTTTGGCTCTTTGTCCTAGTGCCAGCTTTATCCTGGAGCTAAAATAGCTCTTCCCTGCTGCTTGTCTAGAGGAAGAGTCTGTAGACCAGGCAGACTCCTACTCAGCTTTCAGTGCAAGCCAGTCTCTTCCAGTTTTTCTATTAAAAGAAGCTCTCCTTAGCTCTGGCAATACTTCCAGCATTTTTGTGCACGTGTTTCATGTTGTGCCCATCTTGCTTTAGTGAAGGTGAGCAGGCTGGTTTGTGACTTTCCCAAGAAGCTTACACAAACATGAAATCTTTGCTCTCTCTGTAGCAATTTTATCATCTGATATATTGTTAGCGTTACATTAGGAGCAGGACTTGATGATGCTTATGGGTCACTTCCAACTTGTGATATTCTGATTCCATCTTTACCTTTTCCACATCTTCAACAGGTTTACAGTTCATTATTGCCCCATGATTGATTTGTAAATCCAGTTTATTTTTCTTCTTTTCAACTTGAGAGACAAGGAAGAACCAAGGGGAGTCGTTCAACCTACTGTTTCTTGAACAGTTTCAGAAAGTTCAGAAGGGGAACTGCAAAAAGGCAACAGGAGGGAAAATCTCTCTTTCTTTCACTCATACTACCATATTCATTCATACATACACAAAAGTACATTACATTCACATAAACAAAAGGTGGTGAAAATACAAGAAACAAGTGATCACTATAGTTAAGTTTAATTTACCCTATGGTAAAAGAAGGGAATGTATTGCAGGCTGATTTCTGATTTCATTTATGAAGTTTGTCTTTGGGTTTAAAACTAACCCAAATCTTGAGACATCATCTCTTTCCACTCCAGCTCGGCAGCTTGTAGCCCAAGATTTTTCCTGAAATTCTCCATCATGAATGTCCACCTGGCATGTGCAGTGACTGGGTGTCTTGAGTGTTTCCCCTCCTACTGCTGTTCCTTTGCTGAAGTTGTAACTCATGACTTCTTGTCCTGTTCCAAGAAGACTTGCACAACGCTTGAATCCTATCCATTAGCTGTACTTCAGATACCACGTAGATAGCAGCTAGAAGGCAGCATAATTTACTGAGAATTTTGTTTTATGAAGCCAATCCAAGACAGTGAAAAATCATAATCTGGAATCAGACAGAGAAACAACAGAAAGGATTCCTTTGGTCCAGCTAGAAGATGCTCCTTTCTATAGCAGCATTTTGGGATACTTTTTTGTGTTCTATTACTTTTGCCTTAACTTCCCTTCTGTGTTTGTGTGTGTATATATTTATATGTAGGTGACTTTTTAACACTTCTTTATGTCTTTTGTTAATAAGCTCTAGCCTTTTTTAAACTTATACTTGCAGGAAGATTAAGAAACACTGGTGGGAGTTGCAGGACATTTTCAAGTTTGTTTTTGTCAGTGCAACTCATTTGTCATCCATTACTGACTTCACCTTTCTCCTTTAGCCCATGCCTAGAATCATAGAATCATTAAGGAGAGAAAAGACCACCAAGTCTAATGGTCTACCCAGTCAACCCATCCTCACCATGACCACTAAACCATGTCCCTAAATGTTACATCTCCCCTTTCTTGAAAACCTCTAGGGACAGTGACTCCACCACTTCCTTAGACAGTTCCAATACCTCATCACTTTTTCTGAGAAGGAATTTTTCCTAATATCCAATCATTTGCAACTAGCTAGCCTGCACTATTTCAGTGAGATCTCACATAATTATCTTGCCCAAGGACGAAGGTCCCATGTTAACCACCTACGCTACGTATGTTGGCCAAGACTGAAGTTCTCCTGGCTCCTTGTTTACAGCATAATAAAAAATTATTCTTGCAGTTAATAATCACGTATCTGCTGACCTCTCTAGCATGGAGGTCACATTGTGGTGGACACTGAAAATATGTGGAATAAGGAAATAATAGGAAAAAAGGAAACATTGTCAACAACCTGGTGTGTGTCAGATGCCCCAGGGGATCCCTATGCAGTGAGGTGGAGACCTTTCCCCAAAACAAGTAGCAGCTTGGGCACTGGGACTGACAGTCCCCATATGGATGAACCCATGACATTAGCTCATTTGAAACCTCACATTTTAATTAGGCAAATTTTTTACAGAGTGCTTTCAGTTGCTCTGTGTAAAAGGCTAAGTCAAGCTGTGATTTTTTAATACCTCAACTGGGGAAAAAAATCTTTTCACTCAGGAGTGACATTTTCATTTTGCCTTTTGCAACCAAGATAAATGAAACAAACATTGCAACTGAGACTGAACTTTGTAGTTTTGAACTTCCTTGCTCCAGAAATGATCCTGGAAGAGGTTTTTTTTCCCACTAGGCCATTCAATTTCTTTGAAAATGGAAGTCTTAGGAGAATTAAAAAAAAAAGAAAGCCATTTAATTTGTTATCTTTTGCCTCCTGATCACATGAGATATCACAATGCAGTCACCGCTGTTCCCCAGTGCCATTTCTCAGAAGGCTGTAAAATCTCTTGAAACTGAACCATATTGGCACCATAAGACCATTTCTTATGGATCCCATCTAATAGGCTTCTAGTTCTCCCTAGTTCTCTAGGCATCTAATAGGTGCTTCTAGTTCTCATTAGCTGAGTATTAAGTGAATAATGAACTATAGACATCAAAACCTAAATACCAAAACATTTCAGCCTCCTGGGCAAGTGAATAAATCATTTGTAAATTAAGTTTTATTGAATTTAGATGTCTAAATTCTGCTTTCTTGACCCCTTAGACTGCTATCTGTCATTTTCAATCTCATCCTCTAACTAATCAATGCCTTACTTTGCTTTTAAGTAAAATAAGGATAAATAAGTTCAGAGGAGGTGGGAAGGGGAAAGGATAATTTCACATTCATAAGATGCCCTGAAATCCGCAGAATTGAAAATGATCATTTTACCCATTTTCCAGGTGTTTTTGTCATCAAGAAAGCTTGTTCAAATCTCACATCTTTGTTTTATGTAACTTTAATCACTGAGAATAAACCACCTGCTGCTGAGGACAGCCAAGAGACTTGGTACCTCCATTAGAGTGAAGATGTAGGCATGAATCAGGAAAGAAAGGAAAGTCTGGATGTCAACACTAAGCTTAAACTCGTTACTTCTGTGTTCTTTTGAGGAAAGGCTGAGGGTTGAATTGATACTCAAGTGGAATGTGTCAATGGCACCTATTCCAGAAGAAATGTGCTGGGGTTATACTTGGAAGACTGTAAGGGGCTGTAAATACTAGAGAACACAAACCAATGCAGGGAGGTGTTTCACAATATGTTCTCTGCTGGGACAGGAGGAGGGGGAGAGCGTTTAAATGAGCTGCAGGCAAGAAGAATTTCTAACCATGTGCTTTGTGAGACAGCACACATCCTCAGTTTTCATGGCAGCATATGGGACATAGCCAAGGATTACTGCTATTACTGGGTAAGTGAAAAATATAGGGCTGTAAGAGCTGCTGTGTCTTACTGGAGCTGTGATCTGCCTTCTTAAGAAGTGGCAAGAGCTATTATAAAAAATGAAATGCTGTACAGACTAATGATGGATAACGTTATGGAGAAATTTTCTTAGGTGCTACATATTTCTTTGGGATGTGCAAATCAAAAAAAGTGTGCTTTCTGTGTATGGCAGTACTGCCTATTTATAAATGCACTGTCACCAACAGGAATATCTATGGTGTCTTGTGTTTTTGACTTTAATGAATGGCTATGGTTAGGACTTCCATAATTGTATAGTCTTCATTTGAGAGGCTCAAAATGTTAAAAACAAAGCTACTCTTCATTAGTTATCTCATTAATCAGTTATCTAATAGTGCATGTTTGAAGCAACAGTCCTCCATTCAGAAAGTAAACAATCCCAAGTTGAAAATTCTTTTTTCCTCTCTCTCTCTCTATTTTTTAAATGCAATCTGGGAGCAGAAATGAAGTCACATAAACTTCCTCGTGTGAATGGTTGGGTCAGTTAATCCCCCAAGAAGGCAGATTAAGACTATAGTTGTAAATGACCCACAAATGGAGACCGGGGCAAGAAAGAGAGGGTGAGGGTCTTCAGTTCCCTTATATCTGTGAGTACAATGTAAATATTTTAAACATGGCTTAAATCTCATTCCAGGGAAAATGGATTGACCACTCTGCCCTTTCTGACTTGTTCTGGCAAAGACATTCTTCAGAAACAGAGGCTCACATCTCTATGCAGTCACATCAGGTACCCCAAGCAGCTGATGGAGGTGGGAAGACATGATGCTAAAACTCACTGTGATAAATTACAAAGAAAAGATTAGCAGTTCTAAAGATTTGCTCTGTAAGGACTCTTCAGGTACTGAGAGACAGACCCTTACACAGTGAGTATGTAAACACTCTTTGCAATCCAGCCATGACAGTTACAACTCTTACCTGAAGGCAGTAGGCTCCAAAGAATCAATGGTAATAGATTTTTGTAGTTTAGCCTAGAAACGTAAACATAGGATTTTAGCACGGATGTGGTTTTTACTGCTCAAGGTTCAGGCAGATGTGGACTTCAGTGTCCTCTACATCAGTGCCATGTAGAATACTGAAATTCAATAGACTGCTTTGTCTATTGATTTCTAGCCGCTTTCTAACAACAATGTGAAATTAATTGCAATTCCCCTACACCCCCTACTCCCACCCACAAAGTAAAATATCAAAGTAAAATGCACAGAGTAACAGTACACTCACCAGAAACTACATGGAGGTCTGACTGTCAAAACTCAGCTGCCTACAGACAAGATATACACAATGAGCAGTCAGCTTTGTAGAATCTCTGGAATACTGAAAAGGACAGTGGACCAACCAGCCATGCTCTGAGGTGAAGAGATGAAATATTCACTGAGCTCAGATGTGGCACTGTAGCACTGGCCATAAAGAAAGCTGTTGGAACACACTGGGAGAGCTGAAATAGCAAAGCAATGTGAGGTGAGGCTGTAGTGATTTGTGGGTTCGAGTAGGCTTTCATCTGACAATCGGAAGCATAAAGATGGGTGAATCTTTGTTAAATATTAAATGAAATATAGTTCAGGTCTTTTGGAGTGAAAGACAGGGAGATCAAGGGTGGTTCTAAAACAATGAAATGATGGCAGACAACATTGTCTGAAAATCTTGTCTGTGCTTGTTTACTAGCAATGCAAAATTAACAAGTTCTCTACAAAACTGACATAACAATGTCAGAAATTTATCCTCAAAGGTGAATTTCAGTGAAAAACGACCAGTGAAAAAAAATAGGACATCAAGGGAAGTGCTCTGGAATAATGCATAACATCATTTCCCTCTTGGTCTAATAGTAGAGGCATATCATCCAAAGAATTACTGAGTAACCATCCATCAGCTGAATTAGCATGTTTTAACTTCAATCTTATTCAACATCTTCATCAATGATCTGGATGAAGGGATAGAGTACATCAACAGAGGTGTGACTGATACACCAGAAGGCTGTGCTGCTATTCAGTGAGACCTGGACAGGTTGAGAGTTGGGCAGAGAGGAACCTTAAGAGTTTAAACAAGAGCAAATATACAGTTGTACACCTGGGGAGGAATAACCACATGCATCAGTACAGTTTGGGAGCTGACATGCTCAAAAGGAGCTCTAAGAAGAAGGTCCTGGGTGTCCCGGCGGACACCAGGTTGGCCATGAGTAGCAGTGTGCCCTGGTGGCCAA
The DNA here is from genome assembly GCF_987193195.1 of Phasianus colchicus. Lineage (NCBI taxonomy): Eukaryota > Metazoa > Chordata > Aves > Galliformes > Phasianidae > Phasianus > Phasianus colchicus. The sequence goes on from NC_143438.1 coordinate 93,078,201, forward strand.
GAAAGCCAATGGTATCATGGGGTACATTAATAATAGCATGGCCAGCAGGTTGAGAGAGGTGATCCTCCCCCTCTACTTTGCCTTGCTGAGACCACATCTGGAGAACTGTGTCTAGTTCTGGGCTCTTCTAGTGAGAAAAGACAGGAAAATATGGACAGAGTCCAGTCGATGGCTATAAAGATTATGAGGGGCCTGGATCATCTCCCTTGTGAGGAAAGGCTGACAGACTTGTGGCTGTTCAGCCTGGAGAAGAGAAAGCTAAGGGGATTTCAAAGCTTATAAAAATCTGATGAGCTAATGTCAAGTGGATGAGGTCAGGCTCTTTTCAGTGGTGTCAGACAACAGAACAAGGGGCAACAGGCACAAACTGGGACAAACTGGGAGGTTTCATACAAAAATGAGGGAACTTCTTTACTTTGAGGGTTACAGAGCACTGGAAGAGGCTGCCCAGAGAAGTCATGTAGTATCGTTCTCTGGAGATATTCAAAACCAGCCTGGATGCTTTGCTGCATTAACCTACTCCAAGGAACTTGCTTTAGCAGGGAGTTGGACTGGACGATCTCCAGAGGTCTCTTCCAGCCCTTACAGTACTGTGATTCTGTGATTATGTAAGGTTTAATTCAAGTAACACCCAGAGCTGTTATATTGTACTCCATACCTGTGTCTGACTCATAGCTCATATAGAGTTGGGTACCAGAGCTCACTAAAATCTGGGCTATTGGACTACGGTGAAGCGATAACCATAGAGCACCTGATGCCCCATCATCAAACCAGGCATGAAATTACCTCAGACATTTCACTTATCGTTGTGAGTCATTTCCAGCTCTTGTCTGTTGCTAAAGGTTTTGGCTCAATCATTTGTAAAGGTGTATAAATCACTCCTAGGTGAGCAATACCATATAATTGTCCACAGTTTGAACTGAAATTGACATTGAGCTGAAGCATTCCATTCAGAATAGGTCTGACTTTGGCCACCCATGCTGTGAATTCTACTTCTAAACACATAAAGAGCTTTGCATGTTTCTCACCAGGATTTAATGTACTTAATACTTAAGACCATGTTCAGATCTCTTACTGCAAATGGATAGTAGATGTGCAAGAGCCTACAGCTTCATTTAAAGTCTGAGACTGATGAATGAGTCAGACAACCTGTTCAGTCAGTACAGGAAAGCTCCCTACAGGGAAGTATCTGAATCCACTTCTTCCTCTTCTCAGTTTGTTATATAGGAAACCTGGAATTGCAAATTGTTTTTCTGAACTTTCCAGAACAGCTTTTGCAGCTGTCAAAAGTGTGTTTCATTGAAATCCACTGATCTGCTGAAGACAAAGTGCATCTCATACAATCTTTCTGATAGGAAAATGTTTAAATAGATTTTCATTGTTGTGATGGATAGGATGAAACAGTCACATTGTAAAAGGGGTGATGGTAAATCTGAAATATTGACATGATGACAATAAGTGAAATCTTACTTTACTATCAAAAAATCAGAAACATCCTAATTTATGAGTGAGGGTTATAACAAATAATCCTGATTAGATTAAGATAAAATATAGATATACAGAGATCTACATACAATCTCAATTTTAATGAGTCTATATACTACAGTTATCCCAGAAATATTGGCACACAATTATCCCCAAAATATTGGCACTCTAATAATTGGAATTTATCTCAAACTGTGCAGCTAAACTGAAATAAGGCCCACAACTACTTAGCAACTTTATGACTTAACAAACATATGAGATATACATCTTTTAAGAAGCTGAAATAGGTCTTAAAATTAATTAACAATTTTATGAGAGAAGATGAGAGAAAAGAGAAAGCTGAGGAAAACGGAGAATCAAAGAAATAAATGGGAGAAAGGACAGTCAAAGAAATAAATGGGAGAAAGAATAATCACCAGTCAAAGGCCTGTTTCAAGGAGTTCCAGTGTTGGCTTGTTGGAGAAGGGACAGTGAGGTGAGCATGCTTGTCCAGAGATCATAATCTTGAAATGACAAACAGCAACGATGACCACCAGGAAGACGACAAAGAAAAAGTCAACTTTTCCCTGTCAAGCATCCTTTTATGCCTGATATGTTTACAGGTGCACCATGTCAAAGTCACAAACAAGTGAGTTTGCAATAACAAATTTGTCAAAAATATGTTTGCAGCCAACACTTTATTGCAGGAAAGGTAGGCCAGATTGCCAGTGAAGCAGAACCAACCTGTTAGAGGATAGGATAGCATACTTACTAATCTAATTCTTTGACTGGTTGTCATGGTGACAGACTTGCACTGCAAGTATTTGAGACATACAAAGCACATCCCAGAAAGTGAAAAACTGCATTTTTGTTGGTCCTTTACAAGGGTTGCTCTGACACAACCCATCATTTGGTGTAACTACCAATGGAGGTTAGAATCTGGCTTGGTAGCAGCTGCTGACTGGCACTTTGGTCCTGCTTTACTCTTCGTGAGAAGTCACTCAATATTATACTCGTAAGCAGTGTGCTGGGAGCAATGATAAGAGATTCAGAGAGATTTGTTTAATAAAACCCAACCTGCGCTTCCACCAACTTGAGCGTATGGGTCTGATTGCAACTGAAAGAAAAAGAATGGGTGAGAGGAGGGAGAACTGGAATGACGTGACTTGGCATGGAGAGTAACAACAACTTTACTCCGTGCCACAAAGTGAATCCCAGAGCACTACAGAGAGATAATGGCAGCACTGCAGTTAAATAGCACAGTTGTATGTAAATAATCAGTAGTTAGAGGAAGAGTTTCAAAGGAATGTGCAAGAAAAGAATGAGGTTTGGCCTAGTTTTATGAGAAGCAAGCTCACATAGAATGGCTTGGATTGGAAGGGACCTTAAAGATCATCTAGTACACACGCGAGGAAGGAGTTGAAACAAGCCAGTAACAAATGTCTGTGCCTTCATGTTCTATGTAGAAGCAGTAGGCCTCACTCAGTGGTATCTGGCAATACCTGTTGTTGGCATAACTCATGGTGCTTGATGGGGAATGCTCCTTACACTGAGGTTATGCAAAATGGACTCCATAGACAAATGCTCTCCACAATATCAAAGGAAAATCTGGGGCGGAGCCATCAAGTTTTTGAACAACCCAAAACTGGGAAGGAAGGAATGAACTGTTCTAACATACTCCTCAGCATCTTCTTGTGGTACTAACGGACATGGTTTAGGACTTGGCAGGTCAGGTTGATGGTTGAACTTGATTCTTTCCAATCTAGATGATTCCGTGGTTCTATGATTTTTTGCATCATTGGATAAGATCCTTGCATTCAGGAACATGCTCTCAGTTGTTGCCTGCCATGGACGTGAACCTTCAGAGAGAGGATGCATTGGTGTCCACCTGTCTCATAGAAGCACTGAAAAGTCCTAATGAACTTGTTTGATGCAGGATTTACACTGTGCCCATGCTAACTGTGATGTTCATATCACACATTATCCCAGAAATGAATGTTTACCACTGATGCAGTGGTAAACAAGGGGAAGGCAAACAGGAACACCTCAGGAACTGAGGTATTAATCTACCACATGGAGAAGAATAATACACAGATTGCACCCAGCACTAGATATTATTACAGATACTGCAGTAGCACTTAGCTCTGACTGACACTCTGTTGTGCTAGACTCTGCACACACATGATGAGGCAGTTCAGTGGCCAAACGGAGCCATCTGTGATTGTCACCCTGAATTCGTTTTGCAATCAACAGCCATTTCCAGAGGGTAATTCTTCTTGTCCTAAAGTAACCAGATAAATAAGATGGGATGAATCATATCTTAAAATGCCTATTTTTTTCCATTCTATGAAGTGGGGTTGCTCAGCATTATATGTCTACATGAATTTCTTCACATATATTAGAATTGAATCGCATATTCATCTCCTTTCACAGGTGGTGAAATTGGGTGTGATAGCATTTGTGGTGAGCCACACAATGAATAACTTGCAGATGACTGCTTATCTACATATTTCCAAGGTGCTAAATTCATCCAAGACTGCTTTAGATCTTCCCAAGAATTCTTTACTATCCAGGCATCTCAAAGCAGGCTGCAAGCATAAGAAAACGATGCCTCATCTATGGTCTGGGAACTTGGTACAGAGCCAAAGGGAGATTTTAGTAGAATCATACAATCATTTGAGTTGGAAGGTACCCTTAAAGGTCATTTAGTCCAACTCCCCTGCAGTGAACAGGGATACCTACAACTAGATCAGGTTGTTCAAAGCTATGTCCAGCCTACTTTGAATAACTCCAAAAATGAGACATCCACTGCAACACTGGGCTATCTATTCCAGTGCCTCATCACCCCGACTGGATGCAGGGAAGTTAGACACAGTGTCCTTGAAGGCAGAGACTGAGAGAGACTCATAGAAAAAGCTCTGAGTATTTGTTTCCCAAAGCACAAATTGAGGCTAGGAAATAGGCGTTGGTCATGAGCAGGAATGTGAATTGCTGGATGCCTGCTGGTGCTTTGAGCAAGAGCTTAGAGTAGGCAGTAAGTACTGCTAACATCTGGGCACTTCCCCTGCCTCGCTGGTAAGGCTGAGGCTCCCTTTTATAGCATTCAAGGGACACATTTCACTGAGAAATAGCAATGCTAAGTGCCTGTGTTGCTCCTTCCCAACAAGTCCATTTCAGTGCTGCTTCACAAATGGGTTCCTTTCCAGGCCACACAGGCACTTTAAAATATCCCCAGGCATTCACTTGCTGTCTAAGAAGAAACCCCTACTTCAACCACTAACTCTAAAATCATTGCAACCCAGAGCCCAATTATGTACCAAAACAATCACAGAAGTATCTGCTGTAGTGCAAGGGAATTTGATTTGTGGATAAGACTTTGCATGAGGACAGCCAGTGTGGTACACTATGAGCTCGTCAAAGTAGAATGGAAGAATTGAAAATATTTGCATGACTTTTCATAGGGTTTTCCTGATTAGCTGAGCTAAATTCGAATAGAATCATAGAATCATTACAGTTGGAAAGACTTTTAAGATGATCAAGTCCAACCATCCAACTACCAATACTTGAAGCAGGAGAGGGCTCCCTGAGACTCCTCAGTAAGAAATTTTAATGAATACAGAATTATCCACAGGACATCTTATATCCAAAAATAATTTTCTCTTTATCACTTCTTGTTAGGAAAATTTCGGTTCCAATAGGCTTGCTCAATTATCTTTTTCCCAAAAAGAGGCAGAAGAGAGTTTTCAGCATTCTTTATTCAAATAAAGGGAGAGTCCACTGGGGAATACCCCTGTGGGGTCACTCAAAATACTGGGGGACACAGCCCCTCTTTTATCTCTGTAATCTGTTGCTGCATTTCACCAGGTGAAAGGACGTTTTTCTTGGATTTCACTTATATTGTTTTGGAAATTGCTCATTATGGCCTAATAAACAATGGAAGTTTGCTAAAGGTTGGCCAAAAGTCACTGTGATGAAGCTGATGATAGAAAGATGAGGGAGAAATATGTGGTCCAAAACCACCAGAGGCCCCTACCATGCATGTCCAGAGGAACATTAGCATATATTTAATGAGTCCTTGGAAAAGAATGAATATGTATGCCAATGTACATCTTAACTGTTTAAATGCATAGCCTGAACTCTGAGAGCATTCACTTGATTTGTCAAGTGGCCCAACATGTATCTTGAGGAATAAAGGAATGCCTCTTTCTAACACCACATTGGTGTTAGAGAGTTTTCTTTGGAAATTTCGGATGATAATACATACTTTGGAATCTGAATTCAGAGTCTATTGTTTAGCCCAACCAGAACTATCTTTGTATCCTGTAAAGTCTACAACTCTTTGTTCTGTCCAGCAAAAAAGATTTACACACAGGTGCTAAGTTAGCATCTCCGGCAAGATATGTTTGTTTAACCAGATCCTTGTGACTGAAACTCTTCTTTTCAGCTTTTTCTTTATCTTGTTCTGTAGGGACCCCCTATCCTTTCTTTGCTCTTTCCAAATTTCAATTTATTTTGCAAGGATACCTTATCCTTGTTTTTCCTTTGCTTCCTAATAAGACCATATGCAATCTATGCTCAGACTTGGCTATCAGTGGAAAAAGAAGCACCTCCACCAACAGCTATGGCTTGCTGTCTCTCAATGCCCATTTCAAAAATCTGCATTCTGTCTGAAAAGTCCAGAAAAGTGTCAAAACACAGTGCTGTGTCCAACCCTTTGCAAATCAGCTACTGAATTACAGTTCTTTTTCATCTTCATTTCAGAGCCTATGGAATTTCTGTGCTGTGCTTAGAGTCTGAGACTTACTGTACAGCAAGAAAAAAATATCACATCAAAATTATCATTCCCTTTGGCAAGTAATTGTATTATAGATGCATGAGGTGAGCTCTAAAATCTCTTTCCATTTACTTCTCTATCTTCCTCCTACTGCAGATTTATCCTGTGCTCACTCATAATGAATTCTGCTGTTTCATGGAGATGACCCATGCTGGGCTGCATGGAATGGTGATGTCTGTTTGGATTACCTTTGGGAATGTGCTAATGAACGGTGGCAGGGCTGTTACCGAGGCAGTAGCTCTGGGGAAGAATTGCATTTCAGCTGAGCACACCTGGGATGCCCACGCCTGACAGTGATCTCATTATGCAATTAAAAAGCAAAGTTCAGAAAGTGTTAAGCCACACAGTGCTCTGTCTGTGAAGCATTGAGAAGAGCCTCTTTCACATCTCATTTATTGTGGTAGGAATACAGCTCAGGAGCGACATCCTTTTTTGCTTTTCTGTGTTTTCTCATTAGAAACAAGATGCACAGAAGCAAGTCCTACTCTACGTACAACTTCACTTTAACTTGTCACAGGAGGCATTGGCAATTATTTATGATTAAAGTGGACTTAAATTAAATGGGTCCTCTGGACAACAGAGAGTGCTAGTATTATAGAATCATATAACTGTTTGAGTTGGAAGGAACCTTTAAAGGTCATCTACTCCAACTCCTCTGCAGTGAACAGAAACACCTACACCTAGATAGGTGCTCAGAGCCCTGTCCACCCTGACTTTAAATGTCTCCAGGCATGGGGCATCCACTACTTCTCTAGTCAACCTGTTCCACTGCCTCACTGCTTTTATTGTAAAAACCTTTTTCTTTATATTCAAATACCTAAATTGCTTCTCTTTAAGTGTGGAAACATTTCCCCTTGTCCTATAAGAATAAACGCTGCTCAACTATCTGTCCCTTTCTTATAGCCCCCCTATAGATGCTGGAGGGATAATATAGCTCAGTGAGGAGGGAGATTCTTCCTTCACTGCATAAACCAGATCTAAATCCAGGACATGAAAGCCAAGGATAGATACAAGCAAACTAAAAATACTGTACCAAGATAGGCTAACATAGGCTACTGGGATAAGTAAAAGTGAAAATTGATTGGCTCAGGTCTTTCTGAAAAGTCTGGGAGCATTTCACATCTGCATTATTACAGAAGAACTCTCTGTTGGTCAGACAGAAGAGTTGTTGGGAAAATTTAATAACCTGTCTCATGAAGTAGGTCAGGCCAGAGTTTGCAAAAGTTAGCAGAGGCTGTAATGAATTCAGCAAGTGTTTTCTAGCTTTACAGTCTCCTCAGACTGGATAAAAATGGTTCATGTCTGAAGCCTATGATATGTAATGACATTTTGAATGAACTGTTTCAAAATGACCTTGCACATTTCCAAGACCTGTTCTGGTGCAAATGAGTAAAAGTCCTCTCTTCCTTCACTGAAGTCAAATCCACTTTTTCTCCTGTATTTCTCATCTGTTTCCTTTTCATTATGACATTTAAACAATACCTTGATTCAGTCTTAGAGAGGACGACTATACTTTTATTGAATTTTACAGCAGAGGAGAGTTTTGGCTGTGTATTTTCATACTTACAAGGGCTGTCCTAAAAGTAATGCCTCCTATTTTATTATGTCAGCCAATGAAATCAGAGGCAGATGTTGATAGTATTGCAGTAGAGTTTGAACATTCCTGCCAGTATTCCATTCAATTTTGTTGCTATGTGACAAGTGGCCCCAGAGGGGCAGTCTGGCAGAATTATACCTGACATGGAAGTAAGTATGAAGCAAAGGCATGGAATTGAATGAATTCCTCCACGTGGAAAATAATTGCACCCATTGATATTAACTGACTCTGCATCTTTATGGAGACCAAACAGTAGATGTGAGCACAATTAGGCAGTGGGTTGTGTATTTCAGCAGTGGTGACAGTGGTTCACCTCCACTGATGCAGATTTTTGTAAGTGCAGTATGGAGGTTTTTGATCACAACTAGAGAAAATGTATAGATAACGGTGGTGACTATGTTGAAAAATAGTGTTTTGTAGCTGAGGATTTCCTTTATCAAATAGTGTCATTGTGCTCCTTCTATCTTTTGCAGCTTTCATGGAAATAAACAGGAGGCACTACTTTTGGAGCAGTCTACATAAATATTTTGTTACAGCCAGTGGACACAAAAGAGTTCATTCAGTTGTCTAATACCATTCAAAATACCTAAAAGATATTGTTGTACTGTTTGACCAGTTAGAATCATACAATCATTAAGGTTGGAAAAGACCTCCAAGATGTCCAACCATTCACCTGTCACCAATGTTGTACACATTTCTAAAACACCTCCAGGATTAGTGCCACAACCACCTCCCTTTGCAACCCATTCCAGTGCCTGACTGCTCTTTTGGAGAATAATTTTTTCCTAATGTCCAACCTGAACATCCATCCCCTGGTGCAACCTGAGGCCATTCCTTCTCATCCTATTGCTGTTACCTGGGAGAAGAAACCAACTCCCACTTCATTACAATCTCCTTTAATACAGTTGTAGAGAGTGATAAGGTCTCTCCTGAGCCTCCTCTTCTCCAGACTAAACAATCCCTCAGCTCAGCTGCTCCTCATAAGACTTGTGCTCCAGTCCCCTCGCCTGCTTTGATGTCCTTCTCTGGACACAGAATCACAGAATGGCCAGGGTTGGAAGGGACCTCAAGGATCATGAATCTCCAACCCCCTGCCACATGCAGGGCCAACAACCTCCCCATTTAATACTAGACTAGGCTGTCTAGGACTCCATCCAATCTGACCTTGAACACCTCCAGGGACGGGGCATCCACAAACTCTCTGGGCAGCCTGTTCCAGCACCTCACCACTCTCTCTGTAAAGAACTTCCCCCTGACATCCAACCTAAATCTTCCCTTCCTCAACTTAAAATCATTTCCCTTATGGTTCATATTCCAGAGCCTCAGTGTCTTCCTTGTAGTGATGGGTCCCAAACTGAGCACAGTACTCAAGGTGTGGCCCCACCAGAGCTGAATACAGGGATTGCATCTACCTGTCAAAAGTCCATGGACAACAACTAAGGTGACTCCCCAGAGTCAGCACAGAATATTTTTTGCAAGGAAAATCATAGCTAAGAAGCTATCCTATATAACTACTGGCTGATCTCACCTGAATTCCTCAGCATGGAGAAAAAAATCTTATATGAAGAGTTATTTGCAGTGAGATAACATCATATAACATAAAAGCAATAATTTTATAGTTTTAATTAGTTTTAATTATAGTTGACTTATAACCATAACTAATCTTCTAGTAAGTTTACTTGTTAGAATAGGCATGAAATGCTAGAATGTTATGTGGCAGACAAAAGCAGTCAAACCATTTTTTAGGAAGGAAAGTTTAAATTCCATGTTGGAAACAGAATGCACACTGTTTTGTTATATTTTTCTTCTGGGAACTGACAAATTTATGAAGGCTGCAATAATAATAATTTGCTGTACTGACTTTTCTTTTATCAAACTGAACCTATCTTTCCTTATGCATAACATGCCAGCTGGAAGTGTGTGTTGGGTACTGACATACAAATTATTAGCACATATTTTGTTTCCTTGAGTGCCTATATCAAGCCTGGAACATAGTGTACTATTCCTGTTCACATTTTTCTCACCAGTGCACTTTCATGTTGACTATTCTTCCTCCTCAAGGATGACACGTGATAGAGATTCCAAGGCCAGATTCTCTTTTTGAATACAAACCTTACTCCTAAACACATTTTTATGAAATTTACCCTAAACCAACCAAAGAAAAACTACAAATAAAACAAAACAAAAACACCAAATAACAATTACTTAGGTGTGCATATCAAAATATTGTGATTTGACATTAAGCACCTTATCATTATTATTTATCTTATATATCTTATATTATCTTTCACAGCCTCATTACCCTTCTTTGGACACATTTCAGGACCTGAAAGGAGACAACTTCTCTCTCTCTGCTTTGTTTTGGCTTCTCCAGTATCTGCTGATGAACAGCTCTAAAGGGAACAGGGAAAACAATTAGAGTTTCTAGGACTGGTATAAGAACTCCTTTCACCCCCACCAGAAATGGCATCCTGGTCTTTTCTGTTCCCCTTTTCCTGCCTTCCCTATTCCAAGCGCACCTACACAATTAATTCAGAGATGCTTCTTCACTGATACAGCTGAATTAATGTCACCTGCTTTCCCCTTAATCATTCTGATAAGCTCCATCTGTCCCAGAGAGAGGGAGGGAAGAGTTTTACAGTGCAACGATGGACTGCTGGATCCATCTGAGAAAGAAAAGTAGAAAAAGGTAACACATACAAAAAAAAAAAAGGACAAGAGAAGAGTTAAGTATGGATCAGTCACTATGTTGGGTACCACAGACAAGCTGGGTAATATATTACTGACTGATGCTCTGTCTTTGCATGAGACCGTTAATTATGACTATTTCCTGGCTTGAATTATTTTTAAAGGCTGCAGTAGGCAGGCAGTATTTGTAAGGGAAAGTATTCAAGCTTCACATATGTCAGGCAGAGAGAACAGAGAGAGTTGGGAACAGGCAGCAGACGGTGAGCTTCAAAGGAACAGACAAATAAAAGCCCCCTAGAGCAAAGAATACCTCAGAGACAAAATGAGAAGCCTACAGCCTGCGATACTATTCAGGAAGATTTTATTAGTAGACTGTAAAAATCCAACCAAGAGAATTGAGCTGTGTTGTTTTAAAGAGTTGTGGCAGAGAGTCTCAGACTATGCCAGGAAATTCTAAATCCTTGCTGAACCTAAGTCTTTGCCATAGAATCCTAGAATCATGCTTTGGCAGGGGGGTTGGACTCAATGATCTCTGCAGGTCCCTTCCAACCCCTACAATTCTGTGATTCTGTGATTAAGGTTGGAAAAGATTGCTAAGATCATCTAGTCCATTGGTTGACCCATCACCACCGTGCCCACTAAACCATGTCTCCTGTTGCAGCCACAACAATATTAGTTTTATAAGGTAAGGACCACATCTGTTCATTCTAGATAAGCAATCTCATAGACTGAAAGTGTGATGCTTGCAGTCCCTTTCCACTTTGTGGTCCCCCTCTAGCCAGGCTTGGCTATCAGGTATGAATGATTCAAAATCATGGAATGTCTCCTGTTTTGGTTACTCACATGCCACGTATAATTATTGGCATGAACTGTCAAATCTTCACCAACTGAGCCAAAGACTGAGGAACCAGTCATATATACCTGTCGAAAGAACATGAAGTCATGAGATCTGTAAAAACTCAAGGCATCATTGCACGTATTATAGAAATACTTGGAAACTTACCAGAACTAGAGGCTGCCTACCAACCAATGTCATGTATCTATGCATATGTATACATATCTATATATAAGAATATATAAATTGAACATGCTGTATATATACAGAGATATGTATATATCTATATATATATTTACATGCAGAAACTCATGAATAGATGAAGGCAGGAGAATAAGTGAGAGTGGTTTGTTTGTCGAGGGAATGATTTTAGGAATGAGATTTCTTTCATCCAGGTTTAACTGCTGAAAACCTGATAACCTAAGGCTCAGATTGGATATTTGGAAAAATTTCTTCACAGAAAGACTGCTGAGGCATTAGAACAGGCTGCCTAGGGAGGTAGTGGAGTCACCATCCCTGGAGGTGTTCAATCACAGAATCACAGAATCACACAATGGCTAGGGCTGGAAGGGACCTCAAGGATCATGAATCTCCAACCCCCCTGCCACAGGCAGGGCCACCAACCTCCTCATTTAATGCTAGACCAGGCTGCCCAGGGCCCCATCCAATCTGACCTTGAACATTTCCAGGGTCGGGGCATCCACAACCTCTCTGGGCAAAGAAGTGTGGAGATGTGGCACTGAAGAATGTGGTTTAGTGAGCACGATGGGGATGGGTTGATAGTTGTACCAGATGATCCCAGTCGTCTTTTCCAACTTTAATGATTTTATGTTTCTATGAAAAGTCACTGAGTCTTTAGGCAGCACAATAGTTTAGGAGAAAACGTCCTTTGGAGATGGCTTTTCCTTCTCTGTATTTCAGGGAGGAAACCTAGATGATTACTTTTGTATTAGGTGGTTAAATTCTCCAAGATTCTCCAAGATCTGAAAACACCTCAATGGTACAATTTTGAGTAATTTCAAGTGTTCCTAAGTAACTTCTTAACAGTTACGTTGATTCATCTCCTGTAGCCAGCACACCCATATCTCTACTATATCTCAGCTGAGTCTTGGGTTGTTATAGAATCATAGAACCACAGAATCACAGAATCATAGAATGGCTTGGGTTGAAGGGATACCAAGGATCAAGTTCCAGTCCTCCTGCCACAGACAGGGCTGCTAGCCAACAAATCTGGTACTAGACCAGGTTGCCCAGGGCCCCATCCAACCTGGTCTTGAACACCTTCAGGGATGGGGCATCCACAACCTCTCTGGGCAGCCTGTTCCAGCACCTCACCATTCTCTCTGTGCAGAACTTTCCCCTGGCACTCTATCTAAACTTTTCCTCCTTGAGCTTAAGACCATTCCCCCTTGTCCTATCACTATCTACTCGAGTAAAATGTTTATTCCCCTCCTGTTTATAATCCCTTTTTAAATAATGCAAGGCTGCAACATGGTCTCCTCGCAGTCTTCTCCAGGCTGAACAAGCCCTGCTCCCTCAGTCTGTCTCCGTAGGGGAAGTGCTCCAGGCCTCTGATCATCTTCGTCAACCCATCCCCACCATGCCTACTAAACCTGTCTGACACCTATAACAATGTAATCACCTCTTCTATAGAGATCTGAACAAGTGCAGCCTTGAGCCAAAGCTTGTTTCATGCACTGTGAATCTTTTTATTGCTATGTTTATGGTCCTGGAATTCATTGGAGCAGAGAGTGAATGTGTAGAGACCTTTTCTTTCCCTTAGCCCCTGTGTACATCCAGGCTGAGAGAAGTGGGGAAGAGCAGGAATACCATATACTCCACCTGAATGCAAGCAGTTCAGCTACTAAGCAGTGCATTTATTGAATGAAGAAGAAAGGCAGAGAGCAGTCCAGCATCTCTCTTTATTATTCTCATTCTGCATCCTGACTCAGAGACTCCATCACATGACAACAGCATCAATGTGGGAAACACCACTTATGTGCAAGCAAGTGAAAAGAGCTCCAGATTTGTTTGCTTGTTTAAATAAAATACTCTATGGGTATTTCCCCTTTTAAAATTCTGGTTTTATTTTTCTTTCCTCTCATCGCTTAGTACCTGAGAGCCTAATTTCTAAAGAAGTTAATGGTAAGGGAGTACTCAACCTGCAGATGCCAAGGAAGCAATCTCCTTAGCAACAGCAGCCATGGAAGCAATCAGATCTAATTAGTTCCTCAACTCATTCATGTCCATTGCATTCCCAGCAGCGTCCTGCCTGAGGAATGAGTTGGCCTTTATATTATTTTAAGTGGCCTGGGGTATATAGATAATTCCCTTGTGATCATCTGATCTCACTCCTATCAGATGTCTTCCCACTTCATTGTTCAGTGAAAATCTAGCTTCAGTGTTCACAAAAAGAGTCAAAGCAAAGTTATAGAAAGAAAAATCATTCTTGAATTATGCAGAGAATAGATGCAGTTGGAAGCTGGGGAAGTTTCTTCTGCGGTGGTCCTCTGCAGTGATATAAAACCCACAGTGAAATTCACCCTTAAAGAGATGGAAACTTACTCTCTGAGGTCCATTTTTATCTCTAAAAGGACATTAGCTATGGCAAGAAAATAATTTGCTTGTAAGTCATGGTCATGTACTATCCAAAGCCAGAGCTGATGCTCCCAGATGTTCTGGCAGTAAGCTGCAGACCTGTGAGAGCTGAAGAAAGTGTGATGTCTCCACCACTAGAAGAGCTTTTACAATGATGTAAAACATGACTGTGTGCAATTCACACACAGCAGCAGATTATGTTCTCCTGAATCAAGTGGGCAACACGATTCTTTATGGCTGTGAGACCCCCCCACTGACTGAAGCAGATGTTCCCAGGCTTTGAAGTTCCTAAGGAAAAACATCTGGCACTGATTCCTCTTGCAGAGGACAACACAGCAAATGAGTAAGTAGCCACCTTTCTTCTCATTGCATGGGATGAGCTACAGGAAAGCCATTGCCATGTTTGAGCAGGAGATGCGTCGTGACTCATTGTGTGCTCCCTGTGTTTCCAGGTCCAGGGAGTAGCAAGATTCATACTCAAAGTCATTCTTGACATTTCCTGCTGAAACCCTTATTAAAACCCCTGCTGCAATCCTTATTAAACCACTACCCCAGGACTTGACAGCTCCTGCTTGACTTGTAATATATTTAGGCAGGGACTCACTGAGTCTGTGAGGGCCAGAGCCAAGGTTCCTAGGAGACAGTCCCCTCTGTCTTCACTGAGTGAATGTCAGAACTATGTCATGATGCATTTTATATAGCAAGTTTGTTATGTCTGATGCTTGGACCTTCACTGTACCCATTTCATGGCCCCTTGGCTCTGCGCTGTCCCTTCCCACGTATTTACTGTTGTACAGTACAGAGTTGTATAATTAGAAGCTGTAACTCTAATCTTTCAACTTCATGCATGCCAAGCATTATTTCAGCCAATGCCAATGCAGACCAAGCATTATTTCAGCCAATGCCAATGCAGGCCAAGCATTATTTCAGATTCCAGATTCCACAAGGGCAGACACAGAACTTCTTCCACTTATGAATCCATCCATTCACCTCCTTAGATACAGTCAGGAGGATGAATAACTCACCAATTCTTTTCCTTTAACCCAAGAACAAGGAGCACAGCAACAAAAATGAAAGGGAAACCACATACCTATTGATCTGCTCTGAATGGCTTAGTCTGAAGCATCCTCTCTGCTTGTATCTCCATTCATAAATCATAGCACCATAAAATCAAAGTATCGTTAAGGTTGGAAAAGGCCACTAAGACCATCTAGTCTAATTGTCAATCCATCCCCACCATGCCCACTTAACCGTGTTCCTCAGCACCACGTGTACCCTTTTCTTGAACACCTCCAGGGATGGTTACTCCACCAACAACCTGGGCAGCCTGTTTTAATGAATTACTACCCTTTCAGAGAAGAAATGTTTCCTGATATCCAACCTTAACTTCCCCCAGTGCATCTTGAGGCCATTACCTCCCATCCTGTCGCTGTTACATGGGAAAAGAAGCTGACCCCCACTTTGCTACAGCCTCCTTTCAGGGAGTCATAGAGAGTGAAATCCATTCTGGAATGCTGCAAATCTGCCTTATATCCTGACATTCTCTATGGAAACTCATTAGATCGATTTTCCACCAGCATCAAAAGTTTAGTCATTGATAACATGGTAGCAAAGAAGTAGAACTAGTTAAAGGTTATAGTTCCTTGACTAATGTTAGAGGGTACAGAAAAGGTGAAGCAGGCCTGGGAAAATTAAATCATTTTGTGTTTTTTTTTCTAGAACTACAGCAGTATAAATACCTTGAGCAAATGTAAACTGTCGGGATGGGAATCTATGCAGAATGCTTCTCTGTAGTCACCATCACCTCTGTCTCGTTTCCATAGAGATTTGGGTCCCTGCTTCCAGTAGCAAAAATCCTGATTGACACTTTCTACCTTCTGAGATGCGGAGCCTCAGCAACACAGAAATGAGCTCAGAATGCTTATGAATGCCTTGTGACAGAGGACTGAGTTTTTCAGGATTCCCTTATTTTATTTATATATATTTTTAAAGTAGTTATTATTATTTTATTATTAAGTTTCTTCCAAGCCATGGGAAAGGCACTGGCTTGATTGTTTTGGAGTCTGTGATTGCAGCTTTATTTCAGCAACCAGATAAAAACACAGGAAAATGGCTGTTCTGCACTCTGAACACTAGGGAAAAAAAAAAAAAAAAAAGGTTGAGTGGGAAGAAAAAAACCACAAAGGTGCTTGATTGCTTCTGATGATCAGAATTGCAAGGGAATACAAGTTCACGAGTTGTGGGTACTCTTGGAAAGCTTTTCCACAAAAGCAGAAAAAGGTGATTTCCCAAAGTCACAACAGTGTACAAGGGACCAGCCAAGGTGATGTTATTCTCTACCCTGAATGCATTGCAGGGTTTAGGATTAATTAGTGCCATTGGGTGAAATCATTTCTCTCTTGGATGGCAAACGAGCCTAGCTCTGGTCTCATTGCCCTGGTGTGGTGCTGGTTTTGGACATTCAACACTATGTCCAGCCTCTGAAAAGACATCATTGGGCAGCACGGGTGGGTAAAATGGAAAATTCTTTATTTTAACAAGGTAGATTCTTCCTGTTTGTTTTTGTTGCTTCCAAATCCTGTTTCACACTGTATGTTTACAGCAAAAACAATTCTACTCTTGTGCCAGAATTGTTGGCAGACAGTGATTTCTGCTGATATAGGTAACAATTAACCCAATTTCGCTGTGGCTAGTTCCAGGTGAAACAGCTTTGATGATGTGCTTCTGTTCTGCAGAGATTTTTTGTGGTCTCTGCTAAGTCATCTAGCTTGGCCCAGTGCCTGTTGAAAGGTCCCACTCCCTTTAACTACTATGATTTAAAGTAACAACAACAAAAAAAATTAGTGAAACTTGGCAGGAAAAAATAAAGTGCATTTTTTCATGATCTTGATGTGTGACATATACTACAGAATGACATTTGCCAGCTGTTCAAATCTGATATCCTGTATAAAAAGCCTACAAAAAATTATTTCTCTGGGTTTTTAAGAAAATTGTATGCTATTCCATGTGCCTGACTTTGTATCTTGTAAAATTGCATCAGTCTGTGTGTGCTTGCTGATCAAAGGTCTATTCTGTATGGAATTTGTCATATCTGTGATGCTCTAGATGCTCTGTGCAAAGCAGAACCTGAGAAGATTTTTGTGCTGTTGTCATAGAAAGGCAACCACGAGTCTGTCTGTTGGTGGGAAAGAGGAAGAGAAGGTACTGATATGGTCCAATGTGATGTGGACAAACCTCATAAAGATCAAGAAATGTTCCCCTGCCAATGGGAAGTGAGCCACAGTGCATTAAGATAAACTTAATTCTGAACAATGCGAGTGATATCTCGGAGGGGATTCTACATGAATAAGAGATGTCTGTAATCATTATTTAATTTCTGCCTTTACTTGCTTTCACTCTTAGACATTTTGCAAACCACTCTCTCCACTTTAGTACCACTACCTTCCAAGGAAAAACAGGAGGATACCATATCCCAGGTGTCCTCACTGGGACAGTGTGTTTTTGGGATGTGACACTGACTGCAAATGAGCCAGTTTTTCTCATTAGGTCTAGGAGCCATTGGGGACCTGAGAGATCTGTGGAGCTATGGGGATCAGGGCAGAAGTGTGGCTGCTTTAGGTTGTGAAAGCCCATGAGTCAGTTAGCTAAGTGAATGGGGAGGGAATGACCCCAAGATTTCTTCTTCCTGGTACATAAAGTCCATGCCACTCTCATCAAAGGAGTGCTAAGAGAACCGTTGTGCTATCTAGAAAGTCTGCTTTGGGATTACCCTCTCCTCATCAGTTTTCCAGGACCAGACACTCTATACAGTATGAAAAGACCTGCATAGTCCTTCTGAAACTCCAAAGAGGACTTATGGGCAATATGTAACTGTGAAACCAAGGTTGAGAAGGGTTATTTTAGTAACTATTGTGCTCGACTTCCCTGAGGGCTCTTTTACACTATTGTCATATTCTTGACCTCAGCATGGCTAGTGAGAGCACCTGGATGGAATGCTAGAGTGACATCATTAGTAGAGAAGAGCAAGTGATGTCATCTACCTGGACTTCTGCAAGGCCTTTGATATGGTCCCACATCACATCCTTATCTCTAAGTTGGAGAAATAGGGATTTGAAGAGTGGATTAGCCAATGGATAAAGAATTGATCAGAAGGTCACAACCAGAGCATCGTGGATAGTGGCTCCATGTCCAGATAGATGCTGGTCATGAGTGGTTTCCTCCAGGGGTCAATCTTGGGACCACTGTTCTTCAGCATCTTTATCTGTGACCTAGATTGCAGAATTGATCTCAGTTTGCTGATGACACTAACCTGATTAATACAGTAGATGGAAGGAATTCTATCCAAATGCACCTGGGCAGGTTTGAAAACTGGGCTCACATGAACATAATAAAGTTGAATAAGGCCAATTACAAGGTATTGCACTTGGGTTGAGGCAATCCCAGAGTCAGTAGTGTGCACTTGGGGTCTGGAAGGCCAACTGTATCCTAGGCTGCATGAGAAGAGGGGTGGCAGCAATGATAGAGAGGGGATTGTCCCCCTCAACTCTACCCTTGAGAGACCTCATCTGGAGTACTGCATCCAAGCTTGGGGTCCCTAGCACGAGAAGGATATGGATACAAAGAGGGATCATTCATCAGCTGTGTTGGGGAAATGACTTTACTTGGGGTAAGGATTTCACACTGCTTCTAGGATCTTTAGAAAATTCTGCCTCATTGAGGTGTGCAGCATAGAACCACGCAGCAGGCGTGAGAGAAACAATGGAGGTCTTGTAAGTTCAACAGTAAGTTCAAATAAGGAGTGCATAAAATGGAGAAAGTTGATTTCAGAGGAGAAATCTTCCAAGTGAGGTAATGGATGAAGTCAGGGATGAAAAAACAAACAGCATATGCCTATAACAAAACCCATGTCATTATGAGTGTTCTAACCTTTCTCTTTCTATTTTTCTCATTCTTTTGTAATTTTTCAGTTTGAAATCAGGTTTTAAGTAGTGCTGTTTAGAAACAAAAAGTCAGAAAGGTTTATTTTTGAAAAAGATGATGCTATTCCTTTAGGGGGAAAAAAAAAAAAGGAATCGAAAGCAATCATGCTTATTCCAACAAGTGAATCTATAAGATTCAGGACTTAATGAGGTCTGATTTTCTATGCACTTCAGGCTTTTGTTTGTGTTCTTTTATATGTCATATTGCCTGTGCCCATGTAAAAGCAATGGAACAACTGTCTTCTATTCAGCAAATCTATTTAAGAAACATACAGAATCACAGAATAGAATTATAGAGTCATTAAAGTTGGAAAAGGCCACTAAGACCATCTAGTCCAACCATCAAACTATCACCACCACGGCCAATAACCCATGTCCCTCAGTGCCACAAATATAGGAATTTACTGACTTTGGAAACTTCTGTGTGATGCAAGCTCACGGGTTGAAAGGTATTAAACTTGCAAAGGGAAAGATGGAAAGACACATTTACACTGCACAATCAGTTTCAGAAATGTAGCCTAAAAAGTAATAAAAATGGTTGTCTCCTGATTAATTATCATTTGCTTTTTTTTCATCTGAAACTGTTGCTGAATTTAACCCAATTTTGCACCTAGCAATCCACCTTTCTGTTTTTCATTATTAGATATTGGTTACAGAGAGCATGTAACCTGCCTTTAATGCCTGCTTGTAGTAGCTGTGGGAATAGCTCTAAAATAATGTCCAACTGCATGATCACAGTGAGTGCCTAGAGCTTCAGATCATCATATTGACATGGAAAGTGGAGCCATTATAGCAGATTGTGTCAATAAGAAAAATTTCACAGCCTCCCTAATTACACGTTGCTTTGTTGGAAAAAAAAGTGGCTCTAGGGAAGCAGTTATGCTGTGCATAAACATACATCTGCTAGAGGAGTCAGTAAATGTGATTTACATGACTGACCAGTGCAAGCACTTTCATTAAAAAAAAAAAAAAAAAAAAAAAGAGAGAGAGAGAGAGAGAGAGAGAGAGAGAAAGGGAAAAAAAGGGGAGAACATGACTTAAATGAGAAAATTAAAGAGCTCATTATTATAGCTCTGATGGTGAGTAGGGAAAAAAAAAAAAGGAAGAAAAGCTGAAAAACAAAAGGGAGAAGAGAGGAGAGGAGAGGAGAGGAGAGGAGAGGAGAGGAGAGGAGAGGAGAGGAGAGGAGAGGAGAGGAGAGGAGAGGAGAGGAGAGGAGAGGAGAGGAGAGGAGAGGAGAGGAGAGGAGAGGAGAGGAGAGGAGAGGAGAGGAGAGGAGAGGAGAGGAGAGGAGAGGAGAGGAGAGGAGAGGAGAGGAGAGGAGAGGAGAGGAGAGGAGAGGAGAGGAGAGGAGAGGAGGGGAGAGGAGGGGAGGGGAGGGGAGGGGAGGGGAGGGGAGGGGAGGGGAGGGGAGGGGAGGGGAGGGGAGGGGAGGGGAGGGGAGGGGAGGGGAGGGGAGGGGAGGGGAGGGGAGGGGAGGGGAGGGGAGGGGAGGGGAGGGGAGGGGAGGGGAGGGGAGGGGAGGGGAGGGGAGGGGAGGGAAGGGAAGGGAAGGGAAGGGAAGGGAAGGGAAGGGAAGGGAAGGGAAGGGAAGGGAAGGGAAGGGAAGGGAAGGGAAGGGAAGGGAAGGGAAGGGAAGGGAAGGGAAGGGAAGGGAAGGGAAGGGAAGGGAAGGGAAGGGAAGGGAAGGGAAGGGAAGGGAAGGGAAGGGAAGGGAAGGGAAGGGAAGGGAAGGGAAGGGAAGGGAAGGGAAGGGAAGGGAAAGACATCAAATATGCATGAATCAATGACTTCTTATCAGTTCTGTATGTGTGTAACTTCACATTCATTCTCAATCAGTGAGTTGAGAATTTCTGAGTATCTCTTTATGCCCCAGTAAACACAGAGTGTGGGGTGTTCCTACTTCGATTTTGGAGAGGATTTCCACTAGTTTGAGGCAGGGCTGGGCTAAATCTGTTTCAGGTGACTCCCTGCTGATCAATCCAGGAGCATTGATAAGAGATTTCTTCAGTAAAAGAAGGTGTGTGTTCAGCGAATCTCTAGAGATTTTAAGCTGGAGATGGCAGAAAGAAAGTAAACAATTATTGGATTTGAATCCAGAAAGATCTGCAACAAAATTCATCTGGTACTGTCAGACATTCCCCACTATCATCCACCTTTCTCACCTCCTTTTGCAGGATACTTCCATCTCTTCCAAATTCTTCCACTGCATGTTGGTCATCAGCCCTCCATACTACATTGCATTGTCCTTGATTCTCCCTTCTTGCCCTTAGACATCCTCCTCCAAAACAATCATATATCTCATATTGCTGAAGCTGTGGGAGTGTGCCAGGTGAGGATGAAGGATAACAAGAATGATTTTTCTCTTTTCTAGCAGTTTTTTAGTTTTAATTCCCACAGTGCACAGTGGAGTTCTGCCCCCCTCTACTGGAAGAGCTCAGCATCTCCAGCCGAACTGCTCCTGGCTTTTACTCTGTGAGACGTGGCATTGGTCCTTGCAGTAGATCCAGCCTTTTGGCTATGTCCATGGACTGTGCAAAGTCTAACTTTCTTCTCCTACCCAGCATCCTCCAATACTCTCCCAGCATGGGATGACTTTGTCTATACCCTGTTGTTGGTCTGACATCTCAATGGCTGTTTTTCATCTCTTTTCTATTGTTGGGAGCACAAAGGTGGAGCTTAAGCTGTGGACCTAAATTACATCTTCAGACTTTCATGGAATCATAGAATCTCTGATTTGGAAGGGACAGATCAGAATCATTGAGTCCAACTTGTAATTCTACATAGGACCACTCAAAATTGAAACTATGTCTGAGAGCATTGTTCAAATGCTCCTCAAACTCCAGCAGTGTGGGGATGTGACCACTTCCATTTCTCACACTTGAGTTTGTGGTTGAATGATCTGTAAACAGCAGAAGACATAAAGGTTATTGGTTGGCATCTAGGGATCTTTGGCCATCAGACCACGTCCTGCCTTTCCACCAAAGGGAGTACCAGGGAGATGCATTTGCCAGTGTCCCATGGGATGAAGGTCTTTGGGACCAGATCTTTGAACTTAGCCTATTGCAGAAATATGTTTAAAGCTCTCTGAGCTGTTTCCCCTGACATGTTCCCTTCCCTCAGTCCTGATGACTTGGAAGTATTTTGTAGGTTATGAACCCAGAGAATGAAGAACATCTCCATTGTAAAGGAATACATCAAGTAGCAAAGCACAGCTCCTGGATCTCTGTGCTGTTGAGCGCTGGCAATTCTGACTGCTGCAGTCATTTCAAATATCAGGTAGAGTTAACTCAGGCCTAGCAACCTCTTTAAGTTGTCCTGACTTGCCTCAGCTCATCCATGCAAATTACCTCTCAGTCGTGGGTAGATGTGATTGCTTTCTGTTTCAGTCAACTTTCTCTGTGCTGTACGCAAAAAGAGCCTGCACAATCCACAGTCCCATGTCTCCCAGACTCCTGGGCCACGTGTGACTCAAGATGAGAGGCTAAATAAAACAATTAAATCACCTCTTTTTCCACATCTAAACCCTCTTCTCAAAAAGCCCAGTACATTCAATTTTTATGTCAACTATCGAGTAAGATTTATGACTCCAGTAAGCCCAGATGACTGACAAGACTAAATTTTCAGAAGGCAATAAATACTTGAGTGTCCCAGGAACCAAAGAAGAAAGATAAGAAAACAAGGCAGAAAGCATTTGAAGCAGATATTTCAAAGTTTTATTGTATAAATCTACAAAAGGCTTTGCTACAATAGCAAATAAAGTGTAGCACTATTCTATTGACAGGTTCTAGTGGCTTGGTGTGATCTTGTAACTCCAACATAACATGTGAGGAATATGCTGTCTGATACAGTCAGATCTAGGACAAGTGATGTCGGCTTACAAAGACCTTTGGCTTCAACCCCTATAACCTGCAGTGATTCAGTGTGTTTGCCTTTTGTACAAGGTTGTTTGAATTAATAATATTTCTAGTAAAAATAAAACTCTAAGGTAGTTTTGTCAGAATCAAATGTAAAATTGCCTAAGGAACAAAAATCCAGTAATTGAAATTTGCTAAAGTTTCACAGGCACAACACATACACACTTCTTCATTCACATGACTTTGCCCCAGCAAAACAAACTACCAGTCCTTTCTGGAGAAACTGGTAATATAAACCAGGGTGCTACAAGTAAAGCTCCAGTCAGCTAGGAGCAATAACTGAAATAAAATCAGCCAAGGATATTTACTTGTGCACATTCCACAAAGTCAGTTCAAAATGTATAAAGCTCAGGACCAAATCAAGTAGCACAGGCAGGCTAATTCATTGGAAAGTCTATGGATACAGAAAATGCTTACTGAGGCAGTTAGATCCCTTGAAAAGGACTGTAGAAATTAAGCACCTCAAAATCAAACTTCATATTGACCTTGGGATGATGCCTACCAAGTTGGCATCAACTTTTACATGTTTTCACGTAATTTTCTAGTCCTGGACATTTTTGTTGAGCAATGTTGGAATGTACATTAAGTTCAATTGGCTTAGTTTAAACACAACAGAACAACTCAGAATTTGGTTAAGTAGGTTTGTTGGCTCTAAACACACACACTCACACTGACACGCACACACGCATACCCAGGACAGTTGGCTCTGGAAGAGAGAGGAACCAACTGGATCCTTTCAAATGAGATGTGAACCAAAACTGTCTTGCAAAAAAGGCTTGGTTCAATTCACATACTGTCTTTCATGCACCTTTTGCACTCCCTGGGTCTGGATGGAAGCAGCCACACCAAAGCCAACTCAAGAACCCTGGTTCTTGCAGTAACTCTGGCCCATGCAGATCCAGGAAGTGCCTGCTGTCTCATAAGAGTGTCCCTTTTGGCAAGACAGCTGGTCCTGTTGTGCAAACTCAAGCAGTTCAGACAAGCATCTGAACCCCAGGATGCTTCTCCGAACCCCCAGAGCTGTTTGAGGTTTGAAAACTGATACCCGCATGAAATGAAGCGACCCTCAACTCAGGAAAAATGAGTCACAGCCTTGAGAGCATGAAGGGTTCGTAGCCTTTGTAGGGTCATTCATTTGGCAAAGTTAATCAGGAAAGTTTTTTTCTAACTGATAATCCAGAAGATTGCTCAGTGGCCGCAGATGGCAGAGGTATGGTATCATATCAACAGACAGACACTACAAGTCCAGCATCCTTGCTGTCCTCAAAGCCCAGATTTGGCTCTTTTGTTCTGCCTCTTGGTTTCTCTTTCTTAACACTCTCTTCTTCACTTGGACTAGCTGGACCAGCTCAGCCTTTTCTTCATCTTGTTGGAAGTGGCTCCGCCTTTCACTCAAGGCTCTCAGCATCTTGAGTATGGCATTGTACTGCATGAGAGGCTCTTTGGTGCTCACTTTGCCCTGTCTTCTAGCAGTGCTTGCTTATCACCTGGGAAGACATGACTCTTGGGCACAGAGAAGGAAACTCTGTAACAGGCGCAGCAGAAATCTCTAAAAGAAAAAAGATGACACAGCTCAGGTTAGATTTCCAAAGTGGTGAATACAAGGGATTTCTCAGGAGATAGGTTTATAATCAGCTGTGCCCACCAGGTATTCAAGGGCTGGAAGTCCCATTAGGCATTTTAGTTTAAGCATTTGGGAGTGGTCCAGCAGAAAGTAAGGCAGGATGTATACCACTCCCAGGGCATTAATCACTGGGACTGATGCTTGTGTTCCTAAATCAAGCAGCTGAAATCCCACTGTCTGATGGTGATGTGTCTGAGGTCTCAGACTTAGGTTTTAGGTCCCAAGACCAGCACAGATATTTGCACCTGGGCTATTTAGTATCTTGAGTAGGGGTATGAAGAGGCTAAGAAGGGACCATAAGGATAAAAGGAGAGGTAATTACCTATGCCAGGCTTTCATTCAGACAGTGGATCTGGCACTGGGTGGCTGGGGATCCTAGCAGCAGGTCCCATGTTGAATCATTGGTTTTGAAGTCTTTTCCCTTTGGCTTTCCTTCCGAGTCTTGAGCATTGTGATTTTTTCTCAGAGGAGGATCTGAGTGAGTCACTGTAATCAAGAGAAGATAATGCTTGTAACGCATGGCCAGCTCATCCTCAGCAGTGACACCCACTCCTCCACCACCCATTCCAGGTCATTAGTAAGAACTGCTCATTTCTCTCTACAGACACAGCCACTGCAGAATAATTCACTCTAAACAAGTGAGAGGAGTGCCCTCACTCCTCCTAACACAAACTTACATCTAGGCAGATGTGTGGAACAGATATGCATCCACTTTGGGCTGTGTACAGACCTGTGATCTGTTGTCACAGCTGGGCACTCAAGCCCAGAACTTCATGGGGCAGATCATTCCCACTCCCTCCCCGTATTAATAGGAATGTGTAAGATTGTTGTGTATGGAAACCTTTTCTTTTCACTGTCCTTTATTTCCCTTTGGTTATCCCTCCCTTCTTTTCCTCCAAGATCTACCTTGCCATTTACAGCACTCTACGTCCCATATATTCCAGTGTAAGGCTCTCACTTAGGTCTAGCAGTGCAGACAGAACAAGGTCAGAAAGTTGTCCTACCTTCAACCTCTTGGAAGGAAGCAAGCCAAAGGTCTTCCAAGCCACTGTTGCTACTATTGCAGTGCCAGGAACATCCCAGGGGCACTCCTGTTGCTGCATCACTGCTGTATCTCCTTGCAGAGATGTTTCTTATTTGGTCTGGTGATGAATGCAGACGATGCTCAAGATGTGTCCAGCCTTGAGAAGCTTCAGAGAGCCAAATTTCATAATTCTCACAGCAATTTCATCTCTAACTCCCATCATCAGGCATCGGTCAAAGCAAGGTGAAAACTGAGCATTGCTGTCTCAACATGGAAAATGTCACCAAGTCCAAGCCTGCCTCCATCCATGGCACACGGACTGCTGTAGTAGTTCTGTGTCAGCAGACAATGCTTTGTCCTCAGGTGCTCCAGGACAGAGGTGCCAGACTTTCTAAGAGTATTTTGAGTCTGTCTGTTAAAGCAGAAGTTCTTCTTTACAATGCACAGGTTGAGCCTGTGCTGGGACATACAGCTCCTCTTTTCACTTAGTTTTGCTTTTATATGGCAGAAGTTCCTTTCTCTAGGAGTGTTGTCTCCACTCATCAGCATGGACATGATTTGCTGCTCTGGGGATATTTTGCTCTGGATTTAGGATGTGTTTGTTTGTTTCATTCAAAATATAAGGATTTATTTCCCTTAAACCCTTCCTCCCCCCTCCCATCTGTTAAAATCTCTCTAGTGTTTTCTCCCTCCACCTTGACACTCTCCCTTCTCTGAAGGGAGACATATTCTCCTTTCAATAAATGAACTCAGAATTCAATCTGAAACTCTATTTACTGCTGAATGCACAGTATAATGTGCAGAGAAAGGATGAAATTTGCTTCTGCACTGCAGTGACCTTGATTTGAGTGAACAGAAACTAAGATAAGGAGTAAACTGTCCTCTTGGGAGCAAAAGCATTAAAGCAGGTGGTAGGTGCAGTAGAATTAAAACCACTAAAAATGTATCCAAATTCATAAAGTTTTCTTTTCATGAAGTCATAGCATTTCTTCTTAAATAAAGAAATTAAAAAAAAATAAATTAATCCTTTAGATCAAGATAGAATAGGAGACTGTCAAGTAAACAGAAGCCCAGTGGTAAAACAGAAATGGGCAAGGATCAAAAGATGTCCTCTCAGAAGAAGGACACTTCTTCAGAAGAGGGAGGGGAGAAGGAAAAGAGATCCAGATGGGTAGGAACCCTCAGCCAATAGCTGCGCTCATATGAAGTCCTTGAAAGCCGCCAGTGCCAAGCAACTGCTTCTGAATTTGGGGAATTGTCTCTAGTTTCTTGTCATGGGTCTTATAAAATAGTCCATTCCCTGCAGTGGTGCAAGTAGCATCTCCAGCACCACTGGATTGTGTGGCTCATGTGAGGTGGGCAACCACATCCTAAGGTGCCTCTCCCCCTTCACCACCCTCCCCCCACAAGCAAAGTTAATTCCTTTGCTATGGGCTGTTGGACTGAGCACACCTCATGTCATGCCTCAGCCGGAACCTCTCTTTGAGCAGAAACTTCCTAAATATGCCCTTTTCTCCCTTTCATGTAACCCAGATTGCCATCTCCATCCAGCTAGCTCATATGACAGTAGCTGGTGGGCTAGGGGGTTCAGGTTGTGTCCCATTGCTTGGCACGGGACTGGCAGTGGTGGAGGGAGGCACGCTCTCTACAGAGTCCCCAGACTGAATCTCAGGGGTCCTCTGAGGGCTAGGCTCTTCTGAGTGGTCCATGTTGCCTTGGACTTCCTTCCCTCTTTGAATTAGCTGCTCTAAGGTCTTGGGCAAGGGGTAGCTCAAGAACCGCTTCAGTTTGGGCTGGAGGGTTCCTACCACATACTGAATAATCTCCTCCTCATCTGCATCAACATAGAGGGTCTGATACAGGTCTCTCTTGCGCCAGAGGAACTGGTCCAGGGGCTCTCCCTCTTTCTGGGGTAGATCCAGCTCCCTCTTGATAGCATCCCTTGTCAGAGTCCCCTCGCTGTACTGCAGGAACTCTTTCTTGAACTCAACCCAGTTCTTGACAGAGTCCTGCTTGTACTCCCACCACTTTTTAGCTGGACCGTTCATATGGTTCTGGATCTGAGACAGCCAGTACTCCTCTGTCCCACCCACCTGCTTTAAGTACTCCTCCAAGTGGCTCAAAAACTCATGGGGATCCTCAAAGATCTGAGTCTCTACTGGGGATGCTGGAGCATCCTCTGACACAGAGACCCACTGGTAGGAATCATGGGCCTGGGGGATGCTGGGCACCTCCCCAGGAGCAGGGGTCAGTGCATACATTTGGCTCATATCAAGGGCATAATCATATATCTCCCCTTCACTTGGCCTTATCTCTGGGCCTCCCACCCCAACAGACACGGTCTGCTTGCCGTGCTCCCCAGGACAATATTTGCCTCCCATGGACTCCAGACGGTCCGCCCACTTCTCCAGACGGAAAAAGACCTCCTTCCAAACATTCATCTCTCTCTTGACCCACCTCTCCAGATGAGCAATGGTCTCCTGACACCTAGCCAGGCAGGCCTTGATGGACTTCTTCCACCTCTGATTATCGGTTGGCACATGGTCCTCTAAGTTATTCTCTAACTTCCCCACTGATTTCTGCAAACCTTTCAGCTCGCGCTCTACCTGCTTGGAGACTTCAGACAGGAGGTGCCGGTGGGTCCTCCTGACATGCTCCAGCATTTCTGCCCTGCATTTCCCTATCTGTAGGATCACATTGGGCTTGTTGGCCACTCCACGGTGCCCCTGGAAGGAGTGGATGCCCGCATTGGTGACATTGTCCAGCTGCATGGCTCCTACTGTATGAGTATGGAACACAGACAGAACTGGGTTATAAGCCTTGGCCCTAGAGCCTGCTCCTAAAAACCTCAACACAGCACTTCCCAAACAACACACAGAGACTTCTAAACCCCCCTCAAAGGACTTTAAGACACAAACACAACCAAATCAGATATCACCGCAGAGCGAGCTGTTCAGTCCCCGTGGATCGCAGAGAGAGTTGGAGGCAAATTTCTCCTCTTGGAAATGCCGGTGCTCAGAGTGTCCCAGAGAGAGCGAGGATCCTTCAGGAGCACAAGGAGAGGAGTTGGCTAAGACGTCTGACCCCAAACGCGTGCCCTCTACCTGCTTGTCTGTAGCTGAGAATCTCAAACAGCGCGCAGTCCCCGCTCGTTGAAACACACAGCGATGCTCACAGAAGCTGTTAGTGCTGCAAAAAAAAAAAAAAAAAAAAAAAATCCTGATGATTTCTTGTCGAGACAAAATTGTTTTCGGTATAGATGCGAAGAGCTCTGCTTCTCTTCCCTGTCTGAACTGCCACTAGTCCAGGCACTTCCATCTACTTATACCCCACACAGCTCAACATGTGGGTGTTGCCCTGCCTCCTCTTGCACTCTCAGCACAGCATTCATTGGAGGAAAAGCGAGGCCGGTGTCTGTGGCAACCCAGATCTTGGCAGCCTCCCCTCGCTTCCCACCCCCTCGCCTACGCCCCCAGACTCGACGCGAGAAGCACTTGAAAGGTGCTGGAGACAGTTGGATAGATGGATGAGTAATCGCACCTTCCGCCTTTCGGATTGCAGGAAAAACACTTATTCATGCCACAACTATTTACTCAGCAAGGTCATCATTAGCATGCTTCTCTTGGCAGGGCTCTCAGAGGGAGAGATGAGGAGGAATTCAGTGTGTCACACCAAGGCAGATGCCCACGGTCCCCCCGCGTGCCCTCACATGCGCGCGCACACACACACAGAGCTGCTCACTCCTAATGCCCAGGCTTGGAAATGGTGACAATTCAGCAGGAAAAAAAAAAAGAAAAAGAAAGGAGAGAGAGAGAGAGAGAGAGAGACAAAAAGAAAGGAAAAGGAGGGGGGAAGGAAAAGGGGGAAATACTCAAAGGAGCCTCTTCAGTACACACTGCAGCACTCTGGACTTTTCTAAAGCATTGGCAGGTGGGAGTCATCCCCACTGCTTAATTGCACAAGACCAACCGCTATCTTGGGAATATTCGGTCAGGGAGGGGGATGGCATCCTGGTTTTTACACCAAATTAAATCCGCCCATCAAAAGCCTGTTCCGTACTTAGCTTGAATCAGATGCTTAATCAGTTAGCCAACCCACAAGCGCAGATGAAGCTACATTTGTTCTTTGCTCCTGACAAAGCAGGAAAAGCCAACCATAAAAGGAGACCCGGGGACTTATGTAAGCCAAAGATAAAGGATTCCCTAATCCATGAGAGTTCCCCGCCGGAACCTCCCCGGAGAGGTTCTGAGGACATCCGGGGCTTCTCATCCCCTCCCGATGACAGTGACCGGAGGTAATAGGATGCTAATTCATGAATATTACCTAAAAAGAGGTTTCAAGCTTGTTGCTACCGAGGAGCTGCCTTGCCTCTGCTCGAGATGGTGGGCAGTGTGCCAGGCAGGCTTAGAATGGGTCCCTGCTCCCTTGGCTCCTTGCCACATGTTTTCTGCTGGTCAGAGCAAAGCACAGAGGTGATGGTCCTGAAAGGGGATCTCAGTGCATTTGGTCAAGGTAGAGTTCCCCAAGAGGAAAGTGGTGGCGGTTAAACAGCATGTTGGGATGAATGCCACGAGAGACTGGGGTCAGGACATCCCTTCCCACCATATCCATGTGCTCCATGAAAATACATCTGTTCCCTATCAGATGATGCAGTGTTGGCACGTGAACAAAT
The DNA here is from genome assembly GCF_987193195.1 of Phasianus colchicus. NCBI lineage: Eukaryota > Metazoa > Chordata > Aves > Galliformes > Phasianidae > Phasianus > Phasianus colchicus. The sequence continues at coordinate 93,108,433 of NC_143438.1, forward strand.
GATTCCGGCTACTGGGATAAACAGGAGGGTTATCTGGGGCTGTGTGGTTGAGTTAAGGTGGGGAGTGTCAGTGAGAAGAGAATGGCTCAAAAGTCTGAGGGTAGAAACTCAGGATTCCTTACCCAGCAGACCCTCCTAATGCCACTTTATCTCACACATATGATAATAGAGGTATGAATGACAGGCTGCTATGCTGTCTGTCTTCCTTATTTCTCCACATTCACCCAGCTTTCCTGGGCATGAGATGTTTGTACAACTGTGTTTGTGTTTAGAAAGAGTTAAAAAGGAGATTATCCAAGGATGTGGGACAGATCAATAGGCTTTTATGCTGAAAATTCTATACCCTAGAGAATCCTCCTTAAACCTATCTTTCCTATAAAATACCAGAGAAACTGGGAGAGTCTATGCAACTACTATCTCTGGTTTAGAATAAAATTATTCTCTGGAAAGGTTTTAATCCAGGATCCTCAGAAATTACCCTTAAGAGAGTACCAGTGAATGATATTCCAGCCACTGCTAACTCTCTTTATTTTCCTTTAGTTTTCAGAGTGGGAGGATTCATCAGTGACTGAATGGCATCTTCTGTCAATTAGAATCATAGAATCATAGTCTATCCTGAATTAGTAGGGACCCACAAGGACCTTTGAGTCCAACTCCTGGCTCCACACAAATCCAGCCCAGATTCAAACCCTGTGTCTCAGAGCCCTGTCCAAACAAAATAATGCTGAAAGGAATCTTAGGAGGTTCCTAGACCAACCTCTATTCCTACTAGGGTCAGTAGCTCCAGGGTCAGATGAGGTTGTTCAGGGCCTTATCCTGAGAGATCTTGAAAGCCCCTGGGATGGGGTTAAGATAGCTCTTTGGACAATCTGTCCTCAGATGGAAAGTATTTCTCCTTACATCCAGATTGAGTGTCTTGTCTCACTTTATACCTGATATCTTTTGTCTTCTCACCACTGAGCTCTATTTTTTCCACGATAACCTCCACGCAGGTACAGGACCAACTTTTGGTCCCCTAAGGCCGTCCCTTCTCCAGGAGGAACAAGCCTCGGTCCCACAACAAGCAATATCAAACATCCCAACCCTGACCACCTAAACATCCCCTACTGAACTTGGTCCAACTGAACAATGTCTTGTACTGAGGAGCGCAAAGATGGTTATGGTCTAATACATCCTGAAAAGAGGAGATTAATGATTTCTATTGATCTTCTGGCTGTGCTTATGCAATCTCAGTCCAGGTCATCTTTTTTTTTGCTTCTTGGACACTCTGCTGGATCATGCTCAATTTATTGTCTCCCTGCACTCTCAGATCCATTTTTTTGGCCCCAGCCAGTAAGTCACTGCCAAAAACTCTTTCTTGCCAAGTATAGGAAGCTGTTCCTGAATATCATATCCTTGTGGAATGTTGGAACAATTCTTTTGGTACATTTCCCCAGCTTGACCAGGTCTCTGGGTTCACTTCCTTCTGCACCTTTCTCACTGAGCCCTCCTCTGAATCTGGATGCTATTCTTTTGCAGAAGGGGTGGTGGGGGAGACTGAGGAGGAGGAGGAAAGGGGGTTTTCCTTCTGGACCTACTGAGGAATGTCTGATTAATATATAGCGATAAGAATTTTCATTGTCTTTCTAATTAAAGTAAGGTGTGTGGGAAGAGGAGGAGGAGAGAGGGGAGCCGGAAGAGACAGGAGGACGATGAGATAGAGCACTGAGAGCTGACAAGGAAAGGCAATTTGAGGCAGATAGATAATTTTGTAGCACAGACAGAATGATGGGCATGGAGGGACAGAAGGTATGGGGCGAGCTGGGAAGGAGGCTTTCACTGTTACAGCATCTTTATTCCATGGCTTCACAGAAAGACAAGGGGATAAGAATAAGAGAAAGGGAGGTTTGAAGTGAGAAAGGAAATGGGAGAGCACTGAGCAGGGATAAATTCCTCCAAAGCAGCTGAGCTGAAATAAGGAAGGGAGAGAAAATAGTAAAAGCCACATCTCGGCTCAGCAGGGATGCTGTCAATGTGGGTTGTCTCTATAGAGCTTCCCAACCGTGTTAAAGCATAGGAGATTAGGATCAGGCCCAAAGCATGAAGAGAGAGAAAGAAAATCTGACAGCCTAATTGTATGGCAGCAAGCAGTAACAGAAAACCCCATTGCAGAGAAGGAGAGCGAAAAAAACAGGATAACTGAGCCAGTCAGCATTGGAACCTTCCTGGTGAGGGAGGGTTCTTTGCAAGACCCATCTCACCCATGGATGGGGGATGATGCCCTGTCCCTGGAGATGTATAAGACTAGGTTGAATGTGGCCTTGGGCAATCTGATCCAGTACCTGATCTGGCAGCTGACAGACCTGCCTGTGGCAAGGGGGCTGGAGACTGGCTGATCCTTGACATTCCTTCCAACCCAAGACATTCTGTGATTCTATGATTCTGTGATTCTATGATGCTATGACGATTCTATGATTTTTCCTGCCAAATCTATCTCATGACAGAACAAGACACAGGGATGAGCCTGATCTGTGAGCCACATGAGCCTGGTGGGTCAGTGGGAAGGGAAGATTGCAATGCATGGAAATGTTTAAGGGGCAGTAGCCATACAATCTTTTAGCTTTCCATGCTCAGAAGAGTTCTGCTGGGTTCTGTTATGCAGTGCCAATGCTCTGATTATTCACTGTTGTGTGTACAGCATTCCTTCACTGAATAACTGGAGGTCCCCATCCTTCACCAAGGACTGTGTGAAGAGCCTTAAGTTAGAAATCGGAACATAAATGTGCAGTGAGTCCTATACCTTTTCCAGGGACTGATTTCTTCCACTGGTGAACAAGGGGTTTTCTGTTTTAACCTGTAGCTGCTGTGCTAGAATTTTCTCTTTCACATCCAGAAATACTTCTTCTAGAAGGAAGAAAAAGAAAAAAAAAAGAAAGAAAGGAATCACAACCCTTCCCCTACTGATCCACCTGTAGTTTACTGCAGAAAGCTGGCCGATTATTTGTTTCTCCTGTAGCAAAATCCTCAAGAAGAGAAGAAAAAGGGAAACCAAACTGTTGGGCTTTGTTATTTATATATATATAAGCAATAATAATAACACGTTTTATTTACACCACACGTCCCTATTCAATCACTTCCATCCCTGGAACACTTTATTGCACTGAAGTTGGCACTCACAACACAGAACTCCGCATTCAACGCACAGTTCGCGTCAGTGGCTTCATTGTTCCTACCCACCTGGCATGGCCACCCATTGTCCTCAACGCCTGGGGCCCACACGTCACATGCTGGGAAGGTTGGGAAACAAGCAGGGAGCTGAGGGCAGTCTGCTATCAATATTAACAATAATCATAGTAATTACTCTTATTATTAGCGCCACTCCTTCTGGTGTGGAGGAGCGTGCAAGTTCTCTCTTTTTTTTTTCTTTTCAACTGAAAAGCTCTCCTTCCTGGGGATGATAGAGTATTTTGTTTTTAGACTAAAAATATCTTCTGCTTCTTTTTTTTTTTCCCCTTTATTTAATGGGAACTTTGTTATTTTTGCATTCTCTCCGGGCAGAGAAAACATTAATGAGTGCCTCTGAGTACTTCGTTTGCCTCCTTAAGACTGCCTGAAGATAAATCAAGAGAGTCAAGGGTAGCATCAAGTATTTTCTCTGTACGAACCTGAACTTTGGTGTTGGCTGCTATGATCCTCGTAGGGTCAACACAAACAGACATTTTCAAATGAACTTCATTTTCCACCCATGCAAATCACTGATGATGTTGGAGTATGTTTATTGCTAGCAAAACTAGCAATCCCCATATCTATAGGCCTAATCAGATCTGATCTATGATGGAAATCTGGGGAAACCTCAGCTGCCTTTATGCTAAATGGCTGAGAGCTGAATCTGGACCACATTTGGTCTCACTCTTGATTCTTTCCCAACCTGTCCCCCTTCAGGGTGCCCCTCTAAGCATTCTAGTAAAAGTTTCTGAATTTAGTGCTTCTTCACTCCTCCTCAGCAGTAAAAACTGAAAATCAGAGGTCTGCTAAATAAGGAAAAGTGTTGGGGTGGCTGTGAAGAGCACAGCCCTGGTTCTTCTCCCAGTACAGCATCCCAAGTGCCTGGGAGATCTGTGCTCCTCACCATCTGCCAGGACAATGTAAATCACTAATTTACATAAAAAGAGTTATCTGTGGTCCAGGGAATCAGTCCCTTCGTCTCCTGCAACCTTGGCTCTTTAACATTTCTATCTAGGTGGCAGGTTCAGATGAGGTCTAGTGGTGATGATAGGAGAGCACTGGGAGAACGCACACAGGGAAAATGGGACAAAACTCTTTTTGACAGCAGATAGTTGAACCTTCAAACCATACCCTTGTCCTCTGGTGAGCCAAGGGAAGCTGTGCAGCCACATGGCTTTGGAAGCACCAGCTTATCCTGTGAGGAGGAGAGTGTGGCTCAGACTGCCCCATATCTTACCTGCTCCCATTTCAGCTCCCTTGGAGACACAATTCCCATGAGGAAAAACTGCATTAAACAGTTAAAAAAGGCCTGAGGAGCTGGGATTTTTTGCTCTGGAGAAGAGAAGGCTTTGGGGAGACCTCATTATGATCATCCAATACACAAAGATAACTTATAAGCAGAAGGGAGACTGTCTTTTTGTGCAGACAGCGGATGAACATGAGGGAATGTTTTTAAACTAAAAGAGGAAAGATTTAGATTAGACACTAGAAGGAAATTTCTTACTCAGAGGAGGGTGAGGCACAGACTGCCCAGGGAAGCTGTGGATAACTCATCCACTAAAGTGTTCAAGGCCAAGATGGATGGAGCCCTGGGCAGCCTAATCTGATGGATGGCAACCAGCCTACAACAGGGGAGTTGGAACTAGATGATCTTTAATGTCTCTTCTAACCTAAGCCATTCTATGATCCTGGTATGATTCTATGATAAAGCCCTCTTTGACTTTCTCACCACTTTCATGGGTTTTTCCTCCTTCATTTGATCATGTGGGAAGGATATTAGGGTTAATAGGAGCCTGGTTTTCCACCACTGAATCTGGATCATCTCATTGGAAGATTTCCAAGCCTCTGACTCACAGCTATGAGATATGGGAGATTTTTGAGACAAGGCTAATATCATTTGATGCTGTCCTCTCTCCTCCATGTGATCGCAACACTCAGCCATTGAGTCCTTCTGGGTGGTGTTTGTGACAGGATATTTCCTTGATGCGATTGTAATCAATAAGTCCCACAGACAATCTACCAGAATCCATTTTTACCATCACAGGTCCAGATCTGGAGAAGACATAGAGCTACTGGACATTCAATTGCAGCACTCCTCCAAGATAGCAACAGAAGTCATGGTCCTTTGAACACCTGAATGCTATCCTCCTTTTCCCTTATTAATTTCCCTCTGGCTGATGTCTCTAACCTATGCTAAAGAACTCTAGATTAATACTAAAGGTCCATTAAGCAGGATGTCCTACTCATCCAAAAATACTCTTATCTATCTGGAACATGGATCTTCTGTTAACTTACTGAATCATGAATCTGTCGTTGACTCACAGAATAGACAGGTTTTCTCTATAAACACACATAATCTCCCCTAAATGCATTATTTGCCTTCACTCAGATTGAAATACCAAAGCATTTTCAAATCTGTTTTACCGCAGCCATTGTAAAGCTTCACCACATAGGTGGTGTTCAGACAGCACCTTGGACAGGTTCAAAGCTCTACTAAGGTATCTACTCAGGTATCCTCAGTGCTGGAACATTTCTAAAACTAAAACAAAGATAAATGCATTATTTAAATCCATTTTGTGGACTGTAAGGCTGCTGCTCCCAACAAAACCCAAACTCCAGTGCTTTGTATACTGACGTAAATTGGTTCACAGCTAGTAGCTCTCGCAGCCATCGTCACCATGAGGTCATCAACTAGTCTACCACTTACCTGCCTTCAGCAATTGTATCTCCCAGTGATTTCTTGATTTGCCTCTTTTTTATCTTTTTTCCATTTGCTTTCCTTCCTCTAGGCTATTTCTCTTATTTTCTTCTCCCCCAGACATCATTGTTAACATAGGCTTTTCCTTCAGCATCCTTGCTTTCAGTTGCTAATCTCTCTAAGGCACAGGGAACCACGGTTTGAGTCAGTGCATGAGTTGTATCCCGTTGGCTCAAGATAACAACAGGGCAGCTGCCTTGTGTGGAACTGGGGAGCCTGTTTCACTAATAGAATAAAAGGTAATGTTAGGTTTCTTCTGATGGGAACAGAGCCCCATTGAGGGCATCTTCACCCCAGACTAATTCAACCAGTTTTTCTGTTTCCATTCTTTAAATCCCTGCAAAGAAGAGAAGGATCATTAAGGACAGCAGGGAGGCTCAGGGGAGGAGGAGGAAATGTGAGCAGCAAGGAGCAGACTGTACTCATTTGAAAAATATGAGGCCCCAAACATCACTAAAAGAAGTGTTAGATCAGGACTAGCAGTAGCAAGGGGAGCAAGCTGCTAGGTAAAGCTCTCTTGGAGCTTTTCATCCTCCAAAAATGCTGGCACAGTGTCAGATTGTAGAATCAAAGAATCACATAATGGCTTGGAGAGGAAGTAACTTTAAAGATCCTCCAGTTCCCACCCCATTTCCATGGGCAAGGACACTTTCCACCAGTTCAGGTTGCCCTATCCAATTTGGCCTTGAGAACCTTTAGGGATGGAGCATATTCTCTAGGCAGCCTGTTCCTGTGCTTCACCTCTCTCTAAGTAAAAAAATATTCTGCTCCTAACATCTAATCTAAATTTCCTTTCTTTTTGGTTACAAAATCTCCCACCACTACCCCCGAGTGGATACAACTCCTTGGTGGTCTCAGGATGGAAATCACCAGGTGCATGGGAACTAAACAGTGCAGTGACTTCACACCTCTACACTGAAAAAGGTGAGCATTTGGGAGCATTTAAATGAAGGGAGCATTACTTGAAGGTGCATGTGTAGGTCATATTTAAAGATCAAGACCTGGAAATTCAAAGGGACGGGGATAGCATGGCCTGAATAAAGTGCTCTGTGCTCCAAGACCTCATGAGGATGACAGGAAATCATAGCATCATAGGATTGTTAGGGTTGGAAAGGACCTCCAAGGTCATCTAGTCCAACCATCAACCCATCCCCACTATGCACACTAAACCATGTTCTTCTGTGCCATATTACACATTTCTTAAAAATCTTCAGAGGCAGTTACTCTACCACTCCCTTGGAAGGGAATACTTAAAGTACAGAGGAACAGAAAGCATATACAGGGGACTGAGGGTGATCCTAGCACCAGTAGCACCAATTTCCTTGCTACTGTCTCCTCGTTTGAACTTATTCAACCTTCCTTCTCCCTATGAAGGCTGTCTCTCCTCAATGGAAGGCTCATTCCATCTGGAAAGATCACTGAGGAGAAATGCACTAAAGATTTGCCCCCATAGATCTGCTAAATAGCCAAATGACTAAAACTAAGAAAAAAAAAAAAAGAAAAAAAAAGAGAGAAAAAAAAAAAAAGAAAAAAAAAACCATCCAGATTTACTTATGTCTGTCTTAGGGAATGATCCCGAAGTCCTGAAGGCTGATTTTTCATGGGGGGTGAATATTCCTCAGCTACGACTTAGAGAGAGGCAGTCCAGTTGTAGGGCTATGGGGTTGGGAAAAGGGGCTGCTCCCATCCAGGGCTCCTGCATGCAGACTGGTAGATGCTACGGAGGGAATGGCATCTCGCTCCCAGCACAATAGGATTCAGCCCTCCACGGAATGTTGCAACAGAGAGAGGAAAGGATCTGGGGGGAGATGCAGAGGTGTTCAGCAAACTGTGCCACTGCTCCTCAGCTGATTGTCACCGTTTCTCCTTGCTTGACACGTGTGACAGTCTCACTGCTGACCTTCTCCCAAAAAAACCAACCCACGCTGTGGAGGAGGATGCAGTGGCCTGGATTTCTCACCTTGCACCCCCTTTTTTTCTGTCGGCTTATTCAGCAGCTGAGCTTGGCTGCGGGAAGGAAGGGGAGGGAGAGGCAGCAGCTCCATATTAATGGGTTCCTTAAAGAGCAGCCTGGCACAGGTTAGTATCCATCCCCGTGGCTGCCTGAGGCATCTCAAGCGGTCCCTGGATGAGACACCGGAGTGGGTGGGAGTGTGGGGGAGAAGGAGTGGGAGCAGGCGGAGGGGCAGACAAAAGGGATGAACAGCACAGATGCAAAGGAGATGGGATCTGCAGCACGATTCTGCTTTTCCCTTACCTCCCTGCAAGCAGGGAAGGGAGGCAGACTGCTAGGTGAGCTGTTAGGAGGAGAAGGTGGGCCAGGGTGGCACCTCTGGGGCATTGCTGAAATGGGGATGCCTGTGGGTATGACTCCTCATGCGTTGTGCCTGCCACAGAGTGGGATGCAGCGTTTTTTCCTTCTCCCCAGGCTCTGCATTGGGGGGGTGGCGGGTCCCCATGGAGGGGGCAGGTCCCTATAGCATCACTTTGCTTTAAGGCAGCAAGGCTTTTTGCTGGGATGCTAGGTGATTTTGGAGCTTGTGAAGAAGGGTGAAACCCTGAGATTTGGACTTTTTTGTCCCTACAATGAACAGATGCATCCCCTTCCTTCCCGTTCACTGTTTGCTCTCCAAAATCCTTAATCAATCCCCTCCCCAGTGTGTGTATGTGATATGAAAGATACCGCTTGTCTTTTACATCAAGCCTTATGAGGGCAAAGATATGCCCATGTTTCTGACTGTAATCATGCAAGAAGCACTGTCCTACTGTTGACAAAATAGAAGGGAGAGATGCTATCCAGATGGACCTGAACAGTCTTGAAAAGTGGGCCCATGTGAACCTAATGAGGCTCAGCAAAGCCAAGAGCAAAGTGTTGCACCTAGGTCAGGGCAATCCCAATCTGGGAGAAGAACTCATCAAAAGTAGTCCTGAGAGAAGGACTTGAGGGTTCTGGTGGACAAAAAAACTGGACATGAACCAGCAGTGTGTGCTGTCAGCCCAGAAAGCCAACTGTACCCTGGATTGCATCAAAAGAGGGGTGACAGCAGGGAGAGGGAGGAGATTGTCCTCCTGTGCCCTGTCCTTGTGAGATCCCATCTGGAGTACTCTGTCCAGGTCTGGGCCCTCCAGTACAGGAAGGATTCAGAGCTATTGGAGTAGGTCCAGAGGAGGGCCGTGGAGATAATCAGAGGGCTGAAACACCTCTCTGAGGAAAAAAAGTTGAAAGAGTTGGACTTGTTTAGCTCAGAGAAGAGATGGCTTTTGGGAGAGTTCATTGTGGCCTTCCAGGTTGGATAGAGCCTTGGGCAGCCTGATCTGGTAATTGGCAACTCTGCCTACTGCAAGGGATTTGGAACTTCATGATCTTTATGGTCCCCTTCTACCTAAGCCATTCTATGACTCCATGATGTTATGATCTTCCATCCATGCCCTAGTTTATCCTTTATTGTGCAGAATAGTCTAGGGGTAAGGCAGCCTTCCAGAGGCTGTGGATAATAAGGTTCAAAATGTCTCTTTTAACTAGGATATAAATGGTGACTTATTCACATACAGAGAGCTCCAACCTCCACATTGCTAAGCCCAGAATCTTCTGAAAGATATTTTCCATTTCAGTTAGCTCACCAAACTTCCATCAAGCCATCCTGAGGTAGAGACCTGGCAGCTTCAAATTTCAGAGACCTGGCAGCTTCAAATTTCAGGGTGTAGACCCAAGATTGTATTTGCCATACCTAACAGGAAAGCCATCTCTCTGCATTTTTTTGTTCAATCACACACAAAGCATAGGGATCCCACAAGGAGCGACCAAGTCTTCTCCCCACACAGGAGAGGTGCTCCACAGGAGGGATGCTCATCTAGGACACAAAGGCTTAGATCAAGAAGGGATGTGACACATCAACCTCATTTCACCCACCTGGAGAGTGCCTATTTCCTTTGCTCAGATGATTTCTGATTTCTGATCATGAAAGGCCTGGATGAGTCTGTACTATGGCATAGTAGAATGCAGAGGAGACCATGGAGGCTCTAACATCAATCACCTAAGAGCTACCAGGTAGGATTCTCTTCAGTCTCTGACGGGGAAATTCCCTACCCTTAATTTGGAGTCTCAATGAGCAACTTAGAACTTCTTCCCTCTTCCTTTCTCATCTCCTCTCTTTAAGTATTTGTGCACACTGCTTGTGCCATTTAGAACAGCTAAAGTCATCTCAATTAAATATCTCCACTGTTTTCCTTTGTTCCTTTTCTTTCTGGCCCTTTCCTCTTTCCTTTCTGGCATCTGGAACACATTCTTCAAGCACTCTTTAAAAATAGGGTGGGAAAAAAACAAACAAACCAACAGCAGCCAATAAAAAGCATCAACTCCAAACAGCCAACAGCTTGGTCTGATGCAGCTTCAATTAGATTCTATTTAGGAATGTGTATGAAAGAGACCATGTGAAAAATATGAAAAGACCTAGTCTTCATCTATTCATCTGCTCCACCAAAGTCATCCCTTTGCAAATAGGCTTAATGGAGCAGTGGGGGAAAAGACTAAAGGCTTGTGCACCGTTTCTGTGCATGCTTGGTACTATCAGGTAAGATATGATAGTGCTGCTCTACTTTGAAATATACCCCCTGCCTGTGCAAGTGATTGTCGTAGCTACAGCTGACCCCTTCTATAGACCAAAGAAGTTGTGGATGTTCCATCCCTGGAGGTTTGTTGAGGGCACGGGAAGCCTGATCTTTGTAAATTCCCTGCCAATCTGTTATGGGAGAGAAAATTCCTTGCTGGCATCAAATTCAGCAGCTGCCTCGTCCCTGTGCTTGACAGCGTGAATCACCAGAGTTAAGTAACAAACCCATTTATATATCAAGACAACATTACTGTCCAAGCAATCATTCTTAAGTTTTCAATGTGAAACCAATTACCGTGGATTCTGCTTATACTCTTCTTATTCTCCCTTGTTTATTCCCTAATTTTCCTCCCAAGACTTTGCAAGACAGAGAAAGCTTCAGAAGGGGGTTGGGCTGCTAGTCAGAGTCAGACAGTACTTTCCAAACACCAAGAAGTGTTGTTTACTACTAATTTCATGACCTCCTGGGAAACCTCTCAGGGAATCTCACCATAACTGTTTGGCAAGAACAGGTAGATTGCTAATGAAGTAGCATACCACCTGGTTTGTGTATTATTGTCTTACATACGTACCTACATACCCCCACACAATTTAATGCACCTGTTATTTATACAGGGGATTTCTTTCTGTTTCTGTTCTGTTTTTTCTTAGTATCCATTTTATTGTTCTCTTCTATTAACGCTTATTAAAAAAAAAAAAAAGTGGTTCCCAAATGCATCAGGTTTTTCCTTCTGAAAATGAAGTTTTGATGGATTGAAGTGGCAGTGGGCGATCCATCTTGAAAGAAAGATCTGGGGAAAGCGTAGCGCACTGTGAGTTTGTGGAGGCAGAGAGGGATCTGCAAATGTTATTATGCCTGTGAAAAGCAACAGGACTTGTACACTGAGCACAATTGCAGAATTGCAATATCCAGTAATTGACGCAAAATAAATTTAGGCTGAATTCACAGAGACTTGTTTGTCTCAGTGCTCAGCTCCGAAACAAAAGTCTCAGGTGCTCCCCTGTTGCTTCATCAGCCTGGACCTTTACAGGATACGACCAGGGGATGGTCATTGCCCTCTCTGTTTTGCATTCCAGAAAAGCTCACCTGATGCATTCCAATAAAGCTCAACAACTTCTGCCCTAAATACCTTCTGCCTGATCAGGAATGAGGATTTGGTGAACATAGACCTCTATTTTTTCAAAACTGGCCAATTAGTCTAAACAAAATGTATCCGAGATCTTTTGGATGTCTGTCTGTGTATAACACGGTCACTAAAGCCAACATTAAAAATGAATTTTCTCATCAAAAGAGTGATTCAGATCAAGGGTGATCTTAAATACCAGGTCTGGTGCTTTTTATCACTGTCTGTCTGCCATATGTTTCAGATTACCCAAAGATTCAGAATGCCCCATCCCTGGAGGTGTAATAGGCCTGGCTGGATGGGGTCCTGGGCAACCTGGTCTGGTGGGTGGCTACCCTGAGCATGGCATGGGGTTTGGAATTGGATATCTTTAAATTCCCTTCCAACCTAAGCCATTCTATGATTCTTTGATTCTACCTGGGTAGTTTACAACAGGGAAGATTACAATTTTTCACCCAGAATCAGATCATTCCACTTAGGCATTAACAGAACTAGGGCCTGCATCCTTCCATTGAAAGCATATGCTTCAAGCATGGGGACATTGCACATAAGGATGCCAGTGCCATTAGGCGTAGCCTGGATTTTGAAGAGCTAAACCTAAAATTAAAATTTTAAATAAGCCCTAGTATTGTCATCCCCCCAAAGGGTAGGTTAATGAACTCAGCATTTTTTAGACGTCAGACTGATGGAGGGAAATAAGAAAAAGTCTATGCGACAGGCATAGTTAGGCAGCTAAGCTTCATTAATTCTGTTTTTCAAAGATGCATTTATCTCTCAAGAATAATGACTGAGTTATCTCAGGCACCATATTCTAACCCCTTTAGTATGTCCTCTCACAGCTATTGCAGGAGGCATAAAGAACCCACAGTCGCCTTTGTGTCATTAGCTCATCCTTTCCCTAAAATTAAACTGCCATCAGAGATGAGGTCTGCAGATATAGTTTGTTGCCTACTGAAGCCTTATATTTTGGAGGTATTGCTGCTGCTGTTGCATATTTTGTAGATTTTTGGGGGGGCAGTCTATTTTTGCTAATAGGTTCACTTGAGGGGTTTGTAAAACTGCAGGGAAAGTGGAGACAAGCAGCTCTCCTGCCGGGAGACCTTTGGAAACCTCAAGGAACCATTTTCAGAAACAGGAGTTTGGTGTTCTTAATGAGATCATTTTCAGAAAAGTCTGGAAAAAAAGAGAAGAGAAAATAGCGACAGCAAAATAGAGATAATCACTGAAAATGCTTTTCAAGTAAACCAGAAACCCACTGGTGTAATGAGAGAGAAAAAAAATCAAGAAACCTAAAGGGGAAACGTGCTTTATTTGACATATCAGAGTTAAGTCAGTATGTGAAAAGCTATAGTATCTTGAATCTCCGTTGTCTGTTCCTCTGCTGGTGCAGATAGCTGTTAGGAATGGAGAAATAGGGCAAAATTCGATCATTGGTATGGTTTGGTGCCAGGAAATCTGCAGCAAAAATGAAGATTTATGACAAATCTTATGTGCTGAGCCGTGTAGGAAAGGTCAGTTCTCTGTACCTCAATCTGCTTGATGCATTGACCCCCATTAAAAAACGGTGCACTCAGCAAGGGGTGATGAACTCATCTTGACTCACAAAGTCCAGCTCCCAGCCTCCCCTTATGGTCAGGCACATCAGGTCCAGAGAAAAGCATTCAAAGACTTCTTTCTCCCTAGATATGAAGTGATAACTTTTGAAAGCTGCATCTGGTGGATGCCAGATGGATATTTTAAAAAGCACAGGCAGATCAGCCTTGAGTGATAGGAAGACTGGAAGAATAGAAGGAGAAAAGTGGGAACTGAGGGATCTCCTGTCAACTGTTTGACATGGCTGAAGCCTCAAACACCTGTGTGGGAGTGGTAGATCCAACAGTTGGCTGATAGCTTAAATTAACACCTCCAACGCGTCTCCATTCTGCCCTTCATGAGAATATGGTTTAACAGGCTGATGCTATCTAGATGTCTCAGGAAGCCCTGGCATGAGGATAGTAAGGTGCCAGAAAAGCTATACAGAAGAACATCTAGCTCAAAACCCAATGTCGAACACTTTCCATGAGCTAATGTCTACAGGAGGGTGCAATAAAGACAGAACATTTGGTGTTATATCATCAGATGCTCTCCCAACCTCCAGAGATTTATGGCTCAGGCACCAGATGAGCCAAAGTATGTAGTTTCATGTCTACATATTCTTTGTGGATTTTTTTCCTTCCATTAGTTTAGCTCATCACTTTCTGATTGCCTGAATGTTTGGCAATCTACAAGGTCCTACAGCAGTGAGTTGAACATATAAGTAGATATTGTCTGAAGTATTTGTTCCTTTTTCTTTGTTTAGAGTTTGGCATTTGATCATTTGAACTGATAAATGCGAGTTGCTATGAACTGATAAATGCGAGTTGCTACATCAAAAGAGACAATAAGCTATCAAGCCCTTATGACTTCTTTCTACATCTGGCAATATCCTATTTCCCTTTCTTCTTTTTTTTATTTTTTATTTTTTATTTTATTATTACTGAATAATCACAGCTTATACAACCGTTCCCAGTACAGAAGTAACTCTATTGTACTTTTCAAATTGTTAGTATTTTCCATAACCTTTATTGTAAAGGAATACTAAAACTGCAAATAACATTCAAGATGTTGGATATCGGGAAAAATTTATTTTCTGAAAGAGTGGTGAGGTATTGGAGCAGGTTGCCCAGGGAGGTAGTGGACCCACCATCCCTGGGGAGTTTTCAAGAAATGTAGAGATGTGGCACTGAGAGACATGGTGGGGATGGGTTGACAATTGGACTAGATAATCTTAGAGGTCCTCTCTGATCTTAATGAATCTACAATTCTACGAGAATGAAATGGGAATTTTGCAGTAGGAATGAGGACAGGTAAGAGAAGAACCTCTTGTATAGCCCAGAAGAGTTCACACTCTATGGATCTGGTGTAAGGGAGACTCAAGTGACTTAAGCAGAGCACCAGATTAAAATAAAAGAAGTATGAGTCTACCTATCTGAAACTTTCTGGCATACACAGGTGAAGTATAAACAGAGATAAATAGGAGGACAGACTCATTCAGAGGAAAAAAATGACACATGGAGAGAGGGTATTTTTCAATCAGGAGAACATAGTGACCGTCTGTCTCTTTTCCATGGCAGTGGATAAGGTGTAAAGCAGTTTTCTCAAATATCTGTATACAGTGCAGCAGCAAACTGGACTTGATCATGGCAGAAAGAGGTGTCCATATCTCTGGCTCAAAAAGCAGTGTCTGCTAGAGGTAGAGATTTTGATCTGCCCACAATGCAGCTAGAACAGTGAGTGCGACTTCTGTTCTTTCACTTCCCTCTCCTTCCTCAGAAGAGCTCCCTACAGAGCTCCAGCCCTTAGGTCTGAAAAACTGGGGGGTCAAGTTGAATTTCTTTCTCTTCTCTGAGGGAAAGTCTGAGCTTCCAAGTCTTTCTAGTCTGACATGATAAACTGGCAGCACCACTCTGCTTTCTGATCACTTTGCTCATAGACTTTCAGTTGTGATGCTTCTCCATCTTGAATGAGTCAACTTCACAGCAAGAAATTTCTAATTTAACTGCAATGTAGCACTTACTTCAAGGCTTGTTCTTTATCAGGTGCTTCGCTTCCTTATTTCCTCCAGCACTGCTAACATTTGCTAGCACAGCTTATCTTTCAGAAGGAATTTTGTAACCAGCTGATGCCTGAGTATTTCCAGCAATGCAGAGTGGGTTGCCAAATACCATAGTTCCCATGTTGGGATCATATCTTCCTGTCTGAGGCAAGCTGGTGAGAAATAGATATTTCTTTTTCTTTCTTTTTCTTTTTTTTTCTTCTGGGCTTCTGCAGTCAGTTTCCTTCACAAGGAGAAAGCTGGTGAAGCAAAAATGGTATAGATGAAAAGGGAGAGCTGAGTCACAGGTGAGACAGGCTTCTGCAGATGCTCACCTGGCAGATCTCCTTTTCCTAGAGGGAAACCTGAAGGTGACTCCTTGCCAGATATTCACTCACAGGGAAATGAACACCTTGGCAGCAGGGTGCGGATGATTTAGGCTCTATGGAATGACACCTTAGCCCAGCTTCTGAGAAAACCTGTTTGAAGTTACCAGTGTAAGAATCATAGAAACATAGAATTGTTTGAGTTGGAAAGGACCTTGAAAAGTCATCTAGTCCAGTTCCTCTGCAATGAATACACCTACAGCTAGATCAGGTTGCTCAGAGCCCGAATTCAAATGTCTACAGATGTGGGGCATCCACCACCACTGCTTCTCTACCCTTATTATAAAAAATGTATCCTTATATCCAATCTTAATCTCCTCTCTTTTAATTAGAAACCATTTCCCCTTGTCTTATCATACCAGACCCTGTTAAAGAGCCTGTCCTCTTCGTTCTTATAGACCCCTGATTGTTATCATTCCTATTGGTCTCTGATAATTGATGTTTGGGCCATGTGTTTCAGCACAGGTTTAAGCACTGATTATAGATCTCTAATGAGAGGTAAAAGACAAGGTGGATATATTTCTTCCAGCTTCTTGAATATGGCTCAAAGGGAACGGAATGCATATAATGGTCATGTTCATGTTATGCAATGGTTCTTCTCCCTCTGCCACTTTCAAAGACAGAGAACTGAAATCGACATGACCTACAAGGAGGCATTTTATGTTCTTAGATGTCTGGAGGTTTTAAGGGTCCCAAGAACGTCCAAGCCATGGCTGAATGCTATGAGACAGAGATGAAAGACTTGAGGTGGGGCATCAAGAAAGTCTGCAGTCACCTGGAGTGGGAGCTGTGGGACAACTGAGCTTCTGACGCCCTTTGTAGTTTATCCATGGACATCAAGTGCCTGGAGATGAGCAGTTAATCTGGAAACAAGGGCTCAGGGGATCTCATCAGTTTACACAAGTATCTGAAGAGGAAGTGTAAAGAAGAAGAAGTTATGCCCTTCTCAAATATTTCCAGTAGTAGGACAAGAGTCAAATGTCCGCAAAGCCAGTCTGAATGGTATTGGTCTAAAATATAATTGTTACATCACATTTTGCAAATATTCATGCCAGGGCAGGGCTGAAGTAGCTCAGCTGGGAGAGCGTTAGACTGAAGATCTAAAGGTCCCTGGTTCAATCCCGGGCTTCAGCAGTGTTTTGCAGTAGTTTTGAACATTCCAGTTCTCAGCTCACCAGCACAAAACAGACACAGCATGGAGAAACCATGGAAAGTAGCAAAGGGACCGGAAGATGTTGAAGGGACTGGAAAAGACTACCATGTAAGAAAGGGTTAACTTTAGTCTGAATTACAACTTGTCTTGAAGCAAATTCTCTCACTAAAATTTGTCTTTTTTTTTCTTCAGGTGGAAAAGTTTTGGTACATCTAATTGTTGCTTATAGAGAAACAGCTCCGTATTTCTGATGAACCTTTCCACCCTCTCCTGAAACTCTTCTATTCCTTTCTGAGATGATAGCACTGACATGCAAGCACCCCAAAAGTTCTACAAGTGAGTAGCTGTGTTTTCTGATTTTCTCCATGTTTCTTCCTAACTGATTAGTGGTCTGTGGAGGCCATCAGGCAAATAGTAGAGACAAGACCTCAACTGCAAGTTCTCTGAAAAATGAAGTGAAAATCAGTGAACTTTTGATTATATTTCTGAGGTCTCTTCCAAAATAGAGCAAAGGCCTCTTATTTCTTCTTTTTAGTTTACTGGTGCTATTTAACCTCTGGACATAACACTATCATATCATGCAGTGCTTGATGAATAATGATTACTGAATAACAAACAGTGAATAATGACTTGTGTGTATGTGAATGACATCATGACCTGCTCAAGCCTTGAAGAGATATCTTGAGTCTTCTGGGCAAATCTCTGTCTACAACCACCATCCACTATCAGGTAGGGCCAGAACAGGCATTGCCCTCCTTCACAGCTCAGCAAATCTACCAGCTGCTTACCCAGCACAGCCTTTTGCAGATCTGACTCATTTGTGAAGGTTTCTCTAGTTCAGTGGTACATCAGATAGAAAATGCATTTTGTTTGACCCTTTATTCTTATTTTCTATGCCTGCATCAGGACTCAGATAGATGTGTAAGCATCCCAGGCAGTGCCCACAGCTTTAGGAACACTTGTATATGCTGAACATCTCTGACTTCATCTACCACACTACAGAAGTGAAGCCTTGGACCCTAAGGACAGAAGGAAAATAAGATAGCAGACATATTGATCATGAGTCAGAGAGCAATGAGCTGGCAGAAGCTTAGAGTTCAAGCAGTCCAACTATACAGTATTTTGACTCTATGCTAGACTCTTGGTTTAACATACATGCTGAGAATCTAGAGTCAGTGCTTGGATGCCAGTACTGCCCACTGCCCCTCCAGAATGCTTAAATATGCTCACTTTCATTCTCCCAAGCAATGCCCATCTGTGCCTCAGGAATAACATGAAACAGGGACCACTCCCAGGTGGAAGTTTGGGCATAAGGAATTGCTATCAACTAGGGCAGTAGGGGAGAAGTTTTTAGCAGTATGAAACAGGCTGTTCTGCCCTTCAGCAAGACCTGGACAGGCTGGAGAGTTAAGCAGAAAGGTTCATTATAAAGTTCAAAATGAGCAAGTGCAGAGTTCTACACCTGGGGACAAATAACCATATGCATATATACAGGTTAGGGGCTGACCTGCTGGAAAGGAGCTCTGCAGGGAAGGACCTGGGTGTCCTGGTGGACAACAGGTTGGCCATGAGCCAGCACTGTGCTCTCATGGCCAAAAAGATTAGTGGTATCCTGCAGTGCATTACAAATAGCATGGCCAGCAGGTCAAGGGAGGTGACGTTAGTGCCACTGAGCAGAACAGACCAAAGAGAACTTGGTTGTTTTCCACCATTTCTCTTCATGGTGGGTCACTTCCACCCTTATCTCAGGAAATTAAGAAGTGCTAGACACACTGAAGATAAAAATTTGGAATAGAGTTGAATAAATAAATAATCACGGATAAATCACATCCAGTTAAATTAATTCTCTGAGCTGAAAACTGTCAAGGGACCACATCAGGGCCATGTTGAATAGTGACCTGGGCAGCCTGATCCAGTGGGTGGCAATTCTGCCCATGACAGGGGGTTTGGAATTATATGATCTTTAAGGTCCCTTCCAACCTAAACCATTCTATAATTCTAAGAAGTGGAAGAAATTTTCAGGGGCTGCCACATGAATTTGTCCTATTCTTGTTTCTCCCTGGTATATTTTACAGACAGTATTGGAGGATTCATGGTCTAAGCCACCACCATGAATGTGCTGGTGACAACTGCGCATCCCCAGTGCAAGGAAATGCCTGTAAACAAACTGCTTTGAATCCTGATCCACAGCTGTGGGAAGGCAAAGGAAAGACTCCTACTAATGCTTGCAACAGACGTTGCACACTGCAGGATGCAAAGAAATCCCTAGAGACCATAACGCAGTAGAACTAATAATATCCGATGCTGGCTCCACTCTTCCCTGAAGCAGCTCCAGCTCAAGCCTCAGCACTGTAAATTCCCGTGTTTCTCTGCCTTTAGCTCAAAGAAGGGTTAACAACAGCCTGGTTCTTGCTCACCGGGAGGCAGCGAGGGAAGGTGCGGCATGAATAATGGGAAAGGTGCGGAATGATTAACGGGAAGGTGCAGGATGATTAAGGCAGTGGGCGGCAGGCAGTGTGGGGGCAGCTGACCTGCCAGTGCCTTCACCCAGCCCACACGCAGAGATCCATCAGCCTGCATTGGACCCCCACAACCACCTCCTTCTGAGTCCTTTTGTGCACGGCTGCTCCACGCTCCTCCCTCCCCACAAATCCTCTCAGCTCTGCCAATGGCATTCAGCTCGAGATTTATGCTCTTCCTATTTCCCCTTCTTTCTCTCAGTTCCTTCGGTCCTGGCTGAATCCTTTAGTACGTTTGGGAAAGTTCATATTAAAACCACTGACTGCAGATCATAGCAGGCTTACTGCATATGTAGTTGTGCTTTGTGGGGTCGGACAGAAAATTCCAACCTTCTGTTCTGCAGTCACTGTGAAACACTGCTGCAGTGCCAATAAAGCTGCCCTGACAGTACCTTCCAGTGGAGAGGCACACATCTTCCTATCTTCTTTTTTTCTGTTTTGTTTTCTTTTTGTAATTGCATTCCCATGCAGTGTTTAAGACATTTCTTCCATCTTACATTCTTGAAGGAACTACTGTAATATATAGACCAATCGGGCATATTGGACTAAGTGGAAGCACATCTGCTTTATTCCTTTATCAATAGCTAACATGAGAAGGCAATTATTTTATTAATGCCTCAGTTTCCCCAATCAGAAAATGGAGCAAAATTGTCAGGTGGGCTTGGAAAATGCCCTGAGACCTGACAGGGAGAGCTAGGCACAAAGAACACGCAGACAATAAAAGACATTTCCAGCCCTGAAGATTAATTTACTAAATTACACAGGAGCTACAAGATGAGGAAAGGATTATTATTTGCATGCCATGGGAGCAATAATGCTATGATGACTACTCCAGGCATAAGGACATTCATGTTTGGTTTGTGCTGCAGTGCAGAGCTCTTGGAGGTGTAGCAGAACTGTGCTGTGAACAGACAGCTTGTGTGAGGCCCTAAAGGTATTCACACACATTTGTGCTTCTCATGCAACAGTGTGGAGCCTAGATTATGATAGAAACCACACTTGCTTGCAGTAAGAGATGCTCTCTGCTGTCCTAGCCACAGTGGGCGTACAGAAGATGCAAAACCATCACAGAATCACAGAATTGCCAGGGTTGGAAGGGACCTCAAGGATCATGAATCTCCAACCCCCCTGCCACATGCAGGGCCACCAACCATTCCACCTAATGCTAGACCAGACTGTCCAGGGCCCCATCTAATCTGGCCTTGAACACCTCCAGGGATGGGGCATCCACAACCTCTCTGGGCAGCCTGTTCCAGTACCTCACCACTCTCTCCGTAAAGAATTTCCCCCTGACGTCCAACCTAAATCTCCCTTCCCTCAGCTTAAAACCATTTCCCCTTGTCCTGCAGTTATCTACCCTTTCAAAGAGTTGATTTCCCTCCTGTTTGTAGGCTCCCTTTAGGTACTGAAAGGCTCCAATGAGGTCACCCCGCAGCCTTCTTTTCTCCAGGCTGAACAAGCCCAGCTCTTTCAGCCTGTCCTCACAGGGGAGGTGCTCCAGTCCCCTGATCATCTTCGTGGCCCTCCTCTGGACCCTCTCCAACAGCTCCCTGTCTTTCTTGTACTGGGGGCTCCAGACCTGGACGCAGTATTCCAGATGGGGCCTCACAAGAGCAGAGTAGAGGGGAACAATCACCTCTCTGTCCCTGCTGGCCACCCCTCTTCTGATGGAGCCCAGGATCCCATTTGCCTTCCAAGCCACAAGGGCACACTGCTGGCTCATGTTAAGTTTTTCGTCTATCAAGACCCCCAGGTCCTTCTCCACAGGGCTGCTCTCAAGGACCTCTCCTTCCAGTCTGTAGGGATGCTTGGGATTCTTCCGGCCCAAGTGCAAAATTCTGCACTTTGCCGTGTTGAACCTCATCAGGTTCACCCGGGCCCACCTTTCCAGCCTCTCGAGGTCCCTCTGAATGGCATCCTGTCCTTCAACCGTGTCAACCGCACCACTCAGCTTGGTGTCGTCAGCAAACTTGCTGAGGGTGCAACCTCTAATATCATCTAGTCTAAACATCAACCCATCCCCACGATGCCCACTAAACCATGACCCCCTCAAGTGCCACATCTCCACATTTCTTGGACACCTCCCAGGACAGTGATTTTACCAATCCCCTGAGCAGCCTGTTCCAATATTCCAATTTCTCTGGAAATCAAGATTTGTCTTTTTCAACTGAAGCTGCTTGGATTTTGAAAAGCAAAGAGTCCTAGTTCACCTGGTGAACTTGTGTTGTACATGACTTACCCAGCCATTGACTTTTGGATGGCAGATACGATGTGGGCAATTTATCCAGACAGGTCATACAGCAAGGTCTTGGGAAATTTCAGGTTAACATTATTTCTTGCTGCCTAAGGAGCATCCCAAAGCATGGTTAGGTTATGCACCATGCTAAAATATGAATAAAATAATAATAATTAAAAAAACCAACAACCTCTTTCAGCTGTCCAGGACCTGATCTGAATATCCAGTGCTAAAAATGCAGAGTAATAAAACCAGACTTTGGACCCAGCTCGATTCTTCAGAGGTTCTAAAATAAATAGTTAAAACACTTGTGAAGGATCTTAGATTTAGTATATGTGGTTGATTAATTAATTGCAGTTTAGACTGTTATTTGGTCTGTTAAGTGTATGGGGTGTTAACTTTTGGGCAATGGGCTATCCTTCATTTTCAGTTTGAACAGTGAAGTCTAATTTTATTTGTGACTGCAGGGAGCTAGCAGAGGAAAAGGAAAGAACATGAAGCACTGCTCATTACAAGTGGAAGTAGGCTATTTAAATATGCAAACTGTGTTCAAAAACGCTCAGAGAAAGAAGGTTGTGGAGCTCCTGCTGTCGCTTCTGAGATAAGGACTGTTTCATTTCCTTCCCCAAGGTGGGATTCAAGCCAGGGCAAGAGTTAATGATACTGTGCCATCCTTTGGGAGCATATAGGAGGTGACAGATTGGATAGCCCATGCACCCACCCAGGGTGGGTGGATTGCACTATGATTCTCAACAATCATCTCTAGTGCATACAACATTCTCATCAAAGCTCTAAATTCACATAGTTAACATAAAACACAGGAATCTAAGGGAGGATTGATTTCAATTACATAATATCTTTTAGGGCTTTAAGCTTTGCTAGGATAATGGGAAATTGATAAGCCAAGGAGAAATGGTTTTAAACTAAAGGAGGGGAGATTTAGATTAGACGTCAGGGAATTTTTTTACAGAGAAACTAATGCAGGCTATCCAGAGAGGTTGTGGATGCCCCATCTCTGGAGGTGTTCAGGGCCAGGTTGAATGGGGACCCGGGCAACCTAATCTGGTGCTTGATCTAGCTGTTGGCAGCCCTGCCTGCATCGGGGGTATTGGAAGGGATTGAGGTCCCTTCCAACACAAGCCATTTTATGGTTCTATGATTCTATGAAACTACGTAGAATTGTATAGAATTAAGCTACGTGTGTTATGACAGCTGGCTAAGAGAACTGGGCTTGTTTAGCCTGGAGAAAAGAAGGCTGCGAGGTGACCTCATTGCAGCCTTTCTTCACCTAAAGGGAGCCTATAAGCAGGAGGGGAGCCAACTCTTTGAAGGTGTAGAAAACAGTGGGTAAGGGGAAATGGTTTTAAGTTGAAGGAGGGAAGATTTAGGTTGGATGTCAGGGCGAAGTTCTTTACAGAGAGAGTGGTGAAGTGCTGGAACAGGCTGCCCAGAGAGGTTATGGATGCCCTGTCCCTGGAGGTGTTCAAGGCCAGATTGGATGGGGCCCTGGGCAGCCTGGTCTAGTATTAAATGAGGAGGTTGGTGGCCCTGTATGTGGCAGAGGGGTTGGAGATTCATGATCCTTGGTATCCCTTCTAACCTGGGTGATTCTGTGATTCTGTGATATGACAAGAGGTTTGAAAACCTTTTCATTTGCTTCCATCTGCAGAAATTCAGTTATGTCCCATAATTCCTCCTTATAAGCAATTGGAAATGTCTAAAAGAAAGTTTGTCCTACTGAGTTTTGTCAAGGGGGAAAAAAAATAAAAAAGGAATGCCACAATTCCTAGGCAAGCAGAAAACAGATAAAATAAGAAAATAACATATGGTAGAAACAAATGCAAGAATATCTCCCTGATGAACAAATTCATTAGCCATGGTTAGAAGATGATGGACAGACTTTTCATCTCCCTGTGATTTTGGTGGTGTTGACTCCAGGCTCAGGTTCTCATTCCTTTCACCCTGACACGGGGAAACTCCTAGAGTCATTTTGAGTCAGTGTCTCTGCCTCCAATATTTTCCTGCCAGCCTGCTTACGTGGGTGATTCTCTGCTCTAGTTTTCAAGCAGAAGTTCTCACAAATTGACGGAGGAGGCTTTGGCACCTCCACAGGAGGGGAGAGAGAGAGAGAGAGAGAGAAGTATATGGAGGAGGAGGAGACATGAAATGGGCTTTTGAAAAACTATAAAATTAGCATAGAAAACGGCGGCAGCTTTTCTTAACTCGGACTGAGTGAGAGGCAGTACAGTTGCCTGCTGATTATGAAGCCACCCTATTACAGATCCTGATGGGTGGCCACAGATGTGCTGGATTGCCTATTGCTTCAGGGAAGCTAGCTTTGCAGCTTCACTCCCAACTTGAAATTTTGCAAATGCTTTACAAGATCTCTTGTGTTATAGCCATTAAAAAAAGAAAGAAAGAAGAAGAAGGAAAAAAAAGGATATGCAAATAAATCCAGGACTGAAGGGGCTGCAAAGCCACTGGAAATGCATTTTTGTTCACCCAAAGAATTTCAGTCATTAAGGTCCCAGGTCATCACCTGTAGCATTAAGCTTTTAACTAAATCTTCTGTTAACACCTCTTTTTTTCGTAAGTTCTCTTGAAAAGTCGGTCAACATTGTTATTTAAGACAGATTAGCTCAGGGTTTGGAGCTGGTTTTGTTAGCTAAATAGATTGACATCACTCAGCTGCCTGATGCTTCTGGAGCAAATGTGAGGTGGCTGCACATAATCTCAAACCAATCATATTCTTGGGCAGCACAAAGTCCCTAGGCAGCCTGATTTAGTGACTGGTGGCCTTGCCCATGGCAAGAGGGTTGGAACTTGATGATCTCTAAAGACCTTTCCAACCTAAGCCATTCCATGATTCTATGATTCTGAGAAATTTGTGGATTTCCATCAGACTGCATTTCATAGGCAGTTTTTGCAGCTAAGGTCATGCATCTGAGCGTTTGGTTCGTAAATTTGGCATAGATGTAACTATACAACCATTACCAAATCTATGGGAAGCACATGGTTACACAACAAGATGAGGGAGCTTTTATTCCTGCCAGTCTGCTCAGCTGTGGCTAGCTGAGAAGCGTGTTACAAGAAACTCATAAAGATCATTGAGTCCAACTCCTAGCTCCACACAGGATCATCCAGACTCCAAACCCTCTGGAGCTTTGGGATGATCCCCACAGATGTAGATCAACCAGAACCCCCAGATCTCTTTCTGCAGTGCTGTTCTCCAGCTTCTCATCATCCAGTCTGTACATACATCCAGGTGGGTCCTATCCCAAGGTGCAAAACTTGACACTTGCTTTTGTTTAACTTCATTCAGTTGGTGATTGCTCAGACTTTCAAGGCCTCTCTGCCCTTAACAGAATGTAGAAACACTTTTTTTTTCTGTCAGCCCTGTAATTTTATTCTGAAAAACATATTGGCACAGCTCAGGAGAGCTGCTGGAGTCTGGAGCTGAAAGCTAGGATCTTTCCAAAGGCTGAGCAGGACTCAACATCATGAAAACTTCATTAAGGGAAATTAAGACTGGATATAAGAAAAACTGTTGGTGGTGGGGTGCTGGAACTGGTTGCCCAGATATATGGTGGATGCTCCACCTTTGGAGACATTCAAGGTCAAACTGAATGGAACTCTGAGCAACCTGATCTAGTTGTAGATGTCCCTGTTCATTGCAGGAGAGCTGGACTAGATGGCTTTTAAGGGTCTCATCCAACTCAAATGAATCTATGATTCTATGAAACCTTACTTCTAGAAACACAGTTTACCAGTGTGTGCATGTACTGATAAGGAATCCAAGTGAAACACATGGGAATCAAATGTAAGCACCCCTGGTGTGACTCATGAGAGCCACAGCTACAAGTGTTGTGGAGCATTTTCCACACCTCACATGGATGGGGTTCACCTATGTGTTTGTCGAGGGTCTGGAGCACAAGTCTTATGAGCAGCTGAGGGAACAGGGATTATTCATTCTGAAGTACAGGAGGCTCAGGGGAGACCTTATAGCTCTCTACAACTATGTTAAAGGAGGTTGTAGTGAAGTGGGAGTTGGTCTCTTCTCCCAGGTAACAGCAATAGGATGAGAGGGAATGGCCTGAAGTTGCACCAGGCAAGGTTCAATTAGATATTAGGAATTTTTTTTCTTCATAAGAGTGGCTGGGCACTGGAACAGTCTTCCCAGAGAAGTGATTGAGTTACCATCCCTGGAAGTGTTCAAGAAATGTGTAGATGTGGTACTTAGGGACATGTTTTAGTATGGAGTGCTGGTGGTAAGTGGACTAGGTCCAACCTAAATGATTCTATGATTCCCCAGGTGGATTAAACACATTGGAGACCAAATATAAACAAGAGAAGAAAGTGAGTCAGGAGTTGTCAGGAAAATGAGGCAAGCATTGCAAATATCTCAACACTTGGTAGCAATCCCATAGCCATATGCAGCGTTAATCCTCTAGCAGTGCTTGGGAGTTTATCCCACTTCAGGCCTAGTGGCTGTTGAGATAAATAGTTACAAAATGATTTCACACACTGTCGACAGCTCAAGCAATGCTTACAATTGGGGAAGGAGAGATTTTCCAAGGAAAACGTTATAAATTAATAGTAGAGCCAAACTTTCTGAATAATCCATTTCCCTCCGTACCACATTGCGAGGATGCTAAAACACCAATTTAATCTCCCAGTGCTTCTCCTTCATCCCATATTTCATATCCCCAGATCAGGTTGATTCTAGAAAGCCTCCCTCATAGCCACAGTATTTTGCAGGATCCTTCTTTCTTCCCACCTTCACTGGAGAATGCTTGCTTTCCCCTCCAGGTGAACTTTTCCCTTGCTGCTGCTCAGGCTGGTTCCCTCCTGCAGTGGGTGTACTGGAGCTGAGCAGGTGGGTGGCACAGACAGCAAGCAGGTCCGTGCTCTGGAAATGTGTTACTAGTTCTTCCTATTCCTTACTGGAAGGTTTCTGTTGTCACTCCCAAGAGACCATGACTTCCCTTCCATGTCCACCCCCTCTGACAGCCACCCTTGCTAGCACATTTTATGGGTGTGAGGGACAGGGATAAAAAGTGAGTGAAGAGAGTGAAAAAGGAGAGATGGGTGTACAATATGAGGGAAAGCTGAGAAATGAGGTTAAAGGTCTCCCTCCTTCTCTTCCCTGTCTTTCTGTGAGATGGTCTGAGATGAACACACATAACTGGGACTGATGTGAATGTGGGTCACAGTGTGAATATAGGTGGGGAAGAAAGAGGAACTTAAATCAGTCCAGGTTCTGGAGATTGGTTTGAGGGCACCTCAGATGCTGTGCTATCCCTGCATTGTGTGATGGCCTCTTCTCCTGCCAAAGTGAGCACTAGAAATACCTGTGATCAGTAATAGAACTTACTAGCTAAAGATAGAAAAGTCAATAGTGAAAAAAAGTGCTTCAATTGTTATCCCAGTCTTTTTGTACATATCTATATGAGCTTTTAAATATGGTAATACCAAGGAAACTGGCAGCTGAAGAAATTCCTGCACTCCTATTTTTAGGAACTAAAATAAGCAAAGGAGAAGTTGTTCCACAGCTGTCTATATCAGAACTTTACTCAAATCACCCTCTGCTGACAGAGGTGTTTGATGGATTATGGCTTTACTCCATACCACCATCCTGTTGTTCTGCTGACCTAGCTGAAATTGTCTCTGCAGTCAAGATGCAGAGTCAAAGTTGTCTCTGTTAATGTTTTATAATCTGGTGAGGGGTTGGAATGACTGAAAAGCAAAACTGCAAAAAGAGTTTATTCCTTAGGGAATGAGCAGTTTTGCTCTCCAAAAAAATACCTAGCTGGAGGATGGGGTGAAGTCAGAACTCTTTCTTTCCCTATTCCAAGAATTCATGACATCTAACTCTCTCCTGACATCTGGTTTTAACCAGAATTATACCTATTTTATAGGGATGCAGATCCATTTATGTAACCTACGTCAGCATGCCGTATCACTGCCACGGTCATAGGTTGATGCCAATAATCTTCTTAATAATATGCAAAATATTACAGCCAATATCCATATACTCTGCCTGTTGTTGGTCCCCTGATCCTTCAGCTCTGCCAGCGAGAGAGAAAGGTTGATGACATGAGAGGTTTAGCACTGCTTATCTCATGAGCAAAGTTTTTCATATTAACCAAGAAACTCAAAAAGGGCAGCAAAGAGCTGGCTGAAAGCTGCTTTATTCTAACGGATGGGAAACTTAGAATTTACAGTCAAGATGTCCTTAATCAGTTTATCTCTATTCCTCTTATGCTGCCTTCTAACTTGACCATATGTTATCTATCCTTGGTGTTTATCTCAGATACGCTGAATCTGTCATATTCTTATCCATTACAAGCAAAACCAACTTCTCCATTTATATGATAGGTCTTCTTTTTCCAAAGTCCTTCTCAGCCACTTAAGATGGTTGATGACCCAGGCCTTTCTACTCTCTTACATCTTCCTCAGTTTATCATCTACATTCCTATGCTGTTTCTTTATTATTTACCTCATCTTTTTCTCTGTTCTTCTGGGATGAGTGGTCTCTTTTCTTTCTCTCTTTTCTCTTAAAGTTTGAAATAAATTCACTTGAAAGTCATAGGAATTCATAAGAAACAATCTCCTGAGCACAGTTCAATGACGCTGATGCCAGCATTATGAAGGCTGTGTTTTCCTGGATAGCTTACTCTTTGCAGCTCTTGCAAATAAAAAAGAATTAGAAAAAATGAGGACTCAAGAGGTGTGTGAGTAATACAATATCATCCGTGGGGACACGTGCTGGGATAACACACAAAAACAAGTTGAGAACACGGAGTACATTCACCTGCAATTTAACTCTTCACCACACCTAGGCACGTTCTGGTGCTGCAATTAGGAAAACTGAGGAACAGTGATATGATTTGCTTCAGTTGTTTTGATGGAGAACAGAAGCTACTGCTGTTTTTCCTTTCCAGTGGGTTGTAGCTGTCAGAGTTATATAATAAAGCTTAATTTAATTGCATTGAAGAAGAACAAGGCTATGAACTCCACCAATTACCAGGTAAAGGACTAAGCAACTGGATGCTCCATTATATATTTGAGCCGGTTCATAATGCCCCAACTTAGCACTTCCTCATCTCCCCTCATTAATAGCCAACAACACAATGAAGCTTCTTCCTCTTCTTGCAGCCAAATATGACCAAATATTAGCTTTATGTCTTCCACAGAGCTGTTATTGAAGACCACCTAGTCAAAATTGAATACTAATGACCTCTTGCTACCTGATAAGACTCTGAGAAAAATGATCTCCGTTGGCACAGAGGTGACATTCATTCCTGACTTTCCCACCTCCAAAGAAGGCTGCAGCTCTGTGAGAGGAACAAACATACCATAGAAGGGAAGCAGGCTCTGCCAAGTGCTGCAGAAATGGGACACAGATGGTATCTTAAATGAGAACGGAAGTTTATTTGGGGGCTCTGCACATGACGTAGCACTGCAGCTCTTGCAGCTCTTGCAACAGATGACAGACTAGGATTTCAGAGCTGGTGATGAGATAATTTTGAAGCAGTCTTTCTCCACAGAGCTATTAGCTTGTATAAAATAAATCAAAATTAAAGAAGATAGAGGAAGAGAATAATGACAAAGAGGAGAAGAAGAAGAAGAAGAAGAAAAAGAAAAAGAAGAAAAAGATGTAGAAACCAATAAATGGTTCTGTAAGGATTAACTTTGTATTAACTTTTAATATATCCAACTTACTAATATTCCAATATCATTCACATCTGTTGTTGGCTGGTTAGTCAGCCCATATGTGCTGATTGGCCAAGTGGCCACTGCTAATGGAAATACATGAGGATTACATTTCCTTCTGTATCATAAACTTGTGTCTGTCTCTCTACCCACAGAATCATAGAATAGTTGGGGTTGGAAGGTCTCTTGAGATTACCAGGTCCAAACACCCAGCTTGAATGGGGCTGCCTAGAGCAAATTGCCCAGGACTTTGGCCAAATGGCTTTTGATTTCCTCCAAGGATGAATTCCACAGTGTCTGGGCAATCAGTACCAAGCTTCTCAACTTCTCCTTGTGTGATGGATACTCCAGTCCCTTCAACATCTTCCTGGCCCTTTGTTGCACTTTCTATGGTTTCTCCATGCTGTTTCTGTTTTGTGCTGGTGAGCTGAGAACTAGAATGTTCAAAACTACTGCAAAACACTGCTGAAGCCCGGGATTGAACCAGGGACCTTTAGATCTTCAGTCTAACGCTCTCCCAGCTGAGCTACTTCAGCTCTGCCCTAGCATGATTTGCCCTTGCAAAACCTGATGTGGTATAATTATCTTTCAGCCCTATTCAGACAAGCTTTCTTTACACTAGCTTGTGAGTCAAAGAAGTCATTTTAGGGAACAGATGGCTCAAAAGCAATGGTTTTGCCAACTGCATCATCTCAGGATCCTTGTCACTGTAAATCACCTCTCTACATAGAGAGGCTCTGTGTGTGAGCCTTTAATAACAGCATGCTTCTGGGTGATGTATAGTAGATGAGAAGGGAAACAAAGATTCTCTTCCTGAATGGTTGAAAAAAAGAGCACATTTACTTTCAGATTAGGGAAGGGAAGAATCACTTGGAAATCATTTCAAGGAAATAGAGATGGAGATAGGTTTCTAACCACGAAGCTACTGTCAAGGTCCCTCTGGATGGTATCCCTTCTTTCTGTTGTATAAACTGCACCACTCAGCTTGGTGTCATCCACAGAATGAAGAGAGTGACAAATGATTTGTAGGAAGTTCTCAACAAATGACAGTGAATATAAGGAGAAGAAAAAAGGACATTCAAGCATGGATTGTTCTCTGTCTTCTTCTGCTTTTGAAAAGGTTCTTTGTCCCCTTCGTTTATACTAATTCCTCATCATGCTGTTTAGGATTAGATTTAGATTTCAATTGTTCTGGCTAATTTCATTATCATCTGTAGGGTTAGACTTGTCTGCAGTGCCACTTCTGCTCTGTGGTCCACAATACATGCTGCTAATTGCGGAACAAAGATCAGAACTGGATGGAGCACAGGGACGTTTGCAACTCTGGCAATAATCAAATAACAGTACCAGAGAAAATTACATTTCCAAACTGGTTGTATATATCCACAATAGCAAAGGAAGAACAGCAGTATCTCAGGTCCTTCTCTGAAGGGCAAAATTT
The DNA here is from genome assembly GCF_987193195.1 of Phasianus colchicus. Lineage (NCBI taxonomy): Eukaryota > Metazoa > Chordata > Aves > Galliformes > Phasianidae > Phasianus > Phasianus colchicus. Next base: position 93,139,193 of record NC_143438.1, read on the forward strand.
GGGCATGCTGGTAAGAATTAAGAACACAGAGGTCCTTTATGTACCTAAAGACAAAGATCTAAGTTATAAAATTCAGCAAAAAATCTGGAGTTAAACAGCAACCTCATTAGATGCCCATCTGAGACCATTAGCATGGAACAGGTATTTTTAGTATCTTTTCGCTGACCCCACTGTAGCATTGGGGTTTTCATAGAGCCTGGCTAATCCTTTCACGTCAATCTGTCTTTCTGCAGCAGGGGAGTGAAAGCCAGGCATATTCATACAGTGATATGAGAGAAGTTTACCCAGCAAAACAACTTACTCTACCAATAGAGGTAGATGACCTTTAATAGAATCATAGAAACACAGAATTGTTTGAGTTGGAAGGGACCCTTAAGTGTCATCTGGTCCAGCTCCCCTGCAATGAAAAGGGACATCTACAGCTAGATTGGATTGCTCAGAGCCCTGTCCAGCCTGACCTTGAATGTCTCCAAGGATGGGGCATCCACCACCTCTCTGGGCAACTGGTTCCTGTGCCTCAGCACCCTTACCATAAAAAAAAATTCTTCCTTCTCTCCAATCTAAATCTCCCCTCTTTTAGTTTGAAACAATTTCCCCTTGTCCTATCACAACAGACCCTGCTAAAGAGTGTGTCCCCTTCTTTCTTATAGCTCCCCTTTCTTCTTCGAGCCCCAAAACCTTGCCTGTGGCTTTGTTGAACCTCATGAAGTTCTCCTGGGCCAATTGCTCAGCCTGTCTGAATCTCTCCGATGCCATCCTGTCCCTCAGGCCTGTCAACTGCACCACACAGCTTGATGTCATCAAATCTCAACCTAATCACCCTAACTCCTGTTATATTTAGTGTCTGGTAGAGGCAGCAAACCTGGCATATTGCTCAGGGATTTGAAGTCATAGCAGAGTGATTAGGTATCAGTCCTGAAGTGGAAATGAACACTCCTCGTTGACTATCCTATTGGCTGTCTCACCTCCACTGGGACCTCAGGATCCAAAAGAAAGTAGTTTTAGTTCATCCAATTATTCCTGAAAGAGGATCAGAGAAAATCTTTTTGGTAAGAGCAACCTTCCTGAAAAGAAAATATAAGTACAAGTTATTATCATTTTTTAAAATAAATGATAATGACAAAACTTCCATAAAACCAAGGCCATAGGTTCAGAGCAGGTCTGTTTATATTTATCTACAGAAGATGCTTGTGGGAGCAGTTTCTTCAGCACGATGACTAAGGATCCTACAAATACAGTTTGGAACAGCCTGCAGGAATAGAAAACTCTTTCTAGAATGTTGTTACTCATTTGGATACTGAAGGCAGAAAGAAAAAGGATTGCATAGCCAGATGATTTGTTAGATGATTATCGTGGAGTCTGTCACAACTGTTTACTTTGCTCTTGAAGGGATACTAATGTTTAGAGTATATATCTGCTCCAGGTCTATTTATTCTCTAAATAGTAGGTCTACTCTGAAACATGAGTGCCTAGGATTCTTTTGAAGGAGACCTTCAGCACTGCTTTGTTCTTTCCTTAAGAGTTGTGAGCTATTTAGCATTACCAATAGCCATGACCCACACTGTCAAATTCCTGGAAGGCAAAATGGGTACATCAGTCTGACAGGTAACAAGGACCACAAGAGAAGTAGGGTTTTCCTGAGCCTGGCAGGACTTTTTCTGCAAGCCGTAGAGATGTGAAAAATGTTCCTGTGGTAGGATTTATTTCACCTGACTTCTCAAAAGCCAAAAAGGCAAAACTCTCTCCCACCAATCACTAGAAAGAACTCTAATAGAAGTAGGAAACATTGGTGGTGAGTTCACAAAATGGATTTTCCTTAAAAATAGAATCATAGAATCATAGAATTGTTTGAGTTGGAAAGGCTGTTTAGTTCAACTCTTCTGCAATGAACAGGGGCATTTACAGCTAGATCAGATTGCTCAGAGCCCCATCCAGCCTGACCTTGAATATCTCCAGGGATGGGGCATCCACCACGTCACTGTCCTGAAGCACAGTCTGTGGTTTGAGGATGAGGTATCAGTTCAGACGTTAATGCACAGTTTTAATGAATCCTTAACATGCTCTCATGCAAATAAGCCACTCCATGGGGTTCTCCAGAAGCTGCATCACAAGATGGACTGGTTTCCATCAAAAGCTTGTCTTCAAATTTAATTAGAACTCACAGCCCAGGTCAGTTCTGGGTCTATATAAATCCTGCCTAGCACTCATGTTGATCTCTACTATTCCTGAATTTTGTGAGTCCGTGCATTGGGTCTGGGCTCTCAGCTTCCTGATCTAGCTGTAGATATCCCTGTTCATTTCAGGAGTGTTGGACTAGCTGACCTTTAATGGTCCTTTCCAATTCAAATGATTCCTCGATTCTATGATTTAGGTCTATCAAGAATGAAAGAGAGAAGAGAGCAGAAGAAACTTCTCAAGACAGTGGTGCCACCTAATGGGAAAATTCCCAGAGAATCAATTTCTCGGAAGTCAAATCCTTAATTGGAGCGTTGCTAGGTGACGTAGAGATGGAAATCAGTAGCTCTGATGCAAGTCTCTCTTTTTTGCTGCTTTACGACCATCCATTCGTCACTCTGTTCCTTTTTCCCCAGCATCTGAGCTACACACATGAGACTGCCCTGGGAAATTAATTCCGCTTCCTGCTCAGATCCATTCTCAGCAATCCGGGATGCTACTGAAGCGTTTTTGACTTTCTTGATGCTCAGAGTGTCTGGTGAGGAAATTATCACAGATATTCATGTGACAAAAAGCAAAAAAAAAAACAACCAACAAACCAACCACCAACGAAGAAGAGAATGAAGTGCTGTTGGAGAGAGATCAGGGCTCTGTAGGTTTCTGTAGGTTTTCTCTGCCAACAAGAGGTGACAGAAGCTCTCTGTGTTGCAACCTCCATACGCTGTTGCAGCTTAGCAATGATCTGAAGGCAGACTTTGGCTCTGCAAAACAAGCAATAATGTCTTAAAAGTACTTCCTGACAGAAGTTCCCTCACCACAACCCCTGCAGCCACTTTGCATCATAAATAATCACGAGAGTGGAAAGGAACAGGTTGCAAAACCTATCCTGGCCTCAGGGGATTTTTTTATTCCCTGATTGTGTTCTCTTCCCAGCAGCTACACCTATTTCCTCATGGCAATCTTCCTTGCCATGGCACCCCTGCTGCCATCATTTCACGGGAGCATGTTACAGCAGTTAGAGCCAAGTCTTGATCTTTCTCAGATCTCAGCTTTGCTTTGCCATCAGTGAATCATGTGTGTTAAGCTGTCTCAGTCAGCTGCTCCTTATTTCATATTTTCTAAGGTCAAAAAGTTTTTTTCAAGAATCTTTCTTTTTTCTTCCTGATACAAAGATGCTTACAAGTGCTGGCAGAGATAGATAGATAGATAGATAGATAGATAGATAGATAGATAGATAGATAAATGTTAAGCAAAACATTAATTCTGTTCTTGAGGAGAAGGTGCAAACTAAGTTATGGTGGGGATCTGGACCCACTTTCAGTGCCACACTGAACTCAAATGCCATCCTTGCAGGTAATGTAGCAACTCAACAAAACTGCAATTTCATGGCTGAGTAAGGAATTAACATCTAGGGCAAAGGGGAGAAACTGGCAGTTAAGCAGGCTTGAGTCATTAATTCTAGCAGGGAACTGGGCTCTGCTGGTAATGATGACTCTGCAGCTGGTGCTGCTTGAAGCTTTGAGCACTGCCTGCAAGAGCTGCATTGACTCCAGTAATTATCCTCAGAGCTCAGAGTGTCTTTCTTTCTCATATCCCTTGAGTTGAACACAAGACATCCAAAAAGAATTTAATCTGTAGTAGAGTTGTGGTTGGGAAGTCTGTGGGTCTAAGGAATGATGTTTGGAACACTCTATGAGCTGGGAATAAAGGGCTAAGCCCCAGTGAGCAGTGGAAGAATGACCATGAGTCATGCATGAGTGATACAAGGGTAAATTCAGCTTCTAATTACCTTGCTAGAGTCTCTTTTTGCTTAGTGCTTCACTATGCACTGAATAATAGCATTACAGATTCATAGCATCATAGAATCAAAGTATCATAGAATGGCTTGGGTTGGAAGTGGCCTTGAAGATAATCTAATTTCAAACTCCTTGCCATGGGCAGGGTTGCCAGGCACTAGATCAGGCTGCCCAGGACCCTATCCTTGAATGTGTCAATGGATGGGGCATCCACATCCTCTGGGCAACCTGTGCCAGTGCTCACTGCCCTCTGAGTAAATAATTTCTTCCTAGTGTCTAAACAAAAGATCCTCCTTTTCAGTTAAATCCCCTTTGTCCTATCACCATTAGATGATGTAAAAGTTAGTCTCCCTCCCACTTACAAGCTCCCATCAAGTACTGGAAGGCTGCATGACTTCCCCAGAGCCTTCTCTTCTCCAAGCTAAACTAGCCCAGCTCCCTCAGGCTTTCTTCATAGGAAAGATGCCCCAGCCCTTTGATCAAGTCTGGTGAGCTGGAATTTTTATCAGATAGCAGGATCATTATCTGGAATTTGAAATAGGGGAAGCATGTCCTTTTGTATCTTCTTGAAAACTTGGCTGTTAAACCCACCCAAGAACCTATTCTAGAGTAAAGGAAGAGGCTACGTCACAGATTCACAGATTCTCAGGGGTTGGAAGGGACCTCTGGAGATCATCTAGTCCAACCTCACAGCTAAAACAGGTTCCCTACTGCTTCCCTACTGTTCCCTGCTGTCCTACTGTCATAGGACACTACTGAAAAGAACCTGGCCTCATCAATTTGACTCCCAGCTCACCCCCTCAGCCTTCTCTTCTGCAAGCTGAACAGCCCCAAGTCTTTCAGCCTTTCTTCATAAGGGAAATGCTCCAGGGCCCTTGTCATGTTTGCAGTCCTCCACTGGACTCTCCATCAATTTCCTGTCTTTCTTGAACTGAGAAGCCCAGAACTGGACAGAGTACTCCAGATGTGGCCTTACTAGGGCAGAGTATAGGGGGAAGTTTACCTCTCTTGACCTCTTGGCCATGCTTTTTGTAATGTATTTCAGTATACCATTGGCCTTCCTGGCCACAAGGGCACACTGCCAACTCATGGCCAAACTGTTCTGTACCAGGAGACCCAGGTCCTTCTCCATATAGCTGAGAGTATCAAGGTAGAAAATTCAGAAGCCTGTAACATGTATTATCACAAGTTCTAAGGGAACCAGAAGTATCAAGTCCTATTTCTGTCCACTTTGCATTAAATGTCCAAATCCCATTGTCCTGCTCTCCAGCTACTATTTCAAGAAGGATGATACCAGCCAGTGTCACACTCTCTGGCTGTAATCACATCCGTCACTCACAGCAAGGTGATTGCAGTCTTATTTCTCCATCTCAGTTTACCATCTTGGAGAGGCAATGCATAATCCCCTTTCTCTTCTTCAACTGAATCTGCATTCTGAGAATAGGGCACTTTTTGCTGTTTCAGAGTCAGAGCTTCAATGTATGAACCTCCTCACCTTTTCTGGATGCAGACTTCAGCTAGGGAACCTCCTTCTATTGTAATGGAAATGTGTAATGTTACAATGGTTGAACTAAGCCAGTATGTTTTCAGGAGCTAGTTTGGCATTTGCTGCATTCTTCTTCCCCTACAGGTGCTGAACGGCAGTTCAGTAAAGAAAACATGAAAAAAAGATAATCCACTGCTTTTCTTGTGACTCAGTTTCCCCAACAATAAAGGAAGTTTCTCCCCACTCTAGTAGGCTATTGGCAGCTCTCAAGCATTCACAGCTAGGCAGTGCTCACATCTCAGAGCAGTACTTTCAATCATTGCTCTCTAGTTTGAACAATAAATGGATGGTATTTCCCATTCTTTAAAACACCTCAGATAGGCGATTCAGCAGCTGATAGGCACTGAAGTCCCTAAAAATCAGTGTTTCTTCCCAGTATCCCTCCATTACATTCAACCTATTCAATGCACTCTGGCCTGATTTTCTCCCCTAAGGAAAAACCTCGGGCAGTGTAAAAATGAAAATCAAAAGATTGCTGGCCATATATTTCAAGCAGCTTAGCAGGGATGTTCAGGAAGGATCACCACTTCTTATGACTGTGCAGAGTCCATTTATACCCTTGGAGGACATGCCATGGATTGAGTGACCAACCACAGTATGATGCGAAAGAGAAGGCACATTGAAATAATACTTTATAGAAGAAAACTCTCCCCAAGTGGCAGAGCCCCACAGATTAGTCTGGCAGAGCACTTGCTGAGAAGCTGGCATAGAAAATAGAATGGAAAACATTTCAGTTCTCTTTGCCTATTATGTCATATATTGTACCGTGATGTGCAATTGTTTAACTAGACTTAAATCACTCTAAACTACATAAATTACCTCCAACAATCCCCCTTCGATCCAAATCCTGACACGTTTTTTTGTTCCAAAACATGGTAATCTTGCTATCTTCCATATAATTGCATAGCATATATGGCTCATTGCTCGCTCTTAAATAAACAGAAGAGTTATATTGCACAGTACACACCTAGTCATACATAATTTTCTCTAATTGTTTTAAATAGAAAGACAGTTGAAGATGATTGGAGGGTATATCTGTGCTTAAATGTAAAGGATTTAGAACAAAAATAAAAAGGAACAATTTGAGATTCTAAATGATACTGTCTAGCAACTTAACTTTTAATCATAGTTTCCAAAACTGAAAAGAACACGGTGTGTGTTTTGTGATAATTCTACATCTCAGTAAATCAGCTCCAGCTTCACGAGCAGCCCTTGCGTGCAGGTGCTGTTTCAATGGGCACGTGGATAGAACACTCAAAACACTGACAAAAAGCGTGCTGCATGTAAAGTGAAGATGGATTTAGTAACATAGGCAATGGACATAGCCAAGGTATGACATCTTCTGGATATGTTTGACTGTCTTTAGCCAAGAAGAAAGGCAGGGCTGCCACAGAGTTTATCTTAGTTTATAGCAGGGTCCTGCAAAACTCCATAGCTAACATGTTGGGATCAGGGAAAAGTCTGTTCTTCTCCATTAGGGCCATCAGTTCACTTATCTCCTTCACCCTTGCAAAGTTCCATCTTCCCATAAGTGTCTGACTATGTCTGGACAATGAAACCCAGAGTTTTAGTCACTCCTAAGTTTGGATGCATGCTCCAGCTTCAATTCCACATCCATGCAAAACAGGACATCTCTACGATAAGACAAAAAAATAGAAATAAATGGACAGAGAATAATAGAAATAACAGACATAGAAGATGGAAAGAGACTATGGCTTGCAGCAATTAAATGTGTGATCTGGAGGATGGGAGAATCTGAATCCTCGTGGGTATCACAACTCTGACCCATCCCTGAAAGCTAAATGCAGGTGCTACCCTTTCTCAGCTTTGGAGGATATTTTTCTGAACTTGGAGGACTTCCCCAGGTACCCACCTCTTTCACAAAGTTTATGCTGCATCTTTTATTTTATTTATTTATTTTTTCTCTCCAAAATTCCATTGTCATATGTGGGTAAGCCCCAGTTGCTAGTTCAGCAGTAAGTGCGCAATGAGCTTGCTTGGACAGCCTGCCAAAAAGTTTAACTCTATATGTCAGCCACTTAATTCCACAGGCTTTCCTTTTGTTTGCCTGAAAGCTAACAGCCACATAGCTCTTTAGAGCTTTCAACTCCATTTCCTTCCCTGCCTCAAAGTTTTCAGATGCTACATATTCATGTTGCAGCGCTCAGCTTAGGGATCTTCTCATGGGTGCAATCCTCAGTTCTTGGTGCCTTTCTCCTACCCCCCACTGAACTGCTTTGCAGAGAGCTGGGCATTTGAGAATAAGTAATGAAATCAAAGAATCACAGAATCATTAAGGTTGGAAAAGACCACTAAGGTCATCTAGTCCAACTAGCAACCAATCACCTTCATGTCACTCAAAATTCCCATGGCCACCAAGTGCTACAACAGGAGACATGCTGGTAGTATTTCATAAGATATATTATATCATGTATAAGGAGTAAATTGGCCACTGCACTTGGCAGTAAGAGCGAGAGGGGATGAATGTTCAAGCTTCCAGTCTGAGAATGGAACTTCCAGCATCAAGAGTCATGCTCTGCTCACCAGTCCGTGGGTATCCTGGAGAACATCATTTGTCCACTTGAAGATAGTTCACTGCTACTAAACACCCATTATTTAAGTCAAGCTTTGAACACTGGCTTTCTGTATAGAGCTTTTTCCTGGTGCCAGAGATGGTGAAACCACTGGTTCAGGGACAAAACTTTTCATGAGCTTTTTAAGTTTAGCTGTCATGGTAGGACTCCTGTCCCTTAGACATCTGTGTTCATCCATAAAGGGAAGCCCAATAAGAGCTTCCTGACAACTCATCAACATTTACTTCCAAACTTCAGCATCGTAGGACGAATCCCAGACCAGTGTAGGATATCCTCCACCCTTGTCCAGAAGATTCCTTCAACAGATTTCTAAAAAGTGAGCTTTTATTTTATTTTATTTTCTGACAAAGAAGGCTTTGATCTTGGTGCTGCACTGTTGCGCATCAGTGACAGCCTCTTTCTCTTGCAGGGCTGGAGAACATTCCTGAAGAACGTGGATAGGATCAAGCTCTGCAAACAATATAAATCTGGAAATAAAATATCCTTAGCAAATCTGTCTCTCCATAGTCATTTTCCCATGTGAAACTTGGAGATTATTGACCTTTTCTTTTACTATGGTGTTAGAAGGGCATCACTGTAAAGCTAGGGAGATCCACAGGCTGTAAACAAGATAATAGTGCTAATAACCCAGCCCCAAGCCATGCAATTGATTTACCATGGCTAATGTACCCAGCATGAAATGGGCCAGAGTGGCAACAGAATTTGATGGGAAGATTGACAGGTTTGATGAATTTTAAATAGGCAGGAGAAGAAACTGGACTAAAGCGACTCATGTCTTATGCAGGTCTTGTATAGCACTGACATTTTGACATTGACTGTGCTGTCTACTGAAGATCTAGAAGCAAAAGATGCTTGACTTTTCCTTTTCCCCAGATTCCTCCAGTTGATAACGTTACTGTCCTTCAGTGCCAAAAAGCACTGGACAAGCTAGAGGCTAGGATGTAAAAAAAAAAAGAGCATCCTGTGCATAACCCATCCCTGCCTGAAATATTTTTTCTTCCTTCCCTCACTTCTGCATTTACTCTTTACCCCAGAAAACACAAATATTTCAATCTTCAGGTTAAAAAAAAAAAAAAAAAGATGTTCCAGCCACAAAATGATTGCACTTTGTTTTTCAAAATTGCAGTCCCCCCAGGTGGGAAAAGACGGTGAGAAAAACCTGTAAACAGAAAATAGCAAAGCGACTCCCACTCACGAAAACTGCTGCTGCCTCTCACTCCGAAGGCAGCACACGGATGAGTCATGGCAGAAAGCATCTCTCTCCCTGCAGGGCTAGGGTTCTGTCTTGCCCACCTGCTGTCCTCCGCTGAGGAGGTGGTAGTGAAAGCCCCCAAGGCAATTCCTGTGAGTCAGGAGACCTCATGGAGAAAGGCACCTGCCAGCTTCTGCTCCTTTGACATTCAGATGATATTTTGTTCCAGTTCTACTCTTTTAGATATGTGAAACCATGGGGAGAAAGCCCCATTTGTCTCCCCATAGCTCTGGGAAGTCTGTGATCTTGGTTGAGGGAGCTAGGCTTGTTTAGCCTGGAGAAAAGGAGGCTCCAGGGAGACCTCACTGCAGCCTTCCAACACTTGAAGGGTGCTTGTAAGCTTATAAGCAGGAGGGAGACTGACTTTTTGCACAGTCTGACAGTGATAGAACAAAGGGAAATGGTTTTTAAAATGAAAGGGGGGAAACTGAAGTTAGACATTAGGAAGAAATTCTTTACTCAGAGAGCAGTGAGGCACAGGCACAGGCTGCCCAGAGAAGTTGTGGATGCTGGATATCTAAAGCTGTTCAAGGCCAGGTTGGATGGGACACTGGGCAGACTGATCCGATGGAGGCAACCCTGTCCACAGAAAAGAGTTTGGAACTGGATGATTTTTAAGGTCCCTTCCAACTCGAGCCAGTCTATGATTCTGCGATTCAGTCTTTTAATCATCAACACAAGATTTAGGTACAGATAAGCTGGATGGGCTTTAAGGTCCCTTCAAACCTAAGCTGTTCTATGATTCTATGATCTTCAGTCCTTTTGGGGATGTTGAAAGTCTCAGTCAGATTTACAAAGGATGGGTCAGCCCTCCTGACACCTCTATGGCTTTTCCCTATGCCAAAAAAAATTCAGGAGTAGGATTCAACAATCCTTGAGGATTCCTTTCAACTCAGGTTATTCCATGATTCTAGTTCTACACAAGAACAGCATGAAGGGGAGTTTTCAGACTTTCATGGCTGTTGAAAATGATTGAGACAAATATGTATAACTGAATGTAGGAATAACCTCTGCCCTTCAACACTGTTCCCTGGCTCATCTTATGACTACTTTGATATTTATGGTTTGGAATGACAGTTGATGTGCCCTAGACCAGGTAGCAAAGGGTTTTTTATTTTTTTTTTGTATATCAAGAGGATTCATATCTCCAATCTTTTCCTAAATAAAAATGAAGTAAAATAAATAGATAAATAAATGCTTGAGCTGAGGGTTACCACAACCTAGAACCAATTTTCAGCTAGCAGAGTGTTTTGCCTTGAATTAAAAGAGCAAGCCCAGTTATAACCCCAATAAAGGTTATCCTGATGGCTAGCAGGACAGGACAGAGAGAAGAATGGCCATTTCCCAAAATCAGAATGGCTGCAAACCTGTGTGTTTATTAGGCTTTGAACTTATTCTGGAGACATTACTATTTATCATCCAGCAACAACCAGAGGTAAGGAGAGGGAAGAGATATTGCAGTTGAAAAGTTTTGAAGGTAAGCAAACTGTCTACTCGCTGAGTCTTCCCCATCTGCTCATCTCTATCACAGAAGCTTTGTGTGCTGCTGCATTTCACTCAGTTCTTGTAGACTTAAGTAACAAATCTTCCCTTTAACACAGAGTACTGCCTGTAAATAAGCAGAATAGCTGCTTTCAGCTAGCCTTTTTTACTTGTTTATTTTAACATCTCTGCAGGGTTTAGAAAGCCTTTTATTTTCCCACCGTCCTAATGCAGGTGAAAGTGAGCAGTCAGGGGTACCTGTAGCATCCATTAGGATGTTGAAAGCCAAAAGACTTAACAGGTCATGTGATCAATAACAGTTCTTGTCTTCCTTGGAAGGTGAAGCTTATGTATGAAACCCACAAACCCTGAACAACTTTGGGATTTCGGGCCACGTACTCATCAAAGTGTTATTCCCACAACTTTGGGTATGATCCGCCGTATCTAGGGAGGATGCTTTGGAAAAGAGGTTCAGGTTGGATATTAGGAAATATTTTTCCTCTGAAAGAATGGTAATGCTTTGGGATAGGCCACTCACAGGAAATGGTGGAATAACAGTCCCTGGAGATGTTCAAGGAAGGGGAAGATGTGGCACGTGGTTTAATGGCGTGGTGGGGATGGGTCAGGAGTTGGATTTGATTTTACTGGTCTTTTCCAACCTTGATGATCCTATGTTTCTATGACTATGTGTAGCATTAACCATTAGTCAGATATTTTTAAGACAGATGAGAACTAAGGAAGCAGAGATTCTTTTTGCTTGCTTGTGCTGATTGGGAGCACGGTTTGTCTTCAGAGATGACCTGAATGCCCTGGGTGCAACCAGACTCCAGTTTGGGTAGCAGCAAGGTCTGTTACTACCAGTTGTGACAGCTGTGCTTTAGTTAATGGAGTTGCCCCAAGAGAGAAAATCATAAGGCAAAAACCCTGTGAAAATATCTGCCTCAGAGTAGGTTTTCACAGTAACTTGCTTTGGGGAAGGTGGGAAAACAAAAGTAGCTTAGATATCCAGTTAAGATCTGCTTTATCTCAATTATATTAGAAAAATGCCTGCCTTGGCTCAGGAACTTACTGTGTCTGTGGTGCTCATGGACCTCAGTACAAGAGGGACTTGGGCATACTGGAGAGAGGCACATGATGGGCCTTGAAGATGCTGTAGGGCCTGGAGCATCTTTCCAATGAAAAGAGGCTCAACCTGGTCCTGGGCACCCTGCTATAGGTGTCCCTGGCTGGCCAGATCAACCCAGAGGTCCCTTCCAACCTCGACCATTCTGTGAGTCTGTGGTTCTGTGGCCTATTCCTCGTGAGTGGTTGTGCAATGTGAGTCCTCTCTTTCCCTCCCCTTGCCTTCCAGCAAGATAAAAATAAGCATCTCCCGCTGAGTCAGCCTGTGAGAAAGGGACTGGGGTTTCAGCTGCGGGCTTTTTCCTCCCTGGGATAGAAGCATACAGGCTGTTAACTAATGACACATAGAGATTAAAAAAAAACCCAGCTCTTCTGTTCTTTAAATTGCTGAGTTTGGAAAATGCCAGCCAAGTATTATATGTAGAGAGGGATATAGATACACACGCTTAGAGGCATATATATATTTCTTTACAAAAAAAAATAAAAGAAAGAAAGAAAAAAGACTCTTTTTCATAGAATAGCACAGATATATGTAAGGCTTTGGACAGACTTGCAAATAAATGATATTTTCCAAGTAGCAAGAGGAGTCTCATTTGTTGGCAGAAGGCTGTCATGCAGGACATACCAGCATGTCTCTGTATTACACTCACAATGACAACGTGAAAACTAATTGGAATATTACCCACACACATCTGCTGGGTTTCCCCACAGGAGAAGACGCAGCCCACACACAGTGTAGGTGGGTGCATATGATATAGGTCATGGTACATTGCTTCATTTAGCAAGGGCAGCCTTCCTAGTGGGTGACTGACAAGTGTTTCCCTCTGCGTCTTCAGCAAGTCTAGCAGACACTGTTACCTCTAGGGTTGCTTAATTACACCCAGTGGGCTAGGACGAGAAACAAGAGACGAATCTATAAATTATATAGCTGAGCAAGAAACTGGAGGGAGAATTCCTTCTAGTCCCCACCTAGAGGGTTTCTATAGTTTATTCTGGGCCAAAAGCATAGTAGGGTCAGGTTTTAAGAACATATGATTTCTAGCACGCTAACAGCCTCAGTCATCATAGGGAAGAACTTCTTTCTGACCAGAGAGGTGGAGGATGCCCCATCCCTGGAGACATTCAAGGACCAGGCTGAACCAGGCTCTGAGCAATCTAATCTATCTGTAGATGTCATTGCATCATGTAGATTCATTGCAGAGGGTTTAGACTAGATAACCCTTTAGGATCCCTTCCAACTCAAACAGTTCTACAGTTCTATGATTTTCCACAGGTAAATGCTTTCACTGATGCATTCAGAAAAGCAATAGGAAGACTACAAGAGGATTGTGGTTATAGCTGTATGATGAAATATTGTACCTGTAAAAGATACTCAGATCTGCATACCTGTGCTTTTGAACACATCTACAGCTCAGTATGGTAGAGTCAGGTCATGGGTACATTAGCAGGCCTCTGGATCAGAGCTCTTGAGGAACTTTTAGCTTTCTAAGTCTTTGAAAAGTCATAGGATGAATGGCCTTTACGAAGCTAAGTAGGGTGCAGTCCTCATGACTAATTCTAGACCATATCCTGCCACCTTCAGAATTCTGAGATAGCTGTGTGCAATGAAATCTTGGCTCTACTCTTGCCCAGGATGCATTCCTCTGTTTCTCAGTCACTCTCATCTCCCTGCACAGCAGAAGAGGAGAAATATCACAAAGCTGAGGCACAATTTGTCCCCTCCTGTAGCAGGTGGCTAATGTAAGTCAGAAGAATCACACCCTAAAAACTCATCTACTATAATTATGAAGGGTGTGACTAGCTCATATGAAGTTCTTTAAGGTGAAATCAGGTGAATCTAACTCAAGCATCTCTGGTTAAGTTACTCTTCAGGGACACAGGCCATCCTCATTCTCTCATTGCACTGAGGAAAGGCAATAGCACAACTGAGGAGGTGCCAGAAGCCTGCTGAGATGGCAGCAGTGAGTTTCACAGTTGTGGGATTTCCATAAATCTGGGTATTCCTGTCTAAGAGAATAACTGTCCAAATACAAATAGTCCAGAAAGTAAAAATGCAATAGTCTGAAGAGATAAACGTGCCTCTCCATTTCTTTCAGAGAGGGACAAACCATTTCACTATGTAAACCAAGGCAAGACTAAGGAAGATAAAACTCTGCCCGGAATGAGAAGTTTCAACTGGATGTCATGAACCCTTGCCAAGACCAAAGTGATTAGAGCTCGTGACTAGAGGATAATGTCTGTAATTTCCTATTATTATTATCCATTTGATAGTTTGGTTATTAAACCAAGGATATGGAAATGTCTGATATAACCATCTGCACCTTTGCAGCTTTGTTTCTTTTATCTGTCACAGTTGGTTGAGCCCTGATACAGAACTGCTGCACACACAGCAATGTAGTCCTTGAAAACAAGAGTTCATTACTGAGTGAGAAGCTTTCATGATTTATGTCATAATACTCGTAATTAAAAAAAAAAAAAAAAGGAAGAATAGCTTGACTGACTTCAGTTTAAGCCACTTTTATTGCTTTTGGTGCTAGTTTTTCCCCATCTTCCTCCTTCATTCATCTTCTTCCCTCTCCTAGTTTTTTTTGTTATTATTTAGTTATTATTATTATTGTTTTTTTTGTTTTTTTCTTTTCTCATTAGGGCTATTGTGTCTGTGCTAAGCTCCAGATCCTGACCCCAGGACTACTCAAGAATCTTAATGGTGGGAATTAAGCTCAGGGTGTTCCTTATCCCATCATAGGTGGATGAGTTCTAGGAAGTGATTTGAGCCTCCACATCCAATTTTTTGTCTAAATAACTGAAAACTTAACAAATCTATTCCATGATTCTGATTCCAAATCCTTCATTTTGGACAACAAAGGTTCCATGAGTTCTTTAATCGATGTAGAAACACTTTTGATGCCAAAAGACTTGCTCCTAGAAAGTGAAAATGCTTGTCAGCTTGGATGCCCACACTAGAACAGTGTTAGTCATACTCTTGAGCCACTTCTCTCTGCTGATAACAAAGGCTGCAGGTGATCAGCATAGGATGAACACAACACTGTTTAATAGTTTCAGGTAGACAATGAATTCATCCTCATTGCAGAGTACCACTATTAATCTGCTGGCACCTCTACTTAGATCTGCTTGGTGTGCACAGCTCCTGTCAGGCAGATGGCAGGACTGTAGGCATGGCCCATGGCTGCCTTCCATGTTACCGGATAGGAGTCTAGTGTTTTAAACTTTCCAGTAGATGTCTATACACATTTCAGGATACCAAAATAGAGTTGCAGAATCATAGAATCACAGAATCCTTAGGATCATGTTACTCAGAGCCTGATCCAGCCTCTCCCTGAAAGTCTCCAGGGACAGAACATCCACCACATCTCTGGGCAACCTGTTCAAGTGCCACACCACCCTCTCTTTGAAATACTTCTTCCTTATATCTAATCTAAATCTATCCTCTTTAAGCATAAAATCATTTCCCCTTGTCCTATCACAACAGATCCTGCTAAAGAGCCCCTTGACCTGCTAGACACACTTTTTTTGATGCAGCCCAGGGTACAGTTGGCTTTCTTGGTAGGTGTAGATTAGAAAAGTAAAAATGTAGATGTTCATTTTCATTGCAAGGGATTTGGATTGAAAGACCTTTAAAGACTCCTTCCAGATCAAACAATTATATGATTGTACGAGGATCCCTTCTGTTTCTGAACCACTCCTCTTTGTCTGGAGGAGGCATTACAAAACAAACTGGAAATAACAATCATCTATTTTTCCTTGGTGGAAAGATTCTCCTTCTGAGGTAAAGAAAGGAAGAGCTTCCAGAGTTAGAATAAGGCAATTCAAGGGCTTTTTTTCAACTTGTTATGTCCTTTTCATTTATAGGCATGGTTCAGCCAAGGGGCAGTGGAATTAAGTCTGTCCTGTTTAATGCAATCAACTACTAATTCAGATGACAGGATATTTATTAAAGCTGGAATGGAAGATAATTTGCATTTATAAGAAATTCCAAATGACCCTTCTTTGGCATTAGCTCATTTGACACAGATAGAACTAAGGGCACTTTTAACTAGAAAGTCAATATATGAAGAGCAAGTAACTGAAAAATCTAGCTTTAAACTGCACATTTCAGCTGCAGTAAATTGGAATACAAATTATTTATTCATGGTCCTAATTCCAGTGTTCACAACGGTGTAGCCAACCTGCTACTGTGAGCTCAGCCATGTGGCTTAAATCTTAATTGGAGGTGTCTTCTTGACTCGCATCTGGACTATAGGATGAGCATATATGGCCCTTGGGACATCATGTATGTGCTAATTACAGTCCTACCTATGTTTGTTTCTCACTTCTCTGCTTCACTGCCTGCAAAACAGTAACTGTGTGCCCATTTACACGTGTCCAAAGTCATTAATAACATTAATATCAATAATAATTATAAAACCTCAACAGAAAAGTGAGTGGAGGAAGGAGAGATTGCAGCAAATTTCTTACATGGGCATCAGAGATGTACCTGAGTTTACTAAAGGCAGAGCATCAGCTGCATATTTTCATTCCTCAGTTCAATTCTGTGGGAAATTAAATCAAGGTATACTGTAATTGAATTGAAAAATGTTTTATTTATCTATGTATTTATTTATTTAAACATTAATAACATAGAAACTCTTAAAGCTCCAACACTATATACCAGACAGATTGATGGAAAGGTCAGATATAGAGAGCACCTAGGATAAGTGTTCAGCCCTGGGACACTCTTCCCACTAAATTCAGATAATACAAAGAAAAAAAAAAAAAAAAAGTCTAGATTTAAATTCTTGGACTGAGAATAGATAAAAAAATGCCCATGTGGAAAATTCAATATCTTTGCTGGGTTTTCGGCAGTTTCACCTATTTATTTGAATCATAGAATCATAGAATGGCTTCAGTTGGAAGGAACCTCAAGGATCATGAATCTCCAACCCCCCACCACAGGCAGGGCCACCAACCTCCCCATTTAATACTAGACCAGGCTGCCCAGGGCCCCATCCAATCTGGCCTTGAACAGTTCCAGGGACGGGGCATCCACAACCTCTCTGGGCAGCCTGTTCCAGCACTTCACCACTCTCTCTGTAAAGAACTTCCCCCTGACATCCAACCTAAATCTTCCCTCCCTCAACTTAGAACCATTTTCCCTTGTTCTGCTACTATCTACCCTTTCAAAGAATTGACTCCCCTCCTGCTTATAGGCTCCCTTTGGGTGCTGAATTTGAGTCATGGATAGATAAACAGAAAACATAGCAGGGAGCACAAAATCTATAGGATTTCAAAATTAAATATTATGAATTTCTAGTTGGAAATGGCTTTTGTTCAATTTTTTTTGACATAATTAAAACAAACTGAGCACGGAAGGGAAACATTCTCTTCGTATTATCTTCAGTTTTATCTTTGCAATCTTTGCATTATCTTCAGTTTACCAGAGAAAATTAATGTTCGATCAGACTTAATGCAAAATTTGCTGTGGATCTCTTTTCCTGCGAATGCTGCAGACCTGAAGGAAAATAAAATAAATGAATCAGTTTTCCACACATTTTTTTCTTACTAAGGGTGTTAATAGTGATCTTGCAAAATAAGTTTATCTGAAAAGAATATATGAATTTAATTCCTGCTTCTTTCACAGCACACTCTGATAAAGTTTGCCACTTCAAAAAAAATTATTTGGAAGCTTACTATTCCCTTAAACATCAATATTCAGGGTGGTTAGCTGTTCATTTCAGTATTCCCCACACAGTCCTTAATAAATTGTCTGATCAGCAAGCATGATGTGAGAGCTGCAGAAAATACGATAGCATGTCAGTAAGGTACGGAGAAGACATTTTAAAATAACACTGGGTTGCCCCACTTTTTCAGAGAGTTTCTCAATATGTGCATAATTTTTAAAGTTGTGCTCTGTGGAGATAAAATTCCTAGCAGAGATTTATGGAGTGGACCTGGAGGTGCTTAGGGAACTGGGATTTCTGCCTTCTAAAAGTAGATTTACAGGCATGGGCGCATGCACACTTCTATTTCTGCTTCCCTTCTAAGTAGAGCACATACTATTCATGCATCACGTAAGGGATAAAAACATACCCACATTTCAAAGGCAAACTAGGTAATGTCAGAATCTCATCTGAGGAAATGGGGAAGGTTTCTATGCATATTAATGTATGTGAGTGTACCTAAGAATAGGTATGCACTTTGTTAATGGGAAGGGCTGCCTGGATGAGGTTGTTTGCTCTGTTTAAGAGCAGTTTCTGGGGACAGGAGCCTTGTTTCTTTCCCTTCCTTGGGTCGGAGCATTTTATAGTCAAAAGGGCAACTTCTCTTCTATGCTGCAGATCAGAAAATCAAATTTGTTCCAATAATGCACAGAGAAATGATGGAAAAGTGAAACTAATTTTCTTCTCAGTAGTGATTGGCACTCTCAACCTTGAAGGTTCTATTAGATAGAGGTCTAGCCTCTTTGTACAGCTTCAACAAATAACAAGTCAGATATAACTGAGGTTTTCATAAGAGGATTGCCTAAAAAAGCCAAACTATATAAAAGTTCTTTTCTTTTC
The DNA here is from genome assembly GCF_987193195.1 of Phasianus colchicus. Lineage (NCBI taxonomy): Eukaryota > Metazoa > Chordata > Aves > Galliformes > Phasianidae > Phasianus > Phasianus colchicus. The sequence continues at coordinate 93,157,717 of NC_143438.1, forward strand.
TTACTTGTCAAAATGGCCTTCCTCAATGGAACTGGCTACCTAGGGAAGTGGTTGTAGCACTGAACTTTCCAGAATTACAGAAGCATCTGGACAATGCTCTCAGCCATATGCTGTGATTTTTGGAATGTTCTGTGCAGAGCCAAGTGTTGGATTTGATGATTCTTAAGGGTCCCGTCCAACTTAGGGTGTTTCATGATTGTATGATTCCACGATTTCTGGAAGATGTTGGAATAACTTGACCTCAAAGATGTCTGGTGATGAAGATCAGACAATTCTTGGACATTCTGTTTCAGAGTTTCACCAGTCTTAACATTAGAAAGCTTTTTCTTTAACGTCTTTCTTGCTGAAGGATAAACCCATGGCTTCTTGTGATACCTATCATGTTCAAAAAGAATAATCCATTCCTTTGCACTCACAAGTGTATAAGCTACTCTTTTTCCGCCTGAAACCATTTCTAACTAGCAAATTTAACCAGTCTGGAGACCTAGGTCAAACATGCTGCCTGAGCTAAGGTGTTATAATCTGGAACTGAGCTCTTCTTGCCATGCCAGTGTTCAGTAATTCTACAGACATATTCAAATTTAAAAAGAACTTGAAGCAAGATAAGCTTGATAGGACAGTGGAACAAAAGGTATTGATAGGACAAGTGGAAATGGTTTCAAATTAAAAGAGGAGGGATTTGGATATAGGGAAAAAAAGAATTATGATAAGGGTAGTAAAGCACTGGAACAGGTTGCACAGAGAGGTGATGGATGCCCTGTCCCTGGAGACATTGAGTGTCAGGCTGGATGGGGCTCTGAGCTCCTTGATCTAGCAGTAGGTGCCACTGTTCATTGAACTAGATGATCTTTAATGATTCCTTCTCACGCTAACAATTCTATGATTCTATGATACTGAAGCATAAGACATTGGAGCATACCCAGCTCTCCGTTCTTGACCAAGCAAAGAAAAACAGATCTAGCTAAGCCCTTGGCCAAATATTGAAGGAGCTAAGGAAAGATTAAATTTGGAAGCTTGAGTTTAAATCTGATTTATATCTTCATCTGTGAGTGCATGTATACCTAGGAGAACCTTTTGTTGAAGACTGGAAATTTATCATCAGAGAAAAAGTTGTGTCACTGGAGCAGGATATGTCATGACAGTATCCTCTAGAGGGCACACAGGGAAGAGTGTGAAATGAAGGTTCATATGGACTGACACATACCTACAACACTCCTACAAGTAGCAGTTCAACTCCGTTATTTCAGAGCTTAAATTAAATACATATTTTCTTCTGAGCAAACAGTGTGGATGTCCCCAGAAGATGATAGGTGTTAACGTGACCTTCTCAGATCACAAATCTGCAAGAAAAAGTATTCTGGAATCCCCTCCAAGCCTGTACACTCGGTATAGTCAGAATAAACAGCACTAAAATCTAAAATAATAATTGAAATAGTAAATGAAGGAAAATATTAAATGTCACTGCCAAAGTACAGAGTCAATTCAATTTTCAGGGCTGCAAATACAGTGAAGCATCAAAAGCTACTGCCTGAAAAATTGGTGGTGCTTTTGTAGTAACTTTCTGTTTGTGTCAATGTCTGGTAGCTCTTAAGATTGTGGCTTACTCATAATTTATTTAATCACAAAGAAAAGTGCTCCTAGGACGTTTTTTTTACCCCAAGTGTTTTTCTTTCCCATCTAATCTTTTAGTTCCTTCGTACATTTCAACAGGTTCATAAAAACTTCTCTTTGCCTCACTACTTTCATTGCTCCTTTTTCCCAAGCTATTTACCAAATGGAAAGGACAAGCAGCTTAAGGAATTCAGAGCTCCAACACTCCAACAAGAAAATTGCATCTCTGTGCATGCGCCGAAGCAGCAGAGGTGAGCTGGGCATAGCAGTTAACCTTCACTCTGCGTTCTGGATCACGGTTAGGTGGGAGCAGAAAATAACCACTTTCTCCTGATTTTGCAGAGTACGTTGAAATATTCTGGTTGCCACTCATCTCTAGAGAATATACCATAGGAATAGCAAAACATTTTTATCTTTTACATTTTATGAGGCGTGATGTGTGGGCCACTGTTTGAGACAGAATGATGCTCCAGTGTACATATGGCCTGACAAGATGTAGCCACGAATACCTCTGTGTATAAGAAGGGTAATAACACCTGGATACAGCAAGATTCTCCCACTGTTAGCATTCCATGGGCACGCAGCCAAAATACATCAGCTGTGTGCTGAGTGAGTATTGAAACATTCCCAGTACATCCCACAGTATCACCAGTAATCTCATGTCTGTGCTGTGTCGTGACAGTAAGTTTTCAGTATAGATAACCTGACTTCTAAACATTTCTGCCAACTGAGAACACAGGTGTTGCAATGAAATATTTGACAACCTCTGCGGCACAAAAGTTGATACTCTAATTTCTTGTAAAACTCTATGGAGTGTCAGGAGAGGTTTGGGGATCTCTTTAATTTTAATGTGTTTTGAAAAAAATGGAGTCATTTCAAGGGACTGGAGGGCTTTCAGGCTTATTACATTAGACTGCAAAGACTGATCGTCAGCACGCAAAACTATTGTTAATTCAGAAGTTCATAAAAAAAAGAAGAAAATTTAAAAATATCACTACTGCGCTAGATGACATTGTTCCACTGAAAGTAGGTCTCGTTAAAGAAACCTATTATGTTTTTGATCAAGTCTTTATCGAGTCTGCTTGATAAAGAAATTCACGATGGTATAACCTACTTTGATTTCACTAGATCTAAACCACATACCTCACAGACACACAGAAAGACTCATCCTACATCAATTAAAAACTGTCTCAGTATGTCAAAAAGGTATTTTTGATGGAGAAAGAAGGATTTCTTGTGAATTGTAACTTTTTACTGTAGTGTCCCTAAAAATAGGCACTGAGCTACTATTATTAAGTATTTCTTCACTGAAACGTAAATGCTTGTTGTTGTTGTTTGTGTAGTGAAAACTGGCATGCAGCTCATGAATAAGCAGTAAAACTGGAAAGTTATTATTACACGTTTAATCAAAGACCACACCGAGTGGTCAAAGTGCACTAAAAACAGCCAAGTCAAAGGTTTTTTCCTCTGGAAGCAAAAAAATTGAAGTGATTAGGAAGGTGAGTCAGTCTTAGAAATCATGAAGGTAGATTGAGGAGCATGGTTTGGGTATGGTAGTGATGGATTGATGGTTGGACTAGACAATCTTAGTGGTCTCTTCCAAACTTAATGATTCTATGACTCCATGTACTATGATTTCTTGGAGAAATCTTCCAATAAAAGCACTAAGACAATCTTTAAAATGTATTTAGTTGATTTAGTATTTACTGAAGTCATGCCTCTGGTACTAAAAAAGAATATTACACTCTCGCTTGTAGAAAAACACTGAAATAGTAAAAAGCTTTCAATAATAGTAAAAAAGTGTTCAAAAAAAACCAACAAAAGGGCTAGTGACATGAACTTCAGGAATCAAAATCACATCAGTCAATTAGAGTTGGTAAAAAGAGCATTTCTTCTGCAGAAATTTTTGCAGGTAGCAAAGCATCTGAGATATTGAGGGAAAAATTGCTAGCTTTGAGTGTTGCAAGATTCCCAAGTCAAATAGCTGGAAATTCCAGTTAGTTAAAATTATCTTTGACATAAGATCATGTTTCCAAAAAGTGGCAGTAATTATGTTTCGGGTTAATTTAGGAGTGGAGATGGTGGACTCAACATTCATTGCAGTGTCTAAGGCAGAAATAAACGGGGGAGTTTGGTGGAAATTAGGATTTACGATTTATTGGCCTTTTTGAAAAAGACATTTTTTGTTGAAATAAGTAAAACTACACACATTCCCATGGAACAAGAAGTTCCCAGATCCCTGAAGTTGCTCAGCAAATCTGACACTCTTGTGTACTTCATTACTAGCTGGCAATTAGCAAATCCATTAAGTGCTAGTTAATGAGAATGCTAATTTCACTGAACAGCTGCAGGTGTCTCCCCGCACATCCATCTCTGGGGCAGATCCTCCAGCTGACTGCCCTAGGCTGGGAAATATCCATCTATCCAAATCCCCAACTCTGGGGCAGCCCCATCAGGGCCATCTGCTGCTCTTCAGCCAGAGAGGGTGCAATGGCCAAGATGCTTGGCTCTGGATAAATCCTGCAAAATGTTGTTGTGCTGCCAGAAAAACAGCATTAATGACTCTGAGAATTGATTGCTGACTAGTCCATCACAACCCAGCTACAGGTTTGGTATAAGCTCATGAGAGTATTTCCAACAAAAGCCTCTCCAACCCAATGGGCTGGCAATTCTAGGTGCTTCTGCAGCAGAAGAAGCACAAGGGGAACAGCAAGGTTAATCTGGCAGTCCTGACAAGGGAAATAGTAAATTCCTCTGGTGCTTGTTGCAGAGCATGACCTGGTGTGCATGAGCTTTTGAGAGGGGAATTCAGCCATCTAGTGTCTGGTTTGCAAAGGCAATCAGGGCTTTAGCAATTGATAGTTTTCTTTCCAAAGCTTTTACGCTCACAGATTGTGGATTTATTGAAGAAAGATTTGGGCTCGACCCAGCTCTCTCTGTGTGAAAGATTTATATAGCACTGGCAGCATATGGAACTGAAAGTACAGATAAACCTCTGCACCTTTTGATGCTAATTCAAGCAGAACCTTCAAGCGTGGAAAGTTCAGCATCATTATTAATATAAAAACCTTTGAACGCAACAATACACCCCCAGCCCTGCACACCACACACCATTGTACTTACTTTACTTTTATTTCTTCTAATTACAAAGCATTACTCACAAGAATGACAGATTTTATTACTCACTATTATACAATTTCTTTATTCTCCAGTCCTAAAAAAAAAAAAAGAAGAAAGTACAGAAAAAGAAGTTATTTGAAAAAAGAAAAGAATACCCCTCATAACAAATGACTTAATCATAAGAAAGAATTTTGATGCCAAGGCATTACTTTTTCTGAATTTGCCAGTTTGGTTAAAATTCCTGCCATGTTTGACTTGAGGCAATTCTGTAGTTAGCTTTAAATTTGTCACTCTCGTGACTAATTCCTTTTAATTAAACTTAACAACATACAAAAAAAAAAAAAGTTGTCATCGTTTAAAATTAAGTCAAGTAATGTATTGATTGAATGAGGACTTAACAACATAAGTAGTCTTATAGAAAATGATTCAAGCAAGAACATTTTTAGCTTCAGGCATTTTTCTTTCCCTGTTGTGAATCCTACTCTATATTACATTTCATATTATGGTCTTTCCAGATTCCCTGTATATGCATGCACACAGGTGCACATGTACATTAAGCAATTATTTCATATAGGCAGTCAAGACAAGTACGTGCATGGAAGTGTTCAACCATTCAGTAACAAAATGAAGCATTCTGAAGACATTCAGAAGAGAAATGACTTCTTTATCCTAACAATTTTTGTCCATGTTTAATTGTGCCTACACCAGCAAGGCAAGAGTTGGGTATGTCTTGATAACAGTGGAGCTTCGCCTCCAGACCACCTGGAAAATCGAATACTATTGGATTGGAGGAAGATTGTTAGCACTGGCTTTCAACCACATATCCATGGCATTGCTCCTGTGCCACTTCACAAAGTTACAGCTGTAAGAGTGTAAGAGGTAAGAAATAGGCCTAGGGGTGTTAGTCTACACTTGGCTAAACATGAGCCAGCATAAGACACTGAGCTTATCTAGAGAAGGACGTTGAGGCTTACGAGGGATATGGAGCACAAGTCTTATGAGGAGCAGCTGACGGATCTGGGATTGTTTACTCTGGAGAAGAGGAGGCTTGAGAGAGATGTTATTGCTCTCTACAACTACCTGAAGGGAGGTTGTGGTCAGATGGGGCTCAGCTTCTCCTCCTGGGTAACAGGGATAGGCCTAGAGGGACTGATCTTGAGTTGCACCAGGGGAGATGCAGGTTGGATGCTAGGAAAAATTTCTTCTCCAAGAGTGGTCAGGTGCTGGAATGGGCTGTCCAGGGAGGTGGTTGAGTCATCATCCCTTGAGGTGTTTAAGAAACATTTAGGTGTTGTACTAAGGGACAGGGTTCAGTGAGAAAATATAGGTGGGGGAAGGATAGTTGGACTGGATATCATTGGAGGTCTTTTTCAACCTTGGTGATTCCATGATTCTATGATTTTTAAATACCTGCCAGATTTTTCTTGAATAGAATTGTCTGAAAAACAGCTCTTGGGGTGTGTTAAGATCAGAGCTCAATCAAGGCAGTTCTGTCTAGCCTACATTTAAAATTTCTCTATTATAAACAATAATTGCCTTCAGAATAAATGAATTTCCTGAAGTAGTAATTTTGACCCAGATGTTTTTAATACATCATTGCACTTCGTTGATGCATGATTGCATGATGGTCATGCAATGAGCTACAGCAGTGTGTTGCCATTATACAGTTACCCACGTTAACTTGAAAAGACTTCCTCTGGAACCTCCTTGTCTTGTTCCACTAGTAAATATGAGCATAAGAGTACTAAATCTTTCTGCATTGTCACTTAAGATAGTCTGAGGAAAATACATAGATCCCGTAAAGTTTTTGCAGATTAAAGCTATCCTTCAATATCTATGGTGCATAGGTCCTTCCCAAGCAAACTAGCCTTGAGGGAAGACTGCTGAGCCTCCAACAATTTTTTACAAGCAATTGAACCACTTTAATAAGATCAGTTCTTCAGATAACCCATGACTCCCTCAAAATGACTGTACGAGTGTTTTTCTCCAAAGTTCCATACGCAGGCAGTATCAAGAATGTTTTCAGTTTCTGCTGGAAAGGTGTTTTTCAAGAGTGATGGTGAGAGAGTATTAATGAAGATATTTTGAAGCCAGCGCGAGTAAAATCTGTAATGCTCTAGTGAAGTACATAATCCTCTGAAAGTGAATCCAAACAGCTAAAAAGTTGTCTTCTACACAGTGATTAATTCCCTCTGGTGCAGAACAATATCCAGAGATTATGTTCCACTCAACCTCTGCATCTCCAGGTAAAGCGTGGAGAGTACATGGAAATATGGTTGTTCTTAATACTCTTTTCCATTAATGATCCTATGATTCTGTGATACTGTCACACTACTCAAAAAGATTGGGGCTACAGTGACAGTGATTGATCTCTCCTTTCATAAGAGCACATTTTTCTTTATCAATCCACATTTGGGAACAATCAAATGAGAATAGGATCACCATTGGGAGGGGGTTGAGAAGTGGCTCCTTCTCTCAAATGTCAGAATAATCATAGAACCATAGAATCATTAATGTTGGAATGACCTCTAAGATCACCTAGTCCAACTGTCAACCCATCACTATGTCCACTTAAAGAATTACAAATTGTCTGAAGTTATTTCCCTGAGATAATCCACAGCACAGAAAGAAAAAAATGTCATCTTATGCAGAAGGAGTTCATGGAAGTGGTAGCAATTCACCACCAGCTAGCAGACTGTTAGTCCCCACAGCACTCTGTGCCATGCTAAGGATGTGGAGAGACTTTGGCATAAGATTTGTGATGTGTCTCAATCTGTTCTTCTTCCTTGGAAGAAGATAGCTGATAGGTATTCAGCACCATCTGCTGATGGTCCTCATTATCAGCAAGCCCATATTAGTTTCACGTAACAGTAAACAGAAATAGTCACCTTTGGCATCTATTTGCATCCCCCCTGCTCTGTCATTGAGACAAAATAATGGTACAAAATGGGAGCCTGGGAATTAGTAGATTCATTCCACCCAGATATTTGCATCATCTTTCTTCCTTTGATGACTGTGTCCAGATTTCAGAGCTAAAGGTGAAAGGACTGCACTGGAAATAGTTCCATAACCCCTCCTAAGGAAAATGCTTTTGTGAAAGACGATAGTTATGTCACAGCATGAAGATTTAGGTTCCTTCAAATACTTTCATTTCTTCCTCTTTAGTCTGTTTTCCTGATATGCCATCTTGTTGTACATCTATCTGCATCATTACCGCCATTGCCCTCCCACAACCCAAAAAGTTGTACGTCCTCCAGCCAACTTCAACTACATTTGATCGAATAGTAGAAAACCACTTCCATGGGCTATGTGCATGTTGCTTTTTTTCACACTTATAGTATTTCCTTCTTGATCTTATATCTATTCTAGAAAAACAGCATGATAAGTCTTGCATTCCTATCATCCTTTCAGTAGTGGGGACAAAAATGATCCTCAAAAGTTGCATGTGAGTTACTCATGAGCCGTGGCTTGGTAGACCTGAGATGTTCAGAGTTTCAGTACTGGCAAAGAACAAATGCTGACTTGTGAGTTTTGCCCATACCTTTGGAAAGAGAATCAATCATGGTGTAATGAAGCATTCAAGCCATCAGTTGTTACAAAATAAGACTTGCACCACAGTGTTTACTCCACTAAAGCATAGCACTTTGCAGCTCATTAAATCTGAACCACCACATCTTTTGTAGTCTGATTGAGTCAGATTAAGTCTGACTGTGCTCATGAATTTCTGTCAAAGATCGGGGTCCAATAAATTAGTGCATGTGCAAGAAGAACAAAGAAGACAACTTCATCCTTAGCTTTTTATCTCTGCAATGGTGGATCAAGAGTATCGGTATAAGTGACAGTTTGTACAATATGTACAATATGTCCTGAGCATCCAGAAGTTGACTTGGACTTGAGATCAGATTATTGTGATCTTGCTTGCTCCTTCACCCTTACTCAGCTCACCTGGTTGTTAGGGCAAATTCAGAGGGCATAGTACAAGAGAGAAGTCTAGTGACTTCTCAGAGAATGGTAGAGGTATCAGTCCCTCAATTCTTCCTTGTTTCAAATGTGTGGTTTTTTTTTAATCCGCTATTAAAAATAATCAATAAAATAATAATTTAATGAGTACCTTTTTCTTTTTCTCTTTTCCTCCTTAGTCCTCCCTGAAAGGAAAGATTTTCTTGTCTATCCTCTGTATCAACAGACAATCATTCTTATAAGGAAAAACAATGTGTAATCAGTTAAAAATACAAAGGACTTTTGCCAGAAATTTGCCTGGAGAAGCTGCTTGCTTATTTGCTTGAATACTTGATTACTTGAGTACAGTCCTTCCAAGACAGGCATAATTGCTAGGCAGGGAATTGACTTCCTATCCTTGGCCAGATGATCAACACTTTTGCCCTAACAGCATGTTTCTGTCAGTGGTAGGATTGCCAGCCTCCAGAGCATGAGTAAAATCAACCTCTTTGCAAAATTTGTGGGTTTCCTTAGCCACAGTGTGACATTTCTTCTGCATACCGATTGTGGTAGCAGGCATACTAGTTTTTTTTTCTCAACTAGTATAGGTGCTGGGTTATGTTTATTCATAGACATAGAATCATAGAATCATAGAATCTTTTGAATTTATAGAATCATAGAATCTTTTGAGTTGGAAGGGACCCTTAGAGGCCATCTAACCCAACTCCCCTGGAATGAAGAGGGACACCTACAGCTTGATCAGATTGCTCAGAGCCCCGTTTAACCCGTGGCCTTGAGCGTCTCCAAAGACAGGGCATCCATCACCAGCCTGGGCAACCTGTTCCAGAGCTTCACTATCCTTATCGTAAAAAGCTTTTTCCTTATATTCAAATCTCTAAATCTCCCCTCTTTTAGTTTGAAACCATTTCCCTTTATCCCACAACAACAGACCCTGATGAAGTATCAATCCCCTTCCTTCTTATAGTCCTCTTTCAGATATTGAAAGTCTGCTATCAGCTCTTCCAAGAGCCTTCTCTTCTCCAAGCTGAAAATCCCCATCTCTCTAAGCCCATCCTTATAGGTGAGGTGTTCAGTCCCTTGGATCATTTTTGTGGCCCTCTTATGATGCACTTCAACACATCCATATCTCTTCTGTGCTGAGGACTCCACATCCAGATGCAACACTCCAGGTGAGATCTCACCAGTGCAGAGTAGAGGGGCAGGATTATCTCCCTTGCCCTGCTGGCCTCACTGCTCTTGATGCAGCCTCAGATACGACTGGCTTTCCCCATTTTCCCACTTCCAAACCATCATCTCGAGGGCTGTGTGAAGAGCAGTTGCAGGTGAAGGCTGAGGCAAAAAAGTTTTTGAGTACCTTAGCCTTCTCCTTGTCTGTCATTCTCAGCCTGCCTGTATTGTTCACTAGGGGGGATATGACCTCTCAGACTCTCCTTTTACTTTACATACCTGTATCTTATTCTTCTCTACACCCCTTTCAAGTCCAGCTCCAACTGGGCCTTGGCCTTCCTGACTCTATCTCTACACAACCTAGCAGCATGTCAAGCTATTTTTTTTCATCTTTTTTTCATTTTCCCCACTTTTATGACTCCTAATCCTAACCTTCCTAAGCATTTTGTCTCAAAAACATCTCATGAGTAAGTTAGTCTACTGCAGACAGAAAATAATGCCATGTGAGAAGAAAACACAGTATCCTGAAAAACAAAACACAAATCCACCAAAGAGCAATTCCTTCCAAAAGGAAATGATTATTAAAAGGACATGTCCAACAAACCCTTAGAAAAACCATCCTACTACTCAAAGAACAAGAGCAATTACTAAAAATGCAATGTATTTACCAGAGAGAATGGAAAACACTGTGAGGTTTAATTTGCTGATCTTCAAGCATAGGGATGCTGGGCATGATGTAAGACTAGCCAGAAGAAATATGAGCATTTATGTGCAAAAAGACAGCAGGAGATGAGAAAGTAGCTCCTCTGATGGATTTTCTGATTGCACTGAGCCACCCAAAATGGTAAGATTGCTATTTTTATTATTTTGCCCACTATCTTGGCCGGAGATTTAGTGGATATCATTTACAGAGATGATAGGATATTTAATTTCCAGAACAGGTTTCTTTTGACTGACTCTTTTCTTCTTTTAACTTCAGCTTGTATCTAATCTTGACCATCAATACCAGTGTATAGAAGAGTTCTTTCTATAATCTGCTCAATGAAAAAAGTCCCCAGTAATGAGCCTTAGAAAGTATTGAAGAATCTCGGTTATTCTCCAGAGAAATTCATGTCTCTTGACGCCTTAAGGTGATGGCTGAAGGCTATATGACACTTCAGTGAATGTTCTTCTGACCTTATTTCCTCACAAAATAATCTTATGCAATTCTTGTGCACCAGCACAGTAACTATGTGCCCAGTCATCACCTGCATCTGATAAGAAGGCACAGTTTGCTAGTTTAGTAATTTCTTCCCCTGTAAAAACTGTTTTTGAGTGAGTGCAACCTTCCGTAGATGTGAGAGGGGCCATGAAATTCTTTTGTTTTGGGTCAAAACTGCACTGGAAATCAATGCACTGCTGTTCACTGAATATCAAATAGTGTGTAGAAACCATCAAGGAAAATTAAGAGAGGACATATGTTAAAAAATGTGTGTATACATTAATGAAGAAGGTCTGTTTGTCCAAGCAGTTGCTAATCAGGAAGAAAAGGCAGTTCAATAGTATGGAAAAAAGGGAAAGGTGAGGGGAAGGTGTAGGGAAAGGGAGGAGGAGGGGGAAGGGGGAAATGAAGGGAAGCGAAGGGAAGGGAATTATTTTTATACTTATTTTAATGATGAAGACAGGAGAAACACATGAATATGACATGCTTTTTTTCCACGGTTATAATACTGATGGTTAGTGGGTAAACTGGCAATCATCCTAAAATTTTCTAAGAACCAGTATAAAGTTGGAGTCTTTTTCTTCACTTGTCTATAGTTCTCCATTCCAAGATGGATTTGTCTGAATGAATTACAGATCTAGCTAACACGTTACCACATGACTCCCTAATCTGCTTCTGCATTTTGAAGAAATAGATTCTTCTAGCAGTTTGCATGCATCTAAGAACTGAGAAAAAAAAAAATTTCCTTTTCCCCTCATTTCCAATTCAGTGGGGATCTGACATGAAATCTCCAGAAGCTTAATGTCTGTGTCTGCCAAGAGGAAAAGCAGAACATGGATAGCAACAGAATTTTACGTGTTCAGCTAACAACCACTTAAATCAAGCATTTCCTGTGCTTAACTTTTGTAGTGGAAGGATGTCCCAGCCAGCCCTGGCTTCTAGTGATAACAGTTCAAATTTCAGGATTGTTAATAAAACAGTGGTTTGGATAGATTAGGTACAAGTGAGTCTGAGGACAATATCTAATTCCAGTATCCTAGCAAACATACTGAACTGATCTGTATTCCTTATCCCTGAGCTACAAGTAGGTGATATCCTCCAGCAAGGACATGAGGTGTGCAATGGTGTAGGCTTACTTCTCCAAATGGAGACACATTAATGTCTCTAAATCCCAATGCCTAGTAACTATAGGGCAGGCTACTCTTCCCCCAGGTGATTGGGTGAAAAGTAATGGCTTTAAGTTGCATCAGGGGAGGGTCAGGGTGGATATTAAGAAAATTTCTTCTCAGAAAGAACGATAATGCACTGTAACAGGCTGCCCAACGAGGTGGTGAAATCAATTTCCCTGGAGGTTCAAGAAATGTGGAGATGTGGCACTTGTGGAAGTTGTTTACTGGGCATGGTGGGGATCGGTTGATGGTTGGGCTTGATGATCTTAGTGATCTTTTCCAGTCTTAATGATTCCATGATTGAAAGGGATGGGAAAAAAAGAAAAGGAAACATCAAATCTACTCTTCTCTTTTCAACCCTTTCAGCTGATGTAGATAATTGGAGATGGGGATCTTGAGGGCTGCTTTCATTAGGAGAGGAAATACAGCACCGTGTTAAGATCCCACACTTCTCAGTGAGGAATGCCTTGCTTTGTGGTGGCTTAAACCAACTCTATCACTATGGAGATTTAATAGTCTTGTTTCTCAGATGCCCTATAGATTTGCAGCAATATGATGTGTTACAAAAAATGCAGATCTTCAGAACATATTATTAATGACATCAGTATTTAATGACAAGCTATCTGTTTAGCTAAATGTACCCCTCCTCTGCCTCCCTGACTGGATTTCTGAATTCCTGTAAAATGATGCTTGCTTATGTAACTTGAATCTATTACTCTCTTTACTCCATCTTTATTGTTATCACAGGGAACAAAATGAAAAAGTTGAAAAGTATATTTCTTGAGACCATCCCCAGCTAAAATGTTCTCTGAGAAAATGTGTTTGCTTAAACCTGGGTTCAGGAACTTAGCATCATGTGATACTGAAGTGACAAAACCATACTGATTTGCTCCTTTTCCCTCAAGACACTTTAATTTAAATTTCTGTTATATGCTTAATAAAACGCACTGCTGTTTTTGGATGCACCCCTTGATTCCATTTTCCTGCAGGAAAAAAAAAAAAAAAAAAAAGCGATTTTTTAATATCATTTTATCTTTTGGATTCATAACAAGTCTTATTTTGTCAGCAAAGTACAAGGAGAAAGCACACTTTGCAGATGGCATAATTTGAGGAATGCCTCTCAATTCCTCCTCCAGCATGTAAAAATCTTCTCAGCAGCAGACTGTCCCACTCCTACTCTTGGATTTCAAGAAGGTTTAGTCTTATTATTACTCTTGCTAACAAAAAACACTGGAATAGATTTTTTCTTATATCATTGAAAAGAGTGAGTTGCATCCAAATGTAAACATTTAGATAGTTCACACTCATTTCAGTGACATTTTCCATTTTGTTATGAAAAACATTTCCACTAGCAAGGTAATGAAGATTTTTTTGCAGCTTATTTTACATTTAAAAAGCTGTACCTTTTCTCTTCTTTAGGAGAGCTTGGTTTTCTCACTTTTAACTTCATGCAACCTGTCTTTTCACAATGGAAATTTAAGAAAAGGGAAGTGACATGAAAGTGGATTTTATTACATTTTGCCAATGCTGCTTCTTTCACTTTTATTCTTGTTATTTTTTTCAAGTGGAAGGACAAGGTGTAATTAAAAAATTATGGCAGTGTTAATATAAATGTGAATGAAACATTTCTCTTATTTTTCCCCTTTAAAAAGCTAAAGTATTTTAATTAGATGCTCCAGAAAAAGTGTTTTTCTGTTTGCTTATCCTCTCCTGAAGTCTAAAGGCAACCAAACTTAAACTATTCATCACCTGGAGCGTATGTTTTCTTTCTTGTATTTCATTTTTTTTTCCCTGTTCATGTGTTGTTTCTTAAGAACTTACACAGTCAGCAGGTAAGTTCAACATCATTTGTCAAGGTGGAAAATTTCTTAAAATTCTGCTATCTTCTAATAAAATGCATGACCCAAAGAAATGATAAAAGAGAGATGTGGAATGTGTTGGATGTTAGGAAAAATTTCCTCTCAGAAAGAGTGGTAATGCACTGGAACAGGCTGCCCAAGGAGATGGTAGAGTCACTGCCCCCAGAGGTGTTCAAGAAAAGAGTAAATGTGTCAATGGGAGACATGGTTTAGTGGACATGGTGGGGATGGGTTGATGGCTGAACTAGATGACCTTAGTCAAAGCAACCAGTGGCATTTGGGGCATAATCGCTGTTCTATATCTGCACTAGGAGAGAAAACTCAATGTCCTGTGATCTGCTGGCTTACACTGCAGAGGTTATCAGTATTAAGACAAGGGGAAATGGTTTAAAATTAATATGGGGTTTATTTAGACTAAATATAATTAAAACATTTTTTGCAGTAAGGGTGGTGAGGCACTGGAATAGGTTGCCCAGATATGTAGTGGATGCTCAGTCCCTGGAGACATTCAAAATCAGGCTGGATGGGGCTCTGAGCCACCTGACTGAGCTGTAGGCATCCCCGTTAATTTCAGGGTGTTGAACTAAATGGACTTTAAGGGTCCCTTCCAACTCAAATGATTCTATAATCCTATGAAACTCAACTCTGTGCTAGGTTGCTGCCATTGCAACTGTTTTGTTCCTCTCCTTTCAAAGATAATGCAGAAAGCAGTTCCTAGAGATAACTTTGACTTCAAGAGCTCGTGCTTTCTAGCAAAACATCTAAACAAACCACCCCTTGATGACTAATGCATTTCTGTAATTGTGCCTTCCAGCTATTCCTTTGACGTTCTGTTCCATAAGTGAAGGTGAAGGGAAGAAATTCAGTCCCTTCCTTCTGTCTGACTCATCATGGTGGAGAAGTTCTGACATCAGAGTCCAGCCCCCCGGAAACTAAGCGCTGTCGCAGATGCAGTCTGCCTTTAAAAATGAGTCAGGTGGGTGTAGGAGGCATGTGATTGTTAGAATATAATAAAAGAGCCACTCCCAATTATTAGGTAGCCCACTCTGTAGTCAGCTGTGATAGGAGCAGAGAAACAGGAAACTTGATGTCAGAGAGATGATGCAGAAGGAGCGGTAATAACCGCTACCTGGGTACCTCAAGAGCTAATTAAAGTCAAGGTTCCTCTTCTGTTGTATTATCATATGAATGAGAGCTAAAGAGAAAATTACAATGATGAGCTGGCTTCAGAATGAGAACTGCTTCAGCTGTTCATTTGCACTGACAGACGTTCAGGGAAGGGTGAAACTGAAGACTGAAGATCTTCGCAACTTCTCCAGCTATTTCTAGTTCTGCCCTAAGTGACATGTAGTGATAGACCAAGGGGGAATGGCTTTAAACTAAAAGAGGGGAAATTTAGTTTAGATGTTAGGTAGAAATTCTTTGCTCAGAGTGCGGTGAGGCGCTGGCACAGGTTGCCCAGAGAAACTGTGGACACATCACCCTTGGAGGCATTCAAAGCTGGGTGGGATGGGGCCCTAGGCAGCCTGATTTGGTGGTTGACAACTTTGTCCATAAAAGGCTGTTGGAACTAGAAGATCTATAAGGTCCATTCCAAACCAAGCCATTCTGTGATTCTGTGATCTGGAATCATAAGAACCTGTCCATTAGGCTTCTGGGTATCATTATGCTCTTGACAATCTCAGCTTTGTTAGCTCATCTTACAGAAAGAATTCTCTCACACTCTTCTATCTGTATATTGCTGGTATAAATAATTAAGCAATATAAGCAATTAAAAATCTGAGAACTGAAAGAAAAAACAGCGTGGAAAGCTCCTCTATTAGCATTATTAAAGGAAAAGAGATCTACACTTTTTTTTTTTTTTAACTCAGAATGAAGTACTCAGACTGTCTTCGCATGCTAGTTAATCTATGAGAAGACTGACCATTTATTTTATGAGAAGGTCATTTTTTTAGATAAAAAACATGTTGTTTTGAAATTAATGGTGAAAAAGTTTAGCTTAGAAAATGTCAAAACAAAGGAGTTTGGTATTTTCAAAATGAAACATTTCAGTTAGAAAATATCAAAGGGAGATACACTGACATTTAAAAAATTATTACCACATTAATGTTCTGCAATTTTTGGCTAAAACTCTAAATTCAGTCTAATTCTGGAAAGTTATTATTTCAACTTTAAAAATTAATTTACTTTTAGGAAAAAAAAAAAATTCCCAGTGTTCACTCTGAGTAAACTTACAATCAGTTTAATGAGTGTGTACATGAGATCTGATATGCTGGTATTCAATTTAAGGCCAAAATGACACATAGCGTTCAAGTTTGCTGTGCAATTACAAAGATGTACAGACCATCATCTGTCCAACTTTATTATTTGTGATAACTCCATTACTTTCTGATATATTTCCTTTAAAAATGTCAATTCAATGCCAAAATATTACCTGGACTAGCAATTTGATGGAATTGCCATATGGAATTTTGACAAAGGAGTGTAATCACTCCTTACAAATGGCCACCATTCCTAAAGACAGAAATAAATAAACTAATTCACTTCTACAAAAGATGCTGTACTAAGCAGCTCACACTCTATTGATAGTCTTGGGGATTACAGGCTGGTGAGGGTAACTCTGTAGCAAACAAGTGGAATCTATTATCAAGAACAGGACCACTGAATATATGGAAAGCACTGACTACAACGGTAAGAGACCACAGGAGATCCAGTGGGAAAGATAGGCTTAGACTTTCAAAAGCCTCCAGGTAAGAAGTTGTTAAAAAATACAAGACGACACAAGACTGGAGAATATTTTCTTTCATGGACTGACACCTTTTTAGAGGAAAATTAGGGCTGAACGATCAGTTTGTAGGATAGAGAAGATTGAAGTGAAATGCCATAGTGATGATTTCCAGAAGGATCACACAGAACTGCATGAGTCAGCAGTAAGGTGATGTAAGGTGAGCATCTGTGTAAATAAATATTATGTGTCCAGGTAAAATAAACTAACCATGCCTGCATGTGATGTGGTTTAGAGCTATGTGATGGGTTTCTGGTTGGACTAGATGATCTTTGTGGTCTTTACCAACCTTAATGATTCTATGGTTCTATGTCGGTGCACTCAAAACTATTAAAACAGTTAAAATGCAGGAATAATACCACTGAATTTCACTGGAAATTCTTTGAAATCACTGGCTTAATGTTCCTCAGCAGCTAAAAACGCTAACAAATTTCTTGACATCATCAGAAATGGCTTGAAAACAAGATGGAGGGAATCATTTTGTTGTTGCACAAAACTTCACTACGCTCACTTATCAATCTATGAAGCTCTGGTCTCTCCATCTTCACCAGAATGTACCGGTGAAGGTAAGAGAAGATCCAGATAAAACCAGATAGGCTAATTGAGAGGCTAATCTCCTTTAAGGGGAAATCATAAATAGATAAATAAATGAATGAATGAATAGATAAATAAATAAATAAATAAATAAATAAATAAATAAAAAGTGGAGAGATCCTTCACAGAATTTCACAGAATTGCCAGGGTTGGAAGGGACCTCAAGGATCATGAATCTCCAACCCCCCTGCCACATGCAGGGCCACCACCATTCCACCTAATGCTAGACCAGACTGCCCAGGGCCCCATCCAATCTGGCTTTGAACACCTCCAGGGACGGGGCATCCACAACCTCCCTGGGCAGCCTGTTCCAGTACCTCACCACTCTCTCCGTAAAGAATTTCCCCCTGACATCCAACCTAAATCTCCCTTCCCTCAGCTTAAAACCATTTCCCCTTGTCCTGCTGTCCTTCAGTCCAGAGAGAGAGAAGATGGGAAAGTGAAGGATAAGATTAAGGTTTGTGTAATCATGAAATTGACAAATCGAGTATGAACAGTTTTGCCAACAGAATTAGAAGACGTGAAAACAAGCCAACATGCTTGTTAATCCAGCAGACAGAATATGGGACTTGCTGATGTGTGAGGTGATAGAGTCAGATGAGAAGGTTGAAAAGGAATTAAATTCAAGGGCAACAGCTACTCAAAGATACCAAAAGAAAAAAAAAAAAAAAAAAGAGTTGACAGAGATGTCCCCTCAAATATCTCTGATAGAATAGCTGAGAAAGCAAGGGCAGGACCAGAGAACTGGACTACAGAAAGTGAAGAAGCTTTTTCACCTCCCCTAAATAACACCTCCTAATTCCACTTCTGAAAGGGAATTCTTTGCTAGAAGAAACTGAGATCTGACCCCATCACTCATTTCTTCCATCTTTGTGCAAGTACTAGGCAACAGTAAGACATGCAGATTGTGTACTTAACTGCTAGCAAGGACAGTCTACTGAGATTTGATGTCAAGATTTCCTTTTACCCATTTGAATACAGCTTATTTTAAAAACATGCTTTCGTCTGAGTGCTGCAGTGACCCAATTATAACAATGAAAATGTTATAAACACATGAGTAACAAGTATATTCAATTATTCTCCATGGTTTTAAGCAGCTAGTTTGACTCAGGAGCAATTCACAAAACATGTATTAAGCCTCCTATTAATCATTGTTATTTGAGGTAAATTAATTATAAATAACAGAATAAACGACCTATATTTCAGTGGCTTTGCATTGATTTTAGAGTTTGTGAGAAACAATGCATTCATTAATCCACTTGAAAAGTTTATGGATTATCTGTAATGGAAACATTCTGCAAAATTTCAGCTTCTTCATATTGGCTTTTTTTGAATTTTCTAAACGGAATTTTGCAGAAAACTTCCCTAAGAGTTCATCCCACTTATAGCAGACATCTTTGGTTAAAAAAAATATCTGCACAGGGAAATACAAGAAAATCCAAAATGAGCTTTCCAGGTGGGTTAGTGAGTCCACACATGTACACTGTGTGGCCTCTTTCTCACGATCTTCCTGGAGATAATCCCATTACCCAAAACACTGCCCCTTTCCAAGTGATCATTTTGTGTTTTCTGCGAAGGCTGAACACTTCTACTCAAGTCTGATTGATACCACAGGTGCCCAGGTCTTGGGAATGTCTAACACACATTCTTCTGTAGCTCCACATGGACTGGATTTCATCTAAGACCCAGCTCAGATAGATCCTAGACTGGGGCCTGTGACAGATGGTGTTTGCATGAAACCATCATCGCTTGTTCACAGATTAACTGGGTTCAGTTCACATCTTCTCAGTTCAATCTGAAAAAGAAACTAAAATAAAACAGGTCATATTTCACTCTGAATAAGGGCATGTCCACCTGCTCATTCAATATGTTTAAAAATTTGTTAAGTCACACTTCCATATGAATTCCTGATGGTTTCTCCTATAAGTCTCTGCACATATTTAATCTTGCTGATGCTTGTATAGATTCCTTATGGCGTTTTCATCAACAGCAGGCATTGAACCTTTCCTCTTCCATTTGGATATAGGTTTTTTTCTATGTGTTTATCTCAATCTCTACCCAAATTATTTTTAAGACAGATGCACCTACAAATGGCACAGACTCACCTGGGTTTGGTGTCCAAATGTGATAGTGTCAGCAACACTTCATTCCCCTTACAATGACAGGAGCAGATGGTTGGTATAGTCCCACATTGGGAAGGGTGAACATATCATGAATTTCATCTCCTCAGCCGTTGGCATTATGAATAAAGATTGGTGCAAGAATAATATATTCTTCTACTATATCTTGGGAAGACTGGGCCGTCTGTGTTGGATATTATGGGCTCAAGAAATATTTTTATTTGGAGGTCAGTGATCAGGTGGAAGAAGATACTTGAATTATATGCAGCTTCTAACATGTCCAGAAGTTGGATTTGATAACCCTTATCAGTTCCTTCCAAATTGGGATATTCCAGGATTTTTGCCATATTACTCCTGGAGAAGTGACTCATTCTCAATCTTGTTTGTGTTGTGAGTGCAATGAAGTAGTCAATAACAAACTAAAAGACAATTAAAGGATGGTGGTTGGGCAGAATAGTACATTAATATTTTATCTATATTGTGCCTGCTCAAGTCTGCAGATTGGTTTGGATGGAGAACAACCAGTTGTGCAGCCAGATAACACTGTAAACGTCATAGAGCCAAGATGGTAAAGGGGATCCTGAAGATGCTCTTCAGAGTCTATAAATCAGCATAACTGATTACTTAATGAGGTTCAACAAAGCAAAGTGCAAGGCTTGAATGTTGGGTTGGGGTAATCCCAGATATGTATACAGACTGGGAATCATAGCATCACTTGAGTTGGAAGGGACCTTTAAAAGTCATGTAGTCCAAAGACATCTATAACCTGACCTTGGATGTATCCATGAATGGAGCATCCACCACCTCTCTGGGCAGTCTGTCCCAGTGCTGCACTTTCCTTATCATAATAAACATTTTCCTTATATCCAACCTAAATCCCATGTTTTTTAATTTGAAACCATTTCCTCATCCTATTCCAACAGGCTCTGTTAAAGGATGTCCTCTTCCTTCTCACAGCTTCCCTCTAGATATTGAAATGTTGCAAGACTTAGCACATGTGAGTGCTTAAACCTGTAAGTAAAACTTGCACATGTAGATGCCTGCATCCATAGGATTAATCTAAATTAAACTTGAGTGACGTAATATGATATTACTGATCTCCAATGATGTCCCTGCAATTGTACTTTTTTTTTTTTTTTTTTTTTTTTTTTTTGAGCATGTGGTGATATCTAGAACTATTGTCTAGCTAATCAAAGATTTTAAGACCTCAAGGAGCAGGATATCAATTTATTTTACCCTTAGTTAAACGTACTTATAAGTAGAAAAGATCTTAGTCCACTTTTATATTTCCTGAGGTGCTATTTGAAACTACCTCCACCACCTTAGCCACTGAATAACCAGGAAGCATTTTCTCCAAAATATAACTGCCTGCCAAAATTTCCCAGGGCTGAATTGAGTAAAGCTCCTGCAATAAATAACCTGCAATTTGTGATCTCTAGAGTGGTAGCCATTCTGTTGAGTTCCCTTCCCTTTCTGAAGTTAAGTCACACTGTTTGCCTTTGTGATGTATTCTTAGCTTTTCCAGAGAGTGCAACCTCACTAAAGATTTTTTTTCCCAGCTTCACAGCCAGAAAATTAAATTAATGAGGTTAAATTTATTCTGGTAAGACCCTGAATTACGTAATCTAAAAGCAAAAAGAAGACAATGATTGAAATAGCAATATCCAGGGCTTTTAGATAAGTATTTATTCCATTGTAGGCATGGTCCATGTTTTTGATGAATTCTTCATGATTTGAAGCAGCCTCAAGTCTGCAGAGAAAAATATTAGAGAGTTTAGGTTTTTAAAGAGAGTGAGTACAGAGCTGGTTTCTTTTCATGCTATAATTCCTGGTAACAGCCACGTTCTTTGTAGGTTGTTGAGGGAATCTGTATCTTGGGAAGCTCAACAGTGACACAGAGGAGCTCTATTTGCTGGCTATGTCTGTGTCCAGAAGACACGTGGATGTAAAGGAGGATGATACAAACCATTTTTCTGTGTTTCCATGAGTGCAGAAGAGACTGCTGGTTTGTCCAGCCATTTGAATGATTGGTTGAGGACGGGAAGAATAGTAGGTGATGATCCCTGTGATGGATTTGTAAGAGCTCTGTAGGTCTCACTGATTAAATACCAGTATCAGTAATTTCATTCTATTTCAGATTACGTACCAAATTACACCTTGTGGGTTAACACCAAGTTAGCGTGGAAGTCACACATCGCAATCAAAGTCTTTGTGCACAATGTTAATCATACAAAACTTCCCACTGTTGCTGACGTCTGAATCAGTAACAACTGCAGAGATGCTTTATTGTTGAAGAACAAATCTGGAGTCTGCTAACTTAGCATAAAACCTGCTACAGAAAAAACAACGTGTCCTAGCATGTTAAACCAGCTAAATCAGTTATTTTCTTATCTCGTTTTAATATTGTCCTCAGGAAAAACACTCAAGCTTTATCCCCTGGTCAGAGATGAGTAGTTATCTCCTCCTGAGGCATGATTATTGCACAGGTGCTGGTGTATGAAAGTGGAGCATGTTAAGTAGATTGGTTAGAAATGTCCTGCTGATTCATTGATGGAGGAACATTTTGTGGATTTTGATTAAATATGTCTTGGGAAAAAGAGAAAACAGAACATGATGTTCATACATAGACAAAACTTTCTCTCTGACCTTTACAGCAAATAACATTTTGATTCTTCATTTCCAAATTACTTTTTTCCTTTTTTTTTTCCCTCCCTCCGACTGTGTATTCTGTTAAACAATGTAGAGTGAAATTAAAAAGTAAAACCAGATGAATACAATTCTACTTTAGTTAAATGAAATGTTTCAGTTAACCCAAGCTTTTGGCCTCAAAAACTTTTGAATTCCTTACCACTGATTAGCTTTCAAAATTTGAGGAAAAAAAGGGAATTCCACATAAATGGAGAAATCATTGTCTGTCCTGTTAATGAGAAAGAAAAGACTCACTGAATAGGACTTATATATTAAAGAATAATAAATTTTGAGGTGAGAAGAGATCCATTTTAATGTCGAATGTGCATCTCTACCTGTGTGATCACTGTAGGACAACTTTCCATATTCCTAGAAATAGACAAATGGAAGGGAAAGTTTTTGAGAGCTGGAATCATTTTCTTGAGTCTTGAGCGGAACAGCTCAACTCTTTTCTCATCTGATGCTGATGTAGGTAGTAAGTGAAAACTCATAAAGAAAGTTTTTATACAAATGTTTAAATGTCTGTTTTTATTGCAAAATACTATTCTACAAAAAACTAGAAAGATAACAGCAAAATGTGGATGAACTGATGTCTTAATAGTTATTCTAGATATATGATTACCAAGGATTTCTTGAAATACATCTTTTTTGGTATTATCCTACAAATTTTCCCAGCTGATCCACACTTGTCACTTCGCACTTTCCAGTTTAAAGACCACATGATCCCTTTGAAAACTTTCCAAATCTTCATTACTGTTCTGGCATCCATACAGACAGAGACTTTTGAATAACTTTCAGGAATTTGACTTAATTTCTTTCCTCCACAAAATGTCCCTCATGGAAATGAAGTTATGTGAAGACTACAATGCAACGCTGGACTAAGGAAGATTGTGGTGGAGGTCAGCCTCTTCTCCTATGTAACTAGAGAAGGAATGGCCTCAAATAGTGCCAGGGGAGATACAGGAGAGCCATTAGGAAATACTTCTCTGAGAGGGTAGTCAGGCACTGGAACAGACTTCCCAAGGAGGTGGTGGAGTCACCTACCATGGAGTCGTTCAAGAAATGTTTAGATGTTGTACTGAGGGACGTGGTTTAGTGGGAAATACTGGTAATAGGTGGATGGTTGGTCTGGATGATCTTAGAGGTCTTTTCCAGACTTAATGATTCTATGATTCTACTAAGCATGAAATGCCCATCAGCTCCTCATGCACAGACTCATGCATCTTTGGTTTATTTGCTCTACAGGGCTTCACATCACACACAGCTGTGTAATGTTATCTGGTCTATTGTGTACTGGATTATGATGTGATTCCCAACATAGTAGCTGTGACAGCAAAGTCATGAAGTGATTACTATATCCCCAATTTGTTGCTATCATTTTTCTACCCATCAGCTCCCTTCTCATCTCATCTTTACTTCAGGAGAGACACAGAAATCCATCTGTCTCTAAGACTTGCCTTGATATATCACAAGATACTTCATACCCAGATTACAACTTCCCCGAGTGCAAACTGTGCCCCGAACATCTTGAAACTCTTGCAACATGACAAAACCATTGCCACCTTTCTATGAAGCAGACTCTTGAGAAGTTGTGAAAAACCAAGCTCTTATAGCTTTGCTGTGAGTGCATTGCCACAATGTGAGTCACAGCAGCCTTGGTATTCAATATACTAACCATGGAATTATGTTCAGTTCCACGTTCCTTTCTGCTTTTGATGTCAGTGCTGTCACTTCTGACTTATATCAGTAAGTCAAAGAGGAATAACAGAGATCCGATGGTTAAATCATGCAGTTCCTGCATAGAAGATCAGGTCAGGATCTTTGAAGAGTCCAGTCAAGTTGGATTGGACATCAGTGGGATTCCCAGCACAGGAACACACACACTGCATGTACCTGGGGCTGAAATTGTGGATGGGTCCCGGAGTGCAGAACCACAGTTGGTAATCCCCTATAAGCTTCACTTCATCCTAGCTAGGTTTACATACTCATATGAATCCTTGAATAAGTTTAAAGTCAGTTTCAGTAAATAAAAATACAGCGTATTTAAGAATAGTCACCTAAGTGATGACGAAGGCACTTTCCTGCTTCCTTTTATATACAGACATAAACTGGGTAACTGATCTCTAATGTAATAACAACCTATTTAAGAGAATAATTTTTATGAACCTAGATCTGAAGCAAAAAGTGAATTCGCTGCCTAATTCCAATTCACTGGAGCCTCACTCTCCTAAGTTAGGTGCTCTTTGAAATCACATCTGCAGAAGACAAGCTGAACTAAAGCTAAATATACTCTCCCATTTTCACAGAGGCAGATAGACTCACTTGCCCAAAGTTATGCCTTTGGCAAAGGTGAAAATCAAACCAGTTCTCTCCATCTCTCTCACATAACAGCATGAAAGGATTCGAGAGTTGCAGATTTCCTTCAAGCTCAACTTTTCTGAAAGTAGAAAAGGAAACAAAAGAAGTAGGTTGTCAGCTAGAGTTTTAAATTCTGTGATAGAAATTGAAATAAAAATATTAATTAAAATGCTATTACAATACTTAGTGGGAATTATTTGGCTGATATAATTACAAAAGACAACATATCATTATGCCATCTCCATGATGTACAAACAGTAACGGCATCTACTGTAACTTAACAACAGCAATAACAATTAGATACAATTCTAATCCAACTTATTGTAATGAGCCATGAAAAAAAAACAGGGCTCGGTAAGAGAGAGCAGCTGTTGCATCCTGGAGAGATGCTGTTGGTGTAATGCAGTATCAGAGACTGAAGGTTTATAGGGCGGCAGAGCTGACAAGGGGACTTGAAAACAGACATGGACCAGGATCCATGAGAAGCACTCTTACAGGGAACAGAAATATTGAAGTTCACAGAATCATAGAATGGCCTGGATTGAAAAGGACCACAATGATCATCTAGTTTCAACCCCTCTGCTATGTGCAGGGTCACCAACCAGCAGACCAGGCTGTCCAGAACCACATCCAGCCTGGCCTTGAATGCCCCCAGGGATGGGGCATCCACAACCTCCTTGGGCAACCTGTTCCAGTGTGTCACCACCCTCTGTGTGAAAAGTTAGCTTCTTTCAGCTTAGTCCTCTGTTGTCAATTTGTCGACAAGTCTATAAACCAAAACCTATATTCATATTAAGTGGTGAGGCACTGGAACAGGTTGCCCAGTGAGGTGGTGGATGCCCCATCCCTGGAGGCTTTCAAGGTCAGGTTGGACAGGTCTCTGACTGAGCTGTGGATGTCGCTGTTCATTGTAGGAGAGAGTCAGACTAGATGGCCTTTAAAGGTCTCTTCCAACTCAAACTGTTCTATGATTCCATGACTCTGTGATTGTATGCTAAAGGTTCCTCCTCCTTCTTACGCTAGGATCACCCTGTGAAATTACCTTCACCTCATCCTATCTTGTTCTGGAAAAGCAGTACTTTGATCCATTAGACAATGCTACTTACTCAAATTTCTCATCCATTGGATGAAATGGTCTTGCCCTGGGCAACATGACTTCCTTATGTTCAGAGCAGGGGTGGGTCCAGGGATGGATAAGAGTGGATAAGAGTGATGTGCAGAATATGAAAGCATCAATAAATGTGAATGTCGCAGCTACAGACCTCCAAATTCTGTTACATCTCTTAGCCCAAAGGATAATGCATACTTGCAGAAGGTAGAAATGCTGGGAGAAGTTTTTCTGCTTAGTTGACTTCCACCAAGCTTAAATAGGCCCCTACCTATTGATGCCAGCATGTCCCCTGGTATTTCAGAGCTGGCCTGGAGAAGTTATTATGAGCTACAAAGGTACAGGAAGTCAAAGAGAGGCTGTGGGTAGATAATTGTCAGTACTTGAGTTATGGCTTAATTTACCACATCTTCCCATCTCTCCTCTTCTCACTAGAACTTCACTTCACTTGACCTAAGACCTGCTGCAGAGGGCTTAGGTAGGGGTTTCCTATATTCTCAGTGTCCAGAAAGGGTGAAAAGTAATAACGATAGCAATACAAATCTTCAGCAAACCAGACTTCTCCACAAAGGGCAGCCCTCCTCTGCTAGAGGACTTTGTGACTGGCAGTTCCCGGGCAATACCTTTTCTCTGTATTTCTCATTCTACTCAATAAATTACAGCCCAGTTATTGCTAGCTTATATATACATCAATGGGAAATGAAATGTGAGCCTTTGCCAGGGAATGAGAGAGGGAAAAAAGGAGCCAAATGTACAGTTAATTTCTTTTAAGTTCTTTTCACAGATAACAGAATGCACTTTGCTAATTTAATCTAGTCATAAGTACTGACTGTATTTTATAGAGATGTGTTTTATTGCTGGTATTATTGATACTGAGAGATATATATATTGAGCTTTTGGATGGAAAGAGCCCCACATCCATCACATTGCATTTTTATTACTAAATTGAGATATGCAATATAAAGGAAAATGGATATAGAGATCATTATATAAATACGTATATATGTTTAATGATAGATGAATATATATTGATATAAAGTGATACAGAGAGAGAGACATGCACATGGTATATTTTCATTTTGAAGATTGCTAAGGAGTGCCAGAAAAACTGATAGAAAATTTGCAGAAAATTGCTAATTATTAACTGTAGGAGACACTTCTAGGCTTAAATCCCTGATGATTTCACATTTTCCATGTGGATAGAGAAAGGAGGGCAGTGAGCTGATATCACAGCAAATCCTTGGCTTCCTGCTGGAGACATGTTGTTTGGTCAACAGTGCATTTTATCTAATGCATTGGGAAATTATCACCTTAGGCACTAAAGATACCAAGGAATTTTGAAGAAATGATCTCCTATCTAAGCAACATAAAAATTTAGATCTAGCTTTTGAAAGACAGTGACAGCTTGAATGAGTACAGTCACATTGTTATTTTAGCATCTATCAGACATATACATTTCAAAAGTTAAGCCTGATAGAAAGTAGTTTTTTGGGACCAGTTTTTAGTTATTGGAAAAACACTGGCAGTTTTAAGAGGTCAGTTCTTCCCATCTGTTTCAGCCATTAACTCAACCCAACTACCTTAGATATCAGCCTTAGAAAGAGAACTAGACACCTCCCATAGATAACTAGCACTTGCCAGTGATTTACAAGGACAAATAGGACCACAAATCTGATGTCTGTGTGCCTAGAGTTAGGCAAAGCAAACCCCATTTGTCAAAACCTGGCATCTGTAATACAACAACCTGTAAAAGCACACTTAAAAACCACAAAAAGTTTTTGGAAGAAACAAAATCAAGGTCAATTATAGGTTCCCTGCAATGTGATTTGGGAATTAATTTATTTTTTTTTTAATCATTTTGTAGGATCTGTGTCATGCAGGATGGCCCCATGTGGGCTGGTGAGATATAGATAGGGAATCCAAGTGAAATTATAAATGCCTTGCTGCATGCTCCAGAGAAATTTGATCTGGAAATGGAACAAACTGGATAGTATTTGGGAAATTTTCTCTAGTGAATAGTGTCCTATTTTACTCCTGTATAAAGGAATAAGTGGTGCAGGAAACAGCAACTGTGCTGTCAATGCTAGGTGAGGGAGTTATTCCTGGAACTCACAGAAGTGAGATCCAGTATCCACGAATTTAGGCTCTTCACACTAAATTACATTTGGGTGGTTCAAAGGCTTTCTAGATTGTGTGACATTCTGCACACAAATGCTTCAAGTAGCAAAATAATTTCCAGTTCAAGATTAATAGTAGATAGAGAACATAAGGAACAGAAAATAAAATATTTCATTAAATAAAATGCAGGAGCAACGTGAAAAGTTAGGCTAGCAAAATATTTTACTTGAGTAAAAAATATTTTTCTCACTTTTACCTCTTAAAACCACTGAAAATATCCATCAATATCTCTTAGTGGGAAATAAAAAAAATTAAATCTAAATCCACTTGCTCCAGAACAGAAAATCTCGTTGGCAGTATTATCAAAATACTGTCTTTCAAGGAAGAGGATGACTGCTTCTGAAAGCACATTTTCAGTACAACTGACATCTATTTCATGTGACAGGATTAAAAAAAAAAAAAAAAGTTCAATCAAAACTTTTCTAAGCAGCTGAGAGGGAGCAGCTGTGAGAAGCAGAGACTGATAGTATATATCATCCTCTTCTGGCCTGGGGGGAAGAAGAGTAATCAGTTTCTTCTTTTCCCAAAATATGCCCAAGGATATGGGAATGCTCAAGGAAAATGTTTCAAACTGAAAGAGGAGAGATTTAGGCTGGATATAAAGAAGTTTTTACAGTAAAGGTGGTGAGGCACTTGAATAGGTTGCCCAGAAATATGGTGAATGCTCTGTCCATGGAGATACTCAAGGTCAGGCTGGACAAGGCTCTGAGCAATGTGGTGTAATTGTAGGTGTCCTTGTTCCTTACAGCGGAGCTGGAGGAGATGATCCTCAAGGGTCTCTCCCAGAGTCAAATGATTCTCTGATTCTATGACACTGGCATCTCTTCTTTTGATACTTATCTCAGCTTTTCTTTCTAACACAAGTGCTCTCCTATCCCCTTTCCACTGTGGTTTCATCCCTTCTGCTAAGTGCTTGAGTCAATCTCCTTTCCCTGTTTCCCTTTTCCCAACAGTCACCAAGTGTCACAGAATCACAGAATGGCCAGGATTGGAAGGGACCTCAAGGATCATGAATTTCCAACCCCCCTATCACAGGCAGGGCCAACAACCTCCACATTTAATACTAGACCAGGCTGCCCAGAGCCCCATCCAATCTGGCCTTGAACAGTTCCAGGGATGGGGCATCCACAACTTCTCTGGGCAGCCTGTTCCAGCACCTCACCACTCTCATAGTAAAGAACTTCAGTAAATATTATCCTATGTATCCATTGGAGCTAAGCCATACCCTCTTGGGTACTTTTTGGAGCTTGAACTAAAGGACCAAAGAGCTGGACATCCTCTTGGCTTCCAAAGCACAAATGAAGTTGTAGTTTCAATCTGTACAACTGCTTTTAACAAACCTGAGAGCTTATCTCCTATGTGACACAGCCATCAGCTGGCTGGATTTAAAACGACAGCAGAGTTCATAATCCAGTTCTGTCCCTCCCAGCTTCACCAATATGGATTGCTACCTGGTGAGTGGGATGTCGCTTGAAGAAATAACATACAGTATACTGATAATTTGATACTGTGATGCTCTGCTCAGCAAAGCTGCAGATACAAGGGTGTTGTGAACAGAGGATAACCCAACACAGGGCTATTTGCATGTAAAAGATGCTTGCATGCTGTGCAGCTTGTCTCCAGTCCAGCAGGAAAAACAAACCTTTGTCTTTTAAAAGAATACAGTCCCCACTATTGATCATACTCATCACAGTTGAGCTATCACCTAGGGACTTTCCAGGCAACCTTTCCCAGGTAACCACAGCAGCTTGTGGGGGACATAATAGCTTCCATCACAGGAACCAAAAATTTGATTGGATTCTCCATTCCTGCTTCTGTAAATTTTCACAGATAAAAGTTGCCTGGGCATAACAAAACGATCCGCTAAGTGACTCTCACCCTATCCTCACTGCATATTCTTTGCACAGTCTGTGTGGGCTTGGTTATCAACAGTGTTTCTCTATGTCCTCAAGACAAGATTGTTCTCTCAGTAAGTGTTTCCCACTGGACGGAAATAGTTAATTTCTTTTTTCTCCATTTCCCTTCCCCCCAGCTATTTGGCACTGCTACAAGATGGTATCATCAGGAAACTTTTCCAAGGGGACACTTAAGCATGTTTCCTAATTGGACAGGGGCTAAGTTGGAAACACCACAACAGCTGTACAACTGTGCTGGAACAAGCTGTCCAGAGAGGTTGTGGATGCTCCATCCCAGGCGGTGTTCAAGACCAGGTTGAATGGGGCCTTGGGCAATCTGGTCTAGTACCAGGTTGGTGGTCCTGCCATTGTCAGGAGGGCTGTGACCTGATCCTTGAGGTCCCTTCCAACCCAAGCCATTCTATGATGCTATGAACTGACTCAAATGAGTGAGATCTGCAATAGATGTGGAATCAGAAAATCATTAAGGTTGAAGGAGAGCACCAAGATCATCTAGTCCAACTGTTAACCCATCACCATCGTGCCCACTAAACCACAGCCTTGTTAACATACCTCCATGTTTCTTTAAAACATCCAGGGATGGTGGCTCTCCTTCCCTGGGCAGCCTATTCCAATGCATTACCACTCTTTCTCATAAGAAATTTTTCCTAATATACAACCTGAACCTCCCTGATGAAATTCAAAGACAGTAGCTCTTTGCACCTGCAAATCTGTCCAGGTGGGTTTTGATATGAAGAATTTTCATGCCACTGTTAGCCTAATGAGATACTATTGTTCTTTCTGTGATAAAATAGGAATGTGACCTTCTCAGATGTTTCAAGCTTAATGCTAAGCCCTTAATGCATTTCAAATGTATTGGCTGAGGTGCGAGATCTAAATAATTCCATATCTTCTGCCAATGGTCATGAGGGTAAGAGGGGAAGAATAGGTGGACATCTTTAGGGTAGTTCCTTTCACTATTACACTTTCCTTTGATGGAAATGTCATTTGCATTCCCCACGTCGCAAACTGCATCCAGATACTTGCACTTAACAGACCTTCAAACTTCCCTCTTACTCTAGAGATACTCAATGACAGCACACTGATGATTGCATGTTTGATATACATTCACTTCCAGCCACAGAAGTTAAGAAGAAGATTTTCCAAGTTGGAGAGGCTAGACATTATTCACTCCAATGGTGATGGCTCAAGGATCTCCGTCAGCATTTTCCCATTTTAGTATACAAAAGTTTTATATCAAAAAAATATCCCTCCCTTCCCACAGCAGCTACCACGAGCATCTGGCAACCTCAAATTCCAAGCATTAGAAACCAGGGTATTGAAGGCTAGCCTGCTTTTTTTCTGTAGTATTCTTATTTCACCATTAGAGAAGAGAGATTATTGGTTTTGTTTATTATTATTATTATTATTATTATTATTATTATTATTATTATTATTATTATTATTATTATTTTAATGCCAATAAAAGTGAAGCAGAAGAAAAAGAAGATTTCTTATCTCAATGCCAAGACATCAGCTAATAGACTGGAATGGTTCTGTTTATATCTGGATGTCCTCTTAACTGCAAATGACATATAAAAATGCTCTTATCACAGAACATGAATGATATTACAGGTAGCACATTGTCATACAGTGTTCTTAAGATACAGTTAACACAAACATGGAGGGGGTTAATCTCTAGTGCTGGTAGATCTTCCCGATAATCAGAGCATCTATAAAGATTTACCATTCAGAAGAGGCTGTTTTTGTATTTCCATTCAATTGAAGGCCTTTTCGATGGCTTTAGAGTATATCCTTCCAAAGGAGCTTTCACTCCCTAGAGGTTTTAAAGCTGTGGACCATCTGGAATAATCCGAGGATTTCCACTGATGTAGGGCTGGATTTAGCAGTTTGCATGGATCCAGCTCTGTTTCCCCCCATGGGATTTTTGCATTGCAGCTGTATTGACTGCCATTAGTGGGGGCCTGGCAGTGATTTCAGCTGAGTCTGCTTGATGCACAGTTACTGAAGATCTTACTTTGTGTAAAAGACATTGAAGCAGACAAACAGGTTTTATTCAAGGCTGGAAGGATAAACAGTGGTAGAATTGGGAAGAACTGTCCAGAATCAAACATTAGGGATTAAAATCCGTATTTTTTCACTATTCTATAGATTTCCTTTGAGGATAAGGACAGTGATTCTGAATGATTTGATATTAGCCTTCATTGAATGTATGATCTCTGTCTGCTGCTGGATGTTATTTCCTATGACTGGGAGCAATTTGGCTCCTTTCCCACCCTTCCCACAAACGCTAAAGCTTACTTACCAGCTCAGTTAATTAACCATCATGCCTTCACAAAGTCTTGGTTTCCTTGCCCATCTTTAATTCACAGCCCCCTCTTCAGGTAAATCATTGAGGAATATAACCCACTCAATACTCCCAACTCAGGAGCACGTTTGAGTATTGGCATTGAAAAACTCACATGAAAAACAACAAGTTGTTGCTTGCTGTATCTAGAAGTAGTTGTTTCCAACACAGTCCATGATGGCTGATGTAGTGTAGTGAGTGGATTGTACGAGAAAAACCCACACAGCTAAACTCAGCAGAGAGAATTTTAGAGTGGATTGGTGAGGAGAAAGAAGGAGAAGAGAAGGCAAAATCCATAACACTGCTGAGCAGCCCAACAGCCTATTTTATATCTTTCCTGTCACAGAGACATCTCCATTCCAAAGCCTGAAGATATGAAGCTATGAAATAACCTGAAACTTTCCTTCTCTTTTCCCATCTTCCATCCATCCTAGCATTCAGAGGAAATCCCTGCAGTCTAGAACCTCTCCTCCATGAAGAGGAGGAGAGGTTTCCAAGCCTTTTTCCAAAGTAAAACTATTCTGTACCCACTCCCCAAGCTAATGCATCACGAACCTTATTTTCTTCTGGAGATTCAACTCCCATTTCTTTTGGCTTCACCATCTCTACAGGTATGTGCAAGAAATGGCTTGCAGAGAGATTATGGTCCATGGAAATCCAGGGGGTTTTATAGAAGGTCCATATATAGTATATATTGGCAATAGATTTTAGAGGATTTGAGGAAGAGAAACCTCTTTGCCCACAGCAGCTCCTGTGGATTTCTGACCAAGCAGAACATTTCTTTGGGACTCGGTTCTTAGAAATCCAACAGTACATTAAAATCCAATAGTATGATCAGTATCCTCTGTCTACATTTAAGACCACCTAAGCAAGTCCTACAGCTGTCTAACTAAGACAATTGCTTGGTCAAACACTTCCCAAGCATCCTCCCTGCCTTTTGCTCAGTTCAGGGCATTTCCAGAAACGATTCCATTCTATCCATCTCTTCAAGTGTAATGAGGCAATGAGAAGAAAGGATTCGAACTTTATTCTGAGTAGGAGAAAATAATGAGGATCAATTTTTGATTTCTGTGTTAATTTTAAGCCTACAGTCCTGGATGTTTTCCTTTAGGCAAACTTTTTGTTGTTCAGTTGCTCACAAGTGATGCATGTTTGCTGTGGTTTAACCCAGAAGCATTACAAGAGACAACTGGAAAGAGATAAAGCTTATGAATAGATATAATGACAATTTACTAGTATAGAAAAGAAGATGCGGAATGAGTGATGCACAGTGCAATTTCTCACCATCTTTTGAATGATGTCAAGCCAGTCTCTAAGTAGCAAGTCCCTCTACCTGACCAACTCCTTCAGTTCTATTGTTCAGCATGATGTCATATGGCATGGAATATCTCTTAGGCCAGTGTAAGTCAATTGCCCTCATACTGTCCATTCCCACCTCCTTGTGCACTCCCAGCCTCCTCACAGTGAGGGTAATGTGAGAAACAAAAAAGTCTTTGATGTAGTGTAAGCACTGCTTAGCAAATAAACATCACTGTGTTAGTAAAATTATTCTCTTTCTAAATCCAAAGCACACCATACCAGCTACTAGGAAGAAAATTAACTCTATCCCAGCTGAAGCCAGGACAATGGCTTCCAAAGTCCACCCTCATGACTGATTCATTGAGCTTCCTAATGAGGAACGAGACAGACCATTGGTATATTTTGGATCCCTCTGTGTTTTTCTCCCTAATTCCTCTTTTCTCCCCAAACTTTCACATTTCTATAACAAATATTCTTTCCAGTTAACTTTGTCTCTTCTTTTTGCCTATATGCTTTCTCCTTTCTTCCTGCTTCAATACAGTCAATCTCATCTACTTTCTAAATATACCATCTTACCCATCTCATTGATTTTATTTTATGTTCATGCCTAATGCCTACAGAGTATTTAACTTTTCCGTTTACTCTCCTCTTGTTAGACTCCCATAGCTTGGAGAGAAAGAAACAGGATGATATATTTTAGTGACTGATCTTTTTCCAATAAAAAATATTTTCATCCTTCGTGGTTTTTGTTTGTTTGTTTGTTTTATTGTTTGTTTGTTTGTTTGTTTGTTTTGTTTTTATTAAGCAAATTCACCATCTTTCCATGGCACTGTCATGTCTCACTCAAGTTAGTGACACTTTAGAAGTCACAAGGTGTTTGTGCACTATTGTGGAAATGAAAGATCTCCTCAGCAAGTGAAGTGTGTGGACAGACAGAGGCTCCAAAGAGGATGTAAGAATGACCAACATATCTACCTCTAGGACTGCTGTCATCAACTTGCTGCTGTCTCAGTTTCTTAATTAACTGAGAATGGTTTTAACAGTGTTTAATTTTGCAAAGGCTTTGTAAAGGCAAACAAATGGTTAGGTAAATAACAGGGATTTATTCATTTGTTCGCATGTGTGTGTTGTGATTTGTTCTGTCCATGATAAGAATTTTTCTGTTTTTCTCTTTATTTTCTCCTAGGTTCATGTAACTTCATCTTTGAACAGATCCCCTTCTGCATGTTTCAGAGCCTTGGTTTTCAACAGGCTTCACACCTGTTCAGGCATCTCATTATTCAAAGGATTTTACCTACACTTTTTAACCTCCTCCCCATCCAATTCTTCATACTCAACCCAATAAAAGATTCTGACCTCACAAGATGCTATTGAACTAGTGAGTTTTCTATCCATATGATCTCATTTCTCACCACTCCAAATTCAAATCTATCATTATGCAGAAAGAAAAAAATATCAATTGTCCTTGTCAATGGTATAAAACACCAGGTATAAAACAGCTACACACCTATGTAAGATATACCTGGGTGTGTGCTTCCTACATGTCATTGTTTGGATTTCACATAGAGCATTTTACTGCTTAATAGAGCAAATACAGACACAGAGCAGAGAGAATACAAACACAAATTTATGCAGTCCAAAGTATTGGCCTAAATTAAATGACAATACTTTCCATTCTGAATTCATTCAGACTAGACAAACAAAATACCGATATACGAAGAAAAAACCTTGTAAGATTGATAAAGACGGCAGAATGATGATTTTAAAGTGGATTTTCCTACTTTAAATGCATAGGTTACATTTTCTTTATGCAGTCTTTAAATAATTCATTAGTCCCCAAGACAGTTTTATTAAGTCTGTGAGTATTGCTATAGAATCCCAAGTAGCTATAACTTCTCTGAAGCTTATGGGACCAGGCAGTTGGAATGCTAAAACATACTTAAAATTAAATAGTCATATATTTGTGCTGGGGTATTGCATTTTGTCAAACTAATACTTTTTTTTTATGATTTGGGATTCTGGATAGCATATCATTAGCAATCTATAGAGCTGATCATCAGAGATCAATCAAAATTCAGTAACTTGTACCTTTCTTTCTACCCAGCTAAACAGCAGATATCACTCCCAAAGAAGTTATGGGTTAGTTCAAGTAGGCCATCAAGCTTTCATTTTTCTTTTTTCTTTTTCTTTTTTTTACTTAGGAAAAAGGCAGGAGATGTTACATCAGAAGACAACAGTTAATAGGATACGTGGCTTGCTAGCCATAGGTTAGTTGTTTGAACTATGAAACAAAGAGGCATTTTTGAACTAAAGAATGGTGAGTTGTACACAATACAAAATGTGCCCTAGCTTAGACCCAAGATTTACATACTTTTTCAATAATTTAATCATTGTGGAAAGAAAAACAATAAATATTTGGTATTTTTTATTTCTAAAGCTCTCTTAGAAGGAAGGAGATATTGTATAAACTACATTCATCACCCGTCACAAGAGGATCCATAACTGTGTCATTGGATAAGGGAAGAGCCCTTGATATCATCTATCTAGACTTCAGTAAAGACTTTGACACACTCTACCACAATATTCTTCTCTCCAAATGGAAGTATATGGATTTGATGGATGGACTGTTTGATGGATGAGGAACTGGTTGTGGAATCGTACCCAGAGACTGGAGCTCAGTGTCTCAATGTCCAGATGGAGATCAGTAAAAAGTGATGTCCTGCAGGAGGTCAGTTCTGTAACTTGTGCTGTTTAATACCTTCATCAATGAGACTGACAGATGGATTGAGTGCACCCTTAGCAAGTCTGTGGATAACTCTAAGGTGTGGGATGTGGTCAACACACCAGAAGGATGGGATGCAGGTTTGCCAGAGTTGTGGTGGATGCCCCATTCTGGAGACATCCAACGTCAGGCTGAATGGGGTTCTGAGCAACATGATCTAGCTGTAGGTGTCCCTGTTCACTGCAGGGGAGTTGGAGTACATGACCTTTAAACGTCCTTTTCAACTCAAAGACTTCTGTGATTCTATGATTGACGGGTTTCAAGTTCCTACAAGGTATGATACATAATTCAATTTTACACTGAGAATAAGTTCAAATCTTGACACTGAAAATACTAATCCAGAAGTAGGCTGGCATCCAGATGTAAAAAAAAAATTAAAACGCATAACTGTTATGTATTTACAGAACTCTTAATATCATTAGCTCAGACTCTTTTCCTACCTTCATCCATTCCAAAAATTATGTGACGCTTAACTAATGAAATGTTTATCTCTCTTCATTGTCTATTGGTGCATCCTAAGTCTGACTTAGACACCAACCTTTCAGATGTATGAACTGAAATGAGAGGAGCTTCATGCATAACATTAAAATATGTATCTATAAAACAGAACTCCAGGGAAAATAAGAACCTTCCCAGCACAACCCAATAACTTGAACTAGCTAAATAGTCCCTGTCTATGGTATGAGAGGATCATACCCAGAAAAGCTTACTTAGTATTAGACTCAGGTCCACACCTCCCACATACCTATCATGTTTCACACCAGTTATCTCCCCTGATTGACACTATCAGACTCGGGAAGAAGTGACTTAGTTCCACATTCACTCAAACAGTGGAAATCAGTATGTAGCTGTGCACGAAGCAGGCAGTGCCCTTGCATAACTTAACCTCTGTCCAAGCAGAGGGCATCGCTCCCTGAGGGGAAAGCTCTGCACTTCACCATAAATCTTATATTCACTTTGCCAACTGAAATAGCTTAAAGGAGATTTTGAAACTGGGGAAAAAATCTGAGGTTCATACTTCTTTAGATGCCTATCATCTTATTCCTTGGTTCTCTTTACATTTAACTGAGAAAAATGGTTAACTGAATGATGTGGTTCCCTTGGTCTCTTTTGGAATCTGCTAGAATAAGACAATTTACATTCTAATGACTGTTGACTCTGCTAGACTGCTCCCATCACAATTTTCAACTAAACCAATGCCTTCAATTACCAGGGAAAATCTCAGCTTTCTTAACAATTTGACCTTGTCAAAATAATGCTTCAACATGAAAAACTAACAGAAGCAGCCAGCTTATGTACAGGATATCACAAGAAAGATAATGATGATGACGATGATAATGATAATAATATATTAATTTTTCTAATGATGGCTGAAAGTCTCCATTTCTGGAATAAAGAAAGACAGTGCATCACTACACAAACATCTATACTTCATTTGTATATTAAAAATTTGATACATGAACTCGGAGGTGAAAGAAAGGCATGACTATTACTAGAAATCCTTAAATAGAGACTTCAGGGTAAATTCAGCTGCAGATTAGGACATGGAGGCAAAGTCCATAGTCACTGTGCATCCTGACTCCCATTACTGTCCCCAGAGAACTGATGTATGGTGTTCAGGGAGTAATTCAAATAAACCTAAACAAGTATCGTGCAATGGAGTTGCCTAAACATGAGCACTTAATGTCATTTTAGCCTGCAAGTCCTACTTCAGGAAGACACTGTCTCCCTTTAGTGATATTGCCAGTCACACAGAAGTGGCTTGATACCTGATTATATATCAAACATCACTAGATACCTGTCTGTGGGTAGACAGTTTATAGCATCAGAAGTTGCTGAATGAATCATTGGGACTGCATGTATCCGTTGGAGGTTTGTTGACTGTACTGAAAGCTTAGGCACAAATTCCAAATGAGATCACCTGTATTAGACTATAAAACTTCAAGACCTTCATTTCAAACAGAACCTATCTTGATTTTTTTAATAAAAAGAGCTGCTGTTGCTCACTGCAAATGCTCTTTCTCTGCACATAAACATATTAACTTTTCTAGATCTAATTATTTGACATTAAAATGAACATCCAAATGACAAAAGTTATTCCTATTTGCAATTAATCAGAGCATCTACAAAAATTTAATTCAGGTCTTCATCTCTCACTCTCTCCATCTATTTCATCAGGAAAGTGTTTGCTAAAATCACTTTCTTAATTCCTTATTAGCTCACATCACTTAGCCCTGTAAACCACTCCACTGTTTCACATTATTCATATTTCCCTCTTTAAAGTGTTTGAAAACTTTTCTCCAAGTCTTCATGCAGCTTTTCTTTGCCTTCATCTTGTATGGGTTTTTTGTTGTTGTTTGTTTGTTGGTTGGTTGGTTGGTTGGTTTTGCTTTGGGGGCTTTTTTTTCCCCTATCCATATGTGGAGGATGCTACCTTGCCTATTCCACCGCTTCACCAAAGATGTAGGTTGAATATTAGGAAAAAATTCTTCTCAGGAAGAGTAGTAATGCGTTGAAAGAGGGAAGTGATGGAGTCATCATCCCTGGAAGTGTTCAAGAAATATGGAGATGTGGCTCAGAGGGGCATGGTTAGTGGGCATGGTGGAGATGGGCTGATGGCTGGACTAGATGACCTTAGAGATATTTTCTGACCTTAATGATTCTATGAATGGGTGCAGCAGTGATGAGCTGACAACTGGACTTGACGATCTTAGAGGTCTTTTCCTACCTTAATGATTCCACAATTCTATGATTCTATGCAAATGTCTGTATATTGACAATTTGCATCAGCTTCAGACCTCAAGATCCTTATTTCAGGTCCAGCTTTTCCTTGGTGTTATGCCAAATGTCTTTTCAACCCTTCGACAACAGAATGGAAGAAATCTTAAGAAGGAGAGTGAAGAAAAACATAAAAGTTTCTTCTGAATCCTCAGGTATTTCTTGTCCTCTAATGTGAGTCTTACTACCCTTTGGAAAGAACAAATTTATTCAGTCTTTAGTCAGATGGATTAAGTAAAAGTCAAGCTGTTCTGCTTGTACTATGGAATTTGATGCCATTTTTAAACTGCAAACATCTTCTACGTGCTGCTGCTGTATGGCAAATCCCACGCTGTTTTGCTGACACAGAGCAATGTTTTTAAAAGCTGTGTAAATTTTTTTTCCTTTCAGCTGTGTACATTAATCATTTTATGTTTGAAGGTATCTTAATGAAGGTAGAAGAGATGATTTTAGTTAGTAGTCTTCCTTTGAGATGCTGATATTTTGAAGGGAAGAAATAATACTAGAACATACTAAAGAGTCAAAATGAACCCACTCTGGACTCCTAAAATGATTTATTATATCAGGTTAAGTTATTCCAAAGCCACAAAGTCATGCCATGAACCACATCTCCATCTGTACTTACACAGTCATTACTGGTAAATCATTGATGATTATTATTCTTAGCTGGAACGCTGATGCAACATCAATACAGGTTTGTGTCCATGTTTCCTTTGGAAAATTATTTGCTTGTTTATTACAAATGGCTTGCTAACAGTTTTGAAACATGATTTTCAGTCTGTTGAGAGGTTGCACTTTGCAGTTGTTTGCTTAGTTGACTGGAGTGTTCAAGCGTAGCACATCTCTACAGTGAAATGTAGTGCAAAAAATGCTTAAAGTCGCATTGTAAGAGTTAGTGAGAGAGCTTTACTGCTATATTGCAGAAACCAGCCATCTCAGGTTAAAATTAATAGCCTTCTCTATATAGCCAAGTTAATTTGCCCAGACCCAACTTCATTACCTTGGATACAATACACTGCATCCAACTTCTTTGCTATTGAGACTTTGTGCAATTGTCATCCATTACAGGAGAAGAAAAAAATGTGCTGTAATTTGGGAGCCCAAACCTATTAGATCAGAAAATGTTGGCTAGCCAAACTGATAAATGATGTTCCCTGGTGTCAGATCAATTGACTTTTCTACAGCACTTAACACGCTGTTCTATTCTTTCTTTGTTTGCTTTTGGAGGCAGTCTTGCATAGTTTTTCCTAGGAGGAAAAGGATTCCAGTGCAGTAAGAAAAAGTCATAATCATACTTCTGGAAACTATTCCATGAGAATATTTTTGGTGAAAAAGAAGTCTAAGCAATGCAAAGCTCTCCTTCATTAATTTCTTACAAGATGACATTTATCCTAAACTATATCTCTACAAGTTTTAGGGAACTGGATTCCCTTTCTTCTTTCTACTTTCAGACAAATAATTGCAGCAGATGCTGAGTCTGCAAGAAAAACTGACGGCCAACAGCAAAAGCAAATAATTATAAAGCATCTCACAAGGTTGTGGCTAAATCTCATAATGGACTGAAATCATCTTGACTCTTCCATAAGGCTGAAAAAGGACCATCTATTTTGGTGATAGATGAATGGGATTTGTATTTATTTAAACATTACTTTTTTTTTTTTTTTTTTTTTTTTTCCCCCACGGGAAGGACAGGAAAAAAAAAATGCTAAAATGGAAAGAAAAAAGTACTTTTTAAAAATTTTTTTGGAAATTGCCTTCTGATTATTTTTTTTTTAAATATGACATTTCTTTCAAAGAATCATCAGGATGTGGAAAAAATAATTATTTTTCTTTTCCATCTTGTTTTGTTTGGGGGTTGGAGATTCATGATCCTTGAGGTCCCTTCCAACCCTGGCAATTCTGTGATTCTGTGATTCTGTGTTTACCTAAAAATGCAACACATTTTCTCATATACTATTTTGTTTACTAGTTTATCTGCAAGTCAATGCAAGGCATTAATAATTCTGAATTCTGAATTGAAAATTTACCTGTATGTAGATGGACACTTCTTCAGTCAAGGAAGAGATACAGTGTAAAGCTATGTGGATTTTTCCTGTTTTGAAGGCAGAGTAAAGTCAACATCATTGCCAATCAGATCATTTCCACTGGTTTCTCCATTTTCTCCTGAGCAAAACATGCATGATACCATTTAGGTACAATGCATGCAATTTGTACCCAAACTTGGACTGTGGATCCAAAAGAAAATGATGGCCTTGACTCTTCTGACTATTTTCTTCCAGAAATTACATTTTTCTCTGACATCATTCAATTGGATGCACACTGTTCTCCAAAAGCTCTTGCTTCTCACTGGCATATGTTTGTGGAATCAATGAATGATTCATAATGCAAGCTGTAATTTTCTGTTGATTTTTAGTGACTCATAGATATGCCAATTCAGCACCACCTAAGGCTGACATGGGCTTGTATTTGTTAAGTATTGGTTTACAGTTCATTTTCTGTGAAACCATAAGAGGTGAAATGAATAATCTTATTAGCACTGAATTAGCAGTAATTGTTAGAAAGGAAAGTATAGTTGATATTGGTACACCTGTACCCATACCATTCTTAACAATTAACTCTGATCTCTGCTCCCAGCATTTCCAACCAGGCCAATCACTCGCTTTCTCCAATACGTATCTCAGATGAAGACTGAGAATCAATGGACTCTTCCGTTTTGCAAAGAAAGATAAAAAAAACTTCTCTGAAAGTTGATTCAAGAAAGAAATTAAATGAAAGTAACGTTTTGAAGAATCAAATACTGAGAGTGTTCACTTATGGCATTCATTGATTCTCCACTCTTGCAAATCATTTATTCAAGTCTGATTTCAAAAATGGAAAAAAAAAAAAAAAAAAAGCAGTGGACAAGAAATTGTTTGTTTGTTCCAAAGAAAATTATCTAATAGGAGTCGATAATGCATAAAACACTGGGAGATGAGGTAGATGAGGTAAGATGATGATATTTTAATATCTCTATGCTTCATCATTATTTTGTTTTTAGAGGTTTTCCTGTTTGCAAGATTTCAAGCACATTTCCTAATTCATGTAAACTAAGATTTATTTTAAACAAAGCCATAACTGTCGATTTTTTCTCCCTTCCAAAACGGGAAGAGTTAAGTGCCATATAAGCCATTTGTCTTTGTGCCTCAGTTTGCTGCTAACATTAAATAATGTTACTTATACATCTCAGTGACATTTTGAGGCTTGACCTATCAGCATTTGAAAAAACACGTGTAGCTCTCAAATCACCGAATGATTTAGAATCATAGAATGGTGTAGATTGGAAGAGACATTTAAGATCATCTTGTTCCAAGCCCCTGGCATGTGTTATCTCCACTAGACCATGTTGCCTTAGCACCACATCCAAATGGTTCACCAGTGCTGAGTACAGGAGCAAGATTACTTCTCTAGTCCTGCTCACCACACCATTCCTGATACAAGCCAGGATGCCATTGGTGCTCTTGGCCACCTGGGCATGCTGCTGGCTCATATTCAGCTGACTGTCCATCAGTACACCAAGGTTCTTTTCCATCAGGCAGCTTTCCAGACACTCCTCCCCAAGCCTGTAAGGTTGCCTGGGGTTGTTGTGACCAAAATGCAGGATCCGACACTTGGCCCTATTGATATACAGTTTACCTTGGCCCAATGATTCATGCTATTCAGGTCCCTCTGTAGTGCCTTTCTCCCTCTAGCAGATAATCACTCCTCAATTTGGCTTCAGTAAGCAAACTTACTGAAGGTGCTTTCAATCCATTCTTCATCCTGTCTTGTACTGGGATTGATTAATGTGCTAGACTTTACATTTGGCCTTATAGAACCTAACTAGGTTCACATGGGCCCACCTCTCAAGCCTCTCAAGGTTCCTTTGGATGGCATCCTTTCTCTCCAGTGTGT
Source organism: Phasianus colchicus (assembly GCF_987193195.1). Classification (NCBI taxonomy): domain Eukaryota; kingdom Metazoa; phylum Chordata; class Aves; order Galliformes; family Phasianidae; genus Phasianus; species Phasianus colchicus. The sequence continues at coordinate 93,200,687 of NC_143438.1, forward strand.
TGACCACATAGCTTGGTACTCGATTCCTCTTTGTTGGAATACATCTTTGAGCTTGGAGAAACTGATCAATGAACATTACCTAGCTTTCTGAAACCTGTCTTCCCTCCAGGGTTTTATTCCATGGTACTCTATCAAGCAGATACCCGTGGAAGCCAAAGTGCTCTTCCAAAGTCCAGGCTTGTGAGCTATGTGTGTACCCTCCTCACTGCTCCAAAGATCTCAAAGTCTACCATTCAAGCTTGTCCTTGAATCATAGAATTGGCTAGGCTGGAAGGGACCTTTAAGATCACCTAGTTCCAATCCCTCTGCTATAGGCAGAGACACCTCCCACTAGACCAGGTTGCTCAAAGCCTCATCCAGCCTGTCCTTGAATGCTTCCAGGGAGGAGGCATTCATAACCTCACTGGCAACCTGTTCCAGTGTCTCACCACCCTCACAGTAAAGATTTTCTTCCTAATATCTAGCCTAAATCTACCCTTTTTCAGTTTAAAACCATTTCCCCTTGTCCTGTCACTACATGCCATAAAAAGTCCCTCCTCAGCAGAATTTCTGTTTCCCCACCCATTCACTCCATCTCATCACTGATAAAGAGGGAGACGCTTCTTCCCCACCTCCCTCCTTGTCTTAAAAGAGCATGTATCCTTCTATTTCAACATTCCAGTCATAAGAGCCGTTCTACCACATCTCTGTCATACCAATCAGATCATAGCCCTGCAGATGCACACACCTCTCCAGCTCCTCTTATTTATTCTCTATCTCTAGAATTTTGAACTTTCTTGTTTATTGCTATTGCATCACAAAAGTGTGTGTTTGTATTAGGTAGACATATGTTATTCTTAAAAACAGCCTCACCAATAATACTATTAGCCAATCAACCATGAAAACACAGACAGCTGAGTGGAGCAGGGCTCAGGTGCTCCACTTGGTCCAATTCTCAAGCCTGTTCAGATCCCTTCCTTCTGGATGGCATCCCTTCCTTCTGTTGTGTCAACTGCACCACTCAGCTTGGTGTCACCTGCAAATGTGCTGGGTGCAGACTCGATACTACTGTCAAGGTTGGAGAAATCCTTTGTATGTAGATTTGCAGGCTAGGGGCAAGGAGAGAGAGATAAGTAACAGCTTAATGTCCTGGAAGCAGTCTTTTGTGTGGGGAGATAGCCATACCTGCATGCTCAGGAATGCTGCACATGACTCTTACCTAAGGACACCCAGGAATGCCTACAAATTACTCTTATCCAAGTGCCCAGGAATGCCATGTTGGCAGAAGAAAGAAGATAAAAAAGGGACCTGCAACCAAGAGGGTTGTGTCTGACATCAGATGCCTCATGATGTGATACCTGCCTGCTTATGGACCCTCCTGGCCCTGAATATCTGAGACCTGCCTCTTTCTCCTGGACTCACTGTCGCTGGTTGATTAGGATTTGTAATGAACTGGCTGGACCAACATTTGAACTGTTGTTTCTTAATCTCATGTGGGATATACATAAATCAAAAAACCTCTTGCTCTGATAATCGGAGTGAGACACAACCCTCCAATTGATTATTTATCCACCAATAAATCCATATCTCTCCAATTTAGAGATAAGGATGTGGTGTGAGACCCTGTTAAAGGCCCTGTGCAAATCCAGATAGATGACATCCATTGCCTTTCCTTTGTTGATCAATGCCATCACTCCAGCACAAAAGACCACCAAGCTGGTCAGGCATAATCTGTTCCAGTAATTCTTCAAAGCCCCAGTTTCCCTCCTACAGTTTTTGCTTCTTTAAGCATTTTTACATCTTCATCAGTACTCAAGTTTTGTTGCCGTGCTCTGCCAAGCTGCTCCCACCCACCTCCCCAGAGTTAGATGCAATCTTACAGAGCCTCTAGAGAAAAGGCAAAATTCCCTGCAGCTGGTACTTACGTCAAGACGTGTGTCTCCATAAGTAATGGTAAATTAGAGAGCTTGGATTGCACGCAGCTGATGGAGTATTTTTCAAGGTAGTGTTACATAAAGATCATTCCTTTCACTGCACTTTTTTTTTTTTTTTTTTTTTTTGTTAGCAGATAAGAAAAACATCACAGCAAAATGCATCATTAATTTCTAGTCTGTTTTTTTTTTTCCCCCTTCTTAATTCTCTTGTCTTTCACAAGAGGGCATAATATATAGAATAGGAAAGAAAATATCATTGTAACAATCGAAAGTGCGAGGTGAAGGTTTGATCTGTTTATTTTTCACAGTGAGTTACTGGGCATTGTGTAAATCAATATGTTTTTCCCTTGATGTTTCAGTACTTAGCAAAGTAGATTTAAAACAAAACACAACTGCACTATTACATGAAGCCTTGCAAATCTGTTAGCTTCAAGCCAGGGTTCCGTGTCAGAAAGAGAACTTGGTATCAATGGGAAGAACTGGCAACAACTGTGATCCCTTGTTATGATAAAGGTTGCAATGTCAAAAATGGCGAAGGGGAAAGCCAGAAACAACCTGACACCACTAAGTTGTGTGTTGTCAGACACTTGGGTGAAAAACTGAGATATTGTTCTCAGCTCACTGGGAGAAATAACCTTCTTGCCTCTGAGAACTTCACACAAAAAGGGAAGAAGGTCTTTTTTTCCTTTTCCCTCTTTCTGGTGGCATTTGTTATAATACATGTGGCATTCTCTGTACCTTTACTAGAAATTCTTATCCAGCAGACAGCATCTTATTCCTCTCCCTCTTTTCTCATGGGAAAATGTAAACAGTTGGTGATGTTTTATTTTCCTTGGGAAATCTGTCTCGTCAACAGCATAGCAATCCTTGTCAAAAATATTCTAGCATGGACCCAACCTTCTGCTGAGTTAATGCTCTCCTTCTGAAAATGAGTGTTTCCATTTTTGGATGGAAATGCAAAGTGCTCTTTAATGGTTAACACTCTCTTTGTTGTTCCTTTTTGCTGGGTTGGCTGAGTTTTTTGTTTTAATGAGCCTTTTTTAGCTTTGCAGTGAAACTAGAGATCTCTAGTCTCATTAGTTTGGCTAATTAACCATTCCCTTCTAACTGTCTGAGGTTCATCTAAGTTCAGGAAACCTTGAGAAAATAACTAACAGTTGCATTATCATGCAAACTTGTAAGTAGAAGTGAGCCAAGCTCCTGCTTAAAAATATGTGCACCTTTTAACTGTGTAGGCAGTACAGTATGCCCCAGTGATGCAAGAATCATAAAAGCAATCCCTCTCCCTTTAGCAGAATGAGAGATTTTTAAAAAGGATGTATACAAGTATACTCAGGACTCAAATCAGTCTGTAGTTAAAGGGGAGATCTTGTCCTCAGGGGAAATTTTCCAAAAATGTACTTCTGGCCTTAGAGAATCATAGAATCATGGAATCCTTAAGGATGGAAAAGAACGCTAAGATCATCTAGTCCAACTATCAACTCATCACCACTGTTATCTAGATGAGCATCTTGTCAGGAATGGAACAGGGCTGGCCAGCTCAGATCTAATAATGGTCCACACTGTCATGGAGTACACTGGAGCTGGTAAGTTCACATGATATTGCTTTGCATTGGGTGGACATCTTGAGGTATGCAAAATAAATAGAGAATTTCACTGTGCCCTATGTAGGATGCAGAATGGGAATGGAGATGGAAAAACAATGGTTCGTTCAGGAGAAAGACAAACCTTCCCTGACCATTCCAGACAATCCTCTAGGACTCAGTTTTCCACTGGATTTCCCTTGGGTAATGAAGATCATCTAGTTGAACCTTCACGACCATGTGTAAAATACCAACAGAAAATACTTTCTGACCTGACACCATGGAAAACATTATAGTGATGCCTACAGAATTTAAGGTATCATTCATCACATCTTAAAGTAGATAACGACATCTATCCAGAAGAATCATCTCTGTGTTCCGGTAACTCCATGCATTAATTATCCATGGTCTAGACAGGGATCAATGCCACTCAGATTAGATTAAGACACTCACCCTTCACAATTCCTGTGGTGCATCTACGGCACATGGCTTTTGTGTTTCTTCTCCCATTCCTGGCACCCAGACCTCTCACTCAAACTGCCAGACAGCCCAGCATGACATTTAGCAAACTGTCCACACATAACAAGTTGTATGCTCAGACAGAAAATAGTCAGGAAAGGGACTTGGTAAGATCAAACTGTGATGGATGTCAGACAATGGACAAAAAAAAAAGATTTTTTTGGACTCAGCTAGTTCTTTCTATCTTTCTTTCTCTCCATTTCCCCATGCTGCTTCTTCACTGTCCTTCCCTTTCATACCTGCCTTTCTCTGCCCTGGTTTTCTCCCTGATAAATAGGAGTTGGATTTGATGATTCTCATGGGTCATCTTCCAATTCAGTCTATTCTATGATTCTATGAAATAATCACCCCAATTACTTTTCTCTCCATCAGTCCTGCTACATACCTCCCAAATTTGGTATTTTTGAAGCAATTACTGCAGCACTGGTGGCCTTGCAAAATTCCACTTCAAAAAGGTCCCCAGTGCTCCCTTTAATTAACTGTGAATTTTGGCTGTCTCTCACAAAACTCCTCCTTAAACATCTGTGAAATCTGTCCATTCCTCATGGCACTATCTGTAGCTTTTGTCAGACTCTCATTCTGTTCATTTGTTATATTCAGCAGTTTCTCATGCCATATTGAGTAGTTTCTTTGAGTGCATTCATCTAGATAAATCTCAGGCCAAGATTTGGTCTTCTGCTGGCATACCTTAACAGAAATTATTTTAATTTAAATGTGGTGGGGTTTTTTTGTTGTTGTCGTTGTTTTGTTTTGTTTTGTTTTTAAATGCAGAAGAACTGAAGCCTCAACAGTCAAACTGACAAGCATTTGGCTTTTCTCTCTTCCACATTTAATTTCCTCGGGAGGGACTTTAAGAGAATTGCCTTAATAAATGCAAAATGTCTCCAAATCCTTGTGGTCTCCCATGTATAAAATTCTTCTGTTACTTACATAATTACTATGGATTTTTTTGTTTTTTGGGTTTTTTTTTTTGAGTGGAACATCATATAGATTTGCACCCACAGAGTCTCCTTATGCAATGTGGTGTTAGACATTTATGTGGATTAGAGGCTAAGGGATATTTTAAAACCTCTGATGATACTCTTTGCTATAGATTCTCTGTAAAAATGTAAATCAACAAGAACTACTTGTTGCATGCCAGGATGTGGTTGATATTAAAGGCAAGGAGAGGATAATAATACAAAAAAAGAACTATGCTGGTCAGAGTAAAGCACGGTTTTAACCCTGAGGTTGAATGACATGTGTGAAGATGGTTGGATTAGATGATCTTATAGGTCATTTCCAACCTTGTGATTCTATGATTCTATGATTCTATGACTTAACAACGCATTTGCTCTTTGCTCTTATTCATAAGACCAGAATAGACTCTTTTCCCTGGACTTAAAAAATGGACTGTACTTGGCAATGGTAAAGCTGCACCTCAAGTACTGTGTTCATTTTTGGGCCCCTCACTACAAGAAAGACATTGAAGCACTGGAGCATGTCCAGAGAAGGGCAATGAAGCTGTGAAAGGTCTGGAATACAAATCTTATGAGGAACAGCTGAGGGAACCAGGATTGTTTAGTCTGGAGGTGGGGAAGCTCAGGGGAGACCTTACAGCTCCCTACAACTCCCTGAAAGGAGGTTGTGATGAGGTGGGGATTAGCTTCTTCCCCCCAAGTAACAGCAATAGGGTGAGAGGTAATGGTGTTAAGTTGTGAGAAGGAAGGTTCAGGTTGGATATTTGGAAAAAAATATTCTCAGAAATAGTGATCAGACATTGGAACAGATTACTCAGGGAATTGGTGGAGGCATTGTCCCTGGAGATGTTCAAGAAATGTGGAGATGTGGCACTGAGGTTCATGGTTTAGTGGACATGGTGGTGATAGATCAGCAGTTGGATTAGATGATCTCAGTAGTCTTTTCCAACCTTAAAGATTCTTTTGTTCTATGACTGCAAAGGCAAGTGACTTAAATAACCCAAACCATGCCTGATCAAGCAAGCAATAGAAGAACAGATTCTAGACCCAAGTCTCACAAGATGTATGATGGCAACTTTGTGGCCTGAAATGTTTGTGCCAGAATTTGCATGTCAGCAAAACTCCAAAGGGTCTTCTGGAGAATGATAAAAAAATAACTTGGATTTTTCAGGCTTAAGAGTATGATTTCTACTACTTTTGAGTCTAATATGAGGCTATGGAGAGCAGCGTTCACTTTTACTACTGGCTCAGGGCAGTTAAATCTTTTCTAGATAGCAAGATTCTAAATATTCTGTAGTTGGAGGAAGCTGATATTTGTAACATGTGGCTTCCTGCAGATTCATTTTCTGCATTCCCCATACTTTTTAGGAAAATGTAAGGACAAATAAGTTGAAACTTATTTCTCTAAGCTACTGAAGGTAGAGACAGTTCCATAAACACATGTAAGTGATTAAAAAACTATTCAGGCATCTAAGTAGAAATGAATGAACAATATATTTCAGGAAAACTGGCTGGTCTTCTTTTATCTCTAATTATAGAGCTTCCTATGATTAAATCCACTTCCTTTGGCTTGTGATACTTTATAGCTATATTATCTCCCACCATACCAGTACCAGGATGCTACCTGCAGCTTCACTGAATACTGTCATCTTCAAAACTTTTTTTAAGTTATTCTCCCAAAAAAGACCTGTAAGTCATATTTTTAGAAACACAGCTGAAGCCAGGCACACTGCAGTATCAGAATATTCTTCTCCCTTTTCCACACACCTCATGCTTTGAGAAGGGTCACAGCTGCTTCGTGAACACTGATGCTGTGCTATGATGACACCCCTGTGATCTTACTCTGAGTTAAGAGAGCGTCATAATTCCAGATGCACTCCCCCAGGTTTTGCATCAGAATTGCCCCCCGTTCCCTGGACTCCAAAAGTACTGACACTTCTCACTTTCCTCAGGAGTGTAGATTTATGCTTCATTTGAACACACTTCGTTCTATGCTGACGGATCTCCTTGGCTCCTAGGAGAAAGTCTTTATGAGAAATGTCAGTAAGCCATAATGATTTACTCATATGTCAACACTAGAAGAGAAATTCCTCCTCTGTCTTTTATTTCCAGCATTACAGTAGCAATCATTTTCATATTCATTTCCCCATAAACATTGGTTTTCTAGTGGCTGCATATGCTTTATGCAGGACAGTAAATAATAGGTAGGTACATTCACATAGATTGGCAGAGCCTTTGTAGCTAACCCATGTGTTAATGATGGATTGGAAGGGTTCTCAAAGATCATCTAGTTCCAACTCCCCTGTTGTAAGCCAACCACTAGATGAAGCACCATCTCAAGCTGCCCAGAGCCCCATCCAACCTGGCCTTGAATGCCTCCAAGGATGGGGCATCTACCTCTCTAGGCAGCCTCCTTCAGCATCTCACCACCCTTTCAGTGAAAAATTTCCTCCTAACATCTAGCTTAAATCTCCTTTCTTTTAGTTTAAAGGCATACCCCCCTGTCCTATCACTATTTCCCTGTTTAAAAATGTTTATTTCCCCCCTGTGTGTAAGCTCCATTTACTTATTGGAAGACATTAATGAGGTCTCCTCAGAGCCTTTTCTTCTCCAAGCTATACAAGACTCAACCTGTCTTCATAGGAGAGGTATTCCAGTCCTCTGATCATCTTCATGGCCTCCTCTGGATCTTCACTAAAATCTCTGCATCTTTTCTGTGATGGAGTGTTGAAGGATCTGCCCTTCGTACCACACCAAAATACAGGGCAGGGAGGCAGCATGAATTTCACAGCAAAGCCACAGCACAGACCAAAATGGATAAGGGGTAAGCCAGCTCCCAGGTGACAGCAAGACCAAGATCAAAGGGTCTAATCCCCTCTGGAGAATTATTAAAGAAATGGCAGATAAACAGAGGATTTGTTTTAAAGGAAAAGCCCTCACAGTTCAACCAAGGATGCCCCAGCACCTCTATCTTACAGCACACTCTCGTTTTCCAAAAGACTGAAATCTTTCCTATTTGTTGCAAACTTCATGCACTTATCCAAATTTCTCTAGGACATCCAGAGGAGAAATTCCCTTCTGTGCTGCTGGCACTTTAGGAGGATGCAGGGCACAGATCCAGCAAGCCAACTGGATGATGCTTGTAAGTGTGGTCATCTCCTGGGAAGCCCAGTGCTCAAGACACATCTGGGATGCATTGACATGATAAGGGCTATGGCCAGGCACGCTGTTCAGAGGGGTTCTGTGTTAATAGCTTGCTGCTCAAGTAAAAGGAAGAAACCCTGGATTAACTGAGGCTCTGAAGGCATAATAAAATCCAGAAACTCTTATTTGAGTGTCACTCGGGAAAAGCTGTCTTTGAGAAAAATGTGGTAACTTTGCACAGGGAAAGGTGTTAATTAAAACCACAATGACTTCTGCTAAAGCCACAGTAAGGTACAAGCAGATGAGAGACGCTTCAAGGACATTTGTTTGCCTCATTACTAACACCGTTTGTTGCCTTTAAAGTCACTCTGATAGCTTGTTGGCTTCTTTCTAACTAATTTTAGTGAAAAGAGAATTAATGGAATGAGGCTTCCAAGTGAATGCTGTGCATCCTGCTGAGAAACCTTTTATGATGTTGGCCATTGGAAAGACTTTCCATCTCCCATAATCTGGAATAGAAGTCTGGACAAAGAGGAGTGCTGCTGAAGATCTGCTGTGGCAAAGGACACTTTTCAGGTCATGGTTTATTAGATATCCAGGCTTGGGGGAGCTGGGTATCTTCCTAATTGGTCACTATTGAGTTGCTGAAAAAAAGAGACAGAAACACTGAGAGGCTTAAGAGGATGGTAACTCCTCTTAGGAGGAAAAGGGAAGGGAAGGGAAGGGAAGGGAAGGGAAGGGAAGGGAAGGGAAGGGAAGGGAAGGGAAGGGAAGGGAAGGGAAGGGAAGGGAAGGGAAGGGAAGGGAAGGGAAGGGAAGGGAAGGGAAGGGAAGGGAAGGGAAGGGAAGGGAAGGGAAGGGAAGGGAAGGGAAGGGAAGGGAAGGGAAGGGAAGGGAAGGGAAGGGAAGGGAAGGGAAGGGAAGGGAAGGGAAGGGAAGGGAAGGGAAGGGAAGGGAAGGGAAGGGAAGGGAAGGGAAGGGAAGGGAAGGGAAGGGAAGGGAAGGGAAGGGAAGGGAAGGGAAGGGAAGGGAAGGGAAGGGAAGCTCTGACCTGACACAAACTAGAGCAGCTAAGCTCAGTGTCTGATTATTGACCTTCTGCAAGATTAATAGAAGGAGAGAGTCTATAATACCCCAAGCTGAATAAAGCTCAGCTACTCTCTACATACACATGAATTTAAAAATAGATATATGCACACATGGATATAAATGAACACATAGATATATATGCACACATAGATCTAAATATGCATATGCATAAAATGTTCGCAAAAGGGAGAAGATGGTTCTTAGTCATACCATTCTGGCATACCAGAAAGTTGCGTGACTGCAACTTTCTCCCATGCTTGAAAGGGAATATTGTCCCACTGGGAGTGGTCCAACCTGCTATCGCACCACTCACTGAAGTTTCACATCTTCTAACATAAGGACAGCCAAGATCGTTGCAGGGTGTCATACATCTCTGTGTCCCTCTGGATAGGCAGGTGGAATGATGTAAGCTGAAAAGATATTATAGAATAAACAGCATTTTCTGGTATAGTTCATTTTTAAAAGTAGCCCTAGCGTGGACATGCTAAATGCCAAGGACAGCACAGTCAAGCTCAGAAGTTGTGTGGCTAGTAAAATGTCATGGCAAATGCAAAATTGGTTTTCTGACCAAATACTGAGGAGAAAAACAGAGGACCAAGGTGGGCTTACAAATAGCTTGGAGGAAGGTGCAGGTTGGACTCTACAGAGGACTGCAGAGCTATGGTGGACTAGATTTATTTCAAGCCTGGATTGATCTCTCTCCTCTTTCTGCTTATTTCACTGCAGAGAGCTAGCTGATAAGGAACCTGTTCCTGATAAGGAAAAGGATTAAGAGGGGATCTCTTCCACAGATCAGCCATCAGCTTATTTTAGACTTCTACAGGAACTGGTCTCAGAGCCCCTTCAAAACCTTCTTTTCCCCATCAAATGTGCCTGCCTGACTCTGGATGAAAGCCCAAACCTTAGTATTTAAGACACTTAACTATTCAGGAGAGAATTGGAAGGGATTTTAGGATCCCATAACCAGCTCTGCCCCCAGTGACACTCATTATGCATTGCTGCTTTCAGGTCACACGTGCAAAGCAACTTAGTCTAGCTCCAAAATTTGCCATCTGGCATCTACCAAAAAACTGAGAAACAGCAAATGGTGTGCAAGGACAGATCATTGACGGTAGAAGATGGGCTCTGTGTTGATACCTGTCACAACTATAGCAGTCTCAGGCTTTCAGGATGTAAGCAAAGATTCTGGATGCTATCAGGGAGACACTGGTACTGCAGGTGGTGCTGAATTTGCTTGTAGAGGGAAATTCATTTATCACTGGAGGACTGCAAGATCAATGGGGTGGGTACTTTCAGTCATAAATAAATGTAGAATCATGGAATCATAGAAGAAAAACAAATTTTCTTTTTAAAATGTTCGAAATGCCTTCTGTGGTTGGGGTAGTCATTGTTTATCAAAGCAGTTCTTATCAGATATCCATTCATACTGCTTTGTGCTACATCCTGTAGGATTTATTTCCTTTTTTTAATACAAAGTAAATTTTCCGGTTCAAATCAAGAATGACCATTTTCACCTGTCATTAAGAGAGAGGTTAATTATCCACCGGAGGACAAAGACTCTAATGACTATTTCCAATTATGTATGTCAGAAACAGTCTGTACATGTGGGAAATTATTTATGGTTTCAGATGCACTGAGGCAAGAAAATATGGAATAATAGAATCATAGAGTCATTGGAATTGGAAGGAACCCTTAAAGGCAATCTGGTCCAACATCCCTGCAATGAACAGAAACACCTACAGCTTAGGTTGCTCAGAACCCCATCCAGCCTGTCCTTGAATGTCACCAGGGAAGGGGCAACCACCAGCTCTCTGGGCAACATATATTGTTTGTTGAATCTCAAAGTTGGCAATAAACAAAAAAGAATGTTTAAAAGGCAGAGGAAAAACACAAGAAACTCTCTCTATTCTCATTCAATTTAGCTAATCCTTTTGATCAGCACCTTTGAGATTTGCTGCCAATCGGGCACACAAACAGTATTCATCACAGAATCACAGAATCACAGAATCAGATTCATCACAGAATCACAGTATTCATGGGTCAACTCTCTTTGACCTGAGTTCTCCTGAATGTGAAGATCATCAACCATTGGGATTTCATCAGTGTCTACCATTTTGTTTCCTCCCCAAATTCCCCCCACTGCTAAAAAGCACTGGTGTCTCCTGAGTTTTGCAGTGATTCAACATGAGAGGTACACTGTGTAGGACACCAGTACATATGTGGGGTGATTTCCATCCTAATAAATAAAATGTGCCAGCAGTTGTTCTCAGCCTCCAAGGCCAACTGGCAAAGGTAGTCTGTATAATTCATTTTTTTTCCCCTCCAAAGCAGTGTGCTGCCTTCCAGAACAAACATTCTGGTTTGTTATATTCAATAACAAAAATTCAGCCCTAATATTAAGACTTTTCTTTACGAAGTCCAAGGTGGCAGAGGGGACAAATTCAAGTACAAAGCTGATGTGATACATTTATCTGTCTACTGAAGTGCAGCATGAATACAGGAGAAAGCTGTTTATCTCAAAACCACTCTAAAAAGATTGGTCTTCAGATAGTCATCAATAGTCATCAACAAGGGTAATTCCCAAGTAAAATGACAGGAGCTCACCTCAGTTGATGACTATCTGAATTTTTTGTTTGATTTTGAGTAAGATATTTCTGGAACCTAGCTTCCTTCTAGACTTCTGCTGAGGTTCCATGTGAACATCAGGAAGCATGGATCAGGATTATTTCACCATTCTAGATTCTAGAGCTGATTTTAGCATATAGCAATAATATGTATGTGTGCATTTCCAATTCAGAGTATCTGAATGCAGACAAACAAATAATTCCTTATTCATATTTTTCATTTATCCATATATTATTTATAATTGAGTATCATTTATTAATGTGAATTTTAACAACGCATCCCAGACCGAAGAACTGCATGTTCTGGGGAGTGATTGTCTGATAGTGCAGAAAGTGCAGGGACAATGAAGGCTAGAGGGATCCATCCATGATGCTTACTGGTTCATAATGGTTATTCAGCATATCTGTGATCTTTTTGTGAGTGAGAAGATGGGTAAAGAGGAAATTCACAAGGTTTATTACTGACTCTGCTGGGTGACACTGAGCGGATGATTCCTGCATTTCCTGCAAATCCTCTTTTTTTGTTGCAGAACATTTTGCACAGCATTTGGAGCAGCGTTGATGTGAGGCCCATTAGAAATGCTGCCTTTTTGTTCTGCTATGGGAAAAAACATTTGTTGTTTGCTCAGCAATGAGCACAACAGGACTTTGATCCATGATTAAGCATCCAAGTTCTGGCATAAGAGCAGGAACAGATAAGGAGGAGGATCTGAGCACTGCTCATACTCCCTTTATAACTGAAAGCATAGGTGACTCCCATGACCTAAGAATTACATCCAGAATTATTACACAAAGACATCGCCTCTGGCACAAGATGTCACTTTCTTCACACAACACACAGTTAAGATGTGAAATTCTTGCCACAGGATGTTGCATAGACTTCAAGAGTTTAAAAAGTAATTGAATAATTTCCTGGGGGAGGAAAGAAGGGGCTATAAATACAGGGCTATCAAAGACAAAAACTCCATGTCTGTATTGGAAGATACTGGACCACAGACATTCAGCCATGAGGAAAGTGCTCAAGGGGAATATATCACTGCATACTCAGTTTGTTGCTATAACCTTTCCCGTGCACCTGCTCTTATTTCTTGAAGATATTGGATATGGGTTTAGGGGGATTTTATACTCATCTTGTGCAGATATGCTTATCTATATTATGGTCACTCATGACCTGCAGGCATGGTGGGACACAGGGCAGGCCAATAGGCTTCTTTGCCTTTTGCCTTTGCAGAAAGTGCACGTTTGGGATTATCTCACCATTCAAAGTAATGACTCATCATCTCTTCATAGAACCTGGTCATCATCTCTGGAGAAAAATTCTGGGTTAGCAGGTTCACAACTCACACGGGTTTTCCTTGTTAACAAAGAGTGCTAAATAAGGAGGCCTCTTCCAAAGTTGTCTTTGTGTCTGTAGGTACTTATGTCCCTTTGATATCTCAGTGCTTTGATGTCAGAGAAGATGGTAAACTCAGCCCTGCCCTAATCAGTTGGTCTGTTAAGAGGGGACAGTGGCTCCATAGGTCCTAAAGAAGGGTGAGAGAGTTCAAGATGTTTCATAATGGTTTGTGAAAGCTACCAGCAACAGGAATTGATATGAACCCTACACTCAGATATCTTGAACATATACTTATGCTGGTTTTGAAAATTAAAGCTTATTAGAATGGATTTGAATGAGCTAATATGAACAGAAAATGAATGAACAGGAAACTAACAATGAAATAAATCCCATCTTCACTTCATGTTTTGAGAGATGGAGACATGGCCAGAAACATCATGACAAGGAATATCTGTAGCAAACCCCAGGTGGGCTAATTTCTGCACTGCTTAACATTTTAAAAGCTCACATGTGAATCCACAGGTTTCATTGGCAGCTACAGTGACCCAGGGAGAGGCTGTCATGAGTGGTATTAACTAGGTGAAGATCAGGAGAAATTAGAGGCAATGAGACCTAAAATAAAATTTATCTGGGATAATTCAAGCTGAAGCTCAGCTTCATTTCCACTTAAAAAAAGAAACATCTCATCCTGGATCTGTAGAGATCCAGAATAAATAAAACATTTCAGTCTGAGAATGCCAAACATGAATTTTTTTTCTTTTTCTTTTTTTTCCTAGAATGCCCCAAGTGGGTGTCCTGGCAATTGCAAATCAATTATTAGTTAATCTCTTATCCTTTTCCAGTTTCCAATAAGAAGAGATACCACAAATTTACAAATGAATAGCAATTCTTCATTCTAATTATTTCACTGGAGTTTCAGAGAACCTTAACTAAGATTCCTTGCTATCTCTCTATGTCCTTCCATCTTTTTCTGCTACCACCACTCTTGTCTTTCACCCGCACTGCTGTACATTGAGACATATGCAATATTTAGATCGGCTATTAGGAAACATTTCTTCTCAGCAACAGTGGTGAAGTATTGGAACAGGCTGCCCAGGGAGGTGATGGGGTCACTCTCCCTGGAGGTGTTCAAGAAACATGGAGATGTGGCACTGAGGGATGTGTTTTAGTGGGCATGGTAGTGATGGGTTGATGGTTGGGCTGGATGATCTTTTCCAACTTTAATCATTCTGTGTTTCTATGCAGTCTCTTCACCTTGCATCTACAAGGCACCTATCGTCTTGGTCCACTTCTAGTACAGATTAGTGATTCTATCCCACCATAAGGAATTGTTGTGCCACGGTAGCAAAGCCACTTCTACAGAACGCTATGATAGTAGCTTAACACCTATGCAGATAACACAGGTTTTCAGTCTTTCACTCAGAGATGCCATCTGTCACTGGCACCGTGTAAAAGAAATGTGCTCTGATACTCATCACAGTACCTCTCTGGGAGTACAAAATTATCTTTTCACAGATGTGGCCAACTGTGTTTTGTGAGGAGACAGAAACACTCCAGGATAGGAACTCTGACAATCTAAAAATGAAATTCTTGATAACTTTAGCTCACTGTTTAAAAAGAGGAGATTTGTAGAATTTTTTCTACATTTTGGATGTCCCCAATTTAGACAGAAGTTACATACAACTGTAAGTAAATATCACTATTACTAAATAAACAAGAAGTTGCAGATTAAATCTGCCTTCGCTTAGCTTTGCACTTAGTGATTATTTTACCACTGTGCCTTTTGCATTATTTCCAGTTGAAATAATATGTGTCAGTTCCAGCTACATGCTAGGTGCAATGCAAACAAAGCCCATAAAGACTACCCTGGCCCACATCCTAGGCAACCTTAGTCATGTCTATGTAGCTGCCCTCATAACTCCTGATACTTAGGGAGATGTAAAAAAGGATTTTGAATTTAAGGAAGCCTGTTAATGGGCAGGATGGGTGGGAAGACTTCTTTTGAGCTGAGAAAAGCCAAGGGGTTGCATTCCTGCTTTGAGCAAAACTTTTTCCTGGTCTAACACACCCTTTTCCACAACACTGGCATTTCCAAGAGCAGGTCTTTGAAAATCATATTCTCAATTACATTTGTCTGCTACAAAATAGATTCTTTCATATCTAAAGGGGGCCTATAAGAAAGAAGGGGACAGACTCTTTAGCAGGGTCTGTTGTAATAGAACAAGAGGAAATGCTATCAAACTAAGAGGCGATTTAGACTGGATATAAGAAGAGGGTTGTTTATGACAAATGTGGTGAGGCATTGGCACAGGTTGCCCAGAGTGATGTAGGATGCCTCATCTTTGCAGACATTCAAGGTCAAACTGGATGGGGCTCTGATCTCCCTGATTGAGATGTAGGTGTCCCTTTTCGTTGCAGGGGAGTTGAACTTGATAACCTTTAAGGGTCCCTTCCAACTCAAATGGTCCTATGATTCTATGAAATCTTGCTTTCCTAGGCTTCCACATTTTTTTAACATTACTTGACATTTCTAGAACTGTAAAATCTGAGAAAAGTACCCAAATGTTCCCATCAAACTATTCATTTTTCCTCTTATATGTATATGAATTCATGGAAATACTGAAGGCAAAACCCTGTAGATCTAGAACCAATCAACTCCCTTTGACAGCCAGTCTTTGAGAAAATTTGTGCCTACAATTTCAGGTTTTAGGAGTGAAATGTGTAGCTTCTACTACAGGAGAGTAGTTCTCACCTGTCCAGGAACATACTTTCTTCACATTTCCTTGAAAAATAATTTATTATCCTCAGAAATAACAAATAAACATAACAGTTTTTATTTTTTATTTGTTCCTTTAGAAGTAAATACTGTGAAGAAGTGTGTTAACAGATTTGAAGCTTGCATGTCTTTTAAATGCTCGTCATTTGTACCTTACAGCAGGGCAATAACCTGTAAGCAATTTCTACTATGCTACAGAAACAGATAAATACCTATTTGCTATGAGTTATTTCAAATGACATTCCATAAACTCTCAGCGATCCATCAGATCTCTCTAATGCACTGATTCCTCAGCTCATCCTTTTTTGTGACAAAGCATGAAATAAATAAATATTTGGGGTGAATTGAACGCTCGTGAGTGATTCCAGTCATAGAATATCCTGAGAGTCAAAGAATATCCCAAGTTGGAATGGACCCATAAGGATCAGCAAGTCCTAATCCAGTCTATAGCAACTGTAGGTAAAAGGTGCCACTTGTGATCTGCTGAGAGTTAAATCTCTGCTAATGATACTAATCAGTAACATCATAAAAATGTACTTCTAGGGTGGCCAATGATGTCTCCATCCCTTATAGATCAGGGATACTCACTCCAGAGATGGATCATTTCAAACTGAGAGATTCCCAACAGATTTTTTTTCCCTAGAAGTAACTCCCCTACATGAGAAGGGGTAAGACTTTCAGGACAAAAGTTATCTTTTCAAGCAGAAAACTTTGTAGTAGGCATTTTTCTCTCTGCCTCTACAGATCTGCTTTCTCAATGTCATAGAAATTAAACGGGGTTGAGACTTTTTTCCTATCATTCCTAAAAGCTTGGATAAAATCTCTGCAATGTACTTTACTCCTTTAATAATACAGAAATTAGTGCCTTTGCATAGATAGGGAGTTTTCTTTACAGCTCTGGAGCATTAGCAATGCTGAATGTATACAAGCAATATTTTTAGAGTCCTTGGATTTAACTATTGTTTCTGCTTCCATGCAAATTTCAAATCATAAACACAGATCCATCTTCAATAAACACATTTTGATGAGTGTATGTAGGACAGAGAAACTCAAAAGGTTCAACTAGGACTGAAGCAAGAATCTGTCAGTAAAAAATAAAAGCCAGTCTCTTAAAATGATAACAACTTAATCACTGTTGACTGGGAGAAGTATTACTATCATTACTATTACTATCATTGCTTTCTGGGTGGGAAATGGAAACAGAGAAGCTATGTCTGTCCTGAACCAGCACTAAGATTCCTGGAGTGAGTCAACCCAGTGTGTTCCACACTTCATCCACTTGTTGGTTAGCCATTTCCATCACTGTGAGGCAGTGCCACTGGGCATCTTCATTGCTTCTTCCATGAGGAATCCACAGGGCTCTTGGAAAGTTGCTCTGACTCCATCTGTACTTTCTGGCTCAAAATCAACAAGGTAATCAAGACCAGTTTGAAGCCCAGGGCTATATTCTTCTAAGAAGAGGTGTAAGAGGTGAGGTTCACTCAATGGCTGCTGCCAATAGAGAATAGGGACATGCATTCATATCATTATAGAGTAACCCCATGTTAAGTTGACCCATTGCATTTAGATTGCTGTGAGTTCTGAGTTCCTTGGAGTGGTCCATAGCTGTTCTACAGTAGCATATCACATAATCATAGAAACATAGAATCGTTAAGATTGAAAAAAAACACTAAGGTCACTAAACCATATCCCTCAGTGCCACATCTACCTTTTCTTGAAGACCTCCAGAGACAGTGACCATCTTCCTGTGCAAAACTGGTTAAGACTCATCAGTTCTAAAATTTTATTTGCTCATCTCCTGAAATACTTCTGTGCCTTTCACTGTCCATCTCATATAAGCATAAACCTCACATTTTACCTAAGGATTTTACACGTCTGCCTATTCTCCTTTCCTGCAATCACTTGAATATTTTCCTTGGCAAAAAGAAAGCCAATCCAGCCACTGTTCTAGCAGGAGTTTCACTGGCTCCTTGCCTTTTACCTGGCTTTGCCTCCAAACAATGGTCTTGCTCAAAAGTCACACCCTTGGCAAAATGTACTCTACAGACAGAGACAGACACAAGAAGGCAGGATTATGTTGTCAGCTGTCAATTTAAGCAGCCCTTTCACTGCAGCTCTTAGCACCTATTATGGTTGCCAGGCACTGAGCAAGCTACATCATAAAGATGCAAAGTGACTTGACAGCTCCAAGGCTACTTCATACATTTGTTGGTGGAACTGGGGAAGCTGGTCCTTGCTGCTGAGCCATAGGAATACATTTTGTCCTAGGACTGACTGCTCTAGAAGGTTGGATATTAGGAAAAAAAAAATATTTTCAAAGAGTGGTAATGCATTGGAACAGGCTGTCCAGCAAAGTGCTGAATTCACCATCCCTGGAGCTGTTCAAGAAAAGGCTAGTTGTAGTACTTGGAGACTTGGTTAGTGGTCATGGTGGGGATGGGATGGCAGTTGGACTTGATCTTAGAGGTTTTTTCCAATCCAGATGATTCTATGAAAAGGTTCTGCATGCCTGGGAAACAGTTTAGGCAATCTGTGCAGGTGGAGGAACAGAGTTAATTGCAAAGAAATAGGAATTCTGCCTATACCGTAGCATAGGGTTCTGAATAGAAGATCCAGACACAAGGTAACATCATCAGCCATTCTACAAGTGATGAAAAAGTGACAGGGTCTTAGAGGGGTGGGAAATCTTCCACTCACCTGGTTATTAGAGATTGTGGAAACAAGGGACAGTTATTCATAGGCACGGACTGTGGACTTTCAGGAGCTCTTCATAATGATGCAATGGGGATATATCAGCCTCTGCTCCTCATCAAATGTACAAGAAACAAGTTCCTCTGTGTACACACTGATGTGCATTTCTGCCAGACTTACTGCTCAGGTCCCTTGACATGGACACATTTACCTTTGCAGTTACATACTACCCCCTAAGGAAGCAGCAACCACAATTTAAAAGACAGTATCAGGAGAAAATGACCCAGGAAAGAAATCACACCAATTCACTTTGCTGTCCAGAAATAAATAAATTCACAGTGCTCTCAAATGTATTCCCAAAGCTGCAGCTCTGCTGAAAAGAAGAAGGTTTTGAAAGTCACAACAGAAAAGAAAGTGACAATTAGTTCCATAGGGAGCTTATTGTCCCTGCATTAATTAGCATGGGGAAAATTACTCTGACGTCCACTATACCCATGGTGAACCACTGTTGTAAGCAAATATTTTTCTAGCAGATACTATTGTAATGAAGGGAATGTCTTTCCTGCAGGAAGACATATAGATAAAGCCTCACTTCCTATCATCAAGGATCCCAAAGATCAGCTTCCCAGAAACTTACATAAATAAGTTTCTCTGCTCCCTATTAAACATAATTGATATTTTCTCACCTGTTTTACTTTTATACTTTGCTGCCATCATCTGTACTATGCTGATACTGCATCCTACTTTTGACTATGCAGACCAAATTCCTTTCTAAATTGTTCTCCCTTCTGCCAGGGGAGATGCTATTGATGTATTGGCTTCCCAGGGCAGCACTATTACTCATTACAAGGAGGATGGACACCCCAGTGTCCAGCAGCATCTCTTGGGTAGCGTCAACATCTTTGTTTGCAAGACACAAATGGGAACAGTTTGAGAGATCCAGCTGCAAAGATCCTTTCATGTACAAACATGAGAAGATATGTGATATCCCCATGGACCAGATTCACTGACTGCCATCCCAATTATACTACGATGTGAATATCTGCTTTCTCTGACAACAATGTACAGCTTTTCAGAACAGCCCAGAGGCAGTCGAAGTCCAACTCACTGCAGGGGCAACTCATGGCAGGGCTCTGGGTAGTGACTTAATTGACTTCTGGCTGTTTCATTCATTAGTTCAGCCAGAGGATGCACAGTGAGTAAAACCTTGCTGCCTGTACCAAACAAAGGCATTTTCCACCTCTCTTCAAACAGCTTCCACAATGAAAGGCGGTGATTCATCCAACCCCACTGTGTTTTTATCCATCTCTTACATCTGGGGCACATAATATTAGAGCCAACAGAAGCTACTGTTTAAGCAGTGACTCTTTGAACTGAAGAAGAAGAGTCCAGCTCAGAGTTATTAGCATTAGACTTGATGCCAAGCAAAGCACATCCAGACATTTACAGCACAGAGACCATTCTGTTTCCACATAGACAAGTATGAATGACTCTTCTGGAGGGAAAAATCCCAATCAGCTAACATAAACCCAGAACTGAGGTACTGCTGAACTCAAGCCATAACTTCAGCAGGATTAATGCAGTGCTGTCTAAGTAAAATGGAGAGCCTGACACAGGTAGGAAATAGCTGGAAACAAAAGGATTCCCCTTTCCTGAATCTGTAATAATTCAAACTAAAACTTGAATTCTGCTAATAACATAGCAAAATTTATACACTGCTTTGAAACAATTCACCATAAAGCTTGGATGTAACCTTAGTTACCCTTTGTCTTTTTTTAGCTGGAGATAATTGCTTCTCCTTCATCCATTACTGAAGGACTCCTGCATGTTTTTAGAAATGATCCAGAGTCTTAGCAAACTTGGTGTTATGCCCAATGGAGGTCTCTCCAGTCACCAACAGAGACTCTACCAGGAAGAACCTTCTCTTTCATAAAGTCTCATTTCAGAGCCTCCTCTACCTCCCTTTGCCTCCCCATTAGAAAGGATCAGAGCTGCACATACAATCCCATCAGTTCCAACTCAAATGATTGTTTGATATCCTCATGCTTCATTGCAGTATCCTCTGCTTCCTTAAATGTCTATTTTGAACTTCAGAACTACCAGGCTTGGACCCTAACAAATCCATCATAGCCCTCTGTAGGTCTGATCTAAAGTTTCCAAACTGAAAGCTGATGCCAGCTTCATTTTACTTTTACACAAATGAATTCTATGCTATAAGGGCAGAGCCATCTACATCAACATCAACATCTGCATCTGTGTCTACGTCCACGTCTATGTCTACAACCTAACATCTCAAAAGAAAATCTACCCCAGATATATCTTGTTGGTACAGTTCCTGGGGTGATCTGCAATGTAAATCTCACAGATGACTTTGTGTTGGCATAGTTAACATAACATAGATGCTGTTTTCAAATGCGATGAATTTCACCTGCAAATAAAGGCTGTGTGTCTAAGGTCACGGAATTGCAGAATGACCCGGATTGGAAGGGATCTCAACAATCATGAATCTCCAACCCCCTGCCACATGCAGGGCTACTAACCTCCACATTTAATGCTAGACCAGGCTGCCCAGGGCCCCATCCAATCTGGCCTTGAACACCTCCAGGGATAGGGCATCGACAACCTCTCTGGGCAGCCTCTTTCAGCTCCAGGTCCTGCTGACAGCTGGTACAACTTATTGCCAGGGATACTCAGACTGGAAACTCCTTCTGTGTGCTCACCCACTGGAGTCTCATGTGTACTTTCCATTCAAAGGAGTATTTCAACTGGGCTTCTTTTCAAGAAGCCAAAGAACTTTCATTACTCCAATGACCCTTTGGGTAAGATAGGCTCATTACATACCATCATTTCACTTCTGATTCAAGATATGCTACTTCCAAGTTAAAAATTTCCATAAATGAAATAAAATTTCCATAAGTTAAATTAAATTTCCAGGACTGGAGAGGTAGAGGAGGTTGGGTTATGTCACAGTGTAGCACACTTATTGTGAAAGGTGTGAGATTTGAGAGTTCTTTTCCATCCCTCCAGCAAGGTCCTTTATGGGAAGTCATATTTTTCTCCTTTTCTATTCCATCATAATTTGGTCAAGATTATTATCAAGAGTAGGTTCCCAGCTCTTGGCTTTTTTTTTTTTTTTTTTTTTTTTTTTTTTTTTTGGTTCCTTGGTGAAGCTAGACTTTGCAGTTTCAATTTTTGCAACCTCATAAAAGTTCATAGCTGGGAAGTTAAGCTCGTTGCTATCTGCAGAATGCTTCTGTAAAAGGAAAATGAAGCATCACTATTTAACATGGAATACAGTGAGGCTTCCTGGTCCTATTCTTATTCTCATTTTCCAAGCTTAACTGCTTCTAGTCTAGTATTTTGAAAGCACTCCCAATACCCATTAGTTTAAGTAATGTGTGTCTGTAGTGTGACTCTGCAAGTAAATCTGGACTTAATACGCTGTTGTTCTGTCTGACAGATGTAACATATGTGTACCTGCTTTTTGCTCCAATGCTGCTTAAATACAAGGCAATTATTTGTTATGAAAATTCAATAACATTTTAATGATTAAAAAATAAATCCCATCTGTTTGGTTTTCCCCAAAAGGAGCAGAAGATTTATTAATAGAAATCTATCTGGAAGAAAAAAAAAAAAAAAGATTTATGTAACCAGGGATAACTACATGAAAATAAAGTTGACAACAGTTCAGTAGAATAAGATCATAACCACGCTAGTTTGTTAATTTGTAGCAGGACAACAGGAATCCCAGGGTTGAAGGTGGTGGAAAGCAAAATAGGAAGGCCAGATGTTATTAACCTCAGGGAGTCATAGCTACAAAAAAAGGCTGCTGATGCCCACAGGTTGTGTGTCAATGGATAGATACATGGTGGAGCAAGAGGAGATGCTTCAATAAAAAGATGCAAACTGTGCCGTGTAGGGAAGCACTCTTACAGTGATGAGTTTTCAAAGGTACCTTAAAGAGTAGCTGTCTTATAATTTATGACAAAGTAGAGCTATGCTGATAATCTCTGTTTGCAAAGATTTTTATGATAAAATCTGGACCCAGACATTTTCTACTTCCCCAAGTATTTTCCAGCTTCACTGCATCAAAGGAGAAGAGGTAAAACGTATTAAAGCTTCAGTTCAGCAGTCAGAATATTCTTCTGGGACCAAGATTCTGGAGATCATGTCTGAAATTACACCCTTTTATTTTTTTTGGCAAAACTTCCAGACCAATGCCTTGCTATAGCCTTTGGAATCTGGCTCAATCACAGTCTGCATTAACGTGGCCATGAAAGAAAATGGAAATCTTTTGATTTTCTATGAAATTAATCATCTGATTTTTAGTCCCTGCCATTGCTCCTGAATCTTTAAACTGTGAAGAAAGAAAATAAATTAAAATCCAAGGATCTTAAATCATTTATGGAACAGAAAGACAGAGTTACAGATTTGCAAAAGAAAGAACTAATGATTTCCACTTTTACTGATATCATCAAATTTGATAGCAATGTGCTGTGATCTTCAGAAACAGACAGTGACCTTATTAAGAAGAACATGTTTATATTAACTGCTTTCCAAGTGTCAGTACTGTCAGCTGTTCTTTCTAGGGAAACCCAGGATTTTTTCTTGGCAGAGAGTCATAGAATCATAGAATTGTTTCACTTGGAAGAGATCCTTAAAAGTCATCTAGTCTGACTCCCATGAAATGAAGAGGGTCATCTACAGCTCAGTCAGGTTGCTCAGAGCCCCATCCAGCCTGACCTTGAATGTCTCCAAGGACGGGGCAAAGAACTGAAGGAAAAACTACATTCCACCTACTTTGCATAAAGAGTAATTTATTTTGTCATTTAGTGATGCCAGTAGAAACTAAGAAAAGTTTCAAGAGAGCTTGAACAAGATCTTTTGCTCTTCTTGAAGGAGACTCTTCTCTTTGATTTAATATCTTTTCATGCATTGTTAAAATAGATTCACCTGAGCTTTGACTATTGCTGTGCCAAGTTTAACCACCGTGAACCCATTTGTCAGCATCTCCTGTCCACAATCCAACATCTCAATGTAAAATAATAAATTACACCAATTAATTTCTCATGAAGGCAGGATCAGAGAATGTAAAGTGCAAGACTTTTAATCATGAGAGGACAGAAGAATAAGAACAAGTAGGAAACATTTTTCTTAGGGTCAGGTCTCAAAGACACAATGGTCAGAGGCAATACCCCCAATGAAAGATTGCTCAAAATGGAAACTCCATTTCTACACTGATGTGGAAGGAAGTAGCAGTAGCAGTTAGAATGTTTTTTTACAAGCACACAGCACAAGTCACTGCTATTAAAAGTGCACAAGACTGATTCATGGAAAATTCCAATATTTATTGAATTTTTCAGTTCTGAAATTGAATAACACCCGAAATGTTGATATCTTCTAAGAAACACATAAGAACAGCAAAAGTTTGTCTCAAAGAGAAAGTTTTTATTCAGTCACATAGGAGCACATTGTTTTGGTTTTTTTTTTTTCTTTCGTTTTTCAACTCTCACAGTGTACGCTTCAGATAAAAGAAAGGGATCTATTTCAAACAGGTAATTTCAGATGAAGTACTGAAACATTCTGTCCTTTTCAACACTGTGAAGAAATGCTTGAATACCTGACATTTGGGTGTTCATTAAATAATTTGTCTTAAACTGGAGCAGAATTTCTCTCCTCCCTGAAGTTTGTTGAAGAACTTCTGTACCATAATGAAAAGTAGATAATCTCTCTCTAATGTTCTATCTCTTCCCTGTGGCTTCTTACATTTAGCATCTCCAAAATTTTAGAAACTGGTTGATGATGACTCCTATAGCATATCTGTGCTGTCCCAACACATCTGGGAGACCTCAGATCAAATGGGCACAAGCAACATTCATGTATTTATGATATATCCATATGCCTATGACAAACTCTATGCTGCACCAATCCTAACCTGCTTACAGGCTTGATAAAGTATCTGTTAATATTTCTTCCTGGAAGAAATAATGCATTTGAATTAACATGAAGAAAAATAAAAGCAAAAAGGAGGTAAGGCAATAGGCAAGTATGGGGCAGAGAGCAGTGTTTGGTCTCCCTAGTCATTCCATATCCCTCAAATGGGGCTGAAGAAAAAGAAACTGGAAAAATCTGAACAGTTTAATAGTGATCCTCAAAGATATTTTATTCATGGAGCACTGCTTCTGTTTGCCTACATGTAATATGTTCCACATGTATCCAATTACGATGCCTAATGCCTGCCAAATACAACATCATCAGTACTCTAGCAATTAATCTCCTCTGGACTTATTATTTTGTCTGCCACTTCACAACATGTTTCTGTGGCTATATTCACACATATACTGATGCAAACCATCTGAAAAGGGAAAAGAAAAAGAAGAAAGCGAAGAAGAAGAAAAGAAGAAGAAGGTGAAGAAGATGAAGATGAAGAAGGAAAAGGAAAAGGAAAAAGGAAAGAGAAAAAGAGAGAAAAGGAAAAAAAAAAAAAAGAGAAAAAGAAAAAAAAAAAAGCCAAAAGAAAAAGAAGAAAAAGGGATGGAGGGATGGGGGGTGGGGAGGGCTGAGGGGGGAGAAAAAAAGGAAAACATTCCTGGGGGGAAAAAAAGAAAATAAAAAATACAGAACAAAAAAAGCCCACTTTGGGCTTTGGAGAATTTGTGGCACTTAAGAACGGGAGTTTTTGTGTTAAGAAGATAGCATGTTAAAGCTAAAAATATCTTCCTGTGACAGGAAGAGCACTGTATTTTCCTAGGGGTGTACTCAGCTGTGCTTAGTCACAAATAGATCTTCCATCTGCAGTGGTGAGAAGCTGTAAATTCCAAAGGGGAGCAGATCTGGGTGCACTTGTGAGAAGGTTTTGCCCTGTTCAGGATCTTGCCCTGAGTCAACACCAATCCAAGATCTCAGTCCACTCTGTGTGCTACCTGCCAGGGATGCAGAGAGATTCATGGAGGCCATCTGTGCTTCAATAATTTGTGCAGAGTGTAAGCTGAGTTGTATACTCAACGTTGAACATACTCCAGGTTGAATTGTGGTGGAATAAGGCTCATTCTAGCTTAGGAAGAGTATTTACCCTCTTGAGTTCATTATAGATGTGTTACAGAATCACAGAATCACAGAATCACTAAGGTTGGAAAAGACCTATAAGATCATCCAGTCCAACCATCCACCTATCACCAATGGTTCTCGCTAAACCATATCCCTCAACACAACACAACATCCAAACGTTTAGGTCTCCTAGCAAAAGCCCTGCTGTTTGTAACTCATGAGGTAGAAGCACTTCAACTCATTGTTTTTATTTTTCACTCCACCCAACCTTTCTCTGATTTTCTTCCCACATTTACTTTATAGTCCATTGCATAAGCCCTTAAACCTGTTTGCTCCACCCCATGTTCTGAAGTTATTCTGATTTCTTGCCATAGGAATTGGATTCAAAGTTTTCCCCTCTTTCATTCTCCAGCAAGTTCTCATTTAACTCAGTGTTCAAGTCAGTTTGTGATTGGCCTCGTCAATTTTGAAGTAGAAGAGAAAGAAGAGAAGGGGGAGGAGGGAGGGGAAAAAAAAAAGACTTGTAAAGATTGGTCTCTCGAGGGGGAACGAAAAACAAAAAGCAGTCTGGAGGGAAAGTTTAATTAAAAAGAGCAGAGTTTTTAATTACCAGGAAAATCTACTTGAATGATTCATTTGCATAATCCTGACGGCAGTGGGAGAACAGGCAGGAATGAGATAAGGTTTCTATACAATCCTTCTCTTGCTTTTTCATATCTCTCCAAAAATGACTCTGATCCTTCACTCCTCATCTCTCCTGCTCTCTGCTACATTTTCCTCCCATCTGATTGCACATTTTGGCCTTAGGCTGCCTACTTGTTTAGCTCTTCTTTTCTTACAGTGTGATGCATTTTTTTTTCTCCATTGCACTTTTTCTCCTACTGGGGCTGACTAGGTGAGGTGCTACCATTTCTTCCCTTCTTTTCCCACCATCCCCAAACTGCTGGATTATCCTTGTTTCTTGAGCATTGTGCCATCAGGCATATGGAAGGAAAGAGGCTTCTTAAGGGACCCCAATACCAGCCACGTCCTCCAGCTGCTGCTTTGGTGACATCTTCCAACACCCTCCATGCCAAGCCTCCATCACCCTGCATGCACCACTTGGCTTGTAGTCAACTGAATAGCCCATCCTAACAGCTCCTCTCCTCAAGATGTCCCTGGAGACTTTCAAGGCAAGGCTGGACAAAGACCTGGGCAGCCTGATCTAGGTGTAGTTTCCCTGTTCATTGCAGAGGACTTGAACTAGATGGCACTTAGAGGTCCCTTCCAAATCTGAGGATTTTATGACTCTATGATATGGAAGCTTGAAATGAGCTTGTAACTCTTAGTGTCATGATTCATGTGCTTTCTACCTCCGTTGGAACCATAGCATGATAGAATCATGGAATCATTTAAGTTTGAAGGGGCCTTTAAAAGTCATCTGGTTCATCTCCCCTTCAATGAATAGGGACCTAGAGCTGGATCAGGGTGCTTAGAGCCTTATCCAGCCTGACCTTGAATGTCTCCAGAGATGGAGAATCCACTACCTCTCTGAGCAACCAACTGGCCATTCAATGAAAGGCTCATTTTGTTCTTGCACACTGACATGCAGAGCACAATCACAAAACATGCATACAAAACCCTCTAAAATATGATCTCCATGCTCTCTCCTGCAATCATCTACACTAATAACATGTCAGCTTGCTCCTGGTCTATGCTCATTAGCAAGTCCCTAGGCAACAGCTGCTTGGGGGAAACTGTGGTTCAGGAAATAAGCAGAGTATGAAAAGACTGGATTTGCAGGTCTATGTAATGTCCTGTATCCATCCCTTCAGCCCAGTCTACAGTCTAATCAGCTGCAAAGTCCAAAGTCCAGTTTAATCTTCCTGAAAGTGGCACTTGGAATCTGATACCCCACCAAGTGGTGAGACTGGAAAGTTTGTATCTGGTTATTGTCTCCTAGCTTAGAAGTACTCCATTAGATAATCCTATTGGAGTGAACATTGTCCTCACTGATTGGTGTGACTGATCAGACATGGTTCCTATCACTGCCTCTTTTCTTTTTTCTTTTTTTCTTTTTCTTTTTTCTTTTTTTATTTTTTTATTGTCCTTTTTTTTTGCACTGGAAAAGGTACTCAACAAGATACCCTTAAAGGAGTTCTCTCCTTATGAGCCTTATGAATGCATTTGCAATGCCTAACAAGAGGTGGGAGCACAATACTCTCTACCATGCAATGGTCATAGCTCAAGAACAGAACAGAAGGACTATCCTGGATCCTCACGCAATGTTTTACCCAATGAAGACCCTCCTCCTCTCTCCCTGTCTGCTTTGCAAGACAAGTCTCAAGTCTCTGAATTTGGAAACTTTAATGGAAATGCTATGGAAAGAACAGGGTTGCCTGAGCTTTCCTCACCTCCTGGCATCCTTGGTATTAATATAAATTAGGGATACTGGGAATCAATGCAGTAGGTCAGATGATAAACAGCCTATGTCTGTACCTAAAATGGAAAAGAGGAAGGAACCTAATATAAGGCAAAGTGCAAGGTTTTGCACTTGGGCCGGAAGAACCCCAGGCACCTGTACAGGCTGGGGGGAGTTGTCCTTGAGAGCAGCTCGGCAGAGAAAGACCTAGGGGTCCTGATAGATGAGAAACTTAACATGAGCCAGCAGTGCGCTCTGGCAGCCCGGAAAGCAAATGGGATCCTGGGCTCCATCAGGAGAGGGGTGGTCAGCAGGGATAGGGAGGTGATTGTCCCTCTCTACTCTGCTCTTGTGAGGCCCCATCTGGAGTACTGTGTTCAGGTGTGGAGCCCTCAGTACAAAAAAGACATGGAGATTTTGGAAAGGGTCCAGAGGAGGGCCACGAAGATGATCAGGGGGCTGGAGCACCTCCCCTATGAGGACAGGCTGAGGGAGTTGGGTTTGTTCAGCCTGGAGAAGAGAAGGTTGCGGGGCGACCTCATTGCAGCCTTTCAATATCTGAAGGGAACTTACTCCCAGGAGGGGAGTAAACTCTTCATAAGGGCTGATAATAGCAGGACACGGGGAAATGGTTTTAAGTTAAAAGAGGGAAGATTTAGGTTGGATGTTAGGGGGAAGTTTTTTACTAGGAGGGTGGTTAGGTCCTGGAACAGGCTGCCCAGGGATGTTGTGGATGCCCCGTCCTTGGAGGTGTTCAAGACCAGGTTGGACGAGGCTCTGGGCAACCTGATCTAGTAAAGGTGTATGTTCGGTGGCCCTGCTAGGCAGGGGGGTTGGAACTACATGATCCTTGAGGTCCCCTCCAACCCAGGTCATTCTGTGATTCTGTGATTCTGTGACAAACCATGTGAGAAACATAGAGGGGAACAAAAGGAGTGATGGAGATCTAAAGAGGAGCACAGAATATTGTTTTATTGTGTAGGAAGGGACCACAGAATGGAGACATGGGGAGTGATAGTTCAGTGTCTCTCTGTTTAGGTTGACAGATGAGACCTGAGGCGTGGATTAATGTAATTGCTATTAAATTAATTCAATTACTATTTGCTTTTAATTTTTCAGATAAAAAAGGGAAGCAAAACAAACTTTGGGATTAAAAAAACCATTTTGAGGGAGGCCTGACCCACATGAGTGTAAAGCACTGATTGCCTCTATATATTGAAGGAGACACACAAATGTAGTAGGCTACAGGTGAGTGCACACGATAAAATTGTTTTCATGCACTGGGACAGAGAAAATGAGAATGTACAGAGGGCAGCATCAGTGTGCACGTGTCCACTGAATGTGGCTTTAAGGAGAGATGGGGCTCTTTTGAGGAAATGGGGATATCTGTGTGTATAACAGCAAGCACCGAGTGTCTGTGATATGTGTCTGAATGCAGTGAGCTGAGAACTAGTTGTTCCAGCCTGTGAGGGGGAGGTACGAGCCTGCAAGTGTGTGTGTACAGACTGTAGTCCATGTGTGTTGTGTATGGTGAGGAGCAGACACGTGGAGAGCTGTGTCTGCTAAGCCTCCTGCATGCACGAGTGCAGTAGGCAGCAGGTGGGCTTGCTTACATGTTTCTATGGGTATGATTCAGGCATCTGCATTTGCGTTGTGAGCATTGTGTTGCTGTACAGTAAATGATGAGTGCATACAGTAGGGTTTACATCAATGCCTGAGAGTGCTGCACGTGCATCAGCAATCCACGTATGGATTTGGGCACGTGTGTCCTCACCATGACACAGAGCATAAGTGAGGGAGCAGCGAGGGAGGGAGACTGCTGATCCTCTCTCCATCTGAAGACCATTTACAACAGCAGGTAGTTACCAGTTTGCCCCAGATATGCTGCTGGGAAAGGCAAAACATTATGAAACTAAAAGAAAAATTTCAGCTGCCCGGAAATCATCAGCAATGTGCTGTGATTGGTAAAGTGTGTAGGAACCATCATGTCCTTTGCTGGGAGTAAACACATGTTAATAATGTGGAAGATTATGGGATCGTGATCCACTGATGAGGTAGGTAAGTCAATTCATTAATGAGGTAGTTGTGTCCTGCAAGTCCTCCAGAGGATCCACTGATCACTAGACCTTACAGTCACAGCTATAGCTTTGGTTGCAGAGCTCAAACTAAATCATAGAATCACAGAATCATAGTATCATGGAATCATAGGATGGCTTAAGTTGGAAAGGACCATGAAGATCACTGAGCTCCAACCCCCAGCTGTGGGCAAGGTCGCCAATCACTACATCAGGCTACCCAGGGCACTATCAAGCCTGGCCTTGAACTCCTCCAGGGATGGGGAGTCCTCCAATACTACCCCATAAATCTCTAGTCCAGTGTAGTACAACCTTTTCCCTTATTGATTTCTCACTGACCTTTTCTATCTTGCAAGATCCTTCAGCCATCTTCAGCCACATCCTGCAACTGCTTGCTCTGTCAGTGCAAACAAGTGCTCACCTCTCCTCAGACAGCTATTTCACAAAGCAGAACAGACTTGAAAGACTTCAAACCCCATTGCAAATGGAGGTGAGATCATCTGGGATACTAGGGTAAGACGAACTGGGCCCTCTGTGTATTTCATGCATTTCATTTTGTCAGGAAACCATGCTGCAAAGGCAACCAGCCATTAATGGTGTATTGAAATGAATTCTAGGTTGGTGGTTAAATACAGGAATCAAAATAAACTAAGATGAAATAAATCTCCAGCAAGTCTGGCATTGCAGTCCTACAATTTGCAATTGTTTATTTTTCCAACTGCATTTTTCCACTTCTCTTGTTGCAATGCTTCCTCCAGCAACATGACTGATGGTTGCAGGGTCCACTGTTGGCATCTCAAATAGCCCCAAGGAAAACATCCCTCCAGCTGTATTAGGTAGAAAAGTATTCAATGAGCATGTCCTGGGATGGTCCATATCTGTTCACAGGCCAGCTGTGCTGTTAACAATCCCCTGCAGCATATTTCAGCCTCTGATCTTTGTTCTCACATATCCTTTTGTGATCAGCTGGTATTAAACCACATTTGCCTGAGGCAGTTTAGGGAACTTTGTGCAGTTCCTGGACGGAATAAGCACTGGTCACTCTTTGGTCTGTTAGACCTCAACAGTTGTTGATCTACTGATGAATTAATAGATGGTGAAAAATCAGTTTTGCATAGGAAGTCTGGGTTATTCAGTACTTTAGATGTCTGGTATCTGCAGCTGATCAACATAGTCTAAAACTGCCTTGAGTAGTAGTAGCACTGCTATCAGTAACAGAGGCTCTAGCCCTTTACTTTCTGTATTGACCACATCTCCTTGTTACAGTCTGACTTCTTTTCACAGTCATTCCAGCAGTCAGCCAGCAGGTTATCTGCAAGCCTTCCCTTTTTTTCCTACTTTCCTGTTAGGCTCTCATACAAAGAACTTCAGGTTTCTGCCTATATTCAGTAGTACAGAAGACCCTGTGTGAAATGATTATTTTCTGCCTGCAGAAGAAAAGATAAGCACTTTTCTGTCTTTTACTTGATGCAGAAGTACCTGCTTCCACCAGATACTTACATTTATCTGCCTGCATTGGCTGGTTCAAAAGCAACTGCCTACTTCTGTAGGCAACTGCCTACTATAAAAACTATAGCAACCCTACTTCTGTGGAATCATAGAATCATTTAGGTTGAAAGTGACCTTCAAGACTGTCAAGTTCATCCATCAACCTGACCTAATGACTCCCAACACTAGAATTGAATAGGATCATCAAATGGTTTGAATAGGAAGGGTCCTTGAAGATCAACTAGTTCCAACCCTCGTGTCATGGGCAGGATCACCTTCCACTAGACTGTGTTGCCCAAAGCCCCAGACACACTGTCCTTGAACATCTGTGGGGATGAGGCATCCACTGCAGCTTCTCTGGACAGTCTATGCCATAGTGAAGTATTTCTTCCTTATATCTAATATAAATCTCCTCTCTTTTAATTTAAAGTCATCCTTGTCCTCACTACACCTCCTATAGAGTTCTTTCTCATCTTTCCTGTAGGCCCCATTAGGGAGGGGAACACTACTATAAGGTCTCTCTGGGGGCTTCTAAACTAGATATCACCTTTCATGGAGTCAGAGGGAATATCTAGGTAGGAGCTCAGCACTCCTCCTGTTCCCCAAGGCTTTTGCTTTTCAGCCATTCCATTTCTCAAGCAGAGAGCAAGGGTATGGCCTGTACTTTTTACCCTTGGACAGATTCTTGGATTTAAACTCTGTTTGCTAGGGAAAATGAACTGTTGTTTTCCCCTTTCCATTCTTCACCAGTTCTTATAAGCTAGTTCTTTGGGGTTATCATCTCAATGTTTTCAATTGGCATAGTGGGATGTTTTGGAACCAATGAAAATGATGCTTCAATTGAATTAACTGATAATCTGCCAGAGCAGCAGTAAAATTTTGTGATATTTTCCAAAGACTGTATATAGCTGCTAAAGATCTTCAGAGCACCACAGTTCAGGCAGGAGGCAGTCCAGAGATGGTGACATGTTCAGGCAGGAGAAATGAGATGGTAATTCTCACCTGGGCATCAGTTCCATACAAAATAGTGAAAACAGTGTTACTAGCTGAAATCAATAATGAACCAGAGGATAAGAATACAATTAGTGTCAGTCAACGTGTTTTAATGGAAGAGGTCCTTGTCAGGCCAGTCTGATTGTGTTTCTGGTGAGATAACAAGTTCTGTTATACTGACAACTGCATCATTGTAAGACTTTCGTAAAGTGTTTGATTCATTTCCAGATTATTACTTTTTTTTTTTTTTTTTTGTAATGAACAACGTAAATATCAAATCACTTAAAAGCTGACAAAATGACTAATCTCAAAAAGAGTTTGTCATTGACAAATCAGCACTGAAGCAAGAAGTTGTGCAAGAATTATTCAACATCGTTATCAATGAGTTTGGAACAAGATTAAAATCACTGCTGATAAAAAGGCAATAATTGACTCTCAGTGAAGTCAAGTGGTTCTACAGAGAGATCTGAGTTGTTTGGGAAACCTGATCAATTCAAAGATGAGCCAAAGTAGCCTATCTGAATGCAAATTTCCATATCCAGAAAAAAAACAATGCAGACTAGTTAATCCAAATAAAGGTTGTCCAGGATGTACAACACCAAAGACTCAACTCTGCTATCCCAGAATAATAGCACAACAAAAAATATATCAGTGATTATTTCTGGATTAACTTAATTATTTTGGCCTATACCTGGAGTATGGTGAGATTGATACTGCAAAATTTTGTTTTGAAAGAAATACAGAGAGAAGAGGCAAAAAATAAGTGGATAGATGGGGAGAAGAAAAGAAGAAGGGAAGGGAAGGGAAGGGAAGGGAAGGGAAGGGAAGGGAAGGGAAGGGAAGGGAAGGGAAGGGAAGGGAAGGGAAGGGAAGGGAAGGGAAGGGAAGGGAAGGGAAGGGAAGGGAAGGGAAGGGAAGGGAAGGGAAGGGAAGGGAAGGGAAGGGAAGGGAAGGGAAGGGAAGGGAAGGGAAGGGAAGGGAAGGGAAGGGAAGGGAAGGGAAGGGAAGGAGAAAATTAGCAAAATGTTTTCACAACCTGTTTGCTTAGTACATGCAAGATTAAGAGGTAATTTGATTAGTTACTGGGCAAAAAGAAGTTGCAGTGAGTTACTTCAGAATACCAAGATGTGAAAAATATTGGATGAAAATCAGTGTCAGGTAAGGCTAGGAAAATTTATATTTAAAATGAGGGTTTGATTTATTTGTTTTCCTTTGTAGAATGATCAATCAGCCAGAGAAGGCATTCTGTAAAAGAACACAAACTCAGGAGATATTGTATTTTGTGCATCAGCATGTGTGAAACAGGTTAGGGCAGATAAATGAGCTGGTGATGCATCTTTCTGTTCTGAATATTTGTATTGTGTTTCTCATTTGGTGCACTCTCCTCCAGGGAACTGCATTCATTCAGTAGACTCAGAGCACAGCATCAGGAGAGAACGGTCCCTGCTGCATAAAACTGTAGATTTAGACATTAATTCTTTTCTGAGAAAGCAGATAGACCCTGCTTGTGAATAGTCCACACCACCTAATGGTTGTTAGTACATTCTGGCATGATTTTAGTCTATCCCAAATGGTTCTTTTCTAGGAAGTCAGAACATATTTTGGAGGACGTCAAAGGCCAGTGGCTG
This sequence comes from Phasianus colchicus, assembly GCF_987193195.1. Taxonomy (NCBI): domain Eukaryota; kingdom Metazoa; phylum Chordata; class Aves; order Galliformes; family Phasianidae; genus Phasianus; species Phasianus colchicus. The sequence continues at coordinate 93,234,953 of NC_143438.1, forward strand.
TTCCCAAATGCTACATGAATGAAGACCAACTTTGCACAGATTATAGGGGAAACACATGGATGTGCCATTTTGCATCAGAGCCAAAGAAAGAACAGACCCTGGACATTTGTAATTTATCAGGTTAGGCGTAACCCAAGAGAAGACAAGCCATCTTCTGTAAAGTGAATAAGGTTTTCATTTTTTTGTTCTTGATTTGCTCCAGGATCAATACAGAAACAACCTGTTGGTGATTCTTCTCTTAAAAATGGAGAGATTGTCCCAGTATTTTTGGTGGCATTTCTCTCCTTGTGCTTTGAGATGTCTCCATGGCCTTTAAAATTGGATGCAAGTAGTGTTTAGATCTATGAAGCTCCATGAAACTTACTTCAAAAGGTAATACAAACTGTGAGAAAAAATCAACCAAAATCAGTCAAAGGGAAGTTTTCATGAAGATAAGGCAAGAAAATGTGGAATCTAGATATTAACTATGGATGCTTCCTTTCAAAGTATCTAGGGGCCCTTTACTTCAATAGATATTTAGCTTCTTTCTTCTTATGGCAGAAAAAATCACATTTAATCTGGTGAGTGACCAGATCTCAGCTCCTTGATGACACTTCACTTTCTGATCATTGCCATCACCTCTTTTCTCTCTTTTATCCACCAGCTCCCAAACTCAGATGCTCAGAAGACTTTCCAGTGCATATTCTTCAATTTCATTAATAACAGAAATTGTCACTTCATGAAAGGTCCAGGTGTGATATACCTTCAAGACTTGAGCGTGCATAAATTAATCACAAAGGAGCTTGCTTTTACTCTCTTTATCTTTTAATTAGATGCCTAAAAGCTTCTTCCTAAGAACTGTTTTGATATCCAGAGTAGCCTGTAGTCCCTATGCCCAGTTCAATCCAAAGACAGAAATCCTGAAGAACAGAGCAGACAAACATTGCTGGGAATAACTCAGGAACAGCTGTTCTTGCCTTCAGGCCTGGACACTTAGAACTGAGTGACCTGGTTTACCCAGCCATTTTTTTCTCTGATTTACATCCTTATGTCTGGTGATAATTGGTGCTTTTCTAACTGTCATTTAAGCTCAGTTAAAGTTAATATTAGCTCTTAATTACCTCTTGCCTCACTTCAACTATTGTATTTGTGCTTAAGCAGAGGTTTTATTTTATTTTATTTTTTTTATTTTAGGAGTATTGCTGGGGCTGCTTTTTGGTTTGCTGCTTTTTTGCTCCAGGCACTGATCTCACTGAACTTCTAAAACACTAACTTGGCATGCTGTCTTCAAGCAGCTTTGCAAAGAGGAAATAAATAGACATATGGTGCACGTGAGCTTAATTCATGCAAAGTTTCTCATCCTGGGCAGATGGAAATGGATGTTTGAGTACCTTGGTTAGAAAGATGCCTTTAAAACTTACCTTTTTTTATTTTTGCTTTGTCATCAGCTTGGTTAATGAGCACCTCCAAGGCAACTTTTCTTGCTGCTCAGACTCTGGTGCAAGATAATTTTCCAGTGATGTGTCCTCCATACTCTTTCCTGATTAATTTGCAAGTTCCAATGATAGAACAATTACTTTAATGGAAGCAAATATAAAGTATATCCATGCTGTTCCCAGTGGTAACATGGAAAAGGTTGGTCTGATCTAGGAGACATAGAGAAAGGGTAAAGAGAGGGACAAATATGTCAGAGAATTCACCATGAATCAATAGATTATTCCTCCAGTTCTTTCTCCCCTGTTACTGGGTCTGTGAAACACTCACATGCTGATGCTCTCTCTGAAACTATGATTTTCAGTAGGCAGAGCTCATAGAATCAGAGAGTCATTAAGGCTTGAAAAGACCTCTAAGATCATCAAATTCAACCATTAACACATCACCACCATGCCTGCTAAACCGTGTCCTTGTATGGGTAAATACTGTGATTTGAGGGGATTTTTCAGGGACTCATCCTTCCTTTTTCTTCATTTTTTTCCTTTTTTGTTTTTCAGCTATTTCCTGTCACATTATGACCCTGATTATAATGAAAGATGTGGTATTTTTGCCCCCAGAAGATGGAAAGTCAGTCAACTATCTCAAGTTAAATATCCACTTTATTATATGATTTCCCCCTGGGAATCAAAAGAAAATAATGTTGGATCAAAGCGAGTGTGGCCCCTAAAAAACTCCAACTATGAGTGTCAGAAAGATTGTTAATGCTCAGATTTAAGTTGAATATTAGGAAAAACTTCTTCTCAGAAAAGAGTGGTAATGCATTGGAACAAGCTGCCCAAGGAGGTGGTAGAGTCATCCACCCTGGAGATGTCCAAGAAAAGGTTAGATATGGCATTGAGGGACATGGTTAATGGGCATGGTTGGAATGGGTTGGCAGTTGGACGAGATAATCTTAGTGGTCTTTTTGAACCTTAATGATTCTATGATTCCAAAATAATTCAAGCAAGATTAGGCATTTTCAAGGCATTTAAATCTGTACAGTAATTCCATTATGAATCATGTTACACTGATCACAGTAATTCAGATATCTGGCTAGTATTTTGAGGAACTAGAGCTCCACAGAAAGAAAGTACTTTAATTATAGTTTCCTTCAGCGTTATGGTTCCAAAACAAGAGAGTTTGAGCAATGAAATCTATTTATAAATTCCTTTTGCATCTCTTAGCATCCTTGCTGGAAAGGACAGACATGACGATTTTAGAAAGAAGGACATTTCTTTGATAGGCCATGGGCACCACCAGAGTAGACCATGCATTTTGATAGTTTCCCTGAAAACCTTCTTACCTATTTCAGAGCACTAGACATTGAACTTAGAATGACTTAGAATGTTTCGTGTTACAAACAGACATAAGTGAAACCTTGTTTTTCTCCATCATGCAGTGCAGCCTGGAGGCTGTACAAACAACAGAGACCTGATTAACTTTGACCAAACATTTCAGCTTTTGACAGGATGTTAACCTTCACTGGTGTGTAATTCTGTAAGAGGGATGCCCTGGAAGAATCTGCATTTCTACCACTTTCCCTTATATCATAGTCCACCTTCTACCATGCTCTACTCACTGTCCTATACCTTTTCCAGCTACTACTTATTCACTTCCATCTCTGTCTTTTCATTCCTCTCTAGTACTCCCTACTATGGTACAAACAAAACAGCATCATTCTCTTCCTTTTGAAATTCTGTCAGAAAAACACAGTGTATGAAGCTGAAACCTATTGTTCAGCTGATACTTCAGCTCCTGATAGTTCTGTATGTGGATGTTACACAGGTGAATGAGGTCATGTACAGGTTCAGTAATAGGATAGAGGTTAGCTTTTGTGCAATCATGAGCAGCTGCTGTTATAAGCAGCTTTGTTTTGAAGCTATAAAATTGCTTTTTGTGGTTGGGCTTCTTTATACATTCCTCAGCTTCTCACTCTCTGTACACGTTTTTTCTGCCCTGAGATGCCTTTTACTGGTATTCTTTCTTCTCCTTTGTGCAATTCAAGCTCTTCGAGGAAGACGAAAAAGAAGCAGCTATGCAGACTGTACACAACAGTGCTTTTTATAGATCTTCGTTTTCATGTCCTTCAGCTGTCCATCGCTTTGAACACCTACAGCTGAATCAGAGCCCCATCCAGTCTGACCTTAAATGTCTCCAAGAAGCTGGTTTGGTTAATTGGCTCAGTAAGTCTAATGCTATTGAAAAATATATATGAAAAGGAAGAAAAAAAAAATTCCTTTCCTTGTGAATTGCTTTTAAAATGGCCCTTCACCCATATTCAGAATGTTCTTGAGTTGCCACATTTTGCTGATGATCCTCCCAGCTGCAGTAGTGTACACTGACTTCTCTTCTGTGCCTTATGCCACAGGGCACACAACACCTTGATTGTGAAAGAACCACATCCATTTACAACATTCCATTCCTCTGCATTAGGCATTTGTGCTTGCTACTTAATCCCTCAAATGGCTTATGGGTTGGAAATATTATTAACTGCTGACACAGGATATAAAGGTATAATAGGTCCTTCCAACATACAGTGCGGAGAATGGGCAGTACTCTTGGAAAAGTATAGGATAGAAAAAAATATAGAGAGACAAAAAGGGATTTTTGGTATCAAAGAATCATAGACTGGCTTGAGTTGGAAGGGAACTTAAAGATCACTCAATTCTAAACCTCTGCCATGGGCAGGTTTGCCAGCCACCAGTTCAGGCTGCCCAGGGCCCCATCCAACCTGGCCTTCAGCACCTCCATGGATGGAGCATCCACAACTTCTCTGGGTAACCTGTGCCAGTGCCTCATCTCCCTCCGAGTATTAAAGCCATTTCCCCTTGTCCTATCACTCTCAGACCATATAAAAAGTCAGTCTTCTTCCTGCTTATAAGCTCCTTTTGAGGGCTAGAAGGTTGCAATGAAGTCCCCCCAGAGCTTCTCTTCCTCTAGAGTGATAATCCCGGTTCCCTCAACCTTTCTTCATGAAAGAGGTACTCCAGCCCTCTGATCATCTTCATAGCCCTCCAACAGCACCTCATCCTTCTTGAGCTGGAGGCCCCAGGTCTGGATGCAGTAATATTCTGTAAATATTACTGAACCATATTCAGAAGCAGCAGGGTGATTATTCTAGCAGCAAGGTACCTGTTTGCTTGTGTGTTTTCTAAGGCATTTGGATTTTGTGTAAGTCCAGTTAGCTTCTAGCAAATTTTATGTTTCATCTTCATCTCAAATCAGAGCAAGTGAGAGGATATCCAAAACTTTGAAAAAGTAAAATGAAAGGGAGGCAATAGGAAAAATTAATTCACTAAAAACATCCACATGGATTCAGAAAATTCAAGCTCGTATTAATTGTTGTATTTCTTAGGGACATCAGTGCTTTTTTCATGGGCTTTCAAGGGCTTAGATATATTGCCAAACTAACATGGATTCATGTGGGGAGTGTGTGTCATTTTAGGAGGTAAACAGAGTCTTGCTGTAGGCTAAGAATGAGTGAGTGGACAGTTGCTAAAGCCCAAATAATGTACAGCAAATGGGTGAGTATAGTAACTTTAGCCTGTGATTTAATCCTTAAACATTTAAGAGGTTTAAAATGAGAGGAAGGGAGGTTGTGTGTTGTGTCCCTGAAGATAGAGCAGATCTAACCATTTAAACAAGCATTTTATTTCCAATTCAAAATCCTTTGGTTTCTTTCTGGTGATGTCTTGGGTTTGAGCAAACATACAGTCTTCATTCTTTGAGTTGGAAATGCTCCTTCCCTTTCGAGTCATTTGGCACGAATTAATAACCCAAAGTTATTAAGACATTTTTCCTTTGTGATGATCAATCAGAGAAGGTCTTTGCTGGAGAAACACCTTTGTCTGCATACATAAAAGCAAGGAGTTCTTGGCTCCCATTTGCCCTCTGGAGTTTTTTGATAGCAGAAAAGAAGGAAAAGAAATTAGCACAACCTTTGGACTGGAGCAAGTCCCCAATCTCCAATGGAAGCTGCTTCCCATTGATCAACTTCTCAACTTTTGCCAGGGGGTGAATGTAACAGCTTGTTGCTTTTTTCCTGCCTGAATCATCCCTGGAGGATGGCTTATAGCCACTCTTTGGAGCTCCTGGCTAAAAATAAACACAGTTTGTAGAGACAATTTGTATTCTGCTAACCCTGCTGCAAAGCTCTGTGCCCTCTCTATGTAACTGGCTGGTTTTCCCTCTCAGCACATTACATGCACCACATACAGGAATAATCTCACACAATGCCAGGGCTAGCACAGTTCATAATAGTGGTGACACATTATGTATAAAGGAGTGTTGCACTCTTCAGAGTGTTGTGAAATAATTGCAGTAATTCTCCATCACAAGCAAGGTTAATTAGTGTGGCATTCCCTTCCACTTTTTCAATTTTCTTCCTCAGCCACAGGAAAACAAACTGAGCTGTTGCAAGTTACAGACATTCTGGTCCCTACAGCAACAAATGGTTTAAATGGTTTCCTAGTGCAGCCCTATCTGAATTGGTGAGACTGATCTTTGGACAGAGACATTCAGCACTGACAGAGACAGTCAGCACTGGGCATAAGCAAAAGAAGAAGTAGTCTAGAGAAGTAACGTGGCCATTGCTGCCTGCTTTGCCTGCTGAAGTTTGCCATTACTGTTAAGGGAAAACCTGGGTAAATTGGGTAGTTTACAGTGAGGTGCTCACATTTTATATTTTTATTTTTTTCCCAAGACAGAAGACAGAAAATCCAAGCAAATCTTTAGATGAACAAAAAACATTTTTTTCCCCCCTGTGTCACTAACCCTGTCCATCCTTAGGCTTCCAAGTGAATAAAGAAAGGTAGGATCATGTATCAGAGCATAGAATGAATCACAGAATTATAGAAACATTCGAGCTGGAAGGGACCTTTAAATGTCATCTGGTCCAACTTCCCTGCAATAAACAGGGACACCTGTTTATCAGGTGCTCAGAATCCTGTCCAGACTGTCCTTGAATAAATATATCCAAGGATGAGACATCCACTACCTCTTTGGATAACCTGTTCCTGTTTCTCACCATCCTTATTGTAAAAGCCTTTTCCTTATATCTAGCCTAAATCTCCCGTAAAAGCATCACTTAACATAATTGTTTTAGGTTACACCCACTCTGGATACAGATTCAAATGAAGTTTAAACTACAAGTGGTTCAAAAATTGTATAAATTCCACTCTCCCAGATGGGAATTATTCCTGTTCTGCTGGTAGCCATAATCTTCTTCCTATCATACTGTTTTACCATATTTCTTACCATTGTCTCTATTTGTGCAGCTGAAGACCACAAAACACCCATATATCACCCAACACATGCTTAAGAGACATTATTTCCTGTTATGTGGGAACTTTAAAGACAATTAATTCCCCAGGGTTGAAACATGTTAGGAAAGAGATCCTCATATAAGCACACCAGCAAAACTCACCTGACCTGATATTTTCAACAAAGTCATCACGACTTCCTTTTGAAATCTGCACTTTCAGCCCAAATTACAGCTATAACATAGCAGCTTACACCACCGAGGAATCAGTACATGTATACTGATTGATTACAACTTCTTCTCAATACCAACATGTAGGTGTGAATATGTTTATTCAAGAAAAGGATAGACATGGCACTGATGGAGGTGGTTTAGTGGGCATGGCCATGAAGGGTTGGAGGTTGGATGTGTTGATCGTAGTTGTGTTTTCCAAACTTGATGATTCTGTGATTTCATGGACATACCTCTCATCAAAGGTATGACTTTTGGTATTTTCAGTGAGTGATCACGTCCCCACTATATTCCAGAATGGGGATGATAAAAGTTTTATTGTTCCTAGTGTGACTCAAAATGGTGGTCATATGATGGGCCTTTTAACTCAAACACCATTTTAATGGACCCCTTTACATGGATTTAGTTGTAGCACTTCAGTTAATGAACGCAGTGGAGGATCAGGCCAAGAGACTGCACAAGTGGAAAAGACACTGTGGTGAAGGGAGAAAAAAGTGTTTTTATACCTGGGATCCAGATGATTTTCATTGCATACAAAAATATGGCACAGTTTGGGCATTTTCATTTCAGATTCTAGCTGGGAAATTAAGTTATGTTCACTGGGATTAAAGTGAGAATAATGAAACCAAAGAAAGGAGGAGCTCAGCTGTGATGGAAATGATGGGGACATCATGAGATAAAGTCTGCTGTACAATGGGAATGTTCCATTTCACATGAGGATTTCCAAACCTCAGTCCTTATCTCCCTGTTTCAATACTCACTCGAATGTGCAATGCACATTAAGCAGTGCATTGCAATATTTTCTCTCACAATCTCTCTTATGGCTAATCTTTTTATAGCTCATGCCCATCAAGAATATTGGTTTAGGCCATTTTTACTACTTTTTTCTTTAAATTTAAAGTGTTACCTTGCAAGATTTTCATGTACAATGTCCCTGTCTTGAAAAAGATATTTGCAGCCCAGACAGAAGAACAGGGTGGGGAGCTGGACAGGCCCCTTGCTAAGCACTTTGCTGAAATGTTTATTATCACTGAAACCAGTCTTGCTCCTAATGAGTTGGAATGCCATACATCTGAATGTCAGCTGAGCTTTCAGGGAGCCAGGCTGCCATTCATCACCCGTTTAATCTCTACTTAATGGGCAGCACGTGAGGAGCAGCCACCAGGAGAAGTGGGGCCATTAATGGGACAGCCGAGATGAAAAGGGGGAGCTGAGCTGAAAAGCCTCATTAAGTATATAAGTATCCCAAGGAGAGAAGTTTTCTTAATATCTCTGCCATCATGCTATCTGTCAGGGCTGTGAGAGATGTCTCACAGAGTGAGGTTTCAAGCCACCCACGTATGCCCAAGCTTTGTGGGCTTTTTATTCATTCTGGTAGTTGAGCATGTAGGAATATTTGTGCAGCCATAAAATAAAGGAAGATGTTACAACTTCTATTAATAAAAAGGCAGCACTTGAGTTAAAGGAGGGGACAGCAGATTCTGCCAAATGGGTTGGCAAGCCCTGGGGCATTTTCAGGTCTTGGTCACTGAAATCTTAAGCAAAATTAGCAGGGAAAGTTTTAAGCTTGGAGTTTTTCTAACTGCAAGTAAAGATGTACTGGGTGTTGAGTACTCAAAGACATAACTTTTATAGCCAAAGAGAAGGAAAGCAATGATTCTGCCTCACCCTTTCCTTGCTGGATTGCCATGGCCAAACTTTTGCCCAAGGAGATCCACAAAGACGAAGGAAGAAGCCGGGCTATATGGTGATAACTAAATCATAAGCACCTTTTCTTGGGTCTTTTTGCCTGTGTAGAGGAAAAATTCAACTATTTCCTCTCTTCAAACAGCCTTAGCTCCGCACTAGGTGGGTTTATTTAGTCTTCCTTTGGAGACCAATGGCCAATAGTAGGTTGAGGAGGCAATTTTCATTAGCTAGGAGTATTTTGTTGCAATTGTTTTATTTTTTGCTGGGTTTTGAGGGATTTACATTCATTTTTTGCAACATGAGAAAAAAATTAAGGCTATGTAAGGCATCAAAAAACTGCTGCTTATGTTTGAGCAATTACACAGTGACAGTGTTTCTTCCACAGATAGTCCCAATGGATCCCTGTCTTTTACTCTGATCCCCTAGGTATTCATGTCTCCTCTAAGAGGAAATAGGTTTTTTGTCCTCCAGTTCTTCGGCTCATTCGATTCACAGCCTTTAGCTTTTATTTCTCAATACCTGGTTCTCCAGTGAGATGTAGGTTTTCTGATGCCATTTCCTTCCATTTCTGATATTTTGATCTGTGATTTTTTTCCAGCGTATCTCCACTGAACAAATTAAGTAAAGTTTCCCAGGAACTAAGCCAGGGTGTCACATCCTTGAATTATCTTAACTAGTTTGAAATTCTATCTGTCCTATCTTGAGGTGAGCAGTGAAGTTCTGATGTAACTGCAAAGTTGACTCGTGAGTTGTCACAAAAATAACTGCATTTCTCTACCCTAAAATATTTTATCCAGAATTAACCAAAAGATTTATAGCATATTGCTGGGCATATAAACAAAAACAAAAACCAACCAACAGAAAAACAAACAAATAAAAAACACCAAAACCCAGAAACAAACAAACAAACAAACCCGCTAGATACTTTGATTACATTTTTGTACCATTTTTAAATGGAAAGGGAAATTGAACAGATTAACAAGACTATTTAAAGCCCTAAGAAATGAAACTGTGTGCTGGTGCACTAAGCTAAACTATTGCCTTTTGAACTAGAGCTGACTAAAATATTCATCTTAAGAAAATGGAAAACAAGAAAATGTTTCTAAATGGTTATAACCATATTAAGATATGTTCATATTCATCTTAAGAAAATGGAAAACAAGAAAATGTTTCTAAATGGATATGACCATATTAAGATATGTTCAATTTTCAGTTTTCTACTAGCTCATATAGACTTAGATCTCTATGTCAGGGAGTCTTATGACCAAAGTAGCAGAAGTTGAGACAAGTTACTTCCAATGTGGGTTGGCAGAACTGAGAGGAAGCAGAGTTTCCATGGTGGCAGCACTCAGAATTATTAAGGATATGGTTACAGTGCTGCTGGCACAGTGTGAAAATCCAGCTTAGGTGTGATAAAGACTATGGGACGAGATCAGCATCTCTGGCATAATTGGCTGTGGAGGGCTAGCTCTGGGAGGATAGGATTCTTCATGGCCATTTGGTCTCCCTGACAGAAGTAAGTAGTTTCAATTGCAAACTGTCACTTCACATTAAAGGAACTTAATTCTGCTTCTGTGAGTACTGGAGAAAGAAACAACAACAACAAAAATCAGAGAATTGACTAGACATGACTCTAGGTCTTTGGTAATGACCTTTTGTTAACAAGGGCCAGCTGGCTAATAAATGAAGCCCTTTCCATCACTATCTGGATGAAGGAGCAGGGTCATTTGTTACTGCATTTTCCACTAGAATAGATCCCCATGTAGCAAGACAGAGGAAGAACTGTGCTGGATTGATGTGCATTGACGCAACCAGATGGTGGATTTCCAGCAGTCCATCCTTTTGCAAAACTCATGGCAGTTTGACATCTGGGTTAAATTCCTGCTGTTCTGTCAGTGGACAGCAGTCTTAGAGGGCTGGCCTAGTAGCCACGGATGAAGTAGGAGCACTCACCTCTGTGCATGAAGGTTGAAACAAGCTACAAGCGATCAGCTGAGGTTACCCTCATCCTTATCCAGCTCTTCAGTCATATTGAGTAAAAGGAGATGCTACTGCTGTGCCAGTATTTCAGAATGCTTCAGAGGATTTAAAAAATGATATTATATCTGCTCAACTTAGAAATGAAGACCTCTTTATTTAACTTATATATATATATCTGTCTATAGATACAGATACAGATGTAAACAGATTGGATGTTAAGTGGATTTCATTACCTTATGACTCTTTTTCTCATCTCTGGGCCTTTTGTTACAAAGTGGAGGTGGAATTTAAGCTAGTTTTCATTTTGAAGAGGAGATAAAATGCTTTCATATCCTCAGTTCTGTATTCTAAATACCTTACTTTCTTGACCATCTTAACTTCTGATAGCATTGCTCTGTTACAGAGTGAATACAACACCCTAGTGAATGGATGCTTTCATGGAATAGAATTATTAAGGTTGGAAAAGATCACTAAGGTCATCTAGTTCAACTGTTAACTCATCACTCCCATGCTCACTAATCCTCACTGACTCAAGCTACACATCTATGAACAATTCACAGGTACCTAACTTTGCAGTAAAGATGCAGGCAATGCATATGTACACTTAACAGTGCAGGTAGCCTAGGTAAGCGTAGTTTCAAACTGACACAACTCTCCTGATCTTGTAATTCAGCCAGGCCATTGGATCTTAGGAAAAGAGGTAATGGCTTTAGGTTGCTCCAGGGAAAATTCAGTTTGGATATTAGGAAAAATTTCTTCCCAGAAAGAGTGGCAGTGTATTGGAGTAGGCTACCTAGGGAAGTAGTTGAGTCACCTAGAGGTTTTCAAGAAATGTGGAGCTGTGGAATGGAGGGACATGATTAGTGGGCATGATGGGAATGGGTAGACTGTTGGACTTGGTGACCTTAGAGGTCTTTTCCAACCATTCTACAATGCTGTGACCTGCACTGCACAGAGAATACTGAATGGGCTTCTCAAGCATGCTGAAGGAAGAATCCATGTCACTGCATCAGAGCTTGACGTTGTTGGAGCTCTCAAAAAACAGATGTTTCTTGAGCCACTGGAAGATGTCGACGATGTTGTCCTAATCCTCTCAGACTCACTGTCTGAAAATGTCCAGCATATCTTCTTTGTCTGGAAGAGCCATGTCTCAAAACAACAGGCAAAGCTTCTCCCCCTCCTGGGACTGCTTTTTTTCCTAATCTTTTTCATTCTTATTTGGTTGCTAACGTCTCTGAATCATTAACCACATCCCTTCTGAACCTTTGTCATTGTCATCTTCTGCCTAGACCGCAATCTTAGTAGCATATCCCTGAAATTTCAGCAGACATGGGAGAAGAAGCAAGTTGCAAATAAAAGCAAGGTTTTATCGAGCAGAATAATTTTACTGTGTAGAGTGAGTTATTTAATTATTTTTTGGAAAATGCCTTGAGATTCCATCAATTAATGGAATGAGGATGTACAAATTATCTATAATTATTATTGCCTCCATAATCAAGGAACAGATCTTCCTTTTTCTGAGATATGCTGGTTATGAGCCAATAGGGAGATTCCACTTCAGTAGGTGTGCTGAGTTTCAGTACTTAATTTTGCTGGCTGAGTGATAAATGGCATTGAAATACTCCTCACTCTCTTGGCTGTAAACCTTTTAACGGTTTCAATTTTTTACAAACCATAGACCTTGCATTACAGTCACCACTACAGTCAGCTTACCTCCTTGTGCTGCTTAATACACTATAAAATGTCTCTACTAAAGAACATTTCCATGGAAACAGTCCATTAAAAATGAATTTTATATCTTATGCTTTCTATAAATGGGCAGCTCACTTAATAGCCTTTTACTATTGCACTTTGCCAGAGCAGTTTCAAATTTAATCATATTTAATCATTTTATAATTTGAAACAGTGCTTTTTTTATTATTATTATTTCTTTTACAAAATCTCTGCTTGCTTCAGTGAGCTCTAGGGTATCTGGAACACAAAGGAGGTGAAGATCAGGACTCAGGACTCATGTTCCATATACAAAGAGCCTAAACACATCCTTAACAATGTGAGGTCTCTTTTCTGATTTAAGTACTTCAGTGTGTGTCAAACTCTGTATGTTTGACCCTGATGCCACCTTCCACCACAGTTCTCCTATCACCAAATAGCACAAAAATATTCTCTTCAATAGAACAAGCAGAAAGTCTAGCCTCAGAATACTTCTCTCTTCTTTTGGCAAGGCTCGTTAAAGGGAAGCCCTGTTTTCCTTATGTCTTTACTTGTTGAAACCCTTCTAAAATAAAGATGAAGTAAATTTGTAGTGAAAACCAGAATCTACTTTGAGTGCAAGAAGAAAACTAGACAGATAGCTAGACAGATGGATGGATGGATGGATGGATGGATGGATGGATGGATGGATGGATGGGTGGATGGATGGATGGACATTTCAGTGTTTTTGCCATTTGAGAAGAGCAATAACTCTCAGTGGTTTGTAAAATTTATGGATGGACTTCCAAGGGAAGTCTTGGCCAGTGCTGTGTCTGTGATTCTGGTTTCAGAGAACTCAGGAGTTTGGAAAATCTATTGCACCGTTACAAGTAATTATTTGTCAGTGGTTCTTCAGAAATATTACTATCTGTGTTTGCTTTAATTGAGCTGCTATTCATCAAAATTTCCCTAAATATGTCATCTTTTTCCAACAGGATTCTTAACTTGAGGATTTTAAATGTGTTGAGAATTGCAAGTTGTCCATGTGGAAATCTTTACTGTGGTCTCTTTGCACCTGAGTCACACACATGTTGACCAGTGCCTGCTTCCTCTGATGCCTTCCAGAAGACACACGATTGACCACAGACACAACTCTGGGCACAGAAAGTTTAGCTCCAGAAGATTCTATCCCCTTGCATGTGCTCCAGCTCTCTAACCACCATAATGATTTCTGTAGGATTTTCATCAGTCTGTCAATGGGTTTCTTCTCCCTGATGAAAAAGATATCTTACAGAGGAAGAAAACTGCTAAATTTCTTATTTTTCCCCAACATAGACAGCTCTTTCTACATTTCCCTGTGCACCTTTACAACCTTGCCTTGGATTTCTCCACATTTCAAGTAGAAAACCCCATAGTAGAACTGAGTACAGCTTAACTCGCAGATGTGCAGCTCCAGTGACATGTTGCAGGAATTGTCACAGGAACAGTGATGAATGAACAACTGTAGATCTAAATTCATATTTAAAAAAAAAAAAAATAAAAAATCCTGGGAATCAGGAAGAGTGCACTATTTTTATATTTACTTCTTTTTTAGTTGAGTGAATGCGGATGCTAACCACATACACACAGTAGGGAATACCTAAAGGGGAGCAGGAAACTTCCCCTCCTTTCCTGGACAGATTTTTCACAAAATGCTAAGTATGTATCCTGCTGAACATGTCTTGATGAACTGCCATTGGAATTTAAAAGCATTTAAAGACTTAACAACTAACAGACATAAAATTTTGCTTCCTTTTAACCATGAAGATTTCAATGAAGCCTGACTAACAAGAGCTAATTAATTGGAAAACAATCTTAGTAGGAAAAGATGCTATGAGCAGTTATAGTGATATTTTCTGTAGTATTTTAAAATAGTATTAATTCATGCTTTCCACATTCCTAATTCTGTCCCTCTATCCCTCAGTATTGTCACATACCAGGATCTTGATTTTAACCTTCAGTGAAATCATTTACTCATAATGCAGTTTGTGATCTTGGATACTAGTAGATGATTGTAGAAATATCTTGGTCTATACATTTCTAAAGGACCAAGAGGATAGGATAGGATAGGATAGGATAGGATAGGATAGGATAGGATAGGATAGGATAGGATAGGATAGGATAGGATAGGATAGGATAGGATAGGATAGGATAGGATAGGATAGGATAGGATAGAAAGAATAGTTCAGTTTAGCATGATTGTTAATATGTTAAATGCAATCCATTTTGAATATATGTTCCTACATAATGAAAATTCTTCCCTATAACAAAAGTGGGTTTTTTTCCGAGTGTTAGTGTCATCATGGATATCTTAAAGGAGTTTTGAGACAGTGAAGTGAAGTGCAAGTATTATTTAGTAATAGGATGTAGTAGGCTGTAAAGTCCAGAACTGTGATTATTTATGAGTATCAAAAATAGATGTGAATATTATCATTTGAGAATATATCACAGATTACATATTAAGATGAAGATAAATGAGTCTGTGTAGTACAAGACTAGAAATCATTGTAACTATCAAATTCTGCTTATGGAAAAGCAAATAACACTTGCAATGAGAACGTGAAGGGGAATGAAAACTGAAACGATATCAGTTGCATACAAAGCCACTCGGATCAGATGAACTGTGCAGAATTTACAGTGAAAGACCTCTTATTCTCAATACAAGTTAAAATATGTTAATGCGTGTCAGAATCCTCTCCCCCCAAAAGTCCTAACCTTAAAGATGTACATATGCCTTTCAAAAGGAATGAGAAGGCAAGAAGCCAACAGGCTGTTCCGAGAAAGTATCCAGAAAGTTTGTCAGTGCTTGTCAGCAGAAATCAAGATGGGGAGACAGTCCAGGCATGTTGTTGAAGTCTTCTCTCTGATATAAAGCCCTCTGGGGAGCAAGCAATCTGGAATAATTGTAGATACACCATGATAATAGACTGAAGTCAATTGCAGTTAGGTCAGGTGATCAATTGATTTTTCCCTTTCTCCAGCTTGATTCAGTGTCTAATAAACACAGGCAAAATGCATTCTACTGCCCCTCAGGTTAGCATACTTAAGGGGATAAACAAATTAAAGAAAAATTAAAAAAAAATAATCTTGGTTATTTTCATTCTTATTGATTTTGTGCTCACAGGGTTGCACAGGGAGGAAATTGGAAATCTTTATGATGGCAGAGGGTAAGACCATTAGCACCATATCATTTTTTTTTCCAAGAGGAGAGATCCATTCAGCAGGCAGATAGGTTGCTGCATATATAGGGAAAGCTGAAAGTGACTGGAGGTCAGCACACCAAACGTGGTTATGTGGGCCTAGGATATCAGAGAGAGAGATTTGATAAAAAAAATATTTGGTAGGGAAGATGACAGACATCACTGAGACAACCAGGTGTGGACATTTCAGTGTTAAACTGGTCCTGGCATTCTAATTTACATCCTTCAGGGAAATTCATTCTGCAGTCCCCTAAAACAAGGTGGTTTTAGGGGGGAGTTCTTTGGACTCAATGATCCTTATGGGTCACTTCCATCTTGGGTTATTGTATGACTCTTGGGTTATTGTATGATTCTATGATCTATTAAATGACAGACCCAGCAAAACAGAGGAACTGCATCACATTCAGAGCTTCATATCTGTGATGCCCCCAAAAGCTGAGTTTCTCTCACATCACAATGTCTCCATTCTTGTCATGAACTCCTCATAGTGGAGTAGTGCAGACAAACAACTGTTCTTCCCTGATGTGCCCTTCTCAGTATCTACACTCTGCAAAAGTTTGGTTTGCAGCATCTGTAAACTTATCTCAGAGAAATTTTATCTACTTCTTCCCTATCTGGAAAGGGAGTGATTGTAATCACTCTCCCTTTCTCCATAGTGATGAGGAGAAAGGTCCCCAGCAGCTCTAGATCTCTCTTCCCCTTTCTTGATGTCTTCATCATTCACATAGTCCAAAAAAAGGGCTCTGAATTTCCACAGAATTGAAGTTCCGTTAGATTTCCTAGGTTGGACCACCTAGATGCCTGAACAACATGAAACCTATCAAATACTTATCTTCATGAAACTTCAACTCTCAGTCTTTCAAACTCAATGTAGTGTTGGATCTAGAAGTGCATTCCAGTTTCCATGGCTCACCTAGTGTTTGACTGAATTCCAGGATCATGTTTTTGTTCTCTTGGCATACAAAGTAAAACACAGAACACTGCAAAGACCTTAACACTTTTAGAAATGTTCTTGCTATGCTATGGCATGCAGACAGTCTGAATGCCCCAATTTCCATTTTTGAAAGGCAGAAGAGGATAGGTGTCTTCTGAAGATGACATTACAAAATACAGCTGTTGAAAAATTGACTTACTAAAGAAGGGAATATTATGTAAGAAGAAATTCTTTTATATTGACACTTCATTAATACTAAAACAAATCACTCCATCACATTCCTAAGGGAAATTCATTTCCGGGAAGCTTGTTCACTAGCTTGTATGAAAGATTAGTTTGTTCCCGAGGTACTGTAGATGTAGTAGAACCAGTAAGAAAACGTGTTAACAATGTCCGAACCCAGCTCTGAGTTCAGGGAAGGTTTAGTTTTGATATTAGGAAGAAATTCTTCTCAGAAAGAGTGGTAATTCACTGGAATAGGCTACCTAGTGGTGGAGTCACCATCTCTGGAGATTTACAAGAAGGATGGAGATGTGGCAATTAAGGACGTGGCTTAACTGGGCATGATGGAGATGAGTCAATCCATTGGACTTTTTTATTGATAATCTCAGAGGTCTTTTATAACTGTAATGATTCTATGATACATCAAAGGGATGGGTGGACAGTAAACTCCATGTTTACCCCATGACCAACAGTACATGCCCATTAGGTGCTGCTGATATGAAATAGGCTGGTGGATTACACTCTCCTGCTCCCCAGTAAATCCACCTCTGATCTCAACAAATTGCCAGGCTTTCTTGTCATTCTGAATGCTCTTCAAGTCTAGTTGCCTTCATGTTTTCCTTGTGAGCATAGTATAAGTCTGTGTGAATATTTACCTTCTGATAATTGCACTCTATTAGTCCTCAGGGCCGCAGCTGCCTCAGGAACTGTAGTTAATTTTCCCAGTGTTCTGCTATCTTGTAATTATTTAAAAGTTGACACTGGAATATCAATGCAGTTTCGTTATTAACTGCAAAGTAGCTTTCTTGAGCATGCTTTTAAAATGCTAAAGCAACCTGTCTGAAATGCAGTTTGGGCAACTTATATTCTGGAGAGCAGAACAAACTCAAATAACAGAACCTACCTCCTTTGCTCTTCTTTCTTGTTTTATATTTCAGACAGGTTGGATAAGTTATTCTGCCCACAGATTAATTCAACTTTCATTTCATTAAAACATCCCTAGCTGCTAAGTGAAATGTAAGATGAAATGAAGTCTGCGAGATAGCTTGTGAGGTCTCTCCTGCAGGGTCTTATCTCCCACTGAATTCTAATCTCGTGTTCTGAAGAGAGCTTTGCTTTTTGGTGGTTGACACTGAAGTAATTGGGTGAGCAGTGATTATTTCAAGATAACAATCAGGCAATGTGCCTGCAATCCAGATAGGGCACTAACGATGATCAAGATCATCTCTATGCATAAATCATGTCTGATATAATAATTTCTGTCTCACCTATGGAACAGAGAAACAAGAAAAAATCCTGATCTTTTAAAAACCTATTCTTGCTTAGAGGTTTCTGGGTGGAAAGTTATTTTGTTGTTTGTTTTGTTTTTTTGTTTGTTTGTTTTTTTTCTCCTGTGGATCTGGTAGCTAATTATCTTCTCTGCAAAATGAATAAATAAATAAATACGCATTGTTTCTACTTCTGTTTCAGCTTCCACCTACTATTTCCTGAATGTCTCAGGGGGAAAAAATAAATAAATAAAATAAATAAATAAATAAATAAATAAATAAATAAATGAAATGAAATGAAATGTCCCTCAGGTAGGGATTTCAAGACTTCCTCATTAGAGAGCCATATTCTCACCTGATCAGAGGCTTCTGAACATTCTAGACTGTTCAGCTACTACTCAGGAAAGGGAGGTTACTTGCGTCTAAATAACTTGTGAATACTAGTTAAACTGCTATAAAAATACCCCTGTGAATACATCAGCTGAAGTGATTTTGATCTTAGATCCAATCTCAAGGCAGTTTCTGCAGTGCAGAGTAGAGCCAGTTTCTACTCCTGATGCTGAATGCGTGGAGTTCACTGAAGATCATTTGGAACCTGGTGGTTCAAAGATTGAAACTGCCCAGGGTAGGCACTCAAAACTCCTTTATGATGTAAGTCATCTAGCAGTGCTTTGCATAGCTAATGCTGAACAAACAAGGGAACAACATGATACTCTTATCCAGAAGATAAAAACTGTTGTAGAATAGAAAGTTACGTGGCTGTTTTGTCCCCATATTTTCAGACCTACAGCCAACTATCCTCAGTATTTCTATAACCTCCTTCTTCAGTGGCCAAGTGGAATAGAATCATAGAATCATGAAGGTTGGAAAAGAACTCCAAGATCATCAAGTCCAACCATCAACGCATTCTCACCATGGCCACTAATCCACATCCTTCAGTGCCACATCTTTCCATTTCTTAAACACTTCCAGAGGTGGTGACCCCACCACTGTTCCGAGCAGCCTGTTCCAATAGCTTACCACTCTTTCTGAGAATTATTTTTTTTTTCTGAGTGTGCAATCCAAACCTCCCCAGCCCATCTTAAGGCTGTTTTCCTGCAAATAATTCCAGAGCAATTATATCCTTAGGGAAACGGTGTGAGATCTGGCTTTGTTCAGTCTGGAGAAGATGAGGTAGAGGACATTTCTTATTGCATGAAAGCATACAGAAGACAAAGACTTTCTGTGTAATAGAATGAGGTGCAGAAGCATGGAATGAAAAGCAGGAAAATATGATTTGATTTTAGAGTAACAAATACAAAACTGGGGCTGACAAATATCAAAACGCTAGAAAAAAAATGTGAGATTTTCATCTTTGGAGATGAAACTTTGCTTTAGGGACAAGTCCCTTAGTAGCATTCACTAATTTTGAATTGGTGCTAACTTTCAAGTTAACTGTGATTTAAAACTCTGGGGTACGCCTCCAAAGTTCCTTCAATAATTGTATGATTTTCTGTTGAGAGCTACCTGATCTCTGTGCTCTATGGGTCTCCTTGAATCTCCATCTGCTTCTGGGTATCCACTACCTCCAATGAGGAAGAGCTTCATCTTTGCTGAGAATGAGGAAATCTGGTGTCACAAAGACAATTGGTTTCTAAAGTTAGTGTATTTACTTTCACCTTCCCTTGAAAAAAATTCCTTGATAGTCTTTCTGAACCTTCCTCTCACGTTTTATTTTTTCTTATCAAGCCTCATGAGGCTTCAATACAGCCAATCCCAACTGTTACAGGTTCTCAAATCATTTTTTTTAGGGGAAATAAAATGCAGAATGGCAACTTAAATGTTAATGATGTGAGATGTGGGTTTTTTTATATCTAAAAATCATCACTGCTTAATGATCTAAGTCACTGTAGACTCCTGGTTAAGGTAGATAAGAGCATGTGGCACTTCCAGAACAGCAGATACTTCAAACCCACACGGTAATGATTAACAAAGGATCTTTGCAATGAGTAAACAAGAGATCAAAATAGCTTAAGAACACTTTTAGCTTTTTATACACTTTAGCTTAAGGCTTCCCCAGTTCTGCGGAAACCTTTTGTTTTTTTAACTCTATTTACCTTGAAAATGTGTGAAAATGAGGGGTCACAATCATTTATACATTTTGAGCTTTAGGTGCAAAATGAATGTGTTCACCCATCTATATGCATTTTGGTGCATGTTGAGTATTCATTTCTATAGCGTCTTAGTGTCATAAGATAATTCCTGGTTCATTTACTTAGCAAATGGAGGAGAAGGCTGACAACTAAAAAGATACATCTACAAGTATAGCATAGGGTTCTTCTCTAATTTCTCTAGTTTCTCTTACTCCAAAGTAAAAACGTGCCTGTAGAAACAATGTTTTAACCTCCAATCTAGTGTTGCTGTATGTTGTAGCTTTTGTTTATGTACACATAATAAGGGTACCATTAGCATCTTCACTGATAGCAGCAGATTAAGAGTGGCATAAGCCCAAGAAAAGACATCACGTTGGTATTAATGCACAGCAAAATATTTCCTTAAGTATTTTTTCACTTTGAAACTGTTGGACCAAAACTCTCCAGGTCCATTTAGCAGCAGACTTCTTCAGCTGAAAAGAAAGATTTCAACAACAATGTTTTTGTCTTTCTTCATAGGTAATATTTAATTTAGAAATATAGCTCCAAACAACCTATTTAGAGGCAAAAAGCATTTGATCCAGATTGAATAACTGTTTTACTCAAGATGACAACTTGTTTCAACAGAAGAATTAATTATTTGGGGTTTATTTAACCCAAGAAAATATTTTTTTCCTGACTCAGTTTTTCCAGTTTGTCACCTGTACAAATGCAGAGATGGAAGCAAGAAAAAAAATGGTTCATCTATCACATACAATTCCAAAGTTGTAATACAAGTTGGAAACCATTCAAATTTGATTTCTTTCTGCCCTAGGTCTTTCCTTCAATTGACAGCATGTGTAGTGGAAGGTATGTGACTGTTCCTTGCTTCTTCTTTGATGACTAAATGAAGTATCTACAATTTCATTGTCTATTTTCTTGTACTGCTTCTATCATGCATTAAAAAAAAAAAAAAAAATTGAGAGCTCAGGCCATCCATAAAGTACTATTGTTTCCCTTCCCTCCCTATCTTCCTCAGTCACGTCAATGTCACAGTCATAAAGATTTCATAATCACTAACCACCCAATTGGCTCCAGCTTTGCTATTTAATTTGGAAGTCATCTCTTTTATTTTGCTTTTTAATCGCTTGGTTTTGACAAAGTGTGTTAAGTGGGTGGGTAGAAGCAAAGCAGCATACCCATAAAACAGTTTTATTGGGGGAATTGTTCTTTGCCAGCTCTGCTACAGCCTCGGGATAGTGGTGATGGTGAAATAAAGACTAGAGCTGTGATCTGCACAAGCAGGAACAGCTTTCTTTGAGCCTAGTAGCATTTGACTGCAAAACTAAGTGTGTGAGAGTGTTTTGAACTTCTAAGAGTATTAAAATTATCTTAGCTTTGGATAGGAGTTACTTTCCATTTCTGGAGGCTTGGAGTATCTAGAATTTCCATCCTTTCCACTCTCAAGGAATGTGCTATGTCATGATGCATCAGAATATAACATTTCTGTTGCTTGTTTCAGGAAGAAATTAATGTCATTCTACCTCGAACGACTCAGCTGCCAAAGTCAGGCTAGAAAAGACACAGGGAAGCAGCCTCACATGGAGGTAGATGCACATAATTAATCCCATAAGGTTTGTTTCATGTTGTGGGTACAATTTCTAAGATAGCTTTCTTCTTCTCCTGAGACTTCATCTTCAGTTACTCCCTGCACTGGTGGCTAAAATTGCAACTTTGCAGGTACGAGTCAACCATACCCTCAAATCACACCAAAGAATACTCCAATGGATCTCATCAGAAGTACATGCATAAGAATCTGGCTGGTGGAATTTGATTTTGCAGTGCTGCTAATCCACATGCTGTTCACCCATGAGTGTTTCCAGCACAATGGGAAACATAGATCTTGTCATACTGGTGTCCTTGTGACTTCTTTCTTTTCAGGCATTCTCCTTGAGTATTCTCTCTCTCCTTTCTGTCTTACAATAATACCAATTCCTCATCCCCCAAAAAGCTATATGTGGAGCCTTTACTCCTAAAGCCCAAGGAATCATCGAATAGAATAGAATCATTTGAGTTGGGAAGGACCCTTAAAGCTCATCTACCCCAACTCCTCAGCAATGGACAGAGACACCTACAGCTGGGCCAGGTTCATCAGAGATCCATCCAGCCCAACCTTGAATGTTCAGGGCATATCTGGACAGTCTGTGCCAGTGCCTCACGACCCTTATTACAAAAACGCCTGCCTTATATTGAGTCTAAATCTCCCTCTTTTAGTATGAAACAATTTCTCCTTGTCCTATCTCAATTGACTCTGCTGAAGAGTCTATCCCCTTCTCTCTTATAGCCCTTCTTTAGGTGCTATAAGGTCTCTATTAGGTCTCCTTGGAGTCTTCTCAGCTGTGGGGGCACATTGCTGGCTCATGTCCAGCTTGCCATTCAGAGGTACCCCCAAATCCTTTTCAACAGGGCTGAGCTCTATCCTTACATCCCCCAGCTTGTATATCCTTACATCCCCCAGCTTGTATTGATAGCATGGGTTCCCAAGACTCAGGAACAAGACCTTCCTTTGGCTTTGTTGAACTTCATGATTTTCTTCTGGGTCCACTGTTCAAGCCTGTCTAAGTCTCTCTGGATGGTATTTTATCCCTCAGGCATTTTGAGTATGAACTATACAAAATTAGGAAAAGATATTACAGTGTTTATTGCTATTTTTATGTGTTTTGTATTGCAGTTTGTCTGTTATATTGCTGATATCAATCTTGACTGCAAGATTGTCTTACTGTCAGTTCACTGTGTCATTAATAACTCAATAAACTGCTTCAGTTCAGAGTTGGTTTAACACGAGCTGAGCAGTTTTTCCCTGCCACATGTATTTTGCAAATCTAGACAGAGACTTATAGGTTATGTAGCTACTGCACTGGTAATATAATTTCTGGCTGGTTGCTGGCCATAGCATTTCATGTTTCTTAGCCAGCTGGATGCAGAGTGCACAGCAGGAAGGGTCTGGTGGGAGATTGTCAGATGTTAGCAGGGGCATAAAGCAAAAAAATTTGGAAAAAGTAGAATTTCTGGCCATAGCTGAAGCAGCACTCCGCACAGAACAGCAGGGATCCAACTGCCTCCATCTCTCTTAATTACTTTGTACTTCCACTTGATATCAATAATAAATGAACAGCCCTTAAGCTATGCTCTCCCCAGTTAACCTCATGGGTGGGATGGGGCTTCAAGTCCTCGTGGTGCTGGCAAAATAATTGCTCATGCTCAGTGGGGCAGATCACAGTAGCAATTACAAGGCTGTGGTTTAGAGTAGCCCATAGCCTGGGGTCAGCACGTGCTCAGCAATCGTGTGGGAAACTCCAAGCTCAGTCCCTGAAGTTACAAGTAGTTTTGTGCTTGAATAAAGCTTAAACACAGCAGATGAGTGAAAACTTGGGATTTTTTCACTTAAAGCCTACTGGAGAGTCAAAACCCCGTCCACAAAAATGAAGGAGGTCTTATGGACTCTTACGTGATTAAACCATTGCTTGCTCTGCTCTGTAATGGACCTTATTTACCAAGGCATCCATTCTTGGACTAGGGCTTGCAAGCCCCAAAGCAATTTGCTCTGGTCATGCTTATGTGCATCCTTGTGATTTAAATAGCCTCATGGTAGACTATAGAAAACCGTTCTCTCAGAGAAGTGCAGGATTTTATGCAATAGAGTTTTATAGCGGAGGTTAACAACAGTTAAGGAACAGAGCTAGAGAAATCAGCATTTATTCTTCCTCCTATATACAATTTTGAATGAGTCCAGATGTTCAAGGATTGTTCCTACACTGTAGGTCTTGGTGGGACATCAAGTATCTTGTCAGAAGAAGATCTGGGCTCTCAGACAGGTTGAAAGAAAAAGGATCAAGAAACCAAGACCACATCAAATTGTGAAAGACTCAGCTTGCTGTAGTGCTTCAAGGGCAGTTGGTACACATGATTAGTGGGAATGGTGGTGATGAGTTAATGGTCTTTTCCAGCCTTAATAATTCTAACTGTTCTCCACTTTTACCTCTCTTCTGCTATTCTCACAGATTCTCTTACAGAACTAATAATAGGATCGTATTGATAGGATCCTATGGCAATAACTTGTTGAGATGAGTCATTTTCCTCTTACAGTTCATCCATCAGTCTATCAGCATATCAAGATCCAAAGGCCCCTGGCATCCTTGAAGAAGCCAGAATCTTGCCTCAGAGAAGCCATAAAACCTGCACTTGACAGTGAATATAGCATTACATGAGGCATAAGCAAGCCTGTGAGATGTTTATGTCTCTCGACTTTTAGCAGGCTGTCTCTGCAGACCATATTCAGAAGGAAATATGATGAACAACAAAGGAGGCGAGAGGAGGGGTGGAAATCCCTCTGCAGACACAGAGCTGTGCTCTTTAGATCTATTGCAGCTCTCTTCTCAGCGCATCGATTGGGAGCATTTGTTTCCCCTTTAACGTCACCATTGACATTTCATTGTTACAAAGCTTGCTCCCTCCTAAATGCCTCTCTCTTTCAGGGAAATATTAACCAGGGTTGAGAGTTATTTATTGCCCTAGAGCGTTCTGACTGGGAAACAGTTTTGTGGGACAGTTTGTCATATTTTTCTCTGCTCATGCTTCAAGTCTGAGGAGAGATCTCTTCTTCTCATCATCTCAGATAACGTTTGCCTGCTAAATGTTCATTTCCCACTTAGACACAAGTCCTGATGTAAATTCCACAAACCTAGGAGACACGAATATTCAGGATGAAATCACAGCTCCCCTGTCAGATGCTTTTCCCAAGCTTCATTTGCAATAAAGAAAGAGTTGCCTGTGCCAATCTTGGATGCTATGGCTTAATTCAAGAGCAGACTCTTTTTTACCGACTTATGCTTTGGGCAGTGTACAACCACACATAGAATCATCATAGAATCATAGGATGGCCTGGGTTAAAAAGGACCACAATGATCATCTAGTTTCAACCCCCCTGCTATGTGCAGGGTTGTCAACCACCAGACCAGGCTGGCCTTGAATGCCTCCAGGGATGGGACATCCAAAACCTAAAGTCCCAGTCATCTAACTGCATTCTTGTCATGTGGTCCCTCTTTTCAGCAGTCTGGACACACATCCTTAATATCTTCAGATGATATTTCATACAAGGAAAATGTCCTTATCTTGATAGTCGAACTAGATCACCTCAGTCAGTCGTTTCCAACCTGCAGCCCAGCCCAGTTCCTGTATATGTCCTGTGAACCCAATTTGGGCTGAAACCAGTACACGAGGCACACTGCAGTGCCAGCTCAAGTTATGGCAAATAAGTTTTTGCATTTTGATAAATCGACTAAACACAGTCCAGTCCAGCAAAAAAATATGCTTTCCATTTTGATAAAGGAATTTGTGAATATGTTTCAAGATAGCCAAAGTAAAAATGTATAGGGTTGCAATCAAAAATTTGATCATGTCTTTTTATCAGACTTCTATAAGCCCTCTCTTACCAGAGAGAAATATCCCTCTCTTCACAGTCAAGCCTTATGTATGTCATTGCTTTTTGGCAGTACATCTATTTGTGAACAACTCTTTTGAAGGATCAAAATAGGAAGAGCAAAATTTCATATAAAAATTACTGAGCACCTTGAGAACTCACAAAGAGTTGCAGCCCCTGCCATTGAGCCAGACAGTTGCAGTGGATCCATAAAAAGATTGTCACATATCCTACTAGCTTTATGTTTTTGTTGCTCCCTTTTTTATGTTTTAATAAAAAAACATCCAAAATAAAAATTAGTTTTGTTACTTTTATACATTAACTGTATTATATATTTAATGAGGGCTGCTCTGAAAGAAATGCTTCCTATTTTGTGATGCTGGCCCGTGATGTCAGAAGTAGATGTTGGTGGTACAACAGTAGAGGTTGAACCTTCCCACCAATATTTCATTACATTTTGTTGTCCTGTGACAGGTGTCAACAGGGGGGCAAATTGACAAAATGGCATCTGACACGGAAGTGCAGATGAAGCAAAGATTTGTCTCTGAAATCCCCTGTGTGGAAAAAATGGCACCCATTAACATTCATTGATACTTGCTGAATGTTTCTGGTGACCAAATAATGGTGTGAGCACGGTGAGGTTGGTGGATGGTGTGTTCCAACGGTGGTGACAGTGATTCACTTCCACTGGTGTAGATTTTTACGTGTGGCATGCAGGCTCTTGTTCATTGCTAGCAAAAATGCATAAGTAATGGTGGCACATTTTTAGAAAAATATTGTTTTGTAGATGAGATTTGCTCTATCAAGCAGTGTTATTATGCTCTTTGTATCTGTTGTTTTCATGGAAGTGAATAGGAGAAACTACTTTTGGAGCTACTTGTGACCCAAAATGATTCTTCTTCACTCACTGCAACTGGGTGGCCTTTTCCAATCTTACTGATTCTGTGATTTTTTGTGCCATGTCTCTTCTCTGGTCTTTCAATAAAATTGCTTGTAGCTAAAAACACATCTCTCACAGGATCTTTTATCTGCTCTTGAACAGAACTTCATTTAAAAGAGCAGAATTTTCAAGTGTATGAAATCCAGTGCAATTCTACATCTACAAACCAAAACAAAATGAAAATCAAAGGCTGCATGAGTGAGAGTAATCCTTCTCCTTGGCTGTTCAAATCTGCTTGTAGACCTCCATCAAGGGGAAGAGCTCTTCAGGACTGAGAGAATTATTACTGCAATGGACTCAATCCTCGTTCAGTTACCAACACACACAACTTAATTCATAGAACCAGAATCTTCATGTCTGTCATTTTTATTTTCAACCAATTTGAATGCAAGCAGATCATATTGGAAAGACTATACTGACAGTTATGGGAGGATATTATGTGGGAAGATAGTGATTACCACAGAAATAACTTAAGTCCAAGATCAAGAGCTTTAAGAAAAGCACAAGCCATTAGGATGCTCATTAGAATTATGAGGAGGTAGTACTCTACTCAGTTAAGGGAAAATGACCAGAACAGTACAAGTCACAAAGAAATTTATTTTAAAATATGCAGACACACAGAGTAAATGAGCTCAAGAATCTCACTCTGTCTTTGTTCCTTGATTCTTTGTAATGAAGTGGGACTTGGTAGCAGCCTAGGCTGAACCTGAGGTTTAAACCCCACTTGCCATAGTGACCCTTACAAACTCACTGGGATGTGAAGGTATCATATTAGAAGAAAGCTCACAGCTGGAGGCATAAGAAGATGCTTAAGTCAGTTGATTTTCCTAGATCTATAATCAAAAGAAGATGAGTTCTTGCAGGTAAGTAACCTGGGTTTGCCTAAGCTTAACATTTACGATTATTTTTTCACCTTCAATTAAAACTAAATGTATTGCAGTTTCACCTGATCACGCAGCCAACCAAGTAAGCAGAAACAGTGAAGGTCACACAAGTCCCTAGTTTGGTTTGCCTGCCAACATTAGGAATTATCACTCCACCAAAGATTTGGTCTTTCTGATACTCCCTGCTCCGCCTTACTGTGCCGACAGGGCTCAGGAGAGATGTGGAAGGAGAGGGAGGGAACCAGGTTTCAAAATTTTGGAGTAGTGGAGCAATTCATGAAGCTGGAATGGACTGAAAGACTGTGGTAAGCAGCACTTGTCAATGACTGATTTCCAATGCATAAGTTCCCCCATTATTACCAAGAGAAAGATTCAAATTCGTAATACCTACCATCATTTAAAGCATTATTGATGCAGCTGGGTTCTGGAACACCCAGTATTGCTGATGTCTCCATAGAATTTCATGGCACTGTGGGAAAAGTGTGGTCAGGAGTTGTTTTACTTATTTTTGTTTTGCTCTGTAAAAAAGAGCAGTCCTGATATCAAATAGAGTTGAGGTAGACAAACTAGCTTATTTCAACCAAAGAAAGCCCTTGCGTGAGCAGGGTCAAGATCATAACTATATACCACTCTGTAAGGTAGGACACTTATATTTAACCTGAGCAACATCCAGCAGTATGATTCAGTTATCCATAAAGGTGCCCAGTGATATCTGGGGCCCAAAATGTCCAGAGGGAACGAGCACATATGAAACAGGACCTTCAGTTCAGCACTGATGCAGCAGTGGAATTTAGGCTGGAGCTGGCACAAACACTTTATCTTACCATGTCTAAGCTGACGTGGATCTAACAGGATCCTACCTGACTATGAAATTCAATAGGTTCACTTAAACCCTTTCCTCAGTGGAAAACCAGAACTCCAAAGATCATCCTAAATACTAGTGAGCAGTATTTCAAGTGTCTTATCTCAACTGAAAAATGACACCTTTTCTAAACGCTAATGTCATTGCATGGGGTACAGTGACCATGATTGTCACCAGACTTCACTGTTCATTCAAGAACATCATCATCATCATCATCATAGAATAGTTTGGGTTGGAAGGGACCTTTAAGACCATCTAGTTCCAAACCCTCATCGCTGTAGGCAGAGGCACCTCTCTCTAGACCAGGTTGCTGTCCCATCCAGCCTGGCCTTGAATGCTTCCAAGGAGGGGGCATAAATAACTTCACTGGGCAAACTGTTTCAGTATCTCACCACCCTCATAGTAAAGAATTTATTCTTAACATCAATGAAGTTCATTCCATATCATGCACCCTGTGGGGTGTAGTTGAATTTATACACCTCTTTTGGAGGAGTGTAAAAGGAAAACTTGCAATTGAAGGCATTGCTGTTTACCCCACCAGTCACCCTGCAAAATCTTCCCTAGTTGCAGTGTGTACATATGACACCATAAGCAAATCCCACAGAATGGAAGAAGCCTATTGTCTTCTAGAAATACTTTGACCCTGAACTACTCTAGGAAAATTAATATTCATCCTGAGAACATATGAAACTATTTACAAGGACACTTGAAAAAAAAACCAACAAAACATGAGCTTTTACAACCCCTCAACTGAACTGAACTGTTCTATGGTACTAACAACAGCCAAAAAATAAATATTAATAGCTTGTAATGAAGTACCTGACCAGGAAAACAAAACAAAACAAAAAAAGCACAGCAAACAAACCAGCAAAAGCCACAAACACACACACACAAAAAAAAAAAAAAAAAAAAAATATCAGCAGCAAAGCCAATAAAGAACAAGAAAAAAATTGGAATTGGAGCAACCTAGCAACGCAGCTTTCAGCAGGGGCACTGAGAGAGCACTTGAAAAGCTTTCCTAAACACCACAGTAACATTGCATTAATGTACTCTTCTAACTAATAGAGTTTCTAAAAATTGCCTGGAGATGCAAGCAACATTCAAAATGGCAGTGTTGTTTCAGGTGGAAAGGTGCCCTGTGAGGCACTGCTGACTTTTTGCAAAGGAAACAACACCTTCCCAGCTGAAAGGTCAGAAAGTAAAGTCAGTCCTGCCTACATGTGCTTATATCCAACCAGTCCTAGGACTGGTACCAGTACTAGCAGCATCCAGAGAAAGGCTCCTGTGGTCTAAATTAGAGCTGACATCAGGTAGCCTGTGGCTGGTTGTGCTGGAGAATGGAGTGGGAGAAGAGGATTCAGAAAGGAGATGTCACATCTGAAAAATGCAATGTACTGCCAAAAAAAAACCCCAAAAAACAAAAAACCAACAACCAACAAAAAAACCCTAACTAATTACTTTATTTATCTTCACACTCCAAAATAACTCCCAAGAACAGGTGTTTTTGGTTTGGTTTTTTGTTTGTTTGTTTGTTTGTTTGTTTTTGTTTTTTCCTTCACTCAATATCCAGCACCATTTACAAGTTCTAGCTCTGGTTAAATCAAATCTGGTGAGGAGCTCAGAACTTCTTCATTTGCTGGAGAGCTATTGTTGATCGTGCAAAGACCTTGTTTTTACTTCTTGTCCAGTTCTCTGGAGACATTCAAGATCAGACTGGACAGGGCTCTGAGCACCCTGATCTAGCTGCATGTAGGTGACCTTATCCTTTGCAAGGGAGTTGGACTAGACGACCTTTAAAGGTCCCTTCCAACTGAAACAATTCTATGATTCTGTGATTCATTTGCCTCTAATGATAAACAGCAAATTCCTAGAGAATGAATTGAGAATCTATAGATGCATCAAGGATTTCAGAAAGGTACATTTGTCCACCCAAGGTCCGCAGCCCAAAATGTTTGTTAAGACGGAGGCAAACTAAACAGTCTTCAAAGGAATGGAGAATAGCCACCCTATGGGCTATTGATATCACAAAGAGAAATGACATCTTCATGTTAGAGCTACTCATGCAAGAGGACAGACAGAAATGGTCTGGCAAAAAATGTGTGAGACTATGGGATACGAAGATTCTTTTTTATTGGACCAATTAATCCACGACAAATGGATACATACATGATGGAAAGATTTACACAAGCCACTATCTAGAATGACTTGTGTTAATCCACACTAAACAATGAGAGAGAGATCTCACACTTAACAATGCCCAGAAAGGCAGTTAAATTCACAATTCAATTTTGCAAATACAACACTAAGTTCCTGGTGTTGATAAAGCAGGTTCCCTAGAGTAGATTGCACAGAATCCAGGCAGACTTTGAAACATTAGATGTTGTACTAAGGGACGTGGATTAGTGGGGAAATATGGGTGGCAGGTGGACGAGATGATCTTAGAGGTCTTTTCCAACCTTAGTGATTCTATGATTCTATGAATATCTCCAGAGAAGGAGACTCCACAACTTGTCTGGGCAGTTTCTGTTCCAGGGCTCTGTAACTCCCAAAGTAAAAAAATCTTTCCTCATCTTCGTATTGAACTTCCTGTGTTCCAGTTTGTGCATGTTGCTCCTTATCCTGATGCTGGGCATCATTAACCAGATCCTGACCCCATCCACCTGACTACTACCCCTTAGATATTTATAAGCATTAATCAGATCCCCTCTCAGTCTTCTTCAGGCTGAACAGCCCAAAGTCTCTAAGTCTTTCCTTGTAATGGAGGTGCTCCAGGCTCCTCATCATCTTTGTGGCCCTCTGTTGAGCTCCATCCAGTAGTTCCCTGCAATTTTTTTCACCAAGGAGCACAGAACAGACACAGTCTCCACTGTGGTATCCTCAGGACAGAGTAGAGAGGAAGGATCACCTCCCTCAACCTTCTGCTCTTGCTCTTTTTAATTCACTCCAGGATATCCTTGGCCTTCTTGGCCACAAGCGCACATTGCTGATTCATAGCCAACCTGCTGGCCACCAGGACACCCAGGTCCTCCTTTCAGCAGAACTTCTTTCCATCAGATCAACTCCTAACCTATACCAATGCTTGCAGTTATTCCTCTCCAGGTTCAAGACTCTACACTTGCCCTTGTTTAACCTCATCAGATTCCTTCTCACTGAACAGTGTCAAAGGCCTTGCTGAAGTCAAGATGCACAATATCCACTGCTCTCCCTGCATCTATCAAGCTAGTCAAGACATCATAAAAGGCTGCCAGATTGGACAAGCATGATTTGCATTTAGTGAATCCATGTTGACTACTCCTGTTTAACCTTCTTCTGTTCCACTTGTCCATCAGACTGTAGCTAATCATTCAAAAGATTCTATGATTCTATAATTACCTGCCGATTAAAATCTTCCCCTGGAGATAATACCTTGCCTGTATTTCTCTGACTTTAACCCTGCAAAAATCTTAAACAATCTGACTGGATAAATATATGGTAAGGAATTTCCCATCACTATTACAATATCACTTAGATGAGAGGGGTGGCATTACTCCATACACTGATATTCTCCAATCACGTTTTCAATTATATGTCACTAAGCTGCCAGTTTTGTTATGTTAGCAGACATTATTCTGTATGAGAGGGAAATTTCTCTTAGATTCCACCAGGCTCTGGATCACAGGCTCATTTTCATTGGCTTTTGAAAATGCTATTTGTTCATTTGTTAATGAAAAGTAAATGAAAAAGTATGTTTATCGTTATTTGCTGCTTCTAAAGTTTATATTCCTTCAGCTAGTATTCCTCCTGTAGTAATATGTTGTTCTTACCATATCCTGAGATGGAGTTAAAAATATTTACCTTTTCCCACCAGTTTTATTTACTCTGTGGTTACAGCACTGCAGGCTCTGAAACAGATTCAGTCGACATTTTCATAGCAGCACCATTAGCAGGACTTGTACTACTCTGCTGATGTTTCACTTTGGCTCTTTCCAAAATCTGCCTTGTTGGAATGAACTTAGAAACACACACCAGAGTTCAGTTTGGTCCATGACATAACATCATGCAAAGTAAACACTCATGGATGTATGTATCTGCAAAGGCTTTTTATGTAAGTATTAATCTCCAGCTTCAAGAAAGAACAGTCTTCTGAGGCAAACAAATGGAGCTGCATAAAAACCACTGCAAACACTTCCTGCAATATTGAAAATGTCAGCTATTATGCATTCAGTGTACCTCTACTCCCACAGGCATTTCCCTTGACTGATGTTTCCCATAGCTGAATAAAATGCTCCAACCCACCATCACACTACTTTCCCTGAGCATTTTTCCTAAGCAATCTCTTCTAACCTTTGTGAACAGGCAACTTTTTGCACTCATGTTGTGATTAACATGTAATAAAAGCAATAAAATAGATTAAAACACACCTAACGCACAAATCTGAAGTATTGCTGATGGATAATCATTAATGGAAAAGGCAAAAATTTCTCAGTAAGTTCTGAAAGGATTGCTTCCAAACATGACTTTACTCTCAGCAGGTTGCTAGAAGGAAGTATGAATTTACTGATGGTAAAATGTATGAATGATGCAAAGGCTGAGGAGGTGGTGAAGTCCTTATTACAGGAGAGGCAGGGAAGCTGATAAGTATTCAGATATGTTGTACAACTAAATGAAAAATGTGGGTCATTGGAAGCAAAAGATGGAAACTTATGCAAATGGAAGGAAGAACTTTGGAGAAGGGACTCCTCTTGCAAAGGGCTAAAGACTAGAATGGGACAACAGCCAATAGTCCATAGTCATAGGCAAAAAAATAAAGCAAAGAAATAAAAAGCCAACAGCAAGTGAGGTAAAAGGTTTTAAAGACTGTAGAAAATGCCCTGTGGTGTTTGATCACAGGTGCTTGATTCTTTATCACACTAACATGAGAAAAAAGTGACCTAATTGTTACAGACATATAATTCCTTCGGCAGCTCCTTTTTTCTCTTTTCTGATGGGGAATATAACAGGAGCTACTGACTGATACATTTTCCCTGGAATTAATACCTGGTTAAACCATGAGCCTTGTAAAACTTGTAAAACCCTTGTATCAAGGGAAGAGATGGAGTCTCCATAAATTGCTTTATTCAGAGAAAGACTGACTTTCCTTCTAGACTTGTTATCAAAAGCAGATTCAGCCAGAAGGGAATGGTGTTGGTCACAGAGTGAAATACATAAGTGAATATATGGATAGAAACTACAGTAGCAGGAGTTAATGAAAACTCTTCTTCTTTGCTCAGAGCCTGGAGCTGGTATAACATAAAAGACATGAAGATGACTTTCTTCAGTCCTGCTGCAAATCTGGTTGGAGCAAGGAAATGAATACATCTGCCAGGACCAACTTTTACAACTGCTTGCCACTACTCAACTATTCTTGTTAACTTCTTCATTACTACTTGTCTTTAATACTCAGGTAATGAGAGGAAAGTGCAGCACTTCGTATTGAGTGCTAAAAGTTTGTGTGATTTCGTAAGTTCACTCTTAAACTGGTATTGAAATTTGCTATGTACAGTCCTCTCCATAATGGGAATATGGGATGTTTCTTAGTTCCAAAGTGCATCCACCTAAACTTTGACTTCAGGTTAGTGCATCTGGATTTCCCCTCACCTCCACCTGAGTTCAGGGAGGTAGTGTTAGAAGGGGGAGAAAAGCTCCAAGCAAACATTATTGGAGTAAATGACAAGATTCCAAGAGATGAGAAGGAAAGTGAGGACAGGTGAGAAGAATCTGTCAGAGTTCTGACCCCCCACTTTCACAGCTGAAGCACATCTTTGTTTCTTTCTTGTGCTATCATGAAATGGCAAGAAATGCTGGAGCTGTTGCTTGCTATTATTTCATATTCATCTTCTTCTAGAGAGCACCAGAGGAGATCAGATGCCAAAGAGAGAAGGATGCACAGAGAATCAGAAAAGGTGATTGCACTTTACTTAGCAAACAGTATACTGAGCTGTAAAGCTCTGAAACTTATTTATGATTGGGTCATGTAATTGTTTGCATCAGAATGCTGAAGTAGCTCAGCTGGGAGAGCGTTAGACTGAAGATCTAAAGGTCCCTGGTTCAATCCCGGGCTTCAGCAGCAGTTTTTCCATAGTTTTGCAGGTTTCAGGTGTGGCTTGTACAACACAGACATTGAATGGAGATGCTGGACAAACTGGAGCCCAGGAATTGGATCAGGACGTGCTGGGTGGGTGCCGGTGCTGTTAAGGAGACAAACTTGTCTTTAGATTGGAAAAAAATGTGCATTCATCTCTTCTCAAGCCTTCCCAGTTGCGCCATTGCTAATAAAATCTGAACAGTGATATTTTGTCATGTCACAGAAGTTGGGAAGTAAGACGTTTCTAGAGGTGACTGGTAAAGGTCTGTGCAAGAACAAGGATTTCCTGGTACAAGCTGTGTTCACTAAAGTGGAATCAGCATTGGTCTGGAGGAGACTTCAAGGACACTAATTCATTCTCTGTTCCAACTGCTGTCTGCCAACTTGCCCCAAAATGAAAGAATTATCTTTATCCACCAGGACCCCCAAGTCCCAGGGTCCCCAGGGAAATGGTTTTAAGTTGAGGGAGGCAAGATTTAGGTTGGATGTCAAGGGGAAGTTCTCTACAGAGAGTGGTGAAGTGCTGGAACAGGCTGTCCAGAGAGCTTGTGGATGCCCCGTCCCTGGAGGTGTTCAAGGCCAGGTTGGATGGGGCCCTGGGCAGCCTGGTCTAACATTAGATGTAGAGGTTGGTGGCCTGCATGTGGCAGGAGGGTTGGAGATTCATGATCCTTGAGGTTCCTTCCATCCTGGGCCATTCTGTGATTTCTGTGAATTATCTTTATTTCTGAACTTCCAAAAAATCTAAAAACCCAGCAAAACTCTACTGACACTTCCCATGAAAATGCTTTACCTGCTAACTGATGAAAATATTTACGTCCTCCTCCAAGTTTACTATTTACTGTTTGCAAACATGGGCACCCAGAAATTGGTGTATGAACAGCAGAAAATAACACTGTAGAAAGAAATGATTTGCCTAGAAACCAGAAATGATTACTTCAATTATAACTCCTAGTCTTTATGGATGTCCACATGAATTGCAAAAAAATCAAACTGGATATTGGCCCTGAGGGGTTACTGATGTTGGCACTGTAATAATTACTACTAATTATTATTGAATGAGAATAATGGGACATTCCCCATAGCTAGAAAATGGTCAGATGAAAGTAAATAGAAGAAAAGAAGAAATAATTCCATAAAGGTCCTGCCTTCGTTGATGAGACTGGGAGAATAGTAGGATTTACAAAAATTCTGTGATAAGAACATGGACATGGATAATTCTAGTAATGAAGGTAACTCACTCTGCTCGCAGGCAAATAGAAAACCAGTGGTAGGATAAATGTACACCTTCCCCTTCCCGGTGATAATCACAGATTCAAGAAGAATACTATAAAAAATCACATGCATAAAGTGTTTCTTCCCCTGTGCATTTCTCCTAGCAGCTGTCAACCTGAGAGGTAATGTTTGCTGTATTCAATACCCTACAAATTACAACACAGATCGTATACAGACACCAAGAAATGAAAAAGTGGTAACAGATTATTTTAAGTCCCCTAAACATGGGATTGAAATATTCTTGTGAAGGGTTTAACATATTTTGCTTGTTTCCAGAAATGTACCTTTGAAGCTCTGTGCTTGTTTTGTCTTAAGGCAGCTTAAATCGAGGTGATTGACCCATGGGCTGAAGTATAAGGATGGTCATGGTGTGACACTGACTGGTTCTGGTCTCAGAACTGGGTAGGAGAATTAACTTTGTGTAATCAATGTTAGCATTGTGTAATCAATGTTAATGGGCACAAGAGAACCCTGAAATCTTCTGGTTTTGGTCCTATTAACAGGGACATATAGGGAAAAACAGTTGATTTCATATTGAAACTTTTTACAGAAAACTATTGGACTGTCCTACTGAACTGTCTTTCATAGGAGCCAAACTTGAAGTCCTGCTTTTGCAGGCTTCAGTGATCTTTAAACACTGTGGAACAACAGCTCTGGAATGAAGAGGAAGGGAATAAAGTGATTTTACTAAACCCATTAATCAATTGACTGCAGCTCAAATTAATTTTTATGTATACTTCTTCTCACTTGTCAAAACACAAAGCAGATGTTTTAGCAAAAAAGCGTCTATTCAAATTATTATCAAATGATATGAAGGGAAAACATGGGGAATGGAAAGTCTTTCAGTGGGCAGTTTTTCAGGTGAACATTTATTACTGAGAATTATGCACTGACTGTCTCTGCTTTAAAACCAAGCCTTGGCTAATTTAAATTATATATTGAAAAAAAAAGACCGATGCAAATCCTTGAGCATGTTATCTATATTGTTTCTGACTTGTCATTCTTTATCAGGCAATTAAGTGCACCACGACATTTTCTTGACGAAGTAGCTCCATACAGCTGTGTATTTCCCCAGACGAAACACAAAGCAAATTAGATTGCATGCATCCATAAATCTCTGTGGTTGCAGCTGTAGCGGGGGGGGAAGATGGAGAGGAGGGAGTGATGACACGTGGAGATCTATAGAAAAGATCACTATCATCTCCAGCTTAGTTTTGCTGTGTTTTCTTTGTTATCACCTTCAATTTAAAAATGATAAGCATCATGTTGCCTGGTGATAGTCTTTTCTGTTTATGGATTTCAGTACATGGGTGCCTGTGGAAGGTATCTCACAGCTTTAGATAGCAAGCCACCGTGCCTTGATGTGAAACTGATGGGCAAATTGAGACCTCCAGTAATGAAGCAACATGGATAAAATTAAAATTTTGGGGGAAAAAAAAGCCAAACAAACAAAAATATGGAGACACCTTAAGTACATTGTGCTACATCATTAAATCTTAGCCCTTCTCCAGGTAGAACTGAGGCTTATGTATCCAAGCCCAGTTCATTAATTCAAAGCTTATCCAACTCACCTGTGTGTGATAAATGCACACTGGTATTTGCCAATCAACAGACCCATGGTGACCCTGGCAAGTACTAGATTGGATTTTGCCCAGTGCAGATGCAATCACTGTGACCTGTGTTGTTTGCAAACCTCAAAGATAGAAGGAATCAAGGAGATTCCAGGCCTCCCCTGGGTCTATTTTCCTGAAGCAAAACTGATTAGCCATTTCTCTACACTAGCTGGCAAACCATCTCAGTGCTGTGTTTACATAAATCACAATAAGCCTAATTCAGGCAATAAGCCATGTGCAAACAGAAATCATTGCCAGATGCTCCTGCAGACAAGGACACTGAAGAAACCATCTACTAATTCAGTCACCAGCTCCCATGATTCCAGATTTTATGTTGGTAAACTTGGGGTAATGGAGCCCAGGAGATGCGAGTAACAAGATTTAGAGATTTGAAGCCCTTCAGTGCATTACAATAGCATGTCAGAGAGCACTTAGAGCAGTGATGTTTTGTGATCAATTACAAGTGCTTTTCACTTACGCTGCAGGTATCTGAATTTTATCCTATGCAAGATCTCTAGTATATTCTCTTAAATATACTTTTTCTTTAGGGAAGGAGGTGCTTCTTATTTTTTCCATAAGGAAGTCATTCTGTCAATCTCTGGTTGGACATTTGGAAAAATGTCTTCTCAGAAGGAGTGAAACGAGTCATCATCCCTGGAGGAGTTTAGGAAACATGGAGAGGCAGAACTGAGGGACATAGTTGAGTGGGCATGATGGGGGTGGTTTGGGGTTGGACTTGGTGATCTTATGGTCTTAAACTGAGACAGGGAGGTTTAGGTTAGATATTAGGAGGATGTTTTTCACACAGAGGGTGGTGATGCACTAGAACAGGATGCCCACGGAGGTTGTGGATGCCCCATCCCTGGAGGCATTCAAGGCCAGGCTGGATGTGGCTCTGGGCATCCTAGTCTGGTGCTTGGTGACCCTGCACATAGCAGGAAGGTCACTGTGGTCCTTTTCAACCCAGGCCATTCTGTGATTCTATAATCTTGGAGATCTTTTCCAATCTTAATGATTCTGTAAATGGGCATTGTGGTGAGGGGTTGATAGTTAGACTAGATGATCTTGAAGGTCTTTTCCAACCATAACGATTCTAATGCAGTCTGGTCTTAATCACAGATATCCATGAACAGATTATTTGGAGTATGGTTTATCATTGCTTTGGGTCAGGCAAAACCAAATGTGGAGTAACTCGAATGGCTTTGGAGATCTGTGTACCCTTGAACAAAGGTGTTGTTTAAAGAAAAAAAATATATATCTGTGATAACCTTTTTGATAACCCACTCACAGCACCAAAATAACAGATTGAATCTTATTAGTTATCATGGGACCATCTCCAAAGATTACTCTGTCTCCAGCCTCTCAGTTTGATCCTTTTAGGCAAATGTGAAATATCACTTCAGGGCTGAGCCTGAGGGGGGTGAAAAATAATCTAAAAGCCATAGTTTTTCTCATTTCTATTTCTATATCCTGACTTTTTTGAACAGCAGAAGACTCATGGCATTTTCAGTACAACATTTTGGGTCATGCACCTTTGTGATGCAATGCATGTAAGCATATACGACCTTACCACCTCTTGAAATTGCCCTGGCCAATTTCACTCCCACTGGCCAGGCAATATTTAAGAAGAATAAGAAGTCATTAATCCTGCTAATCAGCCTGCATATAGGGGACATGAAAGAACAGCACATACACAGTACTAATGGCAAACAAAGAGCCCACAGCTTAACTAGGGCAGACAATGCACAGGCAGGGAAGTGTCTGGGACAAGGGCACAGTTACAAGAGAACACACACATTAACTCTAGTGTTTAGTCCCTGAGACCTCACTTTCCATAGCCCATCTGCTGTTAAGTATGTAGTTTAGATGAGGAGAAAGAAAAATCCCAGTTTCCCTCAGCAGAGCTAGAGAGGAAAGAATTTGCTTTATGTTAGGTAGAAGCCAGGAGTGACTGTCAAGGTTATTCTCACTTATAGCCTTGGTTAACTCTGTGCTTGTAATTGTAAAGGCACAAAGAAAAACAAAGTTATGCGTCAGTCTCTGCGATTAAATGAACCCATGATGTGTTACATTCATCAGCCTTCATTAAAAACGTTATTAGATGTTAAAATTTGTTCTGTGATGGATGCCACTTGCATTTTATCAACTACAGTCCGAGTAATCAGACTTTAAAACAGTGAGTTTTAATTTAAGTAAGGAAGGAAACTTGTTTCTTGCCTAGTGGGAAGAGAGGAGAGGAGAGGAGAGGAGAGGAGAGGAGAGGAGAGGAGAGGAGAGGAGAGGAGAGGAGAGGAGAGGAGAGGAGAGGAGAGGAGAGGAGAGGAGAGGAGAGGAGAGGAGAGGAGAGGAGAGGAGAGGAGAGGAGAGGAGAGGAGAGGAGAGGAGAGGAGAGGAGAGGAGAGGAGAGGAGAGGAGAGGAGAGGAGAGGAGAGGAGAGGAGAGGAGAGGAGAGGAGAGTCATCATCAGAACAATTTCTGAAATGCAATGAACAAAGGAGAAAAAAAAGAATCTTTGACCAGGTGGGCAATAAACACTCTTCAGAAAGTTTCCTGATGGTTTCTCATTTTCTAGTGAAAAGTTAAGATTCAACAGATATATATATATGTATGTGTATATATATATATAAGCATATATATACAAGTTTTTGCATCAATTTTTAGGCATCACCGAGCCTATTCCATCTCTTATTCACATCTATTTTGCCAGTGCAGATCCACTGATTTCAGCAGCGTACCTTTCTCCAGTTTAAAGTAGTGTCAGGCAGAGAGAAACATGCTCTGAATTATCCTCAGGAATGAATTGATGGCAAGCAGTAAGAGAGAGAAGAGTGGTCCCAGAGGGCAAAGGACTCAATTTCTCAAAATGTAGTTCTAAATAATTAATATCTTGTTTCAGGTCCCTAGTAATGTACCATTGCTGTAGGACACATGCTTTCCGCTGCTATTAACAGTGTTACAAGCCCTGTGCTTGAGTTAATACCAGCTCTCTGAGAACCTAATCTAAATCCCACTCATCTCTTTGGTATGATAGTACTCTCATTACAAGTCAAAAGAAGATATCCTCTTGCTTTGGAAGAAAGACCATAAATTATACTATTTTGCTGTTTATTTTGAAGAGTTCATAACTTACAAGTCAGAAGAATGATACAGACATTACTTGGAGTTAATAGTCTCAGTTGATAGAACACATCAAGGTTCATAAGAGAGTGTCTATTCCATATGATAAGGTTGGGACAGCTTATCTCAGACTCAGCAACCCTTGGGCTTTCTGCATCTTCAAGTCATTAATGCATGCTTTCTAATTGCCTTTCTCACCTATGGAGAGGCTAAATGACAATAGCACTTAGATGTCTCATAAAAGATAGTTAGTATTCAGACCTGTTCTCAAAGGGGTGGTCTAGCATTTGTCCATTCTTCAGTGGTGACCAGGGCACAGAAAGTACTTCTGAGATGATATCATGGAAAGCTCAGAATGGAATTTTTATCATGGTCCTCGTCCAGAAGGCTAGGTATCTATTCAATACCTCAAACAATGAGATACTATTAGTTACAATCCTCCTATAGTGTATAACAGAGCCAGGAAATGCAGTCACTTGTATTGTTGTATTGTCCTTTCCCTCAATCCATCCAGGGAGGTATTGATGCCTTGACTTGGTCCCTTTTCACCTCCTTCTATGATGGCCATACAGGTTTTATGAAGAGTAAAGGAATTCTCTCCAAGAACCAAGAACTCTTTAATCTCTTCCTGAAGATGATTTAATCTTTAATTTTTCATCAACAGTGGCTACTTGCTTCGAGATTTCAATTTTCTCCTTTTTATTAAAAGGAGAAGAATTGCTGAAATTTAACCTATTTCTCACTTTGAGAGATGAGGAGCAGAGCAGATGGTTTCCAGACAATGCAAGGAGGGCAGCTTTGAGGTCTCTCTCACACAGACCTGCCAAGCCTTAGCATCAAGTATCTATTCCCCCATGCCCCAGTTTCCCTCCTTGTAATCACATCCAGGAATTTCTGTGGTGTTCAGGGAGCCTTAACTCATTAATAGCTCTTAGGGACTTGAAGTATCAGTTGCCATAACAGGATTCTAAAAGGCAATATCATTCTCAAGATGTCGATCTGTCTTTTCCAAGTAGTTTCGCCCATCACTGTGATAGCTGTGCATCTCCAAAGATGCTAAAATGCAGCACTCACATTTTCCCTTTCTTCTGTTCCAACCACTCGTTTCTTCATTCCCTTCAGTGCATGTTCTAATGGCTCAAGGAGGAATCTCCAACTGAAGACCCCTGAAGTTTCGTGTGTTAATAAAGCAACATACCACGTACATGCCTCACCCATCACATGCCCAACAGTGAGCTGAAACTGACAGTAATGGGAAATTAGTGCAACAGGATGAAGAAGAAGAATAGGTCATTTATGAACTGTAACACACAAAGCCAAAACAGTACCCCAGCTGAATCGCATCATTTCTGAACTCTTCTTTGACGTGTCTAGACTACAGATAATGGATATGATAACATATCCTGAAACAGTGCTCAGTGCCTGAGGAGGATGTGAGTAGTGATGTTCATAACCCACAGGGTGGGGATTATGATACCATGCCAAGATGTATAATTCAACATTTGACAGTACACCTCCCAGATGGGAAACCTGATTTTAATTCTTCCCTACTCTGAAAATATCTAAAGGTGGCCCAACTGTTGTCTTGTAACTGGAGTTTCATTCCCCCCCAGACAGTACTCTCACTTCTCATTCATTTTACAGAAGAAATGTATGAGACTAATTGGGTTTTATTATTTTAGAGATATGGAGAGATACATTTTAGGAGTGAATGGCAGAATTTGCAAAGGTTGGGGTCATAAGACATGAGGCTATTTCTGTCTGCTCTTCAATTTCTGTTTAAAAGAAGAGACATCAAGAAACTTTTATGCAGGGACCAAAGTTTACCCTTTCTATGACATTTGTTGTTAATGATGTAGAATTAATAGAATCATTAGAATTGATGGCTGTTAGACAAATGAGACTAAATAAATTCAGTCAAGTCCTGACCAGCACCCTCACTTTGACCCCAAGATCTGTTCTGCTAGGAAATAAAAACAAGAGACTAGGAGAGAGCCTGGAGGCTGGACACAGGCTGATAAGGTAATGTAGGTCCCTCTGATGCTGGGCTGTAGCTGTGTCACTTAGGACATCCAAAGGAGACACTAAGCAGCCCCTTTTCACACTGCAGCTTCTTCTCTCAGACTCCTGTCCTGCCTCTTTCTACAGAAACTCTCATGTTCTTGGTGGGCACTATTTTGGAGCAAAATTCAGTTGCGACCTCTTGTTAGTGGATGCTGTGTTCCTGGAGTCACTCAAGGTCAAGCTGGAAGGGGCTCTATGATTCTATGATTTTATCTTCCCTTGTGTTAACGCCAGACAGAGGCTTCTCCATGTTCTTCCCATTTGAATCCATCTTCTTTTACAGGAGAGTACATATGTGCTACCAGTTATCTACTGACAAAGCACAGATGTTTTTTGCCCATTGTTCTCGAATCTTATGTTACGTATACTCAAAATTATGTGATCAGAAAAATATCTGTTAAGTCTACAAGTTAACCGTACTCTTGAAAATCTTCTATAATGATTTCATAGAAATAATAGCATAAGTTCAGATAATTGTTAATGTTATGGGAACTCCTGTGTTCTTCTAAGGGATTATCAAGAGCACCTGAATTGCGGATTTTGATTTCTAAAAAAGGCTAGAGTCCAGCTTATCAAAATGGAGATGATCTTCACTCCCTGTCGCCACCAGGTAGCTTTTTGTCCACATTGCTATAAACCATTGAATCATAGAATAATTAAGGTTGGAAAATGCCATTAAGATCATCAAGTACAAACATCAGCCCACCACCACCATGCCCACCGAGCCATGTCCCTTTGTACTGTGCCAAAATGTATGGTGCCCAATACACTTGGAAAGTGCATTGCACTAGAGGCTTTCCATATATCAGCTTTCCTTGCTCTTTAATTACCTATTTTCAAATGCATTTTTGTCCATTTTGACATTGAAATCAATATATATAGACAAGTTATGAGTTATTTAGTTAATCTGAAACGGCAAGCTTCAGCATAGCCCAGCTGAGGAGTGCTTGAGAAGGGTGTGCAGAGAGGAAACTGTTCACACTCAT
The DNA here is from genome assembly GCF_987193195.1 of Phasianus colchicus. NCBI lineage: Eukaryota > Metazoa > Chordata > Aves > Galliformes > Phasianidae > Phasianus > Phasianus colchicus. Next base: position 93,278,351 of record NC_143438.1, read on the forward strand.
AGAGGTAGAACTGGCATTATTTAGTACCTAACAAGCTTTCTTCAAATGCTAATTACATTAATATGTGCCTTATTCTCAGTACTCTATACTCTGCCTTTCCATCATTGATTTGAAAGGAAGAAAGAAAAAAGAGACATTCATGTTGCACAACAGAGATAAATTAGACTGTATAAAGCTCAAGAAAGAGAGAAGAAAAACAGACAAACAAATCTTGAAGTTACATAGGCAACGTAATTTATTTCCAGTGAATTCTATGGGTAGAATAACAACAACAAGAAGAAACAAAAATTATAAAACAACACAACAAACATATTTCAATTTTACATAATTGAAATTTCTATTGAAAAACAAGCAAACAAAAAAAAAAGAAAAAGAAAAAAAAAAAAGAAAACCTGAAAATGTGAAGGATGATTATCAATGTTAAGAGGGAAAGAAGAGAAATCTATGGAAATTTTTTTCAGTATGAATATTGTATCTGAGGTCATTTTTTACTCAGTAATCCAGCGACGCACCTCTGTCAGCACAGAGAGTAATCTCAAACTCAATCTCAAATAACAGTCTATAACATGACATTTTTTGAGATGGTCCAGGGTGTGAGACACCTATACAAGTCAAGTAGCCTGAAGTTTCCCATACCCTTCCACAGCAGAAGCTGGGGGGCAGTTTGTATATGAGATCATTTGCAACCACACAATTATGTCTTAGATGAAAGTAGAGAGAGAATTAAAAGAATGAAGGATAACGAAGGTAGGATTTAAGGCTCCACCTAACCAGTGCTAATGTACACCTAATGCAAGATGATAAATAGGATCCTTTGACCAACACAAAGCCCTCTCTCTGGATCAGATCTCTTTTGCCTGTAAATACCTTGCAAATTTGAGTTGCTGAGATGGATATATCTTAGAGGTACAAATTCAGAGCTTGACTCTCTTGCCCACACTTGGACATCATGTGATGACTAAGGATATCCTCAGAGTAGATAGCAGCTTGTGCTACTTGACTGACAATACTATAGAACATGTGCAAAGTTTACAGATGCCCATGTGCAGGTGACTGCATAGAGCCTATACATTTAAACATATCAGTTACTCCCTAGATTGCTAGCTTTGACTGCCTGCCTTTCCTTCAGACAGATGCAAGTAGAGCAGAATCCTACTTATCGCAGCCTTGCTCCTGCCCTAATTTTCACATCTACATCCTTATGTAATAATAACCTTTTCAGAGTAGTTTTGACTACGTGAAATATTCTACAGACCCACTGCTACAGTTTCATTATGTGAACAGTTGCCTTCACGTTGCATCATCCTAACTGCTGCATTTTTAATGTGAAAAAATGCATTGCTTCGATGTGCTCACTTGTGAAATAAGTAATGGAGGCATCTACGTATGGAAAATTTTATATTCTCCTAGCTGGTGGCATTAAAAATATAATCAGGGGAGTTTGTCTGAGCACATGCTGTGTGAAGTGAGAACATTTCACTGTTATCAGACAGGTTGCTAAATGACCTTTAAGTTATTTTTCTTCTCTTTTCCCCAGCAAGGCATATTTAACTTTGCATAGTCTCCTGAATAAAAATCTCTCTCTAATAATTACATTTTCCGGCTCCTGTGCATTTGTCCCTAGATGACTTATAAATAAAGCCTACTAACTGCAGGAAGGTTGGTTAGTTACATTCATTTTAAATCACAGCCTTGGAGAAACATAGGTTACTCATCAGAGGTGAAAAAATGGTCTAAGGGAATTGGCTTTCTAGAGGAACAGAGAACACAGACTGACTCTTTTCACAGGACTATTATTCTCCAATACTCCTAGGCTCCAGCTCTAGCTTTTGCTGTTCCCATAAACCTAACCTTTCCCTTGTTTATGACACTGACCTCCAATTCAACATGGGGTTCCTCTAGTTACTGTGGCATGAGCTGTAGTGATTCAGTGACCTTTTATTGCCCCCTTTTCCAAAGATAAACCTGCTTCTGTAAGGCATATAAAATGGGTCTCAGAAGGTCTTAAAATTGGTATGAGAAAGAAACTCTCAGTTTTTCTCAGCTCCATCCCTCAGTATGCCCATACCAGCTTCATGATATCAACGAAACATTTAAACTTACCTTCTGCAATCACCGTTGCTTTTAATTGTCCTTTTCTCATAACCTACTCATCTCGTCTATTTTGTAAGCAGGAAAGTATAATTTAAAGATTTATAAGACCAACGAATATTTTAGAAGACAGAAGTCTGGATCTCCTATTGGTATGAGCTTGCTCTGTAACAGACTTCATCCTTTCCTGAGCCATGGACAACACTGCAGTGATGAATCACCAGAAGACCATGTTGGGTTCTGTGAGTGGAGGTTTGTTATCATAATCACAAAGACCTAGAAAAGGTCAGATGAATCACAGAATGCTTGAGTCGGAAGGGGCCTCAAAGATCATCTAGTTCTTTTATCTTGATAGTTGAAGGAAGCTCAGTAACCTAAACAGAGTGAAGGGAGCACTCTGAACTGGCTACTATTAAGGCTAGCCAAGGAGAACAAGAAGACTGTTGTCCCAGGTGGAAAGCCATCATCTTGTAGGTTGATTGCTGGAATGTCTGAAGCTCACTAAGGAATGCTTAGGAAAAGGATCAAAATCAGGAAAAGAGGTGGATAAACACAGCTGGAGAGAAGCAATCATGGGAACACAGAGGGAAAAGGAGATACAAGGGTTGATCTACTGTAGACTGGCCACTAGGCAGTATGGGTCAGTCTGGTCAAGTCCTGTGCATGATCACTGCAGACTATAATATATTCTATAATTCCTTTTTCTAATTATCTTCCAGACAAACACATTCTCTACTCTGGAGGAGCATATGTGAACAGTAGTGAACTGCAAGTTTTAATAGCTGGTGAGTAGGAGGAAAGATTTGAGTACCAGCAACTGGAACAGAGCCTTGAACCACCAGGACTCAAATATCCAGGTGACAGCAACTGAGCAGACCTAGGGATTTGAGAGCCTGCTACTGGATAGGATATCTAAGATCAGTTTTTGGAAAAAATGGTGTTGTTTGTGCCTATTCCTATAGCAACTTTAATTCTTATCAGCTGGAGATGAAGAACAAGAAGCCATTTGTTCTGTTCATGTTTCTGGGAGCGCTGTGTGTTTAGATGGATGGTGGAAGCGCATTATTTTCTGTATTTGTCTGTGTGACTGGCCATGCACACAAATATATTCATAGAAATGCCTATCTGTATATAGATATGTAAAATACACTAGGATGGGAACACCCATGGATGTAGAAGTTTCTAACAGACCATAAACTAATTTCAGAGATAATAAAAGTGCTTCTTAGCAGTCTGGAAGGGGGGAGGAGGTGGAAATCAAATAAATTAGAAGAATTAAAATAAAACAATTGTGATATAATGAGAAAATGATTGTGCAGTAGTAAATCATCAGCAAAGTGTCTTCCGACTTTATCTTTTTGTATGCAGTGCTGATTGCATTTTTAATTGCTTATCTCATGATTTGAAGGGCATAGATGGCTGCTCTATGAGTGAGGATGGTATCCTTCTTTCTTGCTTCCAGGTGGGAGGCAGTGTCACAATTTTTCCTGTTCCCACCATTGTTAAAATTTATTCCTGATCCTTTTCTTCTTCCACATTTCCTTTGTGTCAATACTAGCTGTCCAGCAAATCAGCAGCCTTCAACACATGGCCTACTTTCCTCACCTGGAGATTCTTCAGGTTGTGGTAAAAAAAAAAAAAAAAAAAGCTAGATGAATAAAATTTGTTTTCCAGTGGGTTTTAAAGTTCTTTAAAAACTGTATTAAAAAATAATTATCATAAAAATAAAAAAGTCTTCTCTCAGCCTAAATTTTGCTTAATTTTTCCAAGGTTTCTCCTCATAAAAGAGGTCTCCTTTATGATTTTGCTCAACTCACTGAACTATTGAGCTTTTCTTGTTGAGCATGCAATAAGCCGGGTGAGATCTTATCAGTACAAAAGCAGGAATGTCTCCTTATTTATTCTTTTCAAACCCTATTTAGGACTGTGCTCAGAACTCATTTCTTCTGTCAGTTCCAATGGATGAGACCTGATATTAAAGGAGAAGTTATTTTTATTATTTTCCCAAATGCATCACTTTGCTCTCAGTGCTGTTACCTTTCATCTCATGTTGATGGCTGTATTTTTGCAAGGTGCGTTGGATCTTCCAATGGATTATTTTCATCCTCATCTGAGCTGATGTTTCCCATCTTTGGCAGACACTGCCTGAATTACCAGCATTTACCTTAATCCTTTTTGTTACTTACCAAAAGAAAAACGAGAAGAGAAAGAAGAAAATGAAAAGAAAAAGGAAAAGAGAAAAAGAAAGATAGTGCCTAATGAGGCATTTTATAGCTGTCCTCTCTTGCTAAATTATCAGGATTTCAGAGCAAAGACCATCTTTCCCCAGGTGAATATTCAGTGCCTAACACATTGCAGCTTTGATTAAATTGATGCCTTTTGGTGATGCTCTCATACCAGTTTAGCTACATCAGAATGAACAACAGGAAATATTTCTGTGTCAAGAAGAGTTTTCAAGGGACATTTGGAGCAAACAGGAGATTACCAATTTATTTCCCACATGAAAAGTACAGACACTGCTCTGAGGTCAACAGAAAAGTTGAAAAGACTCCAATTTAACCAGTGCTGTCACTGGCATCGTAGTTTTCTTTGTACAGCACCAAGTTTGTCCTTTTGAAATGTATTGCTAAGAGTACTGTGGTAACATACCTGTACAGCATGTATTCTTGGTAAGTGCATAACATGAGAAGGCTCAGCTTGTGTCTTGGGGACTGCCATGGACACCAACTCAAAGGAGAGAGATTCTCTCTTCATTTTCCAGAGAATACATTACCTAAAAACAGGTTGGTAAAGACTATGCAAGACCTGTGAAATTGGCTTGGATGCTCCTAAGTGCTGTACTTGCCCTCAAGAATGTTCAAAACCCGCCTTCCTCAAATGCTCACACTGAGCAATTAACAGAGCTAGAAATAACTCTCTTTTCTATGTTTAGCCTTGGAGTTCCTACTCTGATATGGGGAAACAGGCAGACAGATTTTCTTTGTGCTTTAACCCAGCAAAGACACTCTGTGCAGCTACTAGGTAGTTATGTGAAGTATTAAGCCCATTTTGTAGATGGTAAATCGAGGTATGTAGAAATTAAGGATATTTGCAAGATACTTAACTGGATTTAGAGTTTGGACCATTTAGGAACTTAAGTTCCTAAATACGAGATGTACACAAAGAAGTTGCAGAGTTCTTCTCCAAGAGTTAGTAGTTCAGGGTTCCAGAGTACCTCAGGATATATAGATATCCCATTTTGAAATCTGGACCTCATGTTTCTAACTTGCAGAGCCACTGCTACAGATTTTAGCTGTAGCCATGATGCTCCACAGGGAGCTTCTCTGGAGAGTGCTGTTTATGTAGTCTGGAAATTGTGTGTGGCACAACAGATTCATATTTCTTCATGGACAGCACCAACACTGCAATTTTGATGTGTGTAGGACAAACTTTTCAAGAGCAAAGTGTGTAGTTCAGATGGCCTTGAGCTGAAGCTTTCATCTTAAAATGAGTTGAGAGATGAAGATGATGATGCTCACAGGAAATATCTCCATCTGGGTGAATCCCTGTTAAAGTTAAAACATTTTGGTAAGCAGCTCACATTGCTTAACAGAGATACTTATACTGATCAGATAAGTCACACTGAGCTCCACGGCCCCTTTTGACAGAATGTCTACCTGGATGTCTAGACTCTGCTATGATCCCTGGCAACCTTATCTAGGTGCCCTTACTTGAGAAGTGAGGTTGAACCAGATGAACCTCCAGTGGTCCCTTCCTATCTCATTCATATATTATGACAATTTCTTTTCTCTTTGGCTGAATACAACTGAATATAGAAAGAATATCCCCAAAACCACCATGTATGCCAACTGATCTAAGGAATCCCAGTGGGACATCTTGGTGCCAAATGTAAAGCAATGAAGAAGGTCAAGAATAGCACAAAGAAGATCTATCTGACATGCTCTATTACATCCTGAGAATCTCCTTCCTCTTCACTTTCTCCTCTTGACTCTCCTCTGCTGCTGCCCACAGCCACCCTCTGCCCTCTGTAGAATCATAGAATTACAGAATCATTTGAGTTGGAATGGACCATTGAAGGTTATCTAGTTCAATTTCCCTGCAAAGAACAGGGACATTCACACCTAAACCAGGGTGCTCAGACCACCATTCAGTCCAACCTTAAATGTCTACCAGAACAGGGCTTCCTGCATCTCTGCATCAGCTCCCATTTTTGCTGTTGCATTGGTACTGCTCCCCACCACTCTCCCCTCTCTGCATAGCTTACAGAGACAAGCTATTTTACAGCGCAGTGCCTGCTTGAAGATATTTTGCCACCAGCATTGAAGGAGAGCTGATTTGTAAGACACGGACACCCCCTCCTGGCTACTAAGCTGAAAAGAAGAATCCCAGACATCAATAATCATGAGCTCTTTTGAAAAAAAAATCAGCCATGCATGCAATGATTGCAGCGAAGTAGCTCTCATGAATACATCAGGAGAACATCCTGAGCATTCACGAGAGGTGCTGGCACAAAAGAAATTGCTTAATGCAGCAAGAAAGTCATTCAGTCATAAAGGCAGTTTATACTTTGTGTATTTCATTTTTATTTATTCTTTTTATCACTGCTGAAGAAGAGAAAGAGAGGGAGATAGAGCACACAATAATAATTGCATATAAAAAAAAAAAGTGTAGTAGATTAGAGCACGTTGAGCCATCAGCCATGATGACAAAAGACAAGATGACAGTAACGTGGCGACAAGGAAATCTCTGTTGAACATTTTCATCTAATAGGAAAATGCCACCCTGCTAATGAGACATCCAAAGTGAAACTAACACTCAGAATTAAAATCTATAAGCCAGAGCAAAACAGACTAGACTGTGCTTTCAGGTGTGGGCCTGGAAAGAATCATTATCTTCACTGAATAAATGTGGAGAAAAGAAACATTTTAGATTTGTTATTACCGTATGGTATCCTTGTGTCAGGGTCCAACAAACCTATGTAAGGAGTGATCTTTGATTCAATCATATAGCATGCTAAAAGTAAAGAATGGTCACATCAGGGTCATGCATGGATCCAAATAATCCAATATCTTCTCCTCACTGGACTATTCTGCCAGCTTTTGAGCACGTATCTTATCCTCAAAATTCAGAGTCCTACCTCAGTTTTCTTCCATGGGTTTGCCCCACTGCTTTTTGGACTCCTGCAAACATCTACATCAGCCTCTGCAGCAGAGACCTCCACAGCCTAATAAGGCTTTGTGAAGATCCAAACTATTTCCTTTCTTCTGTATTTACCACCTTCAAACGTTCCATTTTTGTAATTCTCTGTGGACAGTTTCTCCACATCTGTTTTCTCTAAATTACTAAACAGCTAGATAAACTTCTGTCATACACTTTCCAGGCTGAAGATTGCTGAGCCAAAGACCCCATTAGCATGGGGTGTATTGAAAATAATCCTTTATCCATTATCTCTGTCGACAAGATGTTTACTTTTTTCTCTCCTTATGAACTGTAATGATATGTGCTGGAGACAGCTGTCTGCACTAATCAAAATGATGGTGGGAGGCAAAAGAAAAATTGCAGATATGAAAAATTTCATATTCATGCCTATCCTCTTCCGTTTAAACCAGCAAGTACAACACATGCCAGTCTGGTTTTTCTACTGTAGGAGCAGGAAGAAGGAACAAGTATACCCACTCATCTGAGTGAACAGGCTGAAACCAGCACTGGCATACATTTCTCATAGAAGAGTTTAGGTGGCCTGAAATGAGACCTAGCTTTCCACCAAAGTTTCCACTGTAGTTTCTTGGCATAATAACTGTAATAAGCTGGGTTCCTGGTTCAGTTAATTATTTGTCTATTGTCTTCAGCACACAAAACATAGAATAGAATCATAGAACTATTAAGGTTGGAAAAGACCACTATAATCATCTAGTTCAAACTGCCATCATCATTATTACCAAACCACTGAACTTCCCCCTTGGCAACACAAAGCAGTGCCTTGTTGCTGGTTCTAAAAACACTGTTTGGACTCTGGAGAGTTGTTCTCTGCATTCACCTTTCATACGTTCTCCCCAGCCCGAGAGACGCTGTGTTTAGTGATGACAGGAGCTCAGGAGTGGCAGGGGAACTTGGGAAATTTGTATTTTCAGTCTGACTATGGTCTTGCATGATATGAGGCACTGGATCAATTTCAATAGCTTCTTCGTCTCTAATGGAAAGTAAATAAATAATCAAATAAGACAGCAGTAGATGTTATCTTCTTTCTTGCCTTGCTTTGTATCTGTAAACTTGTTCAGTTAAATGGAGGGTTCACAAGTTACCTGGAAGCTGCCTATATACACCATTGTCTGCTAGTTCCCATCTTGATCTCCTTCCAAAAGCTGTTTACAGCCTTGATGTTAAGCCTTTTAGATCAACTTCAGAACATTAATCAGTTCAGCACTGTCTCCTGCTTGCCTTAGACCAAACCTGGCTGATTAATTGCTTCTCCATTTCACCAAATTTTTTGGTGATGTCCCTCACTCAGCTGTACAGAAACCTTTGTCAGACCTTACTAAGTGGATGTTAGCTCAGATGAGTCTGATCTCTGACCTCTTCTGATCGCTAAGCTCATATATCAACCTCATGACATGGGGTTTGATCAGCCTAACTCCATCCTGAAAAGAATGAAAGCTCTGAAGAGAAAATTTTTTTCCTAGAAATTGCAAGGCAATTCCAACCAGTGTCAAAAGCAAGGTATTTTGTGCCCTTTAAAAGGCCACATTTGTCTATGCTGCTGTCAAGATGCTCAACCAGTGGTCAGCAGCCCAGCTTGCTACAGGACCATGCTATCATTACAGCACCATGGTGATGCCATTTTGCTCAAAAAGCATTTGCTCAGCTCGAGCTGAAGTACAGCCTGCCCCAACCTCCAGACGCATTGGAGTCTCCCACACGCCTGCTGTAAGTCTGTCACTTTTCTCAGTTACTATTACCTAACAAACACAGTTCTGGGGTACAGCATCTCTCCCCGTCTGGCAGTGATCTTCTGTTTTCACAGTAACATTTTGACACTCTTTTCTAATGCTGATTCCCATTATGATAATGATGAGAATTACCTTGGTGTATGCAATTCCTCCCATCTACCAGGCTTATTCAGACTTTATATAGCAAGGTTCTTCACAGACATACCTGTGGCGGATCCCAGCAGTCATTTCACAGAACCTTACACCACCCAAAACAAGTAAAAGACAAGAAGTGATGACCACTGTCAAGGAGAATTTAAGATACTGGAGTTCTAATGAAATATTCACACCAGGAAGCATGTATTTTTTGAAATAAGATCAACCCACCCCTGCACAACAGCTGGCCCCTAAGAAATGACAGATGTGTCTTTGTTTGGGATCTATAAATCAAAAACTTGAAGAGCCATTTAAAGATCTGGCAGGGTATCATTGCTATAGACACTGCTCATAGACAAAAACAATGTCAGGCAAGCAGTCAAGTGGAGGCACTGCTGTATGACTCAAAGCAAAATCACTTATAACCTCACAGACCACGATATGCCATTAGGGAAGTCCAATATAACACACAGGTTGAAAAGACATGTATACAAGTTCCTTATGCTGCTGGGGCAATGGAGAGTTTCACAAAGGGTGGTCAGTAGATCTTTTCTAGGCAGTGACATTGTAGAGTGTGGCATCATGGCTTTTTCGTTGCCTCAAAGACTGTGTTGTCCCACTCACATGCGTGTGTTGCTCCTGTAAATCACTGAGTTGGATGTTCAGGAATGTCTTCAGGAAAAGGCATCAGTTCTCCTCCTCCGACTGTTTCAATTTGGAGTCTGCAAACTTCAAGGGACCCCAATCAGTGTCAGTGCTAGTCAGGCTGTAAATACATCTCCTAGGCAGACCAGAGGTGAACTAAAAGCCCTTTTAACACTGTCAGACCCAATCACTTCCTACCTTGACTGCTCTGCTCTACTAACTCTCTTTGGGAACTTTGGTTTTCTCAAGCGAAACATTGGGATTTGCTTTGAGTGGTGAATGACTTATAGACATTTAACAGTATGTGTACGTTGTGGGTCATAAAACACAGTGAACAAAGTAGTAAGTAGCCTGCTCACAGGCTAATGTGTTTCTAAATAGGCTAACCAGCTGAACAGTTGGAGCAATCCATCAGCGCTAACTTTTGCATTGCTTTCGATTACAATATCACTATATTCACAGGCAGGGTGGAAAATACATTTACATATTAATCCCAATGCTGCTTTTCTCAAGGTTACTGGACAAAATGGAACACTGAAGAAATTCAATCAGTCCGAGAGCTGTTGCATGGCCTACCTTATTATTTTTGTTCAATACAAAAGCTGTCTTGAACCTGACAGCTCTATAAGAGGTAGATAAAATTCAGAGTATAGGAATTTTAATGTTTCCTTTTTTTTTTTTCCCTAGTAAACTGATTGCAAAATGACACGCATCTTCTTCTCCTCCCTTCCTTCTGTCTCCAATATATTTTACATTCACAGTAGCAACACCTCATTGACTTTTGGAGTAGAGGATTCAGTGTACCCAGCTACTCTGGCCACCTCCTTCATCGTGAACAGATTTCCACTGGCAGCTTCCTGTAAAAAAGAAACACAATGCAGAATCATAGAATCATTAAGATTGGAGAAGACCACTAAGACCACCTAGTCCAACCAGCAGCCCATCTCCACCATGCCCACTAAACCACGTCCCTAAGTGGCATATCTACAGATTTTCTGAACACCTCCAGAGGTAATGACTTCAACCCTGCCTGGGCAGCCTCTTCCAATGCATTCCAGAAGTCACATTTTTTCTCACTCCCATTACCTACCTTGGATATTTAATGACTGGATTCCCCTGAGGAAACTGGAACTGAGCACTGAGGTCCTCAGTCTTATTCCCAGTCTTGATAAGGTTAGCAATCATCACAGTCACGGGTGTCCAACTTTTTGGTTTGTCTGAGCCACACTGAGTGACGAGGAATTTCCTTGGGTCGCATATAGGTTGCTCCAAAAGTAATGCCTCCTATTTATTTCCACGGAAAATACAACAGATACAATGAGCACAGTAACTCTGCTTGACAGAGAAAATTCTTAGAGACAGTATATATATATATATTTGTGTGTTGTGTGTGCATATATATATATTTCAACGTAATCACCAGCATTAGCTCTGCATTTTCACCAGCAATGAACAAGATCCTGCATCCATGCTCATCAAAACCTGAACCAGCAAAGGTAACCCACTGTTGCAGTCACCACTGCACACCATCCACTGCCTCACTGTGCACACATCCGCTGTTTGTTCTCCATAAACATTCAGCAAGCATCAGTGAATGATAACGGCTGCCATTTTTTTTTTTCCATGTGGAGTAATACAGTGACACACCTTTGCTTCATTTGTGCAGCTGTGTCAGATATCATTTTGTCAGGCTGCCCCTCTGCTGCCACCTGTCGCATGGCAACAATATCTAATGGAATATTGGCTGGAAGGTTCAACCTCTACTGTCACACCACCAGCATCTGCTTCTGACATTGTGGACCAAAGTAATAAAAAAGAGGCATTACTTTTGGAGCATCCCTCATAAAATATATGAAGTGCAGCTAATGCTTATAAATAACAAAACTTATTTTAATTTTCAATATTTATATCAAAACATAAGAAGAGAGAGCAACAAAAACATAAAGCTAGTGGGATATGTGGCAATATTTTTTGTGAAAACAATGCATCCGTCTGGTTCAATGGCAATGGCTGCAATTCCTAGTGAGTTCTTAAGGTGTTCAGCAGAGAGTTTGTATGAAATTTTGCTCTTTCTATAACTGATCCTTCAAAATAGTCGTTTACGAGTGTGTGCATACTGCAGAAAGCCATGATATGAATAAGGTATGTCTGCGAAGCGAGGGATATTTTTCTCATATAAAAGTCTGGTAAAGAAACATAATCAGATTTTTGAGTTGAAAGCTGATTTCAACTCCATACATTCCTTTTGAAAAATGGTATTTTTGACTGAAAATAGAGTTGCAAATATACAAAAATATCTAAAAAAATAAAATAAAATGATGTTTTCAGCTAATCTCTGGCTGTGTCAGGCATTCTAACCATCTTCAGCAGATTCGAGGAAAAGCAGAAATCTGCTTCAGCTTTTAATGCCCCATTAGCTCCTGTGGGTTTCTAGGGATGAAAAATTCTGGCCACCAAAACAGCTCAGAGCAATGAGTAAGGCAGGAAGTCCTGGCATGAGACACAGAACTAAAACACATGGTTCGTATCCTTAAGGAGTTAATACCATAAGCAGGAACACTGTAACCTTAAACAAGTCTTCTCAAGACCTACCCTACAACTGTCATCCCGTAGGAGAATTTCAATTCAACTGGAGCCTGATTTTCTCTCAGTGACATTCCTATTGAATGCAGGATGGGCTCAGAGATCTTTCCAGCAAGTTCTTTGATCTAGAGACTGGGTTCACAGTGAATGCACAAGTACCAGCAAGGTGTTTCCAGCTGTCATTATCTTCAGCAAGGATGCTGCTGCCCTGCTACTGTTGGCTGATGATTTATTAAGAGCTATTTATGCCTGAGCCAATATTTCCTTCTGTTATCCTATCTATTTGCAGTGTCCTCTGCAGCTCAACTACATTGCTTTGATTTATGATTCACACTATTTTATTTTCTTCAGACTTCTGCTATATTTATTTATGTTGCCCTCCAGAGCCGATTTGCAAATGTATCAATCCCAGTGACTTCTTACAGGCCCCCTCCCTGCCTGCACATAATATCATCTCTTGCTTTTGAATAAGTCATTGCTTTTGTAGGGAGTAATAATTCTTTGTAAGACTTTTTTAATATAACACTCAGCATTGGGGTCATTAGTAAACATCTCTCACCTATTAATAGGAATGATTTGAATTTCTGTAGTGTTTCAGGCTAATAGGCAAAGGTCTGATTAAGACATTCATTAAAAAAATAAGCTGTTGTAATTAATTTTCTTTAATGGGGGGATGGGAATACATCGCTGCATCATTTTATTAGGCTAAAATAAATTTACAGACTTTGAAAAAAGTCCTGTTTCCATTGTTTCACAGAAGGAAATGCTCTTCAATATGCAAAAACCACTGCTATCTGAGCTGGAAAGAAATTTTAGGAGGCTGAGAACAGAAAGGCAGTGAAGAATCATTCCCTGCAGCCATTTTCCTGTATATATCTGGATTATTTTAAATATTCCAAACAACAGTAGCTCTTTCACTCCCTTTCCTCAGCTTTGTGGGAATTTCCACTCTGACTCCACTTCTTTTGATGTTATTTAATAGCTGTTCACTGTTTTATCACTCTTTACAAAGTCTTTGGCACTAAAGGGTATATCTGAAGGGTATCTGTGGGTTTTGACCACAGGGCTCTCCATTATGGGATATTTATTCTAGCAGGTAATAACTACAACTTTTTAACTCAAATGAGAGATCAGATGACAGATGATGATGACAGGGAAACGCCTCTATGGTCTTTGCCAGGATCATCAAGGATGTTGAAGGAGCCTCTTGTTTCTCATGGGGCATTGCCATGGTTGGTCTGATGGCAACCTTTGACACCACACTCCAGGGAAGAAAACAACAGGGTTTATCTTCTGCTGGCTACTGGTGCCGTTTGGTTTGTATTTGGCTCTTCTTGGAGTCTTGGAGTCTAACTCAGAAACTCTGCTATACCAGAACTACACTGAGGGGAATTTATGCCAGTACCACACCTGAAGCTGGCCATCCCTTCCGGCAGTATGATTGCACCAATTTCATTACTTCCTTGGACCATCAGTTTCCACTGATTCCCTATGTTTTTCCAATTTCCTGGGGCACTGTGATAAACTTCCTGATGCCTTACTGTAGTATTTTTTAAGGCTTGCACTGACTTTGCCTATTAAGAAACTCAGCCACACTCCAAGTCTCAGGCTATCTTCTAGTAAATCCTCATTCATTCTGCTCACCTCTAGCACATGACAAATGATTGTGCCATCCTTCCACTCCCAGGTCCTAATCTACGTGACAAAAAGTTTCTAATCTCACCCCATTGTTCATCTCTTACTCCCCTTAATCTCAATCAGCTCAGTATGTCAGCAGCAATTGCTTGAAATCACTTATCACACAGGCAAGCCTGCCCTGAAATTTATTTAGAATTAATCAGAGACAATTTGAGGTGTTTATTAAAGCAGCAACAGTCTCAGCTTGACCTTGTAACAAGATTTCTTTCTCTAAGAAACTTCTTCTTTTTTTTTTTTTTTTCCTGACACGGTGTTGAAAAACTTTCATTAGGGAACTAACGAAGGCGAAACCAGCTGCTGGGTTTCAATGAACTGCCATCGATAAATTCTGATTAACAGATTCTTGGCTTCTGCTCTCTCTTTCTCCGAGAAGAAAACATCTGCTTTGCAAGAATCATCTGCCCAGATCCTCTCCAAGCTGAGACAGTCTCGTGTCAGGTTCATTCTCCCAAGCCCTTGGAGAGACACGCAAGAAGAAAGGTAGAAGGCAAGAAAGATAGAAAGATAGAAAGGCAAAAGTAAGAAAAGGAGCTTGGTGTTCTCTTTCTCCTAGGTCATTTTCAACAGTTATTAAGACATGACTGATTCTCTGGTACTGAAAAAGTATTAATTAAGCTGAGATGATTTTTACCGAGAGAAGCCCACAATATTCCTGGGAGCAGAAACCCAGAAGATGGTATTTCCATCTTCAGTTGAATGTTTGTCCACAAAATGAATAAAGTAAAATAAAATAAAATAAAATAAAATATAACATATTTTTAAAGGCAGTTTCATATATAGGGTACATCTGACTGCAGAGAAAGCGTTGCACCCAACTTTCAACAAAGACTGCATCCAGTAAGTAGATCCATCTGCAGAAGGTGGACCCCTCAACTCAGAAGTCACAGTGAATGCCAAAGCACTTTAGTTTACTGTCAATGCCTATTTTTCCACCTTTCTTACCGAGGCTTGCACCATTCGTAGCTGTCACAGTTTTTGTTTGACCCCAAGTATTAACTCTGATCCAGTAATTTGTGGACCTGGTCTATTTGCATAAGACAGATGGTATGTTGCATTCCAAAGAAGCACAAATTGAAAATCAAGTCTGTTGACTGCTGAGAACAACTGTTCTTTTTGAAACCTCAGCATCTGTAAAGACCTGTCTTCCTGGGAGCACAGAAAGGCTTTCTGAGCTGCCAAGCCACTTGGCAGCTCCCTGTCAGCCAGAGACGATTAAGCATCACTTGTTAACAGCTCTCCCCAGTTACAAGAAACTCACTGCAAGGCACAGATGAGCTGGTTCTCTCAATGAAATAGCAGCTTGGTCAGAGCCACTGACCTCATGCTTCCAAAAGCATTTCTCCTTTAATCAGGCTTGTCAAAGGAGATTGTCTCTTCCAGAAAGATAGGAGTTCGGCCATTGCCATCCACAGTTCCCTCATTCCCCATCTCTCCACCTCTTCCATCCAAGGGTTCATCTCTTCTTATATTCAAATTTATGTTCATCAGTCAAGAGGATAAGATGGATGCAAGCTCCTGATTACACTATAGGCAGAAAAAAATTAAGCCCCGCTAAATCACTACCCTAAAGGATGATACATCAAATCCTACAGAAATCTTTTGCCCTGCTAGCATAGATTGGTCCAAACTCAGGATTTTCCAAACTCAAGGTTTTCTCCAGAGACATCAGACCCTTAGTTTAGCTCAGGCCTCTAATATAAAATGCAATTAGGATAGAGATGGGAGCCATCCGACTTAATCCCAATGTCCATATAGCATCATTTGTGGAGATCAAAGAACATGTTCCCTTATTTAAGTAATCTGTCCTCAAGATACTCTATTCTCCAAGTTCCCAAGTACTTTCAAGGTAAATGAAAGATTATTTTGGGCAAGCAATTAATTAGCTAGGGAAAAACTATTTCCTAGCTCTCTCTTTGTGCATTTTTAGTCTTTGCATTCATCTCTTTACTTTAACTGGCTTAAAAATTTGAATAATAATGCTGTGTTTCAGAAGCAAAAAAGCCACATGCTGAAGGAATATGATAAAAAGGAAGAAAATAAATTAATAATGAACAATTCAAAGCTTAACCTTCTTTGAACAAAGAAGCCATGGATGGTTACATAGAACTCAGTAATACACTACTAAAAACCGTAAGTATGGTCAGCTGTGTCTTCATAAGACATGTAACAAACATCTTAATTAAGGAAGTCAGAATATGATGAGGATGACCCTAAAAGCACGTTTCATGCTACAGCAACTGTAAAATGAGCACAGGGACATCTGAACAAGTGGAAACATCACGTTAACCATCAACTGATGTATTGAGAAGAATCTTTGAGAAGTCCCAGAGATGCTCTGTCGCATTACATCTGCTCATTGAGAATTGATCATGCAATTGAGAATTATAAATTAACCCACTAACAGCTTTTATTTACACACCAATATTCTGGAGGACTGTGCAAATTAGAAGTTTATGTGTGTGGGGGGAGGGGGGGTGGTTATCGCAGTCGGAATTATACTTCAACAATCTCATTTGAATAAGTCAGAGATTGTAATGACTTACTCAACTAAGCATACCCATGCAGTTAATTACTTTTTTCCAAATGAAATGCCAAAATTATTTCCCAGCTGAGAAAGGCAATCGCTCACCCAAGACAGCGCAGGATGCTGTTGGTTTTAAAACAATTAATATGAAATTAATTTTAACAGACCACTGAACCATATTTAGTGAGAATTGTGAAGCATATTGTGACCAAATACAGCAGCTCAAATGGCAAATCAACTTCTCTTTCATCCTTCATCAGGAAATTCTGAGATGGAGAAATACAGGGCCATGGTTTTTGGGAGACAGAACTCGTGGAGTGGTGAGAGGGGTAAAGATTGTTCCACAGAGGGAAGAAGTTATCTTCTAATAACACATTATTAGGACAGCAGAATCTTTGTACTGCTACCACATAGTCCAGCTTCATATTCCCACATCTGTATTCTCACCACACAAGAAGGAATGGGAAAATTTCCAATGCTTGGAGGAGATAGAAAATACTATGTCCTTGCCAAACAGTCAAAATAAAAATGTATCAGAAGCAAAAGCATGACATGATCATACATCTTTGAGACCCTTATGGCTAATTCAAAACATATGGCCACCTTTATTTACTCATTCAGATTTACCTGTTTGGCCTGAATTGGGCTGTCTGGTGGGTATGCAGGAAGGGGCTGTCCATATCTGTGATCTGGGCAAAGGACCAAGTAAGAAAAAGCAGACTATAATATTTCATTCATGTCGCTTGGCATGGCCATTGTTTCATTCATACCGTGTGCTAAAAGGTTAGCTTTTGCCCTGAACATACTCCTAGACTATGGTGAGAGTGAGTTTGTACCACAAAGCAAGTTTTCTACAGTCAATCCAATTCCAGAAGGCTTTAAAAAAAATGTCTGGTCTGGAGAAGATGAACAGAACACAGCAACCCACACCAATGCAACATCACAGATGCTTAAATTCAGGCCAGGCTTCAAGCTTTAAAAGAGGAGATAGTGAGTCTATTCTGATCAATAAGAATAATGAAACACAGGTTGTCCAGAGAAGCGATGGATGCTCCATCCCTGGAGATTTTCAAGATCAAGCTGGATGGGGCTCTGAGCAACCTGATCTAGCTGTAGGTTTCCCTATTCATTACAGGGGAGTTGGACTAGATGGCCTTCAGACTCCTTCCAACTCAAATGATTCAATGATCATTTGTTAGCATGGATTTATTTTCCTGAATATTTCTGTATGGACAAGGGGATGAAACCTCAACTATACATAGGGAGATGGAGAACAGAGAATTACTGTGATCTGTTGTACCACTTTGGTTTTAATGCATGTGTTATTAGTTTAATTTACTTCCATGACAATAACAGATTAAATTTTGGACATTTTGTCATGCAATTCTTTAAATGCACATGCATTCTGCTATGTGTACTTCCAGAAACTTCTGTCTTCCAAAACTGTGTCTCTTGATTTTTGTTGCAAAACATAAGAAGATTCTTGTGACATCAGCCTATGTATCCCAGATCCGTAAGAGCCATAAACGTAGGAGGACTCCAGTGGAACTGCAATGAGCTTTTGCCAGCATAGCTGCAGTAATGGCCAACCTACAAGGCTGTAAAATATGGCAATGGTTGTATAAATTGTTTTGAAATATTGCATATGTCTGCACTGCACAATGGAGAACAGGACAGACAGGTTGGTCAGATCAAATGTCCATCTCCTTCCATATTCCACACATGGCAGTGACCAGAGTAGGATGCTCAAAATAATAAAGATAGGAAATGCAAACAGTGACCCAAAAGGCACAGAGCCCTATGACACAGACATCCCAATTTGAGTTCCTAGCTCTCCATTGTTTCTGGATTTTCCCCTCCCTTTTCTTGCTACAGGGGCAACTTGGCCCCATGATCATCCTAATCTCGAGGAGGCAAAATTGATTTTGCTCACATTGTTTTTCAAGTTTGCAAAACTCCATCATGTCAGCAGTGTAACACTCCTTCAAAGCTAAGATCAGAACCAGGACTGTGCAGGGATGACATTTTGATGCATTTAACATTTCAGAACGTCTTATTGTTTTGTTGTATTTTTGGTATCTCGTATTTTCTTATTATATTTAAAGAAAAAATTAATGGCAAAATTAGCAGAAAGCTTCCTTCCAAATTGAAATGTACTTAGAATTAATAGCTGCAGATATAAGTCTGCATCTTTTCCCATCCACTCCTTAAGAAGTGCACCTGGAGGCATTTCCATGACTCTGAACCAGTGGAGAGAACTGGTGAAAGAACAATTCCTCAACAATACTTCCAACGAATTGGCACTGCAAGTCATTCTGAGCTGGAATTAGTACCTTCAATTGTTATTTTGTTGATTGAAGTGAGATGGAGAAAGACAGAGGACAGAGAACTGTCTTTTTTCCACATCTGAGTGTCCTATGAACAGCTCCAGGAAGCTGATTTGGGAGTCTCCAATACAATGCATCACCTCCTCACTGATTACCATTCATCTTGAGAGACACATCTCAGTCTCAGCCCAGCTGCTTAACTGTATGCATCACTCATTGTCACACCATCTGTGAGTAACATGGATAGAGCTGAAGACAGAGGCAGAAGAGATGAGAGATCTTTCCTAAACACACACAGGATAAACAAAAAATCTAGTAGAAAAAATATCAGATTTCCTTAACATGCTCTTAAAAAGGTGGAATGGAAGTGAATTTCCATTGGAGACCGAAGTGTTGTCCCTTTAAAAACTTGATAAGTTATTAATATTTCTGGGGAAAAAAAAAAAAAAATCACGATCAGAAGTCAGGAAGAAGTACCAAGGTGGGGAAAATTTCGTGCATACAAACACAGATTTTTTGCAGTCATATTGGAAATATCCAGCAGAAGAATAAAATTACTTTGAGAGCTATCAGCCTCTCTTAATCTGCATGCAATTTTTTAAAAAAGTCATCCTTTTTTAAGAGTTATGACAATTTTAACTAGATTGGACATGAGCGTTGATAGCATCACAAGTCCTAGCAACAGCAGAACAGTGAAAATGGAAGAAAAGTGATGCTCTGTTAGCAGATGATATGCCTGTTAATTTTCCAATCTGTTACAAAGAGTCATTAACAGTGCTGTATCATAATCAAGACACATTGTGGATTTCAGGTATGGTTTGTTGGCTTATTGTACTTTTTCACTTCCTTCTTAATATTTACCCATCCTGAAAGTCTTGGAAGGAAAGAAAGGATCAAAACTTTCATCTCTAAGATGTTATGCCTACTGTCCTTGCCTGTTTTTGCATGTAAGTGCAACAGAGAGAAACATATGCTTAATATGAGTACAAATGGCAAATTTTTATCACCTATATCATTAGGATGTTAAGGATTTTGGTAGATGCATCCACCTCATAAAAGGGTATTACTGCTTCTGCACAAACCCTCTCTACAATTAAAGAGGGAATTACCCCACTGATTGCTGCAATTAAATAACTCACCCCTCCATAGGAGCTGGCATTTCAGCTGAGACCTTCTAAATCCCAAGCCTGGAGGTGTTCAGTGAACCCTCCTTCTGACTGCAGACCCAAGTGGTAACCCTATTCCTAATGTTCAGCTGATATGGATACTGAGGATTCAAAGTTCGGGTGAAGATAATAGAACCACAGATTCACTAAGGCTGGAAAAGTCCTCCAAGATCATCAGGTCCCACTATAAAGATGAACCAAGAGGGCCTACATTTAACCAGCATTCCACTTAATTCATCTTGGCAGGATTTGGTTGGGATGAACCCAAGCACAGTAGATGTATCCAAAAGTCTTTCCAATTCCACATGCTGAGTTAGTGTTTCAAACACCCTGAGCTTGATATTCAGAGGCATAATTCTTAAACCCATCAAAGACAGTTGCATATACTCAGCAGGCACACAGCCCCAGACCACATTTTACCTGATTTTGCCAGCAGGAGAAAACACCTTGCAAAATGCTGGAGAAGAACACTGCTGACTCAGAAAAAACATCTTTCATCCAGGCACAAGGATGGCCTGAAACTGCTTAGCCTGCAGAGAAAAAATTGATATAGCTTCTCTTGATGGAGTGGAGGTTGTGACAAGTTGGCAGCCTCAGGAAAATATATGTTTAAAGTGCAGTATATTTAATATACTGGGTTATAAAAAAAACTTCTGAGAGAGTGCTGGGTCCCTATTTGTGTGCTTGTGTGCATATGTATGTAAAAATATACCTATCCCAATTCCTGCTATGAAACCTCTGGTTTACTGCCATGCAGGACATTACAGGATTTTACTTTTTACTTATTCCAGAGCAGATTGAAAATACAGTAAAAAATGGCTGTGGGACAGAAATACTCCTGAGTCTCCAAAGTAAGCTAGATCAATCTGCATGTAAATCATGCAGGGTCATTTGCCTTTTTTTTTAATCTCATCTTGCATAAAAATATTTTTAATCTACTTATATATTTTTCTTCTTTTTCTTCTTTTTGCTCCATTAACAAAAAAAGGCAGTCATTTCAGTCCTGCAAATGGAGTTTTTATATTTCCTCTGGGCACAGATCCACTAGGTGTTGCAGCACATAAAAAATAATCCTTCCCAATATTTTTTGCAGTGGAAAAACTGCCACTTTCCCACCTGCCATGTCACTGTTGATGGATTAACACTTCTTTCCTATGCAAACAATTCTTACGTTGGGATTCTCCACCCAGCTCAATCTCAAGGTTGCTAGTAACATTTTCCCAGCTCTTTAAGACAACATAGACATGTATGATACTAGAAGAGAAGCTCTATACCTTGTGCTGCAGTGTATGCCCAGATTGATATATTTACTGGAGGTCAGCATGAAAATTGCTTCATTGCAACTTAAGTGCATGATAAAGTCTACATACTGTGGTAGCTAGGATTTTATTGGAGTGAGGCCACGTAACAGCCACTATGTTTACCTAGAAGAGCTGGTGAAGACATTTATCACTTGGGATAACTGTGTTGAATGAAGCAAAGATTTTCTTGAATTTCACGGCAGCACCTCTCTCTTAGTTAAGTGAAATGCTCTGTGTACATCCAATCAATTAATGCTGTCTTCCATGAGAGGTAGCAGCTTTCAAAAATTAATCCATCCAACGTTTTAATCTCCTATGCAGATGCAAATTAGTCTTTAATTGCTCACTAGCTAAACTGATCATCGAGATACCCATCAAATTGGACGTACTGGGGAGGTTCAAATGATTACACAGTAGAGAGCTGCCTCATTTTTGTTTATTGCAGATGAAATATGTACCAGCAAAGACATTTCTTACCCATCAGTCCTCTGTAGGGGTCTGGCTGAGTTCTTCTCATTTAGACTCTTCCAGATCTTTTAACTCTTGATTCCCAACGTCTGAAGTTGCTGGGTTTGCTAATGATACAGGATCATCACATCCCTGACATGCCTATTTTTCTGGGTCTTGTTACAAGGGGTAGCTCTGTCTTAGCCTAAGAAATACACCCTACAATAAAGGCCCTTGGAAAGCAGGATGAAAACTAGTATGATGTGACAGATAGCAATATCCCTCTTGATGGCCATTATTAATGGTGTTCATAGAAGTGGACGTCTTTAGAAGTCTGTGAACTCTAACCCTTGCTGATTCTCTTCTACGAGAGAAAAGCCAACATTAGCACAGCACAGGGGCAACTTGAGGGCAGGGGACAGCAGCCAAAGCTCAATTATCTGCTTATTATCTGGGTGTCGGTGAAATTGTTGTAATACCAATTGCACTTTTTAAAGTCACCCCAACAAACTATTGAAAGGGGATGAAGGGTGGTAGGGTGAAGCTGCTGCACAAAGCTAAAAGCCAGCGTTCATTGAACACATGATATAAATCATCAGTGACAGCTGGCAGCCAGGTAGCTCACTTCATCACAGCTTTCAAAGCAATTAACAAAGCGTGGTAAATGAACAGCAAAGTCAAGTCCCAGGAGGGGTGAAAAGCAGCACAGAAACCACAGCTCTGGTTTAGAACTGGAATCACCCTTTCCTGACGAGTAACATGGATCTGCTGCAATTTCTTTCTCTCTCCTAACCAACCATAGGGCTGCTTTGGGACTGAAAGTCTAGAAAACAGCCAAAGCTGAGCACACATGTTGCAGAACTCGCAATGGATGAAAGGGCAGCTGTGATCTACAAGCATTACTTTGATGAACACATTCTCACAGGGAACTACTACTGCAGTCACATGCACATAAAACATTTAGTGCATGGGTAAGCTTCCCAGGGGTTTGAGCATTGCTGTATTAGGTGAAGAATGGTGTTCCCCTTCAGATTGGAGGAAGATTTTACTACTAATTTAGTTAAAAGTTAAAAATGTGGCTGCCTTTTACCACTGCCAAGGGACATGAGCATTGCTGGAAGTGAAAACAGAGAACAGAACACAGGAAGGTCGTGCTTCTCAATTTTTATTTTTTATTTTATAGGGAAATAATCCGCAGACAGAGTAATAAAAAGGGGGATTCCTTGCACCAGATCCTGAGAATAGCATAGGAGCTGACACCCCTCAGAAAGCACATGGAGTTTCCTACTTCATCAGCTGCATGAAGGGGAAAACACTGTATTTCTCTGGAATGCAGTAGTATATATAATAGCATATAGTCACGCTTGAAGTTTTCTTCATTTCTCAACATCCACGTTTCTATGAAATTTTACAACTAGTTTGTATTCTGGACATTTTTTTATATTCTATCTTAAACCTAACTTGGATTTAAAATTATTCCGGGTACTCTGATGCTGTTGGTGTGTTGGTTCTTATGGTCTGATTTGTGGGTAGTCCTATGTGGAGCCAGGATTTGGACTCCATGGTCCTTATGAGTCCCTTCTAACTCGGGATAAACTATGATTCTATGATTCTTAAAGTCAGTCCTATGAGACAGGTATCATTCACTTGCCTCAATAAGGGTACCCAGAGCATCCCATATTACTTGGGCTACATCTGTACTTCATTTCATTCGCCAAGAGAAGTGGTGGGAATCCATACAGAAGAAAAGCTTTTTGAGTGTAATTTAACCCAGGAAATGTCTCTGAATTTTAGCTTCATTATTTTTTTCTGCCTATTCTTGGCGGAGGGTTGTTAGAGTTAGGGTGGTATGGTTAGATTGTGATTGGACTTGATGACCTTTAAGGTCTTTTCCAACCTGAGCAATTCTACGATTCTATGATTCTGAGAGCTGGAGGGGCTTTCAGCAGCTATGTTTCTTTACAGTATGTCTGCAAAGTTTACATTAGCACCATTTGCACTCAGAAAATGAGAGAAAAGGGAAAGCTGTGGAAATCACGCTACTGGATGAGCTGTGTGTTAGACTTCATCATAAGAGCACAACCAGGGCAAGTGAAGGTCTGATGAGCGGGTGGAAAATGAATCACCATTCATAAGTGTGTTTATCAACAATGGTCCTGGGTGGTCAGGAGATGACACTTCTGGCAGGAGCATGGGTGGAATCTGAGTTGTTAGCTCCTGTTTCATGGTTTAAAAAAAAAAGTTTTTGAATTGTTTGGAAATTTAACTTCAAAAACTGAGTAGCTGACAGGATATTTTTCATCTGAATTTGGGTAATAATGACCAAGGCCAATTTCCAAGGAATAAAAAAATCCAGAACTTTGTATATTTGGCTAGAAAATGAGTTTCTATCCTGAAACAAATTACTTCAGTGTCACAAAAATAGGTCCCAGAATCAAGTTAGCTTCCAGTAGTATCATAATAGGTTCCAGTACAGTGAAAACAAATTATTCAATGGCAAAACTGGATGTCAGAACAAGATTGTACCTACAGCTCTTCATAGTGCTCTAACACCAACCTGTAGACAGCAGCCCTAAACAAGAGCCCATATAACTGCATTTACAAGTGCTGGGCATCTGTTAATCAGCCTGAGAAAACTGCAGGGTGCATTAGCCCAAAGTCAACCTCACACTAGCTCAATTATTTGTTTTTTAAGCTTTTCATTTGTTCACATGCAGAGCATGGGCAAAGCTATCTCACATCTGGTCCACAGCACCTCAGCTTCCTAAAATGTGGCAAATTTTCAGCCCTCTGATTCCTCCTTCTGTACACGAGCATGGAATTGGCATTCTCCCCATGAGCCTCTGAGAGAGTTGATGGCTGTAAGAGTGGTCCCGTCCCATTTTCTACAGCATACTTTGCATATTTCCTAGAGAAATATATAGTGCCAATTAAAAAATATTTAAAGCCCTATTAAAAACAACTTACTGGCTTGCCAGGGAGAAAAAAAAACAGCACTGGATATATTTCATGGCCTTTGAAATATACAGCACTGTCCAGTGGGCACTTGAGCTCTGCTACACATTCAGATTATCTCCTGTTCTGAATGAATCACCACCTGGTGCTATCGATGATCTTGGTTAATTACCCCTCCTTGACATGAAGCAGAGCAGTTGTTGCAATTTTATGAGTCACAAACTGTGCTGGTAATAATAATAATTCTGCCACTAAGCCTTAACTTTATATCTTAATTGGAGAGAATGCTGTTGGATTGAGAAGTATAGTAGGAGGGGTGGGGGAAGAGATGCGAGGAAAATTAATGCCCGTAAAAAGTTTCACATAAACTCCTTATGGTGCTTGAGATCCACAGTGCAACAGGAAGATCAGAGCTCTTCTGAAATAAGATGTATAATTTAATGCATACTATATCTCACAGGACTTTGGAAAGTACAAGTGGACTAAGATGAGCATTTCACATGTATAGGTCCTAGTACCTAAAATAGGACTGTACTCATCAAAAACTCCTCTGCATTATGGAGAGAAATGGTTGTTCAGTCTCCTAGAGTCCAAATCACTCTCTGAAGGTATTTAGCTCCCAGTTGTCTATAGAAATAACTTTATCTCATTTTGTCTTCTTAGGTACATGTATGAAATCCTGTAGGGTGAAACTGGGCTTAGAATTAAGGTACAGATACTCCACTGCTACAGGAGTAGGAAGCTGCAAAAGAAAAAGTGAAGAAAAAGTGATGAGGACCCATTATCAGCCACTCATCACCTTAATAGCTATATCACCTAAGGCCTGTGATCCCTTCATCCTGGCTCAACGTCTTTCTTCTGCTCTAATATTCCTTCCTGAATGCTTTCCTCCAGACACTCTTTCAAGCCTTGTTTTCCAACATGCAAATAACAAGATAGAGGACTTCCCGTAGTACCACTCAGTCTGCAAGCTGCACCTTTCCCCTCTCAGAAGCAGAAGCATCTTGTGAAAGATGATGTTGCCCTTATCACAGGTTTCACATTCATTGGCAGGTTTCCAAGAACAACTTAGGAAGGGGCTCATCATTTTCTTGGCTTAGCTGAAATGTACACAATGATGGTTTGGAAAAAAAAAAAAAAAAAAAAAGCTGTAAAGAGGAGTTAATAGCATTCTTACATAGTTGCAATGAGAAACCACTAGGTTGCCACTTAACTCCCTTGTATTCAAGCATTTCTTGCACAAACCTAAAGACTGCCTTATCAAGCCACTGTATTCCTTCTGATATAAAACATTTTAATCTTAAAGAGTGTCAAAAGAATGGATGAAAACTGAGAAATAGGACAAGGGAAATAAAGAAGGAATGACTGAAGTGTCCAATTATCTTTTTTTTTTTTTCATCTTCCAATAAAGAAATCAACTATTGCTGGAAATTTTCAAATTCTTAAACCAGTCTAATAAAGGAAGTATTGCCAGGGATGATTTTGCAAGGACAACTATTCCAAACCCTTCCTAATTGTCAGACCAATCACAAAGAGAATGAGACATGGAACAAATAGAATTTGGATGTGTCTGCATTTAACAAAGTTTTTATGATTATTCATGACTGTAACCCCTGATGTGCTGATTAAAACAATCAATTTAAACATGAGTGTGCCACCCATTCCCCATCTTTCCCATCCCTAAGCTATTAGGCACCATGGCTTCCTGAAAGATACAGGGTGTTTTGTGCATATGACCAGGAACCTTATTTCACATCACAAATACATAGAATTTATGAGTTATTCCTCTCAGTACTTAATTTTGGTGTGAAATAGAGGTAGTCTAAGGAACAGCTAGGTTGAAAGATCAGAGTAGGTCTCCATGTGTGTTTATATGGTTTAGAAGGCCTATACCCTACTGACTTAAGAGACTGCAGCAGTCATAATTATAGGCAGTAATGACAACCATGACAGCCAGTTTAGATAGAGAACCTGACAGATACCTAATGGAAGGAGAAGGAATCTCAACTGTCTACAGTGCATTTTTTGTCTTTAATATGATGGCAGTTTGTTCTCTTTTGGAAACACAACATGTATGAGCAGAAATATGTACATTTTTATTCTTATTCCACATTTACTCCCATCCCTCAGTGAGAAAAGCTATATCTGCAATAGCAACTTCCATAGTACAGCTCCTTCCAAATCAGACCTGTGGACATATTGGTCTCAACCAAGTGATGACCACCATAACAGACTTATGTAGTATGGACTCAGTTCACAGTAGTTTGCATATGATCCTGCCAAGAAGTCATGAATCTTTTGAGCAGGGTTGTTGAGGATCTTTGTAGTGTCAAATCATGGGATATAAGCAATTCTGGGTTCTATTTTTTCAGTAGATATACTTTGCCTTGGCACAGCTGGAGCAGTACTTTCTTTCATTCCTCTGCCACATCTCTTCCCAGCTGTGCATGAAGCAGCTGCTAAACCACCCTAAAAAAACAGCTCATGGTGCCACAAAAGAAATGAGGAGCCAAATTTATTTTGCCAACTGGAGTATGTGACAGATACCTCAAAGTAAGCCCTCTATAGTGAAACAAGGAACCACATGTCCGCGAGAAAGGGTCGCTATAGGAATCCAAAGAGATGCAAGACAATGTCCATGGTCCCATAGGAATTCTAGCCAAAAACATCCTGTCAAAAAATTTCAGCAAAATGTTGCAGAAATATAGAAATAGAAGGAAATTACTTTGTAATGTTCACTACTTAGTCTGCTGGACTGTATTTTCATGTTTACTCCTTTATCACCTGAAAGCATCTTTGATCATCTGGTACAAATTGATTGTGCCTTAATTCTCTGTTTTCAGCTCTCTACAATGTAAGTTGCTCACAGGATTTTGCTGCTGGTTAAAAATCTGCTGCTCATTACAGATTTGGTCTCAGGCAGAAATAGGCATAATATTTAGTTGTGGGCACACAGCCTGGTTGCCCAAAGGCAAAGCTATTTACAGAAGATTGAGTAAAAGGCAGTAGATGAATACAAAGAAACGACTCATAGAATTATAGAATATACAAAACTTTAAGGGACCTGTAAGGACCACTGAATCCATCTCCTATCTCCACACAGGACCAACACATAAATCAGACCATCAGACCATAATACAACACAAAGAACTGTTAGGCGAAGTATCTTGAGAAGTATCCAGTATGACATGCCAGTGACATGCCTAGCATCACCAGGACAGGTTAACTGGTGTCCATAATGTGCTCTGATCTGATGAAGTTCCTCACAAGTTCAAACATCAATAAAGAGAGGTTGCAATGACTCTCACTACTGAAGGGGAATGCCCTAAAACAAAGCTGAAATTTAACTTTTCTGAGCCACGGGAAATTCCAGTTTTTTTAGGGAGAAAAATTCATTTCAGAATGAAAAGTAGAATTTTTCTATCTGCTGTCAGAAGGGAGAACTCCATATGCTGTCCCAGCCTACTCTCCCCTCATGCATTTTCAAATTTAGGTTTTAATAACCAGAGCCTTCAGGACTTCACAAGTTCTACAGCCTCCACACTTCCTCCCAGAGTTTCCAGGTCCTCAAAGGAACATGTAAATCCTTCAGAGCTTTAGAAACAATCTTTCCTGCTCCTATCTTCACTGCAGAACTATCAGTATATTGAAAATCTCCAATGCAAGTTATTAGAAGGGCAAGACTTCTGTAAGAAGTGACAAGGTTGTATTTTTGTACTCAGGAACCATAAGTGGACCTTACCCCAATATCTCCTAAGAAGTTCCTGCAGATAGTATTTTGTTTGAACCTCTCACAAACATGAATTCACAGCAGGTCTGTCTATTACCATCGTTCAGGCAACTGAAAGGTTGGCATTTCCCTCCTTTTCAGTGTTCTTGGCAACCTTATGATTCTTTTAACAGAATGTTTTCATTTGATGAATAGGGAACATTAATTCAAATCTGCAATGCCATCTGACGATAGTAAGTATTCATATATGGTCTCATAGAAAGAACAACAAAAAGAATGAAATGTCTGTGGTTGACTTCAGTGTCCTTTGATCCAAGTCCCGAATCACATAATTAATATGTGACTTTTATTACTCGGTCGAATATGTACAAGCTTAGAAAAATTATATGTTTCTAGAAAATAGTAGATTTCCTACGCTTCTCTCATTAACACTTATATGCAGAAATGCTGTAGAACAGGACTCCTCTCTAAGCTAAAAATGTGAAACAAGCTCAGGATTTGCAAGGTGATTTAAAGACACTTGAACTTGGTGATCATATATTCTGGATGTTGCTTACTTTGGCCATATTCCCTTATGCACATATGTCTTCACTCAGTAGCATGTTCAAGACTTTAAATGAATATTTCATGCCTGGGTGGCATATTTTTAGTTGCCGACATAAATTTCTGCTACCTTGCAGTAAAGTAACAGAATTAATTGTCTTATTTTGTTAAAAAAAAACCCCTCTGCTGGCTTATCTTTGGTGGTAGACACAGAATGCAGTACAGCTACAGAAGTGTTGATAGAGATTCATGGTTTCTCTAGCTGGGTTTGGTTGCTGTGATTGTTTTATAGTCTTAATCAGATTTGCTTTTGGATATGGATCTCACGTCTTTCTGAAACCAAGTAGCTAGAAAATGCCAACTTCTCCCATTGCTGGATGAATGATGTCAATCCTGTAAAAATTTAGCCAAAGCTTTATCTCATTGAACTGGCAATGAAGGCAAACCTATTGTCCTGGAAAGTACAATGTGGAGATACTCAAATGGAGAGGTCTCCTGGAAAGGAAACAGACCTTCAAAAAAAATTGGAGTCTGTCAACATTCTTGTGAACATAGGCATCCCAGAGTGCCCGTGCCATCCCACAGCTGTGTAGAATCCACTGCAGAATGACAGCAGCTCCTTCATAGCTTGTAGCAAATTTCAACCCTGATTCTGCCTTTCCTTGATCCCCCACCACCACGTGTCTCCAAGACTCATAGTTTACTAATGGGTTTGTCAGGCAGGGTGATTCATCCCAGAGGAAGGCCGTGTTTGAGAATAAATATATCAAAACGAAGAGCAAACGATATAGCACTGAATGAACAGCGCACGGAGCAGGAGTCAAGAAAATCGATAGGTTATTGAAATTGTAATTGGAGGAACTTATTTGTTTTTAATAATAATGTTATAAATCAAAAGATCCAGGCTGAGAGATTGGTATCAGGCAGGAGAGAAAGAGGAAAAAATCAATTCTTGTGATGAGTTAATTCTCAAGTCACGCATGGTCACAATTCAGTCATAATCTTTTTCTCATAAATTAATGCTTTTATCACTCCCAGGAGTGAGAGACATAAACACTGTTTCAGTCTGGGTGGAGAGGGAATCACACGTAGTGATGGAGTGGGGATTTAGAGATGAAATTGAACAATAGTGCTTTGTCTTTTTTTGTCAAGGGGATAAAACCACCTCACTTTAAAAACAGTGATCCCCTTGGGCCATTATGGGAATAGCTGCCCCACAGACTGCAATAATGGGTGGATAGAAAACTGGATTTGAACTAGATATTTGCAGATAGAGGGAGCAGGGGGCAGTGGTTAATCACACATATGCATTTAAAGATGAATAGGAAGTCCACTCCATGCTCAATGAGAGATCATCATCTCTCTGCTGCCAGAGGGTAAAAAGAAATTCTATTCCATTGAAATTTGGAAATTTTCTCCTTCTCCTTGGAGAATGAGATGAGATGAGAGGTTTCCCCTCTACACATAAGCAAGAGGGTTAAGATGTCTCTAACATAGCTCCAATGTTTATCACATGGGGAATTTTCCTCCCATTTCTTCTTGGCAGCTTTTTCCTTTCAGTATCTAAAGTGGAACTATAACAAAGAAGGGGACACATTCTTGGACAGGATCTGTTGTGATAGGACAAGGGGAAATGGTTTCAAACTAAAACAAAGGATATTTAGACTAGATATAAAGAATGACCTTGAAAGTATCATCTGCAAACTTGCTGGGAGTCCACTCAATCCCACTGTCGATGTTATTGATGACACTGAAGATCATCAGGCTCAGTATTGAGCCCAGAGGAACACCATTCATCACTGATCTCCATCTGGACATTGAGCCATTGACCACCACTCTGGGTTTGATCTCACAACCAGTTCCTTGTCCACCCGTCAGATTGATATCTTTCCAATATGATGAGAAGGATGTTATGTTGGACCATGTCAAAGCCCTACTGGAGTCCAGATAGATGACATCAGTGACTCTTTCCTTGTCCATTGAGGCAGTGACATCATCACAGAAGGCTACAAGGTTGGTCAGGCAGGACCTGCCCTTGGTGAAGTCATGCTGACTGCCCATTATCACCTCCCTCTCTTCCATGTGTCTTAGCAATGCCTCAAAGAAGATCTACTCCTTGATCTTCCTCATCACAGAGGTGAGGCTGACAGGTTGGTAGTTCCCCAGATCATCCTTTCTACACACCCTTTCTGCATGTCCTGATGAACCACACTCAAATAAGCACCAAAAGAATTATCTCAGACAGGTGGAAATGCACAGTCAGGAGTCCCACCATTGGTGGACTGGCAAAACTGGCAGCCCACAGGAGATAGGTCACAAGGCTCCTTCTGCTTCCAACAAATCCCTTGGTCTTTTTTTTTTTTTTTATCATTTTACTGATGCAGAGAAATTCATTTCTGGGTTTTCTGCTAGCAGCTGTTTGCCAGCAGTCTAATCTGAGCTCCTTTTCAGTGAGCAAATTAAATAGAAGAAGAGACCCATCTGATGCCAAGCTAAACCCAGCAGTTGCTTCCATTTGAAGGCTGCATCACTAAAGGGCTGCAGAGAACAGTGTTGGCAAAGCCACAGGGTGACAAGCATGTCAGATAAGCGTAGGCACATCAAGAGCTCTCTTTGTATACATGGCAAGCTGCCTGGCAGCTGGATGGAATTGCTATGTGGGTTTAATATGTTTCTGCATTTGCAGGCAGAAGGAAAATAAGACCTGATACAGCTTGGCACCCAGTGAAGGATTTGAGGGCTGTGCAGCTCTCTCACCTCCTGGCATCCCAGCCTCTGAAATTCAGAGAGACAGCAGGACCCAGAGTTGTCCTTTTTTTTTTTTTTCAGAGATGTTCAGCTCGCTCAATGAATTATTCTTCATTTGACCTTCCCTGCTTTGGCTCCCCTTCCACAACCCAATGGCACTAAAAAAAGTCTTTGAATAATAATAAATATAAATAAATATATATATATAATAAATAAAAGTCTTTAAATAAACCAACAACATGCTCTGAGGTTATCCCAAGAGGCTCATGGTCATCTCAGTTTAGGCTTCCATTTCTGGATTCTGTGTCACTTCTCAAATATGCTCAACACTGTGTCCAACTGGAAAGAATGTCCAAAGGGCAATTTGCACCCCAAACTCAAAGATATTTTGTGTCTTCCCTGACAAAGTATGATGCACGTTATGTGTTGAGTTAGGCAGAGGGGCTCAAAGAGGAATAGTATGTATATCTCTTAGAGAGAAACATCTCTTACTATTGCTCTTTCAGATCTGAAGATATGACTCTGGGCCACATAATCTTCATTTTTTAGTAATTTCCAACCAAACAGGTCGTCAGGGCTCCCCATTTCCAAAGACAGCTGCAATGCTAGTTTGTAAGAAAAGAAATGCATTTTCTCCAGGATTGTCCCTGACTGGAAGAGGAGTTCTTCAAAATGTTCTGATCACTGTGGTCTACATACATGGTGGGGCGGTGGGACTGATATAGTTGTGGATGTTCCTTGTTCACTGCAGCAGATTTGGATCAGATGGACTTTAAAGATCCCTTCCAACTCAAACAGTTCTGTAATTCTATGATTCTATGACTCTGCTTCTTTTCACAACTAATGCTACAGCTGATAACCTGTGGAGGGAAAACCCAGACTCAATTTCCCATGACTGGTCCAGTTATTCAAGTGGTGAAGGACATGTGCCTCTTTTGATGGATCAGAGACTTGCACACAGATGATCAAAAATGCTGACCAAGTTTAGAATGTTTAATTCTAATCACCAGAGATCCATTTTCATAGAATCATAGAATTGTAGAATCATTAAGGTTGGGAAAGACCACTAAGATTGTCTGTTCCAACTGTCAGCCCATCACCACCATGCCCATTATACCATATTCCTTAGTGCCACATTCAGCTTAAAAACCTGCAGTGACTCTACCACCTTAACTCCCTAGTAAATGTATATTTAAGAAAAAAAAAAAAAAAAAAAAAAAAAGCAGTTCTTTTTAATTCCAAAAAGTAAATTAATATTAGTAAAATATCATCAATAGTCAGCTTTGAAGTCCTTTGAAAAGAAAAGCAGAGGAAATGGGACAGATCTAAAAGACAGGCAATTTTTTTTCTGCAAGCTACTTTGATTCGCAGCATAAGAGGCTTTAAGAAGTGTTAAAAGCAGTGCTGGTTGCTATAAGCAGTAACATATGACACTGAAAAGAACCAACGAGATTTTATGTCTGACCCATAAGCCTCTTTTCATTCACTTTGCACTTGCAAATATTTCATAAAAGATGAAAGTCCGTATTCTGGTTTCATATCTCTCAGTTCAAATCCTATATGCTGTGAGATGTGTTTCTCACACTGACATTATTTTAACTGGGGTCTTTAGCATGCCAGTTTCCAACTCTTAGGTTGCTTTCACTGACAAGAAAGCTTTGGGAAACAAATGATATGAAGATGTCTGCATTGCATATACCCATGTTTTGAGTAGCATAAATACTATGCTAAATAAATAACTCAGGTGTGGATATCAGCTCTACAGTCCTAAACCTGGCTATTCATTGAGACCTGTGCAGCTTGCAAAAAAGAAATACTTCATTCCCCAGTCCATTTTATGGACATTGTGAGTTGAAATTAATTATGTACTGAAAAACAAGCATTTATCTCATGGGTTAATGCAATTTCCATGAGCTAGCAGCACATTCTGGTACATTGTAAGGGACACACTTGAGTTACCCAGTAATGAACTGAGAATGGGCCATGGAAATTTTGCAGAACCCTCATGAACATGGATGCAGTGAGTTCTGGGATATGGATTGTTTGCCATGACTTCATGGACAACTAGTAGAGCACAGCCCAGGACCCATCTTTCAAGGAGAAGCACTGCATCAAAGGCAGACTTAAGGCACCAGTAAAGACAAGAGTAGTTTGTTTTTTGGAGTTCCTTGATTTAAGAAGAAAAAGGTGAATCATTCTGCAGTTTTATATTAGTGCTATAAGAACATTGCCATCTCTCATGATTTTTATTACATTCCATGGAGCTTGACGATTTTTAAGATTCCTTCCAACCTAAGCCATTCTATGATCTTATGATTCTATAATTTTATCATGAGTATTGCATTATTTGCTATTTTTTCCTGAAGTTCTATAGACTTTGAATGTAGTATCTCTTTAATTACACACTGTATAACCTCCTACCTGTGAAAAGAAACCTGAGAACACAAAACCTCCAGAGCTAGATGGCATAAAATCACTGTATTACATCTCCTGTTTATTCATTTTACACTATGATTTTCCAACCTGACCAGGGATTTAGGAGTGTTTTTCAGGTTTTTTATTGCAGCAGGTTATTTTCCAGCACCTAGAATACATAAAATCAGTTAGGTAGAGTTTACAGGCCCCCTCATTCTTAGCAGGAAAAGGGAGTTAATGAATAATAATACTACTAGTAATAACAGTAATAGTAATAATAGTGGTGGTAATAATAATAATAATATATATAACACAGGGTGATGCCAGCTCTGCTTTCCAGTGAGAAAAAAGTACTCACAGCAATTAGAGGCTAGAAAAATTCCTATGCTGGGTCCTGCTGAAATGAAATGTCAATTTCACAGGAGGGAGGAAAAAGAAAATGCTTTGGTATTTTGGGCTACTTGTCCCTCTGAACTGTCTGCCAGTGCCAGATCTCTGTGGCTTACTCAGAAGAGAACAAGCCTTCAGGACAGAGGAAATTGTGTTTTTGCTGCATTTTTGTGCATTCCCTGTTCCTAACAGAGAATAACTGAGAAACTTTCACGGTTGATTCAAAAGTGCTGAAAGCCAAACAGCAAGTCCCAGGAGGAGAGGAATGAGTTAATGATGAAGAAGGAGTTTGGTAGAGGGGAAATTCTGACTGGATTAAAGCAAGTGGCAAAACTCCCAATACTTTTATTAAGGTCATAAATTCTGGTCTAGTTTTTCATCATATTAAGAGTATATGTTTGAATTTTTAATACATAAGAGAGTGTATGCAGAAATGGCATTGGTGGGTACAGATGTAAATGCACACTGTATTAAATAGAGTACACATAGTTATATACTCTAGTTGTGGGTTGATGCATATTATATAAACATCTATTTATAATGCTTGTCAAAATACAAAATACTTCTTTTCTTCAAAAATTTGCTTTATTCTACAAGAAACCCCAGGAATCACTCAGGGTACTTCAATGCCACAATTGCTACGAAATCACATAATCTCTCTACAGCCCAACAGGTTACAACCCCTCCTCAAGCTTTGTTCTCTATCCCATAGGAAAGAGGAACAAAATTCTCACAGCCTTTAAGCAGAGCACAATTCAGCTCTGTACATCACAGATCTGGTGCGGAGAGGTCTGGCTCCTCTCTGAGCTGAGCAGAGGTAATTGTGGTGCAGCAATGAGAAGCTCATTTTGCTGCAGAGAAGAGAATAAGTGAGCCTGAATTCGATAACAGCCAGAAGCCCTGCACAGCATTAATGAAACATCTGTGGAATATCCTCCTGCTGAATCAAGGGTTTAAAGGCTGCAGGAGCTGTTGTTATTTTGTGGTTGTGCTAATAAGAGCAAAAGCATTTCTAGCTAATGGCTTCATTCACGTGAGGCCAAATCGTCTTTTCAGGGTTGCAGAAAGCAGAATATGCAGGAGGAGAAATATTTTCCTGGTATTCATATTTATGATACTTTCCAGGGTAATAGCCATGATGGCACTCAGTTAATAGCTGTAATGACACTTCATGCAGGTGTTTCTACTTAAATACTCATTAACACTCTAATCTTCCTCTTTTGGCTTTAGCAATATTTCCATCCTGTCATGGGCTCTGGGGAGAGTAAAAAAGGGATTCTGGAGAGTACCTCTGCAGTTCCCATTCTTAGTGAACAGCAACTGGGCTTTTCTGCTCAGGAAAACACTGAGGTCCAACAGCTGTGCTGTTGGCCTGGGAAAAAAAACATGTTCCATAACCATAGGATCCCAAATGTCATGAGATTTCTCTGCAGTGTGTGGTTCAAATGAATGAAGACCAAGGGATAATGTATGTGTCCTGACTTTTTCCCTTGGCTGAGGTGAGAAATTGGTGTCTGAGAACAGAATACGTCCTAAAAACAAAAAGCTGCTTCTTCTGTATGCAAAAGCCTGGGAAACTAATTATAAGATACCTGTGATAAACACCAAGCTGTGTGCTGTGGTCGACACACCTGGGGATGAGATGACATCCAGAGACACTTAGACAAGCTTGAGCAGTGTGCCCATGTGAACCTCATGAGGTCCAACAAATTCAAGTGCAAGATCTTAGGGCTAGAAGAAGAAAGGTACAGAACATTTAGTGCTGTGAGAGGACAAAGTGAGATGCTTTTAGACTAAAAGAGGGAAGATTTAGGTTGGATATAAGGAGAAGGGTTTTTTTTTAAACAGTGGTAGTGAAGCACTGGAACAGGTTACCCAGGGAGGTGGTGGAAGTCCCATCCATGGAGACATTCAAGGTCAGGATGGACGGGGCTCTGAGCATCCTGATCAAGCTGTAGGTATCCCTGTTCATTGCAAGGGATTTTGACTAGATGATCTTTATGGTCCCTTCCAACTCAAATGATTCTATGATTCTAAGTCTTAGAAGATTAGTTTTACTGTCCTACTCCAACTCTGGAAATTATTCAGAAAGAAAAAGATACAGGGATTGAACTTGCCATAACAGATACATTTAAAAATATATATATAGCTAAGAAACCAGCAGATTTACTAATATCTCCCCTGGTTTCCTCCCTGCATTAGAACTGGTAGAAAAGCACACATAAGCACTCTGAAATCTGTTTCAACACCAGCTGCTGTGGGTTAACAAAACAAGTGCAAGTTACTTTGGCTAGTGGAGGTGAAGTACATAATTACTGTAATCCACTGTTCCGGTACAAAAGCATTCACACAAGGAGAAACAACACTTTTGGTATGTTGAAAATAACATCTTTAAGATGTTTCCAGGCTATATATATATATTTGGATGTTGCTCAAGGATACCCCATCCCATAGCAGCAGAGACAAGAGTAAAACAATCCAATATTCCATTCAGAGATAAAGGGGTGCCCCAGTTCTCTAATTCCCATGGCACAGATATCCCAGGCGAATTCTCATTGAGATTCCTAGTGACTCCTTCTTTGGCTCATTCCACATTCATCCAGTGTCACTTCCTTTCAAAACTCATTAGTGGCATTTATCCTCATTTGAATGAGAAGAAGCCACGAAGGTAAGATATACAGATGGCATATTGTCTGTGGAGAATCGTTATAGCTTGGAAAAGATTTAAAATAACAGGAAAAAAAAAAAAAAAGAAAAAAGATGAATAGTATACTGTGGAGATAAAAACTCCTCGGCAAATTATCTGTGGGAGAAAGAAAGACAAAGGCCTGCTGGAAGGCAGGGATAACTCTGGGGAAGGAGCCAGGCAGTCTCTGGAGGAGCAGAGGAGAATCAATGAAGAGCATTTTGCCTTTCAAAATGATGAGAAAAATAAAAAAAGCAAAACATAATGATTAAGCACGTAGGCAGGAAAGAATGAGGGGTTGAGCAGAACAGACTTAGAGAAAATGAGTTGTACTCTAAGAGCCAAGTCACTTCCAGATGTAGGAGCTGGAAGGGTTCAAATTCTCCAGTTTTGATTACATTCTGATTCTGTAAAAGCGAGGCCTGGAGATGGACCATAGAGGTTAGGGGTGCTGGACCATTCTATAAGGAATGCTGCATCGTGACCTTCTCATTTACAGAGTAAATGTATTCATGCAACATTTCTACATATTTCTTATATCGGCCTTGTCTTTAACCCCTAGGCACTTCCTGAAGCATATAAAGAGGCTGATAATACAGAAAATACCAAGTTGGAAGGGACCTGTAATGATCTTGGAGTCTAATATTCATGAACATGAATTTCATTCTATGACTTAGGTAGAAGAGACACAGCAAAACGAATTAGTTTATTCCAGCAAGGAAGCAACAAAGAGTTTCACACTGATTCTGCTCACCCAGAACAACTTTCCTAGCCCTAATACTTGGATGTTTCTGCCCTATGTCCTATAGGAGATCCTTGCCCAGAGTCTGGCAGGTAAGATCAGGTCCCACAGGCAGAGGAACAAATACACATTGATGTCAGGGCAGTTACTCAGCCTTGGTTCTGAATAGCTTTGAGAATCTCTTCAGTGGGAAACTCAGCATGCCCTGTGACATCTGTGTCACCTGGGATTTCCTGTTATCCAAAGCATAGCATCCTACCTCTGCTTGTTCTCCCTTTGATATTTCTTCTGGCTCTAGTTTCAAAGACTCAATTTATGTAGCACAGAATGTACTCCTAGTAGCCTGTAATACAGAATGTGTACAACATAAAATTTATACTCCTACATAGCATTTTAAAGCCTATAACAGAAGTGTGTTAGCAATATTATGTCCTCTCTGCACTTTATATCATTATTATGCACTTTGGGATTGAAGCTATCTTTACTATAAATGTGTGTACAGCACTATACAGATTTGGTCCACCTTTAAAATTTCTAGGTATCACTATGAAGTCTACAGGTTTATTGGATGAAATTTTTTATCACAGCTAAAGAGGCTTTCCTAGGATTATGACATCCATGCAGCCCACTTTAGGAAAAAAAAAAAAACAAAAACAAAAACAAACCAGCAGATGAAGGAATAAAGAAATGAGGTGGAAGTAAGATAAATCCAGATATATGCAGGTTATGTTGGCAGTTCACATACTTAGAAGCAAGAGAAAATAATATTTGAAGATGATAAAAGGGCTGGAACATTTCTATGAAGAAAGATTGAGGGAGTGGGGCTTGTTTAGCACAGAAAAGAGTATCTCTGGGGACACCTCAACGTGGCTTTCAAGACCTTGAGGGGAGCTTACAAGCAGAAGGTAGACTGACTTTTTGCACGATGTGACGGTGATAGGGCGAGGGGGAAAGGCTCTAAACGAAAAGAAGGGATGTTTATCTTAGATGTTAGGAAAAAAACTTTCTACTCAGAAGATGATGAGACACTGGAAGAAGTTGCCCAGAGTAGTTGTGGATGCCCCATCCCTGGAGGTGTTCAAGGCCAGGTTGGATGGAGCCCTGGGCAGCATCATCTGGTGGCTGGCAACACTGCCCATGATGGGGTGGTTGGAACTAGATGTCCCCTCCAACCTAAGCCATTCTATGATTCTTTGTATATATTGGAAAACTTATGCAAGGGAGCGCTGCACTCAGGAGTCTTTTTAACAACTGGGGAGGAGGAAGACACCTTTCACTTTTCCTCACGCAGAGATGACAGGATGTCTTCATCCATCCTATCACCTCTGTGCAAACTAATGGAGAAAGTACATTCTGGGAGACACTTATTGCATATGCTGACTTTTAGTATGGCTTTTCTCTCTGTAGTTGGTGAACGCAGTCTAGGATCAAGCTTCTTTGACCTAAGTACAGAACTCTATAGGAAGTCACCCTCTGCAGTTCGTTGATGCATCTCATTAGAGACAGTAAAGTTTGAAGGACTATCTCCCCATGCTAAGGTAATTGCCTATTTTCACCAGAGGATTTTGCTATTTGCTTCATTTACTGTATTGGCTGCATCTCTCATAATTGTAACAGCAGCATAACCAAGTAACTGAAGGAATTCCAATCTATCCTACCATTGGGTATAGATCTTTTGTTTGTTAAATATGGCATATGAAGGCAGAGCTGAGGCTGCCCAGACTGTTTTCTCTAGAAATGAACCAGCTGGAATCTCAAGGCCCTTAACAATGTCCAGAAGCATTAGAAAAATACTGGAACATAGTGTACATTCCCTACTTAGATTTATAATGCCTCCCTAGTCACAGAATAGCATGAAAAAAAGCAGTTAGAAGGGATCCATGAAACGAGCTCTTGAGTCCCACACTACACAACTCCACCCAACCAACTGTTCATCTTTTTCTACATAAGAAACTAATAAAACCCTAAAACCCCTCTGTTTGCAGCTCACTGTCTTATTTCAGTCAACCCCACAAGCTGAGGACAAATGCATTTGGTGCTATGTGACTCCTTTATGATGCTGCTAGGGTTTGGATGTGGCACAGAGGACATGGTTTAGTGGTCATGGTGGTGATCAGCTGATGATTGGACTAGATGATCTTGGAGGTTCTTTCCAACCTTGACGATTCTATGATTCTATGACTGGGTGTGATTATGATGAGTTGATGTTTGGATCTGTTGAACTTCGAGGTCTTTTCAGACCTTACTGATTCTATGACTTTATGTGTTAAATAATACTTTTTTTCTGGAGGATCATCCACTTCCCAACATTCAAATTCTACCAGTCACTCTGTATTCATGTTTTCTCCCCACAGTTTTTATCTCAGTGATTTATATGCTCATGCTGTTCTTTGCAGTCGGCAGATCCCTGTTATCTCTTAAATTGTTTTCAAAAACACTTCTTAAATGGCATGCAGAATGAGCTGAGGATTATCTTCCACTACAGTGAAACCATTCTGGTCGGATTTGTTACAGCACTCACGCACATCACATCACA
The DNA here is from genome assembly GCF_987193195.1 of Phasianus colchicus. Lineage (NCBI taxonomy): Eukaryota > Metazoa > Chordata > Aves > Galliformes > Phasianidae > Phasianus > Phasianus colchicus. Next base: position 93,318,960 of record NC_143438.1, read on the forward strand.
GGAGGAGAATAATGTAAGTTAGTAAAGGTGAGCTGAAGCAACCTACTTGCCATAGGAAAAATATGGTATTTGTGTACAGATGTGCACTGTTTTCCTAATGGTAGGTGAGCATTTATGTAGGAACACCCAGCTGGACTAGCAGGAATGGCAGATTGAAGAGCTGATGTGTTGGTTATTCATTGTTCAGTGTACATTGCTGGCATTTCCCAAATTCTTGCAAAGCATTAGAAAATTACTGTTCATTTCCTCGCTTTTTGATATCCATATTAAAATGATAGAGTGAGTTTAAAAAAAGGCTTCACGGAAGAGTCAGCAACGAATGTCTGTTGTTCTGACTGACACTCTGCTGCTACAAGTAGAAGAGCACTATTCTGTTGTTTTCTGGCATTTGCATCATATTTTCCAACCCTGAGGTCCCTGACCATAACTGCTTCTACCTCAGGCATGAGACTGCTTTGAAACCCAGAGGATGCTATGTCTGCTGTAACTGAAACTAGTAACCCAGACAGCCTCTTTATTTGATTTTGCTCACACTGATTTCCATTTTCAAATTATTTTCTCCAGGTACATGCATGAGAAAAATCCTTAAAAACCTCAGCTCAGATTTTTGAGTAATCCCATGGCTCCATGAAACTAAAGTTTATAGAAGAGCCAGATGAGTACCCTGGGGCTTGCAGTATAAGTAAGTGTAAGACCTGTCTAAACCTCATTGAACATACCTTGAAGAGCATTTGGTAACAGAGAAAAAGCATGCTCTGTAAGGAGGCTTGGCTATTGGGAAAAGCTCCAAGAAAGCAAAATGATATAAAGAAAGAGGCAAAACTGAAATGCAAGATCTCATCCATACATTACATTGTAGGGACATTTTCTGCAGCAGACTAATGAGAAGACAGGTTTCTGTGTAATTCAGTCAAGGTATTTTATCCTTTCTTATAACTAATAATCTGCTGTAACTAGTAATCATCTAAACTGCCTTGTCTATCATTCTCTCTGCCCACATCCAGATAGAACCATTTACTCTAACATCTTTAAAAGTATAGAAAGGTGATATCAGTCATAAATGATGGGGGAAGAATCTCTAGAAGAGATATTACAAAAAGTGAACAGTGTTGAATGTTCCTACTCGAAAGAAAACTGCTCAATGTTATAAGCAGGATGCATCTGTACAAGATCTTCATGTTAAAGCAGTAGTAAAAACTGAACGTGAATCGCCACACAGGAAATCTCATCCATCTGTTTGCAAAGACAGGTTCTAAGAATTAGGTCAACCACCAGCATTGAAAAATCATGAGATAAGATTTAAAATGACAAGATGTAAAAAATGCAGTATGGGTTCGCTGAATAACCTCCTTGGTTTCCTTGCTTGAAGGAAATGCTATTTGCGTGCAGTTTTCCTCTGCCACGTGGTTTGTAGCACATCTAGTATGAAAATATCTTCATCTGGGCTGGAAAACCGGAACAAGTTGCCCAAAGAAGTTTTGGATGCTTTATCCCTGCAGGTGCTCAAAGCCATGTTGGATAGGGCCCTGGGCAGCCTGATCTGGTAAATGGCTGAATCATATCACAAAATCACAGAATGATAGAATGGCCCAGGTTGGAAAGGACCTCAAGGATCATGAATCTCCAATCCACCTGCCACAGGCAGGGCCACCAATTTAATACTAGACCAGGCTGCCCAGGGCCCCATCCAACCTGGCCTTGAACACCTCCAGGGACGGGGCATCCGCAACCTCTCTGGGCAGCCTGTTCCAGCACCTCACCACTCTCACAGTAAAGAACTTCCCCCTGACATCCAACCTAAATCTTCCCTCCTTCAACCTAAAACCATTTCCCCTTGTCCTGCTGTTATCTACCTTCAAAGATTTGAATCATCTTTAAAGTTCCTTCCAAAGTAAGCCATTCTATATCATTCCATGATAAGACATTGATGTAGCAGAGTCAGTCACCAAAAACCCATATTCCTCACAATACAAGTGTAAAAATTGTCATCATGCTGTTACCAAGCTGGGTGAAATTAGAATCACAGAATTATAGAGTCATAAAGGCTGGAAATGGGGCTTTGACCCATCCCCACCATGTCCACTAAACGACGTTGCTCAGTGTCACATCTACATGCCTCTTGAAAACCTCCAGGGACAGTGATTCCACCTCTTCCCTGGGCAGACTGTTCCAATGAAGGTCCCAGACATGGAATATTCTCAAAGCTGAACTATAACTTAGCTGCAATTTTACTGTAATGTCCATAACCCATTCATATTTTCCAGAGTTTGTTGACCTTTTGGAGCACTCAGTGTGAGCTCAAAACAGAAGGGAACATTTCCCCATGGCTTCACTGCTTGCCACAAATGTAGGAGCCATTTTCCAAGGGATAATTGTATTTTAGGTTTTCTGATTTAAAGGCAAATATGTGGAGCTATGATTGATTTTCCTGCCTTACGGTTCAGAGAAATGAAGAAGTTTAATCAAAAACTACAGTTACTGTTATTGAAAATTAGTCTGGGCTGTTTCCATTATTTTCCATCTGTAATTAGTGAGATAAGGGAGCTGGGATTTTCCGATGAGACCACCACGTCTCAATCCAATAATTCTACCATCCAGAGTAAGGAGATGCTGACATGTCTTTGGCTAACAAGTACTTCTCACCATGAGCTGTTTTCAGCAGTCTACTAAGCTGCTTTGAAACCACTGGGAGAGTCTGCAAGGTAAAATGTTGAATCCCCCAACTAAAACACTGCACTGTTGTGAGATATCCAGATGAAGAAGACTTCTACATAGGAGGGAAAACAGTCTCCTTTTGTCTTTTTCCCATTCCTTGTATTCAGGCTACACAACTTAATTTACAAATGACATCATACATGGTTTGTAAGTTTCCAAACAAACATTTGCACTGTTGCATATACTCACGACAGAGAAGTGCTCTTTTCCCACTTAATGAAATTTTCTTTTTTCTTCCATGTCTATGGAATCAAACTGAGGCACCCAGGATTGAATAGCATCATCTTAGTTATTAAATGTTCTTAGTTATTAAATGTTTTCAATGATAAAGTTGATATCAAAAACAAAGGTGTCTGATAACCAGCTCTGTTTTTCATGCACTGTGGTTGTTAATGTCCATTTCACACGGGCTGAGCCCTTACAGTTCAGAAAAAGGTGATGCCACCACTTTTTCCACCAATGTTTTTCTGAATATTGAGGTGCGAGGGCTGCTCCAAAAGTAATGCCTCCTATGTTATTGTGTTGCCCTGTGACACCAGAGGCAGTTGCTGGTGGTATGGAAGTAGAGGCTGAACGTTTCTACCAATATATTGTTAAATTTTATTGTCACGCAACAGATGGCAGCAGAGGGGCAGTCTGACAAAATGGCATCTGACACTCTATAAAGCAAAGGTGTGTAACTGAATTCCTCCATGCAGAAAAAATTTGCACTCATTAACATCCAGCACTGCTTGCTGAATGTTTATGGAGACCAAAGAGTCAGTGCTAGCACTGCGAAAGTTGGACTGCATGGGCAACATTTGCTAAGCAATGGCACTGTCATAGTGGCTGTAAAGCAGTGGGTCATCTCCACTGGTGCATATTTTTAAGAGCTCAGCATGCAGGCTCATATTCATCACTAGGGCAAATGCATAGCTAATGGTGGTGACAATGTTTAAAATTAGTGTTCTGTAGCTGAGAATTTGCCCTATCAAGTAATGTTATTGTGCCCTTTGCATCTATTGTAGTTTCCATGGAAAGAAATAGGAGGCGTTACTTTCAGAGCAACCTACATAGTTATTCCCACTATAATTTTCAGGATCCCAATCTACATCACATTCAGAGCACCACCAAATCTTGCAGGGATGGAGGTGGTGACCAAAGTAGTCCCATCCACATCTCAGGCCTGTTGGCAGGCAAGATCTTCTCCTGTAGTTGTTGGACGTATCCACAGCAAAAATTAATATGAACCATGTACACTGCAGAATAATTCCCACTCTGGAAGGGATGCTCAGGGATAAAAGTCCTTGTTAACTTATTGATTGCAGCCCTTGAAAGAATTTACTGGTCATGCTCCATTCTTGTGTTAATAGCTAGGGCGTACTACCTCCCATATTTATCACTTGTTTGCACAGTACCTCACTAGCATCTGAGCTGAACACATTTGGCAGTGCATTAACGTACCAGGTTTCTTGAACACCCATCACTCCAGTTCTGCAGAGCATGCTTTATCAGAGCCAGAAACGTTGCAATATAGCCACTGTATTACCTAATTTTACGGCTGTTTGCCAAGGCACCTTTCATCTGAAGAGTCTTGGCGCAGCTCCTAAATTCAGCCTTCTTGAGAAACATCAAATTATTGACTAAGCATAAAAGTTGTTAAACCTTTCAAACTCTGTTTGGTGTTGACTTTATGTTCTCCTGTGAATCAACATTTATGGGCAAATGCACAGAGCAAACTCCCTGTAATATTTCCAAGCATGAAAACAGAAGCAACCGAGATCATCTTTGAACATGTCATAAAAGGGAGCGTGTGGAAATGCAACATCATTTGCTGACTGCATAAGTAATTAAAGACACAGAAAAGATCTAACTCTCTCTAACACTGATCACAATTATCCATTATTCTTCTCTCAGTTTAATGAGTGTTTATACTAAAAGCCTGCTTGAAGTTTTAACTGGAGCGCTATGACTGACATCAAGATAATGAAATGAAGTGATTTAATATACTTGAAGTTCCCTGCTCCCAGGATGATCCTTAAAGTGCTCTGTATTTTTTACAGTTCTGATTAATGGCATCCAAAATATTGGATTTTCCCCCATTCAGATCCCTTTCATTACTTTGTCTTAACAAACTGTTTCTATTCTATTTTATTCCTTTCCTCCGCTCCTCTTTCCTCTCCCCTGCAATGGATTAAAAAGCTCTTAGCAAACTTTTTTTTTTTTTTTTTTTTTTTTTTTTTTTCTCTGTGGAGAAAAGCTTTATTTGCCTTGATTAAGCACTTTTGCTTCTTATTATTATCACTTTTACTTATTTTCTTTGGATAAAGAGATAGAGTGCACTCTGCATAAACACAGAAATAGAGATGGTAACTTTAAAATAAGGCAAATTCTTCCAAGCTTTGATGAAGTTCAGCTGCAGGGGTCATTAACTTTTCCATTTCCTTTTCCTGCTCCCAGTGCACAGTAAATAAAAATATGGGGGTTCTCAAATGGTCTGAGAAAAGGCAAGACGAGTTTCTACCAATACTGCTAAGAGAAAGTTGCAATCTTGGAATAAGGAAAAATATTATAAGACAAATGTTCTCCAGTGTGATGTCACCTTTTGGGCCTTTAAAAAAAATTTTATCCTTGATGGCATTACTCCTTGCTTGTTTCATTTTGTTTTTCTCTCTCACGCTCCTTTCTGCCCTTTCTCCTTTCTCTCCTTTTTCTCTTTTCTACCCTCTCTCCTTTCTCTCCTTTCTCTCCTTTCTACCTTCTCTCCTTTCTCTCCTTTCTCTCCTTTTCTCTCCTTTCTCTCCTTTCTCCTTTTTCTCCTTTCTCTCCTTTCTCCTTTCTCTCCTTTTCTCTCCTTTCTCTCCTTTCTCCTTTTTCTCCTTTCTCTCCTTTCTCCTTTCTCTCCTTTCTCTCCTTTCTCTCCTTTCTCCTTTCTCCCCTTTCTCCTTTCTCTCCTTTCTCTCCTTTCTCTCCTTTCTCTCCTTTCTACCCTCTCTCCTTTCTCTCCTTTCTCTCCTTTTCTCTCCTTTCTCTCCTTTCTCCTTTCTCTCCTTTCTCTCCTTTCTCCTTTCTCTCCTTTCTCTCCTTTCTCTCACATTAAAGTGTCTCCTAGCAAACTTGTTATCATAGAATCATTGAAGTTGGAAAAGACCTCTAAGATTATCTATTCCAACCATCAATCCATCACCACCATGTCCACTAAACCATGTCCCCCAGTGCCACATCTACACACTCCCTGAGCATCTCCAAGGATGGTGAGCAATGAAGGCAAAAATAATACCTAGGAAGCAACCATGAAGTTTAATTTACTTTTAAGTATTGTGTCATATTTTCTCTACCTTGGACATTGTCAAATAAAGTGGGTCTGGTCACTAGCTCCTAAAATTATTTTCCAGAGTGATTTTTGAAACATATCTTTGTATCCTGAGCAAAACTGAATCCTGATTTGCATCAGCAGCTCTGAAGCCAAACAACTTGCCCCAAACTAGGACATACCTGTGAATTCACATTGATTCTTGCCTCTCTTATCATGCCTTGTACATCAGCGGCCTTTTACTAGATGAATCTCCAGGCAGAAAGGCTCAGAAAGAGTTAGGCAGAGAATGCTGGCACCTGAAACACAGCCCCATGCATCTTTCTTTGCTCTGCCTTGGTGCTCAGTTATGTTAAAGAGGAGCCATAGGAGCCATAATCAGTGTTTTAAATCTGCTTCTAGATATCTGGATACATAATGGGAAGACAGAGGTCTCAGATATATATTCAGAAGTTTAGAAGGAAACTGACATATAAAAGGATAGTCTAAATATTTCAGCTATAATAGCCTTCACCTTTCCCTTCTCTCCCTCCAGTAACTATCTTATTATTACATTTCATTGTGTTTCTCAGGGGGCTTAGCCTGCTTGTTACAGCTGGATAATTCTTCTATCACTCCAAGGCTGTCTATTAGATCTCTCCTTCTCTAAATCTTTCTTCTTCATTATTCTCACACATTCTTTTTTTTTTTTATTACTAGATTTCAACTGGAGGCTCACTCAGCAGGTCCCAGCAATTCCCACCAAGCCCTCACTCACCATCAATCATTCTCTTTCAGGTAGCTTTGAATTGGAAAATTCTTTTCTATTCCCATGTTACGGGCTACTCCAGGAGGTTAGTGTATGGGAAGGGTTGTACTTGAGTGAATCAGTGCTAACTCAGTGGACCATGCCAAGGAGATTAGTCTGTAACATGGCAGGAGCCTCCAGTGACTGGCTTGGCTTTCTGACGATTTCTGCTTCTGTAATGGAAAATAACAGTGTTAAAAGCTTATTTTGTATGTATGGAAGGAGAAGGAGGGCAGATAGATGAAAGACAGCCTTAAAAAATTTAAACCATCAACATTTTGACACATGGATCTTTTTGAGCAGCTACTGTGCGTTATTTATGTACAGTTGGATGGCTGAATAGGTGGCAGAATGGATGGATGGATGGATGGATGGATGGATGGATGGATGGATGGATGGATGCATAGAGGGATAGCTGGAGCAAGCTACTGTTTTCTTCCCAAGTATGAGATGCATATAGAAATACTGTCCCTATTCCAGCTTCTGCTGTTTCTTGTGTCTGATTTGTGGGCCATTAAAAGAAATGGGAACATGTTAAACAGAAAGTACAGTTTGAGCTTGTTTATCTTGGAGAAGAGAAAGCTCCAGGGAAACCTCACTGTAGTCTTCCAGTATTAGAAAGAAGCTTGCAAGCAGTAGCAGGCCAACTTTTCACACAATCTGATAATGATAGCACAAGGGGGAATGGCTTTAAACTGAAAGAGGGTAGATGTAGGTTAGATGTTAGGAAGAAACTTTTTATTCACAGGGTGGTGAGGCACTGGAACAGGTTGCAAAGAGAGGGCCTTCAAAGTCAGTTTGGATGGGGCACTGGGAAGTCCAATCTAGTGGCTTGCAACCCTGCCCATGGCAGGGGGTTTGGAACTAGTTGATCTTTAAGGTCTCCTCCAACCTAAAACATTGTATGATTCTATGACTTCCACAGATGTATGGAACATGCAGATGTATGACTGCATGCAGGAAAAATTTGGACAGCAGGTCAGGCACATCAGTTGCATCTTCAGAGCTGTCCTACACTTGAGACAGATAGAGTCCCAATTCACAAAAAAAGTATCAGGCAAAATAATTGGCTGTGACTCCTCTGTTGAAGACTTTGCATTGACAGAATAAATAGCAGAGCTGCAAGCCTTTAAAGGGAAGGGCTGAAAATAAGCTCCACTGTGGGAAGCAAAAAAAGGGGAGCAATTTTCTTACCCACTTCTTGCTTTGGATGCTCTTTCAAACTCATCTGTTACCTAACCTGCTTTTCCCAGGTTTTTGAGGCCCTAATTTTTATTTTCTTCTAGTTTCTAACCCTATTAAAAGCTGAGATACACAAGAATGGCAAAAACATATCTGTCAATCAGTGCTATCATCTGAAGGCCTGAGAAAACACACTATTCACAAAGACAGAAGGCTGCAAATTTCTCTTTCAGCAATGGTCATTATCTCATCTGTGTGGGTGCTGTAACATGGGGAAGCTCATGAGAGAGTTTTAAAACAAAGTGATGTTGATGATGCAATATTGGAAGTGCAATGCATTTGTTTGTGTTTGTGTGTATGCACGAGGGACGTGTGCTTTTGCAAATGATCATTTTCCTTTTAGCAATAAGAAGAACTGGAAGGCTGCTTTGATGACAACCCTCTAGGCTGGCAATTTTTCACAGAGTAATGTGAATTTGGCTGAAACTCTTTTCCCCATAATGACAGTTTAGCAACTCAAGTGGTTGCTCTGGGAGAGGACTCCACCCTCCCTAACTCACTGTTTCTCCAAATCAATTGTGCTCATTCATTTGGGGTACTGATTTTGCCTCAGCCCTGTGCTCCAAGCCCTCTTGGAGGGTGAGTAATTCAACACAGTTGATAAAGTCATGTTGCGTTCTTTAATGCTGGCCCTGAAAAAGCATAGTTGCTTTGATCCTGCAGGAGATGGTTGTGCTTTTATGCTCAGTTTTGCTTGGTTTCCAAGCAAGCATTCCATTATGTCGTACAAGAAGCAGGCATGTTCATCTCATCAATAAGGGATACGTTCTGCACTTTCTTTTTTGCCACCACCTCTCCAACCAGTTGCTCTGAAAGAAGGTGTTTTTCTGTCCCTCACATCAAAACAGGAGATTTAAAACCCACTTTTTTTTTTTTTTTTTTTTTTTTTTTTTTTTTTTTTTTTTTCAGGCTGTAAAGCCTTTTTGAGTACTCTGATATTCAGAATTTAAAACAGAGGTTAAGAGCTACAGCATTACAGCTGGAAGTGAGAGTTTGGGACACTTCACGGGACACCCTGAGCTGTGCTATATATCAGCTGATGGCTCCTGTTCATATTAGAACCCAAATGCTCATATAGGGCAAGGCTATAGCTTCTTGACATACCCTGTGTCCTTTGAAACTTGCGAACATCTCCACTTTTTTACTTTCCTGAGGTTTGAATCTGAGTTTGTGTGTTTTCCCATGAGATCAGATCCATCAAGTTGACTCAGAGCAGCTGACAGGTATATTATTTTATAACAACTACAGCTTTCCAAATGCCAATCCTTTACATCAGAGACCCTCAAAAAAAATAAAACAAAAAAAACCCCAAACCATATTCTGTCAGGTAAATAGGCAGCTGACTGTCACCACTGTAAAATGTAAAAACATATATTACTTTTTAATGGCAGTCTGGATTGTGTTTCCCAAACTCTGTTTTTCTTGCAAGTTTGTTCTAACATCTCTGCATGCTAAAAATTCTTGATAGCAGGGTTTTCTGGGAATGGTAGGGAAAGATTTCACTCAGAAAGCTCTAATGTGCTTTCCAAGCCTGCTAGGTTCACTAAGCAGCTGATCTACACATTTGGAACTTAACAGTGTTTGATGAAGTATATCATGTGAGGCTTGGAGACAAGGGGCAAGAGTCAATTGTGCTGTTTACTCCATTTTAATGATGAAAGGTCAACAGGAGATAGAGTCAGAAGAAACACTAACAGGTGGTTCGTCATTCAAAGTGTAGTTCGTCTGTCCTAGGATATGATGGATGCTAAAAGCTTAGATGAGTTCATGGAATAAATGGATAGATAGTTCCTGAAAGAGAAATCCATCAAAGGCTACTAATACACAGAAACCATTTCTGGCTTAGGGATTCTCAGAGATAGAAATGGCTGAACAGTGAGAGACTGCAGGAAAAAAAAATTCTTTGCATTCTTACCCTCTGCTTATGCTCTTCAAGCTTAGAGTCTGCTTTTAGTCACTCAGAGAAAGGAGAAAAACATAGATGTGACTCTGACAAAGACTGAAGAATGCCATCAAAATAGACACAAAGCTCAAGGATCCATCCATACCAGAGTTAAGTCAGTCAGAGACTCTTCTAGATGGTTATTATGGACTAAATGTTTCATCTTGATCTTTTTCCATCCAGATTATTGAACTGGTCTCACTAGTGAACTGTTCTTACTTCTCCAGCCATGCCAGCAATCCACCAGTGCCTGAGCAGGAGACGTTGAGCCCATCGTTCCCTTTACCTCTGTCTCCTGATGAGCCTCTGGGATGCTGGATCTGTTGTTCCCAGGTCTATTAGAAACAGTCAAACCTTGGAAGCTTTTCCTGTGAATGTCTGTTAGATCAGGAGCTACACAGTTATCCAACAGGATAACCAGAGAGCCACACATTGTCCCAACATCTATCACTTGAAAGACAGTCATTCAGCTAGAGAAACATTGACCTGATAGTCCAAAGATCAGCGTTTTGTTCCTATGCTTGAGTCTGAAGTTCTCAATAATTGTGTATAAGCTTTTTTTTTTTTGTCTTTTCACATGCCTTATCTTCTCCATGACATTTCTTTCTTTCTGAATTTTGAGCCATTCATGACAAATCTCTGACTGCTAGCAATGGTTCTGCAGAAGAGCAATATTTGTTACATTCTCTGCTGCAGGGATTTGCTCAGGTGTTAATTCCTGAGTTATGCCAGGTGTCACATGCAATAGGCACCTTGTCTCAGATGCATGAAGGTGAACAACTCAGCCAAGCTGTTCCCAATCCTCTGTATCCTCCCATGCTTCAGACACCTGCCATAAATGTGTTGGCCAATGCATCTATTATTTCCCAAGAGGAGGAGACTAACCGAAAAACAACAAAATGATGAAAATGTGAATTCTCACTTTCATAGTTACAGCCATCCAAGGTGGTCTGTCTCATTGTCAGAGAGTCTTTAACACGGGCACCTGATGCAGAGGCCTGGATTACTTCTGTCCTTGGGAGCACTGGCACCTTCCTTAATGTTAATATGTGGGCACCACAATTCTGCTGCTGGTGGGGCAGATAACAGGAGCTGCAGGCAATGAGCTCTGCTGAAAGAGGGTAAAGTATTGACTCAATCACAGTGCTGGCTCCAGACTGAGGTTTGTGTGTCAATTCCCTGAGAACTGAGATCTCTTACACTTACCTCAAATAATTTGTTATCCCATTTCTTTTATTTTTTAATCGTTTTTATATAATTTTTTTTCTGAACAAAATTATTTATTAATGAATATTATTTTTTTCCAAAAACAATGAAAAGAAAGAAATGTATGAAAATGGCCCCAAAACCGCAGGGGGGGGATACAGAATTTTGGGGTGGAAAAGTCTCGTTTTGGGGGGTGAGGTCCTTTTAAGAGGAGAGCCGCCCACCCTGGGCTGCAGACCTCAGCATTTTGGGGCAAAAAAAGTCTGAATTTGGAGGTGGGGTGGGGTTCCGATATTTTGGGGGACGCTTTTTTGGGGGAAGTGTTACCAATTTAGGGGGTCTGTACTGCCCTATTTTGTGGAGGAAAAGTCCCATTTTTGGAGGGCGGCCCCTTTAAGAGGAGGGGCTCCTATCACAGGGCTGCGGGCCAGGCTTTTTGAGGCAAAAAAATCCGGTTTGGGGAGGGGGGATTCCCATGTTTTGAGAGGAGGTGGGGAGGGTCCCAATTTGAGGAGGGGGGGGCATTGGGGTGGCAACATCTCATTTTTGGGTGGAAAAGTCCCATTTTTTTGGGTGGTGCGGTCCCTTTAAGGATGCAGACCTCACTGTTTAGGGGCAGAAAAGTCCGATTTTGGCGTCCCTCAAAAAGCAGTGGTCAAAACCTAGGCTTGGAATGATTCCCTCCAGCAATCTCACATCCAGTGCACCAGGTTAGTGAGCAAGATGCCTGGCATTGCATATTGTATCAAATAGGCCCCAAGACTTGTATCTCTAGAAATAAACATGGAAAATGCAACATCTCATTTGTTCTTTGGTGAAGAAATAGTCATTACCTGGAACTTGGCTGCTTATCTTGTTTGTTTTTTTTTTTCCCTTCCCACCTCTTGTGTTGGAAAGAGTCTGCTACAAGTCCTATAAGGAAAAAAACAACCCAAACTACCTGTCTTTCTCTTGGTCAGCCCTAGAACAAAATTGGATTAAACACATTTTTTTCCACTTCTGCAGATAATAAATTAACAACAAACAATAACCTTTCTACCCATAGCTGAAAGTCTGCTTTTCTGTGCTGCTGTTTGCTATTCAGTTTAAGAGGGATAAGCAGTCTGGTTCCCATGCTATTCTTGTTTTAAGAACAGCATCAATAGCAGTGTTGCAGGAGAACTTAGGAGAAGCAGTCTTGGGACTCTTGGTGCCAGCAGCAATGTTAAAATTTACTTCCAGAAATCCTCAAAAGGGAAGAAAACCCTCAGCCTACTTTTGTCTCCTATCTTCTCCTTTATGGAGGATTATTCTCAAAAGCTGAGCCATGTTTATTTTTTTCCTTCTTTGCATTACCCATTGAAATGGAAAAAAAATATCCCCCCAAAAATATACCCAACAGGAATTTGAAATAATTTAGAATCTGAGCATAAAGGGCTTTTTCTTCATCATTTCAAAAAATGCATCCTCAGATCAGCTTCCTATAACAATGAGACCTTTTTTCTAACCATCTGATCCTTCTGCTTGTTCCTCATTTCCTAAAATTCCTTGAAACATAGTCGACAGTTTCGACAGTTCCAAATGAATTTGACAGCACCAGAGGTCATAAACAGATGTGCCCCTGGATATTTCATAAAAGAATAGGAAGACTCACATTTTATTTGCACAAGAAGTAATATCTATTAAGTAGTCTGTGTTACCCATCCAAAAATCCACAAGGAAAAATAATAAAGCATCTCAGCTTGACCAGCTCTACAGCTCAAAAATAGCTTGATGGCTTCTTGACTCCTATATTTTTTTTTTTTTAGCCTGGCCCTCATCCTGTCTTGCTTTTCCATATGCCTTTTAAAATTTCTATTTTAATTTCTGTCTTCTTTTTGAATACATATATTTTTAATCAGCTCACTGTATCAGCAGCCATCGTGCTGGCAATGTGTTGACTGATCACTCCATAAATAGAGCATTTCTAATGCTGCTGGAGGCACTTCAGCATTTTGAATCACTTTCCACTCTACATTATCCCTTTAAAATAACAGAAGTGATGGCATGTTTTTTCTTCTGAGTCACCAAACATGGCAGGGTTGGGAGGTCCTTGGCAAGGGACCTACGAAATAATTGCTGATTCTTTCTCTCTTTTTCCTCACTCTCTGGAGGAAATGCCCTCCAAATGACATTTGAGGGCTCAAAACATTTTGCATGGGCCTACATAGCCACTGGAGGTGAACAATGCTTGAACATGATTCCTGCTGCTTTTCCACCCTGAAACTGAACATAAAGGAAAACAATTAGTGAGAAATCTTGATTTAATTAGAGATTTGAGGAGAACCAATTTGGACATCACAATGGAAGAGATCTTGAATGATATCAGGAGGAGTTTAAGAATGAAAACACAAGTACAGAAGAGGTGTGTCAGGAGAGGTGGAACTAGGTGATCTTTAAGGTCTCTTCCATTCAAATTATCCTATGATACAAGCTCTCATCTGGCAGGGCTTCGTGCAATTTTTAGTTTTAGTAAATGCAGATTTTAACAGTGGAAAGATCATACAGTAGAATCATAGAACCAGAGAATGACTTGGCTTGGAAGGGACCTCAAAGGTTATAGAATCACAAAATCATAGAATCATTTGAATAGGAAGGGACCCTTAAAAGTCACCCAGTTCAAATGCTCTGCAGTGAATGATCTCTCTAGATCACCTGTTCCAACCCCTTCACCACGGGCAGGGTTGACAACCACAAGATCAGGCAGTAGAACAGATTGCCCAGAGAACTCCCCAGTCTGGTCTTGAACATTCATGGTGCATCCATAACTTCACTGACTATGATTCTGTGACAGATCTGTCACTTCAGGACATAGGCTGTAGCCCTTGGCATTGCAGTTTTCCTTTAAGCACTCTGAAGACAAGTCACCATGCCACAGTTCACACCTGTAAGAGTACCTCCAACGCTCCCACGTGTCCTCTTAGATAAATATACTTGTCAACACAGCCAGATGGTTAACACCCAACACCATCTTGAAATTGCAGTGGTAAATCATAGAATCGTGGAATCTTTTGAGTTGGAAGGGATACCTAAAGGACATCTTGTTCAATTCCCTGTAATGAAAAGGGACACTTACAGATAGATCAGGTTTGCCCAGAGCTTCATCCAGCCTGACCTTGAATGTCTCAAAGGACTGGGCTTCCATCATCTCCATCTCTCCAGTCAACATGTGCCAGTGCCTCACAGCCATGAGGTATATCCATGGTTTGTCAACCATGTGTGACTCCTGCCTTCCTTCTATCTCCTTCACATGTGAATAAATAACTTTGCAGAGGTTATCTAGCGACTGGCCAATATTAGAGATGCTTTGGACTTTTCTTTCAATCTTTAGTCTTCATTACTGTTGGAGACAAAACATAATTTCAAATAAATAAATCCTGAAAGACATTCGCTTACAAGAGTTAAATAAAGAGTAAAAAATTGTTCACACTGGAGGAAAAAAAGTCATTTCAGCAGACTGGATAACAAGACACGAGAATAGACTATCAGAGTATGCCGAACACCTATCTTTAATATTGGCTTACATTTCTAATAGCATCCTCCAGTTTATTCAGAAACTGTTAGATCCAGATCTGGGTGAGATCCTCTATCTTGTGTTATGCTGATGATGAGAGAAGGCAAGTCAGAACAGTCCATTATGGAATGAAAAATTCATGATACTTATCACGTTTTACATTTTCACATCACAGAGTAATCTCTCTATAAGAACAGTTAAAAGTTTTTGCATTCCAGTGCATATTTTTTTCTATCAGTTTGATCTCCAGAATGTTTCCTGACGTTGGTATTTGTTTGCATTCTCACACAGGTAGATATTTTCTGACCCAAATTAGAAATCATCAATGAGAAATTTTACTCAATCACTCTTAAAAAATTCTAATAGTTTCAGTTTCCATATAGATGTGTACAGATACATTTGCTTCTTGAATTAGATAGCCTGTTCTTGATGAAAATTCTTTTAAACTGTGATCAAACAATTCATTTCTCAAACTTCTCTCTAACAAGTAGGCTCTGTTCCGTTCATTTTAAGCCAAGTTCAACCCTTTAATGACTTTCATACCCTTTCTCTGAACCCTCTTCAATTTATCTTTTTTTTTTCACTGTAGTCCAGGTCATAATCTCACCAGTGACAAGTTCAGAATTAAAAGAGCCTCAGCCAAACTGAGCTTGAATGTTAGTGCCTCAAGGAATTGCATTAGTCTTTTTTGTCTCCTGCACTGAAGTAGCTCATATTTGTCTGATTATTTGCCATGAGTCTTTCTCAGATTTACTGCTCTATTTAAGTCCTATGAAGTATCAATCCACTCTATATGTTAATTTGTAAGATGGAGTCAGACTCTGATGGGTGAATGATCTGCGTTTTTTGCTGTTAGGTATATGTAGAATCAGACATAATTGAAATACACACTACTTTCTGAACACAGTTAACAAAATGATGCATGTGGCTCCACGTCAACTTTGCCATCCTTCTTATTTAGATTCCCCCAAGCTTTGTGACATCTATAAAATTTGATAGCTGTATTTCTGTATTATGTATTCCTGGCCACTAACAGGCTAAAATATTTTATAGTAAAGGGAGAAAAACTGACCTTTGCAGAAACCCGTTATAAATAATTACTTGGGACTGGGTTGATGGGACCTGTATTATCTTACAGAAGAACAGCTGCAGAGAGGATTTCCCATTTCTTGATCTACAGAGAAAGACAACTCCGAGTCTATTTTCTGCTGAGAAGCTCCAAGGTAAAATAAGGAGAGGAGGACTGTCTTTCCCCTTCAAATCTAGAGAGATGTAAACTGGTTAAATAAGAGCTTCAAATGCACGAAGATGTCATCCTCCAACAAGACTTAATGTCACAGTAGTGTGGGTTGAAGATGGCAGCATGCTCATTGAATGACAGGAGTGAGCTGTTGCCAGCTGGCACATGCTTTCAAGGGAAGTCTATTAGCATTACCCCTTTAACTAATCAGATACCAATAACTTTTACTGCTCTCTTTTCTCTGTAGCTGTTATTTTTGTTCCCTAAAAGATGGGACATGTCCGAGTAAGAGAAATTTGGTCACACCCTTGGATCAGAAAACGGTCAAATCTCTATGGTTATTCCTGCTTTTTTCTGTGTCCAGAACCAAAATCCTGTACAAATTTGTGTGCCATGGGAACAGGGCGCCCAGGGAAGTGGTGGAGTCACTGTCCCTGGAGGGGTGGTAAATGTGGCACTTAGGGGCATGATTCACTGGGCATGGTGGCGATGGATTGCTGGTTGGATTCAGTGATCTTAGTGGTCTTTTCCAACCTTAATGATTCTACGATTTTATGAAGACTAAATGGGAATGAGAAATGTTTTACTTTTTCTCGAGAGAGCCCCTATCAAACTTTGTCTCCCAGGCAGAACAACCCCAGACTTCTACCAGAGAGCTGATGTGATTTCATACAAGTGGCTGCCATCAACCAGCTAAGACATGTGCTGATCTCCACCAGCTTTCCAAAATCACTCTATCTTGCCAATAAAAAGCTATCTCAGACAGAAACTCCCACCTGATCAATAATTCAATTGACAGATACCATGTTAGGAGACCCTGAGTCAAAAAACTGATCTCCTTTTAAAAGCCAGTTGAATCCTACAAGGAAGGAGAAACACAACAAAGGCAGGGAGCAGCAGAAATTATATCAGCTCTCCTAGTTTACCGTTATTGTTGCATCCTTTGGAAGATCTGGAACTATAACCCTGAAGTTTGTTAATAGCTTTTATTTACTGTAGTAGCTAGCAATTAATCATCGTGCCTGTTTTTCTGGGTTCTGTATAACAAGCATATAGAAATGAGCTTATATAATCTGCTAATAAAAAGGCAGACCCTGCCGAGAAGAAATGAACATCTAAAATCTACTTTAATTATAGGTATAATTACTACAATTGGGCATTCTCTAAAGCAAAATGCATGCTTCAGAGAGCCTCTGGAAAAGCATTCAGATTAGTTTATTGGCCACTTGTTCTGATTTTCTCCCTTCTTTTCAGGCATTATCTGTATGGATATAAGTACTTCTCTAGATGCGTAACCGCATCCACATGAAAAGTAGTGTGGTTTCATGTCTGCATAATGACAATACCACTTTCAGTGTACCAGACCTCAAGTAACCCCGTTGCTATGGGTTTTTGAGAACCCATCACATTGGTATGAAACACATCCCTTTACATTAGGAAACACATGGCAGAGTTCATTCGCAGCACATAGTGCTCACACATCAAAGTTCATTTAGATAGAGACAGGATATTAAAATAGAAAAAAACGTTCTTAATTAACACACTTTGTGGATGCTATTGATCTAGAGTCATATGACAAATTATTCTCAGAAATTGACTGAATTCACCTGAAAAAAGGCTATCTTGTTCCACGATACACACATTCACAGAGGGACCATTCTGGATTTACTTTTCAGTAAAGAGAAGTCATTTCAGAGTGAGGAACACCTCGCTTTTTGAAACTCTCCTCATGATGGCCCCATGAAGATGGGGAATGCTTCAGATTCATTGCACTTTGACTGAAACTGCTCTCCAAACTTTTTTCTTCTGGTATATATTTTTCCCCTCACCAAACTGGAAATAATTGCCTGCGATATCCGAATTAGTCTGTGCAATTTTTATCAAGAACATTTGTAATTTAAATTGGATCTGCAAAAGGAGGGGGGCTAAAAAAAAGTAACGTTCATTTCATGCTCATTATGTATCTCAGTGAGACTGATGACATTTTAATATTAACATTGTTATGGGTCTCTTATAAAAAAATTAAGTCTACTTAATATTCCAGACTCCGTTGATTGGAAACCAGTTACTCTTGACAATGGAAAATCAATTGGTATTCTAATTAAAAAGAATAGCACAGAAACAAACAAAACAATAAAAAAATGTATTCTGTATATTAGATGAAAGCCTGTGTTCACTCCTTTTAAAGCATCTCTTCTCCCCTTCAGTTTTCCTAATTGTCTAGTTTGGACTTTGGCCTTGAGCTGGAAGAGTAAATCCATAAGATCAACAAAGCACAAAGTCATTTAAGAATGTATGTAAAAAACTGCAAGTGGGCATAAGTGGAAATGAGAGGTGAACCCCCTCTTGCAGATGACACATTGACTGTGTTGAATAGCTTTGTTTTCTTTTTTCTTTTTTTGTAAAAGTAATTCCCTTTCTCAACTTCAGTTTAAAAAAATAAGGTTTTAAAACTTATTTTTCTATCTTACCTCCCCCTCTTTATTTTCTCTTGGTCTACTATTATCTAGGAAAAAAAAACTGAATAAAAAATGGAAAAAGAAAATAAAAATGGAATAAAAATAAAATTAAAAAAAATATATAAAAATGGAAAAAGAAATAAAAATGGAAAATGGGAAAATAAAAGAAATTGTAGAGAAGAAAATAGATGTATATTTTATTTCAGTATTTTTTAACGACATACAACTCTTGTTACATTATATGCTGAAAGAAAGGTTTCTAGTCTTAACTCCTAGCTTTTTTTGGAGCCTTAATCTGTATGTCTCTCAGAACTAAACCCTTGTTGTTGTTGTTGTTGCATTTTTGTTTATTACTTCTTTCCCTAAAACAAAGGGTGTGAGTACTTAAGACTAAAGCTTGGATATTAGGAAATATTTATTCTCTGAAAGAGTGGTGAGGTATAGGAACAGGCTGCCCAGCATGGTGTGGGAGTCATCATCACTGAAAGTGTTCAAGAACCGTGGAGATGGGGGATTTGAGGACTTGGTTTAGTAGGCATGGAAGGAAGGGGTTGATGGTTCGATTTGATGACCTAAGAGAACTCTTCCAACCTTAACTCTTCCAACCTATCGTTCTGTGAGCAGGCATGTTGGTGAAGGGTCAGTGTTTGTACCAGGTGACCTTAGTGGTCTTAGCCAAATTTAATGATTCTATGATTAAAGCCCTATTTGCTTCAGACAGGATCACTCAAAAATCAGACCATACATTAGAAAGCGTTCTCCAGACACTTCTTGAATTCTAGCAAACTCAGTGTTGTGACCACTTCCTTTAGGAGCCTACCACCATCTGGTAAATAACCTTTTCCTGATATCCACAGTGAACCTACCTTGTCACAGATCAGTGCCATTCCTGCTGATCTTAGGGGGAACAAAATGAAAGGTGGACATACACTGAAGAATTTGCCCAGAGAAACCAATCCAATCCCCATTCACATCAATAATTAAAACTTGATTGGGCATTTGAGCAACTTGATCTGACTTTGAAGCAGAAATTAATTTCAAGATCAGCTTTGTTTTGAGCAGGTGGTTGAAACAGACCTCCTGAGTTTCCTTCCAGCTTCAGGTCATCTGTCATTCCATAATCATTCTCATTTTGTCTCTTCTCCAGCCTGTAACAGATCAAAGTGTCCCATGCCAGGACATCTCACTGTGCCTTCTGGATTCATTCTGGCAGCAAGGTATTCAATATTTAAAATAAAATAAAAAAGGACGAACTGTCTTTATTCTGAGTTTTTCATTGTGGCTCTCCAAGCAATTTAAGATGGTGTGAATAAGTATTGCCACTAAGAAAAGGAAACGTTCTACTTTGCTGCTCTTGACCACTTTTATCTAGAGAATCAAGGTAAAAGGTACGAAGGGGAAAGAAGAAGGAAAGAAAAACAGAAGTCAGAGAAGCATCAGGCTGGAAAAGGATTGTTAGTAAATTTGCCCATAGATCAGTCCTGGTTTATAATTCACTATCTTTTTTTTCTTTTCATTAATAATGATGATGCAAAAATCGGGACAGTTTTCAGTTCAGTGCACAAGTGTAGAAGGCATTTTTCTTAGCAAAATGGATCAAGCTATCACAGAGAGAGAAAAAAGAAATAACCTTGAGGATATCAGTATTCAAAATGAGATGAGATACAGCAACATCAACTGCAAGGATCAGTAGCAAGAATATGTGCTCTAGGGAAGGAGCTAATCAACTGGAAATGGAGAAGACACTTCTGAAGATGCTGATCAAATGCTGTCATTTAACTATTGATGTACAACACAGGTAATCAAACCAAAGCTAATCACCCCAAAATCTCTTTTTAATCAACAAAAATTGACTTCATGTATTCAGGGAGTCAATAACATGAATCATCTATCCAAATGCTCATATCTTCTTTAAGGTGAGAAGAGTAACTAGCACCATACACAGCACTGATGCTATTGACTGACTTAATTGAGCTAAGGGAACTTAACAAGAAATTCATGCCAGGATGGTTGCTTCCACTCAAGTTAACCCGCTTCATGTGACAAATGCAGCCCTGGGAAGCAGTTAGTGAAATATGGGAAAGAGATATAGAATTAATTATATTTATTCAAGTCTCAAGTACAACCTAATGTGGACTGTCATGTGCATTTCCCATCACCTGTGGCCACAAAGAACAAATTCCACTTTGACCTTGTACAGTAAGGCTATGAGGATTTCCAGGGGAAGAAGAACCTCTTTAATCAAATGAGATAACCAGGTGAACTGAGTTCAAGAACAAGGCAATGGCTGGGCATGAATTAATTGCAGGCTATTAATACACTGCAGAGTGGGATGCCAAGGAATAGGACCTACTGGAGCTAAAGGACATCAGTGGCAAAAGAACAAATAGATCTAAATTAGCTATGCATAAACGCAGGAGAGAAATTAGAAGGAGATTGCAACTGATTAGAACAGCTTTCCATTTGGAAAAACAGAGGCAAACACTATTTGTATCAAAGAGGAAGATCATTTACTTAAAAAAGGATTTGGAGGCACAACCAGCCTTGCCAGCAGGACAGCAGATGTAGTGCACCAGAAGGTTCAGAACCAGGTTCTCTTACCTCCTCGTGGGAAACTCTTTGTGCATGAAAGGCACTTCCAGTGGCAGATGAACCTTCTCTAAAGGTCAGATTAACAATCCTTCCAGACTTTACTGCACAGTACTGCAGAATTAATATACAGATAAAATGTAATAGCCCCAAAGTGATAATAATAGTTGCCTCAGGGCTAAAACATCCAATGTGGTGAGAGAAGTGTAATGTGATCTTGCAATGCTTGCAGTTGTTAAGAGTTCTAAAATTGTGTTCAGCTGGGAAAAATCTGCATTCTATCACCAAATACTGCAATGTCACATCTGGCATTGGTTTGGAAAAGTTCCTCAAGGAAATCCCAGCTTTTCTAGCATCCCACCTCTTACAAAAGAAAAGATTTCTGTTTTTATTACAGTTATTGTCCGCAAGTTTATCAGATCACAACTTGAGGAGGTATTATGGACATACCACTCTTCCCAGATATTGCCTAAGTATTCTCAAACAATCTCTTCTGCATTTCATCTCTGTTTACTAGTGTTTTCTTAAATGTTCCCCAGCACAATTTAGTGAAAGAAAAAAAAAAAAATACAGACAGATCTAACCAGCTTGCTCATTTTAACTTTATTACTCATTTTAACTTTATTACTATGCCTTTAAGTTCTTTGCACAGTTTGAGTTTGGCTGCCACTCAACCAAGGTGCCAGAAGAATTGAAAACCATGATGTCTACTGAACTGATAGAAAGAGAAATCTCCTATGACACAAAATCAGTGTCTCTTGTTAATTGTTTCTGGCTCATTCTGACCAGCAATTATTTTAACAGCCCAGCTAAGTTAGCTCTGACGATGTTATACCAGTATCAATCACATTAATGACCCATCTGCTAGGAAGCCAAGGGAAACTATTACCAAAACCAAACTCACTGCATAAGAAGTCAGTGTGGCTCTCAACAAACACCTCTACTATTATTTCTAAGTTAGAAAGCCGTTGATTCATGTCTGTGTAATGTATTTAACCAAGCAGAAGTTTACACCCATCTTGTCCAAATGTAGGCTCTTGCCACCAGAGTTGACTGATCAGCTAGAATCAGTATATCTCTCAAATAGAGACCTCCAGATGGTAAGTCAGGACACCAACAAGCTGAGTTGTCCCTGGAAGGCACTCATCAATCATTGAAGGCAGCTGAATAGGTCCATAATGTAGGTACTTCACTTCAATGTTAAAAATCAGGTGAGTTGAATTTGGGTCTCTGTTCACTGGGATCTTGAGAAAAGCTAAATTCAGTAACACCACACTGTTACGAAAGTCTGTTTTACATATTTTTCTGGCCCCTACCACTGGAGTGACACAGTACCTTCTATTTATTATTTATCCTCATGTCCCCACTCAGGGTAAAGCAAGTGTTATTATTAGGCTCAGCTGAAACATCAGAATTCTGTTTTGTGGAAAAAAATAACATTTAAAGACAGGTTTTGACACAAAATAAAGCAAAAATAGACATCCATAGAATCATTAAGGTTGGAAAAGACATGTAGGATCATCTAGTTCAACCATCAACCCATTACCATCAGACCACATATTAAAATATAATTCTACAAAATTGGATTTCTAAAGACTTTCTTTTGGAAAACTTCCTCTGAATTCTGAGACTTCCATTTTAAGTTCTGCTTGTTGCGAGTATACGATGTTCGTCTTTATTTTGTGGTAGCAGTAATTAGTGTGTTCCGTAGGTTTTTAATGAGCTTATTCATACTCATGTTTCAGAAACTATAAAAATCTTGTAATTTTTTTCCTCTTTTACAGACAGGGAAAATGAGGCATGGATAGATAATTTGGTAACTATAAGCTAGTTATAATTTCTCAGCAAATTCTCCCCTCCTCTTCCAAGAGATCTCTACTTCTTCTTAATTTAAATTTGTTTTTCTTCCTAAAAATTTTTTTCCCATGGCTTCTAAAGGAATGCATGTCCTCTATTCATGGATGTGACAAAAAAATCACTCTGGAAATCACTGCAGCATGTTTGCTCAGTATCAGAAACTGAAATAAAATAATCTGCGGACATTAAATGAGTTCACTACCACAGCTAAAAAGGGTTCCAGGGTTTTGGTATAAATATAAGTACACAGAGTAACTTCATCTCAAGATAGTTTTATCCATAGGATGGGCTCCTTCCACTTTCCCCTAAAGCAAGGATGAGAGGTAATGGCCTTAAGCTGTGCCAGGGGAGGTCCAGGTTGGATATTAGGAAAAATTTCTTCTCTGAAGAAAGTCAGGCTTTGGAACTGGCTGCCCAAGGAGGTGGTGAAGTCACCGTCCTTAGAAGTGTTTACAAACTGTGTAGATGTGGCACTGAGGGCCATGGTTTAATGGACATGATGGGGAAGAGCTGGGATTGGACCTGATGATTGCAGTAATCTTTTCCAGCCTCTATAATTCTACCATCCTATGGAGTTAGCCAACAGATGCTGGTCTAAGAGAGACTGCATGCCAAAAAGAATTACTGTTAATAAAATGGCTTGAATTGAAAAGGATTGAAGAATTAAAGGACCCCTCCCAAACAACTGCAGATCAAAGAGCCACTGAGCAAATAGGACACAGTTATTACGAGAAGAGCTATCTGGAGGGATGGGGGATTAAAAGTATTCCAGGTGGAAGGAGTTAATGAATTCCCTGGGGGAAAAAAAAAAAATAAAGCAGGCAAAAGCTTCTTTCATACGGCTTTATCGATTTTTCACTGCACTAACTTCACATTAAGCAAGAGCAGGTCACATCACATGAAAATGTAATTGTAGTCAGTGTGGGAGAATGGACTTTTGCTGTTGCATTAAAGCTGATTCTTTGATACAAAGGCAGAAGCAAATGTTTTGATTTTGCTTTGTTTTCTACTAGCAGATACTCAGCCTCGTTTCTCATTGAAGTTATTTTTAAAGACAGAGATATTCTTGTTTGCACCGTGCCTCTGGATCCAGCATATCAGAGATCTGTGAGGAGCGCTCAAGGTGGATAAAACTCCTATTTTCTGCTCCTTCTATTGCAGCTCAGAAGGATACGAATGTCTCTTGCTGGATGGTTGATGTGTGGTCAAATCCCATCCTTTAAAAAATAATTAAGCCTTGGATATATATCCTTAATATTAAATCAATAGTTCCAGGCATTGGCTTCCATGCCATTAAGCTGTTGGAACAGCTTATATCAAAAACATATTCTCCTGTGCATTTCTCAGTCATGGTGCAGGAGATAACGTGTCAAAGTTCTTGCAGACATTCAAGATCAGGTTGGACAGGGCTCTGAGCAACCTGATTCAGCTGTAGATGTCCCTGTTCACTGCATCCAAGTTGGACTAGATGGCCTTCAAATGTCCCTTCCAACTCAAACAGTTCTACAATTTTATTAATTTGAAGACCTTAATTTGGAAATTTTAGGAGAAAAAAAACTGTCTCTTCCAAGCTTGGCCATTCTGTGATTTTAGGATTCTGTGAAATATTTTCACCATGTGCCAGTTAGCACGTATGCCACTTCCTCAAGCAAGTTTAATTTCCTAACACAGCCTGGGGTCGACCAGTCCCAGTGCCTTCACCTTCTTGAAACAGGTGGAATAGAGGTTTTTCTGACCTTAATGATTCTATGATTCTGTGATTATAAATTGGCTAAAACCTCATTCCTCAGATTTCCCCATTCTACACTTTTGATCCATGGTGTGGTGCCTGAGTCCTCTCTTGCCTTTAGTGAAAAGTCACTTATTGATTCTATTGTAAGAATTTTCCTACCATAAGCACCATTGACTACAAAGGGAGCAGGAACTCTAGATGGGATGACTTGCTTGCAGAGAAAAGCCTGTATACCAGGCAACCAAATTTATTAATTTGTATTGAATGACTGCTGTTGGGTACTCTCCCCTGAGTAGAGAAAAAATTACGAAGGCTGTCCCAGTGTGCAGTTCTCTTCGATCAACCCTGTAATTTCCTGATGAGTTTTGGAGCTGGATGAACTGCTGGAATGCAAATTATAAGTTAAATTGGAGTTTGACTCAATGATCTTTATACGTTCTTTCCAATTCAGGATATTCTATGAAATTGTACGTGTACACATGCACAACCATGTGCCATCAGGAATTCCATAGATGAAAGGGACTGCATACCTTGATGTGGGTATAACATCACATACCATTCATATCTTTAGTGGCCATGCAATAAACCTAACAGCACCAGAAAGTTTTACTGGAGTACACTCTATTAAGCAGAGCAAAAATTCACTTTCTCCCCTTGAGTTCTTTGCAGAGAAAGTGATGAGGAGTCACATTCAAGCAACATTAGAAAGTTTAGTCCACCCATCTCAGCTCCTTCTAGGTTTTTTAAGCAACACTTGTCACCAGGATATCTGAACTGAATATTTCAAGCTGCCTTTAAAACCCAAGCCAAGCATTAATTTGAAGCTTTAATGCATTTTTCAGTATGCCACAATAATAAAATGAGCTTGAAACATTTTTCTGAGCTGAAGCAATTGTTGAGTGCTCTGATCAGAGAACTATTAGCTCTCCTTTGGGATATACTTATGGATGGAGAATGTGTATGCTTGGGTTGAAAGTCACTGTATTTATGCTATTTTTTATACAGAGTCACTGGAGAGGCAGGAAATGTCGTGCTAGATTAAAGGAAACATCACATGTGACTCATTTGTTTTAATTCTGTTGTTTCATAGATTTACTTACAAAGAGGATACAGAAAAGCTCTGTCCCAAAATGTATGAACCAAAAAGGGAACATAAATTATCAAAAATCATCCCCCTCTAGACTACAAACAAAAAGGATTAACAGATGTTTATTCCAGTAAAGGTTACATCCCCTGAACCCCAGAAACCCCAGAACTCCATAAAAGGTGTAAGACTTATAAAAAAAGATTGAAAACTTTCTATCAATACCCCAAACTATGCTGTACTTTCAGAGTCCTTTGCTGGTATACAGCACAGTGGGAAACAAAAGCTGGTTTGAAAGGAAAGTGTACTTTAGAGGTATGTTATCCTTAGAGACTCTTCTGGTAAGGCGACATTAAAATCCAGGTGGGAAATGTTCATCCTTTTGAGCTGAAAGTTTTTTATTTGAGTGTCATTTTCGAGCTGCACAGAGAGATGAAGAGAAGAAAAAAAACGTTTAGACAATGCAAGGGTTTGTGGCAAGAAATGGAAGGTTGAAACTGGACCAAAAAACGTCTGATTATGTTTATGTTCTTTTTCAGTTCTTTTTCATTCTCCAGAATGCTCTAAAGCAGGAAAGATTTTTCTCCTTAGCTTAGTGTTTTCAAAAATGTACGTTGAGTCTGAACATCCCTTAAAGGTCCATTCTAACTCACATGATTCGATGATTCTATGAACATGTATCAACAACTTCCATGTAGCACCCATGTCAAACTGTCCAACTGTTAAATTGTCCTCTCTCATATAGTTCTGACATATGGCATCGGTCTGTGGTGAGATGTCTTTGTTTTCACTGCAGTGGAGTTCTATTACAGGTGAAGAGATGAGTTGAAGAAGCATGGAAACATCGTCATATCACGGAACTCTTGGAGCAGGTCCAGAGGGGGGCCACTAAGATGATCAGAGGGCTGGAGCATCTCTGCTATGAAGAAAGGTTGAGGGAACTGGGATTATTTACTTTGGAAAAGAGAAGGCTCCAAGGAGACCTCATTGTGGCCTTCCAGTACTTGAAGGGAGCATATAAACAGGAGGGAGAACAACTGTTTTTGAGGGTGGACAGTGATAGGACAAGGGGGAATGGTTTTAAACTGAGACAGAGGAGGTTTAGGTTAGATATTAGGAGGGAATTTTTCACTCAGAGGGTGATGACACACTGGAACAGGTTGCCCAAAGAGGTTGTGAATGCCCCATCCCTGGAGGCATTCAAGGCCAGGCTGGATGTGGCTCTGGGCAGCCTGGTCTGGTGGTTGGTGACCCTGCACATAGCAGGGGGGTTGAAACTAGATGATCATTGCGGTCCTTTTCAACCCAGGCCATTCTATGGTTCTATTATTCTGCATGATTCTATGATTCTATATCACTGTATCAGCAAACAGTAAATACAAATGTGATTGTCCCTTGCTAGCATGCTTAGTTGGCCTCATTGCTTAAAATTCATCTGCTGGAGTGCCTCTCCTACGAAGATAGGCTGACTGAGCTGAGCTTGTTCAGCCAGGAGATGAGAAGGATCCAAGGAGACATCATTGCAGCCCTCCAGTACTTGAAAGTAGCTTACAAGCAGCAATGGACCAACTTTTTACATGGCCTGCTAGTGAAAAGACAAGGGGGAATGGTTTTAAACTAAAAGGAGGGAGATTTAGGTTAGATGTTAGGAAGACCTTTTTTTCTACCCAGAGGGTGGTGTGACACTGGAACATGAACACAGGTTGCCCAAAGAAGTTGTCTCATCTCTGGAGGTGTTCAAGGGGTGATTGGATGGGGCTCTGAGCAGCCTGATCTGGTGGGTGGCAATACTGTCCATGGCAGGGGCATTGGAATTAGATGGGCTTTAAGGTCCCCTCCAACCTTAACCATTCTATAATTTTACAATTCTATGATTCTCAGATCCCTAGTAAGCATTCAAACAACTGAGTGACACTTCCCATACTAATGGTAGTTTCAATATAAATGAGTAACTAGTGAAAATCCTCAGCACATACCACTGAAAAAGCAGACTTGCTAAAGAGAGGAATAATGCAAATGGAAATATTGAACTCAGCTGCAAGAAATTGAGATATATCCCTTTACTTCTGTCTTTCTTTTAAAGAAAACATAATTAACAGGCACCAGCAAGGCTTGGAAATATTTTTGCTGTATCTATGTGATCTTAATCTCAGCCTCTGTGAATATTTACTATGATTTCACTATATCTTTATTTTACCAAGTAAAAAGGATCGCTCGGAAAAGAAAAATGATTTTCCATATTGCCAAGCTGATCAAATCATACTTAGGGATTCCATTTCAGGACAGACCCTGAGCAATCTGTTCTTTGAGAAAAATAATTAGTATTTTCTCCACTTGCTTTTTTCTTTTTTTCTTTTTTTCTTTTTTTTTTCTTTTTTTTTTTTCTTTTTTTCTTTTTTTTCTTTTTCCCTGAGAACGAGGTGTCTGTGTTCAAGTCAGCCCTGGGCTTGTTTTCAGGTCTGGAGAATGGCTGGGAACCTGTCCCCTTTTTCCCACTTCAGACTCTTTTCCTGTAGCTCTAATGATTTCTGGACTTGACTTAATTAGCATGTGTGTAATTGGGCATTCTGGTAGAACGCAGCAAACCCAGTGAGAAGCAAGCAATGCTTAAAAGTTCAAAGCTTACCTTTGATTCAACCAGCCTTCTTACATATTCAGCTTTGTTTCATGCTATCAGTCAGTTGCTGAGCGGAGGGATAAGACTCTTTATTCCAACCTCATAGTTACCTAGCCCCTGGGCAGCTCCAACCCCCTCCTTTTAATTATCGCTCCAAAAGCATAGAGCCCACGGTTACATGAGTCACAAATTATATCTCCCAGCAGTGCATAATGCTCCTTTTCACACCTACAGAGGATGAGTCATTAAAAAATACATTAAAAAAAAAAAAAAGGAAATGTAACATTTCCCATCGGCAGATACGGAAGAAAAAAACATAAAAGAATAAATTGGACGTATCACCCCAAGTACAGCCAGCTCCCTTTGAAATGGACAAAACTCTGAGCTTGTCTTCTGGTGAGTTTTGTCACATAAAGAACTGTGGTAGGAAAACAAATCTATCAAAATCCCACTGCAGCTCTGCTCAGCTCTTCTTTAGTTGAGAACAGTGGGAAAAGCCAATCTCACAGCAAGGGGATGGGAGACACAGTGTGTGCAGAAGAGCTGAGCTCTCAACTGGGAAGATAAACCAAGGAGAAGAGAGAGACAGTTAAAAAAAAGTATTAGAAGTTGGAGTTGGATTCAAGGTCCAAATACACTGTTTGGATCTAGGTCTCAAATAAAGAGAAAAGGCACTTCTATGTCCATAGGAATAAGCTCCTTAAAGGTCCCGTCTCCTTAAAGAAGAGTTGTCTTGAAAGGCAAATCAGATAGTTAAAAGCCTAATCCATCTTTATGTAGGTCAGTCACTCTATACATACCAGAGATAAATCTTACAGGTTCACAGGTGGACAGGCGCAATGTTATAGAATCACAGAATATTTTGTGTTGGAAGAGACCTTTGAAGGTCATTTAGTCCAACTCTCTTGCAATGTATAGGAACACATACAGCTCAATAAGGTTGTTGCCCTGTCCAGCCTGACCTTGAATGTCTTCAGGGATGGGACACCACCTCTTCTCTGGACAACCAGTTGGAGTGCCTCACCGCCTCCACCATAAAAAGCTTTTATCCTTATTTCCAACCTAAATGTCCTCTGTTTTAGTTTGAAACCATTTCCCCTTGTCCTATCATGTGTTGCCAAAATGTTTCCCTGGGGACATTAACAAATGTTATGGCTTTGACTGAGGTTTATTTATTCTCTGTGGCCAACTGAGAAATCTTAAATGGTTTTGTTTTGTTTTAGATTATACAACACTGGTTTTCAAAAAGTGAGAGATTTCTAACAATACATACAAGTCTAGGTTGCTAGTGGATGAAAACCTGCCTGGTGTGTTCTTTGGTGGTGATTAATAAATTCTCAGAATCAATGCTTCTAAGAAAAATAAATTTTTGGTAAGCAGCTAAACAAACAAACATCAGAGGAAAAGGCTGTGGGGAGGCAGAGGGACCACAAGCATCTGCCAGCTCAGAAAAACAACTCTTCTGAACCAGAACATGCTGAGGAAGCTGTATGCACAGCCAAGTCTCTTAATGTATAAAACAACTCACATTTCTACATCCCAGAATTAAAAGAGATCACAGTGAAAGCACAATATGTGCTGCTGTTCTCTGTCAGCCTTCTTTTGCCTTGAATGTCTCTGGAGTGTTTTGTGTCCTTGCTCATTCTCCACATCAACTTTCTACTTTGGCAAAGTCTGAAACACTTGCACCTGAGCTCTCTCCAACATCAAAAATTCAGAATAGTTCCCTTTTACCTTCTCCTTCTTCCCTTGTAGACAAGGCTTCCTTTCCTGCCTCTTAAAGAGCAAGGAAATAAATATCAACAACCACCGACGATAAGGAAAAGGCAGAGGATCTGAATGCCTTCTTTACGTCTGTATTTAAAGGTCAGACCAGGTATCCTCAGGGAACTCCACTCTCTGACCTGGTAGTCTCAGCTGGGGTGCACTGAACCCTCTGCGGTTTGGGAGGACGCAGTCAGAGACCTACTACTGTAGCTGGACTGTCATAAGTCCATGGGGCCGGATAGGAATTACCTGAGAGTGCTGAGGGAACTGGTGAAGGTGATAGCTGAGCCACTTGCCGTTATCTATCAGCACTCTTTGTTGACTGGTGAGGTCCCAGAAGACTGGAGGCTTGCCAATGTGAATCCCTTCTACAGGAAGAGTTGTAAGGAGGATTCAGGGAACTACAGGCCTAGCCAACATGGGTTCACAAAGGGCAGGTCCTGCTTGACCAAGCTGATCTCTTTCTACGATCTAGTGACCCGTCTGGTAGACAAGGGAAAGGCTGTTGATGTAGTCTGCCTAGATTTCAGCAAGGCCTTTGACACTGTCTCCCATAGTATTCTGCAGAAGCTGGCAGCCCGTGGCTTGGACAGGTACACTCTTGGCTGGATAAGGAACTGGCTGGACGGCTGGGCCCAGAGAGTGGTAGTGAATGGAGTTAAATCCAGCTGGCGACTTGTCATGAGTGGTGTTCCCCAGGGGTCGGTGCTGGGGCCTGTCCTCTTCAGTATCTTTATTGATGACCTGGATGAGGGCATTGAGTGCACCCTCAGTAAGTTTGCAGATGACACCAAGTTGGCTTAAAGTGTCGATCTGCCTGGGGGTAGTGAGGCCCTACAGAGGGATCTGGACAGGCTGGATAGCTGGGCTGAAGCCAATGGATGAGTTTCAACAAAGCCAAATGCCGGGTCCTTCACTTCGGCCACAGCAACCCCAGGTAACACTACAGGCTTGGGGCAGAGTGGCTGGAAGACTGTGTAGAGGAAATGGACCTGGGGGTATTGATTGATGCTTGGCTGAACATGAGCCGACAGTGTGCCCAGGTGGCCAAGAAAGCCAATGGCATCCTGGCTTACATCAGAAATGGTGTTGCCAGCAGGAACAGGGAAGTGATTGTCCCCCTGTACTCGGCTCTGGTGAGGCCGCACCTCGAGTACTGTGTCCAGTTTTGGGCACCTCTCTGCAAGATAGATATTGAGGTCCTGGAGCGGGTTCAAAGAAGGTTGACAAAGCTGGTGAGGGGTCTGAGCACAGGCCTTATGAGGAGCGGCTGAAGGAGCTGGGATTGTTCAGTCTGGAGAAGAGGAGGCTCAGGGGAGACCTTATTGCTCTCTATAACTACCTGAAGGGAGGTTGTAGTGAGCTGGGGGTTGACTTCTTCTCTTGTGTAGCTAGTGATAGAACTAGAAGGAATGGCTTCAAGCTGCAGCAGGGGAGATTGAGGCTGAACGTTAGGAAATACTACTTTTCTGAAAGAGTGGTCAGGCACTGGAATGAACTGCCAGGGAGGTGGTGGAGTCACCAAGCCTAGAGGTGTTCAAGGAACGTTTGGATTTTGTGTTGAGGAATATGGTTTAGTGAGTACTATTGGAGATTGTGGATGGTTGGACTGGATGATCTTGAAGGTCTTTTCCAACCTTGGTGATTCTGTAATTCTGTGAACAACTTCTGACTTTCTTTTTTTAATACATAAGTACAATGTCTTTGAGCTATAAATGTCCTTGTTCATAAAATCCTTTATTTCTATCTCTTTCCATACTGAATTTTTAATATTCATAAGAATTTAATATTACTTTGGTTTTAAAAACAGAATGACAACATTGTCCAGTAGGCATGAAGTAAGTGTTTTTAGCAGCTAAGGAATTTAGTGCTGAAGATAGTATCTTGAACTGATCCTAGAAAATAATGAGCCTGAAATATGGCAAAAGACAGAGCTAGCTACAGGAATAGGACCAAAACCATTGCTGGACAGGAATTGGTTAGATATAATCCAGTTCAGCTATTCCTGCAGTCCTGATCTGACACCAAGAATCTCCACAGGCCTTCAGAAGAGCCACTCAACTGATGAGAAGCATCAATGCATGGGATCTTCTTTCTCTAAAGTATGACTCAGACATAGTGCTTAACAAGCCAGAACTTGAGCTAAGCATAGTTCTTTAATGGGGTTAATACATTAGGGTGCATGCATGCTGAAAGACTAATGATGCAAGTTCTTGAACTGCCTCATACTAGAAATGCTTCTCCTAATGTACATCAACAGAGAAAATCCAACCTGTCTCACTCAGGATTATGGGAAGCAACAGAAAAGTCAGACCCTTGCTGTATCAGTATGTCTTGACTATGAAAAGTTTGCATGGAGTAGGAGGAATTTGTTCTACAGAATCCAAGTGTATACCTATGCTAACAAATTAAAAAACCGAACTGATATGGGAAGACCTTATCCAGACTAATAAAATCTCTCATCCTTCAAAGGAGGCTGCCATCCACACTGCTTGCTGTGGTGGTCCTTGGACAACTTTAACTCTTTAACCACATTTAAGATTTGTTGAGGAGAGTGCTAATATAGACCAAAATCATGCCAAGCACCATTCCTGAATTTGTCTGTGTCAAAAATGTAACTTCAGCACTCAGGAATACTCTCTGGCATGGCTCTATGGCAAGGTTCAGGTTGGATATTAGGAAACATTTATTCTCTGAAGGAGTGGTAATGCACTGGAACATGCTGCCCATGGAGGTGGTGGAGTCATTGTCCCTGGAGATGTTCAACAAACATGGAGAGAGAGCACTGAGACATAAGATTTAGTGGGCAAGGTGGGGATGGGTTGATGAGTGGATCTGATGATCTTGGAAGTCTTTTCCAGTCTTAATGATTCTACAATTCTATGACAAACTTGAGTTTTGGTGTCGCCTGACATTTCCAAGGGTCTCCAAATCAAATCAGTATTATTTAAAATACGGTAGCACTGAATGCCTTGGTCAGGGTGAGGGATTCACTGTGGACAGCAACACTTAGACATTTAGGAAAGGATTCATCTCACCTGCATGGAGGGCACATATCTACAGATGAGTCTATCATCTCAGATTTGCTCTCTGTCCAACAGAAGAAAAGAAGCACTTTGAGGGTACATTTCATTTGACTTTGCTTTGCTATAGATTTTATGCTGAGATGAGGAGATGAAAAGAGTCTTGCATTTCCACACAGCATGAGCTCCCCTTGCAAAGTGGGGATGTAAAATGAATATTGGGACAACCTGGGGGGAAAAAAGAAGGTGCCTGAAGCCTTTCTTCCATATACTTAACCACATTGTGGCATTGATTCCTTTCTGTCTTGACTTTTTCTCCTTCAGTTATTCAGGAAACTGTGATTAACCAGTGGCAACCATTGTTATTAAAAATATGTCTGATCTGTTGCTGCCTTTCTGCAAGCATCAGATCCATGGGCTGGAAGAAAGTAGGCATAGCACAGACTGAAAGGTTATGCTGATGCTTCCAGGGCTCAGGAAACCTCATCTCCGGACTTAGAAGGCTTTCTAAACTTTATTTTGCACCCTGTTGTCTGTCTGTTTTTCCTGTCACTTTTGTTCTCTTGCTTAGTTCCTTATAGTGGTGAATTTCTAGCAACATACTTTCCTTTTGCTTTCCTGGTTCTTGAAAACAAGCCACTTAACCTTTGAGGCTGATGGGTTTTCAAGGAGGTGGTGCAGCTGCCGAATCTGAGATGTGCAGAGAGGTGAAAAGAGATTGGACAGAGTCCAGAGATGCTATCACCTAAAGGTATCTGTTTTGAAAGACTCTGAGAACCCAGACTTCTTCCATGCAGACTTGTCCTTGACTTAAAGGTTGTTAATTCTTAATAAAATACAGAAGTACAATAATAACATATTAGACATCACTGTTAATTGAAATAGCACAATGCAGAAATCTTCTTATCTGCAGTTGAACCTCAGGATTGACACTTTATGTTCACAGGTTCATACGACAGACCACCAAATGCGGGTAGGCAGTTTTCTAAGTAAATAGTATTATCTAATAATTGCATTTTTAATATTGAAGTTTAAGGAATAACATTATCTGCCAGTGATTTGCCCAGTAATGGCTATAACTTTTCACAGATTAGAAGCAGAATTAGTCCCTGGCTGGAAAGGACTGAAAGCTAAAATCAATATGCTATTGCTCAGGCAAAATGATTAGAGTCCTGTCATTATT
This sequence comes from Phasianus colchicus, assembly GCF_987193195.1. Lineage (NCBI taxonomy): Eukaryota > Metazoa > Chordata > Aves > Galliformes > Phasianidae > Phasianus > Phasianus colchicus. Next base: position 93,353,227 of record NC_143438.1, read on the forward strand.
ACAGCTTTCATATGTATTTTTCTAATATTTTCTCCAGCAGGAAAATGGGAATAGTAACATCTGCCATGTCAGTATTCCAGGAGAATGCATTGCTTCAGGTTACCTGAGTTCTGCCAGTGCATATGTAGATAATACAGCATTCTAGGTGCCAGAGTATTCAGTGCTCTGAACATACTCCTTTGCATTAAAAGCAAGACAGTGTCTCTCATGGTGCTTTTCTCCCTTATCTTCTCTTCTGAGACAGAGCACACAAATTGGACTGATGACTTAGCAGGATTTTCTTTAACACATCCATTCCTGAGCACTTGTGTTAGAGAAGGGAGATCAAATGGACGTGTCTCATTCTTGCAATTGTAAATGTTGCCTGAAATATAGATCACCATTATGAGACAATAAATAGATAGGTAGGTAGGTAGGTAGATAGATAGATAGATAGATAGATAGATAGATAGATAGATAGATAGATAAAATTATACATTTAAGTCAACTGTAAGGTGTTTACGGAGTAAAACTGAGATTAAGGAATTGGATTTGATAATTTACATAGAGCTTAATGTCAAAACAGTTTGCTGCCAAGAAGGCCCAGCAGTGTCTGAGCGCTTCTCCCTCTCCAGGGGCCAACCATGATGAGATGTAGTGACCAGAAAGCAATAACAGAGTAGCCCCCTAGGGACAGTTATGAGCGGAAGCATGGATGATAAAGAAAGAGAGAAAAATGGTGGTGGAGTTAGCAAACAGCAGTAATAACAGAAGGAAAAGTCAATAAATACAGCATTGATTTTCTGATGTTCTTTGTGTGTGTGCAATGCTACTAACTTGAACTTTTTAAACAATTGAGCCAGACTGTATTGGTTAAGTATTCTTCTGCCTGTATAACGTTATACATTGAATACTTCAGCATCCGAGCTATCTATGCATATTATTTTATCCCTCGTAAGGTACAGCTGAAAGAGTAGACCTCAACAATTACAACTGGAAGATCAGATAGAAATAAAAAAGGAACGACTGTTCAAAGGAGAAATAATTTCCCCTGTGCCTCAAATTCATCAGTTTGGGTTGAATTTATAAAATAACTTTCCTTGAAACTATCAAAAAGCTAGCAAAAAGATCATTTATTTTGCTCTTCCTTCACAGCCAATGGGTAGCTGAAGATAAACAGACTGAAAGAAGGTATTTTCTGAAGCTTAATAGAAACTTACAGCAGGATTAATAATGAATTGAAAAGGGGGCAGCTACAAAGCAGGGACTTTCTGAAATGTGCTTGTGTTATTCTATAGAAAATGTATGTGAATTTGCCAGTCAGGCACAGAGACTCAGTAATTAACACTGAACACAAAATAAAGTTCCAAGAGAAAAGCAAATTCCAAAGATTAAACATCATTCTTGTTTACTTATTTATACCTATCCATAAAAGCAGAATGGGAATTCACATTTTAATGTACCAAACGTTCCCTTTAGCAAATGTGTTATTTATTATTTACATTCTTTTCCATTTTTTAGCATCCCATTTGAAAGAAACAAATAAACTGGTGGGCCATTGAAGCAATGTGAGCTGGAATACCCTGTCCACATGATGCAAGCACTTGCACAACTTGCATATTTATAGAATCATGCGTATCTAAATATCTAAAGGTCTTGCTGTTATTTATAAAGCTAATTGTTGGAATACTCCTTGAAACTCAAACTTCTCGCCTTATCACACAGAAATGAAGACAAAATTAAGCAAAGTTACACTGCAGAGTACTCAGAAATGCTATTTCCTTTTGCTTTTCTTCAGGAGATACCTAACTTGTAGTTACAGATATATACAGTGCATATATGTTTACCCATACATATACATAAAAATATATAAAGACTGTATTTATAAGTACACTACCTCAGCTAAGTATAGACAGGGAGACAATCATGATGCCAAACTGCTATATATAAGAAACCAAAAAAGACAGAAAGAGCCTCCAGAATCCTTCTTGTTCATTTTTCTCCCAGGCACCCATCCATGTCGCATTCATCAGTAGCCCCACAACTCTGCTGTATGATAATTGTACATGTCAGGAAGCACATTCCTTTTGCACCAAAATTAGGCAGCAAGTTGAATTGAATGGGGTGTGTCATCTTATTTTTGGTTTTGGAGATTTCCTTGGGTTTAATATCTCTACGGTGGCAGATGTTGTTCCTTCTCCCCTTTAGGGATATCACATCCATCTCTTTAAGTGATCTTTTATTGTCACATGTGAGAAAGCCAGAGGGAGTAAAAGGGACATATTTAAGATGAGTTGATGAGGAACTGGCACCTATCCACAATACTTGTCCAGCATTTGTTGGAGCCTGAAAGGAACTGGCCATCAATAGCTGGAAGTGTAAAAGCTCATGGAGGGGTTATCCCCAAAATGAGGATGTCAGCAGGGAAGGGAGAAGTGTGACTTAGCTAGCTCCCTTACGCAAACTGTAGGAGGATTAGTCAGAGCCACTTCCAGCTGACAAATCTCAGAGGAATTCATTCACACTTGCAGGTAAGATGTATGGGAGCTTCGGAACTAGAAAGATCTGTACTTTTTCAGAAATAAATACTGTATATTACTCATTAGTGCGTATTATGATCCCCAGTTGCTCCATGCCAGCCTTGTGAAGAAGAGATTACAGTCATCCCTGGGGAGGAAAATTTGCATTCAAATCCCTTCTCTGTTTTTACTGAAGTGATGTTAAAAGCCTGTCTGAAACTCTGTGTAGGACTATTTGCTCTCCCCCCTATCAGTAGGTCTTAACTCAGGTCACCTGAAAGTTAAGTATGTTTATTTTCTTTTTTAAATTAAAATATGTATATTTGAAATTGTGCAGTTTTGTTTGGAACAAAGCAAAACACATTTCTGTGAAGTGCTTGCTTGACACAGTCAAAAAAATAACAACCAAGAAAGGAAATGAAAAACATACTTAGCTTTTTCAGTAAACACTCTTGGTTCAAACTTTGCATTGAGAATCATAGAATCATTTGAGTTGGAAAGGACCTTTAAAAGTCAACTGATCAAACTTCCTTGCAATGAACGGGGATACCTACAGCTTGATCAGGGTGCCCAGAACCTGGTCCAGAGAATTTTTAGATTATAACAGAGACTCAGTCCTCTCTCAGGTCTTTTAAAAGCTGATAGAGTGCCTATCCCACGTTGGAGTAAAACTCTTCCTTGACTTAATGATTAAGTACTTTTTTGCATGATAGCAAGCATCAATGGAGACCATGCTTGGTTGTTGTGTGTGCCACCCAGAAGGTGATAAAACCTATTCACTGCTATCTTCCCTTGAGTGAATGTTTACTCACTCCTATGCAGAGCACAACAGCATCAACAGGCAGAAGCCTTGCACTGCCCTGTGTGAAGCACTTCTCTTCTTGAGTAACAGGTTTCCTTCATGGAGAGAGGGCAGTTCAACCCACAGCCTTGTTCCTAGAATCATTACAGTTGGGAAAGACCACTAAGGTCATCGAGTTTGATTGTCAACCCATCTCCACTGTGTCCCTACGAGCCACATCTCCCCGTCTCTTGAAAACCTCCAGGGATGGTGACTCCACCACCTCCTTGTGCCACTTGTTCCAGTGCCTCAGCAATCCTTCTGAGAAGAAATTTTCCTAATACCCAACGTGAGTTGGAACTACTCAGAACCACCAAGTAGTTATTGCAGAGCTTTTCTTCTAAATACAAAACAGTGACTAAACACAACTCCATTAAAATATTTAGCCAATATCTTTAGAGAAACACGGAACAAATTTATTGCTGTGGCAACTCAAAGAGGCTAAATACCACAGAGAGGGAGAATGGAAAATGCAGCCAGTCTTTTGTTTCCTTCACAAAGCCAAAATGAACCCAACAAATACATTTATAGCATTAAGTAGCTGTATCAAGGCTATTATTGCTCGTTGCTAGCCACTTCAGCGCTGAGATTAGGAAGGAGAATTTGCCAACATAGCAGGGGTGGCATAGAGGGCCTTCTTTTTTCCTAGAAAGCAGTAGAATTTCTTTACTGGCTTGAATGGGCTTTTGAAGCAGACTGAGAAGACATACAGATATATAGAGCACACGTGAATAGATGCATGTATCTGTAGATTGATTATCTTCTGATAGAGTCTATCACTATCTTCCAACACCTTTTCAGTAGAAAATAGTGCATCGTCTAGGCCAAAATGTATTTTGTGAAAAGCTGTCCTCCTTTCCAGTCCCTCAGTGAATTCTTCACGCTCTCTTGATTTGTGTTTGTGCTCAGGTTAAGTTCTCCAACAGAATTTGAGGGAACGAAGAAACAAAAGTAAGGAGAGAATCATCCCGCAGTAGGAGAAACTGTCTCTTGAAGAGGCAGTTTGTTGGTGACTGCTTGATAGATAGAAGCATGAAATTGTCATGTACACTGATAAGATGCCACTAGGTTCATCAACTGAACCTTGACCCTCTGAAAGCCACAGATCCTTCAGCCACTGCCTTCCCAGATGCCACATCTTCCCTATCCAAACCAGTGGGACATTAATCTTTGTCCCCTACCAGAAGTTGCTGACTGGGATCTCAGGACAAGTGCCTTTGTTTCCAGGCTATTTCTGATCCTCAGTTAATCTCTTCTTCCAACTTAGATTCTGTGAGATGGGTGGACTATTTCACCCCAAAATGATTTGTGAGGTAAAAAAAAGGTTAATGCCCATAGGAACATCAGGAATACTCACAATGAGCATCATGACTCCCTAGATGGACTTGCAGACACCAGCCAATGTTTCTCAACCACCCATTTTCAATTTCCAAACTAGTCAGCATTTACTACAGTCCCAAACCGTCTTCTATTTCTTTAATCAAAATGAGTCTGAAATAAAAACAATTAACCAATAACCTCAAATTTTAACAGAAGTACTTTAGTGAAAGCTTGAGTAAAAGTAGGTAAGAGCTTGAGGGCTTGGTGCAGTGTTGGATGGGATCACATCATCCATCAATCTAATGTATCCCTTTGGAATGGAGTATGATTCATTATTTGTAACTTGATAATATTCAATAGCTCCTAATGAGACAAGGTCATGATAGCCAGTACATTGGGTTGAAATGAATTCGTAGGTTTTCTGAAGTATCAAAAAAGTGTGGTATGAAATGTTCAAGTTTTCAGGGCCTCTGGTCAACACCAAGAATTGGCAGCTAGAAGAGTGTACAGGAACCACATCCATTTTAAGAGAATGTGAGAATATTAAGGGTTACATTTTGGTAGCTGCAGCTCTCAGTTAAAACTCAGTGAAACATTTTCCATAGTCTTATTATGGATAGCAATGAGATGCTTTTTCTTTGCTTTTTTATACTCTCATAATTCTAAAAGCTGAGAAATACATGGAAAGAATCTCCTTTCAATGATGAGAAAGTGCTATGATTTGTGTTCTGTAACCCAAAGAGGCAGAGTTTTCTCTATGTAATGTGTGCTCTGCAGGTTCCAAAGTTCTTAATAGTTTATCCCAATATAGTATTATCCAAATACTAAAGACTGATTGTGTTCTGGGCATGGGGGATTATGTTGAACCTTCAGCACATCTCCAGTTGTCTTCTGTAATCCTGGAGATGCTGCAAAGAATTGTGTAAGGAGGTGGAGAGCAGTAGGAAAGTGATAGTGTGTGAAGGGCAAGACTGACTATCTCTAGTCTGGGGAGATTTAAATTAGACCAATAAATACACCGAAGCATTGCATCTCCTTCAGTTCTTGCAGGAGTTTCAGGGATGGTTCTGATTTACTGTGTATTTTGGAGGCCTCACACATGCTGCTGAGACATACAAAACACCAGAGGAAAAAATCTCAGAAGTCTTTGAGGGATTGAAGTGTCCAAATTTCCATCAACCAGGAGAAAAATGGGAAATGCAAACCCCAGTGGTAGCTTCCTTTGTACTCAGTAAGTGCAAATCTCTCATTGTTTTGCAAACTAGTGACATTAAATAACTTTTTCTCTCTGTAAAACCACTCAACACTGCACAGGATATATGGGGTAGTTGTTTCCACGGGACACAAGGAAATGTGGAAAAACAATAGGGGAGAGGAACATTTGTTAGAGCTGGATTTTTATTTATAGGCTTTTTCACGGGATTCATGACTTTTCCTTTCGTTTATGTTCTTAAAGTTTTCTATCTATCCTTGTCACCCTACAGCTCAAAAATATGAATAGTAAACAACACACTCTGCCCCTTGCTCTAGGAGCTACATTGATTCTCATCTGGAGTAATTTCCTGTTTAAAGTCTCAGAGCCTCAGGAATCCCTGTGAGAAAAGCAGAAGTAATAGGATTAGGAGATGTTGCCTGTAGTCAATAGCAGTGCTCTGAGCAGTTGACACCTCCTGGTCAGGAAGCTCAACATGAAAAAGAAAGGTTGGGAAATTACATAGATGATGAAAAATGCCTGATGGGTGATTAAGCAGAGGTCACTGTTGAAACAACTTTTGACATCTCGGCCGCAATTCTGTATCTGATTCAGGTCTTTTATTTATTACCCTCAACTCCTTCCATCTATAGCTGTTACTTGACAATGACATGCATTTACTTCTTACTTTTCAAAAGGGGAATATTTTCTGGCATTGGCATTGCCAGGAATGGAACAAGCCACATTCATGCTATTATTCTCTTGTCCTTCAAAACAAGATGACGATTGCCAAATTGTGACTGGGTTGTTTTCTGACCCAGAATGATTCCCCACTCATCTTCAGGAGTTGCTGAAGAAGGTGCTATTTGGCTCAGGAGGATGCTTAATAATCCAGCAGGGGACTCTTTTTAATTCACTGTTATAGACAAAGCCAGAATGAAACAGGTCATCGTTTAACAGCAATTCTGTTTACAAAGGCCAAGCAGATGATTACTGGTGTGAAATGTGCTGCAAGCATTAAAATACACATCACACGTTGCAAGCGCTTTGAGAGGAGGTTTTTAGGATGGTTCTAGGAGACCTGCCAAATCTCACATTAGTTAACCATTCAACTGTCAGCAGCGACACATCAACCCTTTAAAAATATTAAAAGAGACATTATAATTCCTTCTTTGCACTGCAAAACAGGTTCTGTGTTGTCCAATCACAGCACTCACATAGCTCTGTTGTTTGGTGTGCTCATTGTGGCAAGGCTTGAGGCATGCTCTTGGAACCCTCCACTCTGCAGCCAATAGGCATTACAGCAGGACAAGACATCTTCAAATACACAGCTAAGAATATGGGCTCTTAAATTCAAGCTGATATTTCCCTTCTGGAAATAGGGATAAAATTAGAAATGGCATTGACTGGTTGATTAGATTTGTCTGAGGATCTCTAGTGGTAGGGAACATTCCTCACTAATGAGCAAGAGAAGAAACAGAGAGATAAGCAGGACGTTTTTTCGCATGCTCTGTCTGCAGTGTTCTCCTACACCATTCACAAAGGTGGCACCTGAGTGTTTTGCAAGTATTATTGAATCTCCTCACGTCTCTTGACTATATTTATTGTGCATGACTTATTAAATACAATCCAGACCATGGGAATCTAAGAGGAATTCAAAGACCCATTTGTACTGCAGCACAGTTCTATTCAGTCCTCTTGGGCACAGTTGGAAACACGAGAATTACCCATTTAAGTGTAATAAAATCAAACCCATGTAAGCTATTACTTGCTATTAAAGCTTTATGTAATGTGCAGTAAGGAAGAAAGCAAGGTTCCTGTTCTTTTCTTTTCAACCTGAAATAAAGATGTGTATGAGGTACTTTGAATAGTTCCTGTGAAAATCCTGAGGAAAGTAGGTCATGAGGAGTTCTCTGGAGGATAGCAAAAGACTTCTTATGTAAGCTGGAATTTCCCACTTGCTTCCTGGTAAACACTGCGTTATTTCCCATCTGATTGACGCTTAGCGTGGGATGGTTTCTGTTGCATAGCCAACCACACCTCACCCTTATGGTGAGGACGTTTGTAAGGAGCAGAACTGGATGATTCATAAGAGGAAGAAAGCCCAGAGGAATTTGTTCACCTTCTTCAGCATGCATCATGGGGCGATGACCATGACCACACTGGGAGATGATGTGATGTGAACCTCTGAAACCTTCTCCCATTTCTCACTTCAGCCATAGTCAGCAGGCAGGATCTCTCACTCCAACTTCTCACCCTTTTCTACACCCTTCAGTCTTCCTCCTAAATAAATTCCTTTCAAATAGACTTGCCATTCATTTTATCAACTCCTTATTTCTTACTCTGGCTATTTCCTGGATATTTCCCTACACAGATCCTACCCTGAAACTTCAAGAGAAAGTAACTTTAAAACTGAATATAATCCCACAAAAAAAAAAAAAAAAAAAAAAAAAAATCAAATTGTCAGTATTTTTGCGATTTTTCTTTTTTGTTTATTTAAGAAAAAATGCAACCTTCCTTGATTAATTAGGGACACGTGCATTTTTCTTAGAGGAGGAAGAGCTTTAGATGACATTTTTATACTTCTGGAAGAAGTCAGTGTTGTTCTACCGTGTTCTTAACTTTCTGTAAAGTGAAGATAATTATAAAAAGGTATATTTCTATAAATAAGCTCATAGGAATCTGTGTTTTTCTAAATCTGTGTATATGTTCCTTACATTGTATCCTAGATAAAGCTGGAGTGGTGGCGTAATACATATAATGGGATGAGTTAAATGTCAGCACAGAGTGGGCGAATCTGGTGTTATTCCAAACATTCTAGCAGGGTAGGAAATTTCAAAAATTCACTGATAAATAAAGGCAAGTGGCTTCAAATAATGTTTTACCCTTTTAAGGAAGTTCTATTCCTGAACACTTAAATGTTTCAAGGTAAAAGAAATTCATAAGAAATTTCCATTTCCCCTATTAATTTCTGCCAAGGAATTACCAGTTTTAGAAACTTTGTACCCACTCTCTTCTGGAAGTGTCCTGATTTTATTCCACATTTGCTCTTGCTAAGAAACAGCATCACTGCTTTCAGTAGAGTTTCAATGAGTTCCAAAAAGAGATAGAATATCAGTAAATTAGTCCAAGAATTTCAATTCTGGGTCTTCAGTCTTCTCAATCATTAGAATTTTTATGCTCAGATCTAAAAATCTTTATTCGCTGGATTTTTTCTCCTATGGTTTCAGAACGTGACTTTTTGGCTTTGCATTTTCCAACCCTCACTAATTCACAAAGACCTTTTTCAAGAAAAGAGTCCTATTTGTCATAACTCATGGGATTCAGGGAGATGACTGTGTGCCATAACTAAACAGCATATCCACAGAATGACATTGCTTACTTCTGCTCTTGGTAGCACAGAGATGAGATTGTACTGAGACATTCAGGAGAAAGTGAAAAGGTCAAAGAGGCTAATTTGTAATTAAAGGGATGTAATTAAAGGGATGAGTCATTCCATAAGTGAGCTGTGAACCTTAGCTCATCTCTTATCCAGGCACACATACTGATGTCTGTTAGAAGCAGAGGGATGGAGAGTTGTTTCATTTGAATGTTAAACATCTGTCTGGGGCTTCATCTGCTTAGTAGAAAAAAACAGAACCTGTAGACTTCTTAAATAGGCTTTGCAGGCAGTCCCTGCAAACCAACTCTACCTACAGTCACTCTTTCATCTCAATGTAATCACTTCTTCCTGTCACATTTATTCTGAGAGTAATTTACCAAAAAGCAGAGTTTTCCTGACAAGGGCACATCTAGGAATCTGTTGAGAAAGACGCACTGGAATGTTCTCAGTTCAGGAAAGAAATCATCACAACATAATGAAAAAGCAAAGCAACAATGAGGAGTTGTGAGAAATGTCACTGCCCTAGGGACATAAGTATATGGTCAAGTGCAGGATGAGAGAGAGAAGATTTAAATTCTCCAGTGTTTGGCCAACAGTGAGAAGAAAGAGATGAAGCCATACACACATACACATAAGAGAAAATCTGAAGACACCTGCTGCCTCTTCTCTTCTCAGCAATGGTCCTATGACTGTGCAAGTCTAGGTTTGTGTGAAGGGACCAAAGGTCTTTTTGCTAAAATGATTTTCTGGCAGCTGTTGCAAACTGGAGGTTCTCGAGGACATCTGAATCTTCTGCAGAAGACTGGCTGATTCATCACGGGGTCCAGGGGAAGACTGTGCCCTTCTGCCTTGGATGCTGTAGTCCTGGTGGGACACACCAGCACATCACAGCTGTTTCTACATGCTAGTGGGCACTTAGATTTGTCTTAGTTGATGTCAGAGCATGCATTATCATCAGCAGAGACCTTCAGAGCAGCATCAGTCTTCACAGAATTGTAAAGGTTGGAATATACCTCCAAGATCATCAAGTCCAACTATCATCACTGTTCTCACTCATAGAATCATAGATTCATTAAGGCACTGTGAACCATTGAAGAAAATGAGGCTTTTGCTTTAGGATGAAAATAAAACCTTCATAAACTCCACTGATTTCACTGATAAGTCCAAATAGGGGTGTTTTCATGGCAGGCAGACATATTTACCCAGCTGAATTCCAACTAAAGTTTCCTTTTATCATTTGTTTTTCCTTTCAGTTCAATGTCTGAAGGCAAGCAAAAGGTGAAACAAATACCAATAAAATGAGAGGAATAATCTTCTCCTCTTGTTCAGCAAAGCTTGGACTATAAATGGCCCCTCTGACAAAGATTTCTTGGGACCTAAAGTCAACTAGTGATGCCCACAAAGTATATACTGTTCATAGTATAGAAGTCAGTGCTAGTCAGTCCAGCTAGGCACTTGGTTATTTGAAGTTTCACAGCCTTTTTGTATTCATTATTTGGATTCTGACAGCCTGAGAGGAGCTGTTTTCTTCCAGGAGAGAACTGTTGCAGACAACATGAACATCTGGTTGAAGAAGATAATGGCTGCTAGCATGGTGCATTTGAACACATTGGGAGATGTGTTTCTACTGTCAACACCAGCAAGCAGAGTAACTCCTGTAACAGAAATTATGGCTTTCCTCTCTCAGTTTAATGCCATTTTCCTCAAGTGGAAGCTATCCAGTTGTTGTATCATCCACTGATGTTAAGCTGCATTTCCTTGGGTTTGTCATGGATCTCAGGAAAAAAAGAAAAAAAAAAAAAAAGAAAGAAAAGGCAGATTGATGTGTATGAGCAAGCTCTCCAGAGCTAATATCATCCAACAAAATTTTGGCTGGCTTGTCTAATTAGAAAGGAAAAAGATACTTCCACTAATGGCAATATACACACATGACTATATATAAACATATATATATGACTGTGAAAGAAAGAGGCTCTCATTTCTAATTAACTGCCTGGCTCTTCTGGCTGTACTCCAGATTGATCGACAGATGGTGACAAGCCACTCTTCTCTATCCTCCTTGTATTAATGTTCTAACCAGAAGCAAATGTCTCCTCCATTCAATGCAGAATTGGCTGAAGCCCATGGCCAGCCCTTTTACTGTTTTTTATTAAGTCATTAATATCTGAATTCCGGTTCATTAATGCACAGGTTGTTGAAGGTCTCCAGTGTAATTAGATCCACAACTGGCAGTAGATTTTTCTGTTAAAGATAAATTGGGACTGGTTTGTGATGGGAGCTTATGAAGAGCTGTATGAAAGGAAAACTGCAAAGTCCCTGGTGAACATAAGCACATCTCCACTCCAAGCTTCCTAAGCTGATGACAAGGTTGATTATTAGGAAAATTTATTCTCAGAAAGAGTGGTGAGGCATTGGAACAGGATGCTCAAGGAAATGGTGGAGTCACTCTCCTTGGAAATGTTCAAGAAATGTGAAGATGGGACATCATTAGTGGGCATAGTGAGGATGGGCTGGGGTTGGACTCGATGATCTTGGATGTCTTTTCCAACCTTAACAGTTCGGTCACTCTGTGATTCTAAGAAAGAAGTTGTTTTTCTCTCCCTATTAGCTCCTTCTCAGAGTGTTTACTAGATCAGCATGAAGATGCTTCCAGTCCTTGATGACAGTAAACAGGACAGTTGATACTGACTCTAGAATCAAATCACAAGTCTCTTACCCTAAATAAATGAAACACTTAAACTGCAATACCATCTCCCTCGATTCTGCTCCTTTACTCTCCCGCTGAACATGAAGCAAAACTGTAAGGCTTTTGATTCAAAGCAGCAGCTATAGACCATTAGATCACAGAGTAATTTATGTTTGAAAGAATCTGAGGAGGGCATTAATTCCAACATCTTGCTCCAAGCAGGTTCAAATATGAGTCTAGTAGTGCATGATGCGCATAAAGCGCATTGAAGATGAAGAAGGTAAAAGCCTACTGCACTGGGCTAACAGTCATGTAGATGACTGGAGGATCCATTGTCCATGGCAAGGAGATTGGAAGCAAATGATCTTTAAGGTTCCTTCCAACCAAAGCCATTCTATCATTCTATGAATGTTTGGAAAGGATGACCACACAGTGAAGCATGGATACCTACAGCTAATGCTAACCAAGTAGCATTGGAACTGGAACCAGTACATCTTTACATTTTATCTTCCACATAGATCTTAGAGGGAGCAATGATTATCTCAAGTAGACCTGTCAGAATGGAATTGCCCTCCAGTTCTTTGGAACCGGCTTTGAAGTGCCATGTGGTCATAAACGAGGTAAGGAAGGTACAACATGAATGCACCAGCATGAATTAGGAAACTGATCCCATTCTAGAAGCATCATAGCAAAGCAGGGAAATTCCAGGATTCATGAACTAAGCTTCAAGACTTTCAGGTTTACTCTCAGCTTTGTTATTGCCAGTGGGATGACCTTAGGCAGTTGTGTTTTTTTTCTTACCTCTCTGCTCCTCAGTTTCCCAGAGCATAATGGAGAATAACAACACTAGATTTGCTTTTTTTCTGTCTCTCCTGCAGGGTAATGACCTTATCACTTACCAACTCTACCAACACACCTGCTTGCTACTCACGTACAAAATGCCTTTCCTTTCAAATTATCCCACCAATTAAAACCAGGAAGATAACTCAGAGCAATTTTGCTCTCAGCTATTCTTATGTTCAAGCCTGCTGCTTGCATTTCAGACCTGACGAAGGGCTTCTGTGTCTGAGAGCTGAACAGTGTTCTCCAGCTGCATCTGTTGGTCTCAGAAACAAAAGGACTTCCCGCTATGAGCCTTGCCTCCTCACCAAAAAAGTTTTGGGATAATCTATTGAGGAATTAAACTAAATAAGACTAGCTATGGTTATGTGGTCCTGCGCACCTAACCCATAATCAGTATGCCTATTGAAAACTTTTGCATGCAGAATATTTGAGTAGCTGAGTTCACAAAGAATTAGAGGGGTTCCAACACCACACTGTCCTTTCTCAAGCCTTCTTCTTCTGCTCTCTATAACCTGCCTCTGCTAAAAGTATACCATAATTATATGTATGTTCCTGCTGGCCTTTTTTTCAACCTTTTTATTCGTTCTTCCTTCTTCAGTGGGTTAGAGTAAGGCTAGTATGACCCCTCACCCCTTCATGTATGTCACTCAACTGCCAGGAGATTGAAGAGGATTGCATGTTTAAGTAGCATGTCTAGTTTGATCCTACTCAAGCCAGTACATTCACTGACATATCTGGGAACTCCAGGAACATCGTATCCCAAGATGCCACATATTCAGTAGGTTTTGCTGGTACGTGAAGCAGACTGATTGTGCTGATACCTTTATTTTCTACCTGACAATTCTTAGATGTAGAACTGTTTCTCAGTTTCAACCTAATTCCTGCCATTTGTGCTTACCTGGACCTCCTGTCTGATGAGATTCAAGCTGACATTAGGATTCAGGATAGGAGAAGATCAAAAGCACTGCAACCTGAAATGTCTCATACTAGGGACTAGACTTTTAGTCTACAGTCAAACATGTTATTCCTGATCACCTTGGTCACCCTCCTCCATATGCTTAGCATCCATCTGATTTGTGGTCTCTGATGAATCAGGACCAAAAATAAGTTCATTTTCCAGACTCACCAGCTCTTCTGTGTCCACCAGAAATGAGAAACTGGATTCCAAAAACCCACACATTAGTCAAAAAGACAAGTATATTTATCCATCACTCCCAGTTCTCTCTTTGAGTCTTGGATGGATAACCTGAGTGCTATCATCCATTAAGACATTCCCAGTGTCACAGCTCCATTGCTCCTTGCTGGTACAGTTCAAGGTAAATAAGTTAAGAAGAAAAATCCCATCACTCTTATTTCCTTCAACCCTGTGAATGACACCATCTTTACTACCCCCATATCTGTTCTTCATGCACAGACAGATAAGCAGACAGCCGCACTCATTCCTCCACTACAAAGGCAGTCTGTAAGGCAGCACACTCATCACTCCATCTTTATTTAGTGCAATGGCTTTGTCGAGTTGTACAGGGGTAGAGAGAGTGTTACTATTACAAATCAGCAGCTGCACCTCACAAATAAAATTGGTAACACATCTATTAAAAATTGTTTGGCTCGTGACGTTTGGCAGATATTCAACATTTCCCCTGCAGAAGGTAAAGGCCTCCTTAGATCTCTGCCCATCACTGCTACACCTGAGAGGAATGCTTTGAATGTCTCTGACACTTAAAATTGGTTTCTTTCACTTTTATGTACCTCTTGAGAGTGATTTTCTGCCTGAAAAAAATTATAGAATCAGAGAATCGTTGAGTTTGGAAAAGGCCTCTAAATCATCCAGTCCAGCCATTCAGCCATCATCACTGTGTCCATCCATAGAATCATAGAATCATTACGGTTGGAAAAGAACAATAAGATCACTTAGTCCAACCATCAACTCATCACCACCATACTCACTACACCATGTCCTATGTCAGTGTGCATGTGTCTATGGCAGAAGTGCAATGGAAAGGGACAGTAGACACCATTTTCCTCTACTCAGCTGTGGTGAGGCTACACTTGGGTGCTGGGCCCAGTGACCTTGAGACTGACTGGAGCCCAGGAGCTGCCTCTGCTCCTTAGGAAGCACTTCTATGCTGTGTGGATGCTGGAGCTGGCACAGGGACAAAAGAAAGTTGAGGGCTGCTCTTGGAAATCTCCATCCCCACCTGCATGTAGCTCTGGACAATCTGTTCTGGGTATCCCTACCTGAGCAGGGATTGGACCAGATGGCTACCATGGGGCTCTTCCAACTTCAGTCATTCTGTCATTCTGTGAATTGCAAGTGAGCAGAATTTAGTAGTAGGAGCAAGAAATCAGTCATTGGTACATGCTCACTAGCACAAACTATCGTAACATTCATCACCTGAATGCCATAGGCAATGCTTTTTTTCCTCCTTTTTAGCAAGAATTTCTGTCAACTTGCTTCCTGCTTTTTGCAATGGGAGAAATCTGGATTTAGAGTGATTTGGGATTCACCTAAAAGGAGTTTGCTTTTTCCAAGGGAGGTCAATTAGAGCTGCAGTCATTTACAGGTGTCTGCTCTTACATACACCATGATGGTCTTTAATAAAGCTGACATGGTTAAATGGAATACAGATCAAAGAAATGAATAAAAAATGAGTACAAAATATATTGCTGGGAGAAAATATATAAAACAGTATATAAATCCAGCAAGCAAAATATATAACCCTACTAAAGGATATCTAAGCTGTCATATTATGTTAAATGGAAAGAAAAAAAAAAAAAGATATATGAAGCTAAGCCCAATTCTTAATAGCTTACTTAAAATAAAACTGATTTTGCTTCTTTATTTCCCCTTCCTCTACGCAGAAGAAGAAAAGAAAATCTTCCCAAGTCTATATGATAAATCACAAGCACTTAGAGCAGGCAAGGTATTTACAAGTTGTGGTTAATAGAAATGTTTATCAGAGACAGTGTAATTACCAGACAGCTTGCTCAAAAACAGAGCTGTTAAAAAAAGATGGGTAAAAAAGGCAAGAATAGATACTAAAACAAAAATTTGCACGAACATATGTAAAAGCAAGTGGTTTTCAATCCAAACAGGTGTCTCAGTTCTTTCTACTCAAAGCAACAGTCATAATATGAGAAGGCTATATAACCAAGGAATGCTATAAAATCCCGTGTTAATTGGAATAAATAACAGCAATAACTGTCTGGGGTTGTGAGGGTGTCCCTATCATTTGTTTGAGGGCATGTTTATTGAGTCAGACATTAAGTAGCATCCCCATCCAAGTCAAATGAGACTTAAATATACATTTAAAGTTAAGTACATGTTTAATTGTTTTGCCAAACACATTCCCCGGGGTAATTAGAAAACCACCTTTGAGATACCATCACAGAGCAGCACTTTATGAGCAATGCCAGCAGTAGCTGAAATAAACAGCAAATGCTGTTTCCCATGAGTAATAATAGCAGAAAGAGTTAATGGTGTGACCTGGACAAGATTCAGGCCAGCACAACAACACCTCCTTCAGCCCTAAATTCCTTAATGATCATCACGGAACAGGTTGCCCAGAGAAGTGATGGATGCCTCATTTCTGGAGACATTCAAGGTCAGGCTGGATGGGGGTCTGGGCACTTTGATCTAGCTCTAGATGTCCCAGTTTATTGCAGAGGCCATCTGACCTTTAAAGGTCCCTGTCAACTCCAATGCTCCTATGATTCTATGTTACGCCTGGTGTTGCTTGTCTTGAGTTAGCAGCACTGATGTCCACTGTTAATCAGTTCTCTCATTTCACAAAATCACAGCATAATTGAGGTTGGAAGGGATCTCTGGGTCCATTTGGTCCAACATGTGGTCAGGCAGGGACGCCCACAGCTGCTTGCCCACAACCACATACATGCACCTTTTTAATATCTCCAAGGATCATATACCACAAGCTCTCTGGGCAACCTATTCCTGCCCTGAGTCATCTGTGCAGTTCTTCTAATGAAGGAAACCTCCTGTCCTCCATTCTGTACCCATTGCCTCTTAGAATTATAGAATCATTAAGGTTGGAAAGACCTCTAAGATCATATCCAACAGCTGATCCATCACCACCATGCCCACTCATACAATCATAGAGTTATTACGGTTGGAAAAGACTTCCAAGATCATCAAGCCCAAGTGTCAACCTATCACCACCATGCTTGCTCATAGAATCATTAACACTGGAATGTTGTCCTGGCATTGGGCACCACCAATGTCCCATCTGCTGTTTCACCTCTGAGGTGACTGCATTTCAGCACAGAGAAAAAGAAATCACTGCACACAGAGCACTTTGTGATCGTTGTGAGCATTGGTTACTGTATTCCTGATAGGCTCAATCATTCAGCCTATGGGGATTGACAAGTAGTGCCACTCTGTTGTGTTTCTATGGGTTTCTCTTTAAAGCTGTGGTCCACCTGTGCAGATTCATTTAATTCAGAGGCTATCTTTTCTTTTTTTTTTTTTTTCCTTCCCAGTTGATACCTTTGGAGGGTTGATCTTTTTAAAAGGGCTGTGGTATTTAGTAGGTGTTGAGAACTGACACAAATGATGCTGATACAAATTGTGGCACTGAGGGACTTGATTAGTGGGCATGATTGGGATGAGTTGATAGTTGAACTAGATGAGTTTAGTGTTCCTTTCCAATCTTAATGATTCTATCATTTTATATTTCTATTAATGCAATATTTTTAGATCACCTACAAATTAAAGCTGGTCAAACAGTTCCAACTACAGACATGGTCACCAAAAAAACAGTAACAACCCCACATTTGTGGACTACAGCTAATGTTTTCATGGCCAAAAAGCTTCAGTTCACTGCAGAAACAACTTCTCTATAGTGGTTATTGCCAATTTCTGTTCTAGCAAATTGGTCTGAGCACCATTAAACTTGGAAAGGTTTTCATTCAAGTCAAGTAATGCTTTCTGGTCCCATAAAAATATTAAAACATTTTTACAGAAAAGATTAATTGCAAACCAATCAAATAATGCTCTATGGAGAATTATAAATACTCCAAGGCTTAAAGCAGCACAATTTTATAAAAAGAACAAAATAATAACCCATTCCTACTGAAACTCTTGTAGGTTCTATGATGTTAAGAAACATTAACAGGAATCAGCTGGTTTGGGTTAAATTATGTTAAACTCCTGGTGTTGAAGTAGAAGGAAGAGGGAGTCTGTGTGTCCTCACACTGAGAACTGGAGATATGCCAGGGCACAACCCATCTTTTCTTTTGCAAACCCTAACACAAAGCTGTATTATTACAAATGTGATTTATTTATAACCTTATTTCCAGGCAAGCTCTGTCTAAACCAGTCTGATTTTGTACCATGGCTGATCCTGGCTGTTCAGATTGAAAACAGACTCCTTCTCCACTCCTCACCTCTGCCCCTTTCTTTTGATTGTTCTTCCCTTTATGTCTCTTTTTCTATTGTTTCAGATAAATGTAAAAATTTTTACTCGAAATTACAGAGTATCTAATCTAATAAATATAGCTAATTGCCCACAATTGTCCCAGACAACTGTACAATTAGTAATTAGTATGGGTGGGAGCTATTTACAACAGCCAGCTTTGATATGGTCCTCCTACTTGCAGGGTAAAAGAATTTGCAGCATTTGCACATCCATTTCTTGCTACTCACTGGCAAAAATAATAATACCAACACAAACAAATAAAAAAGAGGAATATTTAGTTTACTCAGAGAGATATAGGCACTGCTTTTCAAAGTACCATTTTGTCATTTTGTCTGTGAAAGTTTTAAAAAGGTTTCCATGACTTCATAAATGTATGGTCAGAAGAAAACCTTAGATCACGCTGTCTCAGCCCCTTCAGAATTTATTTTAATGCCACTGGCACTTAGCACAGATTTCTACCTCACCTTTTGCAAAATTTCTTCGAAAAGGCTTCCAGCCTTGAGCTGGAGACCTCAGCAAGAAAATATACCTGTTAGACCCAGAGAGAAGCAAAAGCCATCAGCAAAGGTTTGAAAAATATGACGAGGGAGGAAAGAGAAAAAGAAGAGGTGTTCTTCAGTCTTGGAAAGAGCAGGTGAAAGTCTGATGATAAGTAGAACTCTGATAGAGGGTGACTTAGTACCAAAGAACAAAAATGGCTGAGAAATCATAGAATCATTGAATAGCTTAGGTTGGAGGGGACCATAAAGATCATGCAGTTCCAATCCTCCTGCCAAGGACAGGGTTAACAACCACTAGGTCACACTGCACAGGATCCCATCCAACCTGGCCCTGAACACCTTCAGAGATGGGACATCCACAGCTTCTCTGGGCAGCCTGTGCCAGTGCCTCATCACCCTCACAATAACAAATTTCTTCCTAACATCAAACATTAATGTCTCTCTTTTAGTTTAAAGCCATTCCTCTTTGTCTTATCACTGGAAATTGATGAGAGAGAGAGAAATGAGAAAGAGAAATCCATAAAAACAAATATTCCATACAGAATCAAGATGCTTTAAATGCCACCTCATTCTCATGAAAACACAAAGCCATATGTAGGCAAAATTAGGGGACTGTGTTGAGAAAAGGCATTTTTTCTGCCTCTTTCTCTTATAACGTTTTTCTATGCATCCACTAAGGGTCGATGTCAGAGGCACACAAGCCAGATGGACACTTTGGTCTGATTGGGGATGGTTGTTCTCCCCTTCCTAAGTAGCAGATGCCCCACTGCTTCCCAGGGTAATTCTCTCTGATGCCTAATCAGTCCTGCTGCTAAAAATAGGCATTGCTTATTCATGCTAAAATCATTCCAGTAATTAATAGAAAATTAATTCAAGCCAGGCTGCTATACTCCTGAGAACAAACGACCTTGCTTTGTTCAGTGAAGAAGAATTAGCCAAGGTCCATCCAATGTGAATCATCAAAATGGGAGAAGCAAACTGTCCCTGAGCTCCTTTATTTTCTCTACACATGGTTTGTGGACTACAAGGGAGGAATGGCACATATTCCTTCTTACTACCTCTATATCTGTTCCCTATCAGCAATTATTTTGTAGCATCTTTGACATTTCGTTTTTCTTTTCCCCTTTCCTTTCCTTTCCTTTCCTTTCCTTTCCTTTCCTTTCCTTTCCTTTCCTTTCCTTTCCTTTCCTTTCCTTTCCTTTCCTTTCCTTTCCTTTCCTTTCCTTTCCTTTCCTTTCCTTTCCTTTCCTTTCCTTTCCTTTCCTTTCCTTTCCTTTCCTTTCCTTTCCTTTCCTTTCCTTTCCTTTCCTTTCCTTTCCTTTCCTTTCCTTTCCTTTCCTTTCCTTTCCTTTCCTTTCCTTTCCTTTCCTTATTTTATTCATTTCTGGATGTTATTCCTATAGTCCTATAAATCTTAACTTTGTCTCCTATGGAAACTTGAGTTATGCAATATGGATTATGCAATATGGTGCCTCTCCATCCCTCCATCCCTCCATCCCTCCATCTATCCAGCTACTTATCTGACAGCTTTTACATATTAAAATAAATTCAATGAGAAGAAAGATCTCAAAGATCCAGACACATTCTCAGGTTTGTGAAAATTGGTCAAATAGAGGAGAAACCCAAATGAGTGTTCCCACCAAAGAACCTCAGCTCCTCAACTACTCTTAAAACCATCATCCAGCCAGCACATCATGGCCCATCAGCACATCCGTACACCAAATACTGGTGTCTTTTGACAGTCTAAAGAGGAAATCATCATGGGAGAGAGCTGAAGTACAAGTGATAATACCTAAACAGAGAATTTGGAGCTTTGAGGATACATGTGCATGGGAAACTGAGGGACATGGCTAGTGGACATGTTGGGGATGATTGATGATGATCTTGTTTGATCATTTCCAGACTTAATGATTCTATGATTCTATGAAATCAGACTTCACTCATTTTGTTGCTCGTCAGAAAACTTTAGTAATAAAAAAATGCATTCCTGTGCCCAAGCTGCGGTCTGTAAGTCTGTCTCCTCCATTTGGATCCCATCAGATCCTTGTTTTTATTCCAATCACATTTCTGTCTCCATGCTTCAGCATCTCAGTTTTTGCTGAAGAAACTGAGAATGTAGTCGTTAAGTCACATGCACACTGCAGAGCTATGGTATCGATTGCAAAACTCTGTTTGGGGTCTGCAGCACCTCTGAAAAGGTTACAGCGAAGGAGGATGTGCAGTTTGTAAAGGTCGAAGGCTCTCTGACTCCTGCCTGGGGATGCATGAAAGATGTTTTCAGTCAAGTGACAAAGCCATAAAAGTAACCACTGGGATCGGCTTTGAGCCACACAACTTGAACACTTCATTTCCTTGTATGTATGCATATGTTGGCAACAGTTTCATGAGACGTGATGTCTACACTGCAATCGTCTATCAGGTGCCCGAGTTCCCACCATAGTCAGTAGAGATTTATCCAACAAAGCCAATGGAGAAAGCAACACATCTTCAAATTCAGCTTTAAGACAAGTTAAACTACAGCCCAAATTCCCCAGATATAAGTCTTCAATTGCATCAGACAATCTCATTGTTAGTGGCTACTGAAAAAAAAAAAAAAACCACAACAGACGATCATGGAATCCCAGTATGATGCAACCAGATTAGAACTGATAATCCTAAGAAATCTATGGATGTAACCAGCACAGAAAGTATGAAGCAAAGATCTTTTTTTCTTCTAATCCATATCGATTACTTTGGCTGCTTGCATGCTGTCAGAATAGGAGGGCAATGCTTGAATTTAGAAATGATTTTATTTCCCTGCCACTTTATGCCAAAGGGCCTCCTAGCCAGTACTTAACATAGGATATACAGCAAGAAAAATAAAGCTCTCACTTCAGAGCCACTTGCATACACCGTATTTAACAAAAACAAACAAATGTCTCTTTTAATAATGGCTCCAAGAAACTGTGGGTTGATTTTTGAAATCGATTTTCCAGGCTAAGCTATCAAAACAGGAGGAAATGATAGATATTAATCAGAAATTCCATTATCTCTCCTGGTTTTACACAGCTTGTCTTCTGCTCTCCTAAGCGTTGGAGCATTTGATAAAGCAGACAAGAAAAAAAAAATTAAATGAAATAGTTTTTGTCAGAATTTGCCAATTCATCACAATCAAATTGCTTCAAGACACTGCATCTCTCTGGCCCAATTAGTTTATAATTAGTTAACACCAAGCAGAACGGTTCTAAGAGGAGGGACAAAGCAAAGTACAACTTGAATTCCAGTATCTGTGGATAGAGCATCTGTTCAAGCAAAAGAAAACATGGCTTTAAAGGACTGATCCTCTATCTTCCTCATCTTAATTGCATGTCTTGAGTAGTGAAGACTGGCTATTCTAGATTGATCTTGTGCTCTCTACCTGGGTTTGATTGTAAAATCTATTCTGGACTTAAAATAGCTTTATTATTTCTGCAGAACATTTCTTTGTCAACAAAATGGTACATTCAAGCATAGAAAAAAACTTGTCAACAGATTTCTTACAAAGTCACAAAACAGTCTTGACAAATATATTCCCTCAAGAAAACATTTTTCCCATATTTAAGACTTTGAACTGAGCTCTTATGACAAAATTTCTTCCTCAAGCTGTGTTAAAGTGGGGTAACCACCAACCCCATGATCACTGGGATCAAAATGAGGAGAGAGAGGCAAAGAAGGATCCATAAACAACCATGCAATTAATGCATCCACCTCCACATGGAGGCCAGTTGTCCCTGCTGGACTCATATGAAGCTTGGTGTATCCAAACATCAGATCTATATATTGCTATTTGCAGCAGCTAGGCTGGAAAACTTGGATGTTCCATACAGAAACTATGTGAGTTCAGAGCAATCCTGATGGGAAAATAAGGTCACAGACTATGAAAAATCTCTGCTTGAGGGTTCTCTGGAAACCTCTGGGATCTCTGGATTCAGATATAATGCTTCTCTGTTGCATCTAAGGACAATCATGTTCTCTGCCTGTTTCTCAAGTTGCCTTTAGCTATATGTGTTCGAAGGAAGTTGTGATGCCTGGCATGCAAGGGGGCATGAAAGTGTTTTGTAAGGGCAGAGTAAACACAGAACTGCTTTGTGATCCCAGCATAAGCTTCTCTCCCCACACTTCACCCCAACGCCAAAGTGTGGGCATGGGAAAATGCACTTCCATTTTCCTGCAAACAGTTTGGGGATGGGTGAGGCATCGCCAACAGAGAGGCTGGCAGGGATCCCACATTCCGAGTCTTTTACAACAAAAAGAGCTTAGCAATTAGCAAAATAACAAAAAAAAAAAAAAAAAAAAAAAAAAAAAGTCAAATGCATTTTTGATGCTCTGAAGTTGTTGAGATTTTAAACAAACAGTCTGGGCTGCTCCCACACACTGAGGGCTCTGTGCGCCAACAGCGTAGCAACAGCACCACCGTATGGGTATCATCAACCCCTCCACCCTGGGAAATTTTGTCCATCTGGTTTGTCCTGTATGCAAGATTAGCACTATGATGGGATTAGTTTAAAGCAATTGATTTCATGGTTGTTGTCAAGAGCGTGGGTGGGTTTTTCTCCAAGGCTGGTCAGGGTTACCTCTGAAATATAAAATCCCAAATGGGAGCAGCTGGTGCCTGGTCCCTTGCAGGAACACTCAAGGTCAAACAGACTCTTTGTTCATCAAATCCTGAAAATGATCACTGCGCTGGTTCTATTTGTTGGCACTCAAAGATCTCAAAGCACTTCCCTTGTGATAACAGATGTCATGAGCCCAGTTTGCCACTGTAGGAAGAAGAGGCACAAAGAAGGGAAAGCACATGGAAAAGAACCCTAAACTAGCAGTAACCCCAATACTTTTCTGTTTTCAATGCTTTTCTCTCATTGACAGCTGCAGTCTCTTTGTTGAACAGCAGTAAGCATCCATGCATGTAGCTGAAACAGAACTCTGCAGCAAGCCAAGGGTATCCAAAGAAGCAGGAATCCTTCTGCTGTACCAAAGTTGTGTCTCTCCATCCCAGTTCAGGTGCATGGGAGAGTGCAAAACATCTGGGAACGTGGTAGGAAATACCTTAGGCTGAGACAGGGGCCATATTATGGCCTTTTGGCACAAGCAGACCCTAAATAACAATGCTTACAACTGATAGAAGAGGGTACACAGGGCCATCTGCTTCTGACAGCAAGCTGTCCACCTCTCTCTTTAGATATCTGTGTGTCTATTTGTTTTTAATCTTCCTCTCCCCTTATCTATCCATTTGCTTTCCCATCTATTCAATCATATGCATCATTTAGGATCAGTGTACCTCTCCTTATACACAAATCTGTAATGCAATTTACCTTACTGCCATCTAGTGACTCAATGTCATTTATTCCCCATCCATTTTGACTTGAGACAGTTAGTTGCTTGCATTCCCAGAAACACTGTTGTGCAGCCACTGGGAAATACTATTTCAATGCCTGAAATTTTCATTGAAAATTCATATGGTAAATCCTGTTCTAGCAGAAAGAAATCCCCTCATTCTAAACAGATTTACAGACATCACAGCAATGCTCAGAACAAGAAATCTCCTGTTTTTCCCATTGACATCCTCAGTCTAAGCTGCACAATAACTTTCAAGGATAAACCAAGTTAAGTAGACGTTTCCATTTGATTCACTGCACTTATGCCAAACACCTTCAAGAAGTGGTAAAGTCAGTAAGATTCCCCTTGTAACACATTGCAACCTCCATGCATGTACTTCAGAAGACCTCAAACATTTCCAGAGTTTTTTTTTGTCTTTTTTAGAGGTGGGACCTGAGCTTATTTCACACATCCTACACGCTGATCTTAGGAATCACCTCATGGAGATGCAGCTTCTTTGCACTGACTACTGAAAGAAGTAAGATGAGTGAGAGAGACTCGATGCAGAGTTGATAGAAATAACTGCTCCCAGGATCCTGTTGAGAACAACTTTCTTCTGTCTTTGGAGATGCTTGGTATCTCTATCCAGATGTCTCAGGCATCAGTTCACCTACTGCTATACATGCCCTCAAATTTCCAGCTAATGTTTTTCCAGCACTGTTTTCCAGCCCCTCAGTGTAATTGGTGACACCACGTCCTCTATCACATCCTGTCACAACTTTTCCAGCCTGACACCAGCAGATGAGCCAGGATCCAGCAATTAACAAAGCCTTCCATCCCTACATCCTCCACAGAAATATCCAGGGCTCTATCAGGAATCTGCAGTGAAAACATAAACCATCCTGGAAAAAAAAACAAAACAACAACAACAACAAAAAAAGCAAGTAATTTGTAGACATCCTTAGGTGCCCAGGAGAATTAGTCTCCTGCATGCAATTAGGGATTTTATAACATCAGTAAAATAAAAAATGCTATGTACATACGGTCCTATGGACAAGTGAGTGTTAATGTATGTATAAAAATAACAACGGGGCATGTTTGCCATCTTCAGGAGTCAAGCAGGAACTGCATATAAAAGTTCAAAAAAAGAGTGAAAAGTTACAACTGATATAAGTGTATGCAAACATTAAATAATAATTATAACAATAATTCCAGACCTGGGTGGATTTTATTAGGTTTTTCACTCCCCTTGGCTTCCTTCTTGTCTAGGACAAGCCCTACAGGGGCAACCATAAGTAGTTAAAATAAAAATTAGCCTTACATATCTCTAAGTCAGGTACACCAGAGCCTGAAAGCATATTACTCATTTGTTATCAAGTCATTCCATAGAAGTGTATGTATAAATAAATAAAAATACAATGAAACAAAAGGCAATAGGCACAAAAAGAATGTTAAGGGATCTTTTAAATGTTTGGTTGGTTGGTTGGTTGATGTTTGTTTGGTTGGCTTGTTTGGTATATTTGTTCATTTGTTTGCTTTCGAGTTCACGGAGGAGCACTCAAGATCTGCAAAATCATCCCCTGCATTGAATTCAAAACTGGTGTAACTCAGAGTGGTGCCACTAACATTAGTAGAGTTATGTTGGTTGATCTGATCTTCCATTGCAGCCTTTGATGGAGATCACATATTCACCAACACAAAAACACACCTTCTTTTCTCTTTGAAGAAGTGTCTTGTGTGCATAAGAGCTGCATTGTGTGCAATAAAGACAGGTTGGATGGGGCTTTGAGCAACTTGATCTGATTTAGAGGTTGGCAACCATGCCAGCAGCAGGGACTGGAACTAGATGATATTAGAGGTACCTTCCAACCCAAGCCACTCTATGTTTCTAAGAAGTCTCTGAAAGCTGTTGCTACAAAACCTATGCTACTGAGATTTAAAAAGTAAAGCAAGAAATGACAGAATACTGAGCTAAACAGAAGGGATTTTTTTTCTTTTATGCTCTTCTACACTGAGCAGTGGACAAAGAATATGACGGATGGAAGAGAACTCTCATCAACTCACCAAAGAAAACAGTCATGTTTCAGGTTGGAATGTGGCTGAACTCACCTTGCTCTGTGGTGGGAAATGCCATTTCTATAACAAGCCAGGATTATTTACAGTACACTTGGGTCAGCTGTACCCAACCACTACTTGACAAAGGCATGCCATAGTGCTTATGATGTCAAGATAAGTATGATACTAGAGAAAGTTATCAGAAGGTCTCTTTGATTTCAGAACACATTTGAAAAAATGAATTGGGCATTGTTCTCTTACTAGATCATAAACTGTGCACCCGAATAAATTTATGTGAGCACGCAGTTATGTGGAAGAGGCTTATGTGTTGTGATTTACCCAAATACCTTGCTACCACATGCCGATGGTGTCACATAGAGACACTAATACAAATAAATAGCTGGAGGTGTTTATTAAAAAAAACGACAATTTGTGCTTGGTTTGAACACAATGGCTCCACTCAGGGTAGTAATGGGGGTGGAGAGCCCTGTTCACAGGGCGTAACCACAGCCTTGTTCACCCCTGGGAGATGCATAAGGCCAGTCTTGTTCTAAAGAATTTGAGGGTTTTTTCCGCTCATGAACATTTTATCCAAGGGTGGGAGGGAAGGAAAGTGCATAGTAGTGGAGCGGAGCTGTTTGTTGGTAGCTAGGAAGGTTACAGTCAGATAGGAGAGGCACCTAAAGCAAATATCACCACCACAACCCAACCCCTCCCCTGGGTCCAACATATGACCTTGCTCAGGTGCCTTCACATGGTAATCTGGGCATGCACAATTGCTGCCTCCCACAGCATATAAAGTGCCCCACGAGGAAACGACTCGTATTCAGCACAAGGGAGGCAATCCCAAAATGAAGATTTTCTTCGTCCTCCTGCTGGCAGCTGTCCTGTGTACTGACCCAGGTAAGATAGATCTCTATCATCTCCAGCAGATCATCAACTGGAAGAAAAGACGTGTTATGGGTTTTGATAGTGAGGAGGAAAATACTGGTCCAGTTGTCATAAGATGTTTGCTTTTCGATGGGGTGTCTCATGTGTTGCAGGGGAAAATACAGTTCCTCCCTGGTACTGGTGTGATCCTAGTATGGGTAGATCGGCATCTAGGCAAGACACATCTTATAAAATTTGGAGTTTAACTGGAAAAAAAAAAAAAAAACTTTGAATTTAACTGGAATCAAAATTACTAAAGTTAGACCACATTGTTTGATATTGTTGTTTTATTTTGCTTTGCTCTGCTTTTGGGATTCTTCTTCCCATCCTGTTCAAATGGACCACCGCAATATTTCTGCAGTGTTTTTGTTCCCACTTGTTTTCTTACTCATTTTAAAAGTAGCTTCTGATACTACACAGGTTGTAGGTGAGAAAGGAGGAGAGAAAAGAGGAGAAAACCACAGAATGTCATTTTCTAGACTGAATGGGTGGGATATAAGCAGAGCAGATTTGACACTTTTCTGGTCTGACCTGGGAAAATATGTGATTTAAAAACAGCTCTTCCCTATTAGTAGAGAAGAGAAGAAGCAGATTGAACAGAAGCTTGTCTCAAAAAGCAAAGGGTGGTTAAGAAATAGACTGAGTACAGACCCTCTCCTCTGCCACCTTCCATAAAGTTGCTCTGAAACGTGACTTTTTGCTGCATTAACAGATAAATGTGACAGAAAATTGTAGCACTAGAATTAAGCTGGGATTTGACTACTTGCTGAATCAGACATTTGTGTCAGAACAACTTGGACATGAGACCAAGTACAACAAATCTCTTCTTGTTTCAAATCTGTTCTGCTCTGAATAGCACTCATTTCTAATTATGGCTTGTCTGCATCTTAAAAGAATATTTCAGGCATTAGGGTGTTGAAGAAATCATGAAACAAGCCTGGCAGTCAAGGAGTTAAGGTACATATAAACATTCACAGCACACATTTGCAAATCTGCAAAGCTTCAGTTGTGCCTTGGGGCATGGGTGTGTAATAGGAATGGGTAATTGCACCATGCTCTCACTCCTTGGGGGATTACTTTTCATTAGGGCTAGGCATTTGTAAACTGCAATGCTTATTCTGCCTTTGCTTGACCTCTGTCTCCACACATTAGCAATGTTGATTCAGGTCACACAGAGATGGACATGTCCATGAGGGGATGGGAACATGTGGCAATGTGGTTGTGAGATTCTGTTTCCTAAAAGGGATTATTGGATAATAAGTATCATAAATTGATCAAACTGAGCAAAAGAGCTGAAAGAAATCCTTAAAATCCCCTGCTCTGTTCCTTCCTTACCTCCTCTTTCTTTGAGCTTTCTCCATTTGTCCCAATCCTGGACACAATGCCTCACCTAAAGCTTTCGTGTACAACACTCCTGTCTATAGAGGAAGATAAACAACACTGACCAATCCTTCTGGGAACTTCATCCTTCCATCTCTGCTCAAGTTCACAAGGTGGGAGTATCACAATAATCCCATTCCTGAGAGGAACTGTGCTGGGCATCTCAAATGCTGAGGAAGGAATAGTCTCCTTCCCATTGACTGATGACTGAGTCTCCTTCCCACTGACCAACTGCTTTCTTGCACCCTCAGTGCACTACCTACATCTGAAACCACTCCACTATCTACTAGATTTTCCTCTCATCTCAAGCAAGTGTAACATCCTCAAGAAAAAATGTAAAAAATGCTGTTTTCCCAGTAACAGAGGTAGTATCTTCCTTTGAGCATCCACAGAGATGATCCTGTTTCCCAGTGCACGCATTAGATTTGGTTACCTGGAGAGCTTCAAATGGATTTGTGTTATAACCTCTCTTGGTCTTTTGCAGGTTCTTCTTTGCAGTGTTACAGCTGCAAGTCAAAACTCAGCAACAGCAACTGTCAGGAATCAGTGAACTGCAAGGAAAATGAAGTGTGCAAGACAGATGTAATCAGTAAGGCAAAGTGGGGGTCGACAACATGGGGAAGGGATTGTTGACCTGGCATGGTCTCAGTCTCAGGTGTCCATGTCAGCCCCACCAATTCTAGATACATCAGATGGTGAGGGCCAGCAAAGCTCAGCATCCATCCCCAAAAATTATCTGGTGAGAAAGGGGTGATGTAAAGCTTTCATAAAAGTTCTAGTTTAAGTAAAAATGACAGAAAAATAATCTTTGTCCCTTGGTGATAGCTACTGCTGTCATCGATTTTAAGTGCCTTAGTAGTAGTGCTGGCCTATATCCCCTTCCCACTGAAAGAAAAGTGTTATTATGCCTCTGGCTGAAACAAGTTTAGAGACACGATTTATTGGGCATGGTGTTGATGGTATGACAGTTGAACTTGATGATCTTAGTGGTCTTCCAACCTTAATGATTCTATGATCCTAAGTTCAAACCTTCTCCTCTCACTGGCTGTAAGGGTGTGATTCAAAAGGCACATGCTTGTTGTATCTCCTAAATTCCTCAGTGTTTGCCAACAGATCATGTGAAATAATAAGCACTATGTTCAGTGCAGTGCCAGAGTCTGGAAAAAATCTCAAGACAGCAAAACTGCTTTGTTTAGCACATAGCAGAGCAGGGCACTAGCCATTAAGCACATGATATTATGAATAACATATACAAATGTCCCTCTTTATTTTTCTTCCTTAATACCAAGAAGTTTTGCTTACAAGGGAAATCGTTAAGTTTATAGCTTCACAAACCTTGGCTGGGATAATATTTCTTTGAATCCTTGAAGTAATGGTCCTGTCTTCTTTTCAGGGGTCATAGGGTTCTTCAGCATCATCAGCAAGGGCTGTGAGGCATCATGTCAAGAAGACTATCAAGATTTCAAAGTGGGCAATAGGAATGTCTCCTGCTGCACCAGCAACCTCTGCAATGTCAATGCAGCAGGAAGTGTGAGGAGCAGCTATGGAATGGCAACAGGTATAACAGCCAGTGTGCTCTGGACCTTCCTGAACAACAGACTGTGACGAGGAAAGAGAGCTCCTGTGACCACAGAAAGTCTTGAAGCACCCTGTTATGATGGGAATTGTAGCCAGATGCAATTTGGTGTGTTGGGCATACAGCATCTTTGGAGCTGATGGCAGATCTTTGCCTTATGATAGCTTCTTTATTACTGTTATTGTACTGCTGTATTGCTGCTAGATGAGAAAACATGTGTAATGTGCAATCCACCTAAAATAAAATATACTAATTTCTGAATCCAGTGTGACTGCATTGCCTGTATATCATTTACCCACGTATTCCTGCACACAACAGTTGGGTGTGTTGTATATCTGGCGATTGTTCAACCTTGTTAATTGCTATGTAATGATGTATGTTGAGAGATGCCGACAGATTAGGGACATGGTTTAGTGGGCATGGCGAGGGGTTGGCAGTTGGACTAGATGATCTTCTTCTTAATCATTCTATGATTCTATTCTATGATTCCACGCCATTACACATCAGAATAGAGTTGGCAACCATAGCTCCAAATCTTGAGAGGTTCTGATTTACGACAAACTCTGAATGGTATATAACCTTAGAAAACCCACAAAGAACAGATACCTGAAGAGAAACTTGTTTCCAGCCAAGAGATCCCACAATCCTGCACCTTGTTGGTTACCACACAAGACAAAAGCAGTGTTCACCTTCCCTGCTCCATGTGCATATGCTCACTCATACACTTTCCCACAGCTGTAGGATCCTTGGGATGGTGGGTAGGACTGCACAGTCAGGTAACCAGATCATCACAGTGGGCACTAACTGTTGGAGTGAAAAATATGTCCTCAGTGCGTCTGGTCAATCCATGTGTGATCTAAGATTGCCTGCAAATTCTGCAGTTGCCTGCACATCTTCATGATGGCCAAATGTATCATGGTTGGCAGTGGCATCCTCTAAAAGCCTTCATCTCCCAACAAAAAATTCTCAAGCTTTCTTCTCTAAGTTCCACTCTGATCCATTTGAAACGCCAAAGCCTGGCACACAGGTTCTGCCACAAGGTTGAAAAAGTGCTGATTTCAAAGCCTAGCTTTGAAGGATGGGTGGAGAAATAGAACATTAGAGGTTTCCTTTTCCCCTCTAAGCATCTTGATTTTGTAATTCAGCCTAACATTTGGGTCACATAACCAGATGCACCCCTATGTTAGATATGGTTGGTTATAATGAGGAGGATACAAGTGTGGTGAAAATATGAAAATATTGGCCCATCCCTGGAGGTCTTCAAGGCCAGATTGGATGGGGTCCTGGGCAGCCTGGTCTAGTATTAAATGGGGAGGTTGGTGGCCCTGCATGTGGCAGGTGAGTTGGAGATTCACGACCCTTGAGGTCCCTTCCAACCCATTCTGTGGTTCTGTGATTCTGTGATTCTGTAATATGAAGGAAAAGAAGAGCAATGGAGATAAATAAAGGAATGAAGCTGTTTCCTCTTCTCCTGAGATACAGGGGTGCAGAAAATTAGGATAGGAATGGTGTTCCCTGAAAGTTTGTTGAGGCCGTGAGGATATCAACAGAGTCTACTTCCTTTTTTACAAAGGTGATTTTACTTCCTCACAAAAGATTCAACATGCAAGACCCAAATATATAGAAAATCATTTCAAACTCTCTCAGTCAGTGGTAGCAGTAAGGTGTCTGCATGCAAGGCAGGCTGTGCAGTTTTATCTTCACTCATATACAGTTCTAGCCTCTCTCCGTAGTTATGGATTCTAGATTATACAGCTTGCCCTCACCATGTAGTTTATTTTATAAACTCAAGTGTTCCCACCTTGCACTGGGACAACCTCTACATCATTAGGCAAAATTGTCTGCAAGAAACTCTCCAAGCAACATATATGTAGAGAGATCTGAAAAACAAGGTAGAAAGCATAGAATCATAGAATCTTTAGAGTTGGAGGGAACCTTTAAAGGTCATCTAGTCCAACTCCCTTGCAATGAACAAGGACATCTACAGCTAGATCTGGGTGTTCAGAAGCCCACCCTTCCTTACCTTGAATGAATTTTGGAGAATGTAACACATGTGCCTCTTCCCAATATACAACAAAGGAAGACAAGAATTCCTGGAACTGATGTGCAGAGCCACAGAATGAAATAAGAAAGAAACATTAACCTGGTAGAGGTGAGTCATCGGGGGTTGACCAGATCACCTATAGCCTTGGGATAAGGGTCAGCATCAAATTTTGGATGAGGTCAGAGGGATGTCAGAAGATAATGACGCTGTCTGCTGTTGTGAAAGAGAAAAACACATAAATCTTCGGGTTATAAGGTGTTGACAAACTGCTAATTGTAGGAAGCAGGGAAGGGGTTTCCCCAAAATAAACTCTGGAACGAACCATTTTCCCCCTAAGATGCCAGTCTCATTATCAGCAGAGCAAGGATATGGAGCAGGTGCTGTGTCTTGGTTTGGGTTTTTTTTTTGGTATTTTTTTGTCTTTTTCCAAACCTCCAGAGTCTAAGACTGGAAAGCAGGCTTATCCATCTATACAGACCCCAGCCAGACTGCTTTCTGTATGGACAACCAGCTCCATGATCTCTCTAGCCCAGAGGCTCATCTTCATGTAAAAGGATCCTGAACACATTACTGCCTCATGCCCACTTTCTCAAACAGGTAGTCAGAAATGTCTACATCCAAGGACTATTCCCAGGAGTCTGTATGACTATAACAGCAATTTATGAAGACTGGGATTTCAGCTCTATGGAAATGGTCAGAATACGTTAGCCAGAAGATTCTCAAGTGATGTTTGGTGAGCCTCTTGGATCAAATTGCAGTTATTGGAGAAGTCAAAAACTGAATGAATAAAATATTCTCAGGTATTTATTTTCTCTGTGTCAAAATCTATGAGGGAGTGTGGTTTATCTGCGTTATAGCATACTGAGTGGTTTGATTGGACTGGTTGGTTGGACTCGATGACCTTTAAGGGCTTTTCCAACCTGAGTGATTCTATGATCCCACGTAGCACTGATATCTACTTGTGGAGGCACAGGGAAGCTTAGGAGTTTCTTGATGGAGCCAAGAGGGAATTTTCCCCTCTTTTAGTGGTTGAAACCTAATGTCTGTATTTTACAGGCTGAGAGAACTATTCTTCCTCCCAGTTTTCTCTTTGTACATATTCTGGAAAAGAGTACACGATTGACAACTGAGTGATTTTTCTCTCTAGGGATATACCTGGAGTTTTTATATGTTAACACAGAATAACAGAACTATAGAATCATTAAGGTTGGAAAGGACCACCAAGATCATCAAGTCCAATCATCAGCCTATCCCCACCATGCCCACTAAACCACATCACTCACTGTGACACATACTCTTTTCTTGAAAACCACATGGGACAGTGACTCCACCATCTTCCCGGGCAGCCTATTCCAGTGCATTACAGTTCTTTTAGAGACAAATTTTTTCCTAATATCTAATCTAGCATAGGGGTAGGGATTAGGTAGCTTAATGTAAAGAAGGTGCAAATGCGATAGGCTGTGCCTGGGATGGATGCAGTAAACAGAAGGGGAAGCACCTACAGAAATAATGTAGTGTACTGGTAGACTTCCCTGCTGCTTGATACGTCCTGGAACAGCGCTTGCAATAACGCACTTCCTTTTCCATTCAGGTCACCAACAGACAGTCTTAAAAACAACCTGCTAAATTCTGGGAAGGACTAGGAGGTGGCACAGTAAAGTGAAAAAATGACTCACCCACAAGTCAAAAGCTGGGCTGGGTCAAGGGCAGGACCAGGAAGAGGTCTGGTTTTTTAGGTCCCATGAATGCAGGTTGGCAGAAAGGCTAGCCTCCCCTTCTTCCTTGTAAACCCCTAATAAACACAAACAGGACTTGTTCCCTCCTGCAGCCTCTTCCAGCCCTGTGCTTAGTTCATGGCATCTTACAACTCCACAAGTCTTTGGCTGAAGGTCGATTTACACTGAGAAAATGGGTTGAGAGCTGTTTGCTGGATCAAGAATAACATTTACTTGAAAAACAAGGTTATTTTTTATTTGCCCATAAAAGTTGTTTCTTGGCATTGCTGGCTAAGCAGTGCTATCAGTTTTTCTCCTATCTTTTACACACTTACCAAGAGGCCTGAAGCTGACAGTCTCTTTAAGCAACTTAATCTATCATGGATGCAGGAGATTCCTAAACTTCCAGGATCACTTGCTTAAATAACAAGCAGTTGCACAATAAACTGGATTGTTTCTTGTCTCTTAAATATAGGAAATGTCAAGCAAATCTGACCCAGAGTGACTGTTTTGGCATATCTTTTATGGTAGGAAGCATTACAAATGTGCATTTTGAGCAAAATAAAAGTGTTTCTTGGATTATTGCTATGGAGTTGTATTTCTGCTAGCAGTCTTATGTAGTCCTCATTATCTCTGTGGATAGGGATTAGAACATACAGCATTTCCTATGGCCCAGCAGCATTAACACCCAGTGTATGTACCTGATTCTAGAAGTGTCACCAAGGCCCCTTGAATTCAGTCTAATTTACAGCAGCTGCTTAAAAACATGTGATGATATTAAAAAATATCCCTGGTGAAGAGAGCTAGTGTTTAAGGACCAGTAGTTCCTTGCAATGCTCCACATTTCTTTCGTGGCCCAGGGCAAGATACACAGCTTCTCCATACCTCTATCTTCTACAGATGTTATCAGGTCCAATCTATCAAGAAATGCACAGAGAGTGATTTTAATGGGGCCAGAAGAGAGAAGTAAGCTAAAAATAAGCCAGAACAGAGTCAGCTAGCTAACAGAGCCAGAGAACTACCCGCTACCCACCCACCCTGCACAGCCACATTCCTGTTCCCAATTATGCACAAATTGTTGTGCAAGCAAGCTCT
Organism: Phasianus colchicus; assembly: GCF_987193195.1. NCBI lineage: Eukaryota > Metazoa > Chordata > Aves > Galliformes > Phasianidae > Phasianus > Phasianus colchicus. The sequence continues at coordinate 93,388,053 of NC_143438.1, forward strand.
TCATGGTTTAAAAAGACTGAGGGAGAGTCTGCAGTTAACCCTGCTCTTGCAGTCATAAAAACAATCAAAAGACCAACCCTTTAATTGCAGAACATCCCTCAAGTAACTGCACCTGTCACTCACCCTGGGCAAGGCTGGCTGGGCAAGGCTGGTGGAGCCACGCTGATGCCATGCCATGCCATCTTGACTCATCCCAAATCCCACCCTGTCACATAACAACTGTGTGGCAGAAAGATCTCTCAGTAGCTCAGTTCTGATCTTACTTTCAGCTCTGCTGATGCCTTTCCAAGTTAAATAACAAAACTCTTTGCAAACTTGCTGCACTCATGCGTCCTCTCAACCCACATCTTCGCTCACTGATATTCACACAACTCCTGTTGCAGCCCTGACTTGCTCTTTATAGAATTTCTCTGATTTGCATCTACAAGCCCATATTATGTAGGCATCACATTACAAAGTTAGCAGTTCATTAAAACACCTCTTGCTATGTGGGAGGTGAGGCACTTGAACAAGTTACCTAGTGCTGTGGTTATTACCCCATCCCTGGAGACTTTCAAGGTGAGGCTGGATAAGGCCCTGGGCAACCTGATCTAGATGTGGTGTCCCTGTTCATTACAGGGGAGTTGGACTAGATGGCCTCAGAGGTCTCTTCCAACTTTAAGGATTCTATTATTTTATGATTCTGTGTAATCCAGTTTGGATGAGAACCTGGGCAACCTGATCTAGTGCTTGATTTAGAGGTTGGCATCCCTGCCCATGGTGTTGAGATGGGAACTAGATGGTCTTCAAGATTCCTTTCATCCTAAGCCATTCTGTGATTCTACGATTCTATGTGCCTGTAACAGATTCTGAATATCCCATCTGTGTTTACCACCCACACTGAAACAGCCTTAGGGGCACACGTTCACCTCTCCCAGTGTTTCTCCATGTGAATCAGAGACACCGTGGCCTGGCTCTCCATACTCAGATTAATTTGAGTGCTTCTTAGAATCAAAGAATCATTAAGATTGGAAAAGACATGCCCACTAAACGACATTACTCAGTGTAACATCCAGTCTTCTCTTGAAAACTTCATGGGACAGTGACTCCACTACTTCCCTTGACAGTCCATTCCAATACATCACCTTCCATACATCTTCTCTACAACAAAGATGACTGGTATGGGTCTGCATCAGGAAGCGAAAATATTTCACTCTGCTTGTTATTTTCATTAGAGATACTATCTGATCTTGAAGAAATTTGTGGAATGAGGGCTTCACCCAGGACAGGCAAGTAAAAGTGAAGTGATGGCCAGGAAGGGGAGTTGTTTTCATCAGGTTTCACTACATGATGAGTTATTTGCATGCAGCCATCCACCTACCTGAGTGACTGTGAAGAATTATATCCATGGTATCACACACACCTTCTGTCAATCCTAGTTGTGTCTTCTGCTCTGGATTTGTACACAGCTGCATCCTTTAAACTCACGTTCTACTGTGTAGTAAGGGGATGTGTTTGTCTGCTTCCACGGACAAATTCATGAAGAAATTGTAAAATATCTGATTGTAATCTGATCCTCTGTTTCTATCGTAAAGATAAAAGCATTCATCCCACTTGAAATACTGATGCTCACAGAGAGACTATCTTTTTTGATACCTATTCAACTACAGTGACTAAAAGCCATGCTGAAGAGAAGCAGCCTTGGCTAAGCTTCAAACACTCCACTGAGATGTGATAATTTGAATATATCTGACCTGTTCCTCTACACATTAAATGAGATTTAAGAGAAAAAAAAAAGTTAGATTAAACGTATTAATTTGACCATTTGAAGTTTAAATTGAACATTTAAAGGAAAACAATTAAGAAAACAACCTTCCCTGCTCTTTCTCTTGCTTGCCACAGAGAAGCAGAGAAGGGAAATCCTTGCCAAGAGTGTAGAGCTTATGTGCAAGCACTGCTTCTGGACCAGCTCCAGTTGCCTGGATGTAAAATGGCAGGGCATTTCACAATTGTTCTCACACCCATGTACTATTAAAGGCAGTTGTTTCCCTGCCCTTAATAATCCTGTGTAATTATTTTTTTTCTTCTTTCCTGTTTTTGCTATCAGGCACTTTTCAAACACCATGACTCTCCACTGTTTCTCCTTAGGAGTCTCCAGGAGGATGAAGAAAGGAAGTCAGCTGCAAGCATGTTCAACTTGAGAGTGCTACACAAGATACTACTCAAATCCGTTCAAGAAGTGCTGACCTAAAGAGCAGATGATAATAACATTGAGACAGAACAATGCTGGCATGAAGAAACACTCAGAAACCAAGAATCAATTATATCAAGGAGCAGTGATACCCTGAATAGAAAATTGTCCCAAATTTCCCATGCTGAAAGTTTCAGAATGACATTTTACTGACTGTGTTAATGCAGAAGACGTTAGTGTTCCAAAGCATGGGGAAGCTCTGTAGGACCAAGGTCAAGAACCCAACAGGAGCCCAAAGTTGCCAACAGAGAAACCTCATTTCTGTCCTTAATATCAGTGAAAATGGGAGTTGTAAGTAGCTCAGCTGAAGAGAAGGGTGAGCATGCGTGGACAAGAGAGATGTAGTTTGTTTTTCTGATTGGCACCACGTACTGTAATTAAAGGCAGCAGAAATGGAGGCATTTTTTTTCTAAATCTAGTTTTCATTTCTTCTCTGTGCTTAGAATTGCCTATGAAGACAGCAAAAATACTTCCTCCTCCTCCTTCCTGTCCAGCTTCACCACAAGCACTGAAATACTGTAATCAAACCAACAGCCTTCCTTCTCTCAAGCTGTACCCTGCTCATACAGCTCCCTCTCATCTCACCCATGTTCCAGTCACAGCAACTGCTTCCATGACCCAGTTTTATACAGATTTGTGTCTCCATTTCCCTTAGTGTCTATGAAAGCTGAGGTCACCATGCAGCCTTTCACAAAGATGAGTTTGTCCTCTGTTCTATCTCAACACCTTTCATAAAAATTTTAAGAATTGGACTGGTTCAAAAGTTCTTGGAGATGTTCAGATGGGCAAAAGGTGTGCTTAAATGTATGCATACTGTGTGCTTGCTGAAGAAATAGACATTAAGAAATTATCAAAAAAAATGTTTCATACACACATATCTGTGTTTACTGGGTGCTGAGATTCAGATCTCCAAAAAATCACGCAGGTTATATGCAGTTGAAGGAAAGAATAGCTACCTAAAGAAATCTTGCCTAGCTACTATGAAAACCTCTGCTGTTTCATTTATGCATAGAACTTAACAGAAAGATATAAAGTCTACATTATGAAAAAACATAAGTTCTTGCAGGGCTTTTATCAGTGATATCCGTGTCTGTAAGAGTCAAGAATTCACTGATGCAGAAGAAATTTAAATGTAAACATTATCAGAGACTCTATAAAAATACCTTTTCACTTTGTTGTGCTTTCTTAACATGGATTGTGAGGTCCAGACAGGGATAAATCAAGTTCAACAAGGAGCCATACAAACCATTAAACTACCAGCTAAGATCTAGATTAACACCTTCTGGAGGTGGGATAAACCCACATACAAGATGGATAAGGGATGAGAAAAGCAAAGTCATAGAACAAACAACTTTCTACTTTTTTAATCTTCAACAATTCCAGGCTCAGGGGTTGCAGCTATGTTTAAAAATTAAACTAGGTCAGGAGACACTTGTGGGCACAGAAGATTAACTATGTCACCAGCATGGGTCAGGCCAAAAGATCTACCAAACAACTCCTGGGGATGACAGAGGAATTAACACAAGCCAGTGACCATTTCCAGGAGGCAGTTTGGATGCCACTGCTATTTCAGCAGGAAAAAGAGTCATAGACAATATGTTGCTACTCAGCTTCAGTGCCGGAGACTGGACCTTGGCATCTTTAACTTCTCAGGTATTCTCCAATGTCAGTTTTAGTAATGTCTTTTGAAGTTGAAATATGCAGAAAAAGACTGAAAAAAAGGATGTTTGCAGAGACTGAAGGGATGTGAGTAAAAGGTGGTGTGATGCTGTTATTGAAATGTGGGATTTCTGGGACAGGAGGTAGATATAAACAGCAGTGCCGGGAGGATAACTAGCCTGACAGAACAGCTGCTGTAAAGCCCAATTACTACAGCACCAATCTGAGCAAGCCAAACTGGTTTGTCATTAACTAATAGCTGCAGCTATACTGTAAGTTTCCTGATGATTAAAAACCCTTTTCCAAATAGATCCAGAAGTTCTCAGCTTGAACTATTCTCTCCCAACCTAGACCTATCCAAATCATTGAGAAAGTGCCTTCAGTCAGTCAGCACCTCAGCCCCAGCCAAGGCTGCCAAAATAATCATGTCTTTCATTTGTCATGCAAGGTTCACAGATCCAGAGCTGTGAATTTGCGTTCTTCTTGTTCAGCAGGCATAGCTATTACCCAGACTGCATCAACTTGTTTACCTACAAAAGTTGGCTTCCAATGTTATACATCTCTTGAGTAGAGGGAAGCAGGGTGCAACCACAAGTGACACTGTATGCCCTTGATTTCCAATAACTTCTTTTTGGAGAAGTGACTCATCTCCAGAGATCATTCTGTAGCAAGCAAAAAGAAGTAAAGAACAGAAATAGATGACCTGCAGTCTGGGATGGATGTTTATCCCCTAAATGTAGAACAGAACAGCTTGCTATTTTTCTGCACACATTTCACCATTCTTTCTGCAGATAGTCCCAAAATGCAAAGGGTGTAGCAGAACTAAATGGGAAGCCAATCTACAGAACTGTGTGGGTACTTCACAGCAAATTTCCTGTCATCACCACCCTGATGATTCATCCTGAAATAAAAAACAATGGACACCTTTACATCACAGAAATTACCTTGAAACATTTGCTTCCACACTTCTGGCTTTGGGATTAAGGTGTTGATGTAAATAAGCTCAAAGTCCTAAAACTGAGGTAAAATATAGAGTTTCTTCTTTACTACTGAATGGTGGAATAAGAAGCAGGCATCATCCCCAAGATAACCAAAGTAATCATGCATACACCCTCCTAAGATGATTGTGTTTGTCTGTTTCACATAAAGGGACTGCCTGTCCAAGAAAAGCCTAAGAGAAAAGGGTCCTCATGTAGTTATCTAGTATCTAGTCAGGGTTAACATTAGGTTTGTCAATACTTTGAGCAGAAGTGAAGAGTGGGTGTCTCACATGGAATCGCTTTCAAAACTACTTAGCTGTGTCTACAACTCAACAGAGATGCTACTTGGTTGCTTCTTTCTTCATCACCACTCTACGTACCTCCAGCTTGGATTACCAAGGCACTGGCATAAATAAACAAAAGAGGCCTTGGCCTGTGGAAAATCTCACTTCACCTATGCCCAGAGCTGAGCACTGTTCCTGTCCATGCACTCTAATTTCTAGATATGAGAGCCACTTTCCCACATAGAGTAGTAAATGGTGCATCTATCCAACATCTTTGTGTGACAGGGCAGAACCATTAGGCTCACTGAACAGATAATTATTGAAGGCTATGGAGGGTAATTGTTTGCCTAGGACTCTAGAGATCCACTGCTGGAAAGGACATAGAGCCACTGTGCTCAAGTATCTGGAAAGATTATTCCTCCTTTTAGTCCACACCAGCTCTTCCGTCTGCGTCTCTACAAGAATTTGCTGGCCACATGCACATGTATTGTTGTTCTGGCCTTTCCCCATCTGCTAGTAGATGGCAGATTCACTGATAGTGAACATGCTTCTAATTTCTAGCCATGATTTTTTTCCTAGTCAGATCCCACCCACCCAGTGCCACTGTTTTTCTTATATCATAGACATAGGTCTTCCCTTCTGAATTGCCTCCTGTTGAATTTATCTGGACTTGGCAATCTTCTCTCCCTGTGATGAAAAAAAAAGTACATCTTATTTTAACCTGACGTACATTTCATTCCCGTCTTCATATGTGTTTCTGTATGGGACTCCAGCTCCCTTCCACCAAGGTGATGAGAAATGCACCCAGTGCTGCAAGTGTGGTCTTGTCAGTGCCTTTCACAATGACTGTAGCACTGTACTGTGCCCACTGGCACAGACCCTGAATGTGGCAACCTTCTTCGTGTTTCATCGGATGTGTGAATTACACACAACCTGTGACCAACAACTATTCACATCTTCCATCTGTCCAATTATTTAGGTTAGAAGGTCACCTTCTACGGTATAAATTATTAGTACAGTATGTTCTTGTTACTCTTATTATGGCTTACATCCCAATCAACTTGGTTGTTTTTGCTATCCTGATTCTTCTCTGCACAGCTGACACATCGCCAATTTATGACATCAGTAAATGTCATTAATGTTATCAAGCAGCCTTGCAGAGGACTGGGGGATGTTGGTGGATTAAAAATTGGATATGAGCTAGCAATGTGTCCTTGCATCCGAGGAAGCCAACTATACCCTGAGTTACATCAAAAGAAGTGTAGCTAGCAAGTCTAAGGGTTCTTCCCCTTTACTCTGCTCTCATGAGACATTATCTGGAGTACTGCATCGAGTCCTGGGGTCCCCATGTAAGGAAAGATATGGACTTATTATGGCTGGTCAAGAGGTGGATCGTGAAAATGATCAAAGAGCTGGAACATCTCTCCTATGAAGAAAAGTTAAGAGATCTGGGATTGTTTATCCTGGAGGAAAGAGGGTCCCAAGGGGACCTTACTGCACCCATTCAATATAAATGATATTTAAGAAAGATGACAATTTTTTGTCAGATTCTAACATGACAGGACAAGGGGTAATAATTCTAAAGTTAGAATAGATATAGATGGGATGTAAGGAAGAAATTTTTCATGACTGACGTGGTGATATGAGTTGTCCAAAAATGTGGATGCCCCATCATCGGAAGTGTTCAAAATTGGGTTAGATGCAGTTTGAGCTACCTGATATACTGAAAGATGTCAATATCCATGGCATGCGGGTTGGAAATAGATGATCTTAAAAGGTCCCTCCCAACCTAAACTATTCTATAACACTATGATTCCATGATATAGCCTCTTTCAAGAGTCTTACAGAAAATATTGAACAGGAATACTCCAAGACCACATCAAGAGGAACTGCACTACTGTTCTCCTCTAGACTCCTCTTGACTATTCTTCCAATGCATAAAAAAATTTCAACCCCTCCACTTCTAATCCTTCAAAAAGGTCTCACCCTGTTCATATTGAGCTAATTTCCACTTTTTCCATTTTAATAAATATTTTCATGTGATATTGCAATATCCTGTTGCTGAACTCTTATAAATCATACCTACTAATGTGAAATCAAGAGAGTGGTCATGTGCCCCATTTTCCTGTCTTTCCACGTTTTCCTTCTCTTTCAAAAATTGCTCTTGATCCTGGTATGTTATTGATGTCAGACAAATGACTGTGTAGTGTATTTTTCCCTTCTCTCTTTCATTTAGACAGTAAATTATGATCACGTGACACCAAGTAGTCTTGAACCTGATCAATTTATGAACAGTATTTGAGAGAGAACCTGTAACTCTTTGTCAGTATTCAGTCTAAGTGTTCCAGCGTGGGAAATATCCTGTCTCACTTTCCTTGAACTTGAACATACTAAACTCTTTCATTCTATCCTAGGCGTGATTATTTCTATTTCTGGACATGTGTATGCTGCCATTACTCCTAAAGTCAAAATCTTTCCATATTAAAGAAATGGTTTAATTTAATACTCAGTTTTCATCGTATTATATCTTCACTGCTTTCTTTTTTCTCCCAGTGTAAGGGCTAAAGAATTTTAATGTTGTAATGTCCTTCCTGACACTTAATTCATTTTAACTTCTGCAAATTTTCACTTGATATGTTTCTCACTTTCTATCATGTCATTGTGTCTGATGCTCAGTTTTTCCTTCCATTCTTTTTAGGTTTATCTCTTCTTTCCAGAATAATCTTCGTGGTTATTCACTCTTTTCAGCCCACAGTTATTTTCCTGTAGTTACTTATTCCTCACTTTTCCTCTTTGATAGGAAAACAATTTCTAGACACACCTCTGAATTTTTATTGGTAGGGAACCACTGGCTTCATGTCTCACAGGTACATCTTCCAGCTCATTGCTCACTCACCCTTCCTCTAGCCACCTTATAATAATGTTTATCTGCAGTATATGTTTAGCTTAAACTAAATTAATCCAACACTGAGCTACATTGAAGGACAATGCTGTTCCAAGTGTGCTTCAACCCCTTAGTTTAACCATCAGAGTATGCAATCTCAAAAAGCAGCTCTGCAAGGAGGGGAGGTATGGAGGAGTAATGTAAGAGATGATTGATCTGTTGTAGGTAGGTAAATGGAGCTGAAGTCAGATAAGACTGAAATAAGTTTGAACAGCTAAGCTCTGGAAACATAGGATGCCCAGAAGCAACATTTGTAGAGAAGGAAAAAGAGATACCATTGATCTTTTCCATTGGAAACCACCAGTAATTGAGGAAAGAGCCTGAGAGTTTGCTCCTACTAGGAATGATTGGCACAGTCCTGTGTGAGGATTGTAGTTCTTTCTCCTGTTTGAGTTAAAATGTCCTCTTGTTCAAGACACTCACCCAAAAACAGAGATGGCAAAGAAAAGTTTAATGACAAAGACCCATTTGAGAAATGTTGTCTTCTACAGCTGTCATTTGAAGACAAATACGAAAGGTATTCATTATGCCATCACATTAAGTGTGATGGCAGGGAAGAGAATATTAATTACTGAGAATACCTGATGTCACGCACTAGCCCCATTCTCATCCTGCTTCTCCAGGAGCACTCACGACCAAGCTGACAGATTTTAATAGCTGACCTTCTACAATAAAATCACAACAGATTTATTATGCTGCAAGTGTACTGCATCCCAGGGTGCACAAGTGCAGCTGGCCTATGCACAGTTTGTAATTGCTTTATATTCATCTTTGCATAGAAGTCTTGCTGAAGCTCCATCCAACCTACTCCATAACAATATTCAATCAAGGTTATCTAGGCAAATAAAAATACACCTCCATTTTTGACATTCTTAATTCACTTTTCTTCCAAAGTAGTTATGTAAGTAGCCCCTTCAGAAAAATATCCAAGAGATATCCAGCAGGATTCGTACAGTTATGCATTCTGTTCAGCTTAACAATGTCTCAGTGTTAGGGAGAAAGGAAGGCATATACTTAGAACACAGTCATGAAGTCCCTAATAAATAATACTGCACAAAAGAAAGTTTGTTGCTTGTGGAAAATCTTTCTAGTGGTTGAGTGAAGTACCAGTTCCAGACCTATAGCCTGAGCTATGTATGCAGAGCCTAGAACAAGCTTCTTCCATCAGTCATCAACCTAGTGCAGCCCTACCCAAGAGCAAGGCTGGGAATGTAAACAGAAAAAGTCTGGTGGAATTTTTCAACAGCATGACAAGAGCTGTTATTACTACTTTATCTGCAAAATAATCTTGAAATCCTACATAATAAGGTGCATGAGACAACAATGCTTGCAGCCAGCCACATCCTCAGGAGTAGCTCTGTTTTAGATGTCAAGATGTTGACATCTTCCAGAAAAGTACAGTCCAATGAAAGTGTCTGAGCCAATGTAGCTCCCTGTGAGTATCTTGAGTGTAATCTCATAGATGTCTGGAATAAGCTGCTGTTGTGAGATATTCTTGTCCACGTTTTTTTCAAACTCATTCTGAGGGTTTCGTACACAGCAGTTTTTGCTTCCACTGACCACTCAGCTCCAGTGATGTCTTCTGGGATATCTTACTTTGGCACTTCTAAACTCATTATCACTGGAGTTGGATGCAGCTGGTAAGATGCACACTTTCACTCCGGGTCAGCTGGTCCACAACTTCAGCAGGTGCCTTTCAGTGGCAGTGAAAGCAAGCAGGCAATCCAGAATGTCATTCATTTGTTTTGGTGAGGCAATTGTCTGGAGCAGATATAAATAATAGTGCATGTGTCTACTAGGCTGCAAAAATAAATATGTTTATGGTGATTCATTCTAGAGACATATATAGAATCATAGCATAGAATCGTTGACTGGTTGGGTTGGAAGGGACCTTTAAGATCACTCAGTTCCAACCCCCATGCTAAAGATATGGGAGGATATAGATCAGCTGTCCCCAACTCAGGATTTGTGACTTACTTCAATATGTTTGCTACCATGAACATTTCCAAAAGTTATGGTCTTCTCCAATTTTTGTTAATTGGTGCTCCCACAGCTTTGATCCCTGTGGAGATGTCTCTGATCACGTCGATCCCAATGACAGTGACAAGTTTCTTTGCAATATTATTCCAGCTATCACAGTGGATGCCTATGGTGACATGCATAGTAAGCTGTTTTCAGTATTGATCAAGGCTTATTATTTAGACTAGCTCATGATAAGGCATTTAGGCCTGTATCTGATGATAGACTTTGCTATTAACACGAGTAAAAGCAATAGCCTGAAGAACAGGCTTGCTGATAACACGGTTGTCAATTCAATCAGTGAAAGGCACTGCTACTGACAGTGAAGTGGTGACAAAGTGATGTGGACTAAGTGATCAGTCGCAGACTCATTAACAGTCCCTAGTGTTGTCAGAAGTAAATGACATCTTAAATTAAGAGGGAGAACTCAAGAGGGAAAATGTTCCTTCTAAAGGAATGGAGGTGCCAGACCCTTGATTCTGGCCAGTCATTTCATGTTGTCTGCTCCTAAACTGCTGCAGGATGTTGCTCAAAGACTGACAATGCAATCGGTGGATCAAAGAGTAAACCAAGACATTGGAGACACCAAGCCAACCACAGCCCCCAAGAGTACTCCCAGCACCTTTCAGCCTTGGCTTTAAATTACCCAACATATAGATGGAAAATCACATATTCACAAGGTCCTCTCTGTCATAAGTACCTGTCATAACATGCAGTTCTGGTTCACATCTCAAAGACTTTCACATATTCTTGGCACCAACCAACAGACAGGGGAATCCCAGCGTAACAACGATTATTGGAGACTTTCATGTGAGGTGACATACATGCTATGTCTATGTCAGTCTTTAAAAGGAGCCAAGATTCATCCTGTGATCCTGAGAACATCTGGCACAGCTCATACCACATAGCTAACCTGTCTTATCCCCACAACCAGAATGGTAGAATTATACCAGAAAATATCTTTGGCCCACAGTGTGTTTTACAGTGTGGCTGGGTACCATCTGGAACAGATCCAGTGGGTTCAGGCCATAACAGGGACAGGGAGTACAGCAAGTGATACTAGGAAGTGCTTGAGTCCATGATAGAAATGATAGAGGTTAAAGGAACTCCACAATGCCTGTCTTTCCCAAAGGATGAATACCTACAATCTGCAAAATAGGCCCATGTGTTGGGCACTTTGCATGCCCTCTGTAAATACCTGGGAGACTTCTGTTCCTAGGGCTGATGAAACGCATCTGGCAAGGTGATACCTGAAGGCATTATATTCATCCTTGAAGCTGGGAGCAGAGGGACCTGCAGGTACAGAGTCCACATTGCTAGACTCCTCATTTTCTCACAGAGGACTGAGAGACATCATTTCCTTCTCTAAAAACTCAATGGGACTGGAGGTTTTCCTTCCATCTCCACAAGTGCACCTGATTTTTAGCCTAGAGGTTAAAAACACACAACTTGGGAAATGTGACTATAATTTCCTTTTCTATTTTTGAAGAGGTACAATTTACTGTCTCACATCTCCAGATGAAGTTTTCAAATCACTAAAACAAAGTGCACATATGGGAAGAGAGAGGTTAAAGCTCCTCACACATTAACTGAGTCAGCGCTGGGACTCTGGACATCTCTTTGATACTCCCCTATGTGGAGACACCTGTGTTTTATATCAAACCATTCCAGTAAGAAAGATCTAAAGAGCTCCTAAGGGAAGGGTGCTAACTGTGTCATGCTCACACTTTCACCCTTCTCCAGCCCAATGAAATCTACATTCCTTTCCATCCAGTAGAACAGTTTCATAAGGAGGGTGGAGAGCAACTCCACCCGAACAAGCCTATAGTCTTGTTATTAGTGCACACCCTTGGGAGGTGAGAGCTTTGATTAATCAAACACATCATTGAGCATCACTGCAGACATGATCAGGGGCAGCATACTTTCCCACTGTTGAATCACAGATGATGATAGTAGAGCCCATAGACACAGTCATCCAAATGGTACCTAGCAAAAATCTGCCCTCTCTGAATAACAGAAGCTGAACTGAAGCTGACTCAATACACTGTTCACTAATCTCTATATTTTCCTACACTCCTGCCATCACCATGATATCTGGAAACCTGATGGCAAACTCCATCCTGATAAGCAGTTCCCAAAAAAGGCATTGACATCAGGCAGACCAATGTCAAGGCTACAACACTATGGAATCATAGTCATAGAATGGCTTGGGTTGGAAAAGACCTTACAGATCATCTAGTTCCAACTCCCTGCCATGAGCAGAGTTGTCACCTGACCATTCAGATCAGGCTGCCCAGGGCCCCATTCAACCTGGCCTTGAACAGCTTCTTTTGGCAACCTATTTCAGTACCATGATTTTTACCCTGTCTTTGCTTTATAAGGGATGTTATTTTTTGTAATTCTGATTTCCAGCCCAATTTCATAGAACCACAGACTTACAGAATGGTTGAGGTTGGATGGGACATCTGGGTCCATTGGATCCAACCCTTGCTTGAGCAAGAACACCCTGAGCTGCTTGACAAGGACCATGCGCTGGTAGATTGTTAAGATCTCCAAGAAGACTCCACAATCTCACTGGGCAACTTGTGCAAGTGTTGAGTCATATGTACGGTAAAGAAGTGCTTCCTGATGTTTAGATGTGTTGCAGTTGGTGCTCGTTTCCTCTTGGACACCACTGACAAGAGCCTGGCTTTGTCCTCATTACAATCTCCACTAAGATATGTAAAGACATTGATGAGATTCCTAAGAACCTTATTTTCCCTAGGAAGAAAATTCTCATTCTCTCAGCTTCTCCTCACAGGAGAGATGCTCCGAGTCACTTCAGCATTTTAGTGGCCCTCCCCTGGAGTCTATCTTGTGTCTACTAATGTCTATCCTGTACTGTGGGATCCAGAAATTGACCCAATACTCCAGGTGTTTGCCTCACAAGTGCTTAACAGAATGGAAGGATCACTTCCCTAGATCTGCTGGCTATGCCCTGCCTAACACAGTCCAGAACACAATTAGCCTTTTTTTGTGGCAAGGATATGTTCATACCTCATGTACTACCTGGTGGACTCCAGGACACAGAGGCTCTTTCCTGCAGAGTTTTAGAGTTGGGTGGCTCCCAATACTGGTGCATTTAACTCATAGTAGTCTTCACTCAGCTCTAGACCAACAGGATGTTTTATGATGAAAACCTTTCCTTCTGAAATTCTGCTATCTTCATTCAATTCACTTATGGATAAATTGTGCCTCTTTAAAACTCTGATCTCCTGGGATAAAGAGGGCCAGTATTTTCCACTGTCATCTGTCCCAGCTGTCCCAGTTATGCCATTATTTCCCATCTCCATTTTTTTTCTATCTGGAAATAGGGCAATAAAATTCCATGTAAAGTTGTCAGCACTTCAAGAATCAGCCTCTCTCGCAGACTAATCTGTGACTTGAGATTTCGGTTTGGACTCCTTTTCCTTTCTTTTTTTTTTCCGTTTTCTTTTCTTTTTCTTTTCTTTTTCCTTTCTTTCTCTTTTCTTTTTCCTTTCTTTTTCCTTTCTTTCTCTTTTCTTTTTCCTTTCTTTCTCTTTTCTCTTTTCTCTTTCCTTGCCTTGCCTTGCCTTGCCTTTTTTCTTCCCTTGCCTTCCCTTGCCTTCCCTTAGCTTGCTCAAATGTGCCTTTATACTGCCCAGTTACAAGAGAGGATCTGGATTTAAACAGGTGCAGTGGCTTTCACTGAGCAGAATCTTTTCATAGAATGATAGAATGATAGAATGATAGAATCATAGAATCATAGAATCATAGAATCATAGAATGGCCTGGGTTGAAAAGGACCACAATGACCATCTAGTTTCAACCTCCTTGCTACGTGCAGGGTTGCCAACCAGGCTGCCCAGAGCCACATCCAGCCTGGCCTTGATTGCCTCCAGGGATGGGGCATCCACAACATCCTTGGCAACCTGTTCCAGTGCCTCACCACCCTCTGTGTGAAAAACTTCCTCCTAATATCTAACCTAAACCTCCCCTGTCTCAGTTTAAATACATTCCTTTTGTCCTATCACTATCCATCCTCGTAAACAGCCGTTCTCCCTCCTATTTATGCTTTTAAATATTGGAAGGCCGCAACGAGGTCTCCCCAGAACCTTATCCAAGCTAAACAACCCCAGTTCCCTCAACCTTTCCTCATAGGAGAGGTGCTCCAGCCCTCTGATCATCTTACTGCCCTCCTCTGGACCCTCTCCAAGAGCTCCACATCCTTCCTGTGCTGGGGGCCCCAGGCCTGGATGCAGTACTGCAGATGGGGCCTCACAAGAGCCGAGTAGAGGGGGACAATCACCTCCCTCTCCCTGCTGGCCACCCCTCTTTTAATGTAGCCCAGAACACAGTTGGCCTTCCGGGCTGCAAGCGCACACTGTTGACTCAAATCCAGCTTCTCATCCACCAAACCCCCAAGTCCTTCTCTACAGTGCTGCTCTCAAGGTGATCCTCCCCCAGTTTCTATAAATTCCGTGGGATTGCCCCGACCCAAGTGCAGCACCCTGCACTTGGCCTTGTTGAAATTTTTCTACATACTCAATGAATATGTTTCCAATGGTGTTGGTATTTTTGTTGTGGTAGATATATACCTGGTCTCTGACGGCATAGCAAGATAAAATAGAGACAAATGATGGTTTTCAGTCTTAACAACTGGTAAGCAAGCATTAAGGTACATGTCCTCCTCTTCCTTTCCCATGGCACAGTACTAATCATGCTGATGCATGTTTGATCATCTTTGTGTTATCTGTGACTGTGGAAATTTTCATTAGCAGTGCTTCTCAAGTTACTGTGAACTCTTAGAGGAGCAGCGCTTCCCCCCTACTTCCTCCCTCCAAAAAAAAAAAAGAAAATCACTCTCAAATGAGGTATGGAATGGTGGGAATGCCAATGTGCATCATCACAGTGGTCCCATGGCCAAAAATCAATCTGTGTGCTCACTTTGTCTCCCACCCCTGAAGCACCTGAGTGCTTCACAGTGAATTACAAACTTTCATACTGTAACTTATTCAGCTCTTTTATGGGAAATTGCATAATGCTGGGGTTTTCCACCCTGGATCACAACAAAACCAACAAAAAGTGCATTTTTCCCACAGAACGCAAAAATGCTATTGGCATTTTCTCCCTAACCACAAACTTTTAAGCCCTTTCCACAGATACTGTGTAAGATTTGGAAAAATTATGTTTGAAAGTCTGCCTTGAAATGCATTAAAGGAAAATGTTCCTTCTGGGAAGGGATGGAAGATGGGAATACTGAACTAGTTCTCCATGTTGTGTTTATGTCTCATTTTCAGAATAGAATTTGCTAAACAGTTTATATCTTGGGCTTTGCTTTCTAATCTGCCAGGATAACTCAGGACCTGAAACAATGTGATGTATCCAAACCCCAGACTTGGAGGCTCCACCTGATGTGCTTCTCCTTCACTGCCTTTCAGTAACTCCCATGCCCAGCAACTAAGAACTATGGCTCAATTCATAACTAAGCCCCTGGGAGACAGAAACTGAGTTGTTTCTGCACAGTATTTGGGAAAATAGACATGCTTTGTGCAAATCCAACCACGCCAGATTCCTGCCTGCCAGCCCAGAGAACATGAAAACATGGCACAAATTTTGGGGATGCTGAGCCAACACAGGTGGAAGCCCAACCTGCTGCCACTTGCATCTTGCCTGATGTTGCCCAACTCAATATGCATGACACAATCTGGATCTCAGCTCACAGAGCCAGACTTGAAGGAACAAACATACCCTGTCGCATTCCCTATCCAAGCACCTTTGCAGTGCAGGCTGTTTTTTCTTTTCCATGGGACCAGCCTCAGGTCATAAACCTGAAGAGGAGATGAGGTATGGTTGGAGTCTGCTCATCGCGGTGATGTCACCTTCTCCAGGAACTCATTCCTCTGCAAATCCCAATCCAGGCTGGAGCTGGGCTTCCCCTCTGTTAAACCCAGGGGAATCCGCCCACAGGATCAAGAGGAGGTGCAGGGTGGAAAGAGATATAAAGCTACCCAGGAGCAGCTCAACTTTACTGCCCTAGTTGCACGGATCTACTCTCAGCATGAAGATGCCTCTGGTGGGGCTGCTGCTTGGCCTGGCATGCATAGAGTTGGGTAAGGCTGCTGCATTCTTGACACTATGGGGACCCTCCGAGAAATGCCTGGGAGGGGAGGAGATGGGCAGCAATGCAGAAAGACCTGGTAGGACAAATGATGTTTTAATATATTTGAGAATATTAACAGATAGAGGAAAAGGGATATTCATTCCTGTTGTGGAGAACTGTTATGCCTCTCATAGAGAGCAGAACAGACCCATGAGTGATCTTATGTCTCCCATTCCCATTCATGCTGGATCTCAGGGTGCAGAAGACTGACATTAGTTTTTGTAATGCTAAGGGGTGAAGGACACGTGGTACAGGGCGACACAAGTGCGGGTGAGGTCTTTAGGCATCAGGACAGAAATGGGTGAGAGCATGACAAATAACTCCAGGAACTTTGTGAAGGTTAATGAAACCAATAGATTTCAGTCTTCAAAGTAATTTCAAGATATTAGGCGATAGGAATAGATAGGAAATTCCTTTGGGTCTGTCTGGGTGTGGACTCTACTGGATCAGTCTTGACCAAGCTGGTCGTAGAGTCCAGTTATTGTTATGCTCTCTCCCTCTCTGTGATCTACTGCAAATATTCCATTTCTTGTTAAATGGGTCATTCTTAGAGAGACACAAACATTGTGGCTTTCATCTTCTATCCCATGGTCACCAGAAATCCTTAGGCAGCTTTGATGGGACTTTGAGAGATCTCAAAGGAAAAGCATCCTGGGTAGGAGTTGAATATTCTCAATGCCATATGGGCATTACTACATGAAGATCATCCATAGGGCTGCCAGTGAAAGATGGCTGAAAGGCATACACCTTGCAAACATTATGCACAGAAGTGTTGAGTCTTGTCCTCAAGCTGCATTGTATTGTTTTATTCCTTTTATCCTCATTCTTCCTTCCCTATATCTGTGAAGCAAACCCAAAATTCATTTCCTTACATGCTCTGTGTTGAACACACCATAGAGCTGAATCTAGAAAGGTACAGACACTTTTATACAGTTACTTCAATTTATTACATTTCAGTATATGTATGTACGGGTTTTTTTTTTAGTTTGTTTGGTTTCTCTTTTCAAGACTCTTCACAGATGGTATATTATGTTTCTGCTTCCATCCAGGCTTGTTCTAGATTTAATGGCATTGCTAAGGAGCTGGCAGGGCAGGTTTTCATCCACTGGTCTTGAAGAAGTTTACAGGAGCAGAGTAGCATCAACACCCTTTGCTTTATAGTTGAGGCTGAGGCAGATACGGCTTTTCTGGGATGATGCAGTGGGAGGCAGCTGGGTTAGACAGCACTTGCAGCTCAGGAATATACCTGTAGCAAATAGATCCATTGGACATGTGTCTATAACTGATTACTTTTCTATATTTCAAGTGTTGTACTGGTTTGATCAAAGAAATGTTCATTACATTTTAAGATTTACACAAGCTTTGAGATATAACAAGTCTTGAACCACAAGAGGCAATGCAGAAATTAGTGTTTGTTTCTATAGAATATATGAATCTATACTTTGAACATGCTTGTAGATGGCCCAAGATAAATTACTAACCTTCCAGAATTTTAAAACAAAGGGGTAGAAAGTGTCATTGGACAATGATGGACAATGGTTATTTGCCTTGGGTCAGGACATAGCACTCTCCTCAATGTTCAGTTCATCTCTTCTGCTCTTGTCCTGACAACTCTGGACTTTCCTCTTCTACTACAGTCTTCCCACAAAAGAAATGTCCCCACATATATTCATTGAAATAATAAGAGGCAGAGGGATGATGGTTTTCTCTGCTCTTAACTGGAATTAATTCCTCCAGAAAACATGATACAGTACTGTTCACACATCCAAAATGGTGAGGTTTGGAAACCAGCTCGACCCAGACCAGTTCCTCAGATGATTTGAACTGGCACTGCTCTGCCCATACATCCACACACAAGATGGTCCTTCACACCCAAAACACACATCCTTGTATTTGCAAGGTTGAAAACTTTCTGATTTTTCTCCCACATGCACAACGTATTAAGATATCAAAAATATGCATTAAAAAAAAATCTCTTGTGGATCATTCCAAAGCTATCCTCAAAAATCCTCAAATTGGATAAACTCAAGCTAAAAATTTCTTTCTACCTTTGCAAAGAGGATAGAGAAAATTTTGCATCATGAAGGTTCTGTTGCACGGCTGAGTTTTTCAAAAGTTGTGCTAAGAGAAATAGATGCCCTGGAAATCCATTTTGTCACTGGGTGTTCAAGAAACTGCCTTCAAAAATATTTATCCTTATCACATAGTCCCAGGAGTTTCTCTGTAATAGCAGAACTAGTGGCAAGAATACATCATCTTTCTGCTGTTTTATCAATAGATGGCAGTGGATACATTTGCAGTGGTTCATCAGCTGCTGCATTGCTGGAAGATGCGTAGCACAGAAAACATCGATCTGGGCTGTTTTCTGATGTAAAGTCACACCAGCATGACTCTGAAAAATATGCACACTCAGTATCTTTTGGCTGTGGATGGGCAGGTCTAGTAGCAAGACTTTTGAGCAACTGCTGCGATCAAGGCTTGCATAGGTAAAGGAGTCCCTGTGTCGACATCCACCGCCTTGTAGCATCATCTCTTTCAGAAAAAAAAAACAGCAGCAACCCCTGATGAGTTTTTAGGCCACGTTCAACCCTTAGGATCTCTGGTACAGCTCTGAAATTTAAATTCCACTCTCAGTTATTAAGCTGTTCAGAAAACCCTCTAAATAAGCAGAATGGAGTCCTGAAAATTCAACTTCAGTGACTGTCTCTGTGGAAGAAGGAACTATAGATGAATGTTGCTCAAAGCAGAAGGAGCTATTTCACTCTCTGTATTGCAGCACATCTTACACAGGATGCACAAAAGTGCCCCAGTTCAGGCCGGATCAGTTCCCTAAATCTAAAATTTGATTCATTTTAAGGAAAAGATACTATCTTTTTCTTTGAGTCTGTAGAACAACAGCAAACTACCCCGCTGTAATGCACGTGAACAGTCACAGCCATGGATTGGTCCCTAAACAGCTGATGGGCCAAACCCCTCCAAGGATTTTATTAAAGCTGCTCAAGCAGACGTTCCCTATAGATCTGCTCTTTTCAGGCTGCTGAGCCCAAAAAGCAATGATAATGCCCAACCTCATCCTTGGATCTGGGGTTTGGTCTTTGCCCTTGACATACCCAAGTTTTGCCACTGTCTCTAGCTGTGTGTAGTTTCCAGGGTCTGTGCATCTTGAGCTGGGGGATGAAGCAGTTACCATAACAAATTCTCTACAATAGACTTGCTGTCTTTGCTTCCGTGATCAACTCAAAAATGTTTTGTTCTCCTCTGCAGCCCAGTCCTTGCAGTGCTACACATGCAAGGTGCCAATGGACATTTCCAAGTGCAGAACACCCACAGAATGTCCCCCGAGAGCCAAGGTGTGCACAACAACTCTGCACTCTGTAGACTTAGGTAAGTCTCATTTCTTTCTTTGAGTGGTGCTAGAACACTAAGTTCATCAAGCCTAGTCCTATCCATCCACAATGTGTGCACTAAACCATGTCCCTCTGTGCCACATCTCCATGTTTCTTGAACACCTCCAGGAAAAGCAACTCCACCACTTTCCTGGGCAGCCTGTTCCACTACCAATATCCAATATCTTGGAGCAAGATGAATCCTTTGTGAACCAAATAATCTTCCTCCATGCTTCCCTCTCCCCAGCTTAGGTTATTCTTTACTTCTCTGCAAGAATCCACGTGGGGTTATCCAGGGTAAGAAGGAGAAAAGTTCACTGAACTCAGAGCTTCATAGTGAAGCACACAGGACTCAATCCACTTACTCTATTATGCCTTTCCTAGTTCTATGCATTACAGATCCTGAAATGTCAGATGTGTGAAAACATATTGCAGAAGCACAAGCACTCCTTGTTTGTAGACATTCTCACTTAGCACCAGTGAGAAAAAAAACCTTCAGCATGCTAGTATTATATCAGTGCTTCTTGACATTTCCATTTCCTATGCAAAACTATTGCAGGAGCAACCCACCTGAACAAAACATGCAGAAAATTGTGTTATTTGTTTGCACTAGAATAAATTTGGATGGAACAGGAAGGAGAGTGGGAGGCAACAGGGAAAAACAGGGGACTTGCTCCTTCAAAGAGCAGTTTGGATTACAGGCACAAGTAGACTAAAGATGATCCCCCCTTAATTTGTCTTTGTTGACCTATAAACACTGCACCTTCAAGTTCTGTCCGTTGGACAAAGGCAGCATTGCTAAAAGCCAGTTGTTTGCACTTCCCTTCACCATTTTGTTCTCTCTCTTCTACTTCTCCCCCTTTTCCAATGCATTCATTCCAGGTTACCCATTTTTTGGCAACATCACCGTGACAAGAAGCTGTGAAGAGGAGTGTGTCACCTATGAAGGGATAGGGTCAAATAGACCAACATCATGCTGCTATACTGACCTCTGCTCTGATGACACCAGCAAGGGGGAGAGAAGCAGCTCTGCAGTGCTGGGTGTGATGGCCATGGTTTTTGGCACGCTCCTCCAGTGTGTTCTGTGATGTTGATGGGTATCTGTGCTCCAGTCAAAGCATTCTTACTCCTCTCTCCGCCAATATACCTTGTGAACTTTGAGATACCCTGGGAAAACTTCTTCACTCAAGTGTGTCTTCACCCATCTTCAGTGCTGTGAATTCAATGGGATTCAAGCCAAAAGTTTGGGCATTCGGAACTAAAATCCTCAAATTTCCACTTTCCAGCTGATATAAACGGATGTTCTTCACCTATGGTTGCTTCTGTTCCCCAGAACCCACATCTTACCTTGCAGCTTTCTTCACTGGGGAGCAGAAGTGGATAAAGAGTGGTGGCTCTGAGCAGCACGAGGGACTGGGCAGTACCCCCAAGGCTTGAGAGTGAACCCAGCAAGAGCAAGGGCTGTACTCACATTGGACACAATGGATCTCCCACACAGTGTACATCTGTGACAGTAACCTAATGCAAAACCTCCCAAATACCTGCAACTCTTCATCAGGATCTTGCTTTATTTTCTTTCTACACTGGGTGCAATCTCCTGAGCCAGATGGATGTTGCAACCTTCCCAGTACTCAACAAAGTGCAGTGTGCAATTGTAAGGAGCTGGCTTTTAAATCTGTCCGGAATAAGTTATGGAATGGGTTCAGAAGGTCTCAGCCTTCATGCATGAAGATGGGATATATTTCTGAAAAGCTCAGAAGATGTTCAGGATGAAGAACTCGAAGCTAGTTAAACTGATAAAAGCAAATCAAGAAGTTTGGGCAGAACAAACTCCCATCAGCCCTTTGCCTGAGCTCAGATTGCAATCAGAGCCCCTGGCTTTCTCCTTCCAGATGTTTTACAGACTGTTTCTAGCAATTTCTCCTATTACTCTGCCCTTCCCCATTCCTTCACAGAGGGATGACAGGAAAGGAAAAGTAATGATTATTTCAGACTTTAGGTCTGGGAAAAGTCAGTGGCTCCACCCAGTGCTGAAGATTTGCTCCGATTCTCCCTTGGAGCAACACAACAATTTGGTTTTGATGCTTCGACTGCTGTAAAAACAGGAGTGGAAGCAGATTCAAACAAGTTAGGCATGCCCAGCTTATAGATCTTTTGGGGAAGGGAAAGCTGAGGAACATGCATTTTTCTCTAGTCTTATTCCTTGGCTCATGGGGAATGAAAGAGGCAAAGGGCAGCATGACTACATCCCATGAATTGTCTTAACACATTCATAATGTTTCTGCCATGTCCTCTGTGGCAAACTCAGTTTTCACTCTATCTCCATTAACAGACATCTAGGAAAAAATCATCATCTAGGAAAATCTAAGAGTAAGAAGGGGACTTTCCGGATGAGAACCCAGTGAATAAAGTTGGATCCTCCAGTTTTCAGCCTGCAGTGTCTTTCTTGTGTGCTCAGCATGTCTTTGGAAAATTTCCTGCACATCAAGGTCTGAATAAGGAGAGAAGTGCCAGGGAGGGAGAAAGCTACAAAAGAGGACAAACAAAGGAGGAGAGAAACACTCCTTGCAAGAGCTAGATTAAAGGCTGGTGGGAGAGGACTGGGAGGAGGGCAGTAGAAGGGTAAAAGACCATGACTGGTTACAGAATGCTTATTTAGGGCATGCACAGGGAGAAGTAGGATTTTTTTCCTTGTCTTGCATGTAACAAGGGAAAAACAGTTGAACTCAGTGCTGCAAGGTGAGTAGGTGGCTGTGAACAACGATGCTGTGGGTGGGGACCAATGCCTTCCTTGTACCACTGGTGCTGGTGGTGAGCATCCTGCATCTCACTGCACTGACAATCTCTTGCTTCCTGGGATTTCCCTGATGAAGCAGCTCTGTTGCCAAAGCATCAAGCATCTTGTGTGGAAAATAGAGCAGAAAGCTCGAAGCACTTGAAATACATTCCTATATTAGGCAAGTCTTTAGCACAATGTGTCAGAGGTGCAAAATTTCACAGCAATATTCATCTGTTCATGCTCTGCTGGTCCTAAGCCACAGGACAGACAGCTGGAAGCCCTTGCAAAGTTTAATTCACATCAAACTTCTGCTTCTGTTATTGCTGTTATTTATTCTGTCTGCTTTGTCTCTGGGAATTAAACTCAGTGAGAACCACTGCCCCAGTAAAATCAGAATACTGCCAGGAGATTCAAAGGTATTTGCAGAATTTTGCATCACTGGGTCAAGTGGACATATGGAGGTAGAAGTTTAAATATAGGCTGAATAAAATAGAACACAGAGATAAGTGTCTCTAAAGGGACATAAAAAGATGTGCGGCCCCTCGACATGAGGCTACAGCACTGCTGTAACTGGAGGATTTTACCTGCCCCTTTGCAGGCTTGTCTCCTTTGATTGTTGGACTAGATGATATTAGTGGTTTTCTCCAACCTTAATGACTCTATGATTCTCAGCAATCGCTTTGTGCAGAGACAGGGATATTATCTCTAGACTTGAGGGCATTCCTTGATGCCTTATGCTTTATTTGGACTAGCAGTTGCCTTTTCCACCACCTTCCAGCAATTCTGCAAATGTGGGGCAGCCCTACAGATGTATGATCCTTATCACTCATTTTCAAATCCGGAGGTGAAGTTTTCATCCATTCAGGAATTAAAGAACAAAGCAAAACAGAGAGTGAAATTTCATGGAGACGTTTGAATACCCAGTTGCTGGGGGTGTTCAAACTGGTATACTCAGCTGAGTCTTGTCTCCAGTCAACTGTCAGTGCTATGTTTGTCAGTGCCACCAAGGCAAACAACAGCTTTCATTGTGGTCTCTATGACTCAAAGGTGGAGTGAGCACTTCAGAGATTTCTTCATCTTACGGAAACACGGTGTACACACAAAACTGGCTTGAGCTGAATCAGCAGAGCAGATCCATGGCTACCTGTGGGTCTTAGTCTCAGAATCACAAGGGGAGGACAGCACAGTCATTGATGTCGTTTAGTTGGAATTCAGTAAGGGCTTTGACACAGTTCCATCCTTCTCTCCAAATTGGAAAGATTGGATCAGATGGGTGGACTGTTCAATGCATGATGAACCGCCTGCAGGTTCAAACCCAGAGAGTGGTGGCCAATGGCTCAGTGCCTGGATGGAGATCAGTGACAAGTGGTGTCCCACAGGGGTCAGTACTGAGACTGATGCTCTTTAACATCTTCATCGGTGACAACAATGGGATTGAGTGCACCCTCAGAAAGTTTGCAGATGACACCAAGCTGTGGGGTCCAGTCAACCTGTCCAAGCGATGAGATGCCATCCAGAGAGATCTAGACAGGCTGAGCAGTGGGCCCAGGAAAACCTCATGAGATTCAACAAAGCCAAATGCCAAAGTCTTGCACTTGGGTCATGGCAATCCCAGCTGTTTGTACAAGCTGGGGGACAAAAGAATAGAGCACAGCTCTGCCAAAAAAGACCTGAGGGTACTGGTGGATGGGAAGCTAGATGTGAACCAGTAATGTGCCCTTGCAGCCAAGAAAGCTAGTCTTATTCTGGGCTGCATCAAAAGGAATGTGGCCAGCACAGTGAGGGATTTGATCCTGCCCCTCTACTCTGCATTTTTGAGACCTCACCTGGAGGTTTCCTTCTGCCTCCATATATGGAGTCCTCAGTACAGGAAAGATATTCACCTGTTGGAGAAAGCCCAGAGGGGGCCACAAAAATGATCCCAGGGATGGAAAACCTTGCCTACAAGGACAGGCTGAGAGAGCTGGGGCTGTTCAGCCTGGAGAAGGCACTGGAGAGACCTGATATTAGCCTTCCAGTATGTAAAGGGGGACTAGAAGAAAGAAGGAGTCAAACTTCAGCAGGGTCTGCTGTGATAGGACAAGGGGAAACCATTTCAAACTAAAGGAGGAGAGATTTTGATGAGATTTAAGGAAAAAGTTTTTTAGGATAAAGTTGGTGAGGCACTGGAATGGGTTGCCCAGAGATGTGGTGCATGCCCTGTCTGTGGAAATATTCAAGGTCAGGCTGGATGAGTCTCTGAGGAGAGTAGGGATCTAAATGTAGGTGTCTCTGTTCATTACAGGGGAGTTGGACTAGGAGGCCTTTAGGGATCTATTTCAACTCGAATGATTCAATACTACTTCCTATCCAAACTATGTGATATAGGCTAGAAAATGATATTAACTGTGCACTGCTGGAAAAAACTACTGGAGAGAATGATTCCAGTGTCTCAGTAAGCTAAAATTTGATCTTGCATTGAGTCCTGAAGCTTTGAATCCCACGAAGGCACCAGTGGTGCTGCACAAACACTGTGATTAATACTTAGAGAGCCGTGGTTTCCAGCAGCGATCATTTGCAGTTCCTTTCCACAAGTCACAGCAGGACACTGTTCACATCATGCATAGATGTGAGAGGTGGTAGTTATCCTGGCATGCCCTGATTGCAGCCTGGCTCAAGCTGCAAGGTGGGAAACACCAGGAGATGTTTTGCTGCTTGATCTCTTTTAATTTGATATATTTTTTCTTCCCAGGGAAGAAGGGAAAGAGAGAAAAATAAACCCATATAGCTCTTATGGAAGGTGCGTTAATCCTATTGGGTCTGAAAGTAATAGAGAAGAGACAAGGGGAGAAATTATTGCAAAACTCCAAGAAAAGGGGGGAAAAGAGGGGGTATTTGCACAGTCCAGACATTTAAAATAAAATAAATCTTTGATGTAATCTAATAAAGAAGGAACTTGTAGTTCTTGCTAAAAATACCTATCTAGAACATAAATATACATTAGCAAGTAGCTGCAAGGCTTCTGGAGTTATCTGCCATAGTCTTATATTTACAGATAGGGATTTAAATGTTTAATACTGCACATTCAAAAGAAAGACACTTCATCTGAAGTAGCTATTAATTATAGAAGGCACTTGGCAGGACTGAAAGAACAGCAGGAGAAATATCATTTTCAGTATCATTTCCAAATTATTTCTTATCTAAAATCTATCATGTGCTTTTTTTTTCCTGTCTTTCTTAAAATAGATCAGTTTTTCCATATTAGGCCACGGGTGACTTGAAATGGCTGCCTCTTACACATCAGCACGTCCTTTCTTTTTTCAGTACAGCCCCAGGTCTAAGAATAAAGCAAACCCCACCAAAACGAGGTTAAAAAGTCCTGAATTGGATATGTTGAGGAAGTAGAGAGGCAAGCATTGTGGCTGGTATCTCAATTCAGCAAAGTCATTTAGGGTCACTTCAAATTCATTAATTCAAGAGGGATGGTCTGGAGTATTGCAGAAGGATGAGGCAGGTAGACCTTATTGGCAGAGACTGCCTTCCTTATTTCCTAGCTTTATAAGCCCAAGTTTGCCATGAGGTTTTTAAAAAAATATAAGGATACAACCATTCTGTGCCCTATCTGAGGCTGGTATGGACCAGTGAGAATGTAGTCCTAAACTCTTTTTGCCACTTAGCTTCTATTATACATGCATGGATGGTATGGGGTATGACCCATGTCATACATGGGTACCTCCAAACAAGTACTGCAATGATCCTTCAGTGAGGACTTAGATTTAAGCAAATTCCTCTTGACCATTTTGATGAAATCCCTGCAAATCCATGAAATTAAAGCAAATTGAATGTCCTGGTATATTAAACTCACAGCTTTCAGAACCCAGTCTTCTGAAACACTCCAGGCTCCTTTTGGCCAGCATGTCTCTCAGTCCAAAGGGTGACAATAACCTTCACAATGAACTTCTTCCCATTGCAAGAGCAATTTGATATGCCCACCAACACCACAACAGAGAGCATTACCCAACTCTTGTTTTAAGCCACAGCCTTGCCTTGGAGTCATTGGTGTGTGGAGAAGGAGCCCTCACTTCTACCTTGTTGACACTTGTGACACCTGTGGCATGAAAATCCCTTCATCTCCTTGCAAAACAAACTGTTTTTTGTCCAGAAGTCTGGGAATGGAAGACTGCTTGGAATGGAGGAGAGATATCAAGGTGCTTTGGTTTTTGCATTTGCTTCTTCAGTGCCTTTGAACTTGCAGCAAGATGAGTAAGGAGCAACCTTGAACATCTGGGAGAAGTTTTCCAGTTTCTTTGAGCCCAGCTGCTATGCATGCACCTTCACTACTTAACTGGTGTCCTTATAAACCTGGGATAAAAGCAAGCCAGAATTTGTTTTCCAGCTTTTCTGACTACTGCCCATCTCCTGGTTCTGAGGAAAGAGGACACAGGGGAAGGGATGTTTTCAGTGTAAAGATATTTGTATGGTGTTCCTCATGCATAGGAAGCCAGTCTAGGTGTTTTTACTGCTAACATCAAGGAGCGCATCCAAAGGCTCTCAAGCTAATAAGAATCAGCCCCTCTACTTATTTATTGTTATCACTTCTTTCCAGAAAAAAATTATTCTAAAATATATTCGTGTTTGTTACACTGCTGACAGAAGCCATTCCAAATCCTCCCTTTCCTGTTGGAAAACACGTTTGTAATGAACCATTTCTCTTGCTTCTTGTTTTAACAAGGGGTTTTTATGGGCTCTCTGAGATGTTCTTTTAAGCTAAACAAATCACCATGTGTGGGTCTCATTTTGGAAAATGCACTCTCCAATCACAACACTTTTCATTCATTATGACAATGCTATCTTCAAGTCATGACTTTCTCAGATCCAAGCTACATGCAAGATCTCATGAGCTAGAAGGCCTTCACTAAGAAGATCCTTAGGGGATTTGTTGTTTCACCAGTCTTCCAAGGCAGACTTGTTTTGAATAAAGGAGATGAGTGATGTTTGATTTAGGCAGTCTCTGAGAGACAGTTCATGAATCATAATCTAGTGGAAAAACCCAGACAACCATCTCAGCGTAGTCCCTTGCTGTACTAGTTCTGCTGAATGGGGCAGGGAAAGAGAATAGTATGCAACAATTGAGAAATGAAGATGCATGCACAAGGCTGAGAATCAGTTTTCAGGATACCTCAGAAAAATCCTTCCAAACTCCTTGGAAAAAGGTTGGCAGGCATAGGACATTTTTCACATACAATAAAGTGCAATTGCTGCCAGGCTGCTGTTCTAACAAGCTGCAAGATCTAGAAAAGAAATATCAAGTGTGTGCAGTCAAGCACTAACTTTCTGGTAAAGGAATGATCGTTTGTTCACACAAGTGCATCTAGTCCCTATAGAAAAATCTGTGCCATGAGATAAACTTCAATGAAGTGTAAATGGATTTCTGTGTCATTTCTACATTACCCTTCCACTTTCCTTTCCTTTCCTTTCCTTTCCTTTCCTTTCCTTTCCTTTCCTTTCCTTTCCTTTCCTTTCCTTTCCTTTCCTTTCCTTTCCTTTCCTTTCCTTTCCTTTCCTTTCCTTTCCTTTCCTTTCCTTTCCTTTCCTTTCCTTTCCTTTCCTTTCCTTTCCTTTCCTTTCCTTTCCTTTCCTTTCCTTTCCTTTCCTATGTACAGCACTGCCTGTGTATTTTGGAAAGTCCAGGGCAGCAGGAGAACAGTCAGGTCAGTCTTTATGTATAGTGTGTGGGTATTCCTCTACTATTGTTTCTTCTTAGATGCTCAGTAATTTCATTTGTTTACTTTGCCATGACCTGAATAGCCCTGGACTCCAAGGTAGATTTAATGAGTTTTATGATATTCTGTAATCACACAAATTTTGAAGTAACATGTGACAATAAGGAGTAGGTGCATGCTTGTCTCCAGAATCCCCCCCAACATTCATTTTTGGGAAGATGGAGTGACACTGAATCACTAGTGACAAAAAATCATTAAGGTTGGAAAAGACCTCCAAGATCATCAAGTCAAACATTGATCCATCCCACTGTGCCCACTACACTGCATCCCTCAGTGCCACATCTCCATGGTTTTTGAACACCTCCAGGGATGGTAACTCTGCCACTTCCATGAGCAGCCTGTTCTAATGCCTTGCCTTGCTCTTTCTAAGAAGAAATTTTTTCATGCTATCTGACCTGAGAGATGCAACAGGGTGAGCCAACACCTGAGAAAACAGCTTATAAGAAAACCAGGTCCATGGGATGTCTGCAGCTCCTGAAATGCAGCACTGTTAATTCTGATGTGTTTCTTCTTTATTATTATTATTCCTCAGGAGGCATTATTCCCCTTTATTTTTGGTTCCAAGATGTAGGTTTCCATTATATATAGCCGCATATTCTAATTCAGTCTGATAACTAGGACAAAGATGTGCTGGGCTTCCAGACTTAGGCTTCAGGAGATCAAGAATACTTTTCCAGCCAAGCTTCACACTTCCTGAGAACTCTTTGTATTGGGAAAAACTTGTTGCTCTGTATCTGGAAAGCTTCCCAAGCTCCTTGGATGTAATTACAGTGCAATCACTCATTGCCAGGCTGACAAATCATAGAAACAACACTTTGAAGCTCTATGGCAGCTTTCCCTCAGAGGTTGAATTGAGGCACAAGGTTTCCACATCAAAGCTGGGTGATAAATATTCTTCTCATTTTACAGCCATGACATAAGTCTGTGTGTTTTTGTATGTGGCAATGAAACAAAACCTCCTGTGAAAATTAAAAATAAAATACTGTTGTTTGTGAACACTTTTAAATGATTAATTACTTCAAAGAAAATCAGAAGCAGCTTGCAAACTTGTTCCAACAAACAGAAACACTTCTATTTGTAAAAATATTATTTATCCATGAATAAGGGAGGGCCAATGGTTCAGGGCAACTATGAGATTAATTACAGAATCATAGAACTGCAGAGCTTGGAAGGGATCTCTTAGGACCATCAAGTGCACCCCCAAAATAAAAAATAGCTCCGTTCCCATCCCACCCCCAAATAACTATAGCCTGGGGAGTCTCTCAAATTATATAATTTACTGTGGGCTTTGGATCAGGAGTTCAATCTACATGCTTCCCAGCTGCTTGTTTGTGCAAAGAAACACTTCTGATCATGCTGCTGCAATGGGGCTGGTGAAGGGAAGGGCACATGGGATCTGTTCACTTGCAAAATGACAGCAACCAGTAAGGAGATCATCAGGATCAGCAGATACCACTGAGGCACTGAGCACAGGAGGTTCCATCTGAACATCAGGAAACACTTTTGTGCTATGTCAGTGATGGAGTACTGGCACTGGAACCCAGAGAGGTGCTGGAGTCTCCTTGGAGATCTTCCAAAACTCACCTGGACGTTGTGCTGGATAGGTGTCCCTGCTTGAAAAGGAGTTGGACCAGATGGACTCAGACATCCTTTCTAACATCAATCTTTCTGTGATTCTCTGATATGATCTGGATCCACAGTAGGGATAATTCCTTGTTCTCTGTCTCAAAATATCTTTCACTATACTCCAGTATAAGGCTTTCCTTGCAGCTGGATGTCTTAAATATCATCACTAGTCTACATTCCCTTTTAGAGGATTACAATCTAGTGGCTATGCTGTACCCAAACCCTTCACAGTTTGTTTGCAAAGGGAAAGGTAAAGTAAACACAGAGAGCACAGATTTGTAAGTGCATAACCATTGACTGATGACAACAAGGGCATGAGTCATCTTTACATGTGCATTAAGTGAAAGATAATCTCCTTGTTACATAACTACGGATATTCTTCTCTGATTGAAATAAGTCATCTAGGTTTGTTTTAAAAATAATTTTTAAAAGCTTTTCCTAGTTTTCACAGGTGTACACAAATGCTTCCCCGCTTATGCAAACATGTAACTCTGCTTACAAACAGTGACTTTCATACTGGGTACAACTATCCACTTTTTATCCAGGAGGGTGACATAGGCTCGATCAGAAAGGTGCATGGAGAAATATAGCAAACAAGAACTGGCAGGAATGGGAAATAAGCAATAGAGCAGATGAGGTTCTTGCTGTGCAACTTTTCCTGAGGTGACAACACCAGTATGGCTTGCAGATAACACTGTCAGAAATAACAAAGTCTGTGTTAATATGGGGGACATAAAAAGAAAAAGCCTCCATGCTCCCGTTCCATATTACTGAATATCTCTGCAGTCTCAGAAAGAGGATAAAAATGCTCCCCAAAATGCCTCCTCTCAAGAAAAAAAAAAAAATAGCAAACACAATATATTCCAACTGCTCTTTGAGAATCATAGAAGCATAGAATGACTCAAGTTGGAAGTGACCCATAAGGATTATTGTGTCTAACTCAAGAACTGGTAGCACAAGATAGTTCCTTGTTTTTCATGGCTTTCATGGGCAGCCATACAAATAGAGCATTTTTGTCATGGTGCTTCCCAAGTTCCTTGCCTATATCCTGCAGTCACAGAATTATAGATGCATAGAATGTTGGAGGCTAGAAGGGATCTCTGCTCCAAACCCTCTCCACTCCAACAGGGACATCTAGAACTGGTTATCTACAAAGCTGGATTTCACCTGGAAGGCTTCCAAGCATTCTTCCCAATACATCCCCTTTGCTATGGCACTGGAGAGGGGGAGAAATTCTGAATCTATTCAGAGAAATATGCTTCTATCTGGTAGATAGTTCAGCTCTGCAAATGGTGATACTGCATTTATCGAGAACCCTGGTTCTCACCACGGGAAGCCAGTCTCAGATGTACCTAAAGCCCTGGAAATGGGCTTGTGGGCTGATAGCTGATGCAGTGAGCTACAACCAGACTGATCTGCCAAAATTCAAAGCAGTGCTGAGATAGGGAAAGAATGCAAGTCACTTTGGAAAAGATACACACCTCCAAAAACTTAGAAACTCATTTCAATCCAATGCCTGTATCACTGAAGGTCTCTTGGTCTGTCCAGAGACCAAGGAAAATCCTACCTGATTTCATCAGGCAGCTTTTGGATATCTGCCTCACCATGAAGTTCCCCATGTCTTGCATCTGTGATAGGAACTATTGTCTCTCCCATCATTTCAAAACATTTGCTGAAATACTTTACATAACTTTTTTCGTTTTTAAAATAAAACACCCACTTTCCAATTCTGCTGTAAAAAATTGGCAAAGAAGTTCCATGTAGTGTTTATATATAGTTCAAACATGAGGTATGGAAAGCTGTTCTTCACTGTTTTCAGAATTGCATGTTCCCAGTCTTTTTTTATTCTCAAAGTCTTTCTAAACAAGAGCAAACCATTTTCATTTTTCTCTAGGTTGAGCAAGGTTGGAAAAATTCCCTTCTTCTATGCAAAAATATGAATCAAAGACCAAATTCAGTTCTAGGAAAACATTACCCAAAATATTGGGAGGTTCAGGATATTTTTTGGTGGAATGGAAAAAAATATATATCAGACTAGTAGGAAATTTCATGAAACAAAACTTCTTTCTGTTTATCTCCATCTATCACCCATTGTGGAGGACTGTCTAAATAGGGTCATGACATAGACTGGTTGTTGTTGTCTCATTTTGGGTTAACCTAGATCTTCACTGTAAAGTACAGGGTATTGCATTCCTGCTCTGACAGTTTTTCTTTCCCAGTTCTAGTGCAAATTGGGTCAGCTCACATGGATCTTGATGCCACCATGTTTCTTGTCTCTAGAAATGGCCACTGTAATGCAAAGAGTGCGTTGTTGAATGGCATGGATGGGTGCTGTGGTAGGGAAAAAACAGTCCATTCATGCTCAGGTACATTCCTAACTTAAAGAAGAGAAGAAGAAAATCAGGAGACAGATGTGTTTTAGCTTTTGGGCTGAGGAGCTGAGATATTAAGAAGAACAAAATAAAAGCTTCTATTTTGGGACACCAACTTTAGAAAGACATCAAGAAAACAAAGCAACCTTGTCAAAAGTTCAGGGGGCTGGAGCCCAGCAGATGGAAGGAAAGGCAGAGGGTCTGGGTTACTTCATCCTGAAGAAGAGAAGGAAAAGGGGAAACTTTACTGCTGTTTGCAACAACCCAGTGGGAGGGTATAGGGGCAAGACTTTTGGACTAGATGATCTCTGTGCTCTTTTCCAACTTCAATGATTCTTGAAGATGTACAGTGATGGAAAAAAAGGAAACAGACACAAGACACTGGGAAAGCTTAGGAGCAGAGGTCATAAATGAGTAAAAGAATACAAACCTTCAAGAAGAATATACAAATTTAACAGCCTCTGGGAGTGAGAAGAACCAGAAAAAAAAAAACAAAAAACATGCATCTGAGGGAGACCTGAATGAGGAAGGAAATACACTTCAGCAAAATCAGCAAAACTGAACACAAGGCCCTGTTGTGTCTTTTGTGGGGGGAAATAAATACACTGAGTCAGCAATTCCAGAAGTAGTCTAGGTATAGACAACTTTTATACCAAGTGGGAAAAGAACTATATGCTAGATTTGCATGCTACATTACT
Source organism: Phasianus colchicus (assembly GCF_987193195.1). Taxonomy (NCBI): domain Eukaryota; kingdom Metazoa; phylum Chordata; class Aves; order Galliformes; family Phasianidae; genus Phasianus; species Phasianus colchicus. Next base: position 93,420,955 of record NC_143438.1, read on the forward strand.
TGCTCTTTGCACAAGAGGCTCAGGTTTGTGTTTGTCCAGAAAACACTGCCCTGTGGTTTCAGAACTCTGCTTTGTTCTTGCGTACAACTGTGAAACAGAAGGCCTCACCCACAAAGATTTTATGCTTTTCATAGCAGATCTGAAAAAGGAGCTGTGATACATGCTATAATAGCTGAAATGAAGGAAACACACTGAGAAACTGGCTGGAGATCAAAGAGGTGAAGCATCCGTGGCCAATGAAGGGAGGGGACGATTAGCATCCTCTGCATGTGGCTTGTCAAACCAATGACAGCTATGTGGACACAGAATTTAAAGCCATAAAGCAAGAGCACTGAGAATCAGCTGTGTCTAATGTATTTTTAACTGACGAGGATCTCAAATAATCTCCTTGGTTCAAGAGGCATCATTAAAAGGGAAGGCTGGAGCACACAGCTGTGAAATAAATTCTCATCGCTTGCCTCTAGATGTACACGTCCTGTTCACTGCAGGGGAGTTGGACAAGATGACCATTAAGGGACCCTTCCAACTCAGACAATTCTATGATTCTACAACCCTCTAATGAAATTGTAGAAGAGTTGAGGACTTTGTTGGGACCTTCTGATTTTCTCTCAAGTGCCACATCTTGTGTCATTGAAATATACCAAATGTATGTCCCATGCCACTAGATCTTGAATGTTACTAACATGCAGATGTCCACCAGAATTAGGCACTCAAGCTCCTCTTAGGAATAGTCATTTCTAGCCTATTCTGTCCTAAAGTAGATGTTAACAGGTTGTTCAGTTTAAAATGTACACCTTATTTCCAGTCTGAATTTGTCCATCTTCAGCTTGCAACATCTTCTTACACCACTGACTGTTACAATGAAGAGTCCTGTGTTACCAGACCTCCTTTTCTCATAGAAATTCTTGTGCTGCTCGTCTTCAGACTTGCTGTACAAGCAATTGCAAGAAATGGCAAAAGAAAGGATAAAAATTCTGTCCATTCCTCCTTTTCCCAACTAGCCTAGATCAGAGAGATGACTTAACCTCCTCATCCTTTTGGTGTTATGCCCCAGTGAAAACATAGTAATGATCCAAGGGGTTTTAGTATCTCTCTAGGATCTATTCTTCCTTTGCCCATCTCCAATGCTACACTTACTTCCCAAATCTCTGACCCCCAGAATAACATATCCCTGACTGTGAAATTTTCAGATACCACAAAAATGCCTTCAGTGCCAAGAGCTGGACTGACCGTATCCCATAGAGATACTGATGTACACCACAACAAAATAAGCAGCACAGGAAATTAGACCTACTTAAGCAGTTGCACATATCACCATCTCTCCATGGCCTGATGGGAATATCTTTATTTTTATTATGCTCGAAATCTTGTTAGATACAAAAAAGAAATGCACTTTATACATAAAACCAATAATTGGCCATTAACCTAAATGAAATCTTAACAATCTAATCAAAGCATTATAATTAGTGAAGGTCGAAATCTTCATCAACCAAGGATCCACAGGGAGTCCTCTGATGATGTTTGCTATAACACTTTTAATCCTTCCTCTTCTTTCCTTAGTCTACAGATTTTACACTGTATGGTGCGTTTTAAGTAGGTTTGATTTTTTTTTCTTGCTTTCCTTCAAGGTAGTTTTGTCCACATCCAGGTCTTCATTTCTTTATTGAACCACCATTGAGTTGATTATTACAGAATCACAGAAGTTGGAAAGGACACTTAAAAGTCACCTAGTCCAACTCTTCTGCAATGAACAGAGACATCTACAGCTAGATGAAGGTGCTCAGAGCCCTGTCCAACCTGACCTTGAATGTCTCCAAGGATGGGATGTCCGCCACCTCTCTGGGCAACCTGTTCCAGTTTCTCATCACTTTTACTGTAAAAAACTTCTTCTTTATATCCAGTCTAAACCTTTCCTCAAGGGAGATTGCTGAAATGGCTGAAGGATTTCTGGTGCAAGCCTAGGGCCCTTCTCTTGTCCCTCCATCCATGCACTCCTCTTTTTCATGTCCTACACCTCCACTTCTCAACACATTGCCGCTGAATCAAGTCTGTGATTATTTACACCCCGTCACTACACTGGAGTCATAATTTCTGAAGAACTCTTTTTTATGGTTGCCTACGTAAACCTACAGTTGCACCATATGAAAACAAAACTAAAGCAAATTAACATAACCACCAGTTCAAATAGAAAAAAAACTGTAGGTAGAGCTGAACAAATGAAAAACAAAGCTCCAGGCAGGCCAAGACAGAGTCAGCCAAACAAGCCCAACATGCCTCAGCCTTGCGGGTGTCCAAATTCAAGAAAAAACTTGTTGCCTGTTACTAGCCATGACAATACAGTGTTTACTGTGCTACAGGGCTCTAACAACGTAATCTCTGAAACTGAGACCTTGCTCCTCCAAACTGTTAGGCTCAGCTCACTTCTTCAAGCTCAGCAGTAGATTGGTTTCAACCACTTTCAGTAAGCTTTGCCAATGGTTTATACTCTCAGTGTGCACAACTGCACGGGTATTTTTAGTAGTGTTCACTAAAATAACAGTATACCACAATAATCTGGCTGCTGATGTATTTTTTCTTAAATGTTCTTTGAGGTGACAGTTTCACGATGCTCTGGGCCATGACTCCAGTGAGTACCAACAAACATGGGTAAGGACAAGGTAATCCAAGCTCAGTAACTCATGCCCAAAAAAGAGCAGTGCTATGCAGTGAAAATCTGGTGAAGTTGTTGGTTTCATGTGTAGGAGTGCTGACCTACACTTCCAGCCAATAGTTTTTCCATTCCTGACAAGTGACCAAGTAATTCAGTGTTCTGGTCACATCCAAATAAACCCTCCATTTACAAAGATGCAAAATATATGGGCTCCTTTATGCTTTGTCTGCAGAGAGAAAGTAAAGTAGTGCTTTTCGCAAGTGCTTATAGACTGAAATGAGAAAGTCCTTATCCACCTGGGCTCCAGCCTTGTTATCAGTGATATCTTGGTTTCTTTAGACTGTAGAAGAAAGTTATGAGGTCTTATTCCTTTGGTAAAGTGCTCTGGAGTGAAAATTCAGTGAACAGATGAAGAGCAGAGATGTGGTCTTGAGGAATGTAATAGTCATGGCACATTACCACTGCATTTATCCAGCACATGAAAAATCACTTGCACTAGATCTTAGCAATAGCACAGCAAGATCAACAAGTGCCCAGTTCACAGAATCATGCCAACTCACAGAATCATAGAATAATAGAATCATTAAGGTTGAAAAAGACCACCAAGATCACCTAGTCCAAGATCATCTAGTCCAACTGTTGACCCATCCCCAAAGAGCCCACTAACCATGTCTCTCTGTGCTGTATTTCCACATTTCTTGAAAACCTCCAGGGACAGTGCTTCCATCATCCCCCTGAGCAGCCTGTGCCAGTGCCCAACCACTCTTTCTGTGAATAATCTTTTCCTAATACCAACCTGAACTTCCTCTGGCAAAACTGAAGGCCATTACCTCTCATCCTATAATGGAATCTTGAGGGATACCTGGATTTAGGCACAATATCTTTGGTTAGGAGAACTACCAGGGTAGCTATTGGGCTATATAATATTAATTATATAGGAAAGGCAGACAGGAAGCAATTTGATTATTGCTCATCTGTAAGAACAAGGGATTTGAATGAAACAGTGAGGTAAAGGATTTAGAAAAGAAACAAATTAGTCTTAATGAAATAGTGGCACTGATCCTAAAAGGGTGCTTTGAAGTCTGGGGAGTGTGAATAAACTCAACGTGAAATAATGCATACTGATAGTCCTGAGAAGTCCTGATGCAGCCCCTGGGATAGCAAAACCTGAGGCTGCTGGTTACCAAAGCTGTCAAGTAAAAAGGAAACCCCCATATACCACATTTGTACAGCAGCAAGACATGAATATCTCACACATCTCTGGGGACCAAGCTTTGGACATGGCTCACAAGCAGAGGATACTGAAAAACACACATTGTCAGCGAGGACAAACCTGTAGGTGGTTTCTATTGACAGAAATGTGGCTCCTCTTGTCACCTCTATGCAGCATCTTGGCCACTGTTGTTCCAAAAAAGAACCACATTTGACCCAGCTAAGAACTATGTATGAATCCAGAAATTGGAGTTCATCCAACATTCATCCCATTTTTGGCAATGAGAAGCAACGTGGGGCAGGTGAAAATAGCTGCAAAAGCAACTACCAAACTTTGCAATGCACTTGGAAATAATGATGCTTATGCTCTGGTGTTGTCAGTAGGTGCATTATAGCATCACAAGAAACTCAGGTTGGAAGGAGAACCCCAGGTGGTCTCTAGTTCAAGTACTTTATCAAAGCTCTCAACCATGAAATCAGACTAAGTTCCTCAGGGTTTCACCCAGCTGAACTGTGAAAATTCCCAGGGATGGAAAATGCACTGTCTCGCTTCAAAACCTGCTACGTGGAAGGCTTCAAATAGCATCTTTATTGATAATTTCAAATATCATAAACAAAGTGATAAATAGAGGAGGAGTAATTCGCTGGTAAATCCTGAAAAAAGATTTTATAGGAAAAGGAAAAATCAGATCAGAATTCCAAATTCAGGCAAGAATTTAACAAAATTAAATCACCCAATAAAGATAGTTCCTTACATGTGGAGTTTGTGAAAGAAATATTGAAGAAAGGCCTCTGTCAGTAGGGAATAATGAGAAATGTCTTATTACTGCAGGACTGATAACAAAACCCAACTCATTCCACTGTACAAAACAATACTGGAAGGGGGAAATGGAGTTTGAAAATCAGTGGAAGTAAAAATTAAAACAAATTTTATTAGAATGCAGGTACATTATAAATAACTTCAGCAACCATTACAGTTTTAACACAACATTGTTTTTATTTTGCTCAAAAGGGTACAGACAACAAAAGGTGTTTCAGCTTTCTTGGATCAGGTCACCGATCTCCTGTCTCATATTCTGGAAGCATAGAAATGTCTTTCTAACTTCTTATGCACTAAGAAGGAAATCTAGGCAGCAAAAAGGGCCAGCACAAAAATGTGGGCTGGAGAGGATATGCTACATAAAAGTGAATTTCATATGAGAAGATCGGTCAGTTCAGCTATGAACGTGTGGGGAAGAGAATGCTCTAAGGAACACCTAGCTCTGTGCCTTTTGCTTTAAATATACTATACAAACCATAAATTTTAGTTCAAAATCAACCAGACTAGCAAAAGAAAGAAAGTTATTTCTGTGGGAAATGTCGGAGAATCAACCTCAAAAATGTTGTTGAGAATTCCTGAATTTTTGCTTCCCTCCTGATTATGGAAGGAGTGTGGGAACTAGAAACACCATTTGTGGAAGACGTTGAAGGTAGTTCATGAGCCATCTAAATGGAAAGCTGGGCTGCCAGGGTTTCATTCTCTTCTCTGTTGGGTTCTTTGGAAGAAACATGCCTTCCTCAGCTCCTCACAGTCTAGACCAGAAGAGACAACATACGACGCTTGCTAACATCCCAACTGGCACAAAGCTGATTCTCAAACTAGCTGCACCATCAATGTTGCACAAGTTGGAGTAACAGCAGGAGACGGGGCGCGTCATGCCAATCCCATCCACATCAGATGGGCTGCAGACTGAAGAGCACATCTTGGTGACAGTTGAGAGTCCCACAAAAGGATAAACTGCAACAAAGCAAGAAAGAAGGAACAGGAAGGAATGGGAAGTGTGAACAGCAATCTCTTTGTCCCTAGCTGTAACATTAACTAACTTCAACACTTAAGTCTTGGCATCAGTGCAAACATAACTGTACCACTTCCTGCCAGAAATATAAGAAACAGTTCTTGACCAGTGGTTCTAAGCTGAACAGCACATTGCATCCTCTGTGACCTGTCGGGATCAGCTTACTCCTGCAGAAGTCCCATCAAACACTTAATCTATCAATCTATCTCCACTTTGACTCTACTCAATATCTCCTTTCTCTGCCACATGCAAACAAAGACTTCCCAGGTGAGCCAGAAAAAAAGACAGAACCTCCATCCTAGCAGTACGTTTCTTTATTTGGACAGATCAAGGCCTTTAAGGTCACTTGCAGGCTGATGATACCTTCCTAAAGGCTCCTGAGAACTCAGTTCTATTTATGGTTTACCTCTGGTTAGCCATCAGTTGGCCTTCCTACCTTACTGAGCTTGATGTACCTATATCAGCTCTCTACTCCACCCACCCATTGTGGTCACACAGATAAGTGTGACAAAAGTCTCCATTTCCACGTCTCAGACTCAAGTCAACACATTTTCTCTGACTGTGACCAGTGTTGAACATCAGCTACGAACTTACATTCACTAAGTGCTGACACGTGAAAAGAGCAGGAGACTTCCAGTTTTAAATATGTCAGAAAAGGTACTTCTCCCCATACCAGCAGACTGCACTGGAAGTCTGATTTTCACTAATTATATAGATAAAGAAGACTTGCTCTTACCTTCCTCCAAGGAATACATGGTTGTCTTGCACATGGTTTCATTCTTACCACACTTCTGGATCTTCATGCACTTCTCAGATGCTGTAGGTTCATGGCAGGTGTAACACTTCAAGGTTTGGGCTGTAAGGAGAAAAAATAAGGGATTGGCCTTAATGTAGAAAATCAGGTTCTGTCCACACTCCCCCCCCAGGTACATCTGAGTAGTGTCACTCTCCAGAATATTCATACACTGCAGAGAAATTGAATGGTAGAACATATTTGCATTACAGGGAATGAGAAATACATTAGTCTGGTCAGCCAGACACAGTCTCAGATGTAGGTTCAACTCCCTCAGTAACAAGGCAGGAAAGACAGAGCCATATGCAGGAGGCCCTATAATACAGGCAAGTCCTGTCAGCTTCAGGCTACTGAATATTTAGGGAACAAGGATGATTCTTCTGGTCTTGTTTTGTTATCAAGGTAGTTGGCAAGTTGTTGGGTTTTTTTGTTGTTGTTTTATTCCCTCCCCCCATGAATGTTTATATGCTTTTTTAAGCTCCAGATAGTTCTTAAGTAAACAAAAGAATTTAAGGATAATTTTACTTAATTGTTGATTCTACACCCTAAGGAATGCACTAAATATGTGCTGAATGTGTTGGAACATCCCAATGCTAAATAAAAATAGAGAAAAAATGATCAAAAAAAACCCAACAGTAAGTTCACAGATGTAGGAAATAAGATCATTTCGACTTACCTACTCCTCCCTTATTTCCAATCACTATGGGTAATCGTGTTGCCTAAGACAGGGCTGACTACTCTGCATGGTGACTGTCTAGATGTCAGCAAGACAGGCTTTGTAAAACACAAAATCTCATTGCTTGAATTCTTCAAAGATCTTATCCCAGAAGCCAGAGCCAGCTAGGACATGCAAAAAGCCAAGAAACCTCCAACCATTCAATTATGCAATTTGCAAGATGTTTTTCTTTTAATCATCATCACAATTAGCTAACAGACCCTGCTTCACATGTTTATGACAAGCAACTAATCATTCTGCTTGCCAACTAACCACTTCCCCAACTGGTTTTCATCTGTTATTCCCACAGGACAATAAGCACGCTTCTAGTTAATTTAGCCCCAACAACTCTTACTCTGCATCTACTTTTCTCCTTGTCTTTATGTTACTGAAGTGTCAGAAAAAGGTTTGGATACACAGAAGTCAGACTTGAGTGTGAACTGCAGCAGGGAGAATTTCATCTGATGTTAGTCACTCTCCAGATATTGAGCTCTTGGATAGGAGATCATCCCAGACAGGAGGAACTGTCTCCATTCAATTTACTGAGCCGTAGCAGCAAGTTAAGCACAATCTTTCTCTTCTACTGAGGAATATGTAAAAAATTATTTTAAAAAAGATGACTATGGGTACAATAATAGACTGCATGGGGAGATGTTCTTGACTCCTGTGCTCTAGAAAGAAGCCATGAAAAGACACTCTGGCACCAAAGGCTCCAAATCCAGTCCAAGCTATCTCACTCTGCCTCAACTCTCACCATCTCCTAGATTCCTTCATCACTTTCCTGTTGGGCTGCAGAATGGCTCCTAGATGTACAGAAGAACCAAGCTCAAGTCAGTGTCTGAAGCCTTTTGGATGGAGAAATTTCTCCAGGAAACACCCAGTGCACTTTGGTGCAGTGTTTCCTGAGCACTCCAAGATAAAAACATCAAGCCAAAATAGTTGATTGGTATTTCCAATCAAAGGTTCCCAGGCAGCACAAACCATCATTGGACAAGCTGTCCAGAATGCTTTATTCCCCAGTCTTGATGAAGAACCCAAAATTTGATCTAAGTTTTCTCTTCAGTGCCTTGAAGTCATAGAAATGCATTTTGTCACTATCAAAGGCTGGTAGCTCCTCCTCAGGCATTTCCATGTCTGGAAAACCTTTCTCATTCTATCTGTGTGACAACCATGATGACAGTGCTTTAAACCTCACTGAGAAAGAGAAACAGTTAGCACACCTAAAATGGACTTTCATAAGAGCAGGCTGAGGCAAGTAAAACACCTTATGAAAATAGCTATTACCTGCAGCTTCACCCTAATTAGCAACCCAGAAAGAGCCCTTTCATAAATGGCTTCAGCAATTGTACTGTTTGTATTCAAAGCTCACTTTATTATCCAGCTTTGCTTACTGTGGACTGATGCTTTGTTTGCATTAATTCTATGTCTGGCAGATGTCAAACACACCTTCAGGGAGGAAGCTTTGTCTTTATTCTCAGATTTCGGGAAACTCATCATCTGACAAGCCAAAGCTACAGGACTGGTATTTATATTTGGAAAATAAAAAAGCACAAAGGGAGTCAAATTAAGAGATCTTAGTACTCAACATGTGCAAACTCGGTATTTTCATTATCATTCAAACTAGTGGGTTCAAACATGGCTAAATACATTAAATAGTAGCTATTTTTTGAAGATGGAAAAAATAGCAGATCAAGAAGTGTTTAACACAGCTAAATGACCAAAAGCTAGAATTAAACAGCCTCACATTTGAAAATAAGGCAGTGCTTCAGTAGTCATGGTGAGCTGGCATCGCACAAAGCAGGGCAAAACACCAAGATTTTAACATTTAGGATATAAAAGCTCTGTTTGAAACGAGCTCTGAAATATCTGTGAAGCTTATTTGTGAAGAGCACATATTTGTGAAGACAGCAGAACTGCAGTGGTGCCTTTTTTGTTTTAAGAACTTACGAACTTACACGCTGACAAGCAGACATGCAGTAGCTTAAAAATGAAACCACAGCATGAAGAGGAATGGAGACAGATGGCAAGCCTTCTTTAAAAGAAGAGAAAAATTAAAATGTTAAAATATTTCAATATTAGCAGTTATAGCACTTTTGTGTGTGTATGTGTTTGAGCTGAAAGCAAAAGAGAAGATAAGATAAAGAGCTTGGAATTTCTTAGAGAAGATTTTGCTAGTTTCACTTAGATATGGGCAGATCTTCCATACTTCACCTCTGACTGAATTTCTAGGAAATTAAAAAAATTCAGATTTCATTCATGTTGAGAAAAAGTTACAGAGGATCTATAAATATATCACAGTTTTACCCCAGTTTTGCAGAGGAGAAAAGAAGAAAATTATTTTCTTCCACTAGGAGAAAAATTTTGCTTCCGAATTCTCTATGAAGTTTTCAAGATTTGCCCATCTTTGCCTCCTACTTAAAGCATCCATCCTGACCATGACTACCTCACTGAGACATGGAAGTGGAAGAAAATGAAGGAGAAATGTAGCAGCCCTGGACCAAAGCAGGAGCCTCTATTAATCAGCTGCCCAACTCTTGATAAAATTGAGCAGGATGGTAAAATTATGATTGTGAGTCAATCTTCAACCAAATTTATATCCCACTCCATTATTTTCCTACTCTAGGATTCCATCCCTTCCCTTCAGGACACCTGACCACATAGGTCATTTATCTCCAAGTTATCCTCTGTCAGTTAAATATATTCCTCTCTGAACTACTGTCTTTCCATTGATGAGCAGAAAAGAAACACCAGAAAGAAAAGAGTATAATGGTGAAAAAAAAGATACATCTTCTCCTGAGACCAGTAAGGACAGAATCTCTTCAGTAACAGCTGTGGCAAGCACAAGATAACCATTGATTTTGGCACAAGAACCCCAAAGGCTTTGGACTACAAGTGACCAGAGCCATGCCTTGAAAGAAAGCAGGATATTAAAAAAAAATAAAAATAAAAGAGAACTGCTGTGCCAACCCTTGGTTGGATCTGCCTCCCTAGAGACCATCTTGCAAAAAATCTCCACAGAACCCTTCTTTCCCCATCCACTTGGCCCTCCCTGGAAGAATCCAATCTTCAGACCCAAAGGTGGAGGAAGGAAGGCATCTTATTATATAAACTGGAAATAAACACAAAGGAAAAAGGCAAAAAAACCTAATTAGGTACTGATTAAATCATTCTCTGCACTGGCTGCATCCAGAGAAATCCAGGGCATGTGAACATCCCAAAAGCAACTACAGCCCCTGATTTGTCCTGCATAGGACTTGCTTCAAACCCCAACTAACAGCCTGACACCAGCAATGTAAAATCACGTTGTGAAGCAAGAAACCATTCTGGCGGCAGCATCAAAGGATGAGGGGCCTATATCAAGATCAATATCTTGATATCAATGCACCATGTGGTCACATTCCACCATTTGAGGCTGTGGCATTGCTGCTCATGTGGGACTGTCTGCAATAAGAGGATTTCCTACTCCCTCAGGAATGCAAACAGCCATATGTCATACACCTCTCCACATTTGACTTCATGAGCTGGTTATGCAGGAGAAACATTTCTGAATTTCACAGCTGGACATGTAAAGGTTTACATGGCATCCCAAAAGATACAGAACTCATGGGGCTTGCTCTCTACCTCCACATCCCAGACTGATCACATCCAATATTAAGTTGCTGTTGTATGACCAGCAAAGGTGGACAGAAATGAAGCAGGAAGGATTGTAGGGGTGATACTTCTAGCCATGACAAACTCTCTAATCCTCTGTCAAGGAGGAAAATCCCCCAAACTCTACACCCTTGGTTATTTCCCAAGCTGGACTCCCAGAATTGTCCTTGGCTTCATTCAGACAACAATGCGTTTCTAAATGGAACTCGAAAAATCAGCCCTGCAGTACTTTGGGTCAGGAGCTTTGAATCCCAGCCTGTCTTACCCAATTCTGACAGCAGAAGTTTAATAAACTATAAATGCAACGTATAATTAGAGAGAGCCGCTACACGGCATTAAATACGCTGGCTGGCTTCAGGATTAAATATTAAAAGAGGAACTAAAATTAAGACACACACACAAAAAAAAAAAAAAAAAAAAAAGAGAGTCAGACTGAGCAAGAACACATAGAAAGTGAAAGTTGAAATTTGTATCAGAGAAATAGCACTGTAGAATCACATTTTATCTTTAACACATCCTACAGAGCCTAGCCTACAGAACAACCTCAATCAGAACATAATGGTCCTGGACATCTGAAAGGATGGAAATATTTCATAGACAGATTTTTGCTGAAAATTCCCCAAAGTGGGAGGTTTTCACCTTGCATCTCCCTCAGCAGTTTGGACAAGGCGGAGTGGGAACTTACCAAACTCCATGCCAGCGATGGCAACCAACAGAAGAGGCAGAAAGAGCTTCATCTTTCGTGGATCCTTGTCACCTAGTCACTAAGCTGCTACCTGTTTTCAGCACAGGATTTAATGCTACACCTCCTGGTGCCTTGCCATATAGTGATTCCAGCCTGAGATTCAATTCTACCGGAAAAAAACTAGTCTAATTGAGCTATAAATGTATTTAACCATCCACAAAGTAAACCACACCTTCTGCTATACAGTCATTTCTTTTCATGTTCCTTGGAGAAGAAAATCAGGGTTTAGCTGATGGACAATAGCTGAGGTTATTTAAGCTGGATCCTTTGTGTCTAAGCATGATGTGCAAGCCTAGGGGTATTAAATCATTCCAGTATCTCTGCTTTGCAGCTTGTTGATGTTTCTTCTTTCATTCTTTCTTTTTTTAATTGTGGATAGAGAAATGTTGGTGGTTTCCATGCACTTTGGGTAAAAAATATCTGTATCTGTGAACAGCAAGGCACTAAATCCCATGTACTGGAGATTTGGGAAGACAGGAACCTGATGAGGTTCAACAAGAGCAAATGCAGAGTCCTACACCTGGGGAGGAATAAACACGTGCATCAGTACAGGCTGGGGACCAGCCTGATGGAAAGGACCTGAGTATTCTAGTGGACAGTAGGTTGGCCATGAGCCAACTCAGGAGGAAAGAAGGGAAAGCTGAAGCATTGTTGGAGACATTTCCATCATTTTTGTTACCTACCAAATCATCGGAGGAAGCTTACCCAGGTTTAGTATCACTTGAGCTCCTGAAATGCAAAAAATAAACGGTCCTTCTGGGTCTTCTTTTCCAGATAAACAACCCAGTCCTTGTCAGAACAAACCTAAAGTTCCAATTACTCTCCTGTACTGGTGGAAGGTGGATGGTTGGACTAGATGATTATATGATCCTATGAAAACTTTCACTTAAAAGCAACACTTCTGAGTTATCTACACCCTCATGAATTCAGAACAATTGTTTTCTCAGTGGCACCATAATAAAGTCATTATGTTGATTATGGAAGCCTAGTAGCTCATTCCAGCCCTAAATTATCTAGGGAAAGATATTTTGTTCTTGGTATGACGTACATCAAGTTCAGCTGAGAGAATTCTATAATCCTATTAAGAAGGGGGAAATATTCTGATTGTGTTTGCTTTGTTCTTAAGAAAAAAACTAAACAGGGAAAGGGGTGTGGATTCTAGTTTCTGGTATCAAGTGGCCTCAAAAAAATGTGCAGTAGATGAATGGTTTCACTTGCACATCTGAAATGTGATCTTCATTACGTTCTACGTTTTTTGGACAGAAGAATTTTTACAGTACTGACACCTTTCTTAAAGCCTTTCTTCAGTTTGGAGGGTTGCTTAGGGGGATGACAACATAACTCACTTGTTTATAGTTTCAGTTGATCTTATCTGAGTTTCCTGAAATGTTTCTTCTTTTACATCCAACTTATGCAATTGCTTTGCAGTTTTGGCAAGCCACAAAATAAGTAACAAGAACTAATGGGAAAGTCCAAACAGCATTTTGTTGAACTCATTTTTACTTTTGTGGGTATTCAAATCCTGTTGTGCTGGGGTTTTCCATTAATTACAGAGAAGAAAAAGAATTTAAAAGGGCATAAGGCATATAAACCTGACTCAATCACAAGATAGATTTGAAGAAAAAAATAAATTTTCTTCTGTATGAGTTCAAATGCAAATAAATGCAAGAATGTGCTGCATTTCAGAGGCATTTTTATTATAAATAAAAGGGAAAGTTCCATTTAATTTTTATTTCCAACCTGACAAATCTGGACCAAGCCATTTTCCTGTCCTGGAAAACAAGATAGGATGAGAGGTAATGACCTTAAGTTGCACCAGGAGAGGTTCAGGTTGGATATTAGGAAAAATTTATTCTCAGAAAGAGTGGCAAGGCATTGGAACAGGCTGCCCAGGGAAGTGATGGAGTCACCATCTCTGGAGGTGTTCAAAAAACATGGAGATGTGACAGTGAGGGACACGGTTTAGTGGGCATGGTGGTGATGGGTTAATAGTTGGACTTAATGATCTCAGTGATCTTTTCCAACCTTTATGATTCTATCATTCTAATAAGGCATTGTCAATTGTCATCTGGTGGAATAGTCCTTCAACTGTTGGATCATGTTGGAAATATGCTATCACTTAGATTCCAAATGCAATATACTCCAAAACCCAGAAGACCTACTTTCTCCAGTTATCAGACTGATTGGGACTTGCCAAGAAGTCCTAAGAGATGTCCATACACCTTTGTGGTAAAGCTTCAGCATCCATGGGTTGAATGCGTGCTTGTGCAGGCACTGGTTTCAATGCAGAGCCTTTTTGACTTAATCATTTTAAATGCTCCATTCTCTTGACTCTATTCATTATTTTGTATATTTGCTAGAAATCCCACATGTTTCCAGAAAGGAAATGCTTTGATAGGATTTAAAGGTAGATGTGCAGGGATGCTGAAATAATTGTGTCATATGCTAGCACTAGGCTTTTGCTGCACACCTACAAGTAGGTTAAACCTGAGAATACCCCTGCAACACGAGTAAATATTATTATATCAAGATCAGACATAAGAAGCTGAGATGCAGAGAGGTTAATTAGGCTTATGCAGTAAGGTAGTAGCAACTCCAGAAATAGAGACAGCATTGTATTCCACGTGGTTTAACCACCAGTTAATTCTTCTTTTTCATGAATACTCTACTGCTATTTTTGTGTAACCCTGATAATAAGTGCATGAGTTACTGGAAGCAACAGGAGCAGGCACTGACCTTAAAAGCAGATGCTTAGAGGTATATTTTTAGCCCTACCAATGAATTACCAGATGACCTTGAAAAATTAACCTCAGTTACCCAACCTTTGATATTAAGTTAGGGCATGTTTTAATGTTAATTATACCTACAATATAAGCTATGTATTAGAAAGGTTAAAAAGGAGATTTGTCAAACAGTTCATTGTTTTCTCCTAGTAACTACAAAATAATGTCAATGATGAAAGCCACTTAAGGAAGGATGGGTTTATCTAATGAGCAAACCTGCTGGTGTGGAGAGATTAAATGACATAAACTTCACTTCTTCATGCATCATCTCCCCCTTTCATCTCTTGTGGACACCATGATTCTGCAGAGATTAGAGCCACTTTGCACCTAGAAAGAGAAGAATTAAACATCCATCTTTTCCCTCCTCTGTTCCTTGCTCTGCTGAAGAGTCTTTAGAAGTTAAAGAGAAATCTGGAAAAGCGAGGTAAAAGCCAGACATTACCAAGGCTAAATCTGGTATATCCCTATGACTGCATGTATCAGGAATCCAATCCTGCAGTTCTCATGAAGCCATTTCCATTACTCATTAACTTATTAGTCACAGCAGCCTTATTCCTACTAATTGATTTTACTACGATGCCCTACAACGAATGGCCAAGACCTAACACGTCTGGGGCTGGATTAAAAACTGTTATATCAGAATAGCTTTGCAAAACACTTCAGCCATTTCTTAATCCCATAAATGTCAGGTAATTCTTGGAACTGAGTTGTTGGAAGATGCCCTTGGGGAAGGGGCTTTTATCTCCCTGATCTGACTAGCCAGAGGCCCAAAGCACTGTACTGAGCACAGATTTGTGGCTTTTATATCTGATAGAAGGTCAGTCTTTCTATAGCCTGGAGATGCAAATAGAAAGCTTGGCAGCTCTCCCAACACTTTTTCGTCTTGATGCTGGACTGGAGTGCAGGGGATGTCAACTAGTGCAGGACATGGGACAAACTGATCAGAGCAAGCCCCAAGTCTGAGAAGTTTCCTTAATTTTGCTTCTCTTCCCAAATTCCTACTGGACTCTATGAAATTTATCCTCTCTGCCCCAGGCATTCAAAGTGTACTGAGCATCTCTGTGTAATTACCAGGATGGAGAGGTAGGGAACAAGATGATTTTATAGGGAGACATGTTCCTTGTATGTAATAATTCATTAGATTTGGGTTTTTTTAAGCCATCATTTTTGGTTTGGTTTTTTTTTTTTTTTTCCTTTGAACTTGATGCAGGTACTTCTTACCCTTAGGTAATTTAGACTGATCTACACATAGCACTTACAGGGGATTTTCCAGGAGTTAATAACTACCTAGGTGTGTTCCCCCACCTGTTTATAATATGCAGTAAAAAGATGAGTCACATCTTTATAATTGGTGGGAATTCATATTCCTTCCATATCAAATTTTTCTAGTCCCTCTTTGTCTGTTTTTTTTTTTCCTTGTTGATTGGATTTTTTGTTGTTTGTTTGTTTGCTCGCTTTGCTTATAACCCATTATTTTTTCCCTTCTCATCAGCCCTAACTGACTTAGGAAGTAGTCACTTGCTTCAAGATTATTTACTCAGCTTTCCTGTTACTGTTGAGGGAACGTAAATCAGTTGCTCAGCTTTTTCATCACCTGGCTTAATTATTCCCTATGTTCTTCAAGTCTTAATCCAATGAACAGGAGATACTTTCATATCTGAGTCACTTCCATTGACCCAGAAGGGAAGAACAAGGACAACACATGTTAAACACAAAATGGCCTGGCTGAAAGGAGGTGGCTCTGTCTCCAGGCCCTCGCTGTCTTCCTATAATGCTGCACTGCTTGGCGTTGAAGCTGGAAACTTCTGTTTATTTTTGGACTGGTAGGAGTATATCCTCAGGTTCAGTCTGCTCAAGCCAGTAGAAAGTCTATGTGTCTTGAAGCTACCCACACAACCCACATGATAGAATGTGAGAAACATTATCAAAAAGCCTTACAGAAATCCAAAAAATAACATCAACTGGCTTCCCTTGGTCAACTAGATGAGTGACCTTGTCATAAAAAGAAATTAAGTTAGTAAAATAAACCTTCCCCTCATGAACCCACGTTGGCTGTGACCTATGACCACATTGTCCTTCAGGTGTTTTTCGATAACTGCCAGCATAATTTTCCCTGTAATTTCAACAGGCACTGAAGTGAGACTGACAGGCCTATAATTACCAGGGACTTCTTTCTTGCCCTTCTTGAAAACTGGAACGTTTGCCAGGTTCCAGTCAACTGGGACGTCTTCAGATTCCAAAGACCATTGAAAAGCAATTGACAGAAGTCTTGTGATGACATCAGCCAGCTCTCTGAGTACCCCAGGATGAATCCCGTTGGGTCCCATAGACTTACATGCATCCGGATGGAGCAGCAAACTGCACACCAGTCAGGGCTTGGATGAGAGTTGATCATTACTGCAGTCACGGTCCTCCAACTCAGGTCTCAGAGCTCATCATTGCTGTTGAAGGCAGAGGCAAAGAAGGAATTCTGCTTTGTCTATGCCCCTGTTCATAAGCCGACCATTCTCATCAAGTAATGAACCACTGTTCTCACTGGTTCTCTTTTTGTGGTTAAAATATATTTAAAATCAAAACCAAAAACAATAACAAAAAAAAAACCCACATCTTTTTGTTGTCCGCCACAGATTTGGCCAGTTTCCATTCTAACTGATCTCTGGCCACACAAATTTTCTCTCTAAAAAAGAAAACAACATCCCTGTAGTCTTCCCATGTTGCCTGACCTTGCTTCCAATGTCCATACACTCTTTTTTGGCATAAGCTGATGAAGAAGATCCCTGTACAGCCAAGCCAGCCTTCTGTTCAATCTATTCAACTTTAAAAACTTTGGAATTTCCTGTTCCTCTGTAGTATTTAAAAAGTGACCAGCACTGAAGAAAGGAACCCTGCAGCTATGGAGATGTGATTTTTTTCCCAGCTATTTCACCAGCTCAGCCTGTCTGATGTTCCTGGCAAATGGGCAAAGAAAAGTCTGAGTGCAACTGTCATCTTCCACCAAGCTAGTCTCTTCAAGAAGGTAGGGCATGATTTCCCCTTTGTGAATCCATGCTGATGACTCCTGATCACCATCTTGCCCTTCTTACATCCAGAAACAATTTTCAGAATAAGTTTCCCAGAGGCTGAGATGAGGCTGACTAGCCTGCAGTTCCCCAAATTCTCCTTGATCTTATTTAATAGAGTACTGATGTTTGTTTCCTTCCAGTCGTCAGGAATCTCTCCCATCTGCCATAATTTTTTAAAGACATTAGGAAGAGGCTCTTCACCAAGGGGTTGGTTGGGAAGTGGAACTGGCTGCCCAGGGCAGAGATCATGGAACCATACTGCTGGAGTCCAAGGAACATTTGGACAACTCTCTCACAAATACAGTTTGAATTCTTGGTGGTTCTCCGTGGAGCCAGGAGTTGGACTAATTGATTCACCCTCAATAAGTTTACCAATGACATCAACCTTAGGGCTGCAGTTGATACAACAGAAGGAAGGGGTGCCATCTAGAGGCACCTGGACATACTCGAGAAATGGTTTCATGGAAACCTAATGAGGTTCAGTAAGGCCGAATACAAGGTTTTGCACTTGGGTCAGGGCAGTCACAGATATATGTACAACGTGGAAGAAGAACTCATTGAGAACAGTCTCTTCCAACTTCGGGTATTCAGCTATTCTATGATTCTCAGACTTGTTTCAGTTTCTGAAGAAAGCCTCACGTACTCCCTCCTGGTCTGTACCAGACATTCACTGCATCATCACCCATATTGATCTGCCTGCTAATCCCATCAGCTTTCAGCCAACTCATCACTCATCCCGAGGTAGAACTTCAGGCATTTCAGCTTTTCTCACATAAAAGGTTACTTTGCATCTTCACTTTCCCAGCCTGTCCTTCCCAAACAGCCTGTATCCATCCATGACAAAACCTTGAGTTGTTCAGCATGGAAAAGAGGGCTCAGGGAATTTAAGAACATGTGAGCTAAAAGAAGGGCAGAGAGAAGATTATCTTGGGCTGTCCTTGAGGATGCCTATGGAAAGGACAAACAGCACTACCCACAGACTGGAGGAATAGAAATTCTGATCCAATATAAGGACAAGTATTTCTCCACGTGAGTGTTCAAAAAAAAAAAAAAGAAGCAGATACCCAGAGAGGCCATGGTGTCTCCATGCTTCGGATGCATGCTGAGCTAACACGCCTTTTCCTCCTCCCCAGACTCCAGATAAGCTTCTTGTTGTATCATTTCCCTTAGCAGGAGTGGGTTTGCGGTCCTGGTACATCAACACATGCAGGACATCCCGCTGAGCATCTGGGGCCTGCCACTGCCACCTTCTGGCAAGAGAAGAAATCGCAAATGCCTGATCCTGGCCCCATTCTGCAAAAGGAAGATTTTTAGGATTTTTTTTTTTTTTTGTAGTTCTTCATTTTCACTGTTTTTACACCTCGAGTTTCCTATTCAATTGGTTCCAGCAAGCTTCAGAATGAGTTATATACATATGAAAAGGAGAAAGGGAGAAAAATTCAGGGAAAAACAAACAAACAAACAAAAAACTGCCTTGATTAAAGCAGTTGAATTCCATCATGTTATCCATGGTCTATGCCATGCCCTGATAAATGCCCTGAGCACTGCCAAGTGGTCACATGCAAGGTTCCACCATACACCCATTGGGTTACTGTACTTGATTTTTGTCTTCTTTCTTCAAATAGTGATATTAAATGGATGTCTCTCCTATAACCAGCAAGTTTAGCTGGTCTGAGCTCAGCAAGGATCCTTCCCTCATTCAATGATTCTATAATTTTATGTAGCATCTACATCTCAGATTTTTGACTTGCAAGCTGCCTACATGCTTATCCCAAGTCCTCCATGACAAAACTAGAAAATAATATACTTGTTTCCTGCAGACTACCTTTCATCTCCAGAGGTCTTCCTTGATCAACATCTCCTTGGAAGGCCAGTGAGTCCAATGTTTGTGGAGCCAAATGAAACAGTGGCAACAACCTGAGTTCTTTTGTTTCCAGAACCATTTTGGACATTGGCATTACATCTCTCAGAGATGCTCACCTAGAAATATGGATTTTAATGAAGAAAACAGCTTTGGCACATCAGGGTCAAAACATTAATGGTTTTCTCAGATCTAGAGAAACAGAATCCCCTAAGCACTCATAAATCAGGCTGCAAAACATGGAAGAACAGCAGAGAAGATCCTTTTGCAGGAAGGACAAATTCCAGGTTGGATTATCCAGATAAAAATATTTATTTCTTTGTTTCAAACCTAAGAAACTCACTGCTGTTATTCTACATTTACTACGCATTGCTCAGGCAACATAATCTTCTTATTCCATGATACTGAGCTAGGGTCCCTCAAGGCAGGCAATGCCTGGCCTTTGTCCATCAACAGGAATAGACTCCAGTGGCCTTCAGATGATAAGTACAAATTTATCCCCCCTTAGAGTCTGTAGGTTCAGCTTCATGGCTATGCAGCCTTGTGGCCAGTTCTGGGCTTTGGATCCAACCCAAAGCAATATTCTGTAATGAATATCTGTAACTCAGAACCATCCAAAAGAAACTGTTCGAAGCGTAACTTTTCTATTAATTCCATATCATTTTATTAGAGTATAACAAACATGATGTAACGTACACTACACGTATATTTACGTTAATATATTGAAAGAAATCAATATGTCTTTATTCTGCTTATTCTGTTACAATAAAGGTAATACACAATTACAAAGCTCACGCATATGCATTAGTAAAATCGACATTTCTTGGTAACCATCTCAGTGAAATGAGATCATTCAACAAAGCTGAAATAAAATGTATTAATATTTTTTCTGCAACACTTTATTGGCCTTATTATATTTTCATGAAGTGCTTCAGTTTTGATTAACTGGTAGGTTTGAGGCTGGAAAAGTGCTAGGAAAACGTTGGACCTGGGAAGCCTATTATGCTTTTTATTTCTCAATTGACACTAACAGCACAGAGTTGGACAAATTAATACACTCCATCAACTTCTGAAGCCTCTCATTTTCTGCTTTGCATGCAATTATGTGGTTAAAGGTAGTTCACCCTTGGGTCCCGACTCTCTGTTTCATTTGTATTAAGGTTTTCTCCTTGACCTGCGAGATCCTGGCTTCAAAGCATCTCTATCAAGTCTAGCAAAAGCCAGTAGATGGCAGGGTTGACTCAGGGCTTTGCTTGACTGTGCACCATAAGCGCTCCCAGCAAAATGCAGAGTTGTGCACGTCTAGCTCTGTTTCAGCTTGAAACAACAGCATTTCAAATGGGAAAGCAGTTCCCCAAAGGAAAATAGTCAGACCCACATAACTTGCAGTGAAAGAACCCAACTTCAGCGTGCAAATCATTGAGTTCACAAGACTGAGGGTCTTGTAACAGCGCTCCAAGCATCCAAGCATCCAGATGAGTATCACATCTGCCTTGAGATAGGAGAGTATGGACAGCTGTATCTCACTCCAGCATGAAAGCACAACCTCCACAGATTATGCAGGGTTGGTGGGACTGCAGCCATCTCCATTGCAAAGATCTCCAGGAGGAAAGTTTTCTCAAGTAATGCATAACTTAAATGAATCAACACCAAGCAAGGACATCCTCTGCATATCAGGATCAAGCAATTGGCAATATTTGTTCTGGCTGTTTGTTCAAAGAAGTCACATCAAGTCTATTATTTTCCAAAAGGAGAAGGTCTGTCATTTGCAAGAAAAGAATCTCAAATCAGTGTTTGGAAGAACACTGCTCATTTTTTAAGTCCTCCTTTCAGCAAATAGCAAACCCAGTTGAATTTGAGCAGAAAGCACTGGTGCTGCAGTGTACAGTATGCACCATAATACACAATACATAAAAAATGGGAGCCCTTGTAACGTTAACATAGTGGGGGTGGGGGGTGGCAGCAGCTGCCATTGGAAATACAGCCATTTCCAGGATGGAAGCACAGAAACACAGGTTGCCCATGTAGGTTGTGGATGCCCCATCCCTGGAGGCATTCAAGGCCAGGATGGATGTGGTTCTGTGCAGCCTGGTCTGGTGGTTGGTGACCCTGCACATAGCAGGGGGGTTGAAACTAAATGATCATTGTGGTCCTTTTCAACCCAGGCCATTCTATGATTCTATGATTCTATGAAACCATTTTCTCATTAGCATGCTCCAAACTGGGCAGTTTTTGACCTAAGCTGTTCAAATTTTCCAGTAAAAATTGCTCCAGGGTATTTTATATAAAGCAAAGCTGTCTCCCCTTAAAACCTTTTTCTGGTCAGAAAAGGTGAAGATCTGAGATTTTTACAAAGATTTCAATCTCTAATTCCACAAACCAAGTAAATATATTCAAAGCACTTAAGGGCTCGCCCTCCAGCTCCAAATCAGCCATTTGGTTTAACAAGCCTCCAGTTTCAATGATCTGTACATGCTGGGTTCTTACTCTATTTTCTTCATGTTGTTAATGTTTTTAATTACTACATTTGCATATTTTGAGGCTTTTTACCTCTGGGCTTTATGACAGCTGAGGTTCTCACATGATTTCAGATGATGGAGATTCAGGTGCAAAAAAATATCTACAGTGAGAACTGTTCATACAATGCCTGGAATTAAACTATTGAATTACATCTCTTGAACTTGACAGGCTGCTATACCCTCCCTGTCTCTCAAATGCACATATATCAATCAAAGTGATCTTTACCAGCTGTGTTTGAAAGGAAAAATTGCAAATCTCTCTTCTCCTCCATATTAAGTGTACAAGAATATACCGTGCAAGGAGAGAAAATGAGAGTAAAGAAAAAAGGAAGAAAAAAATATCTCCATATGCAATCTATTTACCATCTATGCGCTTAAGAACACGTGCAAGTTAACCTTCAGATCACATTCCTTGGCAATGCCATTAATGTAACATTTCTATAGGTTATACAGCCTGCTGACCACACTTTCTGCACCCTTGCTCCTTTGTATAAGCAATTCCTTGTTATGGGGAAACTCTAAAATGCCAAAGTAAGAACAAATGGGCCATTTGTCTGATATTCAGGTGGTCCTGAGTAGAGCCACGAGTTGGATTCAATGATTGCTATGGGTCCCTTCCAACTTGGGATATTCTATAATTCTATGATTGGAAGAAGTGACCATGCCTTCTAGTCCTCCTCTTAGCTTTATCCCATGGCATTCTCTGGTGTGACAGCCTCAGGGCAGCCTTGTAAAGGCACAAACAAGCATTAGGACATAACTATGCTGGTGGCTTTTAATTCTAGTTCTTTCCTTGCTGTTGCAAGGATAATTTGAGTCCAAAATTAAGATGAGCAGGTAGCTAGAAGAGCCAGAGTTCCACTGCTGATGGGTAGAACACTCCAGATGCTGCCTTGGTCTCATATGATGGCATCCCCATCCCTTTGGTCTGCATATATCCCACAGGAACTACAGCATTTACTCACACCAGGCAGTGAGGAACAGCTTTATCCTGAAAAAAAGAGATTCTAACCTTTTCAGGAGGGAGGCTTGAAGGCTTAGGTGCAAGGAAGCTAGAGGATATTAACTGCCCCACCCCTTTGAAATTCTTCCATGGCTTGCCACGTGCTAATGCACATAGCAGAGGGCTGGACACTGGATCACAGTGCACCCCAAGCAGGATTGAGCCTTGCTAAACCTGGATGATGATGTAGGTTGAGATAAGCAGAGGAAGGCACATCTCAAGCCTAGTGAGATAATAAGAGTACTGCGCATTCTTACCGGACTCATCACCTAATTGTGGGTTGCACTCACGATGACCAGCCATTCCTGTTGTATACCCCATCATTAGCCTCTATGACAGTTTAATTAATAGATGGGGAGCAAAGGAAAGGAAGCAAAGACATAATAATGCTTTTGTTGTAAGATGTCTATACAACTGCACACATCTTTCATTGATAAGTTGTTCATTACTCATTTAAGTGGGGACAGAGGTATAATTGAACAGTGGGTGCCACTTGGGAGTTCTTTTTTTTTTTTTTTTGACACAAAATAGGAGAAACACAATCAAAGGAAAGGAGGGCAAGGCTGAAGAGTACCAAATATTGCAATCGAATTTTGCTGCTAGAGAAACTTTCGCCTAAGATTAAGGCTCACTTTCAGCTTGTTTTGAGTCTAGCAGGTAGGAAAAGTAGGTAGGAAACCAGTAAAACGTGGAGGCAGCAGGAAGACACATCTCCCATGGGATGGCTGAAAGCTTCCAGGAGCAGTGCAGTGGAGAGATCTGGGAAAATCCTGGGATCTGGAAGGCAGCAGATGTGGCAGGTTTGGTGAAGTCATAGTCTGTAGTCCACAGACAACATCAACCATCCAGGGATTGCAGCTTAAACTTAAATATCTGAATACTCATCTCTTCACCTCAGACTTCAATTGTATTCTGCAAACAGACCTTTGGCCCTGGCTCATTTAGGTACTGAAGTTATCCATTATCGTGATCCCAAGTCTGTAGCAGGGAAATTGAGGCACCAGGTCTCTGTATCACGCAGACTAACTTGTACAAGGCTAATTCGCAGTGTTAGGAGCAATAGGGTTGACTCAGATTCCAACGACTGGCATTTTTCATAAAAACGCACCTGGACAAAGCAGTGCCCAAAAGATGTGAAGCATACTGGCCAAAGGGTATTTTATCAGGGCTCTCAGAAAGGAGAGGGACAGGGAGGAGGTGGACTCACTGCTCAGAGGTGAACTGCTGAGATGGAGTGCTCAAAAAACACTTGAGAGGGTAAGAAGTTCTCATGCTGGGCATAATATTTGAGTTTTCCTCAAGTGTTCCTAATCTCTCTGGTGACAGCAAGGAAACACACACAGTACACATCCCCGCTCAGGTAACAACAGGAGCATGTTTATTCAGGTCTGGCACTTACAGAGCTCAGAGGGACAAGGTACACGTCATTTGTTTTCCAGAAAAAGTCAGCCCGAGATTGGAAGAGATTTATAAAAAGAGACTCCAGCTGCGGGGGTTGGGAATTTGTCTCCACTGGGGTCATGCGTTCCCCATGCCTGGGGGGACATGTTGGGGCACATTGATGCCAGGCACCTCCAGGACCATCTGAACACTTGAGTGAGCGGTGTCTGGGGACAATTGCTTCTCAGTGAGTCCCAACCTTGTTTTAAGCAACCTTAGAAACTGGGGGCACGGGTTAAAAAAGCAGAAACCTTTCCAAAACAATCCACCGGGAAGTGCTAGAGTGCAGTGGGATACGTCCGAAGGAGGAGGAGAAGAAGGGTTAGGCTCAGCCACTCAGGTCTCTGATACTGGAAGAGCGTAAAGTCTGGGAAACAATCACTGTTGGAAGCCTGCTGAGAAGTAGAAGATCTCCTTGTAGGCAGCAATAGAGAAGACATCAGCTAAAAAGACCTGTGATGGCCAATGGAAGACAAGGCGCCATGTTGCAGAGGTGCAGAGGTCCCCGGGCGCTGGGTCTTCCTTGGCCTTCCATATCACTCACGAGCCCTGAGGATGTAGACAAAGCTAACCAGGATACTCAAGGCCAGGACAGCATAGCTGGCTTTAACGCTGCTAGAGCCACTGATGTTGCAGAGGAAGGAGTCGCAGCAGTAGACGGAGGCAGCCGCAATGCCGAGGTTAATCCCAGCACTGGGGCAAATGGGAGAGCAGCCTTTGGAGATGGACTGGCCAGACTTGCCACCTGAATTTAGGTTGGGAAGAAAAGCAGAAAGGAGACGAGTTTAAAACTTTTGGGCTTTCAGATCACATTTTGCAAAGGAAATAACGGTACTGAAAAGACAAGCAGCATAGAGGTTGTAGAGTTTCTCAGTAACCTACATCAATTTTTGCACCTCAAGAAACATTCCCACTGACTTTCCATAGTACCCAACACATCTTCCAGGCAGCTGGACAGAATTTGGAAATGTGGTGAAAAAAATAATCTCAAAAATCCCACTCAAGCTTAATCCTAGGGCTTCTCAGGTGAGACTTGGAGGGCCAGAGAGGGATTCAAGAGCAAACACTGTGTTCTGAGCTTAGCACAGCTCGCATTTACCAGTGACAACAAGCAACAGGAAGCTGCTAGCAGGTCACAGGTTTATAAAAGCTTCCTGCCCCTGTTTATGCATGCACAAGCTGCCACATTATGGGCTGCAAAACTTGGGTTTGAAACTGTCTTCCCTCCTGCATGCCAGAAGCAGAGGTTGGAGGAAATTGAGGCAACTCAGGGTGGGATGCAGGCTCAGCAGTGCCACCAGGAGACCTGGCAGAGTAGCCTGCTTTCCTGAGAGATCCTTCCGATTTTTCCTGGTGCCTGTTCCCTTCTGTCAAAAGCCCATGCTTGGTGAAGAAATTTGCAAATTCCTGGCAATCCTGCTGCACCCAGAAAGCAAAGCAATGGAAGGACTCGGAGATAACAACCAGAACAGCAGTCAGCACAGGGCAAAAACAGGAAGGGTAACCCTAGAACTTCCTCCAAAGGAAATCTTTTACCCTTCCAGTGAATTCATCAGCAACCTTCTGTCTCCATTCCTAAATTCCCTTCAGACTCCTAGCATGAGTGCATGCATGTGGGCCTTAACGTGACTTGGTTTGGCAGCAAGTTCCTCATAAAACACCCTTGGGATGGTCCGGCCCTCAGCAAACAAGCATCACTTTCTCCTTTCTCCAACCAAATGAAAGAAAACCTCCTTGCACCTCCCAAGGTGATCCAGATAAGAAGGGCAGAAGGTCTCATCACCACTCACCGATTCCCACTCCGACGTACGTTGTCACACAGTGGTTTTCATTCTCTGCACACTTGACAGGTGTCAGGCAGGCCCAGTTGGAGGATGCATCCGAGCACGAAAAGCAGACGAGCGTGTGGGCTGCAAGGAAAAGGCACATCTTAGCGAAGGGCCAGTGGGAAGATATCCCTGCTGTGGCTCCCACCTCCAATACTCAGCACTCGCTGCACCCAGCCACAGCCCACGCTTGCTGTGTCAATCTGTGACAGGCTTTTTGTTTCCAAAATTTGTCCAAGTGAAGGGTTCAAGCAGAAGGAATACATTTTAAGGTCTTGGTTGGAGACTCTGGCTAGTTGGCCAATAAAAGTCTCCATGCCATTGCAGGTCAGCCTGCTACTTTACGGCATGTGCCTGTTTATACCAAGAGCAGGTCCATGTCAACCTGAAACACAAAAACAAGCTCAGGCTTGCAGACTGGAGTCTGAAATTTACGCTTACTCACCATTGCCGCAGTGGTCACTGATGGGAAATGCCCCAGGTGTGATGTGACTACAGGTTTGAGTCTTTCATGGCGTGCCTTTGGCAGTAGGACACAAAGCTCAGGCTATGCTCAAGCTAACACATGGTAGAAATGATTTGCTAGCAAGAGCAAGCCCAGCATTTCAGCACAGCCTGCAAGGACATGTACTGCCCTGCTACCCAGGGAGTCATAGCACTATGATGGCAGCATATGCAACTGACTCTTCTAATCCGGGGCAAAGGGAGAACAAATGAGCATGATTTTCTACATGGCAGACCCCCCCTAATGTGGTCTACCCCCTACACTAGGGGAATGGATTGCACAAGGCTAGCTCCCTTCTCACATCCTTCAGGTCTGCCCATGTAAAATCAAAGATTGGGAAACAGCATTTAGTGGAGGGAAATGATTGCAGAAACAGCCTGGACCAGTGACTCAGCATTGACATGTGTATTTTGCAGTGGACAGATGATCTTCTCTGTATTTTACATACAGGAACATCACATCCACACTGCAACTGTTGACCTACATACACAGAGAGCTGGTCTGTTCCCAACGCTTGACAGGCTCTGATTTTGGAGCATTCAGACTGCAAACTCTTCCGTGAAGCCCTGCCTCTCCCTTCCTTGTTTATAGGATGCAAAATGGAGGAGAGGAAGATTCAGGATGGGGGGAAGTACAAGGCTGCCTTGTACTCCTGTTCCTTATCCTTTTCACCCCCATGGCAAACAGATTATCCTAAGAAGGGGATATCAGAGAAGCCCTGGATGATTTTGCTAAGGCTTGGCAGTCCCTGCTGTGGTATATTTTGAAGAATAAATTGGAAAAATGTTGATAGCACCTGTCCCACTCTGCTATGGACTTGCATGACCTCTTGAGGTTCTTCTCAATCTTGTCTCTCTCAGAAAAAATATAAAAAGTCCTTTATGGGAAAATTGGGGAAAAAAAAAAAACCAATTGTACTCAGAAGAATGATTTTTGAGCAGCAATGGCCAAGGCAGGGGAAAAAAAAGAATGAAGCAAAAACACAATAGCAAATCTCACAGAAACAGATCAAAGCAGGTTAGTGGGTGGGCCTGAATCCAGAGATGAAGCCAACAACTCCTTAGCAAGAATTTCCTGGAGTGTCTCATAGAGCCTTCAACCATCATCATCAGTCTGCCAACGACCCTGCCAACAAAGCAGTGTTATCCCAACATGCCAACAGCACAGTCACAACCTACATAAAGCATCCAGGATTACAGGGCCACCAGTTGAGTCAAGGCCTCAGGGGAGATTCCTCATTGGAACATGCCTTTGGGTCTAGGAGAGGAGGAGGACTAAGAGAAAGGCAGGACTGAGCCACTCATTGCATGGCCATCACTGACTGTCAACGCCATTTCCACGGATTGGCATCCTTCACTTCACTGGCCAAAAATCAGCCTGAGACATCCAAGGAAAGCCTGGCTCCTTCCTTTTCCACTATCCTCAGTATGTTCCTGCTCTCAAGTCTCAGCTGACTATCCCAAACCCTTCTTCTTGCAACCACCCTGATGGCCAACTGAGGCCCAAGAAGACAAAGCGACTCATTCCATCTCACGGGAATCATCAGCAAGCAGGAATAAAGTGGATTACAGACTTCCCATGAACATTATGGTAGCACATCCATTCCCATAAGCTTTTGCTTATTATGCTGAATGCACAAGTAGAGTGGTGCAGTACTATTCATTATGCCTTAAAGATTACACATCAGAAATATTTGTATGTACAGATAAAAGTGCCTCTAGGCATTAAATCCCCTGCCACTGAATCTGTGTTCTTAACACTGTCCTGTCCACACCTTTTCCTTTGTCACATCTGTCTATTACGCTTTGTCTAAACGTAGACTAAGTCTTCCCAGGATAGGTAAGTCTTGCAGCATAGTTTAAGAGAGGAAATATTCAGTCTTAATTAACTACTGCTGCTTTCTGCTTAGGCAAAACAGAACTAAATGACCGACTGCAGAGTGAGGAGAGCAAGCAGGCTGCGTACTTCAGACAAAAGGCACAAGAGGGAAGCAGAATTATTTTACGCAGCTGGAGACAGAGCAAAGAGTTGGAGCCCAAGGCTAAAGGAAGAAAAAGAAAAAAAAAAAAAAAGACTGAACAATGCAAAAAGAAAGACTCGTTTTCATCAACTAGAAAAGACAGTTTTCTTCAAAAGGAAGAATTTATGTGTTTATTTGTTTGCTGCTTGGCTCCTTGGAGGAACAAAGAGCTTCTAAACCAGAGCAGATAATTTGGGATAATTCTTCAGATAAGAGGTTGAACCCCTCCTTGCAAAGAGCAATGCAAGGACAACAAAAAAGCCTTTAAAAGCCCACTCTAAAGCTCAGCCGCACCAGTGAAAAACGCCAAAAAACGCTGTTGCTTCGGCAGTTCTCCATTCATCCCTACGCCAAATGTTCTTTTCCTTACATTGCTCTTAGACAAGATTCTTACACACCATATGCCAGCTCTTCGGGGCACTTTGAACACTAAGCAAAAAAAAAAACTCCCTGGATGTGCTGGAAATATTTGCAGATAAAGCAAACTCGCAGCAAAGCCTTTTGCCTGGGTAAGAAGAACCTAATCTTAAGTGGAAGTGGGTTTTTTTAGAAGGGGCTGGGAGGGGGGGAAATGCATTAACCTCTTCTTGCCTGGGCCTGAGCACATGCCAACTGGGTTTTGACGGAGACACAGAGCTTAAACTGCCAGTTACTTCACAAACCCCAAGAGTAGGAGGGTATAAGAAGGGCAGAAAACAGTTAGTTTCTTCTCATTGGTGTCCTCGAGAGCCACAGAGAGGGTCTGTGCTTCTTGACAAGAGGGTCAGATGACAAAAAAAATTCTCCCAGTTTGCTCTTTGTCTGGCTTTCTCCAAGAACTGCCACACGAAAACAACACAGGGTTTTGCATGGCCCCATGGAGTTCGGCTAGGCAGAAATTGAGTCATGGAGACTGCAGACCTGCAACTTAGCCAACTTGCAGTTTCACACCCAGCAACAGGCACCACGTTGGCCCTGGGTTCAAGAGCAGCTCCAAGACGTTACTCCACACGACCCTGTCCCTTGGGGGTGCCATCTCCCACCCGCTGGCCATAAGAACGCTGGGGAACAACAGCAGCCAGAATCTCAAGCGGTTCTCCCCAGACTTGACTCCATCTGCCATTACCGGGGCAGGTCTCCATCTCTCCACCCTCTCTCTCCCCCCTCTCCCCCCCCATCCTCCTTCCTCCCTTCCCCTCGGCAGCATCTCGGCCCATTTCAGCGCCGTTATCCCGACTCGCTGCAGCGAAAGGGGGGAGCGGAGCCACCCCTGCTCTTTGTTCGAGCTGCAACTGGGAAAAGCTCCAAAATACAGACGTGCACAGCTAGAGGTGCGCACCTATAATACAGACACTGAAGTTCCAGCTGCAAGAGGTACACTGCTGAGAGGTCTAGGCAAGATCTCCCTCCCTCTCCCAAAACCTCCGCCAACCTCCTGCACCACTCAGCCCCGTTCCCCCCTCCCTCCCCCCCACCTCTTTCGCTATCCGCATGCCTACAACTTCCAGACCACCCCCTGCAAGACGCAGACCCCACTAATTCACTCCCAAAGCAGGGAAAAGCTTGGAGGACCTCGAGAAGATGTGGTGGTATCCGGGGGTAGCCCTCTTACCTCTCTCCACGCACAGCACCGCAGCCAACACGGCGAACAGAAACGCCTTCATGGTGCGGCGATGGGGCCGAGGAGATGCGCAAAGAGACGACAAGCGCGCTATGCTAGCGGTAGGGCTGAGCGCTTGGGGGCGGGAAAAGGGCACCGGCGACGCCCAGCGGTCCGCCTCCACGCCCTGCGCCGCCCTCCCCCTCCGCCTCCCCGGCCTCCGCTGGTTTCGTTTCCCCGCTCCGTCGCTCCGGAGGCCGGGAAAGGGGTAGGCGTTAAGGGGGGATGTTGGCGCGCGGAGCGGTCAGAGGTTTCCTGAGAGCAAAACCAGCTTTCCTCCGGCCCCTTACCTCCCTGCCCCCATTTCAAGGCTTTTTCCACCCCGCCCCGTTCGCTCGATGTCCCTGGGGGAAGGGCGTCATTCAGCAGGGGAACCCCTTACATGCAGATCTTTATTCGTGCATGACCCTCTTCATGAGCAACGCGTTGCATTCACAACTCTTTTCATCCACTGTATTTATGTCCCCTGCGTGCACGTGTGCTCCTGATACATCCACAACCACCCTGCATGCCTCTGTGCGTGACCGGATCCCCTGCCTGCACAAACATATATGCAAGACTCATGATATGTATGGTGCCTTCTTTTCACGTATGCTGCATGCACAGCCCCATGCATACAAAACTAGATGGACTAGATTATCTTTAAGGTCTTTTCCAACCTTAATGATTCTATTATTATAAGACCCAAGCAAGTAAGGAACCAGCTTTCTGACCTGCTTACCAGATCCGAAATGGGATTAAATGTAGACATAGAAAGTGCTAGGCTAGGCAGCAGAGACAGCATGGGACATTCTGACCTATGAGGCAGGACAGGTCTTCAGAGCACAGAGCGGTCCAATAAAAAGCATTGCAGTTGTGACCCAGGTTCGGTAAGTTCCAAAGAAATAGGAAAGTCTTGCAGGAAATGAGCCTGATAGAGGCCGCTGAGGGAGGGAGCCTGAGAAGTTTGCTGTTGAAGGGAGTCTGGGAATGCAGGTTTGACAAACTCTGTATGCCACAGATGGGTTTAATTCTGCAGAATCAGCATTTTCTAGCAAATGAGTCTGAGTCTTGTTGGAAGAAATTCCAGTCCTGACTTTTCAGTGTGGATTCAGAGTCCTCTACTTTGAAACCAAATCTGTGCCCACAAACTCCCTCTTCCCTCATTTCTTTCATGGCTCATTTTTATTTATCATCGGCAGTTATTCTAGCAGGAACTGAGTGTGTCTGGTGTGTTTTTGTGGTCTAATGTCTTCCACTGAAATCAGCTGCTAGTGCTGTTTCTTTCTTTGGTTTGCAACTCAGATCCACAAAGCCTGTCAAATTTCAGCTTTGAAATAGCTTGAGCATAATTCAGTTGCTCTGTGCACCATCACATTAACTCACAAGATACCAGTATCATAGAGTGCCCAATGACGACATTAGGCATTATCTGTAAGAGTCAGTTTGACTTTTTGTAGACAATATGTGAGCAATCTCATGGCACATCTGGTTATCAAGAAGGCAAAGCATGTTCTTTCATCCTTCCTGCTCCGTTGGTGTCTTGTATGCTCCACACATCCCCAACAGAAACATACAAACACATACAGCACTCTGGTTTTCTCAGCCCCACAAATTTAACATTATCAGTTCCATTACTTCATGGAGAGAATTCTTTCCTCTGCTGGGAAGGAAAAAAGAGGACCTTAAAGTGACAGGGCACGATTCACCACAGGATCTGGAGTCATCCCAGAAATACTGAAATGACGGGGTAAGGACAGCAATAATTATAGGATGCTGCCAGTAGAACAGGTGAGCAGAGTGCCTAGAGACCAATTTGCTATGGTAGATGGTATGGAAAAAGCACCAGGTAAGGAAGCTCTTCTGAAAACTCACTGATCTAAATCTCACATCTCCCACACCACAGCCTTGGTAAGGAGGATGGCAAAGTTGTGATTGTCTCATGGCAGGGCTTTATTTTCTAAAGCAACATACAGCCAAACAGTGTTGAATGGCCTAGCCTTAGAGGTTTGGGGCTTGTTGAATGAATTTGCTGAAGTATAGGGTTCATATTGTGAATGCAAGGTGCAAAAATATGTCCTCAGAGGCAGTGAAAAAGGCAGAAGGGGTAAAACCCAGCAGCAGGAACGTGGTCCGTGCTGTGGAGAAGTGGATTCAGGTAAAGAAATATGCTCAAGGTAATCCTTTTACCTTGGGAGGTAAAAAGAAGCAGCTGGAACTGAAAGCAAAGTAGTGCTAGAGTTAAGTATTACACGGTTTGCTCTGTGCTGGGGAGAAATGGCCAGTTTGAAAATAAGGAAATGGAGATAATGGCAGCTTCCTTCACGGGTCAAGAAGACGGGTTAGCAGGGATCAGTGCAGCAATTAAAACTGGAATTACTATGTCTGCAAGGTTTTAGGGCTGAACTGACACTTTGGGAGTTTGCTCAGCATTTGCATAGGCTGGTGGCATGCAGAAAGTTTCCTTCACTATATATTCTCAGTTTCAAGGCTTGGGGAGAATGCCTGACTCTGGCCAGGGCTGTCTCTATGAAGCACCTGTACCCCAGTGGGATTTGCAAATGAGGTGTTTCTCCTGCTAGTGGAGCAGAATGGCTTCCCAGAGCAAATCTGCTAAAACCACTTTGCAAAGATTGCCCATTGGCAAGCCAAGCCACATGTGTTTCTTTGAACTTTCTTGCTGTCTACAGTGCCAAAATACTCACTTCCTCTCCATCACCTTGACAAGGCACCCTTTGCTGCAACCCCTGGGGACGAACCTAAGATAACTGACTATGTGGATGTGTAGTTTTTGGACTGCAGTATATACTAGAATAGGACCTTCATCAGATCAGTGCAAACAGAAGTCAGGAGCAGGCAGTCATAGTCAGGCTGACAGATTTATGAACTGTCATTTGTAGTTGGTGTCAACATGTCCGATTTCCCTCTTTCCCAGAGCCATTAAGGTGAAGGTAGTTCACTGACTGCTGCATGTCCAATCAGTATCCACGGCAGCATTCTTCCTAATTCCATTCTGTATGACTCACATTCTGTCTTGCTTGTTTATTTTAGGCTTTTTGAACTGTGAAGCATTAAGCAGAGGTCATTACTTAAGTAAAGTTACATTCTGATTGCTGCTGTTGAAGTGTACTGGAGGATATGTCCCTGTCTGGAACAGCCAGAATACCTCCAAATAAAGGTTGCTCTAGAATGATGCCCTCCAGCATTATAAACCAGCTCCTCTACGCAAACCTGACCCTTCTGTCCTTGACTGGACTATTTGGTTGGCATGCATATCTCCAGCCTTGTCCAGAATGAACCTTGGAGCCATGCTGTCATTATTTTAACTCCAGTTCTGGTTTTGGCCTCATTTTCTAGATGGCCACTGGACTTAAGCCTTTTCTCCAGCTCTGTCTGCTTGATGACCTTTGGACCTGAATAGTACAAATCCCATCTCCAGTCCTATCTCTGTTTCCTGGCTGAAATTCGGACACGTTGTAGCTTTGTTTCCATTCCTGGCATCTTTTGAACTGTAGTGAGGTTCTGCAGCCTTTCTGCAAAGGTTTCTGTCCTCTCCAAGTGCAGGGCCTTAAGTGCCTGGTGGTTCTGGGAAGAGAAGAAGCATTCCAGACCTTTCCCATCCCTTCCATCAAAAATGTGTCACGCTGAAGCTGCAGGCATGATGCTGGACTTGGGGAGATTTGTAGTACAAATGCTAAGTTCAGCATGGGTAAAATACGATTGCATATATGTCCACGTGTGTGAAGGCACCTAGAAGAAATAGAAACACAAGGGTTAAGAGGGAAGGCATGTGTTTTCTGCTGTATTCACCATTCTGTATTGGATTGCTTTCAAACAAAGCAGAACAACAAAGTGACCTTAAGTAAGAGAATGGAGATGGGGTGAGAGCAATAAAATGCCCAGATAAGCTAAACAAAAGAACTGGGAAGTTCAGGATTTTTGAGTTAAAAGAGGCAAAATAAAAGGAAAAATGAGCCAAGACAGCTTCTTTCCTTCCAAAGGGTATAAAAGGCAAATCCAAAATCAGCCTGTGCTCTGCCAAGTACCTTAGAAGTATAGTAAGGACTGCATAGCTGTCATTTCTTGTCTAAGTGTGGCGTAGAATTGACACTGGCCAGATCAGCTGGGCAGTATCACACATGTGCTTGTGAGAAAGTGAACAGATTAAATCTGTAAGAATAAGTTTGAGAAGGCAAAATCAACCTGCTTAAATATTTCGTATGATAAAATTGCTTTCTTCTCCCGGAAGTTATTGCACTCCGTTTTATTACACTCATTTCCTCTAGACTGCAGAAAGATTGTTTCTTGTTCCCAAGAGCACCGTCTGCAGGTTATCTAATTGCTGATTACATCAAATGCTGGAGCAGGCCCTGGAGCCAGGGGCAGGTCCCAGGTGAGCTATTGTGAACACCAGGCACAGAGCCAGTGCTTACTTCCTGGTTCTCCAGCACTGAACTTCTTTTCATGCATGATGAACCTCATTGTGCATGATGACAGTGCTCTGCATGGTGTTCAGGGGTTTACCTGGGTGAGAAATCAGCTGAAAAAGGAGAAATCCATATCTCATTCGTATTATGCAGAGCTGTGCCAGCAAATCTAGTGCTTGTACTGCTGATGCTGGGTACCCTGGAGGTGTTCTGGGATTGAACATCCTTTGGAGTGATCTTCCTATGTGATGTCAGTGGAAGAGCATTTCTGGGTCACATTTGGTGCTATAAAGCAAAGTCAAGCCTGAATAGCACAACACAATTATGCTTTAATGAAGAAATCATAGAATCATAGAATCACCAAGGTTGGAAAAGACTTCCAAGATCATCCAACCATCCACCTACCAATATTTCCACACTAAATCATGTAAACTTAGTACAACATCTAAACATTTTTGGGCTAGGAAAGAAAAGGTAGCCAGAGCCCTCAACAGCTACATGAGAATGAATGATAGAAGGGAGAGAAAGGAGATGGGGGGGACCAGGAAGGATGTCCAAGTTCATTCGCCTTCCCAAATAGACACTAATGAGATGCTGAGGACAGTATTTCTGTCATGCATCTGGATAATGATAATCTGCTGATGCTGGAGGCAGTTCTCCCAGCAATCAACTCCAGCTCTTCTTCCCTTAGATGCTAGGAACCTTTCTGATCCTATCTAAAAACTCCTTTGTGGCCATGTGAACCAACCCTAAAGCAGAAAGTGGAAAGAATGCAGCAGCTCAAGCTTTCCCACTGGGGAAGAGATTGGAAGGATCTCATCCCATCAAACTCCAGTTTACATTGCCCCATGTGAAGTGTGCAACTTTTCAATAGATGTAGAGTTCCAACAAGGCCATTTTTTGTTCTGTTTCCCCAAGTATGAGAGATGCTAAGTGCATGATCTATTGTAACTGCAACTTCTTTTTCTGCCAAATTATCGGAAGAGGTATTTCCTCATCCTATATTTGTGCAGATGATGTGTTCACAGTAACAGTAGAGCTTTATGCTTGCCCTGTGCAGATTTCATCCTTTTTCTCAGATTCTCCTAGTGTGTCACCTGCAAGCTCAATCTATTTATTCTCTATTCTGTCTGTCAAACCGGTAATTAAAATATTGCATCATAGCAGAACCATGGCAAGCTGCAGAGGATCCCATTTAATACATCCCTCTTGTCTGACAGCAAGCCATTGACAGTTATTTGCTTGTGCTTTTAACTAGTTTCCTTATGAGGCTGTCATATGCTATTGTGGAAGAAGCTGTATTAAAACTAAAATATGTGATAAGTACCAATTTTACCTTATCTACAGATTTTTCCACCTTGTCACAGGTGGGAATAACACCCATCTGTCACAAAGCTCTTGCTGTTCATTGCCATCTCCTTGATAGCCCCTGCACCATTACAAGTTGTTAGACATTTTATTTCAGTTTTCTTTCCTGGACTGACTACTAAGTATTTCCCCATGGTTTTCACATCTTCTTTATAACAATGCACACTGCATTTGGGAATCCTTGGTTTCCCACCCTAAAGAAAAAGGAGCAGGTGAAACAAGCTTGGTTGCTATGATGTGCAAGATTTCTTTTCCTCTGTGCCTAGTCACCACTTATTTTGGTTAATACCCCTTACTGATGTGCATATGGAGAAGACAACCTTTTCTTTTTGTGGCCTGCTTCATTTTCATGTTCTGGGTTTTGATGTGCTGGTTGGCACATAATTAACATGTATTAGATGTGGTTGCTGTCTCCACCCACCTTCCCTTTTACCCTGCATCTACTGCAGGCTGGAAGCAAAAACACATCTCCCAACTCTGGGTGTGGAACTCAAAGTTGTTGTGGGACTGCAGAACAGGAGCACCTCTAAGCATCATCTAAGTGTCTGCTCCCAGAACAGATCTTATGCTAAAGAAGCATCTCTAAGCATCATCTGGATGTCTGCTGCCAACATATGCAGTTAATGCTGGAGATCACCAGTAGTACAACCCTGGGTATGACCATGCACTGTTACTTCATTGGAAAAGGCAAATTTGATTCTTCCCATGGAAGAAAAGGTGATTTGTCAGTCTGTGCCCAAACTCCTGGGCCATAGGAACCCATATCTGTGATCTACACCTTTCTCCGGCCCAGGAAAGGTTGTTACCAGTGTGAAGATGAGCTTGGACCTTATCCAAACAACATATAACTCATGGCTTATGCCCAAGCAAGAAGGACAGAGATGTGGTGGATTATCCATCCTTGAGACATTGAAGGTCAGACTCAGGGGCTCTGAGCAACCTGATCTAGCTGTAGGTGTCCCTGTTCATTGCAGAAGAATTGGACTGGATGATTCTCAAGGGTCCTTTCCAACTCATTTCTATGACTCTAAGTGTCCCTTTTCTTCTTTATTTCTCTCAAGGAATTTCAGTGACTCAGAGCATCAGCTTTGACAAAGTCTAGTGATAATGCCTACCTGAGTAGTTACTATTGAGAGACATTCAGCTTCTGATTCACAACTGCAGGCTTTCAGTCTGGGAGCTGAGTGGATACTGGCATGACTGGCAATGAAACAGGTAAATCCCTTTAAAAAAAATTCTTAAAATAGTGAAAATCTGAAGGCATTTCACCCACAATCGCCATAATCCTTGTACATCCAGGTGTTCTGGAATCCAAAAATTTCAAGAAAGGAAGGGGTTCCCTCTGAATTTGGAGACAGGGAGACATAGGAACTCCTCTGTTCATTTTGTCTTGTTAGAGATAATATTTGTTTGGGTGCTATCAGCAGGCAGGGTGTGTGGTGAAGCTAAAAGGAAGGTAACTTGATTCTGCCCCTCATACTGCCAGTCTCACTGTACTTTTCTCAATCTTTGACTCCTTCCCTCCCCACCAGCTGACTTTGCTTTGCTTTCTCCCATTCAGTGAAACTGGTTGAGGCATAAATTACTCCTGCTTCCCCTTTCCTGTGCTAACTTGTCTGATGCTAAAGACAGTAATAGCTCTGGCCCTGAGCCCAGCTTTCCTAGAGTTTTTGGAGAGCATCTAATGTATTGCAGGGCGTCTTGGAAGAAGTGCCTTCCATTTTCTCTGCATAGGGTATTTGTGGTGCACGTGTTTATGGTTTCAAGAAGCAGCATGGTCACCATAGGCTGTAACATTGCTGCCAGTTCCTTTCCTTGGCAGAATCATTTCCCTCCCAGACATAGAATGATATGTCTAAAGCACGGGGCAGGAACCAGGCTCTAGAGATCACAGTGGAAACACGAAAGGTGGGCATCTTTAGCTGGTCATAGAACCATAGAATGGTTGGAAGGGACTTTAAAGATCATCTAGTTCCAAATCCCCTGCCATGAGCCAACCACGAAGTCTAGCACCAGATCAGGCTGCCCAGAACCTCATCCAACTTGGTCTTGTATGCCTCCCAGGATGAGGCATCCACGACTTCTATGGGCAGCATCTTCCAGCACCTCACCAACCTCTGAGTGAAAGATTTTCCCCTCACACCTAATATAAATTTACCCTCCCTTAGTTTAAAATGATTCCTCCTTGTTTTATCACTATCAAAGTATATAAGAAGTCAGTCTCCCTCCTGATTGTAAGCACCTTTTAAGTACTGGAAAGAAACCAGTTGCTTTCTATCCTGGCAGTGTAAAACATCTCAAAAATCACAGAATCACAAAATGGTTGTGGTCGGAAGGGACCTCTGGAGATCATCTAGTCCAGTTTCCCTTGTTGGGGGCTTATGGCCAACTTTTTGTCCACCAGGGTTCCCAGGTCCTTCTCTGAAGAGTTACTTTCCATCAGGTCTACCTCCAGCTGTATTGGTGCATAGGGCTATTCCTCACCAAGAGCAGGGCCTTGCACTTGCCTTTGTTGAATTGTAAGAGGTTCTTCTCTGCCCATCTCTCCAGCCTGTCAAAATCCTTCCATATAGCAGCACAGAACTCTGGGGCATCAGCCACTCCTCCCAGTTTTGTTTCATCAGCAAACTTTCAGGGGAGGTTTCACCAAAATCATTGATAAATGACTTAATATTGGAACCAGTGTTGACCCCAGGGGATACTGCTAGCTACTGGCCTCCAAAAGACTCTGTGCTACTGATCACAACCCTCTGAGACCTGCCATTCTCAATCCACCTCACCATCCAGCCCACATTCCTGAGCTTGCCTATGAAGGTATCATGGGAAATTATTGTCTTGCTGACATCCCAGTAGACAACATCCACTGCTCTCCCCTCATCCAGCCTGTTGTCCCATCACAAAAGACAATAGGCTAGTGTAGCATATCCCTTTGCTGAATCCTTCTAGTCTTCCACATGCTTAGAGACAGCCTCCAGGATAAGCTATTCCATCACTTTCCCAGGAACTGATGTGAGGCTGACTTGCCTGTAGTTTCCTGGATCGTCCTTGCCCTTGTTTAAGACTGGGATGATATTTGCTTTATGATATTTGCTTTCTTCCAGTCTTCAGGCACCTCTCCTGATTGCCAAGACCTTTCAAAGATGATTAACCATGATGTCCACCATCTCCCCTGGTACTTGTGGTTGCATCCCATCAGGATCCAAAGATATACGGACGTCAAATTTGCCCAAATGATTTCTAACCCAGTCCTCCTCAACCAAGAGAAAGCCTTCCTCTCTCCAGAATTTCTCCCTGGTCTCCTGAATCAGAGATTCCTTCATGCTGATGTTGGTAGTGAAGACTGAAGCAAAGAAGTCCTTCAATATCTCTGCATTTCCTTCATCCTCTGTTGCCAGTTTTCCTGCCTCATTCTGCAGTGGGCCCATATTTTCTTTAGTTTTCCTTTTGTTGCTGCTTCATTTGAAGAAGCCCTTCTTGTTGTCCTTGACATCCCTAGCCAGATTTAATTGCAAATGGGCCCAGGCCTTTCTTATCACATTTCTGCCTACTCTGACAATATCCCTATATTCTATCCTGAATGGCCTGTCCCTGCTTCCACTCCCTTCACACCTCCTCCTGTCTGTGTTTGAGTTTTGTCAGGAATGCTTCGTTCATCCATGCAGGTTTTCTGTTCACTCTGCTTGATTTCTTGCCCATGGAGATGCATCATTTTTTAGCCTATGGGATGTGATCCTTGAATATTAACCTTGGATCTCTATTCCTTCTAGGGACTCTTCTCATAGCATTCATTCAAGAAGATCCCTGAAGAGGCCAAAGTTGGCTCTCCTGAAATCCACTTTTGCAGTTCTACTTATTACCCTGCTTTCCCCCCAAAGAATACAGAACTCCACTGTGAAAGGCCTCACCTACTTCCTCTACCTGATCAAGTAGCCCATAGCAAACACCTACAACAGTGTCACCCTTGTTAGTCTGCTCTTTAATCCAGCACTTGATGGAGGTATATCCACACTTCAGCCTTGATTTGCTATCTGGGTGCTCTCTGTAACTCTCCTATTCCTTCCTCCTTCCTAGCTTAAATTATTCCTTACCAGGTTGGCCAGACTGGCAAGGATGCGTGTTCCCCACTTTCTGAGGTTGATTCCATCTCTTACAATTAATTGTCGATCTTACTGAGTCCCATGGTTATGGAAACCAAGATCCTATTGCCAGCACCAGCAATGGATCCTTCCAGATTTGCAGCCAAAAATATGCTGACTTTCAAGACAATGCTTTAGACAAATCATCTCATGAAAGATCTCATTTAACCATCAAATAAAGCATCTCATAAAAGGAAAAAAAAAAAAAAAAAAAAACCAACAACAACAAAAAAAAACACACAACAACCACAAAACAAAGACTCTGAATTGTTTGGATGAGTCCTGGTGTCAGAACACAGCTGAGCCAGTGTCGCTGCCAACTCTTCCCTTTTTTATTTTCGTTCCAGAGAAGTGAGCTTGCAGCAGGGGTTATGACCAGGAAGCTCTGGGCTATTTATGTTAGTCTTTAGCTGCCTGCCCCTCTTCTCTGTAGACATCTTCAGGCCTCATACAGAGCTTTTCTGCCTCCCTCAGCTGCAGCTCTTGCTGGGAGAGGAGGAAGCAAAGAGCCTAGAATCTAACAAAGCCCACCACAATCAATCATTTCTAAGCCATGGTTTTCTTAAAGCTATCTCACAGTCTCTAAATGACTGGGTTTGGCAATAACTGTTGGGTTGGGTTGGCCCTGAAAAAATAAAAAAAGGGAAATAGATATGGAGACATTTTCTTTTCCAGCTGGACCAGGTCTGTGTATGCCAAACCATTTCCTTCTCCCTCCCATCTCCCCACTACCAGACATTACATCTTCTCTTTAGGTCACATTTGTTCCTCTTTTCCTTTTCTCCAAACTCATTTGCACTTCAGAGCTGGGATGTGAAAAATGCTCATGATACCTTTCCAAGTGCAAATAGCCATGGGAGCCAGAAATTGTTGCCGATTGAGGCTGAAGGAATTTCCAGAAATTGCCAGAAATAAGATTTACCTCTTCTTTCTTGTTTATGAACTGATGTGTGTTAACCAACATATTGTGACCTGAAAAAGATACTAAACTTCTCCACTGGCTGACATAACTATTGAACTATTGTGTGTGTTTCTGGATTGCTATTCTACATGGCGTTCAAAAACTCAAAAAAAAAGTATATCTTCGAGAATATCTTCAGAACTATTTGAAGCCTGAACATGTCAAAAGGGTCTTTTACGTGTTTTCTTAGATGACATGACTGTCTGAAGACACTTCAGATTCAAGTAGGATTAGGAAATCAATGGGAGTTCAGCGTTTAACTTACTGAGACTCTTCAAAATCCCAAGCGAAGCTCATCTGCAAGTCATGAGCTCTTGAGAGCAGTAATTATCCCAGTGTAACACACTTTTATTTCAGACAATAATGCCAACACAGGGTGCTTTTCTTAACCGATCACTGTCCACAGGCAAAAATGTAAGTGATACTAGCTAGGACACCCAGGAACGTTGCTGCATAGCTGCCCTGCTTGCTGCTGCCTCCATTCACATTGCACAATGGCTTCTCACAGCATGAAACATTCCGATGGGCTTGGTTTTGTTGCTGACTTGTTTCTGGACACGTTGGAGAGCACATCTTAGAGATGACATATTTAGGCTTGTCAGAGTCTAATGAAGAGGAGAAGGGGAAAAAAAAAGAATAAAATGCAAGGATTATTGATATAATGCTTTCCTAGCTAAATCTGCAGTGGTGATTGTTAAGAAAAAGGAAGCCAGGGAGTGGTCCCCAAGGCAAATATGTCCTCTCAGGACTAGGAGCAGACTGGCCATGTCAGTACTGCCAATATATGAGGAATGACTTCTCTGGGCTCCAAGTTGTATCAGTCTCTAAAGTGAAATTAGCATAGAATCACAGAATCATTTGAGCTAGAAGGAATCCTTAAAGGTCATTTGGTCCATCTCTTGTGTAACGAACGGGGACATCTACAGCAGCTTGGTCTTGCTTGACCTTGAAAAGTCTGGGGTGAATAGTAAGATACTCTGTTGACTTTGGCATATTACTCTAAGATAGACAATAAATAGGAAGTTTTAACCAGAATTATGGTTTAACTGGTGTTGCTGTGCATGGTGTCAGCATTTCCCCAACTCTTGATAACAGTATCAAGCGACACTGCAGTGTTTGCAATAGGGAGCAGCACAATTGGTGACTGGGTCTATTGTTTTCATACGTGGCTGTGACTAGCATGAATTCATAGGACTCCTTTTCCTACAGCACAAATAAAGAGTTGTTCAGTAACTTACTTGTTCCAACATTGTCACGGACAGTCACACAATATTTGTCTTCCTTTGCACACATGGAAATGGTTAAACAGTCCTTGTTGGACTCCTGTTCTTGGCACACATAGCACATAAACGGATAACCTGGGGGGAGGGGAGGAAAAGGAGCATGTTTTGTGGTTTGGGAACTGCAGTACCTGCAATCTAAGTATCTACATTTTTCCTAGTTATATCCTGACAAATTCTCATGTGTGGATGAGCAGTGAGCTTTATCCCTTGACCTGTAGCAGCAATGTTAAATCTCTCTCTGTCTCATATGTCTCAGACTGAGAAGTATTATTGATCTGTTTGCAATCTCTGGCAGCAGTAGATGTGAGTGGAATTCAAGGATTTGGGGGACTTTTATGATGGAGATTATTACTGAGCAAAAGCTTCTCTATCCTGAGAGCTCCTTCATATGGACTGTCAATGACTGCTCATTTGCTTCTCCAAAAGGGTTTGCCATGGAAAACTTGAGGATGTGTGAAGGATGATGAAGAGGAGATGGACATTGCCTAGAGTCCTACTTTTCTTTCAGTTAACTTGGAGAGTACTGTCACGTATCTTCTCTTGAGGTCAGACACCACTAACCGAGCTGGGCTAACCTCAGTCCTAAGGAGCCTGGGGAGAGCAGTTAGATGCTGTGCTGAACTTCTGCATGCTGCTGTAAGATAGACAGTAAATGGGAAGTCTTAACCAAAAGAATGGTTTAACTGTATTTGTCTGAAATACAGATATAGAAGATGACCAGCAGCACAGGCAGACAACGATGAGTTGTCCTGTCTGTCAAGGATGCTTATGCTTGCTGTGAGATACAGAAGATTGTAATGTAAAAAAGAAAGCCTATGGAAAGTGATGATTGAAAGGAGAGAAAATTAAAAACAGCAAAAAAAAAAAAAAAAAAAAAAAGAAAAAAAGCATGAGAAACCAGTGTGCATGAGAAACCAGATCCTAGCTCAGCAGATTAACTGATTTATAGGTTTGGTAGTGTCAGTTGCATTCTGAGCTTTCAAAATCACCGAGAGC
Organism: Phasianus colchicus; assembly: GCF_987193195.1. Taxonomy (NCBI): domain Eukaryota; kingdom Metazoa; phylum Chordata; class Aves; order Galliformes; family Phasianidae; genus Phasianus; species Phasianus colchicus. The sequence continues at coordinate 93,464,364 of NC_143438.1, forward strand.
AAAATATGTGTTTGTGTGTGTAGGAGAGGGGATTAGGTTATTTAAAAACACAGATATTTTTGGAAAGTGAATCAACGCAAAATGCTTGCCAAGCTCCTGGTAGATGTGGGGACACTATCAGTACAGAAAGGGCAGAAGGCAACTAGAGGATGCGTTTCTGTGAGTGTGGTTTTGCCTGATAAGAAGTTGGCTACAGAGAAGTATTGTGACAGTGAAGTTCAGAGAAACTATTAAATTAGAAGTTCCTGATGATCATGTGACTGTTAGGTGAAGTCCTCAGTGACTGGAAAAAGGGAAATATCACTCCTATTTATAATATAGGAAGGAAGGAGGACCTGGGGAACTACAGGCTCATTGCTGTCTGGGAAGGTCATGAAACAACTCCTCCCAGAAGAGATGTTAAGACACATGGGGGATGAGCAGGTGATCTGGGACAGCCAGCATGGTTTCACCAAGGGAAGATTGTGTGCCTGACCAGTCTGGCCTTCTGTGATGGAGTGATGGCATCAGTGGACAAAGAAAAGGCAACGATGTCATTTACCTGGACTTGTGCGAGGCCTTTGACATGATCCCACACCACATCCTTATCTCTAAATTGGAGAAATGTAGGTTTGAAGAGTGGACTATTCAGTGGATGGAGGGGAGGGGAGGGGAGGGGAGGGGAGGGGAGGGGAGGGGAGGGGAGGGGAGGGGAGGGGAGGGGAGGGGAGGGGAGGGGAGGGGAGGGGAGGGGAGGGGAGGGGAGGGGAGGGGAGGGGAGGGGAGGGGAGGGGAGGGGAGGGGAGGGGAGGGGAGGGGAGGGGAGGGGAGGGGAGGGGAGGGGAGGGGAGGGAAGGGGAGGGAAGGGAAGGGAAGGGAAGGGAAGGGAAGGGAAGGGAAGGGAAGGGAAGGGAAGGGAAGGGAAGGGAAGGGAAGGGAAGGGAAGGGAAGGGAAGGGAAGGGAAGGGAAGGGAAGGGAAGGGAAGGGAAGGGAAGGGAAGGGAAGGGAAGGGAAGGGAAGGGAAGGGAAGGGAAGGGAAGGGAAGGGAAGGGAAGGGAAGAAGAAAATCACTAAAAATGTACTGTAAGCAGAGTGCTAGGTGATTTTGATCTGTGGATGTAACAAAGGAATGAAAAAAAAAGAATGCATGTGGTTCAATAAAGAAAAGTATGTTGTACTAAGATAAAAACTGACCCCATAAATGTAGGATGAGAAACAACAGGTTGTTTTACAATTAAGAATGGCAGTGTAAACAGTGGGAACCAACAGTGTCACACTACAGCAAAGAAAACAAACATCACTCAAAGGAACACAGGCAGCAATGTCATGTGGAAGGTATGCAAGGTGGCCTTTCCACTCTGTCAAGACCTCAGCTGAAACACTGATGTCCAAATCTGTATGTGGCACTTCTGAAAATATGCAAAGCACTTGGAGAGACCAGAGGAGAGGGAGGAGAGATCTTGAAAATACAGCCTTGTAAAAAATATTTGAAGCATTTAACTTTCTCAATCAAAGCAAGATAACATTGAGGAAAGACACAGTAACCCTCTTCAAAGAAGAAGAAAGAAGCTGCATGGAAGGTAATAAACTCCTTATGGTGAAAACACAGGAGAGCTACACAAAAAGAGATGGTCACTAGATATTTAGATTAGCTCATTGAAGGAAGAAGTGTCTGAGCAGTTCTAGGCTGTTTTATCTTCTTTTTTGGAAACTTTCAAAGCTGCATCTGACAAACATCTTCCTGATTTGGCCCAGCATCAGAGAGGGAAAAAGGATCTTGACCTTTTAAGATTTCTTCTGGTCATATGTTGTATACTGCTGAGATCACAGAAACAAATGAAACAGACCATGTTTGTTGGGCTGTGAGACCAGATTGATCAGAATTTGACACAGGAATGGAATGGAACTCCAGACACGTGAGGAGAATAAAATAATAGTCATCTCCAAGACTGCCTTTGTATTAGTATGGAAAGTTGTGATCTTTTAATCTTGAGTGTAGAAGTCTTGAGTTAGAATTACTAGCTTTCTCTGATCTAGACTGGTCTACAGAAAGATGCTGTATAAAAAGCTGTCTTAACGTCCGTTTGCAAGCTAATATCAACATAGAACATCACCACTAGATCAATAAAGTATGCCAATGAAATGTATTCTGCTAGAGTCTTGGATCACACATCACTCAGGTCTGGGCACGAAGTCATTTTTTTTTGTACAGTTACATATCCCTTTCCTCACCCCAAAACCATCCAAAACTTTCAGGCACACTGAAGAACCATCTGCCAGAATAACGTGGGAGTAAAGGTTTGATACATCAGAGTGCAAGAATTAATTAAACGCCTCTTTCTCAACCCCTGCTAGATATGTATCATGGTTTCTGGGAAACCATCAGGCGTGGGGAGATATTGGCAATCTGATCATTATTCCTACGTGCCAGTAGCAAAGCAGCAATACATGTGGATTGGTCTCAGAAGGAAGACACGCATTTAGAATACTTTAGGCTTCCTTTTGGAAGAAGTATGCCTTTAACATTGTGGGTGCAAGAAAAGTTCTTTCACCTCTGACTCTGATTTCACGTATGAAAATCCTCACTGCTGCATTTCCTAGCGAATAAAACATGTGACACAGCACATGGCTCCCTAGAATGAAGGAAGCAGCAGCATGGAAAAGAATGTAAAATATTTAAAACCCATATGAATAAAAAATATGTTTTCTTATGTCTTCTGGCACTTTCAACTTGCATAGCTGAGAAGGATCCTGTAGACAACTGTATGAATATAACCCAGCATCCAGTGCAACATAGGACTATATCACTCGGTACTGCCTGCTGGAAAGAATTACTTTGTCAGCATCTTATATCTGCAGCAAATAGAGAGCTCAGTATTAATCAGGGTATATTTGGAAGATGGCAGTAGTATGGCTGAGGCGCTGCAATACTGCAAAGCTGTGGATATCTCCCTAAATTCCATCTCCTCGTTGGTAACAGCATTAGAAGCTCACCTTGCTCCACGCACAGGACCGCAACCAGCAAGATAACAGGAGTAGTCTTCATCTCCACCAGATCCTCTCAGCTCAATTGGGAAGGTGTTTGGAGGACAGGTTATATACCTTTTGAACAGCAGCAGTTTTACAGGTTCCAGGCATGAAGTCAACCCAAGGGTGTGTAAGGTGCGTGTGGGAGTTCTCCATGCTGGAGCCCATGGTGCACAATAGTACCGTGGGGAAAAGTTCCTTTAGCACCTCGTTTATTGCTCCTCTAGTCTTATGAGTAATGGGAAATGGGAGCTGGCTCTTCTCTCTCTGATTGCCTTTACTTCCTCCTGTCTCTCCACAGAAGCAGCAGCTGCACTGATGAAATAGCGGAGCCTGCAGGCAAAGGAAAACAGACTTGGTAGTGCATTTTTGTAATCCCTTTTCCAGGGCTCATACTGTTGTCTTAATTGTTACACAGAACCAGAAGGCCAGACTCACACCTACGCTGATACAGCCAATAAAGTCAATTTTACACTAAATGAAGTTGGATAATGGTTATTCACACAAAATATTTTTCCCAAATTTTTGTGTCAGCCTTCATTTCGTTATCATTTTTTTTTTCCATTAGCTGCAGTTAATCCCTGTGCGCTCTCCTCTCTTCGTTGTATTTCTTGAATACCTTCTGAAATTCCATAAATGTTTTATTTAATGACGTTTTGCTTCTATTTTAGGCATCTTTTAGAGAGTCTGCTTTTCTCCACATCCAGCACTTCCTGGAAATCAGATCTCTATTTACAATGCCACAGATTGTCACTCTGGAATTCCCAGTCTATTTCAAAAAAAAAAGCCATCTCTCATAATGTCTCTTTTTCAATCTCTCCTCTTAAATAAATCATTTTCTCTCTATTCCTCTGTGTATCTCTCCTCTGAATTTCTTAAGATCATCTTCTGACATTCTGGGAAATAGGATGTGTCTTGTAAGAGCTCGTGCTTCTACTTCAGTGTTCCTCTGAGGTGAGACTTGTCCTGCACAGCAGGGAGCAGAACGCACAAAAGAACAAGCTGTCAAAACCCCCTTTTTCTGACAATTATGGAATACCACAGCTGGTGGTTTTTGTAGTAGCCATCAGCAGGGTATTTTATTGGTCTCTGCAACACAAGGTGTCATTTCTTTCGTGTCTGAATCATTTAACACTGGATGATTTCCTTATCCTCATGACATCCTGACACTTTGCAGGCTTTTCCAAAACTGCTCCAGCAATGGCATAATCAGGTGGTGAATTCCAGAGTTAATCAAGACCAATGTCAAAATACTCATCTCTTATCATGGTGTTGGAGATTTGTCAGGTTCACAAGGGACATGCTGGTGAAGATCAGATTAAACCTTTTGCTTTGCAGAAGGCAATCAAGTTTATTGTGTCTTATAAACAGGTTGTTGTTCATAATTAGTGGGTGTCTCTTTCTGCTGTTATTTTGCAATGAGGGTAAAAGGAAGGGAAGGACCATTTCCCCTTTGTTTTTCTCCTATTAATTATCCCATAGACTTTTGTTCTGTGTATTTCTTCACCTTTTCTCCATGTGTGAAAGATTGCTCTATTTATTGCCACAGACCCCTGTTTTGCCAGTGGATAGGGTCAGCACAAATGTCACAGACTCCACGTTAAAGAAGTGTTTACTTCTACTTAAATTTAAAGCAATGAGATAACAAGTAAAAGGATACAACCAGAATAATGCAGATCAAGGCAGTGCACCTAACCATTACTACATGACGATAGCGATACTCAGAGTTTCCACTCGTAGCCAAGGTCTCCAACTTTGCTACAAGAGGGTCCATCTTTTGTATTATTGAACAAACAAGATTACATGACAGGTGGAAACATCTGGTTTCATTTTTCCTTTGGATTGCACCTCAAGCCTGGCCAGGGCTCAAGGAGAAACAAAGGAAGGTTTTGTACTAGTTGGCCTTGACACTATGCTTCTAAACAAGGAAAGATTAATACGTTCTCATAGCACTTTATCTAAGCTACATCTTTTGCTAATGAGATGTTTTGTCCAAGATACACATTTCTCTAATTATCATACATATTTTGCTACTGATCAGATACTGATGATATGTAAAGCTGGGTTGTGAGATTCACTTAGAGGTCAACTTTGATTCGAGGCCTACTTGTTCAGGCCTTAGTACTTCAACCCTATCATGCAAATCTTGCCGTTTGTTTCTACATGAACTTTAATGAAATAGGATTTTGGCTCACTCCTTTCATCAGATCTAGCTTATTAGTCATCAAGTGCAGCTAAGAACTGCCAACAAGTGTGTGCTGAGTTTAAGAAGAGAAAATTGAGTAGGAAACTGCTGTATGTCAAACAGTTATTTGGGAGCTGTTCTCAAGACATTAAAGTCTTTGCTATTCCCTGAGCTTATTACAATGCTGGAGCATGCTCTCTTCCCAGCATCTAGAGAGAACTAATTTGCAGCCCAGTGACTAAGTCACAATGATTCCTTATTTCCCAAGAGGGCAGACTACAAAACTCAAAGCAGTCAGAGACAACAGTTAAGCACACAGAATGGGGAAACAAGCATCTCCTGCTGACCTTAGCCTGGAGGAAGGCCTGAAGCTGGCCAATCAGGGACACCAAGTGGGAAGAAAGATTGAGGAAGATCAAAGTAACTGTGGGGGCTGAGTCACCTCTGTAGAATGATCTCATCGATACCCATTTGGGAAATCTAAAATGGACCTCAGAATGGAGCTATGAGTTGTCTATATGTCAATAGAGCCAAAGCTAATTTTGAAAAAGGGTTTGTTTTGTCACCTGTCATGGCTTTCAGAAGCATTTTAGGCCCTTTGAAGACCTTACTCTGATCTTACACACCGACTTTGTCTCTCCCTTTGTCCCTGGTGTGCTTGTTGATCTGATCTGCACAAATAAGGGAAGAAAATTGACATTGTGAGGGAAAAATAGGGACAACACATTCAAGGAGAGAAGAAAGCATAGAAATTTCCGTATCAATGGCGATAAAGCCTTGAGTTGAGGGAAAACAAGGGCCAAGGTCAAATCACCTCCTACACATGCCTAATTTAGTCAGGGCAAGGCCTCCTTGTCTGATTCAGATCCTGGCGTTGTAACTGAGAGCACAGTAAACCAAACTTTTATGTAATCCATGTAGAGAGAGCCAATTCCACCAGGAGCAATCCCAGCTATTTGAGTGAGGCACCATTCTTCTTCCCAAGAACCCTCAAAGCATCTCAGATGTCTGCAAGGCAGATTGGTGCTCCCATGGGAAGAATGTGTAGTCACTGTAGCCAACAAATAAGAAACCCTGGGAGATCTGAAATTAGGCATGGAAGGTGTTACATCACGATTTCTCAGGCAGGCTAGCAGAGAGGAGTCTCCTGTTATACAAGAACTATTGCCAAGGAGGCTTTACTATGGAAGGACCTCCTGTGCCTTAGGGCAATTGCTGCTCCCATCTCCAGATAAGGACCATTTTATGTAACATGAGATGTGGGTCAGTCTTGATAAGTTGTGTTGCTGGGCAACACGGAATGTAAAACCTTTGGGGTCACAGAATCACACAGAATCACAGAATGGCCTGGGTTGGAAGGGACCTCAAGGATCATGAATCTCCAACTGTCACAGGCAGGGCCACCAACCTCTACATTTAATACTAGACCAGGCTGCCCAGGGCTCCATCCAATCTGGCCTTGAACACCTCCAGGGACAGGGTGTCCACAACCTCTCTGGGCAGCCTGTTCCAGCACCTTACCAATCTCACAGTAAAGAACAGGGAGAAACAAGGTGAGATGAAGACAGGATGGAGCCCACAGATGGAGCTGCTCCATTTGGGACAGGATTCTGGCTTTCCAGTGCTGTCTATAACTCCTCCATGCATCAGCCATAAGCAGAACATAGATCATAGAATTGTAGAATCATTAAGATTGAAAAGACCACTAAGATCATCTAGTCCAAGCATTAACCCATTAAAATGGGTTACCATGCATGAAGTCCTGCATGGTAAAAGCAGGCTCTATGAACGTCTTCAGATCTTTTGCCCACACATTTTTCTTTCAGGTCCCAGCCTTCCTCTGAACCCAAAACAGAGGCATCTTCCAAGCTCAGGTAGCACAGAACACTACCTTCTTTTAAACCTTGATGCCAAGAACAGGTTTATATTCCCAAGTTCACCTGGACAAGATGTGTCCTGCAATCAGTGCAGTCACTATTACTGCCCCAGCCTGATCTTGGCTTGTGCCAACTAACCTCGACCCTAAGAAATCCTAAGGTTGGGGATAGCAAAGACTGGAGACTACTTCAAACAGTCTGATTTTCATAACCATATGATCTGGTTTGGGGGCAGAGTATGGCCATTTGAGGGCAGAGCATGGTCACGGAACTTCTTGGCTTGTTCACGATGTTCAAATGTGTATCTTTAAATTTGGCAGGAGGGAAAGAAATGTGAAGGCAGTAGATTGGATAGAAGGCAAGAGCCAGCTCAGTTGAAGAATGGCAGTGCAGTAGAAAACATAGGGACAACAAAAACTTTTATAGCTAAAGATGAATTATCCTTGACCAACCTTGCATTTGCACCAAGGAGAAAAAAAGTGAGATGAATCTCTGGCAAGAAAATAAATACTGGAAGCAAAGTCCAGGCTGGCATTGGATGAAGAAGGAAATAGCTGGAGAGTATATAGTCAGATATGGAAGGAAGGAAGGGTGGACAAAAAGGGACAGGAGCAGGTTGAGTAAGCTGGGGCTGTAAGACCACATTTCCTTTGCAAAGATCCAGATATTTCTCAGTATTGCCATTCCTCTGCTCTCAGCAAGTCCCAATTGAGTGAGCAACATGTACAGCTGCTCTCCCTGTGTGGTGAGTCTATGGAGACAGAACCAGCTGGGTGAGCTGCACCCAGCTAATTACCCTGGGAGATCTTTGATGGAGTAATCCTAATGGAAAGCTTCTCCAGCTCAGGAGAAAGCATTTCAGCATTGAGTGACTCACTCTGAAAGAGTTTCAGTGAGCAAATCTCTCATTCACAGCTATTATCCACAAGGAAGGTCAGCAAAGGGGAATAAGTTCCTTCAATTTTAACACAGGTAGAAAACTTGACTAGAGATTTGTCCTCAGAGTTAAGTATTTGTTAAATACTCCAGCACACACAGGGTAAAAACCACCTGTTTTTTTCTGATGAGTTTCCTTTAAGCACCACTCTAGTTACTTTTCTTTCTTTTCAAGATAATCCGTAATGCTTATAAAGCAACTTCCACTGGAAGAAGTGATTTCTTAAATCATTTTAAGAAAAATATAATGCTCAAGATCCCTTCATTTTCAGTCCTACCTTGTCCCCTCTGTTTGCCTGCTGAAGAGCTCAGCAGCCATTTACTTTCCGCCAGCTGACCCAGAAGAGAAATTGAAAGCAAGTTAAATAGAATTGAGTTTACTCTGAAATAGACTTACAAAATGACACTTCTACCAATGCAAAAAAAAAAGAAAAGAAGAGAAGAGAAGAGAAGAGAAGAGAAGAGAAGAGAAGAGAGGAGAAGAGAGGAGAAGAGAGGAGAAGAGAGGAGAAGAGAGGAGAAGAGAGGAGAAGAGAGGAGAAGAGAGGAGAAGAGAGGAGAAGAGAGGAGAAGAGAGGAGAAGAGAGGAGAAGAGAGGAGAAGAGAGGAGAAGAGAGGAGAAGAGAGGAGAAGAGAGGAGAAGAGAGGAGAAGAGAAGAGAAGAGAAGAGAAGAGAAGAGAAGAGAAGAGAAGAGAAGAGAAGAGAAGAGAAGAGAAGAGAAGAGAAGAGAAGAGAAGAGAAGAGAAGAGAAGAGAAGAGAAGAGAAGAGAAGAAGAGAAGAGAAAGGAAAAGGAAGCAACACATTGAAGGAAAACCTTAGAAGAGGCTTCCCAAAGTGAATGCAAAGTGAATGCAATATATTTCAGTGTTATTTCCATTCAACTTGCAGACTAACGTTTCCACTTTTGTTGCTGGTAACGTGGATGCACCCAGCTGCTGCACCCTATGTGCCATACCACGCACTCACACAACAGACTAAAATAATACTTTATTGTCCCCGGATACTGTTTAACAAATCTAATATCAAACGGGAGAAAATGGTATAAAGGGAAAAATGGCACAGGAGAATGGTAGGGCCAAAATAAAGGGAAAAAATGCATGGAGTTACAAAGTTGTGTAGTAGGAGAGATGGTGCCTGTATGGTACTCTATGAGTGGTACAGAGCATACACGGTGTTCCAAACACCATTCTGAGGTAGGGTCATGCTCTTGTGCATGGCCATCAGAGCATGGAAAGAGTAAAAATATTTACTGATGGGATGTGACACACCAGGTTGAAAAGACAGGATGGCATTCACCCTGGCAGAAACTTCTGTACAAATGAGATACTGAACTCTTGCATGCAAGGCCACGTAGCTCCTTTCCCCCCATCCCATTTAGAACCCCAGGCGGAGGATGCAGGCAAGACTGGCCAAGACACCCACAGCTATCATGGTGTAACTGGTTTTCACGCTGCTGGCCCCACTGATGTTGCACAAGGAGGTCTGGCAGCAGTTAGTGGCAACACCTGCAATCCCTATATTCAGGTCAATTGTTGGGCAAAATGCAGCACATCTCTTGGTAATACTTTGCTGACGGTCATCTCCTGAAGAGAGAGAATAAGTGGAAAAGTCAGATTTTTTTATTTTGTATTTTTTAATAAATGATAAACTGTCTGCACAATATGCAGTGGGGAATGTACTGTTCTATACTGAATGCTGATGGTTTTTCTTTGGGCTTTGGCACACTGCATCATTACTTGTTTATAGGGGACCTATGGAGACCATCCCTTGACTTTAAGGCTCCTGTGCCATGTTCAGGCCCAGCAGAATGGAACTTGAAACATGAATTAAGAGATCTAATGCATTTGTTTAGTGCAAGATTGCCACATCTCTGGAGATGTTCAAAGCCAGGTTGGATAGGGCCCAGGTCTAGTGCCTGATTTAGCAGTTGGCAAACGTGTCTATGGCAGGATGTTGGAACTAGATGATCTTTGAGGTCCCTTCCAACCCAAGCCATTCTATGATTCTCTGTGGTTCCACGATTCTATGAAGATGTCATCATCATCTTGCCTTGGCCTTGTCTTTTCCACAGCACCTGGTCTTTTCTAGTTCCAACACTCTGTCAATATATTTATAGATTAGACAAGGTTGTTGCGCAGAGAAATCTCTTTTCCATTGTTTCCCTCTCCTGGGTGTGTTTTACAAGCATTGTTACGATATATTGTGACAGAGATGAATTAGCTGAGTTCACACCCAAAAGGAATATTTGATTTCTTTGTGGCATGATCCTTCTAATTCTTCTGTCACATCTCTTGATGTGACTACAGATCTCTTGACCTGCAGTCAGCCTAATCTTGAACCTCTTTTGCCAAGAGAGCCCTAGAAAAAGCTTTACACTCACCGAATCCCTTAGTAGAATATGTTGTTAGACAGTACTTCTCATGGTCAGCACACGTGGTTGTACTGAGACAGTGTATGTTGGAAGTTGCATCTTTGCATGAGAAACATGTCAAGGAGAAAGCTGCAAAAGAAGCACACAACATCCATCACTCATCTTTAGAAATATTCGTAGGAACACAAAACTGGTGGTGCTAGTCCAGACTGAAGATCTGTCAACAACCACAGGACCAAAATTGCTCTTTGGGACCAAAATTGTTTTAAGTTCAAATTCTTGTGGTTTGCTTATTTAGTTATCTTCTAGGGACATCCCTTCTGGATACTTGAGTCTCACTTGAATCTATTTAAACTTCTTGCATCACAAATGTTTGTTGGAAAGAGTTCCCTAGTTTACTACTACTAGAAGCATGTGGCTTTTGTGGTCTCTTTCTAACCCAGTTTCTAACACCTCCCCTTATCTCTATTTGCTGGCCAATAGTTGTTTTATGAAAAAAAAAAAAAACAGCTGATTCCTGTCCACTCTGTTTCATATCCCATTCAAGTTATCTGAAAAGTCCTGGCCTATACATCCTTTCTCAGAACAGACAGGTGAACCAACATTGAATTCTTTTAAAAATCTTGAATACTAAAAGGAAGAGAGATTTGAAAGTAAGTCCCCTGGTCATACTGAGTATAATTTTTTCCTGCACGTTCCCACAACATATCTCAAATAAGAGACAAGCCATGTAGCTCTCCATCTCAGTGTTTGGTGGGAAGAGGGATGCTTGCATCTGATAAATTCATTCTTGGAACTTTCCTGCACTGGGAAGCAATCCTGGCTCTGTGGATGACATGGCTCAGCAAACCAGCTCCTCAGCTGCAGCACATTCCTTTTTATAGCCATCCAAGGGTAAAGACTCACTAATACTACAAATTTGGTACATCTGTAACACTGTGCATCTGCAAAGTGCTGTGCTAATAGGAATGAATGAAAACAGCTTGTGCTCAAGTAAGCTAAAGCAGTCATTCATGGCAAAGAGATCCTTAGGGAAGGTTTCTTTGCATGATAACAGGAATTTCCTGCTCATCTGTTTATCTGGAGCAAACACTCCTGCAGTAATGCCACCCAAAGGGGATTAGTCTCATTCTTCTCATTCTCAGGCTATCCCTGTCTGTGACCAGTTAATATCCATCTTATTCTTGTGCCAGCAATCTCCCTTAGCTTTGTTTCCCTGCTCTTCTTTTCCTCCATCCTTCTTCTCTCTTGCCCAAGCTCCTTTGCCCTTCTTGGTACCTTTGCCTGCAATGTCCTCACTGCATTTCTGCCCTTGTTTGACCCAAACAGGGGTCAAATAAGTTTGTCTGACCCAAACAGAATCTCCACTCCCTACCATTAACCCAAGTGACCAGAGCATGCACTGTATCTCATAGGAAACCACAAAAATGAATTTTAGGGAAGAAGTGTCCATCTGTCTCTGTCTCTGTGGAAGCTGCTTCCTCACCACACTGCAGCCAACAACCCATTTTCCCTTCCCATAGCCACTCAGCACTGACCTTCACTTTTCTCTTGTGGCCTCTAGTCCTCCCATATTCTACCCTCCTTCTTTTATCTCTCGATGATGAGCACCTAGCAGAGGACACAAAGGTCTGTCTCCTTTCCCAAGCTCAACATTTGTGTTGCCTTGCTCACTTCTCTTGTGCAACCTGCAACCAGGCACATCTCTGCTCCACCCCACAGGGAACCACCCTTTTCACCTTGATAGCCATACACTAGAGCAAAGTCCTCAGTCTGGGTTTTCTAGACATGTTATACATTTTGTGCTTTAATCACAATTAAGAAAAACTTTCTGGATCTATGCAGGAAACTGTGGAGCTTGTTGGATGCCCAAGTCCTGTTTAATCCCAAATTGCCAATGCTAGTAATTTTAGAGCCCTTTTGCCATGGGAAGGAGAAAGCAAGCAATTTTGCCAACTGCCCTTTTGTAAGGTTTCCTTCCCACTAGGCATTTACTGATTTTTGGGTGGCCCTGTGTGGAATGAGGAGTTGGGCTTGATGATCCCTATGGGTCCCTTCCAACTCAGGATATTCTATGATTCTATGGTTCTACTAAAGATGACTCTGGAGACATGTGGCTGCCTTGAAGGTATCCTTCCTGCATCTAGCAAGAACGATCTCTACTCTAAATGAAATGGAGTATTTTACAATGAAGATTTTCATGTGAATAATTTGAGCCACACGGATAAACAGTTAATGTTTGTAAGGCATTAGAAAGTACAGGTTCTGGCAGATGCAGAATTTGCATCATTAAAATCATTCAGGTTCAGGATTAATTGTAACAGCTACCAGCCTTCTGGCTAGATTGCACAGCAAAGTGGTGTTGCCTGTGTTTTAATTTTCGTCGACTCCTTTAGTGAGTTTGCTGTCTCATTATGTGATCTTTTTAAAAAATGTGATTATAGTTGATAAGCTGCAGGAAGGGATTGGCTTTATTGCCCTTGAGTTTCTCAACCCCATTGAGTATATGCCAAGTTTAAAGCCTGTGAAGTCCCATAGTATAAACATTTACAGCTTCAAATTAACTATGAGTCTTAGTGCTTTGCTAGGTGGGGACTAAAATTGATGGCAATTTGCAGGTATTCTCTAGCTCTACAACTGAGCCAGAGAAAGATTAGATTTATTCTGGGTTTAGAATAGGGCAAAAGCCATCTGAGCTGAGGAAATCAGATATTTCCCCTGAAGTAGTCAGAGGGATATTCAGATTAAAAAGAAAAAGTTATCAGAATGAGGACGGGACCCTGTGGCTCCATCCCAAACCTGGTATCAGCCTTGACAAAGAAGCTGCAGGAGAGATGGGAGACAGAGCTGCATCTTCTTGCAGCACAAACATCTCTATCAAGTTAGGTGATCGAGGTTTGCAATTGCAACCAATAAATAAGCAAGAAAAAAAAAAAAGTCAGGCTATATTTTCTTATAGGTCAAATTTGCAGCCTTGTTGGAGATATTTAAGATCAGGCTCGAGAGGGCTCTGAGCATTCTGATAGAGCTGTAGGTGTTCCTGTTCATTGCAGGGGAATTGGACTAGATGACTTTTAAGAGTCCCTTTCAACTCAAACGATTCTATGATTCAATGATTCCATATTGCCAATGATTCTATATTACCACTTCCAGTTCTGTATAATCCTCAATTAAGTCCCCTTCTCATGGAACTCCACTAAGACTCACGGCTCTCAGATCCCTACATAGAGCCACTCCAAATGCTGGATTAGGTTGGAAGGTGTCAGGTGAGAGAGTATCTCAACCCCCACTTCAGCTCCTGAGCATCATTTCAGCCTGGACCAGGCTCTAAGCTGTATATCTCCCTGTTCATTGCAGGGGAGTTGGACTAGATGACCTTTAAAGATCCCTTCCAACTCAAATGGTTCTATGGTTCTGTGACTTCTCCTGGTAGGAAAGCAGCAGCCCACAGAAAGGATTGGCTGTTTTTATCCTGAAGAATGGAATAGAGCATAACGAGCTTCAGCATTACCATTTGTGCTGCAAAATCCTTTCCTCAACCTGCAATGTCAAAGACTTGCCCCAGCTCTGGCCTTTTGCTCGCACAAAACAACCCTTGGCGACTCACCGCTCTCCGTGCACAGGGCAATGACAAGCACGACAAGAAGAGAAGCCTTCATCCTTTATAGTTCTCGCAGCCTCCAAAATAAGCAGAGCGCACGCGGGGCAGTTTTTATACCTCTGCAGTGTTTGCTTTGGTGCTAGGATAATAACTATGGTGTTGCAGCGTGTCAGATGATGAGTGATTGAGAGTAACGTGTCAGCGCTTGTATGGGGAAATATGCTTTGTTGGAAATCTAAACAAGCATATATCTCCCCCCCCCCCAGTACTTTTCTGAGTTATTTCACAATGTGGCTTACTCATCTGGTACTAAGTATGCAACAGTTTCTAATTCTGGATAAGTGGAGGAAAAGCAACGCAGGAAAACAAAACAGAGTCCACGTGAGAAGAGAGCGCTCGCCTTTCCAGGCTCTCAGCAAAGGCTGCATCCTCCAGGATCCCAACTTCACACACTGTTTTAGTGCATATGGAAATGGGTCGAATTTGAAATTGAAATTGGGATTGAAACGTCTTCAAAATGTCTCCCAGGATTCTCAGTATAGCTAGATCACAAGAGCAATCTCCTTCCACTGCATTTCATAGGGGATCAGATATAATTTTCTTTGAGTCTTTTCAACGCTGCAGTTCAAAATCCTAAATGTTCCTGTTCAAAAAAGTGGATATTTTATATGAGGGAAGATATTCTCTTATTGGAAAATAAATTCCACCAGGCAATGAAAATGACCACCTAAATTAGAAAATAAAAATAACATCCACCCCCATCACATTGAACAAGCTGTGAATTTTCTCACGAATGGCAAAAAAAGAAATGTCAGGGAGAAAAAAAACAACAACAGACAAAACATTGAAAGCATGGAGAGTGAGGGCTGTCTGATCAATGTTCTCAACTCATTAAGTCTTCAGAAAAAAAGAATGATAGCCAGCCAGTATTATTCTAAACGCCTGACAGAAATACTCCTTTGGGTTTCTATACAGTGCTCTTTATTTCTCCATTTTTACCATGTTTCAACCTCTCTCCCTGTACAAAATCAGATCATTCTTCATTTTCTTCTCATCTCTGTTGCCTTTTCCTCCCACTGTTGTCTTTCTGCCATCTAACCATTGGGATGGAGGCACAGTCCCAAAAACGATCCAGCTGGGTCCCTTGCACGTGACACTCAGAGCAACCTGTGTGCCCCAGGCTTCTGTCAGGGACTCCACCCCTTGCTGCTCTCCATCTGTTGTATTTTCTTTTCTTCTTGGTCTCAACATTGCTTAGATTTCCACCTCCCACTAGACAGTTGAGCTTCCAATAGGACTCTCCTCCAATCATTATCTCATTGGAAAGGCATGCCCAGTTCTTCAGGTGTTGTAAGTCTTTCCAGTGTCTTGTAAATTGAACATAGAAATGTGGAGACTTAAGTGACTAAGGTGAGGAAACTTCTGCTTTCTCAATCGGTAGGGCATGAAACTCAGCTGGAACAGAGGCAGCAATTAACCAAGAAAGCTCAAAGGAGGGGTGTTGTTTGGCCATGGAAAGCCAATGCCTTCGTAATGTAGCAGGCAGGAGGAAAATAGAAGCTTGCACCCTCCATACCAGGGACTGCAGCCCTCGTTTCCTTGAAATAGTTTATTATCTCCAATCCAGGAGAGATTTCATATGTCCTTATTGGCAAATCAACCTTTATTGCAGACTGTTCGAGGTAACAGCAAGGGTGCACCAGCCACCAGGCAGTGTCATTCTGCAGCCTGTACATTGCACTGCAGAGGCAGCCCACATTCAGGTTTATTTCAGCCAGCAGCATCCATTAACAGGTACAGAAATAGCAGATCTGCCAGGCACTTTTTTTTTTTCTCCCCTCCCTTGTAGTTTCATCTAAGCAAAAACCAAAATATGTCTTGTCTCCTGCAAGCTGCTGAGATCTGGAGATGGAGAGAATGTATTTTTTAAAGGAGTTATTGCAAGGTTTTTGTATGCTCCTGCAACTGGCCCCATGTGTGTCTCTGATGTTAAAGCTATCTTCAACTCTTATCAATACCAGGTGAAATAGATTGAAAAGAATCCAAGCGGATAGAAAGAGGTCAGCAGATGGACCCAGGCAAAAGAGAATATTACAGCTTACAGGTGTTTAGATGTTATGAAATTCCAGAACATTTTGGAAAGAGAAGCAAGGGATTTAAATGAGAGTGAGGGGGATGTGTGTTTTGCTTGTCTTGTTTTGCTCATCTTGTTCTAAATCTAGTTGAAGTCGTCACGGGAGAAGGATGAATAATTTCTTTATTTTGGTGAAAACATGTATTTTTTCATGAAACGAAAGCTGAATTTTAAAGTTAATCATGGTGCCTAATTCAAATGTTGTTTATAGATTTTCCAGTTGGCCCAAAGCCTTAAGAATAATTTCAGAAATTAATGCGGTTAGTATACAGGAAAAGTGATGGTGAAAGTGATTAAAGAGAAGTGCAAAAGCCAAGTTTCTGTTTCTCTTTCCAAAAACAAAAAACAAAACAACAAAAAAAAACACACAACACTTCAGCTGGCCCATCTCATATTTCAAGGAATGCCAGGACACCCTCGTTGCCCAGAAAATAAATCTTTACAGAGTGACTAAGCCTTTTACAGCCTTCAGCCAGCACTGTGGTTTCTCACTGTGGTGTAGAAGTTCATGCCCTTTTCAGTTTGCCTCGAGCACTGATGGAGCAGAACTCCCCAACCCAACTGGGCTGCAAGCAGGAGTTTTTTCCAGGTGTTACTTTTACTTAAGCTCTCCTAAAATGTAGTTCCTGTGTGGTGTTATGCCAGGAATTATGCATCTTCTTGCTCCAGGAGTGCAGGTCCTTTGACCATCTCCGTTATCTTAGAGCTCTGCTCTCCAAGAGCTCTTCTGGGATCTCCATCTCTCCCATTTCCAAGCCTCAAAATACAGCATCAAAAGGAATCACCCCATCTGATCAGGCATCACCACCTCTCCAAGCTCTTTCTGCCTGATTCCCATCCCTGTAGGCATGAGTAATCATTTAGAATCATAGAATCATGGAGGTTGGAAAAGACCTCTAGGATCATCAAGTCCAATTTTCAATCCGTTCCCATCATGTCCACTAAATCATGTCCCTCAGTGCCACATCTCCATGTTTCTGGAAAACCCCCAGGGATGATGACTCCAGTATTTCCCTGGGCAGCTTGTGCCAATATCTCACCATGCTTTCAGAGGAGAAATTTGAATTACCCAACCAGCATCTTCTCCAAGCTGGCACAGAGGCCACCTCTCAATGAGGAGAACTCTAACAGCACCGTCCTTATCTTGAACATCCCCAGCATCTTGAGAAAGTACTTTCACCCATTTTAAGAGGTGAAATCATCCACATTGCAGCGATCACATGAAGACTTGTTAGCACTGCCAAGAGTGCAACTTGCCAAGCCCCCACTCCCATGTGCTTGTAGTCACAAAGCAGTTCTCTCTGCCGCTACAAGTGCCAGCTTGCAGTGGGAACAACACAAATGGCTTTGACCTTTCCACATTGACACCTTCATTCATCAGCTCTGAGTGATCAGGCAGAACATGTGGCTTTATGGAGTGTCTTTCTTGAGCTGCTGGATGCAATTGAGTCAATGGAGAAAGGCAGCCAAGAGAGTACTCCCAGACACTAAAAAAAAATAAAAGGAATTTGATGTGATGTAGAGATTCAAGCTGCAGCCCTTTCTGGCAGAGCTGTTTTCTCAGGCTGAGCTTAGTGTGGATATATCAAACACGCTCTAGAATAACGTAAATCTTTATTTTGTCTGACAATTGTCACATATGTGCAATCAAAATAGCTTTCTCAGGGAAAATTAGTACAAAACAATCAGGGGGGAAAAAAAAATAGGAGCTATACTGCCATGCCATTTTATGGGTCAGATCTGAAAAAGAAGTGTTGGAAAAAAAAGCAGAATAGCATAGACCTTGATGGAGACACTTGACAAAAGATGTTTAATCTGTTTGACAAGAGCATGTGTAGGCCCTTGGGTTGTCAAATCTTCTCCCACCCTCAACCCTCATCACAATCCTGCCCTAATGACACAGATCAAACTGGCTACCGTTCCCAGGAACATCACAGCATAGCTCAATTTCACACTGTTGGCACCGCTGAAATTGCACAGGGAGGTCTTGCAGCACTTGGTGGAAATGGCCACCACGCCAAAGTCTGTGTTGGTCTCAGGACAGTCTGCAGAACATTTCTTGGTTATGCGATATCCCATGTCTTTGCCTGGATGAAAAACAGACAAGAAAGGAGAGTTGTGAAGTAAGATTCCCCTGCAAGTCCTGACCAGAGGAAAATGGGAGGAGTATAATGCTCTGCATTTAACTTGCAATGCAGGAATAACAGAGATCAGCAGATTTGATGAGTACTGGGTGAGAGTTCACACAACCTGGCTCAAGTGCACAACACTAGAAAGTCCTTGATAGAAATCCATGCCGTGCTTCATGCAGGACAGCAAAAAATCACTGCCAACGCATATTTAATTTTCTAAATCTACATTCCTTACAACTAACTCCTTTCCGTCCTATGTCACAAAGCATGGGTATGAGCTTCTAGATCAAGCAACGAGGTCTGCTCATGAAAATATCTGTTCTACATTATATGATGTGAACCTCAAGCTCCTGTGATCAACTCTTTCCAACAACAGCAACTACAGCCCTGAAGAAATTATTGCCCATCACTGCCCTTGGAGACAAAAAACATAATTCTTGAGGTGTTACTAGTACTCACCAAACCCAGCAGCACTGTATGTGGTCGTACAGTATTTCTCATGGTCTTCACACTTGTAGGTTTTAAGACAGTTCCAGTTGGAGTGCTCATTTTCGCATGTGTAGCAAAACAAGGAGGAAACTGGAAAGAGCACACATGACACACATCAGTGGCTTTAACAACGTCCTCCTGGGAAGAAAGTGTCAAAAGCCACGTCCCTTCTTGGAAAATAAAAAGTACATGTTACAAATGAGTCTTCACGGCAAGTGAAATAAGAGGCTGGTTTTGATTAATGAAGCTGAAAAGGCAAGCAAACAGAAGAAAACAAGTTTTCTCTCTTTACTTTAGATTTTCAGTGATTAAATCTGAAAACACATTTTTCAGCCTCAGCAGCGCTCTCCTGTGACTTTTCCTCCAGACTATGCTCCATCTCTCCCGTGTTTTATGCTGGCCTGGTTAGCAGCCAATCTGCAGAAGCAGAACTTGGTACAGTTTAGCATAGCACAGTTTGGGTAAGGAGAGGATAAATTGGCGCCATTCTCAGCTGAGAGCTTAGGGTTTTTTTTAGTATTTTCAGAGTGCATCTGCAAAACATTGTGCAGGCACGAATTAATTACAGCCTATGATACCTCTGTGAACTAAATTACTAAGCAGAGTCACGTTAAAGGGAGTTCCCTGGGAGAGGTTGCTCTGAACAATGGAGCAATTATTCCCACCATTGCCTCGAACAGCACGTCCTCCGTGACATTATAAGCAGGTCTCACCAAGGGCTATTACAAAGGAGGTGGAGGATATCTATTTCTGAGCAAAACTATTGTAAATTGATTCAAATTTCCAAGCTTGACACCTGGCCAAGCAAGAAACACAGGCGCATGCCATTGCATTCCCTGGAGGTTGGTTCACAATTGCTGGGAGTGGAAAAATGGTTCCCATCCTGTTCAGAGTCCCATGTCATGTCCCATGACAGTTTCCTTACATTTCTGGTCAGAGGTGAAGGAGGCAGTCAAACAGATATCAAAGACAGCCTGTTCCACTGCCACCAATAGTTAGAATTATAGAATCATAGCAAAGTTGGAAAAGGCCACTAGGATCATCAAGTCCAACCATCAACCCATCCCCACCATGTCCACTAAACCATGACACTCAGTCCCACATCTCCCCTTTTCTTGAACACCTTCAGGAATGGTGACCACAAGAACCTGCACAGCAAAACCCCAAGGAGTGAGGGTTCCTGATCAAAGGTGATAAACTGTCAACCCAGAGAGGGTTTTCATTTAGATCAAAATTTCCTTACTTCAGTTCTTTTTGGCTTTCTCAAGTTCTTATTTCTGCACAGAGCAGCTCCTTTCAATTGATTCTGAACCTGTTTTTTTAATCTCCTTCCACTATTCTCTGAAGCCCAGCTGCTCAGTCGATTCAAACACATCCCTAAATTTGAACCTGCCCGTAACATTTGGTTAGACAACTCCAGAAGCAGCTATAAAAGAGAATAAAAAGCCATTTTATGCCCAAACTCCCCCAGGTCAGAGAAGAAAAAGCTACTTTCTTTGCTGTACAGAGTTCAGGTGCCTTGCATACAAATCTGGAGCTTGGAACCTCACCAAACAACTGATCACCTTGTTCTGAAACCTATCCAGATGCTCCTTCAACTTCCTTTTAAATCAACACAACAACACTCAGTGCTTCTCTATCACTTGGATGACGCCTCCCACCTTTCTCTCTGGAGGTCCCCTGACTCAGGCTGTGGATTGATATCCTTTGCATACCATGCAACAGCAATTCCAGACTTGCTGTCTGACCAGTATGTTACCAGATTTTTCAGTTTCATGTAGTCTTCCTTGATCTGTTCTTCCGATAAATCACACATAGCTATTTGAAAACAGTTCCTTCAGAGCTGAGATTCCAGTACATGTGCAAAAGCAACTGAAATGCACTCATGCTCTCTTTCACTAATGCAAGACAGGAAACCACTTAAAACACTGTAGTTGTTGTGAAGCCTTGCCTATGTTTGGCCTCCACCCTCCATTAGCTCTAGTTTTGCAAATGCAGCCAGAAATAGCCTTAGCAGTGTAAAAAGGCTTGCAGTACTCCTTGGGATTACAAACATGCAGGGAGAGCAACTGTTGTTGGTGGTGGTTTTTTTTTTTTTATTTGGTTATCTCAAGACAGTCATCAAGTCATATCTGAATCTCCTTTTGAAAGAGGCCAAGCACAACATATTGTGGATCCCATTACAAACATGCTCACTGTGAGGCATTTAAGAAAGCTCATCAAAGCTGCGAACAAAGAGCTCTTGGATTTTCAAATATCTGCCAGCAACCCACTTTCTTAATTGCAGTGCCATTGTGGGAAATAAAGTGAAACACTGGCAGAAGATTAAGCCTCAACATTAGCCCAGTTATCTTTATCAGCAACTCCAGCAGTTTCATTCAGGAACAAAAAGAAAACTGAAGGCAAAACCATGAGCCCAGCTTAATTCATAGAATCATAGAATGTTTCGAGTTGGAAGGGGCCCACAAGGATCATTGAGTCCAACTTCTGGCTCCGCATAGAACCACCTAAAAAGCAAACCCTATGTCTGAGAGCGTTGTCCAAAAACTCTGACAGGCTTGATGGTCCTCAACTCTTAGCATTTTTCAGTTCACGTATGTATCTTCAGATGCTCAGAGCACAGTACTCAAGAGTGAGGGAAACAGAAGTGGTGAGCTCATCTTCTGTGGGATATGAGCACCTCGGAAGAGCTCAAGCAGAGTCTAAGACTCAACCTCACTAAATATTGTTTGAAGTAAGGAATACCAAAGAAAAAGTGCACTACCAAGACTTCAGAAATTGCAGCAAAAGCAGTCAAATCCTCTTGTTCTTGTATTATCTCTAATTTCTCTTCTGGCATTTCCATCCTCTCCACCTGGCTGCCCCAGCCTCTGTACCACCTTACCTTGCTCGGCACACAGGACTGCCACCAGCAGGGCAACAAGCAAAGCCTTCATGATAGTTGTACCCTCAGAGCCCGCACAGTGTGGGATGATGCACCATCGAAAGGTTTTATACTGGGACTGTGTTTGCTTTGACTTCATCTGATTGCATCAATTTGAAGTTTTGGGGAGTGACAGCCCATAATGTGGAATCAGCGCTGGGTGTGTTTGTGCGTAGGAAATAACCCATCACGCGCAGCAATTTCTTCTACCTCTCACTCAGATCCAATCTGTTATTCCAACGTCTGCAGGGCTAATTGGAGAAACAATTTATGATTCAGACATGGGAGTCCCTTCTTACTCTGTAGAGTTGAGCCACAAAACTTAGAGCAAAGCCTGAGGCAGCCATGCCAGTCTGGTGTGGCTCATTGCTTTCAGGATAGGAATCACCTGGCATCCTCCATCCATGATAGGACAGTTTCATATATGTCATAATGAAAGTGAGAGAATAGGTAAATAATGGGATTTTCACTGTCTTGCCCATAGTCCTTCAGAATTAACATACTTGTACCGAGAAAAGTACTTTAAGCAGAAAAACACTGTACTGTAGCATTCCCACAATACAACTATTTGTACTTGGAGATTGTGGCTAAGGTTCTCAAGGGCCCAAGCAGAAATGGGATCCAGTGCCTTTTTTTGCTCTGCTTCTCTGCCCTCCAGAAACATCTGGGGTTTCCAAGCGACAATGCTTGTTGTTATGTGTGGATTCTATCAGGTTTTTCCAGTCCTTGGTGACCTCCTCAATCCATCCAGGCTCCCTCCTCCTGCTCTCACAACCACACTGTCACCTCTTGCCACATAGCTCAGGATGCAGCAGAGGCAAAAGAGAATGGGAACAGCTGTGGGAGTTAAATTGGGAATGATCAGAAATGAAAATAAGAAAGAAATGAAATACGTGCTGGTCAAGAGGAGATCTCATCAGACCAGGAGCTTTCAGAGAGAGAAAAGACCAAGGGGAGTTCAGAAGCAAGACAGATTTGCTTTTGTGGTTTAGGAACATGGTTTATTGGGAAATATTGGTAGGTAGACAGTGGACAGTGGAATAGATGGCCTTAGGGATCTTTTCCAACCTTAATGATTCTATGATTCTAATATTTAGAAGTTATGGAGTGTGTGGAAACAGAATGAAAAGCATCCGATTGTTTTCTCTTTTCCCTACATTGCTCCCCAACATGTTGGTTCATAGTCTGTATATTCAGGATCCTATGTAGATGGCTTCTTGTTTCCAGTCCTTCTTTTGTACAGTTCCTCATTCCTTCAAACCCCAGTGCTTTCTCTCTCTGCTTTGCTGTAGCAGGATGGAAGCATCCTATTTTCAGAGTCCTCCATTCTTCTTTCTAGATTTGCCCTGACCTTGAACATGAATCTTTAATCATCTCTTCTTTTAGCAAGGTTGTGTGAGTCCCACATGACAGCTAATGCAGCAGTGATACTTAGGAAATAATCTGCAAAAAAGCCATACACTCTGCACCAGACTTTGTACAAATACATGCATGAATGCTATCAGGAAGGAAATATGATCTGCTGGAGGAGAGTGGGGGGAGGAAGGATAAATATTAGTCCAGATGTGTCCAGCCTCCAGCTGGCCAGCAGTGAAATAGAAAGTAAAAATTTTCCTCTCCGTCCATACTGAAAATCCAGAAAAGAAATCGAAAGAAAGAAAATAAATTGAATTATTGCTCTTAACCCAGGCCATCTTGGAGTCAACCAAGCAGAGAAATGCTTGTCCTCAGCAGGAAGAAAGGAGCAATGCATGAACACAGACCACAACAAGAAAGGAGAAAGGCTTTGAAATTAAAACAAATAAATGAGCAGTAAATAAATGACACTATTAAAACACAGTGCAGCAGAACAGAAAACCTACAAGTGAGAAATGGGCTGTAGGAAGTAGAAATGTAGGAAAGCATTTAAATAGATTAGAGAGAGGGAAGGGTAATAATAATAAACAAGATTAATATTTCAACCAGAACTGGAAAGAGAGAAAGAGAGAGTTGAGAAATATTGTTACAAAGCAAAAAATAAATCAAAGTGAACAGACAAAGCTCTAGTGGGGAAATAATTAAAGACAGTCAGAGGGAATATAAGAAAATGGGATGGGAGGGAAGGATTGGTCCTTCACTGTGTCCCCTATGGTGGCATTACTTAATCACTCTGCACAGTGCACATGTTTTGTGCAGATGCTGCTTAGGTATCAACCACATCGCTTTAGGTCTGAGGAGCATTTTCTATAGCTCCACAAATCTCAGCTGCAATGCTGTAAAGCCTGAATGCAGAAGGCAACTAGAGCATCACCTGGCCCCTACCCCCGTATCCTGAAGGAGAAAACTGCAAAAGCTTTTAGACCCAGACCAGGTTCTGGCCATGTCTCAAACTGTTTTTTTCTTGCATGGTGTTGCTATTGCAGTCACGCCCAGGGCCACTGCCAGGGCTCTGGGCTTCCACCAATACCACCAACAGGGGCCAAGTATGTCTTGGAGCTCAGTTTTTAAAAGCAAGGAGAGGAAAAAGCTGGGGGGGGACAAGGGGGAAAGAAGGTAGAAAGAAAACAAAGGGGATGGGGTTTGGGGGGAGAGCAGAAGGTGGACGAGGTGGTCGCCAACCTGATGGTACCGTGGAGGATGTAAAAAATTAACAGAGCCTCGGAGTTTTGAGGAAGAAACTTTAACCCACTTTGTGTTTGGCAGTGGTCAGCACGTGTGTTTGTGCCAGACCTTGGGAGCACATTGTGCAAAGCTTTTATGTAACTGCAAATAGACAAAGAGTGTTCTCAATGCACGATGGAGCGGATATATGTTACAAATGTCAAGGTCTGAGAAAGTTTTACTGTCAGTTCCCCCCCCAATTTCTCCTTTTTTAATTTCTGGAGGGTGGCTCCAATCACAGAAATTCTTCATTTCAGCTCAGGGTTGCAAACTGCAGAATGTGGGAGAGAAAAGTTCGTGGGACAAGAAGACAAGGAACAAGTTCTGAGCTGTGCTCATGATATGCCTGAATCATGCAGCTGGAGCATGCAGGGCAAGCAGTCCAGCTCAGCCCCAGATAGAATCAGGCTGGTCAGGTTGTATCCTCTCCTCCTTCCTTGATGGGTCAGGGAAGGCTCCATATTTCATTGCAGTGGCAACGGAGTTAAGTGTAGAGGCATCTGACTGGTAGAATCAAAGAATCATTAATGTTGGAAAATACCACTTGGACTGTCAGGTCCAACTGTTGACCCTTCACCATCATAAGCATTGAACCACGTGGTCAAGTGCCACATCTCCTTGGTTCTTGAATGCCTCCAGGGATGGGGACTCCACCACTTCTCTGGACAGCCTGTTCCAGTGCAGTATCACTCTTCTGAGAAATAAATTTTTCCTGATATCCAACATGAACATCTCCTGGTGGACTTCAAGGCCATTACCTCTCATCCTAGCTCCAAACAGAACAAGTAGGCTCCAAAATGGACAGAGATCCTCAAGGCAGCCTTATGGGAGATAGTGGAGGCTAACAAGCCTTCAGCTAGGAAGCACAGGACTAGCCCAAATTCACCTTGTCTGGCTGAAAACAATATAAATTTGGTAGACTTTTATCTCAGCGTGACAGCTGACTGTCACAAAAAGTTTTGCCATTGGTCACAAGAGCTGAATAACAGGAGCAGTGAGGCTCGAGAACAGGTTGCCCAAAGTTGTGGAAGCATTGTAGGCCATGTTGAGTGAGGCACTGGGCAGCCTGATGTAGTGAATGGTAACCCTGTTTGCAATAGGGAGATTGGAACTATATGATTTTTGAGGTCCCTTCCAACCCAAATCAGTCTATGATTCTATGATTCTATGAACATGAGCCTACTGGGGCCATGGCTACCAGCCAAGAAGCTACCTAAACCTTTTTCTCACATGCCTTTTACCTCCAAGGTCGTGAGAGATAACTCAGTCCCATCAGCTTGGGACACATTAGACGACTCATAGAAGCATAGAATCATAATGGTTGGAAAAGGCCACTAAGATCACCTAGTTCAGTGATGGGGTCAAGTACCCTGATTCACATCCCCATTAATGTCCTGGCTCAAGGATCAGATCCAGAGTAGCAAACAGAGCACAAGCCCAGCCTTATCCATACCATCAGACTATCAACACAGTTTGGGCACACCCCAATCAGCAGTCCTCACATGAGACTGTTCCTTGCAAGCAATTTGGAGGTCACCACCCTGTTTGTAAAGGAGAGAGGCTATGGATGTGAATCATCCTTCTTGAATTCAGAGCCAAGGTTTGTGTTGGTGGTGAGACCTCTGTAGCCAGGAGGGAGGATACTGGAAATCTGTAGGGTCTGAAGGAAAAAGGTCAGTGGAAAGGATGGTTGTGATGAAGAAGAGCTGAAAGAGAAAATTCCTTTGGCATAATCTCTAAGGAGTTAATGCCAGTTCTCTCCAAGGAAGACACCACTGGCCACCACTGTGTTTGGAGAGACATTATTTTAGACAGGTTTATTGAAGCTACACTCGTAACACAGCTCAGCTGATAATTCTGCCATTGCATTTCCTTGAATGTGGGATATCTGGAGGTTCAGCCTTCCTAAAATTCAAGATCCTAGAGTCACGTGGTGGTGCAGGGAACAGTCATTTGGAGCTTCTAGGGATATGTGAGAGCAGCTCATCAGTGACACAGTTGCTGTGGTAGCAACTGGCCTTGTGAGAGCCTCCACAGGGACACCAGAAAGTCGTGGTGTACTTGTCCATTTACCTTCTGTCAGAAATATAATTTCCCTTATCTACCCATTATAAAGACACCCAGCATGCCACACATCCCCTTCTTCCCCAGAAGGCAAGGAAACAGTCATGCTTTGCAAAATTGTTCTTTTTTTTTTTTTTTTAATTTGCTTGACTCATCCAATGATTTGAGTGATGGTTCTTTCAGGGCTGGAAATATCTTCTGCTGTGCAACGTGCAACCTGATAGCTAAAATTTCCATGGTTAGATGAGAGCTGAGAGTGAAATGAGAAAACTTTCTTTCTCCATCTGGGGGAAAGCTGTAATGAGCTCCATAGACTACCTGTCTTCAGTTCATTTGTTTTAAGAATTCTGGTTCTGATATCTTGCAGGTGAGACCCAACTGAGAGTGGAAAGTGAGACTCGGTTGAGAGTGGAAAAATTCAGCACATGCGTGGGAAGATCAGGGTGCTCCAGTTCTTCTCCTGACCCACTCCTGCTCACCCAGCAAGGCGTTAGTAACCCCGGTTGCATGGTGAGAAAAAGGTGCTTGTTACATCTAGAAACTCGTCACACCTTGGATAATAGCCATGCTGAAACCTCCACAGCCGCATCCTCAAAGGCAGACAGGGAGAGCAAGGAGAACAGGGCTGTCTCTGCAAGAGCTGAGCCCACAGCAGGTGGAGGAGCAGTGGATGGAGGAAACACGCTGGCTGAAACCATCCCAACCCGAAAGGTGTGTTTTCAGAAGGGTAGAGAAACAAACAGCAGGATATCTGGGAACACAATCGTATGCCTAACAGAGCAAGCAAGAGGGTATTTTCCCAGGAGGATCAGCCAAAGAGTCAGAGCTGTGTGTGGTTGGTTTTTTTTTATTATTATTATTTTATTATTATCATGGAGAAAATATACTTCAATGATGTATATTTTCACTGGTGGTCAAGCAGAGGGAAGGAAAGGAACTGGTCTGCCTTTTCAGCATGCTGCAGCCTTTCCAGGCTTTGGTTCTTCACCCTCATCCCTGCTGCTCCAGATTATGGGGAGAGCAGCTCTCTTGCCACAGTCTATGCCATCTTTTGGTGGAGCAGCCCCTCCAAAACCCAGCTCACCAGTCACATAGCACAAATAGAAGCTTTGAAAACCTCACAGATGACAGCCTGGGAAGGGCATGGGAACCAAAAGCCACCCACACCATGCCAGGGAGCAATAGCAGCGTGGAAAAACCACCCTGGGCTTGTAGACACCATTGTGCTTGCCAAGAAAAGGGCATAGTTGGAACAACGTGTCCCAGTTTGACTGTATACACTGGGTACTGGGTTTTGACTCATTCCCAATTTGAGAAGCATGCCCAAAATCACTCGCATGGTAAAGAGGTGGATTTTGCTGCTGCAATTGCTGCTTTCCTTTGCAGCCCAAAGCATGACCAGGGCAGGGGAAGGAAGCAAGATCTCTGATGGGAAAAGAAGCTTTATGAAGTTTTTCTCTCTCTGATTGCGTGGGGCAGAGAAACATCCTCCCATTTCTGAGCTGTAAAATGCAGTGCTTGGCATCAGGCACTGTGAACATCACAGCTGCTCTCTTCTGCCTCCCCAGCATGGAGGAAAACCCAACTTTAAAATCGTAGAATCATTAAAGTCGAAAAAGATCACAGTGATCATGAAGTCCAACCCCAACCCATCTCCTCTATATTCACTAAACCATGTTCCTCAGTGCCACATCTCCATAGTTCATGAAAACCTCCAGGGACAGTGACTCCAACACCTCCCCAGACAGTTTGTTCCAATGCCTGAGCACTCTTTGTTCGTTCTAAAAGAGATTTGGGACAAAGGAAATGCTAATCAAAATGTCTCTGGGACAGGCTGAACGCTGGATACCTGTTTTGAAGACGAAACCTCACTCCTCATTCTCCAGGCACAACTTTCCCCACTGACCCATCCACCACACCTGGCATTACTTTCTGATATCACTTCCACAGTCACAACATCTTCAGTGTCCCACTGCCATGGGCTCCTACTGGTGGGACAAGGTCCCACTCTGATGCCATCCATTCACAGAATCATTGAATCATAGAAATAGCCTGGGTTGAAAAGGACCGTAATGATCAACTATTTTCAACCCCCCCTACCATGGGCAGGGTTGCCAACCACTAGACCAGAGCCACATCCAGCCTGGCCTTGAATGCCTCCAGGGATGGAGCATTCCATCTCATTTCCCCAGAGAAACACGGTCAGAAAGGAGAGGATGCAAAACACCATACTAAGCAAGCAATTACTGCATGTGCAGGAATTGGGTTGCACAACATGGTTGTGCCCTCTGAAATGCTCTGATAATAAAAAGGAGATTTGAGCCTATATCAACAACAGTAAATTAGTCAAGGACAAGGGCATGGGCTTGCTCATCAGCACAATTCCAGAGGTGAATTTTTCACCAATGTCAAGACAATGTGCAGGAGACAGCCCTGACCCAGCTGGCCATTTATCTGTAATGCTTGGGATCTGCTGAGCACCATTTGTGCTCATTTCCTTGGAAGCAGGAGAGGATCTCAGGCAGGACTGGGTTTCTGCCACCACGTCTTGGTGACAGTGGGTATTTTGGGAAATTAAATTTCCCAAAACTCAGCAATTCTTCAAGCTTTTCTTCCTCTGAATCCTTCAGTCCCACAATGTGGACGAGCCCTGGGGGGAACATCAATCTGCAGTTGCATCCAGCCCAACAGCACAGCAACTTTTTCCCTGCACAGCGAAAAGCTCTGAGCATGGGGAAAGGAGAAACAAAGCAGCCTGGAGAGGTTTTTAAGCTGTGCAGAGGGGACAAAGCACTGCCTTCCCTTGTCACCACTGCTGACATCCAGCTGGGAGCCGGACAAGGAGTAGATAAGCTGGTCTCCCAGGTTTTCTAGGGTGGAGGATATTTCCAAGCCTTCTCCTTGCTCTCCTCTCTGCTGTAGCATTTATTTACTCTGCCCTCCTCACCCACGCCAGTGCTCCCACCCACTGCTTTTAGAGGTTTCCTGAGGACACGGGACTCTGTATCTCATCCTGCTGTTGGGATCATCTCTGGGGGACAAGTCCTGGCCCTGCAATCTCCACTCTGTGCACCGCCCAGATCCTCCTGGTTGAACATGAGACTAATGGCTCATGAATCCCTTCAGATGGGTTTGAGCTCATGCTTCTGACTGCAAGACTTGTGTCTTTGCTGACACCAAGTCATGCTTTGGCCAAGCAACCAATACACTGAGCAACGTCCACTCCCTTGCCCTCACCTCCGATTGTAAAATGGTCCTAATAGAGCTCCTAACATGAGCTCCTCAGCTTTATAGTGAGTTGAAGAACAGCATTTCTGTAGGAGGGAGCAACGTGGGAGCAACTCTGGTTTTGCCATGACAGATTTCTGTGTTGCATGAAAGGAAGGATGAGTGTTACATCGGTTATAGCAGAACAGCACTGCAGGATCTGAGCTTTGCATGGCACCAGGCAGGCAGCTTTAAGGGTTAAGGAGGGGGCTAATCCCCATGGATAAGAAGGAATGGAAATAGTTAGTGGAATTTAGTATTAGAGAGGGGAGAAGATGTTAAAGGAGTCATTATTGCAAAGAGGGAATGTGCAGGAAAATCGGAAAGAGGGGACAGTCATCCATAATTCAGATTGGATATTATGAGAAATCTGTTCTCAGAAAGAGTGGTGAAGGATTGGAACAGGTGCACGGGGAGGTAATGGGGTCACTGTTCCTGGAGGTGTTCAAGAAACTTGTAGCTGTGGTTTAGAGGGACATGGTGGTGATGGGTTGACAATTGTACTAGATGACTGTAGTGGTCTTTTCCAACCTTAATGACTCTATGATTCTGTAACAGCAGAGATCCCTCCAGTTTGATTCTCTCTTCACTCCCTAAACCAGGGGACTTTGCAGGTGCCAAGAAAAGAATGTTCCCTGCATAAAGTCCAGCAATTGGCGGGACTCCCAAGAGCACCACAGGAAGGAAAGGAGGTTTGCATCCCATTTCCAAGTAGCCCACAGCTGTATGCTGTGGGCTGAAACCTTGCATAGCTTGGTACCAGCTTTGGGCTTTGGATATTTTGTTGGATGGGACTATGGACAGCCTGGTCTAGTGACTGGCAACCCTGCCTATGGCGCAGGGGCTTGGAACTTGATGACCTTTAAAGTCCCTTACAACCCCAAATTATTCTATGGTTCTGTGGTTCCATGATTCTATGAGTCTATGCTAAAGCAAGAACAAGCTCCCCAGGAGTTGGTATGAGACAAACAAGAAAACTCTATGCCAATAAACAGAGGCACATCCCCTGCTGCCGACAGCGTGGGAGTAAGCAGATGCTGGAGGCTCGCCAGGGCTGCTCACACAGTCTGGTTGGTTTCCAGCAGAGCCCTTGCATCCCTTGCATGGCTGCTGGTTTCTGTTCCCTTGAAAATTGCTCTGGCATTCTGTAGCCACTCCAGTACAGTACAGAGGCATCAGCTCCCTCTCGTGGGCTTAGATCAGCTCTCATTGTTGGAATCCATCCAGGATTTCCCAGGAAAGTGATTTTTTTTTTCCTTTTTTTTTGTTTTTCCTTTTTTTTTTTTTTTTTTTGACACGTATCACTAAAGCAAAATTGAAGTTTTGTGGAAATGTGTTGACTTCTGTCGAGTTTCCTTTCAATAAGTATAAGGAGTCTTATTTCTCCCCATATTTTTGCTGTCATTATTTTTATTTTGTCAGTGGTTCAAAGCAACTAATTTGGGGAATCACCCCCAAAGTGCCCAGATTTCTACTATCTCAAGTTGATGCATCCAGAGTTGAGATACATCAATGAAGCCCATGGTGTGGCTTCCCAAAGGTTATTTTACTTCCTACTCGTTTAGAGGTGGTGGATTCACTGTTCCTATACATGTCCAAAAAATGTGAAGATGTGGCACTGAGGAACACGGGTTAGTGGGCATTTTGGTGATTGATTGGCGGTGGGACTAGGTGGTCTTGAAGGTGTTTCTTAATGATTCTATGATTCTGTGTTCTGTGAAGTCAAAAGTGAAGAAACAAAATGAAAATAAAAATTAAAACAGCTGGTTTCAATCTGTACAACAAATAAAAATGTGACTTGACTCCATACAGGGCCTCTGTTTCTAATTTCTGTTTTGAAAAACTCCCCAAATTGCTGGAATTTCCCTCAAAGTTGAGATCCCACCCCAGGCCCCAGCAGGGAGGTGACATAAGTCCATGGAGATGTCACAAAAATGATCCAAGGGATGGAACATCTCTCCTGTGAGAACAAGCTGAGAGAGCTGGGGCTATCCAGCCTGGAGAAGAAAAGGCTCCAGGGAGATCAGAGCAGCCTTTCAGTATCTAAATGGGGGTCTGTAAGAAAGAAGGGGACAGACATTTTAGCAGGGTGTGTTGTGATAGGACAAGGGGAAATGGTTTCAAACTACAAGAGGGGAGATTTAGACTGAATATAAGGACAATTTTTTTTTTTCTTCCCACTATAAGGATAGTGAAGCACTGGAACAGGT
This sequence comes from Phasianus colchicus, assembly GCF_987193195.1. Classification (NCBI taxonomy): domain Eukaryota; kingdom Metazoa; phylum Chordata; class Aves; order Galliformes; family Phasianidae; genus Phasianus; species Phasianus colchicus. The sequence goes on from NC_143438.1 coordinate 93,496,202, forward strand.
TGCCCCATAGATGCAGTGGGTGACATTCAAGGTCAAGCAGGTCCAGTCCCTGAGTAACCCAACTGAGCTGTAGATGTCTCTGTTTGTTGCAGGGGAGATGGACTAGATGACCTTTAAACTCAAGATGACCTTGCAACTCAAATGATTCTATGGATCTATGTTTATCCAGCTCCAGCCCCCTGCCATGGGCAGGGTTGTCTGCAAGGTCTCACCAACATCCTAGTGAAGCCCACAATCCCACTAAGAAAACGAGGATCTGACCCTACACATCAAGCCCTACAGAGAGTTGGGCAACAGTTTGGTGGAACCACTCTTCAGAAAGGTGGTTTGGGGTTTTCCTGCTTGCCTTCACACTCATCTTGTTGGTTTGGGTGGGTGGTGGCCATAGAAAGGCTTGACTGCCTGTATTTGCCATTTGCCCTAATCTTTGCAAGGCTTGATGGCTCCAGTTGGCTTCCAGCACTCTTTCAGCTTTGCTCACACACTCACAGCTTGGGTTAAATTTATTGCATGGGTTTGGCTGTTGGAGGCTGCAAGTTTTTAGCTGTGATGCTTGAGGAAAAGGATTATAACCAGACACAGCAGATCTGACCATACAACCACCTGGCCCCAAAGCAGCTACGTCACAGCTTCCCCTTCCTTCCATTTGACTCATCGCTTCGGTATTTAAACTGCTATTTATTATCTGCAGTCAAGCACTTATTATGTCATCTGTAATTTGTGTGTTTCTTCACCTCTATGCTGCATGCACATGCCAGCTCTAGCCACTGAAAGGATGCAGTGTTTGCCTCCTGCCATGCTCAGACACTTCTTCTTCCATGTGCTTCTCTTCAGTGTCTACCATCACTTTGGGAAACAACCTCAAAATGTTCTTCCACTCTATGCCATGTGCTAGGACAAGCAGGGACTGGTGCAGTGCCAATTGCAAAAGTCTGATTCAAGTTCTTGGGATCCACAGGGTAATTTACTGGACAGCCTCATCCTTGTGCTAATGACTGCCATCTTTCTGTGGTCCCCATCAACTCTTAACTGCTGGGCAGAATCAGTAGTTAAACATAGCACCTAGGTCTTTTTTTCTACCCATGCATCTCAGATAAGAGGTTTTGCTCCTCCAGGATGGTTTTGTGCCATGGGAGGAAGTCACATTTTGATGCCATAGAGCTGCAGTGCCTTTTGCTCTTTACATTTATGTTCCCTTATATTTACCATGGGGTACAAGAAGGCTTTTCTGCAGCAAGGATAGAGCAAGCCAAGCAAGCAAACCAAGCAAAATAAGACAGTTTTGCTTTAAAATGGCCAAAAAAAAAAAAAAAAGGAAGAAAACAATCCAGTCTTTTCCTGCAGGCTGCAGGGGACTGTCTCTGCTGCCGCAGGACGTGTAAATCCAACGCAATGAAATATTAATTATTAGAGTCTGTCCAACTGGGATTCCTTTCAGAGAGCTGAATAATTCTGGTGCACTGAAAAAAAAACAAAACAACAATAACAAAAAACCAACCAAAACACACACACACACAAAGTCATTTTTTTTTTTACATTAAAAAATTGTGTCTGGAGTAAATTAGAGCTTTTGAGCACTCAGGCTTTGAGACAGGAAGGTGCTGTGATTGCTTCAAGGCGAAAAGAAGATGCAGATTCCTAATTAGGGCATGAAAAAGATCGTGGTCTAAGAGGTAAAGAGAGGTGCATTGGTCAGCATGGCTTCTTCAGACCAGAGAGCTGTCCTTGCAGCTTGGTGTAGGGGTAAAGGAAAGGCTGAAGTCGATTAATAAAAGAGAGCATGCATCTCTGAAGGCTGCTGTTATGCAGCACTTCAGAAGGAGGCATTCATCCGGAGAAGCCATGGCACTGGCCCCAGGGAGATGCACTCAGCAGGGCTCAAAGCCCCTTTTGTCCCCTTGTTTACCAGAGTTGGGTTGGAAGCACCACACAGCATGGAGCGTCATCCTTTGGCTCAGCAGCGCTTTGCAGATTTGAAAGCTCAGAGAGTTGATTGTGAAGCGAGTCCTAGGCTGCAGATGTGCTCTGTTTTGCTCATGGGAGTGTGGTGTAAAGGTTCAGCATCCAAATCATGGCCCCAGACCTGAGAAGAGCTCCTCCACCCTCCCAGCTTATCCAAGTTCGTGCATTTCCATTCTCCTCCAAAAAGTACTAATTGGGAAGAGAGAAAGACACTCAGCAACACCTTTGGCAATGGACAATCCCTGAGCTCTCACTGTCATAATTCATTTTTTCAGCTTCCTTTTACCCTCCATTCTCTGCAGTTTCTAGAAACATCTACATGAAATACTCAAAAATCTGTATTCTTCTCTCATAAACCTCTCCAGATGTTCCTCCCCAGACTGACCCAAAGGCTGCAAATATTTTTCATTACCCTGCAATTGCTCTGAGGGATGTCCGAGGGATGGGTAAATGAATGACTCGCTGTAGGACGATGCATTGCCAAGAGGTAGATCTAGGGGAACTGGTTCACTTGGCTCAAACAGCAGCTGCAAGCAAGCAAGGCAACATGAAGGAGATGGCCAGTGAGAGCCCCTGGAAATGGAGGTGGGGACAAGGACTGCAGATAAGCATATTGTTTTTTATAAAAGTGTGGCATCATGGTCAGAGCCAAAAGCAACAAGAACGTCAACTGCTAATGGCATGGTAGCACAGGGATGTCATTGGCACTAGCTGGAGACCAGGAGCAAGAGGCTGTACAGAGGGAGGCAAGGGAGAAAATCTGTGGTTGGGATCCATTACAAGCTCAGGATTTTATACTGTTTCCCTTCCCCAGCAGATACGATGTGAGTTTGTAGTTTACTTTGAATTGGGACCAAGAAGTACTTTTTTCTGGTCTACCCTCTATCCCAAGGCTGGAAAGCTGCTCTTTGCTGTGTGGCTCCCAGCTGCACCCAAGACAAGGCAAGACTGCAGAAGTCCCTCTAGAGAGACACAGGCCATGCAGAAACAGCATCTCCCTCCTCCAAGCTGCAGAGGACATTGCATGGCCACTTCTGCATCAAAGTGCTGGGGTGACAGAACTTAGGCATGAGAAGCAAGTAAGAAGCTCCAGATGGAGAGGCAACACAGGGCAGGAGGTGGCAACGATAGTATTTTATCTACTTAGTATGCATGCATAGCGTCCGTACCATAGAATCATAGAATCATAGAGTCATAGAATCACATAATCATGGAATGATAGTCAGAGTTGTCGAGTGGTTTGGATTGGAAGAGAACTCAAGGATCATAACGTTCCAATCCCGCTGCCACAGGCAAGGTTTTCAACCACTAGATCAAGTTGCCCAGGTCCCTGTCCAACCTGGTCTCAATCACATCCACAGTCAGGGCACCACCACCTCTCTAGGCAACCTGTTCCAGTACTACATCATACTCTCAATGAAAGACTTCCCCCTGCCATACCCTCTGGGGAAACCTGATTATGTTCTTCAGGCCTTCAGGAGCCCTTTTCTCAGAGCAAGTGAAGGACACTGATTCAGGAAACCCAACATCTTATGGTCGAGCAAGCCTGGGTCCTGGGCAGGCAGGTAGGTTGCACAAGAAGGATTGGCAGCAGAACGAGGTGTAGGTAGCCAGGCCCAGACTGAAGTTGTGGTATGGACAGGTTCTGGAGCACTTCTTAGTGATCCTCTTCCAAAAAGACAAAGAACCTTGATCAAAGGAGAAAGGGGAGAGCAGTGTTAGTGATGTGGACTTCCCAAGAGCTCTTCAGTCTTCTAGAAGTGGAACTAATATGTCTTCCTGTCCTGAGGACCAGCACAGTCAGTAAGACCCCTCCCAATCTCACCCACTCAGTGATTGCCAAGACCATTTAATATCTCTGAAGGGCATCCAGCACTTCCCAGCATAGATCCTCATGCTGAGTCTTTATTAGGTGTACAAAGATGGCATACATAGAATCATATAATATCCTGAGGTGGAAGGGATCCACAAGGAATATTGAATCCAGCTCCATGAAGCTCCATGAAGGAATGTTCTTGCCTGGATTGAAAGCACGTTGCCAGGTTTTATTTCCTTCTGCATCTCACTAGACCTTTTTCAGTATCCTTTTATCCCAAGCTGTGTTGGGGAGGAATTTTTAAAACTCTGCTAACTTCAGCACTGCTGGATCAAAATCTCAAAATCAAAATCTCCACTTTCCAGATGTCCTTCCCCACGATTCCTCAACTCATCCATTCACAAAGGGCAACCATACAAATCTAGCCAAAACCCCACATTCCATTCCTGAGTCCCTGTGCACTGACAGCACGTACCTATTCCTACAGAGGCAACATTCGTCACACAGTACTCATCCGTGTCTGAGCACTTCTTAGCCTTCAGACAGCTCCAGTTGCTTTGTTCCCACTCACAGGTGTAGCAATATAGGGCTTTTGCTGCAGGACGAGACACGAGAAGATGGAATATGAAAGATGATGACAAAATGCTATTACTCCCACTAGCAAAAATTACCAACTTTCTTTCCATCGACCCTCAAGTGCACAACATGCAAGTTTGCTGAAAACTCTGGATTTGCAAGACTCAGACTCAACTCACTCTGCTCCCTGCACACTTGCACATTTAAATCCAACACACGCACCCAGATGCAAGCATCTGTGTGTAGAAGTTCCTGCCCTGCACTCAAAATACAGCACAGTGAGCCAAAGACACTGGGTTTGATATGATGCAAAGAACAGAGAAGGTCAGGATCTGCTGTAGAAGTCTACAGGGATGTCCCAAGGCTTGGATTCACCTTTTCTAGCTGCTGGGGACACTATAAATAAGAGTACAGCCAAACTGGTCCATAAGCACTGGCAGTTGTTTGTCCCATTAATTGGGACCTCCATGGCCTGAAGTTGTCAGTCCCCACACTAAGGGTTTATGGGTGAAACTTCAACGCCCTCAAATCTGTGTTAAAACACCAATGAAGAATATTACGTTTAACTCTTAGCTGTGTGAATTCAGCCACAAGACATGTACAGCCCAAAACTTTGTTTTTTTACTGCCTAAGTTATCTAACTTGAGTTAAGGTGCTCTTGGTTTTGGTGCTGAAGACAATCTCACTGTCCCCTGGGCCTTGTTAACACTTGGAAATTTGCAAAAATCACTATTCTAGAAAGTGAACCAAGGTAAACAGCAGAAAGGTATTCTTAGGCCACAATGAGACAGAAATAACTATTCCAACAAATTATTTTTCTACAGCAGAAAATGTGGCAAATTTCCAAGAGCTGGAAAACCTTATTTCTCTCTACAAATCAAGGATGACATTTACTCTCCTGGTTGCTTATGTATTTTATCAATAGCGGATATAGGACCATATACTGTCAGAGGGCTCAGATTTCAATCTCAGTAAAATAAACAATACAATCCATAATGCAAATATGATGCAAATATTCCTCTCCACCCAATATCCCAGCATAAAGACACTTATCCCATATAGCTCACTACCAAACTTCTCCCCAGTTCCCCAGCTTGACTCCAAAGTCCCAGAAATCACTTGAATATGGTCTCTTAGAAGGGCAGACAGTAGGGGCATTCAGCAGGAAGCTGCACAAATGAAGATGTAGATCTGGCTCTATCCCACTAGAAATGGTGTCACTAGCTGCAGGAGGAGATAGGAGCATGAAGGTTGGATGCATTGTGTGATTGTAAGCTGGAGAACTTCATCAAGATATAGAAATAACCACAGTCTTACAACATCTGAACAAACAAACCCATTGGAAAGTCTTTTATCAAAGACAGAAAAGTGGCAACTGCTTCCTACTTTTTTGTTCGTCTTGCTTTCATAAAAATCCAGTAGTATGTGAATTTATAGAGAAATATACTCTGAAAATAAAGCAAGCCTTCATACATTCAGGCTGAGAAATCAAAGAGGAATTCCATGTCCTTCAGCAGCTCCACTGCAAACACTAAGGCATTCCAAGTACAGAGACATCCCTTCCCATGAGTTCTCTCTGACTTTCCAACATTCAACAATTCTTTGTCTAGTAGAAACCATGCTCTTACCTTGATATGCACATAGGACCAAAGCCAGAAGGGCAAGGAGGAAAGCTTTCATCTTCTCTCAGACGTCTTCACAGCTCAGGAAGAGCACCCTCATCTGGGGACAGGATATATATCTCGCCTGCGTTTGGACTGAGTGATGATGAAGACAACAATTTTAAAAGATGGGCAGGGATCATGTATTATTTGACAGGATAGGAATGCACGTTGGTTGTTTTCTCACCTCGGCATTGCCTTCAGGCTGGTCTGATGGGTCTGAAGATAAGTGAAAGCACCACCAGGGCAATTCATCCCATTTATTGCTTTTAATGCTTTAATGTCTCTATGGTCAGGCTAGTAGTACTATCAGTGTAGCACTACTGCACCACATCTATGGCCAGATAGTTCAGCAAAGGCATCTACTCAAAGCAAAATGGCAATAAGTAGCATAAATTAATGCCTTCATTGTGTGGATGACTGCCAAGTGCCTTTCCAGGGTTAGACCTGGAGAACTCCCTTATGTCTACAGTCAGGGTAGATCTAGCTCTGTATTCATGGTTGACAATATAAACAGGAAACGTTTTATGATTTCCTGTAGCCTATAAAAGATGCTGGTTACCTGTAAAGTCCTAAATGCTTCACATCCTACTTTTGAAAGCAGCTGCAGCAAGAGAACAATGGCTTCAGCGTTCAAACTCAGGAGTTGGCACATTGGAAGTCGGTTTCCAGCTTTGCTACACCTGAGAAAAGTGTAAGAACACCTTTGTGCCCCTTCTACACAGAGCATCCAATGCAAAGTCCTGCTAGATAGCATTCAAATGTAAGGTTCCCAGCCTGTATGACTTCTCTGTCTGTTTATCTATTTGGGTGGAGCTGAAGCTGATAATTTAAGACCATCTGAAGCCTCTGTTTGACTGCTTGTCACACTTCTGCTTCTAAGGAAAGAGCTACCAGGAAAATTGGTGCATGAAACCTGCAGACTTCTCCATGAATCATCATAGATCGAGCCATCAAAGAGCAGAGAGGACAAAGCGAGAACAGATTCTCCGCCAGATTAAAGCTGCTTGGTCTGCTCAACTCCTCCACCTTGCAAGACTTGACAAGAGGAAAGAAAATGGGGTTGAAGGAGAACAGGGACCTGGACACAACCTGGGATTTAGGAGATGGAAATGCAGAATAAGAATAGGCAGAGACTCAGAGAACATGTAGAAGAGCTTAGATGGAGAAAGGGAAGGCAAAAATACCTGGGTGAATTTTAGGTCTTGAACAGATCAGCCAGATGCATGAGCAGCCCTGAAGCAGAAGTCATGAGCATCTTGCACATATAAGGCACCTGATAGGACTACTCATTGCTCATCACAGTAAAGGCATGGCCAGAGGAAGTTCAGAGGGACACCAAAACCCATGGTATCATCCTTTTCAATGAAAAAAATAAATAAATAATGGTGAGGGGTAGTACTGGTGTTGGGGGTAGTAATTTTCAGGTATTTTTGAGGTATCTGACATTGGCTTCAAACCACTCGGGCTATCCGTGCTGCTGACATGAAGCAGGATTAACAGGATGGTGAAGTCAGCCCTGATAACCCCATGAGCATTCATCATTCCTCAGCAATGGACATACAGCTTCTGGGCGTGGAGAGGGTAAGCCACATCGCTTGCCCAACAGATGAAGTTCTACCAGGCATAGGGACTGCCTGCCATTGTGGAAGCTGAAGGAGGTGTGTCAGTCCTCCTCGATGTCACGAGGAAGGAACCAAAGAGCCAGACCCATTGCAGAGAACAAGGATTGCCCAGTGTGATTCACAAGATGATGTCCTCCTGCAAGGATGACTCTTTGTAAGGATCTGGAAATCAGCAGCCAAGGCTGCGTGTCCTGCAGCCAAAGGACAAAGCTCTGCACAGGCAAAGAAGCAGTTTGATTTAATCTGCCTTGACTCTTATTTCCGTGGAAGAAGTGAAAAATAGTCGTGTTATTTTTCAATATGATTAACAAGGTGCATTATTGAATCTACAGGGCTTGCTGAAAATCAACATGGGCTTAAACTCTTCTTGTTCCAAATTGCTGAAGGAGTTTGATTCTTTGGCTTTGACCACATGCTCACACTTTTCCTGAGTGCTCTGAAGCTATCTGGGTGCTCAACATGGGAGTCCCACCATGGCACAGAGATATTTAGGTTCAACAACACAGCATGGGCAGCCTGGGGGCCACGTTACACAGAGTTGTAATCCTTTGGCTGGAGAACCTGCCCTTTGGCTCAAGGAAGGAAAATGATGCCCTAGGGGCTTCCCAGTACCATATTACCTAATTTGCTTGTGATCCAGTTGTGCTACAGAGGAAGTCACCAACCTTCCAGCTTCCCTGAGGCTAGAACCACACTGAAGAAGAGCTGTCACAGAAACAGCTATATCTATCCCAATAATACATGAAGAGTTTGATCATAGTTTCAAGAGCTGTCCTACAGCATGGGAACAGTTGTCCATGTTGTTTAATTATTAGCAAAGTTTTTGCCTGAATGATTAAGACCATCTCTGACAATTCCTGGACAGGGTGCAGAACTTATCACAAATTAGACGTACTTTCCAATTGGCATTTTGGACACAGCCTCTTTATTTTGGAGGGATACAGATAGGTACCAGCTAACCTCAGAGCCAGCAACAGACCTAGGAGATGTCATTTGCTTATATGCTTTCCCCCTGGCATCCCAACTCCTGTCAGGACTGGAGAGTAGCTAGTAAAATACCACTGAATATGTAAATTAATGATTTTCTAGATGCCTTTCTATGCACCCTCAGAAATTTCTGCCTGGCTGAAGCAGTAGGAGACACACTTTGCTCCAGGGTTGTGCTGATTAGGATAATATCCTCCTCCTACTCATCTCCATTTGTTTAGCTCTCTCTAATTGCAGGAACAACCAGACCATGCTGCTTGCAAAACCCCAGCCCTGCTGTGAGTCAGCTATCAACAGACCTTTCCAAGACGGGTGTTATTTATTTATTCTCTTTTATTTCATGGTGGCCACAGAGCCCAGTTGCATGAGAAAACTAGAAGATTAAAGGGAAGGATCAAGTCAGGTTCAGACTGGTCTGTCCATGTTTGATCACCAGCTGTTCAGAAAACAGATGAGTAAAACAATGGGAGGAACTGGGAGACCAGAATGGGCTAAGATGGGTTATTCAACAGGAACCCAATTTTCCAGGGCATCACAGTCCAGTTCAGAGAATGGACTTGCTGACACTGACAAGAACTGCAGATCCCAGTACCAGGAAGAGACATCTCATCCCGGATGCCTCACTGTATCTAGGATGAGAGTTAATGGACTTAAGTAGTTCCAGGGCAGGTTCAGGTTGGATATTAGGAAACATTTATTCTCTGAAAGAGTGGTAATGCATTGGAACAGGCTGCCCAGGGAGGTGGTGGAGTCAGCATCCCTGGAGGTTTTCAAGGAAAGGGTAGATGTGGCACTTAGGGACATGGTTTAGTGTAGGGTATGGTGGTGATGGGTCAACTTTTGGACTTGATGATCCTGGTGGTCTTTTCCAACCTTAATGATTCTACAATTCTCTAACTGCAATTGCAGCAGTCGTGGCTGCAGAATTCATGAAAAGCAGATAACAGACTGCTAGTTTGCAGATTTGTTGATCACCTTCCACTAGATCGAGAGACAAACAAAAACAACCCATGAACCTTTGTTACAAGGGCAAATCCTGTCTTTACCGGGTAGAGATCACCCATGTCTGTATGATTTATGATTTATTTAATTACCCTTTGTTTCTCTGCTCAAGCAAATTGGGCTTGACCTGCAACCCAACGATACTCGGGTTTCCCAAATCCCCAGCAATGGAGAACATTTCAGACCCCAATGCACCAGAACAGAAACAGCTTCACTGAGAGTAGAGTTGGATCACACAGGAACATTGGGCAGCAGGGCTAGGAGGCCACAGCCAGCCAGGTCATGGCCATGGGATTCACCAACACTGATCTTCACAATAGAAGTCATGCAGACTGTCTCATTTCTGACACATCTGGAAGCCTCCAGGCACTGATCTTTGCTGGCCTGGTTGGTACAGACATAGCACATCAGCAAGTTGGCTATGGGAGGGAAACACAGACTATTTGTATGAGGTCAAGGAAAGAATCTCCTTCCCAGTTGGACCCATTTCCATTCTTCTGCAGGCCACGGGACATTAAGACATAGACAGTGTGGTTGTGTAGATCCAGTCCTTCTACTGACCTACACCCAAAATTGCTAAGCACCCACTTCCCAGTTGAAAAAAACTTCTTTACAGATAAGATCTCAGAGCATCAGGCTCTCAGCAGATGCTGACATTCAACTATCACATTACAGTATTTGACAAATGGTCACAGGGCCAGAACATCAGTAAAGGCTGCACTCAATTTTTAGCTCACAGTTCAGCTGTACTCCCCACAAAAAGTGCAGTATTAGCTGCACCTGAAGCTGGGATTGGGATTGTAGCAAAAACAAAAAGGGCCTTTTCTTGTGACGTGCCATGAGAATACAGAAGATGACAAATTTTGGTTTCCTCTGTGGGCAGCTAAACGATGTAGGGTGTCTAAGAACAGGGCCCTGCTGCAGTAGTGTGAAGGAGAGGAAAAGCTGACCACAGAGCTGCTCTTTATGCAAGTAGCCTGTTGTCTTCTTAAAGACCAATGGGTTTAGAATTTTAGAATATGTCTTCTCCAAGGAAAAAAACAATAGCTCTCATTCTCCCAGCCTAAGACTTGCATTAACCTTAGACAACTCACCAAAGTCCATATACAGAGGACAGCAAACAGAAACACCATCAGGAGAGCATTCATCTCAGTTTGCTCTTCTCAGCCTGCATGGTCTCAAAGGCAGCAGCTCCCAGTTCCCTGTGAAGTGCTGGCAGGGATGATGGCCAATATGAAGGCTGGTTCCTGGCTGGCACAGATCACCTGTGCTACTGATACATTTGCACATCATGCATAGCCTGGACCAAGATTTCTTGTGGAATTTTGCAGCCAGTGCTTTGTCTTTTTCTAATCTGTATGCATAACTAGGATTGCCCCAACCCAAGTGCAACATCTTGCAGTTGGCTTTGATGAACCTTGTTAGGTTCACATGGGCAGACCTTTCAAGATTGTTCGGGTCCCATTGGATGGCATCCCTTCCTTCTGTTGTATCAACTGCACCACTCAGCTTGGTGTCATCCACAAACTTGCTGAGGGTGCACTCAGTCCCTCTCAAGCCCACTGTCTATGTCATTGATAAAGATGTTGAACAGCATCAGTCCCAACACAGACTGCTGGAGGACATCACTCATCTCTGGTCTCCACCACAATGAGGGTAGGAGAAAGATTTCTCCATCTGCTCTTAGCAGAGGTGAGGATCCAGTCTCCCTCACCTTGTGTGATACTGGGGCCTGAAAGTAAACCCAAAGGAAAGCAAATGCCACTGACATAAGCAGTTCCTCTTTTAAAAAAGACAGGAGATAGGAAGTGGTGACCAGCCTAGGAGAAACTGAGGCCACCTGAAAAGGGATGAAGACTCTCAGACTTGCACACTATACAAACTAGAACTACAGAAAAGGGGAAATGTGTGCAAACACTTTGTGGACTATGACTAATGCTGCATTTAACCCACTGGCTGTACAGTTTTGATGGAACACTGGCACAAGCTGCCCAGTGAGGTGATGAAGTCTGCCTTCTTAGACATCTTCAGAAACCACCTGGACATGGTAGAGAGAAGTGATGGAGTCACCGTCCCTGGAGGATTTCAAGGACTGGGAATATGTGGCACTTAAGGACTTGGTTTAGTAGGCATGGTGAGGATGGCTCAGCAGTTGGACTAGATGATCTTGGTGGTCTTTTCCAACCTTAGTGATTCTGTGGTCTTGGCAGCTCTGGGTATTCCTCTTTGAGCAGGAGTTTGAGCTGGTGACCTCCAGATGTCCCTTCTACTCTCACCTGTTCTGTAATTCTGCCTCACCTTCCATCTTTAACTGCCCAATCTAAGTTGAAACCTCAGATTAGAGCTAAGCCACTAGAAAAGCTCATAACTTCTGAAGCCACATGGATTTCCCTTTGGTGACTTGTTCCAAGAGCTACTCTACTAGCTCCATTACCACGGCTCTGAGATCAGCACGGTATCAGCAAGATCAGAAGAGCACAAGGGAACTTGAGAAAGATGGGCTTTTGCTACAACATCAACATCTTGTCTTATAGGCAAAAACTGCAACCCGATGCTTTTTTTTGTTTTCCTGTTACCCTTAAACCATGCCTGGTCCATCTTGATGAGGTACTGGAACAGGCTGCCCATGGAAGCAATGGAGTCACAATCCCTGGAGATGCTCAGGATAGATGTGGCAATGAGTGACATGGTTTAGTGGGTGTTGTGGTGAGGGGTTGATGGCTGGATTAGATGATCTTAGAGGTCTTTTCCAACCTTAATGATTCCATGATCTCCAGGTCTGCATTTCTTCAGCTAGTGATGAGCTGTTAATAACCAAGAACCTCCCGTGCCAGTCTCAGCCCCATCTTTTCTTATTCACATCTCCACTTCTCCAGTTCTCTGCTGTTATACCAGACCTGTTTTTCTCTACGTTATACCTTTGTGTCTGTGCCATAAATACCTCATGTATACAGAATAATGGATTGTTATTGCTATCTATAAAAGCCTACAGCTGCATCATACAAAGACAGATAAAAGTAGAACAAATTAGCCAAAGCCACCTGGTCAATTAGAAAAATTGCTCTTACAGCTCAGCCAAGTGAAACAAAGCCTCAGGCAGGTCAAGACAAACTCAGTTGGAGAAAACCTTGCAAACCTAAATCCTGAGGTCTCACAAACTCATTTAAAAGCTTATGGCCCATTACCAGCAATAGCAACACCAAATTAAGGTGCTAAGGGATACCAAACCCTCTTGTCTTAGAATCTAATGAGGGAAAAAATAGTCTGAGCAATTTGGTTTTATTTATTGTATTATGTATCCTGTTTAGTTTTTTCTTTTCTTTTCCAGTATACAGAAATGCACTTTAGAAAGCTGGATAAGAAGTGAAACTGCATCTGTCCAATATAGAATATTAATGATAAAGGGAGAAAAAGTGAGTACAAAACAGAAGAATAATAGCATTCTGCCATGTGCCTGGGTTAGGAGAAGCTAGGAAATGAGGCCAGACCTACAGGGCCCTATTCTTCATCTCTCATCCCCACCTTCAAGTCTTACCTCTAAAAGGGCAACAAACAGGATTTGCTTTCAATGGGAGCCTGAGTGGGGAATTCTTTGTCCAACTAGGAGACCAGGAGCTCCAGAATCCATTCTTTTATGTCCAGAAATGCACAGGAAGAGAAAGCAGTAGAGATTTAACCCTCCCATATTCTTCCTCTGATATAAGTAGGGTTTGCAGCACCAGGAATGAACTGCAGGGACTCTTTCTGCCTGAGAGAGAGCTTCCAAGAAGGAGATGTAAGCCCTGCTTACAACTGGTTGCAATAATTCCCACCTAACTCAAGAGTCCAGCTTAAAAAAATAGATAGAAGAAATAACAGAGAATACCGATATAAAACAAAGAGCTTATTCACATAGAGGCAACTTCTGGGAAGGAATTAGAGAATTCCTCACCTGACTCACCTTAGTAGGTAAATGTCTTATGTGCAAGAGAAGGGAGAGTTGCACACATTCCACTGAGCTTGAAACACAACTTTTTTTTTTTTTTTTTTAAAGATATCAGCTACCTACTTCCCATCCCTCCTTTACAAGCCTGATGCACTACAGGCTAGCTAGAAGCTGCCTTGGCTTGCAGAGATATCGCATCATGCTTTTCTCAGGCTCATGGCAAGAGAAGGAATTTATAACCCCTTCTGCAGTTATTTAAAGGCTTATTTCTGAGGCAAACCGATCACTTGTAATTGCAGCCTAATCCAGGTTTGGATTAAGAATTGTAATTAAGTAATTTATTGGAATTCCTCATGCCCCAGCCTGCAGCAGCTCAGGATTAAGATTTGGAAAAGCTGTTCTCAGCACTTGGGATGGGCACAGTTAGACTGAGAAATTCCTGAGCCTGTGTTGTTCTTTTAAATAATGCATGTGCTTGACCGGCCAAGAATATGGCAATTATTTCTAAAAAGAAGCCATAGGACAAACCAGTCAGCATGTCATCTACTCGCTCCCTGTGGGATGCTAGTGATGGGCAGCTATCCCCCTCCTTCCAAAGCTGGGCACAGTGCCATGAGCTCTCCTTCCCACTGCACAAACTCGATATCCTAGAGTTTTATCTTTGCCTTGGCAGCCCTTCCTCTTCCCCTCATTAGACTGCCCTTCATTTTGTTACAAGGATCCAGTTTCTTGTAGGTCAACCATTCGCTTTCCTTTGCAGCCGCTCACCTTGGCACCAGCAGTACCACATTTACAAACACATGACATGGGCTAATGCCCATCCCCGTGGAGCTTATTTTACAGCCATATGAACTTGGCTAACTGTAGACGGACACAGAGTACAACACGAAGCTCCCGAAGCACGTATTTTATTAATGCCAAAACACAGCTGTGATTTCCTCTTACTAAAGGGGGCTGGATAAGAAGTTATTCCATTTACTGCATTCTGAGGAAGAAGGCTTAAAGCCCAACAGCAATGGCCTCGCTTAAATATTTTCCTATCATACTGACAAAAAATATTCCCCTTTAAAGTTTCTGTTCCATTTCTCCCATTTTTTTTTCTCCTCCAGTTTCGCAACATCAGGTCTCATGGGAAGAAGGTGGGGGAGAGAGAAGAACCCTCTGGCAACCCTTCATGTTTTTCTTCCTCACATCCCTGCAGGAATTTCCCACCTCTCACCAGTCTGCCAGCCTACAGCTGTTTTGTTTTCTCCTTAATCCGATGGCTCACCAGGGAGCAGGCACAGAGTGTAAGAAGCAGTCCAACAGAAAATACTCCTTGCTAAGGAGCTCTTATCACACCCACTTCCTTCTCTGCACCGATTACGATGGATCAGCCCAAAGGCTGTCTCTTTGAAGAGCCTACAGGTGAGCAAAGGCCATGTCATTAAGCAGATGAAAGAGAAGCTTATGCTAGAGACTTGGTCACTGAAGACATTCAAGGTCAGGCAGGACAGGGCTCTGAGCAACCTGATTTAATTGTGTGTGCATCCCTATTCATCGCAGAGGAGTTGGGCTAGATGGCTTTTAAAGGTCCCTTCCAACTCAAACAACTTCATGGCTACCCTTCTCAAGTCACATAATAAGTCCCTTCTCCCCCCAACACTACCTACCCTACTGCCAGCCCCAACAGAAAGCAAGCAGCAGCTCCAGGAAATGAATGAAAGGCTGATGCATGCTTTTTGTCAATGAGCATCAATAATCTGTTGGCTGTGCCTCAAGAGTTTGACTCATGCCCAGGAGAAAGCACTATATGGGAAGGTTGCTGATAAGCAGCAACCAGGACCAGTTGCTGCAAAGGGTGTCAACACACTTTCTGTTCCTGTCTCTTCAGGCTGTTGATGCAGAATCATAGAATAGAATCAAAGAATAGCCCAAGGTGGAAGGGACTTATAAGGATCATCAAGTCCAGTGCCTGTCTCTACATAGGACTATCCAAAAAAATCAGGTCCATTAGAGCCTCCAACTGCATAGAGGAACAGCATCAGTGGAGGGTCAGGCTGCATGTTAGGAAAAGACTATTCACCAGAAGGTGGTGGGCATGGAACAGGCCCCCATGACAGTGGTCATGACCCCAGACCTGCCAAAGTTCAGGGATTGTGTGGACAGTGCTCTCAGACATGGGGTTTGAGTTTTGTGTGGTCCTTTGTGGAGCCAGGGGTTGGATTCAACAGTCCTTGTAGGCCCCTTCTAATGTGGGACACTATGTGATTCTATGAAATTACTTCCCCTATGTAGCAGGAGAAGCATTGCTCTTACTACTCAAAGCTATATGTTGAATTTTCTTACCACCTTCAGCCACAACATCCCACCTCATCCCAGACTGCTGAATGGTGGAAGGAACAGCTTATAGAATCACAGAATTATTTGAGTTTGAAGGGACCCTTTCAAGTCACCTAGTCCAACTCTCCAGCAAATGAACAGGGACACCTACAGAACAATCAGGGTGCCCAGAGCCTTATTCAGCCTGACCTTGAATGTCTCCATGGACAGGTCATCCACCACCTCTCTGGGCAACCAAGCTTATTCAAGCTCAT
The DNA here is from genome assembly GCF_987193195.1 of Phasianus colchicus. NCBI lineage: Eukaryota > Metazoa > Chordata > Aves > Galliformes > Phasianidae > Phasianus > Phasianus colchicus. The sequence goes on from NC_143438.1 coordinate 93,512,332, forward strand.
CAAGTTCAGCAGTCCCAAACTTAGGTTTGAATGACCCCATGCAACAGGGCAGGCTGGAAAGAAGCAGGTTAAGAGGGGGACCAAGGTCCTGCCTTCAGCTATTTAACATGGAGTGGATATAAAAAAAAAAAAGTCAGAGCAAAATGCTCGTCAAAGGCATGCTGAGAAAGGCCAAGCATCGGGTCATAAAATGCAAGAAGGGAAATTCCTACCAGACCTGAGAAGGAAAACAAACCAAGACCTTTGGCAAAGCAACACTTAAGCACTCAGGGAAATAACAGAGAAAGATCTCTGAAAGATCTCAACTGGAAAAGGGCCAGAGCAACTCAAAGAAAGCTTGTCCTCATTGGAGCAGGAGGTGGTAATAGAGCCCTCAGATCTTCCCATCCTCAGCATTTCTGAGAATTCTGAGAAGAGGTAGATGCCAATGCAAGAGGAACTTCTTGCTACCTCCTTCCCATAGGTTTAACCTCAATGAGCAGCTACAGCATTGGTGCTGTCCTTCAGCGTCACACAATATGGGATATCCCAAGTCTGCAGACAACGAGGCTCTCTAGCCACCAAAGACTTTTACATTATGAAACAAAACCAGTCTTGAGCCTGTACCTGTACCAGCATGAGCAGGCAGCATTGTTCCTGGTAAATCTGGCCTGAGGTCTCCCTCCCAACCAATAACAAGAGCAAGGCTTCTGTAAAAACTGTGAAAAGCACATTAGCAACCCAGAAATTTACACGGGAGAGTATCACTTCTGGTTTTGCTGAAAACCAGATCTTCCTCTCCACTTTTTTTTTTTTTTAAAGAGGGGAGGGAAAAAAATTGTGATCACAAAGAAAAATGAAGTTACCAAGCACCTTAGTCACCAGCTTCAGGTTTTTAGGTGCCTACAGAAAAGTCACCTCACTGGAAAAACTGAATTGAAAGCACCCCTGAAAGGGCCAAGGAAAGTAAGGTTCAGCTGAACATGAGTCACCCAATGGTGACTGCTCTTATGGATGCCTGTGATGGAGGCACATTCCTGCTCTACAGGAGCAGTGGAAAATCCCTTGCAACTTAGAAAATACACCAATCACCATACTTTGCCATTGTGATGTCAATGGTGAGAAATCACACCAGAGGGAAATTTTTCACTGAAAGGGTGGTGAGGTGCTGGCAAACACCCTAGAGTTATTCATGGCCAGACTGAATGGAGCCATGAGCAATATAATCAAGTGGATGGCAACACTGCCCAGAGCTGGAGGGGGCTGGAACTTGGTCTTTGAGATTCCTTCCAACCCAAGCCATCCTATGATTCTATGAAACCCACCTTCCCCAATTTCTGGGTTGCTTGATTATGGCCACCGGCCAAAAGGACGCTCCTCAGACTTGACACCTTTTCTCCTTAAAGCTCAGCTAGTTCCAAGGTATTGCATTGCTCAACCCAGTAGTTGATACCTAGCCAAACACATGATTTCCCCACCTTGCTTTTGCTCTATTGAATCTTTTTTTTTTTTTTTTTTGGACAGAACTTGACAAGCCCTACATGTAAATGCAACACAGGTTAACACCCTCCTGGGAAAAAAAAAGATGTAGATGCTTTATTTAAGCTCCTACATTACAACCAGTAACTGTTTCTCTGACACTGGCAGCTCTTCACAATCCTGATTTCCAGAGCATCTGAGCATGGCCAAGAAGCCCTTCAATACTATATATAGCCCACATGCAGCTGCTCTTATTAAAACAGTTCCTTGTGAGAAACATTCACTGTGCTTATCCGTTTGCATCTTGTTTCTTTATTCTGCAATAAAAAGAGTATTCCTCCCCACCCCAATGGGATTCCCCTGGAGTTACCCCCCCCTTATTTGGGGTGGAACAAACTTCCAATAAATCTTTAAAGAAAAAAAAAACCACTCTTTTTAAAGCCAGGAAATATTTGTTAGTAGGTAAATAACTCAATGCACTGGAGCCAAACTGAGTCTTTTGTGCTTGCAGGTACAAATTCAACATAGGGGTCAAGGCATGCTTGGCAGCTTCACTGATAGCTGGTCTAGCTTTGCCAGGAAAATAAAGCCCCTCTCGCTTTTGCCACCATTCAAATCCCTGTTTGAGAATTCAGTTGCCTCACTTAAGCTCTATATAAGCTCCCACAGCTTGGAGAGACAGCACTGTTACATCTCAGCTAAGTCATGGAGCACTATTACACACATCATCCCACACCAGTACAGATGCAAGATAAAACTGCATTGGGTTTGCTCATGCATTTCTCCTCATGCCTGAGGCATAGAGGCCCTTAGGAACCAACCACAAATGGTTTGAGATCTGCCAGGAGGTTCTTCACTTGAAGGCAAAGGATTTCATAGCAATTTCTGCAGGCAACTGAGCACATATACACACCCATTGTAGAGCCTGAGCACAAAGCTGGAGCATCAGCTCTCAGCAGAACCACATCCAGTTCAAGCTGCAAAAAAGCCCCTGCCTTCCAATCAGGCATTCAGAAAAATCACTTCCAGTTGTAATAGCTTCCAACTGAAATAGCAATTTAAACACAAGAACATGTGGCTGTAAACAAACCCATTACATGCACCAACTACAGCAGCTTCAACGTCAGCACTGAGTTATAAGGTTTTGCTGTTGATGCAACTTGAGGTTCACTGACAACTAGGCTAACTGTACATGCAAATATCACTTTTTTCCTTTCTCTGAAAAGCAGCCAACTGAGCAAGCACCTGCAATTGGTCTGTGCCTTCTCCACGTCCACTGGAAGAATGCAGGCTGCTGATTGCTACCACTTCCCAGTACATCTGCATCCCACCATAGTCTCACAGCCAGCATTACACTTTCCCAGCGTGAAGTCAGTAGCTGGAGAGCTTATTTCTGGACCAAAATGAGATCTGTTCTCACAAACCAAAGGCTTGATCATGTAGAGGTGGAGTATATCTCACTCATTTTCAGCATTCTACCATTAAACTCACTTTCTGACACAGCATCTTCCCATCCCTCCTTCTCAAGGATGCAGCTGCTCCTTCAATGATATTGGCTCCCTCCTAAAGTGTTTCCAATTTGATTATATTTGTGCAATTGCAGTTTTGTCAAATCCCAAGAATGAAAAAGCACAAAAGACCCTGAGATTTTTTTTTTTTCCCTTTATTCCAGTGCATCCCCTGACCTAAGCCCAGGTCTTACACTGCAGCTGCCTGTTTCAGCACATCACTGCCTCATGTTTCCGCATCAGGATAATTCAGAGCACCTAAGAACCACAGCACTTCTCCACAAGGAGATAGGATTAACTGTGTAATCTTATTTATTGGCACAGTTAAGGCTCTCAATCTTCTTCCAAGATTCTGGACGAGGAGGAAGGAAGAAGATATCCAAAGTACCTGGCAGCTCTAGAGAGGAATTAAAAGTTCACATTTAAGTTGCACTCCGAATGAGTGTCACAAGTCAGTAGTATTTGCTTTCAACACTTGGTTTCTAATTTTTTTTTTTTTTAAATACAGAAACCAGCATGAAACACCTACAGACTTGTGTTAGACAACCATCCCACCTCTATAACAACTGCAGCAGCACATAAAAAAGTTATTAAACAGCACCAGATGAGCATGAGGCTAACAGGAAAGGTGCTTCCTCAGAACTCAAAGTCCTCATCAGTCATGTCGATTGCCCAGGCAAACTTCTCCCTCTGTGTCTTGTTGAAGATCTTCTCAATGGGCACACCAAACTTCTTACACCTATATGGAGACCACAACACAATGGGGAGACATCCCAAAGGATGCACTACCCATCCCAATTGGCTCCCACCATAGTCTTCCACTTTCACTTGTGCAATCTCCTTAAGCCCCCACAGGAAATCACTTTTGTACCTTGCCACTGTTGACAAACGTGCAAATTGGCCCTTCTGGTTTTAAGGCAAATGTCATCATCTGCAAGCAAGGGAAGTTGCAGTTTTGGGCTTTGTTGATGGTTGGATGATCCTAGGAAGTTTTTCCCCCAACCTTAATGATTCTGTGAGCAACTCCAGAGCTTGGACAGGTTTCACTGACCAAACACCAAGATTTTCCCCAAAGGCTCAAACATGTGCTTATTCCCCAAAAGCAGGCAATCTGCACATCTCTAGAGAAACATCTTCCCCAGAGCACGCTCAAAGCTTACCAAGCTATGCTAATCCTGGGATCCAGGTAATTCAGCTTGGACGTGCCCAGAGCTATCTGTTTGTTCTCCTCCTTGTCTGTGGCCTGGACATTCAGCTTGGCCAGCTGCTCCTTCAGACGTTCCAACAGCTTCTTTTTCTTTTGCACATTGCTGAGGGTAGAGCAAGAGCAACACAGAGAGCAGGTTAAAAGGGGAAAAGCAGCAAAAGTGAAATACAGAGCAGTTCTCCTGTTTTTATGCTTTTTAGGAAAATGATAGAGAGCCAACGAGCTTCGTCTCAGTGATCTCTTCACCCACTGAGTCTAGAAATAGCTCTAGAATGGAATGGCAAAGATTTAGTACCAGCCTATCAGAGAAAAACAGAATCACTAAGATTGGAAAAGACCTCCAAGATCATCAAGTCCAACCATCACCACCATGCCCACTCATAGAATAATTACTTGAGAAATAAGATTGATTTCTTTTTTAAATATTTCTGTACAAAGATCGGGCAGGTAGCAGACAGACTCCATGTGCAAATACAATCTCAGACAGCCACACTTGGGCTCCAGGAGGAGTAAATTCAGACAAGACCCATGCTATGACTGCTGCATAGATTTGATATGCCACAGGTCCACAGGAAAACACATATCACGACCACTCTCTATGCATACTCAGCTTCAACCCCAAGTTAGGCATCCTATGCACCACAGCATTTGTAGGATGACCCAGCAGTTTGCATTAAGTCTAAATATTCATAGAAATGTGCCCTACTATAAAAGAAATGAATCTCTACAAGGAATTATTTGGCAGTCCTACTGCTGCAGAGAACCATCCACAAAGATCTTCATCCATCTGCCAGGCTCCCATGGGAAAGGAGGTGCTCAGAAACTATTTCAGTTCTAATTAGCTGCATATAGGGTATTGGACCACAACATTCCCACCCACAGATCTGGGCACAGGTCCCCCTGCTAACAAGAATTGAAAAGAATCACTCACGCCTCTGCTTTAGCATCTTTTTTGTCTTTTAACTCATCTTCAGCTTCTTCCAGCTCTTGTTGGGCTTTTTCCAGCTTTTCCTTCGTGGCATCAATCTGAAATAAATAGAGTGAGTCCATGCTCATGTCCCTAGACATGAAAATATAGAAAAATAGAGATTTCAGCTACCCTTACCACACCACATTGCTCCTCAATTTCTCATCAGCCCCACTGCAGCCCCCAGAAACAGCCCTGAGACTCATGCGAGAGCTCACATTACTGATGTCAGAAACACTTGCACCACTTATTCATCTTATGCAACTGACCAAAGCTGTCTGGCTCATAACAGCATTAAGCCACAATCACAAAGGCACAGGCTCACTCGTAGACTGAACAAAAGAGCTGAGGACAACTACAAAAATATAGTTTGTAGCAGTTCTATAGCAGACCCGTTAAAATTTCAGCTGGTTCTCCTGCAAGCCACCAAACTGTAAAACTTATTTCCAGGGTCCTAAGCCATGCACCCAGTTTGGTCTGAAGACAACAAATAATTAAAGAAAACAAGCATTCATGCTATGTGTAATTATCCCATCCCTATCCCCCTAGATTGCTGGTATCTCTAAACTAATTAAGAAACCTCCTATATCTGATTCATTCCTAAATAGAATCATTAAGACTATAAAAGATTACCCAGTCCAACTATCAACCCATCAGCATCAATGTCCACTAAACCACTTCATCACTCAATGCTACCAAATTCCTTGCCATGCTTGCTCTATGCAGCCTCTTCAAGCATCATGTTTTTCACCCTTCTTTTTCCCCCATTCAAGAGATATAGATGTGGTGGGAGCAAACCTGAGGACTCTTAGTTTGGTCTGCCTCACCTTGGTTTGCAGATTTTGCATTGACTTCTCAAAGGTTTTGGGCGTGGATCTCTGATGGTTGCACAGGATGGCCACAGCTCGGTTTGCTCGGTTGTAGGAGAGAAGCTTTCCAGCAACACTGTCTTCAGCTGGAAATGAAGTGCAGCATCACTATTTGTTTCCTTTCTGAGAATTGGGGAAGGCAAAGAACAGACCAGAACATCAAGTTGTTGGCCTTTGCCATAGGAGAGCAATAATGGTGGTCCTTTACCAATTTCTACAACCAAGTGATCACATCTCATCACTTGAGGCAGGACAGAAGTAACACAACCAACCAACGATGCCAAGAAGGGGAAAATCTACTCTCATCTTGGCTGTCAGACTACCATTGAGCAGGTGATTTGATTTTGCCACTTTGTATGGTACCCAACCTGCTGCACATGCCCATAAACTACATACCACTCTACAACGTTATGCATGACCAGCCAAGAAGCTGGTCAAGAGTGGACAATGGGGACACCAAGACAATGGATGAATATCTGAGCCCTCTGCCCCTACAACACAGCTGGAGTCACCACAAACATGATTAAGAACTAACGGTTAGTGAGGGCCTTGAGCTGCTCCTGCAAGGTGATGGAAGCATTGTAGGTCCTGAACACTTTGGCAGTCAAACCATTCATCAGCTTCTGAAGGTGTTTGTTCAAGATGACTGTCTGGAAGGCCAGTGCAGGACAACACAGAGAGGAAAAAAAAAGGAGAAAGAACAAGCAGATGTCAAAACAATATATATATATTTTTTTTTTCCAGACCATTATCTTCTGCTTAAACAAACCAATTAAACAGATAAGCTATATCTTGCATATTTACCTATTGGCTCACACCCTAATGAAAACTAGGAGAAACATCACTAAAATTTGGAGAACCTCTGAAATTCAATAGCTTCTGCCCACAGATATCCAAGAAGCCACATCTCACACTGAGTATCTCTCACATAAATTGCATTTAATACCTTTGTTTGAAAGAGCACATGGGGCTAAAATCAGACCAGAAGATACGAAAGGCCTATCATGGATAAAGTTGATCCAGGCAGAGAAGATCAATTTCTCACCTCTATAAAGTTGGGCTACAGGCTTTGTAAGGCATGTGGGCAGAAGGGGAACATGGGGGGAAGCAGTCCATATCACACGCTGAAGAGGAGGTAAGAGGTTTTACCAAGAGGATAGCTTGGGAAAAGGCTGCAGCACATCCATCCAGCATGCTCTCACATTTCCACTGAGCCCCAGTTAGGTGTGGAAGTGCCAAACAGGTGAGGTTTTGACACCTCCAACAATGCCCTGGGCAGTATGTGGATGGGCAGTTCCTCCCAGACAGATCAGTTAGGAGCAGAAAACCACTTCCTTAAGCAGGGACATGCATTACTTATGGATGCATGCAGACAGCTAGGCCTGTATTTGGGAAATTAGAGATATCACCAGTGGAGGAAAGAATGGGAAGAGAAATAGAATCATAATTGAGATGCTGAAATTTTGGGTTCAACAAGGGGTTCAAAAGTAGAGATGCAAAAACTTACAGAGAGCCTATCAAAGAGGTCATCACCCGGGTCTTTGTTCTTCATGAATAGCTGCAGGTTCTTGAACACCTAGAAGGAGAATAAAGGATGGCCCTGGTCAAGGACAATGAGCAAAGTGATCCCAGACAATTCCCTCATCTCCATCAGCCTTCCCAGCCAGCAACACTCTGATTTGGACTTGCAGAATATCAAACCAAGTCACTCACTGAATTTCAAGGACTTCCATTGGGACCTCAAGACAACATTAGTGCCACAAACTGTTTTCTCCATCACCCCTACCACTAGCATTCCATCATCCCCCACAAACAGCATCACCTACCCCATGGGCACACTAACAAACAACAGGGACAGCTTGTAAGTCTTAATTCCCAGTATTCAACTGGGGATGCTTCAGCAGGTAGTGTTACTTCCCTCATAGATCATGGGCTGAAATGGCCTTGAAAGCCCTAATGCAAAGTTCCCCCCCCTTTTTGAAGGCCAGGAGTCAACACGCATGTTCTTACTGCACTGTACCCTTACATTAGTGGTAGGGGGACAGCACGACTAGACAATCTAAGATAGAATCATAGGATCATTAAGCTTAAAAGACTTCTGTCTCTTGCACATAATGTCAGTAATGGGGTCAAAACAGTTTTCAGATACAGATTTGGGACTGATGACTATTAGATGAGCCAAGCCACTCAGTCAAACTTGCGCCACGTTGCCACACTGGCCATGATGTCCATCTCTGCCACACTTACTGGCTTTTCCACAGACACTTTGTTGTAATAGCGGATAGAGTCTTTCCCAAGGAAGTCAAACTCCACCACATGCTCCTGCCCATCCAGCTTCGAGTGCAGCTTGATGTGCTCCACACGTAGGGAACAGCAGCCAACTGTGTCTGCTGTCTCCCCTTCTTCTTTCTCATTACCAGCTCTCAGGGCCAGCTGAAAGGACACACAAAGCCATAAATCAACCGCTCCAGCCCACCAGAATTCTTCTTGAAAAGGTGAAGTAGACAAGGAAAAAGAAAAACGTGGAGCTAGTAATGTCCATCAGTCATGGTCAGAGGTGGATCAGGTAAGCTAATGCCAGCCTCAAAAGTAGCAAAGAAGCAAGGGTACCTTATCAATGAAGTAGAGGGCCACTGCTCTTTGTCGCTTCTTCATCTCCTTGGACTTCCAGTCAGCCTGGTACTGAGCACGGATTTTGTGGACAACATCCTTTAGCCTCCGGGCTACTTCAAACTTCTGCCAGTCCTTTTCCCCCTGGAAAGAGAAGCCAATGCATTGTCACTCAGCACCCCATCTTACTTCCATCCCCTCCAGCTAGACTGTTCTGGGAACACAACTACCAGTCTAAATACTCAGAATCCAGTGCTTTCTCTAGGAAATAATACATGAAATGCAGGAAAAAAAAAAAAAGAAACAGAAACAACTGGGGTTTTGATGCCCTCTGCTGGCTGCGCTGGACCCAGGATCTCCACAAAATCTGAGCTGCTCATTGCCTGGATGGATCTTCTGCCAGCTTGTGGCCAGCATAAGACAAGCAAGGAGTCAACTGTTACAGCACCGCACAGCTATAGCCACCGATTTTCACACACCATTAGTGTGGAATGACACACAACGCAGGTACTCAGCTGTGCCCCACTTGCATGCACTTTCCTTACTTGCTTTGAAGAATGGAAATAGCTTTAAATCACCTTTCTCTCCTCTGTTCATTTCCCTCCCTCCCACAGTACTACAGATGGCCATCCCACCTCCTCCTGTCTTCCATTTGCTGGCACAATGAACCAAACCCCACGGACTCTAGCTCCCTGTGGATCTTCTCAGTGCAAGTCCAGCTCTCAGCAGCCTTACCAGGATGCACGTGAGCAGCATGGCACAAGGACAGCTCTACCAGTAGCAATCTGTCCCTAAAAACAAACTCAATGCTCAACAAAAACACCTTTTTCCCTCTCCCCCAACCACAACCAAGGGTATCCCAACTAATCTAGTTTTCTGTCTTTTTCCTCAAAAAGTACATTTTTGTTGGCATGCAACATCATTCTATGATCTTCTCCCCTACAACTTTTCTTCTCAGAAAGAGAGGAGTGACAATAGAGCTCCTCACAAAGAGCAGCATCTCACTGACCTTCAGCTTGGAGCTGGGGTTCAGCATGATGTACTTTAAGGAGTTCTGGATATTTTCAGTCCATGAGGCCAGCCAAGTGACTGTGTTGTCAGAGCGTACTTCCTTCCATTTATGCCCCACTGGTGGCTCAGGGATCTTGGAGTCCCTGTGGATAGAAGGAGGATACAACCGTTGGTTATATCAGATGATCTTAGAGGTGTTTTTTTTTTTTTCTCAACATGATTCTATGATTTGAGAGATCACAAAGGAGAAGAAACAGGTTGGCACCCCAATCATTCCTTCACAGCATTGCATCATTGCTTACAGAAAACAGCCTGCTCAAAATTACTCCACAACGCTATCAGTCTTTACCCTTTGGATGCAAGGGATAACAGGAGAACTAACTAACACATTTCCCACTTAGAGGAAACGTGTTGTTTACCCCATCCCCAAGAGTTCATCTCTTATCTCAGCAACTCACTTGCTACAGTTGATGATCACATCTTCTGGCATAATCCTCTTCTTCAGCATACCCATTTTGGGGTGATCACCACGTCCACGGAACAGCCCTGGAGGCTCGGTTTTGAAGTTGCCTATCTTCTCCCTGTGCCCATCAAGGATGCAGTATCCATACTCTTCCTGGATCCTATCTGCCTCCTCCTTCAGTTTCTGAAACAAACACCATGCCACCCCATAAGACATAGCTGAAACCCTACGACTTCTGCTTGCTCACTGTTTTTTCCCTAGTGGAAACAAGGCAGTAAAAAGAGCTCAAAAGGTTGGAGAAAAATCGATCAAAGGTCCAAGTTTTCTTCATACACATCATCCTCATGCACCTTGCAAACCCATATGGCAAAGCAGTCCCAGCATGAAATGCTAATGAAACAAAGGTCCACCATCTTCTGGACAGAGCAGAACCTCAAACCATGGACTGGGGACGACTGATACCTTTCAAAGCCAGGAAATGTGCACTAATTGCAGAAAAACTTAGTGAAGAAGGATGTGATGGATGTAGTCCAAATGCCAAAAAGGGCCCAGATCAGGTCATAACCCACAAGGATGGGAGGCAAGAAAGAACTGAAACACCCCAAGCTGCTCCCAAAGCATATCAGTCAGTTCTAGATATCATAGGAAACAGTTCTCACCTGCTTCTCCTCTTTGGAGAGTGCTTTCCGTGCCTCATTTTTGTCTACAAAGTACTTATGAATCTCCCTGAAGTCACACTTGTCCAACTGCTTGATTATCTCTTGTTCCTGAGGTGTCATCTCCTGTGGAAGAAATGAAGAGGGCTGAGTATGGCACAGAGGGACATGGTGTAGTGGGCATGGTGGTGATGAGTCAGCAATTAAACTAGATGATCTTAGTGGTCTTTTCCAGCCGTAAAATAATTAATCTAGGTGGCAAAAACAACTCTATAGTTGCTTTTTGGCTGTGTTTCGCCTCTGGAGAAAAGAAAATAAAGATCCTCACACCAGTTCATAAAAAAAAAAAAAAAGGCAGAGGGATGCAGCCAACCCAGATATTTTAGCTACATCCACCCAAGGGGAGATAAAGCTGTACCAGCAAGTGGCCAGGCTGCTCTGGACCCACAATGAAACAAAACACAACCAGCTATGGAATGGAGCAGACTTAAAGCTCTGCTACAGAAAGAAGGGGCTCTAAGAGCTCACACAGATGGCACAGTCTACAGAAGTTGCACTGAAGGGTGGGATATGCACTAGGAAGTGTCTCATTTGTGCATAAGGAATTTGCCATAGCACTGCAGGACCAGTTAATCTTTGAGAAGGATGAATGCCCCAGCGAAAATCTAGGGTCTATTTTGAGATAACGTCACTAAAACTAGTCCTAACTTGAGGAACTCAGGGATGCTGTAGACAGCAAACCATGACCCATGCCTAAATAAATATGGAAATAAGAAGATACATCCCCCAAAAGCATCCCCTCCTTCCCATACGACGGTCTAAGGTCTTAACACTGGGTTTTAATGCAGAGGATTGACAGCAAGGAAACCACAATACACAAAGTACCTTCCTCCAGTCATTAAAAAAGTTGTTCTGGAAGATCTCTTTAGTTGTGTACTCATGATCAAGCATTTTTGCATAGAAAGTGGCAATTTCCTCCGTGGCCAGGCTCAGCTTCAGGGGTTTACCTAGAAAGGGAAAGGAGCATTAGCATTGGTTATAGGGACATCTCAATTCAGCAGTCTTAGGAGGCTGCTTGGTTGGTCCTCATGTTCAGCACAGTGCCCAGAGCAAGGACAAAGGCAGAAAATGGACGCTGGCAGCCCATACACAGCTTTGCCTGTGGATCAACACTGAGCACAGCAGGATGCTGCCACAACCAATTTGAAATCACACACTACATATTCTTTTCCAGGAGAGTAGAGATCCTGAATTACACCAAGCTCACTGAGCCACAGCAGACTCTGAGCAATGAATTATAGAATCACTGCAGTTAAAGAAAAGACCTCTAAAATCATCAAGTCCAACTATAAATCCATCGACACCGTGACCACATCGCATCCCTCAACGATGTTGCTCAGTTCCAAACTCTTGGCTTAGCAGGACAACATAGAAAGGTTTGTTTTCCCAACCATGATCAGTTCCAGGTGCATGCTGAATAGCCAAGATACCACTCAGAAGTTTCACATCAAATCATTTCCCACAAGACATGGGATGAAACAATCAACGTGGAAGTTCCACAAGTCATTCTGTGGAGGTGGTAAAAGTCACCAGCCTCTCTGGATCAATGAGCTCAGGAAACATCTTCGCTCCTGCTAGAAAGCAAACACTTTAAAAATAGCTTTTCTAGACAAGCCACAGAAAAAAGCTCCTTTCAGAGACCCAGGGATGGTTCAATTCTGCACTGGATGCTGATTTTGGGGTGTTGACTCCCACCTGAACTGCAGCAACAATGACAGCACCCTTCCAGATCCCAAACTAAAGAACCAGCCCTGATGGACACCACACAAATGGGTCTGCAAGAGCACAGAGGGGATCCAAACCCTATGCAGAACTACAAATAGCTGCCTCACATAGCAAAAAAAGTCACTGGCAATCCCATCAATGTCCTAGCATGCCCTCTACTGACCGAATTGCCACATATCACATTTACTCATATTGGCTTTTTATTCCCTCCTGTTACAAAGAGCTATAAGGAAAAGGAAGCCTCAGTGAGAAGCTGAGGACCAAGGCTCCATGGGACTGATCTCCTCCCAACTCAATTATCCCTTAATTGGAACAGACTGCTCAGGGTGGTGGTAGAATCTCTGTCTCTGGAGGTGTTCAAGAAACATGGAGATAGGGCACTGAGGGACATGGTTAGTAGGGAAAATTAGTTATAGGTTGACAGACTTGATGTTCTTAGAAGCTTCTTTTGCAGCCTTAACGATTCCATGATTCTTGCTTCCACCCTTCAATTCAGAAGGAAGGATTCAGGGATGGAGAATGGGGAGAAAGAGTTCAGCAAATGCAGAATAAACCAAAAGAGGACAGCAGAAGCCTGCATCCACCCCCTCCTGGTCCACCTTTGCAAAGTTAGACAGAATCTTAAGGTATAATGGCATTGATATGCATTGCATCACTTTGAGATACAGGGGCCAGCCCTGAGCATCCCACAGCCAAAAAAAAAAGCTGTAAGCAGAGGACCAAGTCCCAGCCATAGAATAGGTGAGGTTTACTCCAAGGGGGTATTATGGCCCTTTTAATAAGTGCTCTGCAGCCTCTCCTGTGTAAGAGGAAATACCAGCTTCCTGGCCATGCAGAAGACAACACCACGTGCCCACTCCCAGGGTGAACCTACCATCATAATAAAATTGCACATCATCAGGCAGAGGCTCATAGAGAGGGACAAAGTAGGGTCCTTTGTGCTCTAGCTGTTTCCACTTCACCCCATCATTTGTCTTCTCCTCTTCCCACCTGGGATAAAAGCACATAGATCCATGAGATCAACCCTACCTCAGTGCCTGGGATCTTCTCCTGAGCAGTACCACAACATTTAAGTGAAATTCCATCACTCCAGACTCTGCCTCAGTTTCCCCATTCTTCCAAACATGGAAAATAACGATCCACCCAAGGGAAAAACATTCTGGAGGAGGCAGAATGACCCAATGAGACATGTTCAGTGGGATGTGAAAGAACTGAAGGAGGGAGAGCAAAAGGACAGAACCATCAACCAAACCCCTGGGGACAGCCACCAAGATGCCACCCCAAGCTACAAAAGATTCTCATTTTGCACCAAAGATGCAAGGGTTAAAGCGGATAGGACACCCAGTCCTGTCCATTAAAAAGCACAAAAACAAAAGGGATTGTGTTCATCCCACCATCCCATACCGCCTACGGTGTGACCTTAATGCAAATAGGATCTTAACACACCACTCCCCCACCCCTGCGTGGCAAATAGGATTTTAAAGTGACTGCAAGTTGCAGCTGTAAAATAAGGATGAAAGTTAGATAGATTTAAAAAGACCCGCCCTGAAAAAAAAACAAAAAAACATTCATAAATATTTTAAACAGAATATTTAAAAAGATAACTGGGGTTTGAGTAAAGAGGAAGAAGAGGCAGGCAATGCACGGAGACGAGCAGGGGATCTGCACCCCATGACTCTGTACGTACAGAACACCCTGACGTCTCCGAGAAAATGGAACCAGCAGGAAAAAAGAATAGCAAAGTTTTACCACTGGAAGCAAGCAAGCAAGCAAAAAAAAAAAAAAAAAAAAAAGAAAAAAGAGAGCAGAAAACAAAGACTAAGAATGGAGTCATGTTGCTCGGCGGTACCCCGGAAGTGTTTCAGAGAAGGAGCGTTCCACAGGAGGAGATTGCATCAAAAGCTGGACAGATTGCATCAAAAAATATATAGGAATATATATATATATATATATATATATAAAGATATTTAGGAAAATATAAAGATATACACATATTAAATCAACAGGCTGCAGAAAACGTGGCTGAAAGCACCTCTGAGAGGCCGGCAGTGATTTGCAGAGCGCTGCAATACCTCCACCTCTCCCCCCCTCCAAACCCATGCAACCCTCCAGCCAAGCAAAGCAAACCCCTCAACTCACCTGCTGCAGCCCCCTGATCCTGCACGGAAGGCAGTGGGGATGAATGGAGGGCGAGGGACCCCTCGGCCAAGCAGCGAGGTGGCCAAACACCGATACATCCCACCCACAGCCCACAGAGGTGGTCACCCCCCAGCATCGTGTCCCAGCACCCTGTTACCCACTGGGGCACGCTGGCATTGCCCAAAGCATTGCCATGAGAAGAAGACACCCGCTATTGATTGAGGTTGTGGCACTTCCCCCACGTGTTGGAGCAATGGAGCCTTGTGGGAAATGTAGTTCTGTGTGTGAGCTTTGAGGCAATTCAGCCTAACACACGACTTAAGCGATGTAGCAGCACTGCTTTTTATGAAACAGTTTTTTTTGTTTGTTTGTTTGTTTTCTAAATCTGTTTTCAAAACACGCAGTGCCCCACAAAATCATTTCCTAAGGTCTGGGGTTGTTGGAACTAAATGATCTTAAGACATTCCTTCCCAACCAAAGTCGTTTTATCATTGTATGATGTGGGTGATACCCACAAGCATCCCAGTCTGGGATAACTGGGATAATGCCCAGCAGCTCCATACAGCTCAGGGTTTGTGACAGGCTGGAAAGGGGGCTTGTCGATCATCTCCCTTCACCAGCCATGGTTGGGCATCAGGAAAGCCAGTTCAGGAAGAATATGTATTCTTATAGTAGTATGTACCATAAAAAAATATCACATGAATACTATTATGTTGTCACAACCTCCTGTTATCTCTCACACCATTCCTCTTGCCCAAAGCATCAAGTTCAGGACCTCAGAAGATACAGCCAAGCAGTTAATAAAAATATTAATAAAAAATAGAAAAGTTTCAGTTTTATCCTAAGAAATAAAGCTAAAAGCTTCATTACATTCAAGTTAAATCTGCTCAGAGGCTGAACACATGCAGGATGCTTACCATTTCCACTTGCTTTCTGTTTCTTCTTTCTTTTCTTTTCCTTTCCCCCCCTTTTTAACCTTTTTGTTGTTATTCTCCTCTCCTTCATTCTTAGATTTTCTTTTCTGGGTTTTCTTTGGGGTCTCTTCCTCTTTGCTCTTCTTCTCTTTATCTTTCTTCCCCTTCTCTTCCTTTTTCTCTTTTGGCTTTTTCTCCCTGGCTTTCTGCTTTTTCCCAAGCACATCTCCATTCCCCACCTCCTTTTCCTCAGTCTCCACGCTCTGAATCTGCCCCCATCCCTTTTCTCCCTGTTCATCCACCTCCTCCTCCTTTAGTCCTTTCTCATCTTCACTTTCCTTTCCTACATCTCCCACTCCTAATTCCTCACCCAACCTTCCCAGGTCTTGCTTCTCTTCTACCTTTTTCTCCTTCTTTATTTTCTTCCTCCCCTGCTTCTCCTCCTCCTCTACTTTTACCTTCTTGCGCTTCTCCCCTCTCCCCTTCTGCTTTTCCCTCTCATCAGCCCTTCTCCATGTGCTGCTGCTCCTTTGCTTGGCTTTACCCTGTCTGACTCCACAATTCCTGTCCCCATCAGCACCATCTTCCTCCCCGATGTCCTCCATCACATTCCCAAGGCTTTCCTCTAACTTATCCTTTTTGATCCCTCTTTTTCTCAACAAATTCTCCTTCTGCTTCTTTGGCTCTTGCTTCTTCTCTGTTTCTTTTTTTCTTTTCATGCCCCTGGCATCCCCTTTCTGCACTGGGACATGGGGGTCTAGTACTTTCTCCACACTCTCCCTCAAAGTAGTGACCTCCACAGCCAACCCTGATGCCCCAGGTTCTCCAGAGAGGAGTGCAGCCACACCATTATCACTTCTACTTGGCTCGAGGAGCTGCAGGAAGCAAAAAACAGGGGAAAAAAAGGTTGACATTGGGAAAGGAGACAAAGCAAACAGATGCACAGAGGAGGAGCATACCATGCAAAATTGGGTTTGGGGAACCACGGTCATCCCACAGCTTTCCTACCCCAACTTTGTCCTCTGTCTCTGAGAGCTGCTGTCCCACTGCAGGTCCCTCTCTCTGGGATTTACTCTTTGACCTGTAACAAACACACAGCCTCTTCTCATAGCAGAATGGCTGAGGTTGGAATGGACCTTTTTGTCCATCTGCTCAAGTAGGAGCAAGTTGCCCAGAAACAAAATTTTAGGCACAATAGAAAGGACATAAAACTATTAAAAAGCATCCAAAGGAAGACCATGAAGCTAGGGAAGGATCTGAAGGGCAATAGATAAGGAAAGCAGCCAAAATCACTGTGTTTGTTCAGCCCAGAGCAGAGGAGGCTGAAGGCGACTTCATAGCAGCCTACAACTCCCCAGAGGGACAATGCTGAGCTCTTCTCTCTGGGAATGGCTGTGACCCTATGGAGAGGGTCAAGTGGATGTTAGGATCTTCACCAGAGTGGTGGGCATGAAACAGGCTCCCAAGGGCAGCAGTCATAGCCCCAAACTGTCACAGTTCAAGGAGTGTTGTGACAATGCTCTCAAACATAGGGTTTGGATTTTGAGTGGTCCTGCATGGAGCCAGGAGTTGCTCTCTATGATCTTTATGAGTCCATTCCAACTTGCAACATTCTGTGATTCTCAGCTTCTCCACTCAGCAGAGCTGCTCCAGGTCAAGAAGCATCTTTGTGGCTCTTCATTAGACCCTATCAAATATATTCAGCTCTCTGGGGAGCCCAGAATTTTAGCAAGATGCAGCCTCTGATCTTACAGAGGGAAAAAATAAGGGATTGCTCCTGAACATGCTCACATCTCCTCCAGCACAGCAATACCCCACGCTGCAGCAGATGAAGATAACCCAAAGCAGCAGAGAGCAGCCTTTGTAGGAATGGGACGGCCTGTTTGCAGCTTACAGCATGACATTTCCCTTGATAGAACAAGAAGAAATGTTTTCAAACTAATAGAGGGGACATTTAGACTGAATATAAGGTTTAGACTGAAGGAGGTTTTGTTTGTTTTTTCTTTTACAATAAGGGTAGTGAAGCACTGGAACAGGTTACCCAGTGAGGTAGTAGATGTCTCATCCTTGGAGACATTCAAGGTCAGGCTGGGCAGGGCTCTGAGCACCTGCCTGAACTGTAGATGTCTCTGTTCACAGTAGGGGGAGTTGAACTAGATGTCCTTTAAGAGACCCTTCCAATTCAAAACAGTTTTATGACAAAACTCAAATGAGCAGGACCACAAGATCTCCTGATCAAGTGTAGACACATCACACCCATGGACATCTCCAAGAACACCCCTGCCTAGTGAACAGGACAGTTCTGCAGGGTTTGGTGAATAAAGTAGCACATGGAGGTGGCATCTGAACATCATGGAAACACTGGAGCAAGTGGAAGCCTTTGGGTAAGACAGACTTCCATGACTCTGAGGATTTGCAGACACCCTCACATCCCTCTTAACAAGGGGAACAGAGGGCCAGCATGATGAGGAAGTACACAACCCCTTCATCAAAATAGCCTGAAGGATGACAAGGGGCATCCAGATCTGTGATCTCCACTGGCAGCAACATGGGTGGGGAAAGCAGCAACATTTTATCAGTCAACAAAGACATCAGGTGAATTTTTGGAAGCTCATTGGTATATGCTAATACCATAAAGAACCAACTTTCCTATATAAAGAAGGCCAGAGCATCCAACAAGCAAAGTCAATTTCAACAATGGAAGGGAGATGCTCCACTAATTTCTAGGAGTGCAGTGCTAAGTTACTAGACTGCAGGACTCTAGAGCAAACCAGGCTTCCAGAAAACCTTCAGGGTTGCTCAGGGTAGAGGAGAAAACACCCCAGAAAGGCAACAGCTTGAGGATCAGCACCAACAGCTTATTCTACATCGGGGAGAAATAACCCTAGTTGTTTCCATCAACACTTCATCACAGCAAGCCATTGGATGGGATCTTCCCACCCTGTCTTCAGATGCCTGTGAAGAGTCAGCATTCCCACTCTTCACCAGCAGTGCCTCATGGCTCCCTGACATATCAAACTCAAGACCCTGTATAGCTCTCCCATGTCCCACCAGGCTGCCCCATGGAGGACGCATGGCCTACAGCCAAGTTAAAGAATGGCTTTGCAGTCAAATCCCTGGAGAAGAACTTGTTTTCCCACAGCCAAATCCCCAAAGCAGCTCCGGGAAAATAACACCAGGGAGATGGCCCAGTCCGGATGCATTTTTGGAGTATTGCACAATTTTCACTAAACTCATTAGTGCAAATAGCTAGGCAAAACACACTTCAATATTATTAGGAGCCAGTTGATTTGTGACTCAGAAGGCAAAGTCCTGCAGCCTTTTCAGAGGAGGTCCATCCCCAAAAGCCTCTTATTAGAGGCTTCTCACTGGACATGAAAGCCCCTGCCTCTGCAAAGTGGAGAGGATCAGCCAGCTGAAGGCCAGCATTATGAATGCAGGTTTTTATCTCTACCCAGATCTAGCATAGGGAGAGGGATAGAAACACCCTTTTCCCAGGCACTGTGAGACTGCTTGTCCCCCCTAGTGTTTCCTCACCGCCTACCTCCACATTTATGTAGGTATGTGCAGCCAAGCAATTGTGCCTTGCTGATTTGAGCATCCTTCTATGCTTTGAGAGGTCAGATCAGGCCAGGAGCCTCCCACATCCACCCAAAGCCCAGGATACACACTCAAATTCTACTTGCATTGTTTTCTGGCCATCTCCGGGGGCCATCAGAGGCACCAATGCACATCCAAGCCCCATAAAGGCATGAAGAGTGAGGTAGTCTCAATGATAAAGAAGATAAAGGATAAGTTCCCATTTCTCTGCACAAAAAATAAAAATTAAAAAAAAAAAAATCAAGAAAACATCCTGATTTACCTGGAGGAATCCTTCAGTCCCTCTGATGACCCTTGGTGGAGGATGGAATCAGTTTCCTCCTGGAAGGGATTAACAGCACTGATGCAGCAAGGGATTAAAAAGGCAGAGTTTGCATGGGTATCCCAACAGCAGCATTGTCCCCAAGCAATTACCCAGCTCCTTTGACAGCAGTCACCCAGGCTGTGGTCCCTGCATCCTACAAACATCCCCTTCCTCAGCCACCTCTTCTAGAAACCCAGAGCCCAAAACAATGGGCATAAATTAGCCTGATCTCTCCAAACACAGAGGCACCTTTGAGGTTTTATTAGGTTTGGAAAACAATATCTTAACTTCACTGCTAAAAAAAGGTATTCTGTAGAGTACAGCCACAAAAAAATCACCTGCCTTATCCACATGCTTATTAGATGTACTGCTGTTACTGGAGACACTGGGCCAGGATGCCAGAAAGATGGGAGTGCTCCAAAAAAGATGCTTCTAATCCACTGCTTATGTGCATTCAGGCCAGCTTATTCCTTACAAGGTTAAATGGCCATTGTAGCAGATGGCAGAAAGAAAAGAGATGCAAGGGACAAAGCCATAGGTGGGAAATACAACAAGAGGGAACAGCAGGGAAGGAAGTGAAGGAAAAAAGCAAAACCACAGGAAAAAAAGAGGACAGGATCTGGAAGCAAATGCACTCAGGTTGGACTCAGAGCCCCAGAATCTGCCAACTACTATGCAAGGCTATGTCCACTGCCCTGAAACCCATGCCAGCTTCAACCAGTGCTTGCCAAGCACTGGGGATCTTGTTAAGAAATTCTGACTCCCTGAGTTTCTCTTTCCAAAAGCTTTCAAGGGAAGCCAAAACCACACAGGGATTTTTCTTGAAAGCTGCTCATGAGAAGCAGCTGGGTTAACTCATTAAGGGGTAAGAAAGCTGAGTTAATTATAGGTTGGTTATGGCAATACGCACTTCTGTTCTCTGGGAATATGCCTGCTCTCAGATTCACAATCATCCAGCCGCCATCAGAAATTAGGTGGTCAATTCAGGAGCCAGGCTTTTCCACAGAAATCCTGCATGCAAATGCTATTGAGAACGGTGGCAATAACAGGATATCAACCACGATGCTTTTAGGTTTCAAGGCTGCAACGCAGCTTCAATTGGGAAAGGTCAACATTTTAAACACCATTTGCAAGAAAGATGGACACTCATCATGAGAGGGTAAAAGCATATGCCAAGTATCCCTAAAGCAGCAAAACAAAAAAAATCACCAAGAGCTCTGCTATGGCAAAAACCTCCATGGGTTTATCACCAGTCCTAGATGTCAACACAAAGTACTGCAACTTCTCATGAGGTCTACATGGAGATGGGGCTCCACCTACCCAAGCGAGGCATATTAACATGGGTAATGCAAGATACACAAAGAATAGCCTACATGCTTCCTAGCATTATCCCAAGAACAACAGCAAGTCATAGAACCATAGAATAGGGAAAGCTATTAGCAAAAGGAATGTTGGTGCTTCCCGTTAGGGCAAGCTCACACTCTTGATCCAACACTGAATACATTGGATGCAACCTCAATGCCACCCACATCTACTAGTAGAGTACAAAAGCTTCAGTTCTTTTATTTAATTGTAGTTTCTCAAAGGATCCTTTTTGTGGGCTCACACCAAGCTACAGGACACTATCCCCACAGCTCCCTTGAAAGTAAACTAAGAGTGTTTCTGAATCCCTCAGCACAGAGACCACCACGTACCAACAAGGATGCAGCCTCCTCCTTCACTTGAATCCCATCCTGCCAGCTTGAGCTGAGGTATTTCTCTTCTGCAACCTCATGCCTTAGAGAGCTTCTTGGACAGAAAGGAAAGAGAAGACATGTTGGTGTTTGTTTTTTTTTTTTTTTTTTCAATTAATAAAAAAACTATTTTAATAATAATAATGATTCCAACCTGGAATAAGCAAAGCCCCACAGCTCCCATCCCCACCCCATAGATGCCTTCAACCCTTCCATCCAGCTAAGGAGTTACCTACTGATGGTGTTCTCCTGCAGTGGCTTCTCCTTGACTTTCTTCTTCCCTTTTAGCACAGCAGTCTACATACCAGGAGAAAGGAAGAGAGAAGTTAATGCAATGGATTTAGTGCCTGTGAAACACCAAGGCACACACAAGAATCATCTCCACTGCCCAAGTATAGAAAGGGCTGTCAAGTACCTGCCCCATGCATGGTATTTCTTCTGGTTGCTCCTTCACCTGAGTTGCCTTCAGCATCCTCTGCCCCTTCTCCAACTTGCTCTTTTGCTTTCTGAGGATGATAGCAAATTTATCCCATAGAGGCCAACCTCTCTATGAATGCTTTGGTGACAATAACCCATAGCATACAGCTACACTGCATAACCTTACCAGAAAAAAGCACTCCCCAAAAGGACAATTAATGAGCTGCCCACTAGAATTAGTTGCAACAAAACTATATTTATTGCAACTATTAGTTGCAATAAAACCCCAAACCCCACCAAGCTGCCCACCGACTGCTGCTGTCCTTTATCTTCTTGGTCTCTGAGACCCCCATAGCTTCATTGATGGCTGTTACTTCAGGATAGGACACAGAATTAAGGCTGCATTCCCAAGGATGTACACTGCAACAAGATGGAGATGAGTGACAACATCCCAGCAATGCTCTCAGGGAAAACCCTACTGAGTGCTCACTCTGTAGCTCAACTTCCAAAAGGACCATCAAGCAGCAAAGCATTAAGCTTAGCACCTAAAATGTTGATAGCTTCATTTTCCATGCTCTGTCCCCAAATAAATCCCCATGTAACATGAATAGCTTCATAAAAGTAGACAGGGACTGTGTGCTGGGCTGGATTTGCACCCAGAAGATGAAACACAAGTTACCCACAGCACTGAATATACCCCCCCCAAAAAATGATCAGAGCCAAAATATAATAAAATACAGCAAATATGCAAATGCACACTTTAGAATTTGATTTTAGAGTTAGGATACCACCTCCCCTCCTTTCTACTGCAGGAACAGGCAAAATCTTCCTAAAAATTACTGTCTTCCCTTGAAACTCAAGGCCTAAAAGAATGCAAGAAATATAGCTCAAAACCACTCGAGCTAGAGAAAGCCTCAACCTTCACCCAACTACTCCCCAAAAGAAAACACCCTCTCCATAAAGTCAGTTTATTTTAAGACTCTCTTGGTCCTGATTGGAGGCTCCCAGCCTAAAATGCACCTGGGGAAATGAAGCTTTCAGCCCCCAAAACGAGTTTAAGGAGAAACCTAGCCAGAATGCTTTTAGCAAGGGGACACAAGGGCTTTGTATTGCTTCAGAAAAAAAGCACCCACAAGCTATCTTTTCTCTTCCAGAGGATTTCACCCCTGCTATCAGATAATTAGAAATCTAAACACAGTCTTTCTCACCTGCTTCTTACCCATCAGAGCCCCATGCTTGAATGCAGAGTGTTTAAACCCAGGCACTGGGTGCAGAGCTTGAAGTCTCATAGGTACTTCTGGCCATAACTTTCACTCTGAAGCATTCACCCATGCTGCTCTCTCTTCAGCCCTATTCAAACAGGTGAAACTATTGATTGCACCTGCACTCATTCCCATCCATTACCTCTTTGCAGCTGAGGATCTCCTCTTTTGCCAAAGCATCTCCTCATCAGCAGCACATGGGGTTGGTGGAAAGGGGCTACAGGTAACTCAGAACACTTCCATCTCACTTGTGGTGCTCTTTGTAGTTGTAGGTTGATGGTTGGACTTGATGATATTGATTCTTTTCCAACCCGAATGATTCTATGGGCACTTTGCATAGCACAAAACGTGACCTTTGCCCCAAAGTTTGTTTTTTAAGGAAATTTTTACCCGCTGTCCCATATTCTATGATTTGGGTTAGTAGCTCTCCTACCATAGATCTGGTGTTAAAAGGGATGTGGTGTAAGGTGGTCTCGGTTGTGGTAGATCAATGGCTGGACATAATTCTTTTAAGTGCCTTTTTCCAATCTATGTTATTAAACTTTGCATAACAAGATACGTGAGCATCGCCTACAAAGTTTGGTTTTTAAGGAAACTTTTCAGCATCACCCCATATATGGGCAAATAGCGGGGCCCTGCGTTCCCTTGGGAAGGTGCTGAAGCGGAAACACCCCAAGGCAGGGCTGGCTCCAGGAGAATCCTCTTTGATCCCATTGCGCCACATAGAGAAGAAGCACCCAAGCCACCTTTCTTGCTGGATGAGTAAAAGTCATCAAGGGGTGGGAGCCTGCCCCAGGGCAGGGAGCAGGAGACAATGGCATGCTATGGCTTGTTTGCTCTTGGAAGCTTTCTATAAGCTGGGGACTGGTGTATATTCAGGTTTTTGGGTGGTTTTTTTTTTTTTTTTTTTTTTTTTGTGCCTATATGGATTTATTTAACCTCGATGAGAATTTCTCTTGAGATCTCACTGCTGGTTGTGTTGTCCATGATGGGAAAGGATGGGGTTTGGAGGGTAGATGAGCTGGGAAAAAAAAACCTATCCCAAGCCATAAGTGCTCCAATTTGCATCTCTCTCCTCTCCAAACAAAATCTGGGTTAAAACTGGATATATATTACATATTATTGTATGGTTTCCCATTGCAGGTGCTAAAGCTCTTTGAAATGGGAGCAGGATGGCACCGTGTTGGGCTCTCCAGTGGGATCTCCGCATGGTTTGGTGATGCCACGGTGCTGTCACCCTGTTGGTGGCAATGTTCTCATGAAGTTTCAATCCTAGCTAACTTCCTCATGAGCAAAACATGGAGCAGAAAGAGAAAATCCCAATGGAGACAGTGCATGAGTGCAGGGAATTCCTTTTCCTATATGTTCCTTGGCTTGTGCATCAGGATTAAAGCATTCAACTCTGCTGTGATATTCAGCAGAAAAGGCATTGCAGCCATTCTGGATTAAATGCTGTTTTTGTCATTCTGTTCCAGAAGCTCTTTTTGGATTGGGAAACCAAATGAGAATAACCCATTGCTCTCCTCAAGATAGCATGAAACACTCAAAGCCTCGACAAGGGAAAATCATAAAGGAAAGGCGGATAGGGTTTAGTTTATTTTGGCTGTTATGCAATGATCTAATACAAACTAGGCTAATATTTCCCTTCATTAAACAGCTGAGTGGAGTTGACGTGCATAGGATTCATTGTACACAAGTGCACTCTCATTAACTTCATTATAGAAACAAAACCAGGAGTAGAAGGGACCTTTTGGGATGACACACGCACCACTGCGATGGATGCTGCATATTTAAGGGTCCCAGGTGCAACTGGGAATTATCATTTTCCAACCTCTGGGTATTTTCCATGACATTTTGCTGCTTTTCACCCAGCTCGTATACTATGAGAAGCAGAACACTGATGTTTGTTAACCCCATGGCTCACAGAAGTGAAAGCAGGGCAGAACTTGCTCGTGAAAATTATTTTAAAAATAAATAAATAAATAAATTCATTTTTAAGTTCTTTTGCCATAAAACGTTAAAAAAAAAACAAACTGATTTTCTTTCTTTTTAAAATCATTTTTAATTTTTGCTGTAAAAATAATAGATTTTAGCCATTTAAAAAACAATTTTAGTTGTTGTTGTCTATTTCAATGGTTGTCTATGTCAAAGCCCTGGATGATGCAGCTGTTCCCCCATCCAGATGTGCCCAGGGGCTCCCAGATGCGCACGGGGGGGGGGGCGGGGCGAAGCACTCCGCGAGGCCCCGCCCCCTTCGCGTGACGTCACAGCGTTCTAATTCCCACCGTTGCTACGGGCGACGGGCTCCCCTTCCCCCCTCCCCTCCGTTCACCTCTCCGCCGTCCATTGGACGGCGGCGCTGCCCATCCGCACCGTTCTCTTTTCCTATTGGCTATTTCCTCCGTTCGCCCCGCCCCGCTGCCTTGCTTATGCTCCGCGCCGCCCGGCGTTGCCCTCAGTACTGAGAAAAGGGGAGGGGGGGGTGAGGGGTACAACGGGAAAAGGGCCCCTGGGGGGAAGCTCCCAGTGGGAGATTCGTGGCTGCACCCCCCTCCCCCCCCTCGGAAATGATGCCTCCTGCAGAGGACGAGCAGAGCACGGTTGAAGGAGGAGAAGGGGTTGGGGGCTTCGCCCTTTTGCGAGCCCTGAAAAGCAGCAGTGCCCGAAAGGTGAGACGTGGGGTGGGATGGGGTTTAACACCTCTTTCCTAATCCTCCTTTTATAATAGCGTTACGTAGGGTTAAGTTTTGGAGGGGAGAGGGGTGGCGGCGGCTCAGTCTGAACTTTCAGTGTTGTCTTAAGGTGGTGTTTAGGGTGGGGAGGGGGAATATGGGGTTCCCCCCTACTGTCTCTGGGTGTCCTTTAGGGCTGAGGTGGGATATGGAGTCACCCTCAATCCAATATCATCACCTGAATACCTGCCACGCTCCTCCTAAACTCAGTTCTTCCCTGTTTCATCTCTTTTTTTCCCTATTCTCTAGAAGCCCACTCTGCTTCTGGAGGTGCTGTCAGCCCTGCCCCTTTATCCCAGTGTGATCCGTCCCCTTATTCCAGCAATTACTCAGCTGGTGCCGCTTGATTAATTAGTAACAGTAGGATGAGTTCTGTCCTTGGGTGCCACCAACCCGACGTTGAGTGCCAAGGGAAGCTTGCACCCTCCTGCCATTGCTCCTTAAAGAGCATAACAGCCATAATAGCAACCCCAGTATGAGTATTAATGGGATTTTTCATGCACCTATTCTGTCAGCAGCTAGAAAAACCTTCACTCTTATCCCATCCCTTTTGCAAAAATAGTTTTCCAGAAAACTTTTTTTTCTTTTTTTTGCAGGGTGTTGCTGCCTTTCTGCAGCCCTTTAGCCAAAAAATAAGTAAGAAAAAAAAAAGGAGTATGGATTGAAATTGCAATCTGTGGATTAATCTGAGACCCTGAATCACTCAATCCACTGCAGCTCTGAAGGCTGCAACCTTAAACCAGGCTGAGTTCACTCAGGGCTGTTTCTTGATAGCAGGTGCCAATTTGCAAAGGGAGATTAGTTGGGCCCTTTTTTTTCACATTTACCTGTTGTGAGTTTTCCTTCTTTCAGTTTATTCTGTTTTAAACTGTTGGGAGAGGATAACGCAGCTAAAGACTGCCAAGCTTTAAAGGGGTAAAACCTATCAGAGGATATGCAGCATCTCTCCTAACGTGATTTTCCCTTTCAAAGAAACAATCTAATGGCATTTCCTATCAGTACTATCAATTTTGAAGTGCACTCTCAATACAACCAGCATTTTTTTTTTCTTCACTCAGACTGTGGGTGTAGCCTCGTGTGTTCATCCTCTCATAGGGGAATCACAAATGCTATGGTGTTGCTCTTTTTTTTTTTCTTTTTTTTTCTTTTTTTTTTTTTTCCCTGGGTTAGTGTTGTGGGGCCATGGATTTGATGCATCTGTTTCCTGCTGGCTCCATGCCTTGGCTCCCATGACACACAGCACTGTAGCAACTGCATCTTTCCAAAAATGCAAGGCTCTGAGTTAAGATTAAAAAGCCCAATGCCCCATTTCCCTCCCCTTTGCCTTTCTTTTATTTATTTATTTTTTTCCCCCCTTTGGGAAGTTTAAAACCTTAATCCTCAGCCCATTTGTTAAAGGGCTGTGTGATGTAACCATATTCTCAATAAAGGTTTTAGAGGGTTTTAGCTGGTAATGTCTCCCACAGGAAAAACAGCTTTCAGCCAGAGTGCTCTGTGAGATTAGTTCTGTGATAAGGACTTTTCTATATAAATAGACATGAAAAGAGCAGTAGCTTTCACCATGACCGACCTGTTGCCTTGCTGTAGCAGCTCACGCTCCAATCTGAAATGGGGAAATTGAGAAAATATTGATGATTTTCTAAAAAGGAGACTTTTAAAGCCTTCTTCAGCGCCTGGAACAGCTCTCTGGGTTTTGTTTTCCCCTGTCCCATGGCTAAACCAGGGTCACTTGGCTACTTATCCTGTGCTGACCTAATCTACGACTCATGGGTTGCAGTGGGGAATAATAATGCTGGGTGACAGCTCTGGCTGCACTGAAATAGCAGGGCTTTTACACGAGTTATTCTGGCAATGAAGTAGGTGTGGAGAGCCTGTCCTATTGCTAGGGCAAGCTTTGTGGCTGCTGGACCACCTGAGCATGTAAAAAAAAAAAAAAAAAAAAATCCCTTTTGGGGACAATCCTTTGTGTGTGACTGTTAGGAGACAATATTACATCACAGAGTGGATGGAAGGAAGTACCTATCTTATTTATGAGTCGGTGGTCATGAATTGCTGGAGAAGATTTGGAGTGTGGTGAGACTGCATCCATGCCTAGTGTAGTAGTGTAGAAGGTTGGGGTTGTCTTTGGTCTCTATGAACTTGGAGACTATTTGGTCTCTATGAACTTTGCGTGGGGTCACCCACCTCTGCTTGCATTACTTCTGGGAGCACTTCCTGGGTGAAAGTAGTTGGGTTTTCCTTGTACTTTAGTGCTCTTTTGCATGTTGTTTTGCATGAAAACTGCAAACTTGCAGTGCTGGGCAGGTCAGTGGTTTGCTTGATGGTGTTGGGTGCTGTAGGAGCTCAATACCTGGGAATGCCAGAGAGCTGTGGAGGACAGAGACCTTTAGGATTAGCAATAAACAGAGGCCAGCATCAGCATGGCTTTGGCACTGTCCATAAGTCTTCCTCCCATCAACAGAACTTGCATTTTAGACCAGAGGATAGCTTGCTCATGAAGGCTATCTGGAGTGTGCCTCTCTTGGCTATCAAGTGTCAGTCTCATTTGACATCCTTGCTTGTCTTTTCACCCTGAAAAATGTGTTTATTCACACTCTACAGTTTTTGATACATGTAGGAGTAGCACCTGGGTTGGCTCTTATGGGAACAGATTGGGTAGAAGGCAATGAGATAAGGGTGGGTTATGGAACCAGACTCCGTTTGAGCTTCTGATGTTTTGTATGTATACTTGGAGCAGCCAACCTTGAGCTCTGGTGTAAGGAGCAGAACTACAGGGGCTTGAAATCACCATGGAATGTCCTCTCTTAAAATAAAGCAAGCTATGTATTCCCTGGGAAACAAAGGTTAGGTTCTGTAAGGAACATGTACAGCAATGTGGGGTAATGAAGATGCTGAAGGCAGCTGAAATAGCAGGAATATAGTGAGCTGCACATCATAAATAACTGTTAAATACAACTGGGCTATGCTTTGTGTATTCTGGTATCCAGCATCTCCTGGATTAATTTAAAGCTGGAAGCTGTGATGGGGCTAATCCTGTTGTTAATCCAAGGTCCTGGGCTATATACCTGTCAACTGCATTGCTCTCCACTGAAAGACTCGATGTTGTGTAACACTGGCAGTGGGAATGTGCTCCAGCCCATGTGCAATGCATGATTTGGGCTACAAATCTGGGGGCAGATAATTCAATTTGCCTGAAACCAAATGACTTCCCCCACTGGAGGGGATGAAAAAAAAAAAAAAAAAGTGAGTCTATGGCTTCTCTGAAGGCAGCAGCTCACCCTCTATGTATTGTACTCCTGGCACCAGATGTTTCTGTATGTTTACATACCCAAATGCTAGATAAGGACTGGCTCATGCCTTGTTCCCCTGCTACTTTCTCCTTGAACCTCTGTGGGCAGGTGTGGTTGGGTTGCTGGGTGTACAACCCAGGTCAGCACCAACCAATTCACCACTGCAATACTATGAATGTCTATGGTTTAGGCATGAATTAAACATTTTCAGCTTTTCTTTGTTATTCTGTGGGCTGTGGAGTACCTCCCATAATCCAGCCAATCTCTCCAGGTAACCAGGAGCAGTTGCTGCAATACCTCTTGGGGCTATAACTCAACTTACAGCTGTAGACTCCATTTTCACTTCTCATTTTGATAGATTCATGCCTGACTTGTTACCATACTCCTGAACTGTGAAGTCCCTTCAGATGTGAATGTACCTTCTCCTTCAACAACAGGATCTGCAGATGCTAGAATCCCTCAAGTAGCATAAAATCATAGACTATCACAAGTAAGGATCATTGAGTCCAAATCCTGGCTCCACAGGACCATAGAGGAATACAGTCATACAATATTCCAAGTTGAAAGAGATGCCTGGATCTAGATTTCCATTTTTCTTGCTTATAACTGTACCAGCACATCCCAGGATTGCTTTCCTTTCTGACAGGTGTCATGCTGTTCTTTGATGACTTCAGGTACTTAAGTTTTGCTTTCCACCAGTCACTTCCAAGCTCCCATTCTTCTAGCAGAAATGGAAGAGCAGAAATTAGTCCTTTTGTACGTGTCTTTGTTCTTTGGACTTCCTGGTCTCCACCTCTTTCCACAAGTGATTAGTGTTGTCTGTTATTATTGCCTGGAAGAAAGCTGGAAGGCAGTGGCCTTGTTTTTGCACCCAGGTCATAAATAAAACCCTGGGTGTGCCTTGTCATCCAGGACCCATCCAGACTTCATGTCCTGGTGTTTATTGGACACACAAAGAGCAACATGCACTTGATGATCATCTCTAAGCAAACATTCCCTAAGGACTTGCTTAGACAAGGCAGCCTAACCATGTAATTGCCTTACTTAACACTCCATATGGGTGCTCTTAAATGGGGAGAAGTCACTGTTATATCACTGTCTATATCAACACAAAGATAGGATTTGAGTTGACACAAACTTCAGTGTCCCTCCAGGGGGATGTCTTTTGGCTTGGCCTCATCTTTATGTTCAGCACTGTCTGTCATCTTTGAATGTTGAGGCTTGAAGGTAATGTTATTTGGCAGATGTCTTTTGAGCATAAAATGACCTTGCTACAATAATGCTGTCTCTAATCCTGCTTTGTCAGATGCTATGAACTTCAGAGCTGGACACAACTTTGTAATTTAACGGCCCTCACCTCATTTATTTTCATGGCTTTCCTGACATGTGCTGCATGCTGTAGGCGTATAAGGTGTTCCATTCCTGGCTACTACACAGTTCAGAGCCTTCTGTTGGAAGAACTACATGCTTGCTTTCACAAAGGAAACCTGAGAAGTCTCCTATTCAATCTGGCCACTTCCTAGGTACCCAGCTGTACCCTTGTACCAATGTCCTTGGGTGCACTCAAGAGACTGAAATATCACATCTTTCTTCTGACCTTGAAAGGGTTGATCTCAAGAGCTTGTACAAAGAAGAATTAAGTGAGGAAAATCCCTTTTTATAACCTAACAGCGGGGTTTGGGTTTCTCTCTGTGTGCTCTCTTACATAAGGCATGCTTAAAATCCACCACAGCTTACTTTACAAACTCTGTGCTGTAGCTTTTAGCTCTTGGTTGCAATCTGAAGAGCATGGCTAAAATACTGGGTTCCTTAGAAAGCAGGCTGTCAGAGGATGGGCATGCTCTGCTCCTGAGTTTCTCTTTCCATGACTTTGGTCCATGCTGGCTAGTGACAGTTCATCAAGATCAATGGCAGAGTCATTGGAGGCTGAAAACAAGACATGGGGAGACCCCATCAAGTCTCTAAAAGCAAGAAGTCTCAAGATCCTGCTTTGTCATCCTTACTAGGCTTTTGTGTTGCATCAGATGCTCCAATATCTGACTTCCCAGCAGGTTTTTGCTGTTGGTGTAGAAGCTTGTATGGGAATTGATAACTATCTTGCTAAATCCTATTGAGGAGACATGCAGTGTTCAGGCAGAAAAAGCCTTGCAGCTGCATAGCTTAGTGTCTCTTTTGGGGGTGAAGCCTAGGCAAATCCAAATGCCAAGACATCTTGGGTGTTGTCAGAGCTTGCAAGAGTTCCTGAAAGATACCTCCTCTGTTCCTGTCTGCAAAGCCAAGGTGATGGATGATTATCAGTTCTGCTGTGTTTGCATGCGTGGAGAAGGTCTCGTTCATCAGCTTTGATGTGGTAATGTCTTGAATTTTGTGCCTTGGTTACCTCTTCCATCCTTTCTCAGCTGCAGTTTTCTGGCTTCCTGTTCATGTCATCCAGCTAGTCTTTGTTCTTCTCTCCCCCAGAATGTCTTAAAAACTAACCAAACTTTTCCAGGAGGTGGAAGCATCTAAAAGGTGATCAATGCTCTTCTTGTGCAGGAAGAGGATGCTTAGCTCTGTTGCTTTGTCACAGCGGTGTGTTAACTACAGCATTTCTGGATGCTGCTTGTGTGGGGAGCTGCTACTGCATCTGTTCATGTTTTGAATGGGGTTTTATGGCCTTTCTTTTCTTTTTTTGGGGGGGTGAGAGATTCCTCATCTTTTTCCTTCCTCCAGTTTCTGGATTTTTGCTTCCTAGGAAGCAATGATACGTGCAGGATGGTTGGGTTTGCCCGTGGTGAATCCAGAGGTCGCATTTTCAGAGCACCCTTTTGTGTCTTTGTTCTTGAGTGTCTTGACTTGGGATTTGCCCAGCTGTTGTGGGGGTGTTTTCCTTAACATCCTACATAATTGCCGTTGCAGAATAATCACAGCTCCGTGCTTTCAGCTTGGTCCTTTAATAATTTTAATGAATTTGTGGATTACTGTAAAGCACTAATCCTGCAGACTTAGAGTCCAGATGGAGTGACTCTGATTCTTCAGTGTCCCGTGTACCAATTAGGAGCTGAAATCATATTACTTAATGAAAAAGTCAGTGTTAATCCCAGAACTTTTTCATACTGAGCACTTGTTATTGGACGTCACATATGGAGACATGAATTCCCAGAAAGCTGAAATCCATTAAAATACAAGCTTTTTCATTCCCTACTTCTGATTCAAAAC
Source organism: Phasianus colchicus (assembly GCF_987193195.1). Taxonomy (NCBI): domain Eukaryota; kingdom Metazoa; phylum Chordata; class Aves; order Galliformes; family Phasianidae; genus Phasianus; species Phasianus colchicus. Next base: position 93,544,455 of record NC_143438.1, read on the forward strand.
TGGTTTGACACTTTTTCCTTTCTTTTCCTCCCTTTTTTGGCACCCCAGAAAAATAACTTGAACAAAGAACTTGGAAAGACATCCTCCCATAGTAACACTGGGAGCTAGAGGGGTCCCTAGGGATGTGACCAAGCACTGTCCATGCTTTTTGGATTAAAGACTGCTGCAGCCCACCCTGAAGGATGGGCTGAGATCTGAGGAGGCCCACCAAGAGGGGAAAAAATGATCAGAAAAAGTGTTTTGGGTAGGGTGAAAGCAGGCACTGTTGGAGCTCAGTCGACCCTCTTGAGTGACAAAATCCCCCCCTCTTAAATTTCCCAGAGAAATTTACCCAGGTATCTTTCTTGCACAACAAAAATCATCTCTGCTTGGACAGAGCTTTTGTGGTTGTGGATTCAGAGATGCTCTTTGTGGCCTCCCTTCTGCCTGGAGCATCGTGTAGTAACCTCTGTCCCTGTGGGATGCAGGGATGTTGCCATCTGCTGCTTCCTGAAGCCAGCAATTAAATGTGTTCCCCATCTGCAGGAAGTCTGAGCAGAAGCTCATGTAGGAGACAGGGATGGAATGAATTTATTGCTTTGTGCAACTTGCATCTCCATCCCGTGAACTTTTGACTTGCTTCCTCTTGATCCCCTGTAGTCAACAGGAGATGGTAGCACTTACAGATGTAGCCCTTGAGCTCAGGAACAGATGTGATGCTATGTGAGCTTGTCTGCACCCCCCAGGACAGCTCTTTTCACTTATATTGTGTCCAGATGGCAAGTCCTTAGTAAGGAGATGCTTAATTCCTGTATCCCTTCACTGCAGTACTTAAGAAGCCTTTTCTGAATAGCTTAGAAAACAAATTTAACGTACGCAACAGGTGTTAGCTAATAACATTTTTCAAGTGGCTCTGCTGTCTCCTGCAATGCTAGTCCATTCCCAGGCTTAGCAGCACGCACCAAATCTGAACTTTCCCTGCTGCAGATCAAGCAAATATTTTGCAAGCCTGCAGCCGCCGGCATCACTGATGTGATTTTTATCCTCTAATAATGGCTGTTGGAGAGCATCAGCCCTGAGCAAGTCTCTGTGTATGTAGCAGTAATGGGGTGATGCAAGACCATGCATGAGAGCAGCAGGGGATGGAGCAGCCAGCTGCCACGATGCCATGGTGAGATCCTCACTCTTTCTCTCAGCAGGGCTGTGATCCATTTGCCCAGACCCAACGCAGCAAGCTGCAGCACCGGCGGGCACGGATCAACCAGCAGATCAACAAGGAGATGAGGATGCGTGCTGGGGCTGAAAACCTTTTCAGGTGAGTCCTGGCCCCTGAAGCATCCATCTAGTCCAGGGATTTGGCAGGGGGGTGGAAATGAAATTTCATTATATAGAGAAGGGGGTATAAAACTGTCCAGGAAGCACCTGCAGGCTGCTTGCAGAAAAGGAATGGTTTTGGATTATCAGCTGCTTTTTCTTCATGTTTTTCAACCTTTTCCCATCCCCTAAGAGGCAGTTTCATCTCCTGCTTGCACAAGGCTTTTCGTTTAAACCACTATGAGCTTGTCTGCAAGTGTATATCAGTCACTAAACAGCTGCTTTTTGCCCTAGTAATGCTTGCTTAGGGCTCCCATGGCTGTACCTTGCTTGAGCTTTGCAGCTCTCATCCTGGAAATGCCTGCCCCATGTTCAGTGCAATGTTGATGCAATGTGGGTTAATGAAAAGTGATTGTTTTAATGTCCTGCAAGCCTGTTAGAAAGCAGGCTGGGAATGGATGCAATTATGGGAACAAATGTTGAACTGGGATTGAGCTCTGAGTGCAGACATCTTGCATGATACCCCCAGTAAGTGGGTCAAATCCAGCTTTATTTAAAAGAGGAGAAAAAAAGCTGTCCCAGTAATTCCACCCAAGGAAAATCTGTTGGAAAAGCATTCCTTTGCATACAGACACAGCCCAGCAGCTCTCCATCCTGCTGCGAGGATGCCTTTATGGGATGGTGCAAAAACTGCTGCCTCTGCATGGCATTCAGGTCACACCTGGTTCAGCACATTATTGCCATTCCTGAAGAGGGGTCGTGATGAAGTCATGATGCAATAGCGTGATGTTTTTAGAAAAATAAAACATCTACTGTCTTCTTAACCTGTAGATGACCTTCTTTATAGCTTTAGTGTATGTATCAGGTTCCTGTAATAAATCTGAGCAGGTGTGTAGGCTTGTTAAGATGTCTTCTTTTATGAAGACTGCTTTTTTCATGGTTATCTTGTGATTCTTAGTGTTGTTCCTCCCACCCTTTCCAATAAAATAAACATTTTTTTTCCTGTTGGAGCGGGGTGATTTGATGTCAGTGATATGTGCAGCTGAAAGAAAGGAGCTATCAATGTTCTACCACAGCAAGAAATGGAGTTTGGCAGGTGGCTGAGAACAGCAGGGATCCCCTGAAAGATGGGATCCTGGGGACAGTGAGGTATGAGGCCCTGAAAGACCATAACTGATCTAATTAAAAAAAGTCTGTGACATCTCTATGTGCCACTCCACGTGCCTCACCTTCTGTTATTAAGAAAAAAAGAAATTCCCTGGAATTGCGCAGCCTCAGCAGAAAATGTGCCCAGCTGTGGTTTTGGTGTGAAGTGCCTGCATCAGAGCTGTTCTGCCTCCTCCCTCACCAGGGAGTGAGCAAAAATATGATGCAAAAGCCATATTAATTACTTGTCCAGGGAAGGGAGGGATTGTTTTCCTGCAGGGCAGAGGCAAAATGCACTGTTGGGGCCCTTTTTTTTGCCTGGATCAGCGGTTTGGATGTGCTTTGGTAGCAGTGATGTTTCCTTCCTCCCACTTTCCCTCCAATCTAGTTTGCAGCTGATGCGTGATTTGGAGGTGGGAGGGGGCTTTCGGAGTTTGTAAACATGGAGGGGGAGAAAATGAAGATTGTGCCTTACATTAAAGCCTGAGAGGGGAAGATCATAATAGGTTTTGAGCAGCAACCTCTTTAGACTCAACTTGGACTGACCTAACAAACCTATGCAAAATGCAAAGAAGAAACAGAGAAACAGTGCTATGCTCAGCCTGGAGTGAAGTTTGCAGTTCCTCTCTGTTCTTAGTTGGAAAAAAAAAAAAAGAGCACCATAAATCTCAATGCAGTTTTAAGCTGTTCAGTTCAGCATATCAGTCCCCTTTCCTGGAGAAGTTGCCATGAATGGCACATTGGCAAAAATGCATGTGGTGTTTGCTCAGCATTATGGGGTTCTTGTGTTTTTTTCTTTTTTTTTTTTTTTTGCTGGATAAATAAATTAGCAGTAAAAACTCTTTCCTTGTTCAAATACTGGGATGCAGGGGAGATAAAGGTGTTGCCAATAAACCTATTTTTCTTTAAATAACTCGGAAATTTTTGTTCAATGTTAGCTAAGCAAACAGCTGATCATTCCACTTTGTGTGCTGTTCTAGAGATCAATGTGTAAGCCTGAAAATACCAAAGCCTTTATCAGCATAGATTTCCTCCTTCTGCTACTGGTAAACAACTGTTTGCTCCCAAAATCACCTCTCTGAGAGGTGCTGTGCTGCAAAAAGCACTTGTAGGGTGCAAAATGGAGAGCCCCAGGGTTAAAACTGTTTGTTCTAAACCTGGTAGCAAACAAAACTGTCCTGGAGGTACAGAGGAGGAGACTAAGGAGCCATCGTCTTGAAAGAAAAGCAGCATAGCTCCTTAAATCAGAGCAAGGGCCCTGAAGGATGATGTCAATAATAAACAAAAGCAATGTGCTCTGCAAAAATTGGGGGTAAGTGCAAGCAGAGCTCATGCACGTGGCATTTTTACTGCATCCCAGTGGGGCTTGGTGTGATTTAGGGCGAGCAGCCAGAGTCTCTTTCAGCCAACAATTGCTCACCATTGGCTTTGTCTGGCCACTGGGTTATCTCTCCCTGCTTTAGTTTGGAGCAGATAAGGAGGGTATAATCAGCCTGGGAGTTTGCTTTGCTGAGAGCAGGCAGCTTGCTGCAGCTGAAATCAATCCTCTGTGTTTACATCTCTTGACATGCATGAGGGGGAAGGGTGGGGAGGGTGCTGCTAATGGCAAACCTGGCTCTTGCAGAATGGTTATTTGCACACACAAAGAAGTTTTTCTGCTGTAAGTGGAGGTCTAAGCATGAAGCACGGCTTTTGTTTGGGGTGGGCAAACACCTGAGTGCTTATAACCAAATCCAAGGATGTGCTGGAGGTAGGAGCATGGATGGAGCTCATGAGGGATACTGCTTGAGAGTGCAAGTCGTATGGGTTGCTCTGGGGGAGAAACAGAGTCGGCATCCCCAACAAAATGCAAAGAACTAAAATTTTTCTCTGCTTTATGAAGAATTGGATGGAAATAATTAGCCAGGAAGGTTTGGATGGATGTATGTCGCAGGGAAGATGTAATGGTATCACACCAGGTGGTGACTTAGTTGCTGTTCTTTGACTCAGCCAGGCTTTTACAGGGAGATTTGATCCGTGTAGTGCTGTTTTTCAGAGCCACCAGTAACCACAAGGTCAAGGAGACGGTTGCATTGGAGCTGAGTTACGTGAACTCCAACCTGCAGCTGCTGAAGGAGGAGCTGGAGGAGCTAAACAGCTGCATGGATGTCTACCAGAATGACAGGTAGGGGGTTTTGCTTGGGTGATGACTGGAGAATAGAAGATTGGGGCATGGGACAGATTGGCCAGAAAGAGTTTTTCAGGCAGAGAGCATCCATCTGTGCTTCATCTACAAGACTGCAAGGTGACCAATTTCAACACCTTTCTTAGCAGATCCTTTAGGAGGCGTTTCTGTGTGGGTGGTTGTGTCCTTTAGATTCTAATATCCCAAAGCAGGACGAGTAGAGCAGAAACAACCATCAATCTTCCTTTACCTGGTCTCCTCATCCTGAGCATCCTTCCAGAGCGTGATGATTTCCAGTGGGATATTTAACAGAAGTAGTTAAAACTGTACCCAGTTTCTTGTTCTAGTTGATCTTGGGGTGGTTTCTTTTCCCAACAAGGGTATTAGGTTTTTTCCCCTCTTTCTGAGGTTAGACCTTTTGCTAATTGAGAGTTTCTGTTGCTTTGAAATGCTCACTCAGTCACCTCATGCTTGATTCATTGGAGCCATTTCAAGGAGGTGAGGAAAGCAGAAATCATGAAAGCAGAAAAGGCCAAGGATGCTGCAGCAATGTGAAGCTATGGATGTTCCTCCCCTGTTCAAAACAGCTGGATGGTGTCCATACATCCGTGTGCTTTTCTCATTGTCTGGTCCTCCTTTGGGAGGATTGTTCTGCTTCTGGGAACAGAAAGAGCTGCAGACAGCATCACTGACTCCATCCTGTTTGCTGCACTTCTGCTAAATGCAGAGCAAGGACAATCTGGATGTGTGAATGATGCATTAGGGTTGCAGGGAGAAGAGGAGGCTTAAGGAGATCTTACCTGTGGCCTTTGATCCCTGCATGACCCTGGATGTTTTCTCTCTTCCCCAGCAGTGGGCTAGTGATGGAAAATTGCAGTTTGGACTCCCAGGATTGCAAGCATCCTCCCTGAGCTCTGCCCAAGTGTTTGTTTGTTTTGGTTCAAAAAGGAAACAACAGCAGCAGCAACCCCCAAACCTTGCCCAAGCCAGACAACAGCCCCTTTGTTTGCTCTGGGCATTGGATTCAAATAGAAATCTTGTTAGAGAATGAGCAATAATGGCTTTTCTGCTCTAATTATAGCTCTTGAAGCTGTTTATTCAGTATGAATAGACCAAAGTGTGGGCGCAACCCCTGCTCCCCAGTTTAACCCTCCTTGGCCTGTGATGTGCTAATCCATGTTTCTGCTAATGTGCAGTTTCTGAAGATAATGAGACATGGCTGTTGTGCAAATCTGGTCTGTTAAGGGCCTGATCCTGCCTGACCTGCCTCCCTTCTTGCATTTTGGGGAACCCAGTGCAAGTTGGGAACCCATCAAGGATTCTCACCTGATGTCTGTGTACAGGAAGCAGAGGATGGGACCAATTTGAAAGTTTTTGCTGAGCAAGAAGATGGTAATTTTATGCATGCTCAAGGCCTTTGGAGACCATCACTTCTTGGCTGCAAAAAAAAATATCAAAGTAGCAATAAAATCCCACAAAAGATGATCCTCCCTCAGTTCTGTGCAAATGCTCTGCTTTACTGTTGGAAAACAAACCACTCCCAGCTGGGTGTTACCAATGTCATCCTAATCTTCAGCATTTTACTGTATTGACCTGGCAGTGCGATAAGTGCTATTAATAGCCAACTGCTTTTAATAGAGGCAGCAAATTTCAATATCAGGTGGAGCTGCACTCCTGAGCTGGTCCTTATCAGCAAGTCCTTATCAGCGACAAAGCCCAGATTAGCACGTAGGAGCTAGTGAATCCATGACCTGTGCACACATCACTCCCATTTCTCAAGAGCTGTTAATTAAAGCAGCTTCATCATTGCAGCCTGATGTGGTTGCTGTTGTATCTGTCAGAGATAAAAGCAGAAATTTAAGTAATATGGCAGATTTGAGGTTATCAGCATGTTTTCTGTGCGTATCTCAGTGCAAAGCACATCCCTCTGCTGGGCAAAATTGAGTTCTCTTCTAGTTTTACTCTTCAAAAAAACATCTATCAAAGAGTTTGTTGTCTTCTTCCAGTGAGTCCATCAGTGTCCCCATGATTCCTTTGGGCCTGAAAGAGACGAAGGAGCTGGATTTGCTGGTGCCACTAAAGGTGAGTTTGTACTTGAGATGAAATGAAGATGGATGGAGGAGTGCAGACTTGCACTGTAGGGATGTTTCTTCACTTGCTTATGATTGGGAGCTGTGGTGAAGATGCTACATCAGTTCAGTTTTGGAACAATTATAACAAATATATTTAGGTGGAGAAAACGGGGGGGAAAAGGGAGATGGGGGTCTGAAGCAATGGGGAAAGGAATGTATTTTCTGTTGTAGTGGAGAGGAAGAGCTGAGTGGGGAGATTGCTTTCCATACTGTAAGTTTTCTTGCAAGGGGAGCTGACAAGACACCCTTTAAATCTTGAATACTTATTTCTAATGTTTATTCAGGTTTTTGTTTTCTTTCCCCATCCAGGATTTCATCAGTGAGCACTATGGAGAGGAGGGTGTCATGTTTGAAAAAGAAATCAAGGAGTTCATGGAGCTGAGGCAGGTCGGTGTCCATTGAGATGCAAAGCCTTACTTTGATTTGTCAAGAAATACCCTTTGGAGGTGCTGTATTTTGCTCTGGGTACCTCAGTGCTCACTGCAAACTGCACCCTTGTCCTCGTGTCTCAGGGTGCTGCATCCCTGGCTTCAGTTCAGAAATTACAAAAATATTACAGACCTTTTGGTAATTGTTTTCTGTCTCCGTAATGGAGTCCTTTAATGACCTGATAACCTAGAATGAACAGCAATAAAAATACCATGCCATCCGTTATTGTTGTTTTATGAATAGTTCACCCCTGGCAAGGCTAAATGACTGCTCTCTCTCCAGCTAACACGCAGCGTAGTGCTTGGAGAAGAGGAAGTGTAGAGCAATCCGGTGAAGGTGAACTTTATTCTCTCCTACAAAGCAGCTCTCATAAGTAACCTCAGTTTTGCCTTGCCATGAAGCTTTGATCTTAAGAGCGGAAAGAAAAGGCTTTCTCAGGCTTTATGAAGGTCCTGATCCTGTTCTTTGGGCTGTGGGAGTGGTGCCCTGGAAAGCCACAAGCTGGGAAAAGACTCGTGACTGAAACTAGGAGAGCTCTGGCACTCCTCCCTGTCTCGAGTCAAAAGCCCAAGGATTTATCTGTTTTGAGGGAAAAGTCTTATTTCTTCCCTAGCACTATTTCCATCAGACTTTGCATGAGTTTCTCTTTTTAAAAAAAAAAAAAAAAAGTCAAATCCCAGCTTGGTTTAGATGAGTGTTGCCACCAGCATGCCTGGCTCATCCCTTGCTCCCAGGCTGCTGCCTCTGATCTGGGTGCCCCAATTTAGTGTCTCCCCAGCCAAACCATCAGTTGCATGAGGGTTTGCCTCCTTTCAACCTTCTGAAAAACAGAGAAGCCACAGAAATAAAGCTTCTTTTTCAGCATTAATACAACCCTGCCCCTTGCCTGCATGTGTTAGGGAGGTCCAGAGGAGCTCAGCTCCGTGCCATTCCCCTCATCCCCTGCCATCCTGCCCACAAAGCCTTTTGGATGGGATTTCTCCCACCTGGGCTACAGTCCATAGGGTTGACCAGCATGTGCAGCTCCGTAAATCTCATCTTTCCCTCCCATTCTCCTCTCTTCCTCCCAACATGTCTCTTTCCTCTCTCCCATCCCTGCAGGCAATGCGTACCCCCAGCCGGAATGAGGCTGGACTGGAGCTCCTCATGGAGTATTATAACCAACTCTACTTCCTCGACAGCCGTTTCTTCCCTCCCAGCAAAAGCCTGGGTGTCTTCTTCCACTGGTTGGTGCAGCTTTTCCCATCCATGCATCATTACTAATGGGGAGTGGGGAGGGGAAGCAGGGCTGGGCTTCCTCTGCTGTGCTGGGTTTTCTTTGGGGTTCATCTTTCCTCTGAGCTCCATCAGAGTCAAGAGCTGGGTTGCATTCATGCTTTTGGCTTGAGGATGTTGCCTTTGATGGATCTATTGAAGGATATAGAGGAAATTGAGGCTCTGAGGGTGCATGGTGGTGGGAAGAGAGTCTGTACAAAATGCAGAAAGTTCTGAACATCCGTTCTTGGTCATCTTGGACTAGTTGAACCTTAAAGGTTCCTACCAACTCAAAATTCTGTGATTAGGTGGGAGCGATGGTTGATGGCCTTGATATTCTCATCCCTTCTGTCTCTTCCCTTTTCCAGGTACGACTCACTGACTGGGGTTCCATCCCACCAGCGGGCACTGGCCTTTGAGAAAGGCAGTGTCCTCTTCAACATCGGAGCCTTGCACACCCAGATAGGGGCACGGCAGGACCGTGCCTCCCTGCCAGGGCTCAACCAGGCTATTGATGCCTTTCAGAAGGCAGCTGGTATGTGGGTTTTCCTTCTCTGTCTCCTTCCTCACCTCTGGGTGGTGGTCAGAGCAAGGTTAATAATCTCTTATGGCAGGGATGATGTGAAGGAGGGGAATTCAGTTGTGCAAAGAGAGTTGGAGGAATCTCTAAGGGATTGCTGTCATCCAAAGGTGTGAGAAAAAAGCTGCAGGGACAAGAATGGGTTAAGAAGCAAGGTAGCACCTCTAGAGTTTATTTGCTGCAGTAGCGTTGTCTGTTATGGTAAGATATTTGAAATGCACAGCCCATCTGGGTGAGCATCCTGGGCTGTTCTTGGTGGCTGCTCTTCTCCTGTATCACTCTCAAAATCCCAAAATGGTTGAGGTTGGAGGGAACCTCTTGGTCCATCTGGTCCAACCTCTCTAAGCTGAGCAAGACCACCTAGAGCAGATTGCCTAGGACCATATCCAGGTAGCTTTTGAGCATCTCCAAACAGGAAACTCCACAACCTTTCTTGGAAAAACCTTCATGCTCCAAATTGTCCTCACCTGTAAACCTAGCAGCTCCCAGCATCTTCTTCCTTATACAGGTGCCTTTAACTACTTGAAGGAAAACTTCTCCAATGCTCCCAGCCTGGACATGAGCACTGCTTCCCTCAACATGCTGGTGAGGCTGATGGTCGCCCAAGTCCAGGAGTGTGTTTTTGAGAAGGTGACCTTGCTGCATGCTCAGAAGGACTTCCTCACGTGGCTGCAGCTTGCTCAGGAGGCAGCCAGGGTAAGAGCACCCCAGAAAGATCCCCAGAGTCCCTAAGAGGAATGACAACATGCTGTCACTCCCACCCAATGAACATGTTAGATTCCAACCTGTACATCACCTATTTGTGCATTGACACCCGCAGGTGGAAGATGTCTACTTGCTGGTGCACCAGACAATGACCCAGGCTCATGTGAAGGATTATGTTCCCTTCTCATGGACCACCATGGTCCATGTCAAGTCAGAGCATTTCAAAGCCTTGTCCCACTACTTTGCTGCCATTGCTCTCTGTGACTGCCCAGGTGAGTGCTGCGGCCCAGCTGAGTGCTGTCTTCATGCCTTGATGATCTTAGAGGTCTTTTCCAACCTAAATAATTCTCTGATTCTGTGTAGCAGCCTGCTGTTGGGGGGGCATTGTGAGAAAGAATTGAAAGGAATCTTGCATAGGATCCCATGCCTAGATTTTTTGGGGGATGCTCTGAGCTGCTGACCACATTGATGGATTCACTAATTTGTACACAGTGCAGATGTCCACATATTTCTGTTCATGATTTGCATGGTGTTTGCAAAGTCCTTCCAAGGTGGCCAGCCAAAAAAGATCTATACAGTTGTCACCTGCTGTCCCCCTTGGTTCTGGGTGCGTGTTCCCACCCAAGCAGCCTTCAGACCCACTTAACTATATGTTGGACCAGCAAAGGACTTAATGAAAAAAAACCAGCAATAAACTCAAACCAAGAAATCCCTGGGCTATTTGAATTTACTTGCCAGCCTTATGGATGGCTGCCTTGAGTGTGTGCGTGCGGTGTGGCTGTACCAGAGCTAGCTGACGTGGCTATGGGGAACCAGCTGGAACGTGGAAGCAGGATGTGACCTATAATCTCCATCTGTGCTGTCACCATGGTCCCATACAATTGATTTTGTGTCAGGCTGAGGGTTTGGAGGCGGGCAGCTGATGCATGCAGGAACCTGTGGTGATGAGCCACCACGTGCTAAGGACAGAGCTGGAGGGCTCCTGAAGGTCTTCTTCTAAAGTAGATTTCATGTTTTTGGCCAAAAGCAGCATTCACAGTACTGCCGTGAGGCTGGGAGTATTGCAGGGCTTGATATCACCGAGCTGCTGGGCTTGTGCAGAAACAGGATTGAGCAAGGACAGCTGCTGGGGTGGAGATGGAAGAGGGTGGGATGCCATGGGGATGAGGACAGAAATGGCAGAAGGATGTGATGGAACCAGGTTTGCATGAGGTTACAAGGGATGGGGCAAACTCTTCTGAAGCTCTTTGCCTGTCCAAATAACATGAGACAGTGGAGGGAGCACAAATCTGCAGGAGATTCCTGAGTCAGGGGGTTTGTTTTGCACCAGCACCCTGCAGAGATCTCATGTTCCCACTCTCTATATCTCCAAGTATGAACTCTGGTCAAGAATAGTGAATCCTTTGCTCCTCCAGATGGCTGGCAATAAGCTCCTTATGCTGCTGTGGGTATGGGAATAGGACAGGCCAGCCCTGGAGATGCTCAGTACTAATGCCAGGGATGCTGACAGGGCTTTGGCATCTCCTACAGTTTGGACCAGCAAGACCACGGGCTCTCTTACTTGCTTGTGCCTAGGAGAGGAGATTGCTATATAAGCCAAGGAGACAGGGAACAGCTTTGGATGAGAATAATGGTATAGAAATCAAGCCTGCTGCAGTGCTTGGAACAATGTCCTGACTTTTTTCTACATCCCTGTTTTTTTTCTGTTAGCGGCATCTGATGCTGAGCTGCCAGAGCATGAGAAGGCTTTTCTCCAGTTCCACATCACCATGCCCGAGGGACCATCACTTCGTGTTCTACTGCAGGATCCTGAGGAGAGAAGGAAGCTGGGTGAGCACATCCACAGGGGCAAACAGCCAGGTTTGGGGAGTGAAACCCTGAATCCTCTTGGGAATGGTATTCATGGAATTATAAAATGGCTTGGGTTGGAAGGGACCTCAAAGGTTGTCTACTATCAACACCCCTGAGCTTCTAGTGATGAACTTCTGCAGGACTTTCTCTATGCAAAAACACCTTTTGTTGAAAAGAACCTTTCCTGGGAAGGCAGCGAAGCATTACGGTGTTCCCTATTAAGATGTTGAGGACAACTCATGGTACTTGTATTGACACATTTCACCAAGTTTAACAGTAAAACCCCAGGCGCTTGAGACAGGTAACATCACGCAATGCAGCTCAGAGAAATCCATGGGGATCTGGTGCTTTTGCAAAGGAGCTTGGCTCAAGCTTGCAGCTTGACAGGGAGAAGCAGTGAAGGCTGGGGGTGGCTTCTTTTTTTTTTTTTTTTGCTACTGCATCAAAAGGCTTGGGAGAGCTTCCTCCCACGCAAATTTTCAGCTTCAGGGAAGAGACACAGCGTTGCTTATTCAGCTGAAGTCATGTTTTAGCAAAGAGGCAGGAGTGAGAGCAAGCTCAGTGCCCTGCTTCTGGGGTGTCATCTTCTGCTTGCCTCCTCCACAAGCTGCCTTTTGGTCTTCTTTTTCCAAGCAGTCTCCATTCATTGTTGGCTTGTGAAAAATTCATGTGCAGACATCAACTTCAGCTCTAATTTTGGTCTGTAGGAAGGGAAGAAACTTGCAGCATTATAACCATCTCCCTGGAGTGATATTTTTTCTCCTTCTGTTGTCTCATGGTCTTAGAACATTGTGTCTTATTCCACCAGTTACAATAAACTGGAGCCAAAAGCTTGCACAACTTCCATTCCTGACCTGTATCTTCCATGCTCTTATCTATTTGTTCATCAGTGTAAATGCAGGAGTTAGTGACAAGTCATTAAAACCTACTTAGTGTAGCACTTTCTTGCCCAGGAGTGAGGCTGGTTGTGGGTGCTAGCATAGAATATGATTGATGCATTCAGTAAGATTATTTTGGAGAGCCCATTCCTCTGTTTTTCATCCAGCCTCAAAATCTTTCCTTGATTGATGTCTTGCACAGAGCAAACGTAGTCCCTCTCTCTCAGAGTGAGCTCCATCATCTCCCTGGCTTATGTTGCCACCGTGTGTCCTAAAGGTGGAAATGCTGCAGGTGCACATGTATCTATGATACATCCCTCTCTCTATATATATTTCTGTGTCTTCTTTAGCTTACATTGGATATGTGTACCGTTGTCGCAGTCTCTTGCAAAGAGATTGTTTACAGGATATTCATTTATTTGCAGGTTATTGGGATTTCTTTGGCTGCTCTCTTCACAATTTGTTCTCGCAAAGTTGAAAATACTTTCACGGCCAATTGAAAAGTGGAGATTGAGAAAGGGCACCAAAAGGGATCGTCAGGGCATGGTGAAGGCTGTGCTTAGCCTAGAAAAGAGGCATCTGCAGCAGATCTCCCCAAAGCTAAAGTGCTGTCACCAGGAGGACAGGGCTCAATTGTCCTCTGTACCCACTAGGGACACGAGGCAATGGAAAGAAGTTAATACGCAGAGATTTAGGTTAAGCAATAGGAGGAACTTTGGGGGCGGTGGTGCCAGCCTCCCTCTCCGGGTGACGGCAGCATCATCAGTAATTTTTTTGGGAACATCTGCCAGCCCATCTCCGGATTCACTCGGAGGAGTGAAGTAGGTCACCCTTCAAGGTCCCTTCCCAGCCCTCCATTGGGGGCTTGAGCTGACGGCTGGGACCTACTCCATTTAAAGCCCGTTGGCAGGCTGCAAACGTGACGGGGCCGTCCCTGAGTCACGTCGGGTGACACAGCCGCGGAGGCTGCTTTAATCCGTGGGCAGCCGAGCGAGCGACAGAGCCTGGGCTCGGAACGGTGCTGAGCTCTTGGGCTGCCATCTCTCCGCTTTCCGCAGGCAAAGCTCACCTAAAGAAAGCCATCATGAAGCACGAGGAAGCCATGAGGATCCACGGCTTGTGCAAGATCCTACGGAAGATGGACATCCTCCAGGAGGTCCTCTCCTTTGCCCACAAGCGCTCGCTGAGCAAATACTCAGAAATTGACCACGAGGAGGATTTTTTTGAAACTGGAGATGCCCCGGATATTCACCGTAAGTGGTTTTCAGTGTGCTGTGGGTTTTTATGGGTTGCACTTCTGTTATGTGGGGAGCAGGATGGAGAGGCGGCAGCTGCCACTTTGGCTCCTTCCTGACTTGCTGAATGTGCTTTTCTCCCCCTTCCGTTAGCCAAAACGCACCAGAAGCCGGAGATCAAATCACCCAGCTTCTCTCAGGTGAAGGTGACAGATCTCTTCCACAGGCTGGTACGTATAGCTCTGAGATGGGGTGGCCCCATGGGAGCAGATGTCACCTGCTCCCCTGCATGCTGTTTTCCTGCTTTCCTTCTTCCTGGCACAGCTGCTCTCTGAGAAGGACGAGTCAATTCCTTGTAGAAAGGACCTGGGCAGGAGAAAGGATGGTAGAGCATGGGTCCATCCCCATAGACCTAAATGGGTTTAGCCAGATTCCAAAATCCACCCTGAATTTTATTGTGAAGCTCCTCCAATGCATGGGGAAGCAGGCATGGGTGTTTTGGGTGGGTTTTGGGCTATTTAGGGGAGCAGAGCAAGTTGAGGGTAGTGTTATCCCTAGGGGTAACGCTGCTCTATCTTAGATACATGATGTTGACCAGCTAGGGACCAGTAGGAAGATCCCATCAGGTCCTTTCTCTCTGCCATCCGTGGGCTAATGGGGTCCTGGGGAGAAGAGCTGAGCTTTGGGGCTGCCTTGGAGGCTGCAGTGACTGCACTATTCCTATCCCCCAGGCATCTGAAGCCTATGTAGCACCTTGAGGAGAGGATGAGTTGATTGGGATGTAACCAGCACTTCTGCTTTCAGGCAACCTGAGTGGAAGGCAGGCAGGTATATCCTGCTTCTGGGAGAACAGGAAAGATTTTTGGAGTGGTCTGACTCTGAAAGTGTGACCCATCCCAATGCCTTGTGCCCTGCTGTTGACCACTCCAGTCTGGCTCTGTTTCCCAGAGCAATGCTGAGGTGAAGACATCTTCTGTCTCATCCCTCCCTTTAGTTCCAGAAGCAGGGAGTTAAGGAGCCAGCTCTGCATCGAAGCTTTCTGTTTCATTTCTTCAAGGATTTCAGTGTCTGAAATGATGCCAACTCCCCGATCTTGATGAGACTTTCTCCTGCCTTGCAGGGACGATGTCATAGAACCGTGACCTAGGCTGCTTCTAAGAGAATAGGAAAGAAGGACTGAGGTCCTTTCCAACATGCACTATTCTGGACTGCTGCTCACAAAGCCATCTTACAAGTGCCTTTAGCTCCTCTAGCTTTACTGGCTATAAATGTCCTGGGTTTTTGGACATGCAGGCATGGTAAAGCACTGGGCAGGCTCATAACTGCATTATCAAAGAAGTGCAAAGGACAGCTATCTTGTTCTGCCTCTTTTCCATCAAAGGTTGTATGTTCCCATTGAGTTGCTCTTGCACTGAAAGGTGCTTTTGTCGTTTCTGCTTTACCCAAGGGGCCCCTCTCAGTTTTCTCGGCCAAAAACAAGTGGTACCCAATGCGGAGAGTCCATCTGATGAGAGGAGAGAATGGCTTTGGGTTCACACTGCGAGGAGATTCCCCTGTCCTCATCGCTGGTGTCATCCCGGGAGGTTGTGCTGCTGTGAGTACTCCAAGCTCTGCTATCCTCATGGGGGGTGCTTGAGGTGGGGAAATCCCCCCACTGAGGGATGTGACATGGGATGGAACATGATGTTAAACACAAATGAGTGCTGTGCAGACTCACCGTGTGAGCTTTGCAGTGGATCAGGCTGTTTTCTGGCAGAACCTTTCTTGAAGCATCCTGGTGGGATGCTTGGGTGGACCCCCCCCATCCCTCATCACTGTGCTGCATCCTCTGTGCCACCCAGATCCTAGAATCTCCTTAATAACAGGCTCCTTAGCAGCAGGATTGCATCCCTTTGAGAGTGATGGAAAGCTTTTTAAAGCAGATCTAAACTGCAGTGTGTACCCTGCACTACCAATACTCGTTGCACTGATCTGGGGTGGGATTTCACTCCAGATAGACACCAAAATGTGGGTGTTCCCATGTGGATAAGTTACTAAACCTCCATTGTGTCTAGGCAAGCATGTCCTTACTCTGGGTTACTCCTGACTGTAATGTCCCCACAGCTACAGCCTGGCACATGCTTTGCTTTAAGCACTTCAAGTGCTTTGTTGATTCCTGACACATGGAAGGAGTGCATAGGACCTTGCTAAGTTTGCTCTGTTTTCCTAAGGGTTAAAGCTTGCAGGCACCAATTTTTTATTTTGTAGACCTATAACATTTAACCTAAGTTGAAGCTGGATATGCTTGGGAGTTCATTGCATGCTGGATACTGAGTGTGGCCACCACCACGTTTGTGAGCTCAAAACAGCTGTAAAAATCATTAGTATGATGGCTTTGAGTATTTCATGCTGCAGGCCATACCCTGCCCTCCCCACGCCCTGCATTTCTGCAAGATTGTGACCTGCTGGATGGGGAGGAAAGCAATCAGGCCTCATGCTGCATTATCTTTGAGCAAAAATGGGTGATTCTCCTCTTTTTCCCCTGCAGGAAGCTGGATTGAAGGAGGGTGACTACATCATCTTGGTGAATGGCAAGGATTGCAGGTGGTCCAAGCATGCTGAAGTGGTCCAGCTGCTGAAGAGCACTGGGGAGGAGGGTGTGGAGATTGGAGTGATAACCCTGCAGGGCTCAGAGGGGCCAAAAGCTGTAAGTCACATTCTGAGCCTCAGATGGGAAGCTGAAGTTTTGGGGGGTGAGGTGGGCTATTATCTGCTTAAGGCTTAGCTCTGTCTCCAGTGTGCAGCACGTTAGTTTGCAACCAGCTTGGCAAATACAAAGCAGGTAGCAGCTTGCAAAGGTGGAAATCTCCATTTTGCTCTTAACCTCAAGAAAAGCAAGCTGCTCTGCAGCACACAGAGGTTTCCCAGTGCCCTGGGGCAGGGCTGAGACCCAAGCATTGTGTTTACAGCCCCAGTTCAGTGCTGCCTTGCCTTTACTCATCTCTGCTCCCCAAATAGGTGGAGAAGAAAGCAGCAGCAATGTCCTCTAGCAGTGGTCTGCTGAAAAGCAACAAGGAGAACAGCCGGAAGAGCCTGATGAATAGCAAAAGCGCCAGCACACTGCTTGTCTGGAACAAGAAGAGCAAGCGGAGCAAGAACAGCACTTACAGCATCCCCTTCACTGCCGTGGGAGACAACGAGGCCATGTACTGAGGCTAGGTTGTGTCCTGTGAGCTCTGGGGCTGGTTGCCTATTAATCCTCAGGAGCTCTGATTGCCTCTATGGGCTGTGCTGGTGTCGTGGCCGCATTGGAGCATCCCTGGTCCAGAGGATGCTGGGACCCTCCTCCTTGGGGATGCACTGCTGATCAAATCCTCTCCAAAGAGGTGAGGAATGCACAGCCACTGTTGCTGCTGATCGCCAGACTCCTCCTTCTCCTGTGTTAAACTCTATGGGGAAACACTGATTTATTGTTTTTTTTTGCTCTTAAGGGGACGGGGGAAACTGTGCTTCAGGATAAAGCAGAGACTGGTTTGTGTCTTCTGCTCAGCACAAGGAGCAGCCAAACCACACCCAGCCATTAAAGCAAAAGCTATAACCTTTTCTAGCGTTTCTCAGGCTTTCTCTGCAAGGTAGAAGGCAGCACTGCCGCCGTACCACTTACTACTGGTGGAGCCAAGTTGTTCAGAAGCATCCAGAAGATGGAAAGGGTTTTGTTTTGCAAGCTTCATGTTAACAGAACCCTTCAGGGCAAGTGGAGATGATGTTTGACTCCTCTATTTTTGGGAAAGGGTTTTGCTCAGGCACCAGTGATGTGCACTGTGTATGTTTTGGGGTCCAGCTCAGACCTGCCTCTTGTTAGGCAGCACTGAGCTGCATGTATGGGTCAGGCTGGACAGGGCTCTGAGCAACATGGTTGAGCTGTAGATATCCCTATTCTTTGCAGGGGAGCTGGACTAGATGACCTTTAAAAGTCCCTTCCAACTCAAACAATTTCATGATTCTATCCCTGCTGTGATACAGCTTAGGGGTGTCCCAGCAAACTAAGATGGCATTAACCATGTCTTTATCATCAGCTGGCAATGTATCAGGTCTTCCATCAGATTATCAGCAGAAGGGCAGAGTTTGGGCTACACATTCCCTTGAGTTTTGCAAATAGCATAGAGTTGGTCGCATCTAGGCCAGCTAAGATAGAAATAAGAGCATGAGTTAGTGCTGTGCTGAACTGGGGCACTTGTGCAGGTTTTTTTTTTTTTTTTTTTTAATGGGAACTCAGGCTTGCCCAGCAAACACAGCCTGGCTGTACAACCTGCTTCTTGGGAAGAAAAGGGAAAGACTTAACGTGCATTTGTTGTCTCGTTTTTTTAATCAGTAGAGGTGGATTGCCCTAAATATGTGAGTAGATTAATAGCTAAGAGCCTTGTTTCTTACTTGGTATGAGATTAAAATTCCAGGAAGATAGCTCCTCCAGATTATTAAACTACTAAATTTGTGCTAGTATTGGATCTTGCACACGTTGCTAATACCCTAACACTGTGCTGTCAGCATTCGTACCAGAGCTGGCCTGATGGATACATGCATCTTGGTAATTGTACTGGAAATGCAGGGAGACTCGGAATACGCATAGATATATTGGCAAAATTTTCTCAATCTCATTTCTGCCTCATGCATTAGTTTTCTGAAAGCTAAAGAGCTGTCTGGTCCTGAGTGCTTGGATGATCTTGGTAGGTATAAAATACCCTTCAGAGATGCAATTGTATTTTTGTACTTTTTAAGTTGTGATAAATTCGTAGTGGGAGATTCATGAAACCAAGAGCGGGTTGGCAGAGACACGTTGCTGCAATAGCATCCCCCAGGATTTGACCTCTATTTCCCCTCTGTGGCCCCGTGCCCACGTGCCAAGCTTTCAGCTCTAATTTTATTTAAGGAGAACTGGAGGGAGCGCTTCCAGCTCTGCCTTCCTTCTTGAGAATCCTCTCCGTTTTGTGCGATGCGAAACCTAGACCTCGTCAGACAGGATTATGGGTCTGGCTGCCACCACGAGGCCATCTGCTGCAGTCAGATTTTCTGCATAATCTTGCCAGCTGCTCGGCGCGGGAGTGGTGAGATATACAGGAAATGGCTGCCTTGCCCTTAACGCATCCTGAACACTTAAATGTCTTGGAGCTAGAGATGTATTTATTTAAAAGAAGCGTGGGCATCGTGGTTCCTCCCGCATCACCCAACCCTTCTGTTGGCGTTGCTGGAAGGGGTTGCATTTTGTGCAAGTTGGATGTTTTTCTTAACGCCAGTGGGGTTTTTGTTTTTGTTGTTGTTGTTTTTTTTTAATTTGTACATGGACTCTCACCTTTTATGGATTAAAAAGCAATGGTTTGAAAACACTTTGTGATGTGTTTTTTTGCCAGTTATAAGTGGTTTGGGTACACTAGTTGTGACAGATTGGCTTGGGGAATGGGTCAGTTTTATCTATATCTGGAACTGGGAGAGGTGGTTTGGCTCTAGTGTGACTTGATCCAAGGCAAAGCAATCTTAAGCATCCAGATCAATCCAACAGCCCATGCTGAGCCATCTCCAGCATGCTACAGGGGGAACTGGTGGCTCTGTCATACAAGTTATTTCATGGAAGTAAAGCAAGAGGTGGGGAATGGAGCTCAGACTGAATCCCTCGGAGGCTTTGCTCCTGAATAAAAAAGGAAACCATTCAAACAAGTCATCTTTGCTTCAAAATCTGTGTTCCTATTGCTGGAAGAGCCTTCATTGTGGATGAAGGCATCACTTCTAGCTGGAGGAGGAAATCACTGTAGAGTGGCCAGATCTGTGGCTGGAGGGGAGATGGCTTCCAGAACCCATGATCCCACCCCAGAGCTGAGTCATTTGAGGAGCATACACCTCTCTGCTCCCTGGAGGAGGTGAAAGGACCGAATAAGAACTCCTTTCCTGAGGCAGTGAGGAGTTCAAACCCCTTCAGGTAGGAATGGATCAAGGTCAATGCTTTCAACACAAAGTAGTAGGTGTTGCTCTGCTCTGTTTGGACTCAGCTACTCTTCTCATCTGCCAAGCCAGGTTTAAAATAACATTTTGCATCTTTTTGACTTCATTTTGCAATATAGACATTTAGGACTTGTTTTTCCTTTGATCAGGTTTCTCTGCCCAGCACCAACCATGAAGCCCTGCCAGATTTTAACCATGGAGGGTCTATCAGGTTTTTAAAGCCACCTACGAATGTTCTGCTGCAGTAGATCCTCTTTCCACCTACTACTGACATAGGAAACTTGTGATGCTGGAGGCAGGATCACCTCCCCCTCTGATGACAGCTTTTCAGATGTGTGCTCTATCAGCAAGAACTCCCCACTGAGCATCTGCAGAGCTGGATTCTGCCGTGCTTCTCTTCTCCATCTGAACCAGAGAAAGCATAAGCAGGAAACACAAGAGGCATTGCAAAAACAAAAAAACAAACAAACAAAAAAGATTTATAAATGTGATGTCTCTCCAGCCATCATCCCTGCAGTGAGGAGCTCCAGGTGTGTCTAGGAACTGAGGCCATGCACAGCTGTCTTTGGGATGAACATCATCATTTGGGACCAGATAGCACATCTCAACTTATGGCCAGCAAGGAGGTTTCAATGAAGGTTTTAATCCTTTGTTGATTTCTAAGACTCTTGAGACAGAAAAAACAGTGGTGTTTACAGTCTTGGAAACCCGCTCAGGTAGAGCCCAGCAAACCCATGGCATTTCAGATAAGTTTCCTCCCTTTGGGTTTGACTTTTCCTTTTCTAAAAATCTATTATATATCAGCCATGAAGGGAAGGTCTTTCGATTTTCCCTTCCACTGAGTGCACTTCTCTTGAAAGCACCACCCTCTTGGGGCTTACCTCCTTGCTGCATGGCTTATTGATACCATAACCTGTAATGATTCCTTGGATAATAGGTGCTCCTGTCCATCTCTTGGGGGTATAAAAGAAAGCATCTAGTGGATTAATGACCACCAGCTTCAATGTGGTTTGGTGCTGGGGTGTTGCTCCCATACAAGGTGCTCTTCCTACCTGCTCACTATGCAGAATTTACAACCCACAGGCTGTTTTTAGCAGGATCAGGCCCTTGAGAAGTGGCCAACACCATTTGCAACATGGCCTGAGTGAGGGTAGATGAGTGAAACTGGCTTGGTAGGAGGAGGAGAAGGGAAGGGGAGTGATTCTGTGCCTACTTGAATCATAGAGTTGTTTGAACTGGAAAGGGCCTTTAGAGACAATCCAATCCACCCCTCCTTGGACTCCTACTTCATCCCCTGTCTGGCTGTGGAAGAAGGCATCATCACAGAGTGGTCGAGGTTGGAGGTACCTCAGGTACCATCTGGTGCCATTCTGCTCCAGCATAGCCCCTAAAGCTGTGTTCAGCCCCCTCTGCCCAGATGGGGCTGGAGATCCCAAGAGCAGCCCTCAGACCCTTTATGGTCCCCGTGCTACCTTCAGCCCAGAAGTGATGGGGGAAATCCTGGCCTCTAGTTGGTCCCACAGCCTGGCACTGGGTACTGCTGGCAAAAACCCTTCTCTGTTCTCCTGTACCTCCTTGTAGGGATTTATGGGCATTCCTGTCATCCCCCTGAGTTCCCCCTGTCCCAGACTGAGCATCCCCAGCTCTGTCAGCTTCTCATCCTATCAGAGCTGCTCCATGCCTTTTGGTGGTCCTTCACTGGATTCTCTCCAGCCTGCCCCCACGATTTCTCGTGTACCGTGGGCCCAGCACTGGTCCTAACACTCCAGTTGTGGTCTCACCAACCATCCCTCGCCCTCTGTGCAGCCTGGTGGTGTCTACTACCATCTCCCTTTTCAGCCTCAGCCCACTGGAGGGCAGCAGCACCCTGTCCATGCTCCACTCATTGCTGTAGCAGCATCTGCCACCCAAGGGTGAATGGAAGGTATCTCTGGGGTGCTTTAAAACGAGTGCAAAGCGTGGCATGAAAAGTGGTTCTAAGCCCTATATTCTTATGGAACAAGTAGTCCAAAGGAGGACGAGGGAGGAAGCTGGTCCTTTGTGAAATTAATCTAGACAAATCCTGGTGCATCAAGAGTCATCTTTTATAAGCAAGTAGCTTTCAAAGCCCACCCTTCTTTACTTCAATCTGCAAAAGTTTTACCCTAGGCAAAGTGTGAAGCTGACTCACTTTGGAATCACCATCCACACATGAGGAGCTGCCTCCAGTTGTCACTGGCAAATAGCAGTGACCAGAGATGAATAAATTTCTACTGTATCACAAACTCCACTGCCATAGAAGAACTGATTTCAGGGCTTTTGCCAGCTGCAGGATGCACTGGGTGACCAAACTTGGGGCTAACTCAAGTAGTGAGGTCAGGAGGGCCATGCTATGGGGCAAGGAGATCATGCAGTGGTGAAACAGAGTCATGTCATGGAGCAAAGTAGATATGCTATAGAGCAAGAGGTCATGTTGTGATGAAAGCAGGTCATGCTGTGAACGAAGAGGGTCATACTAAGGGGCAAGAGCATCATGTTGTAACACAAAGGGGTCTTGTTATAGAGTAAGAGTTGAACTATATGATCTTAGATAGTCTTTACAGTTAGATTACGTGATCTTAGAGGTCTTTCCCAACCTTAGTGATTCTATGATTCTAAGATGGCCATGTTAGGAGGCAAGTGGGTCATGATGGACAAGGGAGTTTGTGCTATGGAGCAAAGTGAACCTGCTATGGAGCAAATGGGGCACACTGCAGAGAAATGGTGTCATGCTAGGAGTCAAGAGGATCATGCTATGGGGTGATGAGGAATGCAATGGATCAAAGAGTTCATGTTACAGGGCAAAGAGATTTCCAGAGTCCTGGAACTCAGTGGGGTTTCTCAAGTGATGGAACAAGCCCAGATGATGTGATCTCACCCAACATGGCTGGTGCAGCAGGGCTGTAAACCCAAAACTTGCACTGAGCAGAGCCAGCAGCCAACATGACCATCCCAGAGCTATAGGTCCTGCTCAGCTCCTGGGGACAGGGGGGTAAATATACCCCACAGCATATGAAGAGCCCCCTTTTGAGCATATGACCACAGCTATCCAGACCTATGCACTTATGCAGGGCAGCAATGCCAACGCAGCTTTCTACCAACAGAAAAATGAGTCGAAGGCTCATTAGTCTGGTACTGGTCTGTTTTCTGACTGTTTGCCTTTAACCCCAGACGCTCCCAATGAACTCATCCCATTTTTTTCCTATCTCAGGAGCAGTCCTTCTCTTTTTCTCTGCACTCACAAAAGGCCCCATCTTTAATGGGAAGGACAGAACTGAGCCATTCGGAAATGGCTCCTGAATCTTTAATAAAGCAAACATTGCTTGGGCCATAAACATATGATGACAGCAACAGAGGCTCTCAAGCTTATTGCCTGGCCGCTAGTTCTTTACTTAACTCTGCCATAATGGCTTTAATAGCCCGGGAGGGAGCTGAGGTGAAAGTCCTATTAAAAAATGTATTTCCGAATTTAATTGAGGCTCCATCTGTGGGGAAAGACAGAGGAGAGGTCGCTCCACAAGAGAGCCATGAAAAAAGAGCTCTCTCCTCCTCCACCTCCGCCTCCCCTCCCTGCTTCTATCCTCGCTGGTTTGAGCCTGGCAGCAAATCTCACCCCAACTGATGGCCATGGGGACATGGGACATCCGTGGGATCTCCTTGGGGAGACCACCAGTCCACTGGGACCATCTGCAGCATAAGGAGGGGGCACCCCGATTTGTGATGCATGCCTTCTGGATGTCCCCTTTGCAATTGTCCATGGGGACCATCAGCATATGCAGGCAGCTCAGCCAACCATGCCAGGCAGCAGCATCTGCCTGCACCCAGGCTGGCCATAGGTATCAATGGGTATCTGATCTGTCTGTCCTCCCATCCATGTGATCCTTATGTGGCCCTTCTGTAATCCATCAGTCTGTCTAACAGTCTCCACTAGCTTCTATTCACCTGGACCCATGTACATGTATGCATAGAATCATAGAATTGTTTGAGTTGGAAGCAACCCTTAAAGGTCATGCTGTCCATTTCCCCTGCAAGGAAAAGGGACATCTGCAGCCAGATCAGACTGCATAGAGCCCCAGGTGTTGACCAGTGGGACAATCTTGAATGTCTCCAAGGATGGATCATCTACCAGCCCTCTGGACAATCTGTTTCAGTGCCTCACCATTGTTATTGTGAAAAACTTTCTCCTTATATCCAATCTAAATCTCTCCTCTTCTAGTTTTGAAATGATTTCCCCTATTCCTATAGCAGCAGACCCTGCCAGAGTCTGTCCCCTTCTTTCTCATAGACCCCCCACTAGATACTGAAAGGCTGCTCTCATGTCTTCCCGCAGCCTTCTCTTCTCCAGGCTGAAGAGCCCCAGCTCTCTCAGTCTGTCCTTGTAGGAGAGGTGTTCCACCCCTTGGATCATTTTTGTGGCCCTCCCCTGATTCTATTATATACAAATATATGTGTATATATATATATTTACATCATCATTGCCGCAGCTCCATCTATAGCCAACTAGCTATCCATCTTTATCATTCTATCTATCTATCTCTCTATCTGCCTGAATATCCATCCATCCATCCATCCATCCATCCATCCATCCATCCATCCATCCATCCATCCATTCATCTATCCACCTCTTTACCCACCTATCAATCCATCCATCTATTCATCTATCCAATTATCTACCCATTTATCTGCCTATCCATGTGTTTAACCATCTAACTACTCAGTCGCTGATCCATCTGCCCATCCATCTCTTTCTCCAGTTACCCAGCTTTCACAGAATCATTTGGGTTGGAAGGGACTTTCAGAGATCATCAAATCCAACCCCACATCCAGGAAAGCTTTGTGCATTGAGACCTTTGTGACCATGCAAAGAGGTCACCTGGGAGGAGTCCCCATGTACATTTGAGGCTAGATGTCCTGAAATAGGATTATTTCACTCCGTGGCTGTTGGAAGATGGATGAATGAAGAGACAAACAGACAGGAGATGAATAGATGATAGATAGGGAAAGGAAGAAAAAAGAAGGAATTGGAAACAGGCTGGGAGATGTCCCTGTCTGCTCACATCACAGCAAACGGTGGCTCTAATTAGTGATGAAGAAGAGAGAATGGAGCAGAGGAATTCACTCCTTCCTCCACCTCCTTTCCTCATCCCCTCCTGGCGAGCATCACCCTGAGTCAGCAGATCTGCCGAGGTCACGCCACCCACTGTATTAATTGGATTAATAAAGATGTACGTCATTGAGGTAATTACTCGCTAATTGGGGATGACAAGGTTGTCAGGGTTTGTCCCTCAAAGGGACAATTTCCCGTCCCCGTCCCTCCCCTTTCCCAACACGCACTGAGTCAATCTCATTAATTAAAAATCACAGAGTCCATAACCTTGTGCCGCCAGGCCCTGGGGAAATTATCACCTCTGGAGCCATACAGTAGGGCAAAGTAGAGGCATCAACCACCTTTGGTCACCAGAACCTTGCACATCTGGATGCAGAACCCTGCACATCTGGATGTGGAACGGCGTGGTGCTGTGCACTGCGTGGCTTGGTGTAGAGCCCTGCAGAGGGATGAGGGGGGCATGCACATCTGGATGTGAGGCTGAAGCATCTGGATGCTGAGCTTTACGCATCTGGATGCTGCACAACCCAGTGCGTAGGCTGATGCAGAGCCCTGTTGGAAGAATTGCAAGCTTTAAACAGCTGGATATTGACTCCTCCACTCTGGGTGCTGAGCTCTGCACATCAGGAGAGAGGAAGACACATGTCACGATATTGTGTGACCTCAGCACTGCTTCAGCCCTGGAGTGCTGATTTTGCAGAACTTGGCTAATGAGCCCAGGCTTAATGATGCAAGCGCCCTTGCATGAAAATTTGGCTTTTCCCCCATCTCACTGGCGTGGATCTTCAGATAGTGCCTTCATATCCCATCTGTTGTTCCCTCAGAGCGTTGATGGAGAGGGAAAACTGAGGCACACAGGTCCACAGGCTCTGCTGCTGCCCGTTGTCTCCTCTAACCACCAGGTTGAGGGCTGGAAGGTGACGTTTCTTCAGCTGCTTATGTGACAACCAAATTATTTAATCCTTGCTGAGCTGAAATCAGCCTCCTTACCCAGGCCCCTGTATATCGGAGAGCACAGATATATTAAAGTGCATATTAAATTGCTTGAGCAGTCATTAAAATTTGCCATACATTTGTAGTGCTACTGATCTAATGTTTCTACAGAGACCTGAACTTCATAATTAATCGATTTAGGGTGGGTTTCCTTTCTCCTAACCTTCTTTTGTTGTTTGTTTTCCCTTTGTATTTTTTTTTTTTTAATTTTAATGAGTAGCCAACATAATAATTGTTGTGATTTCAAGGAAAACTGCAGCTGGAGGTCTTTCCTTCCATAGCCACAGCAAAAGGAATTGGGTTGTTCTGATATTACCTGCACCAAGACTCAACAAAAAGGGATGGGATAGTCAGCAAAAGGAATTTCTATCCAGATCCTGGGACAAATACAGCAGACAGTGTATCAGATGGGGAATTAAGCAGGGTTTTGAACCCCCACTGAGCACTTGAGCATATAAAAGGGACTGGGCTCTCCTTTCTGCATTTTCCTCCACAGCAAGAAAGACAAACAATAAAAATATATTAAAGCCAAGAGATTAGCACAAGCTCAGGAAAGCCTTCGAGCAAAGGATCATCCACAAATGATGCACCTGGCAAAAAGGCAAACAGCACAGAACAAACAGTGTTCTTGTTCCCAAATCCCTATGGAGACACACACAGAGGACAAAGAGGTCAGAGTGGTGTCACGAGGCCCATATTCTCCATTCCCTGGATTTTTAACCCCAAAACTGCCTTTGGAGAGCTCTGGTAGGAGATGCTGAGCTGTGTCCAGAAGGCACTGAAGGAGAGTGATTACCCAAGCGATAAATCAACAGTGTGGGGCTGATGATATAATAATGGAGATATGATGTCATCTCAATCCTGCCCATTGATTTTTTTGCCTTTCTTTTTTTTTTCCCTTCCTCTTGATGAATCTCTTTTCCCATCCATTCCCCTCCCTGAGCTCACATTGCTGCTGCTGCTATATGGCTCTTTATTTCCAGACCTATCGACTGAGCCCCAGTGCCATGATAAAGTGATGACAATCAGTGCCTGCATGGGGACCCTTGCTTAGGATATCTACATTGAGATGCCATATAACCCCAGAAAACTCTTAAACCTCACCCATAGAGAACAGGAGAATTTTTGTACAGGGATTAGCTGTAATTTTGTGCTTGATCTATGGGTTGCATCCTTCCTCTTGCTTTCTCCATGCTCTTCTTCCCTCTGCTGCTGCAGCAGGTGAGAAAGAAACATCTCCCAAGACATGAAGGAATCATATAAACACACATGAGAGTGAGAGGAGGTAGGAAAAGGTTTCACAATGGAAGTGAATCACCCTTAGTTAAGGTATTTATAAAACCATAGAATCATAAAATCATTTGGATTGGGAGGGACCTCTAAAGGTCATCCAGTCCAGTATATGTATATGTAATATTTCCAGCCATGCCTGTGTATTTGAGCATCCACAACTTAGCAGGATCTGCCTGACTTTGCCTTTCTCCTGGCCCCATCCACAGGTTTCATCTGCCAAAGCTGCCGTACACCTTGCCCATTCCTTTTCAATGGATACCACCATCCATGCCCAACGTTGCACCAACATCCATAGCTGCTGACTCATGCCAAAAAGGCTACTTAAGACTAGGCTGATTTGGAGCCCCATCATCTTGAACATCCTTCTAGGGAAGAATTTCCCTGTCCCATCATCCAGGCTTCCACAAGAGAGGCACCAGGCAAGCTGACTCCTCTGGAGCAAACAGTTTTCCATTGGAAATGCAAGGTTAAGCATTAATCCTGAGTCTCCGCAGAGTCAGACTTTGCCATGGATGAGCAAAGGCTCCAGGTAGTGAACAGTTTCCCCGCATGGTCCCCTCTGTATCATCTTCCCATAGCCCTGCCACCTTTCTTTGTCACCCTATAGCCTATCTCCCACTCCTCTATCAGCACCAAAGACAGAGGACCTTATCTCCCCAGGTCATGCTCCCCAAAGGAACAGGGAACAAGATCCATCACACAGCTGGGAAGGTATTGGGTAGAGTTTCAAAATATATATTCATTAAATTAAAAATTGGAGTGAAAAACATGGATATGAAGATGCTTTGCATGCACTGAAATCATGCCTAGGGAGTTTAGGACAGGATGTCCCTGCTCCCCTGGACCCTGTCTCCTTCTGTCCCTGTCCCCAAGCTTTTCAAGTCTCAGAGAAGGGCTGTGGCTCCCAAGCTCACCTGGACAACCAAATAGTGGTAAGCAAGGAGCAGCTGATGAATTGACTGAGCTGCTGCCAGCAATTTCACGCCAGGTAGATCCATTTATCACCTTGGCATGAGAAGAGGAGCCACCAGCATCAAAAGCCACTAACAGATCAGTACATCTGTCACTGATGGGCAGGGAGGATTCCTCCCCAGCACCCTAAATGTTTAGAAAAATAAGCTGCAAATGGGGAGAGACAGGAGTTTCACAGTGCTGATAGG
Source organism: Phasianus colchicus (assembly GCF_987193195.1). Classification (NCBI taxonomy): domain Eukaryota; kingdom Metazoa; phylum Chordata; class Aves; order Galliformes; family Phasianidae; genus Phasianus; species Phasianus colchicus. The sequence goes on from NC_143438.1 coordinate 93,572,663, forward strand.
ACCTTCCAGGGACTTGAGAGCTCCTGAGCTGTACCTGGGCTCTGGGGATGCTGCACCTAAGGGTGCATCCAAGGGTAAGAGAGATTTTGAGTGGTTTTCAAGTCACAGGTGTATCTCTGGTGGCAAGAAGCTGCATGGGTCTTTCCATCCTGTATCATCTGTTAGTGGTTTCTTGGACATTTTTCTCCCTGAAACTCACTCAGACCTCACTATAAAAAAAAATAAATAGCACATATAGCTTTGGGATGCATCAATTTGCCCTGTCACATGCTGTCCTTTCCATTGCTGAGGTGGGTGCTTCCCTGAATATCCTTCAAGGGAGAGATTCAGAGCCAGCACAAAGGATTCACCATCCAGGCATGATCTAAGCAAATTGCAAGCACGTTGCAAGCAGGATGTTGCCTGCAAACATGCATGTTGTCCATCTCTGAGTGAGCAAATGCACACACAGTCTCTGTGTGCATGTGGGAAGATGCATACCCATGCTCAGATGAATCCATGCATCCTATGGTCCCCTCACTGGGTGTTTTTTAGGGCACACAGTGGGGTGCAGGGCGTTACGCCACATCCTCCTCTAAGTGGTATCTGTGTTTCGCAGAGTTAGCACTTTGTAGAGTGTAATGTTAGGGCTGCAGTGGGAATTGCTCTCTGATATTGAACAGGTAAATAAAGCACGGCTTGGAAAAAGCCTGCAGAAATGGGCTGTGAGCGAGGCAGTCTTCCCCAGGGTGTTCTTAACCCACAGCCCATCCTGTCTACCCTAAGATCGTGGCAGCTTCCAATCTCCTTAACATCTGAGACCGTGGCTGGGGGCTGTCAGCCCTGCAGCCTCCATTCTTTTACATCCCTTCCCGATCCCTCTGTATTCTGAGAGCAGAAATTGCCCCCACAAGAGTCATTTTCCTCCCCTCCAATGAGATGTGGCTTGACGGTGTGATGGTGATCAAGAATGGTCCTTGCACACCCATGCACCATGTCCACCCATCCCCATTGGGATTCCTTGCTTTTAGAGCATCACAAAGGGGACGGATTCAGTATTTCAGACATCAGCATAGCACATCCAGCACAGCACCAGTGTTGTGAACCCCTTCCTACAGTCTAAATAGAGGTTGAAGATAATGTCACATCTTCTGTGGGTCCTTTAGAGATGAACCCCATTTCCCACTGCATCCAGGAGCAGAAGGATGCTCTACTGCGGGACAGCTGCTGGGAAATGAACCCTTTCCTAGTTGGAAATCCCATCTGAGCATTGTGCCCATCCCTGCTTATTCTGGGGCTCACTGGCGGAAAACAGAGCAGATATTTGTAGCACTATCAGAATTGCTCCCCGTTGTCCTCCACTGTCACCATGCAAATGACACAAATCACATTCCTGCAACCCCATCCATAGTGATGGCCCAAACCCTTCCAAACCCATATTTATGTTCATCCCAATGCTCATCACTTCCCAATTTGCTCCCCATCTTTCTCCTTGATCCAACGTGGTTGTAAAGTGGTTACATCTCTGCTGAAGGGGATTTGAGGCTGATGTATATCAGTATTTTCTACTCCCCTTGGGGACCCATTTGTGAAGTTATTGCTGTAAAGAAGACGGCTGCCACCAAACACTGAGCAGCCCTTACATGCAGTATTTGGACAGATTAATGGTATCAGCATGGGGTAGCTTTCCTTCAGATATATTAAATGAAAAGATTATTATTTTGTTATAAAACAAAGAAGAGAGAGAGAGAGAGAAGGGACGGAAGATGAAAGCCCTCTAGAGCTTGCATAAGCCTAACTCTGGAGAAGAAAGATTTGGAAAAAGGAATTTGTTGCTTATGAAAAATTTCTAGAAAAAAAAAAAAGATTGTTTTAGTGGTGTTTGGATGGTGTACTTTAAAACTGCAAATCCTTCAAGGTATCATCTAGGTATGTTTATTAAAAACTCTCAAACTGGTTTCTTCTGGTTGCTTTTCAAAAAGTGCTTTCATTTATCAGAAATATGGAAGTGGAACATTTTGCACTTTCGTTTTCTCATTGAAAATGCGGAGAATTTCCATGGAAATAACCCTAAATGAGAGAAAATGCCACTTGCAGTAGAATCACAGATTTTCATGCACTTACTACCATATTCGCTGCTGAATTTGGTACAGAAGTGATGGTTACTTTGGGGGTTTCGGAGCTTTCCATCCTAAACCCATAGGAAAGAATGCACCCTATGTCTGGAAAGGACGATAATGCCTGAGTCCTTGGGACTTAAAATAGCCCATTCTGAGAGCAAAAAGGAGTTTGCTGTCCTGAGGGTGATGCATATCAAGGTGAGGTTACCATAAGGTGCAGGAGGCATGGAGATAGCTGGCTCTGAGTTTGGCCTCAGCAATACATTGCTTAGCAGAGTCAGGCAAGGACTCTACAAGCTCCGGGGCTGGTCAATACACCTCACTGCGATCAATGGACAAGCGGCAGTAATTACATTTCCAAGATCAAATGGGCATATAAATGTTTCATCTGGGTAAACGCTGTGTTGTCGAATGTGTTTTTTTTTGGTTTAGGTTTGTTGCTTTTTTTTTTTTTTCATTTCTCTTTTCTGCATACACTGCGGGCATCTGAGTGGATCCCATCGACCCAGGCTGAGCCTTCCCACCATAGCATCTCCCATAGCTCTCCAATAGCTCTGGCACAGGTTTGCATCTATTTTTGCACCTGTCCAAGGTAGATGGACATTGTCTATACCAGCAAACGTGACTGTGATGTGAATACATCCAAAGAGACCTAATGCACCAATTGTAAAATCCACTCTTCTATCACCACTGTGGCCCCACTCTGTCCTGAAGACTGTCCTGCTGGCTGCTGGACCCCCACATTTGTCATCCATCAGTACGTGGACATGTGCTTCCCTGTATTGTTCAGAAGATGGACATATCCCCAGCAGCAATGCTGGGAAGCATCCTCTCCAGTCACTGCCTCTCCCTGTGCCATCCAACACCAGGCTGTTTTGCACAGCAAAGCAGAAGAAACTTGAGCAGCCTCTGAGGACACAACATAACCACTTGGATCTGTTTCACCCTGCAGATAAGCCCCCAAAGCATTTTCCTTCCGGATGCTTCAACCCTTTTCTGACACCACTGACCTCCAGGCTGTGATGTGCCAATGGAAAAGGACTGCGGGAGAGGGAGCTGGGTTCTTCCAACATTGAGCAAATATCCTTACACTGCTCAGGGAATGTCTGACCCCATCTATGCTGCTCCCCATATCTTTCCTTTTCTCACTTCTCCTTGGCTTTCCTATTTACTCACAGGCTGCTCAGCAGATGTAACAAAGCAGAGGCAGATGGGAAGTGACCCTGCTGAGGTGCAAGGATCAGACCCCTTCTAAACCACATGGGATATCTTTAGAAGAGTGAGGACAGTGAAATTGTGAATGTTAACACTGGTGTCCATGGAGATCAGGAAACACAATTTTGATTTTTCACTGGGCATATTAAAAGTTCTTTTTTGACTGTCTAGGAGAGAGGAAGGTATTTAGGCAGCTTTAGATATTTAGAAAGTTCAGACTTGATTGACTGTATGTCTGGAGCAGCATTAGGGAACCAGATTTTTACTGCTCAGCAGCAGAGGGGCAGATCTTCCTATTGAGGGTAGCAGTGATGTCTGGGAACATCCCAGTGCCATTTTCCATCTGCTCACTCACCAAACCAAGACTCTGGTGATCAACGTGTGATGTCTTTTGATGCCTCAGAGCTTTTGGTCTCCCTCTTGTCTATCTCTGCCTTTGCAAGAGCATTGGGAATACCTGGAGCAGGGATTGTCCTTAAGCAGGGCTGGTCCCAGAAGTTTCCCTTAAGGACATGGCAAGGCATATCCTGAATATCTCAATCCCTAGCCAAGGTGGTCTTCAATGGGAAGACAAATGATCTGATGGACCCAAGACATTGCAGAGGGGACACTAGCCAGGTGCTCCCCAGTCCCAGATCTGCTTCTACGCTTGCGTCAGGGATAAATCCACCCCAAAATCCTTGCAATCCCTGCTTACCTGCTTCCTTCTCTCTTCACCCTTGCCATGCACTAGCCACTCCACGCTGTCAAAGGCATCACAGCCCCATGTGGCCTCTGCAGGAGGATTGTCCTTGAGATGTCCTCAGAAGCTGCTGAGGAGCCAGTTCCCTAGCTGCTGACTTAGTGCATTGGCTCACAGGGAGGCATTTTGGGGCCAGCTTCCTCACCTGGGCCCTGGAGCTGAAACCCAACACCGAGCTGACCCTTGGAAGAAGGCTGACTGTCCTGTCCCTGACAGACAGGAGTTTTACTGCAGAGAACAGGGATGATGTTCCCATAGCTCTTGACTGCGGTAAGATCTGGGCATGTTTTTGGACTGGACATAGATTTTTGTCTTCCCTTTTTTCAAACCCGCTTGCACCAGCCGAGAGCAGAATGATCCTAATTCTGTGCAAAACCTTTTGGGCCTTGATGATTTTTAGCTAACAGTGTCTAAGAACATGACTATCTCTTTGTCCAAGCACTGGAGCATGACTAAAGGCCCATAGGACCAATAGAGATGGGCACACATCAACGGCCCAAGATGAGTATCAGGCCCAAGGCTGACAACAGTCCCTCTCATTGCATGTGACATTCTCCAGAATATATTGTATGCAGGTCAGCAGTGGTTGGCATTGACCCTGTACTCCATCAGGGTTTCCCATGAGAGCACAGGTCATGTACTTCATGGCCCATCTTGGCCTCCTGGGTAGAGACCAAGAGTTGTTTTGGGAAGACCAAGTGACCTGAGATGCTCCATTAGTTCCTCTCCAGCTTCACAGGAGACAAAAATCCCATACCTCATTACTCTTCTCTCTGTCCTGTGGGTTTTCTTAAACACCACAAATCTTGTATTTGCCTAATTCTGCCTGACTAATTGGGCTGTGCTACTAATTATATTTCCTTCTCCTTCATAAAGGTGTTTGCTGTCTTTGCCAGTAAGTTCTCCTCTCTGCAAATGAATCACTGAATGTAGAGATTGACCATCACACGTTCCCACCATTCTAATGCACATCAATGTGAAGATTTCTTCTTTTACAGAAAACTTCAAATGTCTTTCTAAAAAAGACATGCAAGCTTCTGGTTTTCTCTTGCAGGCTTCTTCAGAGACCTGAAAATCTTCAGCAAAAGCAAGCTCTTGCCAGGGTAAGGTTCTTTTTGTTAGCAAAGGGAGTTGAACAGCAATTTGCAAGCAGCTCTGCTTGAAGGGGGCTTTGCAGCAGTTCTTTTTCTTGTTGCTACATCAAGAAGCCTTTGGTGAAGCTGGATGCTAAGGATGGATATGGCAAGAGATGAGCTCCACTGAGACCAACTGATAGCAAATTGTGCCAAGAGTCAGCAGTGACTTTCAAGACATTCAAGGTTAGGCTGAACCAGGCTTTGAGCAACCCATTCGAGTTGTAGGTGTCCCTGTTTACTGGAGGGGAGTTAGACTAGATGGCCTTTTAGGGTCTCTTCTAACTCAAACAATTATATTATTCTCTAATTCTATAACTTCTCCCAGGTATCTCCAAATCTGGAGCACAGCAGAGCCCTATTTCGCAGTCTGATGACCTCACTGCAAGTGCCCCTTTTGCTTATGAGGGATGGAGAGTTGAGGAGAGTAGCCTCTTTCCCAGGGTGCTGCAATCAGCATCACTAAAATACAGAGCATCATGCCTAACTCCTGTGCTCAAAACCCCATGTTCATTGCCACTTTTTCCCAGAAGAGAGTGAACTGGAAGAGCTTACCAGAATGATCACAACATCACAACAGCCATAGGACGGGGTCCTTCTATCTCAAACTATCCAAAAACAACAAACAAATGACCCCAGTCCACAGCTGAATTGAGGTAGGCAGTGAACAGCAAGGAAAGAATGAAACTCCAGCAGTTAGCTTGCTAACTTCACCCTTAAAGCAGGCATTACAGAGAGCCCCCACCCTCCGGGTTCTTTCCCCACATTCCTGCATTGAAATAATTAGTTTTCACTTCTAAATTAATATTTTTTTTTCCAGAGCTCAGAAGGTCAAAGTTTACTACCTCCAGAAATAAAAAATAAAAATAATACTAGTGAAAAAAAAAATCCCCTCTCTGCTTTGCTGGCAGAAAACAGCAGGGGGTGAGGGGTAAGGTAAAAAAATCAATTTGAGCTTGGGTCAGCGGTGTGTGCTAGAGAGACCTTTGGAGCAATGGAGATTAATTTAGTAAGAGAGAGAAGGCAGAGTGGAAAAGCAAGGAGGGGGAGAGGATAGAGCCCAGCCCGGCTGTAGGGGAGCTGGGGACAGGTTCGGGATGTGCTTGCTCTCTCTTTAATAAGATCCCAGTGTGGCCCAGTGAAATTAATCACTGCTTCGTTAGTACACAGATGCAAAAAAGTGCCGAGTCAGTTGCTGCACTAGAGGAAAAATCCGAGGAGCTGCTGTGTCCCAGAGCCATTGTCCACATGGATGGAGGCATACAGGGAGATAATGGTGCCCAGGTGAAGCCCTTCCTGATTGTCTCTGATGGAAACCCTTTCACCAAGCTGACAGTGGGCTCAGAGGGGCTCCAGCAGCAGCAGCAAAGGTGCAGATCCCCAAGGATCTCACCAGAAGGATGCTAACCCAGGGAGAATTGGGATAGCATCACCAATGGATGATCGATGATTTCTTTACTGAAAGGGTTGTTAAGCACTGGAATAGGCTCCCCAGGGAGATGGTTGAGTCACCATCCCTGAATGTGTCTGAAAACCATTTGGATGTGGTGCTCAAGGACATGATTTAGCAGAAGGTTGTTAGAGTTAGGGTAGTTCGGTTAGGTTGTGGTTGGACTCAATGATCTCAAAGGTCTTTTCCAACCTGAGCAATTCTATGATTCTATGAAGAGCCTGGCTGTCTATGGGGTTGCTGGAAGCATCTTAGTGACAGGAGGGATCGGCCCAAATGCTCATCTCCACCTGTCAAAAGCATCATCTCCGGATTATGTGTTGCTATAACTGGGAGAGGATAATAAACACCTAATCCAATGTCTGCCCAAGCCTTGTAGCATCTCGGTGGAAGATGAGCTCCTCTGCAAATCTGTTCTGCTCACCTCCCTCTGTTGCTCTGGTGCTTTCTTTGACGTGGGCCTTTCTAGATCTGCTTAAGAGCTTATGGAGCCCAGCTGGCTCATTAGAGGCACCTTTTCAGTCTTCGGATGAAAAACAAAAATCTTTGAAGCAGGAGGGTGAGGTGGGGCAAAAAAAGGGTAAAATGAATCATATAATCATAGAATATCCCAAGTTGGAAAAGAGGCGCAAGGATCATGAATCCTACTCCCAGCTCTGCTCATGACCACTCAAAATCCAAACCCTATGTTTGAGAACATTGTTCAAATGCTCCTTGAGCTCCAGTGCTTTGGGGCTGTGTCCACTGCCCTGGGGAGGCTGTTCGAAGCCCACCACTCTTTGGTGAAGAACCTTTTCATAACACCCAGCCTGACCCTCCCCGACACAGCTCCATGCTATTCTCTGGCATCCTGTCATCGTCATCAGAGAGCAGAGTTTGTGAGTTGGCTGTAGTCTGCCACGAGGGAGCTGTAGTTTACCATGAGGCCTCCCCTCAGCCTTCTCTTTTCTGGACCCAACAAACCAATGGACCTCAGCCATTCCTCATTCATGGAATCATAGAATCACCAAGGTTGGAAAAGACCTCTAAGGTCATCCAGTCCAACTATCCAGAGATCACAAACATTTCCCTTTAAACCATGTCCCTCAGTACAACATCTAAATGGGTCCAGGGACGGTGATTCCACCACATCCCTGGGCAGCCTGTTGCAGTGCCTGACCATTCGCTCAGAGAAGAAATACTTCCTAACACCCAACCTGTATCTCCCCTGGCACAACTTGAGGCCATTCTCTCTAGTCTATCGTTAGTTACATGGGAGAAGAGAGCAGATATCCAACCTATCCAGAACCCTCTGAAGGGCCTTCCTACCCCCAGTCAGATTGACACGTCCTGCCGACTTGATATCATCTGCAAACTTACTGAGGGTGCATTCAGTGCCTCCATCCAGGTCACTGATAGATGATGGAAAGTGGCTTGGCTACCACCTCCACCAGCTCCCTTAGTACTCTTTGGTGACTCCCATCCGGTTCCATGGACTTCTGACAGTTCAGATGGAGTAGTAGGTTTCTAACTGCTCTAACCTGAATCATGGGAGGTTTATTCTGCTCCCCATCCAAGACTTCCAGGACAGTACTCCGAGGATAACTGATCTGACTGTTAAAGACAGAAGTAAAAAAGGCACTAGGACCCGCAGCCTATTCCTTATCCTCAGTGGTCATGTTCCCCCCGCTGTATCCAGTAAAAGATGGAGATTCTCCTTAGCACTTCTCTTACTGTTAATATATTTGTAAAAAAGTTCTTTGTTCTCTTTTATCCCGATGGCCAAGTTGAGTTCAAGCTAGGCTTTTGCCTTCTTGCCCTCTGTACCCTTCATCATCTTTATAGCCATCCTTTGGACTCTTTCTAAACTTATGCATCCTTAGGATCTAAATCTAGCTTTCTAATGATGAACTTATCTGGCAATCTCACACTGCAATGGAATGCAGAAGGCCCAACCCTTGTTGGTAATGAGTCATTCATGGATTGATTGATTTATCTGTAACAGCTGCTGTAAAATATTCTGGGGTGAAGTCTGACCATATTGACCCTGGCAAACGTGGCCATCAAAGGCAGGATTGACAATGATGAGTATTGCTATGGGCAGCATCTTGCATTGACTGGGATGACAACAGTGGCGGAGGGTGGTGGAGGGGAAAGAACAATCTTTGCCTTTCCTAAAGATGCTCCAAAGCTGCCAGAAGTAGAAGAATTGGGAAATATGATGTAGTGTCGAGGAAGCAAAGGTGAACTCCGGGCATCTTCCCATGGCCTGGCTCCGAGACTGACCGATTGCAAGAGATGGCAGAGATGCAATTTCGCTCACCAAGGCAAATTGGCACAGATTTGGGTAGACATTGCTTTTCTCTTCATGATGTGGTTGGCCAGCCAAGAGTCTCCTGACCACGGAACCTCAGCACAAGCTGCTGAGGACAGTGTCCCACCTGCAGACACTGAGCTCAGTTTTCATTTTCCATAAAACCGAGGGGTTCAAGCCAGGGTGAAACACTGTGTGATGCTGCAGACGAAGGGTTGGTGAATTGGAAAACTGGATTAGTCACTTGAAAGTGGGCCATCTAAAGAGACAGCTGGAAGAATTCTATCTTCAGGGCTCTTCAAAGCATCTCTCCTCTACCATTAACCACCAGCCAAGACTTGCCCTGATTTCTCTATTTCATCAGAGATAGCAGAAAACACCTAGCTAAGATAAATTGCTGTCACAACACCCTTATGTCTCAGTTCTGTGATGCTTTTCACAGGGAGAGATAAAGATGTGCCTGACTTGGCCTTGATGTGCTGATAACCTTAATGCTTACTAACCCAGCTTGAGAGCAAAGGTGTGTCTGCCTCCACAAGGCTCTTGGTGACAGCCAGATCTCACTCAGATGGAGATGGTAATATTGCTAACAGAGCTTATGTCCAGCAGGATTAATGGCTTGCTGAATGACCCCAGGAGCTCAGCAACCTTGCTCTGCCAATCATGCTAGCAGAAATAAATAAAGACTTTCTTATGGGTATTTAAAAGGCTTTTGGGGAAAAAAAAAAATCCCCAAAAACCAGCAACCTGTCCCAACCTTTTAATTGAGTCTGAAAAGTATTTAAATGCTTGGCTGATCAGCAATTTCTTCTAAATTACTTAGGGAGCCATAGGGACCTTCCCACATTAGGCCAGTATCATTGAGTAGTTCTGCCTTGCAACACACCACATATTCTCAGTCACAAACCTCACCATTGGAGGATGTTTGTCCTGTTGATGGCGTTTTGGGTCAAGAGTGTTTTGAGATCAGGATCCAGCCAAAAAGGCAGGGCCAAGGTCTCCTGAGCTGAGAAAGAGGGATCCCTCTTAATATAGTCACTGCCATTGTGCCTTGGTTTCCTCATCTCTAAAAGAAGGTAAAGTGAACAGAGGCAGATGGTAAAGGTGGATCAATTTGAGTACAATATTTGAATGAAAATAAAGCACTCTCTTAAGTATCTTTTCTCACATACATGCACACACACACACACACACATATATGTGTATGCATTTCCTTCTCACGTATGAGCACATCATGAAAGAAGCAAAGGAGGAGCACAGTTTGAACTGAAGAACTTTGTTCACAGCATATGTCCTACATAAGAACACTGAAATGTATTAAAATCTAAAGGGAACACTCGTCTTTAAGGCAAAAAAAAAAAAAAAAGAAAAAAGAAAAAAGAAAGAAAGAAGAAGGCCAACTTGATCTGACTTTCATGAAATACCAGTTACATTTTTTTTAAGCTCCCACACAAAATGGAAAATTGTCTAAAATTAGATCTAGGGAATTATTTTACCTGCATGGGGAAAAAGGCTGTTTGATACAGTGACTGTGTAATAGGGGACTTCTCAACTTCCCAAACACGTTAGAAAGATGCTTTTGATTTTTTTTTTCCCTTTTCTCCTCCTCTTGTCTTGGCAAGCGCTCAATGCATTATTTAAAGAAAAATTAAGAGGCGCTCTCAGGTCTGGCGAAGCCCAGCATATAGATTTTTGTTTTAAAATAAAAGGTTGGACTGTTTTTTACTTATGTGCTTTAACACAGCAGAAGAGCACTATAAAAGCAAACGTATCGCCGATGTTGTTCCAAGTGCTGATGTTCCCTGTCAACCTCTCCCCACGGCATTTCCACCATGCCAGGCTCTGCTGAAAGCAGTTTTCAAACCTTGCATTTGCAAAGACTGGGACAGAGAAGAGAAAGACTGTGAGAAGAACCAAAGCAGAATGGTGGGTGTCTGCACTCATGGGTCACACCACAGAGAGGCAAATTGTTAACCTCCCATTGGAACTTTCCACTTATGTGCAAGATCCTATGAGCAGCTTACCTGCACGTGGGGTTGTAGAGCTCACCTCATGGGGCTGTAAATGTGAGACAGCCCTGAGCAGCAAGAGGACAGTGTGTCCCTAAAGATCTGCCATAGGTGGCTCGATATCACGTAGCTCTGCAGGAGACAAATTCCCTGTCAACAGCACCCTCTGTCTCTGTGACCATGCACAGGGTCTTGAAGGCCTAGGACTTGGGTTTGCACAACCTCAAGCACAAGTAGGGTTGGATTTTAACAGTGCATTTGTGTGAGGCAAGAAATAATACTTGCATGGAAAAAGTCTTCTGACTTTGAGGTCACAAGAAATTGTGGTCTCAACTGAGCTTCTGCACAGTGAGAATGATGCCTGGGGTCTAGGAAACAACAGAAACCATTTATCTGCTTGGAATCCTCATCTTCCAGGCTGAGGAGAAAAATATAACGAGGTGAAAAACAACAAGCCTTTCATTTTGGGTGTCTGACTATTGGTGGACCAACGGCATATTTTGGGTAGTCTGTTACATAAAGACAGATTTTAACCCAACACGACCCTTTCAGATAGAGCAGAGGACTTAGGGAAGAAAGTGAAGGTTTCTTCTATGTTTTGTTTTTGTTTGTTTCAGTTTTCTTTTAGCATTCAAAATTGCCAAAGGAATTAAGATCCATAAGATATACTTGCCCGTGATGCTGCATCTAAGCTCCTTACCTGTCAGCGTTTCTAAATTAAAACCTGATCCCCATTCACCTGCATCCCATGGAACTGCCCTGCAAGTGGCCACAGTGGTGTTACACGTGCCAGGTCTGAGGGTAAGGAGCTGACCATGTCCCAGCCAGTCCTACTCAAAATGAAAGTCACACACTTAGGCTGCAGCTGGGACCATTCAGTTGCATCATTGTCACCTCCTGGAAAAGTCCTCCTCTGTGTTCACCTTGCCAGGTTCCACAACTACTATCCTGTAACATCAGCAAGAACAAACTGTTTTCATCATGGGACCAAGTTTGGATTTGGTGAGAGGACAGGTCACAGGCAGCCTCTGAGTAAACGGGTGTTCTCTAGAGAGATATGAAGAGTGCATTTCCTTTGGCTGCAGTGCCCATGAGACAGTGAGGTTCAGATCCTGAGGGAAGAGAAACAGGCAGAAAGACAGATCACAGCCCTGGACACCTGGAGAGCAAATTTTGGATTGTTCGGAAGAATTTCATGAATAATAGCATCAGAAAGAAGAATTGAAGAGGGGTAGTACTTTTAGGTATTAACTCATGGAATCATGGAATCGTAAGCTCATTTGAGTTAGAAGGGACCCTCAAATGTCATCTTGTCCAACTCCCATGCAATGAACAAGGACACCTCTCTGAGTAACTTATTCCAGTGCCTCACCACCCTTATTGTAAATAACTTTTTCCTAATATCGTCCTACAAGCTCAGGAATATCTCATCCCACAGTGCAAGCAATTGAGAAAAGAAATCAGGCTGGAAATCTGGAAAAGACAATATAAAAAAATTACAGTCTGTAATCAATCTGCTTACTCAGAACCATCCCTAGTAAAATCCATTCCCAACCAATCTCCCACAAGTTGTCCAGCCACATCTTCTCCACTCCACTCCTCTCCTTTCCCTGCCCTTGTTCTCTGAGCGTCATCACACCGATCAACACAACACCAACTCAGCACCAACACTGGACAGCAGGCATCTGTCACCAAAATCCTGTAGGAAAATTCCGTGGGGAGAAGCTGGAATTGGGAAATCTCAAGCAGAAATACATCACACTAAAGGTGACCAGCTCATAGAGCAGCTCTCCTGCAGTTAGGTTGCAGTGAAGTCGTTTGCCAGCCAAGGCGAGCAAGTGTGCTCTGCAACCTGTCGTGTCATATTAATGGGCAGGATCATTTAAGCTTGGATAAAACCCACAACTTAATTTTTTTTTTTCTTTTTTTCTTGTTTTTTTTTAGTTCTTGGTGGTGGTGCTTGTCGTGGCTGCCTGTTCCAGATGATGAATGGTTCTGTTTCAGGCCGATCCGCTTGTTTGAGCACTGTGGTGGTTTCAAGACTTCATGCAAAAGAGGAGCCCTGGCCATTTTTCACTCGGAGAGATGAGCGACACAGGAATAAATTTTCCTGCTTAAAATTTGCTGGGCCTAGGGTTTCTTGGTGAGGCAGCTTTGACAGCCTGTCACTTTGCTAGATGTTTGGTGCTCGGAGTATTCTGGGTCCCTTTATTGCTTTTTAAAAGATTTAGAGGAAACAAAACCCTAGTGCATTATGACATTTAGCAGGGTCGATATATGTATCTGATTCAATCCAGACATCACACCAAAACACACTGGGTCCTGATCCCACCCTTGCTCAGACCAGAATAAATCAGGAGTGGAACGGTGGCACGTGCAGGAATCCTAGAGCTGTAAAGCAAAGGAAGGTGAGATCATAATAGAGCCAAAGGCACAACTCAGTGCTGGATCACAAGCAAGCCAAGACTCAGCATTCTACACCTTCCCATGACAGCAGGAGGAATAAATTTTTCCAGACCTGATAGAAAATAGCAGTGTACGTGCAATACACATCCAATGTATAGGGCTGTGCACAGATATGACAACATGCAACTGGTGATGGGTGCATTTATTCAGCGATCTCTAAAGAACCTCATGACATCATACAAGGTCAAGATGCAACTCTGATCTCCCATCAAGGTAAATTTCTTCCTTTTGAGGCTATAGATTCAGGGTCCCTCTCATCTATATTCATTTTGCCCAGTACTCTCATCCTTGGCACCATGATTCAGCTTCAGCTGCGGACGAGTAGAATTCCCACTCCAATCTGAGCTGCTGTGGGAGTTGTTCACTGAACCCTCTTCAATCTGAACTTGTTAGACAAGTTGACTTTTCAGATTAGACACCCTGCAGAGGAATGACACCTTGTCTTTCCCCTCTGAAACTTCTCACCACCCTGAAGATACACGATGGTATGGCCTAGCCCTCTGCATTGCCCTTTGCAGCATGGATTGGACACTCCATGAAGTTTTCAGTCATCGTAGAATCATTAAAGTTGAAAAGACCACTAAGATCATCTAGTCCAACCATCAGCTCATACCTCTAGACCATGTCACTCAGTGAGACCCTTTTCTTGAACAACTCCAGAGGAAGGGATGTGCCTGGTGTGACATGTTTCCAACTAGTGTACCTGTTCATCTGTGCTACAGTGTGTTAGACAAGTAGTTTTACTGCTTCAGTGGAAGCTTCAGTCAAATGGCTTGTACTATCCTGCAGAAATCTGCAATTGTCAGCTTGAATACAACCCTGATTTGGACATGTCTACTAAACTTGTTATCAAGCAGGACTGGGGAATGACAGCTGTGTCCAACAGCTGGGCAGATATGGAGAGCGTGGCTCTGATTAGAAACTACCTGAGATCCACCTTTAGAGGTGGTCTGGGATACCAGTACATGGCAGACACATCAAGCTCATGGGTTTGGAAGAACTGGAGTGGATGGATGCCTGAAGCATGGGGCGGAATGGGGCAAAGAGCACATAAGAAACTCCAGCTGCAGCAGCACAAGGCAAAGAGGCAAAGGATGGAATCATAACAGAATTATAAAGATTGGAAAAGACCTCCAAGATCGTCAAGCCCAACCATCAGCCAAGCCAATACTTGGGGAACGATGGTGACCATCAGCCATAGGAACTGAGTCAGCCCAGCACTACCTCAGCATGGATAGTTTCAGGGAGGGGGAAAAAAAACAACGGAGGATCAATTCCATTGGGCTGGCCCTCAAAGTGGGCTCTTGGGGTCGTGGCTTATAAATGCTGCATGGAGTCCTGCAGGGACAGAGATTGGTGTCACTTTAAAAAGTAAACATACGCAGCCTAATGAATGAGTTATATCCCAGACGCTCCATTCCAGGAGAAGTATTTAACAGGCACTATTGGATTCTGCGGTATCTCTCTATCTGTAACCAGTGCATTATGACCATTAATGGATTTTTGAGGCTGGATTGATTTTTCATTAATTTGGTAAAAATCTTTTCCCTCTCCCATATAATTCTGTCTTAAAATGCTCCCCCTGACAGACCGATAAGTCACTCACCTCATAATGCAAGTCTGGCTCATAAATCTCAGCAATCCAATGAGATGGGGTGTGGGTAGCAAGCTGGTCTGGGGGAAGGGGGGAGAAGGGTAAACCTCCATGGGTCTGAATAGAGCTACCAGGCAGCTTTTATCATGTGCAGAATCAGAAAAGTCCATCAATTATAGGATAAAGGGTGGGGTATATGGATGTACAGGTTTGTGGGGATGATGGTCATTCAGGTATGGCTTCCAGACACCACCCCATTTATATGTGGGACAGTGTTCTGGAACCCAAAACATTGCACCCCATGCATGGTGCCATACAGGAAATAAAGCCTGTGGCACTATGCTGCATCCAGCCCAGGGCCTCCCAGTTAATTTTGTATCTTAGGAAAAGATTATTCTCAGAAAGAGTGGTCAAGTACTGGAACAGACTTCCAGGGAAATGATGGAGTCACTGTTCCTGGAGGTGGTCAAGAAAAAGGTGGACGTGGCACTGAGGGACATGGTTTGGTGGGCATGGTGGTGATGGGTTGGGATTGGACTTGATGATCTTAATGATCTTTTCCAGTCTTTATGATTCTGTGATTCTGTGAACTCTGCATGAATCATGAATTTTCCTTTTACGATCCCAAATGCTTTGCAGAGAGGAAGCTCTCACCCAAGGTTTGCTCCTTCTAAAAGTTATGTTCTAATCCTAAGAAGGTGAGCTGAAAATATCTGCTTGTATGCAGACTATCCTCCCACAGATACATGTGCATAGCATCATGTTCTGGGCACCAGGCATCTTAAAAGGAGCTGGAACAACTGCTGCACTCCTCTGCATCCACTGCCCCTGCATGATCCTCCACAAATTTCTGTGACTGCAGGAGGGTGTGAGAAACCTACTTTAACTCAAGCTATTGGATTTTGCTGCTGCTCTTGTTCCTGTGATGTAACCAGTGCATAATCACCATTAAAGGATTTTTGAGGTCAGATTGATTTCTCATTTATTTGTCACCCCAAAAGGAAAATCTTTCTTCCTTCCCACTTTCTTTTTATAATGCTATCTTTGTATGCACCCCCCGACAGTAAGGGAAGTCAGTGCTTCCCAGTGCCATTGAAAAGAAAGAGGTAGAAAACTCATATTTGTAAATCCCCATTTGCTTCCTTCCACATTGGCTGTTCCCAAGAGCAACGGGGAAGTGAGCTAGCAGTCTGCAAGATGTCATGATGAGGAACTGCAGTTCTCCACCAACACGTGTATGTCCACACAGCTCTCTTCCTCTCATACCTCTCCCCTCTTCCAGGTAGGAAATCCCATTCAATCCTCCCTCAGCAATGCTCTAGCAAGAGGCCACAGCTCCACTTGTGGTATAATATTGTATTCTTTTCCTGCTTCATTCATAATATGGGTGCAAAGAAAAATGCCCAGACACATCTACCTCCTTATGTGCACACATTCATTTCCAGTCCTGCCATCTGTTTTCCAATATTCAAAAAGCCATGGATATCAACCTTGCAACCCTTTTGTTTTCACATGCCAAGTGCACCCCAAGAGCAAAGCATCCTCTCTATGAGGTGCTGTGCATTTATGGTGGGCCTGGACAGAGCTGTAGGCATAAAATAGGACTGGGAGGGGCAAAAGGAGAAAGGGGAATGAGGAATGTGGAGTTCTCCATTGTCCTTGCATTTCCATTCCCCAGAGTGGGAATATGGGCTTCCAGATACTGGTCGAGAGAGGCTGAAGAAGATTTCCTGCAGGTCCTATAAAACATCTGCCAACCTCAGGAGGGTGTTGCAGACACCTTGAGGAAACTCAGATGCTACGAAATCATAGAATCATAGAATCATTCAGTTTGGAAAAGACCTCCAAGTTCATCAAGTCCTACTATCAACCCATCATGACCATGCCCACTGAAACATGTTTCCAAATACCACATTTACTCTGAGTCTGCTTCTCTGAAATCACGTATAGCACTCCTATCACATCTGTGTCCTGCAGACTAAGGAGATTCTAATTGTCCATCCCAACATTCCAGCTCAACAACACTGAATCGGCACACAAATAAACCCAAGTCAAAAGAAAGCCAGGAACTCACATTCAGGATTCAGGTTTTTCCCCTAGAAAAATTGCAAATGAACAAGACTGTTTATTCAGATGGCCCATCTGAAATAGTTTTGCAACGTTTCCCAGTAAAAGCTTCTGCTTGCTCCTTGATTATCTTCCAATTGTTTATTAAAAACATTTTTAATGAAGACTAACAAGCAAATAATCAATACCCACACAGGTCATCTAGGAATAGATAAGCCTCAATAAGCCCTTGGGGATCAGTGTATTTACTAAACAGACAATTACAAGGGTAATGACTATCCGTGCAATTTAAAATTAATAAGATGTGATTGCTTCCTGAGGAAATGCAAACTGATTAGCAGAATCACACGTTGAGATGGGTGGGCATTTTAGAAACGTGTTCTGAGCACAGATAGGGCCACCAGAGCAAAATACTTATGATGGCCCAATACTCAAGGTCTTCATTAACCTGGCAATCAAAAGCCTATTTTGAACTTTTTACGCATCTTCTATGGAATCATAGAATCCAAAGACAGTGGCATCTGGAACACTTGTAAACCTCCTGTCCAAAGCTATACTTAAATGATATAACTGTTGAAACATACCTTATTGACCATTTCCAAGAAAACTCTCTGCCATGGTATATCTTACATGTATCTTCCATTTATTTGCTTGTTTTTTTGTTTTCTTTTTCCAACTTACAACAGAGAATCTTGCTGTGAATCCAAAAGTAGTCTTCAAGGAACTCCACTGATTCACTTCCCTTCAACCTGGTATTTCCCTACTCAATCTTCTCTCACTGTCTGTATGTTCCTTACCCATATCATGGTTCTTACATAGATCCTATCTTCATCTCTTATTTGTGAGATTCCACGTGCTTTTGTAAATCCAGATAAATCACATGCTTTTCTAAATCGAGATAAATGAGATCTACTCTTCCTAGAAAATCTGTTATCCAAGGAATATCTCAAGAGAGAAGGACACTACCTATCTTTAATAAATGTGTTCCCTTTCATTTATCATTTGCTCTACGTCTATAGGTGGCTCCTTGTATGTATCTAAGACCAGACTAACAGCCCTCTAATTACCCAATTTAGCTTTTTCTTAAGCCAGTTTCCAGTCAAATGGTTCCACTCAGGTTCACTTATGCTGTTTTCCAGTGTAGCACTTCAAGAATTCTGGCTACAGTATAGTTGTTCCCAGTACGCCTTAGGTGTACAGGTAGAATTTCATGTCATATACTCTGGGTGACTTTCTGGGGAAAATAAAGTGATATTTCTTCTGGACATAATGGAAGAAATTAACTCAGCTTCCAGAGATCTCTCTGTCCTTCCTTAGAATACCTGCAACAGACACTCTTGAATCCAGGATAGGAAATTACTGAAAATATTGATGGATCTGTGCACGTAGAGAGGAATCTGACATCCATACAGATGATTTCCACATCAGAGCTGAGATCTAGACATGCTGTGGAAGAGACAGCCTTGGGACCTGCGGGGCTGCCACGTCTGGAGAAGACCAGTGTGAGCAGAGATGCTCCTTTCCGATGGCTGTGCTATAATTGGCTGTGACGGTTGATGTCACCATCTTTGAGCACTTCTGCCTGCTCTGCCAGCCCTGCCATTGCTATTCATCTTCAGTGCCACCTGCCTGCACGGAATGGATGTGGATGGCTTGCAGACAAGGCCTTCTTGTGTGGCTTCCTGCTGCATTTATCCCTGCTTCCTTTGCTAGCGTGGCTTTGCATGATTTCCATTTCCGTAGAGTGATACCTGTTGCTGTCACTTGTCAAAGACTGATAATGATGAGGTGCAGAAAATACGAGCCCCAAACAAGCTGGGCTTCCCTGCAGCACAGCCCCCAAGTAAAAGGCCATCAAAGGAGGCATCAGTGACGCATTTTTGTCACCTCGATGTGGCAGAGCACCTTTATGCCTCCCTTTCCTCCTCACAGACAGCTCATTAAAGCTGAAAGCAGTGAAGGGTGATCAGCCACTGAGCCAGTAAGCTCTCAATCAGTCCTCTGAGTCTCGCTTTGATCACTAGAAACCAAAGATCTGATTGTGAGAAGGCTGTTTTCCAGCTGAGTTTCTGGTTACCCGGAAATTTCAGCCTGAAATCCATGGAAAACAGGCCTGGGATGGGCACTGTTGGACATAAGGTCGACCCATCTCAAGACCTATGTTGCTCTTTCACCTGACCTGATCTTGAACTCATGCAGTGTTTGAGGTCCTTCCTCTTCCTCAGTCATGGCTTCTCTCCTCTCAGTTTGGGAAATTTCCTTAAAATCTACCCCGAATCTTTCTTGCTGTATCTTCTCTCAGAGTATTTCTGGGTGCTGGTCACTGAATTCTCCACCTTAGCCCCAAACTGGACACTCAGTATTTTCAGCAGCTGAATATTCCCTATAGATGTACCCAAAATGCCATATGGGAGGATAACACTGTTTTGAAGAAGATAAACTCTTCTGTGGAAATGTTACTCTAAAGCATAAATATGCATTTTCAACATCTATCTAGCCAACATATCCTGACTGGTGACTTTCCTTTAATTACAACAAGGGTATAATGGGTCTTGGACTTCCATTGCAAGATTTGTGTTAGATGGTTTTGTTTCCTTCTCATTTGGGTCTGCTATCCAGAGCTATCTTCAGCAACACCTGTTAGAAAAACAGGGAAAACAAAAGAAAATCTAAAGAGAAAGCTGGACTGCATCACTTGCAGTCTTCCCTGCAGGTAAAGTGGTCTGACAGCCAAGAAACCCACCCCACTGCTAGAAGGTGAAGTCACTGGAATACCAGCATGAAAGAGGAGGCCAAAACAACTAGTAATTTGGAAACTTCACATTTCCTGAACAAAAAAAAACAACCCATATTTGGGAAACCAGCTGTGACCTGACTCATCTCCTATAGTCCATTTGTGGAGTAACACTAAGTGATGCAAATGCTGGTCCATAACAAACGGAAATCAATAAATATGTCAGGTTTTATCTAGCAGAGGAATGAAAGAAATGCCCTTCAAAACCACCCTTCTTCCTACTTTACACCTGCCCACTTCAGCCAGGTTCTTGAATAAGCAGTATTAGCATTGTGAATGACGAGAACTGAGTTGGATGCAAAGTCAGGAGTCATCCTGACTCCAAAGCCAATCCTTTGGAGAAATACCAGATTTGCTCCCTAAGCCTCTCTGGGCTAGATTTATTGGAATATGAGGACAAGGACTGTGCTCAGACTACCTTTCTAGTTGCCTCAGCTAGATGTTGGTTGGAAAACATGTCAAAATTTGGCAGGTCTCAGCAATTAACTCTCAGACTTGGTTATTCTAAACTTCTATCTCTCAGCTGCTAAGCTAGAGAGCCCCAGGAGGCAGTGAAACATAGCCAGATTGTTGTTTGGCATAGCTGCACCTTTGCAAGTTCTCTTTTTCAAATGGTTGAAGAAAAATTCCAATAGCCAGATGGAAAATAAATGTGAAGACTACCTTCATGCCAATCTGGTATCATCAAACAGTTCTTATCCCTGCTTAAGATTATTTTAGTCAACTACAGAGCAGAAAAAAAAAAAACCCACCATAAAACTGTGCCACTAAGTAATGAATATGCTTTTTCTCTCTTTAGAAATGTCTGGAAGTTCTGCCCATTTGCATCCAATTGTGGGATTATAACTCATGGTTCTCCTGGCAGCTGATGCTGTAGCTCACCATTCGTTTTATGGCTGCAAGCGTTAACATTTCTGCAGAACATCATGGTAATTTTCTGAAAAGAATGATCATTTTTTTAGTGACTCGCAACAATTAATTATCTGCCTCTTAACAATTTGCTGGGATGAATGATCACCAGGGAGAGGCCATTGGGCTCTTATGCAAGCTGATATTCTAATAGATGAAATGGCAAGAGGTGAAAAAAGTACAATTTGCAGTTTTGGTGAGGAGCTTCCTTGCACGACACCACTTTGACTTCAGTCCATTATATGCTTTGAAAACCACCCATACCTCATGTAGGTTGATACCTGTTTGGAAAATCTGTACGTAGATGTCAGCCAGGACATAGTGAGTTCCAAGACTGTGCTCCTTGATGGTGGAAGGTCAGCCCTTGCAAAGCCAGTGGTTTCATTTTTTATTTACTTGGTGCCAGGTACCTGTAAGTAGAGCTGGATAGATGGAGCCTATTCCAGGCAGACTAGCTGTTGTTCTGAACAACGGTCAGTGATGATCTGCACCCTATCTGGCTGAGAAGCAGCCACCCAACACTACTGCAGGTGTTAAGGTGGAGATTTGCACCCATCTGACACGTGATGGCATTGCCATGCAGCACTGATCCGTCCCTGGAGGTGTTCAATAAAAAGGTAGAAGTGGCACTGAGGGGCATGGCTTAATGGGCATGATGGGGATGGGCTGATAGTTGAACTAGATGATCTTAGTGGTCGTTTCCAAACTTAATGATCCTGTGATTCTGTGATAAGAACTAGTAAGAGTGGCTCTTTTTCAGGTGTGTTCACATCAAACACCTCATTCAGGTTATCCCATAAGAAAGCCTATACCACCTCAGCCTAAATGCCCTCTCCCAACAGGACCACATAGAGATCATAAACATAAAGCTGTCATAGCAAAAACTCTCAAATTCCTTCCTACTTTTCAAAAATGTACAGCTCACAACTTCCCAAGCCACAGGCAGTGTCATATTTTACAGACTTTTTCACAAATTTCTCCTTGCTTAATCTATCCAATTTTTCTTCTTTTTTTATAAGACCTTTGTGAAGGTGTTTCACTCACAGCATGCCATGACAAGTATCTCTGCAATTTAACTATCTGCAATCAAAAGAACCCCTTCTACTTTTCTGTTTCATTTTCACCCTTCTAATTTCATATGATGCCCTTCCACAGACTTTCCGTTGGACCTAAGGCACCTTTCAAGGAAAAAAATTCCTCTAAGAAATAGCAGTCAAGTATTGGAAGAGGCTGCCCAGGGAAGTGGTGGGGTCACCATGCTTGGAGATGTTCAAGAAACAGCTTGGAGATGTGGCACTGAGAGACGTGGTTTAGTGGGCATTATGGGGATGGATCAACAGTTGGACTTGATGATCTTAGTGATCTTTTCCAACTTTAATGATTCTGTGTTTCGATTCTATGATTTCTGTTAACTCAGAACAAATGCCTGCATCTACATATGCCAGCTTGGATCTAACAAAACTCAGCAGCTCAACTTCACTCTCCAGGAAGGGATCAGAAGGTAACATCAAGTCCCCACCTGCCAAGCACTGCAGAAACACACTCTGACAATGCCATCTCTGCTCTGAAAAGGTCACTGTTCAAACTGCATGTGGGATTCATCTCCCCTAAGTGCCTACAGAAAGGATACGTCCATCTATGCCAGTTATCTTTGAACCCATTATGGTTGATGGTGATGGAGTCAATGAGGGTTCAGAGCATTATTTATTGGAGCAGCGCAGACGCTGTGCTTCACGATGACATGAGCTTCACTGAGTCACTGCCCTTTGACTACAGAGTGGTCCCAGAGTGAGGTCAGATATATGTGCCTCTACTGTAGGCAGTGCATTAGCTCCATCCTCTACCCTCCGGATGGGAGTAGGGAATAACATGGGCCATTCCTGCAAGGGTCAGCAGCGCTGGAGGAAGTGGACGTGCGTGATTGCAAGCCAGGGAAGCAAGAAACGTGTCTTAGGCAGTGGGGAGCTCAGTGTGGCAGGAGGAGCCCAGCCCTGCTTACAGACTCAATCTGCTGAAGCCAGCACATTTCTGCAGACTAAGCAAGTTTACTAATAAAACCCTCTCATAATCTACCACTGTTCAGAGAGGAGAGAGAGTGAGAGAGAGAGAGAGAGCAACTGGGCTGCAGTGTCCGTGTGTAATAAGCACCGGAGATTTAAGTGGGAGAGAATTACCTTAAATACATATCTCTATAGGGAGAGAATATATAGGTAACATTTAAAAAAAAAAAATCTGTGCTGCCAAAGAGGAGTAGAACCAATTTCCCAATTTCAATTGCTAGCATGCTGGGACTCAGTCTCTCAGATGTTGCCTGCTTTGCTAAATTGGCTGGGCTGAGGGCTGCTCCGTTGCTTATTTCGGCTCATTGTGAAGGGCTGTCACACAAGTCTGACAGGGTGATGAATTGGTTGAGCTCACCAGCACTGGGGGAAGGTGGGGAGGGAAGGGGTGAGGGGGTTGCTTAGGGCTGGAAGGGGTGAAGAGAGCACTTCTTGGGAAGAGATGGGGGCAGAAGGGAGCAAGAAGGAACCATCTCCCAAAGGGTTTCGCTCTGTAATCGATTCCTCTGGAAATAAGTAGCCAAGCCCAGGGGGAGGCTCGTTTATATGAGGCTGGAGGTGGGAGAAATGGAGGGAGAGGATAGTTTGGAAGCAGCAAGTTAAGCAATTTATTGTAAAATTCCTAGCTACAACAAGACTTGGCACTGTCAGAGATGGGAGTTCTGGATAAGGTATTGCAGTAGATGTGTATTTCACCTTCTCAGACTCAGTCACAGGCCTTCAACACCTCTCTCTACTGATGTGTCTTTGGGAGGGCTTCATGGGTGTCAACACTGGGCTGGAAGAAAAGAGTGTCAGGGAGCAGAGCAAGAAGGAGATAAAATAAATGCATAGCTCTGGGCTTCTGAAGTGTCTGTCTCTTGGGTATCTGATGCTCTTGTTTCCTCTCCATGTGTGTGATGCAGGTAAAATAGTTTTTTGTTTGTTTGTTTCTTTGCCATGTAAAACCAGAAATATAAAGTAAGTCAGGTAGATGCTGGTGGGAAACCAATGGGTGTAAAGGAGATATAGATATATTGATCTCTGAGACAGAAAGTCCATCCAAATCTATATCTCCAGCATATTTATCTATTCTCAAGTCTCCCTCCTGTCATTTTCCCATCTCCAATATAGATCTCTATCAATTTCTCAATCAGATTTTATGTCTGTCAGTCTCCCTCCCTCCCCTGTGTCCCCCAGGCACATAACACCAACCAGACCAACAGCAACAAGGCGTGATCCATTGTTAGCAGATTTTAAATGAAAACAGCAATAATCCCCTTGTATGCCCAGGTGTGATGTCTTCTCTCACACATGGACCAGTACATATTGTCTAAAAAGTCCCAGAGGGACCTTGAAGCCCAGGACAGCAGGGCCAAGCTTGCATCAAACTATTGCATTACCAACAACCAGGTGCAAGAGGGGAGGAAGGAGCAGCAAAAACTTCTCTCCAAGGAGCTGCCCTCTTTCAACTGACCGTGAAAAGCAGCAAACTGACAAACACATCCCAGCTGGCTCAGCTTGACGCATCCATCTTGCAAGCAAGATCTGTCCATATCTACTCAAAAAATTTACAGTGGGGTGGGTGCAGGACACCCCCAGTCAATCTAGGCATGAAGTGTGTTGCAAAACCAAACTCCAAAAAGTGTCTGGAGAAAGCTATACCCAATAAGAATCACGGTGAACACGTTTGAGACTTAGCATCAACCTCTATCTCCAATAGCAGGTATGTTTTTGGCATTTCACACACACAGAGGGAATTCTACTCTGTTCCTATCTTTAATACGCTCATCTGTAACTTCTTCTTAAAGGACAGGGACATCATAGCTAAAAGTGTCTTTCTAAGATCTAACCCTAAATTGCAGTGATATTAATATTGACCATCCATGGCTATAATACAGAAAATATATGGATAATACAGTCCCTCCACCAGAACAGATATTATAATAAATAATCATACAATCTAATAAATCTTCACTGTGCACTAATAAGCATATTTTTTCCTACAGAAAAGCCAGAACTTTCAAAGTGGCTTCATCAAATTCCCTACCTATCCCAGCAGATATATCCCTTTTTATAATTACACTTTTTGTCGATTTCAAATACAGTTAAAAATGTGCAAACCGAGTCAATTTTTACACCGTAAGTTTGTGTGATATAGGACCCCGGTGTCTCAGACAGCCAGCCTCCTCCCCCTCGGTGCTCCTCTCCTCCCTGATCCTGACATTAAACTACTCCACTTAGACTGGGTACCTGGTGCCAGGCAGGCTGACCTCATTAAAATAGATTACCGCAGAAGTAAAATCTAAAAGGTAATAAAAATTGCCAATATTTTTTTACTGGGACATGCATGTATATTCCCCTTTCCAGCCCCCCTTCCCCCTTCTATATCTCAGTGGGAAAAGCTCCTTTTTGGATATCAAAATATCCAGCTTGAAGCTGAAAATCCTCATTTGCAGTATTACTCTCTAGGCAAGATGTTAGTAGTGACCTGGGCAGGAGGGAATGCATTTCTTTTACTCTTTTTGCTGTTCTAGTAATTTGAACAGGTGATGTAGCGATGCAGCTGAGGTGAGCTAAAGCTTATATGCAAGACTGGATTTCTAGGGAAAGACATCATGAACCTGAAAATGTTTCTGGTTTGTTTTGTTTTGTTTTGTTTTCTCTAATCATATCATCTAGCTTTATGAAAACTATTACTTCTCCAACACCTCTACGAAAAATATGCAAGTTTTTAATTTTCCACACTTTCCTTCTTTCCATGAGAAGAATATCCAGGGCATGCAAGAAATGTCACTTGGTGGCTGGTAACCACAGGTGCTTGACCACACAGATGTTGAGCAGCAGCAACATGGTGACTTGTGTTGGCACATGCTGCCAGCCTGAAAGGGCTCTTTATGTGCAGAGTCATCATGTTTGGGGATACTTGAACCAACAGCAACACGGAAACATCAGCTAGCAGGAGACCTGGCCAATGCCACCCCAAGTCCAGATATAATGGGAAGAACACGAGAAATGAGACTGTGTCCAGCAGGACAAGATGCAAGATTGGGATATGTTCTGTGTGGAAGCACTTTTAAGTGAAGTGGAGATTTAGCTGGAATGGACCTGTAGCTTGGCTCTATTTTGTCTTTTCCACTACAGAGGTCATAGAATCATAGAATTGTAGAACCATAGAATCATAGAATCATAGAATGATCAAATCATAGAATCATAGAATGGCCTGGTTGAAAAGGATCACAATGATCATCTAGTTTCAATCCCCCTGCTATGTGCAGGGTCATCAACCACCACTAGACCAGGCTGCCCAGAGCCACATCCAACCTGGCCTTGAATGCCTTCAGAGATGGGGCATCCACCACCATCTCCTATGGTCCCGTGTTAGGTCTCAGATGGGTCTTGCAAATGACTTATGGGGATCATGGGGTGGAACTGCTGCCCCCCTGTGCTGGACTTGAAGACCATTTGTGCCCAGTGTTCTCTGAAAGGGCTTGAGGAGGTTCTTCTGGAGAAGAGCACAATTTTCTACTTTTCTGAGCAAAAAAATATGGATTCCCATAGTGGTTCAAATCCAATAAGCAAGCAGTGGAGTGTCCCATCTAAGAGAATGGATAATGAGTACTGTGTTTGTAAGAATGCAGGCACAATAAGATGTCGTGCTTCTCAGGACAGTTTCATCTTGCAAATCATGAGGAAGTAGGTTTTACAACCCATCTGGAGTTCCATTGTACACATCATTGTGTGGCAAAAAGGAAATCACAGACAACACAAAAATGCTTGTAGCTTATTAAGTGCAAGCATGAAATTCTTTCCAAACAAGAGCCAAAGAGGAGCTCTTGGTCGTCTCTCATCAGCCTACTCCAGCCAGGGGCATAAGGATTTGTAATTTTTCCATAGAAAGAGGGTCTGACCATGATGGACTATGGTTAATCTGGCCACCAAGCCCCCCCATCCCAGGACTCTCCCCATTTGCAGCTGCTTTGAAAGGGAATTAGAAATAACAACCTCCCTTGCCCCTGGCACTCTGGGAAGCACTAGGGAGTGATTTACTCTGCGCAGGGGAAGCGAGATTTATCAGTTCTTGGAACCAGTGTTTATGAATATTCCTAAAGAGGAAAATCAATCAGTTCTATCATAACATTGCCATTTTTCTAAATGATAGAACAAGCATTTTTATACACCTCGCACTGGCTGGTCAGGAATCAATAGGAATTATGAGCTTCTCTCTGAATTTACTAATGTTCTGGCATCAACCCCTCCCATCCCTGAAGCTAAGATAGGGAGGATGCTCAGAGACCCGAGGCTGAGAAGGCTCTGACTTGCCTCACTCATCATCCACTTGCCTCACCGATCTTCTCCACTGTTCATATTTCTTCAGTTTCCTCTGCTTCCTCTTCCTGTGCTGGGTTGGACTAGATCAAAATAAGGAGAATAGACCTGAGGTTGAAATCAAGGGCTGTACTTGCCTCTCACCTGTGCCAGCTTGGGTTAGATACCTAGAGCAATGGCTTACCTGGGAAAAACCTTCCAGTGACATTTCCCCATCTTTTACAAGTAAATCCAATATAAAAGGCAATAAGAGACCCCTGGAATCAGCCTAGCTTCTCAAAGCACGAGTCATGCATTTGCTAAATTTAATGTATTTTGTTAAAGACCAAGTGGAGAGAGGCATTGCCACTATTCTCTGATCATTAAATAACACAGTTCTGTTGGGGAAGACATTATAGTACCTTCAGCAAGACTCTCTGTCCCCAGGAATGTGAAATTCCAGATCTTTTGCAATATCTAGCTGAAAGGAAACCTCAGAAGATGCTTTTCATGCTGGCTTGTTTGACTTGGTGCTAGATAGCCGTATTTCCCCTTATTCCAGCAGATCTGGGGGTATAGTGATGGATGGCAATTAGACTAAATGACCTTGGACATCTTTTCCCACCTTTCTGATTCTGTGATTCTATGATCTCCAGACATACCAATGGAAGTACAGTCCACGTAAGTGTGAAGTAAGGGCCACAACCTAATTAAATGCATCCTGAATATGGAATACAAGAGATGATCAGCTCTTCAGATGCAGCCCAGCATCCAAAGAGGGCTATTCCTTGTGCTGATAAAGTCCATCCCTGAGAAAATGGAAGACACTGAGAGACGTGGTTCAGCAGGCATGGTGGTGATGGGTTGATGGTTGCACTTGATGATCTTGGGGGTCTTTTCCAACCTTAACGATTCTATTATTTTAGAAGATTATTCCCCTCTACTGTATGTGTCTCTGTATTTGGAAAGTTTTCTACTATGTGCATGGCATAAAACACACAGCCATGAATATCCTCATTGCTTCTACAAGCCCTTTTGCTCCTGTTTATGGGTTATTTTTCTTCCCCATGGATTTGCCGTGTTGTGCTGTGTACCTCTTGCAGGCATCATGAAATTTCACATCAAGACATGTTCAGTATAAACAGCTTTGGTGCAAGCAGGGATTAATTCAAGAAACCATTATGCTGCAAGAAATGCTCCTAACCATCTGATCCTACTAGTTATACCCCAGTCCCTCTATTTACCTTTAGAGTAGATCACTCCTTATTCTGAGCACTACTGCTCATCATCCCCAGATGCGAGAGCTCAGCTGAGGGATGTGCCACATCCCTATTGGGAGCTCTGCTCTCACCTGCACCCAAAAACTCCTCTTTGTGTGGAAGAGGAGAGGCCAGCACCTCCAACCTTGAATGCAGCCACACGGTCATTTTTTCTTCTTGGGAGACATGAATCTTTGCAACAAGGGGCAGGCAGGCTAGCGATAAATCCCACTAAAGGTAAAAGTGATTGATTTTAGAAGACACTGTTTAAGAATTTGTTTTTCTAATGGATCCTAAAGTCCTGTCATCAATTTTGCCAACCTCAGCGGTGCCAGGAGGCTGCTGTATCCTGTTTGGAAAGGAGGAGGGAGATGCGGAGAAGACGGGGAGATGAGGTGGATGAGATGGGGATGGGGAGGGAGGCTGAAATAAAAAGATCTTCATATGTCCCTTCCAGATGCAGTAACCTAAAATGTGGATTATACTCGACCATAAATACTAATCCATTAGTTGCTCTTTCACACGCTGCTGGCTGGAATGCTACCTCCATTTGCCTGCATGATAATCTATTTGAATATCAATGTGGCTTCATGTTAAACTGCTTCCCTTGGAGTTTCAGATGAAGGGCAGGCGTGCAGGGCCTGTGCTTTGGGGATAGGGTACCGTATCGGGGGCAGAATCGGAAGGCAATTATTGAAATCCTTCGCTCCGAAAGCTTCCTCTCAGACAACCGAGAAGAAAAGAAAAAAATCGAAAAAAGTAGGATTCAGCCAGGCAAATGTTGCCTTGGTCTTTAATGGGACATTAAAAAAGGCTTTCTTTTATTTTAATTCTGCCAAAGTATTGATTGATTTGCTTCCCAATGATGGGGAAAGACGAATGCAGCATAGCAGGGGTCTGCAGGAAAAGTGCTGCAATGGGGGAAGGGAATTTCTCTAAAGAAATAAGAATCCCCCACAGCTCTGGAGGAGACTGGGACTGTCAGACTGCTACAGCTCCTATCCCATCTCTTCCACTTGTTCTCTGCAGCATAATTTGTGGTCAGAAGAAAAACAGAATAAAGTGACAATTTCCTGGAGCCTGAACCAAATTTGTCACTATTTGTAAGGTCACAGAGGTTTCATCTGGAAATTCAGGTTAGATATATCTCAGAAAGAGTGGTGAGGTATTGGAATGGGCTGCCCAGGGAGGTGATGGGGTCACTATCCCTGGGGGTGTTCGTTGAAACACTTGGCACCGAGGGACATGGTTGGTGGGCACTGTGGGAAAGGGTTGGTGATTGGACTTGGTGATCTTGGAGGTCTTTTCCAACCTTAATGATTCTTTGATCCATCCAAGTTGAGACAGAGAGTTGTGAGTTCCTTGGAGGTTGCTGTTAGAGAGGGATTCATGGTTACAGTCATGGCTTGTCACCTCTGTGTTTAAGGGAAGTATATCCAGCCTGGTCCACAGTGAATAGAAAGAGGTCCCACTTGGTTTGCATCAGCCACTCAGTTTGCTACAACCTTTTTTCTTGCTTTCAATAGAGACAGGGAAATAGCTATGGTTCTTTCAACAGTGAGCAGCACCTCTGTAGGGCCTCATATTCCCCTTGCAGCTCCTGTTGGATTATCTTTGCATTCTTTCTTTTTCTTGCCTTAGAAGCCTACATGGGACATAGTTTTTTGATAGAGGATGGAGATGTTTCCGTGCATGACTTGCAAGACCTTCTGGCAGATGATCCTGCCTAAGAGTCATAGAATCACAGAATCATTAAAGTTGGAAAAGACCACTGAGATCATCAAGTCCAACCGTCAGCCCATTCCCATCATGCCTACTAAACCATGTTCCTCACTGCCACACCTACACACTTCCTGAACACCTCCAGGGACGGTGACTCCATCACCTCCCTGAACAGCCTGTTCCAATGCCTGTCCACTCTTTCCGAGGATAATTTTTTTCCTAATATCCAACCTGAACCTCCCATGGTGAAACAAAAGGAATCTGTCCATCAGAGAATCTCAAGATCCAGAGCTCATCTTGAGGAAAAGAGCCTGGATATATTTATCCCAGGGAGATTTGGGCAAGTAATCATGAGTGCAGATAAATAAAATACAACTCCATCCTAACAGCTATCTTGAGCGTATTTTAAGAGTCCTGAGCATAAGCTGCAACCAAGACAGGCAAGTTTTAAACATCTCATCCATGGGGACTGGAGCGTGGCCAACAGAACTACATTGAATTCTTGCTTTGTTTGACGCGGCAATGAGAAGCCATTAAATGCCTCCTGCTCAGGATGTTCAGTCTTGATGAGGGGCCTCTGGAAAGGGGCCAGGTAAACAGCCAGCACTCAAGAATTGAGAGAAGGGTCAAGGGAAAAAATACAAATGTCTGACAGAGAAGAAAGCCAACAGTAATGCTGACCAAGTAAGGGTTGTGCTCAAGTAATTGCCACATTCTTGTGAGTTTGTTTTATCAGTGTTAACTCAACGTATAAGATAAGTAAGAGATGAAGTAAATCACTGTGACCTTTCACAAATGGTCCTACACACACCCCAAGCTTTTCTCCTGGGATAACCTGTGAGGATGGTGAAGCACTGGCACAGGCTGCCTAGAGAAGTTGTGGTTGCCTCATCCCTGGAGGTATTCAAGGCCAGGCTGGATGGGACCAAGGACCTATTTTCCCAAGTCTAAATGTGGTTACATGCTTTGGACAGAGCACAAGACCATTCTGAAGCCAGATGAGGCAAATGCATCAACCCAAGAGTGAATATGCAGGCTTGGGATCTCCAAACTTTGTAGCTGAGACAAGGATTGAAGCCATGCATGACAAATGAGTGTGGTGAGAGACTTCACAATTGATCAGTGAAGAAATGTAAAATACCCTAAACACCTGTGTATTTAAGCATTTCTATTGTCGAATGGCAGCTAGGCAACTGCTCTGGAAAAAGCTGAATAGAAGGACTAGCTACAAAAGAGGCACAGGTGACTTAGGAATTTTTAGCACTCTGGTCTTCTGAAGTAAACAGCACCCAGAAGATAAAATACAGCAGGGTTTTGCCGGGGAGCATTTGGAAAAAAAAATAAAAAATAAAAAAAGAAGAATTTTAGTGGCTGAAGAGTTCCAGGGTCCAGCAAAGAGCCAGATAAAGCCCACCTTCTAGCATCAGGGAGTGAGGATGTTGACTGGGGCTCTGGGGATGCTTTGATCTTGGACCTGTCTCTGGAAGAGGTCTCCAGAAATGCCAAATGCCTGCTATGTGATCTCAGTTTTCTGCATGATCTAACACCTACTCTCTTTCCCAAGGAGGTGGCCAGGACTAGGAAGGTCAATGGCCAAGCAAGGTGCAATCCTCTCTGCATCAACACACCTCTCCCCAAGCTGACTCCTGCCTCCTGCTCCTCCAAGACCTGGCAGAGACTCCTTTCCTCTCCATGCCTCATCCATCAAGCCAGATGATGTTGTTTTCTCACCCTACCTTCCTCAGCTTGTCAGTGCCCAGAGAAAGCAGTGATAAATAAACAGGCACTGAAGACACTCTCTCCTGCTGCTTGATTTATCTATTATTTGTGCTGCAGTCCAAGCCCCTTCTTCTCTATCCCTGAACCCCAAACATTAACTCTTCTTCCTCTCTCTCAGGTTGTTTTCATTCTTATCTGTGCCCCTCAGAGCCAGCATATAGATTTGTACACACTCTATGTGAGCCTCAGTCAAGGAAAAACAGCTGAGGATACAGCCTCTATCTTCAGACACGTCTTGAAATGAACATTACAAAAAGCCTAACTCATTTCAACCCTGTGGCAGGCATCTCCCAGCAGGAGGAAAGAAAAAGAAAGAAAAAAAAAAGAGCAAAAGAGCATCACTTGCTCTTTATGTTTCCAGATGGGAGACAACGTGGCAGAGGGGTTCAGAAACAAAGCAGATGGTGCCCATGGTGCATGGGAGGCTCTGTGCAAAGTTAGGGATGTGAGATTGCTCTGGGACCTGTTCTGTGTCCATGTCACAAAGTTCTTCAGATAGAGTCATAGAATAATTAAGGTTGGAAAAGACCACTAACATTATCCAGTCCAGCCATCAACTCATCCCCACCATGCCTACTCAACCATGATCTCTGGTGCCACATCTCCATGTTCTTCGAACATCTTCGGGGAAAAAGATGTGTTATAGTCTTATTTGTCCCTAATGAACTTTTAAGAAGCAATTCCTGCTTTCCCTCTGACTTTTCTTTGTTAGACTCCATCTCTCATCAGACCTGTTCAAACCCAGCAGGAAAATTGCTCTAGAAATCCAGTAAACCCTATGGTCTTGCCAAGGACTGACTGCTCACAACAACCCACATAATTCCCAGAAGAGAACAGGAGGTGGGTTTCAGACAAAGGGTTTGGGTTCAAAGTCTGCTCAGGCTGGCACTGCACAGTTCTGCACATGTGGATTGAGATCACTGAAAACTGGGGGTAAAGTAACACCCTGGGGGTCTCCCCAGCTCCACCAACACCATTCCAAACAATGCTGCTTCCTTCTCTCTCCAGCCACAGTCTCTGAGGACCTGTGATCCAAGATAGAAGCAGTGGCAGAGGTGAGGGGCAGGACTATTGGCAGAACAACTTATTTTCCATGTCTCTTCCAGCTTGGTTTTAAAATATTAAAACCCATTTACATGCACTAAGGTATATCCATGACCAAATACCAGAACTGATGGGTGGCAAGTTGTTTCATACGTCAGAAATCACAGATGCAGCCTCTTTTCCCCATTTCTAGCACTACTTTTCACTAAATAATTCTGCCTTTTTTCTTTTTTTTTTTTCCTGTGGGACAGCCATATAGTCACAGAGAAAGATTTCCTTTTGACCCATCAAAGTTTATGGGAGATTTTCCACTATTTGAAAGGTTTGAATTATATCATGAAAAAAACTACAGCTATAGTCTCCAAATTATAGCCTTGCACCCAGAAAAGTCTATTTTCTTGAGGCACCACAATTTTTTCTTATTATTGTTCTTCAGATAGTTCCTATTATACTTCTGGATAGGCCCAGCCTTGATCAGGCTAAGCTAAAAAGATCCATGCTCCTCCTTCACATCTATCAGTGTTGCATATCGAAGTAGAGTCACTTTATCTCCAATATTTAATACTAGTTGCCCTAAATTTAGGAAACATTGGCTAGAATGCATTGCAGATCACCTAGTTGCCTAGCTCTGGTCTGGGGATACCACTACAGGAGCCAGGCATTGAAATGTTACATACAGTGTGACCCAACATCACATTCTCAAAGTCCTGCTGTATGCTTTGTTTTTCGTGGCTCGTCTGGGCTAGAGACAGAATGATTTAAAATAATCCTCATAATCTCTCCTCTGCCCATCCTGCCAGCCATACACCCTGCCAGAGGGGTGCATCTGGCTTCATGAATACCTACCTTGGTTGTTATTATGATGTTTCTTCCCACACGATAAACCAATGTAGTCCCATAACACAGAAAGTGATAAAAATATATTGAATGTTTAATCAAACATTCCCCTCCTTTATTTGCCTCTAGATTGCTAGTTATTACATCATCTACATCCTTTCCTTTTTTTAGGTGCCATAAAATTATCCCTGGCTCTTGCAGTCTGTGAGTTTATGATTAATCAATTACTTAGAGAAGTTATCTATTAAAAATCAAAACGTGATGCTCAGTGCACTTCCAATAAAGCATAATACAGCAAGAGATTACTGGTCTAATCCTTTTCTTCATCAGTTGCTTATTACCAGTAATTGTGTTAAGGGGATCATAGGAGTCATTAAGTAAACAGGGTGCATTAAAAGTGTGTGCCACGCAAGAAGGAGAATTACCTAATTAGTGATAGATGATGCTGGAATGAATTAATTGAACAGCTCTTTCCTCCAACTTATTCAGCCTGACTCATGCTTTGGCTTGAAAATATGGCCAAAGAAATCACCATTTAGCTTGACTAAGGTTGCTTTCTTGTTACGTTGCCTTTCTATTTCAATGATAGAGGCATAAGACAGCAGCCTGGAGTTAGGCCATCTTTTCATGAGCACCACAGAGTACCCAGGGAATGATGTTTATTTATGTCAAAGTGAGCTGGGCCATAAATAAGGTCATCCAGGCCATTTATAGGGTCTTTTGTGATAGGAAAAGAGGAAATGGTTTCAAA
Organism: Phasianus colchicus; assembly: GCF_987193195.1. Classification (NCBI taxonomy): domain Eukaryota; kingdom Metazoa; phylum Chordata; class Aves; order Galliformes; family Phasianidae; genus Phasianus; species Phasianus colchicus. The sequence continues at coordinate 93,607,173 of NC_143438.1, forward strand.
CTAAAAGACATTTAGCCAGGATGTAATGAAGAAGTTTTTTTATAATAAGAGTGGTGAAACACTGGAATAGGTTGCCCAGAGATGGTGGATGCCCCATCCCTGGAGACATTCAAAGTCAGGCTGGACAGGGCTCTGAGCTACCTGATCTAGCTGTAGGGGTCCCTGTTCATTGCAGGGGAGCTGGACTATAAAGTTAAACTATAACCTTGGCCTTTTCCAATTCAAGCAATTCTATGATTCTGTAAATAGCAGAGGACATGGATCGAACAGTGTTCTGATGTCTGCAGCAGGCACCTGAGAGCTCAGATCCTCGGGACCAGCCCATGGAAGATGCCTCCTCCACGGAGACATCTGGATGTGGATTAAAAGGCAATATTGAGAGATCCGTGATTTGAGTTTGCTGGGTCTCATTGCAGTCCCTGGTGAACAAGCCTGTTGTCAGCAACACAGCAAGGAGCAGACAGGGGCTGGTGCTTTAATTAGTAAAGACAGGACCAAATAAACAAGGAGACTGGCATCATGTTCTTTCCCAGATGTTCCCCCATTTCAGGAGCCTTGACAACACAGCGTGTGGGAAGGGATGGGGCTGCTTCTGGCCACCACGTACCTGCCCCACATCTCATGCAGCAAGCCACCTTCCTTGGAGTTGTCAGCTTGCAGAGCTCATTTAGAGACACCAAGCAATTAAATACCCCGTCGGTTCCCTCATCCCCCTCTGAGCCTGACATCTCAGGAGAGACAGCGACCGCATTGCAGGTCTCTCCCCAGCAGAGTGAACGGCTCATCTCTGTCTTGGCCCATGCAGGCAGTGCTCAGTGGGTCTCATTTGTTTGCATTTGCCTGGTGCCTTGACATGATGAAGTAAAAAGTTTTAATATTCGACGACATGAATTTTTAATGCCTGGCTCCTGCTCCCGTGTCATTATTTGCCTGCGCTTCAGCAGTTTTGGAGTGCGTTTGTTTAGATAATGTTCTGTTAAAGGAAAAAGAGGGTGGAGGGAAGCCTGTACCTTTCTCCCCACAGTGACCATTAAATTATCTACCAGTCTTAGGCTGGTGTTCGACAGGTGCTGGCAATGCAACTTCCCCTCGCTTGGAAAGGGGCTGCAGCAAAACTAATGGGAGAAATCTGGTATTAAGAGCAGAAAAGCAGTTCCAAGAAGAGCTAGCTAGCATACAGAGAAATAGAGCTTTTGTACCTTTTCCTGCCCTTTACCAGCATCCCTCCCACACCTCACCCTTAGACACCCTATAGACAGCAAGAGAAAGGAGTGAGAATGGGCAGGAGGAAGAAAGGGAATCAAAGGAGAGTAAATGTTCTGAGGTCTTGGTAAATTAGAAGGCTGGGATAAGATGGAGTTAAATGCAACAGCGCTTGTAGAGGAAGGCACAAGCCTCAGAGATGCAGCAAGGTCTCTTCCTGTAGTCCTGGGATGGGTCCTCTGTGGCCATCCAGGAAATATCTGGCTTTTGTGTGTGGTTTGTGTTGTAGGAACAGAATGACTCTACCAGGGCTGAGGGCAGTGCTGACACACTCTAAAAACAGCTTCTGCAAAGGCAAGCTCACGAGTTAATAAGGAATGGATAGAGAGAACATTAGGTGATCTGTGGTGATGGATAGATGAATGACTGGATGAATGGCTGGGGACAAGCAGGATGGATAGGCAGAATCGTAGTGAGATCTAAGTATGGAGCCTCATCCTTTTTCTTAAATGTATGAGCTGAACCTTTCCAAACAGCCATCTACCTCCTACCTCCCTCGTTGCTGGTTGTGCAGGCTTTCTGTGGAAAAAGAGAGGAAGCCTTTCATGTGGAAGGGAGGCTGATTTCCCACCCTGGATGTATTTCCACGTCCGCATTCTTCTCATCAGCATCCTTCACCACCCAACATCAGTTTGAGGTCTGTGCCCTCACCCCATCCCAAGGCTTGGCTTTGCCCCTGAGCTGCTCCTGCCTCTGTCCGTGGTGCTGAGCTCTGTCCCTTGGCTCTGTTGTTCAAACCCTTGGGAGGATCTCACACAGAGGAGTTCCACTCCCTTGAGCACCCGTGACCAGGGTCTGGATTTGGATGAATATTAGCACTGCATTATGCACAAGTTCAGGAGACATGTCTGCTCCCTAAACTTTCAGCTGTCTCTCTCTAAACCAAGCCATGGTTTGAAGGAGGGCTGGACAGCACCGTAGATGCCAATGGTTTGTTCAGTCAGTGGCACCCTGCACTTGAGCTGCTTATGTTTTATTTAGCTGTCCAGCACAGTGAAAGCGAAAACCTAGAATGCCAATTCTAACATGCCAAGTTGGAAGTGGATCACCATTCTATGGGGTTCTCAGAGCATCTCTGCATCTCCACAATCCACAGCCTCAGAGATTTGCCATGGGAATGTAAACAGTGGTAATCTCATAGTGTGCTCAGTGACAGGTTGCTGAGGAGCAAGGAACTCATCAAATGAGTGCAGTTCACCTGTCTTTCTGCTATAGGGCTTGGAGAAGCCTATGTTACCTTTCTTAAGGCTTGGTTCAAAGCTCTCTTCATCCACTGGGACTCTTCAATTGACACTATTGTGTTTAAGACAAGACTTTCAGTGAATGGAGCTACAGAGTTTGAGAGTTTTGGTTTTTGTGGTTTTTGTTTTGTTGGCAATGGAAGTGCTTTTTTTTTTTTTTTTTTTTTTTTTTTAAGAAAGTCGTGGTTGAACAATGAATTGATCTCCACAACTCCAGCAGAAGTAGATAATCCAGTGTATATATCCACACATATCCAGGATCCAGGTATAGATCCACACATTGCCAAAAAGCTGAGATATGTAGGAATGATACATGATGGGACTGAGATCATATAATGAATATAACAACAGAAAAAAACTCAAGACTCTGGACTACTGGTCTGGTTTCATGTCATTAGTTCCCATAGTCTCAGAACAAAGTGAAGAGACTTTTTCTCCAAAGTGTGTCCACTTATGGAGAGGTGGACAAGTTATGTTATGAAACAGTACTTTGCAGTAGAGAAAATTCTCTAGGCTTTCTTACAAAGTGTATCAGAGTACATGAGCTCTCAAGCTCATGAATTCTCTGAGTTTGCATGCAGCTGGATCTGCAACTGCAACAGATTATCTAAGTAGGGAGCTAAGTGTCCTCTAGGAGAGCTTATGTGTTGGAACATGGCTCAGGGCAGGAGTAACAGGAGCCTTCATCTCCCTGCGATATGAGCCTGGGGGAGCTGCTGTCAGTTCCTAGTCTTTTAAAAGCTGGAGACAGCTCCAAATCGGGATGCCCTTGGCTCCTGTGTCTGTCAGCAGTCTCCTTCTGGCTGTCCGACACCAGCCCAGTTCCACACAAGCACGAAGGGTCCGTGCTGGCGGCAAGCAGGGGGTTACATTTCACACATTCGCCTGCCTCTGCCATGAGGAGATAAGGGCAGCACAGTCTCCATTAGGGAACATTCTTAAGTTACTAGTGTCTGGGCTCTGGCCGATATGTAATCCAGGGGAAAGCAGGTGCAAGAGAGGAGCACAGCCAGGTGGCTTCTCTTTAAAGCCCAGGGGCAAGCTAAGGATAGAGGAGGAAAAATAGAGTGATGAGCTTCACCTCCAGAGGGAATTAGCACCCTCTGCATGCTATTAAAGGATCCAGTACAATCCATGGGCATGTCAGATGGCACAACCCCAGCACCACCCCTTCTCAAAGCAGCCAGCATTAGCTCCCATTGCAGTTCTTAACAATTCCCTGTACTGCAGAGCAAAATGAGGATGCGCTAAAGAGAAGTTTGAAACAAGGCTTACATGAACAATACCTGTATGATCAAGCTAAAAGAATGGTTTCTTGCCCAGAAAGAGGGTGGATGCCCTTGAAGAGATTCATAGTCAGGGTGGACCAGGCTCTGAGCAACATGATCTAGCTGTAGATGACCCTGTTCACTGCAGAAGAGTTGGACTAGATGACCTTTAAATGTTCTTTCTAAGTCAAATGATTCTATGGTTGTATGATTCTTTGGCTGGCGAAAATCTCTTCTTGTGCGTGCACAAGTTACAAGGGCAAAGTGAGCCTTTCCTAACTTTAAGAAATGTGAGTGCTTATGTGCAAGATAGTTGCCTGAACTGCGGTGAAATATGGTCAGCCCTCTTTGATCCAAGAGGACATCTGTTCCACGGTGAGACATCTCACACTCTATAGTCCACTGAAGACCCAAACCAGTGATGTGCTAATGGATTGATGTGTGCCTATTATTAGGAAAGGTTAACTCCACCCTTGTGCCTCCTTACCCCTTGCTAGGGGCCTCAGCTGCAACCCAGCAAGTTCGTATGGGTGTGTCCCTGCTTTTGGAGTACAGATAGTAAAATTTTGCATTTAAATAATTCAAAGAATGACACTCTCCACATCAGGGCATACCATATGCCAGGCAGCTTCTCTCCAGTTCTCCCTTAACTAATGCTCTCTTTCTTTCACCTGGGAGGGACATGGCTTTGATTCCTCTGCTCTCTACCTTTGCAATTCTCACTTTATTAAAGCCATTAGAGTCTCCATAAATACACTGATAATGATCAAGTGGCACTTCTTTAATAGACAGTAAGTAGCCTGCTACATCTCAATGAAGAAGCCTGTTAAGCAGACACAAGACATTTCCCACAAAGACACTGCTTCTCAGTGTTTACGCCCTTCAGATACTTAGGAAGATGTCACATCATGTCTTGATCACTGCTATACTGATTCAGCTCTTTTCATCTTGCCCTTGTAAATCAATCCTTCCAGCCCTCAGTCATTTGTCGGTTGTTCTTATACGAACTCACTGCCATTTGACAATATCTGTCTGGTAAGAAGAAGCACAGAAATGAACACAACTTTCCATATACATTAATGTTGAAGCCCCGCCATCCCTCCGGGATTTTTGATCTTTCTGCTGTTCATTATTTCCAGAAGGCTGCTGAAGGCATCTCTGCTCATGAAGTGGCTTCTTGACTGGGAGCTGAGATTTGCAAAAAAAAATAAAAAATAAAAAAAAATAAAACAACCAACAAATAAACAGGGGCTTTGCCCAGACTCTAAGACTACTCTTATACATTAACTGTAAAACGTGTTTTGAGAAACATATAGATGTGGTACTTGGGGACACAGTTTAATGGGCAATATTGGTCGTAGATTGACAACTGGACTAGATGATCTTAGAGCTTGATGATTCTATGATTCTCTGATTCCATGCCTGGGCTGTCCTCTGCCCATAAAGATAGGGAGCATAAAACAACACACATGCTGTTAAATTCCCTTTATTCTTCAAATAAGGGCACTGGTGGTGACCATGTCCTGTGGCTGGTCATGATTACTGATTCCTGGGAAACGTTTGAAAAAGGGCTCAGTATCATGGGTCATTAGTATTTCCAGGACTGTTCTAACAGTCCACCAGTTTAATTATTGAGCCCCTGTACCAGGAACACTCTCAGGCACATACATTTACTAGTATCAGTGTAGTCTCAGTGAACATGACTTTCCTACTTCCCACCCAAAAAGGAGAATGAGGAATATTCCCAAAACTTTTTAATTCACTCAAGGGAGGAAATGTTCATCCCAGTTTGTGAAGCTCCAAATAAAAGGCTGTAGGCTATAATCAATTGACCTGTGAGCCAGAGAACAAATTATTCTGTCTACAGACCCCACACAACTCCTCACACACAACTCGTTCTTCATCTTCCATGAGAGTCAAGGCAAGGTCTGAGCATATGATGTTTGAGTGTGGGTCTGGATGAAGTTTTGCAAGAGCTACCTGAATGGCAGAACAAGTATTCCCTGACAAAATTAGGAACTTGTTTTTTGAGAAGCATCACTATCACCAGAAAGTGATCCCTATCCAGGTCAATCACCATCAACAGGTTGAAACAGAGAGGTTGTGGCTAATGTTGTCCCTGTTATGTTGCCTGTGTGTCCAGCAGAAAGATGCTTATGACTCAAGAGGACAAGAAGCAGAAAGCAACGTGTACCTCTGTGAGCAAAGCTGGTTTCACTGGAAGCCATATTCCTCTCTCCGCCTGGAGATGTGGTAGGGGACAACGAATTCATCAATCTGTCATTTAAAATAGTTTGCTTGACAGCTCCAGAATGCATTTAAAAAAAAAAAAACCAAAAAAAACCCAACCAAACATTAAGGGCTTTAATAATTTAAGCTACTCTTAAATATGCCCTGCAATTCAAATCCTTGGAGTGGTTTAAACATTTGAAAGAAGTTCAATCTGGACAGTGATTTAAAGTGAAGAGAGCTGAGTTCAATTTGGCTGTGCACTGTAGACTGGCACAGTACCTGGAAGGCCAAGGACCTGACATCACTTTGCACTGAGTGTCTCCAGAGATATCAATATGAAACAGTAATTATGGGGATGGCCAAGTGTAGAGATACATTACCAGGACAGCTCCAGAATAGGTGAAGATGGGATCAAGTAGGATTTGCACATTTTTTCATTGCAATTCAACCTAAATTATGTCCACAGAGAGCTACTTCTGATGACAGTCAGATTTGGATCCAAATGACAGTGATCTCTAACTCAGTTTTCTATGCTGTGAAAAATAACTTCATGGTTTTGTAAATCAGAATGTCTTTGGTGGGTCAGAAACAAGCACATTTGGGGTATGCTTTATTTGATCAATCACTTGGGATGAGCTGCACCATCAATATTTTAGTTTTCTCTCCACTAACTGAGAAGAGACAAATTAATTTTGAGGTATAAACAACTGGAATAGATGCCATCTGTAAGCATCCAGATTGGTCAGATGAAACCTCTCTTCTGTGCCCAAGCAGATCAGTATCACCATTGCTTTCCCTCCCACAAACCCTGATCTTCATAAAAATTATCCTGTGCTCCGATCTCTGTCGTTCTACACCTTGCTATTTATTTTTACTACTTTTATTCTTCATCTGATACAAACAAGCCCCAGCACCATGAGGTCTCAAACCTTTTGGCTGTAGACAATATCAGGCTATAAATAAAGGCAATGAGGCAATCACCCTAAAGAAATCCCAAGAAAAAAAAGTCATGAAAGTCTAATGTAGAGCATTTTGCCACTCTAGGCTCTTTTTTGAATGCTCAGAAAATTACCTTTTCTGACCCAATCTATTTATCCTTATTCAAGAACTACAAAATACAGTTACACTGGTAATATGTTTTTGAATTGCAATACCATTTTATTCTTTATGGCATGGGCTGAAATACTACCAACATACAGACAGAAGTATCACACCATAGTATGATGAAGTGGAAGAACATGAGAAATAAAGCCTGTAGTTATCCATCTGGAAACTCCATGCCAAAATCAATTAAAACATGGGATGCATTTGTATGTGTAGGAGATCTTGGTTAAGAACAATTACTTTAAGAGCATACCTGTGTCCCAGTACCTCTGCTCCATATATCCCTACACATCGTGGAACCTGAAACACTTTTTTACACAACAGCCCAGCTTTTAGCATCTTGGCTGAAGACTGCATAACTTGACAAGTGTTGGATTGCAACTAAGGGAGTGAATTCCATTCTGCTGGAAGAAGCAGAGATTTCCCCATTGGTTTTGCTGAAATCTGTGAAGAGACCCAGAAGAGAAGAACCAGTGTCATAAGCTGCCACCTTCTATAAATTTTCTCCCTGAGGCTTAAACTTTATCCTCCCAACACATTCAAGAGTTATCTTCATAACCCTGCTTCAGCTAACAAGAGGCTGTTTCATTACTGATTGGAAGGTGCAATTATAATGACATCCTTTTCCTTTCCCCCAATCCCAGCAGTTTCATTACTCTCCATAATCAGATGCCGACTTACATTCTTCAGACATGGCAACCAATATTGCCCTCCATATTTCACAATAAAAATTGCATGTGAACCCATGTCACCGAGAATTAATTTTTGTAAGACAATGTTTATATTAACCATTCATTTATTGACTTCTGTTTGGTGGGTCAATTTTGAAATTTATGGTCCCCTGGGATCTACACATTGACCTCAGTTTCATCTCAGGTCAATATTCCCTTCTCAGGTCAATAAATCTCAAAACTGACCTCAGCAGAAGTCAATAGTATCTGCATATTCTTATATTGTCAGAGGGTCGACAACATACAATTGTGTGTCTGGGAAGTGAGGAAGAGCAAGAGACATCCAGAAGTATTGGATGAGGTATTAAAATGGAATTCTTGCTCAATAGCTCTCCTTGCCATCCATCTGTAGAGTTAGATCTGTCAACAGTAGAGAAAATCGTTGTTTATGTTATTTATTTGTACATAAGCATATCTAAATGGTGAGTATCCCATCACAGAGAGACAAGTATGCTAAGAAATAATAAGAAATGGAGAACAGTGCCATGATTCTGATCCTAAAAAGCTTGCTATGCATGTGGGCAGATGGAATATTTCAAAGAAATGGTATAAAAGTAGAGAGCATAGAAATCTCAAAAGTAATCAGGGGAGTCTCTAAGTATCTGACCAAATGAGAATTTTATGCTGGGACAGGAAAAGAACAGCAAAGAATTCCCTTCGTAGATGTTCGTGGGAGGTTTCTTCCAAGTCATGGAAAGTACCGATCTGTCTGCATAAAAATCTGCTAAGGGAGCAATAGCAGTTGCACTTCTTTGTTGATCAGCAATGTGAACTGGCCTGGCTGTGAATAAGGGATGGAGACAGACTGCAAAGAGCTCAGACAGAAGACAGGTAGCTGATGCTTTAAATGGATCCCAAATCTGCCACAGCAGCACTGTACACAAGCTAGCAAACCGTGCCAGAGACTCGAGGACCAAAGTACCTTCATGGAGTGAGTCATTCATTGAGGGACAGTCACATAATGGTATGGTGAATGTGGCCTCTGGCATCTTGCCTCCTGCCAGGAATCCTTCTGATCCTGAGAGACGTGAGTTCTCATCTGCCTTTTAGAAACTAGCTTGACTTCTGCTGAGACGGAAGCTGGTCCCTCCATATGGCCATCTGAATCAGCACAGTAACACAATCTTTGTCATGAAAGCCCATCTCTAAGTATGGTTTTGCTTCCTGATCCTTCCTTCAAGGTCTCTTCCAACTCAAGCCACTCAAAAATGGATTTATGACTTTATGATGCTTTAAATCAGGGCTTTTCCTGGGTATATGCAGCTGGTTTGGGGTTGCCCTCTGGCTTCCCCCAAGCTCTGGTGATGGTTACAATGGTAGCATTCATCCAGCCTGTTATCAGGGCCAGGTTTCTCTGGGCAATTGAACTGTATAACTTCTAAAGATCACTTCCAACTCAAATGATTCTATGATTCTATGAAAAGTTTGACGTTAGTCAGGTATTGAGTTCTTACTGCCAGTAAGAGTAGAAGTTCATGATTCTGTAGTCAAAATCCCTGGAGGTGTTCAACAAACATTTAGATGTTGTATGGTTTAGTAGGGAAATACTGGTGAAAGGTAGATGGTTGGACTGTATGATCTCAGAGTTCTTTTCCAAGAACTCCAAGGTGATCTTATGATTCTATGAATCTACACAGGGAGATGTGAAAAGATGTCAGAATTTGCATTTCTCCTAAGATTGGAAAGTTGTGCCTCCCTCCATAGAAATCTAGATATCATTGATTCAAGAGGACATCAACTATTAAATCAGGCATGCAGTGTTCCTTGAAAAAATGCATGAGGAGAGATAGAAATAGTGTAATGTCTGAGGGTACAATTTTATAGTATCTCTAGATCAATTTGTAGAGGTTGTTTAAAAAAAAAAAAAAAAAAGCACTCAGGCATACTTCTTAATTTTCATACTTTTAAATGTCTTTATAAGAATTAGGAGACCAAAATGAAAATGTTCAGAATACCATTGAATAAGGAAGTTCTCTATGTTGTCAGAAGTAAAATGTGGGAAATTAATTTGGGTGCTCATCCTCATGGGTTTGGTTGCCCAGAGGAGCTGTGGATGCCCCTTCCCTGGAAGCATTCAATACCAGGCTGGGTGGAGCTCTGGACAGCATAATCTAGTGCTTCATCTAGTAGTTGACAACCCTGCCCACACTGAAATTAGTTGATCTTTAAGGTCCCTTCCAACCTAAGCTATTCTGTGATTCTCTGAACTGATAGGAGACCATCATGCTTGACAGGAAATTTGGTACAGCCATGCCCAAATGTTACATTCAGACCTTACAAACTTTAAAGCAATTGATCTCCTTGAATCCACGTTGCTGCTGTCAGCCAGCCCCACATGCATTTCTTCTTCCAACGGGAATCAGGAGGCTTTGTTTTACAGACATTCCTGGGAGTAAATCTCATTCTACTTCATGGTTCCTGGTTTGATCACTGCCTCCCTCTTTCTGATCTTGCTGAGCTTTCCTCCTGAGGGCCCTGGTGGGATGTAGACCTACGGAGTGGGTTTTCAATTGATTGCAATTCTTCCTCTCACCTTCCTCGGCTGAGAAAGCACAGCTGTTACCTGTCTTTTCCTCCACAGCTCCAACACAGGAGCCTGGATCCTGCCAGCCACTAATCTTCCCTGCCTGAGGGCTTTCCTGACAGAGCAAATGATCTGCCAGACCCAGCTTAATGGAATTGTAATTGCCAATTAAAAGCTGTCCTGTTAATTGCAGCAGCTTGAAGGTTTGAGTGTGCATTCATACTGGTTACATGAACCAGTGTGAGTCCTGAAGTCTCTGCTGCTGAAAAGGATGGTCTACCTGTGAGGAGATGGATTTGGGAATAACCAATATATAATAACCAATATCTTGTGAATTTTGCTGTTGTCGAAATTCCACCTATAAATTACCTCTGGTTTATTCAATATAATAACAGCCAAAAAGAGCCAAAAAAAAAGGACAAGCAATGTGAAGGGGGAGAATCTACTGTCACCAATGGGCAAAGCAAAGAGGAGAACCTGTCTCGATTACCATAAGTACGGAGAGTGAACTTGATGAATGCTGGGGGAAAACTATGAGAGAAAGCCTGGAGACTGACTAATGCAGCCCATGTATGATCAAACGACATCTTATAATTTATTGTACATCTATAACTTCCAGCACTGTTTGTCCAGATATGGAAGGCTTATACTGTCAATCCAAGAGACTTCTCAGCTTAAAACACCTGAACAGAGAGAAGAAAATTGAGATTTTCTTGTAAAAGCGAGAAAGCAGAAACCATGCATTTTTTACAGAAACAAGGTGCTTTTGAACTCTCAGCAAAATGACAGCCCATCTCCACACTTCCCTTGGAGTCTCGATTTCCCACTGTCATGCATATAGCTGTTTATACCTGCACAAAGCATGCATTTATCTGTCTAAGTCTGCAGAGTAATACTCCTCACCCACAGTTTCACTTCTTAAAAAAATAAAGAGACGTGGAGGCAAGAAACATTGGATAGCATATGGTCTGCAAAAGATGAACATCCAGAAACCTGAGGTCTGCTACAAACTGTCTCTGTGATGCTAGGCATGTTACTTAGCTCAGGTTTGGATAGAGATTTGTGCAATGTGATGCCAACTTAAATAATTTGGCTAGAATTAAAAGCGAGTGTTGTCTTATAAAAAAAGGCTTGCAGTATCTTAGATATTAGGAAAAATACCTTCTTAGAGAGAGTGGTAATGCATTGGAGCAGGCTGCCCAGGGAAGTAGTGGCATCACTATCCCTGGAGGTGTTCAAGAAACATGGAGATGTGGCATTGAGGGACATCATTTAATGGACTTGGTGGGGATGGTTTGATGGTTGGACTTGATGATCTTAGTGAACTTATTCAACCTTATGGGAGCCAGTGTCCATGATGTGTACCGAATCTCCCTTTCATGACCAAGATCAAGACTTCCCTGATCTCTCTGGCAAGAAACAGGAGGGGTGGGCATGAAGAGGTAACTAAAAAACCACGGCTTTGCTTATAGGGGTATGGGTAGCTCAGCTTCACAGGCCCTTATGTAGGTAGTCAGTATTCCACCAGCCTTTGCCTCTATTGCATTCCTGCAGCCCGAGATCAAGGAGGTCTTCTTGGGTGAGGATGGTTGAGGAGCACAGATCCCTTTCCACAAAGACTCGCTTTTCCATATTGGCCTCTTGGGCTCTTTCCAAATCCGTTGCTGCTTTCCTACAGGGCCATCCTGAGTGCTTTTCCTCCAGTCTGGGACCCTGCTGAGTGCACTTATCCTTTCCTATCAAAAGGAGCTATAAAAAGAGATTAATTCTTTGGCTGGGGCTGGAAGACTTTCATCTGCTTGTATGTCTGTGGTCAAGCAGAGTCTGAGAGGCTCATTTATCAGGTACTGTATACGTGGTGCTGTAAGGGGACAGTCCACTGTTGTGTGATTTGGCTTCCCTTGCACTGAGGTTTTCCTCTTTCCTTCTCATTTCTCTACAGCAGAGAAATCTCTGTATCTCTCTTCTTGGACTATTCCCCTGAGGAACAGATTCCTCTGCAATTTGCCTGTTATATTCCAAGTTTTTCAACAGCATCTCATCCCATCTTAGCAGAAGGAATTCCATAGCCACCCACTAAGGAGGATTGAAATCCTTTCCCTGAATATTTCTCTCCAAATTTTTTCTTGTTGTTTCATCTTCAGATAGAGAGATGAGCTATGAAATAAAGCCTCAGAGCTTCCTTATGCCTGATAACATCCCTTGAAGAAAATTGGAGATTTTCCTCATGAGTTCACATATTCTGGCAAGCAATCAAATGGGGTGCAAGGGAGGCTGGAAAGACATCCATGCAGATCTGGTCTACTCAGTTCCCCAGAGATGGAGTCTTCATCATCTTTTGAAACCCTTTTTTCATTTCTTGATCACTTTTATGGGTCTTTTTGTTTGCTTTATATCTAATTGGAACTTCCCTTGTTGCAGCTTGTAGATTTGGGGAACCCATATGACATTATGGTCATTCCATGAGAGTCTTTCTACTACATTAACAGAAGGGGTACTGGAATTTTGGTGGTAGAGAGGACTTCAGATATTGGTCCTGTGCTTTTAGAGTCCTGCCTCTACATCCTAGGGTGTCCCAAGAGGCTGGAGTGCTGCACTGACAGTGTGGCAGGCCTTGTTCATTAACAATCTTTTCAAAGCTGAAAGGTGGAGAGCTGTTCCTTGCATCTCCTTGAGATGACACTGCACTGACTGATGGTTTCTTCTCTCCCCACTCACTTAAATCCTGAATTGACCTCATGTGCAACTAGCCAGTTTGATATGTCTATAAATGCTGGCAGTTTAGAACCTTAGAATCATAGAATCATTAAGGTTGGAAAAGACCACTGAGGTCATCAAGTCCAACCATCCACCCATCACCACCAGTCCCACCAGAGAATCATTAAGGTTGGAAAAGACCTCCAAGATCATCAAGTGCAACCATCGACCCATCACCACTATGCTCACTAAACATGTCCCTAACAGCCACCTCTCCACATTTCTTAAACACCTCCAGGGATGGTGACACAAGCTCTCCCCTGGGCAATCTGCTCCAATGCATTACTGCTCTTTCTGAGAAAAAAAAAAAAAAGAGTCTTATCAGGAATGAAGCTAAATTATCACCATGCAGCCTTCTGCAGAGAGCAGGGTCCCCCAGCACAGTGTCTGAGTCCTCCAAAGTTACCATTTCTACCAAGTCTACAAAAAAATTATCAAAATGTTTACTGAAATGAAATAAATGTCCATTTCTTTTTTATTTGATTACCTGCCTTTGAGTCTGGAAGATCTCTGTCTTAATGTGTTTATTCAGAATTTGATCTAGAACATAACCTTTTAAAAAGTATTTGCCTATAAATATGATCTAGGAGCTGGTGTTTTCACAAATGGCAGATATTCGAAACATAGCAGGTCTTGGAGCTGCAGGACTCCTTGACAAGGGATGATGTGGATTCGGTTAATGACTAATGCTTCAAGAAGAGCCTGCACACGTACTTGGAAAAGAGACCTATGGAGTGTTACTAAATAGACAAGTGACAACAGGCTCAGGAAATCCCCCAAGCAAAAAACAGCTGGAGCCTGGGAGGTTGTTAGATGAGATATTACGTTTGTCCCCTTCTTAATTTTTCCACTGGAAGAGCCCTACTTAGGTCCACACTTGTTTTAATAGAGAACCCTGGCCAGGATCTAAAAACCACTCATAAAAAAGTGGTGTTGCAGGACTTCAAATATATCTTAGGAGTGACCATTCTGACTTTCATCCTTCTGACAGTTGTGCCATCATCCACTTGTAGAGCTATTTTTAATAGAGGCCACAATGCATTAAATTTAAGTGTTAGAAAAATGAATCAGCAATGCAAAAAGATGTTAATCCTGCTCTAGCAATAAAGCAAGTCATCGAAGGGAGATTGTTTCTATCATCATTGCTGTCTCCATGCTCATGGTAGATCCCAAGTTCTCATTGTACTATTCAGATGTCCCCCGTGAACTTGGACATCCAAAAGTCCCAGTTGGAAGTCCCATGGCTTCCAATAGGACTCAGAACTGGATCCCTCTTTTCTGCTCTACCACATCATCATCTTGCATCCTTGCATGCAAACCACTGTCATTGTTTCCCCAGTGGCACAAAGTAAAATCTCACAGGATGGTTGAAACCACTGACAGTGTTCCTTGATTTTCTCAGGGCTACTCTGTGACCAAGAGGAGGCAGATGGGTAAAAAAGCAATATTGCTATTGGCATATTTGGTCCTTGAGTCTCTCCTGGGTGCTGGGCAAGAAAAAGATATGATTTGGGATGGAAAATATTTGTGCAACACTGAGCACTGGGGAGAAAGTTCTGATCAGGATCTTCCATTCATTAGCAAAACAAATGAAGAAATAAATGCAATGAGCAAGGCAGCTGTGAATGGGTTGTCCAGGGGTAGACACTTCACATTGCTGGCATGGGTTGAGTACAGCTATAAGAACAGGAGGATACCTGGAACAGCAGCCACATTATCCATGTGAACTCCCCAGTGCATCTCACTGAGATGAGCTTAGCCTGAAAAAAAATATAATCCTTCTTCCAGGCATTACATACTCCAGAATCCCAGATGCATTTCTCCTGCTTGTCAGCATTTAACTGAAGCACCTGACTTCCACGTATTTTTGCCCTCAGCTTATATGATGGAGAAGGTCAAGCAGGGAGCCAAACCAGCCCAGAGAAATGCTTCCCCGAGTTATCAGTGTTATAACCCAGTTATGGTGATTGGGTGTGCTTTCAGCACTTTCAAATGTGCTGGACCTGCTCCCTGATACCCTCTCTCTCTTCCCCCCAAAAGGTCTACCCAGATCCCTTTGGGGTTTATAGCAGAGGTATTCAGAAGGCATGGGGCTTATTCAAACAAGATGCAACCTCAGATGCAAAAATCACTGCCACCCCAGAGGAGTGCAGCAAGCTTGACCTGCTCTCTCTCTCTCTCTCTCTGATTCAGGTCTGTGTCAGCTTTTTCTTTGTTGTTTCTTTAAGCAGCTTTTCCAATTGATGCTACTGAAAGAAAAAAAAAGAAAGAAAGAAAAAATCAAATAAAGAGAAAGAAGGGGCTTGCAAGGTATGTCAGGAATTGGTCCAGAGGAGTCTGGTTGCTTGGCTGGGACCACAGCACAGTTTGCACTCAGGGAGAGCACGGCACGTTGTGCTCTCCATCACTTCTGTGCAACCCTGCATCTTGTCCTTATGCCCCAACAAGTTTCTGTAATAGTGTCCATCCTCTCCTAAGATACCACAAACCTTCACCATTGCACATGGAGGATCCCACAGACCTCCACCACTGCACATGGACAGCTATGTGCATGCCTACCAGGAGCCCCCACTTCTACACATGCACAAACATATTTGCACTAACACATGTATGTTCAGGCGAGTACAAACAAATGCAGAAGCACATCATTGCCAAATCAACTGCTCAGCCACCCCCATGCACCCAGATTTCCTCCTGCACTCACCCTGTTCTGTCACCCCACGTGCATGCTTTCTGCTCCAGCTCCCCACAGGTGCAAATGCACCTATGCACGTGCAAAGCCCTGCATCCACATTCTTCAGATAAAGGAAGCCTGATGGGAGTACTCCTTACCCAGGACTTAATTCCAAAGGGGAACAAAGGGTGAGGAACTCAACCCACATCCCCCACAGAGTCCTCTCTCATCCAGCAGCACCCCAGCCCTGCAAAGAAGCTTTCCAAACCCTTCCACCCTGCAAATACATCTCCATTTGTCCTCTTCCCGTGCAGCCACTAGACGGCAGGTCAGGCTTGTAGAAATGCTCCTTCTTCCCAGGCAGTCGATGGGCTCATTTGTCCCAGCTCTCCCCACGTCGATGGGGCTGACACTCGGCACTCAACGCTCTGATTAAGATGCCACAGTTGAGTTAAAGCACGCATTAAGATTTGATGAGTAATTGATCAACCCATCAACGGGGACACGGGGCCAGGGAGAGGAGCTGAGGCTGCGGACACCTGGCTTGCATGTATTTAAATAAAAGTTATTAGGGAGTTTCAGCCTTTAAAGGGATAATGCCGGGTTTGTATAAGATTAGGATAGGATAGGATAGGATAGGATAGGATAGGATAGGATAGGATAGGATAGGATAGGATAGGATAGGATAGGGTAGGGTAGGGTAGGGTAGGGTAGGGTAGGGTAGAAAAGAAAAGAAAAGAAAAGAAAAGAAAAGAAAAGAAAAGAAAAGAAAAGAAAAGAAAAGAAAAGAAAAGAAAAGAAAAGAAAAGAAAAGAAAAGAAAAGAAAAGAAAAGAATGTACAATGTGCAATGCAGACTGTAGAATATATGATGCAGAATATAGAATATAGAATTAGAATATAGAATATAGAATATAGAATATAGAATATAGAATATAGAATATAGAATAGAAAATAGTTCAGATGGAAGGGACCTACAAAGATTGAGTTCAACTGTCTGACCACTTTGGTGCTAACCAGGAGTTAAAACATATTAATTAAGGGGATTATCCAAATGCTTTGGGAAGATTCAGGTGGGACTGCTATGGAGCTGCTGAGTGCAATAAATACATTTGATACTAATAGTGATTTAAAGTTCTGCTTTTCACATATACTCTGAAGGGCATGTTCTATCTTGGACAACTAACCGCTGTGCTAATGGCAAAGTGTTGACATTGAGTAATTCTTACTCAATTTTACATCAGCAGAGCTGGGGATCTCTGTATGGACCAGGAGGTCTAAATAGATTAATATGTGCCTGATGCAGATATTCAGGGCTCCAGTCCCTCTTGCCTTTATATTCTGTGGCTACTGAAAAAAAAAAAGAATGAGAAGTGATTGTAAAATGCTCTTGCCTTACTTCACCATTCGATCAAAGCCACACTTGTGTTTAAGTTCATAGACACAGAAATTTCACTGCCAGCCCATCAGGAAAAGGGTTTCCTTTAAACTCAGGGCTGTCACAGGAAGGTAATGTAAGGAGATATAATATACTCCTAGTAAGAGTACACAATTCTTGCAGAGAAAGCTTTGTTTTCTTTTTACACACATATTTACGCACTGTAATAGGCACACACATGAAAATATAAACTAAACCCTATGCACTGTAGGTGGAGGAACATAAATCTGTTATAAATATGACTCTTAATGAAGAAAGACAGAAGAAAACCTGGTTCACACTCTGAAATAACAGTAGCGCTAGGAGCTGCCATAAGAATAAATTCACACTTTTTTTTCCCTCTCTGTGTTCCAGCATTTGACTGCAGACAGCCTTTTCCAAAGGATTTTTTTGTTTGTTTGCTTTCTGCTATTAAAGAGTCATAGAATCGTAGAATCACTGAAGTTGGAAAAGACAGCTAAATCCATCTAGTCCAATCATTAACCCATCGCCATCATGCCCACTAAACCATATCCCTCAAATTGGAAAGGCTTGGTTTCTTTTCGTGAGGACTTTGCACCTTGTGTGAAATCCTGTTTCTTGTACCCACTGCTTTTACTAAGAGATGTCCAAGGAGTTGGGACACATTTTGAGCTGTCTGACCCAGTAGCTGATCTGCAATCCCATTTGTGTGTGAACAAATTAAAAATCTTAAATTAGTAGTCAAAAAGACTGGGGGAAGACCATAGAAAACACAGAATAATTTTTTGAGCGCTTTTCTAAATGTGCAGCACATCATTTTGGTGGAAAATGGCATTTTATTCTGCTTGAAAATCCTGACACCTGGAGTTAGCATTCCGCAGCCAGAAATACACATATAAGAATTTTAAATTGATCCTCAGAGCAAAATCCACCTGGAAATATTTTGTTCTGATGTTCCACTGTTTTAGCTCAGTCAAATGAAAATGTTCCATCTCACTGGCAGTGAAACACAGTAGAAATCTCAACTTCATAATCCAATATATTGTTAAACCCAAGGTTTAATTACGAGCACTCAAAGCAATCTGGATGCCTTGAAAGAGATGAAGCAGTGCGTTTTCCCTCGGCATTGCAAAATATTTTGTCACTTTGAAAGTGAAGCAAAGCAGTTGAAACAACTCATTTCAACCATTTTCACATTTTTTAAAAAAATTAATAATAATTAAAAAAAAAAAAATCACTGCAATCAGCCTGATCCCGAGACGATTTTGACAAGAATACATTTTCTGGTAGAAAATCCCACTCTCAAAAAAGGGCTGAGCAGCGTTTTGTGGCGTTATCACAAAGGCATCGCTTCAGATAACACCGAGATGGGGATAAGATGCATCTCTATGGACTGCAGGATTTTTCTCCGTTTTGGGGGGTTTTGGAGGGAGGGGGGAGGGAAGTTACCTTCAATGAAGCTTGAGCTAGCAGCATCGTGAAATCTGCCTTAAAATAAAGGAGGAGATGCAAAGCTAAAATTATGGAGAAAAATGACTCTGTTCTCACATGTAAGGAGATTTACCTTGTGTGAGAAGGAAAGTGTGACATTTGTGCTGCAGAGCTGCCTCAGTTTCCCTCTTGCTTTTGATTTTGTTGATGTGCTCAATTGCAAAGGTGGTGTTCAAATTTTGGGTTACAAAAGCAAGGCAACAGATTGCACTGTGAACAGTCTCTGCTAGGGAGATTTTTTTGCTTTCTGAAGGGAACCTGGTAAGACTCAGAAAAATGGGAAAAGTGCATGTATCCAGCAGTTTTCTGTGAGTTGTTCCAGTGCATGGTCTGTGAAATTGACTGATTCACAGAAGAAAGAAGAAAAAATTAAGGGGAAGGGGAAGGGGAAGGGGAAGGGGAAGGGGAAGGGGAAGGGGAAGGGGAAGGGAAAGGGAAAGGGAAAGGGAAAGGGAAAGGGAAAAGGAAAGGAGAGGGGAAGAGAGAGGGGGAGGGGAGAGGAGGGAAGAGGAAGGGAGAGGAGGGGAGAGGAGGGGAGAGGAGGGGAGAGGAGAGGAGGGGAGGGGAGAGGAGAGGAGAGGAGAGGAGAGGAGAGGAGAGGAGAGGAGAGGAGAGGAGAGGAGAGGAGAGGAGAGGAGAGGAGAGGAGAGGAGGGGAGGGGAGGGGAGGGGAGGGGAGGGGAGGGGAGGGGAGGGGAGGGGAGGGGAGGGGAGGGGAGGGGAGGGGAGGGGAGGGGAGGGGAGGGGAGGGGAGGGGAGGGGAGGGGAGGGGAGGGGAGGGGAGGGGAGGGGAGGGGAGGGGAGGGGAGGGGAGGGGAGGGGAGGGGAGGGGAGGGGAGGGGAGGGGAGGGGAGGGGAGGGGAGGGGAGGGGAGGGGAGGGAAGGGAAGGGAAGGGAAGGGAAGGGAAGGGAAGGGAAGGGAAGGGAAGGGAAGGGAAGGGAAGGGAAGGGAAGGGAAGGGAAGGGAAGGGAAGGGAAGGGAAGGGAAGGGAAGGGAAGGGAAGGGAAGGGAAGGGAAGGGAAGGGAAGGGAAGGGAAGGGAAGGGAAGGGAAGGGGAAAATAAAAAGAGAAAGAAAAAGAAAAAGACAGGAAAAAAAAAAGAAAAAAAATGCATTAGGTGAAAAGTCCTGATAATTGCCACCAAACTTCGCAGAAATGATTTTTCTGCTGGTTATGAACGCAGAAAGAAACAGATTTAGGACAGTAAGAGAAAAGCATATTCCCAGGATTTCCGGCTCAGGAGTTATCTCCAAAAATAAAATAAAGGTCAGAAAATACATGTTGATTTTATTATCTTTTTTGTGAAGCTGTGGCACCTTGATGCAGGATGGTGCCAAGGATGTGGCGGTGGCCTGGCAGCGCTCTGCAGGGCTGCGGCAGGGAGCGGGCTGGCTTCTCTGCAGCCACAATTGAAGGTGGCATTTGGAGTGTGCAATTACGCACATCCTTTCTTTTCTCATCTCCACCAGCTCTTGCAATCCTGCTGCTCCTGCTACTATTTACTGCTGAGGGTGGCTGAATTCTTCGTGCCGCCTGCTTGGCCTGAATTTCATCACACAGAAACACACATACGCAGAGCATCCCCACCTCCAGATGAATGCAGAGGTGGCAAAAAAAAAAAAAAAAAAAAAAAACTTTTTATAAAAATAATAACAATAGCAGCTCTTTGTTTTTCAGCTGTCTCTCTTTATTGCACTGGAAAGGGAAGGCTGTTGGGAGAAGGAGAACTGGAGAGCACAGGTTAAATCTTGGCACAACTCGTGTTAACCTAGCCTTTATTATTATTTTTTTTCTCTCCTGCTTCTCCCATTACCTTCAATCTTGCTGTGAAAAAGCATATATTTTTTTTTCTATTGCAGCTTTGCTGGGAGCCCCTTGGTTTTGTGCAAGCACAGAAGAAGGTTTAGTGCCCAGGAGGCCACCTGAGCAGCCACTTCTTTGAGAACCCTCTGAGAGCCATTAGAGATGTCTGAGTCTAGAGAGAGTTAATTCCTCTGCCCCAGAAGCCACTCTATAATTCTCATGCAAATCTTACACAAATGTCATTTTTTGCCCTGCAGAATGTATAGCAATCAGGCAGTGTTATTCTAGAGTATTTAAGAACTGCTGGGGGAGAGAGTTAGCCAAACATAAAACTTGCCCCTCCATGGTTTCAGTTGGCTTCTGAATGTGCTTCATCAGCCCATATCATAAACCAGAAAGGGAAAAAAGAAAAAAAAAAAAAGTAAATACGTGGATGTGGGGACATCCCAGGCACCCCTCTTTTTGCTTCCACCAGACTGGGGCTTTCCAGCTATGCCAGTGACACTTCATGCTTCATCAAGGAGGGGTTCAGGCGTGTCTTGGGAGAAACAAAAATAAATCAGGGAGAAGAGACCTCTGAAAATGCTAACAAGAATGTAAACATATTATTTGAGGAAATGAAAATCCATGAACCCACCACCATTGGAATCCCTATCCCAGGTCAAAATGACAACAGTAGTGTCCCACCTTCCCATGGACATCCCTCATTGAGCAAAAGGGTACAAAATTGCTCAGTTCACTCAAATGGTGGATATGGCACTGCAAATCCATCCAGACCTTGAATGAATCTTGGATATAGCAGAAGTTGGTTATATTCATCCTTTGCCCACAGCAAACCAAGCCAAAGGATGGAGCAAGTGTTGGAGCTTTCTGCCCAATTTCTCCTTGCATAACAAAATGGTTGTTCCAAACACTGGTTTCTTTCCAGCAGCCCTTGCATTTCTCCTCAGTTTTGACTTGAAATGTGACTTTGGCTTTCAAGTATAAAAGAAGAGAAACAAGAGCTGACACTTGCATCAATATAAAACAACAGTTTTTGCCTCATTTAGACTTAGTGCCACGAGTGTTTTTGCTTGCTGCTTTTTAAAAAGGAAACAAAACAACATTTGACACTGAGCGCTAGGTATCTCTTTCTTTCAGGAATCTGCTCTGCTGCAAATTTTCCTGTTCCCAGAGACAGAAATGACTTAGGTGGGATAGGAAAATCTCAGTTCCAATCACCCTGCTGAAACAAGGGCCGGGTGAGCTTTGCTTAGACTTTATTTGTGGATTAAAAATAAAAATAAAAATCAATTTTCAATGCAAACAAAAATTACAAAGAGGATTTCTCTTTGCGGCGTCTTATGGGCAGAAGATGTTCTTTTTTGCTTTCTGTCTTCGGAAGCATCCCAACTGTATCCAAGCATCCAGAAGCCAGCCAAGTAAAGGTTTTCATTAGCAAATAGTGTGCTGTTCAGGGGCTTCCCAGTTCACATGGTTGACTGCATCGCTCTGAAATCACGCTTAGAGTTTGCTAAGGATTATTTAGCAAAGGACTTGTGTTTGCAGACTGATCCCCCAGTAACATTTTCTGTGCTTCTCACCGCACAGGGAGGCAGTGGATGTGCATTAAGTGCTTGCATGCTGTGTGTTTACAAACACATCCGACCACTGCGGGTCGGCTCTATGAACGCAAATTGCTTTCGCTCAGTCAATGAACTCCGAGCGCTTCACGGCAGCCACAGACCTGGCCCTCTGCATATTCCTCTGCAGCGTGTATTTATCTAACTAATCTTCAAGATATTAGAGATAATCTTTGCCGTTTTCCTTTAATGAATGGCTGACATGCTTGCCTGGAAGCTGTTACTGCAGAGACCACCAGAGAGAAGAAATCAGATATCCTATCTCCAATCGTTTATCACTATCAGATCAGGGAGGGAGCTTTTTCCCCTGCCTCTTTCCTCAATACCTCCCGGCGTGTTCAGTTATTAACCTCACTTAGCCTCCAGCAGAGCCTGCAAGACCGAATCAGAAAGGTCCACATTTTATTCCCCAGCTGCTCCACATCAGAAATCTTGGGGCAGAACAAGACAATGTGAGCAATAAGGAGGGACTGGGGAATCCTTCCAGATCTTGGCCACAAAGGGGGTTTTCTTCAAACCATGTCACTCACACTGTGATGCTGCTGAGTTGAGAAGCAAGGAATTACTTGCTTATCAGCTCCCCACCAAGGGCTGTGATCTCATTACCTCTTCTGGACTAATGAAAGAGGGATGCCAGCCAAGGATGCTGCAGGAACAGAGGATGGTGAAGCAAGGAATACTAACAGCCATGGTGTCTCTGAGTCAATATTCATTCAGCAGCCAGATTTCTCCCACAGCCATCCCAGTGCAGAGTCAAAGCTTCCTACTTTCAGAGCACTTCTATCCAAACTTACATCCTCCAGGGTTTCTAAAATCCCAGCGCTAGCAAGATTCAGTGCAGCCATGCTGACCAAATTCTGCATCCATTAACTACTTAACAAAATTTCCCATGCCACCACCTGCAACTGATCCAGGTTAATGCTCCTCCTCATTTCCAGGCCAAAAGCCAAGGAAGATCTTTGCAGAACTGATTTCCTTCCTACCCTTGCAGTTTTTGATTTGTAAAAGGCTGCAGAGTGAGCACTGCAGTCATCTGGTTCAGGGTGAGCTTTCTTACCCCTGTACTTATACATGTGTAGAAATATCCAACACAATCTTCCT
The DNA here is from genome assembly GCF_987193195.1 of Phasianus colchicus. NCBI lineage: Eukaryota > Metazoa > Chordata > Aves > Galliformes > Phasianidae > Phasianus > Phasianus colchicus. The sequence continues at coordinate 93,630,382 of NC_143438.1, forward strand.
TCTTAACACAATCCCTTGAATAAAACAGAAGCATCAGCTCCTTCGTTCTCTATGCAAAATTGACAAGCTTTTCTCAACGTGACTGTAATTCCTATGGTTTCTTGCTGCTTTGGGCTTTCTTTCTACCTTTCAGACAGCATCTGGGATCTTCAGTTAGTTATTTGTAATCTGTATGACCAGGAAATTTTTTTTACAGTGAGTGTGGTAAGACATTGGAACATGTTGCCTTGAGATGTAGTTGATGCCCCATCCCTGGAGACTTTCAAGGTGAGGCTGGATCAGACCTGGGCAACCTGATCTAGATGTGGTGTCCTTGTTCATTGCAAGGGAGTTGGACTACATGACCTTTCAAGGTCCTTCCAACTCTAAGGATTGCATGATTCTATGATTCTATGATTCTGTGATATGTTTCCAGCTCCCAGTGCTTTGCTCCACCTTGGAATAGATTATCTTAGTAGCCTTTTCCAACCTCGGTGATTCTATGATTCCTTCTTTAGGGTGAATTCCAGCATGTCACCTTCTCTCTGCTCTGTACCTTGGTTTCACTCTATAGTCCAACTACAAATCTAAGTGCAGGAAGCTAGCGTATCTAGAGACAGTGGAGTCACCATCTCTGGAGGTGTTAAAGAAAAGAGTAAATACAGTACTTAGGGACATGGTTTAGTGGGCAATATTGGTTGTAGGTGGGCAGTTGGACTAGATTATCTTAGAAGTCTCTTCTAACCTTTATGATTCTATGATTCTGTGATCTCTCAAATGGGTAAATGAAGGGCTAGGAACTGTCCACCCTCACTGGCTCCTAAGAAGCATAGACCTCTCAGAAGCTGTTTCTTCATTCACTGCCTCAAAATGTAAGTGTTTTAACTTTAGACCATTATGACAATTTCCACTAAAACCATCTCTTAGGAATAGCTATAATTTGCAATATACATGTACAGTATCTTGATGATTGCAATGAATGTCAAGGGACATTCAGAAGATGTTAATATGAATGTTGAAAGAAATCTTGCCAAAATGCTGAATGTCAAGTTTGGGAACCATTGAAAATCCTCTGGAGAGTTGATATGACAGCAAGAAGGGTCCTCAATAGATCTTGACAGCTGTTCAGATTTTCACTCACAAGATGTGAATGACAAGCTCTTTACACTCTCCCCATTATTGGGTAGATATAGAGATTGAAGGCCATACATTTGAATTAAAATCCTTGGGCTAATCATGTCATCTCTCTAGCATAGGCAGACCAGATACATACACAAGCCTTCTTGGTTTGTTCCTCGGGATAAGGAAAGTGGATTAGAAAGGCTGATGGACTTTGGAACAGTGACAATTGCATGGCATGGTAGAGACACCCTTTCCCACCTCCATCCTTGGTTTTGGGATCATATCCCTTTTCTTACATGCCTCAGATTGGAACATACTTGTCCACAGGGCAATTCCCCACTTCTTTTCATCATCACCCCAGCTTGTCCACCACATTGTCCTGCCAGCTGCCCTGTTCCCCTTCTTCAGGAACCTGGTGGGAAGGATCTCAAAGAGTTAACCTTCTTGTGATCATCAACATTGTCCCCAGTGTATCTCCCTGGAGCCAGCAATCCTGCTGAGGATTTCAGCAGGGCGACAGAGACACTTAGCACATGCCGCCATCGGAAATAGAGCAGCGGTGGTGAGATGGGGCTGAAAGCAGATCCTGCTTTCAGGTGACACCGAGGAGGAGAGATAAGGTTTCTCTTGGGGGAGGAGAGTGCATGCAGAGTATTGGGAGGAAGAAGGTGGCATCCACCACAGTCAGATAACCTCTGGCTATTTATTCCCTTTCGCTGACCTGTTGGCATTTCCCCAACAACTTGAAATATGGGAAAATCAAGATTTTTATATGTATATACTCCCATATTTGCTGGAAATCAGCCAGCCTACTGTTGGGGGGGTGGGTTCTACAAGCCAGAGCAGATTAGTGCGCAGAGATAAGATACACAAGGGTAAACCTTCTCCTGGCAAAGTGGCAGCTTAGCTCAGTACTCATACAAGTAGACCAAACCCATGATGTTAACCACCTTTGTTATCACAGAATCATAGAACTATTTGAGTTGTAAGGGACATTCAAAGATCATCTAGTTCAACTCCCGTGCAGTGTATATGGGCATTAACAGCTAGATCAAGTTGTTCAGAGCCCTGTCCAGTCTGATCTTGAAAGTTTTCAGGGATGGGGATTCCACCACCTCTCTGGTTTAATTGTTTCTGTGCCTCACTATCTTTATCATGAAAAATATCCCCTCTTTTAGTTTGAAATAATTTTCCCTTTTCCTATCACAACAGACTTTGCTGAAGAGTCTGACCCAACATGAAAACATTGGTGTCAGGTTGGAGGTCTCTGAGTTGGCTGGGAGCAACATGCTCCCACTGCACTCCATTACCCAAAAACCCTCATGCAACAAGTGAAGAGCATCTCAGATGGAAGAAGAATGGACCAGCAGGCAAAGTGTTAAGAGAAACCATCCTGGTGAAATACATTCAGTAATAGCTGGAAGAAAGAGAGGGAGAGGAGATTGAAGTCCGGTCGGACCTCTCCTCTATCCCCCCATTTGATTTTATGGGCTCTGAAATGTTGCCCATCTGCCCTTGGTGTATTCTGCTCTTTTTTAATTGAAACGGACAGAGGGTATTGACTAGCTATCAAAATTCATATCTATGCAACATTTCATTTCCAGTGGCCTCAGCACTCTGCTGCCTCCTCTCCGTTATTCCCCATCGTTTCAATATAAAGGCAACTGTCACTTCGATAAACGGCCCGTAATGGTGGATGGAGAGGGTGGGAGCTGGGGGGGGGAGTCATGGTTATGGGAGGGATGAGAAGCTTTCAAATCCTGATGGAAAACTTAATCAGAAAAGAGAAAAGAAAAAAAAAAAAAAACTCTAAGGGCTTTTATTTTTTTTTTAATAACTGGGAGATTTAATTAATTGATTGACTATTAAGGCTAATATAATTTTGATGATGTCGCCTATCTTTCCTGCCATTGACTTTAAGTCAGGGTCTCTTTCTTGCCTTTTGGCTGTATTTTTGGTAATGGGGTCCGTTGTTATTAAAATTCAATTGAATTTTCACTATCTCTTCACCATAAGCCAGATGAGCCAAAAAGAAGGATGGAAAAGAGTGTCATTCGTATTTATTCTATTGAACTTCCTCCATTACTACTTAGGCTCTTCCTTTTTTTTGTCTCAGCAGGTTGCTCTTTATGACAGATAGCAAGAGAGAAATGCCCACACTGTTTGTTCAATTGAATTTTCACTTACTTTCCTCCGTACCTTAAGTGGCTTCAGTAATGGGAGAATTTTCTTAAACTGAAGAAAAACAAAGAAAAATAGAGAAACAGGATCCAATGCAAAGCTGCTTGTTTCTGATGATACACAGAGGTCACAGTAAGGCAAAGGACTCTGCTAATTCTTGCTGTTTTATTGTATATGATGATATCCAGGTGGGCATCTTCAGTATTAGGTCCAGCTGTGTGACCAGGAAAATGGGTGAAACCTCTTTTTCTGGCATCTCCACACTTACAGTCCAATCTGCAGATCCAGGGTGAATTCTCTTTGGTGTAAAAAAGAGTAGGCCTGGCTGATATGGAGGCAGAGGAAGGTCATCCTCAGCTAGATCCACAGCTTAGATGTTAGCAGTGATGCAGAAGTTCTCCTTGCCACTGAGTCAGTCTATCTTTGACATTCTAGCATGGGTTCGTGTTGGCCAGGGATGTATAAGACAATTATTCTCTACTTTAGCAGTCCCAATTTATGTCAGAACAGTTCAGTTCAGGAGAAGACACTTCAGTCAAGCCACCATGAATGTGTCTTGGTGCCACCTGCACATACCTCCCTGCCACCAGCTGAACCTGTGCCCCACATTTATCCATCACCAGGAAGGAATGAGTCTAGACAGACTGATAGTAATGTACAGATCAAAAGCCATTACACATGAGCTTCCTTCTTGGTCTCTTGGGCTCGCATTTCCTTTCTGACATTTGGTCAAAGCAGAATATCCAAAATATCCTTTGCCTATCTACACTGCAGAGACACCAGACCTGCTTGCCTCAGTTGGTCCCTCTTTTGCCATGATCAAGCCCATGTAGACCAGATCTCTATCTACTAAACCCAGTGCTGGCAGATCTGGGAAAGACCCTCCATTTCCCAACACGGACATGGATGCAGAGACCATTTTGCAAGCAGGTTTGTTCCCCCCTGCAATAGAGCATTTTACTTTGTGAAGCCTCAGTTCTCTCCGTAGTAAAGCCAGCACGTCTCCATATCCTACCAGGTGCAGGAACGAGCTGTTCTTCTTCTCATACCAGGCGTTCTTTCTTTTGCAATGGAACAGATTGCCCAGAGATGTTGTAAATTGTCTCTTTTTGGAAATAATCAAAAGCTACCTGGACATGGTCCCAGGCAATCTGGTGTAGGTTCTTGAGCAGGAGTTGGGCCAGATGGAACCCAAAGGTCCCTTCCAACCTCAACCAGTGATTCTGTGAACCTGCTCTTCCCTCCAAACAACAAGCAAGATGTCATTCCGACCACCGATTTCATCCTACCCATGCGTGGCTGCAGAAGCAGTCATCCCAGGAATAAATTTGACAATTAAACTAGCATTATGACATTAGCTTTTAAAACCCTCGCACTATGAAATAATGTCCCCGCGTTAGTGCACCGCACGCAGGAAGCACCAGAGGCGTAAAACTTTTATTATTAAAATTAACATTTAAAACCCGTACCATGAAGTAATGTGTGAGGTGAGCGTGGATAAATCAGACAGCTAAACTAGTAAGGTAACATTAGTAGTTAGAATCGTGACCATGAAATAAAGTCAAGGTTAGGAGATGGATAAATCAGGTGGCTCAGGCAGAACTTCTTTGTGTTAACACTTGAAATCTCCTGACCTGGGAGAAAGTAACTAGATGGAGAAATTAAAAAGGCAACAAAAATTACCGATAAAGGACCTGATTCTGGTATCATATAGCTATAGGCTAAATCAGAAGGCAGTCAAGACATGACTGGGGCTATTTTACCATTTTGGAGGCTGCAGGAACATTTCTCTGGGTTCCGTTGAAAGATGGGGTAAATATTTTTCATTGCAGAGGACTAGAAAAAGTTCTTCAAACCCGAATAAAGCTGCAAAATAAGGGTTTGGAAAGAAAGGTATCATAGAATCATAGAATCACAGAATCATAGAATCATTTGAGTTGGAAAACGCCATTTGGTCCAACTCTCCTGCAATAAACAGGGACATCTACAGTTAGATCAGGATGCTCAGAGCCCTGTCCATCCTAACCCTGAGTGACTTCAGGGAAGGGGCATCCACCAAATCTCTGGGCAACTTGTTCCAGTGTTTCACTACCTTTATCATATATAAAAACTTTTTCCTTATATCTGAACTAAATCTCTTCTCTTTTAATTTGAATTTCCACTTGTTCAATCACAAAAGACCCTGATAAATAGTCTGTTTATTGGTAGGTCCAAGCTCTTTTGCAAATCCACACCAGCTCATCAGCTACCAAATTGTTAATTCACTGATGACTGCAGTCTTGGCCTTGGACAAGCTTATGTTCCCCATGATGAAAACCCACACCTCTATATCCTCATCTATAACCAGTGTTCCCATTAGGACCCCAAAGGAAAACCTTCCAGCACTGTTCTACACACAGCAGGATCCTCACCAGCTTTCTGTCTGCAAGCTGCAAAACCCAAATCTTGCTTTCTAACATGGAACTTGCCAGGATCTTCACTCACTTCTCTACAATCCATTCCAAAAAGATGCAGAACCAAGGTGTTCTTGCCTACTGAGCAAAACCATCACTGGGTGACCAAACTCATTGAGAAAAGGTCAGGCACAGAAAGTGATTGAAAATTATGTCTCTCTCTTTCTCTTTTTTCTTTTCTTTTTTTTTTTTCTTCCTTTGTCCTGTGAATGTTGAAGGTGAACCCCTGGCAGTTTCTCGTAAATATGGTCTTAGGAAGATACACAATTTAGTGATAACATGTCTCCAAATCTCCTGCTGCATGCAGCAAAATGATGAGGAAGAGAGAAGGAAAAGGAAAGGTGGCAGTGGGAACGGAGTGGGATATGATGTCATCTTCCCTCCCTCAGAGGAACCTTGAATTATTAATGGGAAAAGAAAGCTGTCCCTGCAACCCAAGCCAGAGCAGCTCTGATTTCATCTCTCAACAACTCTGGCGCTTGACTGCGCCAACCAGCCCCACTTTCACAAGAGAACATGTCCTGCAGGGACAGCTTTCAATGGAACTCATTTGTAGGGAGAGGGTTGGTGAGGGGATCATGCAGGTATGTGTCTCAGCAACATCAGCACAAGCTCAGCTGTGACCTCCAACTGCATCCTCAGCCCATCTCAGGCAATGGGATGGATTCTCTGGGCATGAATAGGTTTTATTGGAAACTATTAATGCTGGGAAGGACAAGGGAATGGCCTTGTGCTATCATAGGCACTAAGGGTGTGCTCATCTATTCATCCAAGAATTTTCCTCATCCTAGTGCTACCCAGCCGTCTTTTGGTGATCCATGTGCAATGAGATGCATAGTTTTCAGCCTAAATGGAGGAATAAATGCAGAGCAGTCACTTGCATCTTATTACCCAGATTCACCAAGGATATGCTGCTCATCTATGGATCCACCAAAGGTTTTCCTCATCCCAGTTCCACCCAACCATTTTTTGGTAACCAGATCTCTGATGTTTTTTTTTACCCAATCATAGACCAGTAGCTCATGGTAAATGGGAATAGTCCTTGTAGTAATGCTAGCTCTTGCTTTGAAGCTGAGTCTGGGAGGAGGGAGGCTGACCTTCATGGTGAGACATTCCTGTAGGACAGTGACTGATCTTCTCCAGCCTTGCAGTCTTTTGTGAGTCCTGACCTCAGCCAGCATGGCAGAGAAACAGAGAGCCTTGGGAATGCCAAAGGAAAATATTAAAGCTGTTATTTTCCATTTCAACACTCTTATTTGGGACTCATTTGTAGAGAGAGGGGATGGTTGCAAGCCAATAGGCCAACTTACCACTTCAAAGAGCTTGCATCTCTCTTCAACTCTGCAACCTTACACCATTTTCTCCCCATCAGGGAGCCAGCACTGGGCTGATTCAGCTGAACAAATGCAGGAGTGAGCTGAGCTGTATCCTGAACTTCAGCTCTTGGCTCAGTCTGCATTGACTCTGCCAACCCACGCAGAGAAATGGCCCTCAGTCTTGTGAGAAAGACAATATTGGAAGGGCTGGATGAAATGCCAGTGGAGAACTGATCAGTAGTGCTAGTGAAATGTAGGGAACAAATTCCTCATTTGAAAACAGATGCCTACGTTGGGTTAAAAAACTGCACCCTAAGCCCCAGTGGCAATACCAAGTGCTCGTGCAGAACAGGAGCTGGATAAGCAGCTCAGATGCAGATGACTTTTCTGCTAAATCCTCGTCTCAACAAAAGGAACCAATTTTTTACTGAAAATGCTCAGTGGCATTTACCGTGCTTGACAAGGTCTTACTCCTGCAGGACCTTTGCAATGAACATGCTGAAAATACGGCTTTAAGTAAAGCAGATGTCTACAGGTTGATACAAGCACCTTGTGCTTTGTATGCAAATTGCAGTGTGACTGTGATATATCAAAGTCGAGAAGTGTGGAAGTTCAGTTATTCAAATCACAATAATGGAAACAGGTCTTAAATTCACAGGAACGTGTTTGGAGACTGGTATGGAGTTACAGTGCATAAAGCAAACGACAAATCCAACAAGGAGTGAACAATTAAGAGTCTGCAGCATGCAGCTGCCAAAGAGTAAAGTTCTTGGGGCATTCATAGCAAATTAGCAAGGGAAATTGGATGAGTGATTGAAGATGTCCAGCTCAGTCTGATTCTTGCTTCATAGCAAGTGATGAGAGGAGCTGAAGTGCTGTGGCTATGACCAACCCTCTTTGCTAATGCTTTAGTTCCCATCTCTGAGAACTACTTTGGAAGATGGGCTCTTGTAGATGTAAGAAATGCAATGAGAGACTACCTTTGCAGTGGAAGCCTGGCTCCTCTGCAGGAGTCGCTTTCCTCTTTGCTATTGAATTAGTCTTAGAAGTACTAAAGGCAGCAAGACACAGCTCCGCTAAGGAGATAGCACTCATATCCTCTCCATGCCTATGTGCTCAGCTTCATTTTAAACAACCCTGGAGAAGAGCTTCTTATTTTCATCCCATCATCTTCCTCAGCATGCGTCGTTTCTCATTTTCCTTTCTTATCTCCCAGTTTTTGCTCTACCATGGAATGCATCTGGGCTGATTGCAGAAGGCTGCATCTCTCACTGCAGCAGTAATGTAAGACCAGTAAAACTTTGTTTTGAGCATCCCAGTGCTGCCATAGTCTTGCCATGACGTTTGGGCTTGCTGTCCCCCTGCCTTCTACTCCCTTCCTTTGAGACCATTCCTTGCAACAGTGAATTTGGGGTCCCCAAAAAGAAGAAATCCATCAGCATTTTCACTGTTTTCCATCATTTGTTTAGAGCATTTACACCAAATTTGTGTTTGTGTCCATGTGGATATGTGTAGATTTATGTATGTAGGTATTCCTGGAGGTATCTGTGTAAACACATACTCATGTCTATCTCACCAAATAATATGCATGTACGCATGTGGGAATGCACAATGCTTATTTAAAACTGTCCCCAAACCCAGCTGAGATCCTACAGTTCCCACCACAGATGGCTACTCAGGAAGGCTTAAACCCCTGGGAACCCTCTCTCTGCCTCATAAGCAAAGTGGTTTTCCCGAGGGGTTTGAGGGCACAGAAGTGAGCTGCTCACTCAGCAGCTGTGATGCAGGGACTGTTACCTAAAGGAGTACTTGCAACAAGGTCTATGGGGCAGAATTTTTTTCTCTGAGAAAGATATTTGGGGAGCAGAAATCTTTCCCCAACATAGGAGATCCTTACCTGGCTGTAAACCTATGTCATGTTCATCCAGCTGTTTTCATCCAGCACAGAACTGAAACTGGATGCTGAAGGTGCCTACAGAAGAAACTGGGAACATGCACCAACTTCTGATGTGCTGAAAACTATGGGGAACAAGTCAGTACATTGCCTGTTTCTTGGGTTTTCCTCCTACCAACCACAAGAAAAAGCTTGAATACATCTTAGTTGCCATGGTACACCCAAACACACTGGGACAAAGTGAAGAAAAGATCTATGCTCCCTGCATTTTTTCCCCAAATTCCTTCTTTCTTTCCCTTTTCTCTGTTTTTTACCCTCAGTACCACACAAGCTTCTCCCAAGAAGAACTCATGCCCTATGACTGGGGAAGGGAACAGCAGATTTAAAGTTCTTGGATCTCCAGTTTAACCTGCAGATTTTCTAAGTAACATTTGCTCAGTAAAACATTTCCAAGAGTGGGATTTACTGTCATAATTAATAGGTTATGATTAGGTCAATAACTTTCATCAACCTAGCTAGAAGAGAACCTATTAATGAAACTGTAAAACAACGTAAACTCTACGGAGAAGATAGGAGGGAGAATTTACAACTTCCCAGAAGCCCTAGTAACTAAAGGGACGATTTACAGGAAGTAAAATGAACCGGGTGCCCATAAAACACAACCAAAATTATACCCATATCCAAACAAGACAAATTAAAAAGGTTTAAGTGGATTTCTCAGCCCAAATAAAACAGAGCATCTCAATTGAGAGGAGACATTTCATGTTGCTTTTTATGGAGTGCAGGAGGGGAAGATGCATGGGAATGTGAGAGCATATCAAGCAGGTCGATAAGAAATCAGTGGCAAAACCTGACACTCCTGATTGCCCCTTCAGTCTCAGCCCATAGGATGTGCTCCAATGGTCACAGCCAACTCTAGAGTAACGAGGCAGCATGTTCAGCATCCACTCCTGCACCACGGTCAAAATGCAAAGGTCCTGGATATAAATTTTGAAAGCAATGCATGAAACATATCCTGCAGCCCAGGGAAATAAGTTCTCTCCATTTCAGATGGCTTGAGAGGACACTGACCAACAACAAGAAGTAAACCACTGCAGTCTCTGTCTAAAGAAGGGAACTCCTATGGGCACGTCTCCACATCTCTTGAATCCAGGCTCCAAGAGATCACTAGACCTGTTTTCTAACCCCATTTCTAGTTTAAATTATTAAAAAAAAAAAAAAAGAAAAAACCCACACCCAAAAAACAGGTTATCACTTTCTGCATGTACAGTGTGGGCTCTCCTGTCAGTGATATTTCTCTCACACATGGCAAAGTAAAGGTGCATGAGGGATGCTAGGACACCTGTGACATGAGTTATGATGCAAATACAAGCCAACTTAGCTCTTTGTTTGGGTGAAACTCTATATAAAAAAAACATCATCTTCTCCTTTTCCTTTGAAAGTGCAGTATACTTCCCAGTTCCTTCCATTTTCAGCCCTCTTTATAAGAGGAGCAGCCATGTTAAAACACATTTCTTCACTAACGTATGAATTTGAGTGCCAAAAAGCACTACTGTTTTTTGTGCTAGCTTAATGTCTTGGTGAGCTCGGCCTGTATTATCATCCTGAATTAATGTTCAGTGCAGCTCTGGTGGCTGTGGTTAAAGAGTTTTGATGTTGGCCCCTCCAGAATGGGCAAGGAATTCCTTGTTCTGGACACTTCACAAATCACTTTTTCTTAAAGAAAACTTCTTAGTTTAAACATGTACTGGAGACACTCTACCACAACTCTCAGCAAGTTCCTCCAGTGGTTAATTACCCTCACTCTTGTAACTGCGTTTATAAAAGCTATTTAATTTGACAGGACCGATTTCCCATAACCCCTTGCTGATTATCATCATGTTCCTGTAATTCTTTATTAATCGAGTCGTCATGAGATGATCCTTCATTTTGCCTGGAATCAATGGTAGGCAATAATTATCCAAGTCATCCTGTTTACACCATTTTAACATATTACTGTGACATTCGTTTTATTCCAGCCCCCTGGATTGCCCAGCCCTTCGTTTACCAACAGTAATGCTCCTTGGTTACATCCTAGAAAACACTTGTATGTGGTTAAGAACAACTTTCAAAAAGCTGTGTGTATTTAAGAGGGTCCATTTAGTATGTTCCACAGTTAACGGTGCCCTTCAAACCATTCCTTCACTTATATCAGATACAAATCTGCTTTTCCCCCCAAATACAGAACAAATATCTATTGAAAATGCATGCTTTGCACATTTCCCTTCCAAGGAGGAATCAATACCGCGGTTATTATAGTTCCAACTGTTCCCAAAGTATTTAAACTCTTTGCTGTCCTCAGCTCTACTAGCCAGAGATGTCTCATGTCTTTTTGCACATCTCACTGATTTTCCACAGCATTTCTAGTGCAAATTCAATGTCCTCCACTCCCATTTTTTTCATTTGATGTGTCTCTTGCCACTTTCACATTGCCTCTAAGCCAGCCAGTTTTTCAAACCAGTGTCACTCTTGATGGAGGGATTATTGCTTTGGGGACAGTTTGTTGTTTGGTTGGTTTTTAAAACCACCCCCTATCATTATTCACATTTTTCCATTCCAGTTCATTCTTTCTTTTCTTTTTTTTTTTTTTCCCCCCTCATCTGATTTGTCTTCTAGGTCATTTTAGTTTTCCATGAACTTGACCCTTGTAATATAATGGATGAGCTGTTCTGAGCTAATTTGGTTAGCACATGATAGATGCAAACTAGGATGGGCTTTGTCACCCAAAAACCAGCTACAGATGATCTGGACAGCCAGAATCCCTTTGCATGCCAGGACAAGGTCCAATGGGGAGTTCCATGGCTTGACTGCAATCAGATCTGATGTTTGCAATTGTCACTTGTAGTTTTTGGAAAATCCCAAGGTTATTTCAAGGCCGACCATCCGACACTTCCAGCACATATTAGTCCAGATAAGATGCTTTAGCAGCCTTCTCTTTCTCACCTTTGCCTTGCAGATAAGTGCTTTAGGAGCTGGTCAGCCCACCCCATTGGAGAAAGTGCTGATTGCTGACACGCCATCTCCTGCTCCATCTGTTAGAATATTGGCCAGTAACCATTCCAGATCATTTGCTTTTGGATTGCCCAAGGCTTACAGGTAATGCTGTTTTGCCACTTTCACCAATCTCCCCACAGTTTGCTCGCTCAAAATACTTTATAAGCAGAGAACTAAGCATACCAGTGGTTAAAGTCAGTACCATCAGATCATAAAATGACTTGGGTTGGAAGGAACCTCAAAGATTATTTCGTTTCAGCTAGTAGAATTTTATTCTCAAAAACTGTATCTCTGAAAGTATTTTTTTCTCACAAGAAGAGAAATTGAGGGTGAAAAGAAAATTTTCCACTTACTGTTGGAAAACTCAGGTTTCCAATAACCATTTGCAAGCTCTAAACAAGATTTTTTTTCCATGTTTGAGTTTTCTCAGAGGGAAAATATGTCTGTTTACATTGTTTTGTTGCATTTGACCATCTACCCCCTCCTATTCCTTTCCCCTTCTGAAGAAGACGATTCTCTGATTATTTTTTTTCCTGCACTGGTGACAGTTATTTATATTTCTAGTCCCTTCTACTGCATCTCCCCTTGAATCCGCCAGGCTTGCAGTAATTTGAGATTCACACTCAAAGTAACTGAGTCGCCACTAACATGGCAAAGACTCTGCACGACCAGGACAGTCGCACTTGGAGGTGACTCTAGGCTGAGCTGGTGCATTTAATAAGGGGAATGCCAGCAGTCGTGCAGCCAAAAGCATACTGGGAGAAATTTCTTTACTTCTTCAGTCCTTTTAGTCCTTCAGGTCATCCTGAATTAGGACAGGTGAATTTGCCAGTTCAGTGTAGCAGATGTTTTCCCGTGGGATGAAGCCTCAAAGACAGTGGTGAACAGAGTTAAATTCAGTTGGTGGCCAGTCACTAATGGTGTTCCTCTGTATTAGGGCCTGTCCTATTTAATATCTTTACTGATGACCTGGATGAGGGGATTGAGTACACCATCAGCAAGTTTGCAGATGACATCAAATTGGGAGGAAGTGTTGATCTGCCTGTGGGCAGGAATAACCTACAGAGGGATCTGGATAGGTTGGATGAATGGACTGAGACCAATTGTATGAGTTTTAACAAGGCCAAATGCTGGGTCCTGCACTTTGGTCAAAATAACCTCATGTAAGACATGGCTTAGGGCAGAGTGGCTGGAAAGCTGTGCAGAGGAGACGCATATAGAGGACCTAGTTGAAAGTTGGCTGAACATGAGCCAAAAGTGTTCCCAAGTGGCCAAGAAGGCCAGTGGCATCCTGGCTTATTTCAGAAATAGTGTCATCAGTACGACTCTGGACATGATTCTCCCTCTGCACTTGGCACTAGTGAGGCTACATCTTGAGTAGTGTGTTCAGTTTTGGGCCGCTCACTACAAGAAAGATATTAAGACCCTGGAGTGAGTTCAGAAAAGGACAATTAAGCTAGTGAAGGGTCTGGATCACAAGTTTTATGGGAAGTGGAAGAGAAACCAGGGGTGGTTCAGGAGCCTGAGGAGGCCCAAGGGAGACCTTATTGCTCCCTGGAAGGAGGTTGTAAAGGGGGGGATCCTCCTCTCTTCCTAGGTAATGGCAATAGGATGAGAGGTAATGGCTTTAAGTCTCACCAGTGGAGGTTCAGGTTGGGTATTAGGAAAAAATTCATTCTCCAGAAGAGTGGTTAGGCCTTGGGACTAGCTGTCTAGAATAGTGGTGGAGTGATTGTCCTTGTATGTATTCACGAACCATGGAGACATGGCACTGGGGGGACATGGTTGTGTGGGCATGGTGGAGATGGGTTAGAGTTGGTGATCTTACTGGTCTTTTCCAACCTAAATGAGTCCATGATTCTATTAAATTTGTGCTACTATATCAGAGTACTCAGATAAGGGAAGGTCACACCTCACTTGACTTGTTTGGAAGTGATAGCCAAGTGAAACAACTGTTGAAAAAGAACTTAGAAACACAGCTGAGGTTTCTGAATGGAGTCAAGTTTCTGCTGTGATCCTTCAACAGCATCTCCCAGAGTTTCTCTGTGCCTCTCTATTGCCTTGAGGTGAATAGCTTCTCCAGGTCTTTACTTATCTTTTGCAATTGCTTGGCTCCCCTGACTGAAAATCCCACCAGTTTTCCATAGATTACTGGAGAAGAGTATGCATGATCCTCTTGCAGCTGAGGGTGTGTGAGGTTCCATCTCATTCAAGACCACCATCAAGAGACTTGTAAAATACAATGGGAAGGACAAAGAGGGAACAAAGCTGCAGCTGAGAGACATTTAATCTCATTTTGCCAATGGGAACTACTTTTTCTGGTTTTCTAGTAGGACAAATATCTTCTCAAAGCTGCTTGCTGAGGCTGGTATTCTTCCTACAAATGTCTGTAGCTGGCATGATGCATAATGGAGAAAAACTGGTGATAAACAAGGTTGTCTGGCCTTTGCATCCCTTCATAACAGCTCACAGACTTTTTGCAGGGGTGTGCTGGAAATGAATTGGGTACTTTATATGGAATTAGTTAGAATCAAATGCAAAAGAAATAATCAAACATACTGCAGGAGAGTGTTGATGTTAAGTATGAGCAAAGTTGTATGCCAAAAAGAGAAGGCATTCTGGATTGGTCAGAGGTGTGTTTAGCACCCAGGCTTTTAATTGGTCAGCTTTTGAAAATAAAAATGAATTATTACACGTGTAAAAACATCATTGCACATGTAAAAGTAAATTACTGTGCATATAAAAACTTTACTGCACATCTAAAAGTAAATTATTGTGTGTGTGAAATAGATTTCTGCATATTTTTTTCTTGTACCTCCTGGTCATTATTTTCTCAACACTTGTAATCTCTCATTTTGAACATGTTGAAGTTGCACCAAGGATTCCTTTCCCTCTCTGCTTTAAAGCAGATTCACAATTGTTCTTTGAAGAAGAGAACCAAAACCACATTCAAACTCCCGGAGGACTTATATGGGTTTTGTGTTTTTGGAAATCATCTCTGTCACCTTGATTGTGTAAATTATTTTCTAAACAGGAACACAAAGAGGGGGCAGTGTAATAAAGTGCAGACACAGCAACACAGGTTCATGTTCACCATCAAGAATTGTACTAGACATGCAGGTGATGGAGGAATCAGACACACAGAAGCAGAAAGTCAAACTCCTCTATAGTTGTGTGAAAAATTTCCATGACTGCATATGAATTCCGGGCAACTGCATGTATTAATTATGATCACAAAGCTGCCTGCCAGACTTGTTCAGTAGTCTGATAGCCACATGCCTTCAGATCTCTGACACAGCCAGAGCTCCACTTCTTGCTTCTAGGTGAAGATTTATGGGCAATCTTTCCCCTCATTCTCACATGTGAGTTTAAAAGCTTTGGCCTCGAGGACAGGCCAAGCTCCTGTCACACTTTGTATTGCTGTACCAGCACAAAATAGCTCTTATGTACAGCAGAGCTAGACCTGGGGAACCTCAGTGTCCCTTCCCCACAGTAGCTGGGTGCAGGGGAAGCATGCTAACATGCCGCCGTGCTCCATGAGATCATTGACTACCAGCACAGATACAAGATCAAGGTGGCAATCATAGAATTATTCAATCATTAAGGTTGGCAAAGACCACGAAAATCATCTAGTCTAACCATCAACTCATCACCACCATGCCCACTAAACCATGTCACTCAGTACCACAAAGATGCATCATTCAGAGCAAAGCTCATGGGCTGTACTCACATACACCACAGCTTGGTACTGGTCCAGATAATTTTGGCATCAATATTTGTGTCCCTGGAATGTCTTTAGAATATCTCTGAGCAGAGAAAATTGGTGGTTTTTCAGTGTTGTCACATCACAAAGGAAGATGTTCTGCAGGTTCCATGTGTAGGGTCCCCCAAAGCTTCACGACAAAGCCTTGCATTTTTTATAAAATAATAAAGAGAGCTGCATTCAGCAGCTCTGATTCAGGATCAAGAGTGTCTAAGGCTCACTTCCATTTGTCAGGAAAAGCTAGAAGAAAGGAGAAGGAGCCAGGAAGAAATGCTCTTGCAGAATTTGTCTGTTTCTCATATCTGAACTAGGGATATGCTGAGCAGGACAAAAGCAGAGTCAATCTGTATCTAGTTCCCATTTTTTAGTCTGAGCTTCACACATCGTTTTTCAAGGAATGGCAGTAAGGATGGAAATAAGAGTTGCACACCCTGCTGCGATTTTACCATAAATTATGCCATAGCCAGATTTTACACATCCCACCAAAAATGCTCCTTGTTTATCCCTAGGCACCAATCCTTCATCAGGTCATGATGAAAATGTCACCACTTGCAAGGTATTCTTGTAGCAAAGTAAGAAGACTGAAGCCTTGGTGAGTCATGGAAGGACATCATCAGTTTGGGACAAAAGCCTTAAAACACTCAGCTAGGATGTCATGCTGCCAGAAGGAAACAGCAATGATTAGATGTCATGTCTTCAGCCTAAAAATAACATCACACCAAAACATCATGATGTCCTAATGTTGGAGAAGAAACTTCAGCACTGCAGAGACTGGATCATTTCACTACAGAGGTGTCACCACTACATTGCCCTGTAACGAAAAGATTGACCTATGCTAAAAGGGAGCAATGCTATCCAGCCATGACAGTATTCTGAAATATTACACAATATTATCATGAGATGATGTGATTGGCATCAAGATTATGAGCTGATCTGTTGCAACATCCCATCACAATGTTTCCTGGCCCCCAGAAATAATTTGGTATCTTGGAATCATAGAATCACAGAATAACAATAATAAATTTGGAAAATAACTCCAAAATGATTAAGTCCAACCCTAACTTATCCCCACCACATCCACATAACCACATCCTTCAGTGCCACAATGTCATGTCTCCAGAGACAGAGACTCTATCTTGGGCAGTCTGTTTCAATGCCTGACCACTCTTTTGGAGAATAATTTTTTCCTAAAATCAAACCTCAACCTCTCCTGGAGTGACTTGAGGCCATTACCTCTCATCCTAAATTTAACAGGAAAACAAAGAAATATTTGTCAGCTTAAGATCTTTGTCATGCCTGGGATCAAATGTTATCTGCAAAATGGAATGAACCATGATCATTTCTTTAAAGTTCACGCTACTAACCTACAATGATGAAAAGACATTTGAATCTGTTCCCCTATCAGTGGTTTTGAAGTTAATGATTAAAATCTCTACAATGGGGTCTACTTTGTTTTGAGGCTGAGCTCGTCCTGAAGCGAAGTTTGGGTGGTGAAATCTGGCTCATTTCCTACAGTTTGAAAATGTTCTGCAGTCTGACAGTCTCAGAAGCCATTTCTGCAGATGAAACAGGGAATTCTTAATGCTGAAGCCATGTAGAGCATCCCATGAAAGTGGAAACAATGGCCCATCTCCTCTCTTCACCCACTGCATCCTCTCCCATAAATCCCAGGGCAGTTCGATAACCTATATTCCCAGCCCTTATTACTTCAGTGAATAGTCTATAGTAAGCAGGTGATATACATCTTATCCATAAAGCCTTTGACACTTCTGATTAATAATCTACAATGGTACAAACTAGAACGATGTAATTTCTCGTGTCATGCTCCCTCCTTGCCCTGGCCGTGCTGAAGGCACAGAGCCCTCCCTCTCCCTTTCTCCCCCCGCCTCCCTTCCCCCTTTACTCCTTATCTGACGAAATCATCAAATTTATGGCCAAATTGAAATGAAATGCAATTTAGTTCCCGTTCTGCTTTCAGTCCATCACCTCGCAGGCCAGTCCCAGAGGATCTCCTAACCTAATCGCCGGATGTCAGTAACTTCATTAGTGCTGCCAGCAAGCCCCTGCTTTCTGCTGCGTGTGGCTTCCAGAAATCATGGCTGACACCTCTCTGGGAATTACTGGAAGAAGGAGCTTTCTCAAGTTTTTCTGTTTTATTTGCGTCCAGTCAGCAGATTTTCTTCCTCATGGTGATTGGATTGCCATTACTTGACTGGGAGCTTTCTACCCAGAAGATGCCTCCAGCCCCCAAGGTGCAGGTGAAGGTGGGGAGAGAGGTGGAGATGCTACACCCAGAGGCACATTGACACATTGTCTTGGGTCATCTGGGCCAAGTAATAGCAAAGGAAATGGCTTGATAGGCAGCACATGACATGGGAGATGACAGAGCTTTCAGCAGGGAATGAACACGAGCAACAAGGAAAACCCCCAGTACTGTCAAACCCAGTTTGTGGGACTCTGTGGACTTCCCAGCACTTGCTGCTGCATGGATCAGCCAAAACTACAGGGGAAAAAATGGCCAGGTGGACACTGCAAGCACATCTTTGCCATCCCCTGCCCTGTCTCTCTAAGCTCTCCTTGACACATTTGTCCTCCAAACCTCCAGCATTGGTGATACCACCCTTCCCCCGCTCTCAATAATTAATCCCAGCCCTTCTCTATCCCCACAGCTCTAAATCGCCTTTGCTGACTTTTAAGCTCCTTATTACTTGTCCTGTCCACTGGGAAACATGTGTCCCTCCCCTTCTTGCAGAAGTCTTTTACATAATTTCAGGCTATTATCCCACCTCCCTTCAGTCTCTGGGCTAAACAGTCTCATGTCTTCCCAATCCTTTATCATGGGTCATATTTCCTTGGCTTTTGAGGAGCTTTCTTGAAGAATTCCAAGGTCTCCTTGCATTTCCATGGCTGGTTAGCTCATTGTCAGCCTTCTACTACAAGTCAAAGAGACAATTCCGTGCAGGTGCATGGAAGGCTGGTGGGTTATTGACAGAAAACCTTTCTGTTGCCTCCAGGCCTGAGAGCATGTTCAGCTGTGGTGTGGAGAACTCACCAACTGCTCTTCCCTCCTCTTGCATGGTCCTCCTCTGTCTTCTTGACATCATCCCATGGTCTTTTCTTGGTGGGAACAAATCCTCCTTGTCTGAAGCCAGGTTCAGAGGCAGGCTGACATCCCCTCTCCTTCCACAGAGGATGCTTGAAGGATGCAAGGTGCACCTGACAACATTCTGGGATGAGATAATCCAAAGGCAATGAAGGACCCATACCGAATTATTGCCAAGGCTGGTGTCACAAGATGCAACCCCACAGGGATGCTATGGTGTTGGGTTTTTTTCCAGCAAAAAGCTTTTTTTCCCCTCCAATTCAAATGGCACAGATTGAAATGGGGAGGTTCAGGCTGGATATTAGGAAATATCTTTTCTTTAAAGTAGAGTTGATGCATTGGAGCAGGTGGTAAGGAGGTGGTAAGAGTCAGCGTACCTGGAGATGTTCAGGAAATATGGAGATACGGCACTCAGGGACATGGTTCAGTAGGCATGGAGGGGATGAGTTAGCAGTTGAACTTGATGATCTTAGAGTTTTTTTCCAACCGTAATTAATATATGTTCTAGTAAGAAAACAAGAAATACCATGATCTGAGAAGGTGCTGGCTCACCTTCCTCACACTTGGATCTTCTTGCTAACAGCATTCACAGTGTCAAGACTAGAAATGGTTTGGGTGGAAGCAGATCAACTGATTCAGTCATTGTGGACCCCTCAGCCAAGATGGTCTATAAATACCTGGAAAGTAGCCTTGGAAAAGCACACACTCACTTGCATAGTGTGAACACAAAAGCAAACCAGGGAGAAAGAATAACTGAACAATTAACTTCTATCCTAACACTCCATTGCTTTCAAATGAAAGACTTTGGGGGAATATTGCAAAAGCTGGACTCTGGCTTTGTTCCTAAAATGTTCAATAGTCTCCCAATTAGAAACAGCTAAGAAACACTAGAGAAAATTTTTTTTGGGTTTCTCCCAGCCTGCTTTCTAGGATTTTAAGTACTTAGTCAATATTGAAAGCAATGGTTGTGTCAGGGAGAGAAAGTGAAAACAGAGGGGAAAGTCTTTAGCTAACTCATGTCTTTGGTCAGAGCTAAAATGCATACATATTCATACATATGCACACTCACACGCACATGTACAAATATATTACTGCATCTGTTTGTGCTTTGTGAAACAAACTCTATTGCATTTAGCTTGGTTAATATTTTAAGTCAAAACTTAGATAAATCATTTCCCACACCTGCCCATAAATATACACAGAAATCCCACCAGCATCGGGGAAGGTTTTAGTGTGGAGTTTAGTTCACAAAGGCAGGAAGCAGAAGGAGCCCAAGGAAGGTAAGTCTCATTATCACAAGCAGCTTAGCAAGAAACACGATGCAAGCAGAAAACGCCTGGAGAGATCAGGAGGGTTGCTTGGAGCAAAACGTGCTTCTGCCTTCCCAGACAGAAGGAAGAGGAGTCTGGGTGTGAGAACACATTATTTATTTGTTTATTAAGAAGGGGGAAAGGTGAGGGAGACTCAGTAGGTGGTGCTCTTCCCTCTGAATCAGCACAGGGCCTGGGGAGAGGGTGGCTGGTGATGCCCCAGTGGAAAAAGTTCTCAAATCCGGCACCTAGGGTAGAATCTTAGCCCCAGTGGTGAATGATTACTTTTAAGCAAAATATTCTACTTCTGGCTGCTATCTGACTGTTAAATCCACTCAAATACCAAATGCAGTAAATAAAAGTCAGCAGGTGAGTTGAGACAACTGAGGTCCCAAGAGATGTTCATCCCTCAATCTGTTATTTATCACTTTTACGGCATCTCCAGCATATGCTAGGACAGAATTTGGTGAAGGAATGAGGAGCATTGATTAATCTAATGTTTTAAGAGGAGGGAGTTGAGTAGACCTATCCCTGGGCCTGCACAGCTCCTATATAGGAGGGAAGGAGAGAGCCCGATTGATCTGGCAACGCAGAGCCATATATCAGCACAGCCTCTCCCATTACTTTCCCTGATGGATTCTCATCCGATGAGCTGATCTGAAAGTGATAAAGGGAAGACCGGAGCACTTTCAACACACCACTGCCTCCAAAACCAGGCTCAATAATCCTGCAGATTGATGGCACCTAACCAGCAGGGAGGGAGAGGTGGGCAGATCAGGCGGGGAGTTTATTTAATACTCGCAGCATTAACCAAGCATACATTTATCTGGGTAAATGAGGGGGCAGGACAGATAGTACTGCCAAGAAAATGTAGCTGCTGGCAAAAAGAAGCCTGTGGCTCTCAGGTGGGTGATGGGGAAGGTGAGATCAGTTTTATGGGTGACCATACAGACTCTGCTTGCGTTCCTACAGTGACCTCACTGGAAGTGGGTTTAGCCAAAGGGGCACAGCTCTTCTATCCCAGCCCTGCTTTAGTTATTTTGACAAAGTCTGTCCTTAGGCCATCTCAGACACCTTCAGTTTGAACAACAAAGCCATGGATAGTGGTGTGACCTTCCCTCCTTGCTATCACTAGCTGGAGAAGTCTCTGTTTCTGTTGCTTTTAGGATGAAAGTAGACCAAATATTGTCTCAACTGTTGAACCTAAGCCAGACCTCATGGGGAACACTTCTTCTGTCTCACTGTTACATTTTCTTTCTGGATCCTCACACAACCCTTTATAGCTCACAGGCAACTTTACTTCCTCTGCTGTACTGGTGATGGGGTCCATGGCAGCCTCTGAGGACCAGGATGAATCAATGGGAGATGATACTGAAGGACAAAAATCTGAAGCAGGATGTCTTACTACCTATGACTTAACAGAGCAACAAGGACTTAGAGGGAAGACATACATCCAAACAATCTCACTTTAACAACCACCAGATCTCCAGGTGAAAAGGGAATCCCTGGGCTTCCAGCATCTCCGCCACCATCTGTTGGGTTGTCCTGCCATTGCATGAGAAGCTGCTAAAAAACAAAACAAAACAAAACAAAACAAAACTTTATTTCACATTGAAACTCACTACCTGATCCTTCAGCCATGGCAAGGAGATCTCACATTCCTCCTTGCAAACCTCACTCATTCTTACGGTGCACAAAGCAGCTACCTCATCCCCATCATCATCTTCATTCCCTTCCCCAACTCCATCCTCCATCTGACTCATTCCCCTCCCATCTTCACTGTCAAGGCCTCAAGCCAGCAGGGATTTCGATCTCAGGAGGCAGCTATTGTGCTGTAATTAAACAGCAATTGATTGCAAACAGGGTTCTTTTGTGTTTGGGATTAATGAGAGCCGAGAAGATAAATTTGGTCACCACTAATTAACCCCAATTACAGGAGCAATAAATTAGAAGCGTACCAGGCTATGTGGCACCCACTGCCCCCTGTCTGAGGCATAAAGAGGGCATTGATCCTTCTTGCTTCCTTCTTTGAGTTACCACAAATCTGTGGGACTTTTGGGAGTGAAGTGGAGGCCAGGGGATACACCAGGGTGTGATGAACAGACAGCAGGTGGGATTTTGTTAATGCACAGTATATGGACATGCTGTCATGAGATGAGCAAGCTGGGAGACCCTTTGTGATTCTTAATGTCCACATGGGAACCAATGGTTTCATTAATTCAGACCACTAATCCCCGGCAGTTTTTAAGAGCTTTGATTTTGCATGCTGGTTGAACAGGGGCAGGAAAGCTGTGTGTGCTCTGCTCACCTCCTGCAGTGTATTATCCTGCTGCTCTCCAGGGACACAATCTGTGTGAGGCTAGCAAGGCAGAGGGGAGAACCCCTGCAATTAAAAAAAATCTTTTATCCAGAAGAGTGGTCAGGCATTGGAACAGGCAGCCAGGGAGGTGGTGGAGTCATTGCTCTTGGAGGTGTTCAAGAAATGTGGAGATGTGACACCGAGGGACATGGTTTAGTGGGCATAGTGGGGACAGGATGGGGTTGGTCTTGATAATCTTGGGGGTCATTTCCAACCTTAATGATTCTATGATTCTATGTTCCTCAAGCTAGAAAATGACACAGGCTGGAATTACAAAGACTTCCTTCAGCTCATTTCAATCCTGACATTTAATTGCCATGCTGCAATGTGACAGCAGACTCCATCCTGCCTGCTGTCCAAAAACATTTCTGCCTTAAACCTCCTGTGTTTTCATAGCTGAACAGCTTCGAGGCTGGGCCATTGACCCCTGCAGCAACAAAGCATTAGGAGATGAAGAGTGTTTCCCAGGGCCTTCCAAGCTTTTCTTTCATAGAATTGTTTGAGTTGGAAAGGAAATTTAAAGGTCATCTATTTCAGCTCCCCTGCAATGAACAGGAACACCTTCAGCTCAATCAGGTTGCTCAGAGCTTGGTCCAGGCTGACCTTGAATGTCTCCAGTTGGCTTCCACAATCTCTCTGGGCAACTTGTTCCAGTGCTTCACTTTGCATGAAAGCCCCACGATTGCAAAAGTGTTTGTTCCCCTGTCCAAATGAGAGCAAGCCCTGCTGTTTACCTAGGAGCAAATCCATATTCTACATCAGTGCTGAAAGCATCACAGGATATGTGGGAAACAAGGAGGTGCTCTCAGAAAATTGACATATCCATGGGAAGGGCAGTGAAAAAAATCCCTGCCACGATCCAGGAACCATCTGTAACAGTCTCTAGAGAGGATGCCGACAGAACAATCTCAGCCTAACATTGCAACATCTCCCCTGGCAGATATGTGAGCACCTAGGTGTGATCCCAGCCCCATCTTAGTTGGGATGGGAGATGACAGAGTAGCAGAGCGTGAAAATACCCTTGTTCCCATCAAATGTTGCTTCTTTCATCCCACATCCCTTCTATGCATCTGAGCCCTTGCTAACATTCTCTTCCTCTCTGTGAGGAAGAGCAAAGGGCTGAATCTACACCTCTGCCTGCAATCAGACCCACTTCTCACGTCTCCTCACTGCCGTCCCAAGCTGGGGGCATGCACAGAGGGGTCAGTGGGTGCTGGTGCTTGGAGGCCAGGGCAGATCCCCATGTCTAATGCTATAATCCTCCTCTCTTTCAGGCAGCAGGAAAGCCCTGGCTGATAGGATCCCAGTGCAGACAGGGTGTAAAGAGCCATGGCAGCTCCAAAGCAAACACTCCCACATCTTCATTCCTTCCACCCTATTGGCCATTGATTTCAGATAAATATCCGTCCAGCCCTGACAGGGCTCAATTCTCCTAATTATAGCCCTATTGACATGTGATCTTTAGCTGCTCAGCTTGTCAGGAGCCATCTATCAGGCAGACAGATTTCTTTGGCTCAGGAGGAAATGAGATGAGAAGGGGGAAAAAAGGAGGAGACAGGGTTGGGGAGGGGATGGATTTAGCAGAATGGCTCTATTACTGTGCTGAAGAGGACCTCTGGCCCAGATTTCAGATTATTAACATTGCAGACGGCCCCCAAAACCTACCTTTAGGGTAAAATTATGGGGCCAGAGCTAAGGTTAAGAGTTTTATTTTGAGAACACTGTTTATGGATCCCTGCAGATAGTGTCCACATCTCTCTCTTTTCCATAGATACATGAACTGATTTTGCCAGGTTTGTGCTGCCTTGAAATCACAGAAACACAGGATCACTGAATCATAGAATAACAGAATCATAGAATGGCTTACTTTGGAAGGGACTTTAAAGATTATTAAGGTCCAACCCATCTGCCATGGGAAGGGTTGCCACCCAACCAGATCAGGCTGCCCACGGTCACAGTCAATGCAGTCTTGAGCATCTCCAGGGATGAGGCATCCACAAACACCAGCTGTGGGTAGATAGCAGAGGCAAGATAAGGAGTAAGACAGATCCTGGGCTTCACTGGCTCTGGAGAAAAGTGTTGCATTGGACTTGCAGGGCTTGCTCCTGAACTGGACCCACTGGGAGGCAAGGGGACAAGGCCAGGAGACCAGACTGGGAACGTGTCTGTGGGACATACTATCTTCACCAGCCTTAGAATCATAGAATCATTAAGGTTAGAAAAGGCCACTAAGATCTTCTACTCCAACTATTAGGTCATCACCACCATGCTCACTAAATCATGTCCTTCAGTGCCATATCTAACTTTTTCTTGAAAAACTCTAGGGATAGTGATTCCAAATACTCTTACAGATGGCTGAACTGGTGGAAAAGACAAACAATTTGGGGTCCTCCCTGTCTGCTGTCCTACTATGTGGGTTGCATAGGATAGCCAAGGAGTTTCGTAGACTGCGAATGGCTGCTTGAATCACATCCAGATCCCAAAAATGACGACACATCCATGTGGCTTTTATCATACAGTAAATGTCTGTGCTCATTAAAGGGTAGACTAGTGATCTTTAAGGGTTCCTTCCAACTCAAAACATTCTATGATCCTATGATTTTTTTTTTTCCTCCTAACTCCATGTGAGAACACGCTGCCTTGATAGTGATGCTGTTACAGCTGGGTTACAGGCTGCATCCATCATCAGCCAACACTGCAAAGCAGAGTGGGGCCGGCACTCAGTCAGCGATCAGGGAAAGAGCCCTGATAGCTGACTCATATCCTGGTCGACACATCTCTGTATTGTGAAAGGACCCAGCCAGCCGGAGTGTCTGGAGATAACAGCCTTAACCGGGGAGCCCTGAGAGCTCAGGGTTCATTTACAAAGCTGGGCTTATTCATGCCGGACTGACTCTCTCTGTATCTGCATTATCGATCCTCTCTCCCCCCCCCCAGTCTGCAGTATCAGCCCATCCATGGAGATAGCTGTCTGCAGAACCTGCTTCCACCCAGCTCAGGTATCCAGGGTACGAGCGGCAAGGACTGGCTTTGCGGAAGTGCTGAGCATTCAGAAAACCTGGGTTTGGAGAAAAAAAAAAGCCAAGACCCGGGCAGCTCTCATCTCTCTCTCAATGGGAAGGGAGAAACAAAGTCTGTTTGCTGCTGCAGAAACAGGGGCACAGGAGAATGAAGTGATTTCCCAGTGTCTTTGGTGCTCAGTTCCACAACTCCTGTAGAATGATACATCTCCCATCACTTAAATTTCCTTCCCTCCAGTCCATTCAATAATATTGCACTGAGAGACAGAACTGATGCATTTTTGTGATGGAATAGGATGGAGAGGAATCACCATGGAGTGGACCGGAGGTGCTGAGCTGCATATCTGGGTGCTGTTCCTAAGATCCAAACCATGAGCCTAGCATCCCTTCATCAGCATTTCCCATATTGCCAATGTTGCTCAGCAGCACTGTTGACCCACTGCATGGTCCTACAGGACCTTGTATGCCTTTCTGGGCACCATGCTGGGCATAAGTCAATCCTTGATGAGCCTTCATTCCAGGCTCAGCCTCAGAGGTCTCTGCATGAGTTGCTCTAGGTTGGGATTGACCATTCACAGTAGCTGCACTCATGAAAAGTGAAATGCCCATAGGAAGGATGACACACTAATGCTTCTTGCAGATCAGGGATGTGCACATGTGTATGAAATATTTAGGACAGATCTGACTTCACTAGGGAGGAAAACCCAGGGTATTTTGGCTGGGGTTGGGGAGCCTCATTGCTGCAAGACTGGTGCATGGGATTGCAGCAAAAAGGATGGAGACCATCTCTCCAACCTTCAATTCAGTACACTGGCCTTTGCAGATCAGTTTTGGAGGGCATTTAAAGAGAAAGCAAGGTCAGAAATCACTGCAGTCATTTAATAGAGCCATCTTCTCTCCTGCTCCCTGCAGAAAGCCCATTCCACCATCCCTGGTTGACACAGCCACTCTGCCATGGGGCAGGTTCATCCAAATATCTCCACTCCTCCTTTCTTTACCAACTCCCCATGTGCCCCAAAATAATCCTCCTCCATTAGTTACACAATGTCAGAGTTCTGCAGGTGAGGAGTATTTAAGGCCAGCAGTGACTCACAGTGCTGCTCAGACTCTCAGCAGGGGTTTTGGATGCACCTATTGCTGGTTTCCATGTCACGTTTACAGCTGACACATATACATTTATTTCCACGCATACATTCATAGTCAGTTCCTGTTCTTTCATCCCTGCAATTCTTTAAGCATCCAAGTAGAGCTTTGCTTTCAGATGACCCAAAGCAGAAATAGAACAACACTATTCTTGTCAAATCATATGCTGCTCAAACGAGAATTTGTTTTAACTCTCAATTAAGCATAAACTTCAGAAAGAAGATGAGGCTTTGGTTTAGAACTGGAAGAGCTGCTGGCAAACCAAGTGCCCCAGTGCAGTGTTATTTCAGCTCACTCATTTTGAACTTCACAGCGACACAATGTCTGCTTCTTCAGGAGTTTACTCCCAGGTAAAAAGTACAGCCCAGACTCATAACACAGTGGGAAACAGCAAAAGCAATGTGAAAGTGAGGGCTGAGAAGCCTCGAGGATCTCATTGACCTCCAGCATCAGTTTGACACTGTCATAGTATCGTTGACTCAAGGGTAAATTATTGTGATTTATGCAAGGTCAGCATAATAAAAAAAATTACAGTGAGGCACACACATGCTCTCTGGTTGACTTTGCTTCATCTGGACACTCTTATGGGCATAGCAAATGCAACATGGCCAGGATGCTTATCCCAGTGCTGGGAACACTTCAGCACAGGAATTGGATTCAGTGATACTTATGGGTCCCTTCCAACTCAGGATTTTCTATGATTCTATGATCTCATCAGTCTACGGGGCAATGGGTGCTGAGTCAGCATCCCCACCCTGCCCTCTCCATGCACACCATTCACACTGGAGAGGGAAAAGATAACACCACTTGACCCACGTGCTCCATACATCCAATCCCCTTTGCCTCCAGCAGAAGCATCGATAGATCCTTTATTTTAATGTTAGCTGAGTTTTAACACTGCCCCTCAGCTCTGCCATTTATCCAGAAGGCTCTGAATCATGAGCGAGCAGAGTTAATAAATCTACTCCTATGTTGCCTGTAATCAGGCTGGTAAATACAGTAGAGCTGTCAGGGAGCAGTAGCCCATGCCATCAGGTTCCTTGTTTTGGGACATATCATGTTGTTGTTGTCCAGGTGGGATATCCATTTCCATCTGCCCTGTCTGAAGCCACCATCAGCTGCTTTTTCCAGAGTAGAAGATGTTTTCTCCTATGCTGAACCAAGCCCCAGGTGGTACCTGGAACCTTTTCTTTTTTTTTAAATTATTTTCCACTGATGGAAACAGCTTGATCACACACAAAAATCATACCATCATGGTTCTAAATGAACTCAACACTTTGTAATCTACCCCCTTGCCTTCACGATGGGGAGCAAACCCAGCAGAAGATCAATTTCATTTTTCCTTCATCTTTATTCACCTTGTGCTTCCCTGTGACCTTGCCAGCCCAAGTTGCCCTACCAGAGCTGGGAGCACTATAGGGAAAATGATGGGATTTATCTCTATTTCCCATCCAGCTGATGGTCCAGAACGTGACAGTGAGTATCTTCCCACAGGACAGGACTGAGAAGCAGTTTTTCCCATAACAGATGGATGGAAGAATGGATGGGTGAAAAGATGGATGGATGGAAGGATGGATGGGTAAGAGATGGATGAATGGATAGTATTATGAATGTATGGATGCCCAGCTGGGACTAGCATCTCCCGTGAAATACCCTGATATCCTCAGACAACATCACAACTCTGAGAGGGGAAATCAAGACACGCCAGGAAGGGAAACAGGACACATCAAGTTCATTTAGTTAATAAGTGACTTCCTCTAAGTGTAAGTGGAGAAGAATTGATTCCAGCCAAGTCCCTCAGCAGACAAGGGTACTGCAGGGAAGTTTGGTAGGGGCAGGTTTCCTGTAAGACGGGAAGTCTTCCTCCTGCTGTACCCTGCTCTCCTCGTTCTGGCTCTGGCTCTGGGAGGCAATCCAAGCACTACATATCTTTAATTATTAAGCAATTACCCATTGTAGTTACTTATGTGCTACGGAGCCTCCGGGATGTTCCTGCCAGCAGTACCAGGGCGTAAAGCATCCCCTGATGCTTCCTCTGCAGCAGCTGAATCACCCAGCTCCATTAACTGACATCCACTGCATCCCCACACACAAAGACATCCCTCTACTCATCCCCCTTTCCTCCACTAGTGGACTCCATTCTCCATCGAGCCCCTGGGAGCCCTTCTGGCCACCGCTACCAATTACAGAGCAGTTCCAGGAAGGAGGATGGAGGTGTGAGTTCATCCGTCATGGCCCCAAAGGAGTCTTCAGGCTGGGGAGCATCCTGCAAACTGGCTGATCTAGGGAGGGACAGGTTCAAGAAGACCTTTCTTGTCCCTTCCTCATCCTTGTCAGAGGGAGAACTCCACTTCTCTATGGATCCTAAGTGCCTTCAAATGGCCATTCACCAGCTCCTATTGGTAGACTCTGGGGCCTGACAGCAAGGAGAAAACTATGATGTGTTTTCTTTGCAGAAAAGGACCTTCCACCAGCAGAGTTTTTCATGTGGACAAGATCTTTAGTCTTGTGGCCAAGGCAGACATACAGTTGAGATACGTTGTTGTCAGAGCATAGAGGGAGTCTCCTTTTCTCAATTACTTGTGTCCTGGCTACCATTGTCTTTTTACATCCTCCGTGACCATTGCTGACATCAGACCACAGTGATCTCTTCCTCATCTCCACTGAGAGCTGTGGAGGAAAAGCAGTTTTCAGCAGCCCAAGGCAAGGTGAATCCTTTGCTTTCAAGTTCCTTGAAGCTCATGCTCTCCAGAAGAGCTGAACAAATATTTTTCATGGAGCATCAGAAAAATGCTGCTTGGGCAAACTCTGATTGCTTCTGGGGAGTGCATTGCAGAGCAGCATTTGCAAGGGAAAATTCTTCATCTGTTTGCAGGTAAACTGGAAAGTCTGGGTTTGGTTTCTGTTATTATCAAAGTGTGAAATGTTAACACAAGCACGTTTGGCTTCAAGGTAGCAAATCTGCTTGTTTCCAGGAGGCATTCTGCTGTGCACACATTCACAGATTCTATATTTTTCCCAGTTTTGAGGAGTTCTAGATTCAATGTTTCCTAAGCACCATTTCCAAAGTTTCAGCATTTTATGATGGTCCAGATTCCTCTTGCAGTGCACTGAGCCAGTAAGGAAGCACAAGAATCATGGAGTCATTGAATCATAGAATCATTACTGTTGGAAAAGACCACTAAGATCATCTAGGCCAACTATCAACTCATCACCAGCATGACCACTGAACCATGTCCCTCAGTGTCACATCTACAGTGATTCTACCACCTCCCTGATTTACCTGATCCAGGGTGCTTGGCCAGCAATCTGCATGCATAGAATAGTTTAGGAAAAGGTATAGGATCTGTGCAAAACTTTCCATGACACTCTCCCAGCCTCCAGCATACGCTCTAGAGTAGAATATACACAGGTCTGAGGTCCAATCTTGCACTGCTTCCTCTGGATAGAGAGGAATAATGGAATTAGATAACGAGGAATAATGAGGAATAAGAGTGATTTTCAACCCAAAAGTGGTCATCATCCACTATTACACTTGTGCTAATCATAATATCATAGAATCATTTGAGTTGGACTCCTCTGCAATAAACAGGGGCAGCTATGGCTAGATGTATGCACCAAAACATACTTACCATTCTTTCTATGAAAGAGGAAGCCCCTATCCCAGCAACATAAAATCAGATGTGGGGCTGACAGTGAAATATTTCACTGCTGCTTTACAGATGAAGAGATTTGAACGGAAACATTGCTCTTCAAATCCCTTGAAATAAATAGGTCACTTTTTGATTGCAGTGCACTGCCTTTACTATTTGATGCCAGCTCTTCAGCAAAAGTGAGACAAACTCAGCGTTAGTGACCTGGAATTCATTCATCCCTTTCTCTCCCTTGGCCAAAGATATTTTCTCCCGTCATCTATCTCCTTTGTCAGACAAATGCTGAAAATTTTCACTGCATCCGGCTAAAACTGAGCCATTAAGACAAACACCTGACTGTCACTCCCCAAAAGTGATTCTTTTGGTAAGCTTTAATTTTGTGGTTTTTTGGTGTCTTAGTGCAGCTTAAATACTCTCACATATGCAGAAAGATAATTAGTTATGCCCATCCAGAACCATCCTTCGGATTTGTATGGTCTGCACGGGGCCATATAATGATAGAATCATATCCTGAGTTGGAAGGGACCCACAAGGATCACTGATTCCAACTCTTGGCTCCACACAGGACCATTCAAAACCCAACCTCTATGTCTGAGAGTGGTGCTCCAACAGTCCTTGAGCTCCAGCAGCTTGGGGCCATTACCACTGCCCAGGTGAGCCTGTTCTACAGCAGCTTGGGGCCATGATCACTGCCCAGGTGAGCCTGTTCTACGTCCACTGCCCTCTGGTGAGAACCTTTTCCTAACCCCTAGTCTGACCCTCCCCTGACTTTTTTTCCCTCCTCCCCTGATGATGGCTCCATGCCATTCCCTTGGGTCCTGTCACTGTCACTACAGAGCAGAGATTGTGAGTTGGCTGTAGGACATCATGAGGGAACTTTAGGTCACCATGAAGCCTCCTTTCAGCCTCCTCTTCTCTGGGCTAAACAAACAAAGGGATCTCATGCCCCTTGCCCTTCAGATCCCTTCCCTATCTTTGTAGCCCTACTTTGGGTGCTCTTTAATAGTTTTATGTCAATGGCATTGCTGAGCCTTTTTGGCTGTCAGGGCACACTGAACCGGGCAGAACTCTCTTGTCTCCTGCCCTGAAGGTTTTGCTTATTCATTTCAGAGCATGGTGGTAGTGAAATTCAACATCTTCTCCTGCAACCTGCATGGAAATGCATCCTCCCTAAGCTTGTGGCTGACAACTACTTAGGAAGTGAGGTTGGCGTAACAAACATCAGAGCTTTGGTCTGGAGGGACTCTGGAAAGTCTAAGACAGCAGGAACATCAGTGGACTCACAGTGATCATAGAATCATTCAATCATTTGACTAGGAAGGGACTTTTAAAAGTCAGCTCCTCTGCAAGAAAGAGGGACATCTGCAGTTAGATCAGGATTCTCAGTGACCAGTCTAGCCTGATCATGAATGTCTCTTGGGATGGGAAATCCACTACCTTTCCGGGCAATATGTTCCAGTGCTTCACACTTCAGTCACCTTATCATAAAAAACATTTAATCTAAATCCACTCTATTCTGGTTTGAAACAATTTTCCCTTGTCCTATAGCAACAAACCCTGCTAAAGAATCTGACCTCTTGTTTCTTAAAATCCCCCATTATATAGTGAAAGCTTTCTTTTCTCCAGGATGAACAGCCACAGCATTTCAGCTTGCAACATACCAATATTGAGTAATGTCCCATAGGCAGGACATGAAGTCTATCTTACCCTGAAAGCAAACGAGGTGCTTTCCACCTTGTGACACAGAGAGATCTGCTTTATATTTAATGAAGTAGGAAGTATAGACGAAACCCTGACCAGACACAGGAAATTTGGCCTAATGCACAGCAGCAAATTCAGCATCCCATAGGTCCGCTCCCACCACTGGCTGAGCTGTGTGGATGGAGATGCAGACAGTGGTGAGAAGGCAGAAGACAAGCCCTGAAGCACAGCCAGGGCAGAGGGAACACAGCACATAGAGGGATCTTGTGATGTGTTGGGTGTTGTTGCTCCTTTGGAGAACAGAAAACAGGCATCACTCCAGACCCAAATGGTTCATACCTGATGGCCCCCAGCTATCATTCAGGGAAGGATATGTGTCCATTTGGTTCAATCAACCAGGTTGCAAAGAGAATTTATGAGCTTACAGAAGAATTTACTGGGGAAAAGACACTATTCACAAAAAACTGAAGAGGAACTAAGTTGTGGAGACTCAGTTCTCAGGCCGTAGCAAGAAGTTGTGCATGGACAGTGTCATTACTTGCCTTGTACTTTAGAGAACATGGACTAGAGAAGTCTAATCCACAGAGCCATTTGTGGGGATGTTGGTATTTCTCTCAAACAAAAGCAGCAAGATTTGGTGAAGAAGACAGATGTTGACAGAACAATGGTTTTCATCCAGACTTCTCCCCAGAAAAGGGACCATGGAAAATGGGAGAAAACCAATGGGTGAGGAACTGCAAAGACACCTGTTGTATATGAAGGGTGAATTGTCCATCTTCTGAGGCACACCTGAGTGCTCAAGAGGAGGAATTTTGATACTTTCCATTGACATCCATCAGCTTTGCCATTTCTGACTTTGGCAGTCATCCCTTAATCGTGATATATTCATAGAATCAATCACAGAATCATTAAGGTTGGTAAGACCAACAGGATCATCCAGTCCAACCACCAACCCATGTCTGTGACCACTAAGCCATGTCCCTCAGTGCCACATCTCCACATTTCTTGAACAGTTCCAGGGACAGTGACTCCACCACCTCCCTGGGCAGCCTCTTCCAATGCATTACCACTCTTTCTGAGAATTTTTTTTTTCCTAATATCCAACTTGAACCTCCTCTGTTGCAACTTAAAGTCATTTCCTCCTATCTTGCATTATCCCTCTGTGGCAGCATGTTTCCATCAGTGCCTACAGAAAATCTCAGCATTGCCATCATCACAGACCAGGTGGGATAACGAAGGCTAAAGAAGAGGTGACCTGATGATGAACTCCTTTAGCAGAGGAATGGGAAACAAAATGTCCAAAATTCCCTGCCCTTCATCCCTCTTCTGTCTTGCACTTCCTGGAAAGCAGAGATACAGGAAACCTGTGCAGAAATCCACCCCAGGGGTCCTTCTGGCTCTGCACAGGCCTGATTAGCTCAGGCTGCATTTCCAAGAGCCTCTTTGGACTTCTCCATCTCATGAGGGAGCACACACCACTCTGCAGCCTCAAACAACTTCTTGATGTTAAATTTCCCAATCTTCCAGTACTGAATCCACCTTGAAATTGGTCTCGAAACCTCTCTTTGCAAGCAGACAGGAAGGGAGCTTAGGAGATAGAAGAAGGAGGAGGGGAGGTGGGATGGAAAAGAAGTTAGATATATTTTCTGTAAGAAGAATAAACAGGAAAAAAAGTAATCTCAGCAGTGGAATAATGGAGCTGTCTCTGGGAAATGCTCATTTTGCAGGAGTAGCACAGAGATGTAACTGCAGGGAGCAGGCGTGAGGTTTGGTGATGGTAGGGGGACTCCAGGAGCTGTATTAGCAGCAGCAAGTTTGGCATCCTGGCCAGACCAGCCCTGACCAAGGCCAAAATCAGGATCCAAAGTGAAGAGTCAGAACAGAAGGAATTTACTCACTGTAAGGAAATATTATAAGCAATTTTCCCATGTGTTCATATTCTGTGTGCATCCAGGGTGCAAGATTTGCTCATGTCATGGATGAAATGATGCACCTGGACCTGGGGTGGGAACAATTTCAAGTTCTGGGGGCTAAATTTTTAGGAAACGGCAGGAGAAAGAGACAGGATTTTGTCCACACCACTTGCTCTCCTCTAGCATAACTCTACCTATCATGAAAGATGCTGTCACTTTTGGCTCACACATGAGAGAGACAACAGTAGTATCCCCTTAAAATCAAAGCTTGATAGTCTGTGGTGGGGATTCTTCACTGATGGAACTCAGAGGCACTGAAGTCAGTGCCAGACCATTTCTTTCCTCAGGAGTCCCTGCAAAACACTGGAAAATAATGGATTGGCAACATCTTCAGAGCTGGAAACACTCTTCACCCAGCTCTGCTGAAAACAGGGAAACCACCAAACATATCTGTGCCAGTTTCCCCTGGTAGAATGGCTTATAAATCTGCTTTCCATCTACATGAACTGATTTGAGGCAATAACTGGAAAGGATCTAAGTCCATTTACAGAATGGATACCAGAGCTATCTGCTTTTCATTGTCTACTCCAAACCATACTTTTTGGTGGAGGAGACTGATCCTACCTCCTATTTTCTCCCCCTCATATGCTCCAAGCTTGACAGGGACAGGTCAGTCAGTCTGTCACAGCTAATCTTTGGATACTTTTAGAGTCACTCTAATGACAGCACACCTCTACTGAGCCACTGAGTGGCAGAAATAAAAGCCTATAAAGGCCAGCAGCCCCTCTGAGCAAAGTGCCTTGCCCACCTCTGAAAATGGTATCCAGCAGATTAGCCCTGCTAATCTGAGTTGGACATGAAGACTTCCACTTTAAGATGCATTGAAGTCCTCTGCAGGAGAAGTTCTTTTTTTGCTCCACCTTTTGCCCCCTTCACTTGCCCTCCCTCATTCCTCCCCGTGCTGAAGAATGAGTGTCCCAGGTGATGCTCTCAGGAGCACCACGGTAGGCTCCTTCCCCACCAAACCCTCTCTGTTTTGTGCTGAGAAGTTTAGATGTTCAAAGCTCTTTGGTGCATTGGGATGGTATTGTCAGAGGACATCAGGCTTGGTCATGAATGCCCCAGGAGAGACTGAGGTCTGCTGAGACTCTGGATGCCCCATTCCTGGATAAGTTCAAGATCAGGTTGGATGGGTCTCTGGGAGGTCTGATCTAGTAGGTGTCAACTAGGGATTTGGAACTAGATGATCATTAAAGTCCCATCCAACCTAAGCCATTCTATGATTCCATGTGATTCTGTTCCCAAATAGCTCTGCATATACTGGTAAACTATTAAAGGGCATCCAGGCAGCACTGTTGCCCTGTCTTGTAGGATAAGAGGATTTCATAATGCTAATTTGTGCCTATTGGCCATGGGAACAGGAACTCCAATAGAGACATAGTCTTTGGGGCTCCCTGCCCCCACCCAGTCTTCCTGCCACTTCTGACCACAAAGAAATAGTAGGCAGATGGCAAGCAGGCAATGCTCTTTCAAACCCCTCTCTTCATTGAGTTTTGGCAGTTTCCCTCCTGTCACCAGCAATACATGGGAATGAGAGGGCAGCAGCCACTTGGATGGGATGTGAAAAACATCATGGTGTCTATGCCTAGGGTGAAAATCTAGGAATTTCTGCCAGGTGTCTCAGCCCCTGGACTCTCTACTCCATCCTCAAGGGAGCCAGTCTGTCATTTCACACCCCAAATGGTTGCAGAACTGTGCTATGCATTGGTGAAGAGCTGATGAAAGAAGTGCACAATAATATGAATAATAAATGAGCTTGTCTGTTGGTTTAGAGGATTTTGCTTTGCCGCAGGGCTCATCAGGGCATCCTTTGGGACCTGTTGCATTTGAAAGGACAATTGTGTCCCTAGATCATTAAGCCACCTCAATAGCAATACAACAAGCTTGCTTTGGATGTCATGGGTTGGTACAGCTCTTGAACCCCCTCTCTCAGCATGATGGCATTCAGAAAAGAAGTATTAGCTTTGTCACAACTCAGTGGCAGAACTGCTCTCTTATCGTTTCCCCTCATTTCACCAAGTCTGGGTTTAGAAGGTAAAAGGTTGATAGCTCAGTATGGTTCTGCTCAGTTCAGCAATTTGGATTTGCTCAGAGAAGTGCACCCTGGGGAAGGTGAGATGTGTTATTCCCATGCCCTGGCATGTGTCCCAGGCAGGGTAAGGATGAAGTCAGTAGGCAGATGGGTGTGCTGAGAGCTATAGGCAGCCAGCATGAGCTGGAACATGGATGAACCAGAACCAAGAGGCTGTAAGTCGCCGGGAGTCAGGAAGGGCACAGTGGGAAGCTGGGATTGCACGATGCAACTCCAGCCATTTAGGGGTTTGTGTCTGACTGTGTAACTCATTCACTTGAATTGATGCAAGGCCTTTATGTATGGTTCAGGCTCCCCCAGTAGAAAGCAATTTCACCAAGTCCTCGGAATCAGTGGAGTTTGACTGTCTTTGAGATAAGGCAGTGCTAGAGAACATGTTGAGGCCCTGGAATCCAATTGCCATTAAATTAATACTGCAGCTTTGGACCAGCCCAATTAGCTGCCTCTCACATGCTTCACAAGTGCAGTTCCACAGTTATCAAGGGCCAAGTGGTCATTCCCAAGAGGCAGTTAGATATGACCAGTGTGTCAAAAAGGATACAAATTTTAATGAAGTAAATATGGATATTCTATGCCACATGGCCTCTATGTCACAGACTGAAGTATGTTTAATTTATTAATAAAGATGTGTCCTGGGATGCTAAGTCAGCCTTTATGATCTACAATAGAAGAATAAAAATCCAGTGCCTCCAAAGCACTTAGGCAAATAACTGCCAGCAATCTGAGAATCATAGAATCATAATATTGTCAAGAGTTGAAAGAGACTTATAAAGGTCATCTAGTCTAACTCCTCTGCAATGGACATGGACAGCTACAGCTAGATCAGGGTGCTCAGACCCCCATCCAGCCTGACCATAAATGTCTCCAAAGACCACTAAGATCATCTAGTCCAACCATATATGTTTGGAAAACACTGACCGTTGCTGCAGGACAAACAAGCAACAACAACAACAAAAATAAAAGCCAATCATTTCACATGATGAATGTCATGAAATTACTTTTTCCTATAGTGAAAATCATAGAATTATAGAATTGCCATGATCTCCACAATCATCCAGCTCAACCATTCATCTACCACCAATATCTCCCCACTAAACCACGTCCCTTAGTACAACATGTAAATGTCTAAGCATCTAAAATCCAGATGTCCCATCAAAATCAAGAGGAAACCAAGAGAAAAAACCTTCTGACTGCTGAGTAGATGTCCTTCCTTCAGATATAAGGAACCAATTCTTTACTCAGATGGTGGTGAAGCATTGGAACATGTTATGCAAAGAAGTCATGGATGCCTCATCCCTGGAGGTGTTCAAAGGCAGGTTGAATGAAGCCCTGGGCAGCCTGATCTAGTGGTTGGCAACCAGCTCAGGCAGGGGGGATGGAACCAGATGATCTTAAAGGCCCCTTCCAATATGAGCCATTCTATAATTCTTCCTTCCTAGCTTTTGAGCAAGCCAAGTGGAGACAGTCTTCTTCTTCCCAGTTGCCTTTATAATTGTCTTGACAGAAAAAGAATACTCAGGGAACGAACCACCACAGCACTGTTTCAGTGAGACCATACATCAGAACCATGACCCTTAGTGGGGGTGGAGAAACCCCGAGAGCTAGAGATACAATGAGGAGATGGAGGCATGTCTGATGGAGACTGAAATGACCTGAGAGGAGTGGAACAAGAATGGTTTGGAGGTCATGGTGAATCACCAGCATAGATCCAGGTGGGTAAAATCCACTTGGAGGCAGCTTTGTATACCTGAGAATATGAAACTCCAGGTACCAGAACCAGCCCAGCTGCTCCACATCTGGAATCAGAAGCTACATCTGCAACTTTACTTAGCTAGGTACAGCATTGGCCAGAAAAAAAGCCAAATTTCCCCAGATCTTCTTTTCCTGACCCCATCTCTGTGACGTGTCTCGGTGCAGTCAATCAGAGCTGTGTATCAATTTAGTATTAAAAGACAAGGAAGATAAATTACTCAAACAGGCAATCCCAGAGCCTGGAAAGGAAGAATTTCTGGTGTTGAATTGTGAGATTCTCCTCTCTTTCAAGCCTCACCAGACTCCTCACGCAGCAGCTCCTGTGTCTAGGACAACTTTATCCCTGTTTTTCCATTCCCTTAAACCTTTACAAACCTTTCCTTATAGCAGCTGTACATATGCAGAAACTCTTCCTTCCCCCCCTCCCACACTCCTCCTCCTCCCTCTTCCCCTCCGGCTGCTTGAGAAATTCAAACCTTCTTCCTAATAGGAAGAAAAAAGGCTGTGCTACCAAGTTGAAAGGGAAAGCAGAGGAACGGGTTAAAGAGGTTTAAATTGGAGTTTTATGGATATTTCTCGCTCTCCTTTGTGAGCCCGTTAAACTTTTCTTTCGTTAAAACCAAGAGGACAGGAATGGGAAAGGAGAGGAAAGAAGGGAAAAAGAAGGGGGGGAGGAAAAAAGCCCTCAGATATTCATGTGTGACACAGCTCAGGGAGGTGAGACGTACGGCTGATTTGCTTAATGCTGACAGGTCTTTCTTCTTATTGGAGAGAAAACACAGCGGGGATCCTAAAATGTGCCGTGTAAAGGTCCATGGCAGGAGCATTTCCAATCTTCCGTGGTGATGCTGCGGGCCAGGTATTCATACAGACGCATCAGGGGAAAATAACACAAAAAGTTCTTAAGTAGGTTCCCATTAACCTGATACCTGTGGTAATGTCAAGCCCAAAGCTGATCCTATGAACCCAGCTAGCCAGCACAGGGAGGCACAAGCGTGCCAATGTGTGTGTGTTGATGCGTCCCTATAGGGCAGAAAAGAAAGAAAAAGGGGAGAAAAAGGGGAGAAAGAGGAATACAAAACCAAGGTGGAGGGGAAGATGGAGAGAAAGGCAAGACGAAGAGGGAGGGAGATAATCTAAAAGAGAATAAATACAAAACAAAGGTGAGAATGATGATGGAGGATTTTTCCCATGCTGTCCCATTGGGCTCTTGAAAGTTGATTCTCCCAGAAAAGAGTGGAGTGAGCGCCTACGCATTTCAGAGAGTAGGAGAGCCACCAGTCTGCTCTTTCCTTGTGCCCTGGGTAACTACAATGCACTCCTACAGAAGCATCCCCTCCAGACAGCCTGACTGTGCTGTCTGTCTCCTCCAGTGAGTGGATGGCTTGCCCTTGGGGACTGTGCATTTGCCTTTCCTTGTGTCAGCTTCACAACCAGCAGGGTATGTCGTGCCAGCACCAAGCACAACACACGAGCTGACACAGCTGATGTCCCTTGATGCTGGGACAGCTGAGATGCTCTACAAATAAAGACAAGGCTCAAGGGCAATCATCCAGCTGTGGATTACGCCATGATAAAGGCTGGCATGTTGCCTCTCCAAGGGGACATCCTTCCCACTAATTTCCCCTCCATACCTGATGGCACTTCATCACATAATCACAGAATGACTGAGATCGAAAGGGACCTCGAAAGGCCATCTGGTTTAGCTTCTACTCAAGCAGAGTCACCTACAGCAGGTTGCATGGGACCATGTCCAGTTAACTTTTGAAAATCTCGAAGGAAGGAGACTCTACTACATCCCTGATCAACCTGTGGTCAGAAGGAATATTCTGTGTGCTGTTGTGTCCACTGCCTCTTGTCCTGGCACAGGGCATCACTAAGAAGAGCCTGGCTCCATCTTCTTTGCACCCTCCCTTTTAGGTATCTTTACAAATTGAGAAGATGTGTATCTTTACACATTGATAAGATCCCTCTTCTTGTCTCATCAGAGATAAAAGCTGGGACAGATCATTATGTAAGGTCGTGATATACATGCATGGTTACAATGGCAGAATCACAAGCAGAGGCTGATGAAAAAAAGTAGTCAAGAGAAGGGGTGCATGGAGCTCCTGCATGGAGCTAGGAGCTGGACTCAGTAACACTCATGGGTTCCTTCCAACTCAAGATATTCTGTGATTCTATGATTCTATGATTCAGAAGCAAGATGGGTACCTATATGGACCAGGAGTTGGGTTTTCAAGATTAAACCAGAGCTGGAGAAGTGGTAGTGTTTTGTGCTGGGAGCTATGTGCTGGTCAACCCAAATTGATGGCATGGTGTAAGCTGGACATATTTATGAATAGCCAGGCAGCACAACAGGAACAGCAAGAATGCAGAAAGAACAGCTTGCACCTCTTAACTGCAGGGGAAGCATCTACATCATGTATTATCCTTTTTGCTCTGGGTGACAAGAAGCAGAATGTAGGCCAGGTCACAGAGCATTGCAAAGGCAACACTCAGAGACACTTCATAGCCTGTTCTTTCCAGAGTTACCTAAATCATTCATTCCTGGCTTCCTCTTTCTGCCATTACTAGTCCAGAAAATGAAATGTGGGCTATAGCTAATCTCTAAAGTGTTCAAAAAACGTTCCCTCACTGCTATTGACCCTCCGTGCATGCAAAAAGGAACCATGTTTCAGTCCAGCTTTCCAACAGCTTCCATATGCAGAGGACAGGACACTCAGGCATTTGGGCAGGTGGCATTCAGATGCCAGAAGCAAGGGATCTATGAAGGACCCAGGGAACAGGTGCATGCCATGGATTCAGTTAGCAGTTGGGTCTCTTGAGAGAGTTTACCCTTGTCTTGGAACAGGACAAGCAAGAGGTGCCATGTTTCAACTGGAAGATGCACCAGCAAAGGAGTGATGGGACAGCATTAGTCAACTGATATTCTTGTGCTACTCACAGAGATGTTCCCCATCCCACCATGTCTTCCATGGGATCACCACATAAGGAGACAAAATCTTACTCTCCAAGACACGCAAGTCTCCTCCCAAGGACTTTAAGGATTCACCACTCCAAACTCCATCATAGAAATATCTCTCTACAGTCATCCACCAGCTGGCATGGAGGCTGGAAATCAGGAAGGGAACACTGTTACTGCTCATACACCATGATGCTGAGGTGCATGATGGGGACATGGTCACCCTCCTGTAATGACCCTCCTGTTAGGGTCACTATGGCACAATTGTGAGAAGGAGAGCAAAAGTATCCAGCAAAAGCCACCAGCGTGGCTTGGACCAGAGCAAAGAACAGAAGATGAGGGGCTAAGAGCTGGGTTCGTTCACCAGAAGATGGGAGATCATATTGCCATCCATAGTTGCTCAATGTGACAATGGACTCATCACAGATATACACAGTAGGAGAACATGAGGCAACATGGACAAGCTGGAAAATGGGTTCCCCTTGTACCCAAATCATTCTATATGACATCACCCTGCAGCTGTGTGACAACATTCTGCATGCAGCCAAGGGATGAATCCCATAAAAATCACATAAGATGGTCACTCACAGACCTCCATACCCACCAGTGGGAAATGATGTTGACCCTCTCCTAGATCTCACAGTTTCAAGTCTTCTAAAGTTCATTTTTCCTTCTTTCCTGGACCATTGCTATTTTCTGCAGCCCAAGCCCGTAGCTTCACACCTATCAACATCCAGCACAAAATAGAATCAGTCCCATAGTCCTTCTTTTGTCCTGAGCAGATCTGTGAGTGTACATCCTGAAGTATGTCGTTGTCTACAAGGAAAAATTGGTTCTGGAGTGATCTTGTGAATGAAGGTGGATGTCTGTCATTCTCTGGCTAAATGAGCTGTTGGGAAATTGCTTCTTGTCCTTCTCAGCTTTTGTTGCCAAATGATGACTTCTGTTTTCCTTTTGGGAAAGACAAAGTTTTCCTTACATGTGGGGCAGTCAGCACCTTCCCAAAATCAGTTTTTTCCATATCATCTGGGACTGTGCCTCTCTGATTGTGATTTGGCAATGGGTCTGCCCCATCCTTCCCTGCACCATCTCCTGTAAATATCAGCTTTCTCCTTAAACAAACATAAAGTTAAGAGCTAGGCACATGGAAAAGAACATTCCCATGTTTTGTATTGGAAAATATTAGAAATCATATAACCATTTGAGTTGGAATGGACCCTTAAATGTCACCTAGTTCAATGTGATGCTTACTTACCCCTGCTAAAGCATTTCCCAGGATGAATCTCACACACAGGTGTGTGAACAAGATGAATAGGGGGACATGGGATTTCTCAGGTCATAGGTAAACCCTACAGCAGCGTTACCAAGGACAGGCTCAAAAGGATGCAGTCCCTCCACTATGCTCTCCTTCCTCCACCCTGAACCAACCCTGCTTCCTTAAAACTGCAGTCAACTATGGAAAACTTTCCATTGCCCCAGAGTGAATGCTCTGGCTGCAACCCTCTGTCATTTCCCCCTTGGTCTGTGTTCTTCCCCATGCCCCAAGCTATACGAATACTACTTCTGGGCAGCCCTATTCACCCAACTGCAATTGGAGAGAAATGCCCCTCTTGATTCACTCCTCCCTCCTGCTGGGAAAGCAGTCCTGTGTGGAAATGAGCTCCATTCCTCTCCTTTCCCCCTCCCTTCTCTTTTCCCCTCTGCATCACGCCCGTTGTTTCATCCTTTGAGAACTCTCTGCTTCTCCCTATGGGACCCACTTTAAAAAACAAGGGGAGGAGGGATGGGGGAAAAAGGAAAGAAAACTCCATTGTCTTGTCAAAGGGAATAAGTGAAAAGTTGCAAGTGTCTCTCTGCAGGTTTTGGCTCCTGTGTGTTCTCCTTTCAAACCCTGCCAGCCTCAGGGGCTGTCATTTCGCCTTCATCTCAGCGGATCGACCCGTGCTTTCCCACTGCTCCCCCTCCCCAGCATCAGTGAGCGCGGAGCTGCCAGGCTTTTCACGGCCACCATAAGCTTGATCCTATTGACAGGTTTCTTCTCTTTGCTTCCCTTTCAAAGGGGGGCTCAGGGTCCCTTCCTTCCTCCCTTCTTTTCCCCTTCCTTCCCTCCCTCCTTTTCTTTTCCCGATTTTCTTCTTCTCAGAGGCACGCCGCCGAGGTGCCGCTGTGCAATGACTTGATGAGGCCACACGCGGCGGAGCAGGAGCCCAATTATAAACCCCTCTTTAAGAGAGGCCTTCATTTAGAGAGTGAGATCGGAGCTGTCGGAATATTAACGAGCTCTTGCCAGCAGCACGGCATCTAGCAGTGGGGAAGGTATGCGGGGAGGAGGGGTGCATTCATCAAGCCAAGGTGATGCCCTGGGCAAGAGTTTCCAGGAGTGGAGATGGTGATGTGCACCCACCATTGTGCTGAGCATGGTGTTGTCTAGACCAGCTTATCCCAGCAAGGCTGAATAAGGGTTGGACACGATGACCTTACAGGTCTTTTTCAACATGATCCTATGATTCTATTCAATGATTCAATGATCCTACAGTCCTACATTTCTATGATTCTGTGATTCCATGCTTCTATGATTTGGTGACTCAATGATTCTATGATTCTATGAATCTATGACCAAGGAAATGGTTTCAAGTTGTGCCAAGGAACATTTATATTGGACACGAGGGAGAATTTTTACAGGAAAAGAGTGGTCAAGCATTGGAATGGGTTGCCCGGGAAAATGGTGGAGTCCCTGTCCCTGGAGGTAATTAAGAGAAGTGTGGACATGGTGC
Source organism: Phasianus colchicus (assembly GCF_987193195.1). Lineage (NCBI taxonomy): Eukaryota > Metazoa > Chordata > Aves > Galliformes > Phasianidae > Phasianus > Phasianus colchicus. Next base: position 93,673,965 of record NC_143438.1, read on the forward strand.
TAAGGGATGTTGTTTAGTGATGGAACTTGGCAGCTCAGGCTGATAGTTGGACTTGATGATTTTGAAGGTTTTTTCCAAACTAGACTAGTCTGTGATTTATGTGTGGAATCACCATGACCTTCCATAAGGCATGAACCAGACACAGGGTTCTGTTCCACCATTCCAGATGTAGTCTTATGGTTACAGAAGATACAAGAACTTCTGTCACCACCTTTGATAGTGGTCTTGGAACTTCGTCCCCCGGGTGGCACAAGGCTTTCTCATTTCCTTTCTTCATCCATGGAATGCATTAGGAACTTTTCTGTGGACATTCAGCAGAAAAGTGGTTCTATGCTGCCAGGTGACTAACTTTCATCCAGCATTGCATTGGAGGATTACAAATATTGAGCCCAAAGCCCATTAAAGCCTCAAAAAGGGATCATGCAAGAGGTGGGCTTGGAAAAATCTCCATGTTTACCGGAGGGGCACATAGGTGCACATCCACAACACAACCATGTTGGCAAACATATGGGGCCAATGAAGAGCACGTGCATGCAACAGATGTCAACATATGCAAATGCACGCACCCAAATGGCAGGTACATCTGCAAGCACATCCAAACCAGCCCAATGTCTAATGACCCTGACCACACAACACAGCTAGACCTGCACACACATGTGTCTGTGCAACCACACAAACACAAAAATCCAGCCTTCAGCTGGCACACTCAGTCACCCTTCCACTCAGGAAGATGTAGGTTGAAGGCTGAGAAGCTACATGACAAAAAAGTTGGGTCCACCACAAGCAGAGTTAACACCAGAAGAAGTATGGGAAAAAGTGTAATACTGCATAAAAACAACTGATGCTCATTATAAATCCATAATTCCTGGTTCTGAATTGCTCTGTGATTAAGGTATTTAACAGTTCTGCTTCAAGGATCAGGACAGAGAGCTGCTGGGAAGCATTTCCCTGCTGGGAGCACATCAGGCATCGCTTTTCTGGTAGATGATGATCATCTGGTTGCACTGGTTTTGTTTCCAGGGCACACAATGTGTTATTTTGTGGATGGTGTGTTGCATCCTTAGGTGTCCACAGGAAGCATTGTCCTTTGCAATACAGTAGCTCCCATGGATCCCAAGAGCAAGTGAGAAGGGCCTAAGAAATATAGAAAGACAAACTTCTGATGCCTTTATGAATTTTCCTATTAATACAGGATGATAGGTAATCATAATAATGATAATAGCTAACAGCTATTAGCTAAAAATGCTGCAGAGGGAATGCTGCTTCCGATAAGAGCAGACCTCCAGGAGCTATTTCTCCTATCCCACCACCCCATTAAGCTCTTCCAATCTCTTCCACAAGCATTCTCCATTGGGAGCACTCAGATTCTGCCTGACTCAAAGGATCAGCTTCACCTCATTAAATGGATTTCATGAGAAAAATCTGGGACTAGCACCTACAGCACAACCACCATTGTCACCACCAAATCCTCCCTTGAGCTTCCCAAGAAACTTCCATCACTGTAAGAGCATAGTATGTGGCTTCAAGTCATGGATATCCCTGAGGACAACACCATATGGGGCACACCATAGATCCATGGGGCATCCCACTCCCCACTTTGCCAGCACATTTAAAGCTCTGTGCATGGAAGCAGAAAGCCAGCCTCCAGCTGGGTTAATGACATTCAGCAGTTGCCTGCCAACATGAGAGACTGCAAGGATGCAGGAAAAAGACACTTACTTATGCCTTGTAGATGGATTCAGGCCACCAGTTCCTTTAGGGTTACCAGTCCTCTCCATGCTTACTGAGACAGAAGTTTTCTCCCTGAAGGGCTGCAAACGCCTTGGTGTACGCAGGCTTTACATGAGTCACTTCTGGGGAAAAACAGAGCTTCTGAGCATCTGCTGCCCAGGGCTGAGCTCAGGGTGAGGATGGAGTTTGCAAATCAAGTGATGATTCAAGGTCTTGATGTATTTTTTTGGATATCTGGGAAAATTTCTTCTCGGAAAGAGTGATAAGGTATTGGAATAAGCTGTCCAGAGTGATGGTGGAGTCACTGTCTCTGGAGGCATTCAAGAAAAGAATAGATGGGGCACTGAGGGACTTGGTTTACTTGGCATGGTGAGGATGGGCTGGCTAGATGATTTTAGTAGTCTTTTCCAGCCTTAATGATTCTATGAGTGCCCTAACATCTTCTACCAAGCTCTCTGCTAAACAGTCACAGAGACTTTTACAATGAACCAGACCTTTTGCTGGCTCATTTAGGAAACCAACAGCCCATAGGTGGTGAGATTGCCCAGGGTGGAGCAAGCAGGGTGATGGGATGCACCATGCAGAGCTTTGAATCACAGAATCATTAAGGTTGGCAAAGACCACTAAGATCATCTAGTCCAACCATCAACCCATCACCACCATATCCACTTAACCACTAAACCTCAGTGCCATATCTGCCCTTTTCTTAAAGCAGCATCTCTTCCCTGCCCATTCACACGCTCTGGAGATACAGAAGAGGGGAGAGAGTCCTGCAGTCCCAGCACTGCCAGCTCAGCACTTCTGTGCTTTTCTTGTCAGAGGGGAAAAAAAAAAAAGTATAAAAAGCCCCTTTCTGTTTTGTTTCCATTTTTTGTTGTTGTTGTTTGCTAATTTATTGTTTTGTCCTGAGCTCGTACTTCTGCAAATCCCTTGTTCTTGATGCTCATTAAAATATTCTCAGTGCACACGGGTGCAGTTAGTTGCTGCTACGCGCTTTTTGTATTTATTTTTCTCTCCTCCCCAGACCCCCCTTCTATACAACCCCGCGGTCAAAACGTCCCTGTGTTTTCCACATGCTTATTACCCAGAGAATCAAGGCTCCTTAGCAATTTGCTAGTCACTCCAAAGCAATCAATTATGCATCAAATGACTTTTTGATTCTTTACCTTGTGAGAGGAAAGATGGAAGAAGAGGCTGTCTTTTTATTCTTCTCTCCTCCTCTATATTATTATTATTATTATTATTATTCCCTTCTCTCTCTTCTTCTCTCTCTCTCTCCCTTTCTGTGCTCAATCAGGTCTGCCTGCTGGCATCAGGACTATGACATGATCAAATGGCTTGCTCTTAATTGGCAACAGCTCCAAGATGGAAAGAAGAGGGAAAGATTAAAAAGAAAAGGCCACTGGAGCTGAAGCCCTTGTGTGTGACTTCAGAATCTTGTTGTGGTGCGAGGTGAGGTGGGAGGACAGGGATGAGCCAAAGGGGATCCAGACACTTTGGGTGAATGGACAGAAAGATGGAGACAGGCTAACGGGGACAGACAGGTTGGAACAGACAGATGGGGACAATCACAAGGATGGTGAAAAAGGAGAGGGGTCAAGATGCTGCAGATGTGTAGAGCACTCTTCTCCACATTGTGGAGCTAGTCCAGCTTTGCTTGTAGCCGTGAGTTCAGAAAGAGCAAGAAGTTGTGGATGCCCCATCCACAGAGGTGCTCAAGGCCAGGTTGAATGGGGCCTTGGGCTTGACCTAGTGCCTGATATAGTGGTTGGTAACCTTATCCATGGCAGAGGATTTGGAACTAGATGATCCTTGGGGTCCCTTCCAACCCATTCTATGATTCTATAATTCTCTGGGGACAATGTGTCAACAGCAGCAATGCCAGGTCACCTATTTCAAAGCCAGTGGTGAGGATCTCATGGGAACATGCTCAGAGTGGTTGTGGAGTATCTATCATGAGAAATGCATTAGATCTGAAGGGACGCAGAGCAACATGTCCTGTTTGATACTATATTGAGCAGCAGGGTTAGGCCACATAGCCTCCTGAGCACAACCTCAACCATTCTGTTCCTCTGATCTCCTTCCAATTTCCACATACACACTACATCTGCCATCATCTTCTGTCCCACCTTGACACAAATACCTATGTTACATGTATCTGTCCATCTCCACCATCTACCTCTCCCCTTGAGCTTCTGTTCCCTATCTAGCATTCCCCAAAACCTCATCCCTCAGGTGCCTGCAAAGCCTTTCTATCACACCTGCATATCTGGCTCCCTGTTCCCATCAGTGATCTCCTAGGGACATTTCCTCTGTCTCCAGGGGAAAGGAGATGCTTTGGAAGGTGGAGAGGTCACAGCCTGTGGAATTTTCCTGTGTCTAAGTTCTAACTCTCCCTCAATTTAAAAGCTGTCATGCCTCAGTGAAAAGGACATTTGAGTGAACACTTACAGTGGAAGAGTCACAGCAAGGAAAAGAGAGAAAAAGGGTCCAACTCAAAGGGTTTTTCCAGCAAGGTGCAGTTTCAGGTTGCCCAAGATCCCAGACAGGATTAATCCACGTCCTGCTTTAAAGCCTCAAAGGGAAAGCTGCCCTCATCCCAGCCACCTGCAAAGCCTCCCCATCTGCCCTGCTCTCTGCAGACATCAGCAAGTGACCGTACTTTTCCTGCAGACTCTGACATTGCAGATGGTTTTGTGCATGTCCCTCATGAGCAGGCAGCAGGAATTACATCCTCATCCTCTGCTCTTTTGCAGTTGTACCTTTGGATCTGTATATCATAATTTGTGGCAATGGCCTGTGCCATGTACATGCTGTGAGAGATAATCACAAATGGGTTAAAACAACTGCATAGGAAAATATAAAGTTTACAGTGCCTAAAACTATCGTCCATTTTCTCTCTGGCCTTGGTTTACAGGGCCAGCGTTGTGTCTTCTTGGTCCAGGTGAGGGGGGTTATTTATTTGCCAGGACATGGAAGTTTTTTTTTTATTTCCCTGCTCAAAATATAAGTAAGTAAGCAAAGCAAAACAAAATAGAAAAATAGGTTTTGTTAACTTGTATGTTAACTCCAGGTTTTCCCTTCACTTGACCATCACAACCCAAAAGGTGTTGAAATTTGATGAGTCCTGAACTTAAGCTTCCCTCAGATTAGTAAACGTGATTTAAAAATCCCCTCCTCCTCTCCTCTTGACTATGATGTCAATGGAAAGGATGACCATCACTCAGGAGTTGAGCTTTTTAGTAGTGTTAACTGTACAACAGCAGATTTCCACCAGCCCTTAAATGACCCGATGGGTACGACAAGTACTTTCTTACATCCCCTGCTCTCATGACTCCAAACATCCCTGAGGATCTCCCCTGCAATAAGAGGCAAGAAGGCATTCAGACTTCATTGCCTCTCCATTTCTATGGCTCCTCAATCAAGATGTTAATGAGCCACACTCAGGTCACGCCTGAGGCTGTGAACGTCCTTTGTAGGACACAATAAGGATTTGTCTCAGATAAGCTGCCTCCATCAGCAGCAACCCTTTCAGCAAAGAAAGCCAACTGCTTCTTGGGCTGCATTTGTAAGTGCTCAGCCATCAGTGCCAGAGAAGTGATTATTCCCCTGGATGTGGCACTTGAGGACACCTCAAACACTGTGTTCAATTCTGGGATCCTGGTAGGTGAGGCATGCCGACAAAATAGAACAAGATCCATGGAATCCATCAAGATATAAGGAAGTAAGATATAAAAAAATTACTATAAGATTAATGAACAGATTGCTCAGAGATATGGAGACATTCAAGGTCATGCTGGATCAGGCTATGAGCAACCTGATCTAGCTGTTTGTTACAGAAGAGTTGGTCTAGTTATCTTTTAAAGGCCCCTTCCAACTCAAATGATCCATGGTTCTATAAGATGGATTGAGAAATGGAACTCACGAAATACAAGGGCACGGTGAGTGAAATCAGAGGGAAATAAGGATGTGAACAGAGCACACAGTTACTGACTCCACTACCCATAGATGATCATAAAGAAGACTCTTCTATGACTCTATGACTTCTACAACTCTTCTCAGCAGGGCAGAGTGAAAGGACAGGAGGATAGGATGAGAGGGAATGGCCTCATGTTGCAACAGGGGAGGTTCAGATTGGATATTAGGAAAAATTTATTCCCCAGAAGACTGGTTAGGCATTGGAACAGACTGCCCAGGGAGATGGTGGAGTCACTGTCCCTGGTTCAAGAAACATAGATATGACATTGGAAAACATGATTTTGTAAGCAATATTGGTGTTAGGTGAAGGGTTGGACTGGGAGATTTCAGAGGTCTTTTCCAACCTTAATGATCCTGTGATTCTATAACAAAAGGTGATAACCACTGGCGGGGGAAAAAAATTCACCTTGAGGAGGGTCAGACGCTGAAAGAAGGGTTCTGAAGCTGCATGTTCTGTATCCTCAGCTAGACAAGATCCTGTTTAGTCCAGTTTAACTCTGAAGCTGTTCCTTCTTTGAGTACGGAGTAGAACTAGGTATGCCAGTGCTTCCTTCATTCTATCCTGAAGTCATTAATCAAGGCACTATGCAACCTTATGTTCCCAATTCATTTGTAGAAAAGAGGATTGCACATCTCAAAACAGGCTTGAAGAGAAGCCTCCTTAGAAAATTAGAGGGCTAGTAATTGAAGATCCAGGTGTCAGGAAGTCTTTGTGAGCTTGTGCAGCAAAAGGTCTTTGTAGGTTGGAGTGTGAACAGTGTTAGGAGAAAATACTCCTTCTGCACCATGTTCAGAAGTAGTTCTGGCTGCTTGAAGACTGGGGGCACCATCGAGCTGGCTTGTTTCTCATCCCCAGCCATTTTGGCAAAGTATAGCATCCTCAGCAGCCTGCCCTCTCCCTGCACCACATCAGTAACTCAGGGCAGAGCCAGCAGTGCATCCCTTGGCAGCTGTAAATAGAAAGCAAGCAGCGAGCTGAAGGGATGGCAATCTGTATCTACTATCAGTGTGATGTCTGCATCACCCAGATGCTCCCACTCAGGGAATATGGGATCTGAAAGAGTAGGCCAAAGGAATTAGTTCACGGTGAAATCCATGAGTGATCAGAGTGGGACTAGGGGTAGTTAAGGAGAAAAGAGCAAGAGCAAAACCCAACATGCAAGCCAACAATTCTTCATGAGGGAAGACACTATCCAGTACTAAGGGACATGTAGAGAACAGGGTGAGGAGAAACATTCATGGTTTTATGACAGCATCAAGCAAGAGAATGTCAGTGTCTAAAGAGATTTGCAACAGCTTCTGGCTGAGTTAATGTTGGTTGAACACTGGCTGAAATGAAGGAGCACAGGGAAGGGCTGTCTATACTCTCCATGTAGCCAGATTCATAAGCATCTTCAGGAAATCATTATTTCTCAGTAAGTAGATATGTCTTATGGCACAGAGAAACATGGTTTAGTGGGTGTGGTGGTGATGAGTTGATGGTTGGACTGGATGATCTTAGTGGTCTTTTCCAACTTCAATGGTTCTATGATTCTATGAAATAAGCTGGACCAAGCACTGTCTGCAATAATCATTCTTTTCACCAACAATGGGTACCTCTCAGGTTGAGGAACCTATGTGTTGAATGTTGGGATGAGATTCATCATGCCCAGCTCTGGCCATCCATGCTTTAAGGACTATACCAGTGAAAATCACCTTTGAGTCTCTTAACCTTTAGTCAACAGAGGGTTAGATAACATAGTCAACAACCTGGAGTACAGCTCATCCTCAAATAAATGCCTGTCTTTGATAAATGTAGAGGTACCCTAAGCTTTTCTCTCTACATTGATAAACAATCTCTACTAGCTGTAGAGGGGTATAGACCTTCTAGTTCACCTGTCCAATAGAAAATTCAAGTCAAATATAGGATCATAGAATCATAGAATCATTTGGGTTAGAAGGGACCTTTAAAGGCCATCTAGTCCAACTCTTCAGCAATGAACAGGGAGGCCTACAGCTAGATAACATTGCTTAGAGCTCCATCCAACCTGACCTTGAATGAATGTCTTCAGGGATGGGGAGAACACATCTCTGGGCAAGATGTTCCAGTGCTTCACTACCCCTAATGTGAAAAACCATAAGTAGAAAAAATCCTACTCTATTGGATCATCCCACCTGCTCAGCAACTAGACTTGCTTTGCTTTTGTCCTCAAATGGGCAAGCCCAGATGCTACAGAGCTGACTGGCCATGTAATTCCAATGTAAGGATGCCACCACATGAAGAAAGACGGATACGTGCCTGCAAAATGAGAAGGGATCCAACTCCTTTGGACAGTGACTGGCATCTGGGAAGGAATATTAATTTGACTCACTAACAGAGAATAAAAATTCCTTGAAGAGAAGTTGGAGTTGAGCTATGCAGCAGATTATCAATGTCTCACCCAAGACACATGGTCAAGCTGCGGTGCCCTCTCTACTACAGAGTTGTCTTCAGAGAGGTCTGAGTTTAGGTTGAAGGTGGCATTCTCTTTAAAGAATGTGGAAAAGGTAAGATCCCAACCATCACTCTCCAGGCACAAAGCAGTCACAAAGAACTCACCTCCATGTTTGATCTTTAGATTAAAGATCAAACTAGATTAAATTAGCTCTTCAGAAGTGGATGGATTAAACCCAGAAATGGTAGAAGTAACCTTTCTCATATATAGCAGGTCCCAAATGTGCTGATGGCTGCATAGATCTCTTCAGTGGGAATATTACATTGGAAACCAAAGTTATTTGAAACTGGCATTCAGGGAAAAAAAAAAAAGAAAAGAAAAGAAAAGAAAAGAAAAGAAAAGAAAAGAAAAGAAAAGAAAAGAAAAGAAAAGAAAAGAAAAGAAAAGAAAAGAAAAGAAAAGAAAAGAAAAGAAAAGAAAAAAAAGAATTAGCAATTCCTGCAATTTCCCAGGAATTCCTTGGGCCATTGGGGTGAACGGCTGAGCCATGCGGAGACCAGCTGTCCAAACACACATGGTGTGAGTCTTTAACTAAGCATGAACAAGAAACAAAGTCTATGGGGAGAAGCACGGAGAAAGCACATATTGCTGTCATCCATATGTCCCTAACTCTCACCCCAAACTTCAGCAGATCAAAAATGATTAGTGCACAGGAAAAAGGAGAATGATGCAGGAAAAATCAAGCTCCTGCCATGCAGAATCCAAGGAAGATGTGCAGGGAATACTTATTGCTTACTGAGCTGCAAAATTTACTACCTCAGGCAGAGAAGTGAGAACTCTCCTGGGACCAATATTCCTTTTAGTCCAACAAATTCATTTGGAGTGTTGTGATACCACCTGAGTGAATGCTTGACAAGGCCCAAGTAGAACACATCTCAACTGTAAAGCTCTAATTCTGGCCATCAAGGGAAAGGTAAAAGTTAAAACAAATTACAGGACTGGGGGGTAAATTAAAGCCATTTAGATGAAATCTCTGAAAAACTGAGATCAGATATGTGAGAAGATTGATGTGAAGCAATGGATGTTCTGTGTTGTTTTGTTTTGTGTTTTTTTTTTTTTTTTAATTCTATGGATGCTTTCATAGGACTTGCTCCAAGCATTAGTGGACAAAAGAAAAAATAGAAGGGTAAACAATTAAATGTTTGACATCCCCATCCCACCAAAATCCTCCATTTGGAGAAAGCCTCCAGAATGTTTAGGATCTGGTTTTAGCCTGTCAATACTTCATTTTCACACTGACCCATGCTCAAATAGTCATTGGCATTGACACATTGATGCTTCAGCTAAAGAGTAGGAGGAATTTGCATTAATATCAGGGGAGCTCAGAAGCACCACCAGCTACAAACAGGCAGGACACATTGCTGTTATATGGGGATTTGGGGTGTGCTGGCTTTGAGGGGGTTCTTGTGAGGCACTTGGGAGGATGGGCTCATCCTATGCCACTGGCATTTAACAATGATTCTCATGCATAATGGCTAATCCATGCAGAGTACTGAGATGGCTGATTTCAGAGCTCTCCTATGCACTAATCTGTTATGCACATATCCAATTAACTCACTGCCAGTCACTTTCCAGTGCAGATTTGAAGCTATTGACTCATGCTAATTTTGCATGCAGGAAACTCAAGGAGCATGTTACCTGCCTTCCTGGACACAGAGTCATCTGAGACAGGAAACACTCTGTAGGAGGCTCTTAACTGGAAGAGAAGCAGATTGTTGCAGACTTTGTGAAGCTTTTCTACACTGCAGCACAAATGCAGATGGAAATGGAGTTGCAAGATGCAGTGCGATCACAAAGACAAAAGAAAATCATAGAATGACAAAAGAAAATCATAAAATCATTTGATTTCAAAGGGACCCTTAAATGCAATCTGGTCCAACTACCCTCTAATAAACAGGGACACCCCACAGCTAGATCAGGTTGCTCAGAGCCTGGTCCAGACTGACCTTGAATGTTTCCAGGGATGGGATATCAACCACATCCCTGGGCAACCTGTTCCAGTGCCATGGATTAGATTTTGTAGAGTTACAGAAGAATATTATTTACAACATGGTACAAAATTAAGACCATCTAGCAGAGTACAGTACCAGTGTTTAGTAGCTAACTGACCACAGACTGCAGATGGTCAGACTCCACTGTGCTTGTTCTGCTCAAAATCTCTTCTTTCCCAAAAAAAGCCTGTGATCCAAACACTCTAGAAAGGAAAATGTGGGACAATTGTACGAAGACAAGGAGATTATATGTTCTATATTAGTCTGCATCAGCTCTGGATCTATTGAGATCATACCCAGCATCTCAGTCACAGAACCATCCTTCTCCACGCAGATAATAAAACACTTCGCTAACATCATAGAATCATAGAATCTCAGAATCATAGAATCAAAGAATCACAGAATCATCAAGATTGGAAAGGACCAGTAGGATCACCAAGTCCAACCCCAGCCCAACCCCACCAGGCCCACTAAACGATGTCTGTCAGTGCCACAACTCCCTTTTTCATGAATATGTCTAGGGACATTGACTCCACCATGTCCCCAGGCAGCCTTTTCCAATGCATTACAACCCTTTCTGAGAACAAATTTCTCTTAATATCCATCCTGGTGTAACCTCAGGCCATTCATTACTTCTCGTCTCATTCATTCCAGCCCTTGCCAACCTGCGCAAGTGAGAGAGGCAAGCTGTCAACCATCCCCATCATCCTGATAGACAGCAGCTTATATCCCACGCTGGACCCAGGAACCACCAATTCTAGCAGCTTATTCCAAAACAAAGTGTGCATTGAGGGGTTAGGTTTCAGTTTTTCCGGCTGTGAGAAGAAGAGGCTGCCAAACAAAATCACACTGACAGCTGCTCTGGGAGTCACACGCTGCTGAGTAACCTCAGCCCCTTTGCAAGGTGGCCTCCAAACAGCAATTGGCCAGCAGTGCCACTGAACACCAGGGCAATCGTTAGTGGCAGCCAGGCCAGCATTTGGAGAGACAGAGCATTCATAGTGCAAGATGCAAAACACACCATCTCCCTCCAGCACTGTCCTTTCCCCTTTTTGCCCTCTCCATGATGCTCTCCCAAGAGTTATCACTTCAGGGGGCCCTCATGCCACACTGGTTTTCAACAAACTCTTGGAAATGCAAAGCATTCTGAAGAATATGAGTTATGCAATATTTAGGATCGTAGAGGGAACCAGTCACCTTAAAGGGAATTTGCCTCGTGCAGCACAAAGACAAAGAGTAAACCAAAAACACGCAGCAAATCCCTTTCTTATTCTCATCCTCACATGCTGTATTATTGAGAGTTTGTAGAATATCAGCCATGCAATCCTCTCCTGGCCATGTGCTTTGTTGCTGTCTCAAAAATGAGCTCCCAAGCTGATTGCTAGAGAAGGACTGATTTCATGGAGATTGCCATCACAGGAGAAAGCTAAAGGGTGTCATAACAGGGACCACTTAGAAACCACACTGAGCTTTACAAATTTGCAGGTCCAGTCCTCACATGGCAAAAATTTCAACCACAGTAGATCAATTCATATCTGCTGAAGCTCTGACAAATGCTGTCCTCAAACTGCTGAGTCAATAGCCACACTATGTTCAAAAAGAGAAGATAATTTCATTGTTTCTGTTGAATATGATGAATGTCCATGTCCAGGAACTCAAACCTGTTGTCCACACAGTATCTTTGCTGATACCTCAAGATATCCTGGTTGACGTTCAATTGCCAGTCCAAAAGAGCTGAGGGCGTGCGTTTTTCTTGATACCTTCTAATTCTGTGCAGATGTCTTGCACATTACAGGATACCTCAAAGCTCAGTAGGAATCATCTTTAGCCAGTTGGATGAAGCCCTTGAGAAATGCATAATCCCAGAGCAGTTTGTCAAAACTGACAAAAGAAAACCTTTCTGATTCTCCATCTAGTTGAAGAACATGGACAACCAATGCATCAGCACTCTTTAATCCGACATCATCTTGTCTTTCTTTCTCTCACGCATGATTCCAGTCCCTACTTGTGCTTCTAAGCACTGCTTTAGTTGAGAGAATGTAATGAGGCAATAGCTATGATGAATTAGAGAAATACTTTCCAGATTGTTGCCTACTTCCTCTCCAGTTGAGACACTCAAGTTAAGGGTTTCCAGGTTGAGACTGGTTTGTGTTTGTATTGGTTTGGGTTTGGGCTGGGGCTGGGAAAGTTGTCACAACAGGTTTGGCGTCAAGCTCTTTATCTACTCCTCAACCCAAAATAGTTGGCATTTCATGACTATTGTGTCTGTGGCCTTTCAAAAATCTGAAATCTCCTGGATGTGGTAATCAGGAGAGACCATGGTGGTATCTGTTACGTTCTTCATACCCCAATATTTTTAAACTTCTCTGGTGTAAATTACCCTACAGAGGAAACTGTGATTATAGCAGACTGATAACCTCTGACTCTAAATCTGACTCTTTCCTTGAGTTTTTCCTGCAGTACCAGGTGGCATGAGGGAGATCCTTCCAGTTTTGCACGGTGGAGAAAGTAGTCCATGAACTAATGACTCTGTATGAGTCACTTTCACTTTCCTTACAGATTTCCAGCTTTCTTGCATCTGTGCTTTCCAGCACACATGGCAATTCACCCTCTATAAGAACAAATTAAATGCTCAGGAAGCTAGGAGGAGCCTCACTAACAGAGTCTCAGGCAGGAGAGTCTGCACAAGTAATCGTGACTCTAAAGAAGTGCAGAATACATGTCCAGGTGGTCCAAGCAGCACTTGGATATCCAAACTTCTTAAGCTAAGGAAGTCCTTGGATCACTTTTTGATCAACGCATTTAAAGGAGATGCTTGTGTTTACATTGATTCTTGGAAGCCCAGATAGGGCTAGCTGGCCTGGTTTGCTGTCCAGAAATGCATCCCTCTCCCAAAGCCTCCTCCCCATTCACCTTCTTGATCTTCTCTTTGCAAAGTGGAAAAGTGAACAGATGTTTTTCTGCTTTCCCATCTAGCTCCCCCACACCTCTCCGCTGGAGCGAACTCACCTCCCCAGTGCAGGAAAGCCCCGGAGCAACCTCCTTTGCAATTCTGCAGACTCCGTGTCACCTCACCTGTCACACAAGCTGGCGACAAGGCAAGCAACAGCACACAACCCGCCAACCACCACCGCGAGCCAACAGGGGAGAAGAAGAGGGGGTGGTGGAGGAAAGCAGATGTACTACAAGTTGCTCCCCGAAAGCATTTTTTTTCATCAGGAGGTGTGAAATAAACCCTGCACCTCCCTCTCCCAGCATAGGTACCATAGCAGCTGCCAATGGCTACAGGCCTACCACATCAGCTTTGCTATTTCTGTGAGATGTCAAACATGCAGCGCTAAGCAGTCATCCCTTCTGCCATCTGCCAAGGTGAACATGGCGTGTGGATGTTAGATCAAATAACTTGACAGGCTCCCATCTCCTCCCCCCATCTTTTTTCCCCTCCCTTTTTGTACAGAGAGAGGGGAGGGAGGAAACAATACTACATTCAGCCTTGAACTACAAGTACAGTGGCTATGAGAGAAGGAAATTCATTTAAAACTGGGTTCCTTTTCATTTCCAGTCAGCACATAAATGGGGAAGAGAAGCATCTTCTGACCTTACAATACCATCAGATCTCTTTGGGATTAAAATTGCCATGTTGGCCGTAGAAACACCACCAGTCTTAGAGAACATTTGTTGTCGGCAGGCACTGAGTGCCTGTTGAAATGAAATGTCGAATGCCTGAGTCCATTCTTGCCTAGCAAGGAAACTTTCGAAAGGCATGGCAATGAGAAAAGACTTAGACCTGAGAGCCGCCCTTCCCAGTAAGATAAAGTGACAAACACAAAAGGTAATAGGTTTTCTCCATCGCCGTGTAATAAGTTTTCATTTTCCTGCTTTCTGGACTGCACACAGCACAGAGCTACTCTGGATAAGTTCAGTGGTGGTCAGTGAGCCACTCTTCCCTCATTAAAACACGGAGTATGAAGCGATGAGCAGGAAGGACCTCCAAGGTCACTCTATGGCATGTTCTTCAATATAACATATCAAGAAGAGATATTTTCTGGTTCTTAACTAATTTCTCATGACAGTCACGCTAAAGAGAAGAAGCTTTTCTTTGCAAGTGAAGGCTTCTTGCAAAGTTTGGGTCATCTCCAGATTTCCTCTGACATTTATCCAGCTGATACTTCATCAAAAAAAAAGGCTACGGTTTCAGGAATCCCAATAAATAGCTTGCATACTATCTTGCAGATATATAAGTCTTCAGCTTCATCCCTCTCTTGACTTCTAGATCTTTCTAGTCTCCTTAGTTTTCTTGCCCAGACTCTATGATATTTCCAAATTGAAACGGCTATTGAAGTTCAGAGAATGGGAAGGAAGATCAGTAATGTCTGCCAGCGGAACCGGTTGCGTGTTCGACTCACGTGAAAAATCTCCATCAAAGGCTGGAAGGATGATCTCTCCCTTTTCCTCTTCTTGTTGTACTCCACACTTCATAAGACATGGAGCTTTGATGGAAACATAAGAAGAGCTGCTTGTTTGCTTGAGTCTTGAGAAGGAAAACCCTCTAGTCTGGCTTTAACTATGTCAAGTCTAACAACACAGACTTAACTCATGGAATGGCAAAAGACAAATCCTATCCAAAAAATCCACACGTAACTGTGTTTAGTTGCAGTCTTTGCAGTGCTAACTATCAGTTTCCATTGTCCCATCTCTTCTACCTTCTGTTCTCCTCTCTACCCTCGTTAAATGTGCAATTTACAGCTTCCCTCATTTTACCTGTACTTTCCTGAGATAAAATGAAATCCTGCTCATGCTTTGATAATTTTATAATTTATGTATATTTGATCTTCATTGTCCATTAAACCCAGAATTTACAGATGTGTTTCCCATTTTCCCACACCTCCTGATATATCTGCTACTACATTCTGCATACAGTCTTCTCCAAAACCTGCCCAAACCTCTCTTGACAATCCTTCTGAAAACCCATTCATACTACAACACCAAAACCAGCTAATTCTGATAAGGTGGTGGAGCAACTCTCAACTATCTGAGAAGAGCAGAGTGTCTTTTCATAGGTCTTCTACAGTGTTTAGTATGATACAGCTATGATAGTAACAGTTCTACATTCAATGTATTTCATAAGTCATAGAATTATATAATGGTTTGGGCTAGAAAGGGCCTTAGAGATCATCTAGTTCCAACTCCAGTGTTGAGTTGCCACTGTTATCTCAGTCAGCAGGTAGTGTGAGAGCAAATTAGCAACCCAGGAGCTAATGAATGACTAAAAGTACAGCATGTTGTTTATTCTGTGTTGGCCAGTACCATCAAGCCAGTTATCTACTGAATATTTTACAATGCCTTAACTAAAGAATAAGAACCTACAGTCCCTCTGGAAACCTTCCAACTCCAAATCTTTAGGCACTAACACCGAATTACATGCTTATGTCTGTTCATGCTAAGCGTGCTTCAAATTTGAACAAGGAAGATGAATGTGCTGAATTTTCTACCACCAGTGCCCATCCTTTCAACAACAGCCTGGGATAGAATCTTGCAATATTGAGGGACTGAAACTTTCCTACTGCTTCCCCATCGTTCAGCTCTGGGAATATTGGTGATATCTAAATCTTGTTTGCCCTGAGCAGGAACTTGGAGGTGGTTTTACAAAAACCTCCCTGATTTGGGAAAAACAGACTCTACACTAGAAGGGAGGATATGAGAGGGAGTTCACTGGAAAACTTCTTCCTTTTCTGGCTTTTCCTTCTGTTTTAAGATTGGCTCGTGTGACTCAAAATCTCAGCAAATAGAAAGGAGGACACAATGGCCAAAGTAGACATTGGCTGGAAAAGGTTCAACTTCCCATGGCAAATGGTGAAACGTGAAACATGGCCAATAAAACTTCAGCTTTTTTTGTTACGGCACCACAGTTCTTAAGGTTCATTCCAAAGGAAACTGGCAAATATAGCTCACCAGAAAAAAAAAAAAAAAAAAAAGATATCAGCATGTCAGCATCAGTTAGGTGCATTTGGGATTCATCATTCACGTTAGACTTGAGATCACTCGATCCTATGCAGAATCCCCAGGGAGAAAAGAAACAATGTTTGTCATGTTCAAACTGTGAGTAATGTTTTGGGGGGAATCTAAAAATTTAAAACAATCTCTAAAAGCTAAGCACTTAAATATGTAAGGAATGCTTCGTGGGATAATTTAGCATGGTCAGTCCTGAATCATGGATCTGTAATGTACACTCAAAGGTTTGCAATCCCACTTCATGGTCAAGTTACTCCATATGTACCTACATAAAGCGTTCTTTTACCTTCTGCTGTTGTATAAAACCAGAAGAAAAGGCCAGATGAACCCCTGCTTAGAGTAAACAGGCAATATAAGTACTTCTAGGCAGCAACAATTAAATGAGATGTTTCTGAGGGAACAAAAAAAGGTAGCAAGGCTTGGAAGACAAATAATTCTTGATAATGATGATACTGTGTAGGAATCTCCCCAGCTGCTCAGCCATCACCATGACCAACTAGTCATGGAGCTTTGGAGCAGAGACATAAGCATGCCCTGCACAGAGTACAACAATCAACTGCAGTGTCACCAAGCACGAGGTTTTTAAAGGATTTAGTCCCAAGTTAATCTTATGCAACTTTGAAAGATTTTCAATTCACTGACCTAGCACTGTAGGTATTTAACATCAAAATATTACCTGCTTGGACAGAAATCCTGGGGCAATTCCTAAGAGTGGATTGCATCCTCTTCTCAAGCAGTCCAACCAGCACATTTGCTGTGCAAATGGGGACATGAGCCTGAATGTCTCCTTCCCAAAACAGTGAAGGAAAAGAATGTACTTCTTCACAATCCTATTTTATACCAAGACAGTAAGACTGGGTTTATTTTTTTCTGAGCCATCTGGTTTCACAAAACCAGTACTGATGTTATCTAACTGGAAAGGAGGGCAAAGTACGTGAATCATGTGATACTCATAGTGGTGGTGTTTGTATATTTGTCATACTAGGAACTGGAAATAGACATGCTCTACACAGATAACTACACGTTGAATCCAGAATACCCTGTCCTCTGAGACAGCAGAGGAGATAAAATTTCTCCTTTTTAATACCAAGCCATCACCTCTGGGACTGAGCACAAATGCTCAAGGCTCACCTCTCCAAAGCAATGAAGTGAGAAGGGCATAGAAATCTATAAAGTGGGAATAGTGGGGAGAGCCCCCAAATTGAGCAGAAACCCAAAGACACTTTGGCATCACCTTTCAGAGAGTATTACAAGATCTCATCAAAGAGATTTACAATACAAAAATTCCCTGACATGGTGATCCTTCAAGAAAGGAATGCAAAGCATCTTTGAATACATAGCTGGAAACAACAGAAGTTCTCCCAAGGTAGGCTGAAGAAAAGAGAGTTTGTCCATGTGGACAACCAATCAGACAGCCAAGACATGATATTCTCATGATGACTTGTCCCATTCTAGGTTAGGAAGAGATATGGGAGTTTACCACCATGTCAAACACAGTGTGTTGGGATATCTGTTCTCAGCACACACTACTGGAAGTAAAGAAGTTGCTGGAAGAAGGATACATTAACTCCCATTTTCAAGAACAGCAGTCACTCATACCCTCTAGTGATGCCACGTCCAGTAAATGATTAAAACCTCAGGCCACAGTGAAGATGGGTGGATATACACTCACTGCATATACAACTTATTTGAAAGCTCCAGCCCTTGTTACTAGTCAGAAGAGGAAGAAAACTAACCTGGGGCTGCCAGAAACCTAACTGAAGACTTTGGCAGGGGAGTGGGTGAGGGAACTGCACCTCTGAGCCCATCACCTCCCCTGGCTTCATGCCAGCAGCTGAATCTATGACTGATGGAGAGCATCCTGGCTGTCCTGACCACCCCCGACTGTAAATCAGGGACCTGTCAGAGGAGTCATCCCTTTGGAGAAAGAGGGGCAGATAAATCAATCCTGCCAATCGACAGGCTTGCACTGAAATGCATTGTTGGTTTATCAGTCAATAGTTATCGATCAGGGTCATTTTCCCAGGATGATATTCTGCTCTCGAAAGAGAGCACAAACACTACTGGAAAAGTAGTCTGTAGAAGTGCTCAGCAGCACTGTGTGAAAAATTGGAAAGAAGGGTTAGAGGAAAAAAAAGGCATCTGGGAAGATGGGGAGAAGACTGGCAGCTGATAAGGATGTAAGTGAGGGTTACAGACAAGGAGTGATGGTAAAGGGAGACATGAGCATGACAGTTGGCATTTATGAGAGATGTAGAGACAAGAAAAGTCCATATCTGCTAAATATACTTACGTCCAAAGCCAAGAAAGAATCCAGAAATCCCAGTTTTTCCAGTTCCCTCCAGCTTGTGAAGCATTGGCAAAGCCTGAGTCTGGTCTGTGGTGAATACAATAGCCTAACTCAGCTCTCAGCTGCTCCCAGCTGTGGTTGAGGAGAACCAATGGGAACCAACAACTTCTTCAAAAGACTTTGAAAACAACACATACCCCAAGTTTCAGAGCAAAGGGGCTGAAGGTTACAAGATCAAGCATCAAAAGTTAGGATTTAAGGGTTCTAAATCTGCACTAGGCATCTTTTCTGAGATGAGCCCATACCCATAGTGCTCAGTCTTCCACATAGGGTGGCAAAATACTTTATCCTCAGTGAGGGACCCTTACAATTAGCACCAGAACACCTGAAGTGCTGAGTCCAGATCTGGATTGCCAATACAAGAGTGACCTGGGCAGGTTGGGGATACCCTATGGCTCTGCCATAGGGTATGTGCCAGAGATATGGCACAGCCACACATTTACAGCAATTTTTCTTCCTGTTCTTTGTCCAGCCCTAAGCACTACGGGGACCCCCAGAATACAGCAACACTCCTTAACCACCCAGAGGCCCCCCAGCTCCTGGCTCGCTCCCACACCATTACTGTTTCAATCAGTCCCTAAATTGGCTCTTTGGGAACCAAGGCTGCTCATGGTTGGTCACTGCCCTGTCTCTTTTTAATTGGAGGCTTAATCTCCTGCCGGCTATAATAATACAATTGGTATCACCAGGCAGTTTGAGAACGGTTAACTACCCGTGCCGTCCGCAGCCCATTAGACACACGAAATCTGCCAACTGCTCACATTAGTTGGAAAAGAGTTTAGCATAGAGGGAATGGAGAGACTGCAGGCGTGAGGGCTGTCTGAGTTAAGCAATGCTCCATCCTTTGAGGTTTTCAAGGCCAGGTTGTATGGGGCCCTGGGCAGCCTGACCTGATGGGTGGAAGCCAGCCCACTGCACTGGGGTTGGAACAAGATGATCTTTAAGGTTCCTTCTAATCCAAGCCATACTATGATTCTATGATTCGTTCTATGATGAGGTTCAGGCAGAACTCTGGATCTTGTCCCTCTGTGCTCTTTAATAGTTGGTCCCCAGGGAGTCAATAATTTGGGGTTGAAAATCTGGGAGGAAAAAAATGAAGAAAATAAAGAAAATGGTCTCTAGAAGCAAGATTGGTTGGTTCAGGACTCCTGGGTGCTATTGTTTGTGCTTGAAGTATTTGGGATTAGCAATAGGTTCCAATGAATGTGCTCCATGCAGGTATGAGAGTAGGATGTTTCCACCTTCAATCTATCAGAATTGTTCTGCTCACGTTTTTCTCGTTTCTTTATCTAACCTATCAAGTGCCCAATATGAAACATGAGCAGCAGGGGTGGAGATGAAATTATTGGGTTTTCTCCTCAAGTTTTTCCAGGGTGTTGATATGAGGGTGCTCACACAAAGGAGCACTCAGGGTAACTCTATCTCAAACAGAATGGGAAGAAATACTTCCTAAACAGTTTTCAAGAATGTGTGAAAAATAGGGCTTGTTCTCTGCACAGCCCCTCCTAAAGTCCTCAGAAAGAACAGTTACCTAACACAATTGCTTTAGGACGTCTAGCCCTGCTTGTGGCAACAAACCAGTTTTAATGAGGGAATAATCCAGATGACAGAAGTATTCTGCACATACAAAACTTTGCAATGGAAAAAATCTTGTTAGTTGTATACATATCCAGTGAGAGCCCAACTTTCCCAAACTGAAAGCTTATGGTTTTAAGTCTCCCCCCCTAAGGCTCATCTTATGCCATATTTTGACTTCCCAGAAAAACAGCTTCCAAAATCCAGTATTACTCTACAGCTTTTTGGTGAAAGAATTCACAATTTTTCATGTATTAGGGAAGTAAGTGGAAAAGCTCTTGGTTTTGTAGTCAATGTATTGAAAATGCCATTTGTCTTTGAACCATCTCCAAAGCATTTCTGTTGTGCTAAGAACAGGCTCGGAAATTTCACCTTAGAAGGTGAAAGATATTAGAAAAGGACTTTTTTTCTTGGTGTTGTCCACAAACTTGCTGGGGAGCACTCAATTCTGCCTTCAGTATCATTGTTGAAGATATTAAAGAATATTAGCCCTAGTACTGAACCCTGAAGGACACCACTCATCACTGATCTCCATTCAGACACTGAGACATTGAGCACCACTCTCTGGGTACAATTTGCAACCAGTAAGCTGAATTGGGCTGATTTGGGGTGAGCAAAGACTTGTTTTCACAGAATCAGTATCACAATCAAGTGGTCACCAGGATAAGGATAGGGAGCAACCCAACCAGTATAAGTGTGGTGTTGGGCTTTAAGAATGATTCTTTAGTCACTGTAAAATAGATGTGCTCACAAACCGGAGTTGTTTAACACAACATGGATTATTCTAATTCTTCCTTTCCCTTCTGCATGATTATATATCTACATGGGTGTGAGCCTGAGTTGTTTCACTTGTTTCATTTAATTTATGTCCCTTTTGTGGAGGGCACAGATGACAAGGCGAGCAAATCCCATAGCAGCCTCTTTAAACAACTCAGTAGAGGGGGACAACATTTTCTTTTTATCGTTGTTCATAAAATTTTATGGATTGGAACTCACTATTTTTTTTTTTTCCATAGAAGAAAGGAAGCGGTCTTTTTTTAAAATATTATTATTTTTGCAAATCTACAGTGACTAATGGAGTAGCTCGTATATGCACGAGCCTGACTCTTCTTTGGTAGGAAGCCAGGCGTCAGAATAGGAGAGGTCAGAAGGGAAAAGAAGAAAAAAGAAGGCATCTACCTCCCTTGAACATATTCATGTGAGTTGCTGTTTTACACAAAGCTCCCAGAGAAGATATAGGACCAAATTTAATGTTGTGTGCCAGTGTTCATGTGTATGCAGGTGTCCCTGAGTCCTATGAAGGGGGATATTGCTATACATAAGGACCATATTGCAAGGCTGAAGTTTCACAACCTGTTGTGCCATTCCCCACAAGATGTTCACTGATGCACCCAGACCTGTCAAATGGCACTTATGCAACTTCTCAATACCAAAAAATAGTCTCCCATCACCCAATCTTCATCAGAAGGAACTGCTACAGGGAACCTGAGCAATGAAGTGAAATTCAGCCCAAATCGACTATGTGGCAACACAAGCCATAAATTGTGGTTATTCTGACCAGTGCTTGGGCATTATCCAGCTTCCTATTTGTCATTCTCTTTGATTAAAACATCCTATGCTAATTCCATTTCCAAAGCTCAAGTTTATTTACACATAATCAAATTAATTCCATTCCCGTGGTCATTAATTTATTCCCATCTCCTGGATGAAAACACATCCTTAAAATCTGATACCAAAGTCTGTCTGGTGGGGATGTGGCACCTTGGGCAAGTCCTGAGGAGTAGGAAAAACAGAATAAATCATGTTGTTCCCTTCACCTTGACCCTCCACTGGCTTAGCTAGAATGGGTGTTATTCCCTCATACTGCTACCTCTACACAGAATTTCTCTTAAAGGTTCTTTAATCTCTGAGCTGCTAACACAGCTGAAGACATCAGTGTAAACTTGAATATCACCCCAGCTGCAGAATGGTGACCCCTCTCAAGGCTTCCCATCCTCCCATGTCTTCCCATGCCCCCAGAGGCTCTGGCTTTCCTTGGCTGATCTGGTCCAGCAAGTAAAAATTTGACCCACTTCACTGAGCTTGTTCTGCAGAGAAGGCAGGTGTCTAGGGGATAATGAAGGACATGGAACTTCTAGGGCAATTAGCAAAAGCAAAACAAAACTAAACACCATTTTCAAGTATTTTTTTCAGTGTGCCTGGTTGTAGACACAGGGATATATCTCCTGACTTCCCACGTCCTCCCTTTCTTCTCCCTCTTGGGCTGTCAGCAGTGAACCAGTTTCCCCTGGGAGAAGGTGAATGTAGATGCTTTGCTGCTTGTAACCACAAGCTCTCCCCATCCCTCACCTCCCCCAGGACCCTCACAATGTGCACACTTCCTACAAGCAGAAGCTGTCCCTATGAGCATCCCTCCCCATGCATGCACCTTGCGCAGACAAACGCTCCCACATTTTCTCCTTCCTTAGACGCTTCCCACTGCAATGTGCAACTGGGTTCTCTGCTAATCCCCCCATCCTCCTCAATACCTGTACTTGTCTGGGCGCCTTGAGAGGATTTGGAAATATAATTAGACGTGATGTTGCCCTCGGAGTCAGAGACGGGGCCAGCATGTTGAAGGGCAGCGGTCAGCAGAAGGAACGAAAAGGAGTCAATTTAGCACGGCTTACGGTGCCGTTACGGCTGATTAGGGATTTGATGAGGGAAGGGGTTTGATTTTGGCAGTCAGAGTGACAGAAGCCTTACAGTCAGTTGAGATCTTGTTTAAGGAGGGCAAGCGGATCTGGACTGGGGATAACAGATAGGGAGGCAGGGATGACCAGGACAAATTGGCATGGTTCCCTGTCCTTCTTGTCGGCCCCCTGACCTCATCCAACAGGAAAAAGCAGAAAGGAGGGTGGCAAGGAGCTTGAGGGAGGGAGAGAGGATGAAAATAGAAGCAATTAAGAACAAGAAAGGGAAAGAACAAACAAAAGAAGGACGGAAGGACGGAAGGAAGGAAGGAAGGAAGGAAGGAAGGAAGGAAGGAAGGAACGAACGAACGAACGAACGAACGAACGAACGAAGGAGGTTTTGAGATGCCATGGTGCATCTCTAAAAGAAACAACCCCAAAGAGGCAAGTGTTGACATAATACACTATAATTATGAGCCAGTCACAGACTCATAGAATTATTAAGGTGGGAAAAGACCAGTAAGACCACCAAGCTCAACCCCAAACAATCTCCACCATGCCCACTAAACCACGTCCCTCAGTGCCACATCTCCTTTCTTCTTGAGTATCTCTAGGAACAGTGACTCCACCACTTCCCTGAGAAGCCTATTCCAATGCCTGTCCACTCTTCTGGAATACCAATTTGTCCTAATATCCAACCTGCTTTGTTCAGAGTCTCATAATGCAGGTATTGTGACTACAGTCAGACCATCCTTGCAGGCACTGAAGCAGTACTGTTAATTGCAGTCACTGTAAATAAGGATAAATTCATATTTCCCCTGGAATGCTCAGGTAAGAGACATCTCTAGGCTCTAGGGAAACTGCCAAAAAGCTCTGGTCAGACAGAACTGCTGTAAACAGCACCAGCTCCATTTTTGCATTGTCACACGGAGATTAAGTGACTTTTCCAGCTGCCCAGCTAGGGCTCCAGGTGTCAAAACCAATCTGCTAAGCCCCATGCCAATGTCTTAAGCGTGGGACAAGCCCCCCACTATTATCAGGTCACTCAGCAGCTTCTGGAAAGTAAACTATTTGGAGAAAAATCAAACAATGTGATCTCTTGTCCTACTGGAGAGGGAAGAATGTCCTGAATGTAATTTCAGGACTTCTATATGGGGATCTTCATCAGGACTGGACATAGACTTTTGACCCAGTATACCCATTAAACTGTTGGCACAAGGAAGAAGATACTCAGGGATGAAGGCCGGGGGGGGGGTACATCACAAGGGGAACTGTTCAGCCTTCAACACCCCAAAAAGCAAAATCTCCACAGTGCCTGGTGCTGTAATCTGCCTTCCTCAGCACCCAACGGTGCAAAAATGAGGCTAGAAAACATTTGTTGGGGAAGTCAGCAGGAGAGCTGTGCCAGCACGGCTGAGCCTTTTAGAAAGAAAACAGCTGCAATCTCCAGCCAGAAACAAAAGTAAGGAAATATTCTGCGTTAATAAACAGAATGAAAGGGAAAGTTAAAGCCATCATTCTCCCTGTTGTACTTATGATGTGGTTGGCTTTCAATTCTCTTTGACAATCTGTAAGAAATTAACACCATGAGATATACAATTATTGTCAGATGTGAGCGAGGTAATCAAAACATTTCAAATCAATGTTTTGTCAACAAAAATAAATGAATGTATCTGCCACGAAAATTCCCACCAAATATTGGCCCTTTTTCCCCTGAAAAGCAAGGAATCTCATTTTATATCAGCTCTGAAGATCCTTTTCATCTGTCATCATATCTTGAAATGATAAGAATTACTCTCAGTAGGGAGTTATTTCTTCACTTCTTTTTCAGCTCAAAATAGAAAACACTTTTTTTTTTTTCCCCCCCCAACTAATTTGAAGTAAGCTTAATATCATTTGTGAAAATTCATCATCAGAACAGAAATATCAAATCTTTCCACGACTCATAATAACAAAGCAGGGGACTCTCACCTGGTGACTGGTGCTTCCAAATGCAGTTTCAATATAATTAAATAATAATACTACAGAAGATACAAAGCCAGAGATCCTGGAGTAGTGCTTAAAGCTGTGCCACCTCTATTTCAGACAGCTGAATGTGAACATGGGTGATTTATTTGATTAATTAGCTAGATAGGTTTCTAGCAACCCTCTGCTGCATTTTCTAGAGGCAATATCCAAAGCCCACTTAAGCCAGTGTAATAAAATCTTTTGCCTACAAAGGGCCTTCAGATAAACCCATGGGTATATGCCAAGGGTTAATTTCGGTTTCAGCTCAGACTGGGTCTATTGCACTGCAGTCCCCAGTGATTTCACTGGAATTATTCCAGATTATCCGAAATGAAGGTTAACACGAGCCATCCCTGGGAACACAAATCTGACTGCGCAGAGGGGAGATTTTCAGAGACCCTCTGAAGCATTCCCTATCCATGAACAATCCTCTTCCACTCATTACTCCAGCCTGGCATTTACCCTGGAAACTGTTATTCTGAATGGGGTAAAAATTGTGGAGTGAGTTGAGCTCTGAACAATACAGTTCCCCCAAAGGTGTTACACCATTGGCAGCAACTGGAGCAGAGCAGTTGAGCTGGCACAAAATGCCATCTCCCCATCCCGGGCATCCCTCCAGAGCCATGATCTCATTCCTCCCACCTTCCCAGAAGTGCCCCATCTGATGCCCCGAACATGACTATTTGTTGCCATCTTCCCTGAAATTAAATATCTTGAGGGGTTTAGGGACTGCAGTAGACATCCTGTGGGGCACCCATCATCACCAATGCATCCTCATTTTCCACCACTACCCTACAAGGATCCCAAACCCTCTTGGATGCCCCACAGAGACCTAACACAACAAGAGAGGGAGGATGGAGAACATTCTCCTCTTCTGAGGACAGAGTCTTCAGCTTGGGGAAGATCCTGAGGTCTGGTCCCAGGTGCTGCTGTGGTTTGGGATAGCCATGATGGATTGATGCAGGCAGTCACCATATCAGCATGCATAATGCCATCCTCTCTGCAGACCCATCTCACCATCATTTTAGGTTTCTACTTGCAGGTTTTATTGGTTTGAGGAGGAAGGAGAGAGTCTTTATCCTATTCTTTTTTTTATTGGGAAGGATAGAAGAGAAACCCCGCAGCCCTCCTGTGGTACACAACAGGGATGGGAGCCATGCTCCTACGTCTGTGAGCTCAGGAAGGTAATTGCCTCTCTCGCTCCAATCCCTGAGAAACCTTTAATATGTGCCTCCGCCAACTTTGAGGCCTTGTCCAATCTTGACAAATTGTAGTGGAACAAATCCTGTTTGGTTGTAATACAGTGATTCGAGGGAAGATGGATGCAGGAGAGATGGCAGGTCACATGTAGCCATTTAATGCATTTTGGCTAGAAGTGATCAGCAGAGGCAAAGTAGGCCACTGGAGAAGTGTCGCCCCGTATCAAGAGGGGATCCCAGCCCAAACAGTGCACCCAATCCCATGAGATGCTAGCAGGGATGCACCCTCAAAATGATGCCTCTGAAAACGAGCTGGATAACTCACCCCATCTCTCAAAGGAGCAGTGTGGTGGTGGAATTTCTTTAAGACATCTCTTGAGGGCTTCCCAGGATCTTTTGGGGTTTGCTTTTAAACCAAGCAATCCAGAAGAGTTGTTTGGGGCAGGAAGAGGCACTGCCATCAGTTGTTGATCATCTGTTTGTTCAGGAGAAAAAGGATCCATCAGATGGTGAAGTTATCCACAAAATGGACCAGGGCCTTGGTACCACGTCCTAATCCCACCAGCTGGAAAATGAAAGGAATTGAGCAAATCCTAATCCCACGCTGTTACATCCAGTCTTATTTCTTATCCCCCAAAAAAGGCAAATCTGGGGAGTAGGGGAGAAAAACTTTGCATTTCCATGTATACTATCCTATAGCTGTAAGCTGGAATTTTATTTTTGACAATTAAAATGAAGGCTGTAGGACTGACAGAACATAACATGTTAAAAAGAGTGACAAAATTGCCTAACAGTGCTCTGCTTACAGGTATAACCTATTTGCCAGCAGATGAATGTCAGTCCCCAGCACAGAGCAAAGAAAAGAAAATCCAAAAATGTACCACATCAGGAAATTGACAGGGAATAAGCTGTTTTACTAACTAAATCTATGACTGAAAAGATATCAGCAGAGTAATGCTGCCAGTATTAGACTGGGTCACCATTTTGAATTTCCTATCCTATTTCATCCTAAATCAAGATATATGTAGAGAAAACACATGCATAGATCAATATATATTTATAATTTTATGTATGTATGTGTATATATATATAGAAATATATTTTGTATATGTTTGTATATATATACACAAAAACAGATGAATGTCTGTGAAAGAAACAGCCCTAAAAATATTTCTCAGAACGTCCACATTTTTATTTTTTTGTTATATTGAATTGTATTAGGAATCATAAAATCAAAACAAACCTTTCTGATGCGGTGGAGACGCCGCTGTAATTCCTTGCCAGTACTGGAATAAAATCTGTATGTCTTTGCAAAAGTTATTTCTTGCCAACTTCTTTTGAGTTGACCTTTCTCAATCAACATCTCCCCTCTGAAGAGATTTGACAAGTTCAGTTCAATGAACTGTTGGTTATTCTTTCAATTGTTTAGGTCCTTCTTTTCTGTCCCCAAGAGGAAAGCTAGAAAGACTACACACTTTTATACTGTAGTCAGATAGAGCTTTATCAGCCTCGGTTGGCCAAACTCATCATTATGAGAACCATGCCCATGTCTGAGTCCTTGATTTACTGGAACAGGTTGCCCTAGGAGGTTGTGGATGCCCCATCCCTGGAGGCATTCAAGGCCAGGCTGGATGTGGCTCTGAGCAGCCTGGTCTTGTGGTTGGTGACCCTGCACATAGCAGGGGGGTTGAAACTAGATGATCATTGTGATCCTTTTCAACCCAGGCCATTCTATGATTCTATGATCTTAATTTAGCCAAACCCATTAGAAGGAAAGGTGCTCAAGCAGAAAAACCTCCTAACGGCTGGTTTACACCATCCATTCTATTTCACTTTTCAGTCTGCCAGTTATCCCAATAAAGATTTACCTGAATATATCTGATCTCCTGCAAATCTTTACTTAATTATTTGTGAGGAGAATATTCTGTTGCAAGGAAATTGCTGAAAGCATGCTTTTTACTGTGTCTTATTAGACAGAAAGGGCAGATATATGTGGATTTGATCATATGACCTATTTGTACAATAACACATAGAGCACTACAAACATAAGAACGTTGGACTTCAGACTTGGAATTTTATGCTTATAGGTGCATGATCCTGCAGAAAATGACATTTGTGTACCTAGAATTCTGCATTTAATTTTGTTAGTCCCATTGCCTTTATGAATGGGGTGGATCAATTTTGATCTTCTATTTGTGGAAAACAAGTCTTCTCTTTTCCCATTGTGTCTGTAATACATATTAAAAATATGTTCCATATAAAGAACAGCAAGAAAGGAAACAGAAGAGGCTGTGAAAAACCAAGAATTTATCCCATAACTGTTTCACATGCATGATGTAGGCAGTATTCTGAGAATGTGAATGAAATAAACAGGTGCAGAAGGTGGGAACAACAGGGCTGATAGATGCTCTGACCCCATCTCCCCATCTCTACAGGAGAAGCTGTATTCCTATCATTCAGATCACTGTACTGGATCTGATGGTGCTTGTTGCAGGAATTGGACTTGGTGATAATTATGGCCTCTTGAACTCAGGATATTCTATAATTCTGTGATTCAAAAATGATAGTGCTGGATGTCGGGGAAGGAATATGAAAACCATGCAAGTGCAGAGTAAATCTGCTCTGTACAGGTCATCCCAGCTCCCAGAAGTGAGTGGGTTACAGATCACCAGGGCTGAGTATTGCTCTGAGATCTCAGTTTCTGGAGACAACAAATCAAGTTCCTGCTGGAAAGTGAGAATAATGACTGTTAGGAATGTGATGATTATTTTTTCAAGGAAGATGCTGCAAATCATGGCTAATCATATCTTGGTAGGCTGTCTTGCACATGAATATCTGCCAGGGAAAAAAAAAAAAAAAAAAAAGAAGCAGTTGAAAACGGGGCAGGCAAGCTGACAAAACAAGTTTGTTTGCAGAGTTTTTATCACCGCCTTCTCTTCACATGCAGAGTCATGCAAAAGCCACAGCACAGGAGGACTGCTATTGCCAAGGTGACAAATTGCAACAAATCAGACTGCTCTACAGATGTAACACAGAGCAGAATTTGAGCGCTTGACTGCAGAGCAGTTTTACTTATTAGGTTGTGGTAAAATGCAGTGCAATTATGTGGTGAGATATTGGAATGTGGGCTGAGCTTTACCCACAGCAGCACTATTTGTTTGAAACCGAAAGCAATCGGAAGGAAAACAAGCTATTTGGCCACAGACCATTGAAAGCAATAGGCAGTTACAAGGTCAAAAGCTTTGGCTTCCTGCAGTGGGTTTAGGAGAAAGAGGAATCTACAACAACATTTACGAAACTTGGGCACTAAAATGAATACTGGAGGACAGAGTTGGTGGCTACAACCCACAAAATCCAGGTTGCTGTTCATAGCCAAGGAATAAGAAGACAGCTGAGTTAGGCTGACATGATGGACAAGCTGGATGAATGGGTGGAAAATGGGAGCAAAGGCTATAAAACCTCAGCCACACTGAACAGTGACCACATCAAGCCCAGCACAACCCTGCTCATCTTTAGCTCTGGGTATTGTTCAGAGTGCATAAATCTACATAGCCATGGATTTGTCTGCCTGTCAGGGGAGAGGGAAGGGAGATGTACTTTATTTTCAGTCCCAGTGCTTTTGATGAGCTGCAGTATTGCCCTTCATACTCCTCCAGTCTCAATAAACCTGGCTAATTAGCATCCTGACCACTCAATTAATTAGGCAGTACACTTAATTATGACAAACTACATTATTCGCTATAGCCCAGAGTCCAATGGACATTAGCGTCAGGTTATGTTCAGTAACAATTTGATTTGAGAGGGAGTTTATTGACCAGAAAAGACATATGATGAGATTAAAATAATCAGTAGAACTAGCTCAGTGCGATTGGCTTGTCGTAGCTGTGAGCTTGGGTTATAAAGACATCGAGGATGGCCAAATTAGTCGCTTCATTCTCATTAAGAGCCACTGCATAAATGGAAAGATATTGGCAGAGTGGGAAGGGAGAGGCAGCCAAGCTACAAGGGGGTTTCAAATAAGATGCAGGAAGGTGGGGTTGGTTTGGCTTCTTTCTCTTGATCGTGTCCTGTTCTTTGCCAAAAGATAAAAGAGAAGCCCAGAAACAGTGCTGCTCCCAGAGAGAACCAAGGCAAGGCTTGTATATAGACAATATCTCTTAGGAAGGAACTGCCACTTCCCCAGAAATGTATCCGTGGCTTTTTCTGACCTGCCAGCATCACAGTGAGTTGTATATGCAGCTGCAAAGCTGACCTTACCCAACTGCAACTGCATGAAGAATTCAGGACAAAACACAATGTCTTGGGGGGATTTAGAGCCTTTCTGCAATGCTGTTGAACCTTCTCTTTTGTTCCTCAGCTTAGCTGAAAAGGAAAACCACTCTTCTTCCTTTTCTGTCTATTGTTTCAAGAGTGACCACAGCCAATTCTGTTTGAAGTAAGAATGAACTCTCTTTGTTGTGGATTTAATACCAAGATGATAGTGGTCATTTGAGTGGCAGAGATTTATGGTTCTGAAAAGTAGATCCTGACTTGCAAGCACTGCTGTTCCCTTCTCACCCAACATTGAAGTTGACCCTTAGAAGGATTTATAGAAGCCTCCAGGTCATGGCAGCCATCTGCAGTTGCTCTTCCTCAGTTTAACATCCATGGATAAGCCAATCACACAAAATGGTCACAGAATCATAGAATATCCCATGTTGGAGAGGACCTATAAGGACCATCATGTCCTCCTCCAGTCTCCATATAGGACCACCCAAAAATCAGCCTACGATACCATTAAGACTTAGTGAGAATGTGGGAGATACCAACATACTCACCACCATCAAGATAGTCCTACTAGGAATCCCTGAGCTGCTTTCTCACTGGCATCAAGACACAATAAGCAGTTTTTTTGAACTGTAGAGCTGTGAGGATTCTTGTAGATGTAGACAAGGGGTGAGAGAACCTCCTTGTAACTGAAGCATATGCAATGCAGTATCAGGTACAAGGAGTGGCTTTTATCAACCTCAAGAAACTGAAGGATTGAGGCCCTTTGAATTCAGAGGATGCATCTACTCCAATATTAGCCCAGAAGTAGTCTCCTTATTCAAGAAAATTCAATGAATGTGATCCAGTTCTTCACATTTCCAACACAACTTGCTTCTTCTAGTAGCTTCTAACAGTGGTGGCCAGAAGGATGGAAAGAACTCTAATACTGTCATTTGTGGATTTCCTGCATCTCCTGCAGTTTACAGTGATAAAGGGTCTCTTGTCCCTTCTTTTTATTTATCAGCTGGAAGGATGAGTTCCAGAAATCATTC
The DNA here is from genome assembly GCF_987193195.1 of Phasianus colchicus. Taxonomy (NCBI): domain Eukaryota; kingdom Metazoa; phylum Chordata; class Aves; order Galliformes; family Phasianidae; genus Phasianus; species Phasianus colchicus. Next base: position 93,705,254 of record NC_143438.1, read on the forward strand.
TGATATTCCTGCAGCTTTAAAATCATCAAAGCTTTGATCTCTGATGAAAGTGAATTCCAATCAGTTTTCTCCTCAGACCCCTAGGCCACTAGAGATGCGATCTATCTCAGACCACACCGTGCCCCCATGCTGTCCCCCAGATATTCTAAACCTTTTCTCTTCTGTTGCCATTTCCTTCCTAGGGTCACCAGGAGATTTTCATCATCCAAATCACTTCGCCTGGAAGGTGGAAGCTTTGCACAGGACAATAAACCAGCCATACCTAAGATAAGTCTCCCAAAAGACTGTACCTGCTGCAGAGTGCCTCCTCCCTCACCCCCCAACTAGTTTTTCTTCCTAAACTGTGAGAAAGTTTAAAATATTCAATAATATTTGACTAGATTGAAGAGAAGGTATTATTATTTTAAGCTAATTTGACTTTTTTTTTTTGGTCGTTCTTTGACATATTTTTTTTCTTGTCCTTTCTGTACTTCTCTCTCTTTTCACAAACCTAAGAATCAGAGAAGGAAATAAATCTAATCATTTTTTAAATGTTTTATTTTGTGTAACGAATATAGAGGAAAAACTCATATTTGTCTTCAAAATGTAGATTCTACACCAGCTTTCAATGACTTGAAATGTGATGGTAAGTTTGGAGGGGCTGCCCAAGGGCAGAGTTAAGGCTCTGGACACTAAGAAACTCTATACCTTAAGACACTGAATTTCTTTTCAGTTTAACATTAACTCTGCATGTCTGGGTTTATTGCCCTTGGCTCCAGGATAATTATAACATCCCTGTAATTTATTTTGCCATAATTACAGACATGCACTGCCAACTTTAACTGTGTTTTAGGACTGATGCCACAGTCCCATGAGAGAAGGTGGTGATCCCTTATGCTGTGAATGGTGGAAAACACTCAGTCCCATTCAGAAAAATAAAGGGCACCCATAATTTTCACAGAATGCCTCCAGATTAAGGGTAATGCTGGCTTCCATCCATCAGGAACAAGAAGAAACAGATATATCTGAGAGAGGAGGTCCTCCCCGTAAATGTCTGTATCCTTCAGCCTTCACTGAAGGAGAATATTTCAGTTATAAAGAGTAATGGAGAAGAGGAGGAATAACCATTAATCCTAAAGAAAGCCTATTCAATGACAATTCAAACCCAATACTGAATGGAGTTCTAGCAGCACACTTGTCCAGATCTACCTAGCAAGATCATCAAGGGCAAAGACAATATAACTGGCAGAAGTCTGAATTACTATTACGTTGTCTGCAGGGTGGTTGCCATGTAATGTCACAACCAGAATTCTCATATTATAGCTTTCCACCCCAAAAAGTAGACTCAAAGCCCAAACACAAGTCCAAGATCAAATACACTCCATTTTCCCAAAAGCACAAACAATAAAAAATATGATGAAATGCATTAGAAGAAACATTTATTTTATTTTGCAGCTAGGAACAACTATTCTAATTCATCTTAAAAAAAAAATAAAAATGAAGGCAAAACTTGAAGCCAACTTGGAGCGTTCCTAATTGAGACAAAATATTGTGGCTCTATACAACCAAACATCTCTATTGGCCAAAGCCAATTTTCCCAAGTAGTCAATCTGCCAAAGTACATAAAGAAATGTTCATTTCCATTTCAATCTAATTTCAAGAATACTAATGAAGCTGATGCTTTCGTATTTGCCCTTTGTTAAGAATGTACTCAGTCTATCTGTTTGTTCCAATCTCCCTGCTGGGTCCCTGCAGCTACTTCTCCTAGCTGATAAACCCACAGAACTGAGCAGATCTGTGTTCATCACCCCACGGCTTCAGTCCATCCAAGACTTCAGCTGTTCAGCCTCAACCCATTGGCAATCCCTTGCACTCACGTGATGCTGGCTGCAGTATGGCTTCCAAAAAAATTTGGGTCAAGAGCTTCAAATCTGGGATGGATTTCTTCTCAGTTCCCTTCTCCCAGACAAGGATATATTACTGGCTGTATCCTACTCCCAGATAAAGAGATCATGCTATGGCTTTATATTTCCCTCAAGCACAGCTTTTGGTTCTGGCACTAATTTTGGCCGCAGACAGTGTCAAGTGTGTGGTGTAGCACTCTCAGGCTCTATCTGCTGGATGGTTTGCATGAAAAAGGTGTGGATAAGGGTAAGACAAGAGTCAGGAATTTCTCCCCAGCCGCCTCTACCCAACACTGAATGGGCAGCAAGCAGCTCTACCCTGTGAGCCCATTTTCCTTCCCTGCCCAAAGTGTTCAACAGAAGTCTATTGACTGCCTGGAAATCAAAGCAACTTGAGCAGTCTGGGAATGGAAAGGGGACAAATCTCATTTGTTTGACTGTTTTTAATGATGGGCATGACCTTTCATCTAGAGACTATGGACCGTTTCTCTAACTATATTCTGTCTGTGAAAGTCACTCTTTACCCACTTCAGATGGGTAAAAGCAATAGCTTTTTACTCACCAGAGTGCATCGGTGCTAGCAAGGCACACTGAGGAAAGAAAAGTGCAGACAGCCCATTCCTATCAGAGCATATCCAGAGAAGCACCACAAAAATGATCCAAGAGAAGGAACATCTTCCCTGTAAGGACAGGCTGAGAGAGCTGAGGCTGCTTGGGCTGGAGAAGAGAAGAGAGACCCACGAGAGGCCTTTCAATGTCTGAAATATGAAGGAGACAGACTCTTTAGCAGGGTCTGTTGTGATAAGAAAAGAGGAAATGATGTCAAATGAAAAGAAAGGAGATTTAGATTGGACATCAGGAAGAAGATTTTTACAATAAGGGTGGTGAGGCACAGGAACACATTGTCCAGAAAGGCGGTGACCCTGGAGACATTCAAGGTGAGCCTGGAAGGAGCTCTAAGCAACCAGATCTAAATGTAGGTGTCCTTGTTGATTGCAGGAATGTTGGACTAGGTGATCTTTCAACGTTCCTTCCTACTCAAAATATTCTATGATTCTATTGCACGTCGGCAATGTTAATTAGCACTCCTAATGGAAGAAGCAAATATAGGACTGTCTGGAGTGAATCCAGCAGAACAATAATTGGTGAAGGCCACTCTATACTTCTGTAGTCAATAAGATCATAGAATCACTGAATCATAGCAAGTTCTAAGGGACTCATGTGGATCATCAAGACCAATCTTGGCTCCACGGAGGACCATCCAAAAATCAGACCATATGTCTGAGAGCATTGTCCAGACTCTGGTAGCTTGGAGCCATGACTTCTTCCCTGGGGAGCATATTCCATGCCCACCACTTTCTAGTGAAGAACATTTTCTCATGCTAAAAGGTGGCAAATAGGAAATGTGTCTGCGCAGGAAACAATACAACACAAGAGGCAGATTTGGAACTGGTAGGGAAGGGAAGAAGGGGAAAAAAGACAAGTGAGCTTATTGAACTGAAGCCAATTCTTCAGATGCATAAGAGGCTATAATTTGCTCTACTGACCATATGGGAGGGGAGAAAGACCTGAGAAACAATTCTCTGTCCATCTCACTCCCTTTCACTCATTCTCTCCCCCCTTCCCTCTCAGAAAATCAAGTGAATTAAGTTTTCAGAGTTACGTAGGAGGCACTGGGCGTCAGATACAATTACTCATCCGCTGCATCATAATTACTGCAAATGGTCCATTAAAGGAAAATTATCATCAATATGATATTATCAGACAGCGGATAAATGAATAAAGGAAAGTGCTTATTCTTCCATTGTCCTGTTAATAGAGACGTCTTTGAAATTGATAATGTGAAGGATGCCACATCGCTGGGGAATGTGGGCCAGCAGGACACGGAGGGGAACTCTGGGTGAGAGTACACCAAAGAGACAGAGGTGTGAATGCAGCTGTGCACCTTCATTTGACAGAGAACAGGACTGGGACACCTGGGCAAGAGGTCATCCCTATGCAGGACCTTCTCACACCACAGTCCCTTTTCCCCAGGGATCCACACTGCCTTTCTGTATTTTTGTAAACTTCAGCAGAGCAGAATCCAATTCACTACGTAAACCCAAAGCAGAACCAGATCATTGGCCTAACTTTGCTATTTAGGAGTGTTTTTCTCCAGTCACTGCACCTGGGACCAGCCCCACCTGGAGAAAAGGAGGTCAGAGGCGCTCATCGTGCAAACACTTCTGCACTCATCATGCTGAAATTAGGCCACAACTGCAGGAAGCATCAACTAATCACCTCTAGATCAGCAGATGTTTTCTGCACTGTTATGCTCTGAGCACAGAATGCCTCTAGGAAACTCAACTTCCATCTTTACAAATGGGGAACCTGCGTTTTGGAGGCAGAGAACTGGGGGCAATTGTTCTGATCAATGACTATTCCACATCCAGGATGGCATAAGGTACATAAGGTATCCTGATGACTGAGAAAAACAAGAAGACAAATAGAATCATAGAATCATTAAGGTTGGAAAGGACACTGAAATCATCTAGTCCAGCTATAAATCCATCCCCACCATGCCCACTAAAGCATGTCCCTCAGCACCATATCTCCACATTTCTTGAACACTTCCATGGATATGGACTCCACCATCTCCCTGGGCAGCCTGTTCCAGTACTCCACCACCCTTTCTGAGAAGAATTTTTTCCAAATATCCAACCTAAACTTCCCCTGGCACAACTGAAAGCCATTACCTCTCATCTTGTCGCTATTATATGGGGGAAGAGGTCAACGCTCACCTTGCTACAAACTCTTTTCAGGGAGTTGTGGAGACCTTAAGGTTTCTTCAGACCGAACAAGCCCAGTTATCCATTCCCCATAAGACTTCTGCTCCAGGCCCTTCACAGTTTTGTTCCCTTCTTTGAACATGCTACAGGACCTCAGTGTCTTTCTTGTAGTGAGGGGCCCAAAACTGAACATATGAGGTGGCATCTTTCCAAAATGCTTCAGATATCCATTTAGGAGGTAAGAGAGAACCAAGGAAAGACAGACACAACTGAAGGACCGAGGAGTATCCTCAGCTTGGTTGCTAGCAACGCCCCCATTGTGAAGCATTTCCATGTTGCTAAGGTCACCTGCTGTAACAATGGCACCTTTACCCTTCTCAAGCACATTGATGATTGAACACCAGGGTGACAGAAGCACTTGCAATGCCACTGAGAGGTACACAGGCTCTGACCAGGGCAGCCAGGCCCATTCTTCAGTTCTCCATGCTCTGCCAAGAGTTCCCTATTAAAACAGAACCTGAGATAGGTAGGCTTCACAGAAGAGTGAGCATCTGGCCAGAGCAGGAATACGCCTGCAGGGCCAGGTTTGGTAAAGCGGCATGGAGCTGCATCAGTCTCAAGTATAAAAAATAGTCAGTGAAGAGAGTAAAGCGGATCTGCTGCTATTCATTTCACAGCTGTAGTGGGATTAGTGGAACGAGGGCGATGGGGTAAGCTGCCCCTTTTATCTCATTCAAACATGTTGCTAATTCAGCAGAGCACCGCAGCCAGGAGCAGCTCCCAGCCTAATCCACTGTATCATTCTCACCCAGCGTGAAGAAACGAGAATTTTAATCCTCTCCCTGCCCCCCACCCCATCAGCTACTCCAGCGGGCTGTGCCTGGCCAGACCAGGCATGGGGACCCACTCCATGCCTGTCACTGCTTCCCCCTGTCCCACTGATGGGATCTTCGGGAGCTGAGAGAGGTGGCTTCTTCCACCCCCATGCACCATAGGCTCTACTGGGCTTTTGACCATCCTACATCATCCAGGCTTCAGGATGGCTACAAGAGCAAAATTGCAGGAGCATCAAGGATAATTGTATCTGAGGTTGGATATTATGAAAAATTTCTTCTCAGAAAGAGTGGTCAGGCATAGGAACAGGCTGCCCAAGGATGTGGTGGAGTCAGCATCAGCAAAGCACAGTGCAAGGGCTCTTCGATGAGAGGGTATTTCAGCTGCTGCAATATAAAGACAATGTAAAACTACTAGAGTGTCCACAGGAAGGTTATGAAGATGGGGAAAGGTCTAGAGAACAAGATGTGTGAGAAATGGCTGTGACTCCTTGGTTTGTTTGGCCCAGAGATGAGGAGACTGAGGGGAGGCATCATGGTGGCCTACATCCAACTCATGGCGGCCTACAGCCAAGGCGTGATCTCTGTTCTCTGGTGACAGTGACAAGACCAGAGGGAACTGTGAGAGATTGGGTGGTAGGAAAAGGTTCTGCACCAGAGGGTAGTGGGCATGGAACAGGTTCCCCAGGGCAGCGGACACAGCCTCAATCTGTCTGGAGCTCAAGAAGCAATCTGGACAACACTCTCAGACATAGGGTTCAGATATTGGGTTAAACAAATGTCTGAGTTGTAAAGATCACCTCACCAAACCTCTAAGCACCAAAATACTCCTGATTGGAGAAAAGAGGAAAAGCAAAAGAATATATAGCCGAATGTGGCAGAGGGTCGTGCCTTCAACTCTGAGGCTATACAAAAGAGGCTTTAGGTGGGAAGTTCGTAACAAACTACAGAAGTGTCTCTCCCAGAGATAAATTTCTTTCCTTCCTTCTCTAGAGGAAACAGCAGAAGTGCTCTCTGGTGGAGTACAAAAAGAAATAAATACACAAGTGATGAAAATCAGGGTCAGCTCAAAGCTGGCATTCAGCCCAGGAAACAGCAGCCAGCTTGACAATTGTTTGTGTTCAGGAAAGCAGAATGTCCCTGCAGGATGTGTTGAGGACCTAAAGGAGAGTGGTCACTTTCTGTGTGGGGAGACAATGAGGAGATAATTAGCTGCTGTGCAAAAAAGCAGGTGCCTTTATCCTGAGTCTAGAGTGTGTCTGGTTTGGAAGATAAGTGCCCTACATTCACAGCGGGCTCAGATCACCAAGATGGCATTCAAGAAGCATTTGGATAAAGCTCTCAGGTATATGGTCTGTTTTTTTGGGTGATCCTATGTGCAGCCAGGAGTCAGACTTGGTGATCCTTATGGCTCCCTTCCAACTCAGAATATCTTGTGATTCTATGAATTGCTGTGGCTGAAACACCAAGTCCAGACACCAAAACCTGGTATGCGATGGGAGATTACTACTGAAATTGCACCCCTTGCTTCCCCCTAGGCCTCAGCCCTGCAAAGAGAAGATGTATGACCCATGGCAGAGCAAAGCATGGATGAGAAGTCAAAGCCTCTGCTCCAAACCAGCGCTGGTGCATTGCAGCAGCTGAAAAACATCCAAAGGTAGATAGACCATAGGGAATACCTGAATTGACTGCTTCTATGAAGCATGACAGGACTGTCCAACTCCCAGAGGAACACCACAAAAACAATCTAAGGAATCGAACACCTCTCCTATGAGGAGACTATGAGGCTGAAAGAGCTGGTGCTGTTCAGCCTGATGAAGAGAAGGATCCGAGGTGACCTGATAGCAGTCTTTCAAGCATGTACAAGGGATCTACAGACTCTTTAGCAGGGTCTGTGGTGACAGAACAAGTGGAAGTGGCTTCAAGAAGCTCAGGGAGGGTAGATTTAGTTTGGATATAAGGAAAAAGTCTTATTTACAGTGAGGGTGGTGAGGTGCTGGAACAGGTTTCCTAGAGATGTGGTTGATGTCCCATCCCTGAAGCGAGGCTGGATCAAGGCCTGAGCAACCTGCTCTAGCTGTGCATGTCCCTGTCATTGCAGGGAAGTTGGACTAGATGGCCTTTAAAGGTCCCTTCAACTCTAAGGATTCTGTGATTCCCTGGGGCAGCTACCCCAAGGATGCAGAGCTCCCATGGGGTAGAGCCTGATGGACACCCCTCTGACTTACTTCTGATCCCCTTTCTTCCTTCCAAGACCTTTGTGGTTGGGGTTAATAAACTCAAACCCACTTTTTCCAGCCCCAACACCCTGCTTGCTCCAAGGCTCCTCCTCAAACATCTCCCTCCCCGCAAATCCCCTGAACCTCTTCCAATTGCACACCAGTAAAAAGTGCATTATTAACACCCCTCTGTCTCCACTCCCTCATGCTCTCTGATGGGCAATGAAACCTCTCTGAATTATGCCGCTCGGCATGCTTACAATTTAATTACATTTAAAGTCAATCAGGAGCTCCTGGAGCTGAGTGGCTGTTAAAAGGATGTAATAGAGGAGTGGGAGGAAAGGATGGGACAAAGACCCCCAGAGCTGATGTATACACTCTCACCTACTGCAGAACCATCAGTATCAATCTATTTCTTCCCCTCATCCCATTCCCCCTCCTCCTGGCACACCTTTCTGAGCTTTCTGGAAAGCTTTTCCATAGTAAAGTCCTGTAGGGAATTAGAGGGAATAGGGAAAGAGCTGAAAAGGGCTGGAAAAAGGGTGGATGAGGCAGACAGCATCCTTCCCTCTTCTCTGCTTCCTCTGTGTCATTGAGGAATGGCATGCGCCTTGATTTTAATTAGATGGAGGTAATTGCCTTGGTGCAGAATAACATTGTTTGCACTGGTGGGAAGTGAGAGGGGCTTCAGGCTTGGCTGCCCCCAGGAGCTGGGGGAGGGATAACCTAGGCTGAGTGATGAGACACATTCATTGTTCAGAGAGGACAAGGGCAACCGGGGTGGCTTAACCCTTGCACTCCCACGCTGCCAAATGAGGCTGAAAAAGTAGGAGAGGAGGGAGTTCGGCCTTGGGATATGGACAGGTCCTGTGGCTGAGTTGGGCTCTGCTATGTATCTCCACTGTGTGTGCACTGAGGGAGGCTCAGAGCACCCTCTGGATTGAAACAGGGGGAAGAGAGACTGTTTATAAATTGAAACCAAGGCACAGGATCCCAAAAGGGAACGGAAGCATCACCTTATGTCCCTGCACATTGCAATGCACACTTTGGCTATGGCAACATGCTGAGGGACCCTTGGAACAACTCAGAGTATCACTATGGTTGTGGTCACACATCATGACAAAAGAGCATGTAACACAGGCAGAAATCAAGTTTCTGGAACCCCAACCTAATTCCTGCTCCCTGGCTTCCCAGTCCCTGTGGGTGATCCTTTTCTGAGCCCTAGAGACAAGCAGGTTGAGCCCTGGAGTGTGACATTTGAAGGTAACCAGCAGAAAACACAGTGGCCTCATCCATAATGCCTATTGGGAAACTATGCTGGCCCCACAGCATGTTGACATTGTGGGAAGGTGGCTGAAGTTCTATTCTCTGATTCCCATTAGAGTCCAAGTTCAGATGATGGTGATTGCTCCCCAGTGCCTTCCTGGGTGTTCCCTCCCCAGGAGTGTTCACTGCAGCAGATTGAAGCTGACTCAGAAGCTTAGCACACCAGGGCACCAGGTCTCTTGGAAACATGCACTTTGAAAACTCCCACAAAGGCTGCAAATAGTCAAACATCTCCTACATGGCCCCAGCAGCTGGGATAAATATTTATGAGAGATGTCAGTGTTGTGTTTCAGGACACATGCCAAACACCAGCCACTAGAGGTTAGCAAGAAACTGCCCCCATTGGCATATTATTGGATAAGTGTCCATTACAAGGGCTGACTCCTTCCTCTGAAGCAGATGGGAGGGGATGCTCTCAAAGACAGGATATTGGATGAGATAGTGGCATCCCCACGTTCCTTGATGATTGCTCATAAAATTAGCCATCCTTTAAAAACAGCCTTCCCTTGTCAATATTTAACTCCAGACTGCCAGAGGGGAAAAGGTCCAGCTTCCTGCTGCTTCTAGCTGAGTATGTTGTCTGTGGGTTGGCAAAGCTCTGATCCAGCTCTGCTTTACCAACCTGGTCAGGATCTTGCATATCAGCCATGAAGACATCCAGGGTGTTGGGACATTCAGTTCATGCTTGATGCTGGAACTCCATCCAGCATAAAGCATTGGCTGTCTTCTCCCTTGGCAAGAATCAATGTTTCTCATTCACATCAGCCTTATGTGTACCATCATCCTCTTGTTTTGGTGTCAGGAGATGGGTACACTGTGCATCAGAAAATAGAAGGGAAGGTACAAAAGCCTATTCAGTCTTACTGAGGCATGAAATTTCATGAAAAGTGTGATACTTGCCATCACTGTGGGGAAACTGAGATACAACAAGGTGATTCAGCCAAAACAAGCAAGAGCAGCCACTCTGCAAGACTGCTCTTTTAATGTTTGGGTGCCTGGATCCTGATTGTAGAGCCAGACTCAGGAAAAAGATAAGGGGAGCCAGGACCAAATAAGCAATGAAGAGAAGAAACTGCAGCTATGCTTTGGAAGAGGTCACAAACTCAGAAAACAACAGAAGTAGAAGGGGATTTAAGGAAGACATACAGAGAAACAGACCCAACGTGGCATGATCTTAAAAGTGACTATATGGCAGTGGTAGGAGAAGGCAGTGAACGGGACTCTGGGATGGAAGTGCTGCTCTGCCCTGTATTGCTTTTTGTGCTTGTTAAGATTTTGGCCACGATGGTATCTCCTATGGATTTAAATGTCTTTCTGTAGTACATGGTGACAGTGGTTCGTATATTCGTATCTAAAGATAAATGCATAATATTCATTTGGAACAATAATAGATGTGATGACCTGGCACTTTTTTTCTCTGCCTGTCAAACCTTCATCTGCAGCACTGAGAGGATGGATTAGAAATGGTTTGATGTATGGATGGGTGAACAGATAAACAAAGTCTAAATGGATGGAGGTGAGATGGATGGACTCCCCGTGCATCCTGACTATTGTCAGTGTGTTTCAGTTCTAAATTATATAGATCTAAAATATTTAGTCTGGCTAAGGCTTTTCTGCTTTGAAGGGTGGTCTCATGCAGTTGCTCAGCAGGTTTAAGCCACCTTAAACCATACTCAGCCATTGTGATGTCCTTGTAATATCTGCCCCCACACTTTCCCCCCCCACACCTCCATCCTCCATCCTGACACCAGTTCCCAGTAGGGAGCAATGGGACTGGTGTAGACAAAGCAAAACCCCACTGAGAACTGATCTTTCTTGCAATGGAAAACAATTTCTTTTTCATCACAGAGTATCCTGAGTTGGGAGGGACCCATAAGGACCATAGAGTCCAACTGGGTGGTGATGGGTTGGACTGAATTGTCTTAGAGTTCTTTTCCAACATTAATGATTCTAGAGATTCTAAGTTCAAATGTGTGCTATTGAAAAATGCAGCTCCTAATTCTAAGTAACCCTGCAGCATCCTACACAAAGAGGCTAAGTGTTCACTCTCTGCTTCTCCCATGGAGACATACCCATAGCCACCACCACAGGAGGTAAGTTTTGGATGGAAGAATATAATCAAGAATGGGTGGCAGTCATGAGATCCACTGCTTGTCCATTCCCTTGACTACCAAACCAAGGTTCTCAGACATATGGTCTTATTTTTGGATGGTCTTGTGTGGAGCCAGGAGTGGGATTCAATGATCCTTATGTGTTCCTTCCAACTCAGGATATTCTATGGTTCTATGACAAGGTTATGGTGCAACATCTTACCTGAGAAAGCATCAGTTTTTAGTTCCCAAACCAAGCTAGGCCAAACTATAAAGGGTAAGACTAAATTCTTTCTTAGTATGGTCTGGATAGGACATCCAGGAATGTGGTAGGGACAGTGATAAGGGCTTTTTCTCTCCTTGCAGAACGGATAACTGAGTACTTATGAGCCCACTTCACTGAGCTCCTGAGCACAAATCCATCATGATAGCTACAGAGAAGCCATAACTTTTGGTGATGGGTTGATGGTTGAACTAGATGAACTTAGTGGTCTTTCCAACCTTAACAATTCAACGATTCCATGTTTCTAAGCCATGAGTAGAGATGGGAAAGGGAGAGAGAGGCAAAAGTATGACAAAGCTCTTGGTCCACCCAAGCAAACACCATAAAGCTATAACAAGCCACAGACAAACTGTACCATCCCACAGGATGCATCATGCAAGAATCTAAGGATATTGGGTTTCCCATCCAGCCACGTGCCTTGTCCCCATGCTGACCAGCAGATGTCTTGGCAAGTTGCTGTATTCTACACACCATGATCTCAGCCAATGAGCTCCCCCAGCACTCAAAGCCCATAGCTCACACATTTCTGCCCAAGTACCTCTGATACAAGGAATGCAGAGAAGCTTTCCAGCAGTAGGAATGCTGTCCCCTACCCCTGGAGAGACCACATACAGTTCCTGAAACAGATCCCAAAGCTTTGCCAAGCATCTGGCACAGGGCACTGGCCCCTCCATATGTCTGCAGCAGTAATATAGTAAGTGCTCTTTCATGTCATATTGCTTTGGCTTTCCAGGATCTGAGGGGGACTCTGACACACAGCATTTATCTCAAACAACTATTGATCCTCAGCTCTATAAAAATGATTACACTTGACCCAAGTGCACTTGTTTCAGTGGCTGAGCTGAAGAGCAGGGGGATGCTGCCCGGCAGGGCAAGGGCTGTGGGGGGAGGAGATTGGGTGTTCCGGATGGGGTCACTCAGTTGCTGTAGGATCATGAAGTCCTAAGCTGAGGGCCTGTAGGCAGTTTGGGCCAAAAGTAGGCCCCTGAGGGCAGTTCAGCCTGACCTTCAGTAGTTAGGGAGCATACAAACTCATGATGCTTAAGGTAGCTTAAGGTAGAGTTGAGACAAGACTGTAGTGGCCCAGGTGAAGGTGATGAGTTGTAATGATTGCTCCCCACCTGCAGTAAATCACTTCAAAACTGGGCAGCATGAGGAAGATGAAAGAGGAATCATCGTGCAAAGTGGTAAGTGGTGACGCCAGAAATTGGACAAGTCTGGGGGTCTTTTCTTCAAAAGATGCTGTAGGGTTCATGGGAGAGGACTCCTTGGGATAAGGAATGCTTGAGTTCATTGGGACAGCGTGGAAAAAAGCAGAGGAGCTGAGGGAAGATAGAAATAAAACACAGAATCATGGAATCATAGAATCATTAAGGTTCAATAAGACCTCTCAGATCATCTAGAACAGCTGTCAACCCATCACCACCATGCCCACTAACCATGTCCCTAAGTGACCCTACCATTTGCCTGGACAGCCTATTTCATTACCTGACTACTCTATCTAAGAAGATACAAGAAACTACAGGAACAATGAGGGTATGTCACACAGACGAAAATGCTTGGATTTAGCATAAGGTTCTCCATCAGAGCTACCATCCCTGAAATCCCTCTGCAGCCACAGGGAGCAGCTCTGCAGAGCCTGGGAAGTCTTCAATAAGGCAAACCCACCCTAAACCATCTTCTTCCAGAACAGAGGGAACATAAAGCTTTCTCCATCTGCCCAGCTCTCTGGAACATGAGTGTGCCCATATACTGGAACCCAGTACAGTGTATCACAGGGCTTCCCTGCTCCTCAGCCCCTTCTTCTCCAGATTCAGCCCCAGGATGATGCTCCTGCCCTGTTCCTGGTCTCACTCAGCCTCCTTTGCATCACTTTCCATTACATGGCATGAACAGACCCTGCACTAAATATTAGAGCCCAGATCATGCGTAACGTGGATAGTTAGAAAAGAGAACATTCCCATGGCCAACTTAGTGGCCACAATCTGTGAAGCTGTCCTTGAAAATGCAGTGTTATCCTAAAGAAGTGTCAGATCTTGATGCAAAGCAGCAACCTCACCTATGGAAGAAAACTAGGCAAAGAATACATAAATCAAATTATGGACTCACCAAGGGGTTTAAACATTTCTATGAAGATAGAGTCATAGAATCCTTAAGGTTGGGAAAGACCACTAAGATCAAATCCAACCATCAACCCATCACTGCCATGTCCACTAAACCATGTCACTCAGTGCCACTTCTCCACATTTCTTCAGCCACCTCCAGGGACAATGATTTCAATACTTCCCTGGGAAGAGGAGATCAGCAGATATGTCCAAGATAGAATAGGATCCCATGCAACCTGTCTGAGAACATGGCTATTTCTCTACACTTCAGGAAGAAATGCTGGAAAAAAAAAGTGAGCATCTTAGTTAGGAAAATGGTGAAAATGCTCAAGGAGCTGGGATTATGCAAGAAAATTTCCAGCTGGAGGGACAACATGAGTGGGACTGTTGCCAAGAAGCAGTTTAGATGGAGCTACCCCAAAGGCCACAGGAATGGGGCCACTGGGATTGAGGATGGAAGGTAAAGTTTAGCAGGACTAAAAGGAGCTGTGCCATGCACCTGACCCCAGAGCCAGCAAATAGTTCTTGGAGCCATAGAATCATTTAAGCTGGAGGGAACCTTTAAAGGTTGTCTAGTCCAATTCTCCTGCAATGAACAGGTACACTTACAGCTAAGTGTGATTGTTAGAAGTAGAATGACAGCAGTGAAGACAGAGGGCTGTGCTTCATCCACTGGTTACTCTGGGGTTAGCAAACCCACCAAATCCCATTCAATACAAGCCCAATCCCAGTGACACCAACACAAAAAGCCCTTTTGACTATGGGAAAGGTTATAGGTTATAGGAAGGCATCCTACAATGCTCTTCTCTCCCTCAGACTGTTTCTTCTGCCCCGATACTATCCTGGAGCATGAGGAAAAAAAAAAAAAACAGCTTCAAACAGAAACTAATCCTTTTGCAAACCGCCCTGAATTAGGACCTAAAGAAAGTGTCTGGCTCAGAAGTACAACACTTGCCTCAAGCTCCCAGGCTGTGACGGAAACAGAGGGATATCACTGAAGCTGATGTTCTGCAGAGCTGGCCGTGCCCCAGCACACTTATTGGTGTGCTGAGTTGAGGAGGGCTTTGCTTCCAGCACAGGAGGGTTATCACGGGATTTGCTGCTGTTGCAAAACTTTTGCATGGATTGGGAGGCAGAGGGAGAGGTTTTTCCAGCTGTCAGCAGAGCACGATTTAGCATCTGCAGAGTTGAAAATGACCCTTATGATTAGACTTACTTTAGGGGACCTGGATTTCAGATTTCCCTGTGTGCTGGATATGGACACTTGTGCTTTCTGCATGGGGGAGGGTTACTTGGGAACACAAAGGGTACAAAAACCATTACTCCAGAGGGAAAAGACTGCACTGCTCACAGCTGTAATTAAATGCCTCCTGTGAATTTACCAGCTCTAAATGAATGGACCCAGCTATTCACATACCCAAGACTGGAGCTTCTCAGAGGGGCGGGGTAGGATGGGATGGGATGGAACAGGAAGAAATGAGAAGGAATGAGATGGGATGTAATAGGGTGGGAAGGGGAGGGAAAACAAAGGGAAGGGAAAATGAAGGGAAGGGGAAGGTGTAGGAGAAGGGGAAAAGGCAAGGGGAAGGGGAAGGGGAAGGGGAAGGGGAAGGGGAAGGGGAAGGGGAAGGGGAAGGGGAAGAGGAAGGGGAAGGGGAAGGGGAAAGGGAAGGGGAAGGGGAAAGGGAAGGGGAAGGGGAAGGAGAAGGGGAAGGGGAAGGGGAAGGGGAAGGGGAAGGGAGGGTGTTATTCATATCCTTTGTCTCTAGAAGGAGCCAAGAGTGATTTTTTTGGTGCTCAGTTTAACTCTGATGAAACCCATGAAGGTGAGGTCACGGGCATTCCATGCATCCCTGTGACATTTCTTTAACCAGGCAGCAGGAAGGACAGTTTCACCAAGGACAGTGCTGTAATGTCACTGTCATGCAAACCTGAGTGCAAACAAGGTCTTCCTCACAGTTGATCCAAGGGGACCTTCTTGGGCTACTAATCCCCAAAAGAAGTGCAGAACCATGTCCCTCATTATACAAATGGGGAAAAAAAGTTTGGGATGAGGATAAACAAGAAACATCTTTTCAGGGAAACACACAACTAAGGATGCTGCAAAGAAATTGGGAGAGAGGGAAATAAAAACTGGAAAAAAGAAACTTCCAGTCCTAATTCCAGTACAGTTGGATTAAACATCACTGAAATCAGGGGAAATGGCTGCTTTTTTAAAACAAAGAATTCACTGAGGTCTGTATTTGAAACTGGGACATGGTTTGAATTGGGATTATGCATCTCTGGGCACAAGAAAATTGCACTGGGAAGCCAGGATTTTCTCATAGAGCAGGGCAGGACAGAAATACAAAATGTCTGAAGTTGGCAGGAACTTCTGGAGCTCTGGCCCAACTTCTGTTCACAGTCCCTAGAGCTTTGCACAGCCCCACACACAGGTGGGGTTGGAGATCCCCAAAAGCAGCCCCCCACCCCCTTCTGGTCCTTGTATCAGCTCTGGCATTCACTCAGCACAGAAATGATGAGATGGGGGAAATCCTGGGCTCCAATTGGTCCCAGTGTCTCTTGGCCTGAAATGGGGCACTGTTGACAAGAGCCCAGCTCCATCCCCTTGTACCTCCCTGCAGGGATTGATGGATATTGATGAGATCACCTTCAGTCCCAGGCTGAGCAGCCCCAGCTCTCTCAGTTTCTTCTCCCAGCAGAGCTACTCCAGGCCCTTGGTCACCATGGTGGCCCTCCATTAGACTCCCCTCAGTGTGCCCAGCTCCCTCCTGCACTAGAGACCCAGCACTGGACCCATTTCTCCAGGTGTGGCCTCACTAGTGCTGAGCAGAGGATCAGAATTTCCTCAACTCAGTGGCAAACTCAACCAAAATTAGCCTGTTAGGGGGGATCCTAGGCAGCCTGATCTAGTGGCTGGCAATCCTGCCCATTGCAGGGGGTTTGGAACTAGATGATCTTTAAGGTCCCCTCCAACCTAAGCCGTTCTATGATTCTATAGATGATTTGATGATTATTTGTGATGAGGGCAAGCTGCTGGCACTTGTCCCACGACAAGACAGCTCATGTGGGAGTCCATGGGATACAGCAACAAAGACAGGGAATGTTTGCAGGAAGGCCCATGATCTGACCCTGATACATAGCCAACCTAAGGGGGGAAAGCTGCACCAGGCTGTGCTCCAGAACCTGTCTGTCCATGCATCCACTCCAAGCAAAATCCTTCTTGGCTGTTTCCCAAGAATGGGGTGGGGAGATGTACATCCTTTCCGGCCTGGTTGGCAGGTACATCTCGGCCAAGCATTCCCCCCCAGGGGCAGCCCCACACAACAGGGAGCTGGGTGCAAGCCATGCCTGCCTCTCAAATATCCCCCGTTCAGTTCCCCCCTCCCCAGTTCCTTCAGGGCAGCTGACACGGGGTCCACTTGGTTTCCTCATGCTGAGAGCCATGCCAGGTCACCAGTCTCTGTTAGAAGACACCCTGGCTGGCACCCAGAGCTGACACCCGATGCATCACCACCTCCCGCTGGGAAGACACAGTACTCAGCCCCCACCCACAGGCTTCCCCCAGGATTACTCCCAGCTCTTGCAACAGGAGAGTGTGTGGAGTGCATGGCTGCAGCGCCCCAAACATGAAGTGCTTGGACAAGCCCCATCATCCTGCACACTCATCTTTAATTGGTGCATCCTCTGAAGGTTCCCAGTGGGGAAGAATACAGGTGATGCTTACAGTAGGGATGCAAGAAGTTATTTGGATGTTGAGCTATTTGGCTCAGTGAAGGCTTTACGTCATGGAGAAAAGATGCTATCCCTTACCCAGGGGCCTCCCTGCTGCAGGGAGCATCTCCAAATTCCTGAAGGTGCATGCTAACCGGCACAGACTGTGCTGGAAAACATAACAAGCCATGAGCTGCAGGGATCCACTTACAGTGCTGGGTTGGAGAGCTGGCAGCAGGGCTTGTGAGGCTCCAGCAGGTAGCTTCTCATGCTGGGAGGGGGTGATAAAATAGATCAGACTCCATACTGGCACAGCCGGAGGTCCCAGCACTAGGCTAGGGTTTCAGCCTGAAGGGACAGGTGGGCTGCAAGTGAGGAGCAACACAGCACAGCCACAGGCTCAGAAGAGTGGCCTGAGCGCTTGATCCATCCACCCACAACATCTATAGGTTAAGAGCAAGCTGTGCTGTTACACCAACCCATATCACAGCAAAAGGGCGTCAAGGCTCCCCTGGGACATCCCACAGAGACCCTTCTCTTCCCTATACACAGAGTACACCCCATAATGTCCTTGGCAAACTGATACCAGCACCAGTTCTCCTGGACATCCTTTGCTCCGTGGACCCTCTATGAGCAGAAGCCCTGAGCCAAGTCCCTTGATGCACTCAGACTGGCTGCTGGCTCAGTCTTTTAATAGAGTCCAATTGTCTATTTTTCATTATTGAACAATTCCCTTTATTGGACTTTTTGGCTTGTCCAGGAAATCAAATCAATAGACTTCTCGAGACAAGCGCTGGCTTTGCGTCCTCATCCTTTCACCAAAGATAACTCTTTCCCCCTTTGCCCACTGGCATTTCTGGAGCTAAAGGTTTGTGATCTGGAGGAGAGGGATTCTGGTTTTCTGTATCTCACTATTATCATAGAACGATAGAATGATTTTAGTTGTAATAGACCATTAAATATAATCTAGTAGAACTCCCCAATGAACACGGACAGTAGGGGGAATGTTCCCTGACACCCTTGGATGATGAAGCTGCTTCTGCAAGGGAGATAATTCAGAGGGGAAAGGTAACATGCAGGCATGAGTAATGCTGCTGATGGTGATGCTGGGTGGAGGTTGACAGCACATGTTGAAATGGTCCCACCCAGAGCTTCCAGCTTTACTCCTTGGGATAGTAGAACATGGTTTTCATAGAATCATAGAATTATTAAGGTTGGAAAAGACCACTAAGATCATCTAGACAAATCATCAACCCATCACCAGTCCCCTGACCACCTCGTTATGAAGGTTATGTGGGGGCTTTCCAGCCCAAGTTAATGGAAATGTGCACTATTCAGGAGCTGGACATGATTATCCTTATGAGCCCCTTCCAACTCAGGATAACCTATGATTTGATGGTGTTTTGTGAATGGGGACTGCTATACGTCCTAGAGAGGTATAGCACATATGGCAACACATCTGCAGAATCCCTGGCAGCCCCAGTAATGCTGATCTGGGCAATGCTGCATGTTCTTGAAGTATACAGCCTTATAACAGACCCAGAACCATGCTGCATGGAGTACATCTGCCAGCACACCCCCCTCCCCCCTCCCAACATACACACTTTGAGCCTTCCTCTCAATGTCTTGGAAACACATCGTCGTGGAGGGAGAGAAAGACCCCAGGGAGGAACGCGCTCAGAAAAAGCCAACATCAGGTACAGTTGGTCATATTAGCTACTGGGACACCCCGTAAGTGCTACTGCTGACAGTAAAATCAATTCTTACAGGATATTTCCACCTTGTGAGACTGCAGGATAATGATGGAAATCTGGCTAGGAGTGACCTCTAAAGGCTGCAAAGCTGAAGAAACTCAGGGAGAGGGATTTTCTGAACAAAAGAAGTGGGTACATGAGCCAAAGGTGGAGAAGGGTAAATTGCTCCCTGCTTGGGTACATGGCCATAATACAGGAATAATGTATATGTATGCATTTGTGCCTGCATGGGATGCAATACAATGCCCATGAGTGCGTCTGCAGGACCATGCTGATAGACACTCACACTCAAACCCAACACTATCTCATGCCTTCCTGGTGGAAGATATGGCTTTGCATGCATGGCTTCACACAAACAGAGCACGTCATGAAGGAGTAGGATCCCTTGGAGATCTGTATTATGCTTTGATCCTAGAAGGGAAAATCAAAATTCCCCATCCAAGGGATGTTTTTCACCACAGTTGCAGCTCAGTGTAATCTGAGAGCCAGCAAAATTAAAATCACTCATCACAGGACGTTGGCAGGGGAAGATTAATGCATTTTAGCCATGACAGCTTGCAGGCCAGAGAGACATGGGCTCCCAAAATTGTGAGGTGAGAAACTCATCACCCAGGGGCCACAGTCAGTTGAGCACTGAGAGTGGGCAATGCCAAGCAGCCCAGGCTGGTGGGGTGCTTTGCATCCCTGCTGGGGGATGAGTTTGTTCTTCTTTTCTACTCTAAATGCTCTTTTCTGGGCAGAATTCTGTATCTGGTGCCATTCTGTTCAACAAAGTCCCCACTCCATCTCCAGTTTATTTGGCTTTCTAGTGCATGTGAGATTGTTTCCATTCTCTGATGGAACCAGATTTATACAATCTAATTGTGACAGGACAAGGGGCAATGGCTTTAAACTAAAAGAGGGGAAATTTAGTTTGGATATCCAGGAACTGACACAAGCTTCCCAAAGAAGCTATGGATTCCCCATTCCTGGAGGTGCTCAGGCCCAGGTTAGACGAGGCTCTGGTTAGCCTGATCTAACAGATCTAACCCCTGTCTACAGAAGAGGGGTTGAAACTAAATGATCTTTAATATCCCTTCCAATCCAAGCCATTCTATGATACTATAATTCTCTTATTTTTGAAAAAAAAAAAATATATATATATATATATATATATATATATATATATATATCCTTTGAACCTACCATGGACAGCAATAATCCCTGCTCTCCCATGCATTCATTCTGCCGAGGACCACATCTGAGGATGTCTGCAGGCTGTGACTATGCTACAAGGACCCTGTGTTTTTGCAGGACCCTCACACTGAGATTGGGTAGGTGTGCAAGTTGTGTGGATGGACAGATTTTCAACGTGAGGTGCAAGTCCAGACACTGAGATATTCTGATCTTCTCTTTTTCTCTCCCCTGCTCTGTTGAGTTTTCCTTTGACTCCTCCCCAGTAGACACCGCCCTCCTCTTGACAGCCCAGAGATATTGTCCTTTCCTTCTGAAGGTCACCATCGCTGCTGTGGGGCACCCTGAAGAATGACTGTTGAGCTCTGAGAACCCACATCGGTGTCCACAGCAGACACAAGTGCCCACAGCCCTGAGTTTCTGCAGGGAAATGGGATAAGATGCTGTCTTTGGAATATGAACTCTGCTGCTCTCCAGAAGCAGCTAGGGCACACCAAGGATCACGCAATCTAAGAATCATAGGGGTTGGAAGGGACTTCTGGAGATCATCTAGTCCAACCCCTCTGCAAAAGGAGGGTCCCAAAAGTAGAATAATAGAGTTGTTTGAGTAGGAACGTCATCGAGTCCAACTCCCCCGCAATTAACAGGGATATCTAGATTGATAGATAGATACATAGATTGATAAGGTTGTTCAAAGCTCTGTCCAGCTTGGCCTTGAACATCTCCAAGGATGGAGTATCCATCCTGTGCATCAGTAGACTGCACAGGAAAGTGTCCAGGTGGCCCCATCCATGTGACATCTCCCCTGAAGATACTGATAAGCATGGATAAGATCTCCCTTCAGTCTTCTCCAGGGTGCACATACTCAGGTCTCTCAGCCTTTCCTCATAAGGGAGATGCTCCAGGACCCTCATAATCTTTGTAGCTCTCCACTAGGTCCTTTCCAGCAGTTCCCTGTCTTTCTACAACTGGGGAGCCCAGAACTGGACAGTTTTCCAAATGCGGTCAAGCATTGGAACAGACTGCCCAGGAAAGTGGTAATGCCACTTTCCCTGGGTATGTTCAGGAAATGTGGAGATGTGGCACTGAGGGACATAGTTAGTGGACATGGTGGTAATGGGTTGGGGTTGGACTTGATGACCTTAGGGGCCTTTTTCAACCTTAATGATTCCATGATTATATTTTTCCACATGACCTCACCAGGGCAGAGTAGAGGGAGAGGATAATGTTCTTTGCCCTGCCAGCCACCCTTTTTTAATGCATACCAAGATACCCTTGGCCTACTTGGCCATGAGGGCACATGGCTGGCTTTTTGTCACCCTGTTGTCCACCTTGACAGCTAGGACCTCAGCATGCCTAGGACCTCAGAAGACCCATGAAATACCCTCTGCTATTTTTGCATCCCTTCACCCTTGGCCAGAGGCATTAGAGCAATGTCATCCAAACTAATCATTTCTCTGTTTTTGTTCATGCCCCATCAAGCACCAGGTGAATGCCCACAGAATCATCTGGATGCTGCTTTGTAGAGGGTATCTTCTCCTCATCAGAACAGTAAAACTCCTCCTGTATCCACCTGTCAAACCATCCTCTGGTGACTGGCAGGAGCTCTGAAGGCAACAAGGATAATGCTTCAGCATCACTACTGCTCATCACATTGCCATTCTTCATCATCTGTGCAAAGCCTGTTCCGTTGCATTTTCCAACAAAAAGATCCAGCTCATGGACCAGACCAGAGATCCTCAGCTAACAGTGCAGCCTGTCGGGAGTCCACAGACCATTGGTGATGAGCAGAAATGATGGTCTCCTCTTCGGCGTTGTTCTCCTCTCAAAAATAGTGACTCCCAGAGTATCATCATAGTTCACAGCCAAGAGTTTGTGCTATCCATTAAAAGAGGCCCAAATTAAGACAGGCAGAGGGAACCCCAGGAGTTCCATTTACCCCTGATGGCTCCCCTAAAGAACCCCGAGACCCACACCTATATTCCCTACCATTTCTTCTTCCCCCTTCCTACATCACCTCTTTATTTGCATGGCCAACAAAGATCTACTTAGGGTTGATGCGCATCTTGTGTCAGAGCCAAAGGCTGGCAAGAGAGAGTCCCAGGCACTTTGAGGATTAAACACACTCTGGTTTATTGGTTGGAAGCAGAGCCAAAGTTGGTATTTTTATGGGGATTACCTACTGGCCCATCTCTGCCCAATGTCAGGGTAGACATAGCCCAGCTATGCAAAGGCTCTTTCATATGCGGTTTTGGAATCAACCCTATGAGATCCATAAAGCTCCTAGATCAAAGGAGGTGAATCATCCCCAGATAAATGGATGAAAGTGGTTACTGGCTCTTCTTCACTTTCTGGCCCAAACCACTGACCATGCTCATCTGGGTGACATTTCAAGATGTTGCATGGAGGCAGAGGGATGTTGTAAGAGAATTAACCATTAATCCTAATGAACATGGTTATAACAGATATTTGGGAGATCCTCCCAGATAAAGACAGCCTCAGTGGGTTTGTATCCATAGGACCATAGAACCACAGAATGGTTTGGATTGGAAGGGACCTTAATGATTGTCTAGTCCAACCTCCTGCTACATGCGGGTTTTCCACCCATAAGATCAGGTTGTCAAAGCCCCATCCAACCTGCTATCCATGCTAGACTGAATCAGGCCTTGTCTCCATCACCCCATCAAATGTTTGCCTTTGCCTGCTTAAAATCCCATGCTATCTTGTTTTTCTGAGGGGATAATTTGTTTTGACACCAGCATGTACTGAACACCCAGGTAGCAACTTTTCAAACAAGTAGTCAGTGGGACCAAAAGGACTTTGAGGATGGACAGCTTGACACTGACCAACCCAGTAATGCCTGTTGTCTTGAAGAGGTCCATCATTGTAAGAGACATTTGAAATGGGATAAGGGTGTTAGATAAGGGAGGCAAGCAAAGGGATGGCTCAAAACAAGGAGAAGAGAGACCTCGTAGCCACATGATGGATAGCGAGAGAATGGATGCAATCCTGAAAAACTATCCAGGGAGATGAACAAGCAAATTGAAGATGCCCAGTGTAGGTGGATGGATGAGTGATAGATGTATGGCACTGCTAAATGGATGGTAAATACCAGGGTGGGAGGACACTGCAGACAGGCAGAGGGATACATGCACTGAAGATGTGTGTAATCTCATTCCCAGTGTCACTCGCCTGCCGTCCCCTTGGGTCCCCTTTAAAAGAGCATTTCCAGAAACTGCTTCATAAACATTATGGGAGGGCTTGGGAGGTGGGGTGGTGGGGGAAGAGGAGATTGTTCCCGACTCGCCAGGTTGTCTTCAACAGAAAATGAGCCTTAAACAAATGAGGCTCAGTTTATCTGGGTTTCAAACACTCGCACACACACACACACTTGTACAAAGAGCATCTCAAAAACAAAACAAAAACTGGGGAGGAAAAAAAAAAAATCAAAAGTTATAAAGAAGAATTAAAAAAAAAGCTCTATATTTTAGAGTCAGCTGAGAAGTGACAAAGTAATTTGCTCCTGGCAGTCTATCACGGCAGTCTAATTCCCAGTGACACCATTCAGCTGCTGACTACACTAACTGTCAGAGTCAATTAGCCAGCAGCCAGCAGCGCAAAGTGTTTACGGGTGCTAAAATTCACTCCACACGCTGTGCGGAAGTGAGAAAAAATTACTTTGAGGGAAGGGGGGAAATTCAAGTGGTTGGTTTAACACTGACGTTTGCTTCTGCTGTGCCCCAGGATAAGAACAGGGCCTGGAGGGTATTGGAAGGGAAGGCAGAACCAAGAGTGTCCAGGGGGGTTGGGGTGACTGGGTCTGTTCAGCCATGGAACTCATCACTATGGGAAGTGGGACAGATCCTGTGGCAGAACTGGGATGCAAGCCAGTGGGGCCAGCTGCAGGAGGCAATGAGGATACAGGATTTCCCCATCCCTGCAGAAGCTGTGGTTTAGAGAGCCAAGAATTGAGCAACCACCCTTCCAGGGATGTCACACATTCACTGCAAGATGCCCAGCAGACAAATAACCTGGTCTTCTTGCCACTAAGGCCACATATCTGCATGGACAACATTTCCAGACCACCTTTACCACTCCTTACTCCTTGCAAGGTGAGCAAAATAATCATAGAACCACAGAATCACAAAATCGTAAGAGTTGAAAGGCAGCTCTGGAAATCATCATATCAAACCCTACTGCTAAAGCAGGTTCTCTACAGTAGGTCACAAAAGAAAGTGTTCAGGTGGGTCTTTAATTATCTCCAGAGCACTGGAGATGTGAAGCAATTCTTTACTGTGAAGGTGTTTGATTACTGGCACAGGTTGCCCAGAGAGACTACAGAGTCTCCTCCTTGGAGATCCTCAAACACAAACACATCTGGATGTGGTCCTGAGCACCAGCTCAAATGGCCCTGCTGGACAAGAAGTTCGACCAGTTGGACCCAGGAGACCTTTACAAGATCGGGAAGGCAAGGCAAGGCAAAATGGAAAGGGAAGGGAAGGGAAGGGAAGGGAAGGGAAGGGAAGGGAAGGGAAGGGAAGGGAAGGGAAGGGAAGGGAAGGGAAGGGAAGGGAAGGGAAGGGAAGGGAAGGGAAGGGAAGGGAAGGAAGAGAGGATTTCAGTTGGATGCAACCTTCAAGGATCATCTAGCCCAATCTGTCTGACTTCTTCAGGGCCAAAAAAATGTTACAGCATATTATTGAAGACAATATCTTTATAGATATTTCAACAGCAGCTACTTGACCTTCACTGAAATGAAGACGAAAGTCTGAAGGGACAGTTTTTATGAACTCAGTATATTTTGACAGTTTCAAAGTTTTCCATGCAAAAATGATCAGTAAGTACCCAAGCCTTCCCCTTCTTGGATAAATTATCAGTTCAAGCCAATTGTCTCTTGGTTTATTAGAGCAAGAAAGTTCTGACCAGATGTTACACACATCCTAAAGCATACACAGCAGTATGGTTAAGTCAGCTCTGCCATACTGAGGGGAGGATGTCAACCTCGTCTCCTCAGACCAATGGTATGACTGAATTCAACTTCAGGAGTCTCTTCTTCACCACTTCCCTCCTTTTGCTCACATACTGATTATTTTCCCAATTTGTTCTGAGTCAACTTTGAAACCAGAAACAAATCAACCCCAGGGTAAGTTACCCTGTAACTACTGCGATGTGGATGTCCCATGGATGCCACTGTGTTCTTTACTGCTCAAAGTGGGACATGAAGCTTGTGGGGCAGGGTCCATTCCCACAGCTATGTTCCTACATCCTCTTCTGCTCTGATCCGTGTCTGAGGCTGGGTGAAAACCAGGAAGGCAGAGATAAATTCCTGAGATTTTTTAAGCTCTTGTAGCAAGAGCAGGTGGTTGAGTAAAAAAGATATTGCTCTGGATCCAGCCCATAGCCCTGGCCTTTAAACCTACCCCTTTGCAGGGTTACCTTCCCCTTCTCCACAGATGGGAAATCTCTTTCGCTGTAGGACGGGGTGATCTGAAAGGTCAACACAGCACTGGTATTTACCAACATCGGTATCATCGCTCTCAAATCTCTGGCATTTTAATAGGATGTACCAGGATGTGAGACTGGACAGTTCTTTTCTCTTTTCATTTAGAGATGGAGAAAGTGAGGCAGGAGAGCAGTGAGCTAAGAGCATGCCTAACCTATATATCATTCATCTCATGGGAGAAGCATAGACTTTGCATGAAGCATTTCATCCTAAAGTTTTCGGAACGGTTTAGAATGTCACACCCTAAAGCAGCCAGTATCTCCCCATTCTGGGATCTGGGGCAGACCAGCTCAGCCCACACCAGTTGTCTACCTCATATTGAACTGATCCTACCACAGCAGCCCATGCTTCATGGCTTGGACCTTTGTTTCTTCCCATATCCT
The DNA here is from genome assembly GCF_987193195.1 of Phasianus colchicus. Lineage (NCBI taxonomy): Eukaryota > Metazoa > Chordata > Aves > Galliformes > Phasianidae > Phasianus > Phasianus colchicus. The sequence goes on from NC_143438.1 coordinate 93,731,288, forward strand.
ATGTAAATCTTCATGCCATGTGAAATTAAGCCTCCACCCCAATTTCAGAAATCAGAGAGTAAAATCCCCCCTGAAAGAGGCACGTAGTGTCCAGACTAACTGGGAGCAGGACGAGATGGATGTGATTCCTGGGCCAGCTCTTGGAATCATAGTGGACACAAAACACCAGGTCATGCTCTATTGCCATGACCTCAAACTTCTGGCTCCAAATTACTGAATGCAACCTAATAGCAGCTATTTCTGCCCCTAAGCAGCAGTAATATTAAACGTTGGACCCCTGGCTTGCCCACACAACGTTCTCTGCCTGCTTCCTCTCCCAACTTTCAAGAGATTGTGCTCAATGAGGTGCTAATCTCTCACTCCCAGGAGAAGAGTCTGAGTCTTGCTAATGCTTATTACAGTGGAGTCATGTCACCTACCCTCCTTTTTACTGCTCTGCTGTGAGCTTTACATATTTTTGGCCATACCATCTCTAGGTGGTGGCCAGGCAATCCTGGGCAAGCAGAGTTGCTTCACCTAGAAGGGGGACTTGTACCCAAGCTGAGCTCTCAAGCCTTGAACCTCCCTTTGAGAATAATCACAATGTCACCAGCACACCATCATGTTACTCCTGAGCTTATTGTGCAGTTAAACATCTGGATTGCAGATTTTGTAACAGGAACAGCTAGAAAGCTCAACACAGTGAATTGGAGAAGACAACTGTCTATTTATTGGGCTTTTATTTAATGAAATGGGTTTTACTATGTTCATGAAATATTTCATGATCCTTTTGAGGAAGTCATAGAACCATTTTAGAACCATTTTAGAATCATTAAGGTTGGAGAAGACCACTGCCTGCCAGTCTCACTGGCAACCTAAGATAATGACCCCCAAATGGGAGTGAAGCCTGAGGACAAGAGTTCCCCATGGGAAATGGTCCCCCTTACCATGGAAGGGCAGGATAGGCTGTCCACAGCAATGCATGGCTCCGATGTGTCTGGAAATATCCACTGGAGTCATAGAATCATAGAATTTTTTGTGTTGGGAGGGACTTTTTAAGGCCTTCTAGTCCCACATTCCTGAAATGAACTGAGAGACCTACAGCTAGATCACATACTGAGAGCCCCGTCCATCCTGACCTTGATTGTCTTCGAGAATGGAGCATCTGTTACATCTCTGGACAACTTGTTCTGGACTTGCCTTTGTCAACACATAGAGATCTTGTAGGAAGCAGAATAACTGCATGAGCAAAGGGACCATAGTGCACCCATGCAACATCCCAACCACCAGGAGGTTGTTTTGTCCTTGAGCATATCCAGAACAAACACAGCCATAGAAGTCTTGGGATAACATGGGTGCAAGCAGGAAAGGAAAAGCTATCAAGAAAATATTGCTCCTCCGCTTTCTCTGGCAATGGCAAGCAGAAAATCTTTGCTCTAAATAGCATCATCCCTGTTGGAGTTATCTCCTAAACCAACAACTCCTTTAGAGAGGTTGTGCTCCATGCTGAGTCTCTCTCTTCCTCCACAGGGGACACCCAGGACTGTGAGGAACCTGTGCTGTGAGGACATTTCCAACACATCCTCCTGTGACATCTCTGGGACCATTTCTGGCCAGACAGACCCAAAAGCCAGATTGAAAGGGTCTGCTCCAGACTCAGTAATCAAAAGACCATTCTGTCTGCTGAAGCGTTTTTAAATGGGAAAAAAAAAAAAAAAAAAAAAAAAACCAGAACAAAACAAAACAGCTAGAATACAGAACAATATGTAACTGCATGTGTCATTCAAATTTCTTTTATTCTGCATCAAAGTAAGGCAGAGGATTTTTTCAGATTTCATTTCCAACGCAGAAACCAAATAAAATGCAGGGAGCATTTTCTCCTTTACAGGGATCTGTTTCTCCCCTATATAATAATTATCTTTCCCCCTTTCCTTCTTCTTTCACTACTGATGAAAAAGGATGAGATTTGATTTGTTGTTTTACAGACAAAAAGAAGAAATAAAAAGAAGCCAAGGGACAAATAAAGAAAATACAGCAAAAAGACACAGCTTCCTATTATCTTAGGATTTTGCACAGAAATGCTTCCCAGACCCAGAACCCAGGAGCATCTCTGGCTGCTGCCAAAAGCAGATAAATTGCTCTGGACTGCACTAGCCCATTCTTTTCACTCAGTGATGCTTTCCATTCTGTCAGGGCTTTCATCCCTCCAAGGACTTAGTGGGGAGTTCTCTGAGAGTCCCCCAAGATAGATAGGACTGTGGCAGGACATGCATGGGTCTCCAGTGCTGTCTGTCTCATTACACTTCAGATCATTCACCATCCACGTCTCTTGGATCCCAGTTACTGCAATAGCAGCTTGGCTAAAGTCTTTAAATTAAAAGCAATAAACTCTCCCTTGGGTAGCAATGGTGATCATCAAATTCCACCCTTATTATTTTTTTTTCTTTATTTTTATTCTTTATGTGTGTATCTATCCCAAGAAATTCAAATCCAGAACACATGTCAGCATGAAGCTGCAAATGAGTCACTGGGGCACTGCAGGAATCTGGCTATGTGCTGTAATCTGTTTTTTGATTCAATTTATCTTAGAGCAGACATAGTCTACAAGACCCAAAAACCAAAGGCAAAGCTTGACCAATGCAAGTTGGTGATGTACAGCAAGACACTAATGCAGGGGGAAGCACTTCTTTATTCTCTCTTTAGCTTTTGCAAGTACTGCTGCTACATGACATGCTCCTGTCCAGCCAGCAGTTATGTGGTCCCAAGGCAGAGATGACTCTGGGTATATTGCATGGCCAAGAAGGTTGCAGAAACACTAAGATTTAACCAGACACATCCAACAGCAGATCTGCAACAACAGGCTGCAAACATTTCTGGCACTCCAGGCTTTTCCATGCTATTGTCTTTGGGGCATTGTGACAGTCTGGATATATCTTGTACTATTACAAGGCATTTAGATTTCTACACTGATGACACTCACACATGCACCAGGAAGAGAAAGGGGAGGTTAGAAAATAGTAATTATCTTTTTGTTACAGTCTTACAGTGCAAAAGGCCTCCAATCCTTGTTCAAAAATGTACCAACAATTTCACTGCAACACTGCAGGCACATCCAGGGAATGTGAACCTAACTAGTGAGGATAACACATCTCCTAGCCAGCTTGTGGCACAGAGGAGAAAGAGAATGAGACACCTAAATGACAAGCTTGGAAGAGGGTAAATGGATGGATGGATGGTTGGGTGTGTGGATGGATGGATGGATGGATGGATGGATGGATGGATGGATGGATGGATGGGTGGATGGATGGATGGATGGGTGGATGGGTGGATGAGTGGATGGATGGATGGATGAGTGGATGGATGGGTCGATGGATGGATGAGTGGATGGATGGGTGGATGGATGGATGGATGGATGGATGGATGGATGGATGGATGGATAAGTGGATATATGGATGGAAAGATAGATGGATGGAAAGATGGGAGTGTCTTATTTTTTGCAAAGCCCTAAAAACAAAAATATTTCCACTTGCACTTGTAGATTCCATCAGACAATCCATAGACTGTTCAAAGGGTCGCATTCCACCTTCTTTGTACGTGGAAAGTGCTGATCAAAGCAATCTGGCAGGTTACAAGCTGCTCCCATATTGTGCCTAGCAGTTTCCATGTACATTAACCAGCCCTCATGAGCACTGCCATTTCCTTGTCCCCAGAATTAAGGCTATGCCTAAGATGCACTCAGGTATTAAACATGATTTGACAGCTGCTAGCTAGCAACATCCCATCTTGAGCAAAGGGCTACACGATTTCCAAAGCCCTCTGCTCCCACTACACCTTGGCTAGATGCAAGCTCAGCCTGGAGGTGCTCAGGGATGCAGAGATCTCGCTCAACTTCAAGTCCATGCGTGGAGCTGGAGCAAGCATTCAGAATCACATCACAACATTGGAATAGGGAGGATCCATGTCACCTCTCTGAAAATGTCTGTGGAATGGCAGAACACCTCTGCAGTCACACTAGCTCCTCTAGGAGTCACCAAGGAGAAGCAGGCATTTTCAAGTGTGATTTATCTGCTCTCTGAAAACATCAAAGTTCAGATGAGATGAATTGCCCCTCCAGCAGAGATGGTTTTTCTCCCTGGCAGCAGAAATGGCCATAATGAGTGCAGATAGCTGTATTTAATCACAGAATCATTAAGGTTGGAAAAGACCACTAGGATCATCTAGTCCAACCATCATCCCATCAGTCCAGCCATCAACCCATCAACTCAATTTGGAGGGATGAGTCCCTCCTGGCATCTTTTTATTTACATAAAGCAAGTTGTACAAGTACTTCCTCACTAAAAATACCCGTCATTTTCAAACCCTCCATGAGAAGAAGCCACCAAACTTCACTTTCACTCTTATCTGCATGTAGGTTTCCGTCATCCTCTGGAATGCTCAGCTCCAGAGAGAACCTGCCCAGAGAAGGGGCTTTGCCCCTTTTCTCACATGGTGTGTTCACGTGGGGAAGACCCAACCTTGGAACAGAGGGTTTACTGCCCAAATCTATGCTGGCACATGACATTTATAATCACTGCATCATAGAATATCGTCACATAAGAATCATTGAGTCCATTTGTTGAAGCATCTCCCGGATTTGGATCGAAATCACTGGCTTGAGGGTGCATGAGGAATCTGCAGCAGAAACAACATTTGAACTCCTGAATCCCAAGGTGCTGGTGTCACTGGAAGTCCCCTTCCAACACACCATAAGAAAGGAAATGACAGGGAGCTGGGAGACACACTCATGGGTAACAACAGGAGATAACGTTCCCCGAATTATTCACAACACAGCCCATGGCAGGAACAGGGGAAAGGAGGTGGGAGGGAGGCAGAGAGGAGGGAAAAACACACACAACAAGCTTGTCAGTTGACTTCTTAAGCAAAAGCCAGCAAACCGTGCAGTCAGGCGCCGAGTCGGGTTTCTCCCAATTAAATTTAACAAGTGACGCCCCTGAATCTTTCATGAGCATTCGGGAAATTTTAGCCCATCTTTCTTGATGCGTGCACACACAAGACTCACGCTTTTAAACGGAGAGATCAAGCCCTGCCTTTTTTTGTAGCAGCACTAGTGATGCCTGGGAGACTTCAATACCCTTTGTGATAGGTGGCAAAGGGATGAAGGTGGGCACGTGGCCGGGGATGGAGGTGGCCAAAGGAGCTTTTGGCTGTGCCATCTGCAGGGTGCAGCTTGCCATGGTGACTCTTCTGGGAAAGGCACTGTCCCCCATCCCCACTGCCCTCCCTTCCTCCCACGTGATCGATTGTCACTTTAATTATCTGTCGGCCCCTCAATGTGTCGGCAGGTTCCCCAGACTGAGTCAGGCTTCAGAGTGGCTCCCAGGTCTCGGCATGATTCGTGTGCACAGCGGAGGCTGCTTTCAATTAAAAGCTCAGAGCTAACCTGAAAGATGCTGCTGAGCACTGAGACAGGGAGAGGAGGGGAGGGTAAGGAGCTGAGAGGAGGATGCTACTAGGTTGCAAGGAGGGTTGCAAGGCTGCAAACAGCAGGGATGGTTGGGAGAAGTAGGGGGAACCTCACCCCAGGGAGAAAGAGGATAAATGCCATCCTCCTAGAGATGTTCAACATAAGGATGTCTTCGTAGAATTATAGAATCAGAGAACTGTTTGAGTTTGAAGGGACCTTGAAAGGTCATCTAGTTCAACTCCCTTGCAATGAACATGTACTCAGAGCACCACCCATCCTGACCTTGAATATCTCAAGGAACAGGGCATCCAGCACATCTCTGGGCAACCTTTTCCTGTGCCTCATTGGCTTTATCACAAAGAACTTTTTCCTTATATCCAATTTAAATCTCCCCTCAAATTTTCCCTTTGTAGGGGATTGAAATCATGTGTTGTGCCTGCCCCACCAACAGTAACACAATGGCAATGGTATGAGGCTAGACTCAAACAAAGACAGCCTTATATTCTTAGGGTCAAGGGGTTTTGAAACATGCATGATCCTGGCACTACCTAGCCCTGCTGAATGCAAAGGGTCTGAAGAATGATATGGAGGAGTGACTGCAGTGACAACAAATAATGGAAGCAGGACACAAACCATGCACTGGGACAGGTTGTCTAGAGATGTGGTGGATTCCTTGTCCATGAAGACATTCAAGGTCAGTCTGGATGGGGCTCTGAGCTAACTGATCTACTGTAGATGTCCCTGTTCATTGCAGGGGAGTTGAACTAGCGGACCTCTAAGGTTCCTTCCAACTCAAACAATTCTATGATGATACTATGAACATGGCTCTGGGTCTTCGGGACAGTTGCACTTTGTGTCCACAGCCTCCTGCAGTTTTAGAGGCTTAAGAGGCAACAAGAACAAGGTAGAAGCCAAATCTGTCCATGCCAATGTACCTGGAAGCAATAAACCCTGATGGATCTTAGTCATGCATTGATTACCCCGTGTTGGATTCATGCTTTCTTGAGGACACAAAAAAGAGTTCAAAGGTCTTCTTAAGTTATTTGGTCAGTTATCACACACTTGATGTGATGGCACTGGAATCCAAGCCCTCACCATGCCATGTGAAACATACAGTCAGAAAAGGACAGATCCTTGTCACCAGCAGCCTGATTTCTATACATTTTATGATTTAATTTGGATTGCACGTGTTCACAGTCTAACTACACTACAGCTTTTTCTGGAGTGTACTTTTTACCCAAGCTAATGACTCAGTGCTCCAATAGTAAAGTTTCAGCTGCTTTATATCCAGCACAGGGGCCGCTGGAACCAGGAAGATGGTTTCTGTGTGTAAGGAAAGCAGTGTTTGTGCAAATGTGATGGAATACACTTGGTTAGAATCAGAGAATCAGAGAATCAGAGAACAACTTGAGTTAGTAGGGACCTCAAAGACCATCTAATTCCACCCTCCTTCTTTCATGAGAAGAGTTGCCAACCACCTAGTTCCCACAGTGGAAGGAACTCCGATGGGGGAAGGAACTCTTTTAGGTCAATGGATAGATGTACACCAGCTTTAGGAATAAATGTAAATGCAGACTGGACAGAGCTAGACATATGTTGGCTGCTGAATTATCTCCAATGCAGCTCAAAATAGGTGCAGTGCTGTATCATCCACAGCACCATCCTCAATTACACAACCGTGTCCTTATTCACCTTGTTCTGCATAGCTCTCCAAGCCCTCTAGCAGGCACAGCACCCACCATGGAATTTCTTTCCCTCCTCCCTTGCATCTCTCCTGGATGGCCAAGGAAGCCACAGTCCTCATCCCAACCTTTTCCCCATTCCCAGATCATGAGCTGCCTTTTGGCTCAAGCACAGCCTGGGACAGGTGGTGCCAGCCTCAGAGGGATTCAAACTCACAGGTGTGCAGAGATTAAACTGCTTGGTATGTTTCAGCAGGGGAATTTCTCAATGAGGGTGAAACTCCTTGGGCACTATTTCTCTTTGTTTGCATCTGCTGAATCTCCTCTCTGGTGTTGCTGCCTTTCCTCTTACCCCAGGGGCTTGTGGGACCTAAAAGCCCATCAGTGTCCTAAAGACAGACAGACTACAGAATGGTCTGTACCTGGAAGGGCAGAAGTCCCTCAGGAAAAGAGGGATATTTAGGCTGCTCTAACTAGAAACAAAAGGTAGAAGAAAATTCACAGTTTCACACACTGTGATGGAGACATAATGGGTTCTGCTGTTGTTCCCAGAGGAGATCATGAAAACCCTGCAACAGCAGGCATCTCCATCCCTACCACCTCAGGGAAAATCCTGGTCCTCCTGGGGATGGAACAGATGATATAATGAGTCTTTAGCATTTTCTAGCTCTTCAATTATCCCCATCCAAGATCAGCTTGAATTCAGAACGTGGGCTTCAGCTCTAGATGCCATCCCAAGGCAGCAGCAGTCAGGACCCCTTCTACTGAGTGATGGGGAAGGCAAAACCAGGCCTTCACTCCTACGGATCTCTGCTGAGCAGAGCTGGAGATCTTAGACAAGGATCATCAAGGGGCAAAAAGTCCCTTTTCCTCTGCCTAGTGATTACCCTCACTGGTATTCCATGATTGACTATTAGGAAAAAATTATTCCTTGCAAGAGTGGTTATGCATTGGAACAGGCTGCCCAAGGAGATGGTGGAGTCACTGACCCTGGAGTCAGGAGAAGGGTAGATGTGGCTCTGAGGGGTATGGCTAGCAGTCATAGTGATGGGTTGATGGTTGAACTGGATGATCTTAGAAGTTTTTCTAGTCTTTTCCAGAGGCAAGAGGTCAGAAATCCAGAGCTCCATAGAGAGATAGACATAACAAGTAAATCATGGTGTGGTGCAGAGGGTTGAAGAAGAGGATTAGAAGATGGGATGGAGAAAGATGGACTGGAGAGTTGGGCAGGGAGGAACCTGATGAGGTTTAACAAGAGCAAGTGTAGAGTCTTGCTGCTGGGGAGTAATAGCCACATGCATCAGTACTGGTTGGGGGATGACCTGATGGAGATGAGCTCTGCAAAGGATGTAGGGGTCCTGGCAGACAACAGATTGGCCATGAGAGAGCAGTGTGCCTTTATGATCAAAAAGGCCAATGGTATCCTGGGATGCATTAAAAAGAGCATGGCCAGCAGGTCGAGGGAGGTGATATTTCCCCTCTACTCTGCCCTGGTGAGGCCACATTTAGAGTACTGTGTCCAGTTCTGTGCACCCTTGTTCAAAAATACAGAAATCTCCTAGAAGGCATCCAGTGAAGGGCCACAAATATGATAAAGGGGCTGGAGCACCTTCCATATGAGGAAAGGATAAGTAACCTGGATCTGCTCAGCCTGGGGAAAAGAAGACTGAGAGGGGATCTGAAAATGTTCTAAATGTCTAAAGGGGGTGGGAGACAAAAGGATGAGGCCAGGCTCTTCTCAGTGGTGTGTAGTGTTAGGGCAAGGAATTATAGAATACTCAGAGTTGAAAGGGACATCTGAAGGTCATTTAGTCCAACTTCTCTGCAATGAACAGGGACACCACAGCCAGATCAGGTTGCCCAGGGCCTTATCCAGCCTCACCCTGAAAGTCTCCATGGACAGGGCATCAACCACATCACTGGGCAACTTGTTCCAGTGCCTCAACATCCTCATTGTAAAAGATTTTTTCCTTATATCTAACCTGAATGCACCCGCTTTGAGCTTGAAGCCCCCATAAGTAGCTGGGACAGGTCATGAGCACAAAATATGGTTGCAAATATCAGCAGAGAGGCCAAGAGAAGAGAAGAAAGCAAACCGTGTTCTAAATACTAGAGATGTTTCCTCCCTATGAACAGCACAACGGCTCCAGGGACTGTCCAGAGCATTGCTCTCCTTGGCACTAGATTGACCTCAGCTCCCACTTGGCCGTTGCTACAAACTCACTGCTGGCCTGAAAGAAAATAATAAAGAATTAATCAAGATAAAGCTCTCATCGGTGTTAATGCTTCACAGCTCCTTAGCTGTTGTACTGGAGCATTTCAAATGCCTGATAGTTTGCTTTGCCTTATGAAATAATTAGGATGGAGAGGCAGCCAGTGATCACCTCAGCCCTGGATGCTGCTCCTGATGTTTTCTTCCCAAAATTGGCCCAGGGGAAATGGCCTGCAAAGGGCTTTCAAAGACTTTATCCCATAATTTCATCAGCAAAGGGATCGTGCTGCTGTTCTCCCATCACCCTTCCACCCACTGTTGTATGCATGGACCCTGTTATTGTAGAATTGGAGCTTGTTAACTCAGAGGAAGAGTGGCATGCATAGCAGTTTGTTTAATTCAACAGGCATCACATTCCAATGCCCAAAGGATGTGAGAGCCAAAGAACTGGTTCTGAGCCATGAACAAGCTGAACTGAGCAGGGAATTTTTCTCTTGCCCTCAAAAATGGAGTTTCTTTCTAGTATCTGAGGTCTTGAAATGTAATGTCTACAGGTTACATCCACCAAATGGATTGGATCCACCAAATGAATGGATTTAACATCCACCGAAACTGAATTGCACTAACAACTACAAATTAGCAAAAAGTCTTCCTTAAATTTAAATGTCTCCATCATACACATCCATCTGAGCTCCATACCTGTGGCTTCATTCACTGTCCAGAGAGAAAAGCCAGAGTTGTTATGGTGCATTCATCCAAACAAATCTGGGCATTTACTTTGGGTTGAATGAACCCTGATGACTCACTCCAGTGATGATGGAGTGACCCAGGCTGCCTGGCCCAAGGGAAGCTGCTCTGTATTTCATCAGGTGAAACCTACTTGACCACCAACCAGGCAGCACCGTCAGAACATAATGCAGCCACCCCACAAATCAGGGGCTGCTTTAGCTCTGCAAAAAGGAAAGAAAGCAGGAAATTTAGTTTGAGGCTTGATTGCTTTTTTCTATTTTTCATTGATTTAATTTTGTTCACTTCAAGCGGGTTGCTTCTAATTCCACTGATTGCATATTTTATTTTACCTCTGTCACTGGCTTATCTCCCAGGACAATGATCCCACATACAATTATTAATGTTGGAAAAAAACTTCCAAGATCATCAAGTCCAATGTCACCCCATCCCCACGATGCCCACTAAATCATGTTCCTCAGTGCCATATCTCCATAGTTGTTCAACACCACCAGTGACTGTGACTCCATCACTTTCATGGGCAGCCTGTTCCAATCCAGACTGCACAGGAATAGGAAGTGTTACACATCTGATAGGTAAGGATGGCCTCAAATGAATAAGAGGTAGCACATGGGCTTTTGAGCACTATTGCACACACAAGGGAGGAAGGACAGGATTTGTACATATTGCAACTGGACCATCAGCAAATCCAGCTCCAGCAGCTCCGTGCTAATCCTCCAGAGAGGAAAGCAAGGTCAGCTTGGAAGAAATTTGGGATTCATGGGCTCTGCAGTTTGATTTTTCTTTGGCTTGTTTGCCTCTGCATGTGCATATCACCAGCAGAGAGACAGCAACTCTGAATACATCTGCAGAGGCTGATGCAGACAGATTGTTTTCAAGTCTTACTCACACTCCATAGGAGACACCTCCTCATGCATTGGCTTTCTGAAATTACCTGTATTAAGATGTGTCCCTGGTACCGTAAGCAGCTTCCAGTGGATTTTAATAGAGCACACTGACTCAGGTGCTTTCATTTCTAAATGTCTCGCTCGGAGTGGTGTTGAGAGCCCTGACAGCACTTCATTTAGGCAAGAATTGGGAAATCTCTGAGGCACAAAAGGAGGGGGCTTAGAAACACCGTGAAGAGTAGCGTTAATTATTTCATGGAGGAAGGAGGAGGAAAAGATGCGATGGATGCAATGGGGACAAAGCTGTGGGGAGCATATCCCAAAAAAACAGTCTTAGAGACTAGATGACCAAGAGCTGGGATATTGCTTCAGGGTCAGCTAGGGTACTCAGATGAAGGTGCTTTAGCCCATGCAGGATTGGACTACCCACTGTACCACTGGGCTTTGCTACTCCTCAAGTCACAGCAGAGGGCACAGCACAACCATCTCTCTCCCAAGCCCTGCTTGATGGTCAGATAAGAGGATCTTAGTGGTTTTCCAACCTTAACAATTCAATGATTCTATAATTCTAGCAAAACTTATTTCCCACACTATCATCCCTTGCTGCTGGGGCTGTCCGCAGGGAAACACCACCCCCAGCTGCACACTCAATGCCATCAAACCCAATGGAAAACCCAACTGGGAAAGGCTGCAGGAGAGGAGCAGCCGCCAGCCGGTGTTAAATGCTCAGTGTGATGTAAAATCGGTCTCGCCTGCGTATGCAAAACTCGCCCCATGGAAACGATGCGCATTAGAAAACCAGAGCTGCCCCTGGGTACCACACACGTTATGCGGAGATGATTTACATCAAGTCCTTTCTAGAGGAAACTGCCAGCCTTGACAGGCAACAGCTTTGACCTCCCTTGACAATTGCCCCAATTTGCTCAGCTCTTTGCTTTATGGATCTCAGCCAGGTTTTGTTTTGGTTGTTTAAATACTTCTTCTTTGAGTGTGCTGTTAGTTAGCTTTGGGGTGGTTTGGTTTTGTTTTGTTTGTAATGAATTTAGCATCATTAGGAGGTGCCTCACCAACAATCCTGGTGACCAGGGACTCTTCATAAGGTTCTGAGGAATCCCCCGTTTAAAACCACCACCAAATATTTGATTATGAGAATTGCACCCAGCAGCTGTAATTATGTCACGACTAAGAGTAAAAATTGGATATCTTTGCAGTGCTGGCTGCAGAGCCATTGGGGTTCATTTCATGTCGCTTTATCCTTATCACACCAGTAATTCTGCCTTCTTCTATACTTCTGGGGATTCATTTTGTTTTAATTTCCCGATGAACCAAAGATCATGCAAAGGGGAAGACGACATCAGGGAGCACAGAGAAAGGGACAGAAGTTTTCATTCACTCAGCTAACAATTCTGTGCTGGTTTTAGTCAACAACTATTTATCTCAAACATCCGATTCCCCTTAAAAAGGGAAAAAATCTCTGTTTAAACTCTAACTTCTCACCACAGTGCTTAGGATTTGATCCACTTTTCTGCATCCTCTGATGAATTTTGGGGAAAAGATCAAAAAGGTTGAGAACTAATGCTTCAGATAGCCTGAAGGTGACAAACAGGCAGGAGGAGAAGCATGTAGTTCCATGAATACTGGAGGAACAGGCAAGCTGCCTTCGACCATGGTGATTTTTTTTTGCCTTTGCACCTGCATGTCTTTGCAGTGTTATGTCTCCAGGGAGTGATAGCAAATGAAGTCCTCAGTTTGGAGATGCTGGGGCTGTGGGATGAGAAGCTCATTGGAGATGGGTGTGGGAAACTGATGGCCCCATGCTAAGTTGGCATTAGTCTTGCTACAGGGCCCCAACTCACCATCCTCCATCCCCATCCCAACTTACATCGTATGGGATCCTGATGCTCCCACACTGTGTTAGACATGATTTCTCATTATCATATCTAACTAATTAACCAGACAGACCAGATGAGGTCAAAGCAACAACCAGGAGCCATAGGGTGTAGTCTACGAGAGCTTCATTTAAAACCATCTATGTGCACCTAGGATAGCTCTCAACATAATACATGGGCTCCCACACTGCAGAAATTACTGAAGGATATGGTGAAGATGTCCAGATATTCTCTATGAGGTGATCTGTGGAAGCAATGCACTGTCCAGGAGAGTGGTGGAGTCACCATCCCTGGAGGTGTTCAAGAAAAGGGTAGATGTGGCACTGAGGGACATGGTGGTGATGGGTTGGTGGTTGGACCTGACGATCTTAGAGATCTTTTCCAACCTTAATATTTATATGATTCTATGACTCTAATCTTTGATCCTTTCCTTACCATCAAGAAAATGAGAATCTTCATTCACTTCCATTTTCCAGCTGCAAAATAATGTAGATATTTTTTCCTATCATTTCATCAGTAAAATCCAATAACAACAGTGCCCCACCTCTATGACAGATTGCCATGATGTCCTAAATCCCACCTGCTCTCCCTTCCTAGCCATGGGCAACAGGTCTAATCCTGCTAACCACAAGCACTACCTTGTATCTGAAAGTCTGCTGCCCCATATCCTGCTCCAACATCCCCTACCTTACTGTTGTCCACAGACCGGATGAGAGGAATTTGATCTGATGGACTCAGTGATCCCTTCCAAATTCAAACACGTTGTGCTTCTCCCAGCAGAGCATCCAGCTCTTCGAACTATAAGAAAGGAGATTTAGATAAGATATTAGAAATAAATTCTTTACTCAGGGGGTGATGAGGCACTGGTGCAAGTTGCCCAGAAAAGCTGTGGATGTCTCATCCTTGGAGGGATCAAGGCCAGGCTAGATGGATCCCTGGGCAGCCTGATCTAACAGGGGGCAACCCTGGTTGGAACTAGATGGTCTTTAAGGTCCTTTCCAACTCAAACCATGCTGTGATTCCATGTTTCTATGATCTTTAAGGACCCTTCCAACCGAAACATTCTATGGTTCTATGATCTATGATTAAGGTCTATGATTCCATGATTCTGCAGTCTCTTTTCAGAGCCACCTCTCAAAGCCATTTAGTCCACCTCAAATCTCCCAAAACTGCTCTCTTTTGTTCTTTCTGCTGAGGGATTTCAGGTTTGCTGGGGATTTTTGCATATGGAGCCGACTGGGTGAAAGGGGAATGCACAGATTGGGAAGGGTTAACAGCCTGGAAACAGCGGCTGGAGGATGGCACAGCCTGGGGACTGATGACCCAGTAATGGTCCTTTGCAACCTGAGTGATTCCTGGTCTCAGGTTTCTGTTTTATCACAAGGGAAAGGGGGGCCAGAGGAGGGGGAGTGGGGGGAGAAAACTGCCGACACGGTGGAAACATGAAAAATAGCAACAACAAAAAGGAGGAGAAAAAAAAAATCAAAGAGAATAAGTGAGTGCTGATTACACCACAACACAAAGCACTCGCACGCTGCACTGAGCCCCCCTCCCTCAAACCCTCCTGCTTCCACCCCCCACTGAGAGCTGATGCCCAAAGGGAAAGGAGCATGGAGCAAAATAACACCATCCGACACCACCAGCCCTAAAGTGTCCCTGTGCCCATGGGGTAACACATCTCCATCTCCTCCATCCTGCTGCCCCAATATTCTCCAGCAGCACTGCTCCCCCAGCCATAGCCACTGGGATGCAGGTGTGTGAATTGAGGCTGGAAATCGAGGGAATGGGAAAACTGAAGCAAGCAGAAGCACACAACTGATACCCTGCCTTAAAAATAAAACAATTTGGCCAACAGATACCCAGACTTTGGACAATATGATATAACCCCATAGCCAGACCAAGCCACAACTCCTCCACACACATCACATTAGGGAAACAGTGGCAGAAAAGGTCTCTGCTCCAAGATCGTGGTTGGGGGTCTTTAGTGGGAGAAGCTCCCCTTTCACCCCTCCCAACCCATTTCCATGCCCATGAAGAACTCAATGCTTGCTCAGTGGGGAGGCAGTGTTAGCAGCATTATTGTAATGATGTGCACAGCCCCATCCAGCTCCTGGATGCAACAGCACAAGCAGCACACACCACATGAGATCCCCTCATTCCCAGGGGAGCTGCCAACAACCAACATGTGTATCCCTTATCCCAGACCCCCTA
The DNA here is from genome assembly GCF_987193195.1 of Phasianus colchicus. Classification (NCBI taxonomy): domain Eukaryota; kingdom Metazoa; phylum Chordata; class Aves; order Galliformes; family Phasianidae; genus Phasianus; species Phasianus colchicus. The sequence goes on from NC_143438.1 coordinate 93,746,359, forward strand.
ACATCCTATTCCCCACCCCAAGCATCGCAGGGATGAGTTGGGTACTGACTCTGCCTCTTGTTCCATCATCACAAGAACGCATCTGTCCCCCAGCCCCAAAAACACCCCTGGAGATGGGGTGCAGCCCCCATTGAGCAATGGTACAGGGGGAGCTGGCGGAATTTATTTCCCAGGGCACAGGCACAGCTGCGAGCATAGGGATGGCTGCTGAGGTCCGGGAGGCAAGCACTGATTAATGTCATCCTCCACTGCAGATGTGCAGCTGCTGACTCGGCAGCTCCTCGCAAGGAGACCTGGAGCCAGCAGAGCCAACGGGAGAGTGCACGCGTGCGCTGGGACCTGCATATCCCTTGGTTCTCATCCCATAAAGCCTCCAGTGGGGTAGCATCCCAACCAGATGCTTGCAACAGGGAACGGGGCTGGGACAGGTGCCAATGGAGCCCTCATGACAGATGTTATCTTTGCAAGTCAAGACTTCTTTTTTTTTTTTTTTTTTTTTTCCCCCCAGGTTTTTCTTCTTTATTTTAAGAAAAGCCAAAACTCCCGACACACTCTCTTAATGACCCACATCTGGACAGCTGCATAATAATATGCATTCATATTACCCAATTCTAATTAAACCGGAGAGCCTCCTTCTCTGATGAACTAACCCATTGGAAATTAATCAGTGGTGACCAATACAAGAGCAAAAGCAAAGAGAAAGACATTGCCATCAGCTGGACCCTGCCTGATTAGACGGTGAGGTAAAATCTCGTGGCAAACAGAAATTGACTGCTGTGCTTTGGGCCAGCACCGCATCGATCCCTGCAGTCACGTTTAGGAATGCTAATGAGTTCCCAGAGAGGCAAAAGGAAATCATTTGTGTAAGAAAATACAGCTCTTGATGGGGTGTTATTTCTAGGAAGAGCTGATCTGATGCCAGATTTGGAGTTTTGTCTGTGGAGTGCTTGGCAGGTCTGTATGCAGGAGTTGGGGCAGTAGGGAAGGAAGGAGAGTGCCCTGGTACACGGTGGTGATGATGTGGCAGTGGTTTTAGGCAGGCTATCTGGCACAGAGCCCAAGGGAAGCATCCCTGCTTCTGAGCATCTCACACAGGCTGGCCATGGAGGGGACAAGCAGGATGCACAGTTGCCTTGGAAAATAAAACACAGACTCCTTTTGGGGTCTTCACCTGACTGTTCCTTAGCTTCCACCACTACTTCCTCTATCCCATTGCCTGTTCCTACTGGGTAACCACCTCCATACTATCAACTATCCATCCTAATCAACCACTTCCATCCCATTTCCCATCCCTTCAACTCTGCAGCCTCTCCCTCATTGCCTATTTTCACCACAAACACCTCTATCTCGTTGCATGTCCCTTCAACTTCGTTTTCTCCACCATATTTCCTATCACTCCCATCACAATCATCTCTCTCCCAATTGATCAAACACTTCTATACCATTGCCCATGCCTCCAACTCAACTCCTTCTATCATACTGTCTACCCTTCCTACTACAACCTCCTCTACTCCATTGCACATTCCTCCCATCCAGCCATTTATGTTCTACTGCCCACCCCCCCACCCAACCACTTCTAATGCATTTCTCATCCTTCCCATCCAACTACCCCAACACCAGAACCATCCTCTAGGTGTTTCCCACAGGTTCTGACCCAGTGCCACACACTGGGTCCGCCATATCTTATTACCTACCATTTCCAGAGCATAGGAGAGGAGCGTCTGGAATATGAGGTCTGGTTTCTACAAAAGTAGACTCGTCCATCTTTAACCCAAACTTTACCCATGTGTGATCGATGAGGAGGGAGTCTGGCCTCATTAGGGCCTCCATAATCCCTTCCAGTGCTGCATGGCCCCATCAATATTTCATGCATGACCTCGTGGCTTTGGCAGCCTTTTCTTGGTTTTCACTGCATCTTTCTTTGTTCTTCCTCTTTCTGTCCCCAGAAAGAACCCCTTCTGAAAAGCATTCTGATCCCAAAACCCACTGTCTCTGGGTAGCTGGAGCAGGGCAACCCACCTGGGCAGTGCATCCCTTCCTTAAAACTTAATCAGCAGCTGATAAATATTTCACGGAGACAAACAGGCCAGGTAGATAGGGTCCATCTTTTATTCATGAGTGTTGGGGAGGGGAAAGCTGTGGGCAGAGCGAGCTGGGTCCAGCTGGGTCTTGGTCATCTCCTGGTGAATATTTTAAGGCTGAGACCTAGAATTATAGAATCACAGAGTATCCGGAGTAGGAAGGGACCCACAAAGATCATCGAGTGCAACTCCTGCATGGAAAATGCATGTCTCTGTCCTACAGCATCCCAGCATTATCCGTGCCAGAAGATAGAGATATCCCAACAGCACAAGGCATAGGGACGCATGTCACCATCCCTGAATGTGTTTAAAAACCATCTGGATGTGGTGCTCAGAGACATGATTTAGTGGAGTGTTGTTAGAGTTAGGGTAGTACGGTTAGGTTGTGGTTGAACTTGATCTTTAAGGTCTTTTCTGACCTGAGCAATTCTACGATCAACTACCATTGACCAGGACAGCATCCTGCAAGGCAAAAAAAAAATACATCCTCCTGCATCAGTATCCCAAGAAGGGTGGGAGCCTCATGCTGCTTGACCCAACGCTATTCACATGTAATAACACGTTTAATTAAACACAGCCAGGCCACAAAGGCCGGCCTGACATTTAACTGGCATCTGAGAAGATGCTAACAAGAAAGACGTTAATTATCCAGCTTATTAGATGTCCGCATTATTAACATAACCCTGACGGAATTAACTTGATACAAACTATCCCACAAATATTAATTGCCTAAAACTTCCTCGTAACTCGAAGGTATTAATAAGACAGTAATTATGTATGGATTGTATAGCTGCAAGTTAATGACATGGCAATTTGATTTGTCTCTCAGAAACGCGATAAACCCAAGGAAGTGTTCTCCGAACAATCAATTGATATTTAATTAACGGACAGAACCTGTCGGCGTAAATCTGAATTAAACGCCCGCGACATTGCATTCAAAGTGTTATGACAAAGGCTCCTGGGATGCACCACCATGGCACGGGTCTCCAGCCACAGCATGTTAGGTTTCTGTCCCACAGGGCAAGTAACGTGGAGATGTGGCACATAGAGACATGGCTTAGTGGGCATGGTGGGGATGGGCTGATGGTTGGATGATGATCTTGGTTGTCTTTTCCAACTTTAAGTACTCTCTGACTCTACTAAAAAGCACAGGACCATGGATGTGCTCCTCTTCCTCTCCTTCCTTCTCCTTTATTCATAGAATCACTCTGGTTGGAAAAATTCAGCATGGAATTGCTCAGGTTGGAAAAGACCTTAAAGATCATTGAGTCCAACCACAATCTAACCATACTACCCTATCCTTGAGGTGTCCTTGGGTTGCAGTTTAGCATCATGCTTTACCCTTCACAGGCCAAGATATGAGAAAGATATCCCTAACACATATCTTTTTGCAGCTCTTCCATGAGAAAATAGTCAAAGATCTCAAAGGTCTTAGACCTCCAGTGTTCTGGCCAGCCAAGCAGTAAGGAAAATGACCATGGACCCACTGCTTGTGTCTGAGAGCTCAGGTAACAAAGGAGAAGTGAGGTGAAAGGTGTTTGAGTATGAAAATGTCCCCCAAAAGATTCCAGAATTCAAGCAAAGGAACTGCAGTAGCATATAAGAGGGATGGTGAATCATCACAGAATCATAGACAACCCCAAGGGATCCATATAGATCATCAAGTCAATATCCTGGCTCCATACAGGACGACCCAAAACACGCAGGACATCCACTCAGCAATCGTTCCTAATTAGTTGCTTGTGGTAAGCACTGATCAAGCTCTGCTCTTTGATACACACTGCAAATGTAGGAAATACCCAAAATCAACCTGGAGAAGATCAACATCCCTTATCCCTGCACTGAGGAAGATTGATGGTCCTACCAACCCCTAAGTCCACCAGTATCAACCCCTAAGCAGGATGAGGTCCATAGGAGCAAGATGGCAGCAGACCCTACAGCTCAACTCTCCCCCATTCACCTCCCCCACCTCTCTCCTTTCCCTACATGTAAATTGAAAGTAACAATTAGTTTATTTTTGCTTGTGCAAATTACAGCTTGTGATCCCAGGGAGCAGACAGCTGCCAGGGCTGCGTTGAGCTGCGCGCCAACCTCGGCCTGTTACATGAATAAATAACCTGGTGCTGGGGGGAGGATGCTCTACCTGTCCCCCCTCACTCCCCCTTCCTTCATTGCTCTCAATAAAAACAGAAAAAGCAGGGGAGAGAACCCAAACCCAGGAATTCTTTGGATTTCACTGTGTGAGCCATTAGGCAATAAATGGATGAGTTAATTGGGATTAGTAGCACCATGCCCTTGCTGGAGTATGTCCCTTTGAGAAGTGAGGGTTGGGCAGTGCCAGCCTTCAGCACCCAATTTCTTTCTTCTCCTCATGCAGAGCCCTTCCAGCACAACAGAGATGTGCACACCACTCAACCTGCCAAAGGAGTTGCTACTAGCAAGCATCCCATACACCAAATTTCATATCCTAACATTTGCCATCTTGCATTCCACTTTCAACACTCCACATCCCACACGCCATTTAAAACATCCCACTGCTTGCATCCCATGTCCAATGTCCATTAACCCCACAACCCATATCCTATGTCCCAAATATCATATCCTACATCTGCCATTCTGTATCCTACATGCCATATCAAACATCCCACTACTTGCATGCCAAATCCAATGTCCCATAAGCTGCATCCTGTACCCCATATCCTGCATTCTGTATCCCGTATCCCGTTGTCCATATCTTGTATTCAACCTCGCATATCCCATATTCTACATCTCACCTCCAGCGTCCCATAATCTTCATCCTGTATCCCACATTCCTTATCTTGCATCCAACCTTCCACACCCCACACCTTACATCCCACCTCAATTCATAGTCCATGACTTACATCCCATAGCCCATATCTTGCACTCAACCTCCCACATCCTACACCTTACATCCCGTACCCTGCATCCCGCCTCCAATATCCCATAGCCTACATCCTGAGTCCTATATCCTGCATCTCAAAGCTCATATCTTGCATCCAATCTCCTACATCTCATCTCCAATGTCCCATAATCTGTGCCCTGTATCCCATATCACACACTACATAGCCTATATCTTGCATCCAACCTCCCACATCCCACTGTACCCCATAGCCCATACCTTGCTTCCAACCTCCCACACTCTGCATCCTATCTCCCTCCATATCCCCATCATGCATTCCATAGCCCATATCTTGCATCCCACTTCCCACCATATCCCATCTCCAACACCCCATAACCTCTGCCCTATATATCTCATATCAAGTTTCCACATCTTGCATCCCACCTCCAATATCCCACATCCTCCATCCCATAGCTCATATCTTCCATCCAACTTCCCACATTCCAGACTCTAAATCCTGCATCCCACCATAGGACATATTCCATATCCTATAATCCCTACCTTGCATCCAACCCTCCACATCCCATATCCCGCACTCCACCTCCCTCTGCTATGTTATTCCCCCATTAACACTCTCAGTCCAATCACGTTTGGAGATTTCTTTTATTATTTCCGCCACTTGGAGTTGGACACCACAAGGTGGTCATAGGACCAATGCCCTCACATGCAAAGAGCCTTAAAAAACCCTGCAAAAACTCCGTGCATCCAAAAGTAAGGATTTGGGATCATGTTGTGCACGAGGTTTTCTTGCATCCAGGAAGATCTCAGCAAGATCAGTGCAGAAGGGACACAAGGGAGGCACAGCAATCAGCAGTTTGCTGGGAATAAATCCCAGCTGTAGGGACGAGTCACGCAATTGCCAAAACAGAGTGAGCCCGGGAGCTGTCAGAAGCAAATTAGCGATGTATTTCCAGCGTGATCTATACCTATAGGTGGACTTCTATATAGGGAGCAGGGCAGCAGAACACTGAGGAAGGAGCCAGGCTTCAGGGGAGGGAGCATGCAAAAGGCAAACTTTGGCCAAGCCAGAATAGAAAAATCACAGTAATCCCCCCCCAAAACAAAACAAAACCCCCAAAAAACAACGCCAACCAACACCAGCAGCAGCCCTGAGCCCAGCACTGCAAAGCATAATGCTGACATTATGCTGGGGGGGGGGGGGGATTTGGTTTTATAGAGAGTTAATTTGCACTTTTGCAGCCCCGAATTCATTCCGAGCTTCCCCAGCATGATTGAATATCGCAGGGCTGCAGCGTGGGCTCATGTTACCAAGATGTCAGGACTTGGGCAGAGTGTGTCGCAGCGCCCCAGGAGCAAATCCTACAGAGGATCATTATCAATAATTGATGAGGAATAACCCAGGGGTACTTCAGTGATGATGCATTGATACCCCCATTACCAGTATCTACGTGGCAATGGGGGACAACACTGAGCTGACATGGGTTATGGGTGGCTTTGCTTGGCTTGAAGCTGTGATATGAGTAAGGGGTAAGGAGGCACGGGTTGCTGTAGGGTTTCAAATGGTGATTCTGTGGAATGCACACTTTATCCTACCTTTATTGGTAAGGAATGCTGGAAGAAGGGCTTGCAGGTGATCAGCCCAACTATGTCTGAGTCACACTGAAGTGCTGGTGAAGCTTTAGAAATGCTTTGCTGGAAAGTGGCACGGAGCGGAACACCAGGCAGCTCCAAATCCTGGAGTCTCACATAGAACCCAAAGGGTTAAGGAGCAGCATCTTCCATGAGTGAGGCAGGGTGATGGGGGGGGACAAAGTGGGTTCTCATTCCGTGAGCTGCACCCCAGTGCTGCAAGGGGACAGGGAATGAACAAAGAAGGGGGTGACTCTGCCCCCAGATATTGCCTGTGGATGCTATGGTTCTCTTCAGGAGCAGAACCCCACTGTTTGTACACTTTTATGATTTGGGGCTTTTCTGCTAACTGGGGGATTCCCAGAAGAAAATAAATCGAAGCACGGGGGAAAAAATATAAAAAATGTAAAATAATTAATCGCAGCAGCGCAAGGAGTGTGGATCACCTCCATGCCTGGAGAATGAAATGGGGATGAAGTCACAAGTGTCGCTGCCATCACGGAAACGCATGGACAGTGATTGCAGAGATGGATCTGCTCCCATAGACCAGGAAGAGGGGAAAAAGAGAAGCGTGCTCAGTCCCCAAAATGCCCACCCTCCGCAGGATCAGTGGGGGAAGGTATCATGGGGTGGCAGACCCCAGGGTGAGATCCCTTATGGCAGCATTCCCCCAAACACTATGGCCAACGTTGCTCTTCCATCCCAGAACAGTGAACCCTACAGAGGTAATGGGAGGACCACGGAAGGAGGAACAGGGATAGAGATGGGGTGACCAAGATCAGGGACATTCATACTGAGCGGCGTGATTCAGGGAAATGTTGGTCCCAGACCCCTTCCTCTCCCTCCCCAGACTCTCCTTTATTTAGTCACGGAACCAACGGCTGGAAACGTGCTCCAAAAATGTATCAAAGTAAGGAAGTGGGATGTGGGTGATACGAGGAAACTGGCCGCACTCCAATGGGGAGCCGTGGTACGCTCCCCCCCCAAAAAATAGCAGAGAGAGGAAGCAATGTCCCAAAAAGAAGCCGAGTGGGGCTGCAGAGACTGCGGTAGGGATAGCAAAGCTTTCAGGTGTGAAATAACAGGAAAACGGGGTGACCAACGTGAAAGATCCCAAAAAGCTTTCAGCCCCAGCACATCACGCATGGCACAAGAACCCCTCTCCGTGCACCCCAGCTCCCAGCACAAAGACCTTACACAAAACAGCTGGGCTGCTCCCTAGGAAAAAAAAAAGAAAATTTAAAAAAAAGGCATTTCTGGTCCTCAAAAGTCCAAAAGAGATGAGGAAAGCAGGATAGAGAGGAACTGCCTAGGCGCGGTGGGGTTATTATTTCATGTTGGGAAGGCGATATACAGCAGGAGCCAGGAGGGATCACGGCGCAACTGGGCAAAAATACAGAAAAAAGAATTAAAAAATATGAACAAGCTCAGAAAGAGGCTCTTTTGCAAACTGCCCCTCAGTGCTCACTGCCCCAGCATGGTTGAAAAGAAGCTGGAATTGCACAGCGATGGCTGTGCCCGTCTATTACGGCAGTGCGGAGCGGAGCCGCCGGGAACACACAGACTTGACCGACTCCAAAAGGATCGCAAAAACCTGAGCCTAAATCTTTCCCTTTAGGGGAAAAGTCCATTTTTTGGTTTATCTTTTTTCATAATGCTCATTTGATGGCTTTCGTTAGGGAAAAAGTCAATTTTGGAGGTTTTCCTTTGGAGGAAAAGTCCCTTTTTTTGGTTTATTTTCGGTTTGTTTTCCTACTCCCTTGCTTAAAAATAATAATAATAAAAAAAAACACTCAGAAGAGAGCAGCAAAAAGAGGAAAACAAGAATAAAATTAAGATTTATTACCATTTAAAATCAAGCTCGGTTGAGCTGAGGTCCAACAGGATCCGCAGTCCCCGCATTGGGACGGAGGTGACTTTTCGGTGACCACGGGGACAAAGGTCTCCGGGGCGCACAGGACACAGGGATTGGGGAATGCCCAACTGGAAAAAAAAAAAAAACAAAAACCAACAAAACACACACACACAAGAAAAAAAAAAAAAAGAGGCAGAAAAAGTGAAAAGCAAAAAGCACAGCGGGGCAGAGCCGGGGGCTGCGCTCCCACCCTGGAAGTAACACCGACAATGATGGAAAACAAAGAGTCACCCAATGAGCCCCCAGCACCGCGACGTGGAAAGGGGAAAAGGAACCCAACCCCAAAACAAAAGGCAAAGCCACGGAGGTCCACGCATCAGAGAACAACCGACCCAGGCTTTAGTTGAATATAAGTTTTTATCTTGATGCAACATCGTTAAAACCGTCACAAATCGAAACAACAGGTCGTTAAAAACGCTCCGCACCATCAGTCCCTAAAATGCACCAAAACTCACTTTATCGGAAGACCCTCGTGGGTTCCCCCCTTGATTAATATCAATTTTCCCCAAATAATTAATATTTTTCATGTGTGTGTGTGTGTGTTTTCCTTCTTTAAATAAGCAACATTAAAAAAAAAACAAAACAACCCAACAAACCGCTCCTCCGCTTCCTCTCCGAGCACAATTGCACAAATTCTACTTATTTCCCCCCCCCCTCCCATCCCTCTCTTTTTTTCTTCTTTGCACAGAGAAATAATGTGCATTTTCCTCTCCTTTTGTCAACACCGAGGTTAAAATAATTCGTTTCCCAGAGGGTTAATAAATAAATCTGGTGCATAGTGAGATAGCAGCCAACCGTTCGCAGTTCATATATTACTCTATTGCCTTTCAGGTCGCCCTAATTATTATCTTCCCCTCTCCCTCCCCCCCATTTATTTTATTTTTTTTATTATTTTTAAGAGCATAGATAATTTTAAATCTCTATAAAACAGTATTATTTAACCCAATCGATTCCTGTATATAGTGCATTCGGCTTCTTCCCAACATCATTAAATTAACTCGGATATTATTTGCATGCTATTACATACAAACTTTTAAGACTCGTGTTTTTTTTTTTTTGTTTTTGTTTTTTTTTTAAGGATTTTGTCTTTTTTTTTTCTTCATAAATCACCAAGCAAAATATAGGCTCAGGAAGAAAACAAACAACAACAAAAAAAAAAGCAGAAAAAAACCTATAAACTAAACTAATTTCTACATATGTACAAGAGGGTGGGGGGGGGAGGGAGGGGGGTGAATAAGTTAAAGAGTGGCTCAGGTTGGGGTGCAGGTGGTGGGGGGTCGGGCAGGGCACAGCGCTGCCAGACCTCCCCTCCAACCCCCCCCAGGACAATGCACAGGGACACCCCGAAATTAATTCATTATAATAATTAATGGTAATTAAAGGAGGGGGTTAAACACGCAGGGTGGAGGGGAATAGTGCTCTGGGGGCGGCACGCCGTACACGTCCCGCATGCAGGCTGGCTCCATGTCCGCTGCCTTTCCGCCCTCCCCGCCCCCTCCTCCCCCACTTCCCAGGACCCCTCTTTGATTCAGTCCGAGTCCTTATGGGGTTGGGATCCCATTCCCCCGTATTTTCGGAAGAAAATATTTTTTTTGTTGTTTTAATACAAGCAGATTGTTTTCTCTTCCCATATAAGGGGTCTATAGGATGCCCCCCTCCCCTGGACCCCCCTTTCCAGCTCGAGTCCTGATGGGGTTGGGGAGGGGGTCCCATTTCCCCATTTGTTTGGAAGAAAATATTTATTACAATACAACAGCAGATTGTTTGCTCTCCCCGGATAAGGGGTCTATGGGATGCGCCCCTCTCCCCCCACACTGGGGGGTGGGGGGTCCATGGGATGCATCCCCCTCCCCAGGACCCCCCTCTTCCTTTCCAGTCTAAGTCCTGATGGGGTTGGGGAGGGGGTCCCATTTTCCCCGCATTTTCGGAACAACTTTTCAGAAGAAAATAATTTTTTTTTTTTCTTTATGGAAGCAGATCTTTTGCTCTCCCCACATCGAGGGGGGGGGGGGAAGGAGAGGGGGGAAAATAAAGGGGCATTGCAATGTCACCCCCCCGCCTCACCCCACCCCGGGGCTCACATGAAGAAGTCAGCGGCGGTAGTTTTTGGGGCTGCGGGAGGGGATGGCTCCCGGGGGAAGCCCCGCGCCGCCAACTTCTCGTACTTCTCTTTGTACAGATCCCGCTCCTTGGCCAAACGGGAAACTTCTTGCTTGAGTTGTTCCACTTGGCTCTGGAGCTGACACTTCTCGTTCTCCAGGATGTGCCTCTGCTGGACCCGCTTGTAGCGACAGGACTGCGCGTAGCCGCGGTTCTTCAAGGTCCTCCTCTTCTGCTTGAGGCGGATCACCTCCTCCTTGCTGAATCCCCGCAGCTGCCGGTTGAGCTCCCGTACCGACATACTCACCAACTGGTCGTCGGAAAACCTCTCCTCCAAACGCAGGTGGTGGTGGTGATGGTGGTGGTGAGCGTTGTGGTGATGGGCGGCCGGGGGCAGCTCCTCACCCCCAAAGGGCTGAGGCCGGAACGACTCATAGCTCTGATGGTGATGATGATGGTGGTGCGGAGCGCCGATCAAAGCTTCCACAGCATCCTCCGGGGTCAAGTTGAGCGCTTCGGGGTTGAGGTGGTGTTGGTAGCCCGACATCCAATACAGCTCCTCCAGCTGCGGTTTGGAGCCCAGGGGAGCGGCGGTGGGACCAGCACTCGGTTGCCCACCGGGGCTGGGAGCGCAAAAACTGGGCGAGGAAGGCACGGAGGAGCACGGGGTGCTGAGAGGGGTGGAAGAAAGAGAACCAGCAGGCAAGCGGTGGCACAGCCTCTCGGCCTCCGCCGGCTCTTTCTTCACCTCAAACTTCATCAGGTCAAAATCGTTGACGTACTCGATGGCGAGGGGGCTGGTGGGCAGCTCCGCGGTCATGGCCAACTCCGAAGCCATCTCAGTCCATGGAGGGGAAAAGGTTCCCCGCCACTTGGAGCGGGGCTGGGAGCAGGGAACCTCCGCTGAGGCTCCGCAATGGGGTGAGGTCGGGCTGTCCGAGGTGGAAGTCTTTTTTCCCCCCCCCTCTGTCCTTTCAGGCTCCGATGGGGGCTTCACTGCGCTTCTGACAGGACGGTGCTCGGGGACTCAGCTCAGGGATGCAGCCAAAATCCAGAGAACTTCCAACGGGGTTTTGCCAACGGCTTCAGTCCCGGCTCCTGGGAATTTCCGATGGGGTTCTGCTTCAACTCAACTCCGAGTACCTCCAGCGGGTCTTTGTCACCGACTTCAGTCCAGCTCCGGGGATCCTCTGACGGAGTTTTGTTTCTCTCTTCAACTCAACTCTGGGAAGCCTACAGCTTCTGGGTTTTGCTTCAACCCAACTCCGGGGAAAACCTCCGATGGAACCGTTCCTGGGGACTCCGCTCCAGGATTCAGCCCAATTCCGGGGAAACTCCGATGGAGTTTTATTTCAGTCCAACTCCGGCAACCTCTGATAGGGTTTTGTCGCCGACTTCAGCCAAATTCCAGCGGAGCTCCGACGGTGTTTTGCTTCTGCTCAACACCAGGAAATCTCCGGTGGGGTTTTGTCGCCGACTTCAGCCCGGCACCGAGGAACGTCCAATGGGGCTCTGCTGCCGACTTCAGTCCCAACTCCGACGAAACGGTTCTTAGAGGCTCTGTTCCAAGATGCAGCCCGACTCCGAAGAACCTCCGACGTTGCTTTATCGCGGACTTCAGCCCAACTCCGCCGAACGTCTGCTGGGGTCCCGCTCTGCGACCGCCCACTCCCGACGGAGTTTTCTGCCTCCCCACAGCCACGCACTGGAGCTCAACCCCAGCTTCCACCCGGGAGCGAAGCGCACCACGGGGCTCTCAGTACGGGATGCCCGGAGCTCTCTGCGGTTTCTCCGCTGCCTCCCAATGGCGAGCAATGGGGCAGCGCCCTGCCCGCCCCTTCCTGCCTTCCCCTTGGCACCTGCCCCAGCCCCACCTCCCCAGGGCTGTGAGCCCTCGCCCTCCTCCTTTCTCCTCCCCTCCCCCGGAGAACACGGGGGGCGGGGGACGCAACGCTACCCTCTCCCCGCCCGCAGTCTCCGCGGCACAGTACTGAATGTGCTGTGCCTTATATATGGGGAAAGCCTCTTTACACCCGCCCCTAAGGCGGGTCTTAGGGTCCGTTAGCCAATCATAGAGGCGACCGCCCGAGGATATTTACATATTCCCATGGCAACGTCCCTAGGTGGCTGTCAATCAATGAGAGGAGGGAGCGCAGCGCTGCCCGCAGGAGCCCCCGCAGGAGGGTGGCATAGAGCTTTCCCCTATGGGTTCACCCCCTATAGGCACCCCCTATAGGCACCCCTTATAGGCACCCCCGTGTCCTCACTCTCACAGCTCCCAGCCACCACCCCAAGCACGCTCCAAGGATCGTAATGATGGAAAACAAACAAACAAACAAACAAACAAAAAACCCTCAATTTCCATCCAAGAGCCCCAAAAGAATGAGGGAAAAACGAAAATGTGGTTTATTCACCCCACATTTCACAGGATGCCTCATCCCATAGGTACTAGGCACCAAATATGGAGGCAGCCCCCTCCTCACTCACTGTTCCCACTGAGGGGAATGCTTAACATCCTTCCCATGGCACAGCTACACTCGCACAATGCCTTAGTTATAATTTTTGGAATTCTTTTTTTTAGGATTTTCCCATTATCTGTTTTTGTTTGTTTGTTTGTTTGTTTTTTAGGGAGAATGCAAACCACCAATCCCTGCATTCAGTGAATAGGCGTCAGGCTGATTTTTTGCACGTTTGGTGCAAAGTTGGCACTATGGATCTTCACTGAGTCTTCCAGGTGGAAAAAAAAAACAATGGTAAAATCAGGGTGAGAAGCACCAAAAAGTCACCTGAGCATCTTGGAGCTGTGACATCCCTTTGAGGCGTGAATGTAGAGTGAACAAAGGGGCTATAGGGTGAACGCTGGATTACAGAGTGAATGCAAGGGTTATAGGGTTAATGCAAGGGTTATAGGGTGAATGTAGGGGTTACAGGGTGAAGGTGCATCCCAGTGCATGAGATCCCATTGTGTTGGGATGCTGTGGTGTGCTGAGCATCCTTTGGGATGTGGTCCAGGGCTGCTCCCAGCCCTGCCACCTCGTGGCTGGTGGGGCTGCAGCATGGGAGGGAGGAGGATGTTTGGGGAGCCCCAGCACTTGGAGATTAACTTTGGGGTTAATGTTAATGGGGTCAAGGGTGGTGTTGGAGGGGTTAGGGTTGATGTGGAGATGCAAACCAGAGCCAGGGATAAAGCACATGGCACAATGTGTCCAGAAGAAACTGAGGCACGGGGATGCCACCATGGCCCGAGTGTGAACCACCTCCATCCTATGGCATCCTCTCCATCCACACTCACACGAGGATGCCACCATGACACCACCACAACTTGAACCCAAGGATGGACCACCTCTATCCACCCCCTCCATCCACACTCACCCATTGGGCTGGCAGAGACCCCAGTGTGAGGATTTGGGGATGCGGACACTGTTTTTCCCATTTTCCTGCTCACAGGATAAGGGTTGGTTTGTTTTTTGAGGAGGCAAAGCAAAGCAAACCTGCTCCATCCCAAACAGTTAAAACCACGGACAATTCATATTTCTCCATGCATTATCAATATCCCTAATACCTACCAATATATCCAGTATCCATAAATACTTCTAAAGTAAAATGATGATATTACGGGCTGCGATGCACAGGGGCCATGGGATGGAGGTGATATAAAGGTGGGGAAGGATACAAGAAAGGCAGTGGATGGTTTTGCAATGTCGTGCAATAATAAAAATGCATCTTGTGGGGTGTTTTAACCATGTTTTCTTGCGCTTTTCCAGCTTGAAAATCACCTGGAACAACAATGGAAAAATGGAAAAATGCCTCCCAAAATTGGAAACAGAATTTGCAACAACTCCACAACCTGTAATGTGGTGTCATTGGGATGCCATGACCCAGCGGGTGCCACCTCCCATGAGCATCCTTGGGGTACCCATTTGGAATCACCAGCAGTGGACAGGAGCCATGGAGAGATTAGGATCAGGCCAGGATCCAAGCGGGGCCGTCGCTTGGTATTTTTAGCCCCATCCCTTCCCTCCCCACCACGTCACGTTGGTCATCTAAGTTTACTCGCAGGCGGTCGAGTGACATAACCAGGTTGGAGGGCACAGGATGGCAGTGGGATCGCGTCACCCTTTGCTTTTAGCTCCTGTGGCCCTTTAACCCTTGGAGTATGGATGGGCATCAAGATCCCATATCAGTGCTGCCTCAGTTTCCCCAAATTGCTGTTGGATTTGGCAGGGTGCAGGAGTGGGGTTACAGAGGGGATGTGCAACCCAAAAGTGATGGCACCATCCTGGTGACTGTCCCTTGGCCACCACAGCACAGATCTGGCCCGAGGGAAGGGTCATAAATAATCCTGGTAAGGTTAAAATTGTGTGAAGATATGGGATGGGACAGGGGGAGGAGGGCTGGGGACAGCCACAATGATGATGGGCAGCTCGAGGGCGATGCTACCCTGGCACCTGCTTCCCCGGCAGGGGACCAAGAGCTGTGCCAGCAGCCCTGGATCGTGCCTGAGGGTTTTCCAGGAAATGTTTACGGTGCCCTCCAGAAACACTGCCCCGTATCCCTCCTCCCTCCTCCTTCTGCTGTCCCACAGGGCCGAGCTCATGCAATGCTTTCTCACTCTAAGGCAGCATCCAAGAGGCATGGGTAAAACCCTGTTGTGCCCATCACCAAGAGCTTGGCCAATGCTCCTGGCCACTGTCACCTTGCAATGGCCATTCCTGAGGACCTTGCCACTCATCATTATCAGCGAATTCAGGTTTTTGATGAGGAAACCATGTTTCTTGCACACTTCCAGGGATGGTTACCCTGCCACTTCCATGGGCAGCCTATTCCAATGCATGACCTCTCTTTCTGAGAAGAAATTTCTCCAAATATCTGAATTTTCAGATTGGGGTGGGGGTACCAAATAAAAACCCAGAAGTTGGAAGATTTGGGTTTTCGTGTTCAGCTTCCTCAAGGGAACAATGTGGGACATTTACGCCCATTTCCCACTCACTGCATGACTCTGGTAGAGTCATAATGCTGAAAGATGAGCAAAGCTCCAGGCAGAAACTCTTTTATTTAAATACAAAAATGCACAAGTTAATAAAAGACATTTAGTAACAACGGGGACGACAACAACTTTATTAAAAAAAAAAAAACAACGAGGAACTCCATACACAATGCTTGGTTGAATTTTCCCATAGAGACGGTCACACGAAATCCCAAATCGGTGCAGAAAGCAGAAGGAGGGTGGAGCAATAGAGTCCCCCACTCTAATTTCTCTGCCCTTCTTCAAGAGGTGACAAGCATCGATGACACTGTGCCTTTGGTGGCCTGCCATGCCCCAAGTCACCCGAGCCATGTGTCGGGATGAAACACGACCTGGGGGCTCTGCCTACCATAAATCCCATCACTCCCTCCCTTTAGGAGCTGGGCAGGGGGGAGCCTTCCAGTCTGTGCCCCCACCCCTCTATGGGGTGCACACACACAGCTCCTCTGGGGGATGTTCTGGGTGTGAAAATGCAGCCATCAGCTTTATTGGAGCTGTTGTACACCTGAGCCTGCGGCGACACGGTGACATTATCACCCATCCCATGGCCAAGCACACCTGGGTGCCTGCTCCCTGGAGACAACAGAGCTGGCACCCCCACTGCCTTCTTGTTGGAAATGCCAGAGGTGGGGGCTCATGGGTTCATCCAAGCTCCAGTGGGATGAGTGGGGTGATGCCATGAGCATCGGGACCAAGCAAAATGCGTCTGCAGTGCAAAGATTGGCACGTGCATGTAGAACTGTGGCACTGCCCCTGTGGAGCACACAGTCCTGAACTGTATAATGTTGCTGCTTTTTCCCCGCAGGGCTCTTAAAATAAAGTTTGTTCTAAGGTACTGCCTAACAGATAGGCAAATTTTGCTATTTAAGGACACAGATGAGCAAATCATGTCTCCTGATACTTCTTGGCAAGGGTTGACCTATCCTCCATGTCAGGGAGCGTCATCCACCACCCAAAACCACTCTGAAAATTGAATCCATGAATGCAAAAATCACGGCAGCATTTCAAAAGCTGCAGAGCCAGCAGAAATCTGCTTGGCAGAAGGCTCCCCACTTGCCTTTAAATCACGGAGATAAAGGCATGGAGCAGGAAAACCAAAACCTGGCCAACAGACTGAGCACTATCAACAATCATCAGTGCCTCCATCCATCTGCACAACGGCAGCAATCAGACCCATGATCCATCTTTTATCAGTTCGTTGCTCTAGAGGAGGAGGTGAAGCAAGACCTGAGATTGGCACAACTTGTCACACGGATCAGGGCTGGTACAGGGAGCATCAAGGGTCAGGATGAACAGGCATCCCCCTAGGAGATAGGATGCTGTGAGATATCAGATTAATAATGCATGAGGGACAGCAGTTGAGCATTGAGGTTGTGCCACACTGAGCAATTACACCACTGTTGTTATTTCCTACCAGGCTGGGAGCTGCTTTTGCTCCCATCTGGATTCACAGGGGTCCAAAGACCCCCCAAAAAACTAGTTTGGATCTCCAAAAGAGCAAAACCCCACTGGGACACATAGCAATGGTCTGAGCTCAGTGCTGCTCCTGAAGGGATGGAGCAGGATACAGGCTGGCTTTTGGCATGGAAACTCCAAACTATGTGGGAACTCTGTGTCATGCTACACCCTACTATGATGACTTGAGATCACCAGGTACCTCATCCCAAATAGAGCAAGGGGTCTGGATGCAGGCATACGACCAAGGATGCTTGGTAGGGTGCTTGTATCCTACACCCAAGCAGCATCCATGCGCCTGGCTGGTTGAACATGTCCACTCTTCATCCTCCCCAGGAGCCTTAAATAAGCCAACTTAAACCAGAATTTATTCCCAAACTTAAAATACTTCAACAAAACCACCTCCCTGAGGGGCTGGGCTGAGGGAACGCTCCTCCATGCCACTGCCAGGCTCTCTGGTGAAACAATATCCCAGAAAATTGAACAACAAAAAGAAGGTGCCATGTCCCAGCACGGTGTCCTGAGGTAGGTGCCAGGCAATGCCTGGCTCAGTGTTTCCTGAGCTGGTCAGCTGCCACGGGGACAACGGTCACAGCCTGGGCTTGATTTGCAGCTGTTTGCCTGAAAAGGAGGAAAGCAAAAAGGTGGAATGCATCCCACGGTGCCTCTAAGGCTTTCTGTTCCACCTCTGGAAAGTGGCATGGGAAAAGATCTCACCTCTACTACTTCCCTCCTCCAGAGTGGTGCTTTCTGAGTCCTGTAAGGTCACCCACATTGAAGTTCTTTTCCATTTGGTGGCACCTGGAAGGAGAAAGGAACAAAAAGAGGAAAATGTCATCAAAGTCCTTGGCCTCTCTGCCCAACTGCCCATGGGTTGATGGTTGGACTAGATGATCATATTGGTCTTTCCAACCTTAATGATTCTGTGGTTCTATGACTTTCCCATGGGAACTGTCCTTCCTTGAAGGAGAGCGTGCCCCAAAATTGGGACCTCATCTAAAATGGGCTCTGGTGTGAGCAGGGCTTTTTGCAGCTTGGGGTTGGGTGATGCTCCACCACTGCCCTGCCAGCTGCTATTGAGGACACACGCCCCCCCACATTGTGGACTAGTGTCCTTGTCTCTGGGGATGTGTCTCCCTGCTAACCCAGATGTCACCCTTTGGGGTGGCGAGGATGGAGCTGACTGGTTCCCCAAATCCCTGTTGAGCATCCTCAGCCCCCAGCAAGCAGCACGGAAAGAAGGCACCTATGGCTCTCACTACATCACAGTGCACTGAATTTGTTGTAAGCTCCCAAAATTATGGTCAAAACATAAAGCAGTTGAATCTTTAAGCTGCAGCATAAGGCGGAAGGTCACTGACTGCTCTGGGGCAAAGAGCAGAGCACCAGCAAGAAAGAGGTTAACTGACTCCTGGCACTCCGGTGAAAAGCTTTGGGGACATTCCTATCGCCCTGGAGACGTAGAGTGGGTTTGACTGCATGGGACTTACAAGATCTTCCAGGTCCAACCTCCTGAAATGGGACATGCAGGGGGAAAGGGACCCATGACTCAAATGTGCTCGGAGGCACCCGCAGCCATCCGAGTCACTAAACGGCGATGACGAGATAGCAAGAGGGAAAAATGATAACCCAAAAAACCTGCCTGGGGATTTGGGGCTGCATAGCTGATGGGTTTCACGACCCCGTGATGACAAGCCCGGTGATAAATCGCCTCTGCCCGTGAAGTCAGGAGGGGGTTTGGGGATTCAGTCTGCGAGTGCAGAGATGAGAATAGCTCTGGAGCTCTGGAGAGTGCTGCTGCCATCTAGCTGGGTCCCAGCACACAGGGCTGGAGGATGCTCTTATGCAGGGATTTGAGAGGGATATTCAGCCACCTCTGAGTATCCCTGAGTGCTCTGGAGTGTTGTTTTGGAAAGTGAATGTGGAGATATGTAGAAAGCAATGCCTCTTCAGGGTATTTACACCATCAACAAGCTCAGCTTTGGTTTGAGCAGGGACTTTCTGCTCTCGGTTTCCAGCTGCTGCTATGCTCCCAGAGCTCTGGGTTTTGAGTCTCCCTAGAACCTCCTCACCATTTTCCATCCTGCACTCCCTTGGAAGAGCAGGTGAACAAACATTTTTTTGGGTGCTTACTGTATGAAAGAGACAGCTGGAAACAAAGCAGCAACAAAGGATGGGAACGGAGGAAAACAAACCATGCCTCAGTACGCCCAGTCCCACAAACTCCTATAAAGCTAAAACCCCATGAAGATCCTTTTGGAGATTACCCTTTTATAGGATAATCCCATGCACACCTCCATGATTATGGTGGACAGCGTGAAGTCCTCCTCTGTTTTGATGGCAATAGAATGTACCTTTCTGCAGAGTTTCTCATGTTCTATTTTCTCCTTGGGGAGGTGGCTATGGGGTTCTACCTGCTGGGCAAGGACTTTCCTACAGGGAGGCAGAAGCATGGTGGCTAACTTGAGAGAGGACAAGACACTGAGATGAACATGGAAGGGAAAAGGAGGTTCTCCACAGGTTGTTGAGCAATGAGATCTACTTGGAGAAATCACTTCTCATTTGGAATACAGGAGAAGAACATCATGGAGAAGGCAGAAACAACCCATTCCAAACCCTATCCAGATGTTCTGGTCGCAAGTACTACGTGACTTGTTTCTGGTTTGACCCCAATCCATCTTTTCAGCCATCCAAAGCACCTCTTTTCAGAAGGTCTCCTGCAAAACCAGCATCCCCAAACCAAATCTGACTCTGAGAAGCCCATGAACATGTTGTCCTCCAGGAGCCAGGGGAGCAGTGGGTCATGTCTGTGAGCTGTTCTTCCCTTCTAAACTTGGGTAAACAAACTTGCTCAGAGTCTACAGTGCCGTGGCAGTGATACATAGCTTTGGAGCTAATTTATGTAAAACAAAGAGGGCTCATTTAGCACCTTTCCACCCTTAATATAACACCCATACATCAGAAGGCTGCACGGCAGCCACGATGGCCTCAGCTATTAGTCACCTGTGACGCAGGCTAATATGGCTCTGAGGAATGGTGACATGAGCAGCTCAAGCTCTCTGAGCTTCTGAAGACTCTCCCAGTTGGTGTTAGACTCAATAATCCTTATGGGTCCCTTCTGATCTGGAATACTCTATTATTCTGTGATTCAGTTTTCCACCATCCCAGCAATTTGGGCTGTGCAGCATGGTATTCCCATTGAGTATGGTAGAAGAGGTGCAATGCTGTTGCCCATCGACACCAAATGGGGGAATCATAGAATCCTTTGAGTTGGAAGGGGTTCTTAAAGATCATCTAGTCCAACTCCTTTACAATGGACAGGGACACCTACAGCTAGATCAGGTTGCTCAGAGCCTGATGATTCCTGAATGCCTCCAGGAACAGGGCTTCCACCACCTCTCTTGGCAACCTGTTCCAGTGCCTCACCACCCTTACTGGAAAAAACTTCTTTACATCCAATTTAAATCTTCTCTTAGTTTAGTTTGAAACCATTTCCCCTTCTCCTATTATAACAGATCCTGCTAAAGAGTCTGTCCTCTTCTCTCTTATAGAAAGAAAATCAGCTTTTCCTTATTGCTGCCCCATGAGGACCGCATCCTTGATCTGATGGGAATGCCAGAAATGGCTCAATTCTCTCAGTGAGCCGAAGAAACTTCATTAGCTAATAGTGGCACAGCAGCATGAAAACCACGCTTTGCAATTCAAAGCAAATATTGTTACAAAAGGAGAAATATAGATTTATTCTTGGGGAAGAAAAAAAAAACAACCCACAGAACAGCCAACAAAACAAACAAGAAGCCTAATTTTTAAATCTGCCACAGTTAACTTTCTGACTTCTGCACAGAGCAAGGCTTTGATTTTAAACATATTCTTTCAAAATGATGAAGATGCTGCATTGAGTGACATGGTTTGGTGGGCATTGTGGGGGTGGGTTGGGGGTGGACTTGACAATCTTGATGGTCTTATCCAACCTTAATGATTCTATAAGTGGGCACGGTGGGGATGGGCTGATAATTGGTCTCGATGATCTTGGTGGTCTTTTCCAACCTTAATGATTCTACGAGAAATTGCAGCAGGGGTGTAAAGATGAGTAGTAATGAAATAAAACCAAAGCACGCTGTGAACGAGCAACGAAGTGCAGGCAAAACTCAGTTTTCCCACTTTGACTCTTGGATGGAGATGGTCTTATTGCTGCTCCTGCAAAGGATGGGGGGACCTCATCAAGAAGTCGGCCCCATGCTGGCAGACAGAACTACATTTTCTGCTTTTGTGCATGGTAGATTCTGCAAATGGCGTGATCAATCTTGGGTCGCATCTCGCGCGCCTTCACTCTCTCCCACCCCCCTTGCATTTCGGGAGCAACGCAATCCATCTTCCAGGAACCAGGTATATAATTTCTAGTTAGCGAAAGCAGGGATAAGAAGCCCCTTTTTCATTACGATGATTGAACTGCTTCCAAAGAGAGGAGCAGGGCTGGATCATGAGCCCGGTGCGCAGAGCCGAGTTGCTTTTGCTGAGCTTGTCAGCCTCGCCGGAGAATTAGGATTTCCAGCATTCTTCCTTTTGATGAAAATCAACATTTATTTTGCCTAAGCCTAAGAAGGTGTCAGGCAGATGGAGAAACTTGCCACTCTTCGCTGGGAGAAGGGAGTGAAAGAAGGAAATCTAATAGAAATATATTATCAAGTCCGAGGAGTGGACACGGCAGTAAATCACACTTCAGGTGGCACCATTATATTTTTCAATAAAACCAGGCTTCCCCCAGACACATCCTCGCCAAGAGGCTCCAGCTGCACCCAAGTTATAACAAAATTTGCTTCAACCAGATGCTGAGATAAGGGGGAGAAGCGATTTAAAGGGATTTAAAGGGACACTGCCAATGGGGAAGTCCCCTGGATGGGGGACAAAAGGAGGTGGCTCTGGTCCCTGTCCCCAGATCCCCTCTTTGCTGATGGCTGAGTGTTGAAAAATTATTTTCTACTGCACTTCTGAGGTTGGGAGGTGATGCACGGAACCAGATTGGAAAAGGAACAGCAGCCAAAAACATTCTGCATCTGCTGGGGACCACGTGACAGCTCTGCTCCATGAGTAGAGGATGCCCAAATCATGAAGCGATGGGATGCAGGGAAGATAAATAGCACTGAGAAAGCTCACTAACAGCTTTCCAAATCCCTCCACCAAAGTATAAAAAGCCTTGCCAGAGAGAACGCTGGTTGTTAGAAGGATGCATTCCCACTCTCCCAGCCAAACCTGAGTGCAATGGTACATTTTGTCTCCATCCCTCTCCCAGCATGAGGGACTCGTCCTTTGCTGCACCCAGTCAGGCTCTGTATAGGGCCCAAAAATAACTCCCTAGGAGCTCCCCTTTGGCAAATGAGACAGCTGCAATTAGCAGAAGAGTAATGCTTTGACAACATTCCAATTATTAAAACAATGGGAAGCAAAGAGAATGCTCAGAGCACCAAGATACATCCCAGCACTCCCCAGTTGATGCACAATCTGGAGGGAGAAATTTCTGCTTTTCTTACCCAAATCCCAAATGCATTTTTTCACCCAGCCAGGAAAAACATCTTTTACCTGCTTCCCAGCCATCTCATCTGTCATGCTGATTACAAGGAGGTTTGATCCTGGACAACACCAAGGCTGCCTGCTAGCCTCTGTGTGATGCACGGAGCAATTTCCCATGCCACTGTGTGCAGTGGAGGTATGCAGGAAGGAATAAATCATTGCACTTGAGATACACACAGATGGAGATAATAAATACATATGATGCCACAGGGTGGAAACTACCCCTGCACTTAACCCTGCAGCCTGAGACGTGCACTAAATCCATCCAGTGAGAAGAACTTTACCAAAAATTCACACTGGTGCTATTCCATCAAAAACTTGTGCCCCTCAAGACTTCAAGGATGAAATGTTAGGAGAAGCTCTATCTAGATGGGAAAAAGCCTCCAGTGCTTTGATGGGCAGTGCCATCTGCACAGGGATGTATCATTTCTCTTTAATTCCTTCTTTTTGAAGAAAAAAAACCCATCATGACAGAGGCAACCCAACCCGACCTGCTGTGTTGCTGTTGCTCCAAGAGGTGAAACCCTACGAGCTTTTCCAGCCCTGCTACATCTCATTCCCCAACCCCCCCTCCCACCCAAAGGGAACTCCATCTGTGAAATGCAAAGCTTGCAAACCATGAGACACAGAAGTGGGAGACGAGTATCATTAGGACATGGGCACCATAGCAGTGCTTTATGGTTTGGGAGTCAATGATGACTTGGGTACAACCAAATATGATAAATTTTACATCTGTCTTCTACTGGTGGGTTGAAGGGATGGGATTTCACCATCTCAAAGGGCTCTTCCATCTCTAGTTTTCAGGTCATTAAATAACTCAGAAGGAAATGACAGGGCTGTAAAGTCACAGAATCATAAATGTTGCAAAGACCACTAAGACCATCAAGTTCAACCATCAGCCCAATTCCACCATACCACTAAACCATGTCCCTCAGTGCCACATTCACCCTTTCCTTGAAAATCTCCAGGGATGGTGACTCTACCACCTTCTTGGAGAACTGGAAACACGCAGGCAGTTGGGTCCAGGCTGGAAAATCATAATGAGTATTTTCAGATGCGGGATGAGACAGAGGGTTCCAATTTAGATGGAGAGCCCCATCAGAAAAAGTCACAGCACTCATCAGGTTTACTGGAAGTTTCAATTAAATTGGCCATTTTACAATAAGAAAATTAAATAACCCTAAGGAATAATCCTAAGGAACACAGTCCTCAGCCAGATCCACTGATTTGGCCCCACAGCTTGAGCTTCTCACCCCTATGTGGGTACAGCAAAAAGTCATGAGCTATTGTCACCCTTTGGGTGATGCACCAAGCAAGACCTTTAGGAAAGTTCCTTAGAAGTTAGGAGGCCCACCAAAATGCTTCTACAGCACCAGCAGTTGGGGAGACCCACCAGGACCCAGTCCTACTAAGAAATGGGGTTCTGGTAATGTAAGGAGTTTGGAGGAGGGATATACAGAACACAAGCAGGAATTGGCAAGACTGTGAGCCAGTGCATGGTTGGACTTGATGATCTTGGAAGTCGTTTCCAACCTTAATGATGAGTGAGTGAACTATGAGTGGGGATAGCAGTGAGGGGTTGACGGTTGGATTTGATGATCTTAGAGGTCTTTTCCAATCTTGATGACCCTATAGAGGAGCTTCCCTAAGTCAGCTTGTAGGAAACAGCCCATTTCAGGAAGAGATCCCACCTAATGAAGAGGTCACAGAGGTGGATCAGTTACAGGTGCAGTGACTTCACCATGGCCAAGATTCTTTCCAAAAACAGGCAATGGTCCCACCAGGAGGACCAAGATCTCTGTTCCACCATATACATGGCCAGCCAGGACTCAGATCCTCAGAGAAGTCCAAGGCAGCTCAGACACTTCCTGAAGGTAACCAGGATGGAAAAGAGAATTGGGGGTTTTCTCACTGAAGAAGAGATTAACAAACACACTGAAACAAGTCCAGTGGAGGCCACGAAGATGGCTGGGGCTGAAGGTCAAGGAGATGCTTGTGACAACAATTAAAAAAAAAACAGTTCCCTGTATTTTATCCATAATATTTTCGCCCAGGTCCTAACAAGAGGAACAAACTGTAGTGCTGGCTCCCATTACCTTTGGATCACCCTTTTCCATCCAACCCTTCCATCACCTACATCTAGAAAGCAGATGCTTTCTAGAAGGCTTCGGGGCATCTTCTGCCACTCAATCCAAAGGGGTGTTTTGGCATCTGCCTCGTCCAGCTGCCAAAATAAAGAGTTTTGGATCAAAGAGCTTGTGATGGAAGGAATGCTGAAGGGGACGCTGCAGCTGGTGAAGAACCATGGGACACTCCACATGGCATCCCATTGGGGTTCTTGATGTGAGGGGAACTAATTACGGTCTGGGAGCAGCAAAAGAGGAGATGTCTGGGTCCAACATCATGGGGTAGCCATCCCATGCAGCCCCACAGCCACGGCAAAGCGGGAAACACGGCACGGATTTGGGTTTGGGAGGGTAGCCAAGGGGGATTTGCGTTTTCAAAGTTATTCCTCCAGAAGTGAAAGCTGTAAACAAAAATAGAAGCGCTGCACCTCAATGAATTCCTCCAAAGCAAAAGTGTTTGAGCGTGCTCAGCGGAGCCGTTAAAAAAGACTGTAGCGAGCATCTTCCATTAACGTTACGACCGTGAAATATGACAATAAAATGATAGCCGTATGGTCGCAAATTTGCAGCCCGCCGAGTTGCTAGGGGTTTATCGTCACTCAAACGTGCAGAGAGCTGTAAAATGTTTACAGAAAGGGTCGTTTGCAGCTATAAAATCCTCTTTTCTCTCCTAAACAAGGCTGAGTGGAGCCATTTACAAACCCCTGAATGTTCATCGGGGGAGAGGGGAACATCTGTTCTCTCCAGGAGTTTTCAGTGATCTTCTCGAACAAATTAACTAAAATGGGTGCTTTCTAATTAAATTAGCACTCGATTGGAATGGTTTGCATTGGTGCGCTTGCTTACAATTAGCGCAGGGAGGCCAGTTAGGCTCCAGCATAAGCTATTTTAACTGGAAGGTGAAATATGGAAGCGCCCATTACCTGCATGCATCTACCAGAGGGGCTGGGATGCTTGTGCACCCTCTGGCTCAACCCTCCCAAGCAGAGAACAAAACGCAGCAAATGGGATGGGAATGCACCAAGTGCTCATCCCAACCACCAGAGTTTCCATCTGCAGGTTGAAGCCCATGTGAGGACAGCATACCATGTCCCTCCTTTCCAGTCCCATTTTTACATATCCCAAGTCTACAGACACACACCAAGACCCCACAAAAGCTCACACTAAGCCTGTTGTCCCTAAAAGTCATCTCCAAAAACTCAGTCCAGATGCCTCCTTTCCATACAGCACTTTTCTCCCTTCCTCCTGTACTTGTCAGAATTAAAAGTGCATTTTCTCAAATTGTGACTGTTTAACCAAGCAATTCAGATCACTCTTAATAATAACCTGTCCTCCTCCTTATTTACCATCCCACCAATTTGTATGTCACCATCAGGGTGTGCAAGCAGAAAGTGAAAATCATCACCGTGCTCCCCAGTACAGGCCTCTCTGGATAGATGTGGTGGGGAGAGCACAGATCCCAAAACAGCATTACAGATAAAATCACAGAATCACAAAATTGTAGGGGTTGGAAGGGACATCTAGAGAATATCTAGTCCAATCCTCCTGATAAAGCAGATTCCCTACAGTAGAATCATAGATTCATTAAAAGACCTCCAAGACACCCAAATCCAACCCCATCCCATCTCTACCATGCCCAATAACCATGTCCCTCAGTGCCACATCTCCACAGTTTTTGAACATCTCCAGGTATACCCCCTCTAGATCCCACCACCTCCTTGGGCAGTCAATAGGTTGCAACTACTAGATACCAACTACCCAGAGCCTCACAAGGACCAATCTTGACCATTACATATATAGTACCTTAAGATACAGTCCTGGCTTTAGAGGTGATGTGGGCACTGTAATTCATTTGGGTCCTTTCACAACATCAGCATCCTCCTGGGATGATCAGGATGACAGTCCCTCAGTGGTCAAGGCTCCTTTCCTTCCATCAGGTTATGGCTATCATTGTGTCCCTGGGACTCTTTGTGTGCATTGAGATGAGTCCTAAATCACTGAATGCATCTCAGTGACAGGAATGGGCAAATCTGAGTACCCAGCAGGTGCCATGGGGAGGCTTAGGTTACATATCAGAAGAATGTTCTTCACCAAGTGGATGGTTGGGCACTGAACAGGTTTCCCAGGGAAGTGGTCATGGCACTGAGATTGCCAGAGTTCAAGAAACATCTGAACAATGCTTTCAGACATATGGTCTGATTTTGGGGTGGTCTTGTGTGGAGCCAGTAACTGGATTCAATGATCTTTTAGTGGGCAGGGTGGGGGTGTGATGATGGTTGAACTTGATAATCTTAGTGGTCTTTTCCAACCTTACTGATTCTATAATTCTATTCTATGATCTTTATGGATTCCTTCAAACTCAGGATATTCTATGACTCTATAATTCTATGACCCTCACACCCACCCCAGACCAATCATGCACAACCCCTGCAGCTCTCTGGAAAGGAAACTGCTTTGTCATCAGATTATTTTACAGATATCTGTGATTCCTTCCTTGCTTTCCTTTCCCTGCTGAAAGGCCATGTACCCACTGCAGCACACAGCTGAGCAGCCATCCCTGCTTGCCTGTGACTCCAGGAATATGTTGCTAAGCCTGGGAATTTTCTTCCTGACAGCGTTGAGGCATCTCAGACCTCCTTGGCTTGAAGAGGGGTTTGCACTTGGCTGCTGAGCAATTCAGCCTCCACTTACAGGGGAAAGTGCAAATGCCCTGGTGCTGAATTCAACCCTTGTCCCAGCAGGATCCTGCTCCTGGGTTGGAGTATGCAGGAGATCAAGGACAGGGAGGGAAGATCAGATGTTTTTTCTAGCCCTTCCCTTCACAGTAGGCCACATTGTATGAATTTCATCCTACTTCTCCACTGCCAGAGAATGAGATAGAGCTCTCCAATCCAATAGACTTATCCTGTTTCAGAATCACAGAATCATTTAGGTTAGAAAAGATCACTAAGGTCATCTAGTCCAACCATCAGCTGCTCACCTCCATGCCCTTGTCCACAGCTGGACAAAAAAAATGACAGGTCATCTTTGAAGCTGTTCTGTTTTCCTATCAAATTCTCCTGGATCTCACCTCAAGCTGGAATGAAACTTGCTGCCACAAAATGTCTTAATTTTTGGGCCCACTCTGCTCTCTGAGATGGTGTTCAGGAGATGCAACTGTTGCACATCCCTCTCATGGAGAGGACACAGTGCAAAACATAAAGCAACATTCAGCCAAAATGTCCTGAGTTGGAAATCACAGAATCACAGAACGGCCAAGGTTGGAAGGGACCTCAAGGGTCATAAATCTCCAACTTCCCTGCCACAGGCAGCGCCACCAACCTCCCCATTTAATACTAGACCAGGCTGCCCAGGGCCCCATCCAATCTGGCCTTGAACACCTCCAGGGATGGGGCATCCACAACCTCTCTGGGCAGCCTGTTCCAGCATCTCACCACTCTCTCTGTAAAGACCTTCTCCCTGACATCCAACCTGAATCTTCCTTCCCTCAACTTAAAACCATTTCCCCTTGTCCTGCAGTTATCTACCCCCTCAAAGAGTTGATTCCCTCCTGTTTATAGGCTCCCTTTAGGTACTGAAAGGCTGCAATGAGGCAGCCTTCTTTTCTCTAGGCTGAACAAGCCCAGCCTGTCTTCGTAGGGGAGGTGCTCTGAAGACAGGCTGAGAAATGACCAAGTATGCTCCTAATGGAGAAGCTCCAAGGCACAAAATGAGGATATTAGGTTCTGCTTTGCCCTGCACTGCATCTCCATCACCTGTGGACATACCTGGATCTCCCCAACACACTCCAAAGTTCCCTACTTTTCGACTGAGCTGCTGCTGGAGCCAGCATTTAGAGGACTGGAGACTCATCCCACAAAAACACATGGATAACTGCAGGGAAAAACTTTCCTCGGTGGTGATTTAAGGCGGCCCAGAGCAAACCCAGCCCAAGTACTTCCTACCTGGCTCATCCATTGGTTCATCCTCATCCCTCTCTACTTTGCATTTCTTATCATCTGGAGAGGTCGAGGACTGGAGAGAGATGAAGGATGGCAGCTTCTGCAGACAGCTGCTTCGAGAGGTGTCCACTACCTTCCAAAACTTCACATCCTCCTCCATGCTGGAGGGTCCGGGCACTTCCCCATCATGAGAGAGTTGAACTGGATCATTCCTAGAGGAGGAACACACACACAAAAAATTAATAATGGAAAATAAAACAATCCCCTCCTGACAGTGCTGAAGTGCATGGAGTGGAGCAGCAGGGCAGCACGTGGAGGATCTCTTGGCTTCATCCCTTGCTGGTCCTTGTCTCCGATTTCTGGCGGGCGCAGATAACATGACAGTTCAGCTTGTTTGATATCTCTGATGACGGTGCTAAGAAAGGAAAACAACCCCCTGAGCAGCTTTCGAGCACTGCGAGCTGCCCACAGGGCACCTAAAAAGAGCAAGGAGCTATTTTGCACCTCATTCACATGGGGGATGTGAGCTCGGTATCATTTCAAGGCTCTTCTGTCACTCAGAGAGACTGCTGAGCGCTTGGCCCCTCTGCTACCATACAAGGTAGGGCTGGGATGGGGATGATGGCAGCAGAGTGGCAAAGAACCCCAAGCTGGTGTTTTCTTCACCTTCTAACCAGGACTTTTAGAGAAATTTAGGGGTTTAAAGTCCAATTTAAGTTTGGCTTTAATTTTCATGACACTTAAAACGTTTCAATTCAAAGAGTAAAACTTGTGGCAGAGGATGGAGGAAGTCAACTCAGGTTGGATATTAGGAGAAATTTTTTCTCAAAACAAGTGGTAACGCATTGGCACAGGCTGCCCAGGGAGGTGGTGAAGGTCCCTGGAAGTGCTCAAGAAACATGGAGATGTGGCACTGAGAGATGTGGTTAGCAGTCATGGTGGGGATGGATCAACAGTTGGGCTCGATGTTCTTAGTGGTCTTTTAAAACCTTAACAGTTATATGATTCTATGATCCTCTTGGCAGTGATAGCACAGGATAAAGCTTAGGGTAGCTTAAAGCACAACAAATAACTAACAGTCCAACCTCTAAAAGGTTTGGAGAGATGCTACACACTCATAGTTGCTGCCATGATTAACCAAGAACACAAGCCAGTCTCTACCAGAACTCCTCCATCTCCCAGGTGGACGTTCTACAAAAGCCTCAGAGATGCCTGAAGGTGCCAAAAACCTGGGCAGCACATTTCTAAGAGCAAGGATACTCACATTCTGATGGCATGAACAAATCATAAATGCAAGCAATCCCCATGGTCCTCCCCATCAGCTGTGCTTCAAGATCTATTGGAGATCTGATCCATTTACCCATAAGGACTCTATCAAGAAGGCACTGCAGTGACTCATGTCATTGACATCTTAAAGTAAGCCAGCATGCACACGGATACATGTATCCATAAGAAGCAGTCTGAGAAGACAATGGTTTAAATGCAGTTTCTTCTGCTCTTTCCTACCTGTTTGTCTCCTCCCAGAGTCGTCTCCACTTGGAGGGGGGGTCTTCACCAGCACAGTTCCCCGGTGAGTGACGTTTCTTTTTTGGGTGCAGCAGCTTGCAGCAGGCACCCCTGGGGCAGATGCCTTTCTTGGCAAAGTCTGGGCAAACCAGCGTGTGCTTCTTCTTGCACTGGGAGGGAAAAAAAGAGAGGCATTGGGAAATGTTCCTGTTGAAATCTCTGCAAGGAACACAAGTTCCCAAAGTCGGTCTCCTTCAGGTGGCACCAATTCATTCCTAAAAGCAGAAAAGGATGTGCTGGTGTTTTCTCCTCTACACCAAATGCATTATTTCACATCAAAATATTATGTCAAAATATTAACCTCTTCCAGGAGATGAGACACATTCATAAATTCCTTTCTAAGCACCCGACTTTACAGACCCCAAATGCCAAAATCTGGATAGCAATCACCCCTGAAGAGATGGCACTGATGGTACCAGTAGATTAACAGAGGTGGAACATCCAGTTTCAGGCAGCACACTGGAATATAAAATTTTCCATTCCAAGTTTGTGACCTCCCTTGGTCAATTGAGAAAGAGTACAAAAGGAACAAAGCACGTCCCTTTTTTGCTTCAAAATGTGCCTATTTTGGGACTGTTGCCTCTGCCAAAGGAGGTCAAGGGCTGGAGCTCAGCCTATGGTTTCCAGGGCAATGCTCACAGAGGGAATCAGTGGCAAAGAGAAGTCTGCAGAACTCACCAGATGGGCATTCTGCTGGGAAATGGCAATTTTTGGCACATGAAAAGGCAGCAAGGCAGAAGAGGGAGCTTTGGATGTGATTTCTAACTAGAAGAGTTGGTTGGTTTAAGGGAGAATGACCAGCCTCTCTATCTCCAACACTGGGATACCACCACCCAATGACCCAGAGAGCTCACCCCAATGTAGCACAAGGGACTGAGAGTGGGGATGGAACTCGACCCTTCCAAGGATGCTCCCTTCCCCACCCTTTACTCTCTCAATGGCAGAGGGGCCCTACAGAGATATCTCATAGTGAAGCAATGGAACAGGTTGTCCAGAGATGTGGTGGATGCCTCATCCTTGGAGACATTCGAGGTTAGGCTGGATGGGGCTCTGAGCATTCTGATAGAGCTGTAGGTGTTCCCATTCATCTCAGGGAATTGGACTAGATGACCTTTAAGGATCCCTTCCAATTCAAATGATTCTATGATTTTATGATTTAACAGACCAGAGGGCTAGGCAATCCCCAATGGCGTGAAGTTTAACAAGACAAGTGTTGCATTCTGCACCTGGGATGGGGCAACCCTGAATATATGGGAATGAGAGGCTGGGAGTGGCCCCATGGAAAGGGATGTGGGGATTCCGGTTGATGGCAAATTGAATCTGAGTCAACAGTGCTCCCTGGTAGCCAAAAAGGCTAAGTGTACCCTTCCAACTTCCCACAAGGGAAGGGATTGTCTCACTCTGCTCTGCGTTGTGTGGCCTCACCTCGAGCACTGGATGCAATTTAGGAACAGAAGGACATAAAACTATAAGAGAGTGTCCTAAGCAGAGCTATGAAAGGGGGGAAGTGGTGGGCAAGATGTATGAGGATCAGCTGAAGTCCCTTGGTTTGTTCAGCCCAGTGCAGACAAGACTGAGGGGAGGCGTTATGGTGGCCTACAGACAACCCATAACAATTCTGGTTACAGCAGCAGGATCTGAGGGAAAGGCATGGAGTTGAGTCAGGGGAGGCTCAAATTGAGGGTTAGGAAAAGGTGGCGGTGGGCATGGAACAGGCTCCCAAGGGTGGTGGTCACAGACCCAAGCTCAAGTTTAAGGAGTGTTTGGATAATGCTCTCAGACATAAGGTTTGGATTTTGAATGGTCCCATGTGGAGCCAGGAGTTGGATTCGATCATCCTTACGGGTCCCTTCCAACTCAGGATATTCCATTATTTTATGATTCAAAGATCCTTGTGGGTCCCTCCCAACTCAAGGCATTCTATGGTCTAGGGATGCTGCCTTACCTGACCATTCACACTACAAAACTCCTTGCTCCAGGACAGCAAAGACACTAAAATTTTGCACAAATTTCAGAGAAAGCAGAAAAATCCACGGAAAGAGAAAGTTTGCAGAATGACCAGTCTTGTGTCTTTAAAGAAATGCATCTCCCTGCAACAGGGAATCACAAGATGTGAGCAAGCTCCTGCCCTTTTAATACCCCCAAAGTGGAGCTGTATGGGAGCAGCCCCCTGCGGTGACCTTTGGGAGGGAATGGCAACCCTGCTGAGTTGCAGGAGTGAGGGGACTCTGTTTGAAAGGGCAATGGGGTCTGGCAGCTCAAGGCAATCGCCAACATCAGCAGTGGAGGGAGGAACTCGACAGCTGGAGGCTGGCACAGCAGGAGGGCTACGGAGCCGGACAGATACACCAACACCAGCTCTGTGGGGTGCAAGAACCAGGAGGAGGAGTAAAATTCATCAAAAACAGCTCCAAGCACTTTTCCTCTCTATTTCAAGGAGCTTCCATGATGTTATATCAAGTTGATAGGTATCATGAAAGCAGAGCATCTCCAAATAGTGCTGAATGTTTGCCATGACTCCAAAATCCCACTGCTCTATCCCACCCAGCCGGTGCTGGAGAATCAACACTGGAGACAATCCCCTGTAGGCATGGTGACAGCTCTCATTGAATCATGGAAGTATTAAGGTTGGAAAGATCACTAAGGTCATTTAGTCCAACCATCAGCCTATCTCCAGCATCCCATTCACAGAATCACAACATTATTCATGTTGGAAAGTCCACAAAGACCATGAACTCCAACAAAGTCTCATGAGATGGTAGGAATGTGAACTCCTGCAGCACACAATGCTTCTCTCAGCCTGTTTAAGCAGTCATTATCTTAGAAAATCTAGAAAGCACACTTTTATGTCAAGAAGTTTGGCAATACAGTTTTCCTTTTTTTCCCTACCTTCTTCACAACTTCACAACCTCTGGCAGCTGAAGATAAGGACCAAAAGGCAGTGATGGGACAGCTTTAAAATAATTTTTTCCCCACATATTAGCAAGCAGGAGAACAAACATCTCAAACTGATAATTGTTTTAAAAAATAAGGACAAAATGGGCTGAGTAGGGGATGGGCCAGGGAAAACATCCCTGAAGGTGCTCAAGAAATATGTAGATGTGGCAATGGTAGGAGTGGAAAATCAAGATGAGGAAAACCAAAGGATGTCATAGTTTCCTCCTTGGAGATCTTCAAAAGCCACCTGGGCATGGTCCTGAGTAGGCAGCTCAGAGCATCCCTGCTTGAGCAGAATAAGAATCAGATGGACCCAGAGGTCCCTTGCAACCTCAACCATTCTGAGATTCTGTCTAAGGTTCACAGCCAACCACCACCTCCAGTTCTCCATTCTTGCAATGACACTGATGCCATGAGGACCTCTCTTGCTTCTCTCTTTGCTTCCAACAGAGCATTCTTGGTGGGTGGCTACTCACACATCTCAGCTTTGGCCACGTGCCTATGCGGCTCTTAGACTTTGCTCACCATGAAGACGGAACAGGGCAGGTCTCACGTTTCTCACCCGAAGACCTTCAAGGCTGCTGCAGCTTTTCCCAGAAGAGTGCAGGGAGCCAGGAGATTCCTGCCCAGGGTGGTCCCTGGCTAAAGTTCCATAGAGCATCTGCTGCTCACCGTTCTTGGGGCTCTGCCATATCACTTGTGTGCAAAATGAATGCTCTCTGGGACATCTTGGTTTCAATTACACTTACAGGTCCCTTCCACCTTGAAATATTCTATGATTAAATGACTTTCTACCTGGAGAAATCGTGTTATCAGAAATAACACAGAAATGCTCTGTGGTTTTGCGGTTGGGTCCAGTCCAACTGATGCCCATCTTTGCTCTGACATCCCAAGAGCTGTAAGAAACCCCAGTGGAGATGCCCCCACAGCAGTTCACCAAACAATATTTGTCAAGTTAATTCCTTATATTGATTTATTTGCTTCTCAAGCAACGCAGAAGACTTCTGCATTATTGAGAAACACCCCAAATCAATTACCACTAATTATCAGCAGGGTAGCAGCTCTCCCCAGAAATGCAAAATCTTCTCCTGTGTATCTTCCAGCACAAAAACAAATGTGGAAAGAAGAAGAGCAGGAAAAGATTCCTCACCTTGAAAAGCCACCACATTTATGAATCACCCCTGGAACGGTCATCGCTACATCAAGGAATGATGGAGAATGGCATTGATTTGGGGAAAATCCAAGAGATGCACATGGCTGCTTCTTCTTCCCAGCTGAGACAAAGGGACAGTGCCACATCCACAGATGTGTGACATGAGTGTCTCCATCCCCACCAATCCTCACAGTGGGAGCAGGACTTGCCACATCACCATCTGGTCATTGGCTCTGCTGGTGAATATACACTTAATATTAAAAAAACAAAACCACATGCGACTAATTCCAGTGTTGTGTCCCTGGCTCAGCTTTCTAATGACTTTGCCCCCTCTATTTATTTATGGGAGGGAGGGGACAGCTCTTTTTTCTCTTGCCCCCGTGCCTTAAAGCCAGATGAAGTGGAAGGTTACTGTAAAGCTGCTTGCTGCTTGCCACGTGTCAGCCAGGGTGAAGCAATGGAGTGGCCGAGCGACCTCTCGCTCAGGGCCACCCGATCCCTTCCACCTGTCAGGGTGGCTAATTATACCCCGTGGGACTCCTGCCAACAGGCAGGTTGTACCATAAAAAGAGAAAAAGTATCTGCCTCCTTCTAGCAGAGAGGAGAGAAAACCCACAGAAACCCCCAAACTTCTTCCAAACCAGCTGCACTGAGTGCCCATGGAATGGCATCAACTTCATGACGTGGGGTCATCTTATGGAGCGGGGTCATCCCACAGAATGAGGTCATCCCATGGATTGGAGATAGGGATCAGCCCCAAGGGGGGCTCGTGCTCCAAGGTCCCCCCCAGTCTCACTGCTTCAGAGTTCCCCTCACAGCCTGCCTGCAGCTGAGCAGCAAGCAGTACCCAAATCTGGGATGGTGGCTATTGGCAGTCCTATACCCAGGACTCTTCCCCAGCTGCCAGGGATCCTGGGTGAAATTCAAGGTGCTGCTCAGCATCCAAAAATCCATAAATGGCCCCCAGCCCTGTCACTCACAGGGGAGGGGTCAGACACAAGTGTATTTGTGGAGTGCAGCCTTCTTTAGTCCAGACCTGGCAAAGAAGGAGGCAGCAACTGGCAGGGCTGGTTGGAAGATCTCAGCCCCGGGAATGATATTAATTAACATTTTCCATCAACAACCTCAGCAAGGCAGGAAGAAGGTAAAGCTGGGTTACTGGGCCGACCAGTAACCGCCCAATGACCCCATGGGGGGAGGAACAGTCTCATCCAGCCCTGCATTCCCGGCTCTGCTCCACCAGGAGTTTGCCCACGTTGAACTTCTCAAATATCTCCAGGCTTGTCTCGCACCCTGCTTTGATTCTTCTTATTCCAATGCCAGAGGATGGCAGGTGACATGGGAAAAGAGACAGCAAACCGCTGGTGCATCCTTGCTTTGCTCTTCCCATTTCTTTGGGCTTCCATCCACCTCTCCTTACAATGAGCACAAGAGAGTCTATCCAGCCACCATCTGGAAACCCAAACCCAAAAGGGAATTGCACAATCTGGGGAAGGGGAACTTGATAAGGACAAGCTAAAACCCCAAACTCAAGAAACTCAGAGTGACTCAACTCAACTCAAGAAATTCAGTGCAGGTGCTTTCTTTTTCCGAGCATGCAACTCAGTGAGAGCTATTAGAGGTAGCCCCATTTCCAAGTCACAGGATTAACTGGCTGGATTGATGTTGGGTTGTTTTAATGTATCTCTTCTCCATGAGTTCCCAGTGTTAACTGGCTGCTGGGAAGCTATTGCTGGAGGTGGTGGGGCTGCTTTCTGACACTGTTCAGAGCTGACAACCAGTAAATAGCTTTTTTTTGAAGGCCTTTTTATAATTGGGTGCAGATGGAAGCAGCCTTAAAAATTCCAGCTCTCCATCATTAAAACCTGGAGGACAATACATCCAAACATCATGTGGGCTGTGGAATAATAACGGGAGAAATTTAGCTAACACATGGAGTGTTGCTTGTGCTCTCTGTCTTCAGGCAGTCAACGGGAGAAATCAAAGGGTTTTGACATTGTTTTATCTTTTCTCCTCAGTGCAGAGCAGGGCAAACAGCCTCATACCAGTTTCCCAACTGGAAAATACAACAAATGAGAGAGCGCCGACATTTGGGAAGAGAAAATTTCATGCTATTTGAAAAGTTGCAAAATTCCCCTCACATGGTCACCAACAGCAGTCCCAATTAACAGCAGATATGAAAATGGCAAACAAGCTGGTAGGAGCTGTAATGACCAAAGGAAAGCATCACTTAGCAGAGGTGGACACTTGAGTTTGTGGTTTCCAAATCAATGGTTTGGAAAAAGGGACGGAAAAGCTCAAAATTTGCGGAAAAGTTGCTTGGTGCCACAGGATTTTGGGGCCACTGCTCCAAGGCTGACAACAGCACATGATAGAGTGTCAAAGAATAAGAGAATTAATGAGGTTACAAAGACCACTAAGATCATTCAGTTCAACTGTCACTGAGTGTGACATCTATCTTTTTCTTGAAATCCTCCAGGGAAGGAATGATGTCCTGAAAACCCAAAGGAGCCATGGCCCTCAGCAAACTGCAATTTGGCCTTACTCTAGCCCCAAGGAACTAAGGACTAGTGGAGATATGGTGAATACAA
Organism: Phasianus colchicus; assembly: GCF_987193195.1. Classification (NCBI taxonomy): domain Eukaryota; kingdom Metazoa; phylum Chordata; class Aves; order Galliformes; family Phasianidae; genus Phasianus; species Phasianus colchicus. Next base: position 93,783,328 of record NC_143438.1, read on the forward strand.
AGCCATGGATAGAAGGACGAAGGCAAATCCCAGTTGGAGAGCAAAGAGTTGCTGAGGACCAGCATGGACACCCACATGGGAATACCTTTAGTGCTTAATCATTTCCTCACTGCTTTGCAGAACCTGCTCAGAAATGCCATTTCCACCGCAGCCCCCCAACAAGGTCATCCATCAGACCTCCAAGTTATGATGGAGCCAGTTTCATATGGAGAACCCATCCACATTTCACATGGATAACACATCCATGGAAACTATCAATCCCAAATCAACACCTCTGGGGATAGAGCAAGGTAGACACCAACTGTACATTCCCTACAGAGAAGTCTTCACCAGAACCAGGGGTTCTGCCATGCACAGGCTCCCAGGTGGCCCGAGGAGCTGCCACTGGTGTTTGCAGGGTGCAGAGATCATTCAACAAGAGAAAACAAGTGTGAACAAAGGGGAATTCCAGTGTGGAAACAAAGACAAAATCTGCTCTGCTTTGTGTTTGTCTGTAAAGAAGTTCAGACCGAAATCAAGAACTTTTCCTCATCAGTATATTCCCAGTCATTAACAGTGATTTAGTGACTACTTGCCTCCGGACTTCCTAATTTTCATGTTTTGTGATGCATCTTTTACTACAAAGATATTAAAACGCAAGAGAAAAAAAAATCACAGGCTGGTATTTATCTAGTCACTATTATCAACTAGCCCAGGCTATTAAGCAGTTTGAGTTTGCCCTGATAAGCAACATCTTTAATGCAAGCATCTGAATGCTGCTGGAGATACTACAGTTAAATTAAAGTTGCAATAAGAACCCTCATTATGCCATTACAGAGTACGGTAAATAAGATGCAAGATGGAAACCCACAAAGATTTCTGCAGAGATACACGGATTGGATGAGGCGCAGAAGAAATCTGATTAGTTTTAAACCTCCTCTGGAAGTTACAAAGCTTTTTCAATGGTAAGCTGCCATCCTCAGCACTCAGATTTATCACTATCAGTAGCACAGCCCTCGTTGCTGTTCTAATTTCAGCCAAGAATCATTTGGGTGTGTGAAATGAAGAGACCAGCTCTCTTCTACTGGGGGCCAAGCACTTGCACAACTCATTTGCCCTTCTTAGATCCATTTCACAACAATGTACAGTCAAGTCCCTTGTCCCAGCTGACACAACTGGGCACCGCATACCAGGATAAGTTTATCACAGAATCACTGAGGTTGCAAAATACCTCCAAGATCATCAAATCCAAATGTTGACCCTTCATCACCATGCCCACTTACAGAATCATAGAATCATTAAAGTAGGAAAAGATCCCCAAGATCATCCAGTCCAACTGCCAACGTTGGGTCTATTGGTTGAGTCCTAAGCCAAGGTTTCACTCCACAGTTCCAGTAGATGTGAGCTTGCCATTACCCATTTCTTTTTTCATGATCTGTGATCTTAAGAACAAACATATTCAAGATCATCACTAAGTCTGACTACTTTTGCTTCTTCCCATAAAGAATTTACTTACTAATCACTTTGTTGTCTGATTTCAGATTTCTGCTACACATTATATGAAGTAAGAGAAAAACAAACAAATTAAATGGGCAACTGTAACACACAGAAAACATCTGTCAACCAAAGCCAAAATTAAAGATAAATAAAATGAAGTTGCCTTTGTAGATGATTATCATACAACTGCAGTGAACTATAAAAGAGCTATCAAAGGCTACCCATCAGCTAATTCTAAATGATGGGATAAGGTAAGCTGGAAATCTTTTCCATTATCCCAAAGATGGAACTGGAGTAATTTCACTCTGGTGCTGTGTGGGCATGCCTGGAGGAACCAAAATTTGGCAGGAAGGTAAAAGTCTGCTTGGCACATCATGAACCAGCAGGTGGAACAGGTGGATACATGGCTACTGCCCATATATATGGCCAAAATATCACTCCTGGTGACCAGATTCGAAGTCATCTAGATAAAAATGAAGGTGAGGGAGGTAAAAATGGCTGAGAATTGGAGGAAAATCAGAAACACACCACCACTGAGAATGAAGAAAGGATGATACAAGAGCTTCAAGGATAGCGGTAATCCAAAGGCTCTTGGATACGACGTAGGTGCTTTGGAGTTTGAAATTCATGGTGTGAAAGCTCAAAACCAAGAGTTGGACTCTCTGATCCTCAAGGGTCCCTTCCAACTCAGGATATTCTGTAATTTTATGAAAATCAATGCCTGGCCCTTGATTTACATGAAAAAGCCTAGAGAGGGCTTGTAACCTCTAAAACCACCCCTGACTCCCTTGTATACCCCATATAAAGTGGAAACCAGGCAAAATGTCCCATGATTTGCTTCATACATGTAAAAAGTATATCCATAGATAAGATTTATTTTTTCTACCATCTGAGTCCAAAACAGCTGCATGCAGACAGATAAACTTAAATCTTAAATGGTTATTTCCCCTATGAGTAAAAGAAAGTGAGGTTTTCAAGATGCAATAATGTGATGCCTTCTCATCATTCTCCTGTTGTAGGTGGATCAGCTCTTTAGAAGAAGCAATGTGCAGATGCCTAAATATCCAACTTTTTTGAAAGCAGGTGAATAATCTGTTTGAGGTTTGATTCTACTAATAAGAGCCCAAATGAGTATTTTATATTCAGTGCAGAATGAGTGGGGCTCTGAAAACCTATTCTTCCTTTGGTAGTCCTTAAAGATTTGATCCAAATGGAAGAAAAAAGGGAGATGTCCCTGACCAGTTGAACAGTGGAAGTCATTGCCTTCATGGTTTGATGAGTTCATGGTTGGATTGGATGATCTTAGGTGGTCTCTTCCAATCTTAATGATGATTCTATGATTCTATTTCCTCCCTATCCTTTGACCAGCTAATCTGTTTCACTCATTTGCAGTTTTAATGAACATCATCTCCAGGTGGCTCCTGTGCAGCCCTGTGTCATGGTGAGAGGTCTATGAATTGCAACACCCTTTCCCTCTGCCCAGGTATGGTCACGTATGCACATGTTTGAAATCCTGCTCTTCCCTACCCACTGCTGCAAGCTCTCTCTGAATGAAAGGGGATTGGAAATTGGAAGCAGCTGTGATAGGATCGTAAAAGAAATAAGATGGAAGTACGGCCAACAGAGAGAAAATTTGGGATGGCTCAAAGCTTAGCCCTCTCCATACCCCTCCCCATGCTCACGCTGAGCACAGAGGTTTTATATTAAGGTTTCTTGCACTTCAAATAGCCCCCCTGGTAGCTGGGCATGGAGGAGCTTCTCAGCTTGATTGGGTTTAATTCAGCATAACAGCATCACGGGGTTTGGAGATGAGTGCTTCGAGCCTGGAAATCTGCTCCTGCCATGGCTGCTTCTCTCCAGGCATCAGCAGCAGGGCAATTTGAAAGAAAAATCATCTGAAATTGAAACCTGTTTAAAAAAAGCCCACAACTTAGTCTGTCTCAAACTGACAGCATAGGGCAAATAATCCACATGTGAAGCAGCTGCATGAGGTGTCATCGGGTATTTGAAGGGTCTTCAAGAGGTGAGCAAACCTTTGTTCACCCAAGGATGCAATGCTGAAGTCCCATAGGTACCAACTTCCCACCCAAAAGTGATCTGGAAACAGAGCCCCTGAATATGGTCAGTGTCAATGCCTGCATATATGGATGAAAAGAGGAAGGCTGGGAGGAAGCTCTCCTGCTCTCAAAATCAGAGCACTTTCCTTTGCAGCCCCCAGCACATCCCAAACCTCTCCCAGATACAATCATGAATGGCTTGGAAAAGATGAGATGAAGAAGAGGTCTCAGTCTTCAGTATTTCCACAGCCAGAAGACATTCAACAACCCATGTTTCATCATAGGATCAAAGAACGGTGAAGAGATACCTCAAAATACCAACAAACATCTGATCTCTGTTGTGAAAAAAAATTGCTCTCCATCACAAACTGAGCAAAGGATAATTAAGAAAGAAGTCCCAAAGACATTTATCTGGTAGCTGATTCCAAAAGTGAGGCTTTTCCTAAAGATTAGGAATGTGTTAAATTGAATGCATCGGATATGTGAAATGAAAAAGCTTCACAGTGGGAACCTGTTAAACTTCCACCAGAAAAGGAGAAAAGAACCAACGTGATGCATCACAGGACGAGAAAAACGAGAACAAATTGTTGGCAAAGAAAAAGTCCCTGAATTGGAGTTTTCTGTAGAAAAACAAGCAGCTGTCACTGCTGTCACTGTGGTCTTTCCAACCTTAACAACTGATCCTATGATTCGATGCTTGGGGACAGCTGGGCAGTCCCAGCATGGCTCAATGATGAGCATCCCTTGGCAGAGCCCCGCTTCCCCCTGATTTATCCCTTTACAATTTCCCTGTGTGTTTTCACTGTTGTTTAATCTCACAGTGCCTCACTGCTTAACAGTTCCCATGGGGGAACAATTTACCCACAGGCTTCCAAGCAGCTGATGGAAACAATATGAAGATAGGTATTTAATGCAGCACGTTCGCTAATGTACACCATGGGGGAAAAGCTTATTTAATACCAAACAATTTTACAGATGCAGCAGTTAGAGGGGGCCAGGCTGATTCGCTTGCCTTTGCTGTGACACACTGCTAGGAAACACTGGTGCTGCACCAAAACCTGTCTGAGCCCCATTCTTCCAAATACAATTTATTCCCCAATAAACCGAAGTTTGCATCTGCAAAGCAAATTGCAAGCTACCTGCTCTGCAGGGATATCTCCAGTCCTAAGGCAAGTGCTTGCTGTATGTAATCCTAGGTGCATGCTCAAAGCCATGCAATTAAATATTAAATTATCAAAAATTAAATATTAAAGCAGCAGTGTATAGTCTGATTTTTGGGTGGTTCTGTGTAGAGCCAGGAGTTGGACTTGGTGATCGGTTGATGGTTGAACTAAGATGGTCTCAGTGGTCTTTCCAACCTTAATGAGTCTACGATCTTTATGGGTACATTCCAACTTGGAATATTCAATGATTCTATGATTCTATGTCAACACCTTTGGTATTGTGTATTATTTTGGAAACCACATTTGGGCACGGCCAGGAGAGTAGCTAGGCTGAGAAACCACCTCTTGGACCACCTTGCACCCATCAGACCAAGCACAGTTCATCCAATATTCAATTACATCCAATCCCATGGTAGCCTTTCAGTGAATAGCTCTCCAAGGTGGCTGCCTATGGGGACAGGAGGATTCTGTAGGTTTCACCACCAGGGACACTTCCCTTTGCTTGTCCCTTGTCCCTGGGGACATGCTATAATGCCTTGCACCCACTAGCGTCATCCCATTCTCCTCCATGAACTCATGCCCCAAACACAGGCAAAAGGAACCCAATGGAAGGAGAGATGGGGGAACAGTAGTCTTTACCCTAGAGCAACGAGTTAAAACAGGACAACTCATTTTAACAGCTAATACAGGAAGAGAACAAACTCTAAAAAAAAGTATTGTCATCGGAAAACCCTGAGGAGCACCTGCAAGTGGCCTCATTTCTCCTTCCCCCCTTCTCCATTTCCCTTTTGGTGTTCCCCTGGCCAGGAACTTCACCCAACATTTGTAGGGCTGAAGAAGGTCAGAGAGCTCGGGGCAATGTGGCAGTCAGACATCTATGGGTGGCTTCACTCTAAGCAGATTACTCATAGCATCCCAACACACAACCCAAGAATGAGTGAGGATGCTGAAAACTGAAATTTTAACTTTGCTGTGAACTCCCTTCTGAATATAATTGAGTATAACTTAATGATAATAACTGAATGATGCAACCACCTGCTCCTACAGGAGCTGTCCCCATCCCCCAAGGGCAAGGGACCTATTTACAGTCTATGTCCCTAAAACAAGGATTTGGGAACTCAAAACTGAAGCTTTCTCACTTATTCTGGAGGTCCAACATGGTTCAAGACCAGGTTGGATGGAGCTCTGGGCAAGCTGACCCAGTGCCTGATTTAGAATCACAGAACCATAGAATACTCCAAGTTGTAAGGGACTTATAAAGATCACTGAGTCCAACTCAGTGGTTGGCAACCCTGCCCACGGCAGAGAGATTGGAACTATATGATCTTCTGAGGTCCCTTGCAACCCAATCCATTCAGTGATTTTATGATTCTGATGAAGGTAGATTGAGTCAGGTCCACAGAACAAGACTGGCACCATTTGTATGAAAAATGTACACAGTTGGAGTCAGAACCCAAGGGATTGTCAAAGCCCAATCATGTTGACCTGAGCATCCTGCAAAAAATTCTAGAAAACACTCAAGATGTGACACTGCCAATGACATGCCATCAACTGTGAATAATTTATGGCATTTTTTATGATGGTCTGATAAAAAACAGCACAGGGAGAAAAACACAGTAGGAAGAAGAACCCAACGCAATGTGCTGCCAAACCCAAGCAGACCTCAACTCATAATTCCCAAATGTCCTCTCCTTGGAGTTTATCCTCAGAGAATGCTCTACTGAGTGCTCAGGCTGTAGGCAGATAGCTCTCAACACTTCTTGGACAACAGCAAGGCAGAACAAGAGGAGATTTACTCCCGGCCTAAATTATTCAAAAGAAAAGGGACTGCGCATCTTTAACAAGGCATCGTTTTATGAAGCAAGGTTAACATTTTTACTTGATTCAGTAGAATATTAGAAACTCTCCGGGGTCCATTTGAGGACTTTCTACTTTGAGCAAAAGAACGGACTCAGCACTTTTTATATTATTTAGAGAATAAAATTAACCCTTAATGGCCCAAGCTGCTATTTCTCCTCCCCAGTTAAATATGGCCCGCTCAGCAATTTCTCCCCATATATAATTACAGGCTGCTATCCATCATCTGTAGGAGAATGCTTTTCTGACACTCCAAAAGTGACGCAGTAAGCACTTTTACTAATAGAATAAATATTCTAAATATCTCTTTTATATTTTCATTTAAATTGGAATACTTTAAAATAATTGTAGGGACGCTGCCCGTGCGGCTAGTGCTGCAGGACAGCTATGTTTTTCTTTAGAAGAGATGTTTATCCTGCACGCAGACCCCTCCACACACCGACGCAAAGAAGTAATTAGCCAAAGACTAATTTATTAGGATTTCCCTTCATTCTTGCTGATGTCCTGAGTTTCTTACAGTCCTTATCTTTGGCTTTTCTTCCCCCTGTTTGCTTTTTTTTTTGCCCTGTAGCCACTTCTTCCATCTGGAAGGGATGGGTTTGCCTTGATGAAGGCACTTGGTTGTGTTTTGGTGAAGGGACAACTCAAGAAACACATAGATGTGGCACTGAGGGATATGGTTTAGTGGGAAATATTGGTGGTAGGTAGACAGAGGACTCATGATTCCATAACTGGTTATGGAGGGGATGGGCTGACAGTTGGACTTGATGATCTCAGAGGCCTTTTCCTACCTTAATGATTCTGTGATTCTATATGGAGGCTTTATATGACATTCTCCAAGCACCTACAGCTTTTCCCCTGTTCATCCACCCAAACATGCCATGGCTTCACCGTCCTTCCCTTTGAGCAAAGCTCCATTTTGGGCATCTCCTGAGAGCCAGCCTTCAAGCATCATTGCTTTCCCTTGGCTTTTCAACTCTCATCTGCTCCCAGAGATGTTGCTGAGATCTTCCAGTGTCTCCATCAAGAACAGCTCCTGGGATGGAGAGGAGAGCCAGGATCCAAGCATCCCTCCCAGATCCCAACAATTTCAGTGAACAGCAGTTCAAAACACATGGGATTCAGAAAGCTGTAGGAGCAGCCACTCTGCAAAACAGTGCTTAGGCAGCCACTTCTTCATGCATAACTATTAAATGCAATAAAATAATATTGCTCTATAGGCCCGCTGGGGCGTTTTTGGGATGGTGCCCTGCGATCTGGCAGACTTTACGTAAACAAAATTATTGTTTCATTAGTGGCTCAGGTTTTTTTTTTCTTCTTCTTCTTTTTTTTTTTTTTCAGTTGAAGAGCTGAATTAAAGCAGCGTTTGCAAAATTCCAAGTGTCTGAAGTGTTTTGGATGTGGTACCGGATGGCTCCAGCTTAGGAAGTTACTTGCTGAAGTTTGTGTCTTGTCCCACTGACTCATGGAAGTGGCTAAACCAACTCAAGATATTACTTTCATGTTTTCTTCCACATAAAGCAAATGCATCTTAGAGGTTAAAAACATATGTCCCAGAGGGAAGAGAATGGCTGTTATCCTCCGGCTTTATCAGTGCTGTGTTCATATGGTGCAGGAAGGTTCAGGTTTGAAATCAAGAAAAACTTTTTCTCCAAAAGAATGGTCAGCCATTGAAACAGACTGCCTAGGGAAGTGGTGGATTCACCATCCCTGAAAGTGTTCAATAAATGTGGAGATGTGGCACTGAGGGACATGGTTTAGTGGGCAATACTGGTGGCAGGTGGATGTTTGGACTAGATGGACTGAAAGGTCTTTTCCAACTTTAATGATTCTATGACCTCCATAAATCTCAGAGTCTGCTTCTGTTCACTTATTCAGTCTGTTGGCAAATTTCCTGTCTACCTCTTCCCAATTATGACCATGCATTGCACAGCCTGAGGACTCTGATGTGATCACTGAGAGTTTGAGATGGCAATGGGAGGAGTACCGTAAAGGTGGCCCTTATGTTGTTCAAGGGAGCCAAAAGAAATTAAAATGTTTTATCAACAGTCACACTAAGAGGCCAAACAAGGTATTAAATGAATAGAAAATAGCAAAATTGAATCAGGAAGGCATTATGTACCTAGGAGGTACTCTTCCCCAACCCAATAACAGGAGCCATCCTCTACAGGAACCATGGAAATGTGGTACTAAGGGACATGGTTTAGTGGGCACGGAGGGGATGGGCTGGAGTTGGTCCTGATGATCTTAATGATGTTTTCTAGCCTTAATAATTCTATAATCCTAATGCCCAGGGATGCTCAGCATTGCCACAAAAGCAAAAGGTAGTGGGAGACCCCTACGGCACTTAGGAAGGAAGTGTCTCTCTGACGTGAGACACTGGATAGACCCCAAATTTCATTTCTTTAATGCAAGAGCCCCAAAATTCCATTGGAAACCAGCAAGTGTCAGCCAGCTCCAGCTCCCTCTCTGGGAAGGCTAAGCAATCCCACGCCCTCTGTGTTACATATGGTGCCATAAATTCAGGGTCACCTTACAAATCAACCATGGGTGTACACCAAATTCCTGCAGCACTACACCACATTGACCTAAAGCAGAAAGATATGGGGGTGGGAGTCAGACCTCAGGCAATCCCCTTCCAGGAACACATCTGGAGGCTCAAATGATGTTGGCTACAACAAGAAGGGTGCTGCAGCCGCTGCTAAAACTGAGCCCCAGGAGCTCATGCTCACTTTTAACCCACCACGAAGTCAGCATGACTGCAAATAACCATAAAGTTCTGCAAAAGACAGAGCTCAGAGTACTCTCATTTTGCTTTTCATCTATTTAACTGAGCAGTGCCTGGGGCTGGTGCTATCTGCACAGGGATGCACAAGACCAGCACATGATCGCAAGCTGCAACCTCTTTCATTTGTTTCCTTTTTCTTTTTTTTTTTTTCCATGCCTGTAAGGAAACAAAGCCACTTTGCCCATAAACCTTTGGAAACGCATCCAGGTGTTCAGCAGCTTCCAGCTCTACAGCTCCCTTTGGTGCTATAGCTCGCATGAAAAACAGCTGGTGGCTCACCAGCACAGTGCCCTCTGCCTATTTTAGCAAAAAAACCAAATCCATCACTGCAGGCAGAGAGAGAATGGTTGCCTTTCTTTTTCTTTCTTTTTTTTTTTTTACCTTTTCTCCCATAGGGCAATAACCTTTGAGAAAATCCTGGCACACTTCTGCCTTCCTGGACACATAGACGTGGCTGTAGGGGCAGTTGCTGTTATTGCAGATCCCCTTCAAGAAGTAGGAGCACACTGGCATCTGAAAGAGGAAAGGATGAGAAGCAGAGGATGAGAAACCCCCATACTCATGGCTATTAGGAACCGTTCCAATGCCCAGAACTGAAATAAAACAGTGACACACGTAAAATAAATCTGTGGCTTTTGCCAAACACTGATGCCAGGGGTATTTTTAGTTCTGTTGGGTTCTCACAGCGCTGCTGAATGACATGACATGGTCCTGCTGTCATAGCATCCTACAGGATGATTGCTGGAAAGCACAAAACTGCCCTTACAAAACTCAGCATAGCAAAGGGATGGGGTTGTCAGTGGCATGGAGTGGATTTGTTTTTCCTGCAAAGCTCCCAAATAACCTTGGAGGAAAGGGCAGCAAACACCATCTCAACAGATGATGCAGCAGCAGAAGCAGAAGGCTGGCCCCATTCGAAACACTGTTTCCCATCAAGGTTTTCCTCTCTCTTATGTGGGTTTTCCAGCAGCATGAGGGTAATCCCAAAACTTAACAAGGGGGAAAAGTGCTTGGGGGGGCTGTATCACATGCAGGCACTCCTAGAGCTACAGGAGGACTGGAGCTGGAGGAAGAATGCTTCAGGAGAGGAGGAGGAGGAGCAGAGCTGTCCCAGTATACTCCCCAGCTTCAGCATCACTATGACAAACAGCGAAAAGCAAGAGAGCGTTCACACACCACCTCAAACTGCAAACTTCACCTTCTTCCAGCTGTTATAATTAAAAACAAATTACCAATCTGCAGCAATATGTCACCATCCTTAACTCAAAGTAACTTCCCAACCCTAGAAGCAGCTTTGCAATGTGATCGGTTTGTAACCTAAATGCTGTTCCATCCCCCAAAATGCTGTCCCATCCCCACAATGCTGTCCCGTCCCCTAAATGCAAAATTTACTTACTGCTCAGTGCACTATTGATCCCTCTGCTCATCCCAGTGCTGCTGCTTCAAGCGTCCCCAAACCAATACTTACCCTTCTGCAATAAGCGTGCGCAGAAAAGTCCCTTTCCCTGAAGGGCACGTTTAGGGTTTTAACTAAATTGGCTCATTTGAGGCAAAGAGAAAGGGAGAAACAGAGGGAGGGGGGAGCAGAGGGGAAAGAAAACAAAGGGTGCTTTAAGAGAGAAGAGTTTATTTTTAATTGTTTTTTAACTGCAGACATTAACATAAAGGACAGGGCTCTAGGGCTATCTTTTTTGTTGGTGGTGGTGTGACCGTAAATGATTCCCTTAATGTAGTTTTTGATATAGAGCCCAAATTAGCTCTAATAAAAAGGGATAATAAAGCCAGCTCTTATACAAAAATAAACTCCTCCTAGCTGTCAAGCCTGAGCCATTATCAAGAGGAAGCAGCACTCTCATTTCAATTAACCTTGTTTGCACCCCACTACGTCCACACAAATAACAATAACATTAATTCAAGGCACTGGTGCGGTGCGTCCATATTAGACAGCTTTGACTATGTACACGCTTTGGAGCCAGCAGCTAATGAACCCGAAACTCAACGTGAATTTCCAAATTGCTCACAACAGAGTTTTGAAGCTCTATTAGGGAGAAAAATGCTGATTCTTTTCAAGTTCCTCAAGGGGAAAAGCTGTTGTAGCAGCAGCGGGCGGCTGCCGGAGTCCTAGCCTCTTGCTAACCTTCAGTCACAAACCCATTCATTCAGATTTATGGGTTCCTCTAAATCACAGCGACATGCTGGAGGCTCTGCCCCGTTGCACAGAAGAGGAATCGGCTCTGCCCAGCGTCCCCTATAGGGTGAAAACCGCATTAGATCCACTTTCCCCTATCCCCCAGGTGGGCTCCCTGTAATTTTTCCACTGCTTGGAAAGGCAGATTTGTTTTTGAAGCTAACTCTTAGGCATAGTGACCATATGAATGAGTGCTTTGCCCTGGGGTATCCAGCAGAGAGCATCCTTGGAGCAGGACAGCAGCTGGAGAAAGGATTTGGCTGTTTGGGATGTGGAAAAGGTCTCTGCTGGTTCACAGCTGAATCCACAGCCTCTGTGTATAAAACACAGGGATTTCCCCCATTTTATAATTCTTTGACTTTTCAATGGGGAAACTGATGCATAAGATGCTCCAGGTTGAGTGCAGCTTTTGCCCTCAAACCAACAGCTTTAGCCCCAGTAAAGTCCTGCTCCTTTTCCTGGACCATTCTGCTGACTTCCCACCAAAGTGGGTACGTGATGACAATCCCAGATGCCACCCTGAATGTCTGGGTGACCCCAAAACTCCAATATGACATTGAGGACAAACTAATGGTGCCATCAGCAGAACCTTGGACAGTGCTCTCAATCAACATCTCTTTGCCATTAAGCACCATAGTCACTATTAACTGCAAATAACAGATAAGAAATATTAAAATATGTAATAGATATTAAAATAGATGATAGATAACAAATAATAAAATAGATAATAAGGGAAAACCCCAACTCAAATAGCTGAAAGTAAGCCACTCATTCATCCTGAACCCAACAATTCGCCCAACAAAACCTGCACACGGGGAAAACACTGCCTTCCTCTGCTGAACAACTTCACCTGTCTTCCTCCCCAGTTGATAAATGAGGGAATCACCACCTCTGCCTGTAATCACTCGGGTTAACAGGGAGTTACAGGAGCTCAATAGTGGAGTCGCCTCTTGCTTTGGGCAGCTGGCTCCCCGTGGCCATAAATCACTGTGAGCAGGCTCCAGCTCCTCAGAGAAGCTTGTTTCTCTTCCAGACGGTGCTGACGACAAGCACAGGGCAAGTGGAGACCTCTGAACTGCTCCAGGGTACCTAATCCTGCAAAAAATAATCCTCCTCCCTTACAGAGCATGATCTGCACGGCTACAAACACCTCCTCCAACCAGATTCGTTTTAGGGTTGAATTGGAGGGCTGTCACCTGCTTGCTTCCTATGCTGATGTAACCACTCAGCCTGGGATTAGATGATGCTTCAGTACCCTGTGCAACTCATATGAATATTTCTAAGTCCCAACTTTCATGCATGTTTTTGCCCTGGGATCAAAATCTGCTGATACACCCAGAATCACTTAATGCACTGGTACAAATAAAAGCTGAGCACTCCATGGGGTCTGGGCCACTATGGGACTAATACTAGCTTTCAATACCTGCTGAAATATCCAAGACCACTTAAATCATTGGTATCAATGAAAGCTGAGCATCCCATGAAGTCTGGTTCAGTTTGGGATCAACTCCAGAATCCAATGTGTGCTGAAATACCCAGGACCCATAAACTCATTGGTATAGATGGAAGGTGAGTATCCTATGAGGTCTGGATCAGCATGGAATCAACATCAGGTTCCAAAACTTGCTGAAATATGCAGGACCACTTAACTCACTGGTATGAATGGAAGATGATCATCCCATGCAGTATCAGTCCTCCAGCTCAGAGGTACTGGTAACGGGTCAAGCGCTGCCAGCAGTGCTTGTACATTAATTATTTCAATGTAAAGAAATTAGCAGCACCTTTTAATGTCATCCTATCCCAACGTCAACTCCAAATTTCTGTCAATTATAGTGATTCTGGATATGTCAACAGCCATACAAACAGCAAGACCCTTTGCAAACATTTCTTCTTTCTCATTTCTTTATTTTTGAAGCCTGTCTTCACATTATAAGGAAAAAAACAACTTCAAACAGTCCTTCTTCCTTCTATCAGTCCTCATCCCTATTGCTCTTTGTCATGCCATGAGTCATGGAGTACAGCTGTCCCCAGTCTATCTTCTCTATTTTATATACTCATGATTAAGTGACTCTGAAGAAAGAGACATGTAAAAAACATATGGTGCTTTGTGTCTCGCTCAGAGCGACTCTGCTCACCACCAGCATAACTTATGAGCTCCTTGGTGACAACGAACGTGCTGTATGCAGAGAGGGGAGGAAAAAGAGATGAGAAAACTATGAGGGAGGAAAAGGAGACAAGAAAATTGTACGTCCAAAGGCAGTGATGCACCCTCCTTTTCCAATGATGCTTAAATGGAAGAGAGTGAAGAAGGTGCCACAAGGGCAAATTCACAAATATTCCAAGCAAGATGAATGCAATGATGAAATCAAAAGCCATTCTGCCCAACAGTTTCACTGCCTAGCTTTTACAGAGAGGTGAACGTATGCCCAAAGGCTCCTGGATGCTGTGACATTGTCCCTGTCTACCCCTAGCGTGAGGTGATTTGGAATAAGGGTGATCCTGCACAGGTAATTAAGGATTAGATGCTGTAAACACTGCTCCCATGCACTTACTCTGTGATCACTGGAGTTTAAGTGCTCCTTAACCCAACACATGTCACTGATATTTCCAGTAGCCCCAGGTGCTCTGGTTTCCAATCCACTGCTTAACACACTAATCTACTGATTCACCACACTGGTTTAAGCAGCACACTCTGCTCCCATTATAAGCCCTGACCCTATAACGAGCCTGAGCAGCTTGGCAAGCAAAGTACAAATGAACTCTATTTGAAGAACTCTATAACACAGGCTTCCCTACAGCCATCATAAACACCTCTGTAGGTCAGCTTGTTAATAAAGTTACAGCAAACTTGTTAGGAAGGCATACAGACCTTGTCCTTGGAAACTTTGTGGGAGAATGGACACTTCCCATCTGTCTTCTTGCACGTGCCACGGAGAAACCTGGCAAGAGACCAGAGGGAGAAGGATGGGTGTGAGAATAGGTAAAAAAAAAAAAAAGCCATTTTTCAACACTGAGTCTCTTGTCTGACACATAAAACTGCTGTAAAGTTCAACATTAAAGCCTTAAGTCACAGAATCATCAAATCACAGAATGGCTTGTGTTGGAAAGGTCCTTCATAGAACCATAAAATGGTTTGGGTTGGAAAGATTCTTATAGATCACAGAATCATAGAATGACCTGGGTTGGAATGGATCTTACAGATTATAGAGTCACATAATTGTTGGGCTGGAAGGGAACTCAAAGATCACAGAGGCATAAAATGGTTGGGTTGGAAGGGATCTTATAGCCTATCCAGTCCCAACCCCTGCCATGGGCTGGGTGCCACTCGGGTTGTCCCAAACCCATTCAACCTAGCCTTGAGTATCTCCAGGGATTGGGAAACAGATACTCAGGGCAGCCAATGCCAGGGTATAACCATTTTCTAAGAATTTCTTCCTAATATCTAATCTAGATGTCCCTTTAGTTTAAAACCATTCTCCGTTGTCCTATCACTATCAGATTGATATGAACAAGATATAAATGGGAACATATACATGTAAAAAACGTTTGATTGATGGCAGCTGGATTTGCAGATCTTCACAACTACAGCATAGCTTCTCAATAAAGGACAACCTAAAACAAACACAGACTGAGAAAAATAAAAGATCATGAGAAAAAAATACAGAATAGGATTGTATTATGAGAAACTGAGTACAAGCAAGTGAAATCAGCTTAAAAAAAATGAAGGAAAAAATCACCTTTCTCTCCTATATGGTCTCCCATCAAGCGTTGTGCAACCCACAAATGATTTCTCGTGCAGCAGCAATTTTAAGAAGAAATTACTCAGAGTTCATCAGCAGAGTTGGCTTTTCCACGCTTTTTAAACGACTAATAATATAGTTTAATCAACTGTTGGGCAGGTATAATGAACTGGCAACATTAATCAGTTCTCCCATAATAAATTACTAGGCCTTTTAGCTGTGTGGCATCACATGCTGAGGGATTCAAACTTGTTGCATGGAATGGATGGAATGATCTTCTTGCAGGCTTGAGGGTTGAATATTTTAGTTTCAAATTCTACCTTGCCAACTGTGATGCCATTTTCAAATTGACAGTGGTAACTGATGCTAAGAATTATTCTTCTAATTATGTTTAACAAATGTCAACTGGATCTTATTACAAATTCTTAAGATAAAAAACAGTATAAGTTAATTCAATCTTTTATCTTTTTAGGTGTCATAAATATTGTAAGAAACAGAAGTGTATTAGTGGTGGTATCCACTTCCAAGACATGAAGTAAGTATTAAAACAGTTCCCATAGGTCACACAAACAACTAAAGCATGTATTCTGCTTATGTGATGCTTAATTATCATGAGTAAGTATGAAATGTCATGTAAATTCTGAAAAAGAAATTACCAGAAGAGATTAAATAGATCAGGATTCTCTTGTCTAGCAAGTCTGGATACAAAAGGAAGATTACATAGAGTTATAAATGATGCCTAGAAGGTGATTAGAGAACTATTAACCTTTCCTTCTCACGACCTATGGTATCTAACCTAGCAGGGAACAGCCAGTTGAGGAAGCATTTTTCATGCAGCAGTTCTCATGTTTTTCTATCTCTTTAATTGGGAGTTTCCCTGCAGAATGTCACACACACAACTACCAGAACCAACCGATGGCCCAACGATGGGTCACAGCATCTGGTTACTGCATCCATCCATACCTGGTGCAGACAGCCACCTTCTCTGGATCATGGATGTAGGGGCAGTTCTCCCCACGATTGCACTTGCCGAAGCGGTTGTAGTACATGCAGTATTCCTTCTTCTTCTCTTTCTTCTGCTTGGCTTGACGGATGATGGCCAAACTCCGCTGAACAGCACGGCTAAACAGAGCAAGATGGACGTTTCCAACTTCAGTACAACGATATCACACAGTGACACACACAGAAAATGGTTCAACAGTACCCAAAATCACAGAAAAGACCAAGTTGCACTTTGAAGAGAGAATTAAATATTCAGAAAATCTGCACTGGGCCGTAGGCTTTTAGGTCTTTCTAGGGTTTGTTTTTTTTTTTTTTTTTTTTTTCCAACTTTAGCATGAATCTTTAAAAATCGAGAAGATTATGCTGATTTTCCAGCAAATGTTTGCATTTGGGATAAAGCAGTCCCATGCTTTGAGCAATCTGATCCAGTGAAAGATGGTAGAAGTGTTGGAGTAGATGATCTTTAAGGGTCTTTTCCAGCCTATACTGGAAATCACTTCTGCAGAACACCTGGGAACTCTGGGGAAAAAGAAGGCAACCAGTAGTTAGCCAGGCATCCTGGAAAGCCAGTCCCAGTTTGTCCACCTCCATGGTAAAGAAATGTTACCTCATGTAACCTCACCTAGAGCAGCTTTGTGCCATTCCCATGTGTCCTACAGTTGCAGAGAAGAGATCAACACCTCCCTCTCCACTTTCTCATAAAAGCTGTAGGGAGCAACAAGGTCACCTCTCAGCTTCCTTTCCAAAATAGACAAAGCGTTCTCAGCCTCTCCTCATAGGAGAGGTCATGCCAGCCACATGCTGGGCTGTGAACACAGCCAGGAGGATGAGGGAGGGGATTTACCCCTTCTATCAGAATGATTATGGTGCCTGCAATGCCTCAGTAGCACAGAAGGTCTGACCTGGGATTCTCAGTCCAACACAGTGAGTCCAGTAAAAGGCCACCAAGTTGGGCCCGGACCATAGGACATCTAAGCAGAGGGCAGGAGCTGATTTGCTCACTCAGGAGAAAACAAGTAGGGGTTTTGTCCTCTGGGACTATTTAATGGCACGGTACAGAGAACACGAACCAGACCTCTGGAATATGGCACAAGAGACCTTTTGGTGCAAGAGCCTGTAAAGAGGCTTTCACAGGTTTCTCCATGACCAGGATCATCTTCAATGACACTGTGAGCATGCAAAGAGCTTCCCTGAAGCTTACAGGAACACAGTGAGGCAGAAAAAGTCCTCTCCTATGCTGGCTGCAAGGTAACACCAAATACCAGAAAAAATTAAGTACCTGGTATCACTAGAAGTTACTTAAGGATATCAGAAGTTGTTTAGCACATGTTTTCCATGAGCTTACAGTTGAAGAAGTGATTACCCATCAACTATAGGACTGTATGGAACCAGGAGGAAGTGAAGAAGCACTTCTTTGCTGAAATTATGATATGGAAAAAGGGCTCTCCTACAGTCAACATCCTTTGTGAGATATTTGGCCAGCACATTACGCACACTTATTTGCAGGATGGACCCTACCACCAATTAACTGATGGCAGATTTTAAATTAGGTGGTATTAAAGATGGGTTATAATAAAATATAGCTAAAATCTGGCACCAAGTCTGCCTACAGACATCTGGAACCAAGACACTTTGGGAATAAATTTTAGTCTACTACAATTAAGAGGAGCTTGTCTGCAAATGCTCATACTTAAGGACGCGATGATACGTGGCACATCTGTAGCATAGAAGGAAGGCAATAAGAAAGGCAGCAGGGTGTTAAGCAGTGGTAATGTGCTGTCGTTTTCCCACTCGTGGTGCTTCCCAGTTGCCACATGCTTGGTTCCCAGTTTGCAGGACCAGCAGCACTGGTTGGGTACTCAGCAGAGGAGGAAAACCTGCAAGTTTGCTGGGTTGTACTGGGATGTAATTTATTGAGTCATGGGGGAAAAAAAATACAAACTGCTGCTCTACAGATGGAAGTGACACTGCTGCTTTCGAGAACAATAGAGTTGTTGTAAAAAGGGACTTTCAGAGGGGGCTAGGGAAGGATTTGAATTCTTAAATGTGTTGATATCCATTACTGACCTTTCAAACCCTCTCAAGAGAAACTTTCAGAGCAGCAGCCAGCGTCTTCCTGCTAAGTTTACAACTGAGAATGGGGGTGAACAGAGCTTCACTAAACTAAGAGCCAATGAAACAGCCCCATCACATGCTTCATACACCGTCCTGAGCACAAATCACACTGTGGGTACAGACCTTGCAATGTATCGGCTCGTGGCTGATCGGTTCAGGCAGCCAAATGGAGAGAAGCCAGGACTGCTGGGCATGCAGCTCAATCGTGCTGTTGGAAAACAGGAAGAAACAAAGACACATTCATGACCATTTGCTCAGAATCACAAAATTTTGCAGGGATTCATGTGGTCTTTGGCATAATATTGCTTGGATGAGTATGCTCTTTGCAAGTTTTGCAATGAGGATAAGCCCTACAAAAAAAGGTCTCTGATTGCTGCAGGGATCCTTTCCTCGGTGCTGGGAAACTGCTCCTGGGAAGTTCACACGTATGCATTGGCTGAGCAGCTGAGGTTGCAGCAGCCCAGGGAAATCCAGTGGCTGACTTCAGTCCGTGCATGCAATTAAATTATCCTTGAGTGCCGTAGGAAAGACTGAATTGAAAATAAAAGGCATTTCCAGGTGGTTGCAGCGTGCTTCAGTCACTCACCTGCCATCCTGGGTGTGCTGGGGAGTGAGTGAGTGGAATTTGATAGTGCAGCAGCATGCAGTCCCGGCACTCGAGCTGTCACTCTGGCTGCCAATGGCTGCAAAACCCCATCTGTTCCCTTTGCAAATGCAAAGAGCAAGTGTGATGCTGGTGGCCCGTGCCAGGAGATGGGAGGCATCAAGAGTTTGCAGGACACGAGAAAAAATCTTTGGGCACAGCAGATATTGCAAGGTGTGTTCAAGCCTGGTGCAAGATCACTGAGTATTACAGGGGCATTTCATAGAACCACAGAATGGCTGAGTTGAAAGGGATCTTAGAGATCACAGAATCATAGAATGGTTGGGTTGGAAGGGATCTCAAAGATCACAGTACCACAGAACCACAGAATGGAAAGGTTGAAAAGGATCTTAAAGATTGCAGAACCATAGAATGTTTGGGTTAGAAGGGACCTTAAAGATCATCCAGTTCCAACCAGGGTTGTCACCCACCAGATCAGGCTGCCCAGGCCACATCTAGCCTGGCCTTGAATATCTCTAGTGATGGGACATCCACACTTTTTCTGGGCAGCCTGTCCAGCTTTTTGTCCATTAGGACCCCCAAGTCTTTCTCTGCAGCTCTGCTCTCAATGAGTTCTTCTCCCAGTTTGTATACGTCTATCTGGAATTGCCTCAACCCAAGTGCAATACTTTGCAATTGCCCTTGTTAACCTTCATTAGATTCTCATGTGCCCAGTTTTTGAGTCTGTCCAGATCCCTCTGAATGGTGTCCCCCACTTCTATTATGTCAACTGCACCACTCAAATTGGTGTCATCAGTAAACTTGCTGAGAATGCACTCAACTGTCTATGTCTTTGATACAGATGTTGAAGAGCACTGGTGCCAAGATGGACCCCTGGGGAAAACCACTCGTGATCGGCCTCCTCCTGGACACAGAGCCACTGACAACAACTCTCTGGCTGCAACAATCCAATCAAACCCTTATCCACCAAACAGTTTACCCTTCAAAACCATATCTCTTCAATTTAAGAGTTAAGGATGTGGTGTGAGGTCATGTTGAAGACCTTACACAAGTCCAGGTAGATGACAGTAGTTGCCTTCCCTTTGTTCACTGATGCAGTCACTCCATCATAGAAGTTCACCAGATGGGTCAGGCGAAAGAACTGTTTTTGGGGATGTTTGTTTTTTTGGCTTTTGGCTTGGGATCTGCTTCCCCGAGGGAAAGGTGATGAGGCCATCATGCTCAAGCAAAGCTGACCTCCCAAACAATGCAGGGAGAGATCCAAATTAAAGCCCATCATTAGGGTAAGGTTAGAGCATCTCTCAGTCCTCTGCAATTATTTTTAAAGCACTTGAAAGCAAGCTCAGCAGGACAAACTATCCCAAGAGTGGGCTCCCCAGGGCAGCAGACAATCTCTCTTAATATTTAATACCTGGGCATAAAAGCAGACTCTGGGGTACAAGCATCTTTCAGTGCTCATGTGCCATCCTTTTAGTTAAAGCAGCCTGACAACCACATCCTTTGCCAGAGAAGAGGAACTGCTAAATAAATAAATAGATAAATAAATAAAGGGTGCAACAGTCTCCTTCAGCTGGTTTTAAATGGGTATATACCTATACTACAGACATGGCTGAATGGTTGGTTGGATTTTTTTCACAGCTTTCATCTTCTGGCAAGAAGAAATGTTATTATACGCAACCTAAAACCATTTGAAAATGTTGGGAGGATGGAATGTGTGCCACACTGGATGCATAACACTCTTTACAGATTCCTACTGGGAATTAATTTGCAGCCTCCAAGCAGTTTCAATACACGAGAATCACTCCCATTCATTGCAAAATGCAGCACGGAAGCACCCGTCGGACCACATCCAGCAGCCTGGCAGCTGGCAAAGCAACACTTCCTCCTTGCTCTCTAATTACTCTGAGTGAAAATATTCGTCCAACTAATAGAGAACTGCCTAAATATTTACCCAGGAGGAGACAGCCCATCGGCCACGTGGTTCAGAAGCTCTGTAATTATGTGGTTTTTAACATGCAGCAGCCTGGAAAGAGGCAAAGCCTCATTTCTCTCTTCTGTCTATTGGGATTTATGGAGCTGCAGCACAATGTTGGTTTTAGAAGCTTTTCCATCATGCCAAAAAAAAAAAAAAAAAAAAAAAGGTTAAACAATAATAGAATAACAGAATCATTAGGGAAAGACCTCGAAGTCCAACCCCAACCCATCCCACCATGCCCACTAAACCATGTCTTCAAGTGCCACATATCCACAGCTCTTAAACATCTCCAGGGATGGTGACTCTATCACCTCCATTGGTAGCCTATTCCCTGCAAATCTCAAAGGAATGAGTGATGAAGGTCAGAGCAAGACAGATGCACGGTGGAGTGTTGAGCTCTCCAAAGCCACCTATGCCCTATGGGGTTGAGAAATGATACCGAGGAATGGAAAGGGATTAAATTTAAAAATAGGAGCTGAAATGTGCTCGTGTGCAAGCCCATAGGGCTCGAGACTCAATGAAACATGAGGGACATGGTTTACTGGGCTTGAGTGGGGATGGATTGATGGCTGGACTAGATGATTTTGAAGGTCTTTTCCAAACTTAGCGATCCTGTGATTCTATGAAACATAATGCTGAGTGCCCCTAAGCTTGACTCTGACCCTGGAGAGCCTCACTTGGCCCTTCCTCCACATGCAACCCAACCGAATTTTGCAAGAGAGTGATCAAACACGCTGGGAGAGTACCAGTACTGGGACAAAGTGCTGCTGGAGCAGGACAGCAAACCATACATCCCTATGCTAAAGGCAGAATTTCCACAGCTGCAGATATTTAGATAAGAGTGCACAGGAAAAAAAAAAAAAAAGAAGAAGAAATGCAAAAAAAAAAAAAAAAGCTGCTGGGTGAGCATCAAAGAACTGCACATTAAGGGCTTTTTAACTGATTACACACAGCACGCTGGCGTCAGGCTTGATATTTTATATCCTGCATAAGGGACAGGTGTTTTTCTCTCTTCCTTTTTTTCTTTTTTCTTTTTTTTTTTTTCCTTAACGACTGATTCAGGTCGAAGAGCATCATCTGTAAGGAAACCCACAGCCCGTGCAAACGGGGCTGTTTCTCTTCATGCATCATCCCAACCCGACGCTGGCTCTCGGAGAGTTGAGAAGTGATTGTTGTACCTCACCCAGCCGTGAGCCTTGGCGTGTCGCTCCAGAGGGAACGGAGCTGTCATGTTCATTAAATGCATGATTACAGCTATGATTAATGGCGGGGGCTATAGCCTAACTCTTTCTTTTTTATTTTTATTTTTTTTCCCAACTCTGTTCGAATCCACAGCACAATAGCCTGGCTCTGGGTCTCTCGGAGGACACAACCCACTCTGAACTTTGCTTTTGGAACAAAATGGTGCAAGGTGATCATGTTAATGGGGCTCTCCATTGAACAGATTGGAGGCTATGTACCCCTATGACGCATTAATCTAGATGATTTTCCTCATAGATTGTAGAATGAGATGGGTACCTTCCTCTGGTACCTGGTCCCTTTCCTCCAGGGAAAGGCTGGCAGACATCTCTGTTGGCAAACCACCTTGGCAAACCATACAAACCGTATCACAGAATCACAGAATGGTCCAGGTTGGAAGGGACCTCAAGGATCATGAATCTCCAATCCCCCTGCCTGGTCTTAATACTAGACCAGGTTGCCCAGGGCTCCATCCAATCTGGCCTTGAACACTTCCAGGGACGGGGCATCCACAACCTCTCTGGGCAGCCTGTTCCAGCACCTCACCACTCTCTCTGTAAAGAACTTCTCCCTGACATCCAACCTAAATCTCCCCTCCCTCAACTTGAAACCATTTCCCCTTGTCCTGCTGTTATCTACCCTCTCAAAGAGTTGATTCCCCTCCTGTTTGTAGGCTCCCTTTAGGTACTGAAAGGCTGCAATGAGGTCACCCCACAGCCTTCTTTTCTCCAGGCTGTACAAGCCCAGCTCCTTCAGCCTGTCCTCATAGGGGAAGTGCTCCAGTCCCCTGATCATCTTCGTGGCTCTCCTCTGGACCCTCTCCAGCTCTCTGTCTTTCTTGTACTGGGGGTTCCAGACCTGGACAGAGTACTGCAGATGGGGCCCCACAAGAGCAGAGTAGAGGGGGACGATCACCTCCCTGTCCCTGTTGGCCACCCCTCTTCTGATGGACCCAGGATTCCATTTGGTATCCATCCATTTCTGGGTGGATGCACCATTCTTGGGTGCTTCCCACGGTGGGATGTGGGATGCTTTCATTCAGCTTCAACACCTCTGTGCAACTCCCCACCACCCCAGGACTTCTTAATGCTTCCTGAGAATGCCACCTAAGATTTCCCTTTGCATGCAAATCAACTGCAAACACTGCAGTGTGGTTAATTATACTCTTAATTATTTAGGAAGGATTCCATTGCTCCTAGGGCACAGTGAAAGAGCAGGAGACAAGGGGATGCACTGGGGCCAAGCAGTACAATGGAGTAATTATGCTTGGGAGTACAATGTCAGGGCATCAGATAAACCCCCTTGTTACAATGGGACCTCTAAGCCCGTTACAACAACCCCAAATCAAAATCTCACACAAGGAGAGAAATGGACTTCATACCAAGTGTCAGATGTCGCTGCAGCTCAGCGATCACTGTCATGGGGTTTTGCACCAGCATCCCATTATTTAGCCTTGCTGGACACCTGCACCATTGCAGCTTGCTTCAGCTCAATCCCTTTCATGCACTGGCACTAAGAAAAAAGGCTCTTTTCAACCATGCCATCCCCTTTACTAGGTCAAGTTATAAGTGTGCTTTGCTTTCTGTGGCACGGGCAGCCTACTTCTGGAAGAGGTGGCCATTCATTTTGTGGGGCTCTCCTGCCTTTATTGCTGAACAAAAAGTTTTGAGGCTGGCACTCAGGAAATTTATTTCTTTAATTATTATTCATTTAAGTGGCTTCCACTGTTTCAGATGATCAGCACTAGCAGCTGCTCGGGGTAATTTATTTTACTCACCAGACAGCAGAAGCCCTCACTTTCTGGAAGGTAACAACAAAACAAGGGCTTTTAAAGCAGCTTTTCATGCTTTCCTGCCTGACTGCATCCCAGCTCTGAACAGGAACATGCATGTTCCTGCTTCAGGCACTCACAGTTTTGTTATTAGCAAAGCATGCTCAATTAACAATGCATGCTCTGGTTTCAATGCTGTTGCAAAATCAGCTCTGTGGATGCTTGCAAGGAGCATCTACCATGCTCTGCACACCCTGGATCCAATGTGCTCTTCAAGGAGAGCAGGTCCCAAACCCAAGAGGTTGAGCTCAAAGGGACTAAGGGATTGAGAAATCTTATAACTGAGGTGATGGAGCTAAAAGGGTCCCGGGACTGAATGGTTGAGTAATCCTAAAATCAAGGGATTGAGTTCAAGAGAAGCTGAGAATTGAACAGCTCCAAACTTGAGGATTTGAACATAAATGAACCAAGGGATTGAGCAGTCTCAAAATGAAAGGACTGAGTTCAAAAGGAGCTGAGCAATCCCAGACCTGTGGGATTGAGCTTGAAGGAGCCAAGGGATTGAGCAAATCCAAAGCCAAGTGACTGAACTCAAAAGGGGCCGAGAGATTAATTAATCCCAAGACCAAGGGATCAAGCTCCAAGGGGACAAATCCCAAACCCAGCAGACTGATCTTAACAGCGACATGGAATAGAGAAATTCCAAGGGATTGGAAAACCCAACTGAGCTCAAAAGGGAACAAGGGATTGAGGATTACCAAACCCAAGAGACTGAGTTAAAAGGAATAAAGGGTTTGAGTAATATCGAACCCAAGGGGTTGAGTTTGAAAGGACTGAGAGATTGAGCAACCCCAGAAACAAGAGACTGAGCTTGGAAGAGAAGAGGGGATTGAGCAAACCCAAAGCCAAGCAACTGAGCTCAAAAGGGCCCAAGGAACCGAGCAATCCCAGAACCAAGGGGTTGAATCCGAAGGGATAAAAGGACTGAGTAATCTCAGAAATAAGGGACTGAGCTTGAAGGACTGAGACACTACTCAAACATCAAAATCAGCACAGTATAGCAGTAATCCAACTTGAACTGTTCTCACATCTTAGGTTGGCCTCCTCAATCATCCCATCCCAACACAGAATGAAGGCAAGACAATTGAGGCCACAGAGGGGTGAACAAGCTACTGAAGACTGGGACATTCTATGGCATAATGCAATGATGGGAATGTTTGGACATGAACTACAGGTTTTCCTGAATATCCAAAGTCACAAAGGGAAGACTTCCTTGCAAGAAGCAGCTTTGGATGTTGCTTAAACTGCAGTGAGCCCACATCGTGGGCTGCAATAGCTCTACCTGCACCGCTTGTGCCTAGATTGGGGTCAGGGCTGCTTTCTAGACAATGTCAAACCTTAATTTTGTTCCTGCTGCTTTCAATTTCATACCTTTTTTTTTTTTTTATTTCCCCTTTGAAATTTATTTTTGAAATGCTGTGTTGCCAGAACCTTTTGCTTCCTTCCCCAATTTCATGGAAATTTCTCAAGCGTCCGAATAATACAGCAATTGTAGTAAGAAATGAAGGAAAGGTTTGCTCAACCAGCTTATTGCATTTGCTTAATTAAAGCCACATCTAATTGCAATGCATCAAACACTTTCCACACTGTCCTGCTGCCACATTTCCTAACATTTCCGCAAAGTGAAAAATAGATCTTTGCATTTCTGATTGTAGTCAGGGCACAGAGAGACAAAATACCAACCCAATAAATTCAGGTGAACAGCAGAATTATAACCCATCGTTAAGTAAATCCAGGGCTATTAAACTGTCATGAGCACTTCCCATCTCTCTGCTACCCCAACACGCACTGGAAATTAAAAAGAGGAAAAGTTTTGCACAATATCCTCTCTTCATTCCCTTTGGCTCTTCCAAAAATTGCACACTGGGCTGTGTTTCTCTGCATGGTCCCAGTCCAGCACTGGATATTTATTGACAAGGATGAATCCACCAGTCTTTTTTTTAAGTTCCCTAAACATGAATTTGCTGTTTTCCAGTGGTTAGATGAATTTTAAAACCTTCATGCATTAGGATGAATGAAAATAAGGTTTGGAACAAGAATTATAAATATGGGATATGCAAGATGTGGGTTTGGGAAAAATTGCCAGGAAAACATCACAGCTCCAAACAGCAGCAGAAAGAGTGATTTAAGCATCTGGAAATTAAGCAGCACCTGGAGTCATGTCCATCTCCATGCTGCAGGGCAAAACCCAGTACACCTGAGTCTCACCCAAAAAAAAGTTCTTGAAAAAAACCCAATAACCCGAACTGTCCTTGAAAAAAAATCCAATAACAGAGTCATTATAGTCAACCCAACAAATGTACTGCTTCAAAATCTCATCCTTCAAAAGCCCTCCCTGGTACAATGGAAGACCCCTGGACTTCTGGCTTCTCTGTCCTGAAATCTGGATCTGCTCTATCTGACACTTTCTATGACCATGTCTTGAGGGTTTTGCCCACCTTTTGCTGCTCCAGTAAAAGTCTGCTGCATTGAATCAGTGCTTGGGGATGGTCCTCAATCTCAGATCCACACTCAGGATGGTTCTTCCCTATGGGCTACAATGATCTCACTTCCATTAAAAGGCACTGCATTTTTTTCAAGCCATTTCCACTATTTGTTACAATTGCTTTGAATTTAACACGTTCCCAGGCAGCAGAAGCACTCTGAAGTGCCTGGTCTGCCATGGAAAGGCAGAAGGAGTGCAGGGATTCAGACACTACTGATGGGATTTTTATCCCTGTTCAAAGCTCTTCTTCTCCCTCCCATAAGCCTTTCCTTTGTAGGTTTATTTAATGGAACCTGGTAGGTGACAGGAATAACCCATTCACCTCCCAGCACTGGATCTAATCTCTGGGTTGTAAGAAGGGAGGTGGGACATCTATTATTCATATCTCCTTACAACCACCCAGGAAACCCCAAACTGGAGTACACACAGCTCCCATTGATACTTCCCAATGACACTGTCCTATTTACTCCCTCATTTCATCCAGGTTTTTCCACTGTACATAAAATGACTTTGGCATTAAATTGCCTTTATAGCATCATTCATGAACTCACTCATCTCTGAGGCCTCCATCATTCCAACAAAGAAGAACACTATGAAACCACTGGCTTTGCCTTTCCCACTTTAACTTTTCCCAAGGATTGCAAATATAGGGAGCAAAACCATTCAATCCAGGTAGAAACTTGAAAAAAAAAAAAAACCAACCAACACTTCAGAAAGAATTAGAAACCTGATCCTTCCTGAGATCTGCACTTGAGGTGTCAAGTACCAGAGGAGCTAAAACACACATTTAATTGAAGCTAAATGTAAAGCCAGTAACCGCATCAAACTGCCTGCTTCATAGTTATCTGCAGAGTGACCCTCCTGGCTTTGTTAGGTCAATATTGAATGTAATTCGATGAGCATATCAAATACACTTAACCTTTCGGTGCAACTTGAAGCTGGCCAAGACTTAGCAATCCTCCTTATGGTTAAAAAAAAACAAGCAGTGTAACAGGGTGGATCTAAACTTGGTACACACTAACTTGAGAAAAACTCAATAGTCTTCAATTGTTCTTTCTTAAAGCTTTTGTTTCTTTTATGTTGTTTTTCCTTCGGTGCTATTGTTAATAAAAAACATACTGTAATCAAGAAGAACTTGGGGATGTCCTCTGGCAATGGTGAGATGTCCATTACCTTTGTGATGAAGTGTCAGCAATGCTGCTAGGAAGGTTGTTTTTTTTTCCCTAAAAATATCTCAGAGACTTCAGGTTGGATATTAGGAAAAAATTATTCCCCAAAAAAGTGGTCAGGCATTGGAGCAGGATGCCCAGGGAAGTAGTCGAATCACCATCCCTGGAGATGTTCAAGAAATCTGGAGATGTGGCACTTGGAGACATGGTTTTTAGTGGGCATGGTGGGGATGGGTTTGGGTTGGACTTGGAGATCTTGGAGGTCTTTTCCAGCTTTAATGATAGCATGATTGTATGATTCTATGAGTGGGCATGATGGTGGTGGGTTGACAGTTGGACTTGAAAGCCTTAAAGTTCTTTTCCAACCTTAGTGTTTCTTTGACTCTGAGATTCAATGACCTTGTTTAGAGCTTCTCAAGTGTTGCAGCAATTCAAGGGAGGTGAGGAGCTGGAAACATCCAATCATAGTATGGCTTGGGTTGTGAAGGTCGTTAATGATGACCTGCTCCCAACCCCATGCCACGGAACAAGCAGCTATAAGCCAACCTCAGCACTAAAGCTGGAGCACTGCTGGATATTTGATACAAACTAGGACAAATTCTCACTGCTCACCTGCTCTGCCAGGGCTCTTTGTGCTCAGATCTCTGCACCGACCAGGGGTGCTGGAAGTTTTGGAGAGTTTGTTTGCTGACACACGGTACATCACCCCTCCAATGCAGCGATAGCCTTTGTTCTTCCACCTCTGCTGTATGGCTTGGGATTTGCCACTCTTGGGTGTTGAGCTTGCTTGGGGTGACCTGTAAGGAAAGGATAAAGCCAAGGTAAGCACCAAGTCAGGATGATACCACAAGGAACTGTGAGCAAACCCAGAGTTGCTCAGTGATGGAGGTGGTACAGAAGCAAGTAGTTAAGCTCCTCCTTTGGAGAGTGAAAACAAAAGGGACTGGGGAATCAGATCTTATTTACTTACATCAAAAATAGGTGCAATTAAAGACTCTACAAATGGTACCTCTTCCTCTTGCACAAATAACCACTTTTTTTCACCCAGTTTGCCCACAGAAACACTTGTCCATGTGCTTATCTATAAACCCTGCAGATCTTTCCCATTGACCCCAAAGCACAGCTTCCATCTGCTCTGCTGGTTTGTGTCTTCCTAATGGGCAGCTTGGCAGAGCCAAACAGGGATCCAGGTGGGTTAACAGATATTGTGTTGCTCAGCACTACTGTTCTGGGCTGCCTAATGGGCTGGAAGAGCCTATCCTGATGATGGATACAAAAAGCAGAGCCAGAGGAGTGGTCACTCAGATATTTTTGCAGCCCTCTGCAAATGCAGCTCTTTCAAGGCTTCTTCCATATCCTTGTGTGGGATGAGCTGCCTCAGGATGCTGCCATCCCATAATGCCAGGAGCAAATTCCAGGAGCCAAACTGGTTCTCTGCAGCACTGGGGACACTTTTCCAGCTCCCCATCTCTCTGCTACCCCCTCTGAGGGGACACACTCTCCCTCCTAGCTCTGCAGTGAGGATGACGATGGGTCAGGAGCTGTGTTATAGTCACACAAATTGGGGTCGTTCCTAACATCTGTTTGCTCAACAGGCAAAGGACAGGTTTCAGAAGCTCTCAAGTGACACCCTGGGAACAAATCCTTCCTGGATGGGCTCATCTGTCACCAAAAAACTCTTCTGCTTCCCAACCTGACACCCTGCACAATGCCATCTCTCTCCCCATCCGCCACCCGGCTCATTGCTGTACATATGCCGTTATGCAAACAGAGCTGTTCCAGCCAAATCAAATCTACTCCAATATCAGTCGTCTTAACCATTTAGCACTAATCCAAACAGTAATTTGTTTATGCAAATTAGAGCTCTAATTTTGTATTAGTACAAACTATGCTCATAATGCTATTAGCAGAACGTATATAAACCGCGCATTACTGAAGAATATCTGTAAATTAAGGCCTGCTATCCTATCAGCAGAATGCAAACCCTGGAGAGCATTACCTTTAAATGAACATGTGCTGCAAAGAAAGAGAGAATTGTAAAACGTAATAGTTACATTTCTTAGTGCTTAGCGTGACAGCCTATTCATTTAATAGGGCTGTTGCCACTGGCTACCAACCTCACAGAATTACTGCCAGATTTGCAGAGGGGATGGGGACAAAGAAGTGCTCTGCTGCACTGAGCACAGTTTCTTTGGGCCCTTGCTAAGGAGACGAGCAGAAAACTTGAAATTTTACAAGGAACAGCAACCCTTCAGCTCTTAGGGGGTTGCAGCTGGTGTAGATCCCAAGAGCTGAAGAAAAATTTCCATTGAGAAGGCAGTGTGCACACATCTCCCCACGGTCATCCTCTTGCTGCAGGCACAGCATAGAAAATCACAGTATCAGTAAGGGTGGAAAGACCACTAAGATCATCTAGCCCAACCATCAACTCACCACCACCACAGCACTAAACCACGTCACATAATGTGACATCTACCCAAAAACTCCACAGATGGTAACTCCACCACTTCCCTGAGAAGTACACAACACACATGAACCCTTCTAGTCTTCCCAATGGAACTGGATGAGGAGGCATGGGATGCTCAGTGGCAATGGCTGATCATAGAGCCATAGAATAGTTTGAGTTGGAAGGGACTTTTGAAGGACATCTAGTCCAACTTCCCTGCCATGAACGGGGACACCCACAGATAGGTCAGGTTGCTCAGAACCCCATCCAGCCTGACCATGACTGTCTCTAGGGATGGGGCATCCACATCTCTGGACAACCTCTTCCAGTGCCTCACTACCTTTATTGTAAAAATCTTCTTCCTTATACCCAACACTCCAAGAGATTCATGTCTCTCTAGTACCAAGGACTCCAACTGGATGCATCTGCCAATATCATTGAGGAAAAGCACTGGTCCCAGCATTGGCCTCTGAGGGATATCACTCGTCACCGATCTCCATCTGAACACTGAGTCACTGATCACCACTCTCTGGATATGATTTCACAACCAGATCCTTTACCATCAAACAATCCACCCATCAAACTCCTATCTTTCCAATTAGGAGAGAAGGATGGTATGTGGGACCAAGTCAAAGGCCTAACTGAAGTCCGGATAGATGACATCGGTGGCCCTTCCCTTGCTATTGGTGCAGTTAAGCCACTGCAGAAGGACACTAGGTTGGACAGGCAGAACCTGATCTTGATAAAGCCATGCTGGTTGTCTTGTGGTGGAGTCACCATCCCTGGAGGTGTTCAAGAAAAATGCAGATGTGGGACACGGTTTAGTGGCCACAGAGGAGATGGGTTGATGGTTGGATTGATCTCGAAGGTTTTCTCCAACCTTAATGATTCCATGACTTTATGAATGGACATAGTGGTGGTGGGTTGATGGCTGGACTTGGTGACCGTAGTGGTTTTTTCCAACCTTAATGATTCTTTGATTCTCCCATGCTGGGCACTTTGCACACAAATCACTAGAAATGCAGAGTTTGAGGGAAAGTTTGGAGGTAAAGAGGGGAGATTTGGAGGAAGGGGGTGTCAAAAGGAATACTCTGCCATTACTCTATCTATTTAACATCTGCTAGATGGTGCATTTTGCACCATAGCTCCATTTGCTATAAAAAGATACACCACACTGATGATACACACCAAATGGCACGGGCAGAACTGCATTTGAGCCCAAAAGGATAAAAGCATCACCCAAGATGCAGTAAAGCTCCCTGGTAAAATCCATTGTGAACTAACCAGAGCCCAACCAAATGTAGCCCTTTTGAAGGAAATTCCACACCAAATGTCTAGAAAAGATTAAAGATGGTAGGTGACCCTCTGCACATGACCATCACAACCTCAGTATGCTGCAAACACCAATTTGCATATCATAGAATCATTAAGATCAGAAAAGACCTACAAGATCACCAAGTCCTATCTGAACTCATCCCCACCAGGCCCACTAAGCATGTCAATCAGTGCCACATCTGAAGACCTCCAGGGATGGTGAATCCACCATTTCCCTGGGGTAGAATCAAAGCGATTCTTGCTCAGAAAAACAGTGATTTAGAGAAATGCTCTCATGTTCAGTACGCTTTCCTGTGAAAATGTCAGTGGGGTCCAAAATAAAAAAAAAAGACTGGGGGGAAAAAACAACCCTCCTACAGTTGTAAGATGGATTTAGTCCAACAAAACGCAGTTCCCGCAAATGCTCTGGATATTTATTTTCTCACTTTTTTTTTTTTTTTTTTTTTTTTTTTGTGCTCCTTCCAAGCGTTGAAGTGGCCCTTGTTACTAAGTCACCATTTATCATGGAGTTATTACCCACTGGCATCTGACCCTGTGTATGTGAGCAGAGAGAGAGCAGGTAGTAGCTGCCAGCGAGCACCAAGCAGTGAGAGCTGCACTTAATAAAACATTTTATACTTTTATAAACCACTGTAAAAAAAAAAAAAAAAGAACAAATAAATAAATAAAAAAAAAGGAGAAGGATCAGAACAGTGTTATGCACCAAAGGACCGTGGGTCCCACATCTCCCTGCAGAGACTTTCCTAGGATTTTTGCCCAGCAACGTGTGCTGAACCTCCTCCAATTTGCATTTCTGTAGAAAAATTATTACTGAGGTTGCCTGAAAGTAAAGCCACCAAGATAAAACATACGTTAGGGTTTAGGCTTTAGGGTTAGGTTTAGGGGTTGGGCACAGGATTAGGGGTTAGGCATGGGGGTAAGGTCTAGGCATAGGATTTGGGGATTTGGGCTTAAGGTTAGGCACGTGTTTAGAGTTTAGGGGTTAGGGTTTAAGGGTTAGGGTTTAAGTTTAGAGTTAGGTTCTCATTGCCCGAAGGGTGACCACCTCCACTTCCACCCTTTGGGTGATTCCGCAATGGGAACATTGGTATGAGGACAACCCGGGCTCCTCAACCTGGAAACTTATTTCTAAAAAGTCAAAATTAATAGGGAGAAGAAAAACAAAAAATAGAACACAACGATTTCTCAAAAGGAGTTGTAATCTGCTCCAATAACCTTTACAGCTGTTTCCCCTACTGGAGACAGACAGACAGAAGGAGAGGCACCAGAAGGTTGCATTACTGCTTCAGCAGTTTTTTAATCACTTGATGAGGAGTGCTCCGAAACCCCTGAGTTCGGGACATTCTCTCCCCAAAATTCTCATGTTCTGAGCCACATTGCCTGAAATTCCCATTTTCCGAGCTACGTTGCCCCAAATTCTTGTGTTCCCAGTACATATTCACACCATGCAAATGCACAGGCTTGGAGATGTTGCTCTCCAGGAGATGCTTGGCAGGGAATTTCAGCTGCTGAACTTGAACTCTCACAACTTCTGTTATTTACTTCCAGAAGGCCTGTTCGATTCAAAATCAAAGGTAAAATATGTTTTACATAGAAAACTCTAAGCATAACCTAAGCCCATGTAGAAGAACAGAGAAACTCAACGGTCCAACCCTATGGAAAGTTGTAGCCCCAACAACCTCGCATCCACCAGCATCACCTTCACCCACTTGGCAGTGACACCGACCCTGGGGACAGCCACTGTTGGGCCAAGAGATGTCACCAACAGAGCCTCACAAAACCCCTCGTCTCTTTTCATCCCTGGCGGTGTCACGGCACTGTGCTGAATTGTTACCCTAATGGAAAGGACGGCCTTTGGAAATGAACTGTATTGAGAAGAGAGGATAAAATTAATGAGATAATAGCCAGGCCAAGGACCTGAAGAATACGCCAGCTCTCGACACGAGGGGCTTGTAATTCCCTTTCTGCAGCACAAGCCCTCGGATCTAAAGAGTTCTTCCATCCGTCCAGAAGACCCGCTCCGGCAGGAAATTTCATTAACGCTGGAAAATAGGAAAGGTATTAAGCGTGGATAATGAAGGCCAGAGTGTGAACAGTGCCTTAAGATAGTCTTCTTTCTAGCCTTTGTAATGGGAGGCATGAACTTTCCCTTCAAATCCATTTCTAATCCATTTGAAATACTACAGCAAATTATCTTCCCTTCAGCCCGAAAGCGGCCAGCCAATTTACTCCGAATAGAAGTGACAATGCTACAGAATTTATCGCCATAACCTTGACTACACAAGGTTGAGGGTTGTCTTTCCCCCACCCTGGGGTGGACAGGGGAATAAAATTTTTTAATGAAAAGGGGGTAGAAAGATACTATAAAAATGTTTAAAAACAGTATAGCAGTTGTTGAAGATCCAACATCAACACCAGAGCCAGGCTTGGTGGCGAAATCTCTGCATCTGCACTAAAAATGTTCTGGGTGCAAGTCCTGGGCTAATAAAACACTGGATCTGGGCTCTTACCATGCATCTCTTGAATCATAGAATTGTTTGACCTGAAAGGAATCTTTAAAGGTCATCCAGTCCAACTAGAAGTACCAGAAACCTTGTCCGAGTCCAGAGATTTTAAACAACAACTTCATAAACACTCATTTTGATGAAGTCTTGATTTTCCTTTTCCTTTTCCTTTTCCTTTTCCTTTTCCTTTTCCTTTTCCTTTTCCTTTTCCTTTTCCTTTTCCTTCCCTTCCTTTCCCTTCCCATACCTTCCCCTCCCCTTCTTCTTTTCTTCCCCTTCCCCTTTTCTTCCCCTTTTCTTCCCCTTTCCCTTTTCCTTCCCTCTTCCTCCCCTCCCCTCTCTTCCCCTCTCCTCCCCTCACCTCCCTTCTTCTTTCCTTCCCTTTTTTCCTTCCCATTCCCTTCCCTTTTTTCATTCCCTTTCCCTTTCCCTTTCCCTTTCCTTTTCCTTTTCCCTTTCCCTTTCCCTTTCCCTTTCCCTTTCCCTTTTCCTTTCCCTTTCCCTTTCCTTTTCCCTTTCCCTTTCCTTTTCCCTTTCCCTTTCCCTTTCTTTTGGTTAATCACTGAACCACTTCTTTGAAAGTTTGCAAGAGCAACTTCACAGCATCTGGCAATAAGTCCAAAGTGACAACTGGACCAAATGAGTCCAAACTCCTTGCTTCCAAACACAGCAAAACTGCTTGAAATGGAACAGTCCACTGAAACTTCATTCAGTACACAGCAAACGCTACTGAAATTCACTCACTCTTAAATAAACACCAAAAAAAAAGGGGGAAAAAAAAAAGGGGGGGGGAGATTTCCAATTCAAGAACTTGGGAAATGAGAAAGGACAATCCACGTTGGAGTGAGCAGATGCTCAGGTTTAACACCCACATGCTATCCACACACATGCACACCACTCATTAAAACTCAGACAAGCATACACAAACTCACCTACATTTGAAATACCAAACTGTCTGATGTATTTAAATTTAATACAAAACAGAGAACAGGGTAAGAGCATCCCAACGGCGCTCCAGCCAGCTGAAACCGAGAGGATTTCTTGGAGATCACGGCAATACAAGTGGCTCTTAATGGATGGTTTTCTTTTACTTCTGGATATCTTCTTCAGGCTTAGCTTATTTATTTTTTTTAAGTAATCCTTACATAGTAAGAAATCGCATTTACATGCTGGCATTTGGTTCCCAAGGAAGGAGTAGATGATGCAGGGCCAGGGTGCGCTGCAGGGCCAAGCGGGAGAGAATCTACTGCCACAGCCCCATAGGTGGCAATGCAAAGGGCTGTTTTGGGTAAGAAACACAATATTTCTGGGGGAAAAAAGCCACCCACAATATCCTTGTTCCTTAGCATGTAACAGAACAAAATAAGATTTGGGTTCAAATCTTATTTGGTGCTCCTCCAATACCCCAGCAGTGCTCTGATCTCCTGCAGCTTGAGTACTGCTCACACCTAAATACATAAGGAAAAACAAGTGATTCCATTCAGTGTTTGATTTTCACATCAGATCTGCACACTATCGCTTTCTTCTTCTAACTAAAAAAAATGCCAGTTCTCAAATAAACACTTCCTACTACTACTTCAGACCTAACATTAATAAAAATCACTTTGTTTTAGTTATTTAGATAACTCAGTTCAACTTGTCTTATACTCCAGGGAATCCATTAGATTTGAAAATATGGTTACCAGCAATAATCTCATTTGTTTATAAACAAATCTCTGTTTTCAATAACCAGTGATAACTATGAAATGTGCACTCAACAGTTCAGATTTTCTTCCTGGGCATCCAGTATGACTCAGAAAACCCAACAAACACTTAAAAACACTTGGAGTTCAGTTGAATGAAACCTGAATTTGCATTCAGATGCATCACAATGCTGACCTCAAGTAAAAAATAATCCAGCACAGATCTCATTTACCATTTTCAAAATCTGAGAAAAATTATCAACCTCAATGAGTGCCTATTAAGCCACACAATTGCCTAAATAAAGATGTACGTATCTAATAAATCCTCCTGACTTGTGAAGGAAAAAATAGTTGGAAGTATATTACAACGGTTACCAACCACAATAATGAAGATTCCTCCAGAAACACTCTTGGTGAATACAGACATGGATCAGGACTAGACTTGGTGATTTAGATCAAGGATTTCCACCTTGTAAGTTTAAATCCTGATGGAAGGACGTGGTCAGCGGGCATGGCAGGGATGGGATTGGGTTGGACTTTTAGTGATCTTGAGGTCTTTTCCAACCTTAATGACTCTGTGATTCCATCTGGGACCTAGTCAGTGGGCATGGGTGGGTTGACAGTTAGACTTGGTCATCTAGAAGGCTTTTTCAACCTTAATGATCCTATAATTCTATCATTCTATCAATTAAACCAACATGAGCTGTGACGGCATGATACAACAAGGTTTGAAATAATGGGACTGCCAGCAACTCTCCGCAGACCACCAGGATTGACTGCAAACAATATCATTGTTTTATATTTTCCCCACATATCACAGTGTTTAAAATTTTCTCCATATAATTAAAAGCTTTTGGCTTCATACCTGGTACTGAAGATATTATCACAACCTCTTTGAGGTGTCTTCCCAAAGGGCTACAAAACTTAGAGTCAAACTTTAGTTAAACTGATGGGCACTATTTGTAAGAGTTGATTCCTCTATAGCTTTTCACCCCAAATTAAGTAGAGAGTGGAGCAACCGCACTGATCCTCATTGCAAAGATGGGATTGGGCAGTGCAATGGGAAATAATGATTGGGACAGGATTGGCAATACCCAATGTTTTGAGAATTAAAAGCTTCGTGAATCATAGGACCATTTAGGACTTGGAATGCAAAGCCCCAAAGCTTCCATCCCCATTCCAGTACCCAGAGATCAGTTTTGCATGGGGACAACAATGATGTCAATGAAGGAAGACTTTGCTCTGGAGTGGGAACAACGAATGCAAGAAGGATGAAAAATAAATTATTTGGGGTTCCTCACCTCTTTCTAGCATCATTCTCTGCTTTGTTTTTCCTCAGTTTCTCTCCTCCTTTCCTCCTCTGAAGTTGAAAAACCAGGAAGGGGATGAGATCCAAGCATCCACAATGCAGGACCCATCTCCATAAGTAGCATGTTTGGATTCTGAAAAATCTCTGCAGGTTTCAAGCTTATCAACTCTACTGTTGGTGCTACCTCTCCAAGGCAGGACTCTCTATGGTACACTCAAAAGCAAGCTGCTGGTTCACATCAGAGCCCATCAGCTCACCCTACAGCTATATGGGGACAGTTCTGGACCCAACACAAGTTCCCTCCATGTCAACCCCAAAATTACCCCAAGCACTCAGCAGCAGCTCCTTCAGACTGCAAAACTTATTCAAAACCTCACATTTCAGCCAATACTTTAAATAAGTCATATTTTTGCTCCACACAAGAGCCACACTGGTCTTCTCTCACCACCCACATAGCATGTGAAAAGAAATGTGCCCAACATCATAAATCCTGCTCCAAGCTGGGGATTAAAACTTGGAGCATTAGTGCCATAAAAAAAGCCTAATTAAGTCTGCAGAAGAAGATACAGTTTGGGCTGCACGTGATCCACAAGCAAGCCAGGAGCTGGCTCATGTCTCCCTTCTTCAATTGCTCCAAGCAGGAGCAGAGGGAAGCCCTGTGCTGCCTTTTCTCCAGGGATTTGCTGGCCATGCATCACAACCCCGCTGAATTTAATCCCTTTTTTTTTTTTCTTGAATGCCTTTCAACTCCACGTTCCCTTTCAGTTCCCTATGGCTCCCCAAAAAAACACAGCCAAGGCTTCATGCTTGGCAGCTCCACTGTCTTGGCCATGTAGTGAGGGTAAAGCCATGTGCCAGGGAAAGCTCTTAAATCCCATCAGGACCTCTCAAAATGCAGAGAAATTGCAGTTATTACCTCAAGGAGGGCAAAAGTTCCCTACTCAGCTAATCAAATAAACAGATTCAGAGTATCCTGAATTAGATAGCCATGTGCCAACCCTAAATTGGCATCAACCCTAAATTGTTTTGAGAGACTGGTGGGAGACTCTGTAAGGGAGAACACAAGATCACACCAAAACCCAAGGCTTCAAGTCACGTTGGAACGTCCCCTTCCCATTTGAAGAGGCATAAAGATTCCCCTTTTTCTGCAGAAAAGCAAAGGAAGTAGCTAGTAGGCTCAGCACCAACATCCACCCTGAGGCTGATCCACTTACAGTATCACTTGTTGGTCAATAACCACCAAAGAGCTCCACAGAGGTTAATGGCTTAAGCAGCAAAAACAAATTGAAAGGAGCAAATAACCTTTAATGTCCCGTGACATGTTCAGCCTCCTGCATTTCCTCTCTAGTCCCTTCATTTTCAACTATTATGCAAGACAGCAGCACGGCAACAGGCTTTCTACCATGTCAGCAATATTTGTGCTGTTAGTGCTGCTCCTGGTGGTGTCACATACAGCCTCAACTGAGCATTTTGGCAATTCATGGTAATGCCGCAAGCTGCCTTTAGAACAGCTCTTTTCTCATTTATAAATGCATTAATGTTCTTTGAAGGCACTTTCACCTGACATCATGCTCCCTTCTCAATGCTGGGAAGGGCTCCAACGACACAAAGTTGTGGCAAGGGTCAGGCTGGGTGTTAGAAAAAGGTTCTTCACTTTTTCAGTGGTCACACATGGAACAGGCTCCCCATGGCAGTGGTCATGGCCCCAAGCTCAAGGAACATACAGGCAATGCTCTCACACACAGGGTATGGATTTTGGGGGATGCTGTGTGAAGCTAGGAGTTGGAATTGATGGTCCTTGTTGGGTCCCTTCCTCTTTGGGATATTCTAAGATTTTATGGTTTTATACAGTTTTTATCTTTTTCCCCATGCAAATCGGGACATGTTGATACATAAATCACAGAATCATTGAATATCCTGAGTCTGAAGGGCTCCAATGCTCAGGAGCTATGTCTGCACCCACTTCTGTACACACCCCATTGCCATACTCCCAGCACTGCAGTTCAGCAGCCTAAGGTAGTTTTATTTCCTCCCTTTGCAAACTAGAAGAAAAAATGCATTCCTGCCTTTAAGAGTTTGTAAATGAAAGATGGGACAGGATAGCAAGATGAGAAGAAATTAAATCCATCAGTACCAGTGGGAATGATGGTGGAAGGCAGTTCAAGCATAACAGCTTCCTATCAGCCTCACCAAATGCAAAAGAGCATCAGAAAAAGGGGGTATTATTAAAAGAGGGTCAGCTAACGATGCCATTGGGTACTGACATTTCACAGTGGGATATCTCAGAAGCAAACCTGGGCCATAGCTTGTATCCCAATCCATCACAAGCAGTGGCTCTGAGCTGATCCCACAGCAGCTTTCCTGACTTGCAGAACCCCCCAGAACAGCCAGAGAGGATTACTGCAGACGGATATTGACTGAGGGTTTAATTACTTGAGGATAACAAGAGAGTTTTCCTGTTAAATTTGAAAGCGTTGCTAATGCCAAGCATTTAATTGGCATCTCCTTTTCTAATGTAACTGGAATTGAGTGATCAGATGCTGGTGACAGAGGGACAAGCAAAAAGCCATCAGTTGTTACAGACGCAGCCCTATTTTAAGATCACACACGTTACTGGATGCACTGAAACCTCTCTCCCTAAAACAAGGCTAAATAAGATTTCACCAATGCACTACGGTCATCCCAGCCTTTGCACGAGGGTGCACTTCAGTTTCAATTTCAATTTCAGCAGTCTTAAAATCACAGAATCACAGAATCGTAGGGGTTGGAAGGGACCTCCAGAGATCATCGAGTCCAACCCCCCTGCCAAAGCAGGATCCCTACACCAGGTAATCACTTCTCACCTCTCTTGTCATTCTTATGACATGCGAGACATAGACAGAAACTGGCCAAATCTACATCAGTACCCTATGGGTTCCCTTCTTATCATACACACCCCGTGAGAAATATTCCACCCACTTCATTTCCTGCCATAAACCCTTCTCCTAGATCCATGACCAGGTTTCCATCCAGTTTTTCCTCCCACACTTTCACCCAAGCAAAGGTGCCCAGCTCCACCAGCTAAATGCATCTTTGCTGAGCTGCCAGCAGGACAGTATCGTTCCCAGCAGGATGCTGCTTCTGCCTGTAATTAATGCTTCATCATCATTCCTGACAGCAAACAGCTGCTGCGGTCTCAATCACTCATCTTCTTGTGGCTCTCTCTTTCCTAAAGGCTGGTTGGCATTATGTTGGCCTCTTATTCTGTTCTCATTCCATGGCTGACAACAGCTTGGTTGGCTTCATGACCTTCTGACTAGAGGGTTTTGGCCAAGATGACTGTATTCAGTTTGCCAGGTTTGAGTTTCACAGGGAATTCTACGTGTTTTACCCCCACTGACCCACAGCTGGGGCTCTTCTGCTGTGGTATGGATGAATTCAGATTTTTGTTGAGGTTGGCTGCTTGGCTCAATTTCTCTCCAATTTCTAAAATGTTGCCTTCATAATTCATAACTTCTATTCTCCCCTCTTCCTCAATCCCTGTTTCAGCTCCTTGCACAGCTCTTCTCCATGCCTTACGAAGGGTTACAAACCTCCTCATGCTTCAGAAATCCATCTTCTGTCCAAGCCCAGCCTAAAGCAACTTTGCTTGACCACCTGAAAGTCCAACTCCAACCCACCTTGCTTAGTTTCTCCATAGGAGGAGTCAGATCCCACCAGAATTGGGTCACCAATGGATTTTCTGAAATGTCCAAAAAGTTAATCAATCCAGTAAAGTCCTAACACTGTAAAAACTTCTCCAATGGAACGGTGGCCTGGAGAAAAGACAAAAGAACTGCTCAAGAAGACGTGATAGTTCAGATGAAGCTGTTTTCAAGGTAGGTCAACGTTCAAACTAAAACCCATGACAGCGTCCTGTTAAACCGCTTAAGCAAAGATGGAAAATGGAAATGCTGACAGCCCCTAATACACAGCTTTCCAACACACTCCTCTAATGCTGCAGCAGATCAGTAATTATACCGGGAAGACCAGGGGACCATTGTCCCATTAATTAGATTCCTTTTACCTCCATTAGCTTTGACGATTGGACAAAGTTCATTACGGTTTAATTCTGATTAGCTGAAATGGAGCTCTCATAGCACACGAGATAGGCAGGAGTGGGTCCCATAGCCATGTGGGATGGGACATTAATGCTTAATCCTTCAGCAGTGTGTGCTACCACCCTCAGTGACTGGCTCTAAAACATGGAGGGAAGCCAGGAAATACTCAGCCAGACCCCATTCAAGGCTTTCACTCCTTTCCAAAAATACACAGCATAATTGCTTTTTCCAGAGGCAGCTCCTTCCTAAATGCTCTTTTTCTGACGCAGGAAATAATAGTAATAACACCACTAGAAGCAAGAACAATTGATATGTTTTAATTACAGAAAACTAATAACTCCGTCAGGCAGCAGGGCTCAATAGAAACACTGCACTGGGGTCTGATCCACAGGGAAGATGTGAAAAAAGTTTTGTGGGGCTGTGGTTCTTTTTTACTTCCCTAGCAAGAAAATTGGGTTTGCTGTCCTCTTATTGCTCTAAGGAATAATTAACAAACATTTCTCCTCCAGTTGGTGATGGGTTGGCAGTTGGACTGGATGGTCTTAGACATTTGTGTCCAAACTGTTGGCTTGCATGGACCACAGTGAGTGAACAGGAATCATCCTATTTATTTCAAACGACAACTGATAAAAAGAGGATAATAACACTATTTGATAGGACAAATTCTCATCTACGAATCACTGTTTTTCAACACAGTCACCACCATTACCTATGCGTTTTCACCTGTGATGAACAAGCGCCTTCATGCACGCTCATAAAAATCTGCACCAGCAGACTGCCACTGTCATCACAGCACAGAAATGCACACCACTGCCTCACTGTGCTCACATCCACTGTTTCGTCTTCACAAGCATTCAGTAAGTGTTGATGAATGTCAACGGCTGTAATTTTTTCTACATGGAAGAATTAAATTCCACATCTTTGCTTCATGCCCACTTCCATGTCAGACGCCAGTCTGTCAGACTGCTCCTCTGGTGCCATCTGCCACGTAGCAACAAAATACAACAGAATATTGGTGGTAAAGTTTATTCTCTACTGCCATATCACCAACACCTGCTTCTGACGTCACGGGCCAACATAATAAAACAGGAGGCATTATTTTTGGAGCAGCCGTTGTAAAATACACAATTTTGTTACATTATTTTAATTCTTAACATTTTTCTTAAAACATTTTAAAAAAGAAAGGAACAAAAAACATAAAACTAGTGGGATGTTTGAGCTTGTTTTCATGAAACTAACGGATCGGCCTGGTTCAATGGAAGGGGCTGCAATTCTTGGTGAGGTATCAAGGCCTCCATCAGAGATTTTTGATGAAATTTTACTCTTCTTGTACTTCACCCTTGACAAGTGTTCACATACTGCCAAAAGGCAATGCCATGAATAAGGTGTGATTGTGAACCGAAGGATATTTCTCTTTGGTAAGACAGAGATTATGAAAGTTTGGTAAAGAGACATGATCAGATTTTTGAGCTGAATTATCTGACTACAACTCTACACATTCAATTTGAAAATGCGCAGGTAATGTATTTATATCAACTGAAAATGGTGCTGCAAACACGAATTGATGGGTTCTTTTGCAATCTTGAAACCCATCCTCAAATTCCTTTATCAAAACTGAAAGCACAGCTACATATGCCTCACTGTTCAGAGCACCGTGCTTAGCCAGTGTATCAACATGCAAAGTTATTTGCCATCACTTGAGTCAGCACTGCACAGCA
This sequence comes from Phasianus colchicus, assembly GCF_987193195.1. Classification (NCBI taxonomy): domain Eukaryota; kingdom Metazoa; phylum Chordata; class Aves; order Galliformes; family Phasianidae; genus Phasianus; species Phasianus colchicus. Next base: position 93,826,090 of record NC_143438.1, read on the forward strand.
CTACCCAATAGGTGCACATGCCAGAGACCACTCCACAGTGAGGAACTGCTGCCTTTACAGTGCGGGGCAGGGGACAGGCTGCAAGTTGGACATGTCTTGGAGGTCTTTTCCAACTAATGATTGCATGATTCTATGAGTGGTCATGGTGGCGATGGGTTGACGGTTGGACTTGATGATCTCAGTGGTTTTCTCCAACCTTAATCATAGAATGGTTTGGGTTGGAAGGGATATCAAAGATCACCTAGTTCCAACTACCCAGCTATAGGAAGGGACACCTCTCACTAGACCAGGTTGTTCAAAGCCCAACCCAGCCTGGCCTTGAATGCTTCCAAGGAGGGGGCATTGATAACCTCGTTGGGTAACCTGTTCCAGTGTCTCACTACCCCCACAGTAAAGAATTTCTTCCTAATATCTAGCCTAAATCTACCCTCTTCCAGATTAAAAACATTTCCCCTTGTGTTTCTACTTGGCCTAATAAAAAGTTCTTCCCCAGCATTCCTGTAGGCCCCCTTCAGTTACTGGAAGACGACTGTAAGGTACCTTTGGAGCCTTCTCTTCTCCAAGCTGAAGAGCCTCAGCTCTCTCAGCCTATCTCCACATCAAAGGTCCTCCAGCCATCTGACTATTGTCATGGCCCTCGTCTGGACCCACTCCAACAGCTTCATGTCCTTCTTGTGTCGGGGGCACCAGAACTGGATGCAGTACTCCAGTTGGGGTCTCACAAGAGTAGAGTAGAAGGGCAGAATGACCTCCCTTCTGGTCACGCTTCTTTTACTGTAACCCAGGATACGGTTGGCTTTCTGGGCTTCAAATGCACATTGCCAGCTCATGTTGAATCTTTCAGCAAGTGACACCCCCAAATCCTACTCCTCAGGACTGCTCTCAATGCTCAACTTACATTTGTGCTTGGGATTGCCTCAACCCAGGTGCAGGACCTTGTACTTGGCCCTGTTGAACTTTATGAGGTTGGCATAGGCCCACCTCTCAAGCCTGTCCGGGTCCATCTGGATGGCATCCCTTCCCTCTAGCACGTCAGCTGTACCACTCATCTACAAACATGCTGAGGGTGCACTTGATCCCGCTGTCCATGTCACCCACAAAGATGTCAAACAGCACTGGTACCAGCACTGATCCCTGAGGAAAGCCACTTATCACCGGTCTGCACTTGGATTCTTATGATTCTATGAGGGAATGCAGTGGTGATGGGTTGACAGTTGCACTTGATTATCTTAGAAGTCTTTTCCAACCTTAATGATTCTACGATTCTCCTAAATTTAAAGTGGACAGTTGTGGCATACCCATGTATGTACCTGGTATCAGCATTTCTGGGCACCCATTGCAGTTCAACCCACAAAATTTGGCTCGGGAAGCAACCGTGTAACTCTGCTCCTGATCTCTTAGCACAAATTCTTGGATTTCCTACAATCAAAGCAGCAAATATCCAAACACAAGTGTTGTATATGACTATGTAAGTACATATAAATATATATTTTATAAACGTTTGCATGCATATTTTATAAATAAACACGCACAGGTACGCAGATAAAGGATTTAGATCCACTTAGAAGCCAAAGTACAAAAGGAAGGCTGCTTGAACTCAGTATATACTGTAAAGTATAAAAATGATTCAAAGGCACCCATCAAGGGGCAGTGTATTGGTTAGCAATACTAATTGCATTGCCTACATTACAAATGATATTGCTCCATTATTAAAGGGTCGGGACTATTTTATGTGCTCACATCTATTCAATTGGTATTTCGATCAATGGATGCATTACAAGCTTTCCCTTTAAGAGCCTAATAAACAACAAGATGGAAAGTAAAATTCTCTGTAAAATGACGCTTTTAAAAATCCATTTCAGGGGGAGTGATGGGTACTTTGCAAAGCTGCAACCACACCGAGTGGCACTCATTCCTCTTGGCTCGGAGTTAAGAAGTTCAGGAGGTAAAGGCATGGAAGATGGAATCTGTCCTTCTCCCCATTAAAACAGAACTCGGAGAGGTTCCCAACAATTCTCCCAGGCTCACAAAGGAAACATAAATTGAAATATCTAATATTTGCTTCCATAGAACAAACACCTCTCACGTCTATTTAGCAAATAACTGGGGGAAAAAAAAGCATGTGTTGGTTATGTAGGTTGGACAGGATACACTGGTCATATAAGGATGACTCCAAAATGTCCTTGGAGAGATTAGGGGAGAGAGATTAGTGCAAAACACGGTCTGGCACAGATGCAAAATCACATGCTCAATGTTTCTGACGTTCCTTTGGCTGTGAAAATCCTCACCTATGCAGCACAGCACATGTGGGACACAGCTCTAATAAGGCCACATAAAGATTTCTACAGTTTCAAGGTATAAAATCCCTGGTCCCCCATTTCAGCAATGTGTGTGTGCTCAACACGTATGTGAAATCCAAAAAATTCACTTGTGCTTTCCCATTAAAATTCAACCAGCCTTTGGCCTCCCCCACTCACACAGAGATGTCTCCCTCTGCTGGCATCAGACCTGGAGGAACTGGAATGAAAAACAGGGATAACTTCCCAAATGAACCCCAAACTGACTCATGGCACTGACACAACCCTCCATAGAATCATAAAAGTTGGAAAGACCACTGAGATCACCTTAATTCAACCATCAACCCATGCCTGTGACCACTCAGTGCAGCGGCAAAGGTGGATGAAAAAAATATTTTAATGATGAAATTATTTTAAGATCCACACAGGGCAAGCAGAGAGATACAGATTGGGCACCCTAACCCTACTAGGGTGCTCCTCACAAGGATGCTCAGCCACAACCCCCATCTCACAATCCCAAATCTCTTGGATATTTTTGCGCCCAAATCTAAACCCACTATTTTTTAAGTCAAGGGTGAGACCATCCATTCTAAAGCCCAAATGCCCCAAAGGAAAGAGTGGTGTTGGGTTGCTGGTTGGATTTGGAGATACTGGAGGTCTTTTCTAACCTTAATGATTCTGTGATTCTATCTGCTGCAGGGACTTACCACCAAGAAGATGCAAGGCAGAGATTGAGCTCTGCAGCCTCACTATGCACAAATTCATTTCCATTAAGGTGAAACTGAATATATTTCTCTCAGTTTCCCACATTCCAGAATCTGTTTCAGTATATCCATCAAAGAAAGCAAACTCTGCTTAGGGAAGTGGCAGACAGACACTTTGCTACGTGCATGAAGCCTGTACCTTAATGAAGATTTCTCCACCATGAAGAAGAGTCTTGCTTCCCCCTGCCCACCCCAAAATAATCATGTTAAAGATGGACATGATCAAAGGATGGGCCGGGTGCCAAGGCTGGGGCCAAGGAAGGAAAAAATGAAATGCATTATTGCAACATCAGAGCAATTACCTTGCATTCAGGATGCTGCTGAAATCTGTATTAAGCCATTAAAAGTGATTCTGGTGGTGCCCCAGAAGGGATGGCAACAATTGGGAAAGGTATGAGCTCGGAGCATTGTTCTTATCCCTACAAGAGGGCACAGTCTGTCCCCACTGCAGGTGAGCAGAGGTCCAGCAGGGCAGGGAAGGAGCAAAGCAGAGCTTGAAGAAGACACAGTGGCTGTAATTTATACTCTCCTGCCTTTACTTTATGGCTTTCTTAATTCGGCTCCTGCTACTATTAATGTAGTTAATGTTGAGATTATATCTATTTTCTGGCGTCAGGCAGTGATTTATTCAAGCCATTTTTCCGGTGCCGGCTCCCACGCTGTTAAATCAAGTGACTTGCCAATTAAGTGCTGACTGGGGAAGTGGATGCAATCTTAACAGATATCTAACCGCAAATTAAACCGAGTGTTTCTTACACTTTTGCAGTGCGCGAAGCTGGACCACTGAACCTTGCTGAGCTGGGGAAAAATAAAAACAACCTCCAAAACAAAGGGAAAAACAGCACATTTGAAGAAGGGAAGAAAAAAAGCTGCCCTTCCCAGTGGGCAATCTACTGCCTTGGCTACACGAGGACCGTCTTCAGCATAAGGGAGATGACAGTGATGCTCCTTGATGGGAAATGTGACCTACCAGGATCTTCATATCTCCTGGAGTTCACACAAGACAAAGCTATGCCCCACCTGCAGCAACTTTTTGGGGATGAAATCTCAAATACCTCTTGGTGCTCTAAATCGTGATGTGCCACCACAAGCCATAGCAATACCCAGGAATTTTGTGGAGAGATGATCCATATCCCAAAAGTTTGGGGTTGCTTGACACCTTGGTGGGACCAACCAGGCTGTTACCTGTCAATTGCTTGGTTACACCAGGACACATCATCACCTGCTCATATTTATCCTGTTCTTCTCCTAAATTATCTCGGTTACTCTAATTTACAGATCTGGAGCATCCCCACTGCTGTCATGGTCTTCAAGAAGGACTCAGCACACTGCAGAGGAGCAGATCCAAAGGGACATGTCGGGTTCCCTCTGGGTCAGTGACCACTGTGAACCTCAAAATCCACCCCCTAAGAGGTAATGAGGGCTCTCCTGCTCTCCAGCCTGCAACTCAACCACCATCAATACTTCCCTACATCTATTACAATGGTTGGATTTGATTATCTTAGTTATCTTTTCCAACCTTAAGGATTTTATGATTACCTGCCTTGAGAGCTATAATGAAAAGCAATGCAGAAAACCGAGCACTATTATTAATAATCGTCAAGAGTTGTTGGGATAACAGCTTATAAGAAGTGGTGAACGGTTTTACATTCCTTGAATACTGAGCTGCCATAAAGCAAATTAAAATAATAGGAGAAAGCCCAAACATATAGGGTGCTATAGAAATACCACTGATCCCCATGCTCAGACCGTATCTATGGCCAAGAACTAAATGAAGGATGGGAACAAACAGGTAAGATCTGTGTCTGGAGGATGGGAACAATTCTTGCCAGCTGATAAAATTCAATCTAAGGGAAATGCCATCCAGAGCTGCCATCATAAATACTCAGTCAACAAGGACAAATGACTTCATGAGCCCCCATCGCAATAAAAGGATTGCATTCCTGGGTGGCACAGATGAAAATGACTGTCTGCTTTGTAACACTGAAGGAAAATCTCTTTGCTACTGTTTGAAGCCCAAACTGGTTCCCTAGCACAAATAAACCACACCAAGAGCAACTCTTATGTTATTTACCATCATTGCAAGAGTGCAAAAATATTTTATAAAGCAGTTAAAAGTACCCAAAGAGGAGACTGCAAAGGGGGTTAGGTACCCAATTTCCATCAGTCTCCAGCAAAGCCTTGTTCCAAAACTCCCAGCCCATGCCATGTACTGCAAAATCACATCAACACTGTACACAAATATTGTTATGTACATATAAAGTCTTCAAATATCGGGGAAAAAAAAGAGCAGAACTTCACAAAAATCTTTTCAAACTCATTTTTCTATTGCTATTATTAAAGTAATATACTTCCTTCTTCAGCAGTAGGTACCTAATAACCTGACAAACACATCAGTCTCGGGGATTTGCGTAAAAAAAAAAAAAAAAAAAAAAAGGTGAACTATTCAAATTTTGAAGAAAAATATCTACAAATGCAGAGGCATTTTGGCAATGCAATTCATGGTCACCTTCACTGCAATGGTCTCAATCACACGGCAACAAATTGGTAAGATTAGCTATTAACTAGAGGAAGTCAGGCTGGCAAGTTTGAAATACGCAAGTAGTCTAAAAATTTATTGATTATTGCAAAGGTAGTTTACTGCCACCCTTAAAAGTGGTCTAAAAGCGGTGTTTAAAACAGTGTTTAATGATCTGAGTTGGCTACATGGCTGCGTTTTAGCTCTTTCTTCTCCCATTTGAAGTCTCATCCTGGTTCTATTTGGCCACATCATCACTTATTTTGGGGGGAGTCCACCAAGGGTTAAGTGCTGTGCAAAGCATAAAGCAAAGAATGTCTCTGCCCTGAGAAATACAACATCGTAACTCATGTGTCGCACCATTTCTTGGCCAAACTCTGTTCCACTGACAATGTATTTTAAATCACATATTAGCATTGATCCAATTAATGCAGCTCTTGCTAAAGCCGATGATTTCTGAGCCTCCCCCTGGCCATCACCTATTCTTGGTGGTATTTAAAAGAACTGAAGAACTTGAGACCAATCTCAACTTTCCTTTGTCCATAAGACACTGCAACACGATGATGACTTCTTCCCTGTTTTTGATCTTTTCTGCCAAGTTGGTTGATCAAAAAATGGGACAACACTCAACTGCAGGATGTGGGGACATTCGCCTAAATTTGATTTTTTCAGTTTCTTTCAAAATATCACGAAGAAGCACACACATTAATGTCACTGCAAAATACAGTGGTGTTTGGTACGGTGTTGTATTCACAGCAACCCTAATTCTAACCCTAAACTGCAACCAGATGCACCAATCCCAACACAATATACTTTTGGCAACCCTGTCCGTGGCAGGGGGATTAAAACTAGATGATCTTTGAGGTTCCTTCCAATCCAGGCCATTCCATGATTCTATGATTCTGTGCATCCATTCTTGTATGATTTCTATGATAAAGCAGAGATCCACAGCTCTGTTTCCATCAGGACCAGCAATGTGGTGAACAAGCATGCTCCAATTGTTCCTATGGACACTGTGGTCCTATATCCCTCCATCAAGGACACACCTTGAGTCCCAGGCTCAGTGGGAGACTGTGGGGATGGAGAGGTTGGAGGACAAGAATAGAAAGGGCTTGGGACATCCATTGGACTCATCTCCACATGAAAAGCATTCCCAAACCACAGGCAAGTGAAATTGGAGACATTTTCCCAAGGTTAATTTAACTCCACCCCCATCAGGGTATTTTTCCACCATTTCTAATCATGCTTCATTCCCTCACTCTTTGTACCAAACCTAATTCCTTGTCCCTTGCAAATGCATGCAAATGTGTCCTTGGGGTTCATGTCATATAGTGGATGTGATGCTGCAAGAACCTGGGATGTATCACTTTCAACGGGGTGGGAGCAACATCCCTTCTGTTGTTCCCATTCTACAGCAATGCTGAGGAATCAGTGGAAGAGAATTCCGTGGCTCAAAAAAAGAAAACACAAAATCCTTTGAAATGGGCTCCAAATTAAGAGCTGCATCGAGGCTGTCAAGCCCCTGCTAGCTGAGTCTACAGCACCTTCCGTGCAAAAAGGGAGCTTAGCCCATTTATTAGAATGATGAAAGCAAAGGGATCTAAAAATTGCACTCCTTCGTTAATGAGCAGCCGAAGGGATCGGTAAGCATAATTTCAGAGGCTAGTAATATTTTATATAATCGCCGAGTGGTTTAAATTGAAAACCCCCAACTGAATCAATATTTACTGCATTGAAACGAAATGAATAGTAATAAGTCACTAAGCTCCCTGTCCTGTTTCATAAAATAAAAAATTATAAAAATGAGCACAGGCGCAGAGAGACTATCACATTAACTTTTACGGCACTTGGGGAGTCATCACCGACTATTCTCATAAAATAAAATTTTAAAAAACCTGCCAGAGGAAACCTTGCTTCAGCACTGCCAACAGAAAAAGCCAAACAGAAGCTGGGAGTTCAGGAAGCCCATTCCCCAAGCAGGCAGCAAGCTCCTGGCTGCTTGGAGAAGCGTTTCTTCTCCAACTTCACACTGATGCTGAGGCTCTAGATAAACACAGAACTTCTAGTTGGAGCATTTTCTGCAGTGTGATGCCCTGCTCTGGTTGTGATAAAGGCTCTTCTCCCAGTTAACCAGTGATAGGACAAAATCTAATGGCTTTCAATTGTGCCAGTGGAGGTTTAGGATGGATATCAGGAAAAAAAATTGCCCAAAGGTGTAGTAATGCATTGGAACAGGCTGCCCAGGGAGGTCATAGAGTTACCACCCCTGAAAGTGTTTGAGAAACGAAGAGATGTGGTATTAAGAAACATGCTTAGTGGGCATGGCATGAATGGGCTGGGACTGGACTTGATCATAGAGATCTTCTTCAATCTTAATGATTCTACGATTCTGTAAGTGGACATGGTGAGGACAGGTCAACGGTTGGACGTGATGATCTTGGAGGTCTTTTCCAACCTGAATGATTCTATGATTCTAAGGCAAACCCTGTCTCTCTCCCTCAAATTTGCCAAAAGTATTTGGAGAATGGAGCAGGAGTGGCTGTTTCTCATCTCCATCGCTCAAAGTTGGATAATTTAAAAGCCAGAGAGAAGCATTTCCCTAAGTTCCTGCTACCCAGAGAATGAAGGGCATTTGCAAATTGGACAGGCCAAACTTCTCATAGAATCATTCAATCAAGTTTAGAGAAGACTATCACAATCATCAAGTTCAACCAGCATCACCACCATGCCCACTAAACCATGTCTTTTCATTCATATAGCCCTAGGAATTCAGTATGGTGTGATTACAACAGAACACACTTCTGTAGCACCTTGAGGCACTGACACAAGCAGCCCAGAAATGTGGTGGATGCCCATGGAGACATTCAAGGTTAGGCTGGACAGGGCTCTGAGCAGTGATATTGCTGGAGGAGACCCTGTTCATTGCAGGGCAGTTGGACCTTTAAAGGTTCCTCCCAACTCTAAAATTCTATCTTGATCCACGTACAAATGCTACATCCAACACTTCTTCCACAGAGGAAACCATTCACCAATTTTACATTGCAGAGAACCAACCTCTTGAAGAACATTCCAGTGACCAATGCCACTGACTCCAAATGCCCAGAGCATGGGATTCCCATCAGCATTTATGAATCAACATCTCCCATACACTCTCTGCTCGGAGCAGTTCAGTTCTTCACAGAGGAAAGAAATTACCCAGATGCAAAAACATTCTCTCCTGCAGAAGGTGTTTAGGTGCACAGGATCTCTGAAAAACAATCCGGATCTTTTTCCTATTTTATCCTTTTCTGTACCTTTTATGTTCTATTTATGAAGCTGCATTCCTGTCTTTCCCGTTCATGGTTTAGTGGTGGTGGATGGACAGCTGGACTGGATAATCTTGGAGGTCTTTTCCAATCTTAATGATTCTATGATTATATATGATTTATGATTAGCAAAAACAGCAGAAGGTAATTCTAGAAAACATGAATTCTAAAAACATGACCTAAACTTTTCAAGACATTTTACCACAGCCATTGTCCATCCTATGCACAGTTTTACAGCGATGGAAAAAATAATACTATCACTTTAGTGTAGTATCACTTCACCCCCCCTCTTTATCTAGTGAGGATGTACCAAGCTGTAGCCCAATATGTAGTATGTTTTGTTTTTTTTTTTTTTTTTTGCATTTTTGGGCATTTTTTCCCAGCATCTTCCCATTTCTTCCACCCCACAGCCATGCTGAGCCCTGGGTTGTGTTGGAACACAGCTGGTTGTTGCATGTGCAGAAGAGATCAGGACTCTCTTCGTGGGAGGGAACAGGAAATGATTCTTACCACCTCACTCCTCAACACAACTCCCACCAAGAATGTTCCCTCCCATGCCAAAAATAACATTTGCTCTCTGTCCCCTTTCCTTCAAGCATTTCAAATGTAATTTACAACAAGATTTAAGGTCCCACCGCACCGGAAGAGATGCTACTGATGTTAGGGTTCACAGTGACCAAAGCCATAAAACATTTTTCTATATAAAACTGTACTAAATGACATGAGTCTGGCGTTTCAACAGAGGGTTCTCCTTTACAGCTTCTGTTCATATATTTATTTTCATTTCAGCAGAAATGCCAGCAAGTCCCAGGATGCCTGCAGCAACCCAAATCCAAACTCACCCAAAATAATTGGAGAAACAATTATTAAATCCAGATTTTTCCACGGGGATGGATTTAAAAACCACAGGAAATTATTTGTAATCAAAACATACACCGAGCTGCAAAACCATTGATGGCTCCAGACAGGTGGCTACGGTGCTTGTGCCAAGTTTGGGAACCCCCTCTGCTCTTTTTTTCCACTTTCCCAGCTTTAACAGCTGTGACCTTGCAGACCTCCCCGTGCACTTCTGCAAATCCTCCTTCCAATGGGCAGAACTAAGGATGGATGGACAGACTAGAGAGCAGGAAGGCACCAGTCACAGATGTTCATGCAACCCCAGAGGATTCCCAGCTTCTCCAGGAGCTCAGTCCCACAAAAGTGGGATGGTGCCAAGGTCAGGCATGGGGCAGATCCAGCTCCCAGTCCTGGGCTTGGTGCAGTTATGCCAGAATCCAGCAAACAAGATACCATGCAAAGTCACAGCGCGAGCAGCACTTATAGCTTCATCCAGAAGCAAAGTTCAGAGTGGATATTAGGAAAAATTTCTTCTCAGAAAGAGTGGTAAGGCATTGAAATGAATTGCAGTGAAGTGTGGAGTCACTGCTCCTGGAGATGTTTGAGAGATGTGGAGCTGTGGCACTGAAGGACATGGTTAGTGGGCATGGTGGGGATGAAGTGGATGTTAGAGGTCTTTCCAACCTTACTGATTCCATGATTCTATGAAAGTGGTTACCCAGGCAGGTAAACCCACAAACTAACAAAAATCACACTATTTCTAGGAGCTATGAATGGTAAAAAATTTCATTTACAAGTTAGAATGATTAAGGTTGGAAAAGACCTTCAAGATATCCAGCCCAACCATCAACCCATCCCCACCATGTCTACTATGTCCCTAAATACTACATCACTACATTTCTAGAACACCTCCTTGGGCAGCCTGTTTCAATGAATGACCACTCTTTTGGAGAAGAAGTTTTTCCTTATATGCAACCTGAAAAACCCATATAGAAATCCTAAATGAAAAGCACAAATGCTCTACCAAATAAAGGGGTTAAGAGGAAACACAACAGAAGCAATAGCTTCAGTGGAGCTCACCCCATCAGAATTTGGATTGAGAAAGAAGAAACTATGGGAAGAAACTGCACGGAATTATAGGAAAGACTATTGACAGCAGTGGCTTCACTCTAGTGTTTCAGAGGAGCTCCTTCAGACAGAATTTGAGTCTAGAAAGAAGAAATCACTGCGAAAGCTGGTTACATAGTTCTTGCATACAAGAATCATACAATACCTCAAGTTGGAAGAGACCCACAAAGATCACTGAGTCTAACTCCTGGCTCCACAAAGGACCACCCAAACCCAAACCCTATGTCTGAGTGCACTGTCCAAATGCTCCTTGAATTCTGTCTGTCTGGGGTCATGCCCACTGCCCTGGGGTGCCTGTTCCATGTCCACCACCTTTTGGTGACAAATCTTTTCCTAATCACCTGTAGGAGCTGTAGGCCATCATGAGGAGGTTGCCCACTTCCTCCATGCTGTGGACACTACGTGATGCCGCTCTCCCTGGTGTTCTCAGTTTTGTGCCCAGTTCTGGGCTCCCCAGTTTAAAGCAGACAGGGAACTGCTGGAGAGTTCAATGGAGAGCTATAAAGATGATCAGGGGGCCTGAAACAACTCCCTTATGGGGAAAGGCTGAGACTCCTGCGGCTGTTCAGCCTGGGGAAGAAAAAACTGGAGGGGGTGGATCTGATAAATCTCAGCATCTCCCTCTGCCATTCAGTCCCCATCACTTTACCCCTAGGGTGCCCAAAACTCTTTATCTACTTCATCCTACTTTAGAACACTCATATTCCGATAGGACAAGAGGTAGTGGTTTTAAGTTGGGCCAGGGAAGGTTCAGGTTGGATATTAGGAAAAATTCTGTTTCAGAAAGAATGGTCAGGCATTGGAGCAGGCTGCCCAGGGAGGTGGTGGAGTCACTGTCCCTGGAGGTGTTCAAGAAACCTGGAGATCTGACACTGAGGGACATGTTAGTGGGCATGGTGGGATGGGTTAATGGTTGGACTCGATGCTCTTAGAGGTCTTTCCAACCTTAATGATCCTATGAAATCCTGGAGGCAACCAATGCTCAGTGCTTCTCCCACAACCCTGTGCTGTTTCACAGATATTCTTAATGGCCAAACTGGGAACTGAATGAATCCCCTTTCCTTTCTGTGCTCAGATCCACCAGGAGCTCTGCCAGCGACATCCATCAAACAGTCCCAGCCAAACACAAAGCCTTGAGAATGCTTCAAAATCAAAAGTTATTTTTCATAGGCATCTGACAACTTCTTGCATCAAATTAGCCCAGCAGGGTAGGAGGAAGTCTGAGCTCCTGGATTCACCACTCTGCTTTTCACTTCCACAGACTCATAGCATCATTAACATTGGAAAGACCACTGAGATCACTCAGTCCAATCCCAACCCATGCCCACCATGCCTACTAAACCACATTCCTTAGTGCTGTATCTACCTTTTTCTTAAAAACCTCCAGAGATGGTTACTTCACCATTTCCCTATGCAGCCCGTTCCAATGCCTCATCATATTCTATAAAACCTTCAGTTCTCACCTCAACACTGAAACAACTGAATTTTCACAGGACTTACAATTGATACAGCTGCAAAGAGGGAGCCATGTAGTCTGCTCTCCCTAGCCCAGGGTTTGCTAGGACTCAGAGCACCAAACAGGGGCATAAAGCAACGCATCAGTCTGCAATAACTAATCCAGGAGTTTCTTCCAGTCCCTTTTAAACCTTTTTTTTTTTTTCTTTTTTTTCTCATGCCAAGAAGAACCAGATGGATCCATCTTTTGGCCTGAAAGTGAGCTCAGTGTTTGCTTAGCCTGGAAAGAATTAATCAGCTGAAAATGAAGCTCGAGCACTTGCCAAGCAAAACGACCTCTCTGCCCTCATGAACCCATTTGCTTTTTTTTGCTATGAGTCCTGAGCCTTCCCCGGGTGCTCGGTGGGGGCAGCCCAGCTGCCAACAGCAGTTGGCTGCAGCTCAGATGGAGGTCCTGTGATTTTCCTGCCGTTGGTAGCTAATAGGAAGTGATTAGGGTCATTGCTACGGAGCACGGAGCTGCCATTCAGCCACTTTGCTCTTCTGCATTTTTTTTTTTCTTCCTTTAAATACCAATTTTCACACCAGCAATCGGCACAGTAAAATCTCTGTGATTGAGCTACTAAGGAGCTGGGAGGCGTTGGGAGAGTTTGTAGCAAAAAAACATTTGGGCAAAGAGGAAGGAGAAAAGAAAAACAACAAAAACCACACCATTACTAATCTCTCAGGAGGGTTGAGATTCAGAAATTAAATACATCACTCAAGCAGCTGTCACTGTCAGGTGAAAAACCAGTGACACTGTAAATACTCAGCGCCACGAAAAATATTCTCAAAATGCTCTGCTGGTAGGTGGGATTATCAGCCCTATAAAAACCACTTCCAAAGGTTAAGAACTGCTTCAAAATGAGTTTAAAATACAGTGTGTGCAATTTTGCTAACTGTATTCCCAAGCAGATTTCATCTTTCCAGACTGCTCAACTGGGCTAAGAGTGAATTTCCACAGAAGGCAATGGGGGAATGTGGATGGACCAAAGGAATGGTGACATCAGAAACCTCATGGCCCCATGAGACATTTTATACAGGAAAAAATAGATGTCCCAGGACAGAATGAGCAGCAGTGAGTGAGGCCAAAGGGCTTTAGAGACCTGCTTCAGATCCTAATGTCACCAAGTTTTGTCCCTGTGTCACCTTCAGCAGGGTATGCCCCCAGTTTTGGGACCCTTTGCCTTCTGCATCACAGGAAATGGCCTCAAGTTGTGCCAGGGGAGGTTCAGGTTGGATATTAGGAAAAAATTATTCTCTGAAGGAGTGGTCAGGCATTGGAACAGGCTGCCCAGGGAAGTGATGGAGTCACTGGCCCTGGAGGTATTCAGGAAACATGGAGATGTGGCACTGAGGGACATGGACTAGTAGGCACGGTGGGGATGGGTTGGGGCTGCACTTGGTGATCTTGGACATCTTTTCCAACCTTAATGACTCTATGATTCTACAACTCTGCCCTGCAAAAGAAAAGCAAACCTTCCCAAAAAAGTCACAAAATCATCCCAGGGAAAGATAGAAATGCTCAGCCCATCTCAGACCTGGAGTCCCAGTACCTGAAATCATCCCAGAATCAGAGATGACGTCTCCACTTGCCTAGGCACCAACTTCCCCATTTCTCCACCTGTGTTCTTGCAATAGACCATACAGTCCCATTTCAAAACTGCTGATCCACAGCTCAAAGTTCTCAACTTTTAATCTGTATAAACCTCCTTGTTAAGGATATTCTGCTTTTCTTTGATACTTTGAAAGCTGCCTGAAAGCAAGGAGAGGCGATGACAAAAGAGGGGAAAGAAATCCCGGCTAATGAATTACCACTCATCAGCAAATCCTCTGGGAACCGTGCTCTCTGCCCATTATAAACACTAAGTAAAATATTTCAGCTTAAGACACAACTGGGTGGGAGCACCCAGTCAGCAAGACGCTGCTGATGAACAGAAACCCATTAAGAAGCAATACAACCACTTGTGAGCAAGTCTGCAGTGTTATACAACGTAGGCAATGCCTTGCACATAGCTTCTAGTTGTTCTGCTCTCTGCCTTGAAGACTCAACATCCACACCGCAAACAAAATTAATTTCACCTAAAACATTTGCTTAGTGCAATACTTGATATTTCAGTGCAGAGTACCTTTGGGATTACTTTCACCTGCAAGGGGCTGAGGTTGAGACTCCAAAACTGTTCTATGAAGCAATCCAGTGCCCAGCAATGGGGACGTGCAGTTTAGGAGATAGAAATTGAAATTAAGGAGTTTGTAGAAACACATACAGAATCGTAGAATGGCTTCGGGTTAGAAGGGGCTTCAAAGATCATCTAGTTCTAACCCCAAAGTTCCAATCCCACTTCTGCAAATAAAAGGAAGAAGTGGGTTTTCCATAAAATCCTGATGGAATTTGTCTCTGGAAAGAAGCAAATGCAAATAGTATTTCAAAACTCCATTCTCAACCTGCCTAAAACCCTTCTAGAGATGTAGTTGGGAAAGAGACTGTTGGTGGAAACTACTTCTGTAGCTTTAATTTACAGGAGACAGCTGTGTTTTGCTAGGTTTAAGGATTACAAAAGCAAAACTGTGTCCAAATGATACTAAATAAGGAAGTAGAAACTCTCCTAGAAAATCTGAAGTAAAAAAATTTGAGCACTACCCTTTTCTATCCACAAGCAAAATAAACCCATGAAGATTCAGAAAGTGATAAATCCACAAGATCTCCCACAAGATCCAATCTGGATTTTGAGAACTGTGGGTTCATGGAAAAGGATGTGCCCTGTTGACAGAGCACTCCTTCCTGCATGCCCCAGGCCCCAGGAAGATCTGCAAGAGGGACTAATCCAAGATGAATACAATCCTGAATAAATAATCTATAATTGCCTCCCCAGGTTCGGAAGTGACACATTTATTTTTAATAGAATCCATTCAAAACTCTGCTACTCCATTAACCAAAATTAAAAAAAGAAAATCCCATTATTCTTAAGTATTTTCATATGCATTTAGAGCTGGTAGTTAACCTCTGAGTCCCAGTTTTATTTTGTTTTCATTAGTTCCTTGAAGTAGAGCTCAATTACTATGGCCACCCCTTAAAGGAAAGAAGCAACAAGCACAGTGGTGCAGGGTTATAGGGTATATATGCATCACAGGGTCTATATTCAGTGATGATGAGACCAAGTGCACTCTCAGGGTTTGCAGATGACCCCAAGCTTAGTGGTGCAGTTGACACAACAGAAACAACTGGTGGCATCAAAAGGTACCTGGACAGGCTGGAAAAATGGACCTGTGAGAACCTAATGAGGTTCAATAAGGTTAACTGCAGGGTATTGCACTTGGTCAGGGCAATGCAGCCCACAGGAGTGGGGTTAGAGCTCAATAATCTCCAAGGTCTCTTCTAACCTAAGCCATCCTACAGTTCTATGATTCTATGATATCACCTTGTGAGGTCTGCCCTGGCATGGGACAGGTGTAGGTATAGGGTATAATACACAGGAGCTGGTTGGCACTGCTGTGAACCCAACGAAAAGTCAGGGCTTGGATATTTGCATGAAAAAGTCAAGGCAAGCACCCAGATGTCAGCTGTGTTTAGGGAGAAATAGAAGAGAGAAAAAAAGACTGAATGTTATAATGTGCCTTTCTTTCTGCGAGGGGGGAGCATATAAAAGACTAATCCAGAGCTTTGCCAAGAAGAGGCGACATTGTTTTTTAAAGCCTCTAACTAGTCCCTAACAGAGACTGGATTATGTTAGGCCAGATGTCAAGACTTCTCCGAAACAATACAGGGTTGTGTATCTCATACAATCCTCATTAAAAAGATTAAGAGTACTTCCTATAGAAAAAAAAAACATATTTTCAGACGGGAGTGCCAGTTTCCCCCTGTCTGTAAAGTCTCCAATCCCAGCAGATGAATTTCACTTTAATGAGATGTCATTTTTGAGAATGGTTTAACATCCCTTCAAAAAAAATCTTATCCCTAAACCTTGTAAAACCACGTCGAGATTATTAAAAGAAAATTTACCACACAGACAAAAAATAAAAAATAAAACAAAATAGAACCCGCCAATTCGCAGAATCCATGACACGGCCGTTTTTAAATGTGATGGAAAAGGCTTTCGAAGTTATCTGCTTAAACACAGCCTTTCTGTTTACTTCTCACTTTCATGTCAAATGAATTTGGGAAGAAAAAAACTGACAGGAACTTTAAGGGCATTAGTCACATTTCAACTCCTTTTCAGATTAACACATCAGAAGCCAGGGAGGGCTGAAGCACGGCCACTCGTCTTGATAAAAGCAAACTAACTCCTAGTGCTTTGACCTCTGACCATCAGGTTATGATGCCCACAGTCTTTCATGTCCCTACGGGACAGCACCACGGAGAGCAACCCACACCATGGAGGCAAAATCCCAATGGAGCATCATCGCTATGAGACATCGAGATAAACACCTCAGTATTTTCACTAAAGCAAAAAGAGATCAAGCAGGGATAAAATACACAGATGGAAGACAAAAGGCAGACTTTGCTGGAATAAAACAAATCCCTCTCTCCTCACAATATAAAGTGGCTTTGATGAAAGCTTCTCCCCACCAGTGCACTCAGCAATTACCAGCGGCAGCGCCGATGCCAACAGTTTTCTGCATTTTCTTTGAAACTTTTGTGATGATGTCCCGGTCCCGTAGCAGTATGAGATCACAATACAGCCCCCAAATCTTGCTCACAGAAGCTCTCAACCTCCCCAGGCTCATTAACATTCTGCGATTTAATGAGTCTTAATTCCAGCACACCGCACCAGCAACTCTGGACCATTTCAACAGTGCACACTTTTTCACTGCAAAACACGAGGAAAAACCATACCCTACCTTCACACAGCTGGGATGGAGATGCCAAAGCTTTTGCTTTGGTTGTCAAATTAAGTTGGAGGTAAGCCCTAAAAACCAAAGATTTATTTGCCTTGCGCAGCTCTCCAAAAAGCACGTGCTGACTTCTCCTGGAGGTGTGCTTCAGTGAATACATGAGAGCAGTGCCTGCTTAGCAACATGGAGAAATAATCAGGCATAATTTATTTGCCTCTGGCTATTTCTGAGACAGTGGGGTTGCAAATGGAGAAAACAGGATCCTGCAGATAGTGAGCAATTAAACTGCATCAACATCCTGCCTATAGCTTTTCTTGCTAAAAACAACGCACCTTTTGGTCTCCATCCTGCAATACTGAGATGCTTCTGTCCACAATTAACACAATTATAAATACATCTGCTTGAAAAAGCCTTATATCTTAAAATCCTGCAAACTAAATGCTGTGTAGTGGTCACTGTCAAAGGCTGTTCTTGCATGGGAATTCTTCTGCACTGAGACAACAGGAGGAATCTAGTGGATGGCTCCAAGCTCCCTGTGACCACCAGGCAAGTCCTGGTGGAAGAGGGCAGGACTGGAACTGATGTTCCTATCAACCCAACCCATTCTATGGCTATACAATCCTTAAGATCCCTTCCAACTCAAGGCCAATGATTCTATGATCTTCCTCAGTTACTGGAAATAATTCCCAGCAAATATCAAGGCTGGAGGGGCCACTCTGTAATCAGAATGGTCTGAAAGGACCTCAAGCAAAACTAATCAGCTGCCAGGCTTTAGGACAAATAACTTCAAACAATAAGCACCAACGTATCTCAACTAATTCTCAACAGTTTTCAAAAATGCCACAAAATCTGGATGTTGCCACCTCCTTTTCTCAAGCAGATGAACATCCTGGAGAGTTCACATGGTGCAGCTTCAAAGCAATTGAACTACTCTGCATTGCTCTGATTTGCAACAAAACTTGGAATATCTGAAGTCACAAGAATATGCTCCCCAAAAATTGACACAGTTTTAACACTTATGCCATGAGCCAGTATTCATGGTGAGACAACCATGCGGTTCTGCATTCTGCAAGAATTAGGAATAGTAATCAGTCTTGGAAAAAACATGCTGGCACACATCAATTGGGTATGTGTAGTTTTGTCTTGCAAGACCACCAAGCCCAGCACCTATGCCTTTGATCACCCTGCCTTCTTGAGACACTGTCATTGTCTTATCATTTTGGTTCCTCCTCCCAGTTGGAAGACAGTGGGCACCTTCCACTTCGGAGCTGGGTGACGAGCTCAGCACTGATTTTCTAGGGTCACTGGAGCACAACAACCATGGCTTAGAAGCCACTCTTTAACATGGTATGAAAGACAAACTGTCTTTCAGCAAGGCACTGTACACAAGAGGATAGCAACCATGAAAAGAGCTCAGCACACCAACTGGTGGAAAAGGCAATGATGTTGCATGGAAGAGGAAACCAAGCGTGGGAACACTGCTGGGGACCAATGGCATCCATGCCCCCTGAGCAGATAAATTTGATGGTGAGACGAAGCTAGAAAGGAAGTGTTGCAACAACTAGATGATGAGCTGGGTTGAGTTATCAGTGATGGATACCCAAAGCAATGGGTAAGAGAGCAAAGAGAAATCAGAAACCAAAAACTCATCCACAGTGAAGGAAAGGAAGGGACGAGAGGAAGGTTGGCGTGAAACCTGGAACACGGGCATCCCAAAGGACATCTCCTGAAACTCCTGAAAGAACAGTAACTGTCAGAGATGGTTCTATGGCCACCCACAACCATACTACACACACCATGATGGCAGGACAGCAGCATCCAGTAGATTGAAAAGCAAGAGCAAACCAGCACAGAGCAATCTTTCCTTTCCAGCAGGGTAGCAGCACTTGCACCCAGTGAGTTGTCAAGCACCAGTCCATTTCACTGCCCTAATCACCCACTTCACCCTAAGGAGTATGCACGGGAATGCATGAGAGCACATGGCAAGGGCTGACTCAATCCCACAAGGGTCCTGTCCCAAGCTCTGTGCATTCACATTTGCCCCAGGCCAAGGAACAGAAAGAAAAGAAGAAAACAAAACTAAAATACACAAGCTTATCCTCTGCTGACAAGTCTTTCCTACTGAGCAGGCACTTTCTCTGACAAATGTTTTATTATTTTGTTCTTTACTTATTTATAATGCTGGAGGGGAAAGCTTATCCCTCAAGAGGAGAAGTAAACTTTTCTGAAAGAAATATCTGAGGTTCTCCACCGGTGCCAGATTATATTTGCAGACAGGTTACTTTTCTTTTAAACATATGCATCATTATTTTACAAGAAAACTGTTCAAAGTGGGTCAGTGCTTAACTTGCCCATCACAAGGATCTATAAACACAACATCAGCCACTAGGCACAGGCTTCTCCACTCCCCAGAAATTGTCTTAAATTGGGATTGTGGCTCCACAAGTGAGTGATTTGAGGTCTCTGTTGTTCTTGGGACACCTCCTGGCTTCCTCCCAGAAGGAAGCACAGACATTTCCCAATGCTGCCTTGAGCTGGATGCTCAGCAGTATTTGGTTTCGTTCATAAAACTCATCCCTTCAGTGGATGGTTTTCAGTGAAATGCTTTGCACGGGGAAATATTTCTATCAGCCAAGAGCATCCTCCTGCCATGACCTTCATCTGCCAGATCCAACCGAGACACCTTGAGATGTAGAAGCCCAACAAAATATGCCCTACCTCTTCCAGGAGTTGGACTCAATGAACCTCATGGATCCCTTCCAGCTTGAGATATTCTGTGATTCTCTGACCTTCTCCTCTAGTAGTTACTCCAACCCTACAGCACCCTCAACTTCAGAAGGTTTCTCTTGTCTCCATAGTCTATCAAGTCTGGATATCCTGTCTGGTTGACCGAGCAAATCAGTCACCACTTGGCCATATTGGCTCCCAATACCAGTGCCACAGGAAAAGGCTGGGAGCAGCAGTGTTTCCAAAAAGCTGCTGTAGAAGGGCTAAAATCCATTCTGAATACTCACAAACTCTGTCATTACTGAATGCATTGCTTCATTCTTTGCAACCCGTCCATATGAAGTGGCACAGCCCTATCCTGACCGCGGAAAAGGCCCCCCCATGAGATTTCTAAGTGATGACCAACCGCAATGTCAATAGGAGAAAATGAAATTTAAGGCAAGCAAATCACAGCCCTTCTGAGCTGTGCTCCTGCAAAGCAGAGAGAGATAAGGGGGTGGAGTGAAAAGGAGGATCAATAAATCTTAACCTCATTCACAATGATCTGGAGCTCTTATTAAGTAAATTAATTTAAGTTAATTTAACTCGATCATGACTCCCGATCACAGTGATTTAGTGAGGGGGAAATTGCATTAGGAAAGGCCACACTCACTAGATAGAAGAACGGAAGAAAATTAGATCCACTTAGCAATGTGAATTAATATGGAAATAGCAGGTGTAAATTTAACCTTATCAAGAGAGTGAAAATTATCTTCATAAATTTGGAGAAATAGCCCCCAAGTTGCTTATAAATCTATTTAAAACAAAAATATTACAAAAAGTGTAGTAAAATTAATTTAAGATATACTCACATCTTTCGCCTCCAGAAAAGTCAGCGGCAGGGTGAAGTTTAATGCAACCCAGCAATAAGGGAAGAACACAACTCATCACCTTGGGATTAGCAGTGGGTACCTCTGGACCTGCAGTGACTCTCCCCATAACCCATTTCCCATCAACATATTCATCTTCGTTTTTGCTTGAAATCTGGGAGAGTTTTTTGACAACAACGGCAATGCTCCATGCATTCCCTGCAAGGTTTTTCATTGGTCACTACAGAATACATATCTAAATAGAGTGGGGAAATACTATGAACACATTTATGGACAAGTACATAGGATGGACAGAAACACAGCTGCTGCCCAAAGTCTGTAAAGGAATCACATTAAATATGACAACATCACTTGCCATGTAAAACCGTTGCCCATCATTTTTAGGGCACCCAAAATGTGGATTTTACAGTAGAAACTTCCTCCTAGCCACAACTAGAACTACATACTGGTCTGGGAGAATCATTCAACCCCAGCACCACCAGCCTTTTAACTTCACACTTTTGGCTTAAAAGAAAAAAGGGGTATTAAAAAGTCAACTGTCAGATATGACACACACATCAACATGTAGAAATGAAGTGACCAAATCCATCCTGCAAAATAGTCCAGGAAAAGTTGTGTTTTCCCAGTAAAGCAGCTGGAAAAGCAGCTCACTGTCCCCTGAATCATTCCTCGTTACGCATCCAAAAGAATGTGATGAGCGAAGAGCATAAGGGAAAAAAAAATGTTATACTATAGAAGAAGCATTTGCCATGTGCTTCCTGCAGACAGTGCTGATGATTGATCACACACAACGAAGGTAAGAGGGAGACAAAGTAAGAGATTTATTGCTTCTTTAAAATATAATTGTTTTTAATTTGCTGATGGTGTTTTATCAAGATTTGCCTGAAACAGCCATAAGAACTAAACTTCATTATTTAATGAAGTCAAAGATTAATACGGATAAAATTATTCTACAAGTGGGAGCTCACAGCCAATTCCAGCTGGATGAAAGGATTCCTCCTCTCCAAAACAGACAGAGCACTCAGCCCAGGAATTCTGCCCTAACTTGAGCCCCTTCCCCTTCCTCCAACCGTGAGCCTTCCAGATCTGGAGATAACACAGGAGGAAAAACCTCAGCCAAACGTTTGGTGCAGGAATTGTGTCTCTTACATCTCTGATTTGGGATGAGAGGTAACACACTTAAGCTGCGCCAGGGGAAGTTCAGGTTAGATATCAGAGTCAATCTCTTCTCCTAGGGAGTCATCAGGCATAAAGACTGGCTACCCAGAGGTGGTGGAGTCACTTTCTCTGAAGGTGTTCAAGAACCACAGAGGTGTGGCTTGGTTTAGTGGGCATGACAAGGATGGGTCAGAGGTAGGAGCTGATCATCTGGGAGGTCTTCTACCACTTTAGTATGAGTGGGAATGGTGGTGATGAGTTGATGGTTGGACTGGATGATCTTAACGGTCTTTCACAGCTTCAATGATTCTATGATTCATGAGTGGGCATGGTGGCAATGATCTTGGAGGTCTTTTCCAACCTTAATGATCCTATGATTTTGTCCCAGTGCAGTCATTTCACCACCGTTAAATTCAGACATCTACAGCTCTGCAAGATTCATCACAGGCCAGAAGCTGACATCTGATACAATGACAAATAACTCTCTCCTCTCTGGCATGTGCTTGCTATCCCTTGCTCTCCCTTCCTTATGACTGATACCCAAATACCCCCATAAGAAGGACATAAAATCATCAGAGAGCATCCAAAGGAGGGCTAAGAAGATGAGGAAGCGTCTAGAAGGGAAGACGTAGGAAAAGCAGCTGAGGTCCCCTGGTTTATTTGGCCCAGACAAGAGAAGGGTGAGGGGGAGCCTCATGGTGGCCTACAGCTAACTAATGGCAGTCTACAGTCAACTCATGGCAGCCTACAGCCCCCTCACAAGAGCAGCATAGGGGCAGGTGCTGATTTGTTATCTGGGAACATAGGGGCAGGTGCTGATCTCTGTTATTTTGGGGCAACAGGACCCAAAGGAACCAGCAAGAAATTCTATGACATCAGAGGGATAATAGTTTGGGGTGATGTCACATCACAGTATGACACAATGATACTCAACTGCCAAGTCACAAATTATCTTGTTTCCCTGGTCATGGAAGTGATTGCAGAATCTAATCCACTAACAAGCATCATCCACTAGATACAAATTCCCCTCCTGAGAATAAAATGGGAACAACTATAGAACAGATCGAGTCCATATTTGGCTCACCTTTTCTCTTTCAGGAACCCATGTTAACAGAGAAACCTGAAGCAGTAGTTCTAACCTAATCTCATATCTTGTATCATTTCACAGTCACAAAAATTAGAAACAGAAATCAACCTTCTACCAGCCTCTTGTATAAATGGGCAGCACTGATAGAGAGTGCAGAGACAGAATGGTCATTGTAATGGGATTTTCTGTATCATGAGCAGAAAGCAGCAGCTATTTCCACCGAGACAGGTTGCCCTTCCCAGATTTAAATAAAGAAGCAAAATTTGCTCCAAAATGGCTAGTTCAGGACAAAAAAGGCAGCCACTTCCCAGGAAAACTGAGACAGAAATGGAGAAGGGTAAGATCGAAGCCAACGCAGATATAAATGCAATCATTAGGGTCAATTGGGTTGGCTGACAGTCAACCATTCCTTCTGCTACGTTAAGAAAAAAACAGTATTTCTTTTTTGGAGTGGCCAGAACCACAGACACCGGATAAAACAGGAGACTAGGACTGGTGAGAAACAAATCTTCATTTGTACACAAAACAATCAGGCACGGTAATTATTGGCAGCAAATTATGAACATCTGAGAAGTAATACTACTTCAAATTTTACTGTAACAAAATTCACAGTATAAAAGCCATACATTAAAACATAAGCAATCAATGATAATTATTTTTTAAAAGCTTCTATTTGGGCCAAAGAGGAAACATAGCAATTACATATTTGATGGTCTGACTTTCTATAATAGCATGACAATCTTATAGAATCATTTAATCATTTAGGTTGGAACAGAACTCCAGTGTCATCAAGTCCAACTGTTATGCTTAGACACAATTTGTCTTGGTCTCCAAAACATTCCTGGTAAAATGATCCACTAGATAATAGTGCAGCTTGCTTAAAGCTGAAATACAGACATCTACCACACTTTCAGTGAGCTCCTCCAAAGCACAGATGTGCACAATGGTCTGATTTTTGGGTGGTCCTGTATGGAGGCAAGAATTGGACTTGATGATCTTTATGGGTCCCTTCCAACTCAGGAGATTCTATGATTCTATGATTCCACATTAACATTATAAAGCAGGCTTGACCATGTCTGATTAGCAGGAAATGTTCATTTCCAAAAGCAGCAGCAAGTTTACTTAGCTCTAATGCGTGTATTTATCCATCATCCTTATTTAACTGCTTCATGGAAACAAATAATTCAAATAGGGAACAAATATGAAGGAGAAGAGCTGTTTGTCACCAGTCCAATGGGATTACTAACATGATTTTACACTTTAAGTCAATAAACAATGAGTCCAAGTAGCTAAACAAATAGAGAAATTAAGTGATTTTTGTGACTAATGCCATTTTAATGTCACGGAACATGAAACAGAAATAAAAGTATTCACAGCTCTTTGTCCTGCATTCAACAAATGGAAGAATTACCTGCATGCCAGCAGACGCCTCATCTTCCAGTTGGGTCCAGAGCTGTTAAATGAGGAGGATGGAGTGGCCACGTTCTTCTTCACTATCCTGTAGCGTGTCTTTATCACTTTGTTTGCTGGGGGGCTCCTTATGAAGTGCAAGTTGGCACCTGCAGGAAAGCAAAGGAAAAAACGGGCTGAAATTCAGGGGTGCATCCAGGGAGATTGTAGGTGGGAAAAAGGGATCACAGAATCATTAGGGTTGGAAAAGATCTGTAACATTAGGTCCAACCATCAACCCATTCCCACCATGCTCACTCACAGAATCATTAATTAAGGTTGGGAAAGATCTCTAAGATCTCTAAGATCACCAAGTCCAGCCCCAACCCATCCCACCACGTCCACCAAAACACGTCTCTCGGAGTCACATCTCCACATTTCTTGCACACTTCCAAGGACAATGACTCCACCAACTTCCCTAGGCAGCCTGTTCCAATGCTTGGCCGCTCTTTCCAATAAGAAATTTTTCCTAATATCCAATCTCAATTTGGAACAGAATTCTGCTGTTAATCATTCCCATTTTCAGAATATTTTGAAGGATGATCTACACTCCAGTTTTTTTCCGCTGAATGTTTCATGCAATTAACAGCTATGTGTTTGACTCTGGTTTTCCTCCACGTGATAGCTAGCAATTTTTTTGGCAGCTTTAAGGAATGCATCTAATTGCCTGACTTTTATAACATACAGCTATAACTGCCCAGATAATTAAAGCTGACACTACATGCTGAGACTAAGTCTTCTGGTTTTATAACTGATTTAAAGGGCTGGCTGTTTTTCTTGGGAGATGCTCTAATTAAAATTATTGCAAGGTTGAGAGGGGAAAACCAGATGCATTATTTTCCCTGAAAATGTGGTACTCAATCCCCCGTCCATCTTTGCAAGAAGTGCCTCCCAGATAACCACGATGCTGCTTGTGCATCTAAACAAGCAAAGCAGGAAAATGCATTTTATTTTCTTTCTGGTCCATTCACCAGCAAACTAATGTCTCAGTGTTGGGTTCAAGAGGGATAAAGCAGGAAATTCCCCTTCCCAAACTCAGCCTGAGCCTTACAACTTCTGATAAGGGGATGGAGAGAAGCGAAATCGGTAGATAAATCACCGGAATTTTTCATGATAAAGATGAAGATCACGAGGCTTCTCTATGCTCCGCTGTAAAGATAAATGCTCATTGAGCACAGGGCATGCAGAGGGATTCACAGCCTTCAGTTTTGCCTATAAAGTGTCAGGCGTGCTCACGACAGCGCACAAACAAGCACTTTTATGCAGAGGTGATAAAACTGGGAAGGCACTGCTGTTCGTGTCTCTTAAGAGATTTTCTTCCACATCCCTAACACTTTGCTCTTTAATTCCTACTTAGGACCCCTGTGTAATTAATATATCAGAATAATGCCTGCAGGCAGGTTATCTCATGCTAAGAACTGGACTTTGATGATGCTTGAGAGAAAAGCACGCTGCTGTCGGCAGCAGGCATCAATAAAAGCTCTGAGTGCAGGCGCATGAAATCAGCCAGGAAATGTTTAACAACCCGAAAAGCCAGGAAGTTAGCACCAGTGACCTAAGCTTCAGGTGATTTGGAATAAAAATTAAATAAGACATATTCATTAAATACTCCCCAGAGTTAAGAAAGGGGAATGACATTTCATTTTTTTGGAGGGGGGGTCCTAACACCTATTCAATTCCCAAGTATTTAGGCTTCTTTTAGTAACCCAGCCTCAAATGGCATTTAAGAGATGCTCTCAAGGAAATAAATGGGCTGACAGTTGGACTGGATGATCTTAGAGGTTTTTCTAACCTTAAAGATTTTATGAAAAGATGAAACAAACAGCCAGAGAAACTGCAAATACTCACAGCCTTAAGGGTGAACGAATGAAGAGAGAGGAAAGAGAACAAAAAACAATTTGGCTTCCCAATGTTTCCCTGCCTTTGGGATTTTCATAGAATCACTAAGATTGGAAAAGACCACTAAGGTCATCATGTCAACCCATCTTCACCATGATCTCCCAGATCATCTAATCCAACCATCAACCCAACAACACTATGCCCACTAAACCATGTCTCTCAGTGCCACATTTACATGTTTCTTGAACAGCTCCACCACCTCTTGTTTCAATGCTTGACCACTCTTTCAGAGAAGAAATTGTTGCTAATATCCAGCCTGAAGTTCCCCTGGTGCAATTTGAGGCCATTACCTCTCTTGGTTAGTACCCCACAAACTTCTTTAGGGCAGCTACAAGGATCTTTAAGGCCCTTTTCAAGGCTCGAGCACTACATGCAATTAGAATCACTTCCAAACAGCAACAAAAACCTTCAGAGAACTACGTTTAGGCTTGCAATATATGAACAACACAATTGCAAATTTGCACAACTGCGATGAAATCCCACTTGTTCCCATTGTCACCCTGCAAAACCACATCCCTAAACCCATTCTCACCGCAACTCCAAATCCTCCCCAAACAGCACCCCTCACCTCCACTGCTCCAACCACACAAAATTATTAAGGTAGGAATCTGTCAATTGCGTTATTAACATTTATTATCTTTTTTTTTAACCGCTGCGCATTGTCACTAATCAACCCAACACCTAATCCACATCCTGCATGGAACAGAACTCCCAAATTGTTGCAGCTTTCAGGTGTCCCCAGTGCCGGCACGCAGACGGGCTGGCACCTGGTAAACTCCATTCCCCAGCAATAATTGGATGTTGTATTCATGCCAGAGCCGCTCTTCGGAAAGCGCCCGCATGCACGCTCCAGCATTAAGCACCTTCTGAAAGAGGCTCTCCGAAGAGCTCAGTTTTCTATTATTACTTGCTAGCTGAGGGGTTTTGTGTAGATAATCATGTTATTTAGATAGGATGTTGGTTTAATTCCCTTCATTACAGGCTCCCAGGGTTGTAATTTTTTTTCTCCACATGATGTATTCCCCGTGGCACATTTCACTCAAATCAAACACTTTACGCTTTTATTACAAACAATACCCCAGCGTCCCCCGTTATCAGCCCAGCACACACATGCACACTCCTCGCAGAGATCCAGAGGTCAGTTCTAATGACTAATCGATCTCATTAGCTTTCCTAATTAAAAACTTTACTACCGCAATGGAAGACAAACTACAAAAAAACTGCTTGCATCATATTTGAATGGGATATGAGCACCATTTATCAGGCCAGGCTCGCAGCCTGTGCTGTGCTGCTGAGTTGGAGCTTTGCTTGGAGCCATGACTCCCCTAGCACCATTTACTCAGGGATAGGGAAAAACCTGGTCCAGGGGCTCCAGTGCCTTTTGCTGCCCTTTGGATGGGCAGCTGGGTGGCAAAAATCCTTTTTGTGGCACTCATCCTTCATCTGAACAGATGTAGCCCTGGACCACACATCCTTCTTTGAAGCTGATGTCAGCCCATCCCCATCATGTCCATTCAAAGAATCACAGAATCATTAAGGTTGGAAACGACCTCTAAGATCACCAAATCCAACCCAATCCATTCTCACCATGCCCACTCAATCATGTCCCTCAGTGCCACATCTCCACAGTTCTTGAATACCTCCAGGGATGGTGACTCCACCACTTTCCTGCTCAGTCTGTTCCGATGCCTGATCACACTTTCAGAAAAGATACTTTTCCTCATATCCAACCTGAACCTCCCTGGTACAACTTGAGACCATTACCTCTTATTCTTCTCATCCTTATTCTGAGCAGGTGTGGCCCAGGACCACAAATCCTCTTCCAAGCAGATACAGTCCAGGGTCATGTACCCTTCCTCTGAGCAGATGTGGTCCAGTACCACACATCCTTCTTCTCAGCAGATACTGTTAATGACCAGAGGGTGATGAGGGGCCTTATTTCAGCTCATATTTTGCCATGGAGGGGGGATATCTGAAGCAGGGAGAGCAAAACACCTCCTGGGATGTCTATAGGAGAGCTGGAAGCAACATGAGGTCCAGCTCATCTTCCAGCATCCCCAAATCACACACATGGCTGTGCTCTGATTTCTTCTATTCCCACACCATCCCCAAATGCCTCTTATTTCCGCTCTGTGCCTCCCACACATTAATGAAGTATTTAAAAGTGATAGGATAAGCTTTTTTTTTTATTTTATTTTATTCCTCCCTTGCTGCAAAATTAAGTTCACTTACAAGCAAGTTTCCACAAAAAAAAAAAAAAAAAGTAAACCTTTTGTAAAAAGATGTATTTGTCCCCATGGCAAGAAAGATGGAAGGGAACACTGACCTGCTGTTAATTACAACAAATCTTTCCTTGACATTAAATTTTAATCATCCACATCTGCCAGAAAGGCAAGAAGAGGTGAGGAAGGTATTATCCAAATCTGTCTGTTTCTCCATCAAGTTAGGGCACTTCAGTAAGTTTTCTGCTAGCTTCCTCCTGTCGTTTACAACAAAAGAAATCGAACCCATTTGGGTGATATGCTACAGAAAAGGGGAAAAGTTCTGGAATCGGCAGAGTAAATCCTACTGCTGGGAAAAAGAATGTTAAATGAGCACAGATACATTTCCAAGAGTACTAACTCCTAAATTCAAGGGATCCTCTCAGAAAGTGATGTGGGACAGACAATACATCCCATGTGAGTATGGGGATTGCTCAGGCAGCAAAAGAAGAGGAAAAAAAGGGATAATAATGGGTGCTGTGGGCCATGAAGTGACAGCTGAGAGCCCACCTGGGTCCCTGAGCTATGAAGCTCCAGGCACCGGGGTAAGCACGAAGCTGCTTCTGCTGTTAAATCCCACTCAGAAGCAGTGGGAAGGGACAGGAACATTTATTTTCCAGCGCTCGGAAGCGAGATGAGAGCAACAAATGCACAAATGCAAATTGCACCTTTGATAGGGATTGCACCTTTGATATGGTGCCGGTGTTGTGAACTGCACCAGAGGAAATATGCTGCATTCCAGCAGAGCCACTCAAAGCAGCCCTTTTATATTCCATCCTGACCACTAAACTGCAATAAAAGCAACGTAGAGGTTGAAAACCTCTGATAAAACTGGATTGCTTCCTCAAAGCCAGGCATTAGGAAGTAAAATAAAAAGCTAAGGACTATGAGCACACACACTGTGTACTGTTGGCATCTTTCACAACTCCTGATACAAGTTCTGACGTTATCAAGGATTGTAAAAAAAAAAAAACTGTACTCGAAATTTAAAACAGCTCCAAAACGTGACAATTTCTGTCAAAGGGCCATGAATTTATCATCTCAAGATGTCTTCTAAAAAGCACAGGAACTGTCACAGACTGGAAGTGAGGATGGGATGGGAAATGAGGGCAGCCCCTAATGGATGCAGTAGGGGAGTTGAATCTGCAGCATGATGCTCACTGTGTCAAAGCTTATTACAAAAAAAAAAAAAACAATTTCCAGCTCTGAGATCAAATTTACAAGAAAGGGAGGAGGGAGGACCCAGGGAACCACAGACCTCACCTCTGTGCCTAGGAAGGTCATGGAACAGGTTCTCCTAGAAGACAGATTTAGGCACGGGAGGGATGAGTGGGTGATCTGAGACAGCCAGCATGGCTTTACCAAGGGAAGGTTGTGCCTGACCAATCTGGTGGCCTTCTATGATGGAGTGATGAAATCACTGGACAAATGAAAGGCAACTGATGTCATTTACCTGGACTTGTGCAAGGCCTTTGACATGGTTCAACATCACATCCTTATCTCTAAATTGGAGAGATACAGATTCGAAAGGTGGACTATTCAGTGGGTACAGAACTGGTTGAAAGGCTGTAGGCAGAGGTTGTGGTGAATGGCACTATGTTCTGGTGGAGGCTGGTGATGACTGGTGACCTCCAGGGATCTGTCTGGAGTCTGGTGCTCTTCAACATCTTTATCAGTGATACGGATGATGGGCTCGACTGCACCCTCAGCAAGCCTGTCAATGACACCAAGATGAGCTGTGTGGTTGACACATTAGAAGGAAGGGATGCCATCCAAAGGGACCTCGATAAACTTGAAAGGTGGACCTGTGTGAACTTAATGAGGTTCAATAAAGCAAAGTGCAAAGTTCTGCACTTTGGTCGGAGAAATTCTGGATACATATTAAGACTGGGAGAAGAACTCCTTAAGGCTAGCCTTGTGAAGAAGGACCTGGGGTCCTGCTGGATGAAAAACTGAACATGAACCAAAAGTGTGCTCCTGCAGGTCAGAAGGCCAGTGGTATCCTGGACTCTGTCAGAAGAGAGGTGGCAACAGGGAGGTGACTGTCACTCTCAACTCTACCCTTGTGAGGCCCCATTTGGACTACTGCATCCAGGTCTGGGGCCACCAGTACAGGAAAGATGTGGAGCTGTTGGAAAGGGTCCAGAGGAGGGCCACGAAGATGATCAGAGGGCTGGAGCACCTCCCTTACAAAGACAGGCTGAGGGAGCTGGGCTTATTCAGCCTGGAGAAGAGCAAGCTGTGGTTGCTCCGTTCCTGGAGGTGTTCAAGACCAGGTTGGATGAGGCAACCATTTCCCATCCCATCCTCACTTCCAGTCTGTGCCCTGAGCAACCTACTCTACTAGCAGATCTGGAGGTTGGTGGCCCTGCCTGTGGCACAGGGTTGGAACTTGATGATTCTTGGGGTCCCTCCCAACCCAAGCCATTCTATGATTCTATGAACAAATGCCTTCACTATGGGGCTTGTTCAAAGCCTAGAAATAAAGATTCAGCAAAATGCCAACAAGAAGCCAGAAAAAAGCCAGCGAAACACCAACAAAATGCCAATGAGAATTCAATAAAATGCCAACAAAATGCCAAGAAACCAACCAGAAGCCAACAAGAAGCCGATTGAAAACCAACAAAAATCCTCCATTTCCCTTTCTTAACTCACACAGTGATGCTGGGTCCCACCATCATGTTGTCACAGTAGGCAAGCTGCTATGGTTTCATTTCACTCAGGATGTTTTCTCTCACTATTGTTACTTATTAGGCTGCTCAAACTCTTTCAAGACAAGCAGTACACAAATCAGAAGGGAGAAATCCATCCAGCAAGCTATCACTTTGCTCCAGATTTATTTCAAATGTTGCTTTCCTCCCTCCCTGAAATTAGAGTGCCTAATGCTAGAGACCAGCAATTCCTGGGAATTCCTTGTTTATCTTGAGGTACCACCATGCCCTTAGATCATGGGCATCCTCAATGCATGCTCTGATCAAGGAAGTCCCAGACTTCTCCTTTTTCTAATACTCTGGTGAAGGCATGGCTAAAAGGTGATGTTCAACTTCAGGATAACTCAACAGGAAGGAGATAAATATAAGATAAATATAACACAAAACCACAGAAAACTGCCAACTCTTTACATCTCGGAGAAGAATATGTGGGAAGTGGAAACACACAGCTGAAGTGTGTCAAGGGCTATCAAGAGAAAAGGAAATTTCACCACTGCAACAGAGGCATTTTACAGCATGCAAGAAGCACATCATAGCAATCTAGCCCCCAAACCAATGAAATGCAAGTAAACCGCCTGCATACAGAATGGTATTTAAAAGAATTTTAATTACAGGCACTACTGGGTCCACCTGGTCCAACTCCTGCTTACCCAGAGCTGTGCTCAGTCCCATGCCCAAGCTGGACTGGAGATCCCCAAGGATACACCCCTGTCCCTCTGTGGTCCCTGTACTAAGTAATGGGTTGAGGGAGCTGCTTGGCTCCAGATGGACCCCAGGCCTCTTGGCCTGCCACTGGGCAATGTTGGCTCCACCTTCTCGTACCTCCCTGCAAGGATTTATGGACATTAGTGGGATCCTCCAATCCCGCCCTATCCCAGGCTGAGCAGTTCCAGCTCTCTCAGCTTCTCCTCCGAGCTGAGCTCCAGGCCCTTGGTCACTCTGATGGCCTTCCATTGGGTTCTCCCCAGTATGCCCAGCTCCCTCCTGCACTGAACCCAGCACACAAGCAAGGCCTCCCCAATACTGAGCAGAGGACAGGATCCCCTCTCTTTACCGGCAATGCTTTGCTCAATGCAGCCCAGAAAACCTTCAGCCTTCTTTGCTCAAGAGCCCTTCACTGCCTCACATCCCACTCACCAGGACCCCGGTCCCTTTCTGCAAAGCTGTTCCCAACTGGGTGCCACCAGTCTGTATTGCTTCTCCCCATGAGCAGGCACTTTGCATTTGGGAAAAGCCTCACAGACCACTCTCATCATTCCACACCGTCATGGTAACCCAACACCAGGGTGGTTTCCAAGGAACAAAGCTGTGGCTTCAAGGAGATACTGGTTCCCCATGGACTGCATGCACAGAGGGGAAAATGCAGATTATAGAATCACAGAATAGAATCATTAGCGTTGGAGAAGACCACCAAGATAATCAAGTCCAACCGTAACCCATCTCCACCATGCCCACTAAAACCACAACCTCAAGTGCCATGTCTCCAAGTTTTTTGAACACCTCCAGGGATGGTGACTCCACCACCTCTTTGGGAAGCCTCTTGCAATGCCTGAAATTTTTCCTAAGATTAATGGGGGCTTGGGGCTACAACGGTTGTCCTTTTTATCAAACCAAAACTTTGTGTTACCTGCTTTCCTGCAGCAGAGAAAACAACACTTTCTGGGTGATTTATTCATTAGTGATGGTCTTGAGATCTTAATTTCTGCTATAAAATCAATGCAGGAAGGGATATAAAAATCCTGGAATTAAAAGCCCTACATCATAGTTCACCTGTATGTTCTCACCTATGAAATAGGTGGTTTGGTTGGGATGCAATCCAAGAAGGACTTCTTGATGGGAAAACAAAAAAGAATGACACAAAAATACCATGTTACTGTAGAGTCTGCAATAAAACAGGAGGATATATCCAGTGGTGGAAAATATAGGGTAAAATGGAACAACAGAGGGAAGATGGTACAAAACAAGAAGGCAGCAGCTGAGCTTGGTGACCTTATGTTGGAGCACAGGGTGGAAAAGGGAAATTAAATGGAATAATTTGCGAGAAAAAAAGAAGGGTCTCAGCAGCTAAAAGCTGAAGAGTCACCAAGAGCCAGCATGGCTCTTATATGGCCCTAAAAAAATCTCCAGAGGAGGTTGTAGACCTACCCAATTTCTGTATGGATCTTTCAAGAGTTCCACTAATTACACATAAAATGATCTTGCAACAAGGATAGACCTGTGGATTAATCTGAATAAAGTTTCATCAGAGCTCCTACCTCTCTTTCCTAACAGCAAATCCTTTTGGTGTTTCGCATTAAACTAGGAACACCTGGAAAATGTTGGCCCTAAGCCACACAGCTCGTTGTCTTTTGCTCTGAGTACCAACTTGGCCAAGTCCCTAGAGTTAACAAAAGGATTTGGGATTACAGTAATGCTGTTACGAATTTAGTGTGAAAACAGACACCGGTATTACGGGATGATTATCACAGAGCATGTTCAATATGTTCACACAGAATGGCACAGCAAGAGGTTAATTATATTGCTACTGGAATCAGCTTCCAAAAGGACCATCCTTCGGTTTAAGAGGGGAATTTAATTTTCACACTCATTCAGTTCTGAGTTCTTTCAAGAGAGAAAGCTATTTATGCCAGAATGTAAATGATGGTATATGATCATGAACTGCTTGCTTAATAGGAAATAAATCCAATTGATCAAAAGTGCTTTACCTGCAACCCCAAGTAAGAGGACAACAGGAGCACAGGCTTTACAGCTGAAGTGTTTTAGCAGACAACAAGTGCAACTCTTTGCCTAGCATTGCAGTCACTTTCAACTGGGAACATTTGGGGAATTAATACCAAATCTGCTTCACTAATTCCTTATATTAAATGGACCACAGGCAGGGATGAAGTTAATGTAAGCCATCAGGCATAACAATGCACGGGTGCAATGGCACTTGCTAGAGATCAACTCTGGAAACACTAATTTTAGCAGGGAAAGTATTAAAATCCAAATATACTGTTACAAGAACTGCAACTGAACCCAAACTTGCAGGTTTGAAGCAAAAAGTAGAGGAATTTGTTTCCTGGTATTATGGCGTTGGAGAAGTAGCATCACTCATATTCAAGGGAAAAATCAAGCTGTCAAAAGCTCATCAAGTGTAAATTCCTTAAAGAGCGCCTTGGGGGAAATGTTTCGTATAACATTTATGGAAAAAGAAACATTTCTACATGGAAATATGGTTAGACCAGGTAACTTATTCTAAGTTATAGTAAGTTATAACCCTGTCTGCCTTAGGCCTGAGGAGGACTCTATGTATTCATGCTGTGTTCTCACTGCATACAAGCTCAAAGTCCTCTTGCACTAGAGACAACAGGAATGGAGCAAAACCTTTGCACAGTGGGAACTGGAATTCTGATGAAGGGCTTTTTCAAGATGTCATAGCAAGTCCTATTAGCATGGTAATGAAAGACCCACTAATTTTGTTGTCCAGCAAAAGGCAAAACTGAAAATTGCTACTTCCAGCATCTCTCACCTCCTTTCTCATCTCAGCTGAAGTTCTTTCTGTTATCCCTCATCTTTGTGACATAGTTGCCTTCTCCAGATGCTTCCACAGGACTAAAATTTACTTAATTCTTCTGAAATATCCCTTCAGTGGGACCAAACAAAATAAATTCCTACATCCTAATTTCTTCAATGTCTTCTCCACGCGTTTTGACAAGTGTGGATCATGAAGACTAAAACTCAAACCATCCCCACCATGTCTACTAAATCGTAGAATCATTTGGGTTTGGGTTGGAAGGGACCTCAAAGATCATCTACTCATCATCCAGCTATAGGAAGGGACACCTCCCACTAGACTAGGTTATTCAAACCCCCATCCAACCTGGCCTTGAACACTTCCAGGAAGGAGGCATCCACAGCATTACCTGGCAACCTGTTCCAGTGTCTCACCACCCTCACAGTAAAGCATTTCATCCTGATATCTAGTCTAAATCTACCCTCTTCCAGTTTAAACCACTTCCCCTCATCCTGTCACTACATGCCCTTACAGAAAGTCCCTCCTCAGCTTTCTTGTAGGCTCCCTTCAGGTATTGGAAGGCCACTATAAGGTCTCCTCTGAGCCTTCTGTAGGCTGAAGAGGCTCTCAGCCTGTCTTTGTAGGGAAGGTGCTCCAGCCCTATGACCATCTGGACCCACTCCAACAGTTTGATGTCCTTTCTGTGCTGGGTGCCCACCCTTTTTATACACTTTTGGAGCATTATTTTAGCGTATGAATGTTTCCTAATATTCAACCTGAACCTCCCCTGGTGCAATTTAAGGCTGCTATCTTTCATCCCATCATCAGGATAGAGGGCAGAGCATGACCTCCCCACACAGGCTAAGCACCAGCACTCTCTCCATCTCTTCCTGTGGTTAATACAGAATAAGTTCAAGACAAGGAAACAACATAACATCATGCAAAGCTGTAAACACTGGGGATGCCTCTTGATAGGATGGAACAGAATTGCAATATTCCCTTGGCACAAAAACTAAGGGAAAAGATATCACCGTGCATTCCTGGTGAGTGGTATTTCATAGTGAAAAATGTCCAAAGGCCAAAATGCAGTAAAGGCAACAACCAGGCTGAAGGTTGGATGACCTTTGAAGGCCATTTCCAACTCAAATGATTCCACGGATTTTCAATCAAACAACAGAACTGGATGGGTTCAGGGTCAT
The DNA here is from genome assembly GCF_987193195.1 of Phasianus colchicus. NCBI lineage: Eukaryota > Metazoa > Chordata > Aves > Galliformes > Phasianidae > Phasianus > Phasianus colchicus. The sequence goes on from NC_143438.1 coordinate 93,862,122, forward strand.
GCTCAGGAAAGAGATGCTCAAGTTTGCAGATCTGAACAGACCAGTACCAAAAAGACAGAGCTGCAAGAAAGCAATTCCCAGCGAAAGCACTGCTCTCATCCACTGCTAACCCCTCCAACCATTCTTCATGAACTTAAATTTTACCCTGTAGGAACAGTCGCACCGAGAAAGGCAGAAGCACAGCGATTTAGTTCATCTGTCTCCCAGTTCTATCTATCCATCTTTCTGAGCAATCCACCCATCTGTTTAATCCATCCAAGCTCCTCTGCAGCCTCTTGTGCCCATTCATCTGTCTGCGCACGCGGCACGATGCAGGCGTCTGCCCACAGGAACGTCACTTCAGATTTGTCTGCTGCCAGAGCTGTGACTGCTACACTACAAGTATTTCTGCAAGGCTCCTGTAACAGCCCCTCGCATTTTACAAGGAATTAGGGAGGGGAAAAAAATATGGAAACTTTTATAAATGTGTGTTGCCACATGCAGGCGTGTTTCTTCCTTTCTGTGTACGTTCCCACTTGGATGCAGGCATTTCCTGCAGGCTGAGATGCTGCCTATAGAGGAATCTATAAAGAATCGTAGAATCATATCTGAATTTGGAAGGGTCACAGAAGGACTGAATCCAACCCTCGCTCCATACAAAACTACTCAAACCCAAACCCTTATCTTATGAGTGTTGTCCAAACTCCGGAAGCTTGGGTCCATGACCACTGCCCTGAGCAGTCTGTTTCATGTCCAGAAAGGCAAAGAACCTTTTCTTAATATCCAGTCTGACTCTCCCTGATGCAGTTCCATGCCATTAAGAACATTTATGGGATGCGATTTCTTTGGGGTTTTTATTCATCTCACCCTCCACTTTCAGATCAAAGGTGCTTAGGGTCAACATATCCATATACATATGCAGAAATGCATCAACCACATCCTTGGTGCTGCTTTGGGAGCAGATAAGCAAGAGACTTTTTGCTTTAGAAACAACAGAAAATCCTCATGACTTCGAGTACCAAATCCCCTGAACAGCACTGCTGGGGACATTCAGTTTTTAACATACTAAATTAGGCATTTAAATCTTGCACATAGTGCTGAAGATTCATGATGTATGTCTCCCGGTCCTGGAAAGGCTAACAGTGATTTAATACATGGAGATCTTAACTGATGATTGGTATCCCATTATGCACCAACCGTCAGCACGTTATACATCACAGCCAGCGCTCCCCTTCCTCCATCCAGCAGGAAAATGCTTGCAGACTTCGCATCCCTTACAGGGATGGATTCCTAATGCTCTGCAGACACACACAGATGAGTTATTTGCTCTTGTAAAGCAAGCAGCTATTCAAAATTTGTCTCGCATTAAATATGGCCACCTAAGTGGCTTCAGCAGCAAGACAAACTTCTCCTTCTCTAAGCAAAACTTGCCACTTACTCGTCTTCCCCCTTGACCCTGGAGTTCCTGCAGCAGACAGCGTTTGCAGGCAATAAATGGCTGAATTTAATCACAGAATCATAGAATCATGAAGGCTGGAAAAGATCATTGAGTCCAACCCATCTCCACCATGCTCACTAAACCATGTCCCCATGTGCCACATCTCCAAGTTTCCTCCTGGGACAGTGACTCTGTCACCTCCCTGGGCAGGCTGTTCCAACTCCTGGCCACTCTTTTGGAGTAGAAATTTTTCCTAATATCCAATCTAAACCTCCTCTGGCACAATTTGAGGCCATATATATATTTCTGTTTTGACAACATATATAGTCCCAAGTGTCTGCCACAAGTTGTCTTCATCACCCACACAAGATTTGGCTTCTCTAAGAGCTCAGGGTTTGCATACAAGTAAATGAAGACTGTTGAGTTGGGAAGAAGAACGGAGAATCCTGGACTCAGTTCTACAAGATACATACAACCTCAATATCAGAGTGTGTCCACCCTGCCCATGGCAGAGGGGTTGGAATTGGATGATCTTTAAGTTCCCTTCCAACCCAACCCATTCTATGATTCTATGATCAGTGGAGACAGGAGGTCCTGCTGGGGACAGGAAGACATCTCACCAATTCCCGTTCCCGTAAGCTGTTGGAGATGTGCAATCCCAAAGCCAGCATAGGGGTCAATGCAGTGGTATCCAGCTCTGCTCCATTCCCATCACTAGTACAGCTCCCTTCCAATGCTTAGGGAGCTGATGAGCCTGCTAACGATGAAGAGGCTGCGTTATCCACCCACTAAGAGGTGGTCACACTTAGTACACTACAAATGCACTTTTCCCTGTTACAACCCCCCGTTAAAGAGCCTCAATGGCTCTCTGGAGCATTGGGCCTTGTTCAAACACAACCCTTATTATTATAACAAAAGAGGGATTTTTTTTTTCCCCCCTCTACCTTCCTTCAGTGAATGATTATTAATGTGTTTCCAGGAGCCGGGTCCATTTCTCTAAATGAGAGCAGGATGGCAGGCGAGGCGGGAGGAAGGCTGATAAATGCCCTCCTCCCCCCAGCCTCACGGCGGGAGCTGCCAGGGGTTCTCGTTCTAACAAGCTTCAGATGGAAGATGACTGGAATAACAAAGTATGAATTTTTATGAGTCTAATAAATCACTCCACTTTTCCTGCTCTTGATCGTTTTCAGCACTTCAAACACTAGAAAAACCCCGGCTATAATCAAATGGGTTCATGGATCTTGTGTTAACGCCGAGGCACGGGAGGGGTGCGCACAGAGGTCGCTCTGCAAACCCATTTGCATTCATGCTTTAAGACTGACTTAATGTGTTTTATTTTTAATTTAATGATGAGACATTTGAATCCCACAGGAATTCCCCCACCCTCAAAGCGTTATGAAAGCAAAGGCCGGCCTTCTTTCCCCCCTTTTTATACCCTTCCTAACTATCCACTTAAAAAAAACCCTGACCCAACTTCAGCATCAACAGAGAAACTTGGGTAAAGTCCATAAGAACTGAGGAAAACTTTGCAGGCAGGTTTGTTAAGCTCCTTTTAATTCTCCTTCCTAAACTTATAGATACTGTAAGTGATGAACAGTTACCCAGAGAGGTGATGGGTGCCCCATCCCTGGAGACATTTAAGGTCAGTCTGGACTGGGCTCTGAGCACCCGATCAAGCTGTAGGTCACCCTGTTCACTGCAAGGGAATTGGACTAGATGACATTTAAGTGCTCCTTCCAACTCAAACAGTTCTATGATTCCACAAATGGGCTCTGATCCCATCCAACAAAGAAGCAAGAGATTTGGGCTTCAGGTTGCCACCACCAAGTACATGCACATGTATTTGCCAAGGAAAATACCTGCAGAGAGACCTAGAACACTGGCTATGCCCCAGGTATGACCACAGTGATCTAAAGAAAATTGGTTCAGAAAACAAAGTTTTTAGTGTGCATGGTGGTGATGAGTTGATGGCTAGACTTGAAGATCTTAGTGACCTTTTCCAACCTTAATGATTCTGTGATTCTATGAAAGAATCACTGTTGAAAGCTCCAGGACAGCAAATGGCAGAGAACACAGATGGTTAAATAAGGCAGCACACAACCAACATTATCAAATAGTCTGCAATACTTTGAGACCAATCCCAGAAACACAACCTGCAGTTCTGAAATGTGACCAAAAAAGTCGTTATAATGGATGTACTCATCCTGGTCCGCTAGCACTGTGCAGATGATAAATCCTACTAAGGCAAGCCATGGCCTCAGTGCCCCCATATCAATGCAGCATCCTCATCCTGAGGCTCTCAGGTTCATGTTCCCAAAGCAAGGAGGACAAGCAAGCTGGGAAACCTGTTGTTTTCGTCATCTTCCTCCTCTTTAATCCCTCAGATACGTTTCCACCGTGCACCGCTTTTCATTTGCTTTTCCAGCAGCACAGCATTGAATCAGGGAGGGAATTCATCTTTGACAAACATTTACCGATTATCAAATCACAACTGCAGCCACAGACAGGAGCAATAAGTCACTTTAAACAGCCGTCCGTATTGCAGTCTGAGGAGTTTGGGCAGCTCCGCAATGACAAATCACTCCTGTCAAAGCCGCATGTTCCCTCGCGCTCCGAATCCGTGTTCTCTGTTGTTCCACACTACCTGGTGTTTAATGACAACACTGTCAGACTAAGACGAAGCCTCTGCGCTGCGGACTGTCAAAGCCCTATTAGAGGAAAGATTGAGACCCTACTCTTCTTAAACTCACTCAAGCAACACAACCCGCTAGTTTTTATAATTATGGTACGAGAGCCATCGATCGCGTGCTGACACCTAACCTATCTGTATGAAATGGGAGTAGTTTGCTGGGTGACAGTTGCTATAGATTATTGTGGGTGGGTTTTTTCCCCCCTTTTATCCATTGCTCTACAAAGCCTAAAATAGATGGGAAAGAAGAAGGGAAAAGTGATTGCCTTTGCTGAGACGCCTTTGCTATCCCTGTTCTTTGCCTTCAAGAATCATAGAATGGCTTAGCTTGGAAGGGTCCTGAAAGATTATCTAGCTCCAAACCCCATGCCATGGGCTGGTTACCACCCATTAGATCAGGTTGCCCAAACCCCATCTAAATGAGCCATGAGCAGCTTCAGGGATGGGGCATTCGCAACTTTGGGCAATCTGCTCCAGAGCCTCACCATGCTCTGAGGACTTGAGGAAGTTTCACATAACTCCCTCCACTGGGAAAACCAATCCCCCTATTTCATTTGCATTCAGGAGGAACAACACATAGATCATGTTTTAAGTCAAGTATTAGATATGGAGGTTGGCAGTCCTGCCTGTGGCAGGGGGGCTGGAGCTTCACGATCCTTGAGGTCCCTTCCAATCCAAGCCATTCTATAATTCTATGATCATGCCAAGAAACATTTGACACCAGGGCAATGGTGTGGGAGCACATCCTTGGATGGAAAAGTTCATGTAATGGGATTTGGGAACTACAGAACAGCAGCAGACAAGGTCAGAAAATCTTCTCCCAGAGCAGAAGCATACAGTCCAGCATAAACTCTCCTTTTTTGGGTTCACATCCTGAGTTCCCAACAGTATAAAGAAAAGTAATCAAAGTATGAGGGTGTTGGGAGGCCATTTTTGAGCTAGGCAAATAAGCATAAAGGAAAGGAGACCAGAGCCAAGGAGGCATTCAACTGCACCAAGGAAAACGTGGGGTGCAGAAGAGGTACTATATTACTACACATAAACATTTTCACAGCCCAAGCTATGCACAAGCATTAGTGCATGTGGCTTTTTCCTTGTATTGCCCATTTGGGTGATAAAAATGGGAGAGTTTGACACAAATCCATTTCATCTACCTTTCACAAATACCACAGCTTCAATTGCACTAGAGGAGAAAAAAAACACCAGTGTTCCATTGGGGGGGATGCTCAATGTGGGATTAGATGGCACCAGAGGGTACCCAAGCCCTTACCCACTTCCCTATGTTGGAACTGGAGGAACTAACTCCATAGGGTCCTAAGTGGGATCCAAAGAGTCAAAACTATCACCCTTGAACCAGAAGTGAAATCTTCTCATTTTGATCCCAAGAAATGGTCCCCTTTGGGAGGGGAAGAGCTTCCTTAAAGAAACATCACAACCAGATTTCTGCTTGGTTAAAGTTCACATGGGGCTTACAGTCATCTACATTTGTTGTGTTGAAAATATAATAGAGGATAATGAGAAATAAATTTCCATTGGCTACCTGAGCAGTACAAGACAGCCATTTCTCATCAGGAAATGTGAAATAAACATCACACCGTGTGAGATCCATACACATTTAACACAACCAATTTGTTAGCATAAAGGCAGCAAAATGACCCCATGCTGCCCATTTAGGAAAGGGACAAAAAGCTTTGTTGGTGGTAGCTTTTTGGCTGCTGACATCAATGATACAGCCAACAATAAGAAAAGCTCAAACCAAGAAGCTGGATGGTCCCAAATCACCTATTCACCTCATCCAAGGCTGCCAATGAAGATGGAACCAAACTGTCAAAATGAAGACAAAAAGTTCCCATTTATGGTGGAAAACAAGCATTGTTTTAACCAATGTACCAACAACCCTACCTTTTGGTGAGAGTTTTATGTTCATGCTTCAATCCCTGCTGACCAACACACTCACTCCATCTTTTCCATCTGCACACGTTGAAGGAAACAGCATCTCATCCTGCATCTAAAAACCAACAGCAGCGCCTGGATTCTGCCTCCAATAAACACCTGATTTTCTAAACCAGGAGTGACAGGAGTAGAACGCTCCCCTCACATCGTCCTTGGGATCACCCAGGGATGTCAGCGTGGAAGAGGGAAAGAAGAACAAGAAATCTCACTTCTGCCTCTAGTTTGACAAGCCACTCTAGACAGGGGTGGCAATATTTGATAAATTTTCATTTTCCTTACAAGGCTGTCAGGTAATCTTTTTACTGACAGCACTACAGGGGTTTTCTGTACTCTCAGGGAAAAGGGCTTGTACTCGTGCTTGTTATTAAGCCAAATACATATTTTAGACTTAGAAACAACTACTATTACTATTCCTTCCCACCTACAAATAAGTCCTCCAAGGGTGAGGCAACACAACTCCATGCACCAAGCTGGTTAACAACACAATGCCCATGGAACCTTTCATTCCAAACCAAGAGTCAAAACCACCACAAGCTCCGGGTCCCCTTTCACCACCAGCACAATCATGCTTCCCCTCTCTCTCTGAGGGATAATTTTACAGTTAATAGGACTCAAATGCCAAGAGACGTTGCTGTGGCTTAAGCGTGACCACATCACTTCTAATAATACCTGCTGAAGTCACAGCAAGGTGGTAGTTCCCAAAGTATCATGTGAGGCCATGCGACTGAGCTCTCAGCCATGAAGGGAGTCACACCAACCTCGTCCTTGAGTGCAATGTCATCCCACAATGGCCAAGGAGCCATACCCAGCCCCATCCTGTCTTTATGAGCAAGGAAAGGTTCTCCTCCTGCTGTTTCTTGAGACTAAAGGACGACATGCAAGGAGCCCAGGCAGCTTTGGACAGCACTGAATTTTTCCCAAAAGCAAGAGAGGAACATCAAACATAACCACGACCACAGGCACAATTGCTGCTTCTCAGTGGGATGTTACTTCTCTGCACCTTGCATTAACCAAAACCCAGTGCTTCACAGTACACGGAGCAAAACTTTCCTCTGCTCAATCCCAGAGAGATGGGTGAAGATTAAACCTGCTAAAACCAAATGGGCATCCTCCAAAAAATTCCCACATGTCTGAATCAGGACCTTTCCGAGTCCCTCAGTCTGTCCCAGAGACAGTTCAGCACAGAATCGTAAAATTATTAAGGCTGGAAAAGATCTCCAAGATCATCAAGCCCAGCCCCAACCCATCCCTACCATGCCCAGTAACCATGTCCATCAATGCCATATTTACATATTTCTTGAACATCTCCATGGACAGGGATTCTACTACTTCTCCCAGCAGCCTGTTCCAATGCTTGAGCACTTATTTGGAGAAGAAATCTTTCCTAATATCCAATCTGAACCTCCTCTGATGCAACTTAAGGCTATTATGTCTTGTTCTATTGCTGCTACCTGGGAGAAGAGGCTTCCACCTTACTTTCAGGCAGTTGTAGGAAGCAATAAGGTCTCTTCTGAGCGTCCTCTTCTCCAGTCTGAACAATCCCAGTTCCTCCAGCTGCTGCTCATAAGACTTGTACTCTAGACCCTTCACCACCCTGCACTTAAATTAAGCAGGATAGTCCTAGTGATTGCTCTGTCCCAAAGTACCCTAAGTACTCAACTCCACCATGTCTAGGAAAAAAATGCTATAAATTATTTCAAAAAAAAAAAAAAAAAGAAGAAAGCTTTACAAAGGGAAGTGATGCCTCTGAAAAGATTTTCTCTTTTTTTCTCGCTGCACTACTAGTGCTTTCCTGCAGAGGGAGAACAGGTCAAGAATTATTGAGCCATTTTATAGGTAGAGGACAAATAGTTGCTCTTAGCATTGGTTTAATCAATAAAAGAAGATCGTACAGGTTAGAGGAATCTTCTTTTAAAGCCCTTCTTTCCTTGCTATTTCATTACTGCACTTAGGGAAAGGTCACAGGGAGAGAAGCACAAGGTGTCGACTTCCCTGTACCATGATCAGTCGATCCAGGAAAAGAAACTGAAGCAGGGACAGAAATACCACAGTTAACAGCGTCAACAAGAAAAAGTGGCAAGAATCATAAATAAAATCATCAGGTCTCCATTCCATCATTAAATGTTGTTTTTATACCTCTTCTTCTGTCAACTGTTTACAAGAGGATGGTAATTCCCAAGCCATACTCAACTAGCAAGACCAACTCCCTGAGGCGTTTTGGAACAGAAGAGACTTTGGAACAGTGCAATGTGGAGCAGGGACATCTCTCCTCACTCTGGAGCTGCAGGAAAATGGTTCTGCATGGCAGCAGGGACAGAGGTACGTGAGATGCTCAGATGCTGCACTCTGTCTGCATTCCATCATCATTAAGACACGGCTACTACCACGCTGCACTCTCATATCTACGAGCATAACTCTGTGTACAGTCTGCCTGCCTTGTTTAGGACTCTCCAGTACAGCATTACAGATGGAAGCCAGAAAAATAGACGCTCAAGGTCAACCCATCAATGAGTAGTGCTACACTTTCCAAAAGAGCTTGAGACATATGTGAGCAAAAACCCTAAAGCTGTGCTTTTGAAAATCCAACCCTCCATCTTCTAACACCCTATTCATCCAAAAACACAGAAGAGAAACTTGGCTGCAAAAGCAAATACTATCAAACGACAACCTGACACCGTGGCAGGAGTGTCGCCTGCCACATTCCCAGACCAGCCTCCTACTATTACCAAGCTGTTCCTTCCAGCAAAAACAACTGTCCTAGTTCCTAGCACAGTTATTTTGGGTTTCCTGCTCCAAACCTTTTGGTGAAAGCCACGTCACGAACTCACTGAACGTTACGAAGACAAGGAGGAAGGTTTCAGCCCTTTGGGGCAGCCCATTGGGCTGTTGAAGAAGGATGCTGTGGAAGATCTGCTGCAGTATCATGCAGTATTTGCACACTGTGAGAACTGTATCCTACTCAGGTCTTCTCTCCACTTTGGCCAAGGCACTTACAGAGCTTCCCTAACCCCGTCCTGGCACTGCCATGGTCTTATAAGCAGCACAGCCCTGTCACACATGCTGATAAACCAGGAGAACAAATAAACACACAAGATTTAAACGGCAGCTGTAAGACTTCATTGCAATATCAATTACCTCCCATAAGTCTTCCATTTCCAGAGAGATTTAATGGGAGTGCCATATGGACAAACCCACACATTTCCAGCATGAGATCTCCTCCGAAATCTTTAAATTCTTTCCTTATTCCACTTCTCAAGCAAGTTTCCAGGTCTTCACTATCACTTTGGGTACAAAGAATGAGTTTCTTTAACTATTATTATTATAATTGAGAACAAAACCATATGATTTATGATCACGGTGAAAGCTCACCTTCAAACAGTACATCAATACCCAACTATACCAATAGCCCTACTTTGGATTAAAAAACAGAAGGCAATGCACTGCATGGGGTTTTTTTTATGCAGATGTTTGCAAACAGCCCAACCCCAAACCTCAGCACTCCCCAGTGCCCAACAACAAAGATTTGGGAATCCTGCACACGGAGAGTGCAGCTTCATTGCCTCTCTGCTGTGCATACTCCTCCATACCTCTCTCACAGGTGGAAGCAGCTTAATTAATGTTTGCACAGTCTCATGAAGACTATTAGTGCTGAGTATTATTAGTTAATAAAATACTCCATTACTTAGGTTACCTCTTATTTGCATAATCTTCTTCATGCTTTCTTTCTATGTTGTCCTCTGTAGTGTTGTAGGATTATCACCAGCCCCATCACTTTACAACCCAAATCTGCATCCCCAACCCCCCTGCTCGGCCATAAAACTGTTCTGCAAAAGGCTATCAGCAATGTAAGGCAATCTGAAGGAATGCAAGAATAATCTCATAGGGGTCTCAGGGCTTTTGCACCCACTCTGAAGACATGAAGATGTGAGGTGAGCACATACAAGAGGACACTGCATCAAAATGCATCATTTAGCAGAGTCCTAACACCCAGCAAAAACCCAACACTGTCCTAACATGAACAACATCTGCCAGAAAATACCTAAATTTTAACCAGAACAACCAACCAAGTCACTTAAGCTTTTCTGTTCAATTTCTGTGACGCTCCATGACCTGATGGCTTCTTGTGCAAAGGTCAGAAATCCCCTGACAGAAATCCCCCAGGAATAGCGGCCCTATAAAAAGGAACTAGGAGTTCCCAGCAAATCCCACGTGCAAACCATAAAACTGTAATCCCTGAGTGCTGGAGGGATTCTACGCGTGTCACGATGACACTGAGCTCAGAGCCTGACCAGAAGCGCCATGCATTGCCTATTGCTCAGGCACAGGGCCAAATATATGGGCTTTACAATCTAATCCCTTATGACAGACTGAGTGTTGCTTTGCAAGGGTTTAAAATCAAGAATAAAAGTTTTCAGGTAGGTCCAAGAGCGTGGAGAAATACTTACCAAGGTTTGCAAAGTGTCCTTGTAATTCCTTTTGTAATAGTTCAATGTGACCTACGGTCTTAGAGAACCAAATGTTACACTTCTATGTCTTCAAAATACAAAAAAAAAAACAACAAACCACCAACAAATCCACAAAAAAACAAAAAACAAAAACAACAACAAATCAAGGCAAGATGCATAAGCTGATAAAATACCTAGAAAACTCAAGAGGAGGGCATGTGATAAAGGAAATCAGTGAATCCCAGAAAAGTAGGGGTTGGATCATCCAATTCAACCACTCTACTAAATAAAACCTAGTCAAATCTCGTACTTGTTGCAAATCTTGTACAATACCTTCTAAGTAAAGCATGATAGGATAGAAAGTTCCCAACAAAGACTTTCCAAAAACCAACCTGCTGTTATAAAGTCTGTTGAGCCTTCTTTGCAATGAGACCCAGACCAATTCTTGCAAGCTGAGCTCTGTGCAGGATGGAAGAGCGATGGCCATGCAACGTTGGCCAGGCAAAGATGGCCATGCAATGACAGTCATGCAATAATGGCAGTGCAGTGATGGCCACACAATGATGGCCACAAAACAACAGGGCCACTTCAGGCTCAGCAAAGCCTCAGGTGCCACCAGTGCCATCGATACCAAGGATGCTTGCAAGGGACCTCAAGAAAGCTACCAAGAAGCCAAGCAACAGCCTGAAGGTGGGACACGGATGGGTTGGAAAGCACGCCTAGGGGATCTGCAGGGCACTCGCATTACAACAGCTCTAAAATAAAGTGACTGAAATTAGAAACTCCTCTGATTATCCAGGCAGCTTTTAATACTTGGTCCTCAAGTACCCAAGCACTGAGTGCTCTTAACATTGGGATCCCAGGGAGCTTGCTTGTAACATTTCTTTGCTTTTTAAGAGAGGTAGTATCAGCAGTTTGACCTCTCTTGGAATGAAACACGAGGTCAGAGCCCCGCTGAGGACTGCATCCAGTATGAGGCTGCAGACACGGGAGCTCAGATGGATTCTGTTTGCTTTCTGCTTTGAGCACACGTATATTTTGGCACATATATAGGCAGATAACCAAACGCAATAGACAACATCAGTCTTTTCCAAGGGCTTTTTACAGACAATGGAACAATAATATTCTGAACTGCATGAGTAAAAGCCAGCAGCTTTTTGGGGAGGGAATGGGAAATCCTATTAGCCTAAGCTGGGCTCTCACCACTCACCACTTGTTTGCACAAAAAAACAACTGTTTCCAAGCAAACCATTCAGGAAATTCTGCCCCATACCTCCTGTGTCCCCCAAAGCAATTTGGGGTGCAGCACTTGCACACACAGTGCCTAATGTTTCACACTCCAAGAGCTCCTCCAGCATGAGCTCGCTGCGTAATCCCCACAAACTGCTTCCCAAAACAGCTGCAGTTCTCCTTAATTAGTCTCTGCAGGCAACGGGCATTAATGATTTCGGGCTGATGCAGAACTATTTTCGTGTCAGCCTCGCGTGCTCCCCCTGTGCAGCCTTGCTGTGTGCACTCAGTGGAGCAGCATAACCTTTTGACCATGGCCCTGCTTGAAATTTTAAGCTAAAAGAAGCTGACCAACAGCACTGAGATGCTGTCACCTCCAGGAGGAAAGCACTGAGCAGCTCTGAGATCCACGGAGAAGCCACAACCACGTAGGGCACAGTGCAGCCCAAACCAGGCACTCCAATTTTGGCAGCCCCACAACCATCCTCATCTTTGGGGTAAGCGGTGCTCACATATAGGGTCAAACTCACAGGCTATAGATCTGTCATCTCCTTGAGGGCTCCTTTAGCGTCAAGCTGCCTTCCAAGAAATGTTTCTCCTCTTCCCAAGCAAATGGGGCTCCAGGGTCTGAACAGAAGATAGCAGGGAAGATGTTACCAACCAAGCTGTTGTCTTGACTCAGCAGTTCAGCGGAAGCCTTCAGCAAAAAATAACTTCTTTAGCAAAAGCAGGTCGTGTGATAAAACCTAACCAGTGCATCTTCCCAGTCCTCCTACAGAGGCCAAATTACCAAAGCAATTGTAACAATTAACCACAGATAGAAGAGTTGAGAATTACAACTCCTCATTGCAAAAGGAGTTTGAGGAATAGCCACTGCAGCTGGGAAGAGGTGCACCAGAGTTCAGATCAAGAAAAAAAACAGCCACCTGCACGGTAGTGATGAGTTGACTGATGGACTTGATGATCTTAAGAGGCTTTTTCCAACCTTAAGAATTCTATGATTCTAGGAGTGGGCATGGTGGTGATGGGCCAATGGTTGGACTGGCAACCTTAGTGATTCTACACTTCTATGAGCTCTACCACTACCACTACTGCGTTCAAGGCAGAAAACAACACAAGCTCATCCAAAAAACTTCCTTGGTTCCCCGATCACAGATGGACATAACGGTCTGACCACTTTATCTACCAGCCAAAATGCACCAGGCTCTGCCTTTTATTCTACCATAAAGAAAAGCCTACAGCCAGGTGGTTTTGACCTTCAATCAAAGCAAAATTCCTAATTTAGGTCAGAATGGGCTGCATTTTTTGAAAGAAACTCAAAAGAAAGTGGGAACAACAGTGGTGTACCTACAGTATTTGGATGGCACGCTCCTGCTGAGTGTTCTTCTCTGGGAACTCAGGTGTGCTGTCCCCATTCTGACAGATCCAGACCACAAACCCAGCCTTCCAGAGGGGGATAAATGTAGTTGAGAATAAGAGCAGAAATCAATTAAGTGAAATCTTCCTACAAGCTCAGCAAAACCTTTCAAAGCTGCTTCTCAGGGATGATTCTCTCTTCTTGATGTACCTGTTCAAGTCCCACATGCAGCAGAGAGGTCCCCAGACATCACCTGGCTCTTCGGGGAAGTATCCTACAGGGTTATGGCTCCCAGGAACACAAGGCAGATTCCTCTTCTTATCCTCTGCCTCTTTAATTTTATTCTTTTCTCCCTTCTGGCTGAAATATCACAAGGGAGGCTGCTGAGTGCCCGCAGGATCACCAGATGCTTTAGCAAGAAGCCTGGAGGCAGCAGGGAAGAGAAACCCAAGGAGCAAAAGCACTGGGTTCTCATCCATCCAGGGAGCTGCCAGCCTCTCCAGCAGGATTACAGGGGAGGATGACACAAAATGGTACCTATGGGATACTGAATTGTCGTCAAAGCTGCTCTGAGGTGGGTAAAGGCATCTGTGCCCTGTTCAGAGTTGGAAAACTTCATTTAATTGTGATGCTTGCATCCCTCATAGCTCCATCAGTTATCTCAGTATCGTAATGTCACATACCAAAAGCTCATGGCTGACAGAGTAATAAAACCCAAACCTCCCCCTCTGATTAATGCAAGTGGTTTCAGATGTAAAACAATACAAGCGAGCTCAGAGCTATTTAAAATAATAAACCGCCTTTGATTTTTCATATTCATAAAAGCTGGAACAATATGGCAGCCCAGGAGGATGCCTATCAATAAAGCTGAAGCGGAATATCAATATTTAGCTACGTGGAAATTTATCACAACCTGGGAAGCAATCATTAATGCAGGGTTCAGTAATTTGCACCAAAGCAATGGAAATACTGACAAGAGCTTTATACTTCCAGTGTATTTATTTCTATACAGAGGAGTGGGGCACATGGTAATGCAAAGTGAGCAACAAAAACAGCAGAACTTGACCTTCCATCACAGACGAGCAATACAGCAGAAGTGCTCACAGTGCCATCGGTGCTGGAGAACCCCATGGATTTGAGGGTTGGAACGAGATGATCTTGAAGATCCAATTCAACCCAAGCCATTTTATCATTCTTTGGCTCTACGATCTTTAAAGTCCATTTAACTGAAGCTATTCTATGGTTTTTTGATTTTGAAGGTCCAATCTAACCCAAGCCATTCCATGATTCTGTGGCTTGAATAGGTTTGAAGCAGCCAGAAATGCTCAGAAAGCTATGGGATGGGATGGCATGGGATGGCATGGGATGGCATGGCATGGCTGCACTGCAGGAACCCACTGGCAACATGGAAGTGTCAGCTCACCTGTCTGCAACCCTAAAAGAGCTTTTATAAGATACTTCCAACACTGTCTTGTTCCTTAGGGCTCCATTTCTCTGCAGAAAACTGCATTTCCACAAAAAGAGGAAACAGGACATCTCTATAGGGTTAGCCTGAAAGGAGAAGGAACTTCTAGGGGGACTTCACAGGGGATGATTACGAAGAAGGGGTTGCTACTTTCTCACCTACTCACTGATGCCAAAGGCTGGCACAGAGGGTCTGCAAAGCACAGAATGCAGCTTAAGGAGGTTTGAAGCGGTCAGAAAAGCTCAGTGAGCCATGGAATGGAATGGTTGCATTACAGGAACCTACAGGCAACATGGTGGTGTCAACCCACCCATCCGCTACACTGAAAGAGCTTTTCCAGCCACTTGATACTTCCATCTCCAAAATGGACTTGTTCTTCAGGGCTCCATCCCTCTGCAGAAAACTGCACTGCCTCAAAAGGATGAAACAGGACATCTGTATAGGGCCATCCTGAAAGGAGGACACATTTCTCAGTAGGGCATCCTTGGGGCAAATGAAGGAGGATGATTAGGAATTGCTGCTTCCTCACCTCCACATAGGTGCCTACATTGAGCAAGCAGTGCTACTAAAGAGTCTTCAAAGCAGAGAATGCTGCTTTCATCGCAGGCAGAAGAAAACAAGGTTGAAAGGGCTGGAAGACACTGATTAGATGGGGAAACTGAGGCAGGACAAAGCCACAGTGGGAAGCCAACAGAGGAGATCACTAACATCACCCCCAGGACTCCCATTCCACCAGGCTTAAGCACATTGTACTCTCACCCCAATTTAACCCCCGTTTTCATGCATGGCCTGAAAGCAGAGAAGGGATTAATGTGGGCGGGATGTAAACAAAGGAGCTGCAGTTTTTTGCTCCCAGCCCTGGAAACGGCGCTGTGTTTTCAAGCTCACAAAGTAATTCTGTTCATCTGCAGGGTGATGTGTGTGAAAGCGGTCAGCGTCGGGTTTCGGTACAGCCACGTGAATTCACTAACTGTATGGCTATTAATACAGTCAGGCATCCTCGTCTGCTGGGATGGGTTAAATGGGAAGGCATTAACGTGGCGTGCCACTTGTTCCTCCGGATTTGGAGCTAAGAGCAGCGGAGTCCCTGTGTTCTTAATGCTGTCCCATGCTCTTCTCTGCAAGCTGCTGCTGGAGATCTGACTGCAAAACGTGGCTCAGTCGGGTGTATGCTTAGATTTGGGGAGTAATTCTGCTGCAAACCCAAGCAGGAAAACCTCTGGATGAGGTTTGAAAGTGTTTTATCCCATGCCAAGCTGAGGTGGAGATTAAAAGCAGCTGCAATTAAACCTGGGATCATGCACTTGATATCACATTCATCCCACACTGACAGTCCTCTGCCCTGCATCAATCTCCTCCTGCACTTTGCCAGTGCACTTTACACAACTGTTAGCCAGAATTTGAGGCTCCTGCGCTGTTTCAACACACAGAGGACATCTCACAGCACCTAAAGCCATTAAGACATCATGTGCCATTGAAGACACAATAAGTCTCAAAATTCTGCTTTAGCTACTGCTTGCAGAGCTACCACCCATGTCTAAAAGTAACACTTGAAAGTTTGGGTCAACTTTTGTGGCAACTTTGGTATTTTTTCCCTTCCTTTTAGGCCAACTTTTGGGCCAATTTTGTTATTTTTCCCCTTCCTCCGTAACTATTCCTCATATTTTCTAAAGCCTTTCCCAACCTGAACATTACATACAAAGCTTCTCAGATCCCACTGCATCTTCTCCTTGCATCTCTCGGGAAGAGCATAGAGAATATTTTGTCCTTCCCTTAGGAGACCTCAGAAAAATTTCTTAACATCTCTCCTCACTCTCCCAGAAGTGTTTTCCTTCCTCTTAAAAGAACTGGAGGTACAGAAGCACGGATTTTTCCTATACCAGACAAAAGTGTTCAACAGCAAAAGGAAGGAAAAAAAAAAAAAAAAAAAAAAGAAAAAAAGCAACCAACTAACCTTTTTCTTCCTTTCCAAGCTGCTTTGACATTTCTTCTACTGTCCTAAGTGGAGCAGCATGCTGCTTGCTGTTAAATCATCCCCCCAGGTCGCAGCAGCGCAGCGGATTAATGCGTTCTCTGCTCACCCTGCAGCCTGGCCCAGTACCGACGGCACAGTTGAGCCATCACTTTTGCAGTCACCAAGCCTCCTGCCTTCGGATTAAATGCATATTTTTAAATCAATGGTTGGAAAAATGCCCTGCAAAGAGCCACAGCGAGCGTACGGAGGAAAAGAGATTTCCGACTGTGATTGCGGTTCTAACATAAAGAGCCTAGCAGTGAGAAACCTTGGTTGGATTTGGCTTTGGGGTGAGGGGAAGGGCAGGAATCTTGCGTATAATGTCCCAAGCCCTTATTTCAGTCTATTGCTTATAGACCTTTGGAACTGTTTTGGGGAATAATTGCAATGCCCCTACGGCCACCTTGAAAGGACCAAAGGGAACGTAAGAAGTAAAAAGTTAAACACTACATATCTCTGTACCAGCTCTCAAGAGTTAAAGAATCAGTAGTAAAATACAAAAATTAAACAGCATTTTGTTCCCATATGCACACATTTAGACACCAGTGAAAGGAGAGTATTGCAGAATTAACACACCTGGATGTATTGCTCAGAGTCCTACGACAAAAGCTCCGCGCTGGGAGCTCTACAGAGCCAGAAGATGCCTTTGCATCTCCCCACGACTATTTCTCGGCGGCACAAAGCGTGGATGGACAGCCAAAAGCACAGCGTGGAAGCTCTTTTCAAAGTCCCCAACAAATTTCCATTTGCTGGCAAGAGCTCCCGCCACCTATTAGGGAGCGGGAGAAGATGACAGATTACCGAATCTGCAGATTAATTGCTCTCCAAAGTGAGATGGTCGTGGTTGGTACCCGACGTCAGCACATCCCATCAATCTCCACAGCCGAGTGCTGCTGGCGGGAGCTAATCCCCCCCTCTCCTCGCCAGGCAGGGAGTTCATTTCCACTTCATTACTTCGCAATGTAGTGAGCCGCCGAGTATCTTACTTACCGGCTGTGCTGCGCTCTGCCGAGCCCAGGGACAGCTCTGGGGAGAGCAGAGCAGAGCCTCCCGACCCCAAAACAAATATCTAGCTGATATCTTTAAAAAAAAAAGGGAGAGAATTCATTCTGTGCAACGCTCAATCTTTAGTTCTTTCTCTCTTTTGGCGTGGGAGAAGCAAAATCCCACGCATCCCGCAAAATCCTGCACTAGCATGATCAGATCAAGAACATCCCAAAGGGTCTGCACAGTCCTCTGAGCAGCATTGTGTGACCTAAGCCAGAGCCCTTCCCACGGGATCCCCATCCTCGATACACAGCTTTGGGTCCTAACATCTTGGGAACACCCAATTTTGCCTTGCAGCATAGAATCGTAGATTCTATGATTGATTCCATGAGTCCACGACTGATTCTAAGAGTCACAGAACAGCTTGGGTTAGAAAAAACCTTAAAGATCATAGGGCCATAGAGTCACAGACCAGCTTGGGTTGGGAGGGACCTTAAAGATCACAGAACCACAGAATGGCTTGAGTTGGAAAAACCTTAGAGAACATAGACCCACAGAATGGTTGGGTACAAGAGTTGTTCAAGTCCCAGTCCCTGCCATGGTTATTTTGCCATCCACTGGATTAGATAAAACAAAAATCATCCAACCTGGCTTTGAACAATGTGAGAATCCCAAAAATCACTTTGGGTCATTCATAGCACCCATCCTTCCCTCTAGAAGCCCCTCGTACCATAAAACAGAGACACAGGAAGCATCCAACAGCCCTTCCCATAACTGTGCCATCCTCACACAATCCAAGAGATGCCAAAAACAAAAGTCGCAGTGTTTTGTGATAGATAAAAGCAACGTTGATCTCAGCTTACAGGTAATTTCCTGGCCAGCACTGCTTTATCCCACCATCTGCTAAAACGATTAGTAGCTGGAAAAAAAAAACTGAAACAGCAGAAAAAGTCAGGAAGAATGCAGCAGGGAGGAGGTGGTGGCATTGGGCTTGAGCTGAGTTATAGAGTGGAGGTTGTTCCCCCCTCCAGAACAAAATCCTTGTGAATGAGCATAGAAGAAAAGGAAGAAAAAAAAAAAAAAAAGAAACACAGCCAAAGGATGCTTCATGGAGAAATGAGGACTTTGGGGTTTGTCTGTTTTTTAATGGGGCTGAGGCTTTAGGGAGTGTTATTTTTGCTGAAGGAATTTTATGCGATACAAATCGAATCTTCACACTTAGTAAAATAACACTTCTGTAAGTTTGTTTGTTGATTTGTTTTGTTTTTATCCCACATTTTGCCCTTGAAAAGAGGAAGCCAGGTGTCCTCTGCTCCTCTCCTTGTCCCTCCCATTCAATCGCACCACTCCCAGAGCCCTTTAGCAAAGGGTTCATGGGGATAACAAAGGCTGGGGCCATGTCCAGCAGCGTCATTACTGCTGTGTAATTACAGACCCAAGGAGCAGGGTGTACAGGCATCTTGATTCTATGCATTTAATTAAACAGCACATCCTTTCCCTTCACTGTCCTGCTCTTCTCTTTAAGTCCTTATCCCACATGGACCTCGGGATGCAGAGATGGAACTCAGTCTTCTCTCTCTGCTTGACGGAGCACCTAACGCAGCAAGCAACAAACAGACAGAGGGTGACAAGTGTAAGTGACTCCCTGATCCTACAGGAAACCTCAGTGCTGCCTTTACTTAACCATCACCACCAAATAACGACCGATCGACTCACGTGCGTATTAGGAATCAATTAACCGGGCAGAAATCAGCATTGTAAAGAAAATATCCCAGACACAGCACAAAAGCATGGCGAGCTCTATCTCTAAGGCAGTAATCAGACACAGCGAGGCGAGAGGTAATTACAGGAGAGCTGGAAAACAGGATTTACTCAAAGGTTTTTACCGCACGTTGAGTCATTTTCTCTGCGTATTAATGCTACTGGCTCTCGGGGCAGAATGGCTGAATTACATCCATGGTAAAAGAGAGACAAAACATCAGCTCGGAGCAGTGAAGAAGCTCAAAAACGAGGAAAGCCACAGCTTTTTAGGGTCCCTTGTGCAGGTGACATTGGCCCCATTTCCCATTGCACCGCAACCATTACTTGGCTGAGTTTTCAGAATGAGTCCTTCTTCCTTCTGCTGTTTAAAACCACTGCGCTTCAACATTTGGTTTATTTGCTGGGTGATTATTAAACTTCCAGGACTGATTAAAACCAAATTGTGGAACAGCTTTTCTTGCAAACCCCACATCTTACATCTAAGCAAAAATAACAAAAGCCTGGAAAAAAAAAAAAAAGTCAAAGCGGAGCATCGCTCAGGGCAAAACCCCACTTTTCCTGCTGACCACGTATTTTTCTGCTTCTTGTAACTCTCTCCATCCCTACCACTGTTTCGCATGGGAAAACTGTCTTTAAAATTGCACGGATCTCATCAGAGTGCAAACACAGGCGCATCGTGCCCCCTAGAGGGGACTGCGTGGTCCCCACCGTACCACCGTTTCCACTACTGCACACTCCTTGTGTGCAGCTCTGAATTAAAAAAGGAGAGAGGTAAAAAACAAAACTCCACAAAACAGGCCTCATACAGCTCAGTATTTTGCTTTGCTTTAGGTGTTGGTTAACCCCAGCCTGCTCCCAACTTTTGGAAGCCACTGAAGCCACTTCTTGCTTTTGGTGATTTTTGAGCGGAGGCATACATGGAGTTAATTCATTGCCCTGGAGGTGGTGGTGCTGGGCCCAAGAATGGTCCAAATGATCCCAAAACGATGCTTCCAAGATGCACCCAGATGCCAGAAGCACCCCTGGGACTTCTGGGTGGGCTCTTGCAATATCATGCTTTTATGCCAACTTATCTACCGACCAATATCTGAAAACATGCTGAGTTCAACAACACAACCACAATTACAATGAAAACTGGAAGGGAAAAGGAGGAGGCCAAGAAAACCCAAAAGGAATAGGCACAGTTTGAAGCCTACAAGGGAAAACAGATAGAGGAGCAATGAGGTAGAGAAATAAAACATGGAGAGGATGAAAGAACTGACAAGGAGAAGGCTCCTGTCCTGGCCTATTAATGAAGTCAACCTCAAACTGGGAAGATTGAGGACATCCCAGACATGGGCAGCCCACATCCACCATCCCCATACCCATAAGAATCCAGCAGAGCACAAGCACATCCTGTCGAGGCTGTTTTGGATCCATTGAGCTCACTCCAGAATACTGGTATCTTAATTAAGTGTGGCTAATCAGATACCTGGACTTGTCCAGCTCTATTTCTTTCCCTAGGACAGCAAGGGAAAAAGAACAAGAAAAGAGGAGACTTACAGCTATAGGTGGCTTTGGGACAGCTGTTTCTTGGTGCTCAGTGCCATGGTTTTGGGACTGAAAAGTCCTTGTTCCTACATGGAGCAAGAGGAACCTGCTGCCAGCTGGCCACCACAAGTAATCCTCTATCGCAAGAAATTATTTAGAAGTTGATCTTTAGGGTTTATTTGCTATGAAGGAAGAAGGTGGTGCCCAGGAAGCCAGCAGCAAGCCTCGGAACAAGCCATAACTCAGCCAATGTATAGAAGGCGAAGCTCACACAGAGCAATAAGCTCCATTTAACTTTTCCAAATCAAGGGAGAAAATTCCAAGGATTTATCTTGGAAGCGCTCTGGACTCGGAGCAGATGTGCAAGCAAGCTGAGAAGCCTGGGGACTCTGATTTAGGGGAGAAACCTGCAGAAAGGCAAAGTGATGGTGAGCAGGGACTTGATCCAGAGAAAAGAAGGGAACAGGGCTCTAGCTGTAACTCTGTGCCCTCCATCAGCCTTGCAGCTAATTACCCTGAGCAGCCTCCAAAGATTGACAGACAGGGGTGGAGGGTCAAGACCCAGAGAACCAGATGAGCCAAGTGGCAAATCAACAAGAGGATTGGGATGAGATCATTAAAGCAAAAATTACCAAGGGAGGTGTCAGGCATCAAATCCATTTTTAATACCGCATGATTCCCCACTGGCCTCAAGAGCCCCAATCCCCAAACCTCCAAGCCAGCAGCGATCCGTGCCAGGCTTGAATGCTTTTTTAATTTACGGTAATTGCATCTGACTGGAGATTTCAGTTACAAATTCCATCAATTCTATGCATTCAAACCAAATCTTAAAATTGGAAAGGCACCTGTGAACGGCGCGAGAAGCTTCCTGAAGCTGCAGCGATGGGGCCAGGCATGCTTGGCGTGGGTCGGATGCCAAGCTGGATGCTTCTGCAGGGACTTGAAAAATGCAAGTGATGCCTTGAGCCAAGATGGGTAAAGATAGCTCCTGCCCACCAAGAATAAACCTTCAGCTAAAGTTTCTCTTTTTGCCCCGTTTGCTGTCTGTTTTGTCACCCGTGTGCCATCTCCGCTTTGTCCCCCAGCAGTTCATCACCCACATGGGTTGGGGAAATGCTGTGGGATGCTGGAGAAAAATAAGAGGTTAAAAGGCAGATTGGGGTGGGATAGAGTTACCCTGCGAGGCTGGGGAGGGAGCAGTAACTTGCTTGCAGCTGGCATTCCCTCGCTTTCTCACAGGCAGTTAATTAGTAATTTTCATCACTCTTGTTGTTATATATGGACACGAGAGATGGAAAAAGGAAGAGGAGGAAAAGACGACAGACTGAGCAGGTGCTAAGGCTCACAGCTGAAACACTTCCACAGAATTGACCTTCCAGGAGCAAAACCCATCAGCTTGACAACACTCAAGAGCTGCTCCACCCAGAAGCCCACCAGCTTGACAACAACCAAGAGCTGCTCCTTCTTAGGGTTGGTTAGGGATGCTTCTGGTTCCTTTTCCAACACATGATTCAACACAAGTGCTGGATGATTTCAAGCTGGTGCTGAAGACATACAAGTGACACAAATGTCACCTCCAAAAAAATCTGTGTGATAGTCTTTAAATGTTCTTGACCCTTGGTGGTGTATGAGCCAAGGAAAAAAAGTCATTCACTAATCACAGAAATCATTACAGTTGGAAATTGTCCTCCAAGATCATCAAGTCCAACCATCAACTCATCACCACTCAAAGGCACCCATTTTTGTTATAACACTCTCCTGTACCTGCAAATACCATTCAGAATGGTTTTAAACTGAGACAGGGCAGATTTAGGTTGGATATTAGGAGGAAGTTTTTCACACAGAGGGTGGTGAGGCACTGGAACAGGTTGCCCAAGGAGGTTGAGGATGCCCCATCCCTGGAGGCATTCAAGGCCAGGCTGGATGTGGCTCTGGGCAACCTGGTCTCGTGGTTGGCGACATAGCAGGGGGGTTGAAACTAGATGATCATTGTGGTCCTTTTCAACCCAGGCCATTCTGTGATTCTACGATTCTATGATTCAAATTCCACAGTTTCCCAGTGCAAGGCTGCAGATACAACGGGTTGAGGATGCACTTGACTATGCCTGCAGCACTGATGCTACTTCAGGAACATAAATAGAACTAACACAGTAATTACCTTGAGCTACAACATTCCCTGTCCTTTCCCTACTCTCTTCTCCAAAATTTAGGATGAAAGGTAACGGTCTCAAATTGCACCAGGAGAAGTTCAGGTTGGATACCAGGAAAAATTTCTTCTCCCAAAGAGTGGCAGGCAATGCATTGGAGCAAGCTGCCCAGGGAGGTGGTGGAATCACCATCCCTGGAGGTGTTCAAGAAGTGTGGAGATGTGGCACTGAGGGCATGGTCTAGTAGACATGGTGGGGATGGGTTGGGGTTGGATTGGATAATCTTGGTCTTTTCCAACCTTATGATTTTATGAGTGGCTACTGTGGTGATGGGTTGATGGTTGGACTCTTCCCAGCTGTGTTAAAAGGGTCAGAACTTCGCAATCTGGTGTTGGGCTCTGGTAGAGTTAGCACAAGGAGGCAAAGAGAATGGAATAGCAGGGATCAACATGCAGTGAGATAACCCCTAAGAAGGGACCCAAACAAGTGACAGTGAGCACACTAATTTCAAAAGACTTTGCAGTCATCCAGAGGCAAAAAAAAAAAACAAAAAAAAACAGGAGCAAATTTAAGCACAGATATTCACAGAAGTACAGATCATCATACATATTAAAGCCTCGTGCATAGCCCCAGTGCAACCAGCAGCACTCACAGGACACCATGGTCACACAGCTTGAGCACCAAGAAGTGCAGCAGGAGGCCATCCATCCCTGATGCACATTGAGGAGGTGATGATTCACAAGCAAAAGAAACTCTGCACAAAAAAACCCACCTGAAAAAGTTGCTCTGATTTTTTTCCCCCGATAAAATACTCAGAGCTTTCCAAGAGAGAGGCTGTTTCCCACTAGTTAGCACATAACAGACTGCTTCATTTGTCGGCGGGGCAGAGAGCTCCCACAAAGGTGGAAAGGAGGAAAGGGAGCAGTGACCCAGAGCAGAAAGCATCTCTGAACAAATAAAGATAATGAATTACTCTCTAAGGGGCGAGGCTCATGCAGCACACGCTCCAGGCAGGCTCACATACACAGGAAAAGAAATAAGGGAGCAGTAATGGAGAAAGAGGGAGATGCTCTGTTAACATTTCTCATTAAAGCACATTGATCACAATTTGGATGGAGCTGAGAGGACGTGACACTGTTCTGCTGCCAGCACGGCAGGAGCTGGGGATACTCCAGAGAGCAGAAAAACTTCCTGGGAGTCTTCAGAGCTGGCACGGAATCAGAGCACGGAGTTGCATATTTCCAGCTCTAAAGAAAGCAGAACACACGGGACTTCGTAGGCTCTGAACAAATCCTTCCAAGAAATTCAGGCAGAGAAAGGGGAAAGGTGACAAAAAGGAGGCAGCATCCTCCAGTTGAGTCTGTCTCCCTCAGTGCATTGTCTGGCCTTAAAAAAGGCTTCACTACATTTTGAAACTGGGGGAAAAAGCACAGGGAGGAGGATTTCTAGGTTTGTTTGACAGTGGAATTACCTTGAGGTAAGGAGTGCAGAGGAATTGCAGGCATTGTCCCTGATCCCATTGTGGTGGGTGCCAAACACACACAAAACAAAAGAGCTTTTAATGAGTTCCTTCCTCCCAACAATGCAACAATTGCTGGGACAATTAATTAATGTACAGTGGAGCTGGATGTGCACTAATTACAGATTTTTTTAATCCGTTCTCACCCTGTGCATGCAATGAAGGAAGCGTTTGCAGAGGTGCTGCTGCTTTCTCCCTCCCGTTGTCCAGTCCTGCTCCATCCCATCTCTCCAAGAAGATTCACTGACAGCAGGAACAGCTGAGAAAAGCAATATTTTCACTACATAAACCCAGCTGTGCGCTGATACCAAGCAAGGAAGAAAAATTAGTGCTGCTGCCTGCAGCCCTTCTCCCTTGCCTAACGCCATGCTGTTGGCCTTTGATGCAGTGCTACCCTATAAAGTATCCTGAGATTGTACAATCATAGAATGGCCTGGGTTGAAAAGGAGCACAATGATCATCTAGTTTCAACTCCCCTGTTATGTGCAGGGTCACCAACCACGAGACCAGGCTGCCCAAAGCCACATCCTGCCTGGCCTTGAATGCCTCCAGAGATGGAGAATCCACAACCTCCTTGGGCAACCTGTTCCAGTGTGTCACCACCCCCTCAGATCCTCCACCAATAACTCTAATTATAAGTTTTGGATTAATTAGCCTCTTTTTTCAAAAGAAAAACTAGAAAGACAGAAGCGATGCTCAGCCATGCAAGGACTCACACTCACACCCAAAGAGCCATTGTAGGACAGTGTTTCTGAGCATCATGGAGACCAGAATCCAAATACTCATAACCAGTCTCAACTAGTACTTCCCCATCCACCACTACAGAGCACACTGCAAACAATTACAGAACATCTTGGGTTGGAAAGGACCTCAAAGATATTTCTAAATACTATCGACTCAATTGCAATTCTTACTGAAACCATCTCAAGCTCTTTTTCCTTCTCATCCACATTTAAATCCTAGAATAAATAAAAGAGAATTCTCTCTCTCAAGAGAGTCACCATTGTCCCATTCTGGACAGCTGATGAGACCCAGGTAATAATGTCATGCCTTAGGATGGAGTTTTCCAGTTGCATTCCAGTCTCAATTTGAGCTGACACTAAGGGCACATTTGGAACAAATTCTGAAGATCAACAGTACAATTCAGATAAACAGGGGAAGTTACATCGAGGTGTTGAATGATTTAAAACATAATTCACCCCCACCTATTCTCCAGTGAAGGGTGCCACCTGTTAGCATTTGGAGCATGAGAAAATACCCAGGAATGAGCAGAATCCCAAGATGTACAGCTCCACTCCACCAACTGCAGTAAGGAAGAAGTTGCTAATGGCTCCTCACTTGCTCCAGGGATTATGTCATAGCTCAAATTGTATTCCCAAGGAATGGGGTTACTGCATTCCTGCATTCCCCAGGAATGTGCCAGATGCATGTGGGTACTACAACAGCATTGAACCAGATGGGACAAGTAAGAAAAACCCAAGGGACGAGCATGAAGGAGCCCAATATCATTCTGCTGTTCTAAGGTTTCCCCTTGGCCATTCCTCTATGTCAGCTCTGTCTTGTTGATATGACAAAGCCCAAGCTGTGAGCATCCTGTAGTAAGGGTTTGCCTGTTCTGAGCAGCCCCGTGCATTGCAGTGGTGAGATCCACATAAAATATGGCCCCGCATATTGGAGCAGTCATTAGGAATATAGAGCCTGGTTCTCAGATAACTAGGCATCTTTGCAATGTAGGATGGAAGAATTCCACTTTCAACTTGAAAGGTAAATGGGAGGGAAAAAGAAGGGCAGAAGAGGAGGAGGAGGGGAGAAGAAGAGCAGGAGGAAGAGAAGGACGGGAGAAGAAGAGAAGGAGAGGAGGAGAAAGGGAGAAGAAGAGGAGGAGAAAGGGAGAAGAGGAGGAGGAGAAAGGGAGAAGAGGAGGAGGAGAAAGGGAGAAGAGGAGAAAGGGAGAAGAGGAGAAAGGGAGAAGAGGAGGAAGAGAAAGCAGAAAAGAGGAGGAGAAGAGGAGGAGAAGAGGAGGAGAAGGAAAAGGAGAAGAAAGGGAGAAGAGGAAGAGGAGGAGGAAGAGGGGAGAAGAGGAGGAAAAGGGCAGAAGAGAAGGAAGAGGAGGAAAAGGGGAGAAGAAAATGAAATGGAAGAGGAAAGATTAACCAGCAAACATAGCTGAAATTGGTAATAAATAAATAAATAAATAAAGGCATTACGTAATCCTCACAATTTATGACTCCATCTGTAATTACAGGGCCTTCACAGATTTCCGTAGTAATAACATCCCAACAAGAAAGGTGATTAAGACTGAGCCATGGTTTCCTCTTCATCTCCCCCAAAAGGTTTTGCTGTCCTCAGGTGCAAGTTCACCCATACTTTTTTTTTTGAGCTCTGCCCTCTGGTCCTGCAAAGGCTGGCACACATATGGAACACATGCTAGCCTCCAAAAATGCATTTCCCCCTTGCCTTAGGATGGAGACATCCCTCTTATCATGACATACAGCTTCAACGATTAAAATAATATTTCCCTAAACTCTACAAGAAGGTTTTCAGCACTTGCAAAGGGCTCGGATCCATCACAATGATGGATGGTTCCCAATGGCCCGAAGCAAATCAAACCCATCTTTCATTTTTATCACCTGGGTCATCCTTCCAGGGCCGCGGGATGTTTCTCCCTTCATGTGAATGCGTGCAAGGTACCAGGAACTCACTGACACTACAACCCACCAACAAGCTGGGAAAGATCTTTTTAATGGGCTTTTACTGCAATCAAAACAGACTATAGTTAAGACGAAGCAGCGTTACAAAGAAAACTTGCAAAAAAACATACATCAAACAGTTCACATGAAACATTTCCATGAAATCGAAAAGAAAACAGGAAAGCTGAACACCATTTAAACCAATACATAAATCTTTTTATTTCTAAGTCGGTGCTTCTAAAGTACAGCCCTGATTGCACCACAGACTCTTGGATGCTCAGGAATGTCACCTGTCAACGCCTGCTCCCAAGGCACACTTAGAGAGAGAGCAATCATCACTGATGTTCCCATCCAGTAAATAGTTCAAACAAAACCCAATTATCACCACTGGAGGAATGCTGCTCCACCCTGCTTCAGAAGCAAACTTCCCCAACTGGAAGAAAGCTAAAAGGCAAATAAGAAAAAAAAACAAAAACAGCTCTCTGCACTGAGACATTTGGACATTTTCCTTTCCTGCATGGACACTGACCATGAAATAGCACAATGTGTTTGGGCAGCTGTGGCCTCAGTTTTAAACTAAAAGAAAGAAGGCTTGGGTTAGATGTTAGGAAGGAATTCTTTACTCAGAGGGTGGTGAGACAGTGGCACAGGCTACCCAGAGAACTGTGGCTGCCCCATTCCTGGAGGTGCTCAAGTTCAGGCTGGATGAGTTTTGGGCAACCTGATCTGGCAGGTGGCAATCAGCCCACAGCAGGGAGGTTGGGATTGGGTGGGCTTTAAGGTCCCTTCCAACACAGCCATTCCATGGTTCTCTGACTTTTAAGGATCTTTCCAACCCAACCATTCCATGATTCTACAATCTTCAAGGTCCCCTTCCAACCCAACATTCTATGATTCCACAATATTTAAGGTCCCTTTCCAACAATCATTCTGTGATTCTATGATATTTAAGGATCCTTCCAACCCAATCATTCTATGTTCTTTAAGGTCCCTTTCAACACAACCATTCTATGATATGATTCTATGATTTCCATTCTCATCTCTACTTAGTTTCTAGCTCTCCACTTCTTCGGTATTCATCCATTGCCCTCTGCCCATTTTTAATCCCTAAAACCCTTCAATTTTCTCCTGTTTTCTTTTGTTTCCCAACACACCTGCCCCTAGGGGAATAGAATCAACAGCCATAAGCAGGTACCCTTGAAAAACCAAGAGCACAAAAAGCATGTACGTGGCATTTCCCAAGTCAGATGCACATCAGGTATTTAGGAACTTCAATAGATGTTGGTCTGCATTATCTCTGTCCATCTGAGATTGGCCAAGTACCAATATCAGCAGAGGACGTTAAGCTCTGTAGCAGATAGAGCTGGGCTACACATTCACAGCTTTGTTTTTATTCCATGTTAATGCACATATACTACAGCAGCCACACATACCAGGCAATGCAACCCCAAGCTCTCCCTTTACAGTAGCTGCAGTAGGGTAAATTGCAGCTTCAGTGAATACGAACAGCCCCATCTCCCCATGCTCAGCATCCTTCCTGAATCTCACCTTGCTGCTTGCAAGAGCCCTTGCTGCCTGCGAGCAGCCCTTCATCAGCATCAGTCAAGATAAGCCACATTAACCGAGACGCTTTAAATACCATGTCTTTGCTAAGCCAGCTCATTTTGACTGAAGCAGGTCAGTTTGTGCTCACGGGACCAATTCCTGCAAGCACTGGGGATTTCAGAGCCTGCACGCAGCTACGTTTCATGCAGGTATAGTTATAATCTATTTATACTCACATTAAGGTTTTGGACCTCCCTTATATACCTGATTCCAAGTTAAAACGAGACCAGCGCTTAGGTTTTATGCTGGCTTAGCAGAAAGCAATTTTTTTTTTTTTTTTGTTTTGGTTTTAAAACAAAAGATTACTCGTCCCCATCCTTTCCTCCATCGAGGCAGGCAATGAAATACCATGGCCAATGAGTTACTGTGCATGAGCTGAGCCACGGTACCCGGCTGCAGGCAAATCGCAGGCGCTCAGAAATGGGGGGGTGGGGGGGGAGAAAAAACACATTAGTCAGACGTTTCTCATGGCTTTGTGCAAATGCAGCTTCCCTCAGGTCTGCTGCGAGTTAGGAGCTTACACAATCAACTAAAGCACTGTGCATCAACGTTTGGGCAACCTACAGTAGTATCACAGAATAGCCAAGTTTGGACGGGATCTCCAGAGGTCATCTGGTCAACAGTTGACTTTACGGCTTTATTTGATTTATAATAGAAAATACTTTCTCTGCAGTCTACTACTTTATAATATCAGGTATAAAGGGAAGTACAGGGAAAAGCAAGGAAGAGATTTTTTTTGGAAGGGGTCAAAAGAAATTGCTCATTTGTACATGGATATACAGCAGCTATCACAGAGAAGCATTTCAGAATAAAATATCCTGTCCTACACTCCCAGAATTTGGTGAAAAGTGGCATTTTTAAAGTATGATTTCCATATTCATCACACATATCTTTCAAACACAATACTTTAAGCTTGGTTGTATAGAGAAACTGCAACAAAACAGCTTTGCTAGACTTACAGTTGAATCTAAAACACCCTCCATGAAGCCAAGAGGTTGGGAAAACCAAAAAAAGAGCACTAGCAATTGGAATTTTAACAAAAGGAGAAAGATTGTTTCCTCTTTTTCTAAGCAGGACAGGTAGAGTTGTGTTTCCTATAAAGAAAATTCAAAAAAACATGCTGAGAGAGTTGGTAGATGCCCCATCCCTGGAAACATTCAAGGAAGCGGTTGATGCTCCATTCCTGAAGACATTCAAGGCCAGGCTGGACAGGGCTCTGAGCAACCTGATCTAGCTGTACATGCCCCTCTTCAACACAGGAGATCTGGACCAAATGGCTTTTAACGGTCTCTTCCAACTCAAACAATTCTATGATTCAGATGGTTCAAGTTCAAGGATTAAATGAGGTTGCAAAAATCTCAGCATCTTGTTTCAGCCTGGTGGACGGAAGGCACTTTTCAGCTGTTTGCATCTCAGCTGGCCAAGAGCTCAGTTGGTGGCAAAGAATACCATCAACAGTTGTTTTATAGGTGATTTTTATTTTTTTTTTTGGCCCACAGATGACCCAGCACTTGGGTTTGCTCTTCTCATCACAGAGCAGGAAAACTGAGGCACACCATTAAAAGGATTCACCCCAAGGGTTGCACGGGGAATCAGCAGAAGTGCATGTAATTATAAAGCCTTCTGGCTTCCAGCCTGCTCTATCAAGTCCTTTCCCCATGCAACTGTTTTCCCCTCCTCCAATTATTCAGGTAATTGAAATGCCTGCTTCTGTCCTTGAAAATTAGGCTGAAAGTGGCCTGAAAATCAGTTGCAACAACACCAGCCAGAACCTGTTAGGTTCCGCTGCTACAGCCTGCAGGGCTGTCTGTAAAACTCAGCCCAGCAGCACTGAAGGCTGCTTGGTTTTAATCAACTCTGAATGCATTTGAATGACACTCCCTGGGTCTTACATGGATAGTTTCTTATTCAAGTTTAAGAGGAGCTATGGCAGAGTAGACCTCCCAATCCATCACATACTATAGAACAAGGAAAGAAATTCTCTACTTCTGTCTACTGTCCCCATTTGACCCCAGTTGGCCTTCCCAGAAAAGTTGTTTGGTTTTGTTTTAAAACTTTATGCATCTGCACACAACTAACCTAAAAATCGCATCCAGCATTTTTCACTCAGCTGCCATGTCGAATTACACTCTTCAGGCCATGTGTCAGGCACTATCTACTAAATCTATGGCTATTTTAATAGCAGGAGAGTCCAACTTCCAGCCCTCATCCCACCAGTGACCTGAATGCAGTGGGAGTAGAGCAGTTGGCAGAGCAGTACGAAACAAAAACATTCCCTTGAAAAATTTCTGGCATTCCTTCGGTGTGTTATTTCAGCCTTAAATAACAAGGGATATTCTAGAGCCCCTCAAAGCAAGTCACAAATATTCAATAGAGCCCCAGAAAGGCATTATTAACATCACTTTCTAAAGAGGTAAAAAAAAGAAAAAGCATCAATTACACTAATCACTCAAAGGAAGCGAATTCTCCGTGTGAAAGTCCCGTCTGAAAGTAAGGGATGATTCTTCCTTCAGCATTCTTTTTTCTAAGCATCTCTGGGCTTATTTAGCTTCTTCCAGTGGCTTGCTAAGAGACTGATGGCTTTCAGGAACAAAAACTGATTTGGTCATTTAGTCTCTAAGAGGAAAAGATTCAACACACAAGGAAGGACAAGTCACGGAGATGCATTTCCTCTGCCAAAAAGACATCTTGGCGATGGGAAACAGCAGATCGAGAGAGTGTTAAATGTTATCAGAGAGGGTCTGAGTGCTACAGCCCAGAGCTGGTTTCCCCTATGCATTACCTGGTTAGTATATCTAGGAGAAATCCTTTCCTAGAGCTGAAATATCAATTTGGTCTTTGATATCCTGGTCATGACTGGTCAAGCACCCACTAATCAGTACCGGCATAGCAGCAATTCTGTAGCCCAGAGGCAGAGGAGATAGCCCCAATAAACTGCAAAGCCAGTGAAAAAAACTCCACTCAAATCAAATTAGAAGTAATCAGGTTGGATATTAGGAAAAAATTCTTCTCAGAAAGAGTGATCAGGCATTGGAACAGGGGGCCCAGGGTGGTGATGGAGTCGCAGTCCCTGGAGGTTTTCAAGGAATATGGAGATGTGGCACTGAGGGACACGGTCCAGTAGGCATGGTGGGCATAGGCTGTGGTTGGACTTGGTGATCTTGGTAGCACTGTCTAACTTTATGATTCTATGAATGGGTATGGTGATAGGACAAAAGTTAGACTTGAAGATCTTACGAGACCTTTTCCAACCTTAAAGATTCGATCCTGGAGGTATTCAAGAAACGTCTAGATGTTGTGCTGAGGGACATGGTGTAGTGGGAAATACTGGTGATAGGTGGACAGTTGGACTGGATGATCTTCGAGGCCTTTTCCAACCTTGGTGGTTCTATGATTCTAGAGAATAAGTCACAAAGCATCTATTAACAGTAATACCAATTAATCCCTCTAACTTCAGCTCTCTTCATCCTTCCTCTGATTTTTTGGCTGTTGCCTTAGGATCTAAAACCTGGTGCCTCATCAAGCCAAGCCATTGCCAATAGCTCTCCCTTGCCACAAGAGCAGTGTTGGAAGCACTACCAATCAACAAAGCAAGTGTAAATCCTCTGTCACTATGTCATCCAGCACTCATCATCCCCTGACAAGGTCATGCTGTAGCACAAAGGCAAATTTCAAAGCAGGACATCCAAACAGGAAAGCCAGTTGTAATCCTTCACCTCCGCTCTATTTGATAAGCTTTGGTGATGATGCTGGCACAGAGCTCAGTTTCGGCCTCCACACTTCAGACAGGAGGTGAAACAGTTGGAAAGCATCTGATGGGGGGAGGCAAAAAACCTAGGACCAAAGGAATGTGCAGCGCGCTAAAGCCAGGAAAGACAAAAAGAAAACAGGAATAATCTGCAAATATCTAAGCCAGCTGCAGGGGCTTCAACTTAGCTGTGGCAGACATTTGGAGTGTTGGTGCTGACATCATCTCCAGACCTCACAGGGAGAAAGAGAAGAGAACGAAACGGGAAATCCTCTCCCAAGAAGGATGAGTTACTTTTCTCCAGGGAGTTCACACCAGACGAGAGCACAGAGCTCATTCACTTCTTCAATCAAGGATTCGCTTAACCACGTTGTTGCAGACAGCTGTTATTCCCATTCTGCTCTATTGCCTCTGAATTGCTTGTTTTCCTACCTTGACTACTTTCTTGCCTGGGATTTACAGGTGAAGCAACCCATCAAAAATCCCCAAGGAATGGAAAGGGATTCTCTTGATAGCAGATGATCTTGTCCATATGAGAACAGCAGTTTTGTGCCCTTTTTCCAATACAGCATGTCGAGCAGGTGTTTCCCTGTAAGCAGCAGCTATTCCTGCATCAGAATTCATTCAAACATTAAAAGAGGGTAAATATGTCAACCTGACAGGCCACTGTCAGATGAGTGAAAAGTTTTTAAAAGCTATTGACAACAAGTCCACTTCTGCTTTGGATTTGGAAAACCACGTTGCTCCATTAAGTAACTCAGCCACTCTGCCCACATGAATATTTAAAAGAGAAAAGCAAAGCATTAGGCAGCCAAGCAGCTCGGGATATGCACTAATCTCTTCAAGTGCAGAGGATGGAGCAAAGGAAGTGTCAGCACATACAAAGTGGCCAGCATGACCTCCATCTTTTAGGGGATGATATGGAAAAGACAATGTCTCTCCCACTGTATCTACTCAATGTAAGACCAGCTTTTCCCCACCATGTTCAACACACAGAATCATAGAATTACTCAGGTTGGAAGGGACCTCAAGGATCATCAAGTCCAACCTCAGCATGCAACCTACTGGTTCCGTATTCAATAGTTGTTATGGAAAAGAAAAAGACATCCCTTCAATTATTCTTAACACTCAAAAAAATCTTGTTGTATTATCACTGAAAAAAAATCAATTCTACAGGTTAAGCACAGAAACACAAACAGCAATTTAGCCTCTCATTTTGCAGGGACTTCTGTATATCTGAAGAACATTTATAACCATTTCTTCATCTTCTGAATTTTGACTAAATATTCTCTTTTTTCCTCCAGATGTTTTTATAGGCAAACAGTTCTTAAGTAGTAGACCTCTATCCCACTCTGCTATTCAGAACGGTTAATTCTCTGCAATTCTTCCTCTTTTTGACCTACTCTCCTTTGCTGTTTTTCTCAAAAAACTTTTGTGCCAGTGCATACAAGACCACTGATGGCCATGTCACGCAAGATAGATATTTGAAGGACAAATTTAAATAAAAAAAATTATCTTCTGTGATATTGCACTTGAGTGGGCATGGTGGGAATGTCTTGGCGATTGGACTTATGAACTTGGAGGTCTTTTCCAACCTGATGGTTCTATGATTATCCCATTATCCCAATTTGGCATATTAGACAGAATGCTGAGATTACTCAAACAGTAAAACTGATGGAATGTTGTACTTGTAACCAAGGAATCTGTTGGAGGAAAATGCTTCCCTGACTATATATATGAATTTGTATAATCTTCTCAGACAGCATTAATTTGAATAATACCATCAGGGAAAGAATAGTTAGGTGATGCTGTGTGGAGCCAGGAGTTGGACTTGATGATCCTTACAGGTCTCTTTCAACTCCAGATATTCTATGATTCTATGAAAGAAAAACTCTTTGAACTTGCCATTCCTACCACAAATTACTAGAAAGCCTAGAAAATCTTGGACCACCCACATAGCCAGTTAAGAAATTAAAGTAAATCTGAACTGCTCTGAGAAAGAAATGAAGTTGCATGCCTGCATTTCCCACCTGCAGGTCTCGAGGTAGAGAGCATGTGAGCAAGAGAGCAAGGGATCACACAAAGCAAATGAGATCTAACACCGTTTGACTCTTCTGTAAAAGAAACTTGCTCCCGTACAGCAACAAGGAAAGCCCCTATGCACCAAAGCCTTTAATATAGGAGCCAAAGAGCAAGTCCTGAAAGCTAGAAACACCGAGACTGAAAAATCATTGAAGTAGGAGACCAAAGCTGTAAGATACAGTGCAAAGGGAACAGCAAACGACCTGCTCACCTTGCGCTCAGCACTGCTCAGCTGAAGAGCCCAGGAGACAAGAGGACATAAAACAAGCTGCCTGCTTTAATATATATTAAAAAGCCAAGGAACACACCAGGCTGCAGATTTACTGCCTGTCACCAGCAGAGGTTTAACATCTTGATTTCACGCTGCTATTCTTCATTACGTTTTATTACTGGGCTTTGCTTGTTTATGTCACTGCCGCAGCATTCAGGTGGGAATTAGAGGATTTCATTCAGAAATGTCTTGAAGTAGAAACATGAAACAGCCCCACAGTGGGGTGCTGCGTTCCCACTGCTGGCTGAACGCAGGGAAAGTGAGCAGTGATGAGAGCAGCTGGGCAAAGGAACACACTATAGCTTCCCTGCACTAAGGTATGCAGTGAGAACGCTCAGCAAGTTCAGGGAGAGGCAGCAGGGATGCTTGCAAGGGATGGAAAGAGGAAAATGTGCCATGAATTGAGCAGAGACCTCTGTTTGCTTGTCCCTGCATCTTTGGTGCCATTCAAGTTCCTGGGATAAGCTGGCATCCATTCCAAACTCCTCCCAAAGGGCATTCTCAAGTTGGACACGAAGAAAAATTTCTTCTCAGAAAGATTGGTAATGCATTGGACCACACTGCCCAGGGAGGTGGTGGAGTCATCATCCCTCAAAATGCTCAAAAAATGGGGAGATGCTGTACTGAAGGACATGGTTTAGTGGGTATGGATTGGGGTTGGACTGGATGATCTTGGTGGCTTTTTCCAGCTTTAATGACTCTATGATTTACAAGTATAATAATAAAGTCAAAGGACGCCTTTTTTTTTTTTTTTTTCTTTTTAAGTTAACAATTCCTTATGAGCCTAAGGGCTGTCTTAAGCCATCTAGAAAACAAATAGATTTGTTCCCAAATCATCAACATTCAGCCAAATCAGCTCAAACTGACCACATGTTATCAAGACTGATTCCTGTCCATGTCCATTCAGGTGAGCTCCCAAAAATCAGCCACAGCTGCCCCATGCCCACAGGGAAAACCAACACCTAAACCCACAGACTGCCACTTACAGTTGCCACTTTCCCAAAGCAAATAGAAAATATAAAGTAATACCCGAAAAACCTTTGGTATTGGAAAGCAAACTCAAATTCAGTGACATGAAACACAGGTAAAGCAAGGGCTAAGTGAGCCATGGGAATTCATCCCAGAATGGGATGAATGAGTTTGGGACACACTAAGAGAGGAGTTGCCACTCATCTTGTAATAAATGGGCTGTTGGTCAGAGAATCTGTTCTAGCCATATATGAGATCATTTTCAGCACATCAAGGAGGTTTTATCCCTATTACAAAGCCAACCCCCCGTCTCCCCATTTGGACAAGTCTGTGCAAGTCAAACCGCTCTAAAATAAATTCCTACACAAGCTCTCAAGTGTGTCCCCATGAGCCAGCAGCAGCCACGGATGTCAGGAATGTCCAGAACCTGCCTTCCTCAAACTCACTCCAGGACCTGGGGCTGTTTCCAGAGTCACAACCCATTTGCCAAAGGGATGCTCATGCACAAACAACTCCCACGTAGACATGAATCGTTCTCAGCGTTGTTCAGACAGCAAAATGGGAACTGCAAATGCTGGCACCTGTTTATCTAAGAGGGCCAGGCAGGGACTGCAAAGAGATAAACAAGGATATCAGATTTAGGAACGCTTTTCAACAAAGCTGCTTTCCCCATACAATGGCATGTCACCAGCCCCAGATGGGAAGTGGTGACAGGGGGATGGGATGGGCAACCCCCTGCTATGGGAGGAGGAATTGCTCAGAGTAGAAATTGCTTTGCTGGTATTGTATATCCTGATTTTTCTAACCCCTTTTGGCTTGACAAATGTTTTTGCAGGGTACCTCCCTTGCATAGTGCTTTGCCCTGTCCTCACCTGTCCCTCTACAGCCCTTGAAATTTGCTGGGAGGAGATGTATTTTCTAAGAACAGAAAGTAAAAACCCACAGAGCACATGTTTACTGAGCTCATGAAAGAAACCACAAAGACCAACTCCTGCAAAGCCACATTTGTAATCCTGATCTCATTGTCACCCCTAGCGCATGGACACACCAGCATTCAACAAGAATGCACCAGCACCACCATCCTGGAGTTGTCCTGAAGATGTCATACATCCTTCCAAAATCAGCTACAGAGCAGCAGGGCACTTGGAGACACTCAGCTGGGAAGGACAAAGAATAAATGGGAGAGCTCAGGATGTACACTGAAGGGTACTTCCACCTCCTCACTGAGGCTGTTCAGTGGTCCTCACTCTGCTCCAGCACTCAAAAATAATTTGTACTCAGTCTTGCAAAACCCAGAAAGAGCAAGTTAGCTGTCCCCATATGGACACAGAAGCAAAACTAAATCCATTTCCAGGGCACAGGATGTGTTTATTTCATGTGCTTTCAATTATCTTTCCTTCTTTCCCCACGTAAACTGTGCATAAAGGAATCTGGGCAATAACAAAATCCATCTCCCTCTCCTGCTTTTCCCAGGAGGGTAAACTGAAAGTCCACAAGCAGGTGATTTGTCACCCCATTTACAAAGGCTGCCCCATGGGGCAGTGGGATACAGTGGGATGATTCCTGCATTATCAGCAATCTGAAGAAACACCAGCTAAAAGACTGGAGATACAGCTTACTACACGGCACAGATCACAGAATCCTTGATGTTGGAAAAGAACCCTAAGACCATCAAGCCCAACCATCAAACCACCACTGACATAACCACCAAACTACGCCCCTAAGTACCACATCCCTCAAACACCTCCCCTAGCAGCACATTCCAATGCCTGACCACTCACCTTGGAGAAGAAATTCCTCCCAGTATCCAACCCAAACCCCCCCGACGCTGCCTTTATGTTGTTTATAACACCTAAATGTGACACCTAAGCTTCAAGAAGTGAATCACAGCAAACCCCATTTGTTCGCAAGCCAACCTCGTTGCTAGTTTGCTGGCATTCCTTCTACATTATCCTTTTGCCAAACTCCTTCCATCACCAACTCTTCAGGACAGAGGGTACATTAATTGCTTGGCACATTCTCCTTACTGTACAATGCAATTTGCAGCCTTGGCACCATATGAATAATGGTCCAGAACAACAGCACAGACAAAATAAAGCAAGCCATAGCCACAGTAGTGTTATTGCAAGGCGATCGTGCTAAGTAGAAGGCACAGTTTTGTAAATGTAAGATTAATTCAAGTCCTCTTTTGCTGTAGTATGGGAGCACTGGGTTAGCTTCAGCCCAGCAGCTTGATTAAAGGTCCTCTTGAGCAATGAAACAAAGCAGTTGGATCTGCTCCTGCTTTGCCCCTTACCTGAGGATATAGTACCATAAACACTTACAAAGGTAATTTCATTTTTTAACACGATGCTCCAGAATTACCTCCCAGCACCAAGATTCTTATGACCACTTTCATTCTCTTCAGGAAAGATCATTAAAAGGGCTTTGGGAAAGCATCTCTCATATTTTAGTAGCTTCCAAAGTCCTTGCAGATTCAATTACAAAGTGAGCACACAGTAGTCATTCCACACCAATCTTGATGAGAACTTCCTCATCATGGCCAAACTGAAATTTGATGTTTCTGGGCTCAGATGCACAGTATATGAAGTTTTGGAGGAAGCTGGGACATGACTGTTGATATGTTTCCTAAGCTGAGTTTCAAGGCATTGTGTCTTTAGGGATCTGGAGTCCTTTACAAACATGAATCACATCTCTCCAGAATGATGGAAATCTTGATGTGCAGCACTGTGCAATTCTATCAATTAGAGGAAAGTAATTTTTTTTTTTTTTAATGAAAAAGAATGCTCAAAGCTAAGCTCAAAGTTGACAACTTGCCAAGTCTGGACATTAGGAATAGGATGTTCCAATGCCCCTTGGCTTGCAACACAACACCAAATTCTTGCTTTTCTAATATACCTTCCCAAAGCAAGTATCCTGGCTTAATTATTACAAGGCAATCATCAGACATGATTTAAATGCTAATATTTAATTAATACCTCAACCATAACAACCCTGATCATTCTTTAGTTTATGTATTTCTTTTCCAGATGTCTTCCTTTTCCTTCTGACAAGGAGGGCAAGGAGGATAGACCTCGTGCAAGGTGGTCGCT
The DNA here is from genome assembly GCF_987193195.1 of Phasianus colchicus. Classification (NCBI taxonomy): domain Eukaryota; kingdom Metazoa; phylum Chordata; class Aves; order Galliformes; family Phasianidae; genus Phasianus; species Phasianus colchicus. Next base: position 93,901,093 of record NC_143438.1, read on the forward strand.
CCAGAACAAAGCATGCCTTGTCAAAGCCTGACAACACTGACTGAAAACACATGAAGAAAATCTGTTAAAAGGGCAAAACACTTTAAGAGCTGGCAAATGTCTTCATGTCTCTTGGCTTTCTAACTTGCTCTTTACAAAGCATGACATTAAGGAAGCAATCCAACTATCATTGAAGTAATTTCTTGACAAGTCCCGCTGTTCCACTTCAGAAAGATACAAACTTCAATTTTCCACGAGTAGAATTTGTCTTTAGTTTGATCTCTAACTATGAAATTGAACAAACGTTGTGAATTTGTCAGATTAACAGACTGTTAACGAAACAATTTTAATAGGAGGGTTTGCAAACTCCCTTGTTCACTTTCCTATATAACTGTATAGGCATCTATACTGTGACACCTTGTTGCTCTAGTCCCAGTACATGACTCAAAGCAAACAGTAAAGCTTAAAATATACACTATGAAGCATAAGTGTGAAAGTTTAAGACCAGACAATTTCACTAGGGCCAAAATTTCACCATTTATCATAGAGTCATAGCATCACCAAGGTTGGAAAAGACCTACAATCTCATACAGTCTAACCATCCACCTACCACCAATAGTTCTCACTAAACTTCTTTCAGTCACACAGATCTCCCAGTGCGTGGATCATTTCAGGTTAGGAAAAATTACTTCTCTGAAAGAGTGGTCATGCATTGGAACAAGCTTCCCAGGGAGGTGGCAGAGCCACCATCCCTGGAGGTATTCAAAAGCCATGGAGACACGGCACTCAGGGACGTGGTTTAGTGGGCATGGTGGGATGGGTTGGTGGTTGGACAATGATCTTGGAGGTCTTTTCCAACCCTAGTATTTCTGTGAGTGGACACGGTGGTCTTGGATTGGCAGCTGGACTTTTCAAACTCAACGAATCTACAATCTCAATTTGAAAACCACTTTACAGCCTCTTAAATAACTCCTCTACTCTTTTAATGCATCTTATCCCTCAAACACAGTGGAGATTTAACTTGATGTTGAGAACTTCTCTCTCCAAATTCAAACTGTTAAACTCATGACAATTTCTGCATTAATATTTCTCTGTTTGGTCATCACCTGCACCGTGCATATTTAGTAAAGTTAATGCATTAACCCCCTGGTTATGGGAGGTTAAATTAAAACAGTGCCAAACTGGGAAAAGAAAATGCAGATACCATATTGGAAGTAAATACTGTAGTCCATTAAGACAGAAAAGAACCAAACTTTTTCCTTTTTTTTTTTTTAAACATCGATTATTCTGGAATAATTAATTAGCAGAGCTATAACAATACATAAAATTGCTAGCCTCTGACTCTTCTGATAATTTATGCAAGATTAAAGTATCGCTGTGGTTGCCTTTTCCATTGCCTAATTCAGCATTTTCTTTTTTCCTTATGAAAGCAAGACTCCAGATTTAACTGCTCTAATGCCCTTTTACAGTGTTTGGTGTAGTAAAATCTAACAGCCACTACAGCACGCTAGCAGGGAAATGATGGATCACGGAAGCTCACAGAAGGGGAGCACAGTAAAATGCCCCAGTTAATGTTGAGATAGTAGAGTAAATCTTATTTTAGGAACACACGCATCTATATACACACTGGAAGTGGTATCTCTGCCAAACTCCTTTCACCCTATCAAATCTCCTTTTGATTTTTCTCATTCATAATGGATATTTCCATGCAAAGGTTTTTTCTTAAAACCAAGACAAATCTTGGTTTCTAGATGAAGCTCACCAATCAATAGCTAAACCCAAATAAGACAAACTCCATTTGGGCAAGAGGTTGGAATTAGAGAATCACAGAATTGAGTTGGAAGGGACCATTACAAGTTGGACTCATCTTCAAAATGCTTATTCAGAAGACATAAGCTGATCTCTTTCAAAAAGCAGAATCTGGAGCTGTTTTGACTCAAGAGCGTCCTTCTCACCCCCAAAAACATCAGAGCTGAGACCAACCAAGAGATGATCCAGATCCCACAGCAGATGAAGATGCATGGCTCTCCATAAATGGACAGTGTTGGACATCCACAGAACACATTGCACCTTCTTAGGTTCCTGAGCTGGATCTTACATCTCCATAAAATGTGGGTGCTACTCTCTTTCAATGGAAAGCTGAGTTACACTGCACCTTTCGAGCTGCTTGCTTTTGACACAAGGCTAAAAATGAGTGGCAAATACACGTGGGCTCTCTGGATGCATTTCTGGGATGTTTTTTTCAAGACTGAAAAGAAGATACATGCTTGCCAGCACTCAAACCCTGGGCACTTTGTGCTCCATCTCAGGACAAGTTGACACAGGACATTTCCCCACCACATCATTGTGACATCTTGTGTTTTATATTCTACTCCAACACTTCAAGAATGTTCTCGTGCCATTTTCAGACTCCTGAGGGCAGGACAAATAACCCATAAGATCACTTCTGAGGACAGATCTAGATCTCCAGCTGTGCTTCTCGATACCATCCAAAACAACCCCGAGCACAATCCAAAATAGAAGCCTGGCAAAAAACTGCACACGTGTGGATTACAGAGGCATAAGAGAGGATGAAACTGTCCTCAAACTCAAATCCCCTATGGGCAAGAGCAAAATTCCCTTTGACAACTGAAGTAAAGGCATTTCCCCCATTCCCTTAGACTGAAGCAGAAACTCGAAACCGCAGAAAGTGCTGCGACAGCACAGTTTTGTAGAGCTCAGGAGATGCTGTCAGGCCCACAAAGCACTTACCCCAGGTGCACTTACGCATCTGTTACATATTCTGAGGGGTATTACTCATTTATATCACTTTGTAGAGCACACAAAGCCCAGCGCAAGCAAACAGATCCACGAGTGAAGAGCTTTAATCCTGCTCAGCGGCGATACGGGGGAATCGTCGCGTGAAGCTGTTCCTAGGAAAATCAAATGGGACGGTTTTGCAGAAGGAAATTTTTTAAAAGGAACTGTACGCGGGGATTTGGAGAAGAATAGGAAGCAGAAAGCAGAACAGAGAAACCTACCCAGGTTTTGCAGGGAGAGGAGCATTTGCGCTGGGGTGGGATTTGGGGATTCTGACAGCACTGCGGAGGATGCTCCGGTATCAGTGCAGCCATCAGCTCACAACCAGGGAAACATCTGCAATTTCAGCTGTGACCGTGCTGGGGATACTTGCCGTCAGTTTGCATATTAGGTGCAGGAAAATAGCAAGAAAAGGAAACAAAAGGGAAGAGGCTCATTGTCAAGCTCCAGGCTGCAGAGCCATTCGTATTTAAGTGCCTTAAATGCCCACTTTTCTTTTCCTTCTTTTGACTTTAAGTACACAAGGAAGGACAATCAAGGGGATAAAAGGCAGCAGCATTGAAATTCAGCACAATCAGAGCCAGATGGGTTGGAAACTGTGTTTTAAAACTACGTATCAGCATCCCAGCTTCCTCAGATGCATTCCTTAAACAGAGAGGATTGGTGATGAAACTGCTTGGATATTTCTCAGCCTCAGGATATCCAGAGAGCTGTACAATCTGTTACACCTGCAAACAGAGGTCATGCAATATGATTTCTGCTCCATTCCAGGACACCCAGCCTTCGAGGTCAAAGCAGCAAGCATACACAGTCCACTTTTTGCACCTGCAGAGGAAACTTCAGTGCACAGATGGAGCATCTACACAAAGGAAAAAAAAAAAAATCAACTCATTTTATCACCTCTGCCATTCAATAAAGCAATTGCAAACCGTATCATAAAAGTCAGGGCAAGGAGAGACATGTAGCACTCAACAAGAGATGACCAAAGCTACATTGTGTTACTCTGCTCTGGAGATGTGCTATTTGGAGGAACAGGGTGGCACGACGCAGCCCCAGGAAGACAAGCCAGATGCGCGTCTCGCTGTGCTCTCTGCTTTCTTTTTAGTTTTTCCCATTTAAGTCTTTATCCAAAGGGAGGTTTTCTTTTTGTTGCGGCCCTGAAAGGTCTGAAATCTTAGCAAAGGACCCCCGTGGGCTTGAAAATATCAAGGGTCAGAGCCAATGAAAGGATGTCATACATCCCCAAAGCCAAATATTTCTTCCTGTTGTATAAATATATTAGTCCCCAGAGACATGCTTGCTATTAACAGCATTTCAGAGTCAAACAGCAGCCAGGACTGCACACAGGCACGGGAGATGCTCTGAAATAGAGGATACGTGTACGGAGAGATTATTTTCAAGCAAGCAATTTGAATTCTGCAGCAAAAGGAAGAAAGAATGGACACAACTAGGAATAATTTAAGCAATTCTGTGTGAAGAGCAGAGTGGTTTACATGGCAACCCCTGCTGCTCCCCAGACTATCATCACTTGGTCTTTATGGTCTGTTTGCAGGTGTTCCAGATGTGCAATCAGCACCTTGCACACATCCCTATCCAGCAGGGCATTATTATCACGTGCCTGGCACATTTCTATCCAGATGTTCCCCAAAGTGCAGTCCCTGTTGTGTCTGACCCCAAACTCCAGCACTGTGCTGAGCTCTGGGGATAAGGTGGCCCCCGTTGCAACACCTCCTCATTTAGCAACACTGACTTCCCTCCCTCGAAGCAAAACGTTATTTTTAAAAGAGCTCTCTGAAAACAGAATCCCCACTGCTGGCTGCCTGCAGTTCCTTTTGCAGCTCGGGAGAAGTCACCTGTAAATGCCAAGTGAAGCCAGAAACCCTACACTGTTACTTAGGACCGCTGACGTAACCCAAGCAGGCAAAGAGCCAACTATGTGAACTTTTCCCAATTACTGCAAAGGAGCAAACAGCCACTTTGCAAGACACGCTCCTTTGCTGATCCAAAGGACAAGCCAGGGATCTGCCAAAATCATGATTTATGGGCAAGGTCAACCTACATAGTGAACCACAATGCCATTATCCTGGTGGTCTCTAGCGGCACAAAGGGGTTGGTGAGCTGGGCCAGCTCAGAAGATGAGAATAATAATGGGCTGGGGAAGAAAAGGGAGAAATTTGAGGGGTCCTGAGCTTTGTGCATGATACAAGATATTCCTCTTGAGGGGAAGAGACTCTTGTAAGACGTCACAGAGGCATCATACTCATGCGTAATGCAATTTGAGATGTCACTTGCAAACAGGAGCAGCACTTTGTGCAGTTCACTGAAGGGAAAATAAAAAGCAAAATGATAATAAACCAAAGAAAACTTCCTCTTGTTTGGAAAGAAAGAAAAAAAACTTCATTGCACAGGATCCTCCCTATTATAACTATTTACTGATAGACCTTCACTTTACAAGTTATAAGAAAAAAAGAGAAGGAGGTCAACACTGAGATTCTCAAAGCTGCCAAAGGGATACAGACAGCCAACATCAATAAAATTAACAGCAGCTGGGCATTCAGATGCCAGCCATAGCTTACTGCTCACCATTTACGCCCCGCTGACTTTCTGCACTTGCCTGGGCATGAGTAATGCAACCCAGTTCCCTCCACATCGACTGCTGGTCATTTCCAAGTGCCCTTCCCAATGTTCTCATGATATACAGCTTGGAGAGTTAAGAAAGAAATGAAGATTTGGGGAATTTTTCCAAAGGCGACTATTGCTGATCGTAATTAAGGAGTAAGTAGACACTTATAGAGTCATAGGATGGCTTGGGTTGGAAGAGACCTCAAAGATCATCTCATTCCAATCCCCAGGTTCCAATCCCTACTTAGAAGGGGGAAGGGCTTACCCAGGATCTTATGAATCCTGTTGCAATATTTGTCTGGAAAGAAGCAGATGCAAACAGGATTTCCTTCTATTCAACACATTGACAGAAACCAGCTGCAATGCTGCTGGTGCTAATAGAAGACAAGAAGGAAGCTGGTATCATGAACGGTTCTCCCATCTCAATGCAGAGCACAAGGTAAAGAGAAGCAGGAAAGAAGTATTTTGAAGGGGGGAGGATGGAATCTAGCCTCCTAGCAGCATATATTGTGTATGCAACAAAAGATACAAGCTGCAACCCCAGGAAGGTGGTGGAAGTATCACCTCTGGAGGCTTTTAAGAAATGTGGAGATATGGCACTTGGGGACACTGTTTACTGGGCACGGTGGGGATGGGCTGGGGTTGGACTTGATGGTCCTGAAGGTTCTTTTCCAACCTTAATGATTCTATGATATGCTTGCAGCTAACTCTTGTTCTGGCCACAGATTTGCAGGGCCACAAGGTCCTGCCATCTATTTGACTTCCCATTGCCAAAGCACTTGTACAGAAGAGATGATAACATCTTACCAAAGCACAGTAAAGCTTCAAGACTTAGCATCTGTAAAGTGCACTGGACAGGCAAAGAGTTGAGAAGTGGTATAGAATCATTAAGATTGAAAAAGACCTCTAAGTTCACCCAGTCCAATCCCCACCATACCCACTAACCCACCTCCTTATTTGCTGAATTCCAGAGACAGTTGTTCCCCGTTCCAAGGAACCTGTTTCAATATGTTACCACTCTTAAAATAAAATTTTCCTAATACCCAACTATTCACATCCCAGTACGAATCCACTCTGCTCCCTTAATCATAAAAGAGAAGAAAAAGAATTAAAGGGTGATCCACCACTGTGCAGCATGGCAAACATTCCTCCATAACACACTTCTCCTACATCTTCCCAGGCATAACCCAAAAGCCACTGCTTAAAAAAAAAAAATAAATAAAAATACTTGAATATATTTTTAACATGCAGAGCAGGAGATAGCTTAAAGCAGGAGGAAGTCGTTAGGTTTAACTCAGGTTGGATATTAGGAAAAATTTCTTCTCAGAAAGAATAGTGAGGTAATTAGAATGAGCTGCTTAGGGAGTCATCATCATCCCTGGAGGTGTGAAAGAGAAGGGTGGACGCAGCATTGAGGAACATGGTGAAGATAAGTTGGGGTTGGACTGGGTGATCTTGGAAGTCTTTTCCAACTTGGTGATTCTACAAACTCTGAAGGTTCAACCCTGGGTCAGCAGTGAAATAACAGAATCACTAAGGTTGGAAAAGACCTTCAAGATCATCCAGACCAACCATCCACCTAAACCATGTCCCTCAACTCAAAATCCAAACAGTCCTTGGACTGTGTCCTCAGTGAGTGAACCTGGCACCAGCCTGTAAGGCAGTGTTTGAGCCTTTTGGCTCAAACATCAATCCCAAACCCCAAATAGGGAGACTGCAGCACGCATACTTCGTGCAGCCCCTGTGCTCCTCAAGTCAGAGATCACTGACATACTGCAGTACCCCATTTCTGCTGTGGCACGACGTGGGATTGCTGAAGTCACAGCAGATTTGAAGAAAAGACATATCATCTCCAGAATGCGCTCCCTGTACAACTTGCCCACATGTGTGGGGCACAAGCCCCATTCTGGGGGCAATGACCCCCACCCTACTGTCACAGCTGTGCCCCAAAAACACCATCACCCCACTGCGCATGGCCAGCAACTTCTCCCTAGACTCCACGCACCCCACAGACATCTCTCAACCCATCCTCAACCCTATGTTGACATCAGCATTGAGCAAAGTGGGGCAGGGGACACGCGGGGACTTGAGGGGGCATATGGGGACACAGGGACATGTGGGGACATGGAGTTGATATGTGGGGACAGAACTACAGAGGTGAGAGGAGGTGACACGTGGAGGTGATACAGGGAGGTGGCAGGCTGTGCCAGGAGTTCAAGCAGCACTGCGGGGCAGATGAGCAGTGCCTGTCCAACCTGGGGGTGATGGTGACACTCCAGGATGAGGAGGTGCTATTGGTCTTCAAGCAGGTAGAAGTTTGTTATCCATACATAATACTCCCACGCCTTTGAAAAGTGTGGTTTAAGTATTGTCAGCTGAGAACAGCAGCAGAACAAGGGGTCATTGCAGGGAGAAGGCATGGGGAAAGTAGTGAGGAAAGAAAGGAGAAAGCCTGAAAAAGGAAAGGGAAAGCACAGGGCGAAGGAAGGGGGCAAGACATAGGAGAATGAAGGGAAAGAACAGCTGTCGAGCAGCCTAAAAAGCAGCAATAAGTTCTGGGAGGACTGACTGTAGCGTCAGATTCCGTATCGGGTGTGTATTTGTGTACCTAAGTTGTTATTACTTATTATTAACCTCACGCCAAGCGAGCCCCCAGGAGGCTGGAAGGCTCCACCACAAAATGCACACATAGCTCATGCATCCCATCCTGCTTGCTCAGCAGCAGCACCGAGGAACCACACACAATCGCCATGCAGGAGCAACCCCAATCTCATCACATCACATTTCACAGCACTTTTAGTGGTATGGGGCAGAAGTCATAAAATGAAAAACCAACGGTGTGATAGAAACCATTCCCACTTTGATCCTGGAAATGAATAATGGCAAAGTTGTGACCCACTCATTCAAAAAGAAGAAATAAATGAATTGTTACATTTTGGAGGGCTGCATCCCTCTCCTGCCTCAGAAGAAACTCAGTTCAGCAAACCCTCAGCCCAAATCCTGAGAGGAGTTCCATGACTGAGCTTGTTCAGCCTGGAGAAGAGAAGGCTGTGGGATGACCTCACTGCAGCCTTCCAGTACCTAAAGGAAGCCTGTAAACAGGAGAGGAGTCAACTCTTTGAAAGGATAGATAACAGCAAGACAAGGGGAAATGGTTTCAAGTTGGGGGAGGGCAGATTGAGGTTGGATATCAGGGAGAAGTTCTTTACTATAAGAGTGGTGAGGTGCTGGAACAGGCTGCCCAGAGAGGTTGCAGATGCCCCATCCCTGGAAGTGTTCAGGGCCTGATTGGATGGAGCCCTGGGTCAGGGCAGCCTGGTTTACTATTAGATATGGAGGTTGGCAGCCCTGCCTGCAGCAGGGGTGCTGGAGCTTAATGATCCTTGAGGTCCCTTCCAACCCAAGCCATGCTATCATTCTACGATCTTGCACTAAATTCTCAGCCCTGACCAACACTGAATTATTTAAGAAACACAGACACGGCGATGCAATCCACCCCAGAGAAAGCAAAAGCTCGTTTGCACTTCTCTGCTCACAGCCAGCTGCGACTGCCTGAGCAACTCTGGGCACCCGGCTGAGACATCCTGCCTGCAAGGGGACATTACAGAGGGGAAAAGACACCAAGCAGCCCCTCACCAGCATCTTTGTGATGCTCCTCAATCCCCACAGGCGATGTAGGTTCAGCCCGCGCCACTGCTGAACAATGCAGTTTGGAATTCAATTAAAGTGATTATCTGTTGTGCCAAATAAATTGTGTACAGCATATATCCTGCAGCATTTTACACCTTCGGGCTCATTATTTTCTAACTGTTTCCTCCTGTTTATGCTCTTTCAAATTAAATTGCTGATAATACGCGCCAAAATAAAAAATGAGCGCACCTTGTCCGAAGAAAATTGATTCTCCTTTTTCCTGAACCGGGCGATTGCCAGGTTTTATATACTCTGTTCCTGGCGATCATTAGTAATTCAATTTTCTTTTTATTAGCCCCCTTATCTGCTGAGCAATATAGTGGCAGAGCTGACCTCTTTCGCACGGGTAAATGTTTAAAATCTTTTCCCTGATTAATTTTGCCAGTTAAGGAAAAGAGGAGAAATGGCCCGGCTCTTAGCCATCACAATGAATAAAGCTTAATGTTGATTGTGATGGAATTTCTAATGCCAAAGAAATTGATTGAACGCAGCAATTACACCGCAATAGTAACTCAAGGGAAATGGGATAGTTTTCTCCTGGCCATAGCCTTTTGGTTATTTAAAACAATCCAATTTGCAAGGATAATTATATATTAGTGTTTTATCTGCCACTTGAAATGAACATGGGAGTTTTGATACTGGCCCAGCATTAGCAGGTTATTGCTGCAAATTACTTGATATCTGCTTTCTTTCACATAAAGACGAAATTAGGCCATCAATAACCAGAAAAAGGTGGGCTGGGGAAATGCGAGGGGCACGAGTGCCCTCTGCAGGGCTGAGGGGAAGGAAGGGCAGCAATAAACTGCCCAAAATCCCAAATCCTCCCCATTATGGGAGAATGTCATACAGCTCCACATTGGGCATACAAAGAATAGACACAGACCAGCTCTTCTGCCCCTCTCACACCCAATCCTTGCAAAAAAAAAAAAAAATCATTTTAAGCCATTAATTCTAGTTTATCCTATAGTAAAATTAAGGCAATAAGAGACAGCAGTGCCAAAAGTACAAGCAGGGTGAATTCGACCAGAGCAATGCCACTCCATGGAGGACAAGCATTGATTTTTGCAGCTTGCAATTGCAACCACTCACCTGTCTTTAAATAAGTTGAGAAGGGGCCTCATCCTGCAAGACACCAACTGTTACCCTCATTACTCCCAGGTGGCTTTTGGTAGAAATAAAAAGGGGTTTCCTATATCCACACCTGCAGTATAGGAGGAACAGGAACATCCCTTTATCACCACTTTTGGGTCAGGCAGAACTCAATTAAAAGTTAGGATTTGGCCTTCAAACGTATCACCAAATGATGATACCCCCAAAAGCACGGTGTTAATTCCATCTTCACTTCACAAAAACCCAACTGTTGCCGCTCAACCTCATCCAACAACACATGGCCAAACAGTCTGAAGCAGTGCCATTCCAGCATGCACTTTACTATTTTATCATGTTGGCTGTTTGCTGTAACAAATAAGCAAGGGAAGGCCAATTCAGGATAGACATTTGCCACTTAGACAACATAATTACAACATACCATTACTGGCAGGAAAACTGCTCGGTAAATGACTGAGCAGGAGTCCAGGGTTTATTCTCTGCATCAAAACTTTTGGTGTCAGTGTCCCCCCCCAAAAAAAAAAATCACACCAAACAGTTGGGAGAATTGCAATCAGTGGAAACTCCACTCAGATCTTAATTATTAAACTGTACCTCCTCTATACAGCCCAGTCTGCCCCCTCTACAGAAAAATGCATAGGGGAAGCATGTTTAGGCAGGAGTCTGGTCCAGATTCCAAATGAAGTGGACCCCATGCATAAATTGGGATACCATCAGCTTCATCAAGCCACAGGGTTGGCACCTGAATGAGTTCACAAATTCCAACAAAGCAATTATCTCCAAGTTCTCCTTCCCTTCAAAAAGAGCTTAAGAACTTAAACAGGAAGGAAAAAGAAAAGAACACTTTAATATTAATGATCCATTAATATTAAGTACTAAGTAGTCAAGAAGTCCAAAATCTAAAGGCTGTTTTATCAACATTAATTTGGCTCAACATTTTCCATTCCTCTTTGCTTTGGTCACACACTTGAGATCTTCCTGTGTACAAACAACCCCAGCACAAACCTTCTGTGGATTATGCAGGTATCTGCATTAGAAATGCTTTGTAGCTCTGCCATCCCATTAGATCAACTTCAGTTTGGGACATATTCCAATTCTGAGCATCCTCATTCATCCCATATTCAGATGAATATTTCAGAGTTACTTTATGACAGCTTCAAGTGTGCCACTCACAGTGAGAATAACCCAAATACTACCATCAGTTTGTGACTTTCAATTTCCACAAATGGCAAGTGAGGAACTTCTGAGCTGCCTCAAATTCCACCCAGACCCTCACATAAAAGTAGGGAATGCTGCCTTGAAAATATCCTCCCTCTGTTTAGCACCCAACAATTTCTTTGTTGGCCATACAAGTGTCACAGCCTTCCAGCTCACCAACTTAGTGCTTAGCCTTCACCAAGCAACAACCAAAGTTCATTCTGCAATTTCAGAGCTGTCAGGACTTTTACTGAATTTCTCTGCCAGCTGAAGAAGCAAAGCAGCTGTGCATTGCCTGGCAGCTGCCTCCCCATGCAGAGCTGCTGATGGCACACGAAGGAGCATCTGTCAAGTCCTGTGGGATCCCTGAAATGGAGGTACAGCAGAGGTAAGAACACCAGCAGCCATGTAGCCATATGATACCTGTACTTTTAAGAACCAAATCAAGATGTTTTTACAGCAGGTGCTGCAGTTTACAAAGAAAAAGCCACACAGCATAAACACAAGCCTCTGTAAAGCAAATTCTTATTTCCACACTTATCAGCCCAGACTGCAAAACACACAGATCCAAACTGGAAAACAACATAAGTCACTTTGACAGCTCACAATCTCATAAATCAGGCTTTGTTACCATGCATCAGAAGTACCTTGATCGTTTGATCCACTTTTGGGCAAGGGACTGAGCTAAATGCTCTCCCCAAGTGACTTCCAGCCCTATTTTTCATTTTTCTCTTTTTCTTAAGCTTCTTTGTTTGCATTCCTCCACTTTGATAAACGCCAGTAACACAGCTGTATTTCTGCAATATCTACATATTTTCAGGCCTACGTGGTTTAAGATATAAATCTTTTCACCATGGGACTGTTCATTACCTTCAATCAAGGAACTAGGATTCAGCACACATTCCCCAAATGTACAGGCTGCTGGCAGCTGACAGTCATGCTCCCAGGAGAGCAGATTTTGATCTATTTTGTATATTCTCAACTTATTGTGAAGCTTCATTTTGGCTGTGCACACACTTCTGCTGACAGACAAAATGAAGAGATGCTTGCTAAGCCTCAGACAAGCCTCAATGGCAGCCAGGAGCCTCTCCAAAGCTGCAGCACTCTGACCTCCTCTGCTTCCCACTTCAATGCACACAGCTGAGTAAACTCTGCTCCCTGTGTAGCACTGTGGTTCCACCTACACAGAGCAAAGATGTGGTTTAACCTCAGGTCCTGAGCACCACAACAGCTTATAGCCCTGTAAACAACATCTCTATTTCCTCAGGCTGTTGCAACCCTAAATCCCTCTCCAGACACCAAGATGTAAGCTGACATCACTCAGTGAAGCAAAACTCAACTCCAAAATCATGGAACTTAGTGGTGGAGCATCAGCATGAATGCATAGTTACATGGATGTCCACTTTTCCTTACATCTCCCACAGGCCACATCTGCATCCTCAAGCACCAGATCCAAAATTCTCCTCACAGCATCTTTTTCATTACCCCAAATATTTCTTCAAATACACGTAGTAAAAATAATATTTTTTAAGTTATATTTTTCTTTTCCTCCCATTAAAAAAAAAAAAAATCTTCCTTCTCCTGAATCACAAGCCCCTGTTCTGGTCTTTTGCTCTGTCCAAACACAGCAAGATCTTAACACAAAGTTATTTGAACAAGAAATAATCATAATCACATGTGTAAATTCAGTAATTAAAGTGCAGCTTTACCTTTTGAGGCAAACTGCAGCTATAGTGTAGCCTAAGCAGCCTTTTCTCTATTCAAGCAATACCTGTGATAGCACTACTATGCCAAAGAGCTCTGTGTAGGCACATAATCAAAATGTGCTTGTATCCACTTCAGATTAAACTGTGGGTGATTATGTCAACACTAAACAAGAGAACATGACTTCAAAGCCAGAAACATCATGATACTCCTCAGAGCAACTCTGCCAGCCCTAAGAAGTCAATGTCTGCTCATGACCCAAACCACGAGGGACCCAGTATTCCTTTAACAACTGCAATTTTAACCATATTCAATATAAAAGACATCTCACTGGGACACAGGTGTTTTTGCTGACTTCCAACGGAGTATCTCATGACGTGACATGAAAAGCACAAGCTTTTCTCCTGTGCAAAAAGAGAGATCAGTCTTGTAGATGTATTACTACTGCCTCTGTCATTCTCTTACTTTCCTGAGTATCTTCCAATGTGATGCTTGCATGTCTAGCAAAACTGCATTCAGAACAAAAAGGAAGCTTTGAAATGACCCTATCTGGAGATGTCAAAGCACAGCTCTGGGTTAAGGCAGAAGCCTTACTCCAGCCAGGACTCCACCCAGTTTGTTCCAGGACCTGTAACAGCAAATCTCTCAGAGGACATGATAGCCAATTTTCCAATTCCAAGAGCCTCTCTTGGAGCTTCTTTCAGCAAGCAGCCTCAGGATGCCTGTTCCTACCTTCCCTGGAGGAGCCCTGGTTCCTGGCAGTTGGAAGCCTGCAGAGCCTGTGCTTGGTGATCTGCACCAGCCCCTTGGGTGAGGAGCGTTTTGGAGTCACAGAAGCTTTTCCCCGCAGGGTGTTTTTCTTCCTGGGATGGAAGGGGCTTTTCAGTGGTGTGGTGAGCAAGGGACTGCTCTTCTTATCCGCTGAATAGCTGTGAATGCAAATACCAAACTGTTAGAAGACAGTGGGGATGTAATTGAAACACACTTGGTTCTCTTGCTCACAACTGAGACAGAGTGGGTCACCAACCTTTGTTTCTCCTCCATAATGCTCCCCTGTAAGAAGCACTGAATAGAAAACTGAAAGTAAATAAGTGAATGTGAGGAATTTCTGGCAAAGCACAGATGGAGCATGAGGTGTTTGACAGCCTAACTCAACACATTTCTACTTAAGAGATGCAGAGGAGGGAATGCTGTCCTTCAGAGGGATGATAGGACCCAAGGAGAGGACCTAGGAAAACGTACTTCCCAGTCCCATCACACAGCAAAGATCACATATCTGTGCTGCTGCCTTCACTGCATCCCACTTATCCTTTCCTTTTCTGGCTTGCATCCGGCCCTGATGAAAATATCAGCACAGAACACAGCTTTCCCACCAGGAAGCCCTCACAGCACTTCCATGACACTGTCAGGGAAAGTTTGATCCCAACACCTAATCTATTTCCCCTCCACTTCCAGTCCAGATAACTCAGTCCATACACCTTCTCCTTCTGCCAAACTTCATTTTTTAATCTTGCCCCTATCAGACACAGGGATGATGGAAAAATCATTCCAGAAGAATCTCAGCTGCTTCAGCACAACGCATTTTCCCAGGATAGCACAAACCTGACACCAGCCCTACAAGGAGAGGAGTAAGAACCTTCAGGGAAGACGCTTGGGTTGCAGTGGACAGCACAAAAAGAATAGCACTAAAAGCAGAGTACTGTGGATCTATCAGATTTACAGCTAGGCAGCATTTCTTTCCAGTACACACAGCCTACACAGCTCAGCTTCTGTCTCCTCTCTGTCCCTGTACATTTTACAGGCACAGATAATAAAAGGTAAGCGTGATCCGAGTCTGTTCTCCTTTCACCAGCCCCAAGTGCAGTAAAACTCTGAGAGGCTGAAAATAAATCAATAGGGAAAGCACCTATTTCCTTCTTTTTGAATATCGGTCCAGGCCAGGGAGAAGTCTAGTAAGTGCTGAGCTGAAGTCTTTGGAGAAAAAGGAATGGGAGACGAGTTCTGTTTGAAGCATTAAATTCTGAGTTAGCCAGACTGATAAAACAATTAAAATATCAGTCCCCGCAGCCCTGAAAAGCAGGATTCCTCCACAGAGAATAGAGTCACAATAGCTGGAAAGGGGAAGGCAAACAGATCCACCAATATACAAGTCTCACTGTAATTTCATTCATACCTATGCCTGTAACTTATGTGCAGTACACATTATTTAACACAGAAGAGATCCTCTGTCCCAAAGGTATAAAGAAAAAACTGTTCCAGCTTCACCTAAAGCCTATGGACACATGCAATGACAATTCTTCTGAGAAGATCAGCAACTCGACATGGTTTGGTGATATGGTGATGGTTAAACACGATGATCTTAGTGGTCTTTCCAACCTTTATGTTTCTATGATCTTACCTTGAGCTTGCCTTCCTCTTGATGATTTTTGTCCGACTCTTCACTTTATAACTGGTAAGTACAGCCTCACCCAAGGAGGGATTCACCCCAACTGATGTATCACTGGGAGGCAGCAGGCTGAAGGCTGAGGACCTCTTCTGATCCTCCAACTGCCAGCTGAATGCTGACTTGGATGTGGAGGGTGAAGTCTGCAGACTGGAGGCTTTCCATTTATACTTGCTGGGGGAAACACCCATTTTGGACTGCAGCCCTGATTTCTTCATCTTTGCTCCCAAATCTGTCTTTGGAGACATTTTTGAACCTCTCTCAGCTCCACCAGTGATTTTCTTAGCGCTGTCAGAAGCTCTCGGGCTGATCCATCTCTTCACAGGACGAGAGCACTTACTAGGGTTTGCAACCCAGGTATAATTGGTTTTCCTGAACTTTGAAGTTTTGCTGGAGACTGTCACTGAGGCAGCTCTTTGGAGACTGGAAGTTTTGGGGATTACAGAAAACTTGTTCTTCACTGGAGACATCACAACTGCCGAAGTCAGTGCCTGAGTCGGTTTAGAGTGCATCTCTGCATTTCCAAAGAGCTTTGGCTCTCTGTGAACATCCCCATCTTGCTCCCAGCTGCACTGCCCCAGAGCAGGTGGCTCTGGTTTCCACCACGTTGAGCGCTGAGCCTGCTCACAGCTCGGCAGAGCCGACAGTGGCTGTGGCTCTGTTTTCAGTGTGACAGCACTTTCGCTGGCACTTCTGGAGCTTTCAGCCAGGTGCACCTTCCTGGGATTGTCAAATGGGTACGATGAGCTGACAACACGGTGAGACGAGCTAAATGAAACAGAGAGAGAAGGCTTTGGCTCTTCTTCTTGGTTTGTGTACAGAGGGATGGAAGAATCCTGCACATTCCCATCATCCGGAGCAACAAGCTCTGTTTTAAGCCCAGAAACATCACAATAAACGCTCACATCACTAAATCCTTCAGTATCTACAAGACCAGTCTTCTGTGTCACCTGGATGCCCACAACAATGTTCCCATCTGTGGTTAAGTCCACTTGTCTCTCTGGGGACACTGCTGATGACATGGCTGCCTGGCTCTCATCGTTGCTCCCAAAACCCCTGGATGTGGTGGCACTTCCAACATCACACCCTGGTCCTGACGGCTGGTTCACAAGGGAATATTTCTTCCTCCAAGAGTGAGCTCGGCGTGGCTGGAAGTCCCTGGGAGGCTGCAGCTGGGGATACCGGGCTGAGAACGCTCCCCTCCTGCTGAATGGGGGCTGTGTGGTGTTGTTCCACATCCGTGGGGCAGAAGACAGCGGTCGTGGCACATCCCCATGGGTGTTCCTGTGGTTGTCTATGAGACCTGAAGAACAGAAGACAGCATCTGTTAATTGTCAATCCCAAGAGGGAGGTTTCCAACATCACAGCTCTAGTTTTCTTCACACTGCAATGAGGACAATCACTCACTCTGGCTGATTTTAGGTAAGTGGTGCTAGAAAATGAAAAAAAAAACAAAAAAAAAAACAAAAAAACCCCACCAAACATGCACAAGAAAACTTTAAAACAATTATTTTCCTCAATCTTCTGAAAATTGGTGACAAAAGCGATTCAGCACAACAGCTAAACGCAGGTCTGATGTACAAACAGACCTTTAGCACACACTTCATGACTGCTGTTGGCCACCTTTTGCTCCTTTATGGCTTTTTTTTTTTTTTTTTTTATACATGCCAGCACCAAAACAGACCGCCAGTATTCTTGTTTTTGGAGCCTAACAAAATGAAAATGCTGATTTTATTTCCAGGAATTATTTCAGAGCAGCCTCTGAGCCCTGCTACAAGGCTGTAAGGAGGGTTCCATTAACACTCAGCTGCTTACACACATAGCAAAGTGCAAGCCCAAAACATAAAACAACGATGAGAAAGCTCCAAGGCAGCCCCAGCTTTGTACTGAGTCACTGCACCTTCATCCTTTTACAATGTCACCATACCCCCTGGTGCTTTGGGCTCCTAATTAGCAGCTGAGCTAATCAACACGCATACATTAGGGAGGGTCTGCCCAATGCTTAGAAAACATTTTCAATAAAAGGGACTGCCAAAGGATTTTAGAGCCTTATATGTAAGTGTCAGCATGCTCCAGCATGAAAAATTTTTTCCTACTGCCCAACAAGAGGGTTCTTGGACAAATTAGATCTCTGCAAAGCCTTCCTAATGTGGAAAAATTACCTTCGGGGGGGCTACAATTAGAGCAAGTTATTTCTAAGAACGAGCACTGATGTTCTCCCAAGCAAGGAAAGGGCATACAAATATACCCACTCCTCTCCCACAAAGCTGATGAGGAATCCAAGGAATGAGGACGAGGGACACAGCCCCTTTCTATGCCACCTGGGGATCCCAAATGTTGCTACTGAACATGACAAGGAACTGTTGGGACATGTCCCTCCCAGGAGGGTGACGTGCACTGCAGCGTGGGGATGCCCTGAGGTCTCCACTTACCCCTTACCCTCTCCCACCCAGGTCTCCTACATTCTCTTCCCAAATCCAACACTCCTGGGCCCTCTCCTCTCCCCATCTCCATCCAGAGAACCCAGGGCCGCCATTTCCTTTGCACTCCTAGGCCTTCTCCACATCTTTCCTTCCCTCTTCCCCGCCCCCAGCCTACTCCTTCTCTACTCCTGAAGACATCTGCCTGCTTCCACACACCTCACAGGCCTGCTGGCCATCCATACAGCCCCCATGTATCCCAGGAGCCTCCTGGCCACCCCCACAGACCCCCCCCCCACACACCCCAGGAGCCTCACATCCCCCTGAAGCTTCTTGGTGGCCACCACAGGCCACAAACACCCCAGGAGCCCCACGAACACCACGCACCTCAGGTGCCCCCGAGCTATTCTCGCGAGCCTGACAGACATCCTGGTTACCCCCACAATCCCAGGAAGCTCACGACTCCTCCCACAGGCCCCAAGCACCCCCACGAGCCTTCTGGCTGCCCCCCACACACCCCCAAAGGCCTCTTGGCTGCCCCCACGGACCCCACAGGCCTTCCGCCTACTCCCACGCCCTCCATGGACCTCCTAACCGCCGCCCACGGTCTCCAAGCCTCCCCCAGGCCCAGCACTACGGTACCCTGCAGCAGCCGGATCTCCCTCCGCAGCCTCTCCCTTTCCTCCATCCCTGCAACGTTCCCGCAACGCCCCACACGCGTTACGTCATCACCCCGCGACAGCCGGTTTTGCTCGCTCACGTGACCTCGCACCGTCACGTGACGCCCGCGGGTCGCTGAGAGCGTTGCTTGGCAACGAAGCAGGCTGCGGCCTAGCGTGCATTCTGAAGCCTGAAGTAGGCCTGGGCCTTCTTCTTCTCTCTCTTCCATCCCAGCCCGGCCCGGTTTGGCTCTCTCTGCTCCCTGTCCCCAACCCGGACTATCTCGCCTGCCCTCTGTCCCCACCCCAGCGTGGCTTAGCTGTTTCCAACCATCAGCCTCATGTAGCTGCTACCCCTTGTGATCATCCCCTATCCCCATCCCCTTTACCTCACCCTTCTCTGATTCCAGCTCCACTAGTCTCATCTAGGTCAGAGTCCAATGGAGAGTCCAGTGAAGGGTCACCAAAATGACCACAGGCCTGGAGCAGCTTTGCTGGGAGGAGAGGCTGAGAGAGCTAGGGCTGCTCAGTATGGGGCAGGGGGGCCTCAGGAGAATTCCATTCATGGTAATAAATCCCTCCCAGCAAGGATTTATAGCCAGAAGTGTCCAATGCTAGGCCAAGAGACCCAGGGACCAACCATATCTCAGGAGCTCTCTCAGCCCATTACTTAGCACAGGGACCAGAGAGGAGCCTGGGAGACTTGCTCTTGTAGATCTCCAATCCTACCCGTGGGGCTGCCCTTCTCAAGCAGAAGTTGTACCACGTGGATTCAGAGGTGCTTCCAACCTCATCCATTCTGTGATTCTATGATCTACCCTTCCCTACGCCCCAGCCCCACCATGGTCCCCTGCTCACACACACACACACACAGAATCACACAGAATGGTCAGGGTTGGAAGGGACCTCAAGGATCATGAATCTCCAACCCCCCTGCCACAGGCAGGGCCACCAACCTCCCCATTTAATACTAGATCAGGCTATCCAATCTGGCCTTGAACACCTCTAGGGATGGGGCATCCACAACCTCTCTGGGCAGCCTGTTCCAGCACCTCACCACTCTCTCTGTAAAGAACTTCCCCCTGACGGATGGGTGGACCACTCGATGGATAAGAAACTGGTTAAAAGGCCGCAGACAGAGGGTGGTCATCAATGGCTGTATGTCCAAGTGGAGGCCAGTAACGAGTGGCGTCCCCCAGAGGTCTGTCTTGGGACCGGTGCTCTTTAACATCTTTATCAATGACATCAATGACGGAACCAAGTGCACCCTCAGCAAGTTTGCTGATGACACCAAGCCGAGTGGTGCGGTTGACACAGTTGAAGGAAGGGATGCCATTCAGAGGGACCTCGAGAGGCTAGAAAGGTGGGCCCAGGTGAACCTGATGAGGTTCAACACAGCAAAGTGCAGAGTTTTGCACTTGGGCTGGAGGAATCCCAGGCATCCATACAGACTGGAAGGAGCGGTCCTTGAGAGCAGCCCTGTGGAGAAGGACCTGGGAGTCTTGATAGATGAAAAACTTAATATGAGCCAGCAGTGTGCCCTTGCGGCTCGGAAAGCAAATGGAATCCTGGGCTCCATCAAAAGAGAGGTGGCCAGCAGGAACAGGGAGGAGATTGTTCCCCTCTGCTCTGCTCTTGTGAGGCCCCATCTGGAGTACTGCGTCCAAGTCTGAAGCTCCCAGTACAAAAAAGACAGGGAGCTGTTGGAGAGGGTCCAGAGGAGGGCCACGAAGATGATCAGGGGACTGGAGCACCTCCCCTATGAGGACAGGCTGAAGGAGCTGGGCTTGTTCAGCCTGGAGAAAAGAAGGCTGCGGGGTGATCTCATTGCAGCATTTCAGTACCTAAAGGGAGCCTACAAACAGGAGGGGAATCAACTCTTTGAAAGGGTAGATAACTGCAGGACAAGGGGAAACGGTTTTAAGTTGAGGGAAGGGAGATTTAGGTTGGACGTCAGGGGGAAATTCTTTACAGAGAGAGTGGTGAGGTACTGGAACAGGCTGCCCAGAGAGGTTGTGGATGCCCCGTCCCTGGAGGTGTTCAAGGCCAGATTAGATGGGGCCCTGGGCAGCCTGGTCTAGCATTAGGTGGGAAGGTTGGTGGCCCAGCATGTGGCAGGGGGGTTGGAGATTCATGATCCTTGAGGTCCCTTCCAACCCTGGCCATTCTGTGATTCTGTGATTCTGACATCCATCCTAAATCTTCCCTCCCTCAACTTAAAACCATTTCCCCTTATCCTGCAGTTATC
This sequence comes from Phasianus colchicus, assembly GCF_987193195.1. Classification (NCBI taxonomy): domain Eukaryota; kingdom Metazoa; phylum Chordata; class Aves; order Galliformes; family Phasianidae; genus Phasianus; species Phasianus colchicus. The sequence continues at coordinate 93,921,961 of NC_143438.1, forward strand.
TACCGTTTCAAAGAGTTTTGTGACACATTTCTTTGGCAGCTTTCAAGGCATTTATATTATAGAATCATAGATTTATAGAATTATTAAGGTTGGAAAAGACCTCTAGGATCATCTAGACCAACCATCTACCAACCATCTACCACCAATATGCTGCCCCATTACTGAATACCTGCCAGAAATTATGGCAAATCCAGTAGCACCAGGTAGCTTCTCGAGATCTGCTTCTACTTTCTCACCCCAAAAGGACCTTTTTATGACCTGGACTGTCCCACATGTCCCGTCTTGAAAGTCAGGTGGCCCCGCGCTGCCTGCATAAATCAGGAGTACCTACAAAGCACATCCATAAAATTGAGAGTCCAAACAGAGAATAACATCATTTATATAGACATTTTCCTCCAGGAGTTTGTTTTCTTCATAATTCCATTCTTCCTTAAGGGAGTAAAACCGATAACATTAAACAAGGTCACACACACAAACACAACACAGTTAGAGAGCCTCTTTGCTTCCCCCAAAACCCTTTGGAAAACTAATATGCATCCTCTTGTGCAATCCTGTGGGGTAGGGAAGGGGCAACAGAGGGCAGATCTGAGATGGAAACCTCTGATCAGCATCGATTGATCCCTGAGCCTCACCCAGAATTTTGTAACCATTTCACACTGGTAGAAACTGGCACTTGTGCCAAAAGCAGCCTCCTCCGCTCCCAGCTGCTTGCTCCCTCCCTGGTGCTGGCACAGAGATTTGAGTGGCTTGCATAAATGAGCAAGAATGAGCTGCTCTGAATTAAAATTAATTCAGCACATGCACAGGGAAAGCTAATTTTTAACGGAGGGAAGCCATGTATCCATCCCTCCCACAACACCCCATGTTGGGAACAAATGAGCTGAAAGTAGCGTTTTGCCAATCTGTGCCAAAATACCACTCCCACAACACCCAGCCTTGGGAACAGATGAGCTGAAAGCAGCATTTTGCCAACCTATACCAAAATACATCACTAGAAAAAGGTAAGTATGGGCCAAGGTAGTGCTGGAGAATCTTGGGCTCCCTTTGATGCTTCTTGGATGCTCTTTGGAGTGTCCTCGGCCACCTTATTTGGTGGGCAAAGGGTGTAGAGGAGCAAGGACAGCACTTTTATCATGAACTGGATCTTCTATAGGAAAGACACAAGAGCATCATGCCTTGAGGCATGGAGTACTCCCATGTAGGATGCTGCATCACTAAAATTCTTGTTCCTTTCCAGCATTCTGTAAGGAATTCATTGACACCTGTTACAAAGAGCACATCTGAAAGCTGCAGGAATTCACAGCACTTGTTCTTTGTTCATAACACTACGCTTGTATGACACTTGTTTGTAAGTCTAATTTAATTAAAAAAGCAGTAAAATGCAAGTGTGGGTTTTTGGTGCTGGGCTGGCAGGGCGTCTGCGTGAAAATGCCCCAGGCAGGATGGCACACTTAAGAGAAATTAAATTGTCTCATTCCACCCAGAATAAACATGGTGCCAATCCTTCTAATGGCCCTAAACATCACTAGAACTGCGGATCCAGCGACAACTGTGCAATAGGACCCAATTAAGCTGCTCACACATTTGAAATCACGGTCTCATCGTGGTTTAGTCTGGAGTCTCTCAGTGGCTAAACGTGCTGAGACAAGCGAAAATACGAAACTTCATTAAGCGCTGCACCAGCAGATTGCTGGGACCTGACGACAAGGGTGAGTGGGAGGCATCGGCATTTCTGCCACCTGCTCCAAATTTCCAAAGGCACAGGGATCTCCAGGGAACCCTGGATCCTCCAGCATAGCCTGGAATCCATTAACAGGAGCATCCTGCATAGGAAAGCGGTGTAACTTTTCTCTGTGGGGCACCTGTGGGTCTCAGATGGAGCACTGCAAAAAGTCTTGAAGGAAACACATTAATAAAAACTTAAAAAATGTGGGAATCTAGAAAGAAGTGGGAAATCTATATTGTAAAGGCTTAGAAAATATGAGCCATTGAAAAATGGAAATATTTATGTGTGGCAATATTAAAAAGGAAGACAATGAAGAAGGAGGAGGAGGAAGAGAAGAAGGAAAAGGAGAAGGAGAAAAAAAGAATGAGAAAGGAGAAGGTGAATGAGAAGTAGGAGGAGGAAAAGGAGAAGGGTAATGGAAAAAGGAGAAGAGAAATAATATTAAAAATAATATCTAATCAGATGTGCTTGATGTCTCTTCCCCTTCACCTTCTCCTTCCTCTTCCCCTTTCTCCATTCTATTTCTTTCTTCAATTCTCCTTCCTCTTCCCCTTTTTCCATTCTATTTCCCCTCCTCTTTCTTCCATTCTTCTCTTCCTCTTTCTCCATCTCTGTTTCTTCTTTCTCCTTCTCCTCTTTTTCATTTTGGTTTAATTTTCTGTTTGATCTGGCCTCTAATAAGATTCGCCACATACTCACAAAACTATAAGCAATGGACTGAGGTGCATGGGAGAAGAACAGCATGGGGATCTCTTCTGAGGCACTAGCATGGACCTGTCTTGCTTGGACCTAAGCACAAAACCATGGGAACATCTTGAGGTGGCCCATCACAAGCTGCAAGCTTCTGGATTGGAAAGAAGACTTCTGTCCACACTCCAGGTGCCAAGAAATCTCTGCCTCCAGTCTAATCCCAGAGAGCTGTTTCTCCAAGATGAATTGCTTGGATGGCAAATGTGAGAAATGTGCAGGTACTTGAGAGGAAGATGGAGCATCTTATAGCATCATAGAAACATTAAGGTTGGAAAAGACCTCTGAAATCATCTAGTCCAACCATCCACCTACTACCAATATTGCCCACTAAACCGTGTTCCTCAGTGCCACATCTCCACGTTTCTTGAACACTTCTGGGGACAGTGACTCCACCTCTTCCCTGGGCAGCCTGTTCCAATGCATTTTACCACTCTTTCTTAATTTGCAATGAAAGGAGACCAGGAGCTGATGCAATGCTTCAGGAGGAGGAGTGCCATGGGCCAAATAGCAGCAGAAGAAATAAGCACAGTTCTCATTAGAGACAATTCCAATAACACCATTGTACAAGACAGTAGTGAGAACTAACTTGTGTCCGAGGAAGAAGGAAAGCATCGGGGGAAAAGGAAGAGCAATTCAAGCAAGATGGTGTCAAGTTATTAAATCCAAGCTTGAAACCAAAGAGGTACTGCGAATCCTCCTAAAAGCCCCAAGGGCTCAGTTCAGGATCCCAAGGGTCATATCATGCATCCTTCAGCCCCCAGCCCTGCTCTGTAGAAGCTCAGCAGCTATTTATCACTGAAGAAAGTTGCTTCTTCTCCAAAAAAGTTTTCGCTATTTTAACTTTTGCAAAAAAGAAATCTCCTTCCCAAGGGCAAGCAAACTCTCGAATCCTATTTATGCTGATAATAGCACGACTAGGAGCTCTGGGGAAGGAGATGTCTCCTGGGTTAGATGGAAACCAGAGAGGAAAATATCAGCAACAGGAAAAGAAACTGCTGCACAATCCTAAAGGAAAAGCCACCTTCATTTATCAAGTGGGCAACAGTTTTCTGCTATGATGTCTATTTTTCTGCCCTTTTTCTTGCCTGCAGTCTCGCTGCTGGCACATGCACACAGACCTAAATACATGAATTTGGGGAAGGGGAGAAATGAGAGCAATAATCAGTGCTGCCATTCCCAGCTCTTTACCAACAGATTTATTTCTGTCCTCTACTTTTACCTGCTGAAATAGAGATGGCTTGGGCAGGGACTGAATAGCCCCATTCTATCTTCTGGCTATGGCCATGCAAGGCCATATGATGTCCTCTTGTCCCCACCGTCCCCTTTGCAGACACTTTGGATCATTCCACTTTTACTGTCTGCTCCACATTTCTTGGTCCCAGGCCGATGCCATTGCAACACCACCTGCAAAGATCAATTGCAACATTTTCATTGCACGACCTGCAGCTCAAAGGCTCATGGCTAAAAAACATTTGCAAAACCTTTCAGTGCAATGAGGCTCTGGAATTTCACAATATGGCCAAAGAGAAGAGCAGCAAACCACACCCAATAAACAGAAATCTGTGACTTATTGACTGAGCAGTGCCAGTCCTACAAAGGGAAAGTGGCATCAGCTTCTATTTTTTTTCTTCTTTTTTTTTTTCTTTTTTTTTTCTCAGAGAGGAAGAGATGGTCAGAAAGATTTTGGTGACATTTTTTAAATGGTTTTGGGTTTGTTCTGTGCTGGCTGCCCTCCCTACTTGGGAGCTTGGGAACTCTGTGGGCAGGTCTGCCTCCAGGAAAGGACATCCATGAGCAGGGATGAATCTTTTTTTTTTTAAGAAGGAAGCACAGATTTGGGGTGTTCAGCTTCACCAGTTTTTGGGGTGCCCCTGAGCCCTGCTACCCACACACTGCTGGATGGGGAGGTTCAGTCCTTTTGCCTCTTCCAGCCCCCATAAGGTGCTTTGCTTTGGTAACAGCTTGGTTACATCTTTGCTCTGGAGGAGCTAAAATTAAAACAGTGACTCCATTGCAGACTGAAAACAGAGCATTCCTTCTCTGCCTGCGTGCTTTGGATGGACATCAGAAGCCAAACTCATGCTGCAAAATCCCCTGTGTAAAAGCAATCTTCTATTCTGATCCTCTGTTCACTGTGGTTGGGATGTTCAGTTCCCAGACCTGCGCTCAAGGGGCTCTGAGATGGGATTTGCCTGGAAATGGAAAACATAAACACAAGAAGCCAACATCTCTGAACCTCATTGCTTTAAACAAAAGCTCATTCTCCTCCAGAGAAGGGCTGAAAACAGAAGTTGATTCATGGATAAAGAAAGAAAAAAATAAATTTAAAAAAAACAAAAACAAAAACCCACAACAACATCAGGATCTCATATTTACCCTAATTCCCTAATTCTTCAAGGAAGAGTGTAGACTGCCAAGCACAAAAGTAGAGATCTCTACCTGCATCCTTAAAAGCTGAGAAGATATTAATGGCTCCCATAAACCGTGAGTGGAGCTGCAAACCATGAAGATCCTGGCAACTACTGGGATAAGAATGAGGATTTCATGGTATTCAGACAGACGCACGAATCGCTCCAAGTGGGTTCTGTGTTTAATGGCTTTAATGAGGACTGAAATAGCTTCCACAGGATCCATGTTCACAGCAGCTCATGTGTCTCATCTCCCACCAGGGCTGCTGGTTGATCATACTGTGCTGAGCCTCTATCACCAGGACCCTGAGGTTCCTGAGCCTCCACCTTTGGCACCCTTGGTTACCTGAGCCTCCATCACTGGGACTTTGAGACTCCTGAGCCTCAACCACAGGATCCCTGGGTTCCTGAGTCCTCATCACAGGGACCCTTGAGTACTTGAGCATCCATCACCATGAACCTGAAAAGCCCAAGCCTTCATCACTGGGATCTTTCAGAGCCTGAGCCTCCACAACCGTGGCCCTGAGGTTCCCAAGCCTCTATCACCAGGATCCAGAGATATCTGAGCTTCCATCAGCAGATCCTTGAGGTTCTTGAACCTCAAACACAGGATCCCTGGGTGCCTGTGCCTTGGTCCCTGTGACCTTGAAGTTTCTGAACCTCCATCACTAGGACTTCCTGGTGCCTGAACCTCCATCACCATGGCCTTGAGGTGTCTGAGCCTCTATCACCAGGATGCTGAGGTTCCTAAACCTCAATTACCAGGACCTTGAGATGCACAAGTCTCTATTAATGGGACCCTTGGGTACCTGAGCATCCATCACTATGATCCTGAAATGCCTAGAGCCTCCATCACTGGGACTTTCTGGAGCCTGAGCACCAATCACCAGGACCCTGAGATGCCTGAGCCCAACACCAGCCCCTCTGGGTGCTCCAGCATAGAGCCCCAGTGCTGCACTGTCCCATTCTGGTGCAAATCCCATGGCAGCCCTACAGATCCAAAGCATGGGGATGGGAAAAAACTCACCCCAAACCCCTGCATCCCCAAATCCCTGCAGTCAGCCCCATAACTCCTTAGCCCCACACTTACCCTGCTGTCAGCTAGGTTCTGTCCAGGCACAGCAGCGCAGAGAGCCAGAAGCTAAACACAAAACAGCCATTTTCTATTTCTTTCTTTATTATTATTTTTTTTTCCACCACTTTTCCACACAATATTCTGCTGCCCCATCCCTGGAATCCCCCCCCTCCATCCATTGGTAGGGACTGGAGATATCCCCAGAGCCCATCCATCTTTTGGCTTCCTCTAGATGTCACCCTCCGCCGCCTCTTCCGTCGCTGCGATTTTCCTTTCTCCAAGATCCAGCTTTTTTTTTTTTTTTTTTTTTTTTTAAAATTCCTTTCTGATCTCTTTCCGGCCATGTGTGATTGCAGTTTCCTCTGGGCGTCCATTTCATCAGCCCGAAATTAAGGAGCGGAGAGAGGGGGCAGCAGGCGGCCGCCTCCTTAAAAACCCCAAACCCCCCATCACCCTCATCCCACAGCACCAGCCCCACACCCCAGGTTGGGCACCCCGCACCCCGCAGCCCCATTCGGCTTTTCACGGAGGCCGGGGATTGATTTGCTCCGCTTGGCTGCTTTTGGGGTGACTTTGCTTTTTGGGGGGAGGTGACTTTGCTTTTTTTGGTGTTTTTTGTTTGTTTGTTTGTTTGTTTTTGGTTTTTTTTTTCACCCAAGGTATCCCCAAACCTTAAGGGCTCATGGTGACCGGATGGTTTTTATCCCTCCAGCTCTGAAGCCATCACCCATCTCCCCCCGACACCCCTGGATGCGAACCCTGGAGTCGGATTCTCCCATTGCTCAGAGAAAATCCCCGCAGAGGATTTGGGTTTTTTGCTCCCCCTTGGGTTCGTCCCTTCATGCATGAGACAACCCCGGCTCTGCAGCTCCGGCTGGCGATGGCCACGCAGTGAAGATGTCCATGTCCAGGCTCAACAGCGTCAATGGCTTTTTGGAGGACGGCAGGATGGAGGCAGGGGACATTGGAAGGATCCTCCGCTGCCTGGAAATGGGCACCGTCCTCACTTTGTTCTACCAGAAGAAGTCACAGAGGCCAGAGCGAAGGACATTCCAGGTGAAGCTGGAGACCCGACAGATTATCTGGAGTCGGACACCCGAGAAGGTGGAGGGAGACAGTGAGTACTGGAAACAGGGGCTGGGGCCATGTTGGTGGATTTCTGGCAACTGTGGGCTGTTCTACTATGGTGGGATGTCCTACCACATTGGGGTGATCTCGTGCAGTGAGATTCCTGGCTATGGTGGGATATTCTACCACATTGGGATGCTTGACAATGGTGGGATGACCTACCACACTGGGGTGATCTCCTGAAGTGGGATGCCTGGCAGTGGTGGGATGTTCTACCAGAGTGGGACGTCCTACCACACTGGGATGCTCAGCTATGGTGGGATGTCTGGCTATGGTGGGATGTCTGGCAATGGTGGGATGTTCTACCAAGGTGGGATGTCCTACCACACTGGGATGCTCAGCTATGGTGGGATGTCTGGCTATGGTGGGATGTCTGGCAATGGTGGGATGTTCTACCAAGGTGGGATGTCCTACCACACTGGGATGCTCAGCTATGGTGGGATGTCTGGCTATGGTGGGATGTCTGGCAATGGTGGGATGTTCTACCAAGGTGGGATGTCCTACCACACTGGGATGCCCAGCTATGATGGGATGTCTGTCTATGGTGGGATGTTCTACCAAGGTGGGATGTCCTACCACACTGGGATGCTCAGCTATGGTGGGATGCCTGGCTATGATGAGATGTTCTATCACACTGGTGTAGCTAACAGTAGTGGGATGTTCTACCACAGTGAGATGTCCTGCCACATTGGGATCTTCTGTTAAACTGGGGTGATCTCTTGCAGTGGGATGCCTGGCAATAGTGGGATGCTTCCATGCACAGGGAGCCACAGGGGACAGAGGACTGGCCATTGTCCCCAGTGGTTCCCCTATGGCCTTTGCAGGGAAAAGCTTGTTCTCTGCTTGAGGAAATAACGCATTTCCTGCTCCTTGTTTTTTATTTGGGAGATTGCATAGGGCCACGTCAGGATCTCAGCCCTACTTTTCCATCGACCCTGATCTCCTGCCTCAGTTTCCCCAATCCTGGAGCATCTTTACCAACATGGCCCATCCCCATTCTGTGCTCACGTGTCCTCCTGCTTGCTGGAATTTTAGGGAAGTTCCAAAACCTCGTTCCCAGCATATGCCCAACCTCACGCCTGCCTGGACCATTCCAAATCCTCTTCTCAGCTTCAGAAGGGATTAGCGAGATACCCGACAGTGCTGATGTCTCTATTAGAGGGCAGTACGGGGATCCCAGCTCTGCTGGAGATGCCCCATGCCTTTCAGTCTAATTACACGCTTCATTAAGCTGCTACTTGGACATGTGTCCATGTAGATAGGGTCCCCAAGAACACTACAGAGTTAAGATGAGGAGCTACGATATCATCCTGTGTTGCCTTCAAAATTTCCCTCCAGGTAACCAGGTGGTTTCCAGCCCCTGCCAACCCAAAAACATTTTGGAAGGGTGGTTTGCAGTATGGTTTGCTATGATGATGGCTAATATACACTCACGCCTCCATCCCAACAATTAGAAATAGGATGGGATTAACACTGCTGGTCCAGGCAAAATCTTTTATTTCAGCCTCAAGGTCAGCTTCACAATAGCATGGGGTAATTCCATGCAGGAGGAATTCCATGCCCCACACCCCACCCAAAGGAAGGACCAAGGGGACATCACTTGGCCACCTGGGCCAGCAGGATTTCCCAGCTCTCCAATTCCCTCCTGGAGCCTTTCTTTGCTTTCCTCTTAATGCACTCAGGAAACTCCCAGCCTTTAAAAGCTTCCATACAGACCCTCCATCCACTCCCAACCACACTGCCCCTATATTTAAATCCTTTGTATCAGTGCTGCTTGCTTTGCATGAGAAGAGAAAAGGGATTTTCGCAGTTGGATCTGGCTCCCAGCATGTTTTAATCACCAGGACCCCGGAGACAATGCAGGGAGGAGTTTGGAGACATACTTCTGCCATGATCGCTGCAAATCCGCTGCAGATGTGGTTTCCAGGAAGCCGCCAGCACGTTGCACTGTGCTGCACGCTCCCTCTCCTGGGTCCAAGCCTGGATCCTGGCTGCATTGGCAACCATCAACGGAGCCACAATAGCCACCAGCATCTTCCTTTCTGCAGTGCACTGCAATGAGTAGGGTTGGGGGAGTTCCTCCTATTCCTATCCTAAAACAGCCCCAAATATCCACCCATTTGCACTCAGGGTCTACAAAACATGGACAGCAGCCAGCTTCCCTTCCCCAAAATCACACATATGGGTGCAGACACCAGTTGAGCACCTCTTCGCAGCCGAGTGCCCGCATCGTGCCCCGATCTGCCCAAGCTGGCTCTCATCCACCCAAAGGAACGCTGCATAAAGCCACCAGTGTTTTCCAGTGCCTTTCCGCCAAGAAAAAACATTCCCCACCTCTTTTTCACTGAATCAGCCCCATTCCCCCTCATCCCTTATCCCTTATCCATGCATTCCATTTTTTCTCTGCTCCAGTACCCTGCACCCATCCCTATTGCCATGTAGGAAATGCTGCAGGGGCCGGGCTGGAAATTCTCCGGGAAATGACCCATTTCCTGCAGGACAATGACCCTGTGCAGTGTCCGGCCACCCTTGGCCATACAAAACCCTTTTCCTGTGCTGAAGGCTCCGTTTTGTAGCACAGCCATTAATACCGTGATATTATTACTCTACTCCTGCTGTCCTTTCTACAAAACCAGTGGATGGAAATCTCCACTGGTGATGTAGCAGTGAGGAAGACTGCGGTCCGGAAACCCAACCCTCCCGCCACCGGTTGGGCTTTATATAGTGAGATAATGAGAGAGCAGCACAGCAGGAAAGAAACGCCCTGCGGTCTGGGCTGCAAATTGCCACCTTTGGACAGTCGTATTCTATTAAAAGATGAGCTCAGCCTGTCCCAAGTTTTTTCTCAGAAAGGAGGTGGTTGTAGGGATTGCAGGGCTGAGTCCCAAGTACACATGGCACTGAGAGAGATGGGAAATTGTTAGGCAGCATCATGAAGGCACACCATTCTGGGGACACAATCCCTGGAGGACAGATGGAACTCATAATGTCATCATGTACCAATGGGCAGTGCCACTGGGATGACCCATTTTGGGGAGTTGACTCTCTGAAGGACATACAATACGCATGGTGCCATCACACTAGCCATTGTGTCATGGCAGGGCTGTGGGGATATGTCTCCCTTGGAAGACACATGGTCATAGTACCCATCCCAGTCCCCCAGGATGCCTCATCCTGTGGACATGTGGCACCCATGGTGCTCTCAGACTTCTGCAGGGACATCTTATCTTGGGGACACAGTCCAAGGAGGACACTTGGCACTCAATGCCATCATGTACTAATGGGCAGTGCCAACGGGATGCCTCATATTGGGGACAGAGATCTCTGAAGGACATGCCCATCCCACCAGCAGTGACATGTTGCCTTTGAGGGACACGTGGCCATAATAACCATCACAGCCCAATGGGATGTCCCATCTTGGAGTCAAGGCTCCATACTCTCCACATGTTCTCACCTCCTGCTCCCTCTCCCTGGCTCTGTGGTGTCAGGGTAACACAGGACAGTCCTGTGCCCCTCTGTCTCTGCAGTTGACATCCGGGAGATCAAGGAGATCCGCCTGGGGAAGAACTCACGGGACTTTGAGCGTTACCCCGAGGATGCTCGCAAGCTCGACTTCACCATGTGCTTCATCATCCTCTATGGGATGGACTTCAGGCTGCGGACACTCAGCGTGGCTGGTGCGTAGGCTCCCACCTCACCCCTTCCATCCATCCTTAGTGTCTCATCTCCCTTATCCTTCACCAACCTCCTCTTCCTCCTCTAGCTTTCTGTGAGGAAGACATCAACCTGTGGATCACAGGTCTCAACTGGTTGGTGGCAGACACTCAGAAAGCCCAAACCCCACTGCAGATTGAGAGGTGAGGAGGGATGGTCAATTCCATTTCATGATCCTCACTTGTGGTCTGAAACAATGAACCATGAGTTTGGTCCCCCAGGACTGAGCGCTGTCTGTCTGTCCATCCCTCTCTCCCAGGTGGCTGCGGAAACAGTTTGATGGGATGGACCGGTCACGGGAAGGCAGGTGAGAACCAGCATGGCTCTACAGGGAAAAGGGGTCAGTGGTGAAACAGCCAAAAGCCACCTACCCCTCTCCCAGGGAGTTTTCCAGAGGGGAAATAGCTGAAATCTTTTGCCCAACCCTGCAAATCAACCAGATTTGGTGGCCATGAACTGGGTTGTACCCACCCTAGATCCGGAGGCTGAAAGCAAGGGTGTGGGACAAGGCAGTAATGGTTTATTTGGGGTGCTCAGAGGTACCTAAAACCAGAGACTGGAGCACAGTCCCCGTAGGACTGTGGGAACTTGAATATCCCCATGCCCACTGCAACACTGGGAGAGAATGGGCCATTAGTGCAACCCATAGGCATCTCCTTGATATTATAAAAAATAAAATAAAATCCGAACAAAGGAATTTGGACTTAAGTGTGATTGGCATGAGGGTGGGATAGGGATGAGAAGAGGATGGGAATGGGATGAGGATGGGGATGGGGATAGGGATGGAAATAGAGATAGAGATGGAGGTGGAGATGGAAATGGAAATGAAGATGGAGGTGGAGATGGGGATGGGGATGGGGATGGGGATGGGGAAGAGGATGGGGTTGGGATGAAGATGGGGATGGGGATGGGATAAGGATGAAAATGAGAACAAGGATGAGGATGAGAATGAGGATGGGCATGGGATGAGGATGGGGATAATTATAGTCTCTGGGTGGGACAGATGCCCAGCTACACCCTTCTTCCCTGACCCCCTACTCAGCACTCCTATAATTACACCAGAGTCCTCTAAATCATAAAGAGCAAAAATGCCTCTGGAGCAAATTGGACAGTGCTGTGCCATTGTGGGAATCTGCAACTTCAAACGGGAATCTGGGCTGATACTGGGATTTGGGTAGGGCTCAACTTAGCAGTGTGTCCTGGGGATCCATGACATGTAGGTCTGGTTGCTTCTCTGACACCATCTTTCTGTCTTGCAGCATTACAGTGAAGGACCTGAAGGCCATGCTGCCCCAGGTGAACTACCGAGTGCCCAACATGAGGTTCCTGCGGGACAAGCTCGTGGTAAGTCCCTGGCTCTGTGAGGAATGGGGCTTCAAGCCCCTACCTAGTGTCTCTGCACCAGTCCCACTCTCACACCGTCCATCCCACAGGAGGTGGAAGCCAGGAATGAGATGACCTTCTCCCACTTCATCCAGTTCTACAAAAATCTGATGTTTGATGCACAGAAGTCGGTAAGAGCCACTACCCATTCACTTCAGCTCATCACAGCATGTCCCCAGCCAGCTCAGCCCATCCCCCCTTTGCCTTGCAGGTCATTGAGCAGCTGGAGCTCTCCTTCCCTCTACGGTGAGTTCCAGGAGCCCCACAGACTCCCATCTAGCAGGGATCTGAGCAGGGGTGGAGTGGGGTTGCAGTTTGGGATGGGAGCAGGGATACAAATGGAGATGGAAGTGGAAATGTGAGCAGGAATGTGAGTGGGGATGCAAATTGGAATGGAAGCAGAAATGGGAACAGGGATGCAAGTGGTCATGCAAACAGGAGTGTGAACAAATGAGAGCAGAGATGCAATAGGAATGCAAATTTAAATGGGAGCAGGGATGGGAGTGAGTGGAAATTTGAGCAGGGTTGTAAGTAGGGATGCAAATGGGGATATGAGCAGGAATGTGAGTCGGGTTATAAATGGGGATGAGAACAGAAATGAGAGCAGGGATGCGACTGGTCATGTAGATAGAGACAAAAATAAATGAGACCAGGCATGGAAGTAGGGATGCAAACTGGAATGAAAGCAGGGATGGTAGTGGGAATGTGAATGGAAATGTGAGCAACAAAACGAGTGGGGTTACAAATGCGGTTGGAAACCAATGTGAGTAGGAATGCAAGTGGAGATGCAAATTAGGATGGGAGTCGAAATGAAAGCAGGGATGCAAGTGGGGATACGGGCAAGGATGTGAGTGAAGATGTGTGCCAGGGGTGCAACAGCAGGATATGGTTGTGGATATGAGTGGTGATGCAAGCAGGAACGTGGGTGGGGATGTGAGCAGGAATGGGAACCAGGGATGTAGTGATGTAGTGCAGTACCTCTTCCTCATAACCTTGGACAACACCTCCTATTGATATGCCCCAGGAATGTGGACCGCCCTGAGCTGTGCCAGGTGTCCCTCTATGACTTCCAGAAGTTCCTTCTGCACGACCAAAAGGTTGGTTGTCCTTTGAGACCCCTCTCAGTCCCAGACCTGGTGAATCCCTTGGGACACCCCTTCCCAGCTGCTGCACCCCATAAAAGCAGCTGTATTTGCACCCCAGGAGCCATGGGCCAGTGATGTGGGCATGGTGAGGGACTATATGTGTTCCTACCTCAAGGATGGCTCCATCGATGCAGCAGAACCCTCCTTCCAACTGGATGAGGTGAGTGAACCCCTACAGCATTGACCCCTGCCATTGATCTCCCCATCCCATTGAAATCTGACCTCTCTGTTTTCTCCCTCCCCCAGTTTCTCACGTATCTCTTCTCCAAAGAGAACATGGTGATGGACGCCAAGTATGAACGTGTGGTGCCTGAGGAGATGAACCACCCTTTGTCCCAGTACTGGATCTCCTCTTCCCACAACACGTAAGGACAGGGTGGACTCACCTCGGTGATCCCCGAGAGAATCCCTTCTCAAGCATCCCCTTTTATACCTCTGCAGGTACCTGACAGGAGACCAGTTCTCCAGTGAGTCCTCCCTGGAAGCGTATGCTCGCTGCCTGCGCATGGGCTGCCGCTGCATTGAGTGTGAGTCCACCCCGTACTCCATGGCACACTGCAGTGATGTTGAGCTTCCCCAGTACTTCACATTGCACTAGATGGACTATCCTCTGTACCCATTCCATGGCAAATGGGAGAGGGGGTTAGAATCATGGAATCATTAAGGTTGGAGAAGATCTCCAAGATCGTCAAGCCCAACTATCAATCCATTATACCATGCCCACTCATAAAATCATAAAGGTTGGAAAAGACCTCTAAGATCTTCCAGTCTAACCCCAACCCATCCCCATCATGCCTGCTAAACCATGTCCCTTAGTGCCACATCTCCACACTTCTTGAACACCTCCAGGAACGGTGACTCCATCACCTCCCTGGGCAGACTGTTCCAACATTTGACCACTCTTTTAGAAAATAAGTCTTTTCTAATATCCAACATTGTTCTGGTGCACATTTGGTGAGCAACATGTGTTAACCAAGTTGTCTCCTTATTTAGTGGACTGCTGGGATGGCCCAGATGATCTCCCCATCATCTACCATGGTCACACACTCACCTCCAAGATCAAATTCCTGGATGTGCTGCATACCATCAAGGAGCACGCATTTGTCACATCTGAGTAAGCCCTGCCTCACCAAAGCACCCCAATTCTAGGCTGGGCAGGCAACCGCTGCTCAAATTCCCCTTTTCTTCATCTTCGTCTCAAGCCACTTTTCCCACCTGCTTCCTCCAGGTTCCCCATCATCCTCTCCATTGAAGACCACTGCAGCATCGTCCAGCAGAGGAACATGGCTTCCCACTTCAAGAAGGTCTTTGGGGACATGCTGCTCACCAAGCCAGTTGACATCAACGCTGATGAGCTGCCCTCACCCACCCAACTCAAGAAGAAGATCCTAATCAAGGTGTGGGGCCAGACACTAACCCAAAGCTCTTTGCAGAAGGGACAAGAACTGCATTGGGCTGGGAGGGAAGATGATTACCCCAGATCTTGGGACTTAGAAGCAATTCCCTCTCCATGCACAAGAAATAGGATTCAAGGTTCTGTGCAAGGAGAGGTCTACTGGGAGTGAGTGGTGGTGGTGATGGTGGATCTGTGAATTAGGGATGGGAGCTCAGCACGATGGGCTGCTGAGTTCCTATTTCTGGGCTGTCCTCAGCACAAGAAGCTGGTTGAAGGGAACCTATATGAGGAGGTCTCCACTGCCAGTTATTCAGAGAACGACATCAGCAACTCCATAAAGAATGGCATCCTCTACCTCGAAGACCCTATTGACCATGTAAGGATCTCCATACAATGATGGCTGGGGGCAGAGCAGGATGTGTCAGATGGGGCTGCTCTGGGAGGGGAGAGACCAGGAGTTTGGGGTGGGCATGAGGCATTGTTGCAATGCCATGGGGGGTGCAGGGAAGAAACAGGAGTCTCAAAGCCCCATCTCCCCATGCCCCCACCCTCCCTACCCTGGTGATGCTATTCCTCCCTCTCAGACCTGGAGCCCGCATTATTTTGTACTGACAAGCAACAAGATCTACTACTCAGAGGAGACATCACGCTACCAGTTCAATGAAGATGAAGAGGAGGTGGAGCAGAAGGAGGTGTGTGTATGACAAGATGCAGCCATGGGGTGGGGGAATTCGGGGATATTGGGAGTCAGCATGAGGAGAGAGAGAAGATCAACGACAACTGCTCATGGGAACACTAACACTGAAGTGTGTTTGGTCTCTGTGTGAACTCATAGGAGTTCAACAACAACGAGCTGCACTTCACGGAGAAGTGGTTCCATGGGAAGCTGGGAGGTGGCCGTGATGGGCGGCAGATCGCCGAGAAGCTGCTGCATGAATACTGCACTGAGACAGGAGGCAAGGATGGCACCTTCCTGGTGCGCGAAAGCGAGACCTTCGTGGGTGACTACACCCTGTCCTTCTGGTAGGAGCCCCAGTTCAATCTCCATTGGGGTGGATGGCAGGATCACATCTTTCCCAAGCTGGTATGAGCAGCACACCAAGCATGTGGTGGCTGCCTCCAGTAGATCCCCAGTTTGGAGGCAGAAATGGTGTTCTGAGGGAAAACACCATTTTTCTGAGCACTGTGGTGCCCTGATCCAGACCATCCTCAAGCATGGCATGGCATAGTCATGGATCTGGACTGACTCACTCCCACCTTTTTCCTTCATGGCAGGCGATCAAACCGTGTGCAGCACTGCAGGATCCACTCGCGACAGGAGGCTGGTTCCACCAAGTTCTACCTGACAGACAACCTGGTCTTTGACAGCCTCTACAGTCTCATCTGCCACTACCGTGAGGTGCCACTCCGCTGCAATGAGTTTGAGATGCGCCTCACCGACCCCGTGCCCCAGCCCAATGCCCACGAGAGCAAAGAGTGAGGGTGAAACCCAGCCCATTGCTACCTTGGGTTCCCCCCCTCTTCCTTTACTTGTTTCACTCTTGTGTGCATCATCTTTTTTCATTGCTTGTCCCACTCTTGTGTCCACCACCCTCTTCATTTCTCGTCTCACTTTTGGGTCCACCATCTTTTTCCATCACTTGTCTCACCATTAGGTTCACTATCTTCTTTCAATGCTTGTCCTGTCCTTGTGTCCACCATCCTCTTCCACC
The DNA here is from genome assembly GCF_987193195.1 of Phasianus colchicus. Classification (NCBI taxonomy): domain Eukaryota; kingdom Metazoa; phylum Chordata; class Aves; order Galliformes; family Phasianidae; genus Phasianus; species Phasianus colchicus. The sequence goes on from NC_143438.1 coordinate 93,938,398, forward strand.
ACTCATCCCACCCTTGGGTCAACCATCCTCATCCCTTCCCACGTTGACTCCAGTGCAGCTGGTGTCAGATTTGGGGTTTACCAGCCCAATGCCTCCTTGCTGTGCCTATCCAGGTGGTATCATGCCAGCCTAACACGCCTGCAGGCTGAGCATATGCTGATGCGAGTCCCTCGGGATGGAGCCTTCCTGGTGCGAAAACGGAACGAACCCAATTCCTATGCCATTTCATTTCGGTGAGTGTGGTCACCCCAGCACTTCCAGGCTGGCCAGGTGTGGCCCTGTGGCTCCGCTCCAAGAGCTGGGGACATCACTGGCTGCTCTCTTGGCCTTAGGGCGGAGGGGAAGATCAAGCACTGCCGCATCCAGCAGGAGGGACGACTTTTCATGCTGGGCAGCTCAGCTGAGTTTGAGAGCCTGGTGGACCTTGTCAGCTACTACGAGAAGCATCCGCTGTACCGTAAGATGAAGCTGCGCTACCCCATCAATGAGGAGACCCTGGAGAAGATGGGCACTACTGTGAGTGCTCCCAGTGGTGGGAACAGTTGGAGACAGTGGGGATGAAGTAGTTCTGTGCCATGGGCAATCCAACTCCATCCCAATCTTTGTTGTGGTTGGAAGATCTTCTTCAGTCTCCTGCACAGCAAAGGAGATGTGCCCAAAGTCCAACTCAAACCACCACCACTGGCTATGGTTATAACGTCTTCACTATCCACAAGTCCCCTCCCATTAGCTATAAAGGGATATTGGGTCCCCATCATACTCCTCTGGCCCACAGGTGATAGCTCATTTTCCCTTGTGATTCTTCATAATCCATGTCCGTGGCCAGATGACATTTTTTGTTGTCTGTCCTTGCAGGAGCTGGACTATGGAGCTCTGTATGAGGTGCGGACACCTCATTTCTATGTGGAGGCCAACAAGATGCCAATGGCCAGGGTAAGAGGCTGAGCTGGTTAGATGCAGGGTGATGGGACTTAGTGATTCTCCCTGCTGAGGCTCCTGGATGGCTCCCACCATGGACCACAGAAGCTGTTTCTCTGACCCTTAAGCAGTGCTGGAGCTGGTGGGAACCTTTGCATGTCCCCATCACTTGGGGACAGTCTTGAGCTCCAGCAGCAGCATCACCACAGTAGATACGAGATAGGTCTGAAACAAAGACCCAGCAAAAGTTTGCCACAACAGCAAGGAAACCTTTGTGCTGGGAAGAATCCCAAAGGAATACATTTAGGGTCATTTCACAGCTGGCACAGTCTCCATCCTTGGGTGTTTTTAGATCCAGGCTGGTCTCGGAGCTGACCCTGGAGGAGATTTGAGGTCCCTTCCCTCTGGCCCTACAATCCCTTGGTCCAGAATGGCTGTGCTTTAAAAGTCCATAAAATCATTCATCTCTGAGACCATCAGGCCCAAGCCCAACTCATCACCACCATGCTCACTACCCCATTAAAACATGTTCCTAAGTGCCACATCTCAACATTTAATGAACACATACAGGGACATAAAGTGGTTGAGAGCTTTCTTCCACAATGGGGAACCCAGAAGAAGAATATGCTGGTTTTGTGGTACCACAGACACCTACAGCTCTTGTGTCCCCTCTAACGTCTCACTTACTGTGTAGACTTTTAGAGGACATAATTTGGGGGGGTGAGGCATCCAGGATATCAGCTGAGCATCCCAGCTTGATGGTAACACATATCCCTCTCCTTGGTGGTTCAGTGCACAGTGAAGGCTCTTTATGACTATAAAGCACAGCGAGAGGACGAGCTGTCATTCTGCAAGCAAGCCATCATCCACAACGTTGACAAGCAGGATGGTGGCTGGTAAGAGTGGTCTGGTGCCCTGGGCAGTATTGCCATAGGCAGGGATCTTCCTGTGGTCTGTTTTAACGACCTCCTTTTCTGTCTCCCCCTTCCTTCTCCAATTGCTCCTTGACATTGCATGCAGCATTAACACCCCGTATACCCCTCCAATTGGTCCTCTTGCCTTGATCCTCTCACCCCTTGCAGGTGGCGGGGGGACTATGGGGGCAAGAAACAGCTGTGGTTCCCAGCCAACTATGTGGAGGAAATCGTCAGCACTCAGGCACAGGAGCAGGACGAGGCTGTGAGTGTGCTGTTTCTGTCATCTTCTTTTTCCCATTCACTGAGATCACCTGAGATGCTCCCAGCACCGATCCAATGCAAACCCTTATCTGAGGCTCTGGGATGCTCCATGGAATGGAGTTTGCCTAAAGCATGTTTTTTTTTTTTCTTGGCTTTTGCTTGGAATTGGCTGACTTGGAAGTCTGGATGGAGGGTTGGATGGAGGTTGGGCTGCTCTTCACCAATTCCTCCTTTTTCCTCTCTTGCAGTCATCGGAAAACAGCCCCCTGGGGAACTTCCTAAAGGGCTTCATCGACGTGCCATCATGCCACGTAGGTGAGTGTCACCATCATGTCCCCAACAGGGATGGTACATGTCCCAAGCAAGAACTCAGCATCATGAGCTGAGGCTCTCCAAACTCATCATAAACAAGGGGTTTATGATGATAGGTGATGGCTGTTCTGGCATGGTAAAAATGTCCAGATGGTGAGAGGGAAGGGCCTCATACTTGGCATGATGTGCTGGGGACAATCTGGGGGCTGAATTCATAGACTCAAAGAATCATTAAGGTTGGAAAGACCAATAAGATCATCCAGTCCAACCTTCAGCCCATCCCTGTGACCATGTCACTCAGTGCAACAGAATCTGGAGGCATTTGGCTGATGTTGAAAGGATTTAGAGGGATTCAGTGGTCTGTAAAGGTGAAACTATTAATTTTGGTGAATCATGGTTGCTGCTTTCTCTTCCAGTGTTTTTTGGGGGATTCACCACAGTTTATCAAGCATTTGATTTCAATTCTCCCACAGTGTTTCTTGACTATTTGCAATATTTAGGACTATTCTCAAAGGAGGAGGAACTTGGGGTGTGCTGGGGAGGGCAGGTAGGGACCCAGGAGCAGGACCGATGAGGTTTCGTTTGCTCCACAGAGCCATCCATTGGGAATGTCTTCGAGTAAAGCCCCCTCTGATGTCCTTATAGTTATCTCCAAAGACGGGAGGAGCTCCAAACCATTTGTCTTCACCATCCATTCCCAGCAGATGTCCCACGCAGCCCAGTCATTGGACGTGGCCGCTGACACACAGGAGGAGCTCAGCGAGTGGGTGGCCAAGATCAGGGAGGCCACGCAGAACGCCGATGCCAGGGTAAGGAGCACTGGGGTACAGCAGGTGGTGGTGGGCATCCTCATCTCCAGGAGATGGAGTGGAGTGGGTGGTGATTAATGTCCCATTTCATGATGGATTGACACCAGTGGACAGATCATCCCTAGCAGTTGATGGTGACGAATGCTTCATCGCATGGTGGATGGACTGTAGTTGATGGATCATCCCCATCAATGGATTTTGATGGATGTCTCATCCCATGGTGGATGGACATTAGTGGACAGTTGATCCGTTTCAGTGGATGTTGGTGGATGCCCCATCCCACAGCGATTGGACTGTAGTTTACAGAGCATCCCCGTCAATGGAAGAGTCTCAGATTCCATTTTCCCTTGTGCAGATGCAAGAGGGGAAGATTATGGAGCGGAGGAAGAAGATCGCTCTGGAGCTCTCCGAGCTGGTTGTGTATTGCCGCCCCGTGCCTTTCGATGAAGACAGTAAGAGCTGGAAAAGGGTAGTGATGGGTTGAGGAGGGGAAGAAAGGGGTTGGGGGGAACTGATTGCTCCCACAGAACCCCATGTCTTCCACTGATGGTCACCTTTATGCTTTCAGAGATTGGCACAGACAAAGCATGCTACCGGGATATGTCCTCCTTCCCGGAGACCAAAGCAGAGAAGTATGCCAACCGCAGCAAGGGCAAGAAGTTCCTGCAGTACAACCGGCGCCAGCTCAGCCGCATCTACCCCAAAGGGCAGCGCCTGGACTCCTCCAACTACGACCCACTGCCTATGTGGATCTGTGGCAGCCAGCTGGTGGCCCTCAACTTCCAGACACCTGGTAAATCCCATGCCCAGGGTGGCAAAATCCCCACCCCTGGTGGCTTTGCCACCGATCCCATGGCTGGACATGGTTTAGATGAGCTCTCCAACCATCGTCCCCATCTCGATGGGGATATTCTCATGCAATGTTGAGTTGTTTCATGCACTTGTACCCACGGTTAGGAGATTTAGTAGGGGGTTTGTGAGGGCAGAACCTTCTGCTCAGGGCCACTGGAGGGTCCCTGAACCCTGCTTTTCCCTGGCCATAGACAAGCCGATGCAGCTGAACCAGGCACTCTTCATGCTCGGTGGCCGCAGTGGCTATGTCCTACAACCCGACATCATGAGGGATGAGACGTTTGACCCCTTCGACAAGAACAGCCTGAAGATCGTGGAGCCCATCACAGTGCAGCTGCAGGCAAGTGGGCAAGGTTGGCAAGTTCATTCCAAGGTGGTCAGCGTCGAGATGAGGGTTCAGTTCTTCCAAACCAAGTTTGGGGTCAATTTCTACATGTTTAAGACCCATATTTGCTTCATGGAGTTCATTGCTCCATGATCTGCTAAGTCTGTTGTTTTCTTGCATAATCTTTCCAGACTGTGGAAGAATTCCAAAACGTTGAGGGGAAAACCCCACAATTGCATAAAGTTGACCCAAAGTTTGGGTCATTTTGGTGTTACAGCTGGGATGGGTTAGTGTGTAGTCAACCAGCTCTTCAGTATGGCGTGGACATAGCAAAAGTTTTTCAAATCATTCTGCAGAAACAGCTAAAATGAGTCCGAGCTTACAAATAAGGTTTGACGTGGCTAATTATGGTCATGAAGATTTTGGCAGACTCAAACCAACCAAGCCATAGGTCTGTCCAAGGAAGTCCTTTGTTGACCATGGGGCCAGCATGGCTGAACCTCACTCTCCTCTTTCTCCTCTACCTTCCACAGATTCTTGGTGCCCGGCACCTTCCCAAGAACGGGAGAAGCATTGTGTGCCCCTTTGTGGAGGTAGAGGTGTGTGGCTCTGAGTATGACAACAGCAAGAACAAGACTGATGTCGTAGGTAAAGATCCTCCCACCTAGTTCCTATGCCAAGAGGACAGGTGGTGTCACTTAGACACCTTCTGGGGTTCTACTGGAAATCATAGAATTGTAGAATAAGGTTGAAAATACCACTAAGATCATCTAGACCAACCATGTCTGTGACTGCTCAAATGTGGGTGATGGGGATTAGTTTCAAGGAGGAGCAGAAGGGAAAGGCATCCCCCATTAACAGGGAAACAGTGGTGTTGTGTTGGTGTTGTCTATGTGTCTAACCCTGCCCTGACCTTACCCCACAGCTGACAATGGTTTCAACCCCGTGTGGCTCTTCAAGCAGTTTGTCTTCGACATCAATAATCCTGAGTTCGCCTTTCTCCGCTTTGTGGTGTACGAGGAGGACATGTTCAGTGACCCCAATTTCTTGGCCCAAGCCACCTTCCCCATTAAGGGTCTCAAAACAGGTATGCTCCCTTCATCCACACCCTCATCATTATCATAGAATCATAGACTCATAAAGGTTGGAAAAGATCTCCAAGATCACCAAGTCCAACCATCAACCCATTCCCCACTATGTCCACTCGTAGAATCATGAGTTCACTACCACCAACATAGAACATTCACTAAAACGTGCCCCTACGTACCACATGTACATGTTTCTTTAACACAATCATCATCATCATCAGCCACTTGGGGACTCAACTATGACCATGGCGAGGGACTGGGACTCTGCTGTGGGGCTGAGCTCATGTCCCAGTGTTGTGTCCAGGCTACCGGTCGGTGCCACTGAAGAACAGCTACACGGAGGACCTGGAGCTGGCCGCACTTCTCATCCACATTGAGATTATCAATGCCAAGGTAAGCATCATGAACAAGTTGGAAACACCCATTCCTCGTTTCCCCAGTGGATCAATCCCCATCCACTCCGTGAACTTCATCCCTTTGTGTCGGGGCAGGAGGAAGACGAGGAGAACCTCTACTCATCCATCCAGCAGCTGCGGGACCGTGCCAGTGAGCTCTCCAGCCAGGTCTCCAGCTATGAGCGCACCAACAACTGCGACTCACGCTACCAGCAGCGCCTCGATGAGCTGCGAGCAGCCCAAGAGCGGCTGATGGAGCTCACTGAGGTCCGCAACCGCAAGTGAGTTCCCCCTGCTCACCCCATAACCCAGCTTTGGGTGTTGCCATTGGAGTTGTGGGTCCACTGGGGTGGTGGGTCCACTGGGATGGTGGGTGCATTGTGAAGGTGAGTCTACTGGGGTGATGGGTCCATTGGGGTGGTGGGTTCATTGGGATGGTGGAGTCATAGGGGTGGTGGAGTCATTGTAGTGGTGGGTCCACTGGGGTGGTGAGACCCTAAAGGCACCTCCCTGCTCCATCCCAGGTTGATGGAGAAGAAGAAGAGGGACCGGCAGATGGTCACCAAGCGCAGCTGATCTGGGCAAGCTCAAGGCAGACCCTCCTCTCGTCCCCCACCACCTCCTCTCCCGCTGTAAAGGGACAGCAGGAGGTGGGGTGGTCAAATCCAGACCCCACTCCCAATATCAGCCTCCAACACTGTCAAAGCCACCAGGTGCTGTAGGATGCCAACACCGCTGTGTCCCCAAGGGTGGGTGATAGTGGTGTGTGAGAAATCTGGGGAAAAAAGGGGTTTTGCGTAGGTCTGCCTGTGATGTTTCTCTGTTGGAGGATGCCTTTGGGTCATCCCATGTCCTCCATGTCACCCTGTGGGGTGGCTGCTTACATGGCTCCTCTTCATCCCACATCTCCTTGGTGGGATGATGACAAAATCATCAACCGATGGGGAAACTGAGGCACGGCCCAACAACTGATGGGGAAACTGAGAGAGAAGAGCTCTCCCAGTCTCTGATTGGCCCAGGACAAGGCACCTCCCTCCTGGGAACAGATGGGCACCGGGATGAGGACATGTGGGATGTTTGGGGGCAACAGGGGGTGTTTCACCCCCACTATAAATATCTGTATTTTCTTCTTTTATCCAGCGTGTACATACAGTGTGGGGAGGGCTCTGTGCCAGCACAGTATTAGGGCACAACGTGACCCCAAAATGTCCAGAGATGTCCCCAAAACAGGAGAGCGAGGAAACGCCCAATACGGGCATTGTGGGGACAGGGGTGTCCCAAAGCTCACCCAGGAAGATAGAGACAGATCCTCAGAGTTAAGTCCCGGTGTTTGGGGCATTTCCTAAACAAACAAAATTCCAATGGAGGATTTCATTGGAGCATAAAAGAGAACGAATGCAGAAAATGGGGATGTCCCCAACATGTTCCCTTTGGTCCCAGTGCCAGGGTGGGGCCCGATCCTGCTGGGGGAACCCATGAAACCCACAGAGGTGGTGCCTGCTGTCTCCCTCCCCTGGTGAGAACAGAGACTGGGGACATCTCGGGGTGTCCCCCAGGTCGGGGTGCCCTCGTGGGGGAGTGGATCTGTGTATTCTTTGTATGAAAATAAATCTATTTAGCCAATATTTATACCCTACCACCATCGTCTCTTCCACCAGTGCTGGGTCACAGCTGACGTCCATTCCGACCCATTCTAGGACATGGGGCAGAGGGCTGTGGGAACGTAAGAAACATGTCTGTGGGGACACAGGGCCGTGGCAGCATGAGATAGGGGATGCAGGGCACAGGGCTATGTGACTATGGGACACCAGGCCATGGAGAGATAGAGGCACAAGAACACAGAACACAGCCATGGCACTACGGGACACTGAGCTCTGGGGAGACGGTGCCACGCAGACACGCGGTTATGGGGCTCCAGGACTATGGGGGACGCAGAACCATGGGGACAAGGCTGTAGGAACACGGGGCTGTGGGGGACAAAAGGCTGTGGGGGACAAGAGGACAGCGCAGCTCCCACAGCATCGCACAGAACACAGCCCGTACGAGCGCCCGCATCAAGAGCAAACAGAAAGAGGCGGGACTAACAGCGCCCCTTCCACCTCATTGGACTCCTCCGTCCCCACCGCCGCTTTCTATTGGCTGGATGTCCGTAGGGGGGAGATAGGGGGGGCGGGAGAGAACCGGAAGTGCCTCTCTGCCCACTTCCTTCTCCGCTCGGTGGTACCGATGCGGAAGAGAACGGCGGCAGTGGTGAGAACGGGGAGAAAGAGGGGACGCCGGGCCTGGGGGTAGGCGTTCAGAGGGGACTCCGCCGCGGTGGGGCCTCTCCGGCACTCCCAAATATCCCCCAGTGCTATTTATCCCATTCCTCTTCCTCCCACTTGGAACCCCCGCCCCTCTCTCTCAGTTATCCCTTCATCCCCATTGCCCCCCTCCCACTGTTCCCCATTGTCTCCCCCATCCCCATTGGCCCCAACGCCCGATTATCTCCCGTTATTGCCATCATTCCACGTTGTTCCCCCATACCCATTCTTACCACAGTATCCTCACCCCCCCCCCTCCTTCCCTCTCCCCCACGATCCCCGCATTGCCTGAGGATGGCCCTCACTCTGTCCCCATCCCCTCCTTCCATCACAGCACTTAATACCCAACTGCTATGGGGCAGACCCCAAGTAGGGCCCCACCACCCTTGGACTAAACCCTCAGTCAGTGAAGCCCCCTGAGCCCCCACTCTCAGCAAAATCACCCCCTGCCCCACCTCCAGGATGGCTTTGCTCCATGGAGGTTCTGGGGTTGCTTGCTGAGACCCCACGCCTCCTCCTTTTCTGCTGCTTCCTATGCTGGTGGGGCATGGAGTGAAATGGAGACCTCAGTTTAGCGCTTTAAAATCCACGTAGTTTGAATTGCGTAGCGCTTTCTTCATTCTCATGAACATAGAGAAATGAGTTTCAGACCAAATGGTCTGAATGCACCTTTATTTCTGGTTAGCTTGGGAGTGTATTGCAAATATGGTGTGCTTTAAAGAGCTTAGGGAAGTGCTTTCGTCCAGTTTTTCTCATCTGACAGCATTGAGTGCACAGTGAAGTTTATTGTCCTTGCAGAAAAAAAAAAAAAAGGAGAAAATCTGAGATAAAAGAAGATATAGTAGGGGATTTAGGTACACGAAACAACATGAAGTGGGAACAACATGAAGTCAGGAGTTGGATCATTGTGGGTCACTCGGAGTATTCTGTGATTCTGTGTGAAATATGTGCATCTCCTACGCACATGGATGTACGTAGAGATAAAAAAAAAAGTACACTAGTATTGTCTTCCTGATGCCACCAATTCCTGGAAAGAAGCTCATTTCTTATATTCTGTTTATTGGCAATCTGCAGGTTGGGTTGACCTGCCCACTTGCAGGATGTAGAAGTGCTCACTTCTTTTTTGTGTTGTAACAGAAAATCTTGTTTCCTGTTTGGTACCTGTTCCTGGTACCATTCCTGTCTCTGAATGGTACCAATGAGGGAAGGGAGGGGGGTAAATTGTGTGAAAACCATCAAGTTTGAATTTTTAAAAATGTGCAGAATTGTACTTTTATATTTCAGATATCCCATTTTTTTACAAGTATGCGTGTTTTTAAAGTGGAGATCTTAGTGCTTTAAAGTTGTAATGAGGTAGTTGCAGTGTGTTTTGAATATTTATCTGCTTTAACATTGAAGAACTCTATTTACAGCCTAGAACACTTCTTTGGAGAATTTTACAAATACTTTAGCCTTCACCCTGCTCATGCAAGTAAGCTGCAAAAGAAAGCAGGAGGCAAAGCTTAATGAGACAGAACCGGTTGTGCGGTGTTGTACAGAACAGGATGTGCAAGGTGCTGCTCTTGCTGGAAGTATATTAGAGAGGAACAGACCATAGTTTGCATTTTGGTTAGGCTGCAAGAAATCTAACGTGGGAAAAAAGCAGAAGGCAGGCTTTGGGATCTCCATTTGTGGAGATACTCAGAACCCAACTAGATGGGGCTTGCATACAAAGCTGTGGTCAAGACCTCTGAAAACCTCTGAAATTTTCTGAGATAACTTGTGTTTGTCACCCCTCTCTCATTTCTCCCAGGGGAATGACGATGAGCCTCCTGCCTTCAGTAGGGGATGGGAACTACTATTTCATCCTGACAGAAGACTGTGCCTATGGCAGCAAGTACTTCCAAGCTGGGAACATGTGCTACTGCATTGAGAGGAGCTACCTGCGCAACTTTGCCGACACATCCTCAGCTCGTTTCTTGAGAGTCATCATGCTGGATGACAGCTCCACTGTCACCGTCAATGTGAAAATCCTGCAGTCTGTGTGCGAGGAAATGGCCGCCTTCCTCCTGAGCATCAGCAGCCACAATGAGCGCCTGAACTGCTTCCAGGAGAGGCTGAACCTTGAGGCAGCTCTGCAAGCCGTGCCAGGCCAGAGAGTGATGGTGGAGGTCGACCGGCAACATTTCCCCGGTGTCATCCGCTACATTGGGAGCATTCAGAAAAGTACTTTGAATGTGTTGACCCCATTCGTCTTTGGAGTGGAATTGCAGGTAACTGGATAGTCATAGAATCATAGAATGGCCTGGGTTGAAAAGGACCACAGTGGTTGGTGCTGTGGTCTGGTTCATGCCCTGCCCAGCTCCTCCTAGCTCCAAGCACAGTCTCTGCACCAGGAGCCTTGAAGGATGGCATTGAACGCAGGGTCACTCTGGATGCCAGTTGGCTGTTACCAGGTACCACGTAGGGGAGCAGGCTGTTGGCTCAGGGGAGCCCATGCTTGTAGTAGAGCATCCTTGCTCTTGGAGTGGGTCCAGAGGAGGGCCACTAAGATGATTAGAGGGCTGGAACACCTATCCTATGAGGAAAGGTTGAGGGAACTGGGATTGTTTAGCTTGGAGAAGAGAAGGCTCCAGGGAGATCTCATTGCAGCCTTCCAGTACTTGAAGGGAGTATATAAATAGGAAGGGGAACAGCTGTTTATGAGGGTGGATAGTGATAGGACAAGGAGGAATGGTTTTAAACTGAGATAGGGGGGTTTATGTTAGATATTAGGAGGAAGTTTTTCACACAGAGGGTGGTGACACTGGAGCAGGTTCCCCAAGGAGGTTGTGGATGCCCAATCTTGGAAGCATTCAAGGCCAGGTTGGATGTGGCCCTGGGCAGCCTGATCTAGTGGTTGGTTGGAAAAGTCCTCTAAGATCACATAGTTCAACCATCAACCCATCCCCACCATGCCCACTCAGAATCACTGATGTTAGAGAAGACCGATCAAGCCCAACAACCATCAGGCCATCACCACCACTCATAGAATCATAAAGGTTGGAAAAGACAGCGAAGATCAAGTCCAACTGTTGACTCATTCCCCATCATACCCACTAGCCATATTCCTCCATGCTGCATTTCTTGAACACCTGACAGCAAAGCAAGTTGCTTGTTTTCCTTTTATGCTTGTCAGTGTGACATAACTTTCTGCCATGTTTTCAGGATGAGGGTGAAAACAGAGGGCGCAGCGATGGATCCTATCTTGGCATTGAGTATTTCAAGTGTAAGCCGAATTGTGGGATCTTCCTGCCCTTCAGCAGAATCCAGTTCATTTCCACGCTGGATAATGACCTTGGGAAGCAGAAGCCAAAGGTGGATGCAGAGGAAGTGGTTCCTGTGAAAGTGGGAGATGCTGTGAGCTTCTATGTGAACGATGTCCGCAGAAAAGGAATAGCAATGGCAGTTTACAGGGAAGGAACCCAATGGTTTGTTAAAGTTTGCCCGGTAAGAGCGGCCTCACTGTCTTTTCCTGCTGGTTTCTTTTTCATTTGATTGTTTATGTATATAATACTAAGGCTTTAAAGAGGAGTGAAAACATCATCCAAAAGAGATATAAGGCTGCATGCAGACTCTTTGGGCCTGTTTGGAAAAATTGGTTCATGTTCCAGGAATGCCTTGTATCTTATTGACAGTTTAGCTGATGTATTCTTTCCTTTCAGGAAGAAGAAGGAACAACTGACATTTTCAGAGAGATTCCTATGGACTCTGTTATGAAGGAAGACTTACATTCCCAAGGTAGGTTATTACCAGATGTGTCTGTCCTGCGCATGTTCTTGTGGATTTAGCATTTATTTCTGCAGGTCTAACAAAAGCTTCAGCCTAATTCCAGCTGATTAAATCAGAGAGCTGAAAAGGTCCATAGAAATGTCTCAAGTTCTGAACGTATGCTTTGCATTAGGCAAATAGAGCTGCGTTCTCCCATTTATCAGGAAGAAACATCTGATCACAGCACAGAAATATTTCCTAGGGTGGAGAGCACCACTGACTAAAGAGTCTTTAATTTAGCTGTAGTGGGTGGAGCATAGCCTCATCCTGATGCCAGATTAACTCAAGAGGGCCCAGATGCCAGTGGCGATGGTGTGAGTCATTGGACAAGGCAACAAATTGGTGGGCTTTCTGTTGCCATAAAGAGATGCTGTTCAGATATCCCATGGCCAGACTGGGGACAGCTATCATTAGACTCTTTGTTGAGTTGATTCATCTCACTAAAGGCATAAAAATAACCTGAAGACAACCCCCTGTACATATAATCTATAATTTCAGAACAGACCTGGCATTAGGAAGATGATGGTCACGTATAGAGGTGTCTGTCATTAGGTGACTTTATATTTCTCCTACCCATTAGGTTTATTTCCACCGTTTGAGTCTGACACGGGTGTGGAACACTCAAAACAAATGAAACAACAGATGGGTGAGAGCGGAGATGAGTGTGAAGGTGTGAACCCGTCCCTGGAGGTGAACTCCATGGTCCAGATCACTTTGGACAAAGGGAACCAAGTATCGGGAATCATCCGGTGGTTGGGGTACCTGCCCCACACCAAGCACAAAATGGCAGGAGTTGAACTGGTAAGAACAGAATAATTGTGAATCCTGCAAGTGGAGTCAACAGGTTTAAAACATAACCAGAGTAAATAAAAACATCAAAACAGCACCTAATTTGCACATAGCTCTTAAGATATTAAATGTGATGGATTGCACTTGATTTATAGGAAACCTGTTCCCATGTCATTCCTCAATGCTTTTTATCCTTAGGATGAAGATAAAGGAGTCACTGCTGGCGAATGGCTGGGTAAATACTATTTCCACTGTGCTCCCAAGCGTGGCATCTTTGTGAAGCTGCAGTCCTGCCAGCCCGATGTTCGCTTCCAGTGCTCACATGGCTGTGACCTGAGCCTCGTAGAATATAGTAAGCTCTCTGGGTTGAGAGGAGACAGTGCCGTGCTGGGACATGGAGACCCCTCACAGAATCACAGAATGGCCAGGGTTGGAAGGAACCTCAAGGATCATGAATCTCCAACCCCCCTGCCACACGCAGGGCCACCAACCATCCCACCTAATGCTAGACCAGGCTGCCCAGGGCCCCATCCAATCTGGCCTTGAACACCTCCAGGGACGGGGCATCCACAACCTCTCTGGGCAGCCTGTTCCAGTACCTCACCACTCTCTCTGTAAAGAATTTCCCCCTGAAGTCCAACTTAAATCTCCCCTCCCTCAACTTAAAACCATTTCCCCTCATCCTGCAGTTATGAACCCTTTCAAAGAGTTGATTCCCCTCCTGTTTATAGGCTCCCTTTAGGTACTGAAAGGCTGCAATGAGGTCACCCTGCAGCCTTCTTTTCTCCAGGCTGAACAAGCCCAGCTCTTTCAGCCTGTCCTCATAGGGGAGGTGCTCCAGTCCCCTGATCATCTTCGTGGCCCTCCTCTGGACCCTCTCCAACAGTTCCCTGTGTGCAGTCCCCTCGTGTGCAGTGTCTTTAACTGGTGGTTTCATGCTGACTGTTCTCTTTGAGTGTTCCAAGAGATGTCCATTTTTAGGATAGTGAGGTGGTCTTTGTAGGGAATATCCTGTAAGTGTGAGAGACGGTAAGTAATTTAACACAAGGATAATGTAGACTAGAGTTGTGTGGGTGTTGAATCTAAGGCAAGGTGTTGCTAGTGGCTCTGAAAATGAGGCCTTTGTGGCATGGGTGTATTGGAGAAGTCAGCAGAAAATGTCAAGAGACAACAGCAAAGCCTGGAGCAACAGTTCTTGTGTGGCATTGTGAATTCTGCAAGCAGGCTGGGGCTTTTCTGCCTGTGGCTTTCAAGGCAGAAGAAAAGGTCTTGTATTACATTTGATGGTCCTTATGGGTCCCTTCCAACTTGGGATATGCTTTGATTACTGAGAACTGAATATGACAAGTAGATACACTACCATATCTTACAGACGTTATGGCTCTGGAGAGTTACAGTGATGAACTGTGGCCAGGATGTCAGGTAATCAAGGTGTTGTACCTGGAGAAATTAGGGGGAGCTTGGAAAGGAAGAGTATGAAATCCATTTTAATGTAAAGCTTGATGTGGTAAGACATTCACAGTACAGCAAAGGGAAGAATAGGTCATTATTTTCATTTTAATAGAAAGAACTATCTCCAAGAGCAGAGAAGACAATAAGTTAGCCATTTAGAAAACATAAATGAGATCACTGTAAAAGAAAAAAGAAAATTCTCATAGAGACTGCCCAAAAACTGGGAGTAGAGACAATGAAGTGTCTTAAGGGCCTGCTGAAAAAGTGGGATTGGATTACAAGGGAAGAATGCTGCAGAAACCAAAAAAGACCATATTGAGAAAGCTACTTTGGAAGATGAAGTTAGGAAGAGGATGTAGGGCTGAGGACATAAATACTTCTTATTCATGGTAAGGACAGACAGATGAATTCAAGCTGTAATGCATCTGAGCTTCTACATGCTCCCTGAGGCTGGGCATTCATGACTTATACTGAATGTTTTTCATAGATTCATAGAGTCATTCAGACTGAAGACCACTAAGGTCATCAGGTCGTTAGGAATGGAGAAGACCACTAAGACCATCAAGTCCAACTATCAACCCATCATCACCATGCCCACTAACAACGTCCCTCAGTGACATGGGGAAGTTCCACAGGGAGATCCCAAGCTTGCCTGGAACCCAACACCAGCTTGTTTGTGGCTCTTTTTTGTCTTTGTTGTACTTGGCATAGTGACAATGGAGGCAGCAGAATCACTGAATCATAGACTATTCCTTTTTGGAAGGGTCCTGTAAGGGTAGCTGAGGATTACTAGGGCATAGCAATAGCAATTCCTCTGGTGAGGAAGGTTGGGTTTTGTCTCCATTTAGTACATGAACTATAAAGGGACAAACCTCCATACCAGCATGGTTCAGTCCCAGCAGGAGGAGAGCAGAGCTCTGAGGCACTGGGGAAGGACAGAGCAAGCCCAGATGAGGTGGGAAGCTAAAGGGAACTGCTTCTGTTACTTCTCTTGCAGGAGAGCAGGATGATGTTCCCCACATTCCGCTCAGTTTTCCTCCTCTAAGGAATGAAGAAGCAGTGCACATCCTACGAGGACGGATGAAGGGGATCCAGGGCCACTGCAATTCCTGCTACATGGATGCAGCACTCTTTAGGTAAGTGCCTGCTTGTGCAGTGCCATATTGTTAAATAATTATTTCTTAACTGGGCAGTGCCCCGCAGTGCAGGCTTCCAAGGTGGCTGGAAATTGACCTGGCTTAGAGCAGAATGTAACTGTGTGGAGGTGTAACCTCAGTGTTTGCAGCCTTTTGGTCTCCTTCCTGTAATCCATGAGGTTCTCAGACACTCAAGTACCCCTATGAGTGCCACTCTGTGTCTGTCGTGCAGGGTGGTGAGATATCATAGTTCTCTGGACTGGACCACGCTGATTGCCACTGGAGACAGTGGCTGGAAACATTGCAAAGAAAGCACCCAGGAGATCCCAGCTTCACTGTGCAGCACTGTTTGGAGAGGAAAAGACTCAGTGGTGCCCCCATGAGCAGTTTTGGCTGCAAAGTACGAGATTTCATTCTCTCTTAACTGTTTCCTTGCTTACTCCAAGCATCCCTTAAGCCAGATGTGGTTTATCTCACTGTGGAGATGCACTATCACTCACACTTCTGTCATTGCGTGCATGGATTGTTGAAAATGAAAGCCACTGATTACCACTAAGCACAACAGTTTTCTTCCAACCACTGCTGCAAACCCTTTAGACTTAGACAGTGCTCTCTCTTCACAGCCTCTTCTCCTGTACATCCGTGCTGGACTCCATGCTCTTCACACCCTTTCCATTGTGTGATAGGAATGTCCAGAATATTCTGCGGGATGAGATCGTGAACCCGCTCCGAAAGTGAGTGCAGTATGTGGGAATGCTGGAAGTTGTCCATCTGTTTTGATAACTTCTGCCCTCCAATTCCAGAAGGTGCCTGGGAAAGGGTTACCTGTAGGGTGTCTCCTGCCATCCAAGTCTTCCTCTCTTGCTCCTCTTCCAGTTGTTTTCTTCCCCTGACTGTAAGGCTCCCACGGCATGTGTGAGGTTTCCTTGCTCAAAATCACAGAATCAATTGATCACTGAGGTTGGAAGATACCTTTAAGATCATCCAGTCCAACTGCCAACCCATCACCACCTTGACCACTCATCGAATCACTAAGGTTGGAAAAAACTATTCAGATCATCAAGTCCAACCATCAACTCATCCCCATCATTTCCACTCATAGAATCATTAAAGTTGGAAGAGAGCTCCAATATCATGAAGTCCAACAATCAACCCATCACCCATTAAACCATGTTCTTAATCAACCATTTTCTATAAGGCTGGATATGGGTAGACAATAGCATGGCAGCTAAATTGTCTGGATTTTGTATTAAAGGTACCAGTTTTTTCTCATCCTCCCTTGCTAGGGAGAGGCATGGAGAGCTGCTTCTGCCTAAGAATAAGATATTAGCATCCTCTCTGGGGTCAGTGCCGTGGCACTGCCTGCAGAAATACAAACCTGGGATAGTGTGTGGTGCTGTGGTTTGTATCATAGAATCATTGAATCAGTAAGGTTGGAGAAGACCTCTAAGACCATCATATCAAACCATCAGCCCATCCCCACTATGCCCACTAAACCACGCCCCCAAGTGCCACATCTCCACAGTTCTCAAACACTTCTAGAGACAGTAACTCCACCATCTCCGTGGGCAGCCTGTTGCAGTACTTCACCAAATACACTGCAGGGATCATCTGTAGCTGTTTCTTGTTTCCAGGAATGGCTTTGTAATGGCTAGGAGTGTGATGCACCTGAGGGAGCAGCTAACTGAGAAGGGCCAATGCTCAAGCTTTACCAATGCAGAGAAAGGTAATGTGCTCTCTGGAGACTTCTCCAGACTGCTCCTCTGTGTGCTGACAGCTTAATTGTGTGCTTCTCCCATGCACGTACATTGATTTGCCTGCTGTGCTGCTTGTTTATGTAAAAATGTGCATGCAAGAATTCTTAAAAGCTGAAAATATCAATGTGCTTTTTAACTGACGTTTGTCCTGAAGTCTGATGGAGAGAGAGGAATTGCTGGATCTCTGCCACTGTCAAGCTGCTGCCAGGAGGGGAGAGGATGAACTGTGTGAAGAAGCATTCCCTTGACCTTTAGTCTTTGAATTAGCCCTGAAAAATCTGTCCCTGATAAACCTGCCAGAGTCCATTTTGCCATGGTC
Organism: Phasianus colchicus; assembly: GCF_987193195.1. Taxonomy (NCBI): domain Eukaryota; kingdom Metazoa; phylum Chordata; class Aves; order Galliformes; family Phasianidae; genus Phasianus; species Phasianus colchicus. The sequence goes on from NC_143438.1 coordinate 93,955,820, forward strand.
AACTTCTCTTTGAGTCCTGATAAGTTATTTAGGGTTCCTCAAAGGCTGTAGTTTGGTTAAAATAAGGCAGAAAATGCTTGTAATTTAAGTCAACCTCTCTGACTGCAATCATCACATTTCTCTCCATGTGCAACAAGGGTATTTTACAACAGATTGCCCAGTGTCAGGCATTTGGCTCACATCTATTGGCAGTATGGCAAGTTCCTCCTGTGGTGTGACTTCTGCTTCTCTCTATCCTTTCAGATCCGGAGGAGTTCCTGAACCTCATAATGCATCAGGTCCTGGGAATAGAGCCACTCTTGAGACTGCAGTAAGTTCCCATTCCCACACAATTTTTTTCATTTCCAATACTACATATAGATGTAGTGCTTAGGGACATGGTTTAGTGGGCAGTAGTGGTGATAGGTGGATGGTCGAGCTAGGTGATCTAAGTGGGCTTTTCCAACCTTAATGATTCTACAATTCTAGTTTAGCTCAATTTATTTGCCTCGTTAGTTATTTACCTCTGATCATTTGTTGTCGATTTGTCCCAAGTGGTCCATCCAAAACAACTTCTAAGCTCTGCCTGGAGGCTTTTTCTTTGGAAAAATGGTGAAAAAAGTCATGTCATCCTTAGGGAGAGCTTTGAGAAACACAGAGTTCATCCTCAGTGCCTTTGGATGCTTTTGGGATGTGTCCAGGCTCTCAATCTGGCTCAGATCCTACAGTTCTCAAACAGGGGCTCTGTGGATGCAGTCCCAGTTTTTTCAGGACTCTACAAAGAGGATGAGAGGCTGAAGAAAGCCAAAAATAACGATGCTGTTTGGGAGCATAGAAGGGAATTGTTGGGTTTCTGTGCTCTTTTGTGGAGACGTCAGTCAACCCCGACGTTGTGGAGTGCTCAGAGAGGTGGAGCACAAAGGAGACTCTGTATTGCTGCCCCCTGCAGAGGGTCATCTGGAGGAAATCCTTTCTAAATAGATCTAAAAAAGAAGTTTTCTGATTGTGGTTCATTTAAAAATATATATATTGAAATATCTTTAATATGGAAGAGGGGAAACTGAGTTGCTCTCATTGGGAGCAGGATGCTGTGTTATGTTGGATAATGAGATTCTCAATGGCACGAGGTAAGCATTCCCCATCACCACTCCTTGCAGGTCAGGAGCCCAGAAGGAGCAGGACTGCTACTGCTACCAAATATTTATGGACAAACAGGAGGACCTAGTGGTTCCTGATGTGCAGCAGTTGGTGGAACACTCCTTCCTGTCTTCAGATCTGAAGCTAGTGGAGGTGAGCCCAGCTTCATTCCATCCACGTTGTAGTCTTCCAACAAATCTACAGCGGGTCTGGTGCATCTTACAAAGCAAAGCAGGAGGATACTTGGCCTCAACCTAAGAGATATTTTGGGAAATCTGAGTGTGACCTGAGAAGGGATGTGATTCACAGCAGGAATATGGAGAGAAAAGTCTCTGGAATTTGCTGGAATGGTGGCTTGTTTGCCTTTGCTTTCCCAGATCCCATCTTGCTTCATTATTCAAATGCCACGATTTGGAAAGGAATATAAAATGTTCAGCAAGATCATCCCTTCCTTAGAGCTGGATATCACCGATCTGCTGCTGGACAGTAAGTTGTTGGGTGATGGTGAAACTGACAACTGAGACTGGGAACAACCAGGTGTCAAAGGGATAACAGTGAGTTGTGAGTGGGAGCTAAGGTGGGATCATGGTGGGATTCCTCTACCCTGAATGCTTAGTTTTGACAGGACAAATGGGATTCCAGGTGAGTCCAAGAGAAGACATCACCACTTTTGCCTGTGCAGGTCCCAGAGAGTGCTGTATATGCAGTGACGTTGCCACCTGGGAGTGTTCAAAGTGTTTCAAAGACAAGATATTCTCACCTACGGGTCTGAAGCAGTTCTGCAGCACCTGCTCCAAACAGGTATTAAGTTCCTTCGGGTGCTCATGAGATCTGCCAGCAGAATGAACACCCAAACCTACACAGACCAAGTGCTGGACCCTCTAAGCTTCTTGCTATCAGCCTGCAATGCACTGCTGTTCCTTGGGGAGGACCCAGCTGCATGCGAGGCAGTTGAGTGCAGTATAAACTGAAGGTCTGACTTCTGCACGCTCCTCTTTCCAGCAGGCCAGCTTCAGTTCTGCCCGCTCAGCAGTGCCACCCCATTGCCTTTCCTTAGGTTCACTCCCACTATCGACGCAAAACACACAAACCAACCAGGCTGCACGTCCCAGAAGAATTTCGTCGCCGGAGCTCTCGGGGCAGCCAGGATGTTCCCCGTGAGAAGATGGAGCTCTTTGCAGTGCTATGCATTGAGACCAGCCATTACGTCTCCTTCGTGAAATATGGCCCTGAGAATGAGCACTGGATGTTCTTTGACAGCATGGCTGACAGGCATGGTGAGATCATGGTTAAATGGGTGTGTGGTGGTGGGTTGGGGTTGGACTTGATGATCTTGGAGGTCTTTCTAACCTTAATAATTCTTTGAATGGGCATGGTGGAAATGGGTCAGCAGTTGGACTTGATGATCTTGGAGGTCTCTTCTAACTATGAATCACAAGTGACAGGCTTGGTGCTTTGATAGGAGCAAGGAGCTCATATGGTAGGTGTCTATAACACATAACATGTGGGCGCTGCTCAGTCTGCATCAAGGTGGATGGTTTTGGAAGATTCTGTGCTATGCTTGAAGGGAGCATGAAGCTTTTGGGATGAAAGAGTGTTGTTGGGGGAGTAACAGCTTCATTTCTTCTGAAGTCACCTGCATGCATTAGGATTCTACTTCCAGCAGAACCAATTCCAGAGAAGTGTAGGCCCAGCCCACGGAGATATGAGTTGCTCCTACTGGTCTCGTCCTGTTCAGGACTCTGTTCAGACCAGGGACTTCTTGTGTGGGCTGTAAGGACAATAGGACAGATCTGTCCTGCCCAATGGTGGTGTTGACGTCCAGATCTTTCAGCCAAGGCCCTGTAGTACTCATGACTTGGGACATGCTTTGGACTTGAACTTTTCTCCTTCCTTCTGGATTAGGTGGTGAGAATGGCTTCAACATCCCCACCGTAACACTGTGCCCTGAAGTTGCCAAATACCTGGACTTGCCACTGGCCATGTTGGCCCTGGAGCAGCCCCGAGACATGGACGGAGTGGCCAAACGCCTCTTCTGTGATGCCTACATGTACATGTACCAGAGCAAGAAGATGGCACTGTACAAGTGACGCTGCCTTGTGTTGGTACTGCAGAGCAGCACGGTATCGGAAATGCGAGCTTGGACTCGTACGTACTGAAAGCAGCTAAATCTAGTGCACTGAATGCACACCTCTGCCTCTTTTTACCTCTTACAGTGTCTGTATTGAGCTGTATGAGCCTCTCTGGTTTTGTAAATCCAGTGCCAGGTTTCATACAGCAATAGTTTGTACTGCCTGCAGAGCTGCACACTGAATTCTTTACATTCAAATTCATTATTTCCAACTTTCCCTTAACCTGCCTTCCTCCCTATACGGTACTCTGCAACTCTGCTCTACCTCAGAGTCCTGTCCAACATCCTTTCCTTCTTCCAACACTGAGGACCAGCATCTCTTAATGGAAACGTGAACCCTTCATGTTTGCAAAAGGCACTGGAAAATCACACAGCTCTGCCCCATGTAGCACTTCCCCATATGGACTTAAAGAGTGAGAAAAGCACTATGTAGTTGAGATGTCTCAGGAAAATAGTTTTTCTTGGGGTCTGTGATCTGATCCCACACCTAAAGCCGAACCTCTGAATTGTCTTCACTTCCCTTATCCATAACTAATATCTATGGTACGTTCACCCACCATCAAACTGAGGTTAATTATCTTGAGCTTCAAATGCACTTTAAAAAAATGTTATTTTTGTAGGAACAAATTTGGGAAAATTACAGGGCAGAGGAACAGAAGGTGGGCATGAAACTCCAATGTGTTGTCATCCTGTGAAATCTACAGGATGTGAGGTGTTGTAACTTTATTTCTAGCACTTGCTGTCCCATCCACTTCTGAGATCTGCACCAAAGAACAGGAACAGAATTTCAAGGGCAAAAATGGAAGAATAAGCACTTTTTTTTTTTTTTTTTTTTTTTTTTTTTTTTTTGCCATGACAGCAGGAAGGGTTTATGTGTGGGAACAGGTATTCTTTAAGTCAAATAATGTAAATTTGCAAATTGTGGGTTGTCTGCCATTAAGCACATGCTGTCATGGCAGCAGGAAGCTGTTTTGGGATTCTGTGCTGGGAGTCGTTTCACTCAGGTTCTGGATGGCACAAAAGCCCTGGAGGAATACATCCAAGAGCCACAGCCACAACCTGCTTCCTGCCCTATTTTCCCTTTAACAAAGGGTGCAGTAATTTTATCCCATGACCCCTTTGGCTTGGGCCACACAATGGTTTAGTGGCTATCGGGTTCTTTTTTTTGCTTAAAGAAGGGTTGTGATGCTCAGTGGAACACATCTTGACAGCTTGTATCAGCTTTCTACTACGTCCCTTACATCCGTATGTGGTCGCTTCAAAAGGTGGATGGAGGCTTCAAGGGATGGATGGAGTGTAATGAGCCTATTAATAATACACATTGTGTTGAGAACACTGCTGTCTAATTTAGCTCCCAGACGCTGCACTGAGGTCTCGGTGTTGAGTTGCTCAGAGTTTTCAAGTCAGATTTGCTGCTCCAGTCTTTTGGGTCTGGAGTTCGCCTTTGCTGAGCAATTGGACCTAAAGAGATGGTCAACCATGAGCCAGTTCTGGGCCCCATGGTATAAAAAGAGACAGGGACAGACTGAAAAGAGTCCAATGGAAGGCCATGAAGATGCTGTAGGATTTGAAGCATCTCCCTTATAAGAGGATAAGAACTCCTGGAGCAGAGGAGGCTCAGGGGATCCTATCCATAGCCATAAATCTCTGTAGGGTGCTGCAAAGTGGATGGAGCCAGTGGTGTCCAGCACCAGGCCAAGAGGGACTGAGATCAACTGGAACCCAGGAGCTTGCTGTGCCTATCAGGAAGCACTGCTGTGGCAGAATGTTGGTATCAGTGGCTGAGAATTGTGGAGTTTCCTTGAAGTTCTTCAATAATCCCACGGCTATAATCCTTGGGAATTTGCTCCAGGTGTCCCTGTTTGAGCAGAGATTGGACCAGACGACATCAAGAGGTGCCTTCCAACCTCAACAGCCATTGGGTGAGCTAACGTTTGCATAGGGAGCCTTAATGCACCCATCATGAATGCCTGATACCAAAGCAGTGTGAAGACTCTCATTGATAGAAGAGGTGGTGATAGATTATCAACAGGCCATTCCAAGGAACTTGAGATCTGATGGCTGATTCCATGAGCTCTCCTTTGTGGCCATGGAGAGGTGGTGATGGGATGGAGCATGCTGCTGTCTGTCTTATCTGTTTAATGTTACTCTTTGTTATAGAGTTGTTTTAAGAATTCAAGGTAGTCTCTTCTCAGGAGTACTGTGGACAAAGTTTAATAGCAAGAAGTGTTTTCTTCTCTCTGAAAGTGATGAGATACAGTGCCTTACAACCCTACCAGCAGCGCCATCCTCTTGGCTTTTTTTTTTAAGTGGGACACAATCAGATTTTGTTACAGTTTTTCTTTTTTTTTTTTCTTTCCATGAACAAGTGTTGCAAAGATCTAAAAATGGAGAAAGAAAAAACACACAAAAAAAAGCCACCACCATAAATACAACATCTCTTATCCACACTTTTGCTGAGAATAGGTGCAAGTCTTTTCAGTGTGGGGCTCAGTTTTTGGTTGTACAAAAGCAAATGCAAAAAATATCTTTTGCTGGGAATGGGTGCAAGTCCTTTCAATGTGGGGCTCAGTTTTTGGCTGTACAGTTCCAAAGCTCAGCAAAAAGGATTTAAAAATTCTCTCTATTGCAAACCTGAACAGGATTAGAGAAGAACACACACAACTCAGAAAGGCACATGATTTATTCTTTGACATTTTTATCCATTCCATGAAATGTTTCTGAGTAGTATTTGATTTAAAACTTCCACTCATTGCTGCTGGCCCATGGGCACTCCCAATAACATTCCAAAGGCTTTGGTGCTAGAATTAGGTGTAGGATGCCACAAAATGGGGACGTGGGCTGCTGCTGAGTGTTGGTGAAGGATGACATCAGTCCTGTCATCACCGAAGGCAAAGGGCTGGCAGGGCCACCGAGGTCAGCAAGGAAGAAAATGCGTTGCTCCCACAGCAACACAGTAGACATGGCTGGACATGGCTCCCTTGTCACCTCCCAGCTCTGTCTGCCCCATTCTTTTGTCCACAGCTTTGCAGTGAGGCAACTCTTGCAGTTCCTGCACAGTTCTCGGAGCAGCACCGCAGAGCAGCAGAACCATTAGAACCATTCCAATTAATCACCTGGTCTTCCAAAGAGCAGAAGTGCTGGTCTCAGTGCTGGAGGGTAATTTGGGGTACACGTCATTGGCTAGCGTGCTGCAGCTCTGCAAGGAGGAGATGCAGCTTCTCTGTCACTGCCACCTGGAGAAGGAGCAAAAGTGGACAGTGTATGTGGCTCCATGGGGTCACTGTAGGTCTGTGGGGGCAGGAGGATTGGGATGAGACCAGGATCGTGCCTGTAAGGGGGAAAACATACCAGGTAGGGCTGGGGGTCATGGAGCTGGCGGTGCACGGGGCTGAGCAGGTTGAGGGATGCTTGTGCATGGCTCCGTACCTCCTGCAAGCTGGGCAGCTCCTCACACGCCTGTGGGATGGAGACATCACAGCATCCATACACAGTGCCAACACCCCAAGATTGGATAGCACAGAGATGTGGGACAGTGAGATGGTGGCTGTGGTGGCACCACCACCTCAGCTTTTCTAATATCACAGGGACAGGGACATCTCAAACTCTGGTGACTGATTCAGCAAGAGGCTACCATTCTGCCTAGGCTTTCGCTCAACGAGGGAAGGTTGGTGATGGATGACATCAGTCATTAACAGTGTCATTCACATTAACAGTGAAAACACTGCCAGGCTGTCCCTATATAGGACATTTGCTCAGTGGAGCAGCTGAATGAAGGAAAGTTTCTTGCATGCAGAATATCTTGGGCTTTGTGCTGCAAAACTCCCATGGGACAGACCAAGAAAATCCACCTTCATAAGACAAAATTTCATCCCTCTGCTGGCAAACGGGGTTTCCCATGGAGGTATCCCATGCCCAGGGGCACTGTGCCTTGCCAGCATTGCTGAGGGAGTCCTCTCACAGACCCACCACCACCACCCTAAGCACCCCTTGACCCAAGCCCATCATGGGGAGAGAGGAAAGCCGCCTCTGACCTGTCCATCTCTCAAGTACATGCGATGGAGGGGCTCCACAGCACTCGGCCTGACCTTGGTGGCCTCTCCTCTCCTCCCCAAGATGTGGACCACAAACTCCTGCCCCACACTAGGTGAGGGCTCATTCTCCAGTGCCATGAGGTCCATGAAGGGATGACCTGTAGGGATGAAAGGTCAGGTGCCAGCAGGTGACACTAGTGACAGGATTACGGAGCAAGAAGAAGAGCAGGCCAATGAGGTAGGAGCTCAGTGGAGCTCACCAGCAGCATCGTAGAGCCGATATATTGCCTTAATCCCTGGGATAGTCATCTTCTCTTCCTCCTCTGTGAACTTCAGGCACGGGGAGCCATTAACCTCCACCAGCTGTGGAAAAGGAAGTGATGGGGATGTACACCTTATTTTTTCACATAAACACCATCCCCGGAGGTTTGCAAGAAAAGGGTAGATGTGGCATTTAGGGACATGGTTAGTGGACAAGGTGGTGATGGTTCAACAGCTGAACTTGATCTTAGAGGTCTTTCCCAATCTTCTATGACTCTATTCCAGCTCACACTGGTGCCGGAGACTGTGCAGAGCTCTGGTCTGATGCAAAATAACTGAGTAAATCATTAAAAAAAACCCCACAACCTCAAATCATCCCCAAGCCAAGTGGGGCAGAGCTGCCGCTCCTACCTTGTAAACACAGCCCAGCGACGGCTGCAGGGGACACGTCACCAGGTTTGTCCCCACGCCAACCATGTCAATCTCACTCCCCTGGTGTAACAGAGAAGACAATGACCATCAACAGCTGCTGCTTTTTTTTTCTTAAGCTCACACTAAAACCAGAGCCACAGGGCAGGTCAGGAGCTGCTCTGTCCCAAAGTGTCTCCTGGTCTCCATCTGTCCATCCTGCCAACTCATTCCAGGTGGAAACTCTTTTCTGTTCCCACTCAGGAAAGGCTGAGTCACAGGAAAGTGACTGTCACATTTGTCCCTCCAAAGCTCCAGCCCCAACCTCACCTCTCGGATGAAGTCCTCCAGGCTCCGTTCGCTGATGTCGTTGCTCACGGCTATGGGGATGCTCCCAAACCAGGGCACCTGGAAGCTGGAAAGGAAGGAAAAGAGCAGGAGAAAGAGCAGGAAGGCAGTCTCAGGTTTTGGGGCTCTGAGAGCCAACGAACACCCCATAGGGCAGCGAGGGCTCCCACTCTAACAGCCACAGAGGCAGGACACGCAAAGGTGTGGGTACCAGGGGCGGAGAAGCAGGGGATGCTCTCCAGATGTCTGCAGGACTCACTGAGCACTGCAGGCTCGGAGCACTCTCCGGGTCTCCTTGGACTGCTGGATGAGGTCCCCGCTATCCAGGCGCACCCCAATGGCGCGGTACCCTAACTGGTGTAGAGCCAATGCTACAGCACAGAAATTGGGCAGACCGCTCCTGACAGGGGAAGGGAAAAGAATTAGTGTTCGTGTCCTGCATCAAGTGACAATGAAAGATGGGGACACAGCAAAAAAGGCCACCTCATGACACAGTAGGTGTCCAGCAGCCCCTGGAAGTCCTGTGGAAAGGCGATGGCATAGGACACGAAGGCAGCCAGCTCACCACGGTTGGGTTTGTCACTGGGGGTGCCCAGCAGCTCACACACCCGCTGCAGCCATGACTCAGCCAGGGATGGGAGATCCATGGGCTCCCCACCTGCCAGCGGTGACAGGACCTGCTTGGGGACATCAGTGATAGCACTGAATCAATCACATTGGCTTCAGTGGGTGAAATGAATTCCACTGGGGGTCTCATGCACCCCATATCATGTACATCCCCTTTTCCTTCCAGCAACTATGCGAATGTCTAAGTCATATCTAGGATGTCCCATCCCCATAGTCATATCAGGGGTGTCTTATCCCTGTCCCATCTGCCAGCACTCACCCTGGGCTGCACCTCTTCCATTGACCTGAAGGACATGATGTAGGAATGGGCGACGGTGCCGCGAACTGGGATGCCATAGAGCTTCCCTGCCAGGACGTTGCTGGTGTAGTCAAAGCCTGGAAGGAGGGATGAGGGGTAACAATATGACCACAACACAGCATGGATATGTGGGGCAGCACTCACCTCCAATATAGGAATATTTGGAGGCAGAAAGTCCGCCATCCGGACCTTGGGCGCGACGTAGACCCAACTCCATCAGCTTCATCTCTGGGCCAGCAAGAAGGCGGAAGCGAGCGGCGTTGGTGGCCACCAGGCTGGAAGGGCCAAATCACACCAAGTCATGTTGGCAACAAATGGGACCATCATTTGCTTGGGGACCACCACAACTCAGTCACAGTCAAGATGCAGGGCCAACAGTTGGTACAGCATTGGGAATGATAAAGGGGTGGCATGGTTTGCTTTGCGAACAATTCCACTTGGACACAGGGACAACAGCTGGTCCAGTAGAGATGGACACATTGCCCTGTAGAACCCCAAAAAGGTTGTAGGGTTCCCTACCTGGCGTAGCTGACCAAGCACAGCAAGGTGGTCTCCAGCAGTTGCACCACCAGCAGCGGTCCCTTCACCTGTAGGAGCGGGACCTGCAGGGACAGCACGGTGACATTCCCCACAGCCACACACACCAGAGATGGGGACATGGGGACGCTTGGCCATGTGTCGCACCCTGGAGAAGACAACGGAGCCTTCAGGCACAGACGTGACGGTCACCTCAGAGGCGTCCACGGTGCTGAGATAATCAAAGAAAGCATCCTCCGTCGTGCTGGGCAGCACCGAGCGCAAGTAGGCGATGTCTGCAGGGATGTCAGCTCGTGTCCCCGTCCCTTGTAAGGCATCATCCCTCCAAGGGACTCCCCCAGGCCCCCAAGCTCCTCTGGGGGAACCCCACGTGCCACCAAGGGGTCTCCTGGTCCCTCTGAGGAACGTCCCTTTCTCCATCAGATCCCTCTAAGGGACATTTCCATGTCCCCTACATCCCTTTAAGGACTCAGTTCTCCTTCAGAGAGGTCCCTGTGTCCCACAAATCTTCCTGAGGAATGTCCTTGTCCTTCTAAGAGATGCCCCGATGACCCATCTGAGGACTCAGATCCCTCTGATGGCACATCTCTGTCTCCCCACCCCAGGCTCCCATCCATAAGGATCTTCTGAGGGACATCCTCATGCCCCATCGATCCTCCCTGAGGGATGTCCCCACATCATCCAGTTCCCTTTGATGACTCAGATCCCGCTGAGGAGTCCCCTGTCTCTCTAAGGGACATTCCCATGTCCCCATGATCCCTCTGAGGAGTCCAGACCTTCTGAGGGGTGTCCCCGTGCCCCCTCCAAATCCCTCTGAGAAGCTCCCTGTCCCTCTAAGGGACATAACAGCGTCACCACCCCAAACCCCTGACTCTCAAGCCTCTTTGAGACACACCCCTGTTCCCCCCCCATTTTCCTTTGAGAGATGTCCCCGTGTCCCCTGGGTCCTACTGAAGCCTAAAGGGATGCCCCCGTGTCACCTAGATCCCTTTAGGGACTCTGGTGTCCCTCTGAGGAATGTCCCTGTCCCTCGAGTCCCCCCAAAGGGCTGCCCACAGGTCTCTCTGTTGAGTCCCCCGTCCCTCTGAGGGATGTCCCCACGTCCCATCTGAAGACTCAGATCCATCTGAGAGGTGTCCCCGCTCCCTTTGAGGAACCCCCCGTCCTTCTAAGGGCCGTCCTTACGCCCCCAGATCCCTCCAAAGCACATCCTTGTCCCTCCGACGGATCTCCCCGTGTCCTAACGACGAGTCTCCAGGGATGTCCCCTTCCCCAATCCAAGTCCCACTGACGAGCCCCCCCCAAAGGGATGTCCCCGTGTCCGTCCGTCCATCCATCCCCAACCCCCAACGACCCACCCGCAGCCGAGAAGCGAAGAGCCCCGAGGCTGCGCAGAGCTTGACCCAGCCCCGCTCCCACAGCGAAAGCGGCACCGAAAGGTTCCCGACGGAAGAAGAGTTCGGCGGCCGCGGGGTCCCGGTGCCTCCCCGTCCGCCACAACGCGTACGCCATCGTCAGGTGGTACAGATCCGCCAGAGGAGCCATCGGGGAAGAATCGGGGCGGGGAAGAAAGCGGGGCAGCATGGGAGCAAGGCGGGGATGCGGGGACGTGGGGACACCTGGTGGGCGGACGGGGTATGCGGTGGCACGGAGCCTTTGGTTGGGGATGGAGGACACTTCAGAGGCTCGGAGGGGGGATATTTGGGGATAAGGGAGCAATTGGTGGCGTAGTGGGGACGTGATGGATAGTGTGTGTGGGGGGAAGGGAGTTTGGGGATGGGGGATATAGGGGACACTTGGTGTGGCTTGGGAGGGGACGTGGAGGGTGCTTGGTGGGGGACAGGAAACACTTGGGGCTGGGGAAACAGGGACACGGCCCTCAGTGTGGGCATGGAGAGGTACAGGAGGCATTTTGTGGCTTGGGGGGACAGGTGGTGGCAGACAGGATGCACCTGCTGACACTTGGTGGCTTGGAAGGAGACACTGGAGCATTTGGAGAGGACTTGATGGCATGGGGGCACAGGAACATGGGGAAATGTGGGCAGGAGAGCACTTTGTGGCTTAGGGGGCACAGGGACATAGTGGTGGGCACAGGGTGGCTTTGCATAACAGAGAATGAAAGGGAAATACTACTCCTACTTTTATAAAAGGGAGAAACTACAGTGAACTACAGGCTGTGGAGCTTCACTTCTGTGCCTGGGAAGATCATGGAGCAGATACTCCTTGAAGCCATGTTAAAGCAAATACAAGATAAAGGGATGATCTGAGACAGTCAGCATAGCTTCACCAAAGGCAGATCTTGCCTGACCAACCTGGTGGCCTTCTCCCATAGAGTGACAGCTTTGGAGGAGGGGGGAAGGGCTATGGATGTCATTTAAGTACAGAAAGGACGTGGAGTTCTCGAAGCAGGTCCAGAGGAGGTCCACTAAGATGATCAGAGGGTTGGAGCACCTCTCCTGGGAGGAAAGGTTGAGGGAACTGGGATTGTTTAGCTTGTGGAGAAGAGAAGGTTCCAGGCCTTTACAATATTTAAGGAGGTGGCACAAGGCAGTGGGGATATGGGACACAGTAGCAGACAGGGCACGTTGGCACAAAGGGCATGGAAGGATGTAGGAGACAGTGGATGGCACCACGTGGATGACCAGGGACAGCAGGATGTGAGAGAATGTCACAGGGCACTGCAGTGCCAGTTCTCCTAGCTGGGTGGAGTTGTCACTGCTGCAGCTCCATCTGTGTGGCAGCTGGACCTTGGACTCTGGCACTGTGACACCCCACAAGACTCACCTCTTCCTTCCATAGGCCAGACTAAGCACAGGCCTGGTTCCTCACAAAGCAAAGGACCTGCAGAAGTGACTTGCTAAGGGTATCACAAGCAGCAACCTGGATATACAGGTATCCTCTTGTCAAGGTCTTCCCTTTTATCAAGAGAACAAAACAGGGGAAATACCCTGACATCTTACAACATAGCACCCTGGGGAAGTCGCACTTAACAGAGAAAACCATCATCCAATCTGCACTCCTTGATCTTTTATTACAGTATCAGAGACGATAGGTTTGCTTCTAGATCTTGTTGAAAGCAGCAATGTCAACACTTTGCACCTGCAACACAACAAGAGCAGCAACAAGAGGTCACCAAGGTGTTTTCAGAAAGAAAGCTGGGGGGGAGGGAGGGGAATTCTTCACAGCATGCACTAATTCTGCTCAAATTAGACTGAGCATTGCACAGCTCTGAGGCCAGCTCACCAGCTGTGCTGATAACTGCCCTCAAGGGACATAACAGGACACTGGTGTGTTAGCTACTGCATCAATTTTTGGGTAGCTCTTTCAGGTCACCCTTTCTACCCTCCCATTTCCATGGCAGTGGAGGCAGAATGGGGATGGAGGCACCTCCAGCCTTAACCACCAAGGTTAAAACTCATGCATTCCCACACTGGTGCTACCCAGGTTGAGCATAAAAGCAGGAGTTGCTCCAAGTGGGCTGGATGAGGAGCAGAAAGACTGCAAAATGGCTCAAGAAAAGTACTTACATAGTCCTCAAACTTGGTGATCTCCTCCTCCAGGATGTCTGTCCCGACTTTGTCATCCTCCACTACACACTGGATTTGAAGTTTCTTAATGCCATAACCTACTGGGACCAGCTTAGATGCTCCCCACACAAGCCCATCCATTTGGACAGACCGCACACACTCCTCCATCTTCGCCATGTCAGTCTCATCATCCCACTGCAAGGGCAGGGAGAAGGAATTAAATGTTTTCCTTGAGGTCACATAAGAATGACAAAAATCACAGAACCGTAGGAGTTGGAGGAGACTTCCTGAGATCACCACGTGCAATCCCACTGCTAATGGATTCTTCCTCCACACCCATCAGATATGAGGGGATTTTTCTTACATCAACACATCTGCTTTGTGTTGTTCCAAAGGCTGCATATCCCATCTGCAATATCCCACCTCAACTCTGAATCCTTGTTTGGAAACATGCAGGTCAAACCTTCAACTCAGATGCACAAATGATGATTTGCAGCCTCACTCAGGAGCTCTCCCACTTCACCTACTCACCGGTTTCACGTCCAGAAGGATGGAAGATTTGGCAATAAGACCTGGTTTCTTGGCCTTCTTTTCTGCATACTGACGCAGTCTCTCCTCCCGCACTTTGGCAGCTTCTTGATCTTCCTCTTCATCATCACTGCCAAAAAGGTTGATGTCATCATCATCATCTTCCTCTGCAGCAGCTGGCTCAGCCTTCTTCGCAGGTGAAGCAGATGGCAGCTCTACTTTCTTGGAGGGAACACCGAATGGTTCCACTTTCTTCATGAGGGTGATGTGCATTCAAGTTTGCAGTAAGGAAAATGGAGAGAAGAGTTCACATTGCTACAGACAGTAAACACAGCCCATAAGGTGTGAAGAATTAGTCAACATCCATCAACATAGGACATTGGCCAGAAGGACCTTTGAATTTGTCCACCATAGCCATACTGCAATTCACAGAGTAAACCAAGTCAAAAGCTGATCCTTCCCCTAAGGGCTCAGTGGTTGAGAATATCTAGAACATGAGCAGAAGAGCAGCTGAGAACTTGGTCTTACAGAACAGCCTTGCTGTATGCTCCAACGCCATAATTTATCTAGAGACCATGCACTGCTCTGAAGATCCTTGGAGCTGAACAGCTTGCCATCTTCCACTCAAACACACCATTTTCCCAGGATGCTGCACATCTACAAATTTACGAGCAAATTCCTACCAAAGGATTTACTGAAATTTATTTTCTCTCTCAACAAGAAAAGCAGCACACAGCTCCTAATTTAAGGCACTAGCAACTGAACACCTTCCTCAAGCATGAGCTTCTTTGTTTGTCTTCAGGTATAATTTTTTTTTTCTGCACAAACTGGTTTGGGAAAGATAAGGCAGTTGCCAAAACAGATGGAAAAGCTGCACCAACCTCATCCTAACTGTATCTCCATTCTCAGCACCCAGACAAACCTTAGAAGCAACCTGTCACTTTGTGACAATAAAGCAACACTTTGCTGGGACTCACCTGGGTTGGTGGAACAGGTGAGGGTTGATGGGAGGTAGATTTTTCCAGAGCATTTAGGCGACTTTCCAGCTTGAAGATGGCCTTCTGGAGATCTGCAACAACTGCAAGAAGAGGGTGGTGTGGGGGAAGAAACTTAGCTTGTAGATTGTGCATTAGCTCTAAAGTTAAGTCAAGCTACCCCAACCAGACTGCTTGTATGATAGAAAGCTCTTCTACTTACCATTGTGAAGGTTTTGATTTTCTACCTCCAGGTGAGAGATTCTGGAAAGAAGTTCATTTTGGTCACCAGGCCCAGAACTCGTGCTTGCACTCTGCAACAAGGAAAATGGAAATGAAACAAATCTGTTCACCTATTCCCAAGCTCAGTGGTTCAGTGAAACAAAGCAGTCAAACATTTGGGGGGAAAAAAAATAATTAAGAACTAAGCTAAAAACATGGACATGAAAGCTTCAAAGAAAATATGCTAGCTCTACATAATGAAGCATGAAACATCAACAAGTTTCATCTGACAATGATGAGCAAAGGATGAAGTCATTCCTTGCAGTCTCAGACCGTCACTAAACAACACAAAACGTTATGAAAGCTACTACACTAATTCTCATCTATGGGGCAGCTGTCTCCTCTTACAGATGAGCTGAGGCACAGAGCACAGAAATGACCTGCTAACATCACACAAAGTCCCTGTGAAAGCTGCAAAGAGATCACAGCATTTCTACACTCCCACCCTTCCCTGATCCAGCTTTCAGTTCCTCTCAAAGCAACTTAAATTTACTTGAACACACCTGAGGGAGAAATTATGCTGATTCAGCTTTAAAAGTATTTGGTTTAAGAGCAAAAAGGACTTATCTGTAACTTTAGATCATCTCAAAAAAAAAAAATACAGTCATTCATGCTTCAAGTGCCTTCTATAACTAAATACAATAGTGAAAATTTATGTTCATCCAAGTGCACTCTGCATATAATAATGCTGTTTTCAGTCACAGCTGACAATCAGTCACTTAAGATGAAGAGAGAGGAATATGGGGAAATGGAAAGCAGGTCTGGGAGATGCAGAGCCCCGGGAGAGCAGGGCTCTCTTATGGCACATACAGAGCAGTGGGAGATGCTCTGACATTCCTGCTCAGAGACCTTTTCCCACCTACCCCAAAGGGACAGAGACCAGAGGTCAAAACCACCATGAAATCCATCATTGCAGGCAATAAATGCTCAGGAATGGAAGTGCAGATCTGCAGTTCCTAAATGCTGTGCTAATAAGACCCTGTTGGGTGAGCTTCAGCCATACGCCAAAGCATAAATGCTCCTCATTGAAATGAACCAGAAGTTGGCCCATGTCTGCACTGCAGCCTCTTCCTGCATCACACAACCAGCTCCATTCATGCTGAGAGGACTTACAGTTGAGCGGCCTGACTGCCTCTTTTGACGGGCAGGAGCTTCTTTACTACGTGGAACTGTCTTCTGCTGGAAAGGGCAAAAAGTTTGGGGGATGTTTGGTTCAACAAAGAAAATGGAAAAGCGTTTCACTCATGCTGGAGGAGTGCAAGAAGCAGATCCACATGCTGGCAAAGTGGTCAAACAACGAGTCAGCATCAAACCAACTCCACACCAAACAAAGCCTGCATTAAAACAGCCATCTAGGAGCTCTGCTCTTTGTGCTACACACCTCAGTGCCTGCAGGAAGTCACACAGCAAAGTGGCAGAGCTAAAGAGTACAGCCTTTGTCATTTCCCCACCTGTGAGGTCACAGATGCATGCAATACTGCAGCACACACCGTGGCCTCAGCTAACTCTGCCCATGCATGGTGTAATACCCTACAGGCAGAAACACAGTGCAAAGCTACAAGACTCCAAGCAGGTCTCCAATGACCGCTGATGACCTTATTTTAGAGAGGAGAAAGGCAACACAACACCATTCCACACCCAACAACTCAATGGTGTTGGTTTCCACCCCTGCACTACTAGCTACAGTGGGATCATCACATCAGATGAATGATAGATTTATGCACCAAAGGCAAAAATTAAATTGCAAGTGGGCTCATAATCTGACCTCTTCCTGTTTTAAATATATCATCCACAGTGCAACTTAACGCAAGGGCCAAGGTCTAAACTAATTCAATGAGAAGACTGAAATCCGGCAGGAATCACACCCATCCCCACCCGAAAAAAAGCACCTTTACTCATGATCAACACACATACAGGAGCTGCCATCTGCAAGGAGAGCTGCAGCAGAACTTTCACCCCCCTGACAGCAGCCTATTGATTCAGCACAGCAATGCAGCTTTTGGCAGTTTGAAGCTCTCATCACATTTCTGAGACAAACACTGCAGCGTTTAAGTGGGCTCTGTGCTTACCAAGAAAGGATGGAGTAAGCAGTAAGACAAGAGGGCTTTGAAACCAGACTGTGTGACAACTCTGAGCCAAGATCCCAATTCTGAGAGGTGGTCATGCCCTACTTAAATAAGCTAGGGAAATCATCCCACAGGAATCTGTGGGCTTCCCTGTGAGCTGAGGATATCAAGGACTCTAAAACAAACCTTAAGAACCAGAGACAAGAACAGTAATGAAGAAGAAAAGCTGGCAAAGGTTACACTTCTTCATTATCAGCTGAAAGACAAATTTATGTCTGGACTTTAACAGCTCAGAGCTCTTTCTTTGCTAACAGACACGGATGGAAAGCTGGCGCTTCCCTCCAAGAAGGATTTGGAGGTATCAGACCTCTCCCTTCATGCATAAACCAGTTGCAAAGCACAGCATGGAGCTTCTACCAACTGTGTTCCAGACTGGATAACTCGTAGGCTCTCCAGTTTGTTCCTAAAACACTCATTGCTTCATACAAAAAAAAAAAGAAAACCTATTGCTTGCATGCAGAGGTCAGCCTGCCTGAGCTTAGGAAATACAGAAGGTTTGGCCACATATCAAACTGAAAAAAAGATCATGTTTAATAACTAGAAGATGCTTTCACCTGCATAAGGCCAGCAGGATGAATCTTGGTTAGATTCTGAACATGGCCTCAGAGCACTTATGCAATATCAGATGCGTGTGCACAGCTTTGAAACAAACCCAGGAACTGCACAAATACAGGGGGCTTTGTAAAGGAACAAACTGGGGCACAGCAGAAAGAATTTCAGAATCCCACACCAGCACCCATTAATGACAGCCCCATGAGAGGGTTTAGGAAGTGGGAGCTCAGCCACCAGTTCTGCTGGACTTGCTGATGATGCTGGACAAGTCATTCCTTTCCGTGCCTCGGGACCCCATCTGTAAGATCTCACCACCATCAGCTGCAGCACATGTTGAAAACATGGCCTGGGAAAGCATTAGTGATGTAGCAGATGTCAGCTGGAGTGATTGCTGAAAGCAGGGATGACCATGCAAAGCAGGGTAAAAGGTATGTGCAAACAAATGTTTCTGGCATCAATTTTCCTTCAGGAGGTACAAAAGCAGTACCCAAACCCTTCCACACAACTCCATCACAAGCTGCAGAACTGAATTTCAGGCCTGCTCTATGGAATGCCCTGTCCAGGATTAAAAAATAATCCTTCAGAAACAAAAGCTGATGGTTCTGGCTCATTTCTCAACTGCTCAGTCCTTCTCACCCAACACATAGAAGCAGAAGACCCAACTGTGGTTACTGCTGTATGTCCCAGGGCCAGGATATGGCCATGTGTTGAAAAACCTAAGAAACAGGGTCTATGAGATGGTCAAAATAAGAGACAATTTGTAAAACAGGATCAAGGAGGAGACCACTGCCATATGCTTGGCTTTTCCAAGAAACTGAATACTCTGGGAACAGATTGGGGGACACAGTGCTTTCCCTAATGCACATATGTAGAACAATGCTTTTCCTTCAAGCCTGGAAAATTCAAACCTGCTTTTTGCAACAACCCAGATTCCAATTTTGAGATGGTATGGCTCAATCCTGGCCTTAAATCCTCAAACTCACCAAAGTCCTCTTTGCAGGAAACAAAGAACAGTTTTTGATATTCAACACTGAACTCCTGTTGGTGTTTAAAGTACTTTATATTGTCAGCACTGTTCTGGCTTTGGTCTGGTGCTTTGCCAGTTCTCCTAGCCTTCCCTATGACAGGACTTGGCTAACCCAAGCTGACACACACTTCTCACTAAGCAGGAGGCAAAGGCCAGGACAAGCAGCTCCTCAGGCTGAGCTCAGTCTCTGGCAAACCACAGTCCATTCTGTGAGATGAGAACACACCTGCAGGGCAGACCAACAGCACTGCCATTTGATTTGTATTTATGTTTCCTGGCTGCACTCACCACATTCAGGCTCTGGCTCCTGCAGGCTGCAGGTTTTAGAGGAAACTGATGTTAAATCTTGCTTGCTTTAAATCTTAAAACTCTTCATCTGCAAAAGTTTTCCAGCCTTGGTGGAGATGGAAGGGGGATTCACTTCCCCACCTATTTGTCTCACTGAAGTCCAAGCTAAAAGGCTTAGATAGGGGCTGATAATTTCTACTGAATGCCCAAACAGAGTATTATTTTCCCTGCTTCCTGAGTGTTAGTTGAAATACTGATGCTCAAATCAGAAATTAGCATTAAAAAGCTGCTAAGCACTTCCTTCCTCTTTCATAAGATGTCCCAACTTCCCAATGATTCCAATGCTGTGCTCAGAACCACCGAATCCAACCACAGCAAAGCTCACCCTTTACCAGCAGCCCTGCTATCAATACACTCCACTGCTCCTGCATCCAAGTTTCCAGTGTAGCACTTGGATCACTCACACAAGCAGTTGCAGAAGTTGCTTTTGTAATGTCAGCTTCCACAGGAACAGTAAGATCACCATGGGAAAAGCAATTAGCCTAACTCCTTTGTATTCACCCTAAATACACAGCCTCTTACTGCTCGTGTAAAGGAGGAGCACGAAATATTCCCCTTGAAAAGTACTCCACCCCCTCTTAGATTTAGAAATAACTCCCAAGAGGGAGTTATGAGGCCAAATCAATACAGATAAAGAATGGATATCCTCAGATGGAAGATATGCTCAAGTATGCAGAGGTCAGAAATCAAGACACATTATATTCTACATTTCCTGACTTTTTCTCTTTGCCCATAAAACCAAATCACTTTCAATTTGAGCTACTAGCTTTTTGCTGAAAGCATTAATTACAACAGTGCTGCCTGTTACGTCCTATCAGCACAAAAACACCTCCAGAAATGCATTACTCTGAACATTTACGGGATGGTCCAGGTCGAATTCCCAAGATGCAGCAGATGGAAGACACCATTTTTTTGCACATACCCTAAACTGAAAGCAAAACAGGAAAGAGAAGGTGGCAGCTCAGTGTACCCCGAGAGATCGATCCTGCTGGCAGCTCAGTGCTTTGCTGCCCAGCAAGGCTGTTTTAGCAGTGAAATGTTAAGTGTTGCGGGAGCAAACTCGAAAACCCATCAGGAGAAAAAGTAAAGAAATGCAGCTGAAGAATTTTTATTCCAAATGCAGTTAGTTTTAAGGTCACTTCAAGGCTGGTAGCAACGGTGCTCCTGGTAAGATTGTGCTATGCTGGTGATACACAGCGCTGCACACCTTACACATCTCCCCTGACTTAAAACTAAGAAGCCACACCATCTACGAAGTGTTCACAGCAGAGTTCTGCACCACAGCTAAAAATGGTTGCAGGTAGCCAGCTGGTGAGAGCTCGGGTACTCACTCCGGCCAGCGATTTCTGGATATTCTCCCTGGCTCTGGCAATGTCGCGGAGGATCGTGCTGGCTCCGTTCTCCTGCAAACAGTGCAGAAAGAACCAAGATTTTCTTTTAAAAAGAAAATAGGAAACATGGGAAATTGGTCAGGGAGGTTTAAGAACAACAACAACAAAAAAAAGGTAAATATAGGGGAGGGTTCCTTCTAATGATTCAGAATGTGTTACTGAATTAGCTGCAAGGATTGGTTCTTAATCAAGCAGCACACATCAGACACCGGTCACAAGAGACCATGTGTTCAGAGATCACCCAATTCAGGGCTTTCCAATTTCTGTTCTTACCCTGCACAGTTTGCAGGCAGAGGGCTGAGTCACCTCTCTGCTCCTTAGAGACCTACCATTAGGCAAGTCCATTTTTCTTTTTCTTCTTCTTTAATATTACCTGTCACTTCTTGCCTAAATGCAATGACAACTCCAACTAAAGCCTTTTATCCAGGCAAGGTAAATCCCAAGGTACAGCCACACACAGTAGCTTTTTCCCCTTATTTTCCTGCTGACTTGATGGGGAAGATTCCCCTCCTAGTACATAAACACATTTTCCATGATCCACTGACTCCTCACCTCTTCCAGACTCTAAGCCCACGAGCAAGATTTGTGATATGAAACTGCCCCAAAGCCTCTGTTATACAGCTCAGACATGCACCAGCCTGAATTCAGGTGGATAACCACTTGGAGGCTGCAAACAGGTTTAAACAACCACTGATCTTTATCCTTAGCATAAAAGTAGATGCAAGAACACCACAACATCTCCATCAGAGCCTTCACATCATCTCTTGGAGCCCAAATCTCCTTATGTGGCACAAAATAAACTGTTCTCTTCCTACTTCCCCCCTATCCCCAAGATCTCGTTAATGTTTGCTTCAGATGGTTACCTACAACTTTTAATTTTTATGCAAGTATCCCCAATGCTGTGCCACCACTATCCTAGCACAGGCAGCAGGAACAGACAGAGCATGCCTAGAAGTTACTACTGAAGCAAGAAGCTTCCCCTAGAACTCCTGCAGGACAGCCACGTGAATCACTAAGCAGCTTTCCACATCACCAACTAAGTGCATAAGCAGTTATCAGCTTTTTTTACATTGCAAGAAGAGGTTATAGAAGCTCTGTGCTTTAAAAGGCAATAGTTTGGGACTTAGAATTGTGTGAACTATTTTCATTCAGGTGTGTGTTGCAGCAGCACCATGCTTCCATTCCACCTGCTCCCCCCACCTCAGTGCTGTGATGCAGTTTTCCTGCACCATAAGATGCAGTATTGCAGGAGGTACAAAGAGAAGAATGTAATCCCTGGTCAATTTGGAGACATGGCACCTTCACAGAATCATAAAGGTTGGCACAGACCTCTGAGATCATTTAATCCAACCTTTCTTTAAACATCAAGCATCATATATACCCAATATAAGCCTTGCCAAGACAAGCTTAGTAGCTCCAAAACCACAGCAAAACAGCACCTTCACAAGGGCACCTTCATCTTCCAGCACACTGCTTGTGCTGGAGAAGTTCTGGTGCACAGACAACAGACAAAGACAAGGTGGGGTGGGCTTAGCAAGCCTCTCACACTTGGAAAAAAAAGCAACATTCAGAGTGAAAACAATGCAGAACACATCCAGGTGGACACAGTGTCCTTCTGCATTAAGGCATCCAGCACATCTGAGAGCACATTACCTGCTGGTGGGAAGAGCTGCCGGCTGGCCCGTTCACCTGCTGCTCATAGTACCTTCTCTCAGCATCATCATACTTAAACTTCTCAAACCAGATCTTCTCATCCACAAGGAATTCAACTGCCATTTTTCTGCAGAGGGAGGAGGAAAAAAAAAAAAAGTGAGTTTCTAGGAGTGTTTCAGGTGAGAATCTTGCAATGGGGTTGCGAGAGCAATGCTGTCTACCCCATAGGGCTGTGAATGTAGCTTTCTGCTGAGCAGATCCCCCTTCTGGTGGGAAGCTTTAAGTAAACAGGATCCTATTAGGAAAGCAGGGTAGGCTAATCAGCCACCCAAGGGCACTGGGAGGGCACAATAAATCAGCTGATCTGTACCACCTTCCAAAGAGCCTCCCAAGGAGGATTTTCTAGATCGTGTTCAACACACAATGAAATCCACCACTAAGAAAGATGCCTTGTGCATGAGACAGATAGGGAATAATGCTCTTAATGCTGAAAGCAAAGACAGGAGAACCAAGCCACAACTCTGTCAGGCAACTCCTGATCTTACAGATCACAAATTTCAGTTTTCCTTTTAACAAAGCTCTGAACTATTGGCTGTCTTAATATATGCTTCCACCCAGCCACTTCACTGCATGCAGAAACCCACCTGCTGCAATGACAAAGCATCACAACAAAGTCACACCATAATCAGGTTCTATCACTCAATACTGAGAAAACAACTCACCCCCCAACCCAATGCATGCCCCAACCCAACACACCTCTTTCTCATCTGCTCTCCAACAAACATTTCCAATGAAGCCAACAGATGAGTGTTTTGGAGAACATTCATCCTCCTCACCCACCCACTCCAAAGACACCAATATGGGTTAACCTGCACTGAAACCATTCCCAGTACTCAGTGCTGCCAGCCCCTTGCTCAAGATGTGAACTAACTAGTTCTGGCCAACTAAAATTGTCCCATACAGAACAGATGTGCTCTGAAGCTTGTCTATAAACACCAATCCGTATCACCTGATATAATCTTCATCTTACAACTTTTCCAACAAATACTAGCTCTGGAATCTCCCTTTTCCCTCTAGAAGTATCAGTCTCTACATTAGCACTGCAAGAGGACATTAAAGCAGCAGCCTTCAGTCAAGCCCCCCGTGTCATTACAGCAAACTTTGGGGTTCAGGCAGTCACATAGAAAAGCACAGATTTAACAGAGAGAGCAAAGCATTGTACTGCATCTTATCCAAGACTTAACAATGGAAGCTTTTATAAATCAGTTCAAGGACAGAAATGCTTATCTACAATTTACAACTACAGAGGTCATCTATAATGAGAAGCTCTTCCTAACCAACCACACCTGGGCATCATGTAGGCTGGAATCCAGCTAGCTTGCAGACCATTGGTTTAATAAATCATTGAGGCAACTCAGTCCTCTCTCTGAAGGGAGTTTCTCTACTCCCCAATCCCACAAACAACCCAAGAGCAGCCTTTCCCTACAGCACAACACACCCTCAAGTCCCATGGATACCAAAGGATGCTCATCTTCTACACACACAGACACACAAATTCCTCCAGCTCAATCCTGACTCAACTTTGCATGTGTGTTACCCCCAGAATAAACTTCTCCTACTTCTTTTCTGGTGCAGGTATACTCGGAGCCTCAGCATCTGGCTGAGATTTCACCACTGTGGGTTGTGGCATCTCCGTTCTCTCTTCTGCTCCTGACATTTTCAGAGCTTCAGCCTCGTAGTAGCGCGACTCAGCGCTGTCGTATGTCATCTTCTTGAGCCACACACGCTCACTGTCCTCATGCAGGAAGAAGGAGGTGGGTGAAGGCTGCTGAGAGCTGCTGATGAGCTCCATGTGTTCAGCACCTGCTTCCTCTCCAACCTTCTGGTGGTTCTCTGAGGCTCGGGGGGAGCCTGGTGGCTGATTATCAAACATGTTCTCATAGAAGCTTTTCTCAGCGCCATCGTAGAGAGGTTTCTCCAACCACACCTCTGACATGAGAGCTTGCAAGCTGGAAGCCTGAGGTTTACCGTTGACTGTGGGCTCTGCAGAGCGAGGCGAGCTGCTAACGAGGGGAGCAGAATTAACAACATCAGGAACTAAGCTGGGTGTAGCAGGCGTAGGCAGCGCTGTCACATAGCCTTCATCCGGCGTTCCCAGCCCGACTTTCCCACCATCTGAGCACACAGAGGGGATGGCGAGGATGTTTGGAGGAACAAAGAACTGAGACTTTTCAAGGAACGCCTTCTCAGCCTTGTCAAAGTCAAACTTGTTGACCCAGATGCCCTGAACGACATGGTGACACGCACTCAGGTTGCCGTGGGAGCAGGATAGGGCTGCTGGAAGCATCCATGGCTTGGGAGCATCTTGGACAGCTTCTGACTCAGGCAGCTCAGTCTCTGCTGCCTCCTGGTATTGACAATCCACTAATCTTTGCCTATACAAGCTCTCAGCGTGATCATACAAAGGCTTGTCAAACCACACACTGTCAGCTAATAAACCACTCAAAACAGAGTCTACCTCGGAGACCATATTTTTAGGTTTGGGGGAGCGTTTCCTCTTCCTTTGTTTCTTGCCATTTTTGCCTCTCTTCAGGTCTCCCTTGAGTTCACCTTCAATGGAATCATCATTGCAGATCCCATTGACAGCCTCCAGCTCCAGGCACTCCTCTGGGACCACGGTGGCCAACATTGCTTCTCTTTCATAATGCAGTCTCTCCGCTTCATCATATTTGTGCTTGTCTACCCACACCTTTTCTATGGGGCAGGGAGGCTTCCTGGTCCTCATCTTCCAAAGAGTGGCAGCATTAAAAGATAAGCACAACAATGTAGTTGCAGCAAGACTCAATCAAGCGAGGGCATGCATTAGATTTTAGTACTTTAAGTTCTACAAGTGCCAAAAGCCATTATTATTCACCTTAAAGAGCCTAAGCATTTAGTTAAATTCCTTTTAATTACAAATTGTAGCTCAAGGAGATCAAACTGCCTTCATTTTTTCCATGATAGTAGGTTAGCCCTCAATCACCCATTAGGTATGATCAAGCAGGCATTGATTTGGGAAGATATGCTTAGAAAAATAAAGAAGGATGCTCTAAGTCTCAAGTATCCTTAGAGGTCATTGCTTACACTCATTTGTGTTCTGCTCCTGAAAAGCCAGGAGAGGGAGCTGATAGCACAATTTTGGTTCAGAATCCTCAGGTGCCAGCAATGAAAAGCAACCAAGAGCTGGAGATTGTGAACTAAGCTTACCCAAAAAATCTACTAAAGCAAAGGTGTTTTCTTCCCCAACATAATTTACTAGGGGAAAAAATAAGCAGTTTAAAACAGCCAAGCACTGCAGTGTTCTACTTAAATCTCCCTTAAAAGAATCTTTACACGAGCTCCAATTAGCCAGGACTTGCAGTTAAAGCATAAAGGCAAAACATTTGTTTTTTTCCTATTGCTTAGATCAATAAGGACTCCTAAACAGAACATCAGGGTTCTGCATTTGTCTGTCATACTGTTTGGCTACAGAGCCACATTCATTCAAGTCATCCCATGGAAAAAAAAACACAAACTGCAAGTGAATAAAGCCTTCAAGATCCTTTATTGGGAACACCTCAATAACCCAAAGCAGGTGTTATCATAGTCTAAAGCCATAAATTCCCAGTAGAAATCTGAAAGTGGTGCAATAACCTGTCTAGAAATCCACCAGTAAAGCTACAGACCAGTGTCTTCATGCCCCATTTCCCACAAGTGCCAAACCACAGGACAGCTGCAGAGTACTTACTGTTTTAGTTCCTGCGACAGCAATAAGGAAAAATATAAAGTTTAGAGACGTGGCCAAGTTTCAGGGATTCAGCAAGGACACAACCAACAGCCAATTAACTCCCCCCTTCAAACGCACAGCATAGATCATTAAACTTATGGCTGCTTAACTCTCCAGAGCCATGCATCCTTACCAGGACAGCCACTCGGTTATCTTTAATATTAAATAATAAAGGACAAAAACCACATTCACACTGAAGTTGACAAATAAGAATGGGGAAAACATCATTTCTGCTCTGCATTCACCAGTTCTTCCAGCGAAAAGGCAAATATAAAGGCTTTAACTACACAACAATGGTTTTAACTACACAAACCATCGTAGCTGTTGGTGCAGATCTCTGCTTCAGACTATTAATTCCAGATCAGAGCACCTCCAGTTCTCCCATTATACATTATTCTTCAGTTTTGCACAACCTATCCGGTGTCCTGCAAAGCACAATGCTGATGATATTCTTAATACTTATCAGTGCCAAGTAATCAAACGCTCTCAAGTAACTCAGCTCAATGCTCAGCTGTCCCATAAGCTTACAAAACATCTATAAGATAACCTTTTTTTTTTTTTATCTGCTGCTTCAGAGCTTTGGTTCTGGTATTTGTCGTCACAATTCCTGGGTGTTTTAAGCCAGAACAAATCCATGCAGTGCTTCCATTGCTGCAGGTCAATGCCTAAAGTTACTATTGTTCTGTAAATCCAACATAAGCTTGGGACTTAAGCTATTTGGCTGCATTATCCCCTGAAATCTAGCTACTTTTTAAGAACCCCGTAAAACCAAAGCACACCATACATTATCCTACGGTTGCCGCCAAAGGAAAGTTAATTCCATTCTGTTTAGTGGTTGATAGAATCCATTCCTTCTTCTCTGTCCAAGAAAACACTACATTTCTCTTAACTTGAGAGCCTGTAAAATGAATATATCAATCTCCTTCCCCAGAGTCAGGTTATAAAGATGTTAACAGCAGCTTCCCAGATGCAACTTGCATTAGATCTGGCATAAATTTCCTGCACTGGAGCTGAAATGTCATTTAAATCTCAGCTACTGTGCCAGGTTGAACACAGCTCTCCCAGAAATTAAGCCACACTGAGCTATTAAAGTGTTTCCCACAGTCTTGAAAAGTCTCTTTAAATGAGCACAAGCAACAAATCTCACCCAACTCTGACTTCTGGAGGAGGGGAGTGACAGCTGCTTTCTGCAAGTCATAAGCAAGAGAGTAAGATTACAAATGATTCAGTTCCCTGGCAAACAGAGATGGCATTAAAAATGAGTGTCAGGTGGCAGCAGGAGGACAGGGACACAGAGCAGCTTGTTGTAAGATACCACCAGGGACAAAGAGCTGCAGGAGAAACCCCAAGGACTGCACAGGAACACAATGATTTCTGCAAGCCCAAGGAAAAGAAACTGTCTGGTATCGATGTTTTGTTGGTTTAATTCCTTGAATTGACTCTGTCCTGAATCAGAAGAGCAGCACAAAGCAGCAGGAGAGGAACCACATCCATCAGGTCACTGTGCCACATCAAGTAGCTCCATACCAACCTTTATCCAGGAAAACAACAGTTGCACCCAACCTCTACCACCTAAAACTCTTTGCTCTCAGCAACAACACTGCTGACTACCAATGAAAACACAACAGAGAGCATAGGAAATCAGCAGCAAGGAGTGACTGAAATGGTCACCTTCACACAGAACAGCAAATTGAAAGCAAGCAGAATAGGAAAAAAGGCGTACCTGCAAGGTCAGAGAGAAAGAGGGCACACCTGAAAAAGGAGAAAAAAGAATTACAGCCATACAGCCCAGCAAAGGCACATTCTCTTCCATACAGGACATCATTAGAACTGATTCCAAAACACCAGTGATTCAGATGTGAAATAACCAATTTCCATGGATTTTAGTGGGGCAGGAGTGACACACAGCAGCAGCCTCAGCAGCTCGAGTTATCTCTACAATGCTCTGCAAGCCCCAAGAGAGGATGTCAGCAGCTTCAGTCCTGTCTTGCTGCCAAAAACAGAGCTCTGGAATGGGTACCTCCTGAGTCAGCTATCACAGAAAGAAAAGGAAAAGCAGCAATACGGGCATTAAAAACGTCAAAGGGGTTGGGAAAAGCAGCATGGGGAGAGGGTAAAGCAGGATGAGCTGATGCCAGGTGCTGGAAAGGGTGAAGGGACACGCAGGCAGAGCCCAAACACAGCAGTGCTGAATGCAGAGCATGACCCATGCCAAGCTCTGCCCATTAATGGAGAGAGGATGATGTAGGAATTCAGTGCTGCACAACTCCCAGCTCCAAACCAAGCATGGGTAAGGGGAAAGCCCTACGTGGAGCTGGGAGATAAGCCACAGGTAATGGGGTGCTCTTACACCCATCTTCCTACAACCTGAGACCCCACAAACTCCCATTCTTTAAACCTGAGATAAGAGACAAAGACAACATGCAACAAAGGTCTCCCCACATTCTTTTGGGAAAGGAGATGAGGTCTTAGAGATAACCAGAGACATCATGAATGACATAAAACCTCCCCACATCCTCTTTTTTTTGGGAGGGGATGTAAGAATATAAGTGATCTAAAGCCCCCCACAACCCCCTTTTTGGGGGGGTGGGAGGGTATAAGTGACCTAACCCCCCCCCATCCTCCTTTTTGGAGGAATATGGGGTATAAGTGATCTAAAGCCCCCTCCTATCCTCCTTTTTGGGGGTTTGTGAGGGTATAAGTGACCTAAACTCCACTCCTACCCTCCTTCCTTGGGAAATATGGGGTATAAATGAGCTGAACGCCTCTCCCATCCTCCTTTTTGGAGGGATATGGGGCATAAGTGACCAAAAGTCCCCTCCTACCCTCCTTTTTGAGGAAATATAGGGATATCAATGACCAAAAGCCCCCCCCTACCCTCCTTGTTGGGGGATGAGAGGGGATAAATAACAAAAACCCCTTCCTATCCTTTTTGGGAGTGTATGGGGATATAAATGATCTAAAGCCCCCTACAACCTTCTTTTTTGGGGAGATGGGAGGGTATAAGTGACGAAAAGCCCCCTCCTATCCTCCTTCTTCGGGGGTATATGAAGGTATAAATGACAAAAGCCCTCTCCTATCCTCCTTCTTTGCGGGGATATGAAGGTATAAATGACAAAAGCCCTCTCCTATCCTCCTTTTTGGGGATCTATGGGGGTATAAATGTCTTCCCCACTCCCAATCCCTCTTTCCCCCCAAGCTCCAATGAGATGGGAGTCTGAAACCCCCTTTCCTTAAGCCTGGAACAAGGAGAGGGGCCCTAAAAGACAACACACCCTCACGTTCGGCGAACAGAAGGATGTGAACGACCTAAAGCTACTCCTCCATAAGAAGAAAAGCGGCCTCACAGATTTTGGGAGGACACGCTTTACTCCTTCTACCTTCCAGCCCCTAAAGAACAAGCGGGAAGACCTCCCCAGCCCCCATAATCTCACACCCCTCATCCGTCTGAGGGGACGAGGGACGAAGGGACCGCAGGGAGAGCCCTCAAAGATGAGGAAGAAGCCGAACGGGAATCACTCACCAGCAGCTCAGAACCCCCTCACCGCCCCGCTCGGCCTCCGCGGGGCAAAAGGAGAGCAACGCTTCGCGCGCGGGGCATTGTGGGAGCGGAGCGGACCACTCGATGCGGCAGCGCGGGGGGGGGGGGAGAGAGATGGGGATTAAAAAAAAATAACGCGCACTTTTCGCGGTGAGAGAGAATCACGCCTCCTTCGATAGATTGAAGAATCCGCGTGAAGAGCGTGGGGTGGGAGAAGAGAGAGAGGGAAGAGGTGGAAAAAAGAAGGGTGAAAAAGGAGATTTTTCTCCCCCCCCTTGAGCGAAGAGTGGTACATTCCAAACGTATCGGGAGCGTAGAGGGAGAGTCCAACTTCGCGGGAGGGCGGGGGGAGAGCGGAGCGTTCTAAGCGCGGGGAGAGGGGTGCGCGCATGCGCCGTGCGCGTCGCCCCGCCCTTCCCGGCCGCCTCCGGGGGTCGGAGCGGAGACAAAGGGCGGCTCCGCCCCGCCCCGCCCCTCCCCGCTTATAACGCGCACCGCTAAAAAAAAAAAAACACCCCCAAACAACAAAATAATAGTAATACCCGCACCGCATGGCTGCTCCATGGCTGGGGAGGAAGAGGAGGTGGGTGGGGGAGCGGCTGGCATGGCGGGAGGGCGGCAGGGTGGTGGTGGCGGCGGTGGCGGCGGCGGTGGCAACGGCACCTCCAATGGTGGTGGCACTTCCGATGGCAGAGGCACCTTCGGTGGTGGTGGCGGTGGTGGCATCTCCAATGGTGGTGGCATCTCCAATGGTGGTGGTGGCGGTGGCACTTCCAATGGTGGTGGCATCTCCAATGGTGGTGGTGGTCGTGGCACTTTCAATGGTGGTGGCACTTCCAATGGTGGCGGCATCTCCAATGGTGGTGGTGGTGGCACCTCCAATGGTGGTGACACCTCCAATGGTAGCGGTGGTGGCTCCTCCAATGGCAATGGCACCTCCAATGCTGGTGGCATTTCCAATGGTGGTAGCACTTCCAATGCTTGTGTTGGCGGTGACACCTCCAAGGGTGGTGGCATTTCCAATGGTGGTGGCACCTCCAATGGTTGCATTGGTGGTGGAACCTCAGACGGCAGTGGTGGCGGTGGCTGCTCCTCCAACGGTGGTGGCATCTCCAATGGTGGCGGTGTTGGAGTGTCAATGAAGATGGCGTTCCGGCGAGCGTACTCCATCAAGGACAAGCTGCACGCCATTGAGCGGGTAAAGAAAGGAGAACGACAAGCTTCGGTGTGCCGGGCTTTTGGGGTGCCAGGGGGAACCCTACGGGGTTGGCTGAAGGATGAAGCCAAGCTGCGTTGGTTCCTAGAGCAGTTGGGTGGAGAGGTGGGCACCCAACGCAAGAAGATGCGGTTGGCCAATGAAGAGGAGATAGACCGTGCTGTATATGCGTGGTTCCTTGCACTCCGGCAGCATGGTGTGCCACTCTCTGGACCTCTCATCCAAGCACAAGCAGAAGCCTTTGCCCGTCAGATCTATGGCCCCGAGTGTACCTTCAAGGCAAGTCATGGTTGGTTCTGGCGTTGGCAGAAGCGTCATGGCATCTCCAGTCAGCGTATCTACGGTGAAGGAGCTCTACATGCTGAACCTGAACGCACTTCCATTGCCCATCCCAACCTTCCACCAGCACCAGGTTCTGACACTGGAGGTTATGGTGATGAACAGATCTACAATGCCAACGTCACTGGACTCTACTGGAAGCTGCTCCCTGGGCGAACAGCTCCTCGTCAGCGTGTCACCGTCCTCTTGGCTGCCAACTTGACTGGTACCCACAAACTAAAGCCGTTGGTGGTTGGAGGTCTTCGTAATCCCCCCAGCCTCTGTCATCACAACCAGGAGAAATTCCCTGCTGGGTATCGCTACAGCCCCGAAGCCAGGTTGGGGCCGGCCCTTCTCCGGGTTTGGTTTTTTGAGGATTTTGTGCCATGTGTCAAACGCTACCTACGTCGGAGCTGCTTCCAGCAGAAGGCTGTGCTGCTTCTCATGTCCCCACCATCATCTGGGGGTCGTCACGAGGATCTCCCCCAGCTTCAGACTCCTGATGGCTCCATCCGCGCTCTTTTCCTTTCCAAAAGCCCAACTGGGAGCAGTTCCACTGGAGGAGGCAGCCGAATCCCAGCCCCATTGGAACAAGGGGTGGTGTTGGCCTTCAAGCAGCTCTACAAGCGGGAACTGCTGCGCTTGGCCATCAGCGCTGGTGGCCCTGTGGATTTTGCACGTTCCTTCCTCCTCAAGGACATGCTCTATTTGGCTGGCCTCTCTTGGGACCTCATCCCTCCCAATGCCATTGAGAAATGTTGGTTGTTAGGACTGCGTGCGGCCTTCGAGCCCCAACCTGGGGAAGAAGAGCGAGGAGGAGGAGGAGGAGATTGCACAATTGGAGAGGAAGGCAATGGAGATGGCAAAGTTTTCAGTGATTTGACCCAGCTGGCCGCATTGGCCTACAAACGTTTGGCTCCTGAGGAGGTGGCCAACTGGCTGCACTTGGATGATATGGCCCCAGGGACAGGGGAGAATGATGAGGATGAGGATGCCATGGAGGAAGGCCCAGGAGGATGCAAGGAGGAAGAGGAAGGAGCTGGCGGAGGGAGTAATGGGGCTGGAGTAGGGGGATCCCCTTTGATGCCCACGGCCCACGAAGCCATCAGAGGTCTGGAGACAGCATTGCGTTGGTTGGAGGGCCAGGACCCCCGGAGAGTGGGACCACTGAAACTGGTGCAGCTCCGCTCCCTCATCAGCATGGCCCAGAGGTTGCACCATGGCAGCAGCCCCAATCCTTAGGGCAAGGTGGCTGATCACCTATTGGCTACTGAACACCTTGCATCCTTGGGATGCCTATGTGGTTCTTGGGACACCTATGGGGCTGGGAACACCTAGGGATTTTGAGACACTCGTTGAGTTGGGGATGCCCCACTGGGGCTGGGGACATCCTAACTGTCCCATGGGGCTGGGGATCCCCATGAAGCTTGGGACACCCATGGGACACATACTGATTATCCCGTGGGGGCTTGGGATATCCACGGGGTCGGGGACGCCCCGTTTGTCCTATGGGGTTGTCAATGGAGGTCGCAGCAATGGGGACTCAGCAATTTAGGGCTCACGGGACTGTTTTTTTTGATGGTGACACCCTCCATACCTTGCATAACCAAGGGTTGTTCGTTACCCTAAATGTATTTAGGAGGTGCTCTTTTGTAATCCTAAGATGGTCTCTGGGTGATGGGATGGGTACCCTCTGCCAACCCTGCAAGGACATGGAGTCACATTGTGACACTGGGGCAAACTGCTGCATTTCCATTTCCTGGGGTGCTTTCCTAAAAGGGTTGGTGGTACTCTTCCCACTGCCAAAGTGTTTTCCTGCCAAAACAGGGAGATATGAATTAAACAGCTCTTTTCTCAACCTGATTTTGTTAAATTTGAGCTTAATTATTGTAAGAAAGGGGAAAAAAATCACTAGAACTAACGTGTGGGGTGGGTGTTTTTACTTGTTGTCTTTGTCTCCTAACTTCAGAGTTTATGAAGATTAAATGGATTTTTATTCCTGCTCTGAGGTTGTCTTTTGTAAATGATCCCTCAGAGTCACTGCAATGTAGGGTTTGGGTTTGGGGTGGTCCTGTGTGGAACCAGGGGTTGGACTCCATGATCGTTGTGGGTTTCTTCCAACTTGGGATATTCCATGGTTCTATGGCTCATCCCATCTATTCACTCCAAGATTATGTCCCCATCCCTGTCTTGGTGCCATACCAGATGGACCCAGAGGTCCCTTCAACCTCAACCACTCTGTGATGCTGTGACCTCCATTCCACCCACCATGGTGACTCCAACCCCACTGCTGTCACCTCCAAACAAACACATTGCACTGAGCACAGAGGACAGAAGGAACCAGAAAAAAAGCCAAACCTGCCACCACACTGCCCACCTTTATTAGGTCCCACTCCATGGTGGCCGCACACTTCAGCTTCTCCCACCTCCAGCCAGGATCTCCCAAAAGGCTCAAGGACCCTTTAGGGCTTTGGTTTGGGATCACCAAGTTTTGGTTTGGTGGCTTCAGTTTGGGATCACCATTCTTCAGTCTGGTGTCACCAGGCTTCAGTTTGCTGGCCAACATGATTTGGTTTGGTGGCACCATTCTTCAGTTTGGTGTCACCATGCTTGAGTCTGGGGTCACCAACCTCCACTTTGGGATCACTGTGCTTTGGTTTGCTGTCATCAATGCTTCAGTCTAGGGTCACCAGGCTTCAGTTTGGATGCTTCAGTTTGGGGTCACCATGCTTCAGTTTGGTAGCACCATGTTTTAGTCTGGGACCAACAGCCTTCATTTTAGTGGCACCAAGCTTTGTTTTGGTGGCACCATGATTTGGTTTGGTGGCACCAAGAGCTGTGGTCCCCACTACCACAGGACGAGATGGGATGTCTGTTAATCCTCCCCCATTTCGCTCGCCCGCTCAGTGGCTGCTTGCACTGCATTCATGACGGTGGCCCTCAACGCTCCTTTCTCCAGTTGGTACAACCCATGGATGGTGGTCCCACCAGGTGTGCAGACGTCTCCACGCAGCTTTGCTGGGTGCTCACCTGTCTCCAACAGCATCTTCGCTGCTCCCTGGGGATGTATGGGGTCAAGAGGTTCCCTCAAACCTCCTTTTTGCTTAAGGATCGCAGCATTGTCTCATCATTGGATGGAGGACCTCTATGTCCTCACACTGATCTATGGGATAAGGACCCCAAGGAAGGAGCAGCAATGTCCCCACAGTGCTCTATGGCACATGGTCACCAAAAGGGGACAGCCCTCTCTCCGTGTCCCCACATTGCTCTATAGGAGAGGGACACCAAAGTTGGGGTTGGACAATGGGATCCCCATGTCCCCATGCTGCTTTATGGGACAGAGACCCCAAAAAATGGAGTCAGGGATGTCCCTATAGTGATCTATAAGGAAGAGGCAACCAAGGCTGGGGATAGGGTTGTCCCCACATCCCCATAACTGCTCACCAGCAGCGTCTGGGCTGCAATTCTACTGGCCAGGCTTCCTGGCATCCCCATCTTCACAGCCCCCTCAGCCATGGCTTCAGCGAACAGGTACACCTGCAGGGGAAAAGCAGTGGGGAGAAGAGGGGATCCCCAAAAAAATCCGAGCACCCCAATATGGTGAATTGTACTTACATAGGCAACGCCACTGCCACTGAGTCCAGTGTGGATGTTGATGTAGGACTCGGGGACCTCCTCACACAGCCCACATGGGGACAGCAGGGACTGCAGCAGCGCTGCATCCCCATCCCCAACCCCACTGCCACGGGAGAACACAGCAGCTCCCACCTGCAGCACGCAGGGCAGGTTGGGCATCAGGCGCAGCACCTTCGTCCCCGTGGGGAGCAGCTGGGGGGGAATAGAGTCAGTGAGGGGTGATGGGGGTCAGCTGGGATGGGGGATTGGGAAGCAGAGAAGGAGGAAGAAGAGCAGGAGGGAGAAGAGAAGGAGGAACAAGAGGAAGAGGAGAGCACCCACCCGCTGCAGCTTCTGCAGGCTGACACCAGCTGCCAGTGAGATGAGGAGGTGCTGGGAGGTGACAGCAGGACGCAGCTCCTGCAGCACTGTGGGCAGCACGTGGGGCTTGGTGGCCAAGAACACCACTGTGCTCTCCTGAAGTACCTCCAGGTTGCAGTGCGTGGTGCGACAGCCCCACTCCTGCACAAGGGCAGGGGACAGGGTCACAACACCATGTCACACCCCATATCACAACATCCCATCCCAGTCCCAGATTTCAACCCCATGTCCCAACCTTGCATTCCAACCCCAATGTCCCAACTCAGTGTCTCAAATTCAAATTCCAATCCCATGCCCCAACCTCTGATCCTGACCCCATGTCCCAACCTCGGGTCCCAACCCAAAATCCCAACCCCATGTCCCAAACCAACACCACCACCCCTCCCAACCCAACATCACAACCCTTATTTCCTAATTCAGTGTCCCTACCCCATGTCTCAACCCCACTGTCTCAACCCTGTGTCCTAAAACCAGTGTCCCAACCCCACATTCCAGCCTTGTATTCCAATCTCTCATCCCGACCTCACATCATGATGTCGTGTCCCAACCCCAATCCAATGTCTCAGCCCCAAGTCCCAATCCCATTTTCTAGCCCCATATCCCAGCACCAACGTTCCAATGCTGTATCCCAATCCAGTGTCCTAATCTCATGTCTCAACCCCATTGTCCTGACCCCACTGTCCCCACCCCATGACCCAATGCAACATCACAACCCCACTGTCCCATCCTCATTGTCCTGATCACAATATCCCAACCCAGCGTTCCCTTTCAGGGAACACTTGGGGACTTTCCACCCTAATGTCCCTCAGAGCCCTACAGAGCTTTACAAAAGGTGACCCCAAATGCCACCTCCCATTGGGGTTGTCACTCTGTCCCCATGCCACTGACCCGCCACTCTGCCAGATTGCGGTCCGAGGGAGCGCTGACAACGATGTTGCTGGCAGGGACCTTCCCTTGGGGACATAAGGGACGTGGATGAGTGGATGGAGTGGCCCACAGGAAGCCACAAAACCAATGGGATAATGCATTATCCCCAGCCCAGTTAACATGCGGGACATGGAACAATAGAGATTGGGACATGCCATGGGGACAGCTGTGGGGGCATCGTTGTGACACAATACGGTGGCAATGGAAGTGATCCTACATGTTGGGAGCATCTGTTGGGTTAGCACTATAGGGAGGGTTGTCATCACATCCCCAGAATGCTCTATGGGACATCCAAGGAAGCTCAGACCTTTCCCCATGCCCTCACACTGTTCTATAAGGGAGAAACACCAGTGTCCTCATCTCCACATCCAAGTTAGGACAGACCTATCCCCATGTCCCCGCCCTGCTCTATTGGACAGGGACATCCCAAAGGGGACAGCCATGTTCTGAAGTCCCAGCACTGATCTATAAGGGAAAGACACCAGAGATGGTACTGGACACAACTGTCCCGATGTCCCCATGCTGCGCTATGGGACAAGGACACCAAAGGGGAAAGATGTGTCCCCACGTCCTTGCATTGATATATGGGACAGAGACATCCTAAAGTGGACAGACTTGTCCTCACAGTGACTTCTAGGGAAGGGACACTGGAGTAGGATGGAGGCATCCTCATATTGCTTTATGGAACAGGGTCATCCCAGAGGAGACAGCCCTGTCCTCATACCCATGCACTGATCTATAGGAAAGAGTCACCGAAATCCGGATTAGACATAACTGTCCCCACTTTGCTCTATGGGACAGTGACATCTTAAAGGGGACAGCCTTGTCCGCCATGCCCCCACACTGCTCTATGGGGGCAGGAACACCTAAGGTGGGGCACAGCGCCGTCCCACACCTCCCTATAGGGCAGGACACCAGACCTGAATTTTTCCCAGGGGAAAACCACGTGTCTCTGGCTCCAAGGCTCCAATCCAAGGCTCTGTCCCCCCCATACCTGCCCGCAGCAGCCCCCGGCCGAGGCCCCCCGCCATCCTCCCGGCGCCCACGAACCCCACGCGCAGCTCCTCCGCTTCCATCGCCCCGCGCCACTCCCCCCTCGCTCCTCCTCGCCCTCCCATTGGTCAGATGAGCCACACCCCCGCGCGGCGATTGGAGGGTGTGAGGTCAAGGGGGCGTGGTCAAGCTACGACGCAACTTCCGGGTGGTTACACGTGGTTTGAGGACAGCATCCGGGGTGTGACCGCTGCGGGAAGCACGTGGGGTGGGGGTGGGAAATAGGGGCGCCCTCCCATTTTGGGGACGTGCTGGAGGGAGTTCCTAACCCTATTCAGAGAGTATCTACAAAGCTTTCGTGCCCTGGAATTTATTTACTTTTTTTTTTTTTTTTTGGGGGGGGGGGCGGGTGGGGGCAGAGGGGGTGTGAGGTACTCTTGAATTTGTGTTAGGGGCTTCTCAACCTTTTTGGGTATTCTCCACTCTTTTTTTTTTTTCTTCCTATAGGGCACCCCCTCCATATCCAGGCAGCCCTGTAGCCTGGAATCCTATGGGGATGAGGGGGTTGGGCTGGCAGCAGAGAGTGTCTGTCCTCTGACTGGGAGAGGTCTGCTAAATGTTGCCTTGAATTTGGCATTGTGGCATTTCACCTCCACCCCAGAGAGGTCTGAGGGTGGGTTGGGAATGGTGGCTTGGAAGTGGGGTGACTTGGGAGAGATGATCACAGGGTGGCTGTAGGATGGAGGTCAGAAATCCTAAGGTGTTCCTATCCAATCCCAGCATGTCCCCATGCCTTGCTGGGGTATCTGTGCTACCCCAGAGTGTCCCCATTGTATACATAGGTAGAACACATCAGCACCCACGCCGTGTTTTGCATTGCCTTCATACCTCGAGCGGTCCCAGTGATGGTAGGGGAGCCTTGCTTAGCAGGATGTATGTCACCATTTCCTGATGCCCTTGGGAGGACAAAGCTGAGCTTGGGGAAAAGGCAGCTGGGCAAAGTGACCATCAGAAGTCTGCATGGGGTAAGCTTGAGCCAGGGGTAGGTGTAGGGTGGGTCCTGCTCCTTGGAACTAGCTGGATCCCTGTTTAGGGCAGGTCATAGAATTGTAGGTCTTCTAGGAATAGGTGTTGTCTCTGTGATGGTCCACTGGGAGAGGTCCTGGTCCTGGAGCATGTGCCCAGGAAGGACTTCTGGGTGGAGGGGTACACTTCTGTGCTCTGCCAAACCCCATTTTTACCCAACCAGGTGATGCTGGAACCAGGTGTAGGAGCTGGGCAATGCTGTGAACCCAAACCCTACAACCCAAACCAATTCTTGGACAGTGATGGACAACGTGGGAAATATTGGGTTTGGTGTCACTCAAAGAGCACCACCGGTGACCTGATAGTTTGGGAACAGCCACTCTAATAGTTGAAGGCATCTTGGGGTCGTAATGGATATCTCCTCCATAATTCCCCATTGCACTCTAATGGGTGGTGACAATTTCAGACTGCAGTGATGATGGGTGTCTACTCCATAGGTCCTTGCTGTCCCCAAGGCAGGGGCTCACCAGGACCAGGCAGTGGTTTTGGTCCCTCTAAGAGATGCTTTGCTGGAAGCTATGGGACAGTCCCCATGCAGCTCCGTTTCCCCATGCACCGAAAGCAACACCAAACAGTCATCTGTGATTCCTGTGCTGCAGCAACAGCCTCAATCAGCTTCTTTATTACAACCTAATTATGTGTAATTAGTAGTGTAGTCCATTATAAGAGCTGCCAGCCCATGCCCCAGGGATGATTGTGATCAATTCAACCATAGTGTCTGCTGCTCCTGTCCCATTTGGGATCTCTCTGGGGACAGCAGCACCTTTGGGACCCCCAATATGCCACCCAAAGCCCTCGGTGGGGTCTGCACCCTACAGCAGGTAGGAAAGGAGTGTTACCTGATCAGGGTCTCTTCTACATAAGATGCTACTTGATGATTTTTCACAATATTTTCCCCCTCTCCTCGCACACCCTCAAGCGTACCCAGGATCCTGGCACCCATTTGCTTTGGAAATATCGCTGTCAGCCCCCACACCCCATCCTCTGCCCCAGCAAAGGACAACCCTGAGTTAAAGAGGACGCGTGTGCACCGCTCCATCACTTCCTAGCACTGGTGTAGTTGGTGCTGAACCAGGTGCAAGTCTCCTTCACAGCTGGGAACAGAGAGGTGCCATTAGAAAGGTTTGAGACGGGGAGAACGGGGGGACACCCATGCATTGGTGTGACCCCTTCTCACCTTGTCTGAAGGGTGTGAACTGGAAGTTGGGGAGGTAGTGCCTGAGCTTGGCGTTGCTGGCTGTCTTCTTGAACTGCCCATCGGCCTTGGTTGTGTCGAACTGGAGTGGGAGGGATTAAGGGAAAGCAGGGAGGCTGAGGTGGTGAGGCTGTATTCTGCCCCACAGCTTGGCAATAGGGTGAGAGGTAATGACCTCAAGATTCGGGTTGGATATTAGGAAAGCTTGGTCAAACATGGGTTGACGTTTGGACTCGATGATCTCAGAGGTCTTTTTCAACCTTAATGATTCTATGAGTGAGCATGGTGGAGTTGGGTTAATGATTGGACTTGATGATCTTGGAGGTCTTTTCCAATCTGCCCTATACTAAAGGATACAATGAGCTCTCCCCTGAAGTCCATGGCCTCCACGATTGCCTCTGCAGCCTCTCTGATGGAGACTTCATCTTCTTCTCCCACTGCGGAGATGGTGATGAGCTGAGGTCATTGTTTCCCCCTTTCCCTCTTCCTCTTGGAATTTTGTCCTTACCTGACAAGATGATGGGCTCCACCTCCTCGTATTCCCGTAGAACCCAAATGAAGAGCCGGGCCAGATCCTACAGAGGAGCAGATGGCTCTTGGAGGACCCCAGGCCCTGAGGATCAGTGCTGCCCAGGACAACCCAGGAGGGCTCAGCCTGCGCTGAGGTCCCCCAGCCCCTCATGTCACCCCCCCAAGTGCTCCCCAAGGCCACACATACCAAAGAGTAGATAAACTGCCTTCGGGGCTTGCCTGTGCCCCATACGGTCAGAGCAGAGCCATTCTCTATGGGGGAAATGGAAAGAGCATTCATGAGCAACCCTACCAGAAAGAAAATACCCAAACCATAATATGCCCTATCTATCATACTCACGTTTGGCCAGATACACCTTATGGATGAGCCCTGGTAGCACGTGGCCATCCTCAATGTTGAAGTTGTCGTGTGGCCCAAAGACGTTGGTGGGGATGACGGCGGTGAAACGGCAGCCATGCTGCTCAAAGTAACCCCTGGGTGACAGCATGGGCTGGGTGAGTTCCTTCCCACTCAAATGGTTCTCTCAGTTGTGGGGTCACCCCCTGTCCCAGCAGAAAACAACCCACAGAGAGTCCCTAACTTGGTATGGCATCTCTTGGTTGCCAAGGCTGGGTATCTCCCCATCCCCATTTAGGTGCTGTCAGCCCTGGAGTTTCCCTTTGCCCCAATAGTTCTGGGATGCTCACAGCCCTCTTACACCAGGATGGTTCTCACATGGCCCTCACACCTGTTCTGGACATCGATCATCCTCTTGGCATAGGAGTAGCCAAAATTGGAGCTGTGTGGTGGCCCGTTGTGGATCTGGGGACAAGAGACACAATGTGAATCCAGCACAGACCATGTAGAGTAACTCAATGCAAGATTTTGGACACGAGGAGGTGGTGTGGTTTGAACATCCTGGGGAGGTTCAAGGTTATGCTTTGCCCACGGATAGGTTGGATAAAGGATGGAATCAGATTGGCCAGATTAGGACCCAGCTGTGTCCCTGCAAATGGAAACAGAGATGCTCACCATGGTCTCATCAATGGGATATGTTGTCTTGTCTGGGAAGATACACGTGGAGAGGCAGGAGACCACCTTCTGCACCCCACACTCATAAGCAGAATGCAGGACATTGTCATTGATGTGGATATTCCTCCTCTGGGGACACAGAGACATCTGTCAGTGTCACCCACAAAAGGGTGGTGGAACCACCAAACCCTGCACCCCATGGTGATGACTCATTAATGACTGCAGAAACCACAGTAAGCTCAGAGAGGGCAAGGTTCTGCAGGACCCACTCGCCCTGCTGCTCACCCAAAAATCCAGGTTGTAACGGATGTTTTTGAAGAGGCCCCCAACCATAGCAGCCAGGTGGATGACATGGGTGGGTTTATGTTTCTCAAAGAGAGCTTTGGTCTCCACAGCACTCCTAGAGGGAGGAAGTCATGGGGTTTACTGCATCAGTGTCCAAACTGTTGGTTTGCTTGGATTGCACTGAGTGAAGAGGAACTGCCTTGGGGGCCACATATAAAACATGCAATTCTGTGTCTCTATGGTCTTTAAGGCTCCTTCTAACCCAATCAGTCTATGGTTCTGTGATCCTTAAGGACCCTCCCAACCCTGCCATCCTATGTTACTATGATTTTTAAGAGCCTCTCCAACTCAAGCCATAGAATCATTCAACTTGGAAAAGACCTCCAAGGTTATCAAGTCCAACCGTCTTCCCACCCCACCATACCCACCAAACTATGTCCCCAAGTGCCACATCTACCCTTTTCTTGAAGACCTCCAGAGACACAGAACCATCCTATGGTTCTAAGATATTTAATATCCCATCTAACACAACCATTCTATGGCTTAATGACCTTTAGCAATCCTTCCAACCCAAGCCATTCTAGGATTCTATGATCTTTAGAGTCCATTCCATCCCAACCCATTCCATTAGTATGTTGTAGGGCAAAAGAAATGGATTGCTGGGGTTGGACTCACGTCAAGTCGGCGTCTCTGGAGGACACGAAGATCCACTCCTCATCCGTCTGCCCCTCACCATTGGCCACCACCTCCTGGATGGCTCTGCCCACCAAACCAGTGCCCCCCGTCACCAGGATGCGTTTAGGCTTTGCTCCCACAGCCTCCGTCATGGCCAAAGCCCTGTGCTGATGGGAGAGGGGGGAATAAGGCAATACCACCTAGGGGGGCACCCATAGGGACCCCCAACCTCGGGAGGAGAACCAAACTAATTTGGGATTATGTTTTCAGGGTTGAAGCTGTGTCTGCAAAAGCAAAGAAAAGGAAAAAG
This sequence comes from Phasianus colchicus, assembly GCF_987193195.1. Lineage (NCBI taxonomy): Eukaryota > Metazoa > Chordata > Aves > Galliformes > Phasianidae > Phasianus > Phasianus colchicus. Next base: position 93,997,878 of record NC_143438.1, read on the forward strand.
GAAAGAAGTGTGTCTGCCAGCGATGCTCCCGGGGCAGTAAAACTCTCCTCATCTGCAGTTGCTAATTAATGAAACCTGTCTGGTGCTGCCACGTGGCTACGGCAAGGCACAGCCTCCCGGAAATGGCTGCGGAGCACACGTCCATCCCCCTGCACCCCAAAACAGGGGGCTGTACCCTCCTTGTACAGCCCTCTGAACCCCAATCCCATGTCAGCACCTCCACATCCATCTTGTGTATCCCAGTCCCAGAGCTGCAACCCCTCCACGCACCCCAAATCCCATGCCAGCACCCTCACATCTCCCTGTGCACCCCAATCCCACAGCTGCACACCCCAAATCTCACGTCAGCCCCCCCCACAGCTCCAATCCCATGGCTGTCCTCCTGTACCCCAATCCTAGAGTTGAACACCCCAAATCCCATGTCAACACCCCACATCCCCCTGTAACCCCAATCCCAGAGCTGCACACCTCAAATCCCATGTTGGTAACCCCACATCCTTCTGTATCCCCAATCCTATTGCTGTCCCCCGCCTCCCCCCCCCCCCTCTTCTCCTCCCCCCAAGTCTCCAAATGCTTACAGAGACCCCAGCAGCTCCCCTATTCCTTGCCAGAGGCTCCCACCTTGGGGCACCCCTGGAAGCTCGCCCCACAATGGTATTTTTCCCCTCCCTCCTCTCCCACCCCCATCTTGGGGTGCCCTCACCCCTCTGTCACCCCCGTGGGTGACATCAAAGGATGCAACCTACCTCCACGTAGGATGGGGGGATGCTCTTTGCTCCCAATCAAATCACACATTGAGAGGTGTTACCCCCACCTGTGCCCTCCCCCCCCTCCCCACGAGGTGCGGGGGGGTCCCACCTCACCCCTATATCTCCATCCCATGTCGGGTTCCCACCCGAATATGCGGTCTCCCTCCGTCCGCACCTTTCGGTTCGGGCTCGGGCTCCGCTGCAGCCGCGCTTCCTGCGGGTTCCCCCCCCCCCCCCTTTCCCCTCCTCCTTCTCCGCATCGTCACCGCCGCCGCTCTGATCCTCGGGAAATGCAGTCCTGCACCGAACGTCCATGTGTGCTTTTGCAACCGGCTGCAAACACACGCGCGTGCATGCACACACATGCACACGCGTACGGTCGCTGGCCTGCAAGCACACGCTTGCATGCACGCACACGCATGCACAAGCGCGTGGCAGCTGGCTGCAAACACCCCCGTGTATGCACGGCCACACGTGCACCCCGAGTTCCCGTCTTGCTGCAGGGGAAGGGGAGCTCAGGCTCCATCCCCCTCCCTCCCCCAGCTTTGCAAAAGGGAATTCAATGAGCAAAGGTTTAACCACCTTTAATGCACTTACAGAGAAGATTATAAGAGAGCAGAGCTTTCTGATGGGTGAGGAGGAGGTTTCAAAGCCCCTCTAGCTGGCTCGTCCTGTGGGATTTCTGCTGAGTAAAGGCACTGCTCTCAATTAATTAAAATGCTGAAGAATGGGACTAAGGGAAACTCAGCAAGGGATCTCCTTCTAAGGAGATGTAGTCTCACTGTGGAGGAGTAATAGGATGTCATGGCTTTTCAGTTCTTTTCTCCCTCTAACTCTCTAGTGGCTGAGACCTGCAAGAGGAACATGCCCTTTTCTTGCTGGAAATACTGAGGAAAACCAGTTTAACCCCTTCCTGAGAGCTGCTTTTCGCCAGCACATCAAAGGATGCAACCTTGTGCTTGTTGTCACATGACCAGCCGTGTCACATCTGTCCCTTTTCCCAGCTGGGTGAGTCCCAAAATGTCACAGAATCATAGAATCACAGGTTGGAAAAGATCTCCAAAGTCACCAAGCCCAACCCCAAACCATCCCTACCTACATGTGTCCCCACAACCAGGGCTGCATGCACGCTCCACGGGATGAACCTGTGAGTTGGACCCTCCATGCCTTCCACGGATGACCATTTTTGGGGAAAGACCTCCAAGAACACCAAGTCCAACCCCAACCCATCCACACCATGCTCACTACCCATGTCCCCAAGTGCCACACCTCCATATTTTGTGAACACTTCCAGGGATGGTGACTCACTGCCAACGGGCAGCCCGTTCCAATGCCTGATCACTCTTTCAAAGAAGAAATTTTCCTTAATAGCCAACTTGAACCTCCCCTTGTGCTATCTTCCCAGGACACAGGATGCACTAATTTCACACGTGGAGTCTACAATGAGATGCTGAGGGTTGAAGCTGCCTCTCCATGCATGAAAGTCCTTCGTTTGCCCTGCAGACATCATTCCATCTTTCATCCTCCACCAGACGCCAAGAAAACAACTCATTTTGGCGTTTCCTGCATGTCCCCTCCACCTGCCCAAGGCCAAGCCATGGGGATGAATTGCAGCCGCAGTCAAATTAGCCAAGTCAGGGAAATGCAGAAAGGCTAAGGAGGACTTTCCAGGTGCAAATGGGAGGAGAACAGCTTTCTGCTGGGAACTTTGAAGCATAATCTTGGATAACTCATGTTTCTGCTGAGAAATTGCCACACTCAGCTGAAGCCAGAGCCCAAATCACACCGCCGTCCTGAATAACTGTGGTGCTGGGTTTAAAGATGCTAATTATGGAGCCAATTACCCAGGTAATGTTGGGGCATGAAGGAAAATCACAGGGAGAGTTGTAAACGTGCAGTGACCGCACAGGATGGGGCAGACTTGTGGCTTTTTGCATAATCTAGCAAAATCTGCCAAGCTAAGGATAAAAGCATGGAGATGATCCTTATGCTGAGATATCTCCTGTGTGGCATAAAGCAGAAGACCTTGCATCAGGCATGGTAGAGCTTGGGTGACTTTGTCACAGCTAGAGAACCTCTGTGTCGTCTCTGTGAGGAAGCTTCCTTGTGGGTAACCTATTTCTCTTCAGCTGTCTGGTCATTTCCAACCCTGCTCTTTCCTCCTGGGAAAGGGTGTACAAGCAATCCAAATGCATCCTGCCCCAGAATGGAGTGGAAACCAGCTTGCAATGTTGATTCAAGGAACCAGTGTGAAAGTGCACAGAATGATGAGTCAAGGACAACAGCCATGGTTTTTCCTAGAAATGGGAGGATTCTCTGCGTGGGAAATAGGAACCAGTAGCAATTCAAATGGAAAATTTCTGGACTTGGGTTGAGAAAGGAGTAAACCTGATGCCTTGCAAACTCGTGGGATTGGGAGATTTTGTTGTGCAGCATCATCGTCATCATCACTTCGTGTTTGGTCCTTCAGTCCTCTTGAAGGAGAGAGGCAAGGAAAAGAGCATGCGTGCCCTCCATGGTCACTCATAGTCACAGTGACTGCTTTGTGACAGTTACGGAATTTTGGGGTGGCTGAGAGTCACAATGAGATCAGACACTGGGTGTGGGGCCAGCCACACCCCAACCTGTAGCTTGGGAAGGTGAAGGTGGACCTCCTCCAGCAGGTCCCACCTGTTGTGTGCCTGGTCCTGGTATGGGATCTCTTAAGGATGAGGCATGAAGAAGGCAGACAGGTTGGACAAGAGGACAGTCAAGGTGACATGGTCTCCGGATTCCATGGGGTTGCTGGTAGAGGATGGATACAAGAGAAGCATATGCAGGTCCATCCATGCTTCCAGGAGCAATGGCGGTCTGGGTGGTGAAAGACAGTGTGTCTTTGAGCTCTTCCCGAGTTCTCTGTGAACCTGTCTGAGCTGAGTGTACCCAAAACGAGAGGCTCTGCAGCAAGTTGAGGCTCAGACATCCTCTGACATCCCGGAGGGCCCAGCTGCTCAGGCACGTTGCAGTGCTGCAGGGAAGTGAGGTCTGCACTGTTCCAGTCCAGGGGCTGATGCTGAGTTGGCGGAACTCCAAAGGTGAGCAACTCTCTCTCACAAAAGCAGGTATTACGTGATTTTTTTTTTTTTTTTTTTCCTTACATTGATTAGACTTTACCATAAAACAAACTGAAATAAACCCCTCCAGGATAATGGTGCACATCTTCAGGGCTGATGAGCTGTTTGAACTTAATCACTGGTTGAAAAAGCTGAACAGATCTGAGCCCATCCCAACTCCCCTTGATTGGCTCCAAGGCAGGTGATGCTTGGTTTTGATTCTAGGAAAGGGCTTTGTTCCCAGGTAAAAGTTTCATCTTTGAAACCAGGCCGACTGCAGCTGTGCAACTGGACTCCAGCTGCTCTGGAGAGGTTCTATTAATTTGCTTTTGATGAATATTTCAGTTCTGCCAATTCCCCTGGAGACTGCAAGTCTCACTCCTCAGCTCACCTGTTTTGCAGGACTCAACCTGCGCAGCACGAATTATAGAAAGAAAAAAAAAAATTAAAATAGAGAAGAAAAAGTGAGCGGAATCGATGACGGCCAAGTTGGGAGGTGTGCTTGCTACTCAGATATCTGTATTTTCAATCCCAGCGTGGGAGGGTGGCACAGAGAAAATACCCTCATCTCTGTAGCTGCAATAGCAGCGAGGTGAACGTCCACCTGTGCTTGGTACTGGTGAGGCTGCATTTTGAGTACTGTGTTTAATTTTGGGCCCCCTTGCTACAAGAAAGACACGGAGGCCTTGGGTTGTATCCAGAGAAGTGCAATGAAGCCGTGAAGGGTCTGGATCGCAACTCTAACAGGGAGTGATAGAGAGAACTGGAGCTGTTCAGTCTGGAGAAAAGGAGGCTGAGGGGAAACCTCATCACTCTCTACAAGTACCTGAAAGAAGGCTGAGGCGAGGTGGAGGGTCAGCCTCTCCTCCCAGGTAAGAACAATAGGTTGAGAGGTAATGGCCTTAAATTGTGCTAGAGGAGGTTCAGGTTGGATATGAGGAAGAATTTCTTCTCTGAAAGAGTGGTTAGGCATTGGAAAAGGCTGCCGAGGGAGGTGGTGGAATCACCATCCCTGGATGTGCTCAAGAATTGTGGAGATGTGGCTCTGAGGGATGTGGTCAGTGGGCATAGTGTAGGGGGAATGGGTTGGGGTTGGACTTGGACATCTTCAATGATTCTTTGACTTGGGGTCCTTGGAATGGGTGACCTAAGAACCATTAGTTCCTGCTTGGTGGTTAGTACTGGGTGATGTGCTGAAATTCCAGCCCGAGCACCTGAGTTCTAGTTGCTAACATCCCAGTGTGGGGAGGTTCTGGTGTCCTTTTGACCCACCCTGATGGCTTCTAGAACCGTATCTTAGTAGTGGGTGAAGTGGGAAATCACTGTGCAGAGAAAAGAAGAGAAGGCATCTGAGGCTGGCATGCATTAGAAATTTATTGAGGAGTATAAATGAGAAGGAAGGAGTGCCAAGAGAAATGGGCAAAGACTTAAGAGCATGTGGTGTGACCATCAGCCTCCTTCCACAGGAAGAGAGGGATGCAGAAAAAAATGTACAAGATCTGGTCTCCAGCTCTGCCTGCATTTTGAAATCACGATTGAAGAACCATGGTTAAGGAGCTGCTGATTTGATATGCCATAAGAGACATGTAGATGTGAGCTCAGGGGCAGGGGATGCAAGGTGTAGGCTCACATGGAGGTTTGCAGAGAAGTTGTCAGGAGAATGGTATGAGGGAGCGAGGTTCAGGGCTGGCTTTTATGCTGCTGTGTGACTGCCTGAAGGCTTGGAGAGAGCCTCTGCACATGGCAGCATTGTGCAGTGAGCTGCTGTTGCGTGCCAGAGCCTGGTCAGTCATGAGCTGGAGCGTGTTTGCCTTCTCTCTGCACTCCCTTTTCATTTCCTTGTGTGGTGGATTTGATCCTGTGACCCTGTTAGCAGTTTTGAAGTGAGAGTGAGTGTTTTGGTGGATTTATACAGAAAGCATGTGTCATGGGGTTGGTTGGAAGATACATCTGAAGCATGGGAGAGGTGTAGAATATGGGATGAGGTCAGACACAGTACTGGCACTTATGACTGCGTTGTGTGGTGGGGATCCCATTTCCTGGCATCCTGGGAAGGCTACTCCTTGCTTTCTAGCATGTTTGGCATGAGACTTTATTGCTTGCATGATATTTTCTGTCTGACTGCCTTCATTCCATTTTTGTTTCTATGAGTTTTGCACTTCCGTTTCCCATTGGGTGTGCTGCATTTGACATCTTGGTTCCCTTTGTGCTTTTAAGGCTTTATTTGGGAACAGGGTTCCTGCATCTTTTGTGTAGTTTCAGCTTAGGTCTATCCGTGGGGATTGCAGCTGATTGAGGCTGAGGAGCGCTGTCTGTGTGAGCTGGACACAGTCCTCTCAGTCCGGGTTCGGAGGTAGCAAGCCCTGATCTGAAGGGGAGTGTGTTGGTCTGGAAGGCTGAAGCAGAGCTTGTGGGATCATTTCTGAGTGGAGTGTCAGTGGCTGAAGCTATTATTTCTCTGCATAGGCTTTGATAGTGACAAGAAGGATTTGGAGATTCGATAGAGAAATTAGAGTCATCCATGCTGCATGGGCCTGCAGTCATGAGCCCCTGCAGGCCATGAGGTGAAGGGCACAGCTGAGGAGCGCAAGGCATGCCCTCGTTCAGCTGACGTGAGTGCTTTGTGGCTTGCTGCTGAGGTGAGCAGTACTTGAGTTTCTGAGGAAGATGGAACATAGTAGAAAGAGGGGCTGTTCAACTGGGTGTGCCTGAGTGTGTGAGGCCTGCTGGGTGTCACCCAGGAGTGCTGAGGGAGCTGTGCGGGGTGGGTCCAGAGAAGGGCTGCAAGGAAGATCAAACGGCTGGAGGGCATTACTGGGGAGAAAGGCTGATGGAGTAGGGCTTGCTCAGCCTGGAGAAGAGTTGGCTCCATGGAGACCTCAGTGTGTCCTTCCAGCACTTGAAGGCAGCTTACAGGCAGGAGGGGAAGCAACTTTTTACAGAGTCTGATCATGGTAGACATTTTAAAGGATTGAGAAGAAATTTGGTTTATGTATAAGAAGAAATTCTAGACTCAGGCCATGTAAGGATCTGGCGCAGGCTGCTCATTCAGCTTGTGGATTCTTCATCTTCAGTGGCACAGCAGGCCTGCTTGGTCCAGGCCCTGGTCAGCATGATCATGCGGGGCCATCCATCCACAGAAGGGATGGTGGTTAAATTCTCTTCTAACCTGCACCGTTGTGTGATTCTGTATTTGCCTGATTTAAGCTGGTCTCCCATGCTGTGCTCATCTAGAAGCTGAACCAGCATAGGTTAGACAAGTGGAGAGCGAGGTGGACTGAGAGCAGCTGGCTGAAGGCCTGGGCCCAGAGCCTTGTGATGGAGGGCACCAAGTGTATTTGGAGGCAAGTTCCTCATGCTCACCCCTAAGCAGAGTGTTAAGAATCTGTTGTCTGTGATGCAAGCTGGTCTTCCATCCCGTAGAATTGTGTCACATGTGGTATGAGTTGTTTTTGCAGCAATTCTCTCTTTTTGCATCCTTTTCTTGAGGACGTGCCCATTTTGCACTGGCATCACCTTTCAAGCGAGTGCACTGGAAGCCAAAGGAGCGATGTTGCACCTTCGTGCCACGGCACGCGGAAGTAGTGGCCAAAGCACAGGAAAGGAGCAGTGTTGACAGTGAGGTCATGGCTTGGCACTTGTGCAGTGTGGTTTGTGTCTTTGTTGATAGAGGAGTTGCCTGTTCCAAACAGCTGTGGAAGCCTGGTCTGAGCATTCTAGGCATCCTGCTTTGGAGATGATGGCACATTTTTTTATGAGAACATCAACCATTTAGTTGAAGAAGCGTACCTAATAGGCATAATTTCTAGGAACTTGCGCAAAGATTTTCATGCTCTTTTTCTACTAAAGGGAAGGTCTTGGGACCCTTTGGAAGCAGACATGATGGTTTCTAGAGCCACGTCTTTGTAGTGGATGAAGTGGAAATGGCATCATGCAAAGGAATGAAGAGGAGGAATCTGAGGCTGACATGCATGAGAACTTTATTGAGGGAAACACACGTAAAGGAAGGATCCACTTGGTGATCGCCATGTGGAAAGAGCGCAATTTCGAGGGCAAAGACAGAAAAAAGTCTAAGTGATCATGTTTCCAGGCAGCCTGGTCTGACGTTGCTCCCTGCTTGCATGTTTTGTGCCATGTAAAGAGGAGCCATGGCAGGTGATGCAGTGTGCCATCAGTGACACAGAGACGTGAGCTCAGTGCGTGAGGCTCCTTGCAGGGTGCAGGTGGTTGGTGTTGGGGTGTGGGCGCAGGCCCTTAGCAGGGGTAGCGGGCTCTCCCGCCGTTGAAGCAGCCCAGGCCTCCGAAGCCGAAGCCGCCGGAGGAGATGGCCACTCCCTGGGCGTTGAGGGCGCTGCCCACGGCAGCTGATGAGGAGGATCCGACGGCGGTGTTCTGGGGGAAGGAGCTGAGGATGGGTCCCGGCAGGGTGACCACGACGGTGGAGGGCTGGATGACGACTTGGGAGTCCTGGCACTGCCTGACACAGGGCTCGTTGCAGCTGTTAGCCAGCGGGGTGGGTCCCCCGCTGCAGGGGCGGCAGAGGTCGTAGCAGGACATGGCTGTGGGGTGGAGGGTCTCTGGAAGAGAGGGTGTTGGGTGAGTTGGGGGTGCTGTTGGTGTGAGGAGCTGTGCTGTGGTGACCAAGGGAGCCGGGAGCTGTGGGTTCAGGTGCAGGGTGTGTGGCAGTGGGGTGGTTCAAGATCTGCAGAATCTCGGGGCAGAGGGGGTGTGGAGAACTTGGCCAGGTGGGGCAGGGATTCAAGGGACTGAGGGTCAGGCTCACCTGGAGGATTGCAGAGGAGAAGGCGTCAGGAGAGTGGTGTGAGGCAGCGAGGCTCAGGGCTGGCTTTTATGCTGCTGTGTGAGTGCCCGAGGGCTTGGAGAGAGCCTCTGCACATGGCAGCATTGTTGAAAACGCTGCTGTTGCATGCCAAAACCTAAGAAGTCATGGAGGGGCGTGTTATTGTCTTCGCACAACACTTCCTTTTCATTTCCTTGTGTTGTGGATTTGACCCTTTGACCCTGTTGGCATTTCTGAGTGTGACTGGAGTGATGAGGAAGGCGCATCTCATGGAAGATGTTGGAAGGCTTGTCCACAGCTTTATAGGAGTGATGTGGTCTCCTTAGTGATGCCATCCTGTGCTACTCATGCAGTCGTGTTTGTGGCCACTTGGTGAGGTGCGGGCCCCATTCTTGGCATCCTTTGAGGGCTGTTCTGTGATTCCCAGGTGCGTTTGGCTTGAGAAGCTGCTAGTTGCACTGCACTGCACTCCCTGCATGCCCTAGAATTAATTTGCTTTCCTTGAGCTTAGTCATTGCCTTTTTCATTGGGTGTGTTGTGTCAAGATGTTGGTTCGCCATTTGCTTTGAAAGTTGTGTTTTGGAGAAGGGAGACAGGCTGTTTTTTGCTATGGCATTGGGCGATACAAGGTGGTTTCAGTATATTTAGACAGAGGAGGCCAATTTGTGGAGTTGAGATTTTGGGACTTTTATTGTTTTTTGTGTTAATGGATGATGCAGCCATGAGCCACTTCATGAAATTTCTGGAGAAGATGGAACAAAGAAGGAAGAGGAAGAGGGTCTGTTCAACTGGATGTGCCTAGGTGTGTCAGGCCTGGTGGGTTTCACCCAGGAAAGCTGAGGGAGCTGTGAGGGGTGGGTCCAGAGAAGGGCTACAGGGAAGATCAAATGGCTGGAGGGCATTACTGTGGAGAAAGGCTGACGGAGTTGGGCTTGTTCAGCCTGGATAAGAGTTGGCTCCAGGGACATCTCACTGTGGCCTTCCAGTACATGAAGGGAGCTTACAGGCAGGAGGGGAACCAACTTTTTACAGAGTCTGATCATGATAGAACATTTGAATGGATTGAGGAGAAATTTGGTTAAGATGTAAGGAAGAAATTTGTGACTCAGGTGCTGGTGAGGCCCTGGCCCAGGCTGCCCAGTCAACTTGTGCATTCTTCTTCCCTGGGGCATTCAAGGCCAGTTTGGATGGGGCCCTGATGGGAGGCAGTCGGCCCACAGAAGGGATGGTGGTAAAGATCCCTTCCAACCTTCACCATTCCACATTTGTATAATTGTATGATTTGAGACTGTCTTCCTTGCAACGCTCATCCAGAAGCTGAGCCAGTGTGGGTTAGACAAGTGGAGAGCGAGTTGGTGTGAAAGCAGCTCCTGGTGGAAGTCCTGTGCCCAGAGCCTTGTGATGGAGGGTTCCCTGTGTAGCTGGAGGTAAGTTCCTCATGCTTACTGTGGAGTGTTGGGGATCTCCTCGCAATGCTGCATGCTACTCTTGCATCACGTAGTGTTGCGCGTCATGTGTTACGTGTTGTTCTTCCAGCAACTCTGCCTTTTTGCATCCTTGAGGACGCATCCATTTGGCACTGGTGTGCCATCAAGTTACAAGAGAGACATGCCATCCCATCGTGTCAGAGTATGCGGAAGATTCTGTGTGCAAAGCACAGAAGAGGAGTCAGAGAGGTGATGGCTTGGCACTTGTGCAATATGGCTTGTGTCTTTGTTGTTAGAGGAGTTGCTAATTCCAACCAGCTGTGGAAGCCTGGGGAGTAGTAGGCAGGGGAGGGCTGTTTGTGAGAGCAGGACTCTTGCCTGGTGCATAGCTGTCAAACTCTGCGATGTCAGGACTCCTGCCATGCTCCCCAAATGGTGGCACTCACCACTGAATTGTAATGCCCTTTTCTAGGGGGAAATCATGCACATTCACAGTGTGGAGGTGGGGCTGGCACACTGCCAGATGGGGGTCTGCTGGGCTGGTTGGTGAGATCTGGGATGAGCTGTGAGGGTGACAAGAGGCCGAGGGTGAGTGGGTCTGTGAGAAAAGGCAGGCTGGTGAAACACGGTGTTTGGGTTGTGTGTCGAGGAGTAAGGCTATCTTCCTGCACTCTGTTTTTTGTTCCCAAAGAGCGTTTGCCTATTTCCTGGGAGAACTCAATGGGCACTGATTGTCCTGGGCTGCAGACCTGAGGTGATTGTGGTGATCTTTGCATCCTGGAGGGTAAATTAATTGGTTGTACTGTCTCTGGTCAAGAGCCCGAGTGTTTTCCAGATTGTCACAGAGGAGAAGAGTGCTGGGTTTTGAGGATAGCAGGAAGGCTGTGCATAAATCCAATGGAGCTGTTGTGTTGCACCTGCCACGGAGTTAATAGATCAATCTACGCCCGTGACAGGGGGCAGTAGGTCCCTGTCCCCCACTCCCCCGGCCCCACAAAATGGGAAGGAAGGAAGGAAGGGAGGAAAACTTACTTTAAGATATCGGAATGCAAGATAACACAATATAATACAATCGAATTGAAATTGAGACTAATAAATCAAATAAGATAGGAGAGAGAGAGTTCCTGAGACTGAGTCAAACCTGAAAAGAGCTTGGAACGGCTAGGAAAGCACCCTCCTCCAGCACCCACTGCCAGGCAGTAAGAGACCGCCCCACCCAGAAGGGTCAGATCCCATGACTTCCATAATGTATAGGGATAGGTACCTAGAATTGGAGCACTAACACTTTAATTCCAGTGCACTACATGATGTTTTGATGTGAGATACTGAAAACCAAAAAACATAAAACCATGGCAGGAGGAATCTGAGGCTGACATGCATGAGAACTTTATTGAGGGAAACACATGAAAAGGAAGGATCCACTTGGTGATCGCCAAGTGGAAAGAGCGCAATTTAAGGTGCAAAGAAAGAAGAGAGTTACTGCACTCATGTTCCCAGACAGCATGGTCTGACATTGTTCCCTGCTTGCTAGTTTTGTGCCATGAAAAGAGGAGCCATGGCAGGTGATGCAGTGTGCCATCAGTGACACAGAGACGTGAGCTCAGTGCATGAGGCTCCTTGCAGGGTGCAGGTGGTTGGTGTTGGGGTGTGGGCGCAGGCCCTTAGCAGGGGTAGCGGGCTCTCCCGCCGTTGAAGCAGCCCAGGCCTCCGAAGCCGAAGCCGCCGGAGGAGATGGCCACTCCCTGGGCGTTGAGGGCGCTGCCCACGGCAGCTGATGAGGAGGATCCGACGGCGGTGTTCTGGGGGAAGGAGCTGAGGATGGGTCCCGGCAGGGTGACCACGACGGTGGAGGGCTGGATGACGACTTGGGAGTCCTGGCACTGCCTGACACAGGGCTCGTTGCAGCTGTTAGCCAGCGGGGTGGGTCCCCCGCTGCAGGGGCGGCAGAGGTCGTAGCAGGACATGGCTGTGGGGTGGAGGGTCTCTGGAAGAGAGGGTGTTGGGTGAGTTGGGGGTGCTGTTGGTGTGAGGAGCTGTGCTGTGGTGACCAAGGGAGCCGGGAGCTGTGGGTTCAGGTGCAGGGTGTGTGGCAGTGGGGTGGTTCAAGATCTGCAGAATCTCGGGGCAGAGGGGGTGTGGAGAACTTGGCCAGGTGGGGCAGGGATTCAAGGGACTGAGGGTCAGGCTCACCTGGAGGATTGCAGAGGAGAAGGCGTCAGGAGAGTGGTGTGAGGCAGCGAGGCTCAGGGCCGGCTTTTATGCTGCTGTGTGAGTGCCCGAGGGCTTGGAGAGAGCCTCTGCACATGGCAGCATTGTTGAAAACGCTGCTGTTGCATGCCAAAACCTAAGAAGTCATGGAGGGGCGTGTTATTGTCTTCGCACAACACTTCCTTTTCATTTCCTTGTGTTGTGGATTTGACCCTTTGACCCTGTTGGCATTTCTGAGTGTGACTGGAGTGATGAGGAAGGCGCATCTCATGGAAGATGTTGGAAGGCTTGTCCACAGCTTTATAGGAGTGATGTGGTCTCCTTAGTGATGCCATCCTGTGCTACTCATGCAGTCGTGTTTGTGGCCACTTGGTGAGGTGCGGGCCCCATTCTTGGCATCCTTTGAGGGCTGTTCTGTGATTCCCAGGTGCGTTTGGCTTGAGAAGCTGCTAGTTGCACTGCACTGCACTCCCTGCATGCCCTAGAATTAATTTACTTTCCTTGAGCTTAGTCATTGCCTTTTTCATTGGGTGTGTTGTGTCAAGATGTTGGTTCGCCATTTGCTTTGAAAGTTGTGTTTTGGAGAAGGGAGACAGGCTGTTTTTTGCTATGGCATTGGGCGATACAAGGTGGTTTCAATATATTTAGACAGAGGAGGCCAATTTGTGGAGTTGAGATTTTGGGACCTTTATTGTTTTTTGTGTTAATGGATGATGCAGCCATGAGCCACTTCATGACATTTCTGGAGAAGATGAAACAAAGTAGGAAGAGGAAGAGGGGCTGTTCAATTGGATGTGCCTAGGCGTGTGAGGCCTGGTGGGTTTCACCCAGGAATTCTGAGGGAGCTGTGAGGGGTGGGTCCAGAGAAGGGCTACAGGGAAGATCAAATGGCTGGAGGGCATTACTGTGGAGAAAGGCTGACGGAGTTGGGCTTGTTCAGCCTGGATAAGAGTTGGCTCCAGGGAGATCTCCCTGTGGCCTTCCAGTACTTGAAGGCAGCTTACAGGCAGGAGGGGAACCAACTTTTTACGCTGTCTGATTATAATAGAACATTTGAATGGATTGAGGAGAAATTTGGTTAAGATGTAAGGAAGAAATTTGTGACTCAGGTGCTGGTGAGGCCCTGGCCCAGGCTGCCCAGTCAACTTGTGCATTCTTCTTCCCTGGGGCATTCAAGGCCAGTTTGGATGGGGCCCTGATGGGAGGCAGTCGGCCCACAGAAGGGATGGTGGTAAAGATCCCTTCCAACCTTCACCATTCCACATTTGTATAATTGTATGATTTGAGACTGTCTTCCTTGCAACGCTCATCCAGAAGCTGAGCCAGTGTGGGTTAGACAAGTGGAGAGCGAGTTGGAGTTAAAGCAGCTCCTGGTGGAAGTCCTGTGCCCAGAGCCTTGTGATGGAGGGCTCCCTGTGTAGCTGGAGGTAAGTTCCTCATGCTTACTGTGGAGTGTTGGGGATCTCCTCTCAATGCTGCATGCTACTCTTGCATCACGTAGTGTTGCGCGTCATGTGTTACGTGTTGTTCTTCCAGCAACTCTGCCTTTTTGCATCCTTGAGGACGCGTCCATTTGGCACTGGTGGCACGTTCCAAGTGAGAGTCCTGGAGGGCACAGGAGGGATTTGGCACGTTCGTGTCAGAGTATGCGGAAGATTCTGTGTGCAAAGCACAGAAGAGGAGTCAGAGAGGTGATGGCTTGGCACTTGTGCAATATGGTTTGTGTCTTTGTTGTTAGAGGAGTTGCCAATTCCAAGCAGCCGTGGAAGCCTGGCCCGGGCAGTGTGGGTATCCCAGATGGGAGAAGATGGCATTTGCTTTCATGAGATGATTACCCATCTAGTTCAGCAAGGGATCATAGTAGATGCATTTTCTATGGACTTCTGCAAAGATTTTCAGCGTTTTTCTCCATATGCTTTTGGGAAAAACGCCTAGCACATATATAGGCAAAGACAGAAAGCGTTGAGTGAACTGTTGCCTCACAAGTCCAACTGAAAGTCTATTTTCAAATGTGGTTCTGCACCAGAGTGCAGTGGGGATGGACTCCCTAAGGCAGTGTTAAAGCACTATGGCTGCTGGATTTCAAGAAACATTGTACAATGCCTTTGGATCTACCATTTAATTTTTAAGGAGTGCGTTGTGGAAGTATGTGTTGGACTCAGTTATTCTCGAGGGACCCTTCCAACATCCTTGGATTCCATTCTCTGATTCCTCTGTGCTTGTTCCCTCCCTGAGCTCATTTCAGCTGGTTAGCCAGCCTTTATCTCTTGTCTTCCCCACTGGGTGTGCTCCACGGCTGACTGGGTGCTTCTTGATGTTGGAAGGCTTTTGCTGGGAGAAAGGAGGCTGCCTATTTTGTGCTTTGCCTGCTTGGGGCACTTCTTGAAAATTTCAAAGAAGGCAGGCGAGGGCTGTTTGTGAGAGCAGGATGCTGTCCCATCCCGAAGCTGAGCCAGTGTGATTTAGACAAGTGGAGAGTGAGGAAGACTTAAAGCAGCAGGTGGAAGTCCTGTGCCCAGAGTCTTGTGTTGGAGGGCTCCATGCATAGCTGGAGGTAAGTTCCTCATGCTTACCTGTGGAGTGTTAGGGTTCTCCTCTCAATGCTGCATGCTACTCTTGCATCACGTAGTGTTGCGTGTCATGTGTTACGTGTTGTTCTTCCAGCAACTCTGCCTTTTTGCATCCTTGAGGACGCGTCATTTGGCACTGGTGTGCCATCAAGTTACAAGAGAGACATGCCATCCCATCGTGTCAGAGTATGCGGAAGATTCTGTGTGCAAAGCACAGAAGAGGAGTCAGAGAGGTGATGGCTTGGCACTTGTGCAATATGGTTTGTGTCTTTGTTGTTAGAGGAGTTGCTAATTCCAACCAGCTGTGGAAGCCTGGGGAGTAGTAGGCAGGGGAGGGCTGTTTGTGAGAGCAGGACTCTTGCCTGGTGCATAGCTGTCAAACTCTGCGGTGTCAGGACTCCTGCCATGCTCCCCAAATGGTGGCACTCACCACTGAATTGTAATGCCCTTTTCTAGGAGGAAATCACGCACATTCACAGTGTGGAGGTGGGGCTGGCACACTGCCAGATGGGGGTCTGCTGGGCTGGCTGGTGAGATCTGGGATGAGCTGTGAGGGTGACAAGAGGCTGAGGGTGAGTGGGTCTGTCAGAAAAGGCAGGCTGGTGAAACACGGTGTTTGGGTTGTGTGTCGAGGAGTAAGGCTATCTTCCTGCACTCTGTTTTTTGTTCCCAAAGAGCGTTTGCCTATTTCCTGGGAGAAATCAATGCACACTGACTATCCTGGGCTGCAGATCAGAGGTGATTATGGAGATCTCTGCATACTGAAGGGTAAATTAATGGTTTGTACTGTCTCTGGTCAAGAGCTCGAGTGTTTTCCAGATTGTCACAGAGGAGAAGAGTGCTGGGTTTTGAGGATAGCAGGAAGGCTGTGCATAAATCCAATGGAGCTGTTGTGTTGCACCTGCCACGGAGTTAATAGATCAATCTACGCCCGTGACAGGGGGCAGTAGGTCCCTGTCCCCCACTCCCCCGGCCCCACAAAATGGGAAGGAAGGAAGGAAGGGAGGAAAACTTACTTTAAGATATCGGAATGCAAGATAACACAATATAATACAATCGAATTGAAATTGAGACTAATAAATCAAATAAGACAGGAGAGAGAGAGTTCCTGAGACTGAGTCAAACCTGAAAAGAGCTTGGAACGGCTAGGAAAGCACCCTCCTCCAGCACCCACTGCCAGGCAGTAAGAGACCGCCCCACCCGGAAGGGTCAGATCCCATGACTTCCATAATGTATAGGGATAGGTACCTAGAATTGGAGCACTAACACTTTAATTCCAGTGCACTACATGATGTTTTGATGTGAGATACTGAAAACCAAAAAACATAAAACCATGGCAGGAGGAATCTGAGGCTGACATGCATGAGAACTTTATTGAGGGAAACACATGAAAAGGAAGGATCCACTTGGTGATCGCCAAGTGGAAAGAGCGCAATTTAAGGTGCAAAGAAAGAAGAGAGTTACTGCACTCATGTTCCCAGACAGCATGGTCTGACATTGTTCCCTGCTTGCTAGTTTTGTGCCATGAAAAGAGGAGCCATGGCAGGTGATGCAGTGTGCCATCAGTGACACAGAGACGTGAGCTCAGTGCATGAGGCTCCTTGCAGGGTGCAGGTGGTTGGTGTTGGGGTGTGGGCGCAGGCCCTTAGCAGGGGTAGCGGGCTCTCCCGCCGTTGAAGCAGCCCAGGCCTCCGAAGCCGAAGCCGCCGGAGGAGATGGCCACTCCCTGGGCGTTGAGGGCGCTGCCCACGGCAGCTGATGAGGAGGATCCGACGGCGGTGTTCTGGGGGAAGGAGCTGAGGATGGGTCCCGGCAGGGTGACCACGACGGTGGAGGGCTGGATGACGACTTGGGAGTCCTGGCACTGCCTGACACAGGGCTCGTTGCAGCTGTTAGCCAGCGGGGTGGGTCCCCCGCTGCAGGGGCGGCAGAGGTCGTAGCAGGACATGGCTGTGGGGTGGAGGGTCTCTGGAAGAGAGGGTGTTGGGTGAGTTGGGGGTGCTGTTGGTGTGAGGAGCTGTGCTGTGGTGACCAAGGGAGCCGGGAGCTGTGGGTTCAGGTGCAGGGTGTGTGGCAGTGGGGTGGTTCAAGATCTGCAGAATCTCGGGGCAGAGGGGGTGTGGAGAACTTGGCCAGGTGGGGCAGGGATTCAAGGGACTGAGGGTCAGGCTCACCTGGAGGATTGCAGAGGAGAAGGCGTCAGGAGAGTGGTGTGAGGCAGCGAGGCTCAGGGCTGGCTTTTATGCTGCTGTGTGAGTGCCCGAGGGCTTGGAGAGAGCCTCTGCACATGGCAGCATTGTTGAAAACGCTGCTGTTGCATGCCAAAACCTAAGAAGTCATGGAGGGGCGTGTTATTGTCTTCGCACAACACTTCCTTTTCATTTCCTTGTGTTGTGGATTTGACCCTTTGACCCTGTTGGCATTTCTGAGTGTGACTGGAGTGATGAGGAAGGCGCATCTCATGGAAGATGTTGGAAGGCTTGTCCACAGCTTTATAGGAGTGATGTGGTCTCCTTAGTGATGCCATCCTGTGCTACTCATGCAGTCGTGTTTGTGGCCACTTGGTGAGGTGCGGGCCCCATTCTTGGCATCCTTTGAGGGCTGTTCTGTGATTCCCAGGTGCGTTTGGCTTGAGAAGCTGCTAGTTGCACTGCACTGCACTCCCTGCATGCCCTAGAATTAATTTGCTTTCCTTGAGCTTAGTCATTGCCTTTTTCATTGGGTGTGTTGTGTCAAGATGTTGGTTCGCCATTTGCTTTGAAAGTTGTGTTTTGGAGAAGGGAGACAGGCTGTTTTTTGCTATGGCATTGGGCGATACAAGGTGGTTTCAATATATTTAGACAGAGGAGGCCAATTTGTGGAGTTGAGATTTTGGGACCTTTATTGTTTTTTGTGTTAATGGATGATGCAGCCATGAGCCACTTCATGACATTTCTGGAGAAGATGAAACAAAGTAGGAAGAGGAAGAGGGGCTGTTCAATTGGATGTGCCTAGGCGTGTGAGGCCTGGTGGGTTTCACCCAGGAATTCTGAGGGAGCTGTGAGGGGTGGGTCCAGAGAAGGGCTACAGGGAAGATCAAATGGCTGGAGGGCATTACTGTGGAGAAAGGCTGACGGAGTTGGGCTTGTTCAGCCTGGATAAGAGTTGGCTCCAGGGAGATCTCCCTGTGGCCTTCCAGTACTTGAAGGCAGCTTACAGGCAGGAGGGGAACCAACTTTTTACGCTGTCTGATTATAATAGAACATTTGAATGGATTGAGGAGAAATTTGGTTAAGATGTAAGGAAGAAATTTGTGACTCAGGTGCTGGTGAGGCCCTGGCCCAGGCTGCCCAGTCAACTTGTGCATTCTTCTTCCCTGGGGCATTCAAGGCCAGTTTGGATGGGGCCCTGATGGGAGGCAGTCGGCCCACAGAAGGGATGGTGGTAAAGATCCCTTCCAACCTTCACCATTCCACATTTGTATAATTGTATGATTTGAGACTGTCTTCCTTGCAACGCTCATCCAGAAGCTGAGCCAGTGTGGGTTAGACAAGTGGAGAGCGAGTTGGAGTTAAAGCAGCTCCTGGTGGAAGTCCTGTGCCCAGAGCCTTGTGATGGAGGGCTCCCTGTGTAGCTGGAGGTAAGTTCCTCATGCTTACTGTGGAGTGTTGGGGATCTCCTCTCAATGCTGCATGCTACTCTTGCATCACGTAGTGTTGCGCGTCATGTGTTACGTGTTGTTCTTCCAGCAACTCTGCCTTTTTGCATCCTTGAGGACGCGTCCATTTGGCACTGGTGGCACGTTCCAAGTGAGAGTCCTGGAGGGCACAGGAGGGATTTGGCACGTTCGTGTCAGAGTATGCGGAAGATTCTGTGTGCAAAGCACAGAAGAGGAGTCAGAGAGGTGATGGCTTGGCACTTGTGCAATATGGTTTGTGTCTTTGTTGTTAGAGGAGTTGCCAATTCCAAGCAGCCGTGGAAGCCTGGCCCGGGCAGTGTGGGTATCCCAGATGGGAGAAGATGGCATTTGCTTTCATGAGATGATTACCCATCTAGTTCAGCAAGGGATCATAGTAGATGCATTTTCTATGGACTTCTGCAAAGATTTTCAGCGTTTTTCTCCATATGCTTTTGGGAAAAACGCCTAGCACATATATAGGCAAAGACAGAAAGCGTTGAGTGAACTGTTGCCTCACAAGTCCAACTGAAAGTCTATTTTCAAATGTGGTTCTGCACCAGAGTGCAGTGGGGATGGACTCCCTAAGGCAGTGTTAAAGCACTATGGCTGCTGGATTTCAAGAAACATTGTACAATGCCTTTGGATCTACCATTTAATTTTTAAGGAGTGCGTTGTGGAAGTATGAGTTGGACTCAGTTATTCTCGAGGGACCCTTCCAACATCCTTGGATTCCATTCTCTGATTCCTCTGTGCTTGTTCCCTCCCTGAGCTCATTTCAGCTGGTTAGCCAGCCTTTATCTCTTGTCTTCCCCACTGGGTGTGCTCCACGGCTGACTGGGTGCTTCTTGATGTTGGAAGGCTTTTGCTGGGAGAAAGGAGGCTGCCTATTTTGTGCTTTGCCTGCTTGGGGCACTTCTTGAAAATTTCAAAGAAGGCAGGCGAGGGCTGTTTGTGAGAGCAGGATGCTGTCCCATCCCGAAGCTGAGCCAGTGTGATTTAGACAAGTGGAGAGTGAGGAAGACTTAAAGCAGCAGGTGGAAGTCCTGTGCCCAGAGTCTTGTGTTGGAGGGCTCCATGCATAGCTGGAGGTAAGTTCCTCATGCTTACCTGTGGAGTGTTAGGGTTCTCCTCTCAATGCTGCATGCTACTCTTGCATCACGTAGTGTTGCGTGTCATGTGTTACGTGTTGTTCTTCCAGCAACTCTGCCTTTTTGCATCCTTGAGGACGCGTCATTTGGCACTGGTGTGCCATCAAGTTACAAGAGAGACATGCCATCCCATCGTGTCAGAGTATGCGGAAGATTCTGTGTGCAAAGCACAGAAGAGGAGTCAGAGAGGTGATGGCTTGGCACTTGTGCAATATGGTTTGTGTCTTTGTTGTTAGAGGAGTTGCTAATTCCAACCAGCTGTGGAAGCCTGGGGAGTAGTAGGCAGGGGAGGGCTGTTTGTGAGAGCAGGACTCTTGCCTGGTGCATAGCTGTCAAACTCTGCGGTGTCAGGACTCCTGCCATGCTCCCCAAATGGTGGCACTCACCACTGAATTGTAATGCCCTTTTCTAGGAGGAAATCACGCACATTCACAGTGTGGAGGTGGGGCTGGCACACTGCCAGATGGGGGTCTGCTGGGCTGGCTGGTGAGATCTGGGATGAGCTGTGAGGGTGACAAGAGGCTGAGGGTGAGTGGGTCTGTCAGAAAAGGCAGGCTGGTGAAACACGGTGTTTGGGTTGTGTGTTGAGGAGTAAGGCTATCTTCCTGCACTCTGTTTTTTGTTCCCAAAGAGCGTTTGCCTATTTCCTGGGAGAAATCAATGCACACTGACTATCCTGGGCTGCAGATCAGAGGTGATTATGGAGATCTCTGCATACTGAAGGGTAAATTAATGGTTTGTACTGTCTCTGGTCAAGAGCTCGAGTGTTTTCCAGATTGTCACAGAGGAGAAGAGTGCTGGGTTTTGAGGATAGCAGGAAGGCTGTGCATAAATCCAATGGAGCTGTTGTGTTGCACCTGCCACGGAGTTAATAGATCAATCTACGCCCGTGACAGGGGGCAGTAGGTCCCTGTCCCCCACTCCCCCGGCCCCACAAAATGGGAAGGAAGGAAGGAAGGGAGGAAAACTTACTTTAAGATATCGGAATGCAAGATAACACAATATAATACAATCGAATTGAAATTGAGACTAATAAATCAAATAAGATAGGAGAGAGAGAGTTCCTGAGACTGAGTCAAACCTGAAAAGAGCTTGGAACGGCTAGGAAAGCACCCTCCTCCAGCACCCACTGCCAGGCAGTAAGAGACCGCCCCACCCGGAAGGGTCAGATCCCATGACTTCCATAATGTATAGGGATAGGTACCTAGAATTGGAGCACTAACACTTTAATTCCAGTGCACTACATGATGTTTTGATGTGAGATACTGAAAACCAAAAAACATAAAACCATGGCAGGAGGAATCTGAGGCTGACATGCATGAGAACTTTATTGAGGGAAACACATGAAAAGGAAGGATCCACTTGGTGATCGCCAAGTGGAAAGAGCGCAATTTAAGGTGCAAAGAAAGAAGAGAGTTACTGCACTCATGTTCCCAGACAGCATGGTCTGACATTGTTCCCTGCTTGCTAGTTTTGTGCCATGAAAAGAGGAGCCATGGCAGGTGATGCAGTGTGCCATCAGTGACACAGAGACGTGAGCTCAGTGCATGAGGCTCCTTGCAGGGTGCAGGTGGTTGGTGTTGGGGTGTGGGCGCAGGCCCTTAGCAGGGGTAGCGGGCTCTCCCGCCGTTGAAGCAGCCCAGGCCTCCGAAGCCGAAGCCGCCGGAGGAGATGGCCACTCCCTGGGCGTTGAGGGCGCTGCCCACGGCAGCTGATGAGGAGGATCCGACGGCGGTGTTCTGGGGGAAGGAGCTGAGGATGGGTCCCGGCAGGGTGACCACGACGGTGGAGGGCTGGATGACGACTTGGGAGTCCTGGCACTGCCTGACACAGGGCTCGTTGCAGCTGTTAGCCAGCGGGGTGGGTCCCCCGCTGCAGGGGCGGCAGAGGTCGTAGCAGGACATGGCTGTGGGGTGGAGGGTCTCTGGAAGAGAGGGTGTTGGGTGAGTTGGGGGTGCTGTTGGTGTGAGGAGCTGTGCTGTGGTGACCAAGGGAGCCGGGAGCTGTGGGTTCAGGTGCAGGGTGTGTGGCAGTGGGGTGGTTCAAGATCTGCAGAATCTCGGGGCAGAGGGGGTGTGGAGAACTTGGCCAAGTGGGGCAGGGATTCAAGGGACTGAGGGTCAGGCTCACCTGGAGGATTGCAGAGGAGAAGGCGTCAGGAGAGTGGTGTGAGGCAGCGAGGCTCAGGGCCGGCTTTTATGCTGCTGTGTGAGTGCCCGAGGGCTTGGAGAGAGCCTCTGCACATGGCAGCATTGTTGAAAACGCTGCTGTTGCATGCCAAAACCTAAGAAGTCATGGAGGGGCGTGTTATTGTCTTCGCACAACACTTCCTTTTCATTTCCTTGTGTTGTGGATTTGACCCTTTGACCCTGTTGGCATTTCTGAGTGTGACTGGAGTGATGAGGAAGGCGCATCTCATGGAAGATGTTGGAAGGCTTGTCCACAGCTTTATAGGAGTGATGTGGTCTCCTTAGTGATGCCATCCTGTGCTACTCATGCAGTCGTGTTTGTGGCCACTTGGTGAGGTGCGGGCCCCATTCTTGGCATCCTTTGAGGGCTGTTCTGTGATTCCCAGGTGCGTTTGGCTTGAGAAGCTGCTAGTTGCACTGCACTGCACTCCCTGCATGCCCTAGAATTAATTTGCTTTCCTTGAGCTTAGTCATTGCCTTTTTCATTGGGTGTGTTGTGTCAAGATGTTGGTTCGCCATTTGCTTTGAAAGTTGTGTTTTGGAGAAGGGAGACAGGCTGTTTTTTGCTATGGCATTGGGCGATACAAGGTGGTTTCAATATATTTAGACAGAGGAGGCCAATTTGTGGAGTTGAGATTTTGGGACCTTTATTGTTTTTTGTGTTAATGGATGATGCAGCCATGAGCCACTTCATGACATTTCTGGAGAAGATGAAACAAAGTAGGAAGAGGAAGAGGGGCTGTTCAATTGGATGTGCCTAGGCGTGTGAGGCCTGGTGGGTTTCACCCAGGAATTCTGAGGGAGCTGTGAGGGGTGGGTCCAGAGAAGGGCTACAGGGAAGATCAAATGGCTGGAGGGCATTACTGTGGAGAAAGGCTGACGGAGTTGGGCTTGTTCAGCCTGGATAAGAGTTGGCTCCAGGGAGATCTCCCTGTGGCCTTCCAGTACTTGAAGGCAGCTTACAGGCAGGAGGGGAACCAACTTTTTACGCTGTCTGATTATAATAGAACATTTGAATGGATTGAGGAGAAATTTGGTTAAGATGTAAGGAAGAAATTTGTGACTCAGGTGCTGGTGAGGCCCTGGCCCAGGCTGCCCAGTCAACTTGTGCATTCTTCTTCCCTGGGGCATTCAAGGCCAGTTTGGATGGGGCCCTGATGGGAGGCAGTCGGCCCACAGAAGGGATGGTGGTAAAGATCCCTTCCAACCTTCACCATTCCACATTTGTATAATTGTATGATTTGAGACTGTCTTCCTTGCAACGCTCATCCAGAAGCTGAGCCAGTGTGGGTTAGACAAGTGGAGAGCGAGTTGGAGTTAAAGCAGCTCCTGGTGGAAGTCCTGTGCCCAGAGCCTTGTGATGGAGGGCTCCATGCATAGCTGGAGGTAAGTTCCTCATGCTTACTGTGGAGTGTTGGGGATCTCCTCTCAATGCTGCATGCTACTCTTGCATCACGTAGTGTTGCGCGTCATGTGTTACGTGTTGTTCTTCCAGCAACTCTGCCTTTTTGCATCCTTGAGGACGCGTCCATTTGGCACTGGTGGCACGTTCCAAGTGAGAGTCCTGGAGGGCACAGGAGGGATTTGGCACGTTCGTGTCAGAGTATGCGGAAGATTCTGTGTGCAAAGCACAGAAGAGGAGTCAGAGAGGTGATGGCTTGGCACTTGTGCAATATGGTTTGTGTCTTTGTTGTTAGAGGAGTTGCCAATTCCAAGCAGCCGTGGAAGCCTGGCCCGGGCAGTGTGGGTATCCCAGATGGGAGAAGATGGCATTTGCTTTCATGAGATGATTACCCATCTAGTTCAGCAAGGGATCATAGTAGATGCATTTTCTATGGACTTCTGCAAAGATTTTCAGCGTTTTTCTCCATATGCTTTTGGGAAAAACGCCTAGCACATATATAGGCAAAGACAGAAAGCGTTGAGTGAACTGTTGCCTCACAAGTCCAACTGAAAGTCTATTTTCAAATGTGGTTCTGCACCAGAGTGCAGTGGGGATGGACTCCCTAAGGCAGTGTTAAAGCACTATGGCTGCTGGATTTCAAGAAACATTGTACAATGCCTTTGGATCTACCATTTAATTTTTAAGGAGTGCGTTGTGGAAGTATGAGTTGGACTCAGTTATTCTCGAGGGACCCTTCCAACATCCTTGGATTCCATTCTCTGATTCCTCTGTGCTTGTTCCCTCCCTGAGCTCATTTCAGCTGGTTAGCCAGCCTTTATCTCTTGTCTTCCCCACTGGGTGTGCTCCACGGCTGACTGGGTGCTTCTTGATGTTGGAAGGCTTTTGCTGGGAGAAAGGAGGCTGCCTATTTTGTGCTTTGCCTGCTTGGGGCACTTCTTGAAAATTTCAAAGAAGGCAGGCGAGGGCTGTTTGTGAGAGCAGGATGCTGTCCCATCCCGAAGCTGAGCCAGTGTGATTTAGACAAGTGGAGAGTGAGGAAGACTTAAAGCAGCAGGTGGAAGTCCTGTGCCCAGAGTCTTGTGTTGGAGGGCTCCATGCATAGCTGGAGGTAAGTTCCTCATGCTTACCTGTGGAGTGTTAGGGTTCTCCTCTCAATGCTGCATGCTACTCTTGCATCACGTAGTGTTGCGTGTCATGTGTTACGTGTTGTTCTTCCAGCAACTCTGCCTTTTTGCATCCTTGAGGACGCGTCATTTGGCACTGGTGTGCCATCAAGTTACAAGAGAGACATGCCATCCCATCGTGTCAGAGTATGCGGAAGATTCTGTGTGCAAAGCACAGAAGAGGAGTCAGAGAGGTGATGGCTTGGCACTTGTGCAATATGGTTTGTGTCTTTGTTGTTAGAGGAGTTGCTAATTCCAACCAGCTGTGGAAGCCTGGGGAGTAGTAGGCAGGGGAGGGCTGTTTGTGAGAGCAGGACTCTTGCCTGGTGCATAGCTGTCAAACTCTGCGGTGTCAGGACTCCTGCCATGCTCCCCAAATGGTGGCACTCACCACTGAATTGTAATGCCCTTTTCTAGGAGGAAATCACGCACATTCACAGTGTGGAGGTGGGGCTGGCACACTGCCAGATGGGGGTCTGCTGGGCTGGTTGGTGAGATCTGGGATGAGCTGTGAGGGTGACAAGAGGCTGAGGGTGAGTGGGTCTGTGAGAAAAGGCAGGCTGGTGAAACACGGTGTTTGGGTTGTGTGTCAAGGAGTAAGGCTATCTTCCTGCACTCTGTTTTTTGTTCCCAAAGAGCGTTTGCCTATTTCCTGGGAGAAATCAATGCACACTGACTATCCTGGGCTGCAGATCAGAGGTGATTATGGAGATCTCTGCATACTGAAGGGTAAATTAATGGTTTGTACTGTCTCTGGTCAAGAGCTCGAGTGTTTTCCAGATTGTCACAGAGGAGAAGAGTGCTGGGTTTTGAGGATAGCAGGAAGGCTGTGCATAAATCCAATGGAGCTGTTGTGTTGCACCTGCCACGGAGTTAATAGATAAATCTACGCCCGTGACAGGGGGCAGTAGGTCCCTGTCCCCCACTCCCCCGGCCCCACAAAATGGGAAGGAAGGAAGGAAGGGAGGAAAACTTACTTTAAGATATCGGAATGCAAGATAACACAATATAATACAATCGAATTGAAATTGAGACTAATAAATCAAATAAGATAGGAGAGAGAGAGTTCCTGAGACTGAGTCAAACCTGAAAAGAGCTTGGAACGGCTAGGAAAGCACCCTCCTCCAGCACCCACTGCCAGGCAGTAAGAGACCGCCCCACCCGGAAGGGTCAGATCCCATGACTTCCATAATGTATAGGGATAGGTACCTAGAATTGGAGCACTAACACTTTAATTCCAGTGCACTACATGATGTTTTGATGTGAGATACTGAAAACCAAAAAACATAAAACCATGGCAGGAGGAATCTGAGGCTGACATGCATGAGAACTTTATTGAGGGAAACACATGAAAAGGAAGGATCCACTTGGTGATCGCCAAGTGGAAAGAGCGCAATTTAAGGTGCAAAGAAAGAAGAGAGTTACTGCACTCATGTTCCCAGACAGCATGGTCTGACATTGTTCCCTGCTTGCTAGTTTTGTGCCATGAAAAGAGGAGCCATGGCAGGTGATGCAGTGTGCCATCAGTGACACAGAGACGTGAGCTCAGTGCATGAGGCTCCTTGCAGGGTGCAGGTGGTTGGTGTTGGGGTGTGGGCGCAGGCCCTTAGCAGGGGTAGCGGGCTCTCCCGCCGTTGAAGCAGCCCAGGCCTCCGAAGCCGAAGCCGCCGGAGGAGATGGCCACTCCCTGGGCGTTGAGGGCGCTGCCCACGGCAGCTGATGAGGAGGATCCGACGGCGGTGTTCTGGGGGAAGGAGCTGAGGATGGGTCCCGGCAGGGTGACCACGACGGTGGAGGGCTGGATGACGACTTGGGAGTCCTGGCACTGCCTGACACAGGGCTCGTTGCAGCTGTTAGCCAGCGGGGTGGGTCCCCCGCTGCAGGGGCGGCAGAGGTCATAGCAGGACATGGCTGTGGGGTGGAGGGTCTCTGGAAGAGAGGGTGTTGGGTGAGTTGGGGGTGCTGTTGGTGTGAGGAGCTGTGCTGTGGTGACCAAGGGAGCCGGGAGCTGTGGGTTCAGGTGCAGGGTGTGTGGCAGTGGGGTGGTTCAAGATCTGCAGAATCTCGGGGCAGAGGGGGTGTGGAGAACTTGGCCAGGTGGGGCAGGGATTCAAGGGACTGAGGGTCAGGCTCACCTGGAGGATTGCAGAGGAGAAGGCGTCAGGAGAGTGGTGTGAGGCAGCGAGGCTCAGGGCCGGCTTTTATGCTGCTGTGTGAGTGCCCGAGGGCTTGGAGAGAGCCTCTGCACATGGCAGCATTGTTGAAAACGCTGCTGTTGCATGCCAAAACCTAAGAAGTCATGGAGGGGCGTGTTATTGTCTTCGCACAACACTTCCTTTTCATTTCCTTGTGTTGTGGATTTGACCCTTTGACCCTGTTGGCATTTCTGAGTGTGACTGGAGTGATGAGGAAGGCGCATCTCATGGAAGATGTTGGAAGGCTTGTCCACAGCTTTATAGGAGTGATGTGGTCTCCTTAGTGATGCCATCCTGTGCTACTCATGCAGTCGTGTTTGTGGCCACTTGGTGAGGTGCGGGCCCCATTCTTGGCATCCTTTGAGGGCTGTTCTGTGATTCCCAGGTGCGTTTGGCTTGAGAAGCTGCTAGTTGCACTGCACTGCACTCCCTGCATGCCCTAGAATTAATTTGCTTTCCTTGAGCTTAGTCATTGCCTTTTTCATTGGGTGTGTTGTGTCAAGATGTTGGTTCGCCATTTGCTTTGAAAGTTGTGTTTTGGAGAAGGGAGACAGGCTGTTTTTTGCTATGGCATTGGGCGATACAAGGTGGTTTCAATATATTTAGACAGAGGAGGCCAATTTGTGGAGTTGAGATTTTGGGACCTTTATTGTTTTTTGTGTTAATGGATGATGCAGCCATGAGCCACTTCATGATATTTCTGGAGAAGATGAAACAAAGTAGGAAGAGGAAGAGGGGCTGTTCAATTGGATGTGCCTAGGCGTGTGAGGCCTGGTGGGTTTCACCCAGGAATTCTGAGGGAGCTGTGAGGGGTGGGTCCAGAGAAGGGCTACAGGGAAGATCAAATGGCTGGAGGGCATTACTGTGGAGAAAGGCTGACGGAGTTGGGCTTGTTCAGCCTGGATAAGAGTTGGCTCCAGGGAGATCTCCCTGTGGCCTTCCAGTACTTGAAGGCAGCTTACAGGCAGGAGGGGAACCAACTTTTTACGCTGTCTGATTATAATAGAACATTTGAATGGATTGAGGAGAAATTTGGTTAAGATGTAAGGAAGAAATTTGTGACTCAGGTGCTGGTGAGGCCCTGGCCCAGGCTGCCCAGTCAACTTGTGCATTCTTCTTCCCTGGGGCATTCAAGGCCAGTTTGGATGGGGCCCTGATGGGAGGCAGTCGGCCCACAGAAGGGATGGTGGTAAAGATCCCTTCCAACCTTCACCATTCCACATTTGTATAATTGTATGATTTGAGACTGTCTTCCTTGCAACGCTCATCCAGAAGCTGAGCCAGTGTGGGTTAGACAAGTGGAGAGCGAGTTGGAGTTAAAGCAGCTCCTGGTGGAAGTCCTGTGCCCAGAGCCTTGTGATGGAGGGCTCCCTGTGTAGCTGGAGGTAAGTTCCTCATGCTTACTGTGGAGTGTTGGGGATCTCCTCTCAATGCTGCATGCTACTCTTGCATCACGTAGTGTTGCGCGTCATGTGTTACGTGTTGTTCTTCCAGCAACTCTGCCTTTTTGCATCCTTGAGGACGCGTCCATTTGGCACTGGTGGCACGTTCCAAGTGAGAGTCCTGGAGGGCACAGGAGGGATTTGGCACGTTCGTGTCAGAGTATGCGGAAGATTCTGTGTGCAAAGCACAGAAGAGGAGTCAGAGAGGTGATGGCTTGGCACTTGTGCAATATGGTTTGTGTCTTTGTTGTTAGAGGAGTTGCCAATTCCAAGCAGCCGTGGAAGCCTGGCCCGGGCAGTGTGGGTATCCCAGATGGGAGAAGATGGCATTTGCTTTCATGAGATGATTACCCATCTAGTTCAGCAAGGGATCATAGTAGATGCATTTTCTATGGACTTCTGCAAAGATTTTCAGCGTTTTTCTCCATATGCTTTTGGGAAAAACGCCTAGCACATATATAGGCAAAGACAGAAAGCGTTGAGTGAACTGTTGCCTCACAAGTCCAACTGAAAGTCTATTTTCAAATGTGGTTCTGCACCAGAGTGCAGTGGGGATGGACTCCCTAAGGCAGTGTTAAAGCACTATGGCTGCTGGATTTCAAGAAACATTGTACAATGCCTTTGGATCTACCATTTAATTTTTAAGGAGTGCGTTGTGGAAGTATGAGTTGGACTCAGTTATTCTCGAGGGACCCTTCCAACATCCTTGGATTCCATTCTCTGATTCCTCTGTGCTTGTTCCCTCCCTGAGCTCATTTCAGCTGGTTAGCCAGCCTTTATCTCTTGTCTTCCCCACTGGGTGTGCTCCACGGCTGACTGGGTGCTTCTTGATGTTGGAAGGCTTTTGCTGGGAGAAAGGAGGCTGCCTATTTTGTGCTTTGCCTGCTTGGGGCACTTCTTGAAAATTTCAAAGAAGGCAGGCGAGGGCTGTTTGTGAGAGCAGGATGCTGTCCCATCCCGAAGCTGAGCCAGTGTGATTTAGACAAGTGGAGAGTGAGGAAGACTTAAAGCAGCAGGTGGAAGTCCTGTGCCCAGAGTCTTGTGTTGGAGGGCTCCATGCATAGCTGGAGGTAAGTTCCTCATGCTTACCTGTGGAGTGTTAGGGTTCTCCTCTCAATGCTGCATGCTACTCTTGCATCACGTAGTGTTGCGTGTCATGTGTTACGTGTTGTTCTTCCAGCAACTCTGCCTTTTTGCATCCTTGAGGACGCGTCATTTGGCACTGGTGTGCCATCAAGTTACAAGAGAGACATGCCATCCCATCGTGTCAGAGTATGCGGAAGATTCTGTGTGCAAAGCACAGAAGAGGAGTCAGAGAGGTGATGGCTTGGCACTTGTGCAATATGGTTTGTGTCTTTGTTGTTAGAGGAGTTGCTAATTCCAACCAGCTGTGGAAGCCTGGGGAGTAGTAGGCAGGGGAGGGCTGTTTGTGAGAGCAGGACTCTTGCCTGGTGCATAGCTGTCAAACTCTGCGGTGTCAGGACTCCTGCCATGCTCCCCAAATGGTGGCACTCACCACTGAATTGTAATGCCCTTTTCTAGGAGGAAATCACGCACATTCACAGTGTGGAGGTGGGGCTGGCACACTGCCAGATGGGGGTCTGCTGGGCTGGCTGGTGAGATCTGGGATGAGCTGTGAGGGTGACAAGAGGCTGAGGGTGAGTGGGTCTGTCAGAAAAGGCAGGCTGGTGAAACACGGTGTTTGGGTTGTGTGTTGAGGAGTAAGGCTATCTTCCTGCACTCTGTTTTTTGTTCCCAAAGAGCGTTTGCCTATTTCCTGGGAGAAATCAATGCACACTGACTATCCTGGGCTGCAGATCAGAGGTGATTATGGAGATCTCTGCATACTGAAGGGTAAATTAATGGTTTGTACTGTCTCTGGTCAAGAGCTCGAGTGTTTTCCAGATTGTCACAGAGGAGAAGAGTGCTGGGTTTTGAGGATAGCAGGAAGGCTGTGCATAAATCCAATGGAGCTGTTGTGTTGCACCTGCCACGGAGTTAATAGATCAATCTACGCCCGTGACAGGGGGCAGTAGGTCCCTGTCCCCCACTCCCCCGGCCCCACAAAATGGGAAGGAAGGAAGGAAGGGAGGAAAACTTACTTTAAGATATCGGAATGCAAGATAACACAATATAATACAATCGAATTGAAATTGAGACTAATAAATCAAATAAGATAGGAGAGAGAGAGTTCCTGAGACTGAGTCAAACCTGAAAAGAGCTTGGAACGGCTAGGAAAGCACCCTCCTCCAGCACCCACTGCCAGGCAGTAAGAGACCGCCCCACCCGGAAGGGTCAGATCCCATGACTTCCATAATGTATAGGGATAGGTACCTAGAATTGGAGCACTAACACTTTAATTCCAGTGCACTACATGATGTTTTGATGTGAGATACTGAAAACCAAAAAACATAAAACCATGGCAGGAGGAATCTGAGGCTGACATGCATGAGAACTTTATTGAGGGAAACACATGAAAAGGAAGGATCCACTTGGTGATCGCCAAGTGGAAAGAGCGCAATTTAAGGTGCAAAGAAAGAAGAGAGTTACTGCACTCATGTTCCCAGACAGCATGGTCTGACATTGTTCCCTGCTTGCTAGTTTTGTGCCATGAAAAGAGGAGCCATGGCAGGTGATGCAGTGTGCCATCAGTGACACAGAGACGTGAGCTCAGTGCATGAGGCTCCTTGCAGGGTGCAGGTGGTTGGTGTTGGGGTGTGGGCGCAGGCCCTTAGCAGGGGTAGCGGGCTCTCCCGCCGTTGAAGCAGCCCAGGCCTCCGAAGCCGAAGCCGCCGGAGGAGATGGCCACTCCCTGGGCGTTGAGGGCGCTGCCCACGGCAGCTGATGAGGAGGATCCGACGGCGGTGTTCTGGGGGAAGGAGCTGAGGATGGGTCCCGGCAGGGTGACCACGACGGTGGAGGGCTGGATGACGACTTGGGAGTCCTGGCACTGCCTGACACAGGGCTCGTTGCAGCTGTTAGCCAGCGGGGTGGGTCCCCCGCTGCAGGGGCGGCAGAGGTCGTAGCAGGACATGGCTGTGGGGTGGAGGGTCTCTGGAAGAGAGGGTGTTGTGTAAGCAGAGGGTGTTGGGGGATGAGGGGAGCAAAGCCGTTGGTTTCCCAAGCAGCGAGTAGGCATGATTTGGGGTTGTGGGGAGCATGGCAGAGAAGAGGTGGAAAAGCTGCAGAGTCTGGGGGCAGAGGGGAATGGAGAGCAAAGCCAGGTGAGGTGGCTAAAGAAGGGCAGCTGGGGGTGAAGCTCACCTGTAAGAGCACAGGAGAGAAGGTGTCAGGAGAAGGGTGTGAGGGAACGAGGCACAGGACTGGCTTTTATGCTGCTGTGTGAGTGCCTGAGGGCTTGGAGAGAGCCTCTGCGCATGGCAGCATTGTGCACTGAACTACTGTTGCATGCCAGTGGCTGGTCTGTCATGAGCTGGAGCGTGTTTGCCTTCTCTCTGCACTCCCTTTTCATTTCCTTGTGTGGTGGATTTGATCCTGTGACCCTGTTAGCAGTTTTTAAGTGAGAGTGAGTGTTTTGGTGGATTTATACAGAAAGCATGTGTCATGGGGTTGGTTGGAAGATACATCTGAAGCATGGGAGAGGTGTAGAACATGGGATGAGGTCAGGCACAGTACTGGCACTTATGACTGCGTTATGTGGTGGGGATCCCATTTCCTGGCATCCTGGGAAGGCTACTCCTTGCTTTCTAGCGTGTTTGGCATGCGACTTTATTGCTTCCATGATATTTTCTGTCTGACTTCCTTCATTCCATTTTTGTTTCTATGAGTTTTGCACTTCCGTTTCCCATTGGGTGTGCTGCATTTGACATCTTGGTTCCCTTTGTGCTTTTAAGGCTTTATTTGGGAACAGGGTTCCTGCATCTTTTGTGTAGTTTCAGCTTAGGTCTATCCGTGGGGATTGCAGCTGATTGAGGCTGAGGAGCGCTGTCTGTGTGAGCTGGACACAGTCCTCTCAGTCCGGGTTCGGAGGTAGCAAGCCCTGATCTGAAGGGGAGTGTGTTGGTCTGGAAGGCTGAAGCAGAGCTTGTGGGATCATTTCTGAGTGGAGTGTCAGTGGCTGAAGCTATTATTTCTCTGCATAGGCTTTGATAGTGACAAGAAGGATTTGGAGATTCGATAGAGAAATTAGAGTCATCCATGCTGCATGGGCCTGCAGTCATGAGCCCCTGCAGGCCATGAGGTGAAGGGCACAGCTGAGGAGCGCAAGGCATGCCCTCGTTCAGCTGAGGTGAGTGCTTTGTGGCTTGCTGCTGAGGTGAGCAGTACTTGAGTTTCTGAGGAAGATGGAACATAGTAGAAAGAGGGGCTGTTCAACTGGGTGTGCCTGAGTGTGTGAGGCCTGCTGGGTGTCACCCAGGAGTGCTGAGGGAGCTGTGCGGGGTGGGTCCAGAGAAGGGCTGCAAGGAAGATCAAACGGCTGGAGGGCATTACTGGGGAGAAAGGCTGATGGAGTAGGGCTTGCTCAGCCTGGAGAAGAGTTGGCTCCATGGAGACCTCAGTGTGTCCTTCCAGTACTTGAAGGCAGCTTACAGGCAGGAGGGGAAGCAACTTTTTACAGAGTCTGATCATGGTAGACATTTTAAAGGATTGAGAAGAAATTTGGTTTATGTATAAGAAGAAATTCTAGACTCAGGCCATGTAAGGATCTGGCGCAGGCTGCTCATTCAGCTTGTGGATTCTTCATCTTCAGTGGCACAGCAGGCCTGCTTGGTCCAGGCCCTGGTCAGCATGATCATGCGGGGCCATCCATCTACAGAAGGGATGGTGGTTAAATTCTCTTCTAACCTGCACCGTTGTGTGATTCTGTATTTGCCTGATTTAAGCTGGTCTCCCATGCTGTGCTCATCTAGAAGCTGAACCAGCATAGGTTAGACAAGTGGAGAGCGAGGTGGACTGAGAGCAGCTGGCTGAAGGCCTGGGCCCAGAGCCTTGTGATGGAGGGCACCAAGTGTATTTGGAGGCAAGTTCCTCATGCTCACCCCTAAGCAGAGTGTTAAGAATCTGTTGTCTGTGATGCAAGCTGGTCTTCCATCCCGTAGAATTGTGTCACATGTGGTATGAGTTGTTTTTGCAGCAATTCTCTCTTTTTGCATCCTTTTCTTGAGGACGTGCCCATTTTGCACTGGCATCACCTTTCAAGCGAGTGCACTGGAAGCCAAAGGAGCGATGTTGCACCTTCGTGCCACGGCACGCGGAAGTAGTGGCCAAAGCACAGGAAAGGAGCAGTGTTGACAGTGAGGTCATGGCTTGGCACTTGTGCAGTGTGGTTTGTGTCTTTGTTGATAGAGGAGTTGCCTGTTCCAAACAGCTGTGGAAGCCTGGTCTGAGCATTCTAGGCATCCTGCTTTGGAGATGATGGCACATTTTTTTATGAGAACATCAACCATTTAGTTGAAGAAGCGTACCTAATAGGCATAATTTCTAGGAACTTGCGCAAAGATTTTCATGCTCTTTTTCTACTAAAGGGAAGGTCTTGGGACCCTTTGGAAGCAGACATGATGGTTTCTAGAGCCACGTCTTTGTAGTGGATGAAGTGGAAATGGCATCATGCAAAGGAATGAAGAGGAAGAATCTGAGGCTGACATGCATGAGAACTTTATTGAGGGAAACACATGTAAAGGAAGGATCCACTTGGTGATCGCCATGTGGAAAGAGCGCAATTTCGAGGGCAAAGACAGAAAAAAGTCTAAGCGATCATGTTTCCAGGCAGCCTGGTCTGACGTTGCTCCCTGCTTGCATGTTTTGTGCCATGTAAAGAGGAGTAATGGCAGGTGATGCAGTGTGCCGTCAGTGACGCAGAGACGTGAGCTCAGTGCATGAGGCTCCTTGCAGGGTGCAGGTGGTTGGTGTTGGGGTGTGGGCGCAGGCCCTTAGCAGGGGTAGCGGGCTCTCCAGCCATTGTAGCAGCCCAGGCCTCCGTATCCGAAGCCGCCAGAGGAGATGGCCACTCCCTGGGCGCTGAGGGCGCTGCCCACGGCAGCTGATGAGGAGGATCCGACGGCGGTGTTCTGGGGGAAGGAGCTGAGGATGGGTCCCGGCAGGGTGACCACGACGGTGGAGGGCTGGATGACGACTTGGGAGTCCTGGCACTGCCTGACACAGGGCTCGTTGCAGCTGTTAGCCAGCGGGGCGGGTCCCCCGCTGCAGGGGCGGCAGAGGTCGTAGCAGGACATGGCTGTGGGGTGGAGGGTCTCTGGAAGAGAGGGTGTTGGGTGAGTTGGGGGTGCTGTTGGTGTGAGGAGCTGTGCTGTGGTGACCAAGGGAGCCGGGAGCTGTGGGTTCAGGTGCAGGGTGTGTGGCAGTGGGGTGGTTCAAGATCTGCAGAATCTCGGGGTAGAGGGGGTGTGGAGAACTTGGTCAGGTGGGGCAGGGATTCAAGGGACTGAGGGTCAGGCTTACCTGGAGGTATGAAGAGGAGAAGGCGACAGGAGAGTGGTGTGAGGCAGCGAGGCTCAGGGCCGGCTTTTATGCTGCTGTGTGAGTGCCCGAGGGCTTGGAGAGAGCCACTGCGCATGGCAGCATTGTTGAAAACGCTGCTGTTGCATGCCAAAACCTGAGAAGTCATGGGGGGGCATGTTATTGTTTTCCCACTGCACTTCCTTTTCATTTCCTTGTGTTGTGGATTTGACCCTTTGACCCTGTTGGCATTTCTGAGTGTGACTGGAGTGATGAGGAAGGCGCATCTCATGGAAGATGTTGGAAGGCTTGTCCACAGCTTTATAGGAGTGATGTGGTCTCCTTAGTGATGCCATCCTGTACTACTCATGCTGTCGTGTTTGTGGCCACTTGGTGAGGTGCGGGCCCCATTCTTGGCATCCTTTGAGGGCTGTTCTGTGATTCCCAGGTGTGTTTGGCTTGAGACGCTGCTAGTTGCACTGCACTGCACTCCCTGCGTGCCCTAGAATTAATTTGCTTTCCTTGAGCTTAGTCATTGCCTTTTTCATTGGGTGTGTTGTGTCAAGATGTTGGTTCGCCATTTGCTTTGAAAGTTGTGTTTTGGAGAAGGGAGACAGGCTGTTTTTTGCTATGGCATTGGGCGATACAAGGTGGTTTCAGTATATTTAGACAGAGGAGGCCAATTTGTGGAGTTGAGGTTTTGGGACCTTTATTGTTTTTTGTGTTAATGGATGATGCAGCCATGAGGCACTTCATGAAATTTCTGGAGAAGATGGAACAAAGTAGGAAGAGGAAGAGGGTCTGTTCAATTGGATGTGCCTAGGTGTGTGAGGCCTGGTGGGTTTCACCCAGGAATGCTGAGGGAGCTGTGAGGGGTGGGTCCAGAGAAGGGCTACAGGGAAGATCAAATGGCTGGAGGGCATTACTGTGGAGAAAGGCTGACGGAGTTGGGCTTGTTCAGCCTGGATAAGAGTTGGCTCCAGGGACATCTCACTGTGGCCTTCCAGTACTTGAAGGGAGCTTACAGGCAGGAGGGGAACCAACTTTTTACAGAGTCTGATCATGATAGAACATTTGAATGGATTGAGGAGAAATTTGGTTAAGATGTAAGGAAGAAATTTGTGACTCAGGTGCTGGTGAGGCCCTGGCCCAGGCTGCCCAGTCAACTTGTGCATTCTTCTTCCCTGGGGCATTCAAGGCCAGTTTGGATGGGGCCCTGATGGGAGGCAGTCGGCCCACAGAAGGGATGGTGGTAAAGATCCCTTCCAACCTTCACCATTCCACATTTGTATAATTGTATGATTTGAGACTGTCTTCCTTGCAACGCTCATCCAGAAGCTGAGCCAGTGTGGGTTAGACAAGTGGAGAGCGAGTTGGAGTTAAAGCAGCTCCTGGTGGAAGTCCTGTGCCCAGAGCCTTGTGATGGAGGGCTCCCTGTGTAGCTGGAGGTAAGTTCCTCATGCTTACTGTGGAGTGTTGGGGATCTCCTCTCAATGCTGCATGCTACTCTTGCATCACGTAGTGTTGCGCGTCATGTGTTACGTGTTGTTCTTCCAGCAACTCTGCCTTTTTGCATCCTTGAGGACGCGTCCATTTGGCACTGGTGGCACGTTCCAAGTGAGAGTCCTGGAGGGCACAGGAGGGATTTGGCACGTTCGTGTCAGAGTATGCGGAAGATTCTGTGTGCAAAGCACAGAAGAGGAGTCAGAGAGGTGATGGCTTGGCACTTGTGCAATATGGTTTGTGTCTTTGTTGTTAGAGGAGTTGCCAATTCCAAGCAGCCGTGGAAGCCTGGCCCGGGCAGTGTGGGTATCCCAGATGGGAGAAGATGGCATTTGCTTTCATGAGATGATTACCCATCTAGTTCAGCAAGGGATCATAGTAGACGCATTTTCTATGGACTTCTGCAAAGATTTTCAGCATTTTTCTCCATATGCTTTTGGGAAAAACGCCTAGCACATATATAGGCAAAGACAGAAAGCGTTGAGTGAACTGTTGCCTCACAAGTCCAACTGAAAGTCTATTTTCAAATGTGGTTCTGCACCAGAGTGCAGTGGGGATGGAACAGACTCCCTAAGGCAGTGTTAAAGCACTATGGCTGCTGGATTTCAAGAAACATTGTACAATGCCTTTGGATCTACCATTTAATTTTTAAGGAGTGCGTTGTGGAAGTATGAGTTGGACTCAGTTATTCTCGAGGGACCCTTCCAACATCCTTGGATTCCATTCTCTGATTCCTCTGTGCTTGTTCCCTCCCTGAGCTCATTTCAGCTGGTTAGCCAGCCTTTATCTCTTGTCTTCCCCACTGGGTGTGCTCCACGGCTGACTGGGTGCTTCTTGATGTTGGAAGGCTTTTGCTGGGAGAAAGGAGGCTGCCTATTTTGTGCTTTGCCTGCTTGGGGCACTTCTTGAAAATTTCAAAGAAGGCAGGCGAGGGCTGTTTGTGAGAGCAGGATGCTGTCCCATCCCGAAGCTGAGCCAGTGTGATTTAGACAAGTGGAGAGTGAGGAAGACTTAAAGCAGCAGGTGGAAGTCCTGTGCCCAGAGTCTTGTGTTGGAGGGCTCCATGCATAGCTGGAGGTAAGTTCCTCATGCTTACCTGTGGAGTGTTAGGGTTCTCCTCTCAATGCTTTTTAAGTGAGAGTGAGTGTTTTGGTGGATTTATACAGAAAGCATGTGTCATGGGGTTGGTTGGAAGATACATCTGAAGCATGGGAGAGGTGTAGAACATGGGATGAGGTCAGGCACAGTACTGGCACTTATGACTGCGTTATGTGGTGGGGATCCCATTTCCTGGCATCCTGGGAAGGCTACTCCTTGCTTTCTAGCGTGTTTGGCATGCGACTTTATTGCTTCCATGATATTTTCTGTCTGACTTCCTTCATTCCATTTTTGTTTCTATGAGGGCTGCAAGGAAGATCAAACGGCTGGAGGGCATTACTGGGGAGAAAGGCTGATGGAGTAGGGCTTGCTCAGCCTGGAGAAGAGTTGGCTCCATGGAGACCTCAGTGTGTCCTTCCAGTACTTGAAGGCAGCTTACAGGCAGGAGGGGAAGCAACTTTTTACAGAGTCTGATCATGGTAGACATTTTAAAGGATTGAGAAGAAATTTGGTTTATGTATAAGAAGAAATTCTAGACTCAGGCCATGTAAGGATCTGGCGCAGGCTGCTCATTCAGCTTGTGGATTCTTCATCTTCAGTGGCACAGCAGGCCTGCTTGGTCCAGGCCCTGGTCAGCATGATCATGCGGGGCCATCCATCCACAGAAGGGATGGTGGTTAAATTCTCTTCTAACCTGCACCGTTGTGTGATTCTGTATTTGCCTGATTTAAGCTGGTCTCCCATGCTGTGCTCATCTAGAAGCTGAACCAGCATAGGTTAGACAAGTGGAGAGCGAGGTGGACTGAGAGCAGCTGGCTGAAGGCTTGGGCCCAGAGCCTTGTGATGGAGGGCACCAAGTGTAGTTGGAGGCAAGTTCCTCATGCTCACCCCTAAGCAGAGTGTTAAGAATCTGTTGTCTGTGATGCAAGCTGGTCTTCCATCCCGTAGAATTGTGTCACATGTGGTATGAGTTGTTTTTGCAGCAATTCTCTCTTTTTGCATCCTTTTCTTGAGGACGTGCCCATTTTGCACTGGCATCACCTTTCAAGTGAGTGCACTGGAAGCCAAAGGAGCGATGTTGCACCTTTGTGCCACGGCACGCGGAAGTAGTGGCCAAAGCACAGGAAAGGAGCAGTGTTGACAGTGAGGTCATGGCTTGGCACTTGTGCAGTGTGGTTTGTGTCTTTGTTGATAGAGGAGTTGCCTGTTCCAAACAGCTGTGGAAGCCTGGTCTGAGCATTCTAGGCATCCTGCTTTGGAGATGATGGCACATTTTTTTATGAGAACATCAACCATTTAGTTGAAGAAGCGTACCTAATAGGCATAATTTCTAGGAACTTGCGCAAAGATTTTCATGCTCTTTTTCTACAAAAGGGAAGGTCTTGGGACCCTTTGGAAGCAGACATGATGGTTTCTAGAGCCACGTCATTGTAGTGGATGAAGTGGAAATGGCATCATGCAAAGGAATGAAGAGGAGGAATCTGAGGCTGACATGCATGAGAACTTTATTGAGGGAAACACACGTAAAGGAAGGATCCACTTGGTGATCGCCATGTGGAAAGAGCTCAATTTAAGGTGCAAAGAAAGAAAAGAGTTACTGCACTCATGTTCTCAGACAGCATGGTCTGACACTGTTCCCTGCTTGCTAGTTTTGTGCCATGAAAAGAGGAGCCATGGCAGGTGATGCAGTGTGCCATCAGTGACCCAGAGACGTGAGCTCAGTGCATGAGGCTCCTTGCAGGGTGCAGGTGGTTGGTGTCGGGGTGTGGGCGCAGGCCTTAGCAGGGGTAGCGGGCTCTCCAGCCATTGTAGCAGCCCAGGCCTCCGAAGCCGAAGCCGCCGGAGGAGATGGCCACTCCCTGGGCGCTGAGGGCGCTGCCCACGGCAGCTGATGAGGAGGATCCAACGGCGGTGTTCTGGGGGAAGGAGCTGAGGATGGGTCCCGGCAGGGTGACCACGACGGTGGAGGGCTGGATGACGACTTGGGAGTCCTGGCACTGCCTGACACAGGGCTCGTTGCAGCTGTTAGCCAGCGGGGTGGGTCCACAGGGGCGGCAGAGGTCGTAGCAGGACATGGCTGTGGGGTGGAGGGTCTCTGGAAGAGAGGGTGTTGTGCAAATGGAGGTTGTTGAGGACACAAGAAGCTGTGCTGGGTGTGGCACAGGGAGCAAGTTGGTTGGGGTTGGGGCTTGGGGTGGTGGGGAGCATGGTTCCTGGGGAGGCAGAAGAGCTGCAGAGTCTTGGGTCCAGGGGGTTGTGGATAGCCAAGCC
Source organism: Phasianus colchicus (assembly GCF_987193195.1). Classification (NCBI taxonomy): domain Eukaryota; kingdom Metazoa; phylum Chordata; class Aves; order Galliformes; family Phasianidae; genus Phasianus; species Phasianus colchicus. Next base: position 94,037,214 of record NC_143438.1, read on the forward strand.
AGGTGGGGTGGGCAAAGGAGGGCAGCAGCTCACATGCTTACCTAGAGGAGTGCAGAGGAGAAGGTGTCAGGAGAAGTGTGTGAGGGAGCGAGGCTCAGGGCCGGCTTTTATGCTGCTGTGTGAGTGCCCGAGGGCTTGGAGAGAGCCTCTGCGCATGCTAGTATTATGCAGAACGCATGCCAAACCCTGTGAAGTCATGAGGTGGTGTGCTCTTGTCTCCCCACAACACTTCCACTCCATTTCCTGGTGTTGTGGATTTGATCCTTTGACCCTGTCAGCACTTCTGAGTGTGACTGGAGTGATGAGGAAGGCGCATCTCACGGAAGATGTTGGAAGGCTTGTCCTCAGCTTTGGAGGAGTGATGTGGTGTCCTTAGTGATGCCATCCTGTGCTACTCATGCAGTCGTGTTTGTGACCACTTGGTGAGGTGCAGGCCCCATTCTTGGCATCCTTCGAGGGCTGTTCTGTGATTCCCAGGTGCGTTTGGCTTGAGACGCTGCTAGTTGCACTGCACTGCACTCCCTGCGTGCCCTAGAATTAATCTGCTTTCCATGAGCTTAGTCGTTGTCTTCTGCATTGGGTGTGTTGTGTCAAGATGTTGGTTCCCCTTTTGCTTTGAAAACTGTTTTGGAGAAAGGAGACAGGCTGTTTTTTGCCGTTTCAGCATTGGGCCGTCCGTAGTGGTTTTAGTATATTTAGACAGAGGAGGTCAACTTGTGGAGTTAAGATTTTGGGGTCTTTTTTGGTGTTTGTGTTAATGGGTGATGCAGCCATGAGCCACTTCATGACATTTCTGGAGAAGATGGGGCAAAGTAGGAAGTGGGTCTGTTCAATTGGATGTGCCAAGGTGTGTGAGGCCTGCTGAGTTTCACCCAGGAATGCTGAGGGAGCTGTGCTGAGTGGGTCCAGTGGAGGTCCACCAAGAAGATCAAAGGCGTGGAGTGCATCTGCTGTGCAGAAAGGCTACGAGAGTTGGGCTCGTTCAGCCTAGAATAGAGTTGGCCTTCCAGTACTTGAAGGGAGCTTACAGGCAGGGGGAGAACCAACTTTTTACACGATTTGATAGCGTTAGAACATTTTAATGCAAAGAGGAGAAATTTGGTTAAGATGTAAGGAAGAAAAATTCTTGACTCAGGTGCTGGTGAGACCCTGGCACAGGCTGCCCAGTCAACTTGTGCATTCTTCGTCCCTGGGGCATTCAAGGCCAGGTTGGATGGGGCCCTGATGGGAGGCAGTCGGCCCACAGAAGGGATAATGGTTACGATCTCTTCCAATATTCCCCGTTCCACATTTGTATGCTTGTCTAATTTGAGACTGTTTCCCATGCCACGCTCATCCAGAAGCTGAGCCAACGTGGGTTAGACAAGTGCGGAGTGATGTGGACTGAAAGCAGCTGATGGAAGGCCTGTGCCCAGAGCCTTATGTTGGAGGGCTCCCTGTGTAGCTGGAGGTAAGTTCCTCATGCTTAGCTGTGGAGTGTTAGGGATCTCCTCTCAGTGCTGCATGCTACTCTTGTATCACGTAGTGTTGCGCGTCATGTGTTACGTGTTGTTCTTCCAGCAACTCTGCTTTTTTGCATCCTTGAGGACGCGTCCATTTGGCACTGGTGGCACGTTCCGAGTGAGAGTCCTGGAGGGCACAGGAGGGATTTGGCACGTTCGTGTCAGAGTATGCGGAAGATTCTGTGTGCAAAGCACAGAAGAGGAGTCAGAGAGGTGATGGCTTGGCACTTGTGCAATATGGTTTGTGTCTTTGTTGTTAGAGGAGTTGCCAATTCCAAACGGCTTTGGAAGCCCTGTCTGGGCATTGTGGGTATCCCAGATGGGAGAAGATGGCACTTCTTTCATGAGATGATTGCCCATCTAGTTCAGCAATGGATCCTAGTAGGCCAAATTTCTAAGGACTTCTGCAAAGATTTTCAGAGTTTTTCTCCATATGGTTTTGGGGAAAACGCCTAGCACATTTATGGGCAAAGACAGAAAGCGTTGAGTGAACTGTTGCCTCACAAGTCCAACTGAAAGTCCTTTCTCAAATGTGGTTCTGCTCCAAAGGGATTGGGCATGCAACAGGCTCCCTAAGGGAGTGCAAAAGCACTATGGCTGCCGGATTTCCAGAAACACTGGACAGTGCCTTCTAGATCTATTTTCAAAGAGTGCGTTGTGGAGGCATGAGTTGGAGTCAGTGATCCTTATGGGTCCCTTCCAACATCCTAGGGTATTCTCGGATTGCACTGCATTTGTTCCCTCCCTGAGCTCGTTGCAGCTGGTTAGCCAGCCTTTAGCTCTTGTCTTCCCCACTGGGTGTGCTGCATGGCTGGCTGGATGCCCCTTGATGTTGGAAGGCGGTAGCTGGGAGAAAGGAGGCTGCCTGTTTTGTGTCATTCCTGCTTGGGTCGCACCCTGGAGATTTCCAAGTAGGCAGGGGAGGGCTGTCTGTGGGGGCAGGACTCTGTCCTCTCACGCCTGGTTCATTGCTAGCAAGCTGTGTGATGTCAGGACTCCTGCTATGCTCCCCAAACGGTGGCATTGTGCAGTGCATTGGAATGCCCTTTTCTAGGGGGAAATCACGCACATTCACAGTGCGGAGGTGGGGATGGCACACTGCTAGATGGGGGTTTGCTGGGCTGGTTGGTGAGATGTGGGATGAGCTGTGAGGGTGACAAGAGGCCGAGGGTGAGTGGGTCTGTCAGAAAAGGCAGGCTGGTGAAACACGGTGTTCAGATTGAGTGTCAAGGGTTGAGGTTATTTTCCTGCCCAGCGTTTGTTGTTCCCAAAGAGCATTTGCCTATTTCCAGGGAAAACGGAATGCACCATGACTGTCCTGCGCTGCAGACGTGAGGTGATTATGGTGATATTTGCATACTGAAGGGTAAATTAATGGTTTATACTGTCTCTGGTCATGAGATGGAGTGTTTTCCAGATTGTCACAGAGGTGAAGAGTGCTTGTTTTTGAGGATAACAGGAAGGCTGTGCTGAAATGCACTGGTGCTGTTGGGTTTCACCCTAGAATAGGGAGGGTCTGATGTGGTGGTTTTGCTGATTTTGCAAAGTAGTGGTAATGAGGAGAGGTTTCTGAAAACTGGCGGAGTATAAGCCATGGTGCGCATTTTGCAAGCGGTTCTAAAAAAGCCTGGTGCTTGCTGGTGAGGAAGAGTACTATTTGTCTGTCTTTGGGCTAGTGTAGATGCCACGTGATGTGCTGAAGGCCTTCTGCTAGCCACCAGTGCTCTTGATGGTGACATGGTTGTAAGAGAAGGTCTTGGGGCTGTTTTTGACCTGGCATGATGGTTTCCAGAGCCATACCTTTGTAGTGGGTGAGGTGTTAAGAGTATTGGGCGAAGAAAGGATGAGAGGAATCGGAGGCTGGCATGCATGAGATCTTTATTGAGGAAAACACACTAAAAAGAAGGATTCACTTGGTGATGGCCAAGTGGAAAGGTCGCAATATAAGGTGCAAAGAAAGAAGAAATTTACTGCACTGATATTCCCAGACAGCATGGTCTGACGCTGTTCCCTGCTTGTTTGCTTTGTGCCATGCAAAGAGGAGTCATGGCAAATGAGCTGTTGTACCATCAGTGACCCAGTGGTGCCTCCTGAGTGCTTGAAGCGTGTTGCAGGGTGCAGGTGGTTGGTGTCGGGGTGTGGGCGCAGGCCCTTAGCAGGGGTAGCGGGCTCTCCAGCCATTGTAGCAGCCCAGGCTTCCGTAGCCGAAGCCGCCGGAGGAGATGGCCACTCCCTGGGCATTGAGGGCGCTGCCCACGGCAGCTGATGAGGAGGATCCGACGGCGGTGTTCTGGGGGAAGGAGCTGAGGATGGGTCCCGGCAGGGTGACCACGACGGTGGAGGGCTGGATGACGACTTGGGAGTCCTGGCACTGCCTGACACAGGGCTCGTTGCAGCTGTTAGCCAGCGGGGTGGGTCCCCCGCTGCAGGGGCGGCAGAGGTCGGAGCAGGACATGGCTGTGGGGTGGAGGGTCCCTGGAAGAGAGGGTGTTGTGCAAATGGAGGTTGTTGAGGACCCAAGAAGCTGTGCTGGGTGTGGCCCAGCGAGCAAGTTGGTTGGGGATGGGGCTTGGGGTTGTGGGGAGCATGGTTCCTGGGGAGGCAGAAGGGCTGCAGAGTCTTGGGTCCAAGGGGTTGTGGATAGCCAAGCCAGGTGGGGTGGGCAAAGGAGTGCAGCAGCTCACATGCTTACCTAGAGGAGTGCAGAGGAGAAGGTGTCAGGAGAAGTGTGTGAAGGAGCGAGGCTCAGGGCCGGCTTTTATGCTGCTGTATGAGTGCCTGAGGGCTTGGAGAGAGCCTCTGCGCATGGCAGCACTGTGCAGCAAGCTTTTGTCGCTTGCCAAAGCCTGGTCATTGTGCAGCGAGCTGCTGTTGCATGCCAAAACTTGACCGGTGATGTGGTAATGTGGTTTTGTCTTTCCGCAACGCTTCCTTTTCTTTTCCCTGTCTTGTGGTTGTGTTCCTTTAACCCTGATGTCAGTGTTTAAGTGGGAATGGTGTTTGAGTCAAAGCATGCTGAAAGCGTGAGTTGTGTTTATCAGGAATGAGGTCCCCGCGTGGCACTTGTGTGTGGTCATTTGTGGCTGTGTTGCAAAGTGGGTAGCCCATCTTGTGGCGTCCTTGGAAGGCTGCTTCAGGCTTCAAAGCTTTGCCTGTTGCACTTGGTCCTCTGGAATCACATTCCCTCCTTCCTTGCTGTCACGGAGTTAACTAGATCAATCTATGCCCGTGACAGGGATCTATGTCTGTGACAGGGGGCTGTAGGCCCCTGCTCCCCCACCCCCTTGGCCCACAGAATGGGAGGGAAGGAAGGGAGGAAAAAAAACAGCGCAACAATCTATGGAGGAAAACTTATTTTACTAACTATGATATCGGAATGCAAGATAACACAATATAATACAATCGAATTGAAATTGAGACTAATAAATATGATAGGAGAGAGAGAGTTCCTGAGACCGAGTCGAAGCTGAAAAGCTTGGAACGGCTGGGAAAGCACCCTCCTCCAGCACCCACTGCCAGGCAGTAAGAGACCTCCCCACCCGGAAGGGTCAGGTCCCATGACTTCCGTAATGTATAGGGATAGGTACCTGGAATTGGAGCATTAACACTTGAATTCCAGTACATGATGTTCTGCTGTGGAATACTGAAAACCAAAAAACGTAAAACCATGACACCTGCCTTTGTCCCACCTCACTAAGCAGTCTGCACTCCTCTCTTTCCCTGGGAGTTCAGCATGGGTTGCTGCTGCCCCTGGTGTCTGCAGAGGTGTGCCTGGAGAAAGGAGGCCGCCTGCTGTGTGCCTGGGGCGGGCAGTTCCTGCAGGCAGAGGAGGGCTGTTTGCCAGAGCAGAATGCTGTCCCTGCGGGGCTGTGTCACAGCTGACAAGACTGCTGGTGTTGGGAATTCTGCCATGCCCCCAGAAAGGTCCCAGTGTCTTCTCTGCATGCCACCCTTACCTGCGGTCATCAAGATGAAAGCATGGGTTTTGGTCTGACAGAGTGCCATCCTTGGACATGCCTGGTGGGATGTGGGAAAGGCACTGAGACTGAAGAGTGGCGGAAGAACTGGGAAATGTGTTGCGCCATAGTGTTTAATTGTTTTTAATTGAGTTGAGTGTCAAGGAGCACTGCCACTTTTGTGCCCAATGGTTGGTGCTCGGAAAAACATTTGGATGTGTCAGAATGGTGCCGAAGGCCTGCATGCTTCCTGGGGCTGCAACAGGTAGGTCCTTGCAGTGATGTCTGATTACCATAGGGTGGATCGAAGGCGAGTCATGCCTCTGCTCAGCCAAGGTGACTTGATGCAGGCTGTCCCACAGGTCTTTGTTCATGGATAAGATGAGTAGGAAGTGCAACTGGGTGTGAGGAATCCTCTAGGACCTAATGAGTTTCTCCCACAAATGCTGAGGGATGCGTCTGCTGTCTTCGTAAGGCTCTTTTCTGTTGACCCTGTGAAAGTTCATGATGGAAGTGCTTTGTGAAGAATATTCGAGAGTCTTCCTATTCCTGCCTTCAAGAAACGAAGAAGGAAGCGGTGAGAAACTTCAGGCTGGTTGACCTGATGTTAGTCTCTGGGGAGGAGGTGAAGGAAATCCTCGCAGGAAGCAGTGGATTTCCAAAGCCACCTCAGTTTCTTCTGTAGTGAAGTGATCTGCCCGGTGGATGATGGGGAGACATGGCAGTTGATTGTCTTGCGTTCAGGAGGCTTCTTCCCATGACACGATCCCAAAGAAACTGTCCAAGTGGACGCTGGGGTGGGCTTGAAAGTGGCTGAATGCAGCAGTGCGGTGAAGTGTTGTGATTGTGTCCAGACTCGGTAGTAAGGCCAGCACTGTTCAGCACCTGCATTAAAAAGCTGGGTGATGGTAGTGATCCCAGTGAGTTTGCAAATGCTAGAAGATGGGAAGGAGCAGCTGATGCCCCCGGTGTATAGTCCACCTTTGTGAAAGATGTGGAGGGGCTGGGTTATATGTATTACCTCAGGGACGCCATGAGGTAGCGGAAGGGGCAAAGTGAAGTGCTGCAGATGGGAAGCAGTAACATGGAGCAAGAAAAATGAGAGGGTGGCAGCCAGCTTTGCTGAGAAGGACCAGGTTTTACTGCTGGCGAGCAAGGGGATGTTGAGGCAGCACTGCAGCCCTGTGACAAAAGAGTTCCCCATTCTCCAGAAGGCCTTTGGGAAGAGCATCGCTAGCACACTGGAGGATGTACTTTTCTTTCTGTCCAGTGCTGGTGGTTCATGCTTAAGTTTCCCAGGAGGAAGACAGACATGGATATGGTGGAGCAGTTCCAGTGCAGGGCTTCCCCAGTGCTGATGGGCCTGGAGCCTCCTTACGATGTGGAGAAGCTGAGAGAACAGGCAGTTTTGAGCTGGGACACAGGGATGTTCTCAGTAGATCTTCTCCTTGCGTATAAATCGCAGATGTTAGGGAAGGATGTAAAGAGAGCCAGCCCTTTTGCATTACTGTCTGCTGCCAGAAGAAAGGAAGGTGGACAGCACTGAATTGGAACCTTCCTTGGAAGAGAAAGGGAGCTTTTTCCAGGGTGAGGGGGGCAAGTGGTGGAACAGGTTACCCCGCAGAGTAATTTGTGTAGTCCCTGTCCTTTGAGGTGCTGAAAGTCTGGCTGTGTTCCCTGTCTGACCGCTGGAGCTGAGTGTACTTGAGCAGGGCAGTAGTAGTGTGTTGTCACTAACAATTCTCTAACGTGTAAAGGATTCTGTGACTGCTTTTTTTTTGTCAGCGTGGGAGTATCCTGCTGGGGTGTGCTGCCATGGAAAGGTAGTTTCAGAAGGCATGGGCAGAAGGGCCTTGGTGTGCCCAAGACTTTGTGTGGTCAAGCATAGATGTTGTTTGATGTGCTGGAAGCCCAGTTGATGCCCCAACAGTTCTTGTTGGTACCACTGTTGGCAGGGGAGGTGATGGGACCCCTTTGGTGCCATCCTAATGGACCCTTGAGCCGTGTCTTTGGAGTGGGAGAAGTGTGAAGTGCTGAAGAAAGGATGAAGCGAATTCAGAGGCTGGCATGCAAGAGAACTTTATTGAGGAAAATACATGAAAGGAAAGGAGCAGCAAGAGAAGAAGCCGTGGCCGTAAGTGCATGTAGCATGACCATCAGCATTCTTGCAGAGAAAGAAAAGGACCTAGAGAAGAACGTTCAAGATATAGAATTTGTCAGAGGCGCAGTTTGCAAGCAGTGTGGTCTGGTCCCCTTCCCTGCTTGCTTCTTTGTTGTAATGAATGCAGAGCCATGGTTGAAGAGCTGCTGATCTATCCCACGTGCAGTCAGTGACACAGTGGTGCCTCCTGAGTGCGTGAGGCGCATTGCAGGGTGCAGGTGGTTGGTGTCAGGGTGTGGGCGCAGGCCCTTAGCAGGGGTAGCGGGCTCTCCCGCCATTGTAGCAGCCCAGGCCTCCGAAGCCGAAGCCGCCGGAGGAGATGGCCACTCCCTGGGCGTCGAGGGCGCTGCCCACGGCAGCTGATGAGGAGGATCCGACGGCGGTGTTCTGGGGGAAGGAGCTGAGGATGGGTCCCGGCAGGGTGACCAGCACGGCAGGAGGCTGGATGACGACTTGGGAGTCCTGGCACTGCCTGACACAGGGCTCGTTGCAGCTGTTAGCCAGCGGGGTGGGTCCCCCGCTGCAGGGGCGGCAGAGGTCGTAGCAGGACATGGCTGTGGGGTGGAGGGTCCCTGGAAGAGAGGGTGTTGTGCAAATGGAGGTTGTTGAGGACCCAAGAAGCCGTGCTGGGTGTGGCCCAGGGAGCAAGTTGGTTGGGGTTGGGGCTTGGGGTGGTGGAGAGCATGGTTTCTGGGGAGGCAGAAGAGCTGCAGAGTCTTGGGGCCAAGAGGTTTGGATAGCCAAGCCAGGTGGGGTGGGCAAAGGAGGGCAGCAGCTCACATGCTTACCTAGAGGAGTGCAGAGGAGAAGGTGTCAGGAGAAGTGTGTGAGGGAGCGAGGCTCAGGGCTGGCTTTTATGCTGCTGTGTGAGTGCCCGAGGGCTTGGAGAGAGCCTCTGCGCATGGCGGCATTGTGCAGTGAGCAGCTCTTGCGTGCCACAGCCTGGCCAGTCATGAGGTGGGGTGTGTTTGCCTTCCACAGCTCTCCCTTTTCATTACCTTTTGTTGTGGATTTGATCCTTTGACCTTGTCGGCAATTTTTAAGAGAAAATGAATATTGTGTTGTATTTATTTGGGAGGTGTGTCTCATGATGGTGGTTGGAAGATGCATCTAAGGCGTCGAAGAGTTGTGGTCTCAGGAGTAAGGTCACGGCGTATCATTGATGTTGGGTGGTTTGTGTCTGCGTTGTGTGGTGAGGATCCCATTCTGCAGCATCCTAGGCAGGCTGCTCTGGGCTTCCAATGTGTCTGGCAGGAGACTCTATTGCCTGTGTTGCATTTACTCCCTGCTCGCTTTCGTCCCATTTCTTTTCCCACGTGCTTTGCCCTTCTCTTTCCCATTGGGTCTGCTTCACTGACACTTTGGTTCCCTTTTTGCTATCAAGGTTTTATTTGGGAAGTGGTTTCCTGCGTGTTTTGTGTAGTTTCAGCTTAGGGCTCTCTGTGGGGATTGTAGCTTCTTTAGGCAGAGGAGGGCTGTTTGTGAGGGCAGGACACTGTCCTCTCAGGCCTGGTTGAGAGGTAGCAAGCCCCGAGGTGAATGGAAGGGTGTTGGTGCGGGAGGCTGAAGCAGACACTAAGGGATCATTGGTGAGTGGAATGTCAGTTGGCTGAGGCCATTTCTCAAAGGCATGGCCTTTGATGGTTTCCATGAGGATTTGGAGATTCCATGGGGAAATTGGAAGCATACATGCTACACAGGGATGCAGCCGTGAGCCGCTCCAGGCCATGTGGTCAAGGCCATGGCTGAAGGTTGCAGGGCATAGAAGCATAGAATCATAGAATCCCAAGATTGAAAAGGACCTACAAGACCATCTAGTCCAACTGTCCTCCCAGCACCATTGCTACCACGAGCCACTAAACCATTTCTAATGCCCCCATTCAGCTGAGGTGAGTGCTGTGTGGCTTGCTGCTGTGGAGATTAGTGTGTGTTGCTGAAGAAGATGAAGTGAAGTAGGGTGGACGTAGCCAAGGCTGTGAGGTCCGCCTGGTTCTACCCATGGATGCTGAGGGAGGCATGAGATGTCCTTGCAAGGGTGACATCATTTTTTTTAGAAAGGTCCCAGTGCCTGGGAGGGGCTTCTGATGTTCCGGACATAGCTCACACCTCTGCTATCTTGAAGGAGATGGAAGAAGGAAGAGTGGCAAAACAGATATCTGTTACAGTGGCCTGTGCTGCTGGGGAAGTGAAGAGGAAATCCCGGAATGTGTTGCTATATGCAAGAGGAAGAAGAACATGATGGGGAGTGCTCAGTGTGGGTAACTGTCACGGGATTAAGTCAGACTGGCTAAGAAGTGTTGGAAACAGGGAGCACGAAAGGGCAAACCACTCTGCGTTTTTCTACATTGAAGTGACTGGCTTTGCACATAGGGGTTGCGGTGGCATTTGGTGACTTTGCCTTTATAAAAGGCTTTCATGTTTCCTCCCATGGTGTGCTCATAGGCATCCTCTCAGTGATCTGTGCAGGTAAATGGATGCTGAGGTGGTCTATAAAGTGGCTGAACGCAGGGATCTGGTGTTCTGAGGTGAGTACAACAGAGTCCTGATGTGGTGAGTTCATAGTTGTTTTGGGCAAGAGCGGGAAGTGAGGCCAATGGTGTTCAGTATCATCATTAAAAGCCTGGGTGACGGGACTGGAGCTGACTGTGGACAGCCTTCTATTCCTGCCTGGACTCAAGCAGAGCAGTAGTACCATTTACCATTCTTTGTACAGGTGTAGATAATATGTGATGAGAAGAATGCCGTCTGCAAGCCACCGATGCTCTTGTAAGAGACATGGAAACGAGAGGAGGTGCAGGGGCCGTTTTGTACCCAACACGTTCATTTCCAGAGACATATTGTTGCAGTGAGTGATGTGGGAAGAGCATTAAGCAAAGGAATGAAGAGAAGGGATGTGATGCCGGCATGCATGAGATCTTTATTGAGCAAAACACACTAAAAGGAAGGATCCACTTGGTGATCACCAGGTGGAAAGAGGACAATTTAAGAAGCAAAGACAGAAGGAAGTTTCTGCACTCATGTTCTCAGACAGCATGATGTCTGACGCTGTTCCCTGCTTGCTTGTTTTGTGCCATGAAAAGAGGAGTCATGGCAAATGAGCTGCTGTACCATCAGTGACACAGTGGTGCCTCCTGAGTGCGTGAGGCTCCTTGCAGGGTGCAGGTGGTTGGTGTCGGGGTGTGGGCGCAGGCCTTAGCAGGGGTAGCGGGCTCTCCAGCCATTGTAGCAGCCCAGGCCTCCGAAGCCGAAGCCGCCGGAGGAGATGGCCACTCCCTGGGCGTCGAGGGCGCTGCCCACGGCAGCTGATGAGGAGGATCCGACGGCGGTGTTCTGGGGGAAGGAGCTGAGGATGGGTCCCGGCAGGGTGACCACGACGGTGGAGGGCTGGATGACGACTTGGGAGTCCTGGCACTGCCTGACACAGGGCTCGTTGCAGCTGTTAGCCAGCGGGGTGGGTCCACAGGGGCGGCAGAGGTCGTAGCAGGACATGGCTGTGGAGTGGAGGGTCCCTGGAAGAGAGGGTATTGTGCAAATGGAGGTTGTTGAGGACACAAGAAGCTGTGCTGGGTGTGGCACAGGGAGCAAGTTGGTTGGGGTTGGGGCTTGGGGTGGTGGGGAGCATGGTTCCTGGGGAGGCAGAAGAGCTGCAGAGTCTTGGGTCCAGGGGGTTGTGGATAGCCAAGCCAGGTGGGGTGGGCAAAGGAGGGCAGCAGCTCACATGCTTACCTAGAGGAGTGCAGAGGAGAAGGTGTCAGGAGAAGTGTGTGAGGGAGCGAGGCTCAGGGCCGGCTTTTATGCTGCGGTGTGAGTGCCCGAGGGCTTGGAGAGAGCCTCTGCGCATGCTAGTATTATGCAGAACGCATGCCAAACCCTGTGAAGTCATGAGGTGGTGTGCTCTTGTCTCCCCACAACACTTCCACTCCATTTCCTGGTGTTGTGGATTTGATCCTTTGACCCTGTCAGCACTTCTGAGTGTGACTGGAGTGATGAGGAAGGCGCATCTCACGGAAGATGTTGGAAGGCTTGTCCTCAGCTTTGGAGGAGTGATGTGGTGTCCTTAGTGATGCCATCCTGTGCTACTCATGCAGTCGTGTTTGTGACCACTTGGTGAGGTGCAGGCCCCATTCTTGGCATCCTTCGAGGGCTGTTCTGTGATTCCCAGGTGCGTTTGGCTTGAGACGCTGCTAGTTGCACTGCACTGCACTCCCTGCGTGCCCTAGAATTAATCTGCTTTCCATGAGCTTAGTCGTTGTCTTCTGCATTGGGTGTGTTGTGTCAAGATGTTGGTTCCCCTTTTGCTTTGAAAACTGTTTTGGAGAAAGGAGACAGGCTGTTTTTTGCCGTTTCAGCATTGGGCCGTCCGTAGTGGTTTTAGTATATTTAGACAGAGGAGGTCAACTTGTGGAGTTAAGATTTTGGGGTCTTTTTTGGTGTTTGTGTTAATGGGTGATGCAGCCATGAGCCACTTCATGACATTTCTGGAGAAGATGGGGCAAAGTAGGAAGTGGGTCTGTTCAATTGGATGTGCCAAGGTGTGTGAGGCCTGCTGAGTTTCACCCAGGAATGCTGAGGGAGCTGTGCTGAGTGGGTCCAGTGGAGGTCCACCAAGAAGATCAAAGGCATGGAGTGCATCTGCTGTGCAGAAAGGCTACGAGAGTTGGGCTCGTTCAGCCTAGAATAGAGTTGGCCTTCCAGTACTTGAAGGGAGCTTACAGGCAGGGGGAGAACCAACTTTTTACACGATTTGATAGCGTTAGAACATTTTAATGCAAAGAGGAGAAATTTGGTTAAGATGTAAGGAAGAAAAATTCTTGACTCAGGTGCTGGTGAGACCCTGGCACAGGCTGCCCAGTCAACTTGTGCATTCTTCGTCCCTGGGGCATTCAAGGCCAGGTTGGATGGGGCCCTGATGGGAGGCAGTCGGCCCACAGAAGGGATAATGGTTACGATCTCTTCCAATATTCCTCGTTCCACATTTGTATGCTTGTCTAATTTGAGACTGTTTCCCATGCCACGCTCATCCAGAAGCTGAGCCAACGTGGGTTAGACAAGTGCGGAGTGATGTGGACTGAAAGCAGCTGATGGAAGGCCTGTGCCCAGAGCCTTATGTTGGAGGGCTCCCTGTGTAGCTGGAGGTAAGTTCCTCATGCTTAGCTGTGGAGTGTTAGGGATCTCCTCTCGGTGCTGCATGCTACACTTGCATCACGTAGTGTTGCGCGTCATGTGTTACGTGTTGTTCTTCCAGCAACTCTGCCTTTTTGCATCCTTGAGGACGCGTCCATTTGGCACTGGTGGCACGTTCCAAGTGAGAGTCCTGGAGGGCACAGGAGGGATTTGGCACGTTCGTGTCAGAGTATGCGGAAGATTCTGTGTGCAAAGCACAGAAGAGGAGTCAGAGAGGTGATGGCTTGGCACTTGTGCAATATGGTTTGTGTCTTTGTTGTTAGAGGAGTTGCCAATTCTAAACGGCTTTGGAAGCCCTGTCTGGGCATTCTGGGTATCCCAGATGGGAGAAGATGGCACTTCTTTCATGAGATGATTGCCCATCTAGTTCAGCAATGGATCCTAGTAGGCCAAATTTCTAAGGACTTCTGCAAAGATTTTCAGAGTTTTTCTCCATATGGTTTTGGGGAAAACGCCTAGCACATTTATGGGCAAAGACAGAAAGCGTTGAGTGAACTGTTGCCTCACAAGTCCAACTGAAAGTCCTTTCTCAAATGTGGTTCTGCTCCAAAGGGATTGGGCATGCAACAGGCTCCCTAAGGGAGTGCAAAAGCACTATGGCTGCCGGATTTCCAGAAACACTGGACAGTGCCTTCTAGATCTATTTTCAAAGAGTGCGTTGTGGAGGCATGAGTTGGAGTCAGTGATCCTTATGGGTCCCTTCCAACATCCTAGGGTATTCTCGGATTGCACTGCATTTGTTCCCTCCCTGAGCTCGTTGCAGCTGGTTAGCCAGCCTTTAGCTCTTGTCTTCCCCACTGGGTGTGCTGCATGGCTGGCTGGATGCCCCTTGATGTTGGAAGGCGGTAGCTGGAAGAAAGGAGGCTGCCTGTTTTGTGTCATTCCTGCTTGGGTCGCACCCTGGAGATTTCCAAGTAGGCAGGGGAGGGCTGTCTGTGGGGGCAGGACTCTGTCCTCTCACGCCTGGTTCATTGCTAGCAAGCTGTGTGATGTCAGGACTCCTGCTATGCTCCCCAAACGGTGGCATTGTGCAGTGCATTGGAATGCCCTTTTCTAGGGGGAAATCACGCACATTCACAGTGCGGAGGTGGGGATGGCACACTGCTAGATGGGGGTTTGCTGGGCTGGTTGGTGAGATGTGGGATGAGCTGTGAGGGTGACAAGAGGCCGAGGGTGAGTGGGTCTGTCAGAAAAGGCAGGCTGGTGAAACACGGTGTTCAGATTGAGTGTCAAGGGTTGAGGTTATTTTCCTGCCCAGCGTTTGTTGTTCCCAAAGAGCATTTGCCTATTTCCAGGGAAAACGGAATGCACCATGACTGTCCTGCGCTGCAGACGTGAGGTGATTATGGTGATATTTGCATACTGAAGGGTAAATTAATGGTTTATACTGTCTCTGGTCATGAGATGGAGTGTTTTCCAGATTGTCACAGAGGTGAAGAGTGCTTGTTTTTGAGGATAACAGGAAGGCTGTGCTGAAATGCACTGGTGCTGTTGGGTTTCACCCTAGAATAGGGAGGGTCTGATGTGGTGGTTTTGCTGATTTTGCAAAGTAGTGGTAATGAGGAGAGGTTTCTGAAAACTGGCGGAGTATAAGCCATGGTGCGCATTTTGCAAGCGGTTCTAAAAAAGCCTGGTGCTTGCTGGTGAGGAAGAGTACTATTTGTCTGTCTTTGGGCTAGTGTAGATGCCACGTGATGTGCTGAAGGCCTTCTGCTAGCCACCAGTGCTCTTGATGGTGACATGGTTGTAAGAGAAGGTCTTGGGGCTGTTTTTGACCTGGCATGATGGTTTCCAGAGCCATATCTTTGTAGTGGGTGAGGTGTTAAGAGTATTGGGCGAAGAAAGGATGAGAGGAATCGGAGGCTGGCATGCATGAGATCTTTATTGAGGAAAACACACTAAAAAGAAGGATTCACTTGGTGATGGCCAAGTGGAAAGGTCGCAATATAAGGTGCAAAGAAAGAAGAAATTTACTGCACTGATATTCCCAGACAGCATGGTCTGACGCTGTTCCCTGCTTGTTTGCTTTGTGCCATGCAAAGAGGAGTCATGGCAAATGAGCTGTTGTACCATCAGTGACCCAGTGGTGCCTCCTGAGTGCTTGAAGCGTGTTGCAGGGTGCAGGTGGTTGGTGTCGGGGTGTGGGCGCAGGCCCTTAGCAGGGGTAGCGGGCTCTCCAGCCATTGTAGCAGCCCAGGCCTCCGTAGCCGAAGCCGCCGGAGGAGATGGCCACTCCCTGGGCGTTGAGGGCGCTGCCCACGGCAGCTGATGAGGAGGATCCGACGGCGGTGTTCTGGGGGAAGGAGCTGAGGATGGGTCCCGGCAGGGTGACCACGACGGTGGAGGGCTGGATGACGACTTGGGAGTCCTGGCACTGCCTGACACAGGGCTCGTTGCAGCTGTTAGCCAGCGGGGTGGGTCCACAGGGGCGGCAGAGGTCGGAGCAGGACATGGCTGTGGGGTGGATGATCCCTGGAAGAGAGGGTGTTGTGCAAATGGAGGTTGTTGAGGACACAAGAAGCTGTGCTGGGTGTGGCCCAGCGAGCAAGTTGGTTGGGGATGGGGCTTGGGGTTGTGGGGAGCATGGTTCCTGGGGAGGCAGAAGGGCTGCAGAGTCTTGGGTCCAAGGGGTTGTGGATAGCCAAGCCAGGTGGGGTGGGCAAAGGAGTGCAGCAGCTCACATGCTTACCTAGAGGAGTGCAGAGGAGAAGGTGTCAGGAGAAGTGTGTGAAGGAGCGAGGCTCAGGGCCGGCTTTTATGCTGCTGTATGAGTGCCTGAGGGCTTGGAGAGAGCCTCTGCGCATGGCAGCACTGTGCAGCAAGCTTTTGTCGCTTGCCAAAGCCTCGTCATTGTGCAGCGAGCTGCTGTTGCATGCCAAAACTTGACCGGTGATGTGGTAATGTGGTTTTGTCTTTCCGCAACGCTTCCTTTTCTTTTCCCTGTCTTGTGGTTGTGTTCCTTTAACCCTGATGTCAGTGTTTAAGTGGGAATGGTGTTTGAGTCAAAGCATGCTGAAAGCGTGAGTTGTGTTTATCAGGAATGAGGTCCCCGCGTGGCACTTGTGTGTGGTCATTTGTGGCTGTGTTGCAAAGTGGGTAGCCCATCTTGTGGCGTCCTTGGAAGGCTGCTTCAGGCTTCAAAGCTTTGCCTGTTGCACTTGGTCCTCTGGAATCACATTCCCTCCTTCCTTGCTGTCACGGAGTTAACTAGATCAATCTATGCCCGTGACAGGGATCTATGTCTGTGACAGGGGGCTGTAGGCCCCTGCTCCCCCACCCCCTTGGCCCACAGAATGGGAGGGAAGGAAGGGAGGAAAAAAAACAGCGCAACAATCTATGGAGGAAAACTTATTTTACTAACTATGATATCGGAATGCAAGATAACACAATATAATACAATCGAATTGAAATTGAGACTAATAAATATGATAGGAGAGAGAGAGTTCCTGAGACCGAGTCGAAGCTGAAAAGCTTGGAACGGCTGGGAAAGCACCCTCCTCCAGCACCCACTGCCAGGCAGTAAGAGACCTCCCCACCCGGAAGGGTCAGGTCCCATGACTTCCGTAATGTATAGGGATAGGTACCTGGAATTGGAGCATTAACACTTGAATTCCAGTACATGATGTTCTGCTGTGGAATACTGAAAACCAAAAAACGTAAAACCATGACACCTGCCTTTGTCCCACCTCACTAAGCAGTCTGCACTCCTCTCTTTCCCTGGGAGTTCAGCATGGGTTGCTGCTGCCCCTGGTGTCTGCAGAGGTGTGCCTGGAGAAAGGAGGCCGCCTGCTGTGTGCCTGGGGCGGGCAGTTCCTGCAGGCAGAGGAGGGCTGTTTGCCAGAGCAGAATGCTGTCCCTGCGGGGCTGTGTCACAGCTGACAAGACTGCTGGTGTTGGGAATTCTGCCATGCCCCCAGAAAGGTCCCAGTGTCTTCTCTGCATGCCACCCTTACCTGCGGTCATCAAGATGAAAGCATGGGTTTTGGTCTGACAGAGTGCCATCCTTGGACATGCCTGGTGGGATGTGGGAAAGGCACTGAGACTGAAGAGTGGCGGAAGAACTGGGAAATGTGTTGCGCCATAGTGTTTAATTGTTTTTAATTGAGTTGAGTGTCAAGGAGCACTGCCACTTTTGTGCCCAATGGTTGGTGCTCGGAAAAACATTTGGATGTGTCAGAATGGTGCCGAAGGCCTGCATGCTTCCTGGGGCTGCAACAGGTAGGTCCTTGCAGTGATGTCTGATTACCATAGGGTGGATCGAAGGCGAGTCATGCCTCTGCTCAGCCAAGGTGACTTGATGCAGGCTGTCCCACAGGTCTTTGTTCATGGATAAGATGAGTAGGAAGTGCAACTGGGTGTGAGGAATCCTCTAGGACCTAATGAGTTTCTCCCACAAATGCTGAGGGATGCGTCTGCTGTCTTCGTAAGGCTCTTTTCTGTTGACCCTGTGAAAGTTCATGATGGAAGTGCTTTGTGAAGAATATTCGAGAGTCTTCCTATTCCTGCCTTCAAGAAACGAAGAAGGAAGCGGTGAGAAACTTCAGGCTGGTTGACCTGATGTTAGTCTCTGGGGAGGAGGTGAAGGAAATCCTCGCAGGAAGCAGTGGATTTCCAAAGCCACCTCAGTTTCTTCTGTAGTGAAGTGATCTGCCCGGTGGATGATGGGGAGACATGGCAGTTGATTGTCTTGCGTTCAGGAGGCTTCTTCCCATGACACGATCCCAAAGAAACTGTCCAAGTGGACGCTGGGGTGGGCTTGAAAGTGGCTGAATGCAGCAGTGCGGTGAAGTGTTGTGATTGTGTCCAGACTCGGTAGTAAGGCCAGCACTGTTCAGCACCTGCATTAAAAAGCTGGGTGATGGTAGTGATCCCAGTGAGTTTGCAAATGCTAGAAGATGGGAAGGAGCAGCTGATGCCCCCGGTGTATAGTCCACCTTTGTGAAAGATGTGGAGGGGCTGGGTTATATGTATTACCTCAGGGACGCCATGAGGTAGCGGAAGGGGCAAAGTGAAGTGCTGCAGATGGGAAGCAGTAACATGGAGCAAGAAAAATGAGAGGGTGGCAGCCAGCTTTGCTGAGAAGGACCAGGTTTTACTGCTGGCGAGCAAGGGGATGTTGAGGCAGCACTGCAGCCCTGTGACAAAAGAGTTCCCCATTCTCCAGAAGGCCTTTGGGAAGAGCATCGCTAGCACACTGGAGGATGTACTTTTCTTTCTGTCCAGTGCTGGTGGTTCATGCTTAAGTTTCCCAGGAGGAAGACAGACATGGATATGGTGGAGCAGTTCCAGTGCAGGGCTTCCCCAGTGCTGATGGGCCTGGAGCCTCCTTACGATGTGGAGAAGCTGAGAGAACAGGCAGTTTTGAGCTGGGACACAGGGATGTTCTCAGTAGATCTTCTCCTTGCGTATAAATCGCAGATGTTAGGGAAGGATGTAAAGAGAGCCAGCCCTTTTGCATTACTGTCTGCTGCCAGAAGAAAGGAAGGTGGACAGCACTGAATTGGAACCTTCCTTGGAAGAGAAAGGGAGCTTTTTCCAGGGTGAGGGGGGCAAGTGGTGGAACAGGTTACCCCGCAGAGTAATTTGTGTAGTCCCTGTCCTTTGAGGTGCTGAAAGTCTGGCTGTGTTCCCTGTCTGACCGCTGGAGCTGAGTGTACTTGAGCAGGGCAGTAGTAGTGTGTTGTCACTAACAATTCTCTAACGTGTAAAGGATTCTGTGACTGCTTTTTTTTTGTCAGCGTGGGAGTATCCTGCTGGGGTGTGCTGCCATGGAAAGGTAGTTTCAGAAGGCATGGGCAGAAGGGCCTTGGTGTGCCCAAGACTTTGTGTGGTCAAGCATAGATGTTGTTTGATGTGCTGGAAGCCCAGTTGATGCCCCAACAGTTCTTGTTGGTACCACTGTTGGCAGGGGAGGTGATGGGACCCCTTTGGTGCCATCCTAATGGACCCTTGAGCCGTGTCTTTGGAGTGGGAGAAGTGTGAAGTGCTGAAGAAAGGATGAAGCGAATTCAGAGGCTGGCATGCAAGAGAACTTTATTGAGGAAAATACATGAAAGGAAAGGAGCAGCAAGAGAAGAAGCCGTGGCCGTAAGTGCATGTAGCATGACCATCAGCATTCTTGCAGAGAAAGAAAAGGACCTAGAGAAGAACGTTCAAGATATAGAATTTGTCAGAGGCGCAGTTTGCAAGCAGTGTGGTCTGGTCCCCTTCCCTGCTTGCTTCTTTGTTGTAATGAATGCAGAGCCATGGTTGAAGAGCTGCTGATCTATCCCACGTGCAGTCAGTGACACAGTGGTGCCTCCTGAGTGCGTGAGGCGCATTGCAGGGTGCAGGTGGTTGGTGTCAGGGTGTGGGCGCAGGCCCTTAGCAGGGGTAGCGGGCTCTCCCGCCATTGTAGCAGCCCAGGCCTCCGAAGCCGAAGCCGCCGGAGGAGATGGCCACTCCCTGGGCGTCGAGGGCGCTGCCCACGGCAGCTGATGAGGAGGATCCGACGGCGGTGTTCTGGGGGAAGGAGCTGAGGATGGGTCCCGGCAGGGTGACCAGCACGGCAGGAGGCTGGATGACGACTTGGGAGTCCTGGCACTGCCTGACACAGGGCTCGTTGCAGCTGTTAGCCAGCGGGGTGGGTCCCCCGCTGCAGGGGCGGCAGAGGTCGTAGCAGGACATGGCTGTGGGGTGGAGGGTCCCTGGAAGAGAGGGTGTTGTGCAAATGGAGGTTGTTGAGGACCCAAGAAGCCGTGCTGGGTGTGGCCCAGGGAGCAAGTTGGTTGGGGTTGGGGCTTGGGGTGGTGGAGAGCATGGTTTCTGGGGAGGCAGAAGAGCTGCAGAGTCTTGGGGCCAAGAGGTTTGGATAGCCAAGCCAGGTGGGGTGGGCAAAGGAGGGCAGCAGCTCACATGCTTACCTAGAGGAGTGCAGAGGAGAAGGTGTCAGGAGAAGTGTGTGAGGGAGCGAGGCTCAGGGCTGGCTTTTATGCTGCTGTGTGAGTGCCCGAGGGCTTGGAGAGAGCCTCTGCGCATGGCGGCATTGTGCAGTGAGCAGCTCTTGCGTGCCACAGCCTGGCCAGTCATGAGGTGGGGTGTGTTTGCCTTCCACAGCTCTCCCTTTTCATTACCTTTTGTTGTGGATTTGATCCTTTGACCTTGTCGGCAATTTTTAAGAGAAAATGAATATTGTGTTGTATTTATTTGGGAGGTGTGTCTCATGATGGTGGTTGGAAGATGCATCTAAGGCGTCGAAGAGTTGTGGTCTCAGGAGTAAGGTCACGGCGTATCATTGATGTTGGGTGGTTTGTGTCTGCGTTGTGTGGTGAGGATCCCATTCTGCAGCATCCTAGGCAGGCTGCTCTGGGCTTCCAATGTGTCTGGCAGGAGACTCTATTGCCTGTGTTGCATTTACTCCCTGCTCGCTTTCGTCCCATTTCTTTTCCCACGTGCTTTGCCCTTCTCTTTCCCATTGGGTCTGCTTCACTGACACTTTGGTTCCCTTTTTGCTATCAAGGTTTTATTTGGGAAGTGGTTTCCTGCGTGTTTTGTGTAGTTTCAGCTTAGGGCTCTCTGTGGGGATTGTAGCTTCTTTAGGCAGAGGAGGGCTGTTTGTGAGGGCAGGACACTGTCCTCTCAGGCCTGGTTGAGAGGTAGCAAGCCCCGAGGTGAATGGAAGGGTGTTGGTGCGGGAGGCTGAAGCAGACACTAAGGGATCATTGGTGAGTGGAATGTCAGTTGGCTGAGGCCATTTCTCAAAGGCATGGCCTTTGATGGTTTCCATGAGGATTTGGAGATTCCATGGGGAAATTGGAAGCATACATGCTACACAGGGATGCAGCCGTGAGCCGCTCCAGGCCATGTGGTCAAGGCCATGGCTGAAGGTTGCAGGGCATAGAAGCATAGAATCATAGAATCCCAAGATTGAAAAGGACCTACAAGACCATCTAGTCCAACTGTCCTCCCAGCACCATTGCTACCACGAGCCACTAAACCATTTCTAATGCCCCCATTCAGCTGAGGTGAGTGCTGTGTGGCTTGCTGCTGTGGAGATTAGTGTGTGTTGCTGAAGAAGATGAAGTGAAGTAGGGTGGACGTAGCCAAGGCTGTGAGGTCCGCCTGGTTCTACCCATGGATGCTGAGGGAGGCATGAGATGTCCTTGCAAGGGTGACATCATTTTTTTTAGAAAGGTCCCAGTGCCTGGGAGGGGCTTCTGATGTTCCGGACATAGCTCACACCTCTGCTATCTTGAAGGAGATGGAAGAAGGAAGAGTGGCAAAACAGATATCTGTTACAGTGGCCTGTGCTGCTGGGGAAGTGAAGAGGAAATCCCGGAATGTGTTGCTATATGCAAGAGGAAGAAGAACATGATGGGGAGTGCTCAGTGTGGGTAACTGTCACGGGATTAAGTCAGACTGGCTAAGAAGTGTTGGAAACAGGGAGCACGAAAGGGCAAACCACTCTGCGTTTTTCTACATTGAAGTGACTGGCTTTGCACATAGGGGTTGCGGTGGCATTTGGTGACTTTGCCTTTATAAAAGGCTTTCATGTTTCCTCCCATGGTGTGCTCATAGGCATCCTCTCAGTGATCTGTGCAGGTAAATGGATGCTGAGGTGGTCTATAAAGTGGCTGAACGCAGGGATCTGGTGTTCTGAGGTGAGTACAACAGAGTCCTGATGTGGTGAGTTCATAGTTGTTTTGGGCAAGAGCGGGAAGTGAGGCCAATGGTGTTCAGTATCATCATTAAAAGCCTGGGTGACGGGACTGGAGCTGACTGTGGACAGCCTTCTATTCCTGCCTGGACTCAAGCAGAGCAGTAGTACCATTTACCATTCTTTGTACAGGTGTAGATAATATGTGATGAGAAGAATGCCGTCTGCAAGCCACCGATGCTCTTGTAAGAGACATGGAAACGAGAGGAGGTGCAGGGGCCGTTTTGTACCCAACACGTTCATTTCCAGAGACATATTGTTGCAGTGAGTGATGTGGGAAGAGCATTAAGCAAAGGAATGAAGAGAAGGGATGTGATGCCGGCATGCATGAGATCTTTATTGAGCAAAACACACTAAAAGGAAGGATCCACTTGGTGATCACCAGGTGGAAAGAGGACAATTTAAGAAGCAAAGACAGAAGGAAGTTTCTGCACTCATGTTCTCAGACAGCATGATGTCTGACGCTGTTCCCTGCTTGCTTGTTTTGTGCCATGAAAAGAGGAGTCATGGCAAATGAGCTGCTGTACCATCAGTGACACAGTGGTGCCTCCTGAGTGCGTGAGGCTCCTTGCAGGGTGCAGGTGGTTGGTGTCGGGGTGTGGGCGCAGGCCTTAGCAGGGGTAGCGGGCTCTCCAGCCATTGTAGCAGCCCAGGCCTCCGTAGCCGAAGCCGCCGGAGGAGATGGCCACTCCCTGGGCGTCGAGGGCGCTGCCCACGGCAGCTGATGAGGAGGATCCGACGGCGGTGTTCTGGGGGAAGGAGCTGAGGATGGGTCCCGGCAGGGTGACCACGACGGTGGAGGGCTGGATGACGACTTGGGAGTCCTGGCACTGCCTGACACAGGGCTCGTTGCAGCTGTTAGCCAGCGGGGTGGGTCCACAGGGGCGGCAGAGGTCGTAGCAGGACATGGCTGTGGAGTGGAGGGTCCCTGGAAGAGAGGGTATTGTGCAAATGGAGGTTGTTGAGGACACAAGAAGCTGTGCTGGGTGTGGCACAGGGAGCAAGTTGGTTGGGGTTGGGGCTTGGGGTGGTGGGGAGCATGGTTCCTGGGGAGGCAGAAGAGCTGCAGAGTCTTGGGTCCAGGGGGTTGTGGATAGCCAAGCCAGGTGGGGTGGGCAAAGGAGGGCAGCAGCTCACATGCTTACCTAGAGGAGTGCAGAGGAGAAGGTGTCAGGAGAAGTGTGTGAGGGAGCGAGGCTCAGGGCCGGCTTTTATGCTGCGGTGTGAGTGCCCGAGGGCTTGGAGAGAGCCTCTGCGCATGCTAGTATTATGCAGAACGCATGCCAAACCCTGTGAAGTCATGAGGTGGTGTGCTCTTGTCTCCCCACAACACTTCCACTCCATTTCCTGGTGTTGTGGATTTGATCCTTTGACCCTGTCAGCACTTCTGAGTGTGACTGGAGTGATGAGGAAGGCGCATCTCACGGAAGATGTTGGAAGGCTTGTCCTCAGCTTTGGAGGAGTGATGTGGTGTCCTTAGTGATGCCATCCTGTGCTACTCATGCAGTCGTGTTTGTGACCACTTGGTGAGGTGCAGGCCCCATTCTTGGCATCCTTCGAGGGCTGTTCTGTGATTCCCAGGTGCGTTTGGCTTGAGACGCTGCTAGTTGCACTGCACTGCACTCCCTGCGTGCCCTAGAATTAATCTGCTTTCCATGAGCTTAGTCGTTGTCTTCTGCATTGGGTGTGTTGTGTCAAGATGTTGGTTCCCCTTTTGCTTTGAAAACTGTTTTGGAGAAAGGAGACAGGCTGTTTTTTGCCGTTTCAGCTTTGGGCCGTCCGTAGTGGTTTTAGTATATTTAGACAGAGGAGGTCAACTTGTGGAGTTAAGATTTTGGGGTCTTTTTTGGTGTTTGTGTTAATGGGTGATGCAGCCATGAGCCACTTCATGACATTTCTGGAGAAGATGGGGCAAAGTAGGAAGTGGGTCTGTTCAATTGGATGTGCCAAGGTGTGTGAGGCCTGCTGAGTTTCACCCAGGAATGCTGAGGGAGCTGTGCTGAGTGGGTCCAGTGGAGGTCCACCAAGAAGATCAAAGGCGTGGAGTGCATCTGCTGTGCAGAAAGGCTACGAGAGTTGGGCTCGTTCAGCCTAGAATAGAGTTGGCCTTCCAGTACTTGAAGGGAGCTTACAGGCAGGGGGAGAACCAACTTTTTACACGATTTGATAGCGTTAGAACATTTTAATGCAAAGAGGAGAAATTTGGTTAAGATGTAAGGAAGAAAAATTCTTGACTCAGGTGCTGGTGAGACCCTGGCACAGGCTGCCCAGTCAACTTGTGCATTCTTCGTCCCTGGGGCATTCAAGGCCAGGTTGGATGGGGCCCTGATGGGAGGCAGTCGGCCCACAGAAGGGATAATGGTTACGATCTCTTCCAATATTCCCCGTTCCACATTTGTATGCTTGTCTAATTTGAGACTGTTTCCCATGCCACGCTCATCCAGAAGCTGAGCCAACGTGGGTTAGACAAGTGCGGAGTGATGTGGACTGAAAGCAGCTGATGGAAGGCCTGTGCCCAGAACCTTATGTTGGAGGGCTCCCTGTGTAGCTGGAGGTAAGTTCCTCATGCTTAGCTGTGGAGTGTTAGGGATCTCCTCTCGGTGCTGCATGCTACTCTTGCATCACGTAGTGTTGCGCGTCATGTGTTACGTGTTGTTCTTCCAGCAACTCTGCCTTTTTGCATCCTTGAGGACGCGTCCATTTGGCACTGGTGGCACGTTCCGAGTGAGAGTCCTGGAGGGCACAGGAGGGATTTGGCACGTTCGTGTCAGAGTATGCGGAAGATTCTGTGTGCAAAGCACAGAAGAGGAGTCAGAGAGGTGATGGCTTGGCACTTGTGCAATATGGTTTGTGTCTTTGTTGTTAGAGGAGTTGCCAATTCCAAACGGCTTTGGAAGCCCTGTCTGGGCATTGTGGGTATCCCAGATGGGAGAAGATGGCACTTCTTTCATGAGATGATTGCCCATCTAGTTCAGCAATGGATCCTAGTAGGCCAAATTTCTAAGGACTTCTGCAAAGATTTTCAGAGTTTTTCTCCATATGGTTTTGGGGAAAACGCCTAGCACATTTATGGGCAAAGACAGAAAGCGTTGAGTGAACTGTTGCCTCACAAGTCCAACTGAAAGTCCTTTCTCAAATGTGGTTCTGCTCCAAAGGGATTGGGCATGCAACAGGCTCCCTAAGGGAGTGCAAAAGCACTATGGCTGCCGGATTTCCAGAAACACTGGACAGTGCCTTCTAGATCTATTTTCAAAGAGTGCGTTGTGGAGGCATGAGTTGGAGTCAGTGATCCTTATGGGTCCCTTCCAACATCCTAGGGTATTCTCGGATTGCACTGCATTTGTTCCCTCCCTGAGCTCGTTGCAGCTGGTTAGCCAGCCTTTAGCTCTTGTCTTCCCCACTGGGTGTGCTGCATGGCTGGCTGGATGCCCCTTGATGTTGGAAGGCGGTAGCTGGGAGAAAGGAGGCTGCCTGTTTTGTGTCATTCCTGCTTGGGTCGCACCCTGGAGATTTCCAAGTAGGCAGGGGAGGGCTGTCTGTGGGGGCAGGACTCTGTCCTCTCACGCCTGGTTCATTGCTAGCAAGCTGTGTGATGTCAGGACTCCTGCCATGCTCCCCAAACGGTGGCATTGCGCAGTGCATTGGAATGCCCTTTTCTAGGGGGAAATCACGCACATTCACAGTGCGGAGGTGGGGATGGCACACTGCTAGATGGGGGTTTGCTGGGCTGGTTGGTGAGATGTGGGATGAGCTGTGAGGGTGACAAGAGGCCGAGGGTGAGTGGGTCTGTCAGAAAAGGCAGGCTGGTGAAACACGGTGTTCAGATTGAGTGTCAAGGGTTGAGGTTATTTTCCTGCCCAGCGTTTGTTGTTCCCAAAGAGCATTTGCCTATTTCCAGGGAAAACGGAATGCACCATGACTGTCCTGCGCTGCAGACGTGAGGTGATTATGGTGATATTTGCATACTGAAGGGTAAATTAATGGTTTATACTGTCTCTGGTCATGAGATGGAGTGTTTTCCAGATTGTCACAGAGGTGAAGAGTGCTTGTTTTTGAGGATAACAGGAAGGCTGTGCTGAAATGCACTGGTGCTGTTGGGTTTCACCCTAGAATAGGGAGGGTCTGATGTGGTGGTTTTGCTGATTTTGCAAAGTAGTGGTAATGAGGAGAGGTTTCTGAAAACTGGCGGAGTATAAGCCATGGTGCGCATTTTGCAAGCGGTTCTAAAAAAGCCTGGTGCTTGCTGGTGAGGAAGAGTACTATTTGTCTGTCTTTGGGCTAGTGTAGATGCCACGTGATGTGCTGAAGGCCTTCTGCTAGCCACCAGTGCTCTTGATGGTGACATGGTTGTAAGAGAAGGTCTTGGGGCTGTTTTTGACCTGGCATGATGGTTTCCAGAGCCATACCTTTGTAGTGGGTGAGGTGTTAAGAGTATTGGGCGAAGAAAGGATGAGAGGAATCGGAGGCTGGCATGCATGAGATCTTTATTGAGGAAAACACACTAAAAGGAAGGATTCACTTGGTGACGGCCAAGTGGAAAGGTCGCAATATAAGGTGCAAAGAAAGAAGAAATTTACTGCACTGATATTCCCAGACAGCATGGTCTGACGCTGTTCCCTGCTTGTTTGCTTTGTGCCATGCAAAGAGGAGTCATGGCAAATGAGCTGTTGTACCATCAGTGAGCCAGTGGTGCCTCCTGAGTGCTTGAGGCGCGTTGCAGGGTGCAGGTGGTTGGTGTCGGGGTGTGGGCGCAGGCCCTTAGCAGGGGTAGCGGGCTCTCCCGCCATTGTAGCAGCCCAGGCCTCCGTAGCCGAAGCCGCCGGAGGAGATGGCCACTCCCTGGGCGTTGAGGGCGCTGCCCACGGCAGCTGATGAGGAGGATCCGACGGCGGTGTTCTGGGGGAAGGAGCTGAGGATGGGTCCCGGCAGGGTGACCACGACGGTGGAGGGCTGGATGACGACTTGGGAGTCCTGGCACTGCCTGACACAGGGCTCGTTGCAGCTGTTAGCCAGCGGGGTGGGTCCACAGGGGCGGCAGAGGTCGTAGCAGGACATGGCTGTGGGGTGGATGATCCCTGGAAGAGAGGGTGTTGTGCAAATGGAGGTTGTTGAGGACCCAAGAAGCTGTGCTGGGTGTGGCCCAGCGAGCAAGTTGGTTGGGGATGGGGCTTGGGGTTGTGGGGAGCATGGTTCCTGGGGAGGCAGAAGGGCTGCAGAGTCTTGGGTCCAAGGGGTTGTGGATAGCCAAGCCAGGTGGGGTGGGCAAAGGAGGGCAGCAGCTCACATGCTTACCTAGAGGAGTGCAGAGGAGAAGGTGTCAGGAGAAGTGTGTGAAGGAGCGAGGCTCAGGGCCGGCTTTTATGCTGCTGTATGAGTGCCTGAGGGCTTGGAGAGAGCCTCTGCGCATGGCAGCACTGTGCAGCAAGCTTTTGTCGCTTGCCAAAGCCTGGTCATTGTGCAGCGAGCTGCTGTTGCATGCCAAAACTTGACCGGTGATGTGGTAATGTGGTTTTGTCTTTCCGCAACGCTTCCTTTTCTTTTCCCTGTCTTGTGGTTGTGTTCCTTTAACCCTGATGTCAGTGTTTAAGTGGGAATGGTGTTTGAGTCAAAGCATGCTGAAAGCGTGAGTTGTGTTTATCAGGAATGAGGTCCCCGCGTGGCACTTGTGTGTGGTCATTTGTGGCTGTGTTGCAAAGTGGGTAGCCCATCTTGTGGCGTCCTTGGAAGGCTGCTTCAGGCTTCAAAGCTTTGCCTGTTGCACTTGGTCCTCTGGAATCACATTCCCTCCTTCCTTGCTGTCACGGAGTTAACTAGATCAATCTATGCCCGTGACAGGGATCTATGTCTGTGACAGGGGGCTGTAGGCCCCTGCTCCCCTACCCCCTTGGCCCACAGAATGGGAGGGAAGGAAGGGAGGAAAAAAAACAGCGGCAACAATCTATGGAGGAAAACTTATTTTACTAACTATGATATCGGAATGCAAGATAACACAATATAATACAATCGAATTGAAATTGAGACTAATAAATATGATAGGAGAGAGAGAGTTCCTGAGACCGAGTCGAAGCTGAAAAGCTTGGAACGGCTGGGAAAGCACCCTCCTCCAGCACCCACTGCCAGGCAGTAAGAGACCTCCCCACCCGGAAGGGTCAGGTCCCATGACTTCCGTAATGTATAGGGATAGGTACCTGGAATTGGAGCATTAACACTTGAATTCCAGTACATGATGTTCTGCTGTGGAATACTGAAAACCAAAAAACGTAAAACCATGACACCTGCCTTTGTCCCACCTCACTAAGCAGTCTGCACTCCTCTCTTTCCCTGGGAGTTCAGCATGGGTTGCTGCTGCCCCTGGTGCCTGCAGAGGTGTGCCTGGAGAAAGGAGGCCGCCTGCTGTGTGCCTGGGGCGGGCAGTCCCTGCAGGCAGAGGAGGGCTGTTTGCCAGAGCAGAATGCTGTCCCTGCGGGGCTGTGTCACAGCTGACAAGACTGCTGGTGTTGGGAATTCTGCCATGCCCCCAGAAAGGTCCCAGTGTCTTCTCTGCATGCCACCCTTACCTGCGGTCATCAAGATGAAAGCGTGGGTTTTGGTCTGACAGAGTGCCATCCTTGGACATGCCTGGTGGGATGTGGGAAAGGCACTGAGACTGAAGAGTGGCGGAAGAACTGGGAAATGTGTTGCGCCATAGTGTTTAATTGTTTTTAATTGAGTTGAGTGTCAAGGAGCACTGCCACTTTTGTGCCCAATGGTTGGTGCTCGGAAAAACATTTGGATGTGTCAGAATGGTGCCGAAGGCCTGCATGCTTCCTGGGGCTGCAACAGGTAGGTCCTTGCAGTGATGTCTGATTACCATAGGGTGGATCGAAGGCGAGTCATGCCTCTGCTCAGCCAAGGTGACTTGATGCAGGCTGTCCCACAGGTCTTTGTTCATGGATAAGATGAGTAGGAAGTGCAACTGGGTGTGAGGAATCCTCTAGGACCTAATGAGTTTCTCCCACAAATGCTGAGGGATGCGTCTGCTGTCTTCGTAAGGCTCTTTTCTGTTGACCCTGTGAAAGTTCATGATGGAAGTGCTTTGTGAAGAATATTCGAGAGTCTTCCTATTCCTGCCTTCAAGAAACGAAGAAGGAAGCGGTGAGAAACTTCAGGCTGGTTGACCTGATGTTAGTCTCTGGGGAGGAGGTGAAGGAAATCCTCGCAGGAAGCAGTGGATTTCCAAAGCCACCTCAGTTTCTTCTGTAGTGAAGTGATCTGCCCGGTGGATGATGGGGAGACATGGCAGTTGATTGTCTTGCGTTCAGGAGGCTTCTTCCCATGACACGATCCCAAAGAAACTGTCCAAGTGGACGCTGGGGTGGGCTTGAAAGTGGCTGAATGCAGCAGTGCGGTGAAGTGTTGTGATTGTGTCCAGACTCGGTAGTAAGGCCAGCACTGTTCAGCACCTGCATTAAAAAGCTGGGTGATGGTAGTGATCCCAGTGAGTTTGCAAATGCTAGAAGATGGGAAGGAGCAGCTGATGCCCCCGGTGTATAGTCCACCTTTGTGAAAGATGTGGAGGGGCTGGGTTATATGTATTACCTCAGGGACGCCATGAGGTAGCGGAAGGGGCAAAGTGAAGTGCTGCAGATGGGAAGCAGTAACATGGAGCAAGAAAAATGAGAGGGTGGCAGCCAGCTTTGCTGAGAAGGACCAGGTTTTACTGCTGGCGAGCAAGGGGATGTTGAAGCAGCACTGCAGCCCTGTGACAAAAGAGTTCCCCATTCTCCAGAAGGCCTTTGGGAAGAGCATCGCTAGCACACTGGAGGATGTACTTTTCTTTCTGTTCAGTGCTGGTGGTTCATGCTTAAGTTTCCCAGGAGGAAGACAGACATGGATATGGTGGAGCAGTTCCAGTGCAGGGCTTCCCCAGTGCTGATGGGCCTGGAGCCTCCTTACGATGTGGAGAAGCTGAGAGAACAGGCAGTTTTGAGCTGGGACACAGGGATGTTCTCAGTAGATCTTCTCCTTGCGTATAAATCGCAGATGTTAGGGAAGGATGTAAAGAGAGCCAGCCCTTTTGCATTACTGTCTGCTGCCAGAAGAAAGGAAGGTGGACAGCACTGAATTGGAACCTTCCTTGGAAGAGAAAGGGAGCTTTTTCCAGGGTGAGGGGGGCAAGCGGTGGAACAGGTTACCCCGCAGAGTAATTTGTGTAGTCCCTGTCCTTTGAGGTGCTGAAAGTCTGGCTGTGTTCCCTGTCTGACCGCTGGAGCTGAGTGTACTTGAGCAGGGCAGTAGTAGTGTGTTGTCACTAACAATTCTCTAACGTGTAAAGGATTCTGTGACTGCTTTTTTTTTGTCAGCGTGGGAGTATCCTGCTGGGGTGTGCTGCCATGGAAAGGTAGTTTCAGAAGGCATGGGCAGAAGGGCCTTGGTGTGCCCAAGACTTTGTGTGGTCAAGCATAGATGTTGTTTGATGTGCTGGAAGCCCAGTTGATGCCCCAACAGTTCTTGTTGGTACCACTGTTGGCAGGGGAGGTGATGGGACCCCTTTGGTGCCATCCTAATGGACCCTTGAGCCGTGTCTTTGGAGTGGGAGAAGTGTGAAGTGCTGAAGAAAGGATGAAGCGAATTCAGAGGCTGGCATGCAAGAGAACTTTATTGAGGAAAATACATGAAAGGAAAGGAGCAGCAAGAGAAGAAGCCGTGGCCGTAAGTGCATGTAGCATGACCATCAGCATTCTTGCAGAGAAAGAAAAGGACCTAGAGAAGAACGTTCAAGATATAGAATTTGTCAGAGGCGCAGTTTGCAAGCAGTGTGGTCTGGTCCCCTTCCCTGCTTGCTTCTTTGTTGTAATGAATGCAGAGCCATGGTTGAAGAGCTGCTGATCTATCCCACGTGCAGTCAGTGACACAGTGGTGCCTCCTGAGTGCTCGAGGCGCGTTGCAGGGTGCAGGTGGTTGGTGTCAGGGTGTGGGCGCAGGCCCTTAGCAGGGGTAGCGGGCTCTCCCGCCATTGTAGCAGCCCAGGCCTCCGAAGCCGAAGCCGCCGGAGGAGATGGCCACTCCCTGGGCGCTGAGGGCGCTGCCCACGGCAGCTGATGAGGAGGATCCGACGGCGGTGTTCTGGGGGAAGGAGCTGAGGATGGGTCCCGGCAGGGTGACCAGCACGGCAGGAGGCTGGATGACGACTTGGGAGTCCTGGCACTGCCTGACACAGGGCTCGTTGCAGCTGTTAGCCAGCGGGGTGGGTCCCCCGCTGCAGGGGCGGCAGAGGTCGTAGCAGGACATGGCTGTGGGGTGGAGGGTCTCTGGAAGAGAGGGTATTGTGCAAATGGAGGTTGTTGAGGACACAAGAAGCTGTGCTGGGTGTGGCCCAGGGAGCAAGTTGGTTGGGGTTGAGGCTAGGGTTGGTGGAGAGGATGGTTTCTTGGGAGGCAGAAGAGCTGCAGAGTCTTGGGGCCAAGAGGTTTGGATAGCCAAGCCAGGTGGGGTAGGCAAAGGAGGGCAGCAGATGACATGCTTACCTAGAGGAGTGCAGAGGAGAAGGTGTCAGGAGAAGTGTGTGAGGGAGCGAGGCTCAGGGCTGGCTTTTATGCTGCTGTGTGAGTGCCCGAGGGCTTGGAGAGAGCCTCTGCGCATGGCGGCATTGTGCAGTGAGCAGCTCTTGCGTGTCACAGCCTGGCCAGTCATGAGGTGGGGTGTGTTTGCCTTCCACAGCTCTTCCTTTTCATTACCTTTTGTTGTGGATTTGATCCTTTGACCTTGTCGGCAACTTTTAACGGAAAATGAATATTGTGTTGGATTTATTTGGGAGGTGTGTCTCATGATGGTGGCTGGAAAATGCATCTAAGGCATGGAAGAGTTGTGGTCTCAGGAGTAAGGTCACAGCGTATCATTGATGTTGGGTGGTTTGTGTCTGCGTTGTGTGGTGAGGATCCCATTCTGCAGCATCCTAGGCAGGCTGCTCTGGGCTTCCAATGTGTCTGGCAAGAGAGTCTATTGCCTGTGTTGCATTTACTCCCTGCTCGCTTTCGTCCCATTTCTTTTCCCATGTGCTTTGCCCTTCTCTTTCCCATTGGGTCTGCTTCACTGACACCTTGGTTCCCTTTTTGCTATCAAGGTTTTATTTGGGAAGTGGTTTCCTGCGTGTTTTGTGTAGTTTCAGCTTAGGGCTCTCTGTGGGGATTGTAGCTTCTTTAGGCAGAGGAGGGCTGTTTGTGAGGGCAGGACACTGTCCTCTCAGGCCTGGTTGAGAGGTAGCAAGCCCCGAGGTGAATGGAAGGGTGTTGGTGCGGGAGGCTGAAGCAGACACTAAGGGATCATTGGTGAGTGGAATGTCAGTTGGCTGAGGCCATTTCTCAAAGGCATGGCCTTTGATGGTTTCCATGAGGATTTGGAGATTCCATGGGGAAATTGGAAGCATACATGCTACACGGGGATGCAGCCGTGAGCCGCTCCAGGCCATGTGCTCAAGGCCATGGCTGAAGGTTGCAGGGCATAGAAGCATAGAATCATAGAATCCCAAGATTGAAAAGGACCTACAAGACCATCTAGTCCAACTGTCCTCCCAGCACCATTGCTAGCACGAGCCACTAAACCATTTCTCATGCCCCCATTCAGCTGAGGTGAGTGCTGTGCGGCTTGCTGCTGAGGAGATTAGTGCGTGTTGCTGAAGAAGATGAAGTGAAGTAGGGAGGACATGGCCAAGGCTGTGAGGTCCGCCTGGTTCTACCCATGGATGCTGAGGGAGCCATGAGATGTCCTTGCAAGGGTGACATCATTTGTTTTAGAAAGGTCCCAGTGCCTGGGAGGGGCTTCTGATGTTCCGGACATAGCTCACACCTCTGCTATCTTGAAGGAGATGGAAGAAGGAAGAGTGGCAAAACAGATATCTGTTACAGTGGCCTGTGCTGCTGGGGAAGTGAAGAGGAAATCCCGGAATGTGTTGCTATATGCAAGAGGAAGAAGAACATGATGGGGAGTGCTCAGTGTGGGTAACTGTCACGGGATTAAGTCAGACTGGCTAAGAAGTGTTGGAAATAGGGAGCACGAAAGGGCAAACCACCCTGCGTTTTTCTACATTGAAGTGACTGGCTTTGCACATAGGGGTTGCAGTGACATTTGGTGACTTTGCCTTTACAAAAGGCTTTCATGTTTCCTCCCATGGTGTGCTCATAGGCATCCTCTCAGTGATCTGTGCAGGTAAATGGATGCTGAGGTGGTCTATAAAGTGGCTGAACGCAGGGATCTGGTGTTCTGAGGTGAGTACAACAGAGTCCTGATGTGGTGAGTTCATAGTTGTTTCGGGCAAGAGTGGGAAGTGAGGCCAATGGTGTTCAGTATCATCATTAAAAGCCTGGGTGACGGGACTGGAGCTGACTGTGGACAGCCTTCTATTCCTGCCTGGACTCAAGCAGAGCAATAGTACCATTTCCCATTCTTTGTACAGGTGTAGATAATATGTGATGAGAAGAATGCCGTCTGCAAGCCACCGATGCTCTTCTAAGAGACATGGAAACGAGAGGAGGTCCTGGGGCCGTTTTGTACCCAATACGTTCATTTCTAGAGACATATCGTTGCAGTGAGTGATGTGGGAAGAGCATTAAGCAAAGGAATGAAGAGAAGGGATGTGATGCCGGCATGCATGAGATTTTTATTGAGCAAAACACACTAAAAGGAAGGATCCACTTGGTGATCACCAGTGGAAAGAGGACAATTTAAGAAGCAAAGACAGAAGGAAGTTTCTGCACTCATGTTCTCAGACAGCATGATGTCTGACGCTGTTCCCTGCTTGCTTGTTTTGTGCCATGAAAAGAGGAGTCATGGCAGGTGAGCTGTTGTACCATCAGTGACACAGTGGTGCCTCTGACAGATTGTGCTGGATACCATCTCCAGACAACTGGAAGAAAAGGAGGTTATCAGGAGTAGTCAGCACGGGTTCACCAGGGGGAGGTCGTGCTTGACCAACCTGGTAGCCTTCTATGATGTTGTCACTGGCTGGGTGGATGGGGGAGAGCAGTGGATGTAGTCTTCCTTGATTTCAGCAAGGCATTTGACACTGTCTCCCACGACATCCTTATAACGAAGCTGAGGAAGTGCGGGATAGATGAGTGGACAGTGAGGTGGGTTGAGAACTGGCTGACTGGCAGAGCACAGAGGGTTGTCATTGGGGGTGCAGAGTCTGGTTGGAGACCTGTAACCAGCAGTGTTCCCCAGGGGTCGGTGCTGGGTCCGGTCCTGTTCAACATCTTCATCAATGACCTTGATGAGGGGATAGTGGCCACCCTCAGCAAGTTTGCTGATGATACGAAGTTGGGAGGATTGGCTGACATGCCCGAAGGTTGTGCTGCCATTCAGCGAGACCTGGACAGGCTGGAGAGCTGGGCAGTAAGAAACCAGATGAGGTTTAACAAAAGCAAGTGTAGAGTCTTGCACCTAGGGAGGAATAATTGCATGCACCGGTACAGGTTGGGGGATGACCTGCTGGAGAGGAGCTCTGCGGAGAGGGACCTGGGTGTCCTGGTGGACAACAGGTTGGCCATGAGCCAGCAGTGTGCACTTGTGTCCAAAAAGGCCAATGGCATTCTGGGGTGCATTAAAAAGAGCGTGGCCAGCAGGTCGAGGGAGGTGATCCTCCCCCTCTACTCTGCCCTGGTAAGGCCTCATCTGGAGTACTGTGTCCAGTTCTGGGCTCCTGGGTACAAAAAAGACAGGGATCTCTTGGAAAGAGTCCAGTGGAGAGCCACAAAGATGGTGAAGGGCCTGGAGCATCTCCCCTATGAAGAAAGGCTAAGTGATCTGGGTCTGTTTAGCCTTGAGAAGAGAAGACTGAGAGGGGACCTGATCCAGGTCTATAAATATCTAAGGTGTGGGGGGCAAAGTGGCGAGGCCAGACTGTTTTCAGCAGTGTGCGGAGACAGGACAAGGGGAAATGGCCAGAAGCTGGAGCATAGGAAGTTCCGCACCAATGTGCGCAAGAACTTCTTTAGGTGAGGTGACGGAGCACTGGAACAGGCTGCCCAGGGAGGTTGTGGAGTCTCCTTCTCTGGAGATATTCAAGACCCGCCTGGACGCCTACCTGTGTGACCTGGTGTAGGGATCCTGCTTTGGCAGGGGGGTTGGACTCGATGATCTCTGGAGGTCCCTTCCAAACCCTACGATTCTGTGATTCTGTGATTCCTGCCATGCTCCCCAAACGCATTGCATTGCAATTGCGCAGTGCATTGGAATGCCCTTTTCTAGGGGGAAATCACGCACATTCACAGTGCGGAAGTGGGGATGGCACACTGCTAGATGGGGGTTTGCTGGGCTGGTTGGTGAGATGTGGGATGAGCTGTGAGGGTGACAAGAGGCCGAGGGTGAGTGGGTCTGTCAGAAAAGGCAGGCTGGTGAAACACGGTGTTCAGATTGAGTGTCAAGGGTTGAGGTTATTTTCCTGCCCAGCGTTTGTTGTTCCCAAAGAGCATTTGCCTATTTCCAGGGAAAACGGAATGCACCGTGACTGTCCTGGGCTGCAGACGTGAGGTGATTATGGTGATATTTGCATACTGAAGGGTAAATTAATGGCTTGTACTGTCTCTGGTCATGAGATGGAGTGTTTTCCAGATTGTCACAGAGGTGAAGAGTGCTTGTTTTTGAGGATAACAGGAAGGCTGTGCTGAAATCCACTGGTGCTGTTGGGTTTCACCCTAGAATAGGGAGGGTCTGATGTGGTGGTTTTGCTGATTTTGCAAGGTTGTGGTAATGAGGAGAGGTTTCTGAAAACTGGCAGAGTATAAGCCATGGTGCGCATTTTGCAAGCGGTTCTAAAAAAGCCTGGTGCTTGCTGGTGAGGAAGAGTACTATTTGTCTGTCTTTGGGCTAGTGTAGATACCACGTGATGTGCTGAAGGCCTTCTGCTAGCCACCAGTGCTCTTGATGGTGACATGGTTGTAAGAGAAGGTCTTGGGGCCGTTTTTGACGTGGCATGATGGTTTCCAGAGCCATACCTTTGTAGTGGGTGCGGTGTTAAGAGTATTGGGCGAAGAAAGGATGAGAGGAATCGGAGGCTGGCATGCATGAGATCTTTATTGAGGAAAACACACTAAAAAGAAGGATTCACTTGGTGATGGCCAAGTGGAAAGGTCGCAATATAAGGTGCAAAGAAAGAAGAAATTTACTGCATTGATATTCCCAGACACCATGGTCTGACGCTGTTCCCTGCTTGTTTGCTTTGTGCCATGAAAAGAGGAGTCATGGCAATTAGCTGTTGTACCATCAGTGAGCCAGTGGTGCCTCCTGAGTGCGTGAGGCTCCTTGCAGGGTGCAGGTGGTTGGTGTCGGGGTGTGGGCGCAGGCCCTTAGCAGGGGTAGCGGGCTCTCCCGCCATTGTAGCAGCCCAGGCCTCCGAAGCCGAAGCCGCCGGAGGAGATGGCCACTCCCTGGGCGCTGAGGGCGCTGCCCACGGCAGCTGATGAGGAGGATCCGACGGCGGTGTTCTGGGGGAAGGAGCTGAGGATGGGTCCCGGCAGGGTGACCAGCACGGCGGGAGGCTGGATGACGACTTGGGAGTCCTGGCACTGCCTGACACAGGGCTCGTTGCAGCTGTTAGCCAGCGGGGTGGGTCCCCCGCTGCAGGGGCGGCAGAGGTCGTAGCAGGACATGGCTGTGGGGTGGATGGTCCCTGGAAGAGAGGGTGTTGTGCAAATGGAGGTTGTTGAGGACCCAAGAAGCTGTGCTCGGTGTGGCCCAGGGAGCAAGTTGGTTGGGGTTGGGGCTTGGGGTGGTGGAGAGGATGGTTTCTGGGGAGGCAGAAGAGCTGCAGAGTCTTGGGGCCAAGGGGTTTGGATAGCCAAGCCAGGTGGGGTGGGCAAAGGAGGGCAGCAGATGACATGCTTACCTAGAGGAGTGCAGAGGAGGAGGTGTCAGGAGAAGTGTGTGAGGGAGCGAGGCTCAGGGCCGGCTTTTATGCTGCTGTGTGAGTGCCCGAGGGCTTGGAGAGAGCCTCTGCGCATGGCGGCATTGTGCAGTGAGCAGCTCTTGCGTGCCACAGCCTGGCCAGTCATGAGGTGGGGTGTGTTTGCCTTCCACAGCTCTCCCTTTTCATTACCTTTTGTTGTGGATTTGATCCTTTGACCTTGTCGGCAATTTTTAAGGGAAAATGAATATTGTGTTGGATTTATTTGGGAGGTGTGTCTCATGATGGTGGTTGGAAGATGCATCTCAGGTGTGGAAGAGTTGTGGTCTCAGGAGTAAGGTCACAGCGTAGCATTGATGTTGGGTGGTTTGTGTCTGCGTTGTGTGGTGAGGATCCCATTCTGCAGCATCCTAGGCAGGCTGCTCTGGGCTTCCAGTGTGTCTGGCAGGAGACTCTATTGCTTGTGTTGCATTTACTCCCTGCTTGCTTTCGTCCCATTTCTTTTCCCATGTGCTTTGCCCTTCTCTTTCCCATTGGGTCTGCTTCACTGACACCTTGGTTCCCTTTTTGCTATCAAGGTTTTATTTGGGAAGTGGTTTCCTGCGTGTTTTGTGTAGTTTCAGCTTAGGGCTCTCTGTGGGGATTGTAGCTTCTTTAGGCAGAGGAGGGCTGTTTGTGAGGGCAGGACACTGTCCTCTCAGGCCTGGTTGAGAGGTAGCAAGCCCCGAGGTGAATGGAAGGGTGTTGGTGCGGGAGGCTGAAGCAGACACTAAGGGATCATTGGTGAGTGGAATGTCAGTTGGCTGAGGCCATTTCTCAAAGGCATGGCCTTTGATGGTTTCCATGAGGATTTGGAGATTCCATGGGGAAATTGGAAGCATACATGCTACACAGGGATGCAGCCGTGAGCCGCTCCAGGCCATGTGGTCAAGGCCATGGCTGAAGGTTGCAGGGCATAGAAGCATAGAATCATAGAATCCCAAGATTGAAAAGGACCTACAAGACCATCTAGTCCAACTGTCCTCCCAGCACCATTGCTAGCACGAGCCACTAAACCATTTCTCATGCCCCCATTCAGCTGAGGTGAGTGCTGTGCGGCGTGCAGCTGAGGAGATTAGTGTGTGTTGCTGAAGAAGATGAAGTGAAGTAGGGAGGACGTGGCCAAGGCTGTGAGGTCCGCCTGGTTCTACCCATGGATGCTGAGGGAGGCATGAGATGTCCTTGCAAGGGTGACATCATTTGTTTTAGAAATGTCCCAGTGCCTGGGAGGGGCTTCTGATGTTCCGGACATAGCTCACACCTCTGCTATCTTGAAGGAGATGGAAGAAGGAAGAGTGGCAAAACAGATATCTGTTACAGTGGCCTGTGCTGCTGGGGAAGTGAAGAGGAAATCCCGGAATGTGTTGCTATATGCAAGAGGAAGAAGAACATGATGGGGAGTGCTCAGTGTGGGTAACTGTCACGGGATTAAGTCAGACTGGCTAAGAAGTGTTGGAAATAGGGAGCACGAAAGGGCAAACCACCCTGCGTTTTTCTACATTGAAGTGACTGGCTTTGCACATAGGGGGGTGCAGTGACATTTGGTGACTTTGCCTTTACAAAAGGCTTTCATGTTTCCTCCCATGGTGTGCTCATAGGCAACCTCTCAGTGATCTGTGCAGGTAAATGGATGCTGAGGTGGTCTATAAAGTGGCTGAACGCAGGGATCTGGTGTTCTGAGGTGAGTACAACAGAGTCCTGATGTGGTGAGTTCATAGTTGTTTTGGGCAAGAGTGGGAAGTGAGGCCAATGGTGTTCAGTATCATCATTAAAAGCCTGGGTGACGGGACTGGAGCTGACTGTGGACAGCCTTCTATTCCTGCCTGGACTCAAGCAGAGCAATAGTACCATTTACCATTCTTTGTACAGGTGTAGATAATATGTGATGAGAAGAATGCCGTCTGCAAGCCACAGATGCTCCTGTAAGAGACATGGAAACGAGAGGAGGTCCTGGGGTCTTTTTGTACCCAATATGTTCATTTCTAGAGACATATTGTTGCAGTGAGTGATGTGGGAAGAGCATTAAGCAAAGGCATGAAGAGAAGGGATGTGATGCCGGCATGCATGAGATTTTTATTGAGCAAAACACACTAAAAGGAAGGATCCACTTGGTGATCACCAGTGGAAAGAGGACAATTTAAGGTGCAAAGACAGAAGGAAGTTTCTGCACTCATGTTCTCAGACAGCATGATGTCTGACGCTGTTCCCTGCTTGCTTTTTTTATGCCATGAAAAGAGGAGTCATGGCAAATGAGCTGTTGTACCATCAGTGACACAGTGGTGCCTCCTGAGTGCGTGAGGCTCGTTGCAGGGTGCAGGTGGTTGGTGTCAGGGTTGGAGAGAGCCTCTGCGCATGGCAGCACTGTGCAGCAAGCTTTTGTCGCTTGCCAAAGCCTGGTCATTGTGCAGCGAGCTGCTGTTGCATGCCAAAACTTGACCGGTGATGTGGTAATGTGGTTTTGTCTTTCCGCAACGCTTCCTTTTCTTTTCCCTGTCTTGTGGTTGTGTTCCTTTAACCCTGATGTCAGTGTTTAAGTGGGAATGGTGTTTGAGTCAAAGCATGCTGAAAGCGTGAGTTGTGTTTATCAGGAATGAGGTCCCCGCGTGGCACTTGTGTGTGGTCATTTGTGGCTGTGTTGCAAAGTGGGTAGCCCATCTTGTGGCGTCCTTGGAAGGCTGCTTCAGGCTTCAAAGCTTTGCCTGTTGCACTTGGTCCTCTGGAATCACATTCCCTCCTTCCTTGCTGTCACGGAGTTAACTAGATCAATCTATGCCCGTGACAGGGATCTATGTCTGTGACAGGGGGCTGTAGGCCCCTGCTCCCCCACCCCCTTGGCCCACAGAATGGGAGGGAAGGAAGGGAGGAAAAAAAACAGCGGCAACAATCTATGGAGGAAAACTTATTTTACTAACTATGATATCGGAATGCAAGATAACACAATATAATACAATTGAATTGAAATTGAGACTAATAAATAAGATCGGAGAGAGAGAGTTCCTGAGACCGAGTCGAAGCTGAAAAGCTTGGAACGGCTGGGAAAGCACCCTCCAGCACCCACTGCCAGGCAGTAAGAGACCTCCCCACCCGGAAGGGTCAGGTCCCATGACTTCCGTAATGTATAGGGATAGGTACCTGGAATTGGAGCATTAACACTTGAATTCCAGTACATGATGTTCTGCTGTGGAATACTGAAAACCAAAAAACGTAAAACCATGACACCTGCCTTTGTCCCACCTCACTAAGCAGTCTGCAGCTCCTCTCTTTCCCTGGGAGTTCAGCATGGGTTGCTGCTGCCCCTGGTGTCTGCAGAGGTGCGCCTGGAGAAAGGAGGCCGCCTGCTGTGTGCCTGGGGCAGGCAGTCCCTGCAGGCAGAGGAGGGCTGTTTGCCAGAGCAGAATGCTGTCCCTGCGGGGCTGTGTCGCAGCTGACAAGACTGCTGGTGTTGGGAATTCTGCCATGCCCCCAGAAAGGTCCCAGTGTCTTCTCTGCATGCCACCCTTACCTGCGGTCATCAAGATGAAAGCGTGGGTTTTGGTCTGACAGAGTGCCATCCTTGGACATGCCTGGTGGGATGTGGGAAAGGCACTGAGACTGAAGAGTGGTGGAAGGTACTTTAAGAACTGGGAAATGTGTTGCGCCATAGCGTTTAATTGTTTTTAATTGAGTTGAGTGTCAAGGAGCACTGCCACTTTTGTGCCCAATGGTTGGTGCTCGGAAAAACATTTGGATGTGTCAGAATGGTGCCGAAGGCCTGCATGCTTCCTGGGGCTGCAACAGGTAGGTCCTTGCAGTGATGTCTGATTACCATAGGGTGGATCGAAGGCGAGTCATGCCTCTGCTCAGCCAAGGTGACTTGATGCAGGCTGTCCCACAGGTCTTTGTTCATGGATAAGATGAGTAGGAAGTGCAACTGGGTGTGAGGAATCCTCTAGGACCTAATGAGTTTCTCCCACAAATGCTGAGGGATGCGTCTGCTGTCTTTGTAAGGCTCTTTTCTGTTGACCCTGTGAAAGTTCATGATGGAAGTGCTTTGTGAAGAATATTCGAGAGTCTTCCTATTCCTGCCTTCAAGAAACGAAGAAGGAAGCGGTGAGAAACTTCAGGCTGGTTGACCTGATGTTAGTCTCTGGGGAGGAGGTGAAGGAAATCCTCGCAGGAAGCAGTGGATTTCCAAAGCCACCTCAGTTTCTTCTGTAGTGAAGTGATCTGCCCGGTGGATGATGGGGAGACATGGCAGTTCATTGTCTTGCCTTCAGGAGGCTTCTTCCCATGACACGATCCCAAAGAAACTGTCCAAGTGGACGCTGGGGTGGGCTTGAAAGTGGATGAATGCAGCAGTGCGGTGATTCTGTGATTGCTTTTTTTTTGTCAGCGTGGGAGTATCCTGCTGGGGTGTGCTGCCATGGAAAGGTAGTTTCAGAAGGCATGAGCAGAAGGGCCTTGGTGTGCCCAAGACTTTGTGTGGTCAAGCATAGATGTTGTTTGATGTGCTGGAAGCCCAGTTGATGCCCCAACAGTTCTTGTTGGTACCACTGTTGGCAGGGGAGGTGATGGGACCCCTTTGGTGCCATCCTAATGGAACCTTGAGCCGTGTCCTTGGAGTGGGTAAAGTGTGAAGTGCTGAAGAAAGGATGAAGCGAATTCAGAGGCTGGCATGCAAGAGAACTTTATTGAGGAAAATACATGAAAGGAAAGGAGCAGCAAGAGAAGAAGCCGTGGCCATAAGTGCATGTAGCATGACCATCAGCATTCTTGCAGAGAAAGAAAAGGACCTAGAGAAGAACGTTCAAGATATAGAATTTGTCAGAGGCGCAGTTTGCAAGCAGTGTGGTCTGGTCCCCTTCCCTGCTTGCTTCTTTGTTGTAATGAATGCAGAGCCATGGTTGAAGAGCTGCTGATCTATCCCACGTGCAGTCAGTGACACAGTGGTGCCTCCTGAGTGCGTGAGGCGCATTGCAGGGTGCAGGTGGTTGGTGTCAGGGTGTGGGCGCAGGCCCTTAGCAGGGGTAGCGGGCTCTCCCGCCATTGTAGCAGCCCAGGCCTCCGAAGCCGAAGCCGCCGGAGGAGATGGCCACTCCCTGGGCATCGAGGGCGCTGCCCACGGCAGCTGATGAGGAGGATCCGACGGCGGTGTTCTGGGGGAAGGAGCTGAGGATGGGTCCCGGCAGGGTGACCAGCACGGCAGGAGGCTGGATGACGACTTGGGAGTCCTGGCACTGCCTGACACAGGGCTCATTGCAGCTGTTAGCCAGCGGGGTGGGTCCCCCGCTGCAGGGGCGGCAGAGGTCGTAGCAGGACATGGCTGTGGGGTGGAGGGTCCCTGGAAGAGAGGGTGTTGTGCAAATGGAGGTTGTTGAGGACCCAAGAAGCCGTGCTGGGTGTGGCCCAGGGAGCAAGTTGGTTGGGGTTGGGGCTTGGGGTGGTGGAGAGCATGGTTTCTGGGGAGGCAGAAGAGCTGCAGAGTCTTGGGGCCAAGAGGTTTGGATAGCCAAGCCAGGTGGGGTGGGCAAAGGAGGGCAGCAGATGACATGCTTACCTAGAGGAGTGCAGAGGAGAAGGTGTCAGGAGAAGTGTGTGAGGGAGCGAGGCTCAGGGCCGGCTTTTATGCTGCTGTGTGAGTGCCCGAGGGCTTGGAGAGAGCCTCTGCGCATGGCGGCATTGTGCAGTGAGCAGCTCTTGCGTGCCACAGCCTGGCCAGTCATGAGGTGGGGTGTGTTTGCCTTCCACAGCTCTCCCTTTTCATTACCTTTTGTTGTGGATTTGATCCTTTGACCTTGTCGGCAATTTTTAAGAGAAAATGAATATTGTGTTGTATTTATTTGGGAGGTGTGTCTCATGATGGTGGTTGGAAGATGCATCTAAGGCGTGGAAGAGTTGTGGTCTCAGGAGTAAGGTCACGGCGTATCATTGATGTTGGGTGGTTTGTGTCTGCGTTGTGTGGTGAGGATCCCATTCTGCAGCATCCTAGGCAGGCTGCTCTGAGCTTCCAATGTGTCTGGCAGGTGACTCTATTGCCTGTGTTGCATTTACTCCCTGCTCGCTTTCGTCCCATTTCTTTTCCCACGTGCTTTGCCCTTCTCTTTCCCATTGGGTCTGCTTCACTGACACCTTGGTTCCCTTTTTGCTATCAAGGTTTTATTTGGGAAGTGGTTTCCTGCGTGTTTTGTGTAGTTTCAGCTTAGGGCTCTCTGGGGATTGTAGCTTCTTTAGGCAGAGGAGGGCTGTTTGTGAGGGCAGGACACTGTCCTCTCAGGCCTGGTTGAGAGGTAGCAAGCCCCGAGGTGAATGGAAGGGTGTTGGTGCGGGAGGCTGAAGCAGACACTAAGGGATCATTGGTGAGTGGAATGTCAGTTGGCTGAGGCCATTTCTCAAAGGCATGGCCTTTGATGGTTTCCATGAGGATTTGGAGATTCCATGGGGAAATTGGAAGCATACATGCTACACAGGGATGCAGCCGTGAGCCGCTCCAGGCCATGTGGTCAAGGCCATGGCTGAAGGTTGCAGGGCATAGAAGCATAGAATCATAGAATCCCAAGATTGAAAAGGACCTACAAGACCATCTAGTCCAACTGTCCTCCCAGCACCATTGCTACCACGAGCCACTAAACCATTTCTAATGCCCCCATTCAGCTGAGGTGAGTGCTGTGTGGCTTGCTGCTGTGGAGATT
This sequence comes from Phasianus colchicus, assembly GCF_987193195.1. Lineage (NCBI taxonomy): Eukaryota > Metazoa > Chordata > Aves > Galliformes > Phasianidae > Phasianus > Phasianus colchicus. The sequence goes on from NC_143438.1 coordinate 94,080,297, forward strand.
AGTGTGTGTTGCTGAAGAAGATGAAGTGAAGTAGGGTGGACGTAGCCAAGGCTGTGAGGTCCGCCTGGTTCTACCCATGGATGCTGAGGGAGGCATGAGATGTCCTTGCAAGGGTGACATCATTTGTTTTAGAAAGGTCCCAGTGCCTGGGAGGGGCTTCTGATGTTCCGGACATAGCTCACACCTCTGCTATCTTGAAGGAGATGGAAGAAGGAAGAGTGGCAAAACAGATATCTGTTACAGTGGCCTGTGCTGCTGGGGAAGTGAAGAGGAAATCCCGGAATGTGTTGCTATATGCAAGAGGAAGAAGAACATGATGGGGAGTGCTCAGTGTGGGTAACTGTCACGGGATTAAGTCAGACTGGCTAAGAAGTGTTGGAAACAGGGAGCACGAAAGGGCAAACCACTCTGCGTTTTTCTACATTGAAGTGACTGGCTTTGCACATAGGGTTTGCGGTGGCATTTGGTGACTTTGCCTTTATAAAAGGCTTTCATGTTTCCTCCCATGGTGTGCTCATAGGCATCCTCTCAGTGATCTGTGCAGGTAAATGGATGCTGAGGTGGTCTATAAAGTGGCTGAACGCAGGGATCTGGTGTTCTGAGGTGAGTACAACAGAGTCCTGATGTGGTGAGTTCATAGTTGTTTTGGGCAAGAGCGGGAAGTGAGGCCAATGGTGTTCAGTATCATCATTAAAAGCCTGGGTGACGGGACTGGAGCTGACTGTGGACAGCCTTCTATTCCTGCCTGGACTCAAGCAGAGCAGTATTACCATTTACCATTCTTTGTACAGGTGTAGATAATATGTGATGAGAAGAATGCCGTCTGCAAGCCACCGATGCTCTTGTAAGAGACATGGAAACGAGAGGAGGTCCAGGGGCCGTTTTGTACCCAACACGTTCATTTCCAGAGACATATTGTTGCAGTGAGTGATGTGGGAAGAGCATTAAGCAAAGGAATGAAGAGAAGGGATGTGATGCCGGCATGCATGAGATCTTTATTGAGCAAAACACACTAAAAGGAAGGATCCACTTGGTGATCACCAGGTGGAAAGAGGACAATTTAAGAAGCAAAGACAGAAGGAAGTTTCTGCACTCATGTTCTCAGACAGCATGATGTCTGACGCTGTTCCCTGCTTGCTTTTTTTGTGCCATGAAAAGAGGAGTCATGGCAAATGAGCTGCTGTACCATCAGTGACACAGTGGTGCCTCCTGAGTGCGTGAGGCTCCTTGCAGGGTGCAGGTGGTTGGTGTCGGGGTGTGGGCGCAGGCCTTAGCAGGGGTAGCGGGCTCTCCAGCCATTGTAGCAGCCCAGGCCTCCGAAGCCGAAGCCGCCGGAGGAGATGGCCACTCCCTGGGCATTGAGGGCACTGCCCACGGCAGCTGATGAGGAGGATCCGACGGCGGTGTTCTGGGGGAAGGAGCTGAGGATGGGTCCCGGCAGGGTGACCACGACGGTGGAGGGCTGGATGACGACTTGGGAGTCCTGGCACTGCCTGACACAGGGCTCGTTGCAGCTGTTAGCCAGCGGGGTGGGTCCACAGGGGCGGCAGAGGTCGTAGCAGGACATGGCTGTGGAGTGGAGGGTCCCTGGAAGAGAGGGTATTGTGCAAATGGAGGTTGTTGAGGACACAAGAAGCTGTGCTGGGTGTGGCCCAGGGAGCAAGTTGGTTGGGGTTGGGGCTTGGGGTTGTGGGGAGCATGGTTCCTGGGGAGGCAGAAGAGCTGCAGAGTCTTGGGTCCAGGGGGTTGTGGATAGCCAAGCCAGGTGGGGTGGGCAAAGGAGGGCAGCAGATGACATGCTTACCTAGAGGAGTGCAGAGGAGAAGGTGTCAGGAGAAGTGTGTGAGGGAGCGAGGCTCAGGGCCGGCTTTTATGCTGCGGTGTGAGTGCCCGAGGGCTTGGAGAGAGCCTCTGCGCATGCTAGTATTATGCAGAACGCATGCCAAACCCTGTGAAGTCATGAGGTGGTGTGCTCTTGTCTCCCCACAACACTTCCACTCCATTTCCTGGTGTTGTGGATTTGATCCTTTGACCCTGTCAGCACTTCTGAGTGTGACTGGAGTGATGAGGAAGGCGCATCTCACGGAAGATGTTGGAAGGCTTGTCCTCAGCTTTGGAGGAGTGATGTGGTGTCCTTAGTGATGCCATCCTGTGCTACTCATGCAGTCGTGTTTGTGACCACTTGGTGAGGTGCAGGCCCCATTCTTGGCATCCTTCGAGGGCTGTTCTGTGATTCCCAGGTGCGTTTGGCTTGAGACGCTGCTAGTTGCACTGCACTGCACTCCCTGCGTGCCCTAGAATTAATCTGCTTTCCATGAGCTTAGTCGTTGTCTTCTGCATTGGGTGTGTTGTGTCAAGATGTTGGTTCCCCTTTTGCTTTGAAAACTGTTTTGGAGAAAGGAGACAGGCTGTTTTTTGCCGTTTCAGCATTGGGCCGTCCGTAGTGGTTTTAGTATATTTAGACAGAGGAGGTCAACTTGTGGAGTTAAGATTTTGTGGTCTTTTTTGGTGTTTGTGTTAATGGGTGATGCGGCCACGAGCCACTTCATGACATTTCTGGAGAAGATGGGGCAAAGTAGGAAGTGGGTCTGTTCAATTGGATGTGCCAAGGTGTGTGAGGCCTGCTGAGTTTCACCCAGGAATGCTGAGGGAGCTGTGCTGAGTGGGTCCAGTGGAGGTCCACCAAGAAGATCAAAGGCGTGGAGTGCATCTGCTGTGCAGAAAGGCTACGAGAGTTGGGCTCATTCAGCCTAGAATAGAGTTGGCCTTCCAGTACTTGAAGGGAGCTTACAGGCAGGGGGAGAACCAACTTTTTACACGATTTGATAGCGTTAGAACATTTTAATGCAAAGAGGAGAAATTTGGTTAAGATGTAAGGAAGAAAAATTCTTGACTCGGGTGCTGGTGAGACCCTGGCACAGGCTGCCCAGTCAACTTGTGCATTCTTCGTCCCTGGGGCATTCAAGGCCAGGTTGGATGGGGCCCTGATGGGAGGCAGTCGGCCCACAGAAGGGATAATGGTTACGATCTCTTCCAATATTCCCCGTTCCACATTTGTATGCTTGTCTAATTTGAGACAGTTTCCCATGCCACGCTCATCCAGAAGTTGAGCCAACGTGGGTTAGACAAGTGCAGAGTGATGTGGACTGAAAGCAGCTGATGGAAGGCCTGTGCCCAGAGCCTTATGTTGGAGGGCTCCCTGCGTAGCTGGAGGTAGGTTCCTCATGCTTAGCTGTGGAGTGTTAGGGTTCTCCTCGCAATGCTGCATGCTACACTTGCATCACGTAGTGTTGCGCGTCATGTGTTACGTGTTGTTCTTCCAGCAACTCTGCTTTTTGCATCCTTGAGGACGCGTCCATTTGGCACTGGTGGCACGTTCCAAGTGAGAGTCCTGGAGGGCACAGGAGGGATTTGGCACGTTTGGGTCAGAGTATGCGGAAGATTCTGTGTGCAAAGCACAGAAGAGGAGTCAGTGAGATCATGGCTTGGCACTTGTGCAATATGGTTTGTGTCTTTGTTGTTAGAGGAGTTGCCAATTCTAAACGGCTTTGGAAGCCCTGTCTGGGCATTCTGGGTATCCCAGATGGGAGAAGATGGCACTTCTTTCATGAGATGATTGCCCATCTAGTTCAGCAATGGATCCTTGTAGGCCAAATTTCTAAGGACTTCTGCAAAGATTTTCAGAGTTTTCCTCCATATGGTTTTGGGGAAAACGCCTAGCACATTTATGGGCAAAGACAGAAAGCGTTGAGTGAACTGTTGCCTCACAAGTCCAACTGAAAGTCCTTTCTCAAATGTGGTTCTGCTCCAAAGGGATTGGGCATGCAACAGGCTCCCTAAGGGAGTGCAAAAGCACTATGGCTGCTGGATTTCCAGAAACACTGGACAGTGCCTTCTAGATCTATTTTCAAAGAGTGCGTTGTGGAGGCATGAGTTGGAGTCAGTGATCCTTATGGGTCCCTTCCAACATCCTAGGGTATTCTCGGATTGCACTGCATTTGTTCCCTCCCTGAGCTCGTTGCAGCTGGTTAGCCAGCCTTTAGCTCTTGTCTTCCCCACTGGGTGTGCTGCATGGCTGGCTGGATGCCCCTTGATGTTGGAAGGCGGTAGCTGGGAGAAAGGAGGCTGCCTGTTTTGTGTCATTCCTGCTTGGGTCGCACCCTGGAGATTTCCAAGTAGGCAGGGGAGGGCTGTCTGTGGGGGCAGGACTCTGTCCTCTCACGCCTGGTTCATTGCTAGCAAGCTGTGTGATGTCAGGACTCCTGCCATGCTCCCCAAACGGTGGCATTGCGCAGTGCATTGGAATGCCCTTTTCTAGGGGGAAATCATGCACATTCACAGTGCGGAGGTGGGGATGGCACACTGCTAGATGGGGGTTTGCTGGGCTGGTTGGTGAGATGTGGGATGAGCTGTGAGGGTGACAAGAGGCCGAGGGTGAGTGGGTCTGTCAGAAAAGGCAGGCTGGTGAAACACGGTGTTCAGATTGAGTGTCAAGGGTTGAGGTTATTTTCCTGCCCAGCGTTTGTTGTTCCCAAAGAGCATTTGCCTATTTCCAGGGAAAACGGAATGCACCATGACTGTCCTGCGCTGCAGACGTGAGGTGATTATGGTGATATTTGCATACTGAAGGGTAAATTAATGGTTTATACTGTCTCTGGTCATGAGATGGAGTGTTTTCCAGATTGTCACAGAGGTGAAGAGTGCTTGTTTTTGAGGATAACAGGAAGGCTGTGCTGAAATGCACTGGTGCTGTTGGGTTTCACCCTAGAATAGGGAGGGTCTGATGTGGTGGTTTTGCTGATTTTGCAAAGTAGTGGTAATGAGGAGAGGTTTCTGAAAACTGGCGGAGTATAAGCCATGGTGCGCATTTTGCAAGCGGTTCTAAAAAAGCCTGGTGCTTGCTGGTGAGGAAGAGTACTATTTGTCTGTCTTTGGGCTAGTGTAGATGCCACGTGATGTGCTGAAGGCCTTCTGCTAGCCACCAGTGCTCTTGATGGTGACATGGTTGTAAGAGAAGGTCTTGGAGCTGTTTTTGACCTGGCATGATGGTTTCCAGAGCCATACCTTTGTAGTGGGTGAGGTGTTAAGAGTATTGGGCGAAGAAAGGATGAGAGGAATCGGAGGCTGGCATGCATGAGATCTTTATTGAGGAAAACACACTAAAAGGAAGGATTCACTTGGTGATGGCCAAGTGGAAAGGTCGCAATATAAGGTGCAAAGAAAGAAGAAATTTACTGCACTGATATTCCCAGACAGCATGGTCTGACGCTGTTCCCTGCTTGTTTGCTTTGTGCCATGCAAAGAGGAGTCATGGCAAATGAGCTGTTGTACCATCAGTGACCCAGTGGTGCCTCCTGAGTGCTTGAGGCGCGTTGCAGGGTGCAGGTGGTTGGTGTCGGGGTGTGGGCGCAGGCCCTTAGCAGGGGTAGCGGGCTCTCCAGCCATTGTAGCAGCCCAGGCCTCCGTAGCCGAAGCCGCCGGAGGAGATGGCCACTCCCTGGGCGTTGAGGGCGCTGCCCACGGCAGCTGATGAGGAGGATCCGACGGCGGTGTTCTGGGGGAAGGAGCTGAGGATGGGTCCCGGCAGGGTGACCACGACGGTGGAGGGCTGGATGACGACTTGGGAGTCCTGGCACTGCCTGACACAGGGCTCGTTGCAGCTGTTAGCCAGCGGGGAGGGTCCGCAGGGGCGGCAGAGGTCGGAGCAGGACATGGTTGTGGGGTGGATGGTCCCTGGAAGAGAGGGTGTTGTGCAAATGGAGGTTGTTGAGGACCCAAGAAGCTGTGCTGGGTGTGGCCCAGGGAGCAAGTTGGTTGGGGATGGGGCTTGGGGTTGTGGGGAGCATGGTTCCTGGGGAGGCAGAAGGGCTGCAGAGTCTTGGGTCCCAGGAGTTGTGGATAGCCAAGCCAGGTGGGGTGGGCAAAGGAGGGCAGCAGCTCACATGCTTACCTAGAGGAGTGCAGAGGAGAAGGTGTCAGGAGAAGTGTGTGAGGGAGCGAGGCTCAGGGCTGGCTTTTATGCTGCTGTGTGAGTGCCTGAGGGCTTGGAGAGAGCCTCTGCGCATGGCAGCACTGTGCAGCAAGCTTTTGTCGCTTGCCAAAGCCTGGTCATTGTGCAGCGAGCTGCTGTTGCATGCCAAAACTTGACCGGTGATGTGGTAATGTGGTTTTGTCTTTCCGCAACGCTTCCTTTTCTTTTCCCTGTCTTGTGGTTGTGTTCCTTTAACCCTGATGTCAGTGTTTAAGTGGGAATGGTGTTTGAGTCAAAGCATGCTGAAAGCGTGAGTTGTGTTTATCAGGAATGAGGTCCCCGCGTGGCACTTGTGTGTGGTCATTTGTGGCTGTGTTGCAAAGTGGGTAGCCCATCTTGTGGCGTCCTTGGAAGGCTGCTTCAGGCTTCAAAGCTTTGCCTGTTGCACTTGGTCCTCTGGAATCACATTCCCTCCTTCCTTGCTGTCACGGAGTTAACTAGATCAATCTATGCCCGTGACAGGGATCTATGTCTGTGACAGGGGGCTGTAGGCCCCTGCTCCCCCACCCCCTTGGCCCACAGAATGGGAGGGAAGGAAGGGAGGAAAAAAAACAGCGGCAACAATCTATGGAGGAAAACTTATTTTACTAACTATGATATCGGAATGCAAGATAACACAATATAATACAATCGAATTGAAATTGAGACTAATAAATAAGATCGGAGAGAGAGAGTTCCTGAGACCGAGTTGAAGCTGAAAAGCTTGGAACGGCTGGGAAAGCACCCTCCAGCACCCACTGCCAGGCAGTAAGAGACCTCCCCACCCGGAAGGGTCAGGTCCCATGACTTCCGTAATGTATAGGGATAGGTACCTGGAATTGGAGCATTAACACTTGAATTCCAGTACATGATGTTCTGCTGTGGAATACTGAAAACCAAAAAACGTAAAACCATGACACCTGCCTTTGTCCCACCTCACTAAGCAGTCTGCAGCTCCTCTCTTTCCCTGGGAGTTCAGCATGGGTTGCTGCTGCCCCTGGTGTCTGCAGAGGTGTGCCTGGAGAAAGGAGGCCGCCTGCTGTGTGCCTGGGGCGGGCAGTCCCTGCAGGCAGAGGAGGGCTGTTTGCCAGAGCAGAATGCTGTCCCTGCGGGGCTGTGTCACAGCTGACAAGACTGCTGGTGTTGGGAATTCTGCCATGCCCCCAGAAAGGTCCCAGTGTCTTCTCTGCATGCTACCCTTACCTGCGGTCATCAAGATGAAAGCGTGGGTTTTGGTCTGACAGAGTGCCATCCTTGGACATGCCTGGTGGGATGTGGGAAAGGCACTGAGACTGAAGAGTGGCGGAAGAACTGGGAAATGTGTTGCGCCATAGCGTTTAATTGTTTTTAATTGAGTTGAGTGTCAAGGAGCACTGCCACTTTTGTGCCCAATGGTTGGTGCTCGGAAAAACATTTGGATGTGTCAGAATGGTGCCGAAGGCCTGCATGCTTCCTGGGGCTGCAACAGGTAGGTCCTTGCAGTGATGTCTGATTACCATAGGGTGGATCGAAGGCGAGTCATGCCTCTGCTCAGCCAAGGTGACTTGATGCAGGCTGTCCCACAGGTCTTTGTTCATGGATAAGATGAGTAGGAAGTGCAACTGGGTGTGAGGAATCCTCTAGGACCTAATGAGTTTCTCCCACAAATGCTGAGGGATGCGTCTGCTGTCTTTGTAAGGCTCTTTTCTGTTGACCCTGTGAAAGTTCATGATGGAAGTGCTTTGTGAAGAATATTCGAGAGTCTTCCTATTCCTGCCTTCAAGAAACGAAGAAGGAAGCGGTGAGAAACTTCAGGCTGGTTGACCTGATGTTAGTCTCTGGGGAGGAGGTGAAGGAAATCCTCGCAGGAAGCAGTGGATTTCCAAAGCCACCTCAGTTTCTTCTGTAGTGAAGTGATCTGCCCGGTGGATGATGGGGAGACATGGCAGTTGATTGTCTTGCGTTCAGGAGGCTTCTTCCCATGACACGATCCCAAAGAAACTGTCCAAGTGGACGCTGGGGTGGGCTTGAAAGTGGCTGAATGCAGCAGTGCGGTGAAGTGTTGTGATTGTGTCCAGACTCGGTAGTAAGGCCAGCACTGTTCAGCACCTGTATTAAAAAGCTGGGTGATGGTAGTGATCCCAGTGAGTTTGCAAATGCTAGAAGATGGGAAGGAGCAGCTGATGCCCCCGGTGTATAGTCCACCTTTGTGAAAGATGTGGAGGGGCTGGGTTATATGTATTACCTCAGGGACGCCATGAGGTAGCGGAAGGGGCAAAGTGAAGTGCTGCAGATGGGAAGCAGTAACATGGAGCAAGAAAAATGAGAGGGTGGCAGCCAGCTTTGCTGAGAAGGACCAGGTTTTACTGCTGGCGAGCAAGGGGATGTTGAGGCAGCACTGCAGCCGTGTGACAAAAGAGTTCCCCATTCTCCAGAAGGCCTTTGGGAAGAGCATCGCTAGCACACTGGAGGATGTACTTTTCTTTCTGTTCAGTGCTGGTGGTTCATGCTTAAGTTTCCCAGGAGGAAGACAGACATGGATATGGTGGAGCAGTTCCAGTGCAGGGCTTCCCCAGTGCTGATGGGCCTGGAGCCTCCTTACGATGTGGAGAAGCTGAGAGAACAGGCAGTTTTGAGCTGGGACACAGGGATGTTCTCAGTAGATCTTCTCCTTGCGTATAAATCGCAGATGTTAGGGAAGGATGTAAAGAGAGCCAGCCCTTTTGCATTACTGTCTGCTGCCAGAAGAAAGGAAGGTGGACAGCACTGAATTGGAACCTTCCTTGGAAGAGAAAGGGAGCTTTTTCCAGGGTGAGGGGGGCAAGCGGTGGAACAGGTTACCCCGCAGAGTAATTTGTGTAGTCCCTGTCCTTTGAGGTGCTGAAAGTCTGGCTGTGTTCCCTGTCTGACCGCTGGAGCTGAGTGTACTTGAGCAGGGCAGTAGTAGTGTGTTGTCACTAACAATTCTCTAACGTGTAAAGGATTCTGTGACTGCTTTTTTTTTGTCAGCGTGGGAGTATCCTGCTGGGGTGTGCTGCCATGGAAAGGTAGTTTCAGAAGGCATGGGCAGAAGGGCCTTGGTGTGCCCAAGACTTTGTGTGGTCAAGCATAGATGTTGTTTGATGTGCTGGAAGCCCAGTTGATGCCCCAACAGTTCTTGTTGTTGGTACCACTGTTGGCAGGGGAGGTGATGGGACCCCTTTGGTGCCATCCTAATGGACCCTTGAGCCGTGTCTTTGGAGTGGGAGAAGTGTGAAGTGCTGAAGAAAGGATGAAGCGAATTCAGAGGCTGGCATGCAAGAGAACTTTATTGAGGAAAATACATGAAAGGAAAGGAGCAGCAAGAGAAGAAGCCGTGGCCGTAAGTGCATGTAGCATGACCATCAGCATTCTTGCAGAGAAAGAAAAGGACCTAGAGAAGAACGTTCAAGATATAGAATTTGTCAGAGGCGCAGTTTGCAAGCAGTGTGGTCTGGTCCCCTTCCCTGCTTGCTTCTTTGTTGTAATGAATGCAGAGCCATGGTTGAAGAGTTGCTGATCTATCCCACGTGCAGCCAGTGACACAGTGGTGCCTCCTGAGTGCGTGAGGCGCATTGCAGGGTGCAGGTGGTTGGTGTCAGGGTGTGGGCGCAGGCCCTTAGCAGGGGTAGCGGGCTCTCCCGCCATTGTAGCAGCCCAGGCCTCCGAAGCCGAAGCCGCCGGAGGAGATGGCCACTCCCTGGGCGCTGAGGGCGCTGCCCACGGCAGCTGATGAGGAGGATCCGACGGCGGTGTTCTGGGGGAAGGAGCTGAGGATGGGTCCCGGCAGGGTGACCAGCACGGCGGGAGGCTGGATGACGACTTGGGAGTCCTGGCACTGCCTGACACAGGGCTCGTTGCAGCTGTTAGCCAGCGGGGTGGGTCCGCAGGGGCGGCAGAGGTCGGAGCAGGACATGGTTGTGGGGTGGAGGGTCCCTGGAAGAGAGGGTGTTGTGCAAATGGAGGTTGTTGAGGACCCAAGAAGCCGTGCTGGGTGTGGCCCAGGGAGCAAGTTGGTTGGGGTTGGGGCTTGGGGTGGTGGGGAGCATGGTTCCTGGGGAGGCAGAAGAGCTGCAGAGTCTTGGGTCCAGGGGGTTGTGGATAGCCAAGCCAGGTGGGGTGGGCAAAGGAGGGCAGCAGATGACATGCTTACCTAGAGGAGTGCAGAGGAGAAGGTGTCAGGAGAAGTGTGTGAGGGAGCGAGGCTCAGGGCTGGCTTTTATGCTGCTGTGTGAGTGCCTGAGGGCTTGAAGAGAGCCTCTGCGCATGGCAGCATTGTGCAGTGAGCAGCTCTTGCGTGCCACAGCCTGGCCAGTCATGAGGTGGGGTGTGTTTGCCTTCCACAGCTCTCCCTTTTCATTACCTTTTGTTGTGGATTTGATCCTTTGACCTTGTCGGCAATTTTTAAGAGAAAATGAATATTGTGTTGTATTTATTTGGGAGGTGTGTCTCATGATGGTGGTTGGAAGATGCATCTAAGGCGTGGAAGAGTTGTGATCTCAGGATTAAGGTCACGGCGTATCACTGATGTTGGGTGGTTTGTGTCTGCTTGGAGAGAGCCTCTGCGCATGCTAGTATTATGCAGAACGCATGCCAAACCCCGTGAAGTCATGAGGTGGTGTGCTCTTGTCTCCCCACAACACTTCCACTCCATTTCCTGGTGTTGTGGATTTGATCCTTTGACCCTGTCAGCACTTCTGAGTGTGACTGGAGTGATGAGGAAGGCGCATCTCACGGAAGATGTTGGAAGGCTTGTCCTCAGCTTTGGAGGAGTGATGTTGTGTCCTTAGTGATGCCATCCTGTGCTACTCATGCAGTCGTGTTTGTGGCCACTTGGTGAGGTGCAGGCCCCATTCTTGGCATCGTTCAAGAGCTGTTCTGTGATTCCCAGGTGCGTTTGGCTTGAGACGCTGCTAGTTGCACTGCACTGCACTCCCTGCGTGCCCTAGAATTAATCTGCTTTCCTTGAGCTTAGTAGTTGTCTTCCGCATTGGGTGTGTTGTGTCAAGATGTTGGTTCCCCTTTTGCTTTGAAAACTGTGTTTTGGAGAAAGGAGACAGGCTGTTTTTTGCCGTTTCAGCATTGGGCCGTCCGTAGTGGTTTTAGTATATTTAGACAGAGGAGGTCAACTTGTGGAGTTTAGATTTTGGGGTCCTTTTTTGGTGTTTGTGTTAATGGATGATTCGGCCTCGAGCCACTTCATGACATTTCTGGAGAAGATGGGGCAAAGTAGGAAGTGGGTCTGTTCAATTGGATGTGCCAAGGTGTGTGAGGCCTGCTGAGTTTCACCCAGGAATGCTGAGGGAGCTGTGCTGAGTGGGTCCAGTGGAGGTCCACCAAGAAGATCAAAGGCGTGGAGTGCATCTGCTGTGCAGAAAGGCTACGAGAGTTGGGCTCGTTCAGCCTAGAATAGAGTTGGCCTTCCAGTACTTGAAGGGAGCTTACAGGCAGGGGGAGAACCAACTTTTTACACGATTTGATAGCGTTAGAACATTTTAATGCAAAGAGGAGAAATTTGGTTAAGATGTAAGGAAGAAAAATTCTTGACTCGGGTGCTGGTGAGACCCTGGCACAGGCTGCCCAGTCAACTTGTGCATTCTTCGTCCCTGGGGCATTCAAGGCCGGGTTGGATGGGGCCCTGATGGGAGGCAGTCGGCCCACAGAAGGGATAATGGTTACGATCTCTTCCAATATTCCCCGTTCCACATTTGTATGCTTGTCTAATTTGAGACTGTTTCCCATGCCACGCTCATCCAGAAGTTGAGCCAACGTGGGTTAGACAAGTGCAGAGTGATGTGGACTGAAAGCAGCTGATGGAGGGCCTGTGCCCAGAGCCTTATGTTGGAGGGCTCCCTGTGTAGCTGGAGGTAAGTTCCTCATGCTTAGCTGTGGAGTGTTAGGGATCTCCTCTCAGTGCTGCATGCTACTCTTGCATCACGTAGTGTTGCGCGTCATGTGTTACGTGTTGTTCTTCCAGCAACTCTGCTTTTTTGCATCCTTGAGGACGCGTCCATTTGGCACTGGTGGCACGTTCCAAGTGAGAGTCCTGGAGGCCAAAGGAGGGATTTGGCACGTTTGTGTCAGAGTATGCGGAAGATTCTGTGTGCAAAGCACAGAAGAGGAGTCAGAGAGGTCATGGCTTGGCACTTGTGCAATATGGTTTGTGTCTTTGTTGTTAGAGGAGTTGCCAATTCCAAACGGCTTTGGAAGCCCGGTCTGGGCATTTTGAATATCCCAGATGGGAGAAGATGGCACTTCTTTCATGAGATGATTACCCATCTTGTTCAGCAATGGATCCCAGTAGACCAAATTTCTAAGGACTTCTGCAAAGATTTTCAGAGTTTTCCTCCATATGGTTTTGGGGAAAACGCCTAGCACATTTATGGGCAAAGACAGAAAGCGTTGAGTGAACTGTTGCCTCACAAGTCCAACTGAAAGTATTTTCTCAAATGTGGTTCTGTTCGAAAGGGATTGGGCATGCAACAGGCTCCCTAAGGGAGTGCAAAAGCACTATGGCTGCTGGATTTCCAGAAACATTGGACAGTGCCTTCTAGATCTATTTTCAAAGAGTGCGTTGTGGAGGCATGAGTTGGAGTCAGTGATCCTTATGGGTCCCTTCCAACATCCTAGGGTATTCTCGGATTGCACTGCATTTGTTCCCTCCCTGAGCTCGTTGCAGCTGGTTAGCCAGCCTTTAGCTCTTGTCTTCCCCACTGGGTGTGCCGCATGGCTGGCTGGATGCCCCTTGATGTTGGAAGGCAGTAGCTGGGAGAAAGGAGGCTGCCTGTTTTGTGTCATTCCTGCTTGGGTCGCACCCTGGAGATTTCCAAGTAGGCAGGGGAGGGCTGTCTGTGGGGGCAGGACTCTGTCCTCTCACGCCTGGTTCATTGCTAGCAAGCTGTGTGATGTCAGGACTCCTGCCATGCTCCCCAAACGGTGGCATTGCGCAGTGCATTGGAATGCCCTTTTCTAGGGGGAAATCACGCACATTCACAGTGCGGAGGTGGGGATGGCACACTGCTAGATGGGGGTTTGCTGGGCTGGTTGGTGAGATGTGGGATGAGCTGTGAGGGTGACAAGAGGCCGAGGGTGAGTGGATCTGTCAGAAAAGGCAGGCTGGTGAAACACGGTGTTCAGATTGAGTGTCAAGGGTTGAGGTTATTTTCCTGCCCAGCGTTTGTTGTTCCCAAAGAGCATTTGCCTATTTCCAGGGAAAACGGAATGCACCATGACTGTCCAGGGCTGCAGACGTGAGGTGATTATGGTGATATTTGCATACTGAAGGGTAAATTAATGGTTTATACTGTCTCTGGTCATGAGATGGAGTGTTTTCCAGATTGTCACAGAGGTGAAGAGTGCTCGTTTTTGAGGATAACAGGAAGGCCGTGCTGAAATGCACTGGTGCTGTTGGGTTTCACCCTAGAATAGGGAGGGTCTGATGTGGTGGTTTTGCTGATTTTGCAAGGTAGTGGTAATGAGGAGAGGTTTCTGAAAACTGGAGGAGTATAAGCCATGGTGCGCATTTTGCAAGCGGTTCTAAAAAAGCCTGGTGCTTGCTGGTGAGGAAGAGTACTATTTGTCTGTCTTTGGGCTAGTGTAGATGCCACGTGATGTGCTGAAGGCCTTCTGCTAGCCACCAGTGCTCTTGATGGTGACATGGTTGTAAGAGAAGGTCTTGGGTCTGTTTTTGACCTGGCATGATGGTTTCCAGAGCCATACCTTTGTAGTGGGTGCGGTGTTAAGAGTATTGGGCGAAGAAAGGATGAGAGGAATCGGAGGCTGGCATGCATGAGATCTTTATTGAGGAAAACACACTAAAAGGAAGGATTCACTTGGTGACGGCCAAGTGGAAAGGTCGCAATATAAAGTGCAAAGAAAGAAGAAATTTACTGCACTGATATTCCCAGACAGCATGGTCTGACGCTGTTCCCTGCTTGTTTGCTTTGTGCCATGCAAAGAGGAGTCATGGCAAATGAGCTGTTGTACCATCAGTGACACAGTGGTGCCTCCTGAGTGCTCGAGGCGCGTTGCAGGGTGCAGGTGGTTGGTGTCGGGGTGTGGGCGCAGGCCCTTAGCAGGGGTAGCGGGCTCTCCAGCCATTGTAGCAGCCCAGGCCTCCGTATCCGAAGCCGCCGGAGGAGATGGCCACTCCCTGGGCGTTGAGGGCGCTGCCCACGGCAGCTGATGAGGAGGATCCGACGGCGGTGTTCTGGGGGAAGGAGCTGAGGATGGGTCCCGGCAGGGTGACCACGACGGTGGAGGGCTGGATGACGACTTGGGAGTCCTGGCACTGCCTGACACAGGGCTCGTTGCAGCTGTTAGCCAGAGGGGTGGGTCCACAGGGGCGGCAGAGGTCGGAGCAGGACATGGCTGTGGGGTGGATGGTCCCTGGAAGAGAGGGTGTTGTGCAAATGGAGGTTGTTGAGGACCCAAGAAGCTGTGCTGGGTGTGGCCCAGGGAGCAAGTTGGTTGGGGTTGGGGCTTGGGGTTGTGGGGAGAATGGTTCCTGGGGAGGCAGAAGGGCTGCAGACTCTTGGGTCCAAGGGGTTTGGATAGCCAAGCCAGGTGGGGTGGGCAAAGGAGGGCAGCAGATGACATGCTTACCTAGAGGAGTGCAGAGGAGAAGGTGTCAGGAGAAGTGTGTGAGGGAGCGAGGCTCAGGGCCGGCTTTTATGCTGCTGTGTGAGTGCCCGAGGGCTTGGAGAGAGCCTCTGCGCATGGCAGCACTGTGCAGCAAGCTTTTGTCGCTTGCCAAGGCCTGGTCATTGTGCAGCGAGCTGCTGTTGCATGCCAAAACTTGACCGGTGATGTGGTAATGTGGTTTTGTCTTTCCACAACGCTTCCTTTTCTTTTCCCTGTCTTGTGGTTGTGTTCCTTTAACCCTGATGTCAGTGTTTAAGTGGGAATGGTGTTTTAGTCAAAGCATGCTGAAAGCGTGAGTTGTGTTTATCAGGAATGAGGTCCCCGCGTGGCACTTGTGTGTGGTCATTTGTGGCTGTGTTGCAAAGTGGGTAGCCCATCTTGTGGCGTCCTTGGAAGGCTGCTTCAGGCTTCAAAGCTTTGCCTGTTGCACTTGGTCCTCTGGAATCACATTCCCTCCTTCCTTGCTGTCACGGAGTTAACTAGATCAATCTATGCCCGTGACAGGGATCTATGTCTGTGACAGGGGGCTGTAGGCCCCTGCTCCCCCACCCCCTTGGCCCACAGAATGGGAGGGAAGGAAGGGAGGAAAAAAAACAGCGGCAACAATCTATGGAGGAAAACTTATTTTACTAACTATGATATCGGAATGCAAGATAACACAATATAATACAATTGAATTGAAATTGAGACTAATAAATAAGATCGGAGAGAGAGAGTTCCTGAGACCGAGTCGAAGCTGAAAAGCTTGGAACGGCTGGGAAAGCACCCTCCTCCAGCACCCACTGCCAGGCAGTAAGAGACCTCCCCACCCGGAAGGGTCAGGTCCCATGACTTCCGTAATGTATAGGGATAGGTACCTGGAATTGGAGCATTAACACTTGAATTCCAGTACATGATGTTCTGCTGTGGAATACTGAAAACCAAAAAACGTAAAACCATGACACCTGCCTTTGTCCCACCTCACTAAGCAGTCTGCAGCTCCTCTCTTTCCCTGGGAGTTCAGCATGGGTTGCTGCTGCCCCTGGTGCCTGCAGAGGTGTGCCTGGAGAAAGGAGGCCGCCTGCTGTGTGCCTGGGGCGGGCAGTCCCTGCAGGCAGAGGAGGGCTGTTTGCCAGAGCAGAATGCTGTCCCTGCGGGGCTGTGTCACAGCTGACAAGACTGCTGGTGTTGGGAATTCTGCCATGCCCCCAGAAAGGTCCCAGTGTCTTCTCTGCATGCCACCCTTACCTGCGGTCATCAAGATGAAAGCGTGGGTTTTGGTCTGACAGAGTGCCATCCTTGGACATGCCTGGTGGGATGTGGGAAAGGCACTGAGACTGAAGAGTGGCGGAAGAACTGGGAAATGTGTTGCGCCATAGCGTTTAATTGTTTTTAATTGAGTTGAGTGTCAAGGAGCACTGCCACTTTTGTGCCCAATGGTTTGTGCTCGGAAAAACATTTGGATGTGTCAGAATGGTGCCGAAGGCCTGCATGCTTCCTGGGGCTGCAACAGGTAGGTCCTTGCAGTGATGTCTGATTACCATAGGGTGGATCGAAGGCGAGTCATGCCTCTGCTCAGCCAAGGTGACTTGATGCAGGCTGTCCCACAGGTCTTTGTTCATGGATAAGATGAGTAGGAAGTGCAACTGGGTGTGAGGAATCCTCTAGGACCTAATGAGTTTCTCCCACAAATGCTGAGGGATGCGTCTGCTGTCTTCGTAAGGCTCTTTTCTGTTGACCCTGTGAAAGTTCATGATGGAAGTGCTTTGTGAAGAATATTCGAGAGTCTTCCTATTCCTGCCTTCAAGAAACGAAGAAGGAAGCGGTGAGAAACTTCAGGCTGGTTGACCTGATGTTAGTCTCTGGGGAGGAGGTGAAGGAAATCCTCGCAGGAAGCAGTGGATTTCCAAAGCCACCTCAGTTTCTTCTGTAGTGAAGTGATCTGCCCGGTGGATGATGGGGAGACATGGCAGTTGATTGTCTTGCGTTCAGGAGGCTTCTTCCCATGACACGATCCCAAAGAAACTGTCCAAGTGGACGCTGGGGTGGGCTTGAAAGTGGCTGAATGCAGCAGTGCGGTGAAGTGTTGTGATTGTGTCCAGACTCGGTAGTAAGGCCAGCACTGTTCAGCACCTGCATTAAAAAGCTGGGTGATGGTAGTGATCCCAGTGAGTTTGCAAATGCTAGAAGATGGGAAGGAGCAGCTGATGCCCCCGGTGTATAGTCCACCTTTGTGAAAGATGTGGAGGGGCTGGGTTATATGTATTACCTCAGGGACGCCATGAGGTAGCGGAAGGGGCAAAGTGAAGTGCTGCAGATGGGAAGCAGTAACATGGAGCAAGAAAAATGAGAGGGTGGCAGCCAGCTTTGCTGAGAAGGACCAGGTTTTACTGCTGGCGAGCAAGGGGATGTTGAGGCAGCACTGCAGCCGTGTGACAAAAGAGTTCCCCATTCTCCAGAAGGCCTTTGGGAAGAGCATCGCTAGCACACTGGAGGATGTACTTTTCTTTCTGTTCAGTGCTGGTGGTTCATGCTTAAGTTTCCCAGGAGGAAGACAGACATGGATATGGTGGAGCAGTTCCAGTGCAGGGCTTCCCCAGTGCTGATGGGCCTGGAGCCTCCTTACGATGTGGAGAAGCTGAGAGAACAGGCAGTTTTGAGCTGGGACACAGGGATGTTCTCAGTAGATCTTCTCCTTGCGTATAAATCGCAGATGTTAGGGAAGGATGTAAAGAGAGCCAGCCCTTTTGCATTACTGTCTGCTGCCAGAAGAAAGGAAGGTGGACAGCACTGAATTGGAACCTTCCTTGGAAGAGAAAGGGAGCTTTTTCCAGGGTGAGGGGGGCAAGCGGTGGAACAGGTTACCCCGCAGAGTAATTTGTGTAGTCCCTGTCCTTTGAGGTGCTGAAAGTCTGGCTGTGTTCCCTGTCTGACCGCTGGAGCTGAGTGTACTTGAGCAGGGCAGTAGTAGTGTGTTGTCACTAACAATTCTCTAACGTGTAAAGGATTCTGTGACTGCTTTTTTTTTGTCAGCGTGGGAGTATCCTGCTGGGGTGTGCTGCCATGGAAAGGTAGTTTCAGAAGGCATGGGCAGAAGGGCCTTGGTGTGCCCAAGACTTTGTGTGGTCAAGCATAGATGTTGTTTGATGTGCTGGAAGCCCAGTTGATGCCCCAACAGTTCTTGTTGGTACCACTGTTGGCAGGGGAGGTGATGGGACCCCTTTGGTGCCATCCTAATGGACCCTTGAGCCGTGTCTTTGGAGTGGGAGAAGTGTGAAGTGCTGAAGAAAGGATGAAGCGAATTCAGAGGCTGGCATGCAAGAGAACTTTATTGAGGAAAATACATGAAAGGAAAGGAGCAGCAAGAGAAGAAGCCGTGGCCGTAAGTGCATGTAGCATGACCATCAGCATTCTTGCAGAGAAAGAAAAGGACCTAGAGAAGAACGTTCAAGATATAGATTTGTCAGAGGCGCAGTTTGCAAGCAGTGTGGTCTGGTCCCCTTCCCTGCTTGCTTCTTTGTTGTAATGAATGCAGAGCCATGGTTGAAGAGCTGCTGATCTATCCCACGTGCAGTCAGTGACCCAGTGGTGCCTCCTGAGTGCGTGAGGCGCATTGCAGGGTGCAGGTGGTTGGTGTCAGGGTGTGGGCGCAGGCCCTTAGCAGGGGTAGCGGGCTCTCCAGCCATTGTAGCAGCCCAGGCCTCCGTAGCCGAAGCCGCCGGAGGAGATGGCCACTCCCTGGGCGTCGAGGGCGCTGCCCACGGCAGCTGATGAGGAGGATCCGACGGCGGTGTTCTGGGGGAAGGAGCTGAGGATGGGTCCCGGCAGGGTGACCAGCACGGCAGGAGGCTGGATGACGACTTGGGAGTCCTGGCACTGCCTGACACAGGGCTCGTTGCAGCTGTTAGCCAGCGGGGTGGGTCCCCCGCTGCAGGGGCGGCAGAGGTCGTAGCAGGACATGGCTGTGGGGTGGAGGGTCTCTGGAAGAGAGGGTATTGTGCAAATGGAGGTTGTTGAGGACACAAGAAGCTGTGCTGGGTGTGGCCCAGGGAGCAAGTTGGTTGGGGTTGAGGCTAGGGTTGGTGGAGAGGATGGTTTCTGGGGAGGCAGAAGAGCTGCAGAGTCTTGGGGCCAAGAGGTTTGGATAGCCAAGCCAGGTGGGGTAGGCAAAGGAGGGCAGCAGATGACATGCTTACCTAGAGGAGTGCAGAGGAGAAGGTGTCAGGAGAAGTGTGTGAGGGAGCGAGGCTCAGGGCCGGCTTTTATGCTGCTGTGTGAGTGCCCGAGGGCTTGGAGAGAGCCTCTGCGCATGGCGGCATTGTGCAGTGAGCAGCTCTTGCGTGCCACAGCCTGGCCAGTCATGAAGTGGGGTGTGTTTGCCTTCCACAGCTCTCCCTTTTCATTACCTTTTGTTGTGGATTTGATCCTTTGACCTTGTCGGCAATTTTTAAGAGAAAATGAATATTGTGTTGTATTTATTTGGGAGGAGTGTCTCATGGTGGTTGGAAGATGCATCTAAGGCGTGGAAGAGTTGTGGTCTCAGGAGTAAGGTCACGGCGTATCATTGATGTTGGGTGGTTTGTGTCTGCGTTGTGTGGTGAGGATCCCATTCTGCAGCATCCTAGGCAGGCTGCTCTGGGCTTCCAATGTGTCTGGCAGGAGACTCTATTGCCTGTGTTGCATTTACTCCCTGCTTGCTTTCGTCCCATTTCTTTTCCCACGTGCTTTGCCCTTCTCTTTCCCATTGGGTCTGCTTCACTGACACCTTGGTTCCCTTTTTGCTATCAAGGTTTTATTTGGGAAGTGGTTTCCTGCGTGTTTTGTGTAGTTTCAGCTTAGGGCTCTCTGTGGGGATTGTAGCTTCTTTAGGCAGAGGAGGGCTGTTTGTGAGGGCAGGACACTGTCCTCTCAGGCCTGGTTGAGAGGTAGCAAGCCCCGAGGTGAATGGAAGGGTGTTGGTGCGGGAGGCTGAAGCAGACACTAAGGGATCATTGGTGAGTGGAATTCAGTTGGCTGAGGCCATTTCTCAAAGGCATGGCCTTTGATGGTTTCCATGAGGATTTGGAGATTCCATGGGGAAATTGGAAGCATACATGCTACACAGGGATGCAGCCGTGAGCCGCTCCAGGCCATGTGGTCAAGGCCATGGCTGAAGGTTGCAGGGCATAGAAGCATAGAATCATAGAATCCCAAGATTGAAAAGGACCTACAAGACCATCTAGTCCAACAGTCCTCCCAGCACCATTGCTACCACGAGCCACTAAACCATTTCTCAAGCCCCCATTCAGCTGAGGTGAGTGCTGTGTGGCTTGCTGCTGTGGAGATTAGTGTGTGTTGCTGAAGAAGATGAAGTGAAGTAGGGTGGACGTGGCCAAGGCTGTGAGGTCCGCCTGGTTCTACCCATGGATGCTGAGGGAGGCATGAGATGTCCTTGCAAGGGTGACATCATTTGTTTTAGAAATGTCCCAGTGCCTGGGAGGGGCTTCTGATGTTCCGGACATAGCTCACACCTCTGCTATCTTGAAGGAGATGGAAGAAGGAAGAGTGGCAAAACAGATATCTGTTACAGTGGCCTGTGCTGCTGGGGAAGTGAAGAGGAAATCCCGGAATGTGTTGCTATATGCAAGAGGAAGAAGAACATGATGGGGAGTGCTCAATGTGGGTAACTGTCATGGGATTAAGTCAGACTGGCTAAGAAGTGTTGGAAACAGGGAGCACGAAAGGGCAAACCACCCTGCGTTTTTCTACATTGAAGTGACTGGCTTTGCACATAGGGGTTGCAGTGACATTTGGTGACTTTGCCTTTATAAAAGGCTTTCATGTTTCCTCCCATGGTGTGCTCATAGGCATCCTCTCAGTGATCTGTGCAGGTAAATGGATGCTGAGGTGGTCTATAAAGTGGCTGAACGCAGGGATCTGGTGTTCTGAGGTGAGTACAACAGAGTCCTGATGTGGTGAGTTCATAGTTGTTTCGGGCAAGAGCGGGAAGTGAGGCCAGTGGTGTTCAGTATCATCATTAAAAGCCTGGGTGACGGGACTGGAGCTGACTGTGGACAGCCTTCTATTCCTGCCTGGACTCAAGCAGAGCAATAGTACCATTTACCATTCTTTGTACAGGTGTAGATAATATGTGATGAGAAGAATGCCGTCTGCAAGCCACCGATGCTCTTCTAAGAGACATGGAAATGAGAGGAGGTCCTGGGGCCGTTTTGTACCCAACACGTTCATTTCCAGAGACATATTGTTGCAGTGAGTGATGTGGGAAGAGCATTAAGCAAAAGAATGAAGAGAAGGGATGTGATGCCGGCATGCATGAGATCTTTATTGAGCAAAACACACTAAAAGGAAGGATCCACTTGGTGATCACCAGGTGGAAAGAGGACAATTTAAGAAGCAAAGACAGAAGGAAGATTCTGCACTCATGTTCTCAGACAGCATGATGTCTGACGCTGTTCCCTGCTTGCTTGTTTTGTGCCATGAAAAGAGGAGTCATGGCAAATGAGCTGCTGTACCATCAGTGACACAGTGGTGCCTCCTGAGTGCGTGAGGCTCCTTGCAGGGTGCAGGTGGTTGGTGTCGGGGTGTGGGCGCAGGCCTTAGCAGGGGTAGCGGGCTCTCCAGCCATTGTAGCAGCCCAGGCCTCCGAAGCCGAAGCCGCCGGAGGAGATGGCCACTCCCTGGGCATTGAGGGCGCTGCCCACGGCAGCTGATGAGGAGGATCCGACGGCGGTGTTCTGGGGGAAGGAGCTGAGGATGGGTCCCGGCAGGGTGACCACGACGGTGGAGGGCTGGATGACGACTTGGGAGTCCTGGCACTGCCTGACACAGGGCTCGTTGCAGCTGTTAGCCAGCGGGGTGGGTCCCCCGCTGCAGGGGCGGCAGAGGTCGTAGCAGGACATGGCTGTGGGCGGAGGGTCCCTGGAAGAGAGGGTATTGTGCAAATGGAGGTTGTTGAGGACACAAGAAGCTGTGCTGGGTGTGGCCCAGGGAGCAAGTTGGTTGGGGTTGGGGCTTGGGGTGGTGGGGAGCATGGTTCCTGGGGAGGCAGAAGAGCTGCAGAGTCTTGGGTCCAGGGGGTTGTGGATAGCCAAGCCAGGTGGGGTGGGCAAAGGAGGGCAGCAGCTCACATGCTTACCTAGAGGAGTGCAGAGGAGAAGGTGTCAGGAGAAGTGTGTGAGGGAGCGAGGCTCAGGGCCGGCTTTTATGCTGCTGTGTGAGTGCCCGAGGGCTTGGAGAGAGCCTCTGCGCATGGCGGCATTGTGCAGTGAGCAGCTCTTGCGTGCCACAGCCTGGCCAGTCATGAAGTGGGGTGTGTTTGCCTTCCACAGCTCTCCCTTTTCATTACCTTTTGTTGTGGATTTGATCCTTTGACCTTGTCGGCAATTTTTAAGAGAAAATGAATATTGTGTTGTATTTATTTGGGAGGAGTGTCTCATGGTGGTTGGAAGATGCATCTAAGGCGTGGAAGAGTTGTGGTCTCAGGAGTAAGGTCACGGCGTATCATTGATGTTGGGTGGTTTGTGTCTGCGTTGTGTGGTGAGGATCCCATTCTGCAGCATCCTAGGCAGGCTGCTCTGGGCTTCCAATGTGTCTGGCAGGAGACTCTATTGCCTGTGTTGCATTTACTCCCTGCTTGCTTTCGTCCCATTTCTTTTCCCACGTGCTTTGCCCTTCTCTTTCCCATTGGGTCTGCTTCACTGACACCTTGGTTCCCTTTTTGCTATCAAGGTTTTATTTGGGAAGTGGTTTCCTGCGTGTTTTGTGTAGTTTCAGCTTAGGGCTCTCTGTGGGGATTGTAGCTTCTTTAGGCAGAGGAGGGCTGTTTGTGAGGGCAGGACACTGTCCTCTCAGGCCTGGTTGAGAGGTAGCAAGCCCCGAGGTGAATGGAAGGGTGTTGGTGCGGGAGGCTGAAGCAGACACTAAGGGATCATTGGTGAGTGGAATTCAGTTGGCTGAGGCCATTTCTCAAAGGCATGGCCTTTGATGGTTTCCATGAGGATTTGGAGATTCCATGGGGAAATTGGAAGCATACATGCTACACAGGGATGCAGCCGTGAGCCGCTCCAGGCCATGTGGTCAAGGCCATGGCTGAAGGTTGCAGGGCATAGAAGCATAGAATCATAGAATCCCAAGATTGAAAAGGACCTACAAGACCATCTAGTCCAACAGTCCTCCCAGCACCATTGCTACCACGAGCCACTAAACCATTTCTCAAGCCCCCATTCAGCTGAGGTGAGTGCTGTGTGGCTTGCTGCTGTGGAGATTAGTGTGTGTTGCTGAAGAAGATGAAGTGAAGTAGGGTGGACGTGGCCAAGGCTGTGAGGTCCGCCTGGTTCTACCCATGGATGCTGAGGGAGGCATGAGATGTCCTTGCAAGGGTGACATCATTTGTTTTAGAAATGTCCCAGTGCCTGGGAGGGGCTTCTGATGTTCCGGACATAGCTCACACCTCTGCTATCTTGAAGGAGATGGAAGAAGGAAGAGTGGCAAAACAGATATCTGTTACAGTGGCCTGTGCTGCTGGGGAAGTGAAGAGGAAATCCCGGAATGTGTTGCTATATGCAAGAGGAAGAAGAACATGATGGGGAGTGCTCAATGTGGGTAACTGTCATGGGATTAAGTCAGACTGGCTAAGAAGTGTTGGAAACAGGGAGCACGAAAGGGCAAACCACCCTGCGTTTTTCTACATTGAAGTGACTGGCTTTGCACATAGGGGTTGCAGTGACATTTGGTGACTTTGCCTTTATAAAAGGCTTTCATGTTTCCTCCCATGGTGTGCTCATAGGCATCCTCTCAGTGATCTGTGCAGGTAAATGGATGCTGAGGTGGTCTATAAAGTGGCTGAACGCAGGGATCTGGTGTTCTGAGGTGAGTACAACAGAGTCCTGATGTGGTGAGTTCATAGTTGTTTCGGGCAAGAGCGGGAAGTGAGGCCAGTGGTGTTCAGTATCATCATTAAAAGCCTGGGTGACGGGACTGGAGCTGACTGTGGACAGCCTTCTATTCCTGCCTGGACTCAAGCAGAGCAATAGTACCATTTACCATTCTTTGTACAGGTGTAGATAATATGTGATGAGAAGAATGCCGTCTGCAAGCCACCGATGCTCTTCTAAGAGACATGGAAATGAGAGGAGGTCCTGGGGCCGTTTTGTACCCAACACGTTCATTTCCAGAGACATATTGTTGCAGTGAGTGATGTGGGAAGAGCATTAAGCAAAAGAATGAAGAGAAGGGATGTGATGCCGGCATGCATGAGATCTTTATTGAGCAAAACACACTAAAAGGAAGGATCCACTTGGTGATCACCAGGTGGAAAGAGGACAATTTAAGAAGCAAAGACAGAAGGAAGATTCTGCACTCATGTTCTCAGACAGCATGATGTCTGACGCTGTTCCCTGCTTGCTTGTTTTGTGCCATGAAAAGAGGAGTCATGGCAAATGAGCTGCTGTACCATCAGTGACACAGTGGTGCCTCCTGAGTGCGTGAGGCTCCTTGCAGGGTGCAGGTGGTTGGTGTCGGGGTGTGGGCGCAGGCCTTAGCAGGGGTAGCGGGCTCTCCAGCCATTGTAGCAGCCCAGGCCTCCGAAGCCGAAGCCGCCGGAGGAGATGGCCACTCCCTGGGCATTGAGGGCGCTGCCCACGGCAGCTGATGAGGAGGATCCGACGGCGGTGTTCTGGGGGAAGGAGCTGAGGATGGGTCCCGGCAGGGTGACCACGACGGTGGAGGGCTGGATGACGACTTGGGAGTCCTGGCACTGCCTGACACAGGGCTCGTTGCAGCTGTTAGCCAGCGGGGTGGGTCCCCCGCTGCAGGGGCGGCAGAGGTCGTAGCAGGACATGGCTGTGGGCGGAGGGTCCCTGGAAGAGAGGGTATTGTGCAAATGGAGGTTGTTGAGGACCCAAGAAGCTGTGCTGGGTGTGGCCCAGGGAGCAAGTTGGTTGGGGTTGGGGCTTGGGGTGGTGGGGAGCATGGTTCCTGGGGAGGCAGAAGAGCTGCAGAGTCTTGGGTCCAGGGGGTTGTGGATAGCCAAGCCAGGTGGGGTGGGCAAAGGAGGGCAGCAGCTCACATGCTTACCTAGAGGAGTGCAGAGGAGAAGGTGTCAGGAGAAGTGTGTGAGGGAGCGAGGCTCAGGGCCGGCTTTTATGCTGCTGTGTGAGTGCCCGAGGGCTTGGAGAGAGCCTCTGCGCATGGCGGCATTGTGCAGTGAGCAGCTCTTGCGTGCCACAGCCTGGCCAGTCATGAAGTGGGGTGTGTTTGCCTTCCACAGCTCTCCCTTTTCATTACCTTTTGTTGTGGATTTGATCCTTTGACCTTGTCGGCAATTTTTAAGAGAAAATGAATATTGTGTTGTATTTATTTGGGAGGAGTGTCTCATGGTGGTTGGAAGATGCATCTAAGGCGTGGAAGAGTTGTGGTCTCAGGAGTAAGGTCACGGCGTATCATTGATGTTGGGTGGTTTGTGTCTGCGTTGTGTGGTGAGGATCCCATTCTGCAGCATCCTAGGCAGGCTGCTCTGGGCTTCCAATGTGTCTGGCAGGAGACTCTATTGCCTGTGTTGCATTTACTCCCTGCTTGCTTTCGTCCCATTTCTTTTCCCACGTGCTTTGCCCTTCTCTTTCCCATTGGGTCTGCTTCACTGACACCTTGGTTCCCTTTTTGCTATCAAGGTTTTATTTGGGAAGTGGTTTCCTGCGTGTTTTGTGTAGTTTCAGCTTAGGGCTCTCTGTGGGGATTGTAGCTTCTTTAGGCAGAGGAGGGCTGTTTGTGAGGGCAGGACACTGTCCTCTCAGGCCTGGTTGAGAGGTAGCAAGCCCCGAGGTGAATGGAAGGGTGTTGGTGCGGGAGGCTGAAGCAGACACTAAGGGATCATTGGTGAGTGGAATTCAGTTGGCTGAGGCCATTTCTCAAAGGCATGGCCTTTGATGGTTTCCATGAGGATTTGGAGATTCCATGGGGAAATTGGAAGCATACATGCTACACAGGGATGCAGCCGTGAGCCGCTCCAGGCCATGTGGTCAAGGCCATGGCTGAAGGTTGCAGGGCATAGAAGCATAGAATCATAGAATCCCAAGATTGAAAAGGACCTACAAGACCATCTAGTCCAACAGTCCTCCCAGCACCATTGCTACCACGAGCCACTAAACCATTTCTCAAGCCCCCATTCAGCTGAGGTGAGTGCTGTGTGGCTTGCTGCTGTGGAGATTAGTGTGTGTTGCTGAAGAAGATGAAGTGAAGTAGGGTGGACGTGGCCAAGGCTGTGAGGTCCGCCTGGTTCTACCCATGGATGCTGAGGGAGGCATGAGATGTCCTTGCAAGGGTGACATCATTTGTTTTAGAAATGTCCCAGTGCCTGGGAGGGGCTTCTGATGTTCCGGACATAGCTCACACCTCTGCTATCTTGAAGGAGATGGAAGAAGGAAGAGTGGCAAAACAGATATCTGTTACAGTGGCCTGTGCTGCTGGGGAAGTGAAGAGGAAATCCCGGAATGTGTTGCTATATGCAAGAGGAAGAAGAACATGATGGGGAGTGCTCAATGTGGGTAACTGTCATGGGATTAAGTCAGACTGGCTAAGAAGTGTTGGAAACAGGGAGCACGAAAGGGCAAACCACCCTGCGTTTTTCTACATTGAAGTGACTGGCTTTGCACATAGGGGTTGCAGTGACATTTGGTGACTTTGCCTTTATAAAAGGCTTTCATGTTTCCTCCCATGGTGTGCTCATAGGCATCCTCTCAGTGATCTGTGCAGGTAAATGGATGCTGAGGTGGTCTATAAAGTGGCTGAACGCAGGGATCTGGTGTTCTGAGGTGAGTACAACAGAGTCCTGATGTGGTGAGTTCATAGTTGTTTCGGGCAAGAGCGGGAAGTGAGGCCAGTGGTGTTCAGTATCATCATTAAAAGCCTGGGTGACGGGACTGGAGCTGACTGTGGACAGCCTTCTATTCCTGCCTGGACTCAAGCAGAGCAATAGTACCATTTACCATTCTTTGTACAGGTGTAGATAATATGTGATGAGAAGAATGCCGTCTGCAAGCCACCGATGCTCTTCTAAGAGACATGGAAATGAGAGGAGGTCCTGGGGCCGTTTTGTACCCAACACGTTCATTTCCAGAGACATATTGTTGCAGTGAGTGATGTGGGAAGAGCATTAAGCAAAAGAATGAAGAGAAGGGATGTGATGCCGGCATGCATGAGATCTTTATTGAGCAAAACACACTAAAAGGAAGGATCCACTTGGTGATCACCAGGTGGAAAGAGGACAATTTAAGAAGCAAAGACAGAAGGAAGATTCTGCACTCATGTTCTCAGACAGCATGATGTCTGACGCTGTTCCCTGCTTGCTTGTTTTGTGCCATGAAAAGAGGAGTCATGGCAAATGAGCTGCTGTACCATCAGTGACACAGTGGTGCCTCCTGAGTGCGTGAGGCTCCTTGCAGGGTGCAGGTGGTTGGTGTCGGGGTGTGGGCGCAGGCCTTAGCAGGGGTAGCGGGCTCTCCAGCCATTGTAGCAGCCCAGGCCTCCG
Source organism: Phasianus colchicus (assembly GCF_987193195.1). NCBI lineage: Eukaryota > Metazoa > Chordata > Aves > Galliformes > Phasianidae > Phasianus > Phasianus colchicus. Next base: position 94,107,449 of record NC_143438.1, read on the forward strand.
AAGCCGAAGCCGCCGGAGGAGATGGCCACTCCCTGGGCATTGAGGGCGCTGCCCACGGCAGCTGATGAGGAGGATCCGACGGCGGTGTTCTGGGGGAAGGAGCTGAGGATGGGTCCCGGCAGGGTGACCACGACGGTGGAGGGCTGGATGACGACTTGGGAGTCCTGGCACTGCCTGACACAGGGCTCGTTGCAGCTGTTAGCCAGCGGGGTGGGTCCCCCGCTGCAGGGGCGGCAGAGGTCGTAGCAGGACATGGCTGTGGGCGGAGGGTCCCTGGAAGAGAGGGTATTGTGCAAATGGAGGTTGTTGAGGACACAAGAAGCTGTGCTGGGTGTGGCCCAGGGAGCAAGTTGGTTGGGGTTGGGGCTTGGGGTGGTGGGGAGCATGGTTCCTGGGGAGGCAGAAGAGCTGCAGAGTCTTGGGTCCAGGGGGTTGTGGATAGCCAAGCCAGGTGGGGTGGGCAAAGGAGGGCAGCAGATGACATGCTTACCTAGAGGAGTGCAGAGGAGAAGGTGTCAGGAGAAGTGTGTGAGGGAGCGAGGCTCAGGGCCGGCTTTTATGCTGCTGTGTGAGTGCCCGAGGGCTTGGAGAGAGCCTCTGCGCATGCTAGTATTATGCAGAACGCATGCCAAACCCTGTGAAGTCATGAGGTGGTGTGCTCTTGTCTCCCCACAACACTTCCACTCCATTTCCTGGTGTTGTGGATTTGATCCTTTGACCCTGTCAGCACTTCTGAGTGTGACTGGAGTGATGAGGAAGGCGCATCTCACGGAAGATGTTGGAAGGCTTTTCCTCAGCTTTGGAGGAGTGATGTGGTGTCCTTAGTGATGCCATCCTGTGCTACTCATGCAGTCGTGTTTGTGACCACTTGGTGAGGTGCAGGCCCCATTCTTGGCATCCTTCGAGGGCTGTTCTGTGATTCCCAGGTGCGTTTGGCTTGAGACGCTGCTAGTTGCACTGCACTGCACTCCCTGCGTGCCCTAGAATTAATCTGCTTTCCATGAGCTTAGTCGTTGTCTTCTGCATTGGGTGTGTTGTGTCAAGATGTTGGTTCCCCTTTTGCTTTGAAAACTGTTTTGGAGAAAGGAGACAGGCTGTTTTTTGCCGTTTCAGCATTGGGCCGTCCGTAGTGGTTTTAGTATATTTAGACAGAGGAGGTCAACTTGTGGAGTTTAGATTTTGTGGTCTTTTTTGGTGTTTGTGTTAATGGGTGATGCGGCCACGAGCCACTTCATGACATTTCTGGAGAAGATGGGGCAAAGTAGGAAGTGGGTCTGTTCAATTGGATGTGCCAAGGTGTGTGAGGCCTGCTGAGTTTCACCCAGGAATGCTGAGGGAGCTGTGCTGAGTGGGTCCAGTGGAGGTCCACCAAGAAGATCAAAGGCGTGGAGTGCATCTGCTGTGCAGAAAGGCTACGAGAGTTGGGCTCGTTCAGCCTAGAATAGAGTTGGCCTTCCAGTACTTGAAGGGAGCTTACAGGCAGGGGGAGAACCAACTTTTTACACGATTTGATAGCGTTAGAACATTTTAATGCAAAGAGGAGAAATTTGGTTAAGATGTAAGGAAGAAAAATTCTTGACTCGGGTGCTGGTGAGACCCTGGCACAGGCTGCCCAGTCAACTTGTGCATTCTTCGTCCCTGGGGCATTCAAGGCCGGGTTGGATGGGGCCCTGATGGGAGGCAGTCGGCCCACAGAAGGGATAATGGTTACGATCTCTTCCAATATTCCCCGTTCCACATTTGTATGCTTGTATAATTTGAGACAGTTTCCCATGCCACGCTCATCCAGAAGTTGAGCCAACGTGGGTTAGACAAGTGCAGAGTGATGTGGACTGAAAGCAGCTAATGGAATGCCTGTGCCCAGAGCCTTATGTTGGAGGGCTCCCTGCGTAGCTGGAGGTAGGTTCCTCATGCTTAGCTGTGGAGTGTTAGGGTTCTCCTCGCAATGCTGCATGCTACACTTGCATCACGTAGTGTTGCGCGTCATGTGTTATGTGTTGTTCTTCCAGCAACTCTGCCTTTTTGCATCCTTGAGGACGCGTCCATTTGGCACTGGTGGCACGTTCCAAGTGAGAGTCCTGGAGGGCACAGGAGGGATTTGGCACGTTTGGGTCAGAGTATGCGGAAGATTCTGTGTGCAAAGCACAGAAGAGGAGTCAGAGAGGTGATGGCTTGGCACTTGTGCAATATGGTTTGTGTCTTTGTTGTTAGAGGAGTTGCCAATTCTAAACGGCTTTGGAAGCCCTGTCTGGGCATTCTGGGTATCCCAGATGGGAGAAGATGGCACTTCTTTCATGAGATGATTACCCATCTAGTTCAGCAATGGATCCTAGTAGGCCAAATTTCTAAGGACTTCTGCAAAGATTTTCAGAGTTTTTCTCCATATGGTTTTGGGGAAAACGCCTAGCACATTTATGGGCAAAGACAGAAAGCGTTGAGTGAACTGTTGCCTCACAAGTCCAACTGAAAGTCCTTTCTCAAATGTGGTTCTGCTCCAAAGGGATTGGGCATGCAACAGGCTCCCTAAGGGAGTGCAAAAGCACTATGGCTGCCGGATTTCCAGAAACACTGGACAGTGCCTTCTAGATCTATTTTCAAAGAGTGCGTTGTGGAGGCATGAGTTGGAGTCAGTGATCCTTATGGGTCCCTTCCAACATCCTAGGGTATTCTTGGATTGCACTGCATTTGTTCCCTCCCTGAGCTCGTTGCAGCTGGTTAGCCAGCCTTTAGCTCTTGTCTTCCCCACTGGGTGTGCTGCATGGCTGGCTGGATGCCCCTTGATGTTGGAAGGCGGTAGCTGGGAGAAAGGAGGCTGCCTGTTTTGTGTCATTCCTGCTTGGGTCGCACCCTGGAGATTTCCAAGTAGGCAGGGGAGGGCTGTCTGTGGGGGCAGGACTCTGTCCTCTCACGCCTGGTTCATTGCTAGCAAGCTGTGTGATGTCAGGACTCCTGCCATGCTCCCCAAACGGTGGCATTGCGCAGTGCATTGGAATGCCCTTTTCTAGGGGGAAATCACGCACATTCACAGTGCGGAGGTGGGGATGGCACACTGCTAGATGGGGGTTTGCTGGGCTGGTTGGTGAGATGTGGGATGAGCTGTGAGGGTGACAAGAGGCCGAGGGTGAGTGGGTCTGTCAGAAAAGGCAGGCTGGTGAAACACGGTGTTCAGATTGAGTGTCAAGGGTTGAGGTTATTTTCCTGCCCAGCGTTTGTTGTTCCCAAAGAGCATTTGCCTATTTCCAGGGAAAACGGAATGCACCATGACTGTCCTGCGCTGCAGACGTGAGGTGATTATGGTGATATTTGCATACTGAAGGGTAAATTAATGGTTTATACTGTCTCTGGTCATGAGATGGAGTGTTTTCCAGATTGTCACAGAGGTGAAGAGTGCTTGTTTTTGAGGATAACAGGAAGGCTGTGCTGAAATGCACTGGTGCTGTTGGGTTTCACCCTAGAATAGGGAGGGTCTGATGTGGTGGTTTTGCTGATTTTGCAAAGTAGTGGTAATGAGGAGAGGTTTCTGAAAACTGGCGGAGTATAAGCCATGGTGCGCATTTTGCAAGCGGTTCTAAAAAAGCCTGGTGCTTGCTGGTGAGGAAGAGTACTATTTGTCTGTCTTTGGGCTAGTGTAGATGCCACGTGATGTGCTGAAGGCCTTCTGCTAGCCACCAGTGCTCTTGATGGTGACATGGTTGTAAGAGAAGGTCTTGGGGCTGTTTTTGACCTGGCATGATGGTTTCCAGAGCCATACCTTTGTAGTGGGTGAGGTGTTAAGAGTATTGGGCGAAGAAAGGATGAGAGGAATTGGAGGCTGGCATGCATGAGATCTTTATTGAGGAAAACACACTAAAAGGAAGGATTCACTTGGTGACGGCCAAGTGGAAAGGTCGCAATATAAGGTGCAAAGAAAGAAGAAATTTACTGCACTGATATTCCCAGACAGCATGGTCTGACGCTGTTCCCTGCTTGTTTGCTTTGTGCCATGCAAAGAGGAGTCATGGCAAATGAGCTGTTGTACCATCAGTGACCCAGTGGTGCCTCCTGAGTGCTTGAAGCGTGTTGCAGGGTGCAGGTGGTTGGTGTCGGGGTGTGGGCGCAGGCCCTTAGCAGGGGTAGCGGGCTCTCCCGCCATTGTAGCAGCCCAGGCCTCCGTAGCCGAAGCCGCCGGAGGAGATGGCCACTCCCTGGGCGTTGAGGGCGCTGCCCACGGCAGCTGATGAGGAGGATCCGACGGCGGTGTTCTGGGGGAAGGAGCTGAGGATGGGTCCCGGCAGGGTGACCACGACGGTGGAGGGCTGGATGACGACTTGGGAGTCCTGGCACTGCCTGACACAGGGCTCGTTGCAGCTGTTAGCCAGCGGGGTGGGTCCCCCACTGCAGGGGCGGCAGAGGTCGTAGCAGGACATGGCTGTGGGGTGGAGGGTCCCTGGAAGAGAGGGTGTTGTGCAAATGGAGGTTGTTGAGGACCCAAGAAGCTGTGCTGGGTGTGGCCCAGCGAGCAAGTTGGTTGGGGATGGGGCTTGGGGTTGTGGGGAGCATGGTTCCTGGGGAGGCAGAAGGGCTGCAGAGTCTTGGGTCCAAGGAGTTGTGTATAGCCAAGCCAGGTGGGGTGGGCAAAGGAGGGCAGCAGCTCACATGCTTACCTAGAGGAGTGCAGAGGAGAAGGTGTCAGGAGAAGTGTGTGAGGGAGCGAGGCTCAGGGCTGGCTTTTATGCTGCTGTGTGAGTGCCTGAGGGCTTGGAGAGAGCCTCTGCGCATGGCAGCACTGTGCAGCAAGCTTTTGTCGCTTGCCAAGGCCTGGTCATTGTGCAGCGAGCTGCTGTTGCATGCCAAAACTTGACCGGTGATGTGGTAATGTGGTTATGTCTTTCCGCAACGCTTCCTTTTCTTTTCCCTGTCTTGTGGTTGTGTTCCTTTAACCCTGATGTCAGTGTTTAAGTGGGAATGGTGTTTGAGTCAAAGCATGCTGAAAGCGTGAGTTGTGTTTATCAGGAATGAGGTCCCCGCGTGGCACTTGTGTGTGGTCATTTGTGGCTGTGTTGCAAAGTGGGTAGCCCATCTTGTGGCGTCCTTGGAAGGCTGCTTCAGGCTTCAAAGCTTTGCCTGTTGCACTTGGTCCTCTGGAATCACATTCCCTCCTTCCTTGCTGTCACGGAGTTAACTAGATCAATCTATGCCCGTGACAGGGATCTATGTCTGTGACAGGGGGCTGTAGGCCCCTGCTCCCCCACCCCCTTGGCCCACAGAATGGGAGGGAAGGAAGGGAGGAAAAAATACAGCAGCAACAATCTATGGAGGAAAACTTATTTTACTAACTATGATATCGGAATGCAAGATAACACAATATAATACAATCGAATTGAAATTGAGACTAATAAATATGATAGGAGAGAGAGAGTTCCTGAGACCGAGTCGAAGCTGAAAAGCTTGGAACGGCTGGGAAAGCACCCTCCAGCACCCACTGCCAGGCAGTAAGAGACCTCCCCACCCGGAAGGGTCAGGTCCCATGACTTCCGTAATGTATAGGGATAGGTACCTGGAATTGGAGCATTAACACTTGAATTCCAGTACATGATGTTCTGCTGTGGAATACTGAAAACCAAAAAACGTAAAACCATGACACCTGCCTTTGTCCCACCTCACTAAGCAGTCTGCAGCTCCTCTCTTTCCCTGGGAGTTCAGCATGGGTTGCTGCTGCCCCTGGTGTCTGCAGAGGTGTGCCTGGAGAAAGGAGGCCGCCTGCTGTGTGCCTGGGGCGGGCAGTCCCTGCAGGCAGAGGAGGGCTGTTTGCCAGAGCAGAATGCTGTCCCTGCGGGGCTGTGTCACAGCTGACAAGACTGCTGGTGTTGGGAATTCTGCCATGCCCCCAGAAAGGTCCCAGTGTCTTCTCTGCATGCCACCCTTACCTGCGGTCATCAAGATGAAAGCGTGGGTTTTGGTCTGACAGAGTGCCATCCTTGGACATGCCTGGTGGGATGTGGGAAAGGCACTGAGACTGAAGAGTGGCGGAAGAACTGGGAAATGTGTTGCGCCATAGCGTTTAATTGTTTTTAATTGAGTTGAGTGTCAAGGAGCACTGCCACTTTTGTGCCCAATGGTTGGTGCTCGGAAAAACATTTGGATGTGTCAGAATGGTGCCGAAGGCCTGCATGCTTCCTGGGGCTGCAACAGGTAGGTCCTTGCAGTGATGTCTGATTACCATAGGGTGGATCGAAGGCGAGTCATGCCTCTGCTCAGCCAAGGTGACTTGATGCAGGCTGTCCCACAGGTCTTTGTTCATGGATAAGATGAGTAGGAAGTGCAACTGGGTGTGAGGAATCCTCTAGGACCTAATGAGTTTCTCCCACAAATGCTGAGGGATGCGTCTGCTGTCTTCGTAAGGCTCTTTTCTGTTGACCCTGTGAAAGTTCATGATGGAAGTGCTTTGTGAAGAATATTTGAGAGTCTTCCTATTCCTGCCTTCAAGAAACGAAGAAGGAAGCGGTGAGAAACTTCAGGCTGGTTGACCTGATGTTAGTCTCTGGGGAGGAGGTGAAGGAAATCCTCGCAGGAAGCAGTGGATTTCCAAAGCCACCTCAGTTTCTTCTGTAGTGAAGTGATCTGCCCGGTGGATGATGGGGAGACATGGCAGTTGATTGTCTTGCGTTCAGGAGGCTTCTTCCCATGACACGATCCCAAAGAAACTGTCCAAGTGGACGCTGGGGTGGGCTTGAAAGTGGCTGAATGCAGCAGTGCGGTGAAGTGTTGTGATTGTGTCCAGACTCGGTAGTAAGGCCAGCACTGTTCAGCACCTGCATTAAAAAGCTGGGTGATGGTAGTGATCCCAGTGAGTTTGCAAATGCTAGAAGATGGGAAGGAGCAGCTGATGCCCCCGGTGTATAGTCCACCTTTGTGAAAGATGTGGAGGGGCTGGGTTATATGTATTACCTCAGGGACGCCATGAGGTAGCGGAAGGGGCAAAGTGAAGTGCTGCAGATGGGAAGCAGTAACATGGAGCAAGAAAAATGAGAGGGTGGCAGCCAGCTTTGCTGAGAAGGACCAGGTTTTACTGCTGGCGAGCAAGGGGATGTTGAGGCAGCACTGCAGCCGTGTGACAAAAGAGTTCCCCATTCTCCAGAAGGCCTTTGGGAAGAGCATCGCTAGCACACTGGAGGATGTACTTTTCTTTCTGTTCAGTGCTGGTGGTTCATGCTTAAGTTTCCCAGGAGGAAGACAGACATGGATATGGTGGAGCAGTTCCAGTGCAGGGCTTCCCCAGTGCTGATGGGCCTGGAGCCTCCTTACGATGTGGAGAAGCTGAGAGAACAGGCAGTTTTGAGCTGGGACACAGGGATGTTCTCAGTAGATCTTCTCCTTGCGTATAAATCGCAGATGTTAGGGAAGGATGTAAAGAGAGCCAGCCCTTTTGCATTACTGTCTGCTGCCAGAAGAAAGGAAGGTGGACAGCACTGAATTGGAACCTTCCTTGGAAGAGAAAGGGAGCTTTTTCCAGGGTGAGGGGGGCAAGCGGTGGAACAGGTTACCCCGCAGAGTAATTTGTGTAGTCCCTGTCCTTTGAGGTGCTGAAAGTCTGGCTGTGTTCCCTGTCTGACCGCTGGAGCTGAGTGTACTTGAGCAGGGCAGTAGTAGTGTGTTGTCACTAACAATTCTCTAACGTGTAAAGGATTCTGTGACTGCTTTTTTTTTGTCAGCGTGGGAGTATCCTGCTGGGGTGTGCTGCCATGGAAAGGTAGTTTCAGAAGGCATGGGCAGAAGGGCCTTGGTGTGCCCAAGACTTTGTGTGGTCAAGCATAGATGTTGTTTGATGTGCTGGAAGCCCAGTTGATGCCCCAACAGTTCTTGTTGGTACCACTGTTGGCAGGGGAGGTGATGGGACCCCTTTGGTGCCATCCTAATGGACCCTTGAGCCGTGTCTTTGGAGTGGGAGAAGTGTGAAGTGCTGAAGAAAGGATGAAGCGAATTCAGAGGCTGGCATGCAAGAGAACTTTATTGAGGAAAATACATGAAAGGAAAGGAGCAGCAAGAGAAGAAGCCGTGGCCGTAAGTGCATGTAGCATGACCATCAGCATTCTTGCAGAGAAAGAAAAGGACCTAGAGAAGAACGTTCAAGATATAGATTTGTCAGAGGCGCAGTTTGCAAGCAGTGTGGTCTGGTCCCCTTCCCTGCTTGCTTCTTTGTTGTAATGAATGCAGAGCCATGGTTGAAGAGCTGCTGATCTATCCCACGTGCAGTCAGTGACACAGTGGTGCCTCCTGAGTGCGTGAGGCGCATTGCAGGGTGCAGGTGGTTGGTGTCAGGGTGTGGGCGCAGGCCCTTAGCAGGGGTAGCGGGCTCTCCCGCCATTGTAGCAGCGCAGGCCTCCGTAGCCGAAGCCGCCGGAGGAGATGGCCACTCCCTGGGCGTCGAGGGCGCTGCCCACGGCAGCTGATGAGGAGGATCCGACGGCGGTGTTCTGGGGGAAGGAGCTGAGGATGGGTCCCGGCAGGGTGACCAGCACGGCAGGAGGCTGGATGACGACTTGGGAGTCCTGGCACTGCCTGACACAGGGCTCGTTGCAGCTGTTAGCCAGCGGGGTGGGTCCCCTGCTGCAGGGGCGGCAGAGGTCGTAGCAGGACATGGCTGTGGGGTGGAGGGTCCCTGGAAGAGAGGGTGTTGTGCAAATGGAGGTTGTTGAGGACCCAAGAAGCTGTGCTGGGTGTGGCCCAGGGAGCAAGTTGGTTGGGGTTGGGGCTAGGGGTGGTGGAGAGCATGGTTTCTGGGGAGGCAGAAGAGCTGCAGAGTCTTGGGGCCAAGAGGTTTGGATAGCCAAGCCAGGTGGGGTGGGCAAAGGAGGGCAGCAGATGACATGCTTACCTAGAGGAGTGCAGAGGAGAAGGTGTCAGGAGAAGTGTGTGAGGGAGCGAGGCTCAGGGCCGGTTTTTATGCTGCTGTGTGAGTGCCCGAGGGCTTGGAGAGAGCCTCTGCGCGTGGCGGCATTGTGCAGTGAGCAGCTCTTGCGTGCCACAGCCTGGCCAGTCATGAGGTGGGGTGTGTTTGCCTTCCACAGCTCTTCCTTTTCATTACCTTGTGTTGTGGATTTGATCCTTTGACCTTGTCGGCAATTTTTAAGAGAAAATGAATATTGTGTTGTATTTATTTGGGAGGTGTGTCTCATGATGGTGGTTGGAAGATGCATCTAAGGCGTGGAAGAGTTGTGGTCTCAGGAGTAAGGTCACGGCGTATCATTGATGTTGGGTGGTTTGTGTCTGCGTTGTGTGGTGAGGATCCCATTCTGCAGCATCCTAGGCAGGCTGCTCTGGGCTTCCAATGTGTCTGGCAAGTGACTCTATTGCCTGCGTTGCATTTACTCCCTGCTCACTTTCGTCCCATTTCTTTTCCCATGTGCTTTGCCCTTCTCTTTCCCATTGGGTCTGCTTCACTGACACCTTGGTTCCCTTTTTGCTATCAAGGTTTTATTTGGGAAGTGGTTTCCTGCGTGTTTTGTGTAGTTTCAGCTTAGGGCTCTCTGTGGGGATTGTAGCTTCTTTAGGCAGAGGAGGGCTGTTTGTGAGGGCAGGACACTGTCCTCTCAGGCCTGGTTGAGAGGTAGCAAGCCCCGAGGTGAATGGAAGGGTGTTGGTGCGGGAGGCTGAAGCAGACACTAAGGGATCATTGGTGAGTGGAATTCAGTTGGCTGAGGCCATTTCTCAAAGGCATGGCCTTTGATGGTTTCCATGAGGATTTGGAGATTCCATGGGGAAATTGGAAGCATACATGCTACACAGGGATGCAGCCGTGAGCCGCTCCAGGCCATGTGGTCAAGGCCATGGCTGAAGGTTGCAGGGCATAGAAGCATAGAATCATAGAATCCCAAGATTGAAAAGGACCTACAAGACCATCTAGTCCAACTGTCCTCCCAGCACCATTGCTACCACGAGCCACTAAACCATTTCTCATGCCCCCATTCAGCTGAGGTGAGTGCTGTGCGGCTTGCTGCTGAGGAGATTAGTGCGTGTTGCTGAAGAAGATGAAGTGAAGTAGGGAGGACGTGGCCAAGGCTGTGAGGTCCGCCTGGTTCTACCCATGGATGCTGAGGGAGCCATGAGATGTCCTTGCAAGGGTGACATCATTTGTTTTAGAAAGGTCCCAGTGCCTGGGAGGGGCTTCTGATGTTCCGGACATAGCTCACACCTCTGCTATCTTGAAGGAGATGGAAGAAGGAAGAGTGGCAAAACAGATATCTGTTACAGTGGCCTGTGCTGCTGGGGAAGTGAAGAGGAAATCCCGGAATGTGTTGCTATATGCAAGAGGAAGAAGAACATGATGGGGAGTGCTCAGTGTGGGTAACTGTCACGGGATTAAGTCAGACTGGCTAAGAAGTGTTGGAAACAGGGAGCACGAAAGGGCAAACCACCCTGTGTTTTTCTACATTGAAGTGACTGGCTTTGCACATAGGGTTTGCAGTGGCATTTGGTGACTTTGCCTTTATAAAAGGCTTTCATGTTTCCTCCCATGGTGTGCTCATAGGCATCCTCTCAGTGATCTGTGCAGGTAAATGGATGCTGAAGTGGTCTATAAAGTGGCTGAACGCAGGGATCTGGTGTTCTGAGGTGAGTACAACAGAGTCCTGATGTGGTGAGTTCATAGTTGTTTCGGGCAAGAGCGGGAAGTGAGGCCAATGGTGTTCAGTATCATCATTAAAAGCCTGGGTGACGGGACTGGAGCTGACTGTGGACAGCCTTCTATTCCTGCCTGTACTCAAGCAGAGCAATAGTACCATTTACCATTCTTTGTACAGGTGTAGATAATATGTGATGAGAAGAATGTTGTCTGCAAGCCACCGATGCTCTTGTAAGAGACATGGAAACGAGAGGAGGTCCAGGGGCCGTTTTGTACCCAACACGTTCATTTCCAGAGACATATTGTTGCAGTGAGTGATGTGGGAAGAGCATTAAGCAAAGGAATGAAGAGAAGGGATGTGATGCCGGCATGCATGAGATCTTTATTGAGCAAAACACACTAAAAGGAAGGATCCACTTGGTGATCACCAGGTGGAAAGAGGACAATTTAAGAAGCAAAGACAGAAGGAAGATTCTGCACTCATGTTCTCAGACAGCATGATGTCTGACGCTGTTCCCTGCTTGCTTGTTTTGTGCCATGAAAAGAGGAGTCATGGCAGGTGAGCTGTTGTACCATCAGTGACACAGTGGTGCCTCTGACAGATTGTGCTGGATACCATCTCCAGACAACTGGAAGAAAAGGAGGTTATCAGGAGTAGTCAGCACGGGTTCACCAGGGGGAGGTCGTGCTTGACCAACCTGGTAGCCTTCTATGATGTTGTCACTGGCTGGGTGGATGGGGGAGAGCAGTGGATGTAGTCTTCCTTGATTTCAGCAAGGCATTTGACACTGTCTCCCACGACATCCTTATAACGAAGCTGAGGAAGTGCGGGATAGATGAGTGGACAGTGAGGTGGGTTGAGAACTGGCTGACTGGCAGAGCACAGAGGGTTGTCATTGGGGGTGCAGAGTCTGGTTGGAGACCTGTAACCAGCAGTGTTCCCCAGGGGTCGGTGCTGGGTCCGGTCCTGTTCAACATCTTCATCAATGACCTTGATGAGGGGATAGTGGCCACCCTCAGCAAGTTTGCTGATGATACGAAGTTGGGAGGATTGGCTGACATGCCCGAAGGTTGTGCTGCCATTCAGCGAGACCTGGACAGGCTGGAGAGCTGGGCAGTAAGAAACCAGATGAGGTTTAACAAAAGCAAGTGTAGAGTCTTGCACCTAGGGAGGAATAATTGCATGCACCGGTACAGGTTGGGGGATGACCTGCTGGAGAGGAGCTCTGCGGAGAGGGACCTGGGTGTCCTGGTGGACGACAGGTTGGCCATGAGCCAGCAGTGTGCCCTTGTGTCCAAAAAGGCCAATGGCATTCTGGGGTGCATTAAAAAGAGCGTGGCCAGCAGGTCGAGGGAGGTGATCCTCCCCCTCTACTCTGCCCTGGTAAGGCCTCATCTGGAGTACTGTGTCCAGTTCTGGGCTCCTGAGTACAAAAAAGACAGGGATCTCTTGGAAAGAGTCCAGCGGAGAGCCACAAAGATGGTGAAGGGCCTGGAGCATCTCCCCTGTGAGGACAGGCTGAGTGATCTGGGTCTGTTTAGCCTTGAGAAGAGAAGACTGAGAGGGGACCTGATCCAGGTCTATAAATATCTAAGGTGTGGGGGGCAAAGTGGCGAGGCCAGACTGTTTTCAGCAGTGTGCGGAGACAGGACAAGGGGAAATGGCCAGAAGCTGGAGCATAGGAAGTTCCGCACCAATGTGCGCAAGAACTTCTTTAGGTGAGGTGACGGAGCACTGGAACAGGCTGCCCAGGGAGGTTGTGGAGTCTCCTTCTCTGGAGATATTCAAGACCCGCCTGGACGCCTACCTGTGTGACCTGGTGTAGGGATCCTGCTTTGGCAGGGGGGTTGGACTCGATGAACTCTGGAGGTCCCTTCCAACCCCTACGATTCTGTGATTCTGTGATTCTGTGACTCTTGCCATGCTCCCCAAACGGTGGCATTGCGCAGTGCATTGGAATGCCCTTTTCTAGGGGGAAATCACGCACATTCACAGTGCGGAGGTGGGGATGGCACACTGCTAGATGGGGGTTTGCTGGGCTGGTTGGTGAGATGTGGGATGAGCTGTGAGGGTGACAAGAGGCAGAGGGTGAGTGGGTCTGTCAGAAAAGGCAGGCTGGTGAAACACGGTGTTCAGATTGAGTGTCAAGGGTTGAGGTTATTTTCCTGCCCAGCGTTTGTTGTTCCCAAAGAGCATTTGCCTATTTCCAGGGAAAACTGAATGCACCGTGACTGTCCTGCGCTGCAGACGTGAGGTGATTATGGTGATATTTGCATACTGAAGGGTAAATTAATGGCTTGTACTGTCTCTGGTCATGAGATGGAGTGTTTTCCAGATTGTCACAGAGGTGAAGAGTGCTTGTTTTTGAGGATAACAGGAAGGCTGTGCTGAAATCCACTGGTGCTGTTGGGTTTCACCCTAGAATAGGGAGGGTCTGATGTGGTGGTTTTGCTGATTTTGCAAAGTAGTGGTAATGAGGAGAGGTTTCTGAAAACTGGAGGAGTATAAGCCATGGTGCGCGTTTTGCAAGCGGTTCTAAAAAAGCCTGGTGCTTGCTGGTGAGGAAGAGTACTATTTGTCTGTCTTTGGGCTAGTGTAGATACCACGTGATGTGCTGAAGGCCTTCTGCTGGCCACCAGTGCTCTTGATGGTGACATGGTTGTAAGAGAAGGTCTTGGGTCTGTTTTTGACCTGGCATGATGGTTTCCAGAGCCATACCTTTGTAGTGGGTGCGGTGTTAAGAGTATTGGGCGAAGAAAGGATGAGAGGAATCGGAGGCTGGCATGCATGAGATCTTTATTGAGGAAAACACACTAAAAGGAAGGATTCACTTGGTGATGGCCAAGTGGAAAGGTCGCAATTTAAGGTGCAAAGACAGAAGGAAGTTTCTGCACTCATGTTCTCAGACAGCATGATGTCTGACGCTGTTCCCTGCTTCTCTGTTTTGCACCATGAAAAGAGGAGTCATAGCAGGTGAGCTGTTGTACCATCAGTGACACAGTGGTGCCTCCTGAGTGCTCGAGGCGCGTTGCAGGGTGCAGGTGGTTGGTGTCAGGGTGTGGGCGCAGGCCCTTAGCAGGGGTAGCGGGCTCTCCAGCCATTGTAGCAGCCCAGACCTCCGTAGCCGAAGCCGCCGGAGGAGATGGCCACTCCCTGGGCGCTGAGGGCGCTGCCCACGGCAGCTGATGAGGAGGATCCGACGGCGGTGTTCTGGGGGAAGGAGCTGAGGATGGGTCCCGGCAGGGTGACCACGACGGTGGAGGGCTGGATGACGACTTGGGAGTCCTGGCACTGCCTGACACAGGGCTCGTTGCAGCTGTTAGCCAGCGGGGTGGGTCCCCCGCTGCAGGGGCGGCAGAGGTCGTAGCAGGACATGGCTGTGGGGTGGAGGGTCTCTGGAAGAGAGGGTGTTGTGTAAGCAGAGGGTGTTGGGGGATGAGGGGAGCAAAGCCGTTGGTTTCCCAAGCAGCGAGTAGGCATGATTTGGGGTTGTGGGGAGCAGGGCAGAGAAGAGGTGGAAAAGCTGCAGAGTCTGGGGGCAGAGTGGAATGGAGAGCAAAGCCAGGTGCGGTGGCCAAAGAAGGGCAGCTGGGGGTGCAGCTCACCTGAAAGAGCACAGGAGAGAAGGTGTCAGGAGAAGGGTGTGAGGGAACGAGGCACAGGACTGGCTTTTATGCTGCTGTGTGAGTGCCTGAGGGCTTGGAGAGAGCCTCTGCGCATGGCAGCATTTTGCATTGAGCTACTGTTGCATGCCAGAGCTGGGTCTGTCATGAGGGGGGGCGTTTGCCTTCTCTCTGCACTCCCTTTTCATTTCCTTGTGTTGTGGATTTGATCCTGTGACCCTGTTGGCAGTTTTTAGTGAGAGTGAGTGTTTTGGTGGATTTATACAGAAAGCATGTGTCATGGGGTTGGTTGGAAGATACATCTGAAGCATGGGAGAGGTGTAGAACATGGGATGAGGTCAGGCACTCATGACTGTGTTGTGTTGTGGGGACCCCATTTCCTGGCATCCTGGGAAGGCTGCTCTGGGCTTCCTGTGTGCGTTTGGCATGAGACCCTATCCCTTGCATAACATTTTCTTGCTGTCAGCCTATATCCCTATTTCCTTTCCATGTGCTTTGCCCTTCCGTTTCCCATTGGCTGTGCTGCATTGACATCTTGGTTGCCTTTGTGCTTTTAAGGCTTTGTTTGGGAATGGGGTTCCTGCATCTCTTGTGTAGTTTCAGCTTAGGTCTATCCGTGGGGATTGCAGCTGATTGAGGCTGAGGAGCGCTGTCTGTGTGAGCTGGACACAGTCCTCTCAGTCCAGGTTCAGAGGTAGCAAGCCCTAGTTGAAGGGAGGTTCGTTGGTCTGGAAGGCTGAAGCAGAGCTTGTGGGATCATTGCTGAGTGGAGTGTCAGTGGCTGAAGCTATTATTTCTCTGCATAGGCTTTGACAGTTACAAGGTGGATTTGGAGATTCGATAGAGAAATTAGAGTCATCCATGCTGCACGGGCCTGCAGTCATGAGCCCCTGCAGGCCATGAGGTGAAGGGCACAGCTGAGGAGCGCAAGGCATGCCCTCGTTCAGCTGAGGTGAGTGCTTTGTGGCTTGCTGCTGAGGTGAGCAGTACTTGAGTTTCTGAGGAAGATGGAACATAGTAGAAAGAGGGGCTGTTCAACTGGGTGTGCCTGAGTGTGTGAGGCCTGCTGGGTGTCACCCAGGAATGCGGAGGAAGATGTGAGGGGTGAGTCCAGAGAAGGGCCACAAAGGAGATCAAAGAGCTGGAGCGCGTTTACTGTGAAGAAAATTTGATAGAGTTGGGCTTGCTCATCCTGGAGAAGAGTTGGCTCCATGGAGACCTCAGTGTGTCCTTCCAGCACTTGAAGGGAGCTTACATGCAGTAGGGGAAACAACTTTTTACACAGTCTGATTGCGATAGGACATTTTAACGGAATGACGAGAAACTTGGTTAAGATGTAATTAAGAAATTCTTGACTGGGGTGCTAGTTAGGCCCTGGCATAGGCTGCCCAGTCAACTTGTGCATTCTTCATCCCTGGAGCATTCAAGGCCAGGTTGGATGAGGCCCTGATGGGAGACAGTCGGCCCACAAAAGGGATGATGGTTAAGATCCTTTCCAACCTTCACCTTTCCACATTTGTATAATTGTATGATTTGAGACTGTCTCCCATGCCACACTCATCCAGAAGCTGAGCCAGTGTGTTAGACAAGTGGAGAGTGAGGTGAACTGAGAGCAGCTGGCTGAATGCTTGGGACAAGAGCCTTGTGATGGAGGGCACCAAGTGTATTTGGAGGCAAGCTCGTCATGCTCACCCCTAAGCAGAGTGTTAAGAATCTCTTCTCTGGGATGCAAGCTGATCTTACATCCCCTGTAATTGTGCCACATGTGGTATGAGTTGTTTTTCCAGAAGCTCTAGCCTTTTTGCGTCCTTTTCTTGAGGTCATGTACATTTTGCACTGGCATCACCTTTCAAGTGAGTGCACTGGAAGCCAAAGGAGCGATGTTGCACCTTCGTGCCACGGCACGCGGAAGTAGTGGCCAAAGCACAGGAAAGGAGCAGTGTTGACAGTGAGGTCATGGCTTGGCACTTGTGCAGTGTGGTTTGTGTCTTTGTTGTTAGAGGAGTTGCCCTCTACAACAGTTGCAGCTGTTAGCCAGTGGGGTGGGTCCCCCGCTGCAGGGGCGGCAGAGGTCGTAGCAGGACATGGCTGTGGGGTGGATGGTCCCTGGAAGAGAGGGTGTTGGGCAAATGGAGGTTGTTGAGGACCCTGGAAGCTGTGCTGGTT
This sequence comes from Phasianus colchicus, assembly GCF_987193195.1. Taxonomy (NCBI): domain Eukaryota; kingdom Metazoa; phylum Chordata; class Aves; order Galliformes; family Phasianidae; genus Phasianus; species Phasianus colchicus. Next base: position 94,123,839 of record NC_143438.1, read on the forward strand.
GTGGCCCAAGGAGCAAGTTGGTTGGGGATGGGGCTTGGGGTGGTGGGGAGCATGGTTCCTGGGGAGGCAGAAAGGCTGCAGAGTCTTTGGGCCAAGGGGTTGTGGATAGCAAGCCAGGTGGGGTGGGCAAAGGAGGGCAGCAGCTCACATGCTTACCTAGAGGAGTTCAGAGGAGAAGGTGTCAGGAGAAGTGTGTGAGGGAGCGAGGCTCAGGACTGGCTTTTATGCTGCTGTGTGAGTGCCCGAGGGCTTGGAGAGAGCCTCTGCGCATGGCGGCATTGTGCAGTAAGCTGTTGTCGCATGCCAAAGTCTGGACAGTCATGAAGTGGGGTGCGTTTGCCTTCCCACTGTGCTTCCTTTCAATTTTCTTTTGTGGGACACATGGCATTTGACCCTGTCAGCAGTTTCAAGTGAAAGTATTGTAGGTAAGGAGTTGTTCTGGAACGTGCACGTCAGGGTATGCAGATGAATTGGCCCACGTGTAGCAGAGATGCACTATTGTTGGTGAGATCATTGCTTGGCTTTTTTGCCGTGTGGTTTGTGTTTCCATTGGAAGGAGGGGTCCAATGCTTTGTCTTTACCTCTCTTACTGGCTATTCCACATTCGTTTCTTTCTGTCCTCATGCATTAGGAGGCTGTGTGTGTGAGAAGGGAGGCTGCCTGTAATTACCTGATGGGTGGCAGTCCTCAGAGGCAGCGGAGGACTGTTTTGAAGGTGAGGCTGTTGTCCTTGCAGGTCTAGTTCAGAGTTGGCAGTTCTGGTGGCATTGGGCGTCATTGCACGAATCCTAGATGCACTTGGGTTGGGAGAGTCCTCAATGATCATCTATCTAGTTGCAACCACTGTAATGCGGGCAGAGTCCTGCCATGATCCCAAGGAGTTCCTTTTGGCACTCTGTAGTGCTCCCCTTTGCTGCAGCCATTATGTTTGCCTCTTGGGCTTTGACTGATGCACTGCTTGATGAGACACCCTTGAACTATCTGTTGATATTTATCAGAGGCCATGACATTTGTGAGAGTTTGGGGTGAGCAGGACTCCAAGATATATGAAGAGGAAAGGCTGTTGACTCATGGTGTTTGTGGGTCTCATCATGGATCAATGTGTAGATGCTGAGGCTCTTTCTCTGGACAGTGTATGGTGATCAGAAAGTAGATCTGGATGTTTTAGATAGCAGCTGGATGCACGCATGCTGCAAATTCCAAGCGGGGATGAATGGCAGGACCTGACCCTGGTAACCAAGGTCGAGGTCTCTGCATTAGTGGGCACCACCCTTCAGTCTTAACAGCTTCTCTGTCTTCTTCACTATCAAGCACGATGCTTTTGTAGAACAGCCTAGAAAACAGGTGCCTTGGTTGAGACTCCTCCAGTTTTCAAAAGCCTTTTCTTGTTACCACTACCTTTCAAAGATAATCAGTAAAACCAATGCATCAGACCCTACCCATTCTTAAGTGCAACCCAACAGATTCATTGGACCTATGCATTGCCTTCCTGTTATCCTCAAAACCAAGCACTTTTCATTTCTATGACAACCTGGAATACACTCACTCTGTTGACCAGGAAAGCTACATCTCATAAACACACCCCGTTGTGTTTCATCAGCCTGCCATTTCTGACAGATCCACTCACCTTTTGCCTTCATCACCCTCACGGCCCCATCCAGACCTCACCAACCAGCCCAGTAGATCCTCATCTAGCAGAGCATCCACACCAAAATCCATTCAGTGAATGTGTGAGCCCCAGAAAATGGCATTCCAATGCAGTGGCCAGTGCCAACATTTGGGGAGCATGGCAGGAGTCCAGACATCACAGAGCTTGTGAAAGGACAGCGTCCTGCTCTCACAAACAGTCCTCCCCTGCCTACTTGGAAACCTCCAAGGAGGGGCTCAAGCAGGACAGATCTAAGGAGAGCTCTAAGCAGGCATGGCACAAAACAGGCAGCCTCCTTTCTTCCAGCTACAGCCTTTTAAGAATGAAAGGCATCCAGCCAGCCATGGAGCACACCCAGAGGGAAAGACAAGAGATAAAGGCTGGCTGACAAGCTGCGATGAGCTCAGGGAGGGAACAAATGTAGTTGAATCAGAGAATACCCAAGGGTATTGGAAGGGATCCACAACAGTAACTGCATCCAACTCATGAGTTCACACCGGAGTCCTTAATTATTAAATGGTAGATCTGAAAGCATTGTTCAAACGTCTCTTGAACTCCGGCAGCTTTAGTGCTTGCGCGCTGCAATGGAAAGCCAGTGACATGCATATTGCCCTCTGGTGCAGAACCTTTCCCTATCCCCCACTTGACTCTCCCATGACTCAGTTCCATGTCATTCCTTCAGGCCCTGTCACTGTCACCAAAGAGTAGAGATCAGAACTGCCATTCCTCTACCCTTTGAGGAAGTGTAGGCTGCCGTGAGGACTCCCCTCAGCCTCCTCTGCCCTTGGAAGTTCCACCAGAACTTAAACCATTATAGCAGACTGCATTTGGAAGCTCACTAAAAGTTTTATGTGCTTCTCGTATTGTTTAAGTCAAAAAAGAACACAGTACTCGAGCTGAGGCTGCAGCAGTGCAGAGCAGCAAGGAACAACCCTACCCTCTCCCACTAGCAGTGCTGGTCCTGATGCACCCCAGAGTACAGTCAGCCCTCAACACATTACGTCTTTGTTTATATATGTTTTCGACATTTTCTCCAGAAGCATACGGAGAAAAACAGTATGAAAAAAAAATTATTTTGTTAGAAATGATGCCTATTAGGTTTCCTTGCTGAACTAGATGGGTAATCATCTCCGAAAAGAAAGTGCCATCATTATCAAACAAGGAAACTCAGAACATTAAAACATGCTTCCACCTTCTTGGCTGGAATTAGAAACTCCTCTAACAGCAAAGACAAAAAACGTAGTGCACAAGTGCCAAGCAATGACCACACAGACAACACTGCTCCTTTTCTATGCTTTGGCCACTTCTTCCATGTGCCGTGACATGAACGTGCAAGATCACTCCTTAGGCCTCCAATATTCTCACTTGAAAGGTACCGCCCGTGCCAAGTGGACACGTCCTCGAGAGAAGGATGTAAAAAGGCAGACTTGCTGGAAGAGCAACACGCACCACATGATCTGTAACACTATGTGATGCAACAGCAGCTCATTGCACAATGCCGCCACGTGCTGCTGCTGTTTCCAACCCCTCAGGCATTTGCAGAGCAGCATAAAAGCAAGCTCTGTGCCTCAGTCCCTCACACCATTCTCCTGAAGTTTCTCATCTGTGCTCCTCCAGGTGAGTCTGCACCCCATTCCCTTTCTTCCTAAGCCCCACCTGGTCCAGCTCTCCAAACCCCCTCTTCCCCAATCTCAGCAATACTTCCACCCACACATCATGCTGGCCAGAACCCTACATACCACTGCACACTCTTTTAAACCCCAAAACACCCTCCACTCACTCAACGTGCTCTCTTCCAGAGAACCTCCACCCCACAGCCATGTCCTGCTACGACCTCTGCCGCCCCTGCAGCGGGGGACCCACCCCGCTGGCTAACAGCTGCAACGAGCCCTGTGTCAGGCAGTGCCAGGACTCCCAAGTCGTCATCCAGCCCTCCACCGTCGTGGTCACCCTGCCGGGACCCATCCTCAGCTCCTTCCCCCAGAACACCGCCGTCGGATCCTCCTCATCAGCTGCCGTGGGCAGCGCCCTCGACGCCCAGGGAGTGGCCATCTCCTCCGGCGGCTTCGGCTTCGGAGGCCTGGGCTGCTACAATGGCTGGAGAGCCCGCTACCCCTGCTAAGGGCCTGCGCCCACACCCCGACACCAACCACCTGCACCCTGCAACGCGCCTCACGCACTGAGCTCACATCTCTGTGTCACTGATGGCACATGGGCTCACCAGCCATGGCTCCTCTTTTCATGGCGCAAAACAGAGAAGCATGAAACAACCTCAGACCAGGCTGCCTGGAAACATGACCGCTTAAACTTTCTTCTTTCTTTGCACTGGAAATTGAGCGCTTTCCACCTGGTGATCACCAAGTGGATCCTTCCTTTCAGTGTGTTTCTCTCAATAAAGTTCTCATACATGTCAGCCTCAGATTCCTCCTTTTCATTCCGTTGCATGACGCCCCTTCCCCTTCAACCACTACAAAGACGTGGCTCTAGAAACCATCATGTCTGCTACAAAAGGGCCCCAAGACCTCCTCTTGCAACCATGTCACCAACAAGAGCTTTGCTAGCTAGCAGGTGGCCTTCATCACATCATAAATTATCTACTCCTACACAAATAAGGACTTGGGCACATTGAGGCTCTTCTGCCATGCTCTCTCATACAACATAACTGGGTCACTGCACACTTGACTCCTTTTCCTCCCAGGCAAGATTCTCCCATATTTACAACAAACATGGTCACAGAATCCTTTCTCATGTCAGTATCATCTTGATTTCTTACACTACAGCAGCCCAGCTCAAACCCAGTCAAGAATAGCAGGCTGTCCACAATCAGCTCCAGTCCCCGCACGCAGGCTTTTAGTGAAGACAATGAACATCATTCTGTTCAATTCCCTTTCATTCACTTCCCCATCTTGGCCTGTAGAACTCTGAACTCACCACATCAGGACTCAGTCTGGTGAGGACTGAGCAGCACAAAGCAGAGTGGGACAATCCCTTCCCTGTTTCAATTACAGTGCAGGGCTCGATGCACCCCAGGCTGCAGTCAGCCCTGCTGGCTGCCAGGGCACACTGCTGACTCAGATTCATCTTGCCATCAAACAGAACTTCAAGACCTCTTTCTGTGCAGCTGGTTTTAACTCTCTCCTACCCAAATCCTCAAATGTCCAGGGCATTCTGGAATCAGATGCAGAATCCAGCACATCCTCTTCTTCAACTTCAGGCCATTGGTGATGGCCCAGACTGCTGGTCTCCCAGGAGCTCTCTCCAAGGCATCCCTATTCCTGAAAGAGTCAACTGCTCCTCCCTAGTTATTGCAGTGCACAAACTTCTCACTTTGTGCGCAGCTGAGCCAGCGTCCAGACCATTTAGTACAACATGGAACAGAACAAACTCAAAAATGGAGTTCTGGGGAATCCCACATCTGACTGGCCACCCGCCTGATGTAACCACATTTGTAAAAAGCCTTGGAATTGGACTTTGGGGTCAATAACTCACTCAACACACTATGTCTTTGTCTAGATATGTGCTGGGCATTATCTCCACAAGGATATGGAGTCAAATAGCACGAAAATATACATCTAAATACAGAGAGACATTATACCCATTAGGTTTACTTCTTGAACTAAATGGTTGATGTTCTCATAAAAGAATGTGCCATCATCTCCAAAGCAGGATACCTAGAATGCTCAGACCAGGCTTCCACAGCTGTTTGGAACAGGCAACTCCTCTAACAACAAAGACACAAACCACACTGCACAAGTGCCAAGCCATGACCTCACTGCTCCTTTCCTGTGCTTTGGCCACTACTTCCGCGTGCCGTGGCACGAAGGTGCAACATCGCTCCTTTGGCTTCCAGTGCACTCACTTGAAAGGTGATGCCAGTGCAAAATGTACATGACCTCAAGAAAAGGATGCAAAAAGGCTAGAGCTTCTGGAAAAACAACTCATACCACATGTGGCACAATTACAGGGGATGTAAGACCAGTTTGCATCCCAGAGAAGAGATTCTTAACACTCTGCTTAGGGGTGAGCATGACGAGCTTGCCTCCAAATACACTTGGTGCCCTCCATCACAAGGCTCTTGTCCCAGGCCTTCAGCCAGCTGCTCTCAGTCCACCTCGCTCTCCACTTGTCTAACCTATGCTGATTCCGCTTCTAAAAGAGCACAGCATGGGAGACCAGCTTAAATCAGGCAAATACAGAATCACACAACGGTGCAGGTTAGAAGAGAATTTAACCACCATCCCCTCTGTGGATGGATGGCCCCGCATGATCATGCTGACCAGGGCCTGGACCAAGCAGGCCTGCTGTGCCACTGAAGACGAAGAATCCACAAGCTGAATGAGCAGCCTGCGCCAGATCCTTACATGGCCTGAGTCAAGAATTTCTTCCTTACATCTTAACCAAATTTATCCTCCTTACGTTAAAATGTCCTATCGCAATCAGACCGTGTAAAAAGTTGCTTCCCTTCCTGCCTTTAAGCTCCCTTCAAGTACTGGAAGGACACACTGAGGTCTCCATTGAGCCAACTCTTCTCCAGGATGAGCAAGCCCAACTCCATCAGCCTTCCTTCACAGCAGATGCGCTCCAGCCTTTCGATGTCCTTAGTGGCCCTTCTCTAGACCCACTCCACACAGCTTCCTCCGCATTCCTGGGTGACACCCAGCAGGCCTCACACACTCAGGCACATCCAGTTGAACAGCCCCTCTTTCTACTATGTTCCATCTTCCTCAGAAACTCAAGTACTGCTCACCTCAGCAGCAAGCCACAAAGCACTCACCTCAGCTGAACGAGGGCATGCCTTGCGCTCCTCAGCTGTGCCCTTCACCTCATGGCCTGCAGGGGCTCATGACTGCAGGCCCGTGCAGCATGGATGACTCTAATTTCTCTATCGAATCTCCACATCCACCTTGTCGCTATCAAAGCCTATGCAGAGAAATAATAGCGTCAGCCACTGACACTCAACTCAGCAATGATCCCACAAGCTCTGCTTCAGCCTTCCAGACCAACACACTCCCCTTCAGATCAGGGCTTGCTACCTCCGAACCCGGACTGAGAGGACTGTGTCCAGCTCACACAGACAGCGCTCCTCAGCCTCAATCAGCTGCAAACCCCACGGACAGACCTAAGCCGAAACTACACAAGAGATGCAGGAACCCCAATCCCAAACAAAGCCTTAAAAGCACAAAGGGAACCAAGATGTCAATGCAGCACAGCCAATGGGAAACGGAAGGCAAAGCTCATAGGAACGAAAATGGAATGAAAGCAGTCAGACTGAAAATATCATGCAAGCAATAAAGTCTCATGCCAAACGCACACAGGAAGCCCAGAGCAGCCTTCCCAGGATGCCAGGAAATGGGATCCCCACCACACAACGCAGTCATAACTGCCTGTGCTGTGCCTGACCTCATCCCATGATCTACACCTCTCGCATGTTTCAGATGTATCTTCCAACCACCATCATGAGACACATCTTCCGTATAAATCCACCAAAACACTCACTCTCACTAAAAACTGCCAACAGGGTCACAGGATCAAATCCACAACACAAGGAAATGAAAAGGGAGTGCAGAGAGAAGGCAAACACACTCCAGCTCATGACAGACCAGCCACTGGCATGCAATAGCAGATCAGTGCACAATGCTGCCATGCGCAGAGGCTCTCTCCAAGCCCTCAGGCACTCACACAGCAGCATAAAAGCCGGCCCTGCACCTCGTTCCCTCACACCCTTCTCCTGACACCTTCTCTCCTGTGCTCTTACAGGTGAACTGCACCCCCAGCTGCCCTTCTTTGGCCACCTCACCTGGCTTTGCTCTCCATTCCCCTCTGCCCCCAGACTCTGCAGCTTTTCCACCTCTTCTCTGCCATGCTCCCCACAACCCCAAATCATGCCTACTCGCTGCTTGGGAAACCAACGGCTTTGCTCCCCTCATCCCCCAACACCCTCTGCTTACACAACACCCTCTCTTCCAGAGACCCTCCACCCCACAGCCATGTCCTGCTACGACCTCTGCCGCCCCTGCAGCGGGGGACCCACCCCGCTGGCTAACAGCTGCAACGAGCCCTGTGTCAGGCAGTGCCAGGACTCCCAAGTCGTCATCCAGCCCTCCACCGTCGTGGTCACCCTGCCGGGACCCATCCTCAGCTCCTTCCCCCAGAACACCGCCGTCGGATCCTCCTCATCAGCTGCCGTGGGCAGCGCCCTCAGCGCCCAGGGAGTGGCCATCTCCTCCGGCGGCTTCGGCTTCGGAGGCCTGGGCTGCTACAATGGCGGGAGAGCCCGCTACCCCTGCTAAGGGCCTGCGCCCACACCCCGACACCAACCACCTGCACCCTGCAAGGAGCCTCACGCACTCAGGAGGCACCACTGGCTCACTGATGGTACAACAGCTAATTGCCATGACTCCTCTTTTCACGGCACAAAGCAAACAAGCAGGGAACAACGTCAGACATCATACTGTCTGAGAACATGAGTGCAGAAACATCCTTCTGTCTTTGCTTCTTAAATTGTCCTCTTTCCACCTGGTGATCACCAAGTGGATCCTTCCTTTTAGTGTGTTTTCCTCAATAAAGATCTCATGCATGCCAGCCTCCGATTCCTCCTCTTACTTTCTTGGCCCAATATTCTTACCACTTCTCCCACTACAAAGGCATGGCTCTGGAAACCATCATGCGAGATCGAAAATGGCCCCAAGACATCCTCTTTCAACCATGTCACCATCAAGAGCATGGTGGCTAGCAGAAGGCCTTCAGCACATCACGTGGCATCAACACTAGCCCAAAGGAAGACATAAAGTACTCTTCCTCACCAGCAAGCACCAGGCTTTCTTGGAACAACTTGCAAAACACACACCTTGGGTTATTCTCCTCCAGTTTTCAGAAACCTCTCCTCATTACCATTACCTTTAAAGAAAAGTAAAATCAGCAAAACCAACTCATCAGACCCTCCCCATTCATGGGTGCAACCCAACAGCTGGATTGGACTTATGCTCAGCCGTCCTGTTATCCTCAAAACCAAGCACTCTTCTCCTCTGTGACAACCTGGAAAACACTCTATCTCTTGACCAGGGACAGTGCAACTAATTAATTTGCCCTTCAGGATGCAAATGCCGCCACAATCACCTCAGGTCTGCAGCACGTGACACTCATTGCCATTGAGATCTCCCCAAAAATACGCAAACGCTCTTTGGGAACAAAAAACGCCGTGCAGGAGAAATAGCCTTGCCCCTCGACACACCACTCAAACACCGTGTTTCACCAACCTGCCTTTTCTGACAGACCCACTCACCCTCTGCCTCTTGTCACCCTCACAGCTCATCCCACATCTCACCAACCAGCCCAGCAAACCCCCATCTAGCAGTGTGCCATCCCCACCTCCGCACTGTGAATGTGCGTGATTTCCCCCTAGAAAAGGGCATTCCAATGCACTGCGCAATGCCACCGTTTGGGGAGCATGGCAGGAGTCCTGACATCACACAGCTTGCTAGCAATGAACCAGGCGTGAGAGGACAGAGTCCTGCCCCCACAGACAGCCCTCCCCTGCCTACTTGGAAATCTCCAGGGTGCGACCCAAGCAGGAATGACACAAAACAGGCAGCCTCCTTTCTCCCAGCTACCGCCTTCCAACATCAAGGGGCATCCAGCCACCCATGCGGCACACCCCGTGGGGAAGACAAGAGCTAAAGGCTGGCTAACCAGCTGCAACGAGCTCAGGGAGGGAACAAATGCAGTGCAATCCGAGAATACCCTAGGATGTTGGAAGGGACCCACAAGGATCACTGAGTCCCACTCATGCCTCCACAATGCACCCTTTAAAATTTAAGTGATGAATCTGAAGGCATTGAACAAACTTTTACGAAATCCAACATCCATAGTGCTTCTGCACTGCCTTAGGAAGCCTGTTCCATGCCCTCTGCCCTCAGGTGCAGAACCACATTTGAAAAAAGACTTTCAGTTGGACTTGTGAGGCAACAGTTCACTCAACGCTTTCTGTCTTTGCCCATAAATGTGCTAGGCGTTTTCCCCAAAAGCCATATGGAGGAAAACTCTGAAAATCTTTGCAGAAGTCCTTAGAAATTTGGCCTACTAGGATCCATTGCTGAACAAGATGGGTAATCATCTCATGAAAGAAGTGCCATCTTCTCCCATCTGGGATACCCAGAATGCCCAGGCCAGGCTTCCACGGCTGCTTGGAATTGGCAACTCCTCTAACAACAAAGACACAAACCATATTGCACAAGTGCCAAGCCATGATCTCACTGACTCCTCTTCTGTGCTTTGCACACAGAATCTTCCGCATACTCTGACACAAACGTGCCAAATCCCTCCTTTGGCCTCCAGGACTCTCACTTGGAACGTGCCACCAGTGCCAAATGGACGCGTCCTCAAGGATGCAAAAAGGCAGAGTTGCTGGAAGAACAACACGTAACACATGACGCGCAACACTACGTGATGCAAGAGCAGCATGCAGCATTGAGAGGAGATCCCTAACACTCCACAACTAAGCATGAGGAACTTACCTCCAGCTACACAGGGAGCCCTCCAACATAAGGCTCTGGGCACAGGCCTTCCATTAGCTGCTTTCAGTCCACATCACTCTGCACTTGTCTAACCCACGTTGGCTCAACTTCTGGATGAGCGTGGCATGGGAAACTGTCTCAAATTAGACAAGCATACAAATGTGGAACGGGGAATATTGGAAGAGATCGTAACCATTATCCCTTCTGTGGGCCGACTGCCTCCCATCAGGGCCCCATCCAACCCGGCCTTGAATGCCCCAGGGACGAAGAATGCACAAGTTGACTGGGCAGCCTGTGCCAGGGTCTCACCAGCACCCGAGTCAAGAATTTTTCTTCCTTACATCTTAACCAAATTTCTCCTCTTTGCGTTAAAATGTTCTAACAGTATCAAATCGTGTAAAAAGTTGGTTCTCCCCCTGCCTGTAAGCTCCCTTCAAGTACTGGAAGGCCAACTCTATTCTAGGCTGAACGAGCCCAACTCTCGTAGCCTTTCTGCACAGCAGATGCACTCCACGCCTTTGATCTTCTTGGTGGACCTCCACTGGACCCACTCAGCACAGCTCCCTCAGCATTCCTGGGTGAAACTCAGCAGGCCTCACACACCTTGGCACATCCAATTCAACAGACCCACTTCCTACTTTGCCCCATCTTCTCCAGAAATGTCATGAAGTGGCTCGTGGCTGCATCATCCATTAACACAAACAGCAATAAAGGACCCCAAAATCTTAACTCCACAAGTTGACCTCCTCTGTCTAAATATACTAAAACCACCACGGATGGCCCAAAGCTGAAACGGCAAAAAACAGCCTGTCTCCTTTCTCCAAAACACAGTTTTCAAAGCAAAAGGGGAACCAACATCTTGACACAACACACCCAATGCAGAAGACAACGACTAAGCTCAAGGAAAGCAGATTAATTCTAGGGCACGCAGGGAGTGCAGTGCAGTGCAACTAGCAGCGTCTCAAGCCAAACGCACCTGGGAATCACAGAACAGCCCTCGAAGGATGCCAAGAATGGGGCCTGCACCTCACCAAGTGCCACAAACACGACTGCATGAGTAGCACAGGATGGCATCACTAAGGACACCACATCACTCCTCCAAAGCTGAGGACAAGCCTTCCCACATCTTCCATGAGATGCGCCTTCCTCATCACTCCAGTCACACTCAGAAGTGCTGACAGGGTCAAAGGATCAAATCCACAACACCAGGAAATGGAGTGGAAGTGTTGTGGGGAGACAAGAGCACACCACCTCATGACTTCACAGGGTTTGGCATGCGTTCTGCATAATACTAGCATGCGCAGAGGCTCTCTCCAAGCCCTCGGGCACTCACACAGCAGCATAAAAGCCGGCCCTGAGCCTCGCTCCTTCACACACTTCTCCTGACACCTTCTCCTCTGCACTCCTCTAGGTAAGCATGTGAGCTGCTGCCCTCCTTTGCCCACCCCACCTGGCTTGCTATCCACAACCCCTTGGACCCAAGACTCTGCAGCCCTTCTGCCTCCCCAGGAACAATGATCCCCACAACCCCAATCCCCAACCCCAACCAACTTGCTCCCTGGGCCACACCCAGCACAGCTTCTTGTGTCCTCAACAACCTCCATTTGCCCAACACCCTCTCTTCCAGGGACCATCCACCCCACAACCATGTCCTGCTACGACCTCTGCCGCCCCTGTGGACCCACCCCGCTGGCTAACAGCTGCAACGAGCCCTGTGTCAGGCAGTGCCAGGACTCCCAAGTCGTCATCCAGCCCTCCACCGTCGTGGTCACCCTGCCGGGACCCATCCTCAGCTCCTTCCCCCAGAACACCGCCGTCGGATCCTCCTCATCAGCTGCCGTGGGCAGCGCCCTCAATGCCCAGGGAGTGGCCATCTCCTCCGGCGGCTTCGGCTTCGGAGGCCTGGGCTGCTACAATGGCGGGAGAGCCCGCTACCCCTGCTAAGGGCCTGCACCCACACCCCGACACCAACCACCTGCACCCTGCAAGGAGCCTCATGCACTGAGCTCACATCTCTGTGTCACTGATGGCACATGGGCTCACCTGCCATGGCTCCTCTTTTCATGGCACAATAAAAAGAAGCATGGAACAACTTCAGACCAGGCTGCCTGGAAACATGACTGCTTAAACTTTCTTCTTTCCTTGCACTTGAATTTGTGCTCTTTCCACTTGGCGATCACCAAGTCGATCCTTCCTTTCAGCGTGTTTTCCACAGTAAATTTCTCATACGTGACAGCCTCAGATTCCTCCTCTTCATTCCTTTGCATGATGCCATTTCCACTTCCTCCGCTACAAAGACGTGGCTCTAGAAACCATCATGTCTGCTACAAAAGGGCCCCAAAACCTCCTCTTGCAACCGTGTCGCCAACAAAGAGCTTTGATAGCCAGCAGGTGGCCTTCATCACATAAAAACTTATCAACACCTACACAAATAAACTCTTGGGTACATTGAGGCTCTTCTGCCATGCTCTCTCATACAACATCTCTGGGCTAGCACACACTTGACTCCTTTTTTTTCCCTGGCAAGATTCTCTCATGTTTACAACAAACACTGTCACAGAATCATTTCTCTTATCGGTGTTTTCTTTACCTCTTATAGTACAGCAGTCCTAGTCAAGCCCAGTCAGGAATAGCAGGCTGTCCATAATCACTTCCAGTCCCCACACTCAGGCTCTTAATGAAGACTCTGCACTTCAATCTGTTCACTTCCTAGCTTTGGCCTATACAGCTATGAACTCACCACATCAGGACTCTGTGTCCCTCACCTCAGACCACCAGACCCTGCAGTCATCCACTTTTAAGGACAGCGCAGTGCAAACTCACCTGAGCTGATTGTTGGCAGTTTGCTTACGAGCATGTCATGGGAGGAAGCCTCAAAGCCTTCCCTAAAGGCAAACTCACCAAATGTCACTGCACCGCCTCACGATTAAAGCCGGTCACTTCCGTGTTGAAGAAACTCAGCGGGGGTTGTATATCCGGGCTCTCCACTCCCACCATTTCTTTGTCAGTCTGTGTTTGGCAGCACTTCCTGGGAGGATTTCCTTCACCTCCTTCCCACTGACTAATGTCAAGCCAACCAGCCTGCGCATCCTCACACCTTCTCTCCTCATTACCGTCATCTTTCTTACACAATTGATATCAGCATGGCCAACACATCAGACCCTACCCATTCACGAGTACAACCAAACTTTGGTCCTTAGACGTATGCAAAGCCTTCCTGTTTGCCTCAAACCAAAGCACTCTTTTTCTCTATGATAAACTAGAAAACAATCTCTTGACCAGGGGCAGGACAACCAATTAATTTAGCCTTCGGATGCAAATGTCATCACAACCTTTGTAGCCCTCCTGCGGAAACTACTCCATAGTTTCACATCCTTTTTGTGTTGTGGAAGTCAAAATTAAACACAAGGTTTGAGGTGAGGACTGAGCAGCACAAAGCGGAGTGGGACAATCCCTTCCCTGTTTCAATTACAGTGCAGGGCTCGATGCACCCCAGGCTACAGTCAGCCCTGCTGGCTGCCAGGGCACACTGCTGACTCAGATTCATCTTGCCATCAAACAGAACCTCAAGACCTCTTTCTGTGAAGCTGGTTTTAACTCTCTCCTACCCAAATCCTCAAATGTCCAGGGCATTCTGGAATCAGATGCAGAATCCAGCACATCCTCTTCTTCAACTTCAGGCCATTGGTGATGGCCCAGACTGCTGGTCTCCCAGGAGCTCTCTCCAAGGCATCCCTATTCCTGAAAGAGTCAACTGCTCCTCCCTAGTTATTGCAGTGCACAAACTTCTCACTTTGTGCGCAGCTGAGCCAGCGTCCAGACCATTTAGTACAACATGGAACAGAACAAACTCAAAAATGGAGTTCTGGGGAATCCCACAGCCAACTGGCCACCCGCCTGATGTAACCACATTTGTAAAAAGCCTTGGAATTGGACTTTGGGGCCAATAACTCACTCAACACACTATGTCTTTGTCTAGATATGTGCTGGGCATTATCACCAGAAGAATATGGAGTCAAACAGCATGAAAATATACATATAAATACAGAGAGACATTATACCCATTAGGTTTACTTCTTGAACTAAATGGTTGATGTTCTCATAAAAGAATGTGCCATCATCTCCAAAGCAGGATGCCTAGAATGCTCAGACCAGGCTTCCACAGCTGTTTGGAACGGGCAACTCCTCTAACAACAAAGACACCAACCACACTGCACAAGTGCCAAGCCATGACCTCACTGTCAACACTGCTCCTTTCCTGTGCTTTGGCCACTACTTCCGCGTGCCGTGGCACGAAGGTGCAACATCGCTCCTTTGGCTTCCAGTGCACTCACTTGAAAGGTGATGCCAGTGCAAAATGTACATGACCTCAAGAAAAGGACGCAAAAAGGCTAGAGCTTCTGGAAAAACAACTCATACCACATGTGGCACAATTACAGGGGATGTAAGACCAGTTTGCATCCCAGAGAAGAGATTCTTAACACTCTGCTTAGGGGTGAGCATGACGAGCTTGCCTCCAAATACACTTGGTGCCCTCCATCACAAGGCTCTTGTCCCAGGCCTTCAGCCAGCTGCTCTCAGTCCACCTCGCTCTCCACTTGTCTAACCTATGCTGATTCCGCTTCTAAAAGAGCACAGCATGGGAGACCAGCTTAAATCAGGCAAATACAGAATCACACAACGGTGCAGGTTAGAAGAGAATTTAACCACCATCCCCTCTGTGGATGGATGGCCCCGCATGATCATGCTGACCAGGGCCTGGACCAAGCAGGCCTGCTGTGCCACTGAAGACGAAGAATCCACAAGCTGAATGAGCAGCCTGCGCCAGACCCTTACACGGCCTGAGTCAAGAATTTCTTCCTTACATCTTAACCAAATTTATCCTCCTTACGTTAAAATGTCCTATCGCAATCAGACCGTGTAAAAAGTTGCTTCCCTTCCTGCCTTTAAGCTCCCTTCAAGTACTGGAAGGACACACTGAGGTCTCCATGAGCCAACTCTTCTCCAGGATGAGCAAGCCCAACTCCATCAGCCTTCCTTCACAGCAGATGCGCTCCAGCCTTTCGATCTCCTTTGTGGCCCTTCTCTAGACCCACCCCGCACAGCTCCCTCAGCACTCCTGGGTGACACCCAGCAGGCCTCACACACTCAGGCACACCCAGTTGAACAGCCCCTCTTTCTACTATGTTCCATCTTCCTCAGAAACTCAAGTACTGCTCACCTCAGCAGCAAGCCACAAAGCACTCACCTCAGCTGAACGAGGGCATGCCTTGCGCTCCTCAGCTGTGCCCTTCACCTCATGGCCTGCAGGGGCTCATGACTGCAGGCCCGTGCAGCATGGATGACTCTAATTTCTCTATCGAATCTCCACATCCACCTTGTAACTGTCAAAGCCTATGCAGAGAAATAATAGCTTCAGCCACTGACACTCAACTCAGCAATGATCCCACAAGCTCTGCTTCAGCCTTCCAGACCATCCCACTCCTCTTCAGCTCAGGGCTTGCTACCTCTGAACCCGGACTGAGAGGACTGTGTCCAGCTCACACAGACAGCGCTCCTCAGCCTCAATCAGCTGCAATCCCCACGGATAGACCTAAGCTGAAACTACACAAGAGATGCAGGAACCCCATTCCCAAACAAAGCCTTAAAAGCACAAAGGCAACCAAGATGTCAATGCAGCACAGCCAATGGGAAACGGAAGGGCAAAGCACATGGAAAGGAAATAGGGATATAGGCTGACAGCAAGAAAATGTTATGCAAGGGATAGGGTCTCATGCCAAACGCACACAGGAAGCCCAGAGCAGCCTTCCCAGGATGCCAGGAAATGGGGTCCCCACAACACAACACAGTCATGAGTGCCTGACCTCATCCCATGTTCTACACCTCTCCCATGCTTCAGATGTATCTTCCAACCAACCCCATGAGACACGCTTTCTGTATAAATCCACCAAAACACTCACTCTCACTAAAAACTGCCAACAGGGTCATAGGATCAAATCCACCACACAGGGAAATGAAAAGGGAGAGTAGTGAGAAGGCAAACATGCTCCTGCTCATGACAGACCAGCCACTGGCATGCAACAGTAGTTCAGTGCACAATGCTGCCATGCGCAGAGGCTCTCTCCAAGCCCTCAGGCACTCACACAGCAGCATGAAAGCCAGTCCTGTGCCTCGTTCCCTCACACCCTTCTCCTGACACCTTCTCTCCTGTGCTCTTTCAGGTGAGCTGCACCCCAAGCTGCCCTTCTTTGGCCACCTCACCTGGCTTTGCTCTCCATTCCCCTCTGCCCCCAGACTCTGCAGCTTTTCCACCTCTTCTCTGCCATGCTCCCCACAACCCCAAATCATGCCTACTCGCTGCTTGGGAAACCAACGGCTTTGCTCCCCTCATCCCCCAACACCCTCTGCTTACACAACACCCTCTCTTCCAGGGACCATCCACCCCTCAGCCATGTCCTGCTACGACCTCTGCCGCCCCTGCAGCGGGGGACCCACCCCGCTGGCTAACAGCTGCAACGAGCCCTGTGTCAGGCAGTGCCAGGACTCCCAAGTCGTCATCCAGCCTCCTGCCGTGCTGGTCACCCTGCCGGGACCCATCCTCAGCTCCTTCCCCCAGAACACCGCCGTCGGATCCTCCTCATCAGCTGCCGTGGGCAGCGCCCTCAACGCCCAGGGAGTGGCCATCTCCTCCGGCGGCTTTGGCTTCGGAGGCCTGGGCTGCTACAATGGCTGGAGAGCCCGCTACCCCTGCTAAGGGCCTGCGCCCACACACCGACACCAACCACCTGCACCCTGCAACGAGCCTCACGCACTCAGGAGGCACCACTGTGTCACTGATGGTACAGCAGCTCATTTGCCATGACTCCTCTTTTCATGGCACAAAAAAAGCAAGCAGGGAACAGCGTCAGACATCATGCTGTCTGAGAACATGAGTGCAGAAACTTCCTTCTGTCTTTGCTTCTTAAATTGTCCTCTTTCCACCTGGTGATCACCAAGTGGATCCTTCCTTTTAGTGTGTTTTGCTCAATAAAGTTCTCATGCATGCTGGCATCACATCCCTTCTCTTCATTCCTTTGCTTAATGCTCTTCCCACATCACTCACTGCAACGGTATGTCTCTGGAAATGAACGTGTTGGGTACAAAACGGCCCCAGGACCTCCTCTCGTTTCCATGTCTCTTAGAAGAGCATCGGTGGCTTGCAGACGGCATTCTTCTCATCACATATTATCTGCACCTGTACAAAGAATGGTAAATGGTACTATTGCTCTGCTTGAGTCCAGGCAGGAATAGAAGGCTGTCCACAGTCAGCTCCAGTCCCGTCACCCAGGCTTTTAATGATGATACTGAACACCATTGGCCTCACTTCCCGCTCTTGCCCGAAACAACTATGAACTCACCACATCAGGACTCTGTTGTACTCACCTCAGAACACCAGATCCCTGCGTTCAGCCACTTTATAGACCACCTCAGCATCCATTTACCTGCACAGATCACTGAGAGGATGCCTATGAGCACACCATGGGAGAAAACATGAAAGCCTTTTGTAAAGGCAAAGTCACCAAATGTCACTGCACCCCCCTATGTGCAAAGCCAGTCACTTCAAAGTAGAAAAACGCAGGGTGGTTTGCCCTTTCGTGCTCCCTATTTCCACCACTTCTTAGCCAGTCTGACTTAATCCCGTGACAGTTACCCACACTGAGCACTCCCCATCATGTTCTTCTTCCTCTTGCATATAGCAACACATTCCGGGATTTCCTCTTCACTTCCCCAGCAGCACAGGCCACTGTAACAGATATCTGTTTTGCCACTCTTCCTTCTTCCATCTCCTTCAAGATAGCAGAGGGGTGAGCTATGTCCGGAACATCAGAAGCCCCTCCCAGGCACTGGGACCTTTCTAAAACAAATGATGTCACCCTTGCAAGGACATCTCATGCCTCCCTCAGCATCCATGGGTGTGGTAGTGAGGGTCTGGCGCCCGGAAGATATCGCGTTGTACGGGAAGACAGGGTCCCCCTCCCGATAGCCAATAGCGTTCAGTGCCCAGGTTATATAAGGCTGTTTCTCCCGCCAATAAACGCCATTTGCCGTCCACCACATTGGTGTCAGCGAGCCGATGGACCGAGCGACCTGGGATTGGTCGCCGTGCCGTTCCCGAACCAGGTCGCCACGCCTACGATAGGCAACAAGTGGTGCCGAAACCCGGGATTGTCGCCTGGACAGGTGAACGGCGGCCGGAGCGGCAGGAGCAGCCCGGCGGGGAGGACGCTCCCGGACCAACAAGGAGGATGGAAGTCCTTGTGAAGGTCGTATTGCAGTTAGATAAGCAGTGGGGTATCGATTGTAAGCCCAAAGATTTTATTCTCGCTATTGCGAGGCTTTTGCGAATTGGGGTCATTGACCAGCCGGTGGATATTCTCCACCCCGAAGTGTGGGATAAATGCACTAAAGCGTTAACTGAGGAGACGATGTCCTCGGGCTGTGGGAGAAGCCTAGAGTCGTGGGGGAGAGTCGCGCGGGCCCTGCGCAGGGCCATGCGGGAGCGGGAGAGCTGGAGGGCGGCAGAGAGCCGTTTGTTGGCCACCCCGGGACTGGGAGTCGGGGCGGCCACGCGGACTTTGCACCCCTCTGACGATGACATGTCCTCTCAATCGAACCCCGACCCGCCCACGGAGGGACAGAAAAGTGCTAAATCCTTCTGGGGTGGGTTAATCGAGGAGGCCAGGGCTGCCGCGGAGAAATCGGAGCCCGAGGAAATTTGGGCTCGACCGCCCCCCTATGCGCCCGAAGATGGCGCCGAGCCAGGAGAGGGAGGGCAGGGGGAGGACACCCTTGGCGGGAACATCGAGGAGGTGTTAGATGAAGGCGGTGGGAGCGACCGGGAAGGTGAGGGGAGCATGAGTGAAGGGTGGAAAGCCAATCAGAGCGGCCGTCTGAAGAAATGCCACTGTGGGGCGAACATCCCGCTGGGCAGAGGGCGGGACGAACCAAGAGGGAGGGAGCGGCCTGCCCGCAAGGGAGGCGGGCGGGGCCGGAGCCTAACAAAAAGGTACGAGAAACCGGAAGTGGGCGCTCAGTCGGGCTCTGACTCCGGATCAGACACTGGCTGCGACGAGTGGTTCGCTATTGACTTAAACTCGGAGGAGGAGGGAATGAATACGAACAGAGTTAAGAGCCGAAATAGTCCCATCCAAATTAAAGAGAAAACGTGAGGGGGAGAAATCCCTCTTACAGACTGGATAAAAATAAAGATTGCATGTGCTGACTGGGCCCCATTGGCCACACTAGTGTTCCCAGTCCGGGTGATGGATGAGGGACAGAGGGTCCACTCGCCGATAAACCCTAGGGATATACAAGCAATTGTTAAGGCAGTTGCAGATAAAGGGCTTAACTCAGCTATGGTCTCCACCCTTATAGATGGTGTTTTTGGGGGAGATGATATGCTCCCATTTGACATAAAACAAACCTGTAGACTAATTTTTGATGGAGCAGGGATGATTGTTTTTAAACAAGAATGGGAAGATAACTGTGCAAGACAACTAGCTCAAGTAACTGGGGCGGATCACCCACTACATGGTTCCAGCCTGCAACGGCTGATGGGTACAGACCCAACAATGATTACCTCCCAAGCACAGGCCCTGGGCCTCCAGGCCCATGAAGTTATGACAACTACTTGTGTGGCCAGGGATGCTATTTGCACAGCCTCTAAAGTTATTGTTAAGCCATTGCCATGGTCCACCATAAGACAAAATGGAAGTGAGAGCTTTACACAATTTGTAAATTGCCTCCAGGCAGTAGTTGACTCCTCGACCCTGCCTGCGGAAGCGAAAGGCCCGGTTGCCACCAAGGCGGCCCACAAGAGCGTGCCGGCCACAGGCAGCGTGACCAGCCCGGCACGGTGGTGCTGCACAAGATCCACCGCTACTGGAAATCCATGGAGCTGCTGATCTGCAAGCTGCCCTTCCAGCGCCTGGTGTGCGAGATCACACAGGACTTCAAGACCGACCTGCGCTTCCAGAGCCCAGCTGTAGGTGAGCGAGGCCTACCTGGTGGGGCTCTTCGAGGACATCCAGCTCACCTGGCGCATCCATGGGGAGTGCACCTGAGGCCACAGCCAATCCCCCTTTTTCTTCCGATTAACATCATGTTGGTAGAGCACCAACAACTGTTATAAGAATGTTCTTGTTCAGAGCACCTTATGTTTTCTATTCGAGTTTTCTATTGAAGATTGTTCTATTTGAGTTTTCTATTGAAGATTGTTATATATTGTTATATTTTACCTAATTTAATTGTGCATAGGGAGGGGGGATATGTGGTAGTGAGGGTCTGGCGCCCGGAAGATATCGCGTTGTACGGGAAGACAGGGTCCCCCTCCCGATAGCCAATAGTGTTCAGTGCCCAGGTTATATAAGGCTGTTTCTCCCGCCAATAAACGCCATTTGCCGTCCACCACATTGGTGTTAGCGAGCCGATGGACCAAGCGACCTGGGATTGGTCGCCGTGCCGTTCCCGAACCAGGTCGCCACGCCTACGATAGGCAACACATGGGTAGAACCAGGCGGACCTCACAGCCTTGGCCACGTCCTCCCTACTTCACTTCATCTTCTTCAGCAACACACACTAATCTCCTCAGCTGCAAGCCGCACAGCACTCACCTCAGCTGAATGGGGGCATGAGAAATGGTTTAGTGGCTCGTGCTAGCAATGGTGCTGGGAGGACAGTTGGACTAGATGGTCTTGTAGGTCCTTTTCAATCTTGGGATTCTATGATTCTATGCTTCTATGCCCTGCAACCTTCAGCCATGGCCTTGACCACATGGCCTGGAGCGGCTCACGGCTGCATCCCCGTGTAGCATGTATGCTTCCAATTTCCCCATGGAATCTCCAAATCCTCATGGAAACCATCAAAGGCCATGCCTTTGAGAAATGGCCTCAGCCAACTGACATTCCACTCACCAATGATCCCTTAGTGTCTGCTTCAGCCTCCCACGCCAACACCCTTCCATTCACCTCGGGGCTTGCTACCTCTCAGCCAGGCCTGAGAGGACAGTGTCCTGCCCTCACAAACAGCCCTCCTCTGCCTAAAGAAGCTACAATCCCCACAGAGAGCCCGAAGCTGAAACTACACAAAACACGCAGGAAACCACTTCCCAAATAAAACCTTGATAGCAAAAAGGGAACCAAGGTGTCAGAGAAGCAGACCCAATGGGAAAGAGAAGGGCAAAGCACATGGGAAAAGAAATGGGACGAAAGCAAGCAGGGAGTAAATGCAACACAGGCAATAGAGTCTCCTGCCAGACACATTGGAAGCCCAGAGCAGCCTGCCTAGGATGCTGCAGAATGGGATCCTCACCACACAACGCAGACACAAACCACCCAACATCAATGATACGCCGTGACCTTACTCCTGAGACCACAACTCTTCCACGCCTTAGATGCATTTTCCAGCCACCATCATGAGACACACCTCCCAAATAAATCCAACACAATATTCATTTTCCCTTAAAAGTTGCCGACAAGGTCAAAGGATCAAATCCACAACAAAAGGTAATGAAAAGGGAGAGCTGTGGAAGGCAAACACACCCCACCTCATGACTGGCCAGGCTGTGGCACGCAAGAGCTGCTCACTGCACAATGCCGCCATGCGCAGAGGCTCTCTCCAAGCCCTCGGGCACTCACACAGCAGCATAAAAGCCAGCCCTGAGCCTCGCTCCCTCACACACTTCTCCTGACACCTTCTCCTCTGCACTCCTCTAGGTAAGCATGAGAGCTGCTGCCCTCCTTTGCCCACCCCACCTGGCTTGGCTATCCAAACCCCTTGGCCCCAAGACTCTGCAGCTCTTCTGCCTCCCCAGAAACCATCCTCTCCACCAACCCTAGCCTCAACCCCAACCAACTTGCTCCCTGGGCCACACCTAGACCGGCTTCTTGTGTCCTGAACAACTGCCATTTGCACAATACCCTCTCTTCCAGAGACCCTCCACCCCACAGCCATGTCCTGCTACGACCTCTGCCGCCCCTGCGGACCCACCCCGCTGGCTAACAGCTGCAACGAGCCCTGTGTCAGGCAGTGCCAGGACTCCCAAGTCGTCATCCAGCCTCCTGCCGTGCTGGTCACCCTGCCGGGACCCATCCTCAGCTCCTTCCCCCAGAACACCGCCGTCGGATCCTCCTCATCAGCTGCCGTGGGCAGCGCCCTCGATGCCCAGGGAGTGGCCATCTCCTCCGGCGGCTTCGGCTTCGGAGGCCTGGGCTGCTACAATGGCGGGAGAGCCCGCTACCCCTGCTAAGGGCCTGCGCCCACACCCCAACACCAACCACCTGCACCCTGCAATGCGCCTCACGCACTCAGGAGGCACCACTGTGTCACTGACTGCACGTGGGATAGATCAGCAGCTCTTCAACCATGGCTCTGCATTCATTACAACAAAGAAGCAAGCAGGGAAGGGGACCAGACCACACTGCTTGCAAACTGCGCCTCTGACAAATTCTATATCTTGAACGTTCTTCTCTAGGTCCTTTTCTTTCTCTGCAAGAATGCTGATGGTCATGCTACATGCACTTACGGCCACGGCTTCTTCTCTTGCTGCTCCTTTCCTTTCATGTATTTTCCTCAATAAAGTTCTCTTGCATGCCAGCCTCTCAATTCGCTTCATCCTTTCTTCAGCACTTCACACTTCTCCCACTCCAAAGACACGGCTCAAGGGTCCATTAGGATGGCACCAAAGGGGTCCCATCACCTCCCCTGCCAACAGTGGTACCAACAAGAACTGTTGGGGCATCAACTGGGCTTCCAGCACATCAAGCAACATCTATGCTTGACCACACAAAGTCTTGGGCACACCAAGGCCCTTCTGCCCATGCCTTCTGAAACTACCTTTCCATGGCAGCACACCCCAGCAGGATACTCCCACGCTGACAAAAAAAAAGCAGTCACAGAATCCTTTACACGTTAGAGAATTGTTAGTGACAACACACTACTACTGCCCTGCTCAAGTACACTCAGCTCCAGCGGTCAGACAGGGAACACAGCCAGACTTTCAGCACCTCAAAGGACAGGGACTACACAAATTACTCTGCGGGGTAACCTGTTCCACCGCTTGCCCCCCTCACCCTGGAAAAAGCTCCCTTTCTCTTCCAAGGAAGGTTCCAATTCAGTGCTGTCCACCTTCCTTTCTTCTGGCAGCAGACAGTAATGCAAAAGGGCTGGCTCTCTTTACATCCTTCCCTAACATCTGCGATTTATACGCAAGGAGAAGATCTACTGAGAACATCCCTGTGTCCCAGCTCAAAACTGCCTGTTCTCTCAGCTTCTCCACGTCGTAAGGAGGCTCCAGGCCCATCAGCACTGGGGAAGCCCTGCACTGGAACTGCTCCACCATATCCATGTCTGTCTTCCTCCTGGGAAACTTAAGCATGAACCACCAGCACTGAACAGAAAGAAAAGTACATCCTCCAGTGTGCTAGCGATGCTCTTCCCAAAGGCCTTCTGGAGAATGGGGAACTCTTTTGTCACAGGGCTGCAGTGCTGCCTCAACATCCCCTTGCTCGCCAGCAGTAAAACCTGGTCCTTCTCAGCAAAGCTGGCTGCCACCCTCTCATTTTTCTTGCTCCATGTTACTGCTTCCCATCTGCAGCACTT
Organism: Phasianus colchicus; assembly: GCF_987193195.1. Taxonomy (NCBI): domain Eukaryota; kingdom Metazoa; phylum Chordata; class Aves; order Galliformes; family Phasianidae; genus Phasianus; species Phasianus colchicus. The sequence goes on from NC_143438.1 coordinate 94,147,638, forward strand.
CACTTTGCCCCTTCCGCTACCTCATGGCGTCCCTGAGGTAATACATATAACCCAGCCCCTCCACATCTTTCAAAAGGTGGACTATACACCGGGGGCATCAGCTGCTCCTTCCCATCTTCTAGCATTTGCAAACTCACTGGGATCACTACCATCACCCAGCTTTTTAATGCAGGTGCTGAACAGTGCTGGCCTTACTACCGAGTCTGGACACAATCACAACACTTCACCGCACTGCTGCATTCAGCCACTTTCAAGCCCACCCCAGCGTCCACTTGGACAGTTTCTTTGGGATCGTGTCATGGGAAGAAGCCTCCTGAACGCAAGACAATCAACTGCCATGTCTCCCCATCATCCACCGGGCAGATCACTTCACTACAGAAGAAACTGAGGTGGCTTTGGAAATCCACTGCTTCCTGCGAGGATTTCCTTCACCTCCTCCCCAGAGACTAACATCAGGTCAACCAGCCTGAAGTTTCTCACCGCTTCCTTCTTCGTTTCTTGAAGGCAGGAATAGGAAGACTCTCGAATATTCTTCACAAAGCACTTCCATCATGAACTTTCACAGGGTCAACAGAAAAGAGCCTTACGAAGACAGCAGACGCATCCCTCAGCATTTGTGGGAGAAACTCATTAGGTCCTAGAGGATTCCTCACACCCAGTTGCACTTCCTACTCATCTTATCCATGAACAAAGACCTGTGGGACAGCCTGCATCAAGTCACCTTGGCTGAGCAGAGGCATGACTCGCCTTCGATCCACCCTATGGTAATCAGACATCACTGCAAGGACCTACCTGTTGCAGCCCCAGGAAGCATGCAGGCCTTCGGCACCATTCTGACACATCCAAATGTTTTTCCGAGCACCAACCATTGGGCACAAAAGTGGCAGTGCTCCTTGACACTCAACTCAATTAAAAACAATTAAACGCTATGGCGCAACACATTTCCCAGTTCTTCCGCCACTCTTCAGTCTCAGTGCCTTTCCCACATCCCACCAGGCATGTCCAAGGATGGCACTCTGTCAGACCAAAACCCACGCTTTCATCTTGATGACCGCAGGTAAGGGTGGCATGCAGAGAAGACACTGGGACCTTTCTGGGGGCATGGCAGAATTCCCAACACCAGCAGTCTTGTCAGCTGTGACACAGCCCCGCAGGGACAGCATTCTGCTCTGGCAAACAGCCCTCCTCTGCCTGCAGGGACTGCCCGCCCCAGGCACACAGCAGGCGGCCTCCTTTCTCCAGGCACACCTCTGCAGACACCAGGGGCAGCAGCAACCCATGCTGAACTCCCAGGGAAAGAGAGGAGCTGCAGACTGCTTAGTGAGGTGGGACAAAGGCAGGTGTCATGGTTTTACGTTTTTTGGTTTTCAGTATTCCACAGCAGAACATCATGTACTGGAATTCAAGTGTTAATGCTCCAATTCCAGGTACCTATCCCTATACATTACGGAAGTCATGGGACCTGACCCTTCCGGGTGGGGAGGTCTCTTACTGCCTGGCAGTGGGTGCTGGAGGGTGCTTTCCCAGCCGTTCCAAGCTTTTCAGCTTCGACTCGGTCTCAGGAACTCTCTCTCTCCGATCTTATTTATTAGTCTCAATTTCAATTCAATTGTATTATATTGTGTTATCTTGCATTCCGATATCATAGTTAGTAAAATAAGTTTTCCTCCATAGATTGTTGCCGCTGTTTTTTTTCCTCCCTTCCTTCCCTCCCATTCTGTGGGCCAAGGGGGTGGGGGAGCAGGGGCCTACAGCCCCCTGTCACAGACATAGATCCCTGTCACGGGCATAGATTGATCTAGTTAACTCCGTGACAGCAAGGAAGGAGGGAATGTGATTCCAGAGGACCAAGTGCAACAGGCAAAGCTTTGAAGCCTGAAGCAGCCTTCCAAGGACGCCACAAGATGGGCTACCCACTTTGCAACACAGCCACAAATGACCACACACAAGTGCCATGCGGGGACCTCATTCCTGATAAACACAACTCACGCTTTCAGCACGCTTTGACTCAAACACCATTCCCACTTAAACACTGACATCAGGGTTAAAGGAACACAACCACAAGACAGGGAAAACAAAAGGAAGCGTTGCGGAAAGACAAAACCACATTACCACATCACCGGTCAAGTTTTGGCATGCAACAGCAGCTCGCTGCACAATGACCAGGCCTTGGCAAGCGACAAAAGCTTGCTGCACAGTGCTGCCATGCACAGAGGCTCTCTCCAAGCCCTCAGGCACTCACACAGCTGCATAAAAGCCGGCCCTGAGCCTCGCTCCTTCACACACTTCTCCTGACACCTTCTCCTCTGCACTCCTCTAGGTAAGCATGTGAGCTGCTGCCCTCCTTTGCCCACCCCACCTGGCTTGGCTATCCACAACTCCTTGGACCCAAGACTCTGCAGCCCTTCTGCCTCCCCAGGAACCATGCTCCCCACAACCCCAAGCCCCATCCCCAACCAACTTGCTCGCTGGGCCACACCCAGCACAGCTTCTTGGGTCCTCAACAACCTCCATTTGCCCAACACCCTCTCTTCCAGGGACCATCCACCCCACAACCATGTCCTGCTCCGACCTCTGCCGCCCCTGCGGACCCACCCCGCTGGCTAACAGCTGCAACGAGCCCTGTGTCAGGCAGTGCCAGGACTCCCAAGTCGTCATCCAGCCCTCCACCGTCGTGGTCACCCTGCCGGGACCCATCCTCAGCTCCTTCCCCCAGAACACCGCCGTCGGATCCTCCTCATCAGCTGCCGTGGGCAGCGCCCTCAATGCCCAGGGAGTGGCCATCTCCTCCGGTGGCTTCGGCTACGGAGGCCTGGGCTGCTACAATGGCTGGAGAGCCCGCTACCCCTGCTAAGGGCCTGCGCCCACACCCCGACACCAACCACCTGCACCCTGCAACGCGCCTCACGCACTCAGGAGGCACCACTGGCTCACTGATGGTACAACAGCTCATTTGCCATGACTCCTCTTTGCATGGCACAAAGCAAACAAGCAGGGAACAGCGTCAGACCATGCTGTCTGGGAATATCAGTGCAGTAAATTTCTTCTTTCTTTGCACCTTATATTGCGACCTTTCCACTTGGCCATCACCGAGTGAATCCTTCTTTTTAGTGTGTTTTCCTCAATAAAGATCTCATGCATGCCAGCCTCCGATTCCTCTCATCCTTTCTTCGCCCAATACTCTTAACACCTCACCCACTACAAAGGTATGGCTCTGGAAACCATCATGCCAGGTCAAAAACAGCCCCAAGACCTTCTCTTACAACCATGTCACCATCAAGAGCACTGGTGGCTAGCAGAAGGCCTTCAGCACATCACGTGGCATCTACACTAGCCCAAAGACAGACAAATAGTACTCTTCCTCACCAGCAAGCACCAGGCTTTTTTAGAACCGCTTGCAAAACGCGCACCATGGCTTATACTCCGCCAGTTTTCAGAAACCTCTCCTCATTACCACTACTTTGCAAAATCAGCAAAACCACCACATCAGACCCTCCCTATTCTAGGGTGAAACCCAACAGCACCAGTGCATTTCAGCACAGCCTTCCTGTTATCCTCAAAAACAAGCACTCTTCACCTCTGTGACAATCTGGAAAACACTCCATCTCATGACCAGAGACAGTACAAGCCATTAATTTACCCTTCAGTATGCAAATATCACCATAATCACCTCACGTCTGCAGCCCAGGACAGTCACGGTGCATTCCGTTTTCCCTGGAAATAGGCAAATGCTCTTTGGGAACAACAAACGCTGGGCAGGAAAATAACCTCAACCCTTGACACTCAATCTGAACACCGTGTTTCACCAGCCTGCCTTTTCTGACAGACCCACTCACCCTCGGCCTCTTGTCACCCTCACAGCTCATCCCACATCTCACCAACCAGCCCAGCAAACCCCCATCTAGCAGTGTGCCATCCCCACCTCCGCACTGTGAATGTGCGTGATTTCCCCCTAGAAAAGGGCATTCCAATGCACTGCGCAATGCCACCGTTTGGGGAGCATGGCAGGAGTCCTGACATCACACAGCTTGCTAGCAATGAACCAGGCGTGAGAGGACAGAGTCCTGCCCCCACAGACAGCCCTCCCCTGCCTACTTGGAAATCTCCAGGGTGCGACCCAAGCAGGAATGACACAAAACAGGCAGCCTCCTTTCTCCCAGCTACCGCCTTCCAACATCAAGGGGCATCCAGCCAGCCATGCGGCACACCCCGTGGGGAAGACAAGAGCTAAAGGCTGGCTAACCAGCTGCAACGAGCTCAGGGAGGGAACAAATGCAGTGCAATCCGAGAATACCCTAGGATGTTGGAAGGGACCCATAAGGATCACTGACTCCAACTCATGCCTCCACAACGCACTCTTTGAAAATAGATCTAGAAGGCACTGTCCAATGTTTCTGGAAATCCAGCAGCCATAGTGCTTTTGCACTGCCTTAGGGAGCCTGTTGCATGCCCAATCCCTTTGGAACAGAACCACATTTGAGAAAGGACTTTCAGTTGGACTTGTGAGGCAACAGTTCACTCAACGCTTTCTGTCTTTGCCCATAAATGAGCTAGGCGTTTTCCCCAAAACCATATGGAGGAAAACTCTGAAAATCTTTGCAGAAGTCCTTAGAAATTTGGTCTACTGGGATCCATTGCTGAACAAGATGGGTAATCATCTCATGAAAGAAGTGCCATCTTCTCCCATCTGGGATACCCACAATGCCCAGACAGGGCTTCCAAAGCCGTTTGGAATTGGCAACTCCTCTAACAACAAAGACACAAACCATATTGCACAAGTGCCAAGCCATGATCTCACTGACTCCTCTTCTGTGCTTTGCACACAGAATCTTCCGCATACTCTGACACGAACGTGCCAAATCCCTCCTGTGCCCTCCAGGACTCTCACTCGGAACGTGCCACCAGTGCCAAATGGACGCGTCCTCAAGGATGCAAAAAGGCAGAGTTGCTGGAAGAACAACACGTAACACATGACGCGCAACACCATGTGATGCAAGAGCAGCATGCAGCACTGAGAGGAGATCCCCAATACTCTACTAGTAACCATGAGGAACTTACCTCCAGCTACACAGGGAGCCCTCCAACACAAGGCTCTGGGCACAGTCCTTCCACCTGCTGCTTTCAGTCCACCTTGCTCTCCACTTGTCTAACCCACATTGGCTCAGAAGATGTCATGAAAGGGCTCATGGCTGCATCGTCCATTTACACCCAAACCGATGAAGGACCCCAGAATCAACTCCACAAATTGCCCTCCTCTGTCTAAATATACTATAACCACCTTGGATGGACCGAAGCTGAAACAGCCCAACACAGCCTGTCTCCTTTCTCCAAAACACATTTTTCAAAGCAAAAGGGGAACCAACATCTTGGCACAACACACCCAATGCAGAAGACAACGACTAAGCTCAAGGAAAGCAGATTAATTCTAGGGCACGCAGGGAGTGCAGTGCAGTGCAACTAGCAGCATCTCAAGCCAAACGCACCTGGGAATCACAGAACAGCCCTCAAAGGATGCCAAGAATGGGGCCTGCACCTCACCAAGTGGCCACAAACACGACTGCATGAGTAGCACAGGATGGCATCACTAAGGACACCACATCACTCCTCCAAAGCTGAGGACAAGCCTTCCCACATCGTCCATGAGATGCGCCTTCCTCATCACTCCAGTCACACTCAGAAGTGCTGACAGGGTCAAAGGATCAAATCCACAACACCAGGAAATGGAGTGGAAGTTTTCTAGGAAGAAAATAACACCCCACCTCATGATTTCTCATGGTTTGGCACGCAAGAGCTGCTCACTGCACAATGCCGCCATGCGCAGAGGCTCTCTCCAAGCCCTCGGGCACTCACACAGCAGCATAAAAGCCGGCCCTGAGCCTCGCTCCCTCACACACTTCTCCTGACACCTTCTCCTCTGCACTCTTCTAGGTAAGCGTTCACCCTGCTCTCCTCCTTCTCCCACTCCACCTGGCTTTGCTATCCACAATGCTTTGGCCCCTAGACTCTGCAGCTCTACCTCCTCCCCAAAAGCCATGCTCCCCATAACCCCAAGCCTCTACTCCTTGCTCCCTGGGCCACGCCCAGCACAGCTTCCAGGGTCCTCAACACCTTCTGCTTACCCAACACCCTCTCTTCCAGAGACCCTCCACCCCACAGCCATGTCCTGCTACGACCTCTGCCGCCCCTGCAGCGGGGGACCCACCCCGCTGGCTAACAGCTGCAACGAGCCCTGTGTCAGGCAGTGCCAGGACTCCCAAGTCGTCATCCAGCCTCCCGCCGTGCTGGTCACCCTGCCGGGACCCATCCTCAGCTCCTTCCCCCAGAACACCGCCGTCGGATCCTCCTCATCAGCTGCCGTGGGCAGCGCCCTCAATGCCCAGGGAGTGGCCATCTCCTCTGGCGGCTTCGGCTTCGGAGGCCTGGGCTGCTACAATGGCGGGAGAGCCCGCTACCCCTGCTAAGGGCCTGCGCCCACACCCCGACACCAACCACCTGCACCCTGCAAGGAGCCTCGCATCCCAGTGATGCACATCTGAGCCATTTGTGCCACAGGGGCTCACCTGCTCCTCAGCCATGGCTCTTCATTCATGGCACCACGCAAACAAGCAGGGCAGGGGACTAAACCACACTGCCTGGAAGCACGACCTGTGCAAATGCTTCTCTTCTCCTCAGCCCTTCTCTGCATCGTTCTGCTGCTCTGGAAGGTGGCTGATGGCCATGCTACACACACTTCAGCATGTGGCCATTTCTTTTGGTGCTCCTTTCTTTTCATTTCTGATCCCCAATAAAGTTCTCATGCATGCCAGCCTCATATGTTGTTTCTTCACTGGATGCACTTCTCATCTCTCCCACTGCCAAGGCGAGGCTCAAGACGTCATCAGGGTGGGTCGGAATGGGTTCTGTGAAATTGCTGCCCAGTGGATAGCTTCTTCAGCAGCAGCATCACAAATTCCTGCTGGGCTGAGCTGCCTATCCATTTATTGGCCACCATGTACTTGCTGATTGATGGTGCTCCTCCCAAAAGCAGGAATTCACGTTGCCCTTTCTGATACCTCATGACATTCCTCTCTGACCCACACTGCAGCCTCTATACAGAACTCAGAATATTGACATGACCATCTCCTGCATGAGCTGTTCCTCCCCATTTGCTGCCATCTGCAAACTTCCTTTGGGGTCATTCTGTTCCATTACCTCACTCTGCAACATGGATCTCAGGCAAGGCTGACTCCACCACCAAGCCTTGGGCTACCACGCTCACACAGCGTGCAGCATAAAAGCCGGCCCTGTGCCTCGCTCCCTCACACCATTCTCTCGATGCCTTCTCCACTGCCATCCTCCAGGTGAGCCTGCACCCCAATACATTTCTTCCCCTGCCCCACCTGGCCAAGCTATTCACACCCCCTCTGACCCAGATTCAGCAGCCTTTCTGCTCACAAACAGTCACACTCCCTGCACTCCACACCACGCCTCCACACTACCTGGGAAGCCTACAGCGGTACTCCTCAAAGCCAGAGCACTCTCCGCTCACCCAACACCCTCTCTTCCAGGGACCCTCTACCCCCACAGCCATGTCTTGCCACAAACTCTGCCACCCCTTCCTTCAACTCCTTCCCACTGACTCATGTCAGGCCAACCAGCCTGCGGACCCTCACACCTTCCTTCTTCATTTCTTGAGGACAGGAGTGGGATGAAGCTCTCCCAGTTTTCTGGAACCTCCCCTCATTATCGTGACCTTTCTAAGATAATTGTCATCAGTGCAAAGAAGACATCGGAGAGGACCCTCAGCTTTTGTGGTTGCAACACAACAGGTCCTTTGGACTCAGAATCATGGAATCACCAAGGTTGGAAAAGACACTCAGACAAACTTTACACCTTTCACCAATATTTCCCACTAAACCACGTCCCTCAGTACAACATCTAAATGTTTCTTCAACACCTCCACGGTCAGGGACTCCAGCACCTCCTTGGGCAGCCCGTTCCAGCACCTCATCGTTCTCAGAGAAGTACTTCCTAATGTCCAAGCTGAATCTCCTCTGGCACAACTTGAAGCCATTCCCTCTAGACCAATCGCTAGTTACACGGGAGAAGAGACCAAGCGCCACCTCACCACAACCTCCTTTCAGGTAGTTGTAGAGAGCCATAAGGTGACCTCTGAGCCTCCTCTTCTCCAGATGAAACAATCCCAGCCCACTCAGCCGCTCCCCATAAGACTTGTGCTCCAGACCCCTTACCTGACATTCTCCTTCTCTGGACACGCTCCAGGGCCTCAATGTCTTTCTTGTAGTGAGCGGCCCAGAACTGAACACAGCACTCGAGGTGCGGCCTCACCAGGGCAGAGGACAAAGGGATGATCACTTCCCTGCTCCCGCTGGCCACACTACTTCTGATACAAGTCAGGATGCCTTCTTGGTTATACGGGCACACTGCTGCCTCATTTTCAGTTGAGAATCAACCAATCCCCCCAGGTCCGTTTTCTCTATGCAGTCTTCCAGCCGCTCTGCCCCAAGCCTGTAGCGTTGCCTGGGAGTGTTGTGGCCAAAGTGCACGACCCGGCACTTGGTCTTGTTGAACTTCATCCCACCGGCATCAGCCCTGAGATCCAGCACTGCTCTGTAGGGACTTCTTTCCCCTTGTCTTGTACTGCTGAAGCTGAAGGTGAGCACAGTACTTGAGGTGAGGCCACACCAGCACAGAGCAGACTGGGACAACCGAGTCTCCCACTGGCAGTCCTCATCTCAATGCACCCCGTGCTATGGTCAACCATTTAGGCTGCCAGGGCACACTGCAGACTCAGAATCAACTTGCCATCAAACAGAACCTCCTGACCTCTTTCTGTGGGGCTGCTCTTAAGTCTCTCATCCCCAAATACCCAGATATCTCCTGGATATCTCCATTCCAGCTGCGGGATCAAGCTCTTGCTCTCATCAACCTTCATGCCATTGATGATGGCCCAGCCCTCTGGTCTCTCAAGAGCTCTCCCAAGACCTCCCTAATACTGAGAGAGTCAACAGCTCATCCCTAGCCATTATCATCCAAAAACTTCTTAATTTGTATGCATCTGAGTCCTGCATCCAGATCATTTAGTAAAACATGGAAGAGAACAGATCCAAAAATGGAGCTCTGGGTAATCTGACAGCAGACTGGTCACCTGCCCGATGTAACCAAATCTAATAAAAGCCTTTGAGTTGGACTTGGGAGCCACCAGTTCACTCAATGTATTAAGTATTTTTCTAGATATATGCTGGAGATTTTCTCCAGAAGAAGTTGGTGGAAAACACTAAGAATAACTTTGATGAAGGTCACAGAAATTATGCCTGTACGGTTCCCTTAGTGAACGACATGGGTTTTCATTTCAGAAAAGGAAGTGTCATAATTTCAAAACCAGTATACCAAGAATGCCCAGGCATGGAGATTTGGCAACTCCACTGGCAACAAAGACACAAAGCATAGTGCACAGATGCCAAGCAATGACCTCACTGTCAACACTGCTCCCATTCTGTGCTTTGGCCACTACTTTCACGTGCCCTGACTCAAATATGCAAGAACACTCCTTTGGCCTACAATATTCTCACTTGAAAGGTGCCGCTGCTGGCAGAAGCACATGTCCTCAAGAGAAGGACGCGAAAAGGCAGAATTGCTGGAAGAACACACATCCCAGGACTGCCAAAACTATGTCATGCAAGAGCAGCACGCTGTACAATGCTGCCATGCGCAGAGGCTCTCTCCAAGCCCTCAGGCACTCACACAGCTGCATAAAAGCCGGCCCTGTGCCTCACTCCTTCACACCACTCTCCTGACACCTTCTCCTCTGCAAACCTCCAGGTGAGCCTGTGCCCCACTGCTGACCTTAAACCCGCCCGACCTGGCCCAGCTCCCAGCACCCCCTCTGCCAACAGCCTGAGTAGCCTTTCTGCTTCCCCACGGCCACACTGCCCACAGCTCCACATCGCGTCACCCCACTCCCTGGGAAGCCCACATTACTGCTCTTCTACCCCCACAACACCCTTGGCTCACCCAATACCTCCTCTTCCAGAGACCCTCCACCCCACAGCCATGTCCTGCTACGACCTCTGCCGCCCCTGCAGTGGGGGACCCACCCCGCTGGCTAACAGCTGCAACGAGCCCTGTGTCAGGCAGTGCCAGGACTCCCAAGTCGTCATCCAGCCTCCTGCCGTGCTGGTCACCCTGCCGGGACCCATCCTCAGCTCCTTCCCCCAGAACACCGCCGTCGGATCCTCCTCATCAGCTGCCGTGGGCAGCGCCCTCGACGCCCAGGGAGTGGCCATCTCCTCCGGCGGCTTCGGCTTCGGAGGCCTGGGCTGCTACAATGGCGGGAGAGCCCGCTACCCCTGCTAAGGGCCTGCGCCCACACCCTGACACCAACCACCTGCACCCTGCAATGCGCCTCACGCACTCAGGAGGCACCACTGTGTCACTGACTGCACGTGGGATAGATCAGCAGCTCTTCAACCATGGCTCTGCATTCATTACAACAAAGAAGCAAGCAGGGAAGGGGACCAGACCACACTGCTTGCAAACTGCGCCTCTGACAAATTCTATATCTTGAACGTTCTTCTCTAGGTCCTTTTCTTTCTCTGCAAGAATGCTGATGGTCATGCTACATGCACTTACGGCCACGGCTTCTTCTCTTGCTGCTCCTTTCCTTTCATGTATTTTCCTCAATAAAGTTCTCTTGCATGCCAGCCTCTGAATTCGCTTCATCCTTTCTTCAGCACTTCACACTTCTCCCACTCCAAAGACACGGCTCAAGGGTCCATTAGGATGGCACCAAAGGGGTCCCATCACCTCCCCTGCCAACAGTGGTACCAACAAGAACTGTTGGGGCATCAACTGGGCTTCCAGCACATCAAACAACATCTATGCTTGACCACACAAAGTCTTGGGCACACCAAGGCCCTTCTGCCCATGCCTTCTGAAACTACCTTTCCATGGCAGCACACCCCAGCAGGATACTCCCACGCTGACAAAAATAAAGCAGTCACAGAATCCTTTACACGTTAGAGAATTGTTAGTGACAACACACTACTACTGCCCTGCTCAAGTACACTCAGCTCCAGCGGTCAGACAGGGAACACAGCCAGACTTTCAGCACCTCAAAGGACAGGGACTACACAAATTACTCTGCGGGGTAACCTGTTCCACCGCTTGCCCCCCTCACCCTGGAAAAAGCTCCCTTTCTCTTCCAAGGAAGGTTCCAATTCAGTGCTGTCCACCATCCTTTCTTCTGGCAGCAGACAGTAATGCAAAAGGGCTGGCTCTCTTTACATCCTTCCCTAACATCTGCGACTTATACGCAAGGAGAAGATCTACTGAGAACATCCCTGTGTCCCAGCTCAAAACTGCCTGTTCTCTCAGCTTCTCCACGTCGTAAGGAGGCTCCAGGCCCATCAGCACTGGGGAAGCCCTGCACTGGAACTGCTCCACCATATCCATGTCTGTCTTCCTCCTGGGAAACTTAAGCATGAACCACCAGCACTGAACAGAAAGAAAAGTACATCCTCCAGTGTGCTAGCGATGCTCTTCCCAAAGGCCTTCTGGAGAATGGGGAACTCTTTTGTCACAGGGCTGCAGTGCTGCCTCAACATCCCCTTGCTCGCCAGCAGTAAAACCTGGTCCTTCTCAGCAAAGCTGGCTGCCACCCTCTCATTTTTCTTGCTCCATGTTACTGCTTCCCATCTGCGGCAGTTCACTTTGCCCCTTCCGCTACTTCAGGACGTCCCTCCACATCTTTCACAAAGGTGGACTATACACCGGGGGCATCAGCTGCTCCTTCCCATCTTCTAGCATTTGCAAACTCACTGGGATCACTACCATCACCCAGCTTTTTAATGCAGGTGCCAAACAGTGCTGGCCTTACTACCAGCACTGTAGTAGTCTGGACACAATCACAACACTTCACCGCACTGCTGCATTCAGCCACTTTCTACCCCACCCCAACATCCACTTTGACAGTTTCTCTGGGATTGTGTCGTGGGAGGAAACCGCCAGGCCTTGACTAAAGGCAAGGCAATCAACTGCCACAGCCCCCCATCATCCACCGGGCAGATCACTTCAGTACAGGAGAAACTGAGGTGGCTTTGGAAATCCACTGCTTTCTGCGAGGATTTCCTTCACCTCCTCCCCAGTGACTAACATCAGGTCAACCAGCCTGAAGTTTCTCACGGCTTCCTTCTTCATTTCTTGAACGCAGGAGTGGGATGAGTCTCTTCCATTCTTCAGGAGTCACTCCTACTCACCAGGACCTTACAGGGTCGACTGAAAAGGGCCTTACAAAGACATCAGACACGTCCCTCAGCATCTGTGGGAGAAAGTTGTCAGGTCCTGTACACTTATGCACACCCAGGCGCACAACTTCCTCATCATCCCCAGCAACAAGCAGCAGGCATCTGCGGGACAGCCTGCATCAAGTAAATGTGGCTGAGCAGAGGCATGCCTCGCCATCGATCCATCCTATGCTATTCAGATGTCACTGCTAGGACTTACAAGTTGAAGCCCCAGGAAGCATCTTTGCCTCCAGCACCCTTCCAAAATGTCCACATCCTTTTCTGAGCACCTTACACTGAGCACAAAAATAGCACTGCTCCTTGACACTCAACACAGTTATCAACCCGAACACCATGGCTCAACACACATCCCATTTCTTCAAGTACCACTCACCCTCTGCCTCTCTTCGGTCTCAGGACCTTTTCCACATCCCACCGGGCAGCACAAAGGGAACTCCAGATGGCACTGTGTCACACCAAAGTCCAGGCTTTCATCAGGATGACCCCCGATAAGGGTGGATAAGGACCCTTCTGGGAGTATGGTAGTATTCCCAACACCATCAGCCGTGTCAGCACTGACACAGCCCAGCAGGGACAGCATCCTGCTCTGGCTGCCCACCCCAGGCACACAGCAGGCGGCCTCCTTTCTCCGGGTGCACCTCTGCAGGCACCAGGGGCAGCAGCCACCCGTGCAGCGCTGCTAGGGGGAGAGAGAGACAGGCTGCAGACTGCTTTGCCAGGTGGAACAAAGGCAAGGAAGGAGGGAAAGCAATTCCAGTGGCATCAAGCCCAAGAGGCACAGAAGATAGAGCAGCCTAACAAGGATGCCAGGAGGTGCGGTACCCACCTCACAACAGAGCCACAATCCACCAGGCACAAGCACCACACGGTGACCTCACTCCTGATACCCACCACTCACACTTGCAGCATGCATAGACTCGAATACCAGTCCCACTTGAACGCTGCCGCCAGGGTCAAAGGAAAACAACCACAAGAGAAGGAAATGAGAAGGCAGCATTTTGGGAAGACAAAAACACATCATGTCATCACTGGTCAGGCATTGGCATGCAAGAGCTGCTCACTGCACACAATACTACCATGCGCAGAGGCTCTCTCCAAGCCCTCGGGCACTCACACAGCAGCATAAAAGCAGGCCCTGAGCCTCATTCCCTCACACACTTCTCCTGACGCGTTCTCTTCTGTGCTCTTCCAGGTGAGCCTACAACCCCGCTGCCCTCCTTGGCCCACCCCACCTGGACAAACTCTGCATACCACGTCTACCCCTAAACTCAGCAGCCCTTCCACCTCCTCTCTGCCACGCTCCCCACAACCCCAAACCATTCCTTCCCACTACGCGGGAAGCCAATGGCACTGATTCCCACCCCCTCAACACCCTCTGCTTACCCAGCACCCTCTCTTCCAGGGACCCTCCACCCCACAGCCATGTCCTGCTACGACCTCTGCCGCCCCTGCAGCGGGGGACCCACCCCGCTGGCTAACAGCTGCAACGAGCCCTGTGTCAGGCAGTGCCAGGACTCCCAAGTCGTCATCCAGCCTCCCGCCGTGCTGGTCACCCTGCCGGGACCCATCCTCAGCTCCTTCCCCCAGAACACCGCCGTCGGATCCTCCTCATCAGCTGCCGTGGGCAGCGCCCTCAGCGCCCAGGGAGTGGCCATCTCCTCCGGCGGCTTCGGCTTCGGAGGCCTGGGCTGCTACAATGGCGGGAGAGCCCGCTACCCCTGCTAAGGGCCTGCGCCCACACCCCGACACCAACCACCTGCACCCTGCAATGCGCCTCACGCACTCAGGAGGCACCACTGGGTCACTGATGGTACAACAGCTCATTTGCCATGACTCCTCTTTTCATGGCACAAAACAAGCAAGCAGGGAACAGTGTCAGACCATGCTGTCTGGGAACATGAGTGCAGTAACTCTCTTCTTTCTTTGCACCTTAAATTGCGCTCTTTCCACTTGGTGATCACCAAGTGAATCCTTCCTTTTAGTGTGATTTCCTCAATAAAGTTCTCATGCATGCCAGCCTCCGATTCCTCCTGCCATGGTTTTATGTTTTTTGGTTTTCAGTATCCCACATCAAAACATCACGTAGTGCACTGGAATTGAAGTGTTAGTGCTCCAATTCTAGGTACCTATCCCTATCCATTCCGGAAGTCATGGGATCTGACCCTTCCGGGTGGGGAGGTCTCTTACTGCCTGGCAGTGGGTGCTGGAGGAGGGTGCTTTCCTAGCCGTTCCAAGCTCTTTTCAGGTTTGACTCGGTCTCAGGAACTCTCTCTCTCCGATCTTATTTATTAGTCTCAATTTCAATTCGATTGTATTATATTGCGTTATCTTGCATTCCGATATCATAGTTAGTAAAATAAGTTTTCCTCCCTTCCTTCCTTCCTTCCCATTTTGTGGGGTCGGGGGTGTGGGGGGCAGGGACCTACTGCCCCCTGTCACGGGCGTAGATTGATCTATTAACTCCGTGGCAGGTGCAACACAACAGCTCCATTGGATTTATGCACAGCCTTCCTGCTATCCTCAAAACCCAGCACTCTTCTCCTCTGTGACAATCTGGAAAACACTCGAGCTCTTGACCAGAGACAGTACAACCAATTAATTTACCCTCCAGGATGCAAAGATCACCACAATCACCTCAGGTCTGCAGCCCAGGACAATCAGTGCCCATTGAGTTCTCCCAGGAAATAGGCAAACGCTCTTTGGGAACAAAAAACAGAGTGCAGGAAAATAGCCTTACTCCTTGACACACAACCCAAACACCGTGCTTCACCAGCCTGCCTTTTCTGACAGACACACTCACCGTCGGCCTCTTGTCACCCTCACAGCTCATCCCAGATCTCACCAGCCAGCCCAGCAGACCCCCATCTGGCAGTGTGCCAGCCCCACCTCCACACTGTGAATGTGCATGATTTCCCCCTGGAAACGGGCATTACAATTCAGTGGTGAGTGCCACCATTTGGGGAGCATGGCAGGAGTCCTGACACCGCAGAGTTTGACAGCTATGCACCAGGCAAGAGTCCTGCTCTCGCAAACAGCCCTCCCCTGCCTACTACTCCCCAGGCTTCCACAGCTGGTTGGAATTAGCAACTCCTCTAACAACAAAGACACAAACCATATTGCACAAGTGCCAAGCCATCACCTTTCTGACTCCTCTTCTGTGCTTTGCACACAGAATCTTCCGCATACTCTGACACGATGGGATGGCATGTCTCTCTTGTAACTTGATGGCACACCAGTGCCAAATGGATGCGTCCTCAAGGATGCAAAAAGGCAGAGTTGCTGGAAGAACAACACATAACACATGACGAGCAACACTACGTGATGCAAGAGTAGCATGCAGCATTGAGAGGAGATCCCTAACACTCCACAGTAAGCATGAGGAACTTACCTCCAGCTACACAGAGAGCCCTCCATCACAAGGCTCTGGGCACAGGACTTCCACCAGGAGCTGCTTTCACTCCAACTCGCTCTCCACGTGTCTAACCCACACTGGCTCAGCTTCTGGACGAGCGTTGCAAGGAAGACACTCTCAAATCATACAATTATACAAATGTGGAATGGTGAAGGTTGGAAGGAATCTTAACCACCATCCCTTCTGTGGGCCGACTGCCTCCCAACTGGGCCCATCCAAACTGGCCTTGAATGCCCCAGGGAAGAAGAATGCACAAGTTGACTGGGCAGCCTGGGCCAGGGCCTCACCAGCACCTGAGTCACAAATTTCTTCCTTACATCTTAACCAAATTTCTCCTCAATCCATTCAAATGTTCTATCATGATCAGACTCTGTAAAAAGTTGGTTCCCCTCCTGCCTGTAAGCTCCCTTCATGTACTGGAAGGCCACAGTGAGATGTCCCTGGAGCCAACTCTTATCCAGGCTGAACAAGCCCAACTCCGTCAGCCTTTCTCCACAGTAATGCCCTCCAGCCATTTGATCTTCCCTGTAGCCCTTCTCTGGACCCACCCCTCACAGCTCCCTCAGCATTCCTGGGTGAAACCCACCAGGCCTCACACACCTAGGCACATCCAATTGAACAGACCCTCTTCCTCTTCCTACTTTGTTTCATCTTCTCCAGAAATTTCATGAAGTGCCTCATGGCTGCATCATCCATTAACACAAAAAACAATAAAGGTCCCAAAATCTCAACTCCACAAATTGGCCTCCTCTGTCTAAATATACTGAAACCACCTTGGATCGCCCAATACCGTAGCAAAAAACAGCCTGTCTCCTTTCTCCAAAACACAGTTTTCAAAGCAAATGGCGAACCAACATCTTGACACAACACACCCAATGCAGAAAACAATGACTAAGCTCAAGGAAAGCAAATTAATTCTAGGGCACGCAGGGAGTGCAGTGCAGTGCAACCAGCAGCATCTCAAGCCAAACGCACCTGGGAATCACAGAACAGCCCTCGAAGGATGCCAAGAATGGGGCCCGCACCTCACCAAGTGGCCACAAACACGACAGCATGAGTAGTACAGGATGGCATCACTAAGGAGACCACATCACTCCTATAAAGCTGTGGACAAGCCTTCCAACATCTTCCATGAGATGCGCCTTCCTCATCACTCCAGTCACACTCAGAAATGCCGACAGGGTCAAAGGGTCAAATCCACAACACAAGGAAATGAAAAGGAAGTGTTGTGCGAAGACAATAACACGCCCCCCCATGACTTCTCAGGTTTTGGCATGCAACAGCAGCGTTTTCAACAATGCTTCCATGCGCAGTGGCTCTCTCCAAGCCCTCGGGCACTCACACAGCAGCATAAAAGCCAGCCCTGAGCCTCGCTGCCTCACACCACTCTCCTGACGCCTTCTCCTCTGCAATCCTCCAGGTGAGCCTGACCCTCAGTCCCTTGAATCCCTGCCCCACCTGGCCAAGTTCTCCACACCCCCTCTGCCCCGAGATTCTGCAGATCATGAACCACCCCACTGCCACACACCCTGCACCTGAACCCACAGCTCCCTGCTCCCTTGGTCACCACAGCACAGCTCCTCACACCAACAGCACCCCCAACTCACCCAACACCCTCTCTTCCAGAGACCCTCCACCCCACAGCCATGTCCTGCTACGACCTCTGCCGCCCCTGCAGCGGGGGACCCACCCCGCTGGCTAACAGCTGCAACGAGCCCTGTGTCAGGCAGTGCCAGGACTCCCAAGTCGTCATCCAGCCCTCCACCGTCGTGGTCACCCTGCCGGGACCCATCCTCAGCTCCTTCCCCCAGAACACCGCCGTCGGATCCTCCTCATCAGCTGCCGTGGGCAGCGCCCTCAGCGCCCAGGGAGTGGCCATCTCCTCCGGCGGCTTCGGCTTCGGAGGCCTGGGCTGCTTCAACGGCGGGAGAGCCCGCTACCCCTGCTAAGGGCCTGCGCCCACACCCTGACACCAACCACCTGCACCCTGCAAGGAGCCTCATGCACTGAGCTCACGTCTCTGTGTCACTGATGGCACACTGCATCACCTGCCATGGCTCCTCTTTTCATGGCACAAAACAAGCAAGCAGGGAACAGTGTCAGACCATGCTGTCCGGGAACATGAGTGCAGTAACTCTCTTCTTTCTTTGCACCTTAAATTGCACTCTTTCCACTTGGTGATGACCAAGTGAATCCTTCCTTTTCGTGTGATTTCCTCAATAAAGTTCTCACGCATGCCAGCCTCCGATTCCTCCTGCCATGGTTTTATGTTTTTTGGTTTTCAGTATCCCACATCAAAACATCATGTAGTGCACTGGAATTGAAGTGTTAGTGCTCCAATTCTAGGTACCTATCCCTATCCATTCCGGAAGTCATGGGATCTGACCCTTCCGGGTGGGGAGGTCTCTTACTGCCTGGCAGTGGGTGCTGGAGGAGGGTGCTTTCCTAGCCGTTCCAAGCTCTTTTCAGGTTTGACTCGGTCTCAGGAACTCTCTCTCTCCGATCTTATTTATTAGTCTCAATTTCAATTCGATTGTATTATATTGCGTTATCTTGCATTCCGATATCATAGTTAGTAAAATAAGTTTTCCTCCATAGATTGTTGCCGCTGTTTTTTTTCCTCCCTTCCTTCCCTCCCATTCTGTGGGCCAAGGGGGTGGGGGAGCAGGGGCCTACAGCCCCCTGTCACAGACATAGATCCCTGTCACGGGCATAGATTGATCTAGTTAACTCCGTGACAGCAAGGAAGGAGGGAATGTGATTCCAGAGGACCAAGTGCAACAGGCAAAGCTTTGAAGCCTGAAGCAGCCTTCCAAGGACGCCACAAGATGGGCTACCCACTTTGCAACACAGCCACAAATGACCACACACAAGTGCCACGCGGGGACCTCATTCCTGATAAACACAACTCACGCTTTCAGCATGCTTTGACTCAAACACCATTCCCACTTAAACACTGACATCAGGGTTAAAGGAACACAACCACAAGACAGGGAAAAGAAAAGGAAGCGTTGCGGAAAGACAAAACCACATTACCACATCACCGGTCAAGTTTTGGCATGCAACAGCAGCTCGCTGCACAATGACCAGGCCTTGGCAAGCGACAAAAGCTTGCTGCACAGTGCTGCCATGCGCAGAGGCTCTCTCCAAGCCCTCAGGCACTCACACAGCAGCATAAAAGCCGGCCCTGAGCCTCGCTCCCTCACACACTTCTCCTGACACCTTCTCCTCTGCACTCCTCTAGGTAAGCATGTGAGCTGCTGCCCTCCTTTGCCCACCCCACCTGGCTTGGCTATCCACAACTCCTTGGACCCAAGACTCTGCAGCCCTTCTGCCTCCCCAGGAACCATGCTCCCCACAACCCCAAGCCCCATCCCCAACCAACTTGCTCGCTGGGCCACACCCAGCACAGCTTCTTGGGTCCTCAACAACCTCCATTTGCACAACACCCTCTCTTCCAGGGACCCTCCACCCCACAACCATGTCCTGCTACGACCTCTGCCGCCCCTGCGGACCCACCCCGCTGGCTAACAGCTGCAACGAGCCCTGTGTCAGGCAGTGCCAGGACTCCCAAGTCGTCATCCAGCCCTCCACCGTCGTGGTCACCCTGCCGGGACCCATCCTCAGCTCCTTCCCCCAGAACACCGCCGTCGGATCCTCCTCATCAGCTGCCGTGGGCAGCGCCCTCAGCGCCCAGGGAGTGGCCATCTCCTCCGGCGGCTTCGGCTTCGGAGGCCTGGGCTGCTACAATGGCGGGAGAGCCCGCTACCCCTGCTAAGGGCCTGCGCCCACACCCCGACACCAACCACCTGCACCCTGCAAGGAGCCTCAAGCACTCAGGAGGCACCACTGGCTCACTGATGGTACAACAGCTCATTTGCCATGACTCCTCTTTGCATGGCACAAAGCAAACAAGCAGGGAACAGCGTCAGACCATGCTGTCTGGGAATATCAGTGCAGTAAATTTCTTCTTTCTTTGCACCTTATATTGCGACCTTTCCACTTGGCCATCACCGAGTGAATCCTTCTTTTTAGTGTGTTTTCCTCAATAAAGATCTCATGCATGCCAGCCTCCGATTCCTCTCATCCTTTCTTCGCCCAATACTCTTAACACCTCACCCACTACAAAGGTATGGCTCTGGAAACCATCATGCCAGGTCAAAAACAGCCCCAAGACCTTCTCTTACAACCATGTCACCATCAAGAGCACTGGTGGCTAGCAGAAGGCCTTCAGCACATCACGTGGCATCTACACTAGCCCAAAGACAGACAAATAGTACTCTTCCTCACCAGCAAGCACCAGGCTTTTTTAGAACCGCTTGCAAAACGCGCACCATGGCTTATACTCCGCCAGTTTTCAGAAACCTCTCCTCATTACCACTACTTTGCAAAATCAGCAAAACCACCACATCAGACCCTCCCTATTCTAGGGTGAAACCCAACAGCACCAGTGCATTTCAGCACAGCCTTCCTGTTATCCTCAAAAACAAGCACTCTTCACCTCTGTGACAATCTGGAAAACACTCCATCTCATGACCAGAGACAGTACAAGCCATTAATTTACCCTTCAGTATGCAAATATCACCATAATCACCTCACGTCTGCAGCCCAGGACAGTCACGGTGCATTCAGTTTTCCCTGAAAATAGGCAAATGCTCTTTGGGAACAACAAACGCTGGGCAGGAAAATAACCTCAACCCTTGACACTCAATCTGAACACCGTGTTTCACCAGCCTGCCTTTTCTGACAGACCCACTCACCCTCGGCCTCTTGTCACCCTCACAGCTCATCCCACATCTCACCAACCAGCCCAGCAAACCCCCATCTAGCAGTGTGCCATCCCCACCTCCGCACTGTGAATGTGCGTGATTTCCCCCTAGAAAAGGGCATTCCAATGCACTGCGCAATGCCACCGTTTGGGGAGCATGGCAGGAGTCCTGACATCACACAGCTTGCTAGCAATGAACCAGGCGTGAGAGGACAGAGTCCTGCCCCCACAGACAGCCCTCCCCTGCCTACTTGGAAATCTCCAGGGTGCGACCCAAGCAGGAATGACACAAAACAGGCAGCCTCCTTTCTCCCAGCTACCGCCTTCCAACATCAAGGGGCATCCAGCCAGCCATGCGGCACACCCCGTGGGGAAGACAAGAGCTAAAGGCTGGCTAACCAGCTGCAACGAGCTCAGGGAGGGAACAAATGCAGTGCAATCCGAGAATACCCTAGGATGTTGGAAGGGACCCATAAGGATCACTGACTCCAACTCATGCCTCCACAACGCACTCTTTGAAAATAGATCTAGAAGGCACTGTCCAATGTTTCTGGAAATCCAGCGGCCATAGTGCTTTTGCACTCCCTTAGGGAGCCTGTTGCATGCCCAATCCCTTTGGAACAGAACCACATTTGAGAAAGGACTTTCAGTTGGACTTGTGAGGCAACAGTTCACTCAACGCTTTCTGTCTTTGCCCATAAATGTGCTAGGCGTTTTCCCCAAAACCATATGGAGGCAAACTCTGAAAATCTTTGCAGAAGTCCTTAGAAATTTGGTCTACTGGGATCCATTGCTGAACAAGATGGGTAATCATCTCATGAAAGAAGTGCCATCTTCTCCCATCTGGGATACCCACAATGCCCAGACAGGGCTTCCAAAGCCATTTGGAACTGGCAACTCCTCTAACAACAAAGACACAAACCATATTGCACAAGTGCCAAGCCATGATCTCACTGACTCCTCTTCTGTGCTTTGCACACAGAATCTTCCGCATACTCTGACACGAACGTGCCAAATCCCTCCTGTGCCCTCCAGGACTCTCACTTGGAACGTGCCACCAGTGCCAAATGGACGCGTCCTCAAGGATGCAAAAAGGCAGAGTTGCTGGAAGAACAACACGTAACACATGATACGCAACACTATGTGATGCAAGTGTAGCATGCAGCATTGCGAGGAGAACCCTAACACTCCACAGCTAAGCATGAGGAACCTACCTCCAGCTACGCAGGGAGCCCTCCAACATAAGGCTCTGGGCACAGGCCTTCAGCCAGCTGCTTTCAGTCCACATCACTTTGCACTTGTCTAACCCACGTTGGCTCAGCTTCCGGATGAGCGTGGCATGGGAAACAGTCTCAAATTAGACAAGTATACAAATGTGGAACAGGGAATATTGGAAGAGATCGTAACCATTATCCCTTCTGTGGGCCGACTGCCTCCCATCAGGGCCCCATCCAACCCGGCCTTGAATGCCTCAGGGACGAAGAATGCACAAGTTGACTGGGCAGCCTGTGCCAGGGTCTCACCAGCACCCGAGTCAAGAATTTTTCTTCCTTACATCTTAACCAAATTTCTCCTCTTTGCATTAAAATGTTCTAACGCTATCAAATCGTGTAAAAAGTTGGTTCTCCCCCTGCCTGTAAGCTCCCTTCAAGTACTGGAAGGCCAACTCTATTCTAGGCTGAACGAGCCCAACTCTCGTAGCCTTTCTGCACAGCAGATGCACTCCACGCCTTTGATCTTCTTGGTGGACCTCCACTGGACCCACTCAGCACAGCTCCCTCAGCATTCCTGGGTGAAACTCAGCAGGCCTCACACACCTTGGCACATCCAATTGAACAGACCCACTTCCTACTTTGCCCCATCTTCTCCAGAAATGTCATGAAGTGGCTCGTGGCTGCATCATCCATTAACACAAACAGCAATAAAGGACCCCAAAATCTTAACTCCACAAGTTGACCTCCTCTGTCTAAATATACTAAAACCACCACGGATGGCCCAAAGCTGAAACGGCAAAAAACAGCCTGTCTCCTTTCTCCAAAACACAGTTTTCAAAGCAAAAGGGGAACCAACATCTTGACACAACACACCCAATGCAGAAGACAACGACTAAGCTCAAGGAAAGCAGATTAATTCTAGGGCACGCAGGGAGTGCAGTGCAGTGCAACTAGCAGCGTCTCAAGCCAAACGCACCTGGGAATCACAGAACAGCTCTCGAAGGATGCCAAGAATGGGGCCTGCACCTCACCAAGTGCCACAAACACGACTGCATGAGTAGCACAGGATGGCATCACTAAGGACACCACATCACTCCTCCAAAGCTGAGGACAAGCCTTCCAACATCTTCCGTGAGATGCGCCTTCCTCATCACTCCAGTCACACTCAGAAGTGCTGACAGGGTCAAAGGATCAAATCCACAACACCAGGAAATGGAGTGGAAGTGTTGTGGGGAGACAAGAGCACACCACCTCATGACTTCACGGGGTTTGGCATGCGTTCTGCATAATACTAGCATGCGCAGAGGCTCTCTCCAAGCCCTCGGGCACTCACACAGCAGCATAAAAGCCGGCCCTGAGCCTCGCTCCCTCACACACTTCTCCTGACACCTCCTCCTCTGCACTCCTCTAGGTAAGCATGTCATCTGCTGCCCTCCTTTGCCCACCCCACCTGGCTTGGCTATCCAAACCCCTTGAACCCATGACTCTGCAGCCCTTCTGCCTCCCCAGAAACCATGCTCTCCACCACCGCTAGCCCCAACCCCAACCAACTTGCTCCCTGGGCCACACCCAGAACGGCTTCTTGTGTCCTCAACAACCTCCATTTGCACAATACCCTCTCTTCCAGGGACCCTCCACCCCACAGCCATGTCCTGCTACGACCTCTGCCGCCCCTGCAGTGGGGGACCCACCCCGCTGGCTAACAGCTGCAACGAGCCCTGTGTCAGGCAGTGCCAGGACTCCCAAGTCGTCATCCAGCCTCCCGCCGTGCTGGTCACCCTGCCGGGACCCATCCTCAGCTCCTTCCCCCAGAACACCGCCGTCGGATCCTCCTCATCAGCTGCCGTGGGCAGCACCCTCAATGCCCAGGGAGTGGCCATCTCCTCCGGCGGCTTCGGCTTCGGAGGCCTGGGCTGCTACAATGGCTGGAGAGCCCGCTACCCCTGCTAAGGGCCTGCGCCCAAAACCCGACACCAACCACCTGCACCCTGCAATGCGCCTCACGCACTGAGCTCACATCTCTGTGTCACTGATGGCACATGGGCTCACCTGCCATGACTCCTCTTTTCATGGCACAATAAAAAGAAGCATGGAATAACTTCAGACCAGGCTGCCTGGAAACATGACTGCTTAAACTTTCTTTTTTCCTTGCACTTGAATTTCTGCTCTTTCCACTTGGCGATCACCAAGTCGATCCTTCCTTTCAGCGTGTTTTCCACAGTAAATTACTCATACGTGACAGCCTCAGATTCCTCCTCTTCATTCCTTTGCATGATGCCATTTCCACTTCCTCCGCTACAAAGACGTGGCTCTAGAAACCATCATGTCTGCTACAAAAGGGCCCCAAAACCTCCTCTTGCAACCGTGTCGCCAACAAAGAGCTTTGATAGCCAGCAGGTGGCCTTCATCACATAAAAACTTATCAACACCTACACAAATAAACTCTTGGGTACATTGAGGCTCTTCTGCCATGCTCTCTCATACAACATCTCTGGGCTAGCACACACTTGACTCCTTTTTTTTCCCTGGCAAGATTCTCTCATGTTTACAACAAACACTGTCACAGAATCATTTCTCTTATCGGTGTTTTCTTTAGCTCTTATAGTACAGCAGTCCTAGTCAAGCCCAGTCAGGAATAGCAGGCTGTCCATAATCACTTCCAGTCCCCACACTCAGGCTCTTAATGAAGACTCTGCACTTCAATCTGTTCACTTCCTAGCTTTGGCCTATACAGCTATGAACTCACCACATCAGGACTCTGTGTCCCTCACCTCAGACCACCAGACCCTGCAGTCATCCACTTTTAAGGACAGCGCAGTGCAAACTCACCTGAGCTGATCGTTGGCAGTTTGCTTATGAGCATGTCATGGGAGGAAGCCTCAAAGCCTTCCCTAAAGGCAAACTCACCAAATGTCACTGCACCTCCACACGATTGAAGCCGGTCACTTCCGTGTTGAAGAAACTCAGCAGGGGTTGTATATCCGGGCTCTCCACTCCCACCATTTCTTTGTCAGTCTGTGTTTGGCAGCACTTCCTGGGAGGATTTCCTTCACCTCCTTCCCACTGACTAATGTCAAGCCAACCAGCCTGCGCATCCTCACACCTTCTCTCCTCATTACCGTCATCTTTCTTACACAATTGATATCAGCATGGCCAACACATCAGACCCTACCCATTCACGAGTACAACCAAACTTTGGTCCTTAGACGTATGCAAAGCCTTCCTGTTTGCCTCAAACCAAAGCACTCTTTTTCTCTATGATAAACTAGAAAACAATCTCTTGACCAGGGGCAGGACAACCAATTAATTTAGCCTTCGGATGCAAATGTCATCACAACCTTTGTAGCCCTCCTGCGGAAACTACTCCATAGTTTCACATCCTTTTTGTGTTGTGGAAGTCAAAATTAAACACAAGTTTTGAGGTGAGGACTGAGCAGCACAAAGCGGAGTGGGACAATCCCTTCCCTGTTTCAATTACAGTGCAGGGCTCGATGCACCCCAGGCTACAGTCAGCCCTGCTGGCTGCCAGGGCACACTGCAGACTCAGATTCATCTTGCCATCAAACAGAACCTCAAGACCTCTTTCTGTGAAGCTGGTTTTAACTCTCTCCTACCCAAATCCTCAAATGTCCAGGGCATTCTGGAATCAGATGCAGAATCCAGCACATCCTCTTCTTCAACTTCAGGCCATTGGTGATGGCCCAGACTGCTGGTCTCCCAGGAGCTCTCTCCAAGGCCTCCCTATTCCTGAAAGAGTCAACTGCTCCTCCCTAGTTATTGCAGTGCACAAACTTCTCACTTTGTGCGCAGCTGAGCCAGCGTCCAGACCATTTAGTACAACATGGAACAGAACAAACTCAAAAATGGAGTTCTGGGGAATCCCACAGCCAACTGGCCACCCGCCTGATGTAACCACATTTGTAAAAAGCCTTGGAATTGGACTTTGGGGCCAATAACTCACTCAACACACTATGTCTTTGTCTAGATATGTGCTGGGCATTATCACCAGAAGAATATGGAGTCAAACAGCATGAAAATATACATATAAATACAGAGAGACATTATACCCATAAGGTTTACTTCTTGAACTAAATGGTTGATGTTCTCATAAAAGAATGTGCCATCATCTCCAAAGCAGGATGCCTAGAATGCTCAGACCAGGCTTCCACAGCTGTTTGGAACGGGCAACTCCTCTAACAACAAAGACACCAACCACACTGCACAAGTGCCAAGCCATGACCTCACTGTCAACACTGCTCCTTTCCTGTGCTTTGGCCACTACTTCCGCGTGCCGTGGCACGAAGGTGCAACATCGCTCCTTTGGCTTCCAGTGCACTCACTTGAAAGGTGATGCCAGTGCAAAATGTACATGACCTCAAGAAAAGGACGCAAAAAGGCTAGAGCTTCTGGAAAAACAACTCATACCACATGTGGCACAATTACAGGGGATGTAAGACCAGTTTGCATCCCAGAGAAGAGATTCTTAACACTCTGCTTAGGGGTGAGCATGACGAGCTTGCCTCCAAATACACTTGGTGCCCTCCATCACAAGGCTCTTGTCCCAGGCCTTCAGCCAGCTGCTCTCAGTCCACCTCGCTCTCCACTTGTCTAACCTATGCTGATTCCGCTTCTAAAAGAGCACAGCATGGGAGACCAGCTTAAATCAGGCAAATACAGAATCACACAACGGTGCAGGTTAGAAGAGAATTTAACCACCATCCCCTCTGTGGATGGATGGCCCCGCATGATCATGCTGACCAGGGCCTGGACCAAGCAGGCCTGCTGTGCCACTGAAGACGAAGAATCCACAAGCTGAATGAGCAGCCTGCGCCAGACCCTTACACGGCCTGAGTCAAGAATTTCTTCCTTACATCTTAACCAAATTTATCCTCCTTACGTTAAAATGTCCTATCGCAATCAGACCGTGTAAAAAGTTGCTTCCCTTCCTGCCTTTAAGCTCCCTTCAAGTACTGGAAGGACACACTGAGGTCTCCATGAGCCAACTCTTCTCCAGGATGAGCAAGCCCAACTCCATCAGCCTTCCTTCACAGCAGATGCGCTCCAGCCTTTCGATCTCCTTTGTGGCCCTTCTCTAGACCCACCCCGCACAGCTCCCTCAGCACTCCTGGGTGACACCCAGCAGGCCTCACACACTCAGGCACACCCAGTTGAACAGCCCCTCTTTCTACTATGTTCCATCTTCCTCAGAAACTCAAGTACTGCTCACCTCAGCAGCAAGCCACAAAGCACTCACCTCAGCTGAACGAGGGCATGCCTTGCGCTCCTCAGCTGTGCCCTTCACCTCATGGCCTGCAGGGGCTCATGACTGCAGGCCCGTGCAGCATGGATGACTCTAATTTCTCTATCGAATCTCCACATCCACCTTGTAACTGTCAAAGCCTATGCAGAGAAATAATAGCTTCAGCCACTGACACTCAACTCACCAATGATCCCACAAGCTCTGCTTCAGCCTTCCAGACCATCCCACTCCTCTTCAGATCAGGGCTTGCTACCTCTGAACCCGGACTGAGAGGACTGTGTCCAGCTCACACAGACAGCGCTCCTCAGCCTCAATCAGCTGCAATCCCCACGGATAGACCTAAGCTGAAACTACACAAGAGATGCAGGAACCCCATTCCCAAACAAAGCCTTAAAAGCACAAAGGCAACCAAGATGTCAATGCAGCACAGCCAATGGGAAACGGAAGGGCAAAGCACATGGAAAGGAAATAGGGATATAGGCTGACAGCAAGAAAATGTTATGCAAGGGATAGGGTCTCATGCCAAACGCACACAGGAAGCCCAGAGCAGCCTTCCCAGGATGCCAGGAAATGGGGTCCCCACAACACAACACAGTCATGAGTGCCTCACCTCATCCCATGTTCTACACCTCTCCCATGCTTCAGATGTATCTTCCAACCAACCCCATGAGACACGCTTTCTGTATAAATCCACCAAAACACTCACTCTCACTAAAAACTGCCAACAGGGTCATAGGATCAAATCCACCACACAGGGAAATGAAAAGGGAGAGTAGTGAGAAGGCAAACATGCTCCTGCTCATGACAGACCAGCCACTGGCATGCAACAGTAGTTCAGTGCACAATGCTGCCATGCGCAGAGGCTCTCTCCAAGCCCTCAGGCACTCACACAGCAGCATAAAAGCCAGTCCTGTGCCTCGTTCCCTCACACCCTTCTCCTGACACCTTCTCTCCTGTGCTCTTTCAGGTGAGCTGCACCCCAAGCTGCCCTTCTTTGGCCACCTCACCTGGCTTTGCTCTCCATTCCCCTCTGCCCCCAGACTCTGCAGCTTTTCCACCTCTTCTCTGCCATGCTCCCCACAACCCCAAATCATGCCTACTCGCTGCTTGGGAAACCAACGGCTTTGCTCCCCTCATCCCCCAACACCCTCTGCTTACACAACACCCTCTCTTCCAGAGACCCTCCACCCCACAGCCATGTCCTGCTACGACCTCTGCCGCCCCTGCAGCGGGGGACCCACCCCGCTGGCTAACAGCTGCAACGAGCCCTGTGTCAGGCAGTGCCAGGACTCCCAAGTCGTCATCCAGCCCTCCACCGTCGTGGTCACCCTGCCGGGACCCATCCTCAGCTCCTTCCCCCAGAACACCGCCGTCGGATCCTCCTCATCAGCTGCCGTGGGCAGCGCCCTCAACGCCCAGGGAGTGGCCATCTCCTCCGGCGGCTTCGGCTTCGGAGGCCTGGGCTGCTTCAACGGCGGGAGAGCCCGCTACCCCTGCTAAGGGCCTGCGCCCACACCCCGACACCAACCACCTGCACCCTGCAAGGAGCCTCACGCACTCAGGAGGCACCACTGTGTCACTGATGGTACAGCAGCTCATTTGCCATGACTCCTCTTTTCATGGCACAAAAAAAGCAAGCAGGGAACAGCGTCAGACATCATGCTGTCTGAGAACATGAGTGCAGAAACTTCCTTCTGTCTTTGCTTCTTAAATTGTCCTCTTTCCACCTGGTGATCACCAAGTGGATCCTTCCTTTTAGTGTGTTTTGCTCAATAAAGTTCTCATGCATGCTGGCATCACATCCCTTCTCTTCATTCCTTTGCTTAATGCTCTTCCCACATCACTCACTGCAACGGTATGTCTCTGGAAATGAACGTGTTGGGTACAAAACGGCCCCAGGACCTCCTCTCGTTTCCATGTCTCTTAGAAGAGCATCGGTGGCTTGCAGACGGCATTCTTCTCATCACATATTATCTGCACCTGTACAAAGAATGGTAAATGGTACTATTGCTCTGCTTGAGTCCAGGCAGAAATAGAAGGCTGTCCACAGTCAGCTCCAGTCCCGTCACCCAGGCTTTTAATGATGATACTGAACACCATTGGCCTCACTTCCCGCTCTTGCCCGAAACAACTATGAACTCACCACATCAGGACTCTGTTGTACTCACCTCAGACCACCAGATCCCTGCGTTCAGCCACTTTATAGACCACCTCAGCATCCATTTACCTGCACAGATCACTGAGAGGATGCCTATGAGCACACCATGGGAGGAAACATGAAAGCCTTTTGTAAAGGCAAAGTCACCAAATGTCACTGCACCCCCCTATGTGCAAAGCCAGTCACTTCAAAGTAGAAAAACGCAGGGTGGTTTGCCCTTTCGTGCTCCCTATTTCCACCACTTCTTAGCCAGTCTGACTTAATCCCGTGACAGTTACCCACACTGAGCACTCCCCATCATGTTCTTCTTCCTCTTGCATATAGCAACACATTCCGGGATTTCCTCTTCACTTCCCCAGCAGCACAGGCCACTGTAACAGATATCTGTTTTGCCACTCTTCCTTCTTCCATCTCCTTCAAGATAGCAGAGGGGTGAGCTATGTCCGGAACATCAGAAGCCCCTCCCAGGCACTGGGACCTTTCTAAAACAAATGATGTCACCCTTGCAAGGACATCTCATGCCTCCCTCAGCATCCATGGGTGTGGTAGTGAGGGTCTGGCGCCCGGAAGATATCGCGTTGTACGGGAAGACAGGGTCCCCCTCCCGATAGCCAATAGCGTTCAGTGCCCAGGTTATATAAGGCTGTTTCTCCCGCCAATAAACGCCATTTGCCGTCCACCACATTGGTGTCAGCGAGCCGATGGACCGAGCGACCTGGGATTGGTCGCCGTGCCGTTCCCGAACCAGGTCGCCACGCCTACGATAGGCAACAAGTGGTGCCGAAACCCGGGATTGTCGCCTGGACAGGTGAACGGCGGCCGGAGCGGCAGGAGCAGCCCGGCGGGGAGGACGCTCCCGGACCAACAAGGAGGATGGAAGTCCTTGTGAAGGTCGTATTGCAGTTAGATAAGCAGTGGGGTATCGATTGTAAGCCCAAAGATTTTATTCTCGCTATTGCGAGGCTTTTGCGAATTGGGGTCATTGACCAGCCGGTGGATATTCTCCACCCCGAAGTGTGGGATAAATGCACTAAAGCGTTAACTGAGGAGACGATGTCCTCGGGCTGTGGGAGAAGCCTAGAGTCGTGGGGGAGAGTCGCGCGGGCCCTGCGCAGGGCCATGCGGGAGCGGGAGAGCTGGAGGGCGGCAGAGAGCCGTTTGTTGGCCACCCCGGGACTGGGAGTCGGGGCGGCCACGCGGACTTTGCACCCCTCTGACGATGACATGTCCTCTCAATCGAACCCCGACCCGCCCACGGAGGGACAGAAAAGTGCTAAATCCTTCTGGGGTGGGTTAATCGAGGAGGCCAGGGCTGCCGCGGAGAAATCGGAGCCCGAGGAAATTTGGGCTCGACCGCCCCCCTATGCGCCCGAAGATGGCGCCGAGCCAGGAGAGGGAGGGCAGGGGGAGGACACCCTTGGCGGGAACATCGAGGAGGTGTTAGATGAAGGCGGTGGGAGCGACCGGGAAGGTGAGGGGAGCATGAGTGAAGGGTGGAAAGCCAATCAGAGCGGCCGTCTGAAGAAATGCCACTGTGGGGCGAACATCCCGCTGGGCAGAGGGCGGGACGAACCAAGAGGGAGGGAGCGGCCTGCCCGCAAGGGAGGCGGGCGGGGCCGGAGCCTAACAAAAAGGTACGAGAAACCGGAAGTGGGCGCTCAGTCGGGCTCTGACTCCGGATCAGACACTGGCTGCGACGAGTGGTTCGCTATTGACTTAAACTCGGAGGAGGAGGGAATGAATACGAACAGAGTTAAGAGCCGAAATAGTCCCATCCAAATTAAAGAGAAAACGTGAGGGGGAGAAATCCCTCTTACAGACTGGATAAAAATAAAGATTGCATGTGCTGACTGGGCCCCATTGGCCACACTAGTGTTCCCAGTCCGGGTGATGGATGAGGGACAGAGGGTCCACTCGCCGATAAACCCTAGGGATATACAAGCAATTGTTAAGGCAGTTGCAGATAAAGGGCTTAACTCAGCTATGGTCTCCACCCTTATAGATGGTGTTTTTGGGGGAGATGATATGCTCCCATTTGACATAAAACAAACCTGTAGACTAATTTTTGATGGAGCAGGGATGATTGTTTTTAAACAAGAATGGGAAGATAACTGTGCAAGACAACTAGCTCAAGTAACTGGGGCGGATCACCCACTACATGGTTCCAGCCTGCAACGGCTGATGGGTACAGACCCAACAATGATTACCTCCCAAGCACAGGCCCTGGGCCTCCAGGCCCATGAAGTTATGACAACTACTTGTGTGGCCAGGGATGCTATTTGCACAGCCTCTAAAGTTATTGTTAAGCCATTGCCATGGTCCACCATAAGACAAAATGGAAGTGAGAGCTTTACACAATTTGTAAATTGCCTCCAGGCAGTAGTTGACTCCTCGACCCTGCCTGCGGAAGCGAAAGGCCCGGTTGCCACCAAGGCGGCCCACAAGAGCGTGCCGGCCACAGGCAGCGTGACCAGCCCGGCACGGTGGTGCTGCACAAGATCCACCGCTACTGGAAATCCATGGAGCTGCTGATCTGCAAGCTGCCCTTCCAGCGCCTGGTGTGCGAGATCACACAGGACTTCAAGACCGACCTGCGCTTCCAGAGCCCAGCTGTAGGTGAGCGAGGCCTACCTGGTGGGGCTCTTCGAGGACATCCAGCTCACCTGGCGCATCCATGGGGAGTGCACCTGAGGCCACAGCCAATCCCCCTTTTTCTTCCGATTAACATCATGTTGGTAGAGCACCAACAACTGTTATAAGAATGTTCTTGTTCAGAGCACCTTATGTTTTCTATTCGAGTTTTCTATTGAAGATTGTTCTATTTGAGTTTTCTATTGAAGATTGTTATATATTGTTATATTTTACCTAATTTAATTGTGCATAGGGAGGGGGGATATGTGGTAGTGAGGGTCTGGCGCCCGGAAGATATCGCGTTGTACGGGAAGACAGGGTCCCCCTCCCGATAGCCAATAGTGTTCAGTGCCCAGGTTATATAAGGCTGTTTCTCCCGCCAATAAACGCCATTTGCCGTCCACCACATTGGTGTTAGCGAGCCGATGGACCAAGCGACCTGGGATTGGTCGCCGTGCCGTTCCCGAACCAGGTCGCCACGCCTACGATAGGCAACACATGGGTAGAACCAGGCGGACCTCACAGCCTTGGCCACGTCCTCCCTACTTCACTTCATCTTCTTCAGCAACACACACTAATCTCCTCAGCTGCAAGCCGCACAGCACTCACCTCAGCTGAATGGGGGCATGAGAAATGGTTTAGTGGCTCGTGCTAGCAATGGTGCTGGGAGGACAGTTGGACTAGATGGTCTTGTAGGTCCTTTTCAATCTTGGGATTCTATGATTCTATGCTTCTATGCCCTGCAACCTTCAGCCATGGCCTTGACCACATGGCCTGGAGCGGCTCACGGCTGCATCCCCGTGTAGCATGTATGCTTCCAATTTCCCCATGGAATCTCCAAATCCTCATGGAAACCATCAAAGGCCATGCCTTTGAGAAATGGCCTCAGCCAACTGACATTCCACTCACCAATGATCCCTTAGTGTCTGCTTCAGCCTCCCACGCCAACACCCTTCCATTCACCTCGGGGCTTGCTACCTCTCAGCCAGGCCTGAGAGGACAGTGTCCTGCCCTCACAAACAGCCCTCCTCTGCCTAAAGAAGCTACAATCCCCACAGAGAGCCCGAAGCTGAAACTACACAAAACACGCAGGAAACCACTTCCCAAATAAAACCTTGATAGCAAAAAGGGAACCAAGGTGTCAGTGAAGCAGACCCAATGGGAAAGAGAAGGGCAAAGCACATGGGAAAAGAAATGGGACGAAAGCAAGCAGGGAGTAAATGCAACACAGGCAATAGAGTCTCCTGCCAGACACATTGGAAGCCCAGAGCAGCCTGCCTAGGATGCTGCAGAATGGGATCCTCACCACACAACGCAGACACAAACCACCCAACATCAATGATACGCCGTGACCTTACTCCTGAGACCACAACTCTTCCACGCCTTAGATGCATTTTCCAGCCACCATCATGAGACACACCTCCCAAATAAATCCAACACAATATTCATTTTCCCTTAAAAGTTGCCGACAAGGTCAAAGGATCAAATCCACAACAAAAGGTAATGAAAAGGGAGAGCTGTGGAAGGCAAACACACCCCACCTCATGACTGGCCAGGCTGTGGCACGCAAGAGCTGCTCACTGCACAATGCCGCCATGCGCAGAGGCTCTCTCCAAGCCCTCGGGCACTCACACAGCAGCATAAAAGCCAGCCCTGAGCCTCGCTCCCTCACACACTTCTCCTGACACCTTCTCCTCTGCACTCCTCTAGGTAAGCATGAGAGCTGCTGCCCTCCTTTGCCCACCCCACCTGGCTTGGCTATCCAAACCCCTTGGCCCCAAGACTCTGCAGCTCTTCTGCCTCCCCAGAAACCATGCTCTCCACCACCCCAAGCCCCAACCCCAACCAACTTGCTCCCTGGGCCACACCCAGCACGGCTTCTTGGGTCCTCAACAACCTCCATTTGCACAACACCCTCTCTTCCAGGGACCCTCCACCCCACAGCCATGTCCTGCTACGACCTCTGCCGCCCCTGCAGCGGGGGACCCACCCCGCTGGCTAACAGCTGCAACGAGCCCTGTGTCAGGCAGTGCCAGGACTCCCAAGTCGTCATCCAGCCTCCTGCCGTGCTGGTCACCCTGCCGGGACCCATCCTCAGCTCCTTCCCCCAGAACACCGCCGTCGGATCCTCCTCATCAGCTGCCGTGGGCAGCGCCCTCAGCGCCCAGGGAGTGGCCATCTCCTCCGGCGGCTTCGGCTTCGGAGGCCTGGGCTGCTACAATGGCGGGAGAGCCCGCTACCCCTGCTAAGGGCCTGCGCCCACACCCTGACACCAACCACCTGCACCCTGCAATGCGCCTCACGCACTCAGGAGGCACCACTGGGTCACTGACTGCACGTGGGATAGATCAGCAGCTCTTCAACCATGGCTCTGCATTCATTACAACAAAGAAGCAAGCAGGGAAGGGGACCAGACCACACTGCTTGCAAACTGCGCCTCTGACAAATTCTATATCTTGAACGTTCTTCTCTAGGTCCTTTTCTTTCTCTGCAAGAATGCTGATGGTCATGCTACATGCACTTACGGCCACGGCTTCTTCTCTTGCTGCTCCTTTCCTTTCATGTATTTTCCTCAATAAAGTTCTCTTGCATGCCAGCCTCTCAATTTGCTTCATCCTTTCTTCAGCACTTCACACTTCTCCCACTCCAAAGACACGGCTCAAGGGTCCATTAGGATGGCACCAAAGGGGTCCCATCACCTCCCCTGCCAACAGTGGTACCAACAAGAACTGTTGGGGCATCAACTGGGCTTCCAGCACATCAAACAACATCTATGCTTGACCACACAAAGTCTTGGGCACACCAAGGCCCTTCTGCCCATGCCTTCTGAAACTACCTTTCCATGGCAGCACACCCCAGCAGGATACTCCCACGCTGACAAAAAAAAAGCAGTCACAGAATCCTTTACACGTTAGAGAATTGTTAGTGACAACACACTACTACTGCCCTGCTCAAGTACACTCAGCTCCAGCGGTCAGACAGGGAACACAGCCAGACTTTCAGCACCTCAAAGGACAGGGACTACACAAATTACTCTGCGGGGTAACCTGTTCCACCACTTGCCCCCCTCACCCTGGAAAAAGCTCCCTTTCTCTTCCAAGGAAGGTTCCAATTCAGTGCTGTCCACCTTCCTTTCTTCTGGCAGCAGACAGTAATGCAAAAGGGCTGGCTCTCTTTACATCCTTCCCTAACATCTGCGATTTATACGCAAGGAGAAGATCTACTGAGAACATCCCTGTGTCCCAGCTCAAAACTGCCTGTTCTCTCAGCTTCTCCACGTCGTAAGGAGGCTCCAGGCCCATCAGCACTGGGGAAGCCCTGCACTGGAACTGCTCCACCATATCCATGTCTGTCTTCCTCCTGGGAAACTTAAGCATGAACCACCAGCACTGAACAGAAAGAAAAGTACATCCTCCAGTGTGCTAGCGATGCTCTTCCCAAAGGCCTTCTGGAGAATGGGGAACTCTTTTGTCACAGGGCTGCAGTGCTGCCTCAACATCCCCTTGCTCGCCAGCAGTAAAACCTGGTCCTTCTCAGCAAAGCTGGCTGCCACCCTCTCATTTTTCTTGCTCCATGTTACTGCTTCCCATCTGCAGCACTTCACTTTGCCCCTTCCGCTACCTCATGGCGTCCCTGAGGTAATACATATAACCCAGCCCCTCCACATCTTTCACAAAGGTGGACTATACACCGGGGGCATCAGCTGCTCCTTCCCATCTTCTAGCATTTGCAAACTCACTGGGATCACTACCATCACCCAGCTTTTTAATGCAGGTGCTGAACAGTGCTGGCCTTACTACCGAGTCTGGACACAATCACAACACTTCACCGCACTGCTGCATTCAGCCACTTTCAAGCCCACCCCAGCGTCCACTTGGACAGTTTCTTTGGGATCGTGTCATGGGAAGAAGCCTCCTGAACGCAAGACAATCAACTGCCATGTCTCCCCATCATCCACCGGGCAGATCACTTCACTACAGAAGAAACTGAGGTGGCTTTGGAAATCCACTGCTTCCTGCGAGGATTTCCTTCACCTCCTCCCCAGAGACTAACATCAGGTCAACCAGCCTGAAGTTTCTCACCGCTTCCTTCTTCGTTTCTTGAAGGCAGGAATAGGAAGACTCTCGAATATTCTTCACAAAGCACTTCCATCATGAACTTTCACAGGGTCAACAGAAAAGAGCCTTACGAAGACAGCAGACGCATCCCTCAGCATTTGTGGGAGAAACTCATTAGGTCCTAGAGGATTCCTCACACCCAGTTGCACTTCCTACTCATCTTATCCATGAACAAAGACCTGTGGGACAGCCTGCATCAAGTCACCTTGGCTGAGCAGAGGCATGACTCGCCTTCGATCCACCCTATGGTAATCAGACATCACTGCAAGGACCTACCTGTTGCAGCCCCAGGAAGCATGCAGGCCTTCGGCACCATTCTGACACATCCAAATGTTTTTCCGAGCACCAACCATTGGGCACAAAAGTGGCAGTGCTCCTTGACACTCAACTCAATTAAAAACAATTAAACGCTATGGCGCAACACATTTCCCAGTTCTTCCGCCACTCTTCAGTCTCAGTGCCTTTCCCACATCCCACCAGGCATGTCCAAGGATGGCACTCTGTCAGACCAAAACCCACGCTTTCATCTTGATGACCGCAGGTAAGGGTGGCATGCAGAGAAGACACTGGGACCTTTCTGGGGGCATGGCAGAATTCCCAACACCAGCAGTCTTGTCAGCTGTGACACAGCCCCGCAGGGACAGCATTCTGCTCTGGCAAACAGCCCTCCTCTGCCTGCAGGGACTGCCCGCCCCAGGCACACAGCAGGCGGCCTCCTTTCTCCAGGCACACCTCTGCAGACACCAGGGGCAGCAGCAACCCATGCTGAACTCCCAGGGAAAGAGAGGAGCTGCAGACTGCTTAGTGAGGTGGGACAAAGGCAGGTGTCATGGTTTTACGTTTTTTGGTTTTCAGTATTCCACAGCAGAACATCATGTACTGGAATTCAAGTGTTAATGCTCCAATTCCAGGTACCTATCCCTATACATTACGGAAGTCATGGGACCTGACCCTTCCGGGTGGGGAGGTCTCTTACTGCCTGGCAGTGGGTGCTGGAGGGTGCTTTCCCAGCCGTTCCAAGCTTTTCAGCTTCGACTCGGTCTCAGGAACTCTCTCTCTCCGATCTTATTTATTAGTCTCAATTTCAATTCGATTGTATTATATTGTATTATCTTGCATTCCGATATCATAGTTAGTAAAATAAGTTTTCCTCCATAGATTGTTGCCGCTGTTTTTTTTCCTCCCTTCCTTCCCTCCCATTCTGTGGGCCAAGGGGGTGGGGGAGCAGGGGCCTACAGCCCCCTGTCACAGACATAGATCCCTGTCACGGGCATAGATTGATCTAGTTAACTCCGTGACAGCAAGGAAGGAGGGAATGTGATTCCAGAGGACCAAGTGCAACAGGCAAAGCTTTGAAGCCTGAAGCAGCCTTCCAAGGACGCCACAAGATGGGCTACCCACTTTGCAACACAGCCACAAATGACCACACACAAGTGCCACGCGGGGACCTCATTCCTGATAAACACAACTCACGCTTTCTGCATGCTTTGACTCAAACACCATTCCCACTTAAACACTGACATCAGGGTTAAAGGAACACAACCACAAGACAGGGAAAAGAAAAGGAAGCGTTGCGGAAAGACAAAACCACATTACCACATCACCGGTCAAGTTTTGGCATGCAACAGCAGCTCGCTGCACAATGACCAGGCCTTGGCAAGCGACAAAAGCTTGCTGCACAGTGCTGCCATGCGCAGAGGCTCTCTCCAAGCCTTCAGGCACTCACACAGCAGCATAAAAGCCGGCCCTGAGCCTCGCTCCTTCACACACTTCTCCTGACACCTTCTCCTCTGCACTCCTCTAGGTAAGCATGTGAGCTGCTGCCCTCCTTTGCCCACCCCACCTGGCTTGGCTATCCACAACTCCTTGGACCCAAGACTCTGCAGCCCTTCTGCCTCCCCAGGAACCATGCTGCCCACAACCCCAAGCCCCATCCCCAACCAACTTGCTCACTGGGCCACACCCAGCACAGCTTCTTGGGTCCTCAACAACCTCCATTTGCACAACACCCTCTCTTCCAGGGACCATTCACCCCACAACCATGTCCTGCTCCGACCTCTGCCGCCCCTGCAGCGGGGGACCCACCCCGCTGGCTAACAGCTGCAACGAGCCCTGTGTCAGGCAGTGCCAGGACTCCCAAGTCGTCATCCAGCCCTCCACCGTCATGGTCAGTTTGCTTACGAGCATGTCATGGGAGGAAGCCTCAAAGCCTTCCCTAAAGGCAAACTCACCAAATGTCACTGCACCGCCTCACGATTAAAGCCGGTCACTTCCGTGTTGAAGAAACTCAGCGGGGGTTGTATATCCGGGCTCCCCACTCCCACCATTTCTTTGTCAGTCTGTGTTTGGCAGTACTTCCTGGGAGGATTTCCTTCACCTCCTTCCCACTGACTAATGTCAAGCCAACCAGCCTGCGCATCCTCACACCTTCTCTCCTCATTACCGTCATCTTTCTTACACAATTGATATCAGCATGGCCAACACATCAGACCCTACCCATTCACGAGTACAACCAAACTTTGGTCCTTAGACGTATGCAAAGCCTTCCTGTTTGCCTCAAACCAAAGCACTCTTTTTCTCTATGATAAACTAGAAAACAATCTCTTGACCAGGGGCAGGACAACCAATTAATTTAGCCTTCGGATGCAAATGTCATCACAACCTCCTGAGGTCTGCAGCCCAGGACAGACTGCGCACATTGAGCTCCCCGAGAAAACAGCCAAATCCTCTTTCTGAACAACAAACCCAGGGCAGGAAAACAGCCTCGCTCCTTGACGCTCAACCCAAGCACCCTGTTTCACCAGTCTGCCCTTTCTGATAGACCCACTCATCCTCTGCCTCTCCTCACCCTCACAGCTCATCCCAGATCTCACCAACCAGCCCAGCAGACAACCATCTAGCAGAGCGTACGTACCAAAATCCATTACGGGAATGTGTGAGCCCCAGAAGATGGCATTTCAGTGCAGTGGCCAGGGCCACCATTTGGGGAGCATGGCAGGAGTCTTGACCTCACAGAGCTTGCTAGCAATGAACCAGGCGTGAGAGGACAGAGTCCTGCCCTCACAAACAGCCCTCCCCAGCCTATTGGGACAGCTCCAAGGAGGGCCCCAAGTAGGTATGGCACAAAACAGGCCGCCTCCTTTCTCCCAGCAAAAGCCTTCCAACATCAAGGGGCATCCAGCCAGCCATGCAGCACACCCAGTGGGGAAGACAAGAGCTAAAGGCTGGCTAACCAGCTGCAACGAGCTCAGGGAGGGAACAAATGCAGTGCAATCCGAGAATACCCTAGGATGTTGGAAGGGACCCACAAGGATCACTGACTCCAACTCATGCCTCCACACCGCACTCCTTAAAACTTGAATGGTAGATCTGAAGGCATTCTCCAGTGTTTCTTGAAATCCGGCAGACATAGTGTTCCTGCACTGCCTTAGGAAGCCTGTTCCATGCCCACTGTTCTCTGGTGCAGAACCTTTCCGTAACCCCCTACTTGACCCTCCCCTGACACAGCTTCCCACATGCTGTTCCCACTGATCATATTCCTGTCACCAGACATCAGAGCTGACCTTCCTCTTACATTTGACGTGCTATAGGACACTGTGAGCCTCAGTCTCCACTTTACAGAACAAGCCAGGGAACCTGAGTTCCTCCAGACCTTACACCATCTTTGTAGCCCTCCTGCGGAAACTACTCCATAGTTTCACATCCTTTTTGTGTTGTGGAAGTCAAAATTAAACACAAGGTTTGAGGTGAGGACTGAGCAGCACAAAGCGGAGTGGGACAATCCCTTCCCTGTTTCAATTACAGTGCAGGGCTCGATGCACCCCAGGCTACAGTCAGCCCTGCTGGCTGCCAGGGCACACTGCTGACTCAGATTCATCTTGCCATCAAACAGAACCTCAAGACCTCTTTTTGTGCAGCTGGTTTTAACTCTCTCCTACCCAAATCCTCAAATGTCCAGGACATTCTGGAATCAGATGCAGAATCCAGCACATCCTCTTCTTCAACTTCAGGCCATTGGTGATGGCCCAGACTGCTGGTCTCCCAGGAGCTCTCTCCAAGGCGTCCCTATTCCTGAAAGAGTCAACTGCTCCTCCCTAGTTATTGCAGTGCACAAACTTCTCACTTTGTGCGCAGCTGAGCCAGCGTCCAGACCATTTAGTACAACATGGAACAGAACAAACTCAAAAATGGAGTTCTGGGGAATCCCACAGCCAACTGGCCACCCGCCTGATGTAACCACATTTGTAAAAAGCCTTGGAATTGGACTTTGGGGCCAATAACTCACTCAACACACTATGTCTTTGTCTAGATATGTGCTGGGCATTATCACCAGAAGAATATGGAGTCAAACAGCATGAAAATATACATATAAATACAGAGAGACATTATACCCATAAGGTTTACTTCTTGAACTAAATGGTTGATGTTCTCATAAAAGAATGTGCCATCATCTCCAAAGCAGGATGCCTAGAATGCTCAGACCAGGCTTCCACAGCTGTTTGGAACGGGCAACTCCTCTAACAACAAAGACACCAACCACACTGCACAAGTGCCAAGCCATGACCTCACTGTCAACACTGCTCCTTTCCTGTGCTTTGGCCACTACTTCCGCGTGCCGTGGCACGAAGGTGCAACATCGCTCCTTTGGCTTCCAGTGCACTCACTTGAAAGGTGATGCCAGTGCAAAATGTACATGACCTCAAGAAAAGGACGCAAAAAGGCTAGAGCTTCTGGAAAAA
The DNA here is from genome assembly GCF_987193195.1 of Phasianus colchicus. Taxonomy (NCBI): domain Eukaryota; kingdom Metazoa; phylum Chordata; class Aves; order Galliformes; family Phasianidae; genus Phasianus; species Phasianus colchicus. Next base: position 94,188,243 of record NC_143438.1, read on the forward strand.
CAACTCATACCACATGTGGCACAATTACAGGGGATGTAAGACCAGCTTGCATCCCAGACAAGAGATTCTTAACACTCTGCTTAGGGGTGAGCATGACGAGCTTGCCTCCAAATACACTTGGTGCCCTCCATCACAAGGCTCTTGTCCCAGGCCTTCAGCCAGCTGCTCTCAGTCCACCTCGCTCTCCACTTGTCTAACCTATGCTGATTCCGCTTCTAAAAGAGCACAGCATGGGAGACCAGCTTAAATCAGGCAAATACAGAATCACACAACGGTGCAGGTTAGAAGAGAATTTAACCACCATCCCCTCTGTGGATGGATGGCCCCGCATGATCATGCTGACCAGGGCCTGGACCAAGCAGGCCTGCTGTGCCACTGAAGACGAAGAATCCACAAGCTGAATGAGCAGCCTGCGCCAGACCCTTACACGGCCTGAGTCAAGAATTTCTTCCTTACATCTTAACCAAATTTATCCTCCTTACGTTAAAATGTCCTATCGCAATCAGACCGTGTAAAAAGTTGCTTCCCTTCCTGCCTTTAAGCTCCCTTCAAGTACTGGAAGGACACACTGAGGTCTCCATGAGCCAACTCTTCTCCAGGATGAGCAAGCCCAACTCCATCAGCCTTCCTTCACAGCAGATGCGCTCCAGCCTTTCGATCTCCTTTGTGGCCCTTCTCTGGACCCACCCCGCACAGCTCCCTCAGCACTCCTGGGTGACACCCAGCAGGCCTCACACACTCAGGCACACCCAGTTGAACAGCCCCTCTTTCTACTATGTTCCATCTTCCTCAGAAACTCAAGTACTGCTCACCTCAGCAGCAAGCCACAAAGCACTCACCTCAGCTGAACGAGGGCATGCCTTGCGCTCCTCAGCTGTGCCCTTCACCTCATGGCCTGCAGGGGCTCATGACTGCAGGCCCGTGCAGCATGGATGACTCTAATTTCTCTATTGAATCTCCACATCCACCTTGTAACTGTCAAAGCCTATGCAGAGAAATAATAGCTTCAGCCACTGACACTCAACTCAGCAATGATCCCACAAGCTCTGCTTCAGCCTTCCAGACCAACGAACCTCCCTTCAACTAGGGCTTGCTACCTCTGAACCTGGACTGAGAGGACTGTGTCCAGCTCACACAGACAGCGCTCCTCAGCCTCAATCAGCTGCAATCCCCACGGATAGACCTAAGCTGAAACTACACAAGAGATGCAGGAACCCCATTCCCAAACAAAGCCTTAAAAGCACAAAGGCAACCAAGATGTCAATGCAGCACAGCCAATGGGAAACGGAAGTGCAAAACTCATAGAAACGAAAATGGAAAGAAAGCAGTCAGACAGAAAATATCATGCAAGCAATAAAGTCTCATGCCAAACGCACACAGGAAGCCCAGAGCAGCCTTCCCAGGATGCCAGGAAATGGTATCCCCACCACACAACGCAGTCATAAGTGCCTGTGCTGTGCCTGACCTCATCCCATGTTCTACACCTCTCCCATGCTTCAGATGTATCTTCCAACCACCATCATGAGACACATCTTCCGTATAAATCCACCAAAACACTCACTCTCACTAAAAACTGCCAACAGGGTCATAGGATCAAATCCACAACACAAGGAAATGAAAAGGGAGTGCAGAGAGAAGGCAAACACGCTCCAGCTCATGACAGACCAGCCACTGGCATGCAACAGTAGTTCAGTGCACAATGCTGCCATGCGCAGAGGCTCTCTCCAAGCCCTCAGGCACTCACACAGCAGCATAAAAGCCAGTCCTGTGCCTCGTTCCCTCACACCCTTCACCTGACACCTTCTCTCCTGTGCTCTTTCAGGTGAGCTGCACCCCCAGCTGCCCTTCTTTGGCCACCGCACCAGGCTTTGCTCTCCATTCCCCTCTGCCCCCAGACTCTGCAGCTTTTCCACCTCTTCTCTGCCATGCTCCCCACAACCCCAAATCATGCCTACTCGCTGCTTGGGAAACCAACGGCTTTGCTCCCCTCATCCCCCAACACCCTCTGCTTACACAACACCCTCTCTTCCAGAGACTTCCTTCTGTCTTTGCACCTTATATTGCGACCTTTCCACTTGGCCATCACCAAGTGAATCCTTCCTTTTAGTGTGTTTTCCTCAATAAAGATCTCATGCATGCCAGCCTCCGATTCCTCCTACTACTTTCTTGGCCCAATACTCTTCCCACTTCACCCACTACAAAGGCATGGCTCTGGAAACCATCATGCCAGGTCAAAAACGGCCCCAAGACATCCTCTTTCAACCATGTCACCATCAAGAGCATGGTGGCTAGCAGAAGGCCTTCAGCACATCACGTGGCATCAACACTAGCCCAAAGGAAGACATAAAGTACTCTTCCTCACCAGCAAGCACCAGGCTTTTTTGGATCAACTTGCAAAACGTGCACCATGGGTTATTCTCCTCCAGTTTTCAGAAACCTCTCCTCATTACCATTACCTTTAAAGAAAAGTAAAATCAGCAAAACCAACTCATCAGACCCTCCCCATTCATGGGTGCAACCCAACAGCTGGATTGGACTTATGCTCAGCCGTCCTGTTATCCTCAAAACCAAGCACTCTTCTCCTCTGTGACAACCTGGAAAACACTCAATCTCTTGACCAGGGACAGTGCAACTAATTAATTTGCCCTTCAGGATGCAAATGCCGCCACAATCAGCTCAGGTCTGCAGCACGTGACACTCATTGCCATTGAGATCTCCCCAAACATAGGCAAACGCTGATTGGGAACAAAAAACGCCGTGCAGGAGAAATAGCCTTGCCCCTCGACACACCACTCAAACACCGTGTTTCACCAGCCTGCCTTTTCTGACAGACCCACTCACCCTCTGCCTCTCCTCACCCTCACAGCTCATCCCACATCTCACCAACCAGCCCAGCAAACAACCATCTAGTGCCAGCCCCACCTCCGCACTGTGAATGTGCATGAGTTCCCCCTAGAAAAGGGCATTCCAATGCAGTGGCCAGTGCCAACATTTGGGGAGCATGGCAGGAGTTCTTACATCACACAGCTTGCTAGCCCTGCACAGGCAGGAGAGCACAGAGTCCTGCCCCCACAGACAGCCCTCCCCTGCCTACTTGGAAATCTCCAGGGGGGGACCCAAGCAGCAATGACACAAAACAGGCTGCCTCCTTTCTCCCAGCTACCGCCTTCCAACATCAAGGGGCATCCAGCCAGCCATGCAGCACACCCCGTGGGGAAGACAAGAGCTAAAGGCTGGCTAACCAGCTGCAACGAGCTCAGGGAGGGAACAAATGCAGTGCAATCCGAGAATACCCTAGGATGTTGGAAGGGACCCATAAGGATCACTGAGTCCCACTCATGCCTCCACAACGCACCCTTTAAAATTTAAGTGATGAATCTGAAGGCATTGAACAAACTTTTACGAAATCCAGCAGCCATACTGCTTCTGCACTGCCTTAGGTAGTCTGTTCCATGCCCTCTGCCCTCAGGTGCAGAACCACATTTGAAAAAAGACTTTCAGTTGGACTTGTGAGGCAACAGTTCACTCAACGCTTTCTGTCTTTGCCCATAAATGTGCTAGGCGTTTTCCCCAAAACCATATGGAGGTAAACCTCTGAAAATCTTTGCAGAACTCCTTAGAAATTAGGTCTAATAGGATCCATTGCTGAACAAGATGGGCAATCATCTCATGAAAGCAAATGCCATCTTCTCCCATCTGGGATACCCAGAATGCCCAGACAGGGCTTCCACGGCTACTTGGAATTGGCAACTCCTCTAACAACAAAGACACAAACCATATTGCACAAGTGCCAAGCCATGATCTCACTGACTCCTCTTCTGTGCTTTGCACACAGAATCTTCCGCATACTCTGACCCAAACGTGCCAAATCCCTCCTGTGCCCTCCAGGACTCTCACTTGGAACGTGCCACCAGTGCCAAATGGACGCGTCCTCAAGGATGCAAAAAGGCAGAGTTGCTGGAAGAACAACACGTAACACATGACGCGCAACACCATGTGATGCAAGAGCAGCATGCAGCACTGAGAGGAGATCCCCAATACTCTACTAGTAAGCATGAGGAACTTACCTCCAGCTACACAGGGAGCCCTCCAACACAAGGCTCTGGGCACAGGCCTTCCACCTGCTAGCCCTCCAACACAAGGCTCTGGGCACAGTCCTTCCACCTGCTGCTTTCAGTCCACCTTGCTCTCCACTTGTCTAACCCACATTGGCTCAGAAGATGTCATGAAAGGGCTCATGGCTGCATCGTCCATTTACACCCAAACCGATGAAGGACCCCAGAATCAACTCCACAAATTGCCCTCCTCTGTCTAAATATACTATAACCACCTTGGATGGACCGAAGCTGAAACAGCCAACACAGCCTGTCTCCTTTCTCCAAAACACAGTTTTCAAAGCAAAAGGGGAACCAACATCTTGACACAACACACCCAATGAAAAAGGCAATGACTAAGCTCAAGGAAAGCAGATTAATTCTAGGGCACGCAGGGAGTGCAGTGCAGTGCAACTAGCAGCGTCTCAAGCCAAACGCACCTGGGAATCACAGAACAGCCCTCGAAGGATGCCAAGAATGGGGCCTGCACCTCACCAAGTGGCCACAAACACGACTGCATGAGTAGCACAGGATGGCATCACTAAGGACACCACATCACTCCTCCAAAGCTGAGGACAAGCCTTCCCACATCTTCCATGAGATGCGCCTTCCTCATCACTCCAGTCACACTCAGAAGTGCTGACAGGGTCAAAGGATCAAATCCACAACACCAGGAAATGGAGTGGAAGTTTTCTAGGAAGAAAATAACACCCCACCTCATGATTTCTCATGGTTTGGCACGCAAGAGCTGCTCACTGCACAATGCCGCCATGCGCAGAGGCTCTCTCCAAGCCCTCGGGCACTCACACAGCAGCATAAAAGCCGGCCCTGAGCCTTGCTGCCTCACACACTTCTCCTGACACCTTCTCCTCTGCACTCCTCTAGGTAAGCGTTCACCCTGCTCTCCTCCTTCTCCCACTCCACCTGGCTTTGCTATCCACAATGCTTTGGCCCCAAGACTCTGCAGCTCTACCTCCTCCCCAAAAGCCATGCTCCCCATAACCCCAAGCCTCTACTCCTTGCTCCCTGGGCCACGCCCAGCACAGCTTCCAGGGTCCTCAACACTCCTCCTCTGCTTACCCAACACCCTCTCTTCCACAGACCCTCCACCCCACAGCCATGTCCTGCTACGACCTCTGCCGCCCCTGCAGCGGGGGACCCACCCCGCTGGCTAACAGCTGCAACGAGCCCTGTGTCAGGCAGTGCCAGGACTCCCAAGTCGTCATCCAGCCCTCCACCGTCATGGTCAGTTTGCTTACGAGCATGTCATGGGAGGAAGCCTCAAAGCCTTCCCTAAAGGCAAACTCACCAAATGTCACTGCACCGCCTCACGATTAAAGCCGGTCACTTCCGTGTTGAAGAAACTCAGCGGGGGTTGTATATCCGGGCTCCCCACTCCCACCATTTCTTTGTCAGTCTGTGTTTGGCAGTACTTCCTGGGAGGATTTCCTTCACCTCCTTCCCACTGACTAATGTCAAGCCAACCAGCCTGCGCATCCTCACACCTTCTCTCCTCATTACCGTCATCTTTCTTACACAATTGATATCAGCATGGCCAACACATCAGACCCTACCCATTCACGAGTACAACCAAACTTTGGTCCTTAGACGTATGCAAAGCCTTCCTGTTTGCCTCAAACCAAAGCACTCTTTTTCTCTATGATAAACTAGAAAACAATCTCTTGACCAGGGGCAGGACAACCAATTAATTTAGCCTTCGGATGCAAATGTCATCACAACCTCCTGAGGTCTGCAGCCCAGGACAGACTGCGCACATTGAGCTCCCCGAGAAAACAGCCAAATCCTCTTTCTGAACAACAAACCCAGGGCAGGAAAACAGCCTCGCTCCTTGACGCTCAACCCAAGCACCCTGTTTCACCAGTCTGCCCTTTCTGATAGACCCACTCATCCTCTGCCTCTCCTCACCCTCACAGCTCATCCCAGATCTCACCAACCAGCCCAGCAGACAACCATCTAGCAGAGCGTACGTACCAAAATCCATTACGGGAATGTGTGAGCCCCAGAAGATGGCATTTCAGTGCAGTGGCCAGGGCCACCATTTGGGGAGCATGGCAGGAGTCTTGACCTCACAGAGCTTGCTAGCAATGAACCAGGCGTGAGAGGACAGAGTCCTGCCCTCACAAACAGCCCTCCCCAGCCTATTGGGACAGCTCCAAGGAGGGCCCCAAGTAGGTATGGCACAAAACAGGCCGCCTCCTTTCTCCCAGCAAAAGCCTTCCAACATCAAGGGGCATCCAGCCAGCCATGCAGCACACCCAGTGGGGAAGACAAGAGCTAAAGGCTGGCTAACCAGCTGCAACGAGCTCAGGGAGGGAACAAATGCAGTGCAATCCGAGAATACCCTAGGATGTTGGAAGGGACCCACAAGGATCACTGACTCCAACTCATGCCTCCACACCGCACTCCTTAAAACTTGAATGGTAGATCTGAAGGCATTCTCCAGTGTTTCTTGAAATCCGGCAGACATAGTGTTCCTGCACTGCCTTAGGAAGCCTGTTCCATGCCCACTGTTCTCTGGTGCAGAACCTTTCCGTAACCCCCTACTTGACCCTCCCCTGACACAGCTTCCCACATGCTGTTCCCACTGATCATATTCCTGTCACCAGACATCAGAGCTGACCTTCCTCTTACATTTGACGTGCTATAGGACACTGTGAGCCTCAGTCTCCACTTTACAGAACAAGCCAGGGAACCTGAGTTCCTCCAGACCTTACACCATCTTTGTAGCCCTCCTGCGGAAACTACTCCATAGTTTCACATCCTTTTTGTGTTGTGGAAGTCAAAATTAAACACAAGGTTTGAGGTGAGGACTGAGCAGCACAAAGCGGAGTGGGACAATCCCTTCCCTGTTTCAATTACAGTGCAGGGCTCGATGCACCCCAGGCTACAGTCAGCCCTGCTGGCTGCCAGGGCACACTGCTGACTCAGATTCATCTTGCCATCAAACAGAACCTCAAGACCTCTTTTTGTGCAGCTGGTTTTAACTCTCTCCTACCCAAATCCTCAAATGTCCAGGACATTCTGGAATCAGATGCAGAATCCAGCACATCCTCTTCTTCAACTTCAGGCCATTGGTGATGGCCCAGACTGCTGGTCTCCCAGGAGCTCTCTCCAAGGCATCCCTATTCCTGAAAGAGTCAACTGCTCCTCCCTAGTTATTGCAGTGCACAAACTTCTCACTTTGTGCGCAGCTGAGCCAGCGTCCAGACCATTTAGTACAACATGGAACAGAACAAACTCAAAAATGGAGTTCTGGGGAATCCCACAGCCAACTGGCCACCCGCCTGATGTAACCACATTTGTAAAAAGCCTTGGAATTGGACTTTGGGGCCAATAACTCACTCAACACACTATGTCTTTGTCTAGATATGTGCTGGGCATTATCACCAGAAGAATATGGAGTCAAACAGCATGAAAATATACATATAAATACAGAGAGACATTATACCCATAAGGTTTACTTCTTGAACTAAATGGTTGATGTTCTCATAAAAGAATGTGCCATCATCTCCAAAGCAGGATGCCTAGAATGCTCAGACCAGGCTTCCACAGCTGTTTGGAACGGGCAACTCCTCTAACAACAAAGACACCAACCACACTGCACAAGTGCCAAGCCATGACCTCACTGTCAACACTGCTCCTTTCCTGTGCTTTGGCCACTACTTCCGCGTGCCGTGGCACGAAGGTGCAACATCGCTCCTTTGGCTTCCAGTGCACTCACTTGAAAGGTGATGCCAGTGCAAAATGTACATGACCTCAAGAAAAGGACGCAAAAAGGCTAGAGCTTCTGGAAAAACAACTCATACCACATGTGGCACAATTACAGGGGATGTAAGATCAGCTTGCATCCCAGACAAGAGATTCTTAACACTCTGCTTAGGGGTGAGCATGACGAGCTTGCCTCCAAATACACTTGGTGCCCTCCATCACAAGGCTCTTGTCCCAGGCCTTCAGCCAGCTGCTCTCAGTCCACCTCGCTCTCCACTTGTCTAACCTATGCTGATTCCGCTTCTAAAAGAGCACAGCATGGGAGACCAGCTTAAATCAGGCAAATACAGAATCACACAACGGTGCAGGTTAGAAGAGAATTTAACCACCATCCCCTCTGTGGATGGATGGCCCCGCATGATCATGCTGACCAGGGCCTGGACCAAGCAGGCCTGCTGTGCCACTGAAGACGAAGAATCCACAAGCTGAATGAGCAGCCTGCGCCAGACCCTTACACGGCCTGAGTCAAGAATTTCTTCCTTACATCTTAACCAAATTTATCCTCCTTACGTTAAAATGTCCTATCGCAATCAGACCGTGTAAAAAGTTGCTTCCCTTCCTGCCTTTAAGCTCCCTTCAAGTACTGGAAGGACACACTGAGGTCTCCATGAGCCAACTCTTCTCCAGGATGAGCAAGCCCAACTCCATCAGCCTTCCTTCACAGCAGATGCGCTCCAGCCTTTCGATCTCCTTTGTGGCCCTTCTCTGGACCCACCCCGCACAGCTCCCTCAGCACTCCTGGGTGACACCCAGCAGGCCTCACACACTCAGGCACACCCAGTTGAACAGCCCCTCTTTCTACTATGTTCCATCTTCCTCAGAAACTCAAGTACTGCTCACCTCAGCAGCAAGCCACAAAGCACTCACCTCAGCTGAACGAGGGCATGCCTTGCGCTCCTCAGCTGTGCCCTTCACCTCATGGCCTGCAGGGGCTCATGACTGCAGGCCCGTGCAGCATGGATGACTCTAATTTCTCTATTGAATCTCCACATCCACCTTGTAACTGTCAAAGCCTATGCAGAGAAATAATAGCTTCAGCCACTGACACTCAACTCAGCAATGATCCCACAAGCTCTGCTTCAGCCTTCCAGACCAACGAACCTCCCTTCAACTAGGGCTTGCTACCTCTGAACCTGGACTGAGAGGACTGTGTCCAGCTCACACAGACAGCGCTCCTCAGCCTCAATCAGCTGCAATCCCCACGGATAGACCTAAGCTGAAACTACACAAGAGATGCAGGAACCCCATTCCCAAACAAAGCCTTAAAAGCACAAAGGCAACCAAGATGTCAATGCAGCACAGCCAATGGGAAACGGAAGTGCAAAACTCATAGAAACGAAAATGGAAAGAAAGCAGTCAGACAGAAAATATCATGCAAGCAATAAAGTCTCATGCCAAACGCACACAGGAAGCCCAGAGCAGCCTTCCCAGGATGCCAGGAAATGGTATCCCCACCACACAACGCAGTCATAAGTGCCTGTGCTGTGCCTGACCTCATCCCATGTTCTACACCTCTCCCATGCTTCAGATGTATCTTCCAACCACCATCATGAGACACATCTTCCGTATAAATCCACCAAAACACTCACTCTCACTAAAAACTGCCAACAGGGTCATAGGATCAAATCCACAACACAAGGAAATGAAAAGGGAGTGCAGAGAGAAGGCAAACACGCTCCAGCTCATGACAGACCAGCCACTGGCATGCAACAGTAGTTCAGTGCACAATGCTGCCATGCGCAGAGGCTCTCTCCAAGCCCTCAGGCACTCACACAGCAGCATAAAAGCCAGTCCTGTGCCTCGTTCCCTCACACCCTTCACCTGACACCTTCTCTCCTGTGCTCTTTCAGGTGAGCTGCACCCCCAGCTGCCCTTCTTTGGCCACCGCACCAGGCTTTGCTCTCCATTCCCCTCTGCCCCCAGACTCTGCAGCTTTTCCACCTCTTCTCTGCCATGCTCCCCACAACCCCAAATCATGCCTACTCGCTGCTTGGGAAACCAACGGCTTTGCTCCCCTCATCCCCCAACACCCTCTGCTTACACAACACCCTCTCTTCCAGAGACTTCCTTCTGTCTTTGCACCTTATATTGCGACCTTTCCACTTGGCCATCACCAAGTGAATCCTTCCTTTTAGTGTGTTTTCCTCAATAAAGATCTCATGCATGCCAGCCTCCGATTCCTCCTACTACTTTCTTGGCCCAATACTCTTCCCACTTCACCCACTACAAAGGCATGGCTCTGGAAACCATCATGCCAGGTCAAAAACGGCCCCAAGACATCCTCTTTCAACCATGTCACCATCAAGAGCATGGTGGCTAGCAGAAGGCCTTCAGCACATCACGTGGCATCAACACTAGCCCAAAGGAAGACATAAAGTACTCTTCCTCACCAGCAAGCACCAGGCTTTTTTGGATCAACTTGCAAAACGTGCACCATGGGTTATTCTCCTCCAGTTTTCAGAAACCTCTCCTCATTACCATTACCTTTAAAGAAAAGTAAAATCAGCAAAACCAACTCATCAGACCCTCCCCATTCATGGGTGCAACCCAACAGCTGGATTGGACTTATGCTCAGCCGTCCTGTTATCCTCAAAACCAAGCACTCTTCTCCTCTGTGACAACCTGGAAAACACTCAATCTCTTGACCAGGGACAGTGCAACTAATTAATTTGCCCTTCAGGATGCAAATGCCGCCACAATCAGCTCAGGTCTGCAGCACGTGACACTCATTGCCATTGAGATCTCCCCAAACATAGGCAAACGCTGATTGGGAACAAAAAACGCCGTGCAGGAGAAATAGCCTTGCCCCTCGACACACCACTCAAACACCGTGTTTCACCAGCCTGCCTTTTCTGACAGACCCACTCACCCTCTGCCTCTCCTCACCCTCACAGCTCATCCCACATCTCACCAACCAGCCCAGCAAACAACCATCTAGTGCCAGCCCCACCTCCGCACTGTGAATGTGCATGAGTTCCCCCTAGAAAAGGGCATTCCAATGCAGTGGCCAGTGCCAACATTTGGGGAGCATGGCAGGAGTTCTTACATCACACAGCTTGCTAGCCCTGCACAGGCAGGAGAGCACAGAGTCCTGCCCCCACAGACAGCCCTCCCCTGCCTACTTGGAAATCTCCAGGGGGGGACCCAAGCAGCAATGACACAAAACAGGCTGCCTCCTTTCTCCCAGCTACCGCCTTCCAACATCAAGGGGCATCCAGCCAGCCATGCAGCACACCCCGTGGGGAAGACAAGAGCTAAAGGCTGGCTAACCAGCTGCAACGAGCTCAGGGAGGGAACAAATGCAGTGCAATCCGAGAATACCCTAGGATGTTGGAAGGGACCCATAAGGATCACTGAGTCCCACTCATGCCTCCACAACGCACCCTTTAAAATTTAAGTGATGAATCTGAAGGCATTGAACAAACTTTTACGAAATCCAGCAGCCATACTGCTTCTGCACTGCCTTAGGTAGTCTGTTCCATGCCCTCTGCCCTCAGGTGCAGAACCACATTTGAAAAAAGACTTTCAGTTGGACTTGTGAGGCAACAGTTCACTCAACGCTTTCTGTCTTTGCCCATAAATGTGCTAGGCGTTTTCCCCAAAACCATATGGAGGTAAACCTCTGAAAATCTTTGCAGAACTCCTTAGAAATTAGGTCTAATAGGATCCATTGCTGAACAAGATGGGCAATCATCTCATGAAAGCAAATGCCATCTTCTCCCATCTGGGATACCCAGAATGCCCAGACAGGGCTTCCACGGCTACTTGGAATTGGCAACTCCTCTAACAACAAAGACACAAACCATATTGCACAAGTGCCAAGCCATGATCTCACTGACTCCTCTTCTGTGCTTTGCACACAGAATCTTCCGCATACTCTGACCCAAACGTGCCAAATCCCTCCTGTGCCCTCCAGGACTCTCACTTGGAACGTGCCACCAGTGCCAAATGGACGCGTCCTCAAGGATGCAAAAAGGCAGAGTTGCTGGAAGAACAACACGTAACACATGACGCGCAACACCATGTGATGCAAGAGCAGCATGCAGCACTGAGAGGAGATCCCCAATACTCTACTAGTAAGCATGAGGAACTTACCTCCAGCTACACAGGGAGCCCTCCAACACAAGGCTCTGGGCACAGGCCTTCCACCTGCTAGCCCTCCAACACAAGGCTCTGGGCACAGTCCTTCCACCTGCTGCTTTCAGTCCACCTTGCTCTCCACTTGTCTAACCCACATTGGCTCAGAAGATGTCATGAAAGGGCTCATGGCTGCATCGTCCATTTACACCCAAACCGATGAAGGACCCCAGAATCAACTCCACAAATTGCCCTCCTCTGTCTAAATATACTATAACCACCTTGGATGGACCGAAGCTGAAACAGCCAACACAGCCTGTCTCCTTTCTCCAAAACACAGTTTTCAAAGCAAAAGGGGAACCAACATCTTGACACAACACACCCAATGAAAAAGGCAATGACTAAGCTCAAGGAAAGCAGATTAATTCTAGGGCACGCAGGGAGTGCAGTGCAGTGCAACTAGCAGCGTCTCAAGCCAAACGCACCTGGGAATCACAGAACAGCCCTCGAAGGATGCCAAGAATGGGGCCTGCACCTCACCAAGTGGCCACAAACACGACTGCATGAGTAGCACAGGATGGCATCACTAAGGACACCACATCACTCCTCCAAAGCTGAGGACAAGCCTTCCCACATCTTCCATGAGATGCGCCTTCCTCATCACTCCAGTCACACTCAGAAGTGCTGACAGGGTCAAAGGATCAAATCCACAACACCAGGAAATGGAGTGGAAGTTTTCTAGGAAGAAAATAACACCCCACCTCATGATTTCTCATGGTTTGGCACGCAAGAGCTGCTCACTGCACAATGCCGCCATGCGCAGAGGCTCTCTCCAAGCCCTCGGGCACTCACACAGCAGCATAAAAGCCGGCCCTGAGCCTTGCTGCCTCACACACTTCTCCTGACACCTTCTCCTCTGCACTCCTCTAGGTAAGCGTTCACCCTGCTCTCCTCCTTCTCCCACTCCACCTGGCTTTGCTATCCACAATGCTTTGGCCCCAAGACTCTGCAGCTCTACCTCCTCCCCAAAAGCCATGCTCCCCATAACCCCAAGCCTCTACTCCTTGCTCCCTGGGCCACGCCCAGCACAGCTTCCAGGGTCCTCAACACTCCTCCTCTGCTTACCCAACACCCTCTCTTCCACAGACCCTCCACCCCACAGCCATGTCCTGCTACGACCTCTGCCGCCCCTGCAGCGGGGGACCCACCCCGCTGGCTAACAGCTGCAACGAGCCCTGTGTCAGGCAGTGCCAGGACTCCCAAGTCGTCATCCAGCCCTCCACCGTCGTGGTCACCCTGCCGGGACCCATCCTCAGCTCCTTCCCCCAGAACACCGCCGTCGGATCCTCCTCATCAGCTGCCGTGGGCAGCGCCCTCAGCGCCCAGGGAGTGGCCATCTCCTCCGGCGGCTTCGGCTTCGGAGGCCTGGGCTGCTTCAACGGCGGGAGAGCCCGCTACCCCTGCTAAGGGCCTGCGCCCACACCCCGACACCAACCACCTGCACCCTGCAAGGAGCCTCGCATCCCAGTGATGCACATCTGAGCCATTTGTGCCACAAGGGCTCACCTGCTCCTCAGCCATGGCTCTTCATTCATGGCACCACGCAAACAAGCAGGGCAGGGGACTAAACCACACTGCCTGGAAGCACGACCTGTGCAAATTCTTCTCTTCTCCTCAGCCCTTCTCTGCATCGTTCTGCTGCTCTGGAAGGTGGCTGATGGCCATGCTACACACACTTCAGCATGTGGCCATTTCTTTTGGTGCTCCTTTCTTTTCATTTCTGATCCCCAATAAAGTTCTCATGCATGCCAGCCTCATATGTTGTTTCTTCACTGGATGCACTTCTCATCTCTCCCACTGCCAAGGCGAGGCTCAAGACGTCATCAGGGTGGGTCGGAATGGGTTCTGTGAAATTGCTGCCCAGTGGATAGCTTCTTCAGCAGCAGCATCACAAATTCCTGCTGGGCTGAGCTGCCTATCCATTTATTGGCCACCATGTACTTGCTGATTGATGGTGCTCCTCCCAAAAGCAGGAATTCACGTTGCCCTTTCTGATACCTCATGACATTCCTCTCTGACCCACACTGCAGCCTCTATACAGAACTCAGAATATTGACATGACCATCTCCTGCATGAGCTGTTCCTCCCCATTTGCTGCCATCTGCAAACTTCCTTTGGGGTCATTCTGTTCCATTACCTCACTCTGCAACATGGATCTCAGGCAAGGCTGACTCCACCACCAAGCCTTGGGCTACCACGCTCAAACAGCGTGCAGCATAAAAGCCGGCCCTGTGCCTCGCTCCCTCACACCATTCTCTCGATGCCTTCTCCACTGCCATCCTCCAGGTGAGCCTGCACCCCAATACATTTCTTCCCCTGCCCCACCTGGCCAAGCTATTCACACCCCCTCTGACCCAGATTCAGCAGCCTTTCTGCTCACAAACAGTCACACTCCCTGCACTCCACACCACGCCTCCACACTACCTGGGAAGCCTACAGCGGTACTCCTCAAAGCCAGAGCACTCTCCGCTCACCCAACACCCTCTCTTCCAGGGACCCTCTACCCCCACAGCCATGTCTTGCCACAAACTCTGCCACCCCTTCCTTCAACTCCTTCCCACTGACTCATGTCAGGCCAACCAGCCTGCGGACCCTCACACCTTCCTTCTTCATTTCTTGAGGACAGGAGTGGGATGAAGCTCTCCCAGTTTTCTGGAACCTCCCCTCATTATCGTGACCTTTCTAAGATAATTGTCATCAGTGCAAAGAAGACATCGGAGAGGACCCTCAGCTTTTGTGGTTGCAACACAACAGGTCCTTTGGACTCAGAATCATGGAATCACCAAGGTTGGAAAAGACACTCAGACAAACTTTACACCTTTCACCAATATTTCCCACTAAACCACGTCCCTCAGTACAACATCTAAATGTTTCTTCAACACCTCCACGGTCAGGGACTCCAGCACCTCCTTGGGCAGCCCGTTCCAGCACCTCATCGTTCTCAGAGAAGTACTTCCTAATGTCCAAGCTGAATCTCCTCTGGCACAACTTGAAGCCATTCCCTCTAGACCAATCGCTAGTTACACGGGAGAAGAGACCAAGCGCCACCTCACCACAACCTCCTTTCAGGTAGTTGTAGAGAGCCATAAGGTGACCTCTGAGCCTCCTCTTCTCCAGATGAAACAATCCCAGCCCACTCAGCCGCTCCCCATAAGACTTGTGCTCCAGACCCCTTACCTGACATTCTCCTTCTCTGGACACGCTCCAGGGCCTCAATGTCTTTCTTGTAGTGAGCGGCCCAGAACTGAACACAGCACTCGAGGTGCGGCCTCACCAGGGCAGAGGACAAAGGGATGATCACTTCCCTGCTCCCGCTGGCCACACTACTTCTGATACAAGTCAGGATGCCTTCTTGGTTATACGGGCACACTGCTGCCTCATTTTCAGTTGAGAATCAACCAATCCCCCCAGGTCCGTTTTCTCTATGCAGTCTTCCAGCCGCTCTGCCCCAAGCCTGTAGCGTTGCCTGGGAGTGTTGTGGCCAAAGTGCACGACCCGGCACTTGGTCTTGTTGAACTTCATCCCACCGGCATCAGCCCTGAGATCCAGCACTGCTCTGTAGGGACTTCTTTCCCCTTGTCTTGTACTGCTGAAGCTGAAGGTGAGCACAGTACTTGAGGTGAGGCCACACCAGCACAGAGCAGACTGGGACAACCGAGTCTCCCACTGGCAGTCCTCATCTCAATGCACCCCGTGCTATGGTCAACCATTTAGGCTGCCAGGGCACACTGCAGACTCAGAATCAACTTGCCATCAAACAGAACCTCCTGACCTCTTTCTGTGGGGCTGCTCTTAAGTCTCTCATCCCCAAATACCCAGATATCTCCTGGATATCTCCATTCCAGCTGCGGGATCAAGCTCTTGCTCTCATCAACCTTCATGCCATTGATGATGGCCCAGCCCTCTGGTCTCTCAAGAGCTCTCCCAAGACCTCCCTAATACTGAGAGAGTCAACAGCTCATCCCTAGCCATTATCATCCAAAAACTTCTTAATTTGTATGCATCTGAGTCCTGCATCCAGATCATTTAGTAAAACATGGAAGAGAACAGATCCAAAAATGGAGCTCTGGGTAATCTGACAGCAGACTGGTCACCTGCCCGATGTAACCAAATCTAATAAAAGCCTTTGAGTTGGACTTGGGAGCCACCAGTTCACTCAATGTATTAAGTATTTTTCTAGATATATGCTGGAGATTTTCTCCAGAAGAAGTTGGTGGAAAACACTAAGAATAACTTTGATGAAGGTCACAGAAATTATGCCTGTACGGTTCCCTTAGTGAACGACATGGGTTTTCATTTCAGAAAAGGAAGTGTCATAATTTCAAAACCAGTATACCAAGAATGCCCAGGCATGGAGATTTGGCAACTCCACTGGCAACAAAGACACAAAGCATAGTGCACAGATGCCAAGCAATGACCTCACTGTCAACACTGCTCCCATTCTGTGCTTTGGCCACTACTTTCACGTGCCCTGACTCAAATATGCAAGAACACTCCTTTGGCCTACAATATTCTCACTTGAAAGGTGCCGCTGCTGGCAGAAGCACATGTCCTCAAGAGAAGGACGCGAAAAGGCAGAATTGCTGGAAGAACACACATCCCAGGACTGCCAAAACTATGTCATGCAAGAGCAGCACGCTGCACAATGCTGCCATGCGCAGAGGCTCTCTCCAAGCCCTCAGGCACTCACACAGCTGCATAAAAGCCGGCCCTGTGCCTCACTCCTTCACACCACTCTCCTGACACCTTCTCCTCTGCAAACCTCCAGGTGAGCCTGTGCCCCACTGCTGACCTTAAACCCGCCCGACCTGGCCCAGCTCCCAGCACCCCCTCTGCCGACAGCCTGAGGAGCCTTTCTGCTTCCCCACGGCCACACTGCCCACAGCTCCACATCGCGTCACCCCACTCCCTGGGAAGCCCACATTACTGCTCTTCTACCCCCACAGCACCCTTGGCTCACCCAATACCTCCTCTTCCACAGACCCTCCACCCCACAGCCATGTCCTGCTACGACCTCTGCCGCCCCTGCAGCGGGGGACCCACCCCGCTGGCTAACAGCTGCAACGAGCCCTGTGTCAGGCAGTGCCAGGACTCCCAAGTCGTCATCCAGCCTCCTGCCGTGCTGGTCACCCTGCCGGGACCCATCCTCAGCTCCTTCCCCCAGAACACCGCCGTCGGATCCTCCTCATCAGCTGCTGTGGGCAGCGCCCTCAACGCCCAGGGAGTGGCCATCTCCTCCGGCGGCTTCGGCTTCGGAGGCCTGGGCTGCTACAATGGCTGGAGAGCCCGCTACCCCTGCTAAGGGCCTGCGCCCACACCCCGACACCAATCACCTGCACCCTGCAAGGCACCTCTCGCACGGAGGATGAACTACTGTGTCACTGATGGTACAACAGCTCACCTGCTATGACTCCTCTTTCATGGTGCAAAACAGAGAAGCATGGAACAACCTCAGACTAGGCTGCCTGGGAACCAGTGCGGTAACTTTCTTCTTTCTTTGCACTTGATATTGTGCTCTTTCCACCTGGTGATCACCAAGTGGATCCTTCCTTTTACTGGGTTTTCCTCAATAAAGATCTCATGCATGCCAGCCTCCAATTCCTCCTCCTACTTTCTTGGCTCAATACTCTTCCCACTTCACCCACTACAAAGGCATGGCTTTGGAAACCATCATGCCAGGTGGAAAATGGCCCCAAGACATCCTCTTTCAACCATGTCACCATCAAGAGCACTGGTGGCTAGCAGAAGGCCTTCAGCACATCACGTGGCATCTACACTAGCCCAAAGGAACACATAAAGTACTCTTCCTCACCAGCAAGCACCAGGCTTTTTTGGAACAACTTGCAAAACACGCACCTTGGGTTATTCTCCTCCAGTTTTCAGAAACCTCTCCTCATTACCATTACCTTTAAAGAAAAGTAAAATCAGCAAAACCAACTCATCAGACCCTCCCCATTCATGGGTGCAACCCAACAGCTGGATTGGACTTATGCTCAGCCGTCCTGTTATCCTCAAAAACAAGCACTCTTCACCTCTGAGACAACCTGGAAAACACTCCATCTCTTGACCAGGGACAGTGCAACTAATTAATTTGCCCTTCAGGATGCAAATGCCGCCACAATCACCTCAGGTCTGCAGCCCGTAACACTCATTGCCATTGAGATCTCCCCAAACATAGGCAAACGCTCTTTGGGAACAAAAAACGCCATGCAGGAAAAATAGCCTTGCCCCTTGACATACCACTCAAACACCGTGTTTCACCAGCCTGCCCTTTCTGACAGACCCACTCACCCTCGGCCTCTTGTCACCCTCACAGCTCATCCCAGATCTCACCAACCAAGCCAGCAGACAACCATCTAGTGCCAGCCCCACCTCCATGCTGTGAATGTGCATGAGTTCCCCCTAGAAAAGGGCATTCCAATGCACTGCGCAGTGCCACCATCTGGGGAGCATGGCAGGAGTCCTGACATTACAGAGCTTGCTAGCCATGCACAGGCGGGAGAGGACAGAGTCCTGCCCTCACAAACAGCCCTCCCCAGCCTACTTGGAAATCTCCAGGGGGGGACCCAAGCAGGAATGACACAAAACAGGCAGCCTCCTTTCTACCAGCTATGGTCTACCAACATCAAGGGGCATCCAGCCAGCCATGCAGCACACCCAGTGGGGAAGACAAGAGCTAAAGGCTGGCTAACCAGCTGCAACGAGCTCAGGGAGGGAACAAATGCAGTGCAATCCGAGAATACCCTAGGATGTTGGAAGGGACCCATAAGGATCACTGAGTCCCACTCATGCCTCCACAAGGCACCCTTTAAAATTTAAGTGATGAACCTGAAGGCATTGACCAAACTTTTACGAAATCCAGCAGCCATACTGCTTCTGCACTGCCTTAGGAAGCCTGTTCAATGCTCACTGCCCTCAGGTGCAGAACCACATTTGAGAAAAGACTTTCAGTTGGACTTGTGAGGCAACAGTTCACTCAACGCTTTCTGTCTTTGCCCATAAATGTGCTAGGCGTTTTCCCCAAAAGCCATATGGAGGAAAACTCTGAAAATCTTTGCAGAAGTCCTTAGAAATTTGGCCTACTAGGATCCATTGCTGAACAAGATGGGTAATCATCTCATGAAAGAAGTGCCATCTTCTCCCATCTGGGATACCCAGAATGCCCAGGCCAGGCTTCCACGGCTGCTTGGAATTGGCAACTCCTCTAACAACAAAGACACAAACCATATTGCACAAGTGCCAAGCCACGATCTCACTGACTCCTCTTCTGTGCTTTGCACACAGAATCTTCCGCATACTCTGACCCAAACGTGCCAAATCCCTCCTGTGCCCTCCAGGACTCTCACTTGGAACGTGCCACCAGTGCCAAATGGACGCGTCCTCAAGGATGCAAAAAGGCAGAGTTGCTGGAAGAACAACACGTAACACATGACGCGCAACACTACGTGATGCAAGAGTAGCATGCAGCACTGAGAGGAGATCCCTAACACTCCACAACTAAGCATGAGGAACTTACCTCCAGCTACACAGGGAGCCCTCCAACATAAGGCTCTGGGCACAGGCCTTCCATTAGCTGCTTTCAGTCCACATCACTCTGCACTTGTCTAACCCACGTTGGCTCAACTTCTGGATGAGCGTGGCATGGGAAACTGTCTCAAATTATACAAGCATACAAATGTGGAACGGGGAATATTGGAAGAGATCGTAACCATTATCCCTTCTGTGGGCCGACTGCCTCCCATCAGGGCCCCATCCAACCCGGCCTTGAATGCCCCAGGGACGAAGAATGCACAAGTTGACTGGGCAGCCTGTGCCAGGGTCTCACCAGCACCCGAGTCAAGAATTTTTCTTCCTTACATCTTAACCAAATTTCTCCTCTTTGCGTTAAAATGTTCTAACAGTATCAAACCGTGTAAAAAGTTGGTTCTCCCCCTGCCTGTAAGCTCCCTTCAAGTACTGGAAGGCCAACTCTATTCTAGGCTGAACGAGCCCAACTCTCGTAGCCTTTCTGCACAGCAGATGCACTCCACGCCTTTGATCTTCTTGGTGGACCTCCACTGGACCCACTCAGCACAGCTCCCTCAGCATTCCTGGGTGAAACTCAGCAGGCCTCACACACCTTGGCACATCCAATTGAACAGACCCACTTCCTACTTTGCCCCATCTTCTCCAGAAATGTCATGAAGTGGCTCGTGGCTGCATCATCCATTAACACAAACACCAATAAAGGACCCCAAAATCTTAACTCCACAAGTTGACCTCCTCTGTCTAAATATACTAAAACCACTACGGACGGCCCAATGCTGAAACGGCAAAAAACAGCCTGTCTCCTTTCTCCAAAACAGTTTTCAAAGCAAAAGGGGAACCAACATCTTGACACAACACACCCAATGCAGAAGACAACGACTAAGCTCAAGGAAAGCAGATTAATTCTAGGGCACGCAGGGAGTGCAGTGCAGTGCAACTAGCAGCGTCTCAAGCCAAACGCACCTGGGAATCACAGAACAGCCCTCGAAGGATGCCAAGAATGGGGCCTGCACCTCACCAAGTGGTCACAAACACGACTGCATGAGTAGCACAGGATGGCATCACTAAGGACACCACATCACTCCTCCAAAGCTGAGGACAAGCCTTCCAACATCTTCCGTGACATGCGCCTTCCTCATCACTCCAGTCACACTCAGAAGTGCTGACAGGGTCAAAGGATCAAATCCACAACACCAGGAAATGGAGTGCAAGTGTTGTGGGGAGACAAGAGCACACCACCTCATGACTTCACAGGGTTTGGCATGCGTTCTGCATAATACTAGCATGCGCAGAGGCTCTCTCCAAGCCCTCGGGCACTCACACAGCAGCATAAAAGCCGGCCCTGAGCCTCGCTCCCTCACACACTTCTCCTGACACCTTCTCCTCTGCACTCCTCTAGGTAAGCATGTGAGCTGCTGCCCTCCTTTGCCCACCCCAATTGGCTTGGCTATCCAAACCTCTTGGCCCCAAGACTCTGCAGCTCTTCTGCCTCCCCAAAAGCCATGCTCCCCACCACCCCAAGCCCCAACCCCAACCAACTTGCTCCCTGGGCCACACCCAGCACAGCTTCTTGTGTCCTCAACAACCTCCATTTGCACAACACCCTCTCTTCCAGGGACCCTCCACTCCACAGCCATGTCCTGCTACGACCTCTGCCACCCCTGCAGCGGGGGACCCACCCCGCTGGCTAACAGCTGCAACGAGCCCTGTGTCAGGCAGTGCCAGGACTCCCAAGTCGTCATCCAGCCTCCTGCCGTGCTGGTCACCCTGCCGGGACCCATCCTCAGCTCCTTCCCCCAGAACACCGCCGTCGGATCCTCCTCATCAGCTGCCGTGGGCAGCGCCCTCAGCGCCCAGGGAGTGGCCATCTCCTCCGGCGGCTTCGGCTTCGGAGGCCTGGGCTGCTACAATGGCGGGAGAGCCCGCTACCCCTGCTAAGGGCCTGCGCCCACACCCCGACACCAACCACCTGCACCCTGCAATGCGCCTCACGCACTCAGGAGGCACCACTGGGTCACTGACTGCACGTGGGATAGATCAGCAGCTCTTCAACCATGGCTCTGCAGTCATTACAACAAAGAGGCAAGCAGGGAAGGGGACCAGACCACACTGCTTGCAAACTGCGCCTCTGACAAATTCTATATCTTGAACGTTCTTCTCTAGGTCCTTTTCTTTCTCTGCAAGAATGCTGATGGTCATGCTACATGCACTTACGGCCACGGCTTCTTCTCTTGCTGCTCCTTTCCTTTCATGTATTTTCCTCAATAAAGTTCTCTTGCATGCCAGCCTCTGAATTCGCTTCATCCTTTCTTCAGCACTTCACACTTCTCCCACTCCAAAGACACGGCTCAAGGGTCCATTAGGATGGCACCAAAGGGGTCCCATCACCTCCCCTGCCAACAGTGGTACCAACAAGAACTGTTGGGGCATCAACTGGGCTTCCAGCACATCAAACAACATCTATGCTTGACCACACAAAGTCTTGGGCACACCAAGGCCCTTCTGCCCATGCCCTCTGAAACTACCTTTCCATGGCAGCACACCCCAGCAGGATACTCCCACGCTGACAAAAAAAAAAAGCAGTCACAGAATCCTTTACACGTTAGAGAATTGTTAGTGACAACACACTACTACTGCCCTGCTCAAGTACACTCAGCTCCAGCGGTCAGACAGGGAACACAGCCAGACTTTCAGCACCTCAAAGGACAGGGACTACACAAATTACTCTGCGGGGTAACCTGTTCCACCGCTTGCCCCCCTCACCCTGGAAAAAGCTCCCTTTCTCTTCCAAGGAAGGTTCCAATTCAGTGCTGTCCACCTTCCTTTCTTCTGGCAGCAGACAGTAATGCAAAAGGGCTGGCTCTCTTTACATCCTTCCCTAACATCTGCGATTTATACGCAAGGAGAAGATCTACTGAGAACATCCCTGTGTCCCAGCTCAAAACTGCCTGTTCTCTCAGCTTCTCCACGTCGTAAGGAGGCTCCAGGCCCATCAGCACTGAGGAAGCCCTGCACTGGAACTGCTCCACCATATCCATGTCTGTCTTCCTCCTGGGAAACTTAAGCATGAACCACCAGCACTGGACAGAAATGAAAGTACATCCTCCAGTGTGCTAGCGATGCTCTTCCCAAAGGCCTTCTGGAGAATGGGGAACTCTTTTGTCACACGGCTGCAGTGCTGCCTCACCTTCCTCTTGCTCGCCAGCAGTAAAACCTGGTCCTTCTCAGCAAAGCTGGCTGCCACCCTCTCATTTTTCTTGCTCCATGTTACTGCTTCCCATCTGCGGCAGTTCACTTTGCCCCTTCCGCTACTTCAGGACGTCCCTCCACATCCTTTATATAGGTGGACTATACACCGGGGGCATCAGCTGCTCCTTCCCATCTTCTAGCATTTGCAAACTCACTGGGATCACTACCATCACCCAGCTTTTTAATGCAGGTGCCGAACAGTGCTGTCCTTACTACCAGCACTGTAGTAGTCTGGACACAATCACAACACTTCACCGCACTGCTGCATTCAGCCACTTTCTACCCCACCCCAACATCCACTTTGACAGTTTCTCTGGGATTGTGTTGTGGGAGGAAACCGCCAGGCCTTGACTAAAGGCAAGGCAATCAACTGCCACAGCCCCCCATCATCCACCGGGCAGATCACTTCAGTACAGGAGAAACTGAGGTGGCTTTGGAAATCCACTGCTTCCTGCGAGGATTTCCTTCACCTCCTCCCCAGAGACTAACATCAGGTCAACCAGCCTGAAGTTTCTCACGGCTTCCTTCTTCATTTCTTGAATGCAGGAGTGGGATGAGTCTCTTCCATTCTTCAGGAGTCACTCCTACTCACCAGGACCTTACAGGGTCAACTGAAAAGGGCCTTACAAAGACATCAGACACGTCCCTCAGCATCTGTGGGAGAAAGTTGTCAGGTCCTGTACACTTATGCACACCCAGGCACACAACTTCCTCATCATCCCCAGCAACAAGCAGCAGGCATCTGCGGGACAGCCTGCATCAAGTAAATGTGGCTGAGCAGAGGCATGCCTCGCCATCGATCCATCCTATGCTATTCAGATGTCACCGCAAGGACTTACAAGTTGAAGCCCCAGGAAGCATCTTTGCCTCCAGCACCCTTCCAAAATGTCCACATCCTTTTCTGAGCACCTTACACTGAGCACAAAAATAGCACTGCTCCTTGACACTCAACACAGTTATCAACCCGAACACCATGGCTCAACACACTTCCCATTTCTTCAAGTACCACTCACCCTCTGCCTCTCTTCGGTCTCAGGACCTTTTCCACATCCCACTGGGCAGCACAAAGGGAACTCCAGATGGCACTGTGTCACACCAAAGTCCAGGCTTTTGTCTGGATGACCCGTGATAAGGGTGGATAAGGATAAGGACCTTTCTGGCAGTACTCCCAACAACAACAGTCGTGTCAGCACTGACACAGCCCAGCAGGGACAGCATCCTGCTCTGGCTGCCCACCCCAGGCACACAGCAGGCAGCCTCCTTTCTCCGGGTGCACCTCTGCAGGCACCAGGGGCAGCAGCCACCCGTGCAGCGCTGCTAGGGGGAGAGAGAGACAGGCTGCAGACTGCTTTGCCAGGTGGAACAAAGGCAAGGACGAAGAGAAAGCAATTCCAGTGGCATCAAGCCCAAGAGGCACAGAAGATAGAGCAGCCTAACAAGGATGCCAGGAGGTGCGGTACCCACCTCACAACAGAGCCACAATCCACCAGGCACAAGCACCACACGGTGACCTCACTCCTGATACCCACCACTCACACTTGCAGCATGCATAGACTTGAATACCAGTCCCACTTGAACACTGCCGCCAGGGTCAAAGGAAAACAACCACAAGAGAAGGAAATGAGAAGGCAGCATTTTGGGAAGACAAAAACACATCATGTCATCACTGGTCAGGCATTGGCATGCAAGAGCTGCTCACTGCACACAATACTACCATGCGCAGAGGCTCTCTCCAAGCCCTCGGGCACTCACACAGCAGCATAAAAGCCGGCCCTGAGCCTCGTTCCCTCACACACTTCTCCTGACGTGTTCTCTTCTGTGCTCTTCCAGGTGAGCCTACAACCCCGCTGCCCTCCTTTGCCCACCCCACCTGGACAAACTCTTCATACCACGTCTACCCCTAAACTCAGCAGCCCTTCCACCTCCTCTCTGCCACGCTCCCCACAACCCCAAACCATTCCTTCCCACTATGCGGGAAGCCAATGGCACTGATTCCCACCCCCTCAACACCCTCTGCTTACCCAGCACCATCTCTTCCAGAGACCCTCCACCCCACAGCCATGTCCTGCTACGACCTCTGCCGCCCCTGCGGACCCACCCCGCTGGCTAACAGCTGCAACGAGCCCTGTGTCAGGCAGTGCCAGGACTCCCAAGTCGTCATCCAGCCCTCCACCGTCGTGGTCACCCTGCCGGGACCCATCCTCAGCTCCTTCCCCCAGAACACCGCCGTCGGATCCTCCTCATCAGCTGCCGTGGGCAGCGCCCTCAATGCCCAGGGAGTGGCCATCTCCTCCGGCGGCTTCGGCTACGGAGGCCTGGGCTGCTACAATGGCGGGAGAGCCCGCTACCCCTGCTAAGGGCCTGCGCCCACACCCCGACACCAACCACCTGCACCCTGCAATGCGCCTCACGCACTCAGGAGCCACCACTGGATCACTGATGGTACAACATCTAATTGCCATGACTCCTCTTTTCATGGCACAAAACAAGCAAGCAGGGAACAGCGTCAGACATCATGCTATCTGAGAACATGAGTGCAGAAACTTCCTTCTGTCTTGGCATCTTAAATTGTCCTCTTTCCACCTGGTGATCACCAAGTGGATCCTTCCTTTTACTGGGTTTTCCTCAATAAAGATCTCATGCATGCCAGCCTCCGATTCCTCCTACTACTTTCTTGGCCCAATACTCTTCCCACTTCACCCACTACAAAGGCATGGCTCTGGAAACCATCATGCCAGGTCAAAAACGGCCCCAAGACATCCTCTTTCAAACATATCACCATCAAGAGCACTGGTGGCTAGCAGAAGGCCTTCAGCACATCACGTGGCATCAACACTAGCCCAAAGGAAGACATAAAGTACTCTTCCTCACCAGCAAGCACCAGGCTTTTTTGGAACAACTTGCAAAACACACACCTTGGGTTATTCTCCTCCAGTTTTCAGAAACCTCTCCTCATTACCATTACCTTTAAAGAAAAGTAAAATCAGCAAAACCAACTCATCAGACCCTCCCCATTCATGGGTGCAACCCAACAGCTGGATTGGACTTATGCTCAGCCGTCCTGTTATCCTCAAAACCAAGCACTCTTCTCCTCTGTGACAACCTGGAAAACACTCCATCTCTTGACCAGGGACAGTGCAACTAATTAATTTGCCCTTCAGGATGCAAATGCCGCCACAATCACCTCAGGTCTGCAGCACGTGACACTCATTGCCATTGAGATCTCCCCAAAAATACGCAAACGCTCTTTGGGAACAAAAAACGCCGTGCAGGAGAAATAGCCTTGCCCCTCGACACACCACTCAAACACCGTGTTTCACCAGCCTGCCCTTTCTGACAGACCCACTCACCCTCTGCCTCTTGTCACCCTCACAGCTCATCCCACATCTCACCAACCAGCCCAGCAGACAACCATCTAGTGCCAGCCCCACCTCCATGCTGTGAATGTGCATGAGTTCCCCCTAGAAAAGGGCATTCCAATGCAGTGGCCATTGCCAACGTTTGGGGAGCATGGCAGGAGTCCTGACATCACACAGCTTGCTAGCAATGAACCAGGCGTGAGAGGACAGAATCCTGCCCCCACAGACAGCCCTCCCCTGCCTACTTGGAAATCTCCAGGGTGCGACCCAAGCAGGAATGACACAAAACAGGCAGCCTCCTTTCTCCCAGCTACCGCCTTCCAACATCAAGGGGCATCCAGCCAGCCATGCAGCACACCCAGTGGGGAAGACAAGAGCTAAAGGCTGGCTAACCAGCTGCAACGAGCTCAGGGAGGGAACAAATGCAGTGCAATCCGAGAATACCCTAGGATGTTGGAAGGGACCCACAAGGATCACTGAGTCCCACTCATGCCTCCACAATGCACCCTTTAAAATTTAAGTGATGAATCTGAAGGCATTGAACAAACTTTTACGAAATCCAACATCCATAGTGCTTCTGCACTGCCTTAGGAAGCCTGTTCCATGCCCTCTGCCCTCAGGTGCAGAACCACATTTGAAAAAAGACTTTCAGTTGGACTTGTGAGGCAACAGTTCACTCAACGCTTTCTGTCTTTGCCCATAAATGTGCTAGGCGTTTTCCCCAAAAGCCATATGGAGGAAAACTCTGAAAATCTTTGCAGAAGTCCTTAGAAATTTGGCCTACTAGGATCCATTGCTGAACAAGATGGGTAATCATCTCATGAAAGAAGTGCCATCTTCTCCCATCTGGGATACCCAGAATGCCCAGGCCAGGCTTCCACGGCTGCTTGGAATTGGCAACTCCTCTAACAACAAAGACACAAACCATATTGCACAAGTGCCAAGCCATGATCTCACTGACTCCTCTTCTGTGCTTTGCACACAGAATCTTCCGCATACTCTGACCCAAACGTGCCAAATCCCTCCTGTGCCCTCCAGGACTCTCACTTGGAACGTGCCACCAGTGCCAAATGGACGCGTCCTCAAGGATGTAAAAAGGCAGAGTTGCTGGAAGAACAACACGTAACACATGATGCGCAACACTACGTGATGCAAGAGTAGCATGCAGCACCGAGAGGAGATCCCTAACACTCCACAACTAAGCATGAGGAACTTACCTCCAGCTACACAGGGAGCCCTCCAACATAAGGCTCTGGGCACAGGCCTTCCATTAGCTGCTTTCAGTCCACATCACTCTGCACTTGTCTAACCCACGTTGGCTCAACTTCTGGATGAGCGTGGCATGGGAAACTGTCTCAAATTATACAAGCATACAAATGTGGAACGGGGAATATTGGAAGAGATCGTAACCATTATCCCTTCTGTGGGCCGACTGCCTCCCATCAGGGCCCCATCCAACCTGGCCTTGAATGCCCCAGGGACGAAGAATGCACAAGTTGACTGGGCAGCCTGTGCCAGGGTCTCACCAGCACCCGAGTCAAGAATTTTTCTTCCTTACATCTTAACCAAATTTCTCCTCTTTGCGTTAAAATGTTCTAACAGTATCAAACCGTGTAAAAAGTTGGTTCTCCCCCTGCCTGTAAGCTCCCTTCAAGTACTGGAAGGCCAACTCTATTCTAGGCTGAACGAGCCCAACTCTCGTAGCCTTTCTGCACAGCAGATGCACTCCACGCCTTTGATCTTCTTGGTGGACCTCCACTGGACCCACTCAGCACAGCTCCCTCAGCATTCCTGGGTGAAACTCAGCAGGCCTCACACACCTTGGCACATCCAATTGAACAGACCCACTTCCTACTTTGCCCCATCTTCTCCAGAAATGTCATGAAGTGGCTCGTGGCTGCATCATCCATTAACACAAACACCAATAAAGGACCCCAAAATCTTAACTCCACAAGTTGACCTCCTCTGTCTAAATATACTAAAACCACTACGGACGGCCCAATGCTGAAACGGCAAAAAACAGCCTGTCTCCTTTCTCCAAAACAGTTTTCAAAGCAAAAGGGGAACCAACATCTTGACACAACACACCCAATGCAGAAGACAACGACTAAGCTCAAGGAAAGCAGATTAATTCTAGGGCACGCAGGGAGTGCAGTGCAGTGCAACTAGCAGCGTCTCAAGCCAAACGCACCTGGGAATCACAGAACAGCCCTCGAAGGATGCCAAGAATGGGGCCTGCACCTCACCAAGTGGCCACAAACACGACTGCATGAGTAGCACAGGATGGCATCACTAAGGACACCACATCACTCCTCCAAAGCTGAGCACAAGCCTTCCCACATCTTCCATGAGATGCGCCTTCCTCATCACTCCAGTCACACTCAGAAGTGCTGACAGGGTCAAAGGATCAAATCCACAACACCAGGAAATGGAGTGCAAGTGTTGTGGGGAGACAAGAGCACACCACCTCATGACTTCACAGGGTTTGGCATGCGTTCTGCATAATACTAGCATGCGCAGAGGCTCTCTCCAAGCCCTCAGGCACTCACACAGCAGCATAAAAGCCGGCCCTGAGCCTCGCTCCTTCACACACTTCTCCTGACACCTTCTCCTCTGCACTCCTCTAGGTAAGCATGTGAGCTGCTGCCCTCCTTTGCCCACCCCACCTGGCTTGGCTATCCACAACCCCCTGGACCCAAGACTCTGCAGCCCTTCTGCCTCCCCAGGAACCATGCTCCCCACAACCCCAAGCCCCAACCCCAACCAACTTGCTCCCTGGGCCACACCCAGCACAGCTTCTTGTGTCCTCAACAACCTCCATTTGCCCAACACCCTCTCTTCCAGGGACCATCCACCCCACAACCATGTCCTGCTACGACCTCTGCCGCCCCTGTGGACCCACCCCGCTGGCTAACAGCTGCAACGAGCCCTGTGTCAGGCAGTGCCAGGACTCCCAAGTCGTCATCCAGCCCTCCACCGTCGTGGTCACCCTGCCGGGACCCATCCTCAGCTCCTTCCCCCAGAACACCGCCGTCGGATCCTCCTCATCAGCTGCCGTGGGCAGCGCCCTCAGCGCCCAGGGAGTGGCCATCTCCTCCGGCGGCTTCGGCTTCGGAGGCCTGGGCTGCTACAATGGCTGGAGAGCCCGCTACCCCTGCTAAGGGCCTGCGCCCAAAACCCGACACCAACCACCTGCACCCTGCAATGCGCCTCACGCACTGAGCTCACATCTCTGTGTCACTGATGGCACATGGGCTCACCTGCCATGACTCCTCTTTTCATGGCACAATAAAAAGAAGCATGGAATAACTTCAGACCAGGCTGCCTGGAAACATGACTGCTTAAACTTTCTTCTTTCCTTGCACTTGAATTTCTGCTCTTTCCACTTGGCGATCACCAAGTCGATCCTTCCTTTCAGCGTGTTTTCCACAGTAAATTACTCATACGTGACAGCCTCAGATTCCTCCTCTTCATTCCTTTGCATGATGCCATTTCCACTTCCTCCGCTACAAAGACGTGGCTCTAGAAACCATCATGTCTGCTACAAAAGGGCCCCAAAACCTCCTCTTGCAACCGTGTCGCCAACAAAGAGCTTTGATAGCCAGCAGGTGGCCTTCATCACATAAAAACTTATCAACACCTACACAAATAAACTCTTGGGTACACTGAGGCTCTTCTGCCATGCTCTCTCATACAACATCTCTGGGCTAGCACACACTTGACTCCTTTTTTTTCCCTGGCAAGATTCTCTCATGTTTACAACAAACACTGTCACAGAATCATTTCTCTTATCGGTGTTTTCTTTACCTCTTATAGTACAGCAGTCCTAGTCAAGCCCAGTCAGGAATAGCAGGCTGTCCATAATCACTTCCAGTCCCCACACTCAGGCTCTTAATGAAGACTCTGCACTTCAATCTGTTCACTTCCTAGCTTTGGCCTATACAGCTATGAACTCACCACATCAGGACTCTGTGTCCCTCACCTCAGACCACCAGACCCTGCAGTCATCCACTTTTAAGGACAGCACAGTGCAAACTCACCTGAGCTGATTGTTGGCAGTTTGCTTACGAGCATGTCATGGGAGGAAGCCTCAAAGCCTTCCCTAAAGGCAAACTCACCAAATGTCACTGCACCGCCTCACGATTGAAGCCGGTCACTTCCGTGTTGAAGAAACTCAGCAGGGGTTGTATATCCGGGCTCTCCACTCCCACCATTTCTTTGTCAGTCTGTGTTTGGCAGCACTTCCTGGGAGGATTTCCTTCACCTCCTTCCCACTGACTAATGTCAAGCCAACCAGCCTGCGCATCCTCACACCTTCTCTCCTCATTACCGTCATCTTTCTTAGACAGTTGATATCAGTATGGCCAACACATCAGACCCTACCCATTCACGAGTACAACCAAACTTTGGTCCTTGGACGTATGCAAAGCCTTCCTGTTTGCCTCAAACCAAAGCACTCTTTCTCTCTATGATAATCTAGAAAACAATCTCTTGACCAGGGGCAGGACAACCAATTAATTTAGCCTTCGGATGCAAATGTCATCACAACCTCCTGAGGTCTGCAGCCCAGGACAGACTGCGCACATTGAGCTCCCCGAGAAAACAGCCAAATCCTCTTTCTGAACAACAAACCCAGGGCAGGAAAACAGCCTCGCTCCTTGACGCTCAACCCAAGCACCCTGTTTCACCAGTCTGCCCTTTCTGATAGACCCACTCACCCTCTGCCTCTCCTCACCCTCACAGCTCATCCCAGATCTCACCAACCAGCCCAGCAGACAACCATCTAGCAGAGCGTACGTACCAAAATCCATTACGGGAATGTGTGAGCCCCAGAAGATGGCATTTCAGTGCAGTGGCCAGGGCCACCATTTGGGGAGCATGGCAGGAGTCTTGACCTCACAGAGCTTGCTAGCCCAGCACCAGGCTTGAGAGGACAGAGTCCTGCCCTCACAAACAGCCCTCCCCAGCCTATTGGGACAGCTCCAAGGAGGGCCCCAAGTAGGTATGGCACAAAACAGGCCGCCTCCTTTCTCCCAGCAAAAGCCTTCCAACATCAAGGGGCATCCAGCCAGCCATGCAGCACACCCAGTGGGGAAGACAAGAGCTAAAGGCTGGCTAACCAGCTGCAACGAGCTCAGGGAGGGAACAAATGCAGTGCAATCCGAGAATACCCTAGGATGTTGGAAGGGACCCACAAGGATCACTGACTCCAACTCATGCCTCCACACC
Organism: Phasianus colchicus; assembly: GCF_987193195.1. Classification (NCBI taxonomy): domain Eukaryota; kingdom Metazoa; phylum Chordata; class Aves; order Galliformes; family Phasianidae; genus Phasianus; species Phasianus colchicus. The sequence goes on from NC_143438.1 coordinate 94,219,627, forward strand.
GCGCTCCTTAAAACTTGAATGGTAGATCTGAAGGCATTCTCCAGTGTTTCTTGAAATCCGGCAGACATAGTGTTCCTGCACTGCCTTAGGAAGCCTGTTCCATGCCCACTGTTCTCTGGTGCAGAACCTTTCCGTAACCCCCTACTTGACCCTCCCCTGACACAGCTTCCCACATGCTGTTCCCACTGATCATATTCCTGTCACCAGACATCAGAGCTGACCTTCCTCTTACATTTGACGTGCTATAGGACACTGTGAGCCTCAGTCTCCACTTTACAGAACAAGCCAGGGAACCTGAGTTCCTCCAGACCTTACACCATCTTTGTAGCCCTCCTGCGGAAACTACTCCATAGTTTCACATCCTTTTTGTGTTGTGGAAGTCAAAATTAAACACAAGGTTTGAGGTGAGGACTGAGCAGCACAAAGCGGAGTGGGACAATCCCTTCCCTGTTTCAATTACAGTGCAGGGCTCGATGCACCCCAGGCTACAGTCAGCCCTGCTGGCTGCCAGGGCACACTGCTGACTCAGATTCATCTTGCCATCAAACAGAACCTCAAGACCTCTTTCTGTGAAGCTGGTTTTAACTCTCTCCTACCCAAATCCTCAAATGTCCAGGGCATTCTGGAATCAGATGCAGAATCCAGCACATCCTCTTCTTCAACTTCAGGCCATTGGTGATGGCCCAGACTGCTGGTCTCCAAGGAGCTCTCTCCAAGGCCTCCCTATTCCTGAAAGAGTCAACTGCTCCTCCCTAGTTATTGCAGTGCACAAACTTCTCACTTTGTGCGCAGCTGAGCCAGCGTCCAGACCATTTAGTACAACATGGAACAGAACAAACTCAAAAATGGAGTTCTGGGGAATCCCACAGCCAACTGGCCACCCGCCTGATGTAACCACATTTGTAAAAAGCCTTGGAATTGGACTTTGGGGCCAATAACTCACTCAACACACTATGTCTTTGTCTAGATATGTGCTGGGCATTATCACCAGAAGAATATGGAGTCAAACAGCATGAAAATATACATATAAATACAGAGAGACATTATACCCATTAGGTTTACTTCTTGAACTAAATGGTTGATGTTCTCATAAAAGAATGTGCCATCATCTCCAAAGCAGGATGCCTAGAATGCTCAGACCAGGCTTCCACAGCTGTTTGGAACGGGCAACTCCTCTAACAACAAAGACACCAACCACACTGCACAAGTGCCAAGCCATGACCTCACTGTCAACACTGCTCCTTTCCTGTGCTTTGGCCACTACTTCCGCGTGCCGTGGCACGAAGGTGCAACATCGCTCCTTTGGCTTCCAGTGCACTCACTTGAAAGGTGATGCCAGTGCAAAATGTACATGACCTCAAGAAAAGGACGCAAAAAGGCTAGAGCTTCTGGAAAAACAACTCATACCACATGTGGCACAATTACAGGGGATGTAAGACCAGTTTGCATCCCAGAGAAGAGATTCTTAACACTCTGCTTAGGGGTGAGCATGACGAGCTTGCCTCCAAATACACTTGGTGCCCTCCATCACAAGGCTCTTGTCCCAGGCCTTCAGCCAGCTGCTCTCAGTCCACCTCGCTCTCCACTTGTCTAACCTATGCTGATTCCGCTTCTAAAAGAGCACAGCATGGGAGACCAGCTTAAATCAGGCAAATACAGAATCACACAACGGTGCAGGTTAGAAGAGAATTTAACCACCATCCCCTCTGTGGATGGATGGCCCCGCATGATCATGCTGACCAGGGCCTGGACCAAGCAGGCCTGCTGTGCCACTGAAGACGAAGAATCCACAAGCTGAATGAGCAGCCTGCGCCAGACCCTTACACGGCCTGAGTCAAGAATTTCTTCCTTACATCTTAACCAAATTTATCCTCCTTACGTTAAAATGTCCTATCGCAATCAGACCGTGTAAAAAGTTGCTTCCCTTCCTGCCTTTAAGCTCCCTTCAAGTACTGGAAGGACACACTGAGGTCTCCATGAGCCAACTCTTCTCCAGGATGAGCAAGCCCAACTCCATCAGCCTTCCTTCACAGCAGATGCGCTCCAGCCTTTCGATCTCCTTTGTGGCCCTTCTCTAGACCCACCCCGCACAGCTCCCTCAGCACTCCTGGGTGACACCCAGCAGGCCTCACACACTCAGGCACACCCAGTTGAACAGCCCCTCTTTCTACTATGTTCCATCTTCCTCAGAAACTCAAGTACTGCTCACCTCAGCAGCAAGCCACAAAGCACTCACCTCAGCTGAACGAGGGCATGCCTTGCGCTCCTCAGCTGTGCCCTTCACCTCATGGCCTGCAGGGGCTCATGACTGCAGGCCCGTGCAGCATGGATGACTCTAATTTCTCTATCGAATCTCCACATCCACCTTGTAACTGTCAAAGCCTATGCAGAGAAATAATAGCTTCAGCCACTGACACTCAACTCACCAATGATCCCACAAGCTCTGCTTCAGCCTTCCAGACCATCCCACTCCTCTTCAGATCAGGGCTTGCTACCTCTGAACCCGGACTGAGAGGACTGTGTCCAGCTCACACAGACAGCGCTCCTCAGCCTCAATCAGCTGCAATCCCCACGGATAGACCTAAGCTGAAACTACACAAGAGATGCAGGAACCCCATTCCCAAACAAAGCCTTAAAAGCACAAAGGCAACCAAGATGTCAATGCAGCACAGCCAATGGGAAACGGAAGGGCAAAGCACATGGAAAGGAAATAGGGATATAGGCTGACAGCAAGAAAATGTTATGCAAGGGATAGGGTCTCATGCCAAACGCACACAGGAAGCCCAGAGCAGCCTTCCCAGGATGCCAGGAAATGGGGTCCCCACAACACAACACAGTCATGAGTGCCTGACCTCATCCCATGTTCTACACCTCTCCCATGCTTCAGATGTATCTTCCAACCAACCCCATGAGACACGCTTTCTGTATAAATCCACCAAAACACTCACTCTCACTAAAAACTGCCAACAGGGTCATAGGATCAAATCCACCACACAGGGAAATGAAAAGGGAGAGTAGTGAGAAGGCAAACATGCTCCTGCTCATGACAGACCAGCCACTGGCATGCAACAGTAGTTCAGTGCACAATGCTGCCATGCGCAGAGGCTCTCTCCAAGCCCTCAGGCACTCACACAGCAGCATAAAAGCCAGTCCTGTGCCTCGTTCCCTCACACCCTTCTCCTGACACCTTCTCTCCTGTGCTCTTTCAGGTGAGCTGCACCCCAAGCTGCCCTTCTTTGGCCACCTCACCTGGCTTTGCTCTCCATTCCCCTCTGCCCCCAGACTCTGCAGCTTTTCCACCTCTTCTCTGCCATGCTCCCCACAACCCCAAATCATGCCTACTCGCTGCTTGGGAAACCAACGGCTTTGCTCCCCTCATCCCCCAACACCCTCTGCTTACACAACACCCTCTCTTCCAGGGACCATCCACCCCTCAGCCATGTCCTGCTACGACCTCTGCCGCCCCTGCAGCGGGGGACCCACCCCGCTGGCTAACAGCTGCAACGAGCCCTGTGTCAGGCAGTGCCAGGACTCCCAAGTCGTCATCCAGCCTCCTGCCGTGCTGGTCACCCTGCCGGGACCCATCCTCAGCTCCTTCCCCCAGAACACCGCCGTCGGATCCTCCTCATCAGCTGCCGTGGGCAGCGCCCTCAACGCCCAGGGAGTGGCCATCTCCTCCGGCGGCTTTGGCTTCGGAGGCCTGGGCTGCTACAATGGCTGGAGAGCCCGCTACCCCTGCTAAGGGCCTGCGCCCACACACCGACACCAACCACCTGCACCCTGCAACGAGCCTCACGCACTCAGGAGGCACCACTGTGTCACTGATGGTACAGCAGCTCATTTGCCATGACTCCTCTTTTCATGGCACAAAAAAAGCAAGCAGGGAACAGCGTCAGACATCATGCTGTCTGAGAACATGAGTGCAGAAACTTCCTTCTGTCTTTGCTTCTTAAATTGTCCTCTTTCCACCTGGTGATCACCAAGTGGATCCTTCCTTTTAGTGTGTTTTGCTCAATAAAGTTCTCATGCATGCTGGCATCACATCCCTTCTCTTCATTCCTTTGCTTAATGCTCTTCCCACATCACTCACTGCAACGGTATGTCTCTGGAAATGAACGTGTTGGGTACAAAACGGCCCCAGGACCTCCTCTCGTTTCCATGTCTCTTAGAAGAGCATCGGTGGCTTGCAGACGGCATTCTTCTCATCACATATTATCTGCACCTGTACAAAGAATGGTAAATGGTACTATTGCTCTGCTTGAGTCCAGGCAGGAATAGAAGGCTGTCCACAGTCAGCTCCAGTCCCGTCACCCAGGCTTTTAATGATGATACTGAACACCATTGGCCTCACTTCCCGCTCTTGCCCGAAACAACTATGAACTCACCACATCAGGACTCTGTTGTACTCACCTCAGAACACCAGATCCCTGCGTTCAGCCACTTTATAGACCACCTCAGCATCCATTTACCTGCACAGATCACTGAGAGGATGCCTATGAGCACACCATGGGAGAAAACATGAAAGCCTTTTGTAAAGGCAAAGTCACCAAATGTCACTGCACCCCCCTATGTGCAAAGCCAGTCACTTCAAAGTAGAAAAACGCAGGGTGGTTTGCCCTTTCGTGCTCCCTATTTCCACCACTTCTTAGCCAGTCTGACTTAATCCCGTGACAGTTACCCACACTGAGCACTCCCCATCATGTTCTTCTTCCTCTTGCATATAGCAACACATTCCGGGATTTCCTCTTCACTTCCCCAGCAGCACAGGCCACTGTAACAGATATCTGTTTTGCCACTCTTCCTTCTTCCATCTCCTTCAAGATAGCAGAGGGGTGAGCTATGTCCGGAACATCAGAAGCCCCTCCCAGGCACTGGGACCTTTCTAAAACAAATGATGTCACCCTTGCAAGGACATCTCATGGCTCCCTCAGCATCCATGGGTGTGGTAGTGAGGGTCTGGCGCCCGGAAGATATCGCGTTGTACGGGAAGACAGGGTCCCCCTCCCGATAGCCAATAGCGTTCAGTGCCCAGGTTATATAAGGCTGTTTCTCCCGCCAATAAACGCCATTTGCCGTCCACCACATTGGTGTCAGCGAGCCGATGGACCGAGCGACCTGGGATTGGTCGCCGTGCCGTTCCCGAACCAGGTCGCCACGCCTACGATAGGCAACAAGTGGTGCCGAAACCCGGGATTGTCGCCTGGACAGGTGAACGGCGGCCGGAGCGGCAGGAGCAGCCCGGCGGGGAGGACGCTCCCGGACCAACAAGGAGGATGGAAGTCCTTGTGAAGGTCGTATTGCAGTTAGATAAGCAGTGGGGTATCGATTGTAAGCCCAAAGATTTTATTCTCGCTATTGCGAGGCTTTTGCGAATTGGGGTCATTGACCAGCCGGTGGATATTCTCCACCCCGAAGTGTGGGATAAATGCACTAAAGCGTTAACTGAGGAGACGATGTCCTCGGGCTGTGGGAGAAGCCTAGAGTCGTGGGGGAGAGTCGCGCGGGCCCTGCGCAGGGCCATGCGGGAGCGGGAGAGCTGGAGGGCGGCAGAGAGCCGTTTGTTGGCCACCCCGGGACTGGGAGTCGGGGCGGCCACGCGGACTTTGCACCCCTCTGACGATGACATGTCCTCTCAATCGAACCCCGACCCGCCCACGGAGGGACAGAAAAGTGCTAAATCCTTCTGGGGTGGGTTAATCGAGGAGGCCAGGGCTGCCGCGGAGAAATCGGAGCCCGAGGAAATTTGGGCTCGACCGCCCCCCTATGCGCCCGAAGATGGCGCCGAGCCAGGAGAGGGAGGGCAGGGGGAGGACACCCTTGGCGGGAACATCGAGGAGGTGTTAGATGAAGGCGGTGGGAGCGACCGGGAAGGTGAGGGGAGCATGAGTGAAGGGTGGAAAGCCAATCAGAGCGGCCGTCTGAAGAAATGCCACTGTGGGGCGAACATCCCGCTGGGCAGAGGGCGGGACGAACCAAGAGGGAGGGAGCGGCCTGCCCGCAAGGGAGGCGGGCGGGGCCGGAGCCTAACAAAAAGGTACGAGAAACCGGAAGTGGGCGCTCAGTCGGGCTCTGACTCCGGATCAGACACTGGCTGCGACGAGTGGTTCGCTATTGACTTAAACTCGGAGGAGGAGGGAATGAATACGAACAGAGTTAAGAGCCGAAATAGTCCCATCCAAATTAAAGAGAAAACGTGAGGGGGAGAAATCCCTCTTACAGACTGGATAAAAATAAAGATTGCATGTGCTGACTGGGCCCCATCGGCCACACTAGTGTTCCCAGTCCGGGTGATGGATGAGGGACAGAGGGTCCACTCGCCGATAAACCCTAGGGATATACAAGCAATTGTTAAGGCAGTTGCAGATAAAGGGCTTAACTCAGCTATGGTCTCCACCCTTATAGATGGTGTTTTTGGGGGAGATGATATGCTCCCATTTGACATAAAACAAACCTGTAGACTAATTTTTGATGGAGCAGGGATGATTGTTTTTAAACAAGAATGGGAAGATAACTGTGCAAGACAACTAGCTCAAGTAACTGGGGCGGATCACCCACTACATGGTTCCAGCCTGCAACGGCTGATGGGTACAGACCCAACAATGATTACCTCCCAAGCACAGGCCCTGGGCCTCCAGGCCCATGAAGTTATGACAACTACTTGTGTGGCCAGGGATGCTATTTGCACAGCCTCTAAAGTTATTGTTAAGCCATTGCCATGGTCCACCATAAGACAAAATGGAAGTGAGAGCTTTACACAATTTGTAAATTGCCTCCAGGCAGTAGTTGACTCCTCGACCCTGCCTGCGGAAGCGAAAGGCCCGGTTGCCACCAAGGCGGCCCACAAGAGCGTGCCGGCCACAGGCAGCGTGACCAGCCCGGCACGGTGGTGCTGCACAAGATCCACCGCTACTGGAAATCCATGGAGCTGCTGATCTGCAAGCTGCCCTTCCAGCGCCTGGTGTGCGAGATCACACAGGACTTCAAGACCGACCTGCGCTTCCAGAGCCCAGCTGTAGGTGAGCGAGGCCTACCTGGTGGGGCTCTTCGAGGACATCCAGCTCACCTGGCGCATCCATGGGGAGTGCACCTGAGGCCACAGCCAATCCCCCTTTTTCTTCCGATTAACATCATGTTGGTAGAGCACCAACAACTGTTATAAGAATGTTCTTGTTCAGAGCACCTTATGTTTTCTATTCGAGTTTTCTATTGAAGATTGTTCTATTTGAGTTTTCTATTGAAGATTGTTATATATTGTTATATTTTACCTAATTTAATTGTGCATAGGGAGGGGGGATATGTGGTAGTGAGGGTCTGGCGCCCGGAAGATATCGCGTTGTACGGGAAGACAGGGTCCCCCTCCCGATAGCCAATAGTGTTCAGTGCCCAGGTTATATAAGGCTGTTTCTCCCGCCAATAAACGCCATTTGCCGTCCACCACATTGGTGTTAGCGAGCCGATGGACCAAGCGACCTGGGATTGGTCGCCGTGCCGTTCCCGAACCAGGTCGCCACGCCTACGATAGGCAACACATGGGTAGAACCAGGCGGACCTCACAGCCTTGGCCACGTCCTCCCTACTTCACTTCATCTTCTTCAGCAACACACACTAATCTCCTCAGCTGCAAGCCGCACAGCACTCACCTCAGCTGAATGGGGGCATGAGAAATGGTTTAGTGGCTCGTGCTAGCAATGGTGCTGGGAGGACAGTTGGACTAGATGGTCTTGTAGGTCCTTTTCAATCTTGGGATTCTATGATTCTATGCTTCTATGCCCTGCAACCTTCAGCCATGGCCTTGACCACATGGCCTGGAGCGGCTCACGGCTGCATCCCCGTGTAGCATGTATGCTTCCAATTTCCCCATGGAATCTCCAAATCCTCATGGAAACCATCAAAGGCCATGCCTTTGAGAAATGGCCTCAGCCAACTGACATTCCACTCACCAATGATCCCTTAGTGTCTGCTTCAGCCTCCCACGCCAACACCCTTCCATTCACCTCGGGGCTTGCTACCTCTCAGCCAGGCCTGAGAGGACAGTGTCCTGCCCTCACAAACAGCCCTCCTCTGCCTAAAGAAGCTACAATCCCCACAGAGAGCCCGAAGCTGAAACTACACAAAACACGCAGGAAACCACTTCCCAAATAAAACCTTGATAGCAAAAAGGGAACCAAGGTGTCAGTGAAGCAGACCCAATGGGAAAGAGAAGGGCAAAGCACATGGGAAAAGAAATGGGACGAAAGCAAGCAGGGAGTAAATGCAACACAGGCAATAGAGTCTCCTGCCAGACACATTGGAAGCCCAGAGCAGCCTGCCTAGGATGCTGCAGAATGGGATCCTCACCACACAACGCAGACACAAACCACCCAACATCAATGATACGCCGTGACCTTACTCCTGAGACCACAACTCTTCCACGCCTTAGATGCATTTTCCAGCCACCATCATGAGACACACCTCCCAAATAAATCCAACACAATATTCATTTTCCCTTAAAAGTTGCCGACAAGGTCAAAGGATCAAATCCACAACAAAAGGTAATGAAAAGGGAGAGCTGTGGAAGGCAAACACACCCCACCTCATGACTGGCCAGGCTGTGGCACGCAAGAGCTGCTCACTGCACAATGCCGCCATGCGCAGAGGCTCTCTCCAAGCCCTCGGGCACTCACACAGCAGCATAAAAGCCAGCCCTGAGCCTCGCTCCCTCACACACTTCTCCTGACACCTTCTCCTCTGCACTCCTCTAGGTAAGCATGAGAGCTGCTGCCCTCCTTTGCCCACCCCACCTGGCTTGGCTATCCAAACCCCTTGGCCCCAAGACTCTGCAGCTCTTCTGCCTCCCCAGAAACCATGCTCTCCACCACCCCAAGCCCCAACCCCAACCAACTTGCTCCCTGGGCCACACCCAGCACGGCTTCTTGGGTCCTCAACAACCTCCATTTGCACAACACCCTCTCTTCCAGGGACCCTCCACCCCACAGCCATGTCCTGCTACGACCTCTGCCGCCCCTGCAGCGGGGGACCCACCCCGCTGGCTAACAGCTGCAACGAGCCCTGTGTCAGGCAGTGCCAGGACTCCCAAGTCGTCATCCAGCCTCCTGCCGTGCTGGTCACCCTGCCGGGACCCATCCTCAGCTCCTTCCCCCAGAACACCGCCGTCGGATCCTCCTCATCAGCTGCCGTGGGCAGCGCCCTCAGCGCCCAGGGAGTGGCCATCTCCTCCGGCGGCTTCGGCTTCGGAGGCCTGGGCTGCTACAATGGCGGGAGAGCCCGCTACCCCTGCTAAGGGCCTGCGCCCACACCCTGACACCAACCACCTGCACCCTGCAATGCGCCTCACGCACTCAGGAGGCACCACTGGGTCACTGACTGCACGTGGGATAGATCAGCAGCTCTTCAACCATGGCTCTGCATTCATTACAACAAAGAAGCAAGCAGGGAAGGGGACCAGACCACACTGCTTGCAAACTGCGCCTCTGACAAATTCTATATCTTGAACGTTCTTCTCTAGGTCCTTTTCTTTCTCTGCAAGAATGCTGATGGTCATGCTACATGCACTTACGGCCACGGCTTCTTCTCTTGCTGCTCCTTTCCTTTCATGTATTTTCCTCAATAAAGTTCTCTTGCATGCCAGCCTCTGAATTCGCTTCATCCTTTCTTCAGCACTTCACACTTCTCCCACTCCAAAGACACGGCTCAAGGGTCCATTAGGATGGCACCAAAGGGGTCCCATCACCTCCCCTGCCAACAGTGGTACCAACAAGAACTGTTGGGGCATCAACTGGGCTTCCAGCACATCAAACAACATCTATGCTTGACCACACAAAGTCTTGGGCACACCAAGGCCCTTCTGCCCATGCCTTCTGAAACTACCTTTCCATGGCAGCACACCCCAGCAGGATACTCCCACGCTGACAAAAAAAAAGCAGTCACAGAATCCTTTACACGTTAGAGAATTGTTAGTGACAACACACTACTACTGCCCTGCTCAAGTACACTCAGCTCCAGCGGTCAGACAGGGAACACAGCCAGACTTTCAGCACCTCAAAGGACAGGGACTACACAAATTACTCTGCGGGGTAACCTGTTCCACCACTTGCCCCCCTCACCCTGGAAAAAGCTCCCTTTCTCTTCCAAGGAAGGTTCCAATTCAGTGCTGTCCACCTTCCTTTCTTCTGGCAGCAGACAGTAATGCAAAAGGGCTGGCTCTCTTTACATCCTTCCCTAACATCTGCGATTTATACGCAAGGAGAAGATCTACTGAGAACATCCCTGTGTCCCAGCTCAAAACTGCCTGTTCTCTCAGCTTCTCCACGTCGTAAGGAGGCTCCAGGCCCATCAGCACTGGGGAAGCCCTGCACTGGAACTGCTCCACCATATCCATGTCTGTCTTCCTCCTGGGAAACTTAAGCATGAACCACCAGCACTGAACAGAAAGAAAAGTACATCCTCCAGTGTGCTAGCGATGCTCTTCCCAAAGGCCTTCTGGAGAATGGGGAACTCTTTTGTCACAGGGCTGCAGTGCTGCCTCAACATCCCCTTGCTCGCCAGCAGTAAAACCTGGTCCTTCTCAGCAAAGCTGGCTGCCACCCTCTCATTTTTCTTGCTCCATGTTACTGCTTCCCATCTGCAGCACTTCACTTTGCCCCTTCCGCTACCTCATGGCGTCCCTGAGGTAATACATATAACCCAGCCCCTCCACATCTTTCACAAAGGTGGACTATACACCGGGGGCATCAGCTGCTCCTTCCCATCTTCTAGCATTTGCAAACTCACTGGGATCACTACCATCACCCAGCTTTTTAATGCAGGTGCTGAACAGTGCTGGCCTTACTACCGAGTCTGGACACAATCACAACACTTCACCGCACTGCTGCATTCAGCCACTTTCAAGCCCACCCCAGCGTCCACTTGGACAGTTTCTTTGGGATCGTGTCATGGGAAGAAGCCTCCTGAACGCAAGACAATCAACTGCCATGTCTCCCCATCATCCACCGGGCAGATCACTTCACTACAGAAGAAACTGAGGTGGCTTTGGAAATCCACTGCTTCCTGCGAGGATTTCCTTCACCTCCTCCCCAGAGACTAACATCAGGTCAACCAGCCTGAAGTTTCTCACCGCTTCCTTCTTCGTTTCTTGAAGGCAGGAATAGGAAGACTCTCGAATATTCTTCACAAAGCACTTCCATCATGAACTTTCACAGGGTCAACAGAAAAGAGCCTTACGAAGACAGCAGACGCATCCCTCAGCATTTGTGGGAGAAACTCATTAGGTCCTAGAGGATTCCTCACACCCAGTTGCACTTCCTACTCATCTTATCCATGAACAAAGACCTGTGGGACAGCCTGCATCAAGTCACCTTGGCTGAGCAGAGGCATGACTCGCCTTCGATCCACCCTATGGTAATCAGACATCACTGCAAGGACCTACCTGTTGCAGCCCCAGGAAGCATGCAGGCCTTCGGCACCATTCTGACACATCCAAATGTTTTTCCGAGCACCAACCATTGGGCACAAAAGTGGCAGTGCTCCTTGACACTCAACTCAATTAAAAACAATTAAACGCTATGGCGCAACACATTTCCCAGTTCTTCCGCCACTCTTCAGTCTCAGTGCCTTTCCCACATCCCACCAGGCATGTCCAAGGATGGCACTCTGTCAGACCAAAACCCACGCTTTCATCTTGATGACCGCAGGTAAGGGTGGCATGCAGAGAAGACACTGGGACCTTTCTGGGGGCATGGCAGAATTCCCAACACCAGCAGTCTTGTCAGCTGTGACACAGCCCCGCAGGGACAGCATTCTGCTCTGGCAAACAGCCCTCCTCTGCCTGCAGGGACTGCCCGCCCCAGGCACACAGCAGGCGGCCTCCTTTCTCCAGGCACACCTCTGCAGACACCAGGGGCAGCAGCAACCCATGCTGAACTCCCAGGGAAAGAGAGGAGCTGCAGACTGCTTAGTGAGGTGGGACAAAGGCAGGTGTCATGGTTTTACGTTTTTTGGTTTTCAGTATTCCACAGCAGAACATCATGTACTGGAATTCAAGTGTTAATGCTCCAATTCCAGGTACCTATCCCTATACATTACGGAAGTCATGGGACCTGACCCTTCCGGGTGGGGAGGTCTCTTACTGCCTGGCAGTGGGTGCTGGAGGGTGCTTTCCCAGCCGTTCCAAGCTTTTCAGCTTCGACTCGGTCTCAGGAACTCTCTCTCTCCGATCTTATTTATTAGTCTCAATTTCAATTCGATTGTATTATATTGTATTATCTTGCATTCCGATATCATAGTTAGTAAAATAAGTTTTCCTCCATAGATTGTTGCCGCTGTTTTTTTTCCTCCCTTCCTTCCCTCCCATTCTGTGGGCCAAGGGGGTGGGGGAGCAGGGGCCTACAGCCCCCTGTCACAGACATAGATCCCTGTCACGGGCATAGATTGATCTAGTTAACTCCGTGACAGCAAGGAAGGAGGGAATGTGATTCCAGAGGACCAAGTGCAACAGGCAAAGCTTTGAAGCCTGAAGCAGCCTTCCAAGGACGCCACAAGATGGGCTACCCACTTTGCAACACAGCCACAAATGACCACACACAAGTGCCACGCGGGGACCTCATTCCTGATAAACACAACTCACGCTTTCTGCATGCTTTGACTCAAACACCATTCCCACTTAAACACTGACATCAGGGTTAAAGGAACACAACCACAAGACAGGGAAAAGAAAAGGAAGCGTTGCGGAAAGACAAAACCACATTACCACATCACCGGTCAAGTTTTGGCATGCAACAGCAGCTCGCTGCACAATGACCAGGCCTTGGCAAGCGACAAAAGCTTGCTGCACAGTGCTGCCATGCGCAGAGGCTCTCTCCAAGCCTTCAGGCACTCACACAGCAGCATAAAAGCCGGCCCTGAGCCTCGCTCCTTCACACACTTCTCCTGACACCTTCTCCTCTGCACTCCTCTAGGTAAGCATGTGAGCTGCTGCCCTCCTTTGCCCACCCCACCTGGCTTGGCTATCCACAACTCCTTGGACCCAAGACTCTGCAGCCCTTCTGCCTCCCCAGGAACCATGCTGCCCACAACCCCAAGCCCCATCCCCAACCAACTTGCTCACTGGGCCACACCCAGCACAGCTTCTTGGGTCCTCAACAACCTCCATTTGCACAACACCCTCTCTTCCAGGGACCATTCACCCCACAACCATGTCCTGCTCCGACCTCTGCCGCCCCTGCAGCGGGGGACCCACCCCGCTGGCTAACAGCTGCAACGAGCCCTGTGTCAGGCAGTGCCAGGACTCCCAAGTCGTCATCCAGCCCTCCACCGTCATGGTCAGTTTGCTTACGAGCATGTCATGGGAGGAAGCCTCAAAGCCTTCCCTAAAGGCAAACTCACCAAATGTCACTGCACCGCCTCACGATTAAAGCCGGTCACTTCCGTGTTGAAGAAACTCAGCGGGGGTTGTATATCCGGGCTCCCCACTCCCACCATTTCTTTGTCAGTCTGTGTTTGGCAGTACTTCCTGGGAGGATTTCCTTCACCTCCTTCCCACTGACTAATGTCAAGCCAACCAGCCTGCGCATCCTCACACCTTCTCTCCTCATTACCGTCATCTTTCTTACACAATTGATATCAGCATGGCCAACACATCAGACCCTACCCATTCACGAGTACAACCAAACTTTGGTCCTTAGACGTATGCAAAGCCTTCCTGTTTGCCTCAAACCAAAGCACTCTTTTTCTCTATGATAAACTAGAAAACAATCTCTTGACCAGGGGCAGGACAACCAATTAATTTAGCCTTCGGATGCAAATGTCATCACAACCTCCTGAGGTCTGCAGCCCAGGACAGACTGCGCACATTGAGCTCCCCGAGAAAACAGCCAAATCCTCTTTCTGAACAACAAACCCAGGGCAGGAAAACAGCCTCGCTCCTTGACGCTCAACCCAAGCACCCTGTTTCACCAGTCTGCCCTTTCTGATAGACCCACTCATCCTCTGCCTCTCCTCACCCTCACAGCTCATCCCAGATCTCACCAACCAGCCCAGCAGACAACCATCTAGCAGAGCGTACGTACCAAAATCCATTACGGGAATGTGTGAGCCCCAGAAGATGGCATTTCAGTGCAGTGGCCAGGGCCACCATTTGGGGAGCATGGCAGGAGTCTTGACCTCACAGAGCTTGCTAGCAATGAACCAGGCGTGAGAGGACAGAGTCCTGCCCTCACAAACAGCCCTCCCCAGCCTATTGGGACAGCTCCAAGGAGGGCCCCAAGTAGGTATGGCACAAAACAGGCCGCCTCCTTTCTCCCAGCAAAAGCCTTCCAACATCAAGGGGCATCCAGCCAGCCATGCAGCACACCCAGTGGGGAAGACAAGAGCTAAAGGCTGGCTAACCAGCTGCAACGAGCTCAGGGAGGGAACAAATGCAGTGCAATCCGAGAATACCCTAGGATGTTGGAAGGGACCCACAAGGATCACTGACTCCAACTCATGCCTCCACACCGCACTCCTTAAAACTTGAATGGTAGATCTGAAGGCATTCTCCAGTGTTTCTTGAAATCCGGCAGACATAGTGTTCCTGCACTGCCTTAGGAAGCCTGTTCCATGCCCACTGTTCTCTGGTGCAGAACCTTTCCGTAACCCCCTACTTGACCCTCCCCTGACACAGCTTCCCACATGCTGTTCCCACTGATCATATTCCTGTCACCAGACATCAGAGCTGACCTTCCTCTTACATTTGACGTGCTATAGGACACTGTGAGCCTCAGTCTCCACTTTACAGAACAAGCCAGGGAACCTGAGTTCCTCCAGACCTTACACCATCTTTGTAGCCCTCCTGCGGAAACTACTCCATAGTTTCACATCCTTTTTGTGTTGTGGAAGTCAAAATTAAACACAAGGTTTGAGGTGAGGACTGAGCAGCACAAAGCGGAGTGGGACAATCCCTTCCCTGTTTCAATTACAGTGCAGGGCTCGATGCACCCCAGGCTACAGTCAGCCCTGCTGGCTGCCAGGGCACACTGCTGACTCAGATTCATCTTGCCATCAAACAGAACCTCAAGACCTCTTTTTGTGCAGCTGGTTTTAACTCTCTCCTACCCAAATCCTCAAATGTCCAGGACATTCTGGAATCAGATGCAGAATCCAGCACATCCTCTTCTTCAACTTCAGGCCATTGGTGATGGCCCAGACTGCTGGTCTCCCAGGAGCTCTCTCCAAGGCGTCCCTATTCCTGAAAGAGTCAACTGCTCCTCCCTAGTTATTGCAGTGCACAAACTTCTCACTTTGTGCGCAGCTGAGCCAGCGTCCAGACCATTTAGTACAACATGGAACAGAACAAACTCAAAAATGGAGTTCTGGGGAATCCCACAGCCAACTGGCCACCCGCCTGATGTAACCACATTTGTAAAAAGCCTTGGAATTGGACTTTGGGGCCAATAACTCACTCAACACACTATGTCTTTGTCTAGATATGTGCTGGGCATTATCACCAGAAGAATATGGAGTCAAACAGCATGAAAATATACATATAAATACAGAGAGACATTATACCCATAAGGTTTACTTCTTGAACTAAATGGTTGATGTTCTCATAAAAGAATGTGCCATCATCTCCAAAGCAGGATGCCTAGAATGCTCAGACCAGGCTTCCACAGCTGTTTGGAACGGGCAACTCCTCTAACAACAAAGACACCAACCACACTGCACAAGTGCCAAGCCATGACCTCACTGTCAACACTGCTCCTTTCCTGTGCTTTGGCCACTACTTCCGCGTGCCGTGGCACGAAGGTGCAACATCGCTCCTTTGGCTTCCAGTGCACTCACTTGAAAGGTGATGCCAGTGCAAAATGTACATGACCTCAAGAAAAGGACGCAAAAAGGCTAGAGCTTCTGGAAAAACAACTCATACCACATGTGGCACAATTACAGGGGATGTAAGATCAGCTTGCATCCCAGACAAGAGATTCTTAACACTCTGCTTAGGGGTGAGCATGACGAGCTTGCCTCCAAATACACTTGGTGCCCTCCATCACAAGGCTCTTGTCCCAGGCCTTCAGCCAGCTGCTCTCAGTCCACCTCGCTCTCCACTTGTCTAACCTATGCTGATTCCGCTTCTAAAAGAGCACAGCATGGGAGACCAGCTTAAATCAGGCAAATACAGAATCACACAACGGTGCAGGTTAGAAGAGAATTTAACCACCATCCCCTCTGTGGATGGATGGCCCCGCATGATCATGCTGACCAGGGCCTGGACCAAGCAGGCCTGCTGTGCCACTGAAGACGAAGAATCCACAAGCTGAATGAGCAGCCTGCGCCAGACCCTTACACGGCCTGAGTCAAGAATTTCTTCCTTACATCTTAACCAAATTTATCCTCCTTACGTTAAAATGTCCTATCGCAATCAGACCGTGTAAAAAGTTGCTTCCCTTCCTGCCTTTAAGCTCCCTTCAAGTACTGGAAGGACACACTGAGGTCTCCATGAGCCAACTCTTCTCCAGGATGAGCAAGCCCAACTCCATCAGCCTTCCTTCACAGCAGATGCGCTCCAGCCTTTCGATCTCCTTTGTGGCCCTTCTCTGGACCCACCCCGCACAGCTCCCTCAGCACTCCTGGGTGACACCCAGCAGGCCTCACACACTCAGGCACACCCAGTTGAACAGCCCCTCTTTCTACTATGTTCCATCTTCCTCAGAAACTCAAGTACTGCTCACCTCAGCAGCAAGCCACAAAGCACTCACCTCAGCTGAACGAGGGCATGCCTTGCGCTCCTCAGCTGTGCCCTTCACCTCATGGCCTGCAGGGGCTCATGACTGCAGGCCCGTGCAGCATGGATGACTCTAATTTCTCTATTGAATCTCCACATCCACCTTGTAACTGTCAAAGCCTATGCAGAGAAATAATAGCTTCAGCCACTGACACTCAACTCAGCAATGATCCCACAAGCTCTGCTTCAGCCTTCCAGACCAACGAACCTCCCTTCAACTAGGGCTTGCTACCTCTGAACCTGGACTGAGAGGACTGTGTCCAGCTCACACAGACAGCGCTCCTCAGCCTCAATCAGCTGCAATCCCCACGGATAGACCTAAGCTGAAACTACACAAGAGATGCAGGAACCCCATTCCCAAACAAAGCCTTAAAAGCACAAAGGCAACCAAGATGTCAATGCAGCACAGCCAATGGGAAACGGAAGTGCAAAACTCATAGAAACGAAAATGGAAAGAAAGCAGTCAGACAGAAAATATCATGCAAGCAATAAAGTCTCATGCCAAACGCACACAGGAAGCCCAGAGCAGCCTTCCCAGGATGCCAGGAAATGGTATCCCCACCACACAACGCAGTCATAAGTGCCTGTGCTGTGCCTGACCTCATCCCATGTTCTACACCTCTCCCATGCTTCAGATGTATCTTCCAACCACCATCATGAGACACATCTTCCGTATAAATCCACCAAAACACTCACTCTCACTAAAAACTGCCAACAGGGTCATAGGATCAAATCCACAACACAAGGAAATGAAAAGGGAGTGCAGAGAGAAGGCAAACACGCTCCAGCTCATGACAGACCAGCCACTGGCATGCAACAGTAGTTCAGTGCACAATGCTGCCATGCGCAGAGGCTCTCTCCAAGCCCTCAGGCACTCACACAGCAGCATAAAAGCCAGTCCTGTGCCTCGTTCCCTCACACCCTTCACCTGACACCTTCTCTCCTGTGCTCTTTCAGGTGAGCTGCACCCCCAGCTGCCCTTCTTTGGCCACCGCACCAGGCTTTGCTCTCCATTCCCCTCTGCCCCCAGACTCTGCAGCTTTTCCACCTCTTCTCTGCCATGCTCCCCACAACCCCAAATCATGCCTACTCGCTGCTTGGGAAACCAACGGCTTTGCTCCCCTCATCCCCCAACACCCTCTGCTTACACAACACCCTCTCTTCCAGAGACTTCCTTCTGTCTTTGCACCTTATATTGCGACCTTTCCACTTGGCCATCACCAAGTGAATCCTTCCTTTTAGTGTGTTTTCCTCAATAAAGATCTCATGCATGCCAGCCTCCGATTCCTCCTACTACTTTCTTGGCCCAATACTCTTCCCACTTCACCCACTACAAAGGCATGGCTCTGGAAACCATCATGCCAGGTCAAAAACGGCCCCAAGACATCCTCTTTCAACCATGTCACCATCAAGAGCATGGTGGCTAGCAGAAGGCCTTCAGCACATCACGTGGCATCAACACTAGCCCAAAGGAAGACATAAAGTACTCTTCCTCACCAGCAAGCACCAGGCTTTTTTGGATCAACTTGCAAAACGTGCACCATGGGTTATTCTCCTCCAGTTTTCAGAAACCTCTCCTCATTACCATTACCTTTAAAGAAAAGTAAAATCAGCAAAACCAACTCATCAGACCCTCCCCATTCATGGGTGCAACCCAACAGCTGGATTGGACTTATGCTCAGCCGTCCTGTTATCCTCAAAACCAAGCACTCTTCTCCTCTGTGACAACCTGGAAAACACTCAATCTCTTGACCAGGGACAGTGCAACTAATTAATTTGCCCTTCAGGATGCAAATGCCGCCACAATCAGCTCAGGTCTGCAGCACGTGACACTCATTGCCATTGAGATCTCCCCAAACATAGGCAAACGCTGATTGGGAACAAAAAACGCCGTGCAGGAGAAATAGCCTTGCCCCTCGACACACCACTCAAACACCGTGTTTCACCAGCCTGCCTTTTCTGACAGACCCACTCACCCTCTGCCTCTCCTCACCCTCACAGCTCATCCCACATCTCACCAACCAGCCCAGCAAACAACCATCTAGTGCCAGCCCCACCTCCGCACTGTGAATGTGCATGAGTTCCCCCTAGAAAAGGGCATTCCAATGCAGTGGCCAGTGCCAACATTTGGGGAGCATGGCAGGAGTTCTTACATCACACAGCTTGCTAGCCCTGCACAGGCAGGAGAGCACAGAGTCCTGCCCCCACAGACAGCCCTCCCCTGCCTACTTGGAAATCTCCAGGGGGGGACCCAAGCAGCAATGACACAAAACAGGCTGCCTCCTTTCTCCCAGCTACCGCCTTCCAACATCAAGGGGCATCCAGCCAGCCATGCAGCACACCCCGTGGGGAAGACAAGAGCTAAAGGCTGGCTAACCAGCTGCAACGAGCTCAGGGAGGGAACAAATGCAGTGCAATCCGAGAATACCCTAGGATGTTGGAAGGGACCCATAAGGATCACTGAGTCCCACTCATGCCTCCACAACGCACCCTTTAAAATTTAAGTGATGAATCTGAAGGCATTGAACAAACTTTTACGAAATCCAGCAGCCATACTGCTTCTGCACTGCCTTAGGTAGTCTGTTCCATGCCCTCTGCCCTCAGGTGCAGAACCACATTTGAAAAAAGACTTTCAGTTGGACTTGTGAGGCAACAGTTCACTCAACGCTTTCTGTCTTTGCCCATAAATGTGCTAGGCGTTTTCCCCAAAACCATATGGAGGTAAACCTCTGAAAATCTTTGCAGAACTCCTTAGAAATTAGGTCTAATAGGATCCATTGCTGAACAAGATGGGCAATCATCTCATGAAAGCAAATGCCATCTTCTCCCATCTGGGATACCCAGAATGCCCAGACAGGGCTTCCACGGCTACTTGGAATTGGCAACTCCTCTAACAACAAAGACACAAACCATATTGCACAAGTGCCAAGCCATGATCTCACTGACTCCTCTTCTGTGCTTTGCACACAGAATCTTCCGCATACTCTGACCCAAACGTGCCAAATCCCTCCTGTGCCCTCCAGGACTCTCACTTGGAACGTGCCACCAGTGCCAAATGGACGCGTCCTCAAGGATGCAAAAAGGCAGAGTTGCTGGAAGAACAACACGTAACACATGACGCGCAACACCATGTGATGCAAGAGCAGCATGCAGCACTGAGAGGAGATCCCCAATACTCTACTAGTAAGCATGAGGAACTTACCTCCAGCTACACAGGGAGCCCTCCAACACAAGGCTCTGGGCACAGGCCTTCCACCTGCTAGCCCTCCAACACAAGGCTCTGGGCACAGTCCTTCCACCTGCTGCTTTCAGTCCACCTTGCTCTCCACTTGTCTAACCCACATTGGCTCAGAAGATGTCATGAAAGGGCTCATGGCTGCATCGTCCATTTACACCCAAACCGATGAAGGACCCCAGAATCAACTCCACAAATTGCCCTCCTCTGTCTAAATATACTATAACCACCTTGGATGGACCGAAGCTGAAACAGCCAACACAGCCTGTCTCCTTTCTCCAAAACACAGTTTTCAAAGCAAAAGGGGAACCAACATCTTGACACAACACACCCAATGAAAAAGGCAATGACTAAGCTCAAGGAAAGCAGATTAATTCTAGGGCACGCAGGGAGTGCAGTGCAGTGCAACTAGCAGCGTCTCAAGCCAAACGCACCTGGGAATCACAGAACAGCCCTCGAAGGATGCCAAGAATGGGGCCTGCACCTCACCAAGTGGCCACAAACACGACTGCATGAGTAGCACAGGATGGCATCACTAAGGACACCACATCACTCCTCCAAAGCTGAGGACAAGCCTTCCCACATCTTCCATGAGATGCGCCTTCCTCATCACTCCAGTCACACTCAGAAGTGCTGACAGGGTCAAAGGATCAAATCCACAACACCAGGAAATGGAGTGGAAGTTTTCTAGGAAGAAAATAACACCCCACCTCATGATTTCTCATGGTTTGGCACGCAAGAGCTGCTCACTGCACAATGCCGCCATGCGCAGAGGCTCTCTCCAAGCCCTCGGGCACTCACACAGCAGCATAAAAGCCGGCCCTGAGCCTTGCTGCCTCACACACTTCTCCTGACACCTTCTCCTCTGCACTCCTCTAGGTAAGCGTTCACCCTGCTCTCCTCCTTCTCCCACTCCACCTGGCTTTGCTATCCACAATGCTTTGGCCCCAAGACTCTGCAGCTCTACCTCCTCCCCAAAAGCCATGCTCCCCATAACCCCAAGCCTCTACTCCTTGCTCCCTGGGCCACGCCCAGCACAGCTTCCAGGGTCCTCAACACTCCTCCTCTGCTTACCCAACACCCTCTCTTCCACAGACCCTCCACCCCACAGCCATGTCCTGCTACGACCTCTGCCGCCCCTGCAGCGGGGGACCCACCCCGCTGGCTAACAGCTGCAACGAGCCCTGTGTCAGGCAGTGCCAGGACTCCCAAGTCGTCATCCAGCCCTCCACCGTCATGGTCAGTTTGCTTACGAGCATGTCATGGGAGGAAGCCTCAAAGCCTTCCCTAAAGGCAAACTCACCAAATGTCACTGCACCGCCTCACGATTAAAGCCGGTCACTTCCGTGTTGAAGAAACTCAGCGGGGGTTGTATATCCGGGCTCCCCACTCCCACCATTTCTTTGTCAGTCTGTGTTTGGCAGTACTTCCTGGGAGGATTTCCTTCACCTCCTTCCCACTGACTAATGTCAAGCCAACCAGCCTGCGCATCCTCACACCTTCTCTCCTCATTACCGTCATCTTTCTTACACAATTGATATCAGCATGGCCAACACATCAGACCCTACCCATTCACGAGTACAACCAAACTTTGGTCCTTAGACGTATGCAAAGCCTTCCTGTTTGCCTCAAACCAAAGCACTCTTTTTCTCTATGATAAACTAGAAAACAATCTCTTGACCAGGGGCAGGACAACCAATTAATTTAGCCTTCGGATGCAAATGTCATCACAACCTCCTGAGGTCTGCAGCCCAGGACAGACTGCGCACATTGAGCTCCCCGAGAAAACAGCCAAATCCTCTTTCTGAACAACAAACCCAGGGCAGGAAAACAGCCTCGCTCCTTGACGCTCAACCCAAGCACCCTGTTTCACCAGTCTGCCCTTTCTGATAGACCCACTCATCCTCTGCCTCTCCTCACCCTCACAGCTCATCCCAGATCTCACCAACCAGCCCAGCAGACAACCATCTAGCAGAGCGTACGTACCAAAATCCATTACGGGAATGTGTGAGCCCCAGAAGATGGCATTTCAGTGCAGTGGCCAGGGCCACCATTTGGGGAGCATGGCAGGAGTCTTGACCTCACAGAGCTTGCTAGCAATGAACCAGGCGTGAGAGGACAGAGTCCTGCCCTCACAAACAGCCCTCCCCAGCCTATTGGGACAGCTCCAAGGAGGGCCCCAAGTAGGTATGGCACAAAACAGGCCGCCTCCTTTCTCCCAGCAAAAGCCTTCCAACATCAAGGGGCATCCAGCCAGCCATGCAGCACACCCAGTGGGGAAGACAAGAGCTAAAGGCTGGCTAACCAGCTGCAACGAGCTCAGGGAGGGAACAAATGCAGTGCAATCCGAGAATACCCTAGGATGTTGGAAGGGACCCACAAGGATCACTGACTCCAACTCATGCCTCCACACCGCACTCCTTAAAACTTGAATGGTAGATCTGAAGGCATTCTCCAGTGTTTCTTGAAATCCGGCAGACATAGTGTTCCTGCACTGCCTTAGGAAGCCTGTTCCATGCCCACTGTTCTCTGGTGCAGAACCTTTCCGTAACCCCCTACTTGACCCTCCCCTGACACAGCTTCCCACATGCTGTTCCCACTGATCATATTCCTGTCACCAGACATCAGAGCTGACCTTCCTCTTACATTTGACGTGCTATAGGACACTGTGAGCCTCAGTCTCCACTTTACAGAACAAGCCAGGGAACCTGAGTTCCTCCAGACCTTACACCATCTTTGTAGCCCTCCTGCGGAAACTACTCCATAGTTTCACATCCTTTTTGTGTTGTGGAAGTCAAAATTAAACACAAGGTTTGAGGTGAGGACTGAGCAGCACAAAGCGGAGTGGGACAATCCCTTCCCTGTTTCAATTACAGTGCAGGGCTCGATGCACCCCAGGCTACAGTCAGCCCTGCTGGCTGCCAGGGCACACTGCTGACTCAGATTCATCTTGCCATCAAACAGAACCTCAAGACCTCTTTTTGTGCAGCTGGTTTTAACTCTCTCCTACCCAAATCCTCAAATGTCCAGGACATTCTGGAATCAGATGCAGAATCCAGCACATCCTCTTCTTCAACTTCAGGCCATTGGTGATGGCCCAGACTGCTGGTCTCCCAGGAGCTCTCTCCAAGGCGTCCCTATTCCTGAAAGAGTCAACTGCTCCTCCCTAGTTATTGCAGTGCACAAACTTCTCACTTTGTGCGCAGCTGAGCCAGCGTCCAGACCATTTAGTACAACATGGAACAGAACAAACTCAAAAATGGAGTTCTGGGGAATCCCACAGCCAACTGGCCACCCGCCTGATGTAACCACATTTGTAAAAAGCCTTGGAATTGGACTTTGGGGCCAATAACTCACTCAACACACTATGTCTTTGTCTAGATATGTGCTGGGCATTATCACCAGAAGAATATGGAGTCAAACAGCATGAAAATATACATATAAATACAGAGAGACATTATACCCATAAGGTTTACTTCTTGAACTAAATGGTTGATGTTCTCATAAAAGAATGTGCCATCATCTCCAAAGCAGGATGCCTAGAATGCTCAGACCAGGCTTCCACAGCTGTTTGGAACGGGCAACTCCTCTAACAACAAAGACACCAACCACACTGCACAAGTGCCAAGCCATGACCTCACTGTCAACACTGCTCCTTTCCTGTGCTTTGGCCACTACTTCCGCGTGCCGTGGCACGAAGGTGCAACATCGCTCCTTTGGCTTCCAGTGCACTCACTTGAAAGGTGATGCCAGTGCAAAATGTACATGACCTCAAGAAAAGGACGCAAAAAGGCTAGAGCTTCTGGAAAAACAACTCATACCACATGTGGCACAATTACAGGGGATGTAAGATCAGCTTGCATCCCAGACAAGAGATTCTTAACACTCTGCTTAGGGGTGAGCATGACGAGCTTGCCTCCAAATACACTTGGTGCCCTCCATCACAAGGCTCTTGTCCCAGGCCTTCAGCCAGCTGCTCTCAGTCCACCTCGCTCTCCACTTGTCTAACCTATGCTGATTCCGCTTCTAAAAGAGCACAGCATGGGAGACCAGCTTAAATCAGGCAAATACAGAATCACACAACGGTGCAGGTTAGAAGAGAATTTAACCACCATCCCCTCTGTGGATGGATGGCCCCGCATGATCATGCTGACCAGGGCCTGGACCAAGCAGGCCTGCTGTGCCACTGAAGACGAAGAATCCACAAGCTGAATGAGCAGCCTGCGCCAGACCCTTACACGGCCTGAGTCAAGAATTTCTTCCTTACATCTTAACCAAATTTATCCTCCTTACGTTAAAATGTCCTATCGCAATCAGACCGTGTAAAAAGTTGCTTCCCTTCCTGCCTTTAAGCTCCCTTCAAGTACTGGAAGGACACACTGAGGTCTCCATGAGCCAACTCTTCTCCAGGATGAGCAAGCCCAACTCCATCAGCCTTCCTTCACAGCAGATGCGCTCCAGCCTTTCGATCTCCTTTGTGGCCCTTCTCTGGACCCACCCCGCACAGCTCCCTCAGCACTCCTGGGTGACACCCAGCAGGCCTCACACACTCAGGCACACCCAGTTGAACAGCCCCTCTTTCTACTATGTTCCATCTTCCTCAGAAACTCAAGTACTGCTCACCTCAGCAGCAAGCCACAAAGCACTCACCTCAGCTGAACGAGGGCATGCCTTGCGCTCCTCAGCTGTGCCCTTCACCTCATGGCCTGCAGGGGCTCATGACTGCAGGCCCGTGCAGCATGGATGACTCTAATTTCTCTATTGAATCTCCACATCCACCTTGTAACTGTCAAAGCCTATGCAGAGAAATAATAGCTTCAGCCACTGACACTCAACTCAGCAATGATCCCACAAGCTCTGCTTCAGCCTTCCAGACCAACGAACCTCCCTTCAACTAGGGCTTGCTACCTCTGAACCTGGACTGAGAGGACTGTGTCCAGCTCACACAGACAGCGCTCCTCAGCCTCAATCAGCTGCAATCCCCACGGATAGACCTAAGCTGAAACTACACAAGAGATGCAGGAACCCCATTCCCAAACAAAGCCTTAAAAGCACAAAGGCAACCAAGATGTCAATGCAGCACAGCCAATGGGAAACGGAAGTGCAAAACTCATAGAAACGAAAATGGAAAGAAAGCAGTCAGACAGAAAATATCATGCAAGCAATAAAGTCTCATGCCAAACGCACACAGGAAGCCCAGAGCAGCCTTCCCAGGATGCCAGGAAATGGTATCCCCACCACACAACGCAGTCATAAGTGCCTGTGCTGTGCCTGACCTCATCCCATGTTCTACACCTCTCCCATGCTTCAGATGTATCTTCCAACCACCATCATGAGACACATCTTCCGTATAAATCCACCAAAACACTCACTCTCACTAAAAACTGCCAACAGGGTCATAGGATCAAATCCACAACACAAGGAAATGAAAAGGGAGTGCAGAGAGAAGGCAAACACGCTCCAGCTCATGACAGACCAGCCACTGGCATGCAACAGTAGTTCAGTGCACAATGCTGCCATGCGCAGAGGCTCTCTCCAAGCCCTCAGGCACTCACACAGCAGCATAAAAGCCAGTCCTGTGCCTCGTTCCCTCACACCCTTCACCTGACACCTTCTCTCCTGTGCTCTTTCAGGTGAGCTGCACCCCCAGCTGCCCTTCTTTGGCCACCGCACCAGGCTTTGCTCTCCATTCCCCTCTGCCCCCAGACTCTGCAGCTTTTCCACCTCTTCTCTGCCATGCTCCCCACAACCCCAAATCATGCCTACTCGCTGCTTGGGAAACCAACGGCTTTGCTCCCCTCATCCCCCAACACCCTCTGCTTACACAACACCCTCTCTTCCAGAGACTTCCTTCTGTCTTTGCACCTTATATTGCGACCTTTCCACTTGGCCATCACCAAGTGAATCCTTCCTTTTAGTGTGTTTTCCTCAATAAAGATCTCATGCATGCCAGCCTCCGATTCCTCCTACTACTTTCTTGGCCCAATACTCTTCCCACTTCACCCACTACAAAGGCATGGCTCTGGAAACCATCATGCCAGGTCAAAAACGGCCCCAAGACATCCTCTTTCAACCATGTCACCATCAAGAGCATGGTGGCTAGCAGAAGGCCTTCAGCACATCACGTGGCATCAACACTAGCCCAAAGGAAGACATAAAGTACTCTTCCTCACCAGCAAGCACCAGGCTTTTTTGGATCAACTTGCAAAACGTGCACCATGGGTTATTCTCCTCCAGTTTTCAGAAACCTCTCCTCATTACCATTACCTTTAAAGAAAAGTAAAATCAGCAAAACCAACTCATCAGACCCTCCCCATTCATGGGTGCAACCCAACAGCTGGATTGGACTTATGCTCAGCCGTCCTGTTATCCTCAAAACCAAGCACTCTTCTCCTCTGTGACAACCTGGAAAACACTCCATCTCTTGACCAGGGACAGTGCAACTAATTAATTTGCCCTTCAGGATGCAAATGCCGCCACAATCAGCTCAGGTCTGCAGCACGTGACACTCATTGCCATTGAGATCTCCCCAAACATAGGCAAACGCTGATTGGGAACAAAAAACGCCGTGCAGGAGAAATAGCCTTGCCCCTCGACACACCACTCAAACACCGTGTTTCACCAGCCTGCCTTTTCTGACAGACCCACTCACCCTCTGCCTCTCCTCACCCTCACAGCTCATCCCACATCTCACCAACCAGCCCAGCAAACAACCATCTAGTGCCAGCCCCACCTCCGCACTGTGAATGTGCATGAGTTCCCCCTAGAAAAGGGCATTCCAATGCAGTGGCCAGTGCCAACATTTGGGGAGCATGGCAGGAGTTCTTACATCACACAGCTTGCTAGCCCTGCACAGGCAGGAGAGCACAGAGTCCTGCCCCCACAGACAGCCCTCCCCTGCCTACTTGGAAATCTCCAGGGGGGGACCCAAGCAGCAATGACACAAAACAGGCTGCCTCCTTTCTCCCAGCTACCGCCTTCCAACATCAAGGGGCATCCAGCCAGCCATGCAGCACACCCCGTGGGGAAGACAAGAGCTAAAGGCTGGCTAACCAGCTGCAACGAGCTCAGGGAGGGAACAAATGCAGTGCAATCCGAGAATACCCTAGGATGTTGGAAGGGACCCATAAGGATCACTGAGTCCCACTCATGCCTCCACAACGCACCCTTTAAAATTTAAGTGATGAATCTGAAGGCATTGAACAAACTTTTACGAAATCCAGCAGCCATACTGCTTCTGCACTGCCTTAGGTAGTCTGTTCCATGCCCTCTGCCCTCAGGTGCAGAACCACATTTGAAAAAAGACTTTCAGTTGGACTTGTGAGGCAACAGTTCACTCAACGCTTTCTGTCTTTGCCCATAAATGTGCTAGGCGTTTTCCCCAAAACCATATGGAGGTAAACCTCTGAAAATCTTTGCAGAACTCCTTAGAAATTAGGTCTAATAGGATCCATTGCTGAACAAGATGGGCAATCATCTCATGAAAGCAAATGCCATCTTCTCCCATCTGGGATACCCAGAATGCCCAGACAGGGCTTCCACGGCTACTTGGAATTGGCAACTCCTCTAACAACAAAGACACAAACCATATTGCACAAGTGCCAAGCCATGATCTCACTGACTCCTCTTCTGTGCTTTGCACACAGAATCTTCCGCATACTCTGACCCAAACGTGCCAAATCCCTCCTGTGCCCTCCAGGACTCTCACTTGGAACGTGCCACCAGTGCCAAATGGACGCGTCCTCAAGGATGCAAAAAGGCAGAGTTGCTGGAAGAACAACACGTAACACATGACGCGCAACACCATGTGATGCAAGAGCAGCATGCAGCACTGAGAGGAGATCCCCAATACTCTACTAGTAAGCATGAGGAACTTACCTCCAGCTACACAGGGAGCCCTCCAACACAAGGCTCTGGGCACAGGCCTTCCACCTGCTAGCCCTCCAACACAAGGCTCTGGGCACAGTCCTTCCACCTGCTGCTTTCAGTCCACCTTGCTCTCCACTTGTCTAACCCACATTGGCTCAGAAGATGTCATGAAAGGGCTCATGGCTGCATCGTCCATTTACACCCAAACCGATGAAGGACCCCAGAATCAACTCCACAAATTGCCCTCCTCTGTCTAAATATACTATAACCACCTTGGATGGACCGAAGCTGAAACAGCCAACACAGCCTGTCTCCTTTCTCCAAAACACAGTTTTCAAAGCAAAAGGGGAACCAACATCTTGACACAACACACCCAATGAAAAAGGCAATGACTAAGCTCAAGGAAAGCAGATTAATTCTAGGGCACGCAGGGAGTGCAGTGCAGTGCAACTAGCAGCGTCTCAAGCCAAACGCACCTGGGAATCACAGAACAGCCCTCGAAGGATGCCAAGAATGGGGCCTGCACCTCACCAAGTGGCCACAAACACGACTGCATGAGTAGCACAGGATGGCATCACTAAGGACACCACATCACTCCTCCAAAGCTGAGGACAAGCCTTCCCACATCTTCCATGAGATGCGCCTTCCTCATCACTCCAGTCACACTCAGAAGTGCTGACAGGGTCAAAGGATCAAATCCACAACACCAGGAAATGGAGTGGAAGTTTTCTAGGAAGAAAATAACACCCCACCTCATGATTTCTCATGGTTTGGCACGCAAGAGCTGCTCACTGCACAATGCCGCCATGCGCAGAGGCTCTCTCCAAGCCCTCGGGCACTCACACAGCAGCATAAAAGCCGGCCCTGAGCCTTGCTGCCTCACACACTTCTCCTGACACCTTCTCCTCTGCACTCCTCTAGGTAAGCGTTCACCCTGCTCTCCTCCTTCTCCCACTCCACCTGGCTTTGCTATCCACAATGCTTTGGCCCCAAGACTCTGCAGCTCTACCTCCTCCCCAAAAGCCATGCTCCCCATAACCCCAAGCCTCTACTCCTTGCTCCCTGGGCCACGCCCAGCACAGCTTCCAGGGTCCTCAACACTCCTCCTCTGCTTACCCAACACCCTCTCTTCCACAGACCCTCCACCCCACAGCCATGTCCTGCTACGACCTCTGCCGCCCCTGCAGCGGGGGACCCACCCCGCTGGCTAACAGCTGCAACGAGCCCTGTGTCAGGCAGTGCCAGGACTCCCAAGTCGTCATCCAGCCCTCCACCGTCGTGGTCACCCTGCCGGGACCCATCCTCAGCTCCTTCCCCCAGAACACCGCCGTCGGATCCTCCTCATCAGCTGCCGTGGGCAGCGCCCTCAGCGCCCAGGGAGTGGCCATCTCCTCCGGCGGCTTCGGCTTCGGAGGCCTGGGCTGCTTCAACGGCGGGAGAGCCCGCTACCCCTGCTAAGGGCCTGCGCCCACACCCCGACACCAACCACCTGCACCCTGCAAGGAGCCTCGCATCCCAGTGATGCACATCTGAGCCATTTGTGCCACAAGGGCTCACCTGCTCCTCAGCCATGGCTCTTCATTCATGGCACCACGCAAACAAGCAGGGCAGGGGACTAAACCACACTGCCTGGAAGCACGACCTGTGCAAATTCTTCTCTTCTCCTCAGCCCTTCTCTGCATCGTTCTGCTGCTCTGGAAGGTGGCTGATGGCCATGCTACACACACTTCAGCATGTGGCCATTTCTTTTGGTGCTCCTTTCTTTTCATTTCTGATCCCCAATAAAGTTCTCATGCATGCCAGCCTCATATGTTGTTTCTTCACTGGATGCACTTCTCATCTCTCCCACTGCCAAGGCGAGGCTCAAGACGTCATCAGGGTGGGTCGGAATGGGTTCTGTGAAATTGCTGCCCAGTGGATAGCTTCTTCAGCAGCAGCATCACAAATTCCTGCTGGGCTGAGCTGCCTATCCATTTATTGGCCACCATGTACTTGCTGATTGATGGTGCTCCTCCCAAAAGCAGGAATTCACGTTGCCCTTTCTGATACCTCATGACATTCCTCTCTGACCCACACTGCAGCCTCTATACAGAACTCAGAATATTGACATGACCATCTCCTGCATGAGCTGTTCCTCCCCATTTGCTGCCATCTGCAAACTTCCTTTGGGGTCATTCTGTTCCATTACCTCACTCTGCAACATGGATCTCAGGCAAGGCTGACTCCACCACCAAGCCTTGGGCTACCACGCTCAAACAGCGTGCAGCATAAAAGCCGGCCCTGTGCCTCGCTCCCTCACACCATTCTCTCGATGCCTTCTCCACTGCCATCCTCCAGGTGAGCCTGCACCCCAATACATTTCTTCCCCTGCCCCACCTGGCCAAGCTATTCACACCCCCTCTGACCCAGATTCAGCAGCCTTTCTGCTCACAAACAGTCACACTCCCTGCACTCCACACCACGCCTCCACACTACCTGGGAAGCCTACAGCGGTACTCCTCAAAGCCAGAGCACTCTCCGCTCACCCAACACCCTCTCTTCCAGGGACCCTCTACCCCCACAGCCATGTCTTGCCACAAACTCTGCCACCCCTTCCTTCAACTCCTTCCCACTGACTCATGTCAGGCCAACCAGCCTGCGGACCCTCACACCTTCCTTCTTCATTTCTTGAGGACAGGAGTGGGATGAAGCTCTCCCAGTTTTCTGGAACCTCCCCTCATTATCGTGACCTTTCTAAGATAATTGTCATCAGTGCAAAGAAGACATCGGAGAGGACCCTCAGCTTTTGTGGTTGCAACACAACAGGTCCTTTGGACTCAGAATCATGGAATCACCAAGGTTGGAAAAGACACTCAGACAAACTTTACACCTTTCACCAATATTTCCCACTAAACCACGTCCCTCAGTACAACATCTAAATGTTTCTTCAACACCTCCACGGTCAGGGACTCCAGCACCTCCTTGGGCAGCCCGTTCCAGCACCTCATCGTTCTCAGAGAAGTACTTCCTAATGTCCAAGCTGAATCTCCTCTGGCACAACTTGAAGCCATTCCCTCTAGACCAATCGCTAGTTACACGGGAGAAGAGACCAAGCGCCACCTCACCACAACCTCCTTTCAGGTAGTTGTAGAGAGCCATAAGGTGACCTCTGAGCCTCCTCTACTCCAGATGAAACAATCCCAGCCCACTCAGCCGCTCCCCATAAGACTTGTGCTCCAGACCCCTTACCTGACATTCTCCTTCTCTGGACATGCTCCAGGGCCTCAATGTCTTTCTTGTAGTGAGCGGCCCAGAACTGAACACAGCACTCGAGGTGCGGCCTCACCAGGGCAGAGGACAAAGGGATGATCACTTCCCTGCTCCCGCTGGCCACACTACTTCTGATACAAGTCAGGATGCCTTCTTGGTTATACGGGCACACTGCTGCCTCATTTTCAGTTGAGAATCAACCAATCCCCCCAGGTCCGTTTTCTCTATGCAGTCTTCCAGCCGCTCTGCCCCAAGCCTGTAGCGTTGCCTGGGAGTGTTGTGGCCAAAGTGCACGACCCGGCACTTGGTCTTGTTGAACTTCATCCCACCGGCATCAGCCCTGAGATCCAGCACTGCTCTGTAGGGACTTCTTTCCCCTTGTCTTGTACTGCTGAAGCTGAAGGTGAGCACAGTACTTGAGGTGAGGCCACACCAGCACAGAGCAGACTGGGACAACCGAGTCTCCCACTGGCAGTCCTCATCTCAATGCACCCCGTGCTATGGTCAACCATTTAGGCTGCCAGGGCACACTGCAGACTCAGAATCAACTTGCCATCAAACAGAACCTCCTGACCTCTTTCTGTGGGGCTGCTCTTAAGTCTCTCATCCCCAAATACCCAGATATCTCCTGGATATCTCCATTCCAGCTGCGGGATCAAGCTCTTGCTCTCATCAACCTTCATGCCATTGATGATGGCCCAGCCCTCTGGTCTCTCAAGAGCTCTCCCAAGACCTCCCTAATACTGAGAGAGTCAACAGCTCATCCCTAGCCATTATCATCCAAAAACTTCTTAATTTGTATGCATCTGAGTCCTGCATCCAGATCATTTAGTAAAACATGGAAGAGAACAGATCCAAAAATGGAGCTCTGGGTAATCTGACAGCAGACTGGTCACCTGCCCGATGTAACCAAATCTAATAAAAGCCTTTGAGTTGGACTTGGGAGCCACCAGTTCACTCAATGTATTAAGTATTTTTCTAGATATATGCTGGAGATTTTCTCCAGAAGAAGTTGGTGGAAAACACTAAGAATAACTTTGATGAAGGTCACAGAAATTATGCCTGTACGGTTCCCTTAGTGAACGACATGGGTTTTCATTTCAGAAAAGGAAGTGTCATAATTTCAAAACCAGTATACCAAGAATGCCCAGGCATGGAGATTTGGCAACTCCACTGGCAACAAAGACACAAAGCATAGTGCACAGATGCCAAGCAATGACCTCACTGTCAACACTGCTCCCATTCTGTGCTTTGGCCACTACTTTCACGTGCCCTGACTCAAATATGCAAGAACACTCCTTTGGCCTACAATATTCTCACTTGAAAGGTGCCGCTGCTGGCAAAAGCACATGTCCTCAAGAGAAGGACGCGAAAAGGCAGAATTGCTGGAAGAACACACATCCCAGGACTGCCAAAACTATGTCATGCAAGAGCAGCACGCTGCACAATGCTGCCATGCGCAGAGGCTCTCTCCAAGCCCTCAGGCACTCACACAGCTGCATAAAAGCCGGCCCTGTGCCTCACTCCTTCACACCACTCTCCTGACACCTTCTCCTCTGCAAACCTCCAGGTGAGCCTGTGCCCCACTGCTGACCTTAAACCCGCCCGACCTGGCCCAGCTCCCAGCACCCCCTCTGCCGACAGCCTGAGGAGCCTTTCTGCTTCCCCACGGCCACACTGCCCACAGCTCCACATCGCGTCACCCCACTCCCTGGGAAGCCCACATTACTGCTCTTCTACCCCCACAGCACCCTTGGCTCACCCAATACCTCCTCTTCCACAGACCCTCCACCCCACAGCCATGTCCTGCTACGACCTCTGCCGCCCCTGCAGCGGGGGACCCACCCCGCTGGCTAACAGCTGCAACGAGCCCTGTGTCAGGCAGTGCCAGGACTCCCAAGTCGTCATCCAGCCTCCTGCCGTGCTGGTCACCCTGCCGGGACCCATCCTCAGCTCCTTCCCCCAGAACACCGCCGTCGGATCCTCCTCATCAGCTGCTGTGGGCAGCGCCCTCAACGCCCAGGGAGTGGCCATCTCCTCCGGCGGCTTCGGCTTCGGAGGCCTGGGCTGCTACAATGGCTGGAGAGCCCGCTACCCCTGCTAAGGGCCTGCGCCCACACCCCGACACCAATCACCTGCACCCTGCAAGGCACCTCTCGCACGGAGGATGAACTACTGTGTCACTGATGGTACAACAGCTCACCTGCTATGACTCCTCTTTCATGGTGCAAAACAGAGAAGCATGGAACAACCTCAGACTAGGCTGCCTGGGAACCAGTGCGGTAACTTTCTTCTTTCTTTGCACTTGATATTGTGCTCTTTCCACCTGGTGATCACCAAGTGGATCCTTCCTTTTACTGGGTTTTCCTCAATAAAGATCTCATGCATGCCAGCCTCCAATTCCTCCTCCTACTTTCTTGGCTCAATACTCTTCCCACTTCACCCACTACAAAGGCATGGCTTTGGAAACCATCATGCCAGGTGGAAAATGGCCCCAAGACATCCTCTTTCAACCATGTCACCATCAAGAGCACTGGTGGCTAGCAGAAGGCCTTCAGCACATCACGTGGCATCTACACTAGCCCAAAGGAACACATAAAGTACTCTTCCTCACCAGCAAGCACCAGGCTTTTTTGGAACAACTTGCAAAACACGCACCTTGGGTTATTCTCCTCCAGTTTTCAGAAACCTCTCCTCATTACCATTACCTTTAAAGAAAAGTAAAATCAGCAAAACCAACTCATCAGACCCTCCCCATTCATGGGTGCAACCCAACAGCTGGATTGGACTTATGCTCAGCCGTCCTGTTATCCTCAAAAACAAGCACTCTTCACCTCTGAGACAACCTGGAAAACACTCCATCTCTTGACCAGGGACAGTGCAACTAATTAATTTGCCCTTCAGGATGCAAATGCCGCCACAATCACCTCAGGTCTGCAGCCCGTAACACTCATTGCCATTGAGATCTCCCCAAACATAGGCAAACGCTCTTTGGGAACAAAAAACGCCATGCAGGAAAAATAGCCTTGCCCCTTGACATACCACTCAAACACCGTGTTTCACCAGCCTGCCCTTTCTGACAGACCCACTCACCCTCGGCCTCTTGTCACCCTCACAGCTCATCCCAGATCTCACCAACCAAGCCAGCAGACAACCATCTAGTGCCAGCCCCACCTCCATGCTGTGAATGTGCATGAGTTCCCCCTAGAAAAGGGCATTCCAATGCACTGCGCAGTGCCACCATCTGGGGAGCATGGCAGGAGTCCTGACATTACAGAGCTTGCTAGCCATGCACAGGCGGGAGAGGACAGAGTCCTGCCCTCACAAACAGCCCTCCCCAGCCTACTTGGAAATCTCCAGGGGGGGACCCAAGCAGGAATGACACAAAACAGGCAGCCTCCTTTCTACCAGCTATGGTCTACCAACATCAAGGGGCATCCAGCCAGCCATGCAGCACACCCAGTGGGGAAGACAAGAGCTAAAGGCTGGCTAACCAGCTGCAACGAGCTCAGGGAGGGAACAAATGCAGTGCAATCCGAGAATACCCTAGGATGTTGGAAGGGACCCATAAGGATCACTGAGTCCCACTCATGCCTCCACAAGGCACCCTTTAAAATTTAAGTGATGAACCTGAAGGCATTGACCAAACTTTTACGAAATCCAGCAGCCATACTGCTTCTGCACTGCCTTAGGAAGCCTGTTCAATGCTCACTGCCCTCAGGTGCAGAACCACATTTGAGAAAAGACTTTCAGTTGGACTTGTGAGGCAACAGTTCACTCAACGCTTTCTGTCTTTGCCCATAAATGTGCTAGGCGTTTTCCCCAAAAGCCATATGGAGGAAAACTCTGAAAATCTTTGCAGAAGTCCTTAGAAATTTGGCCTACTAGGATCCATTGCTGAACAAGATGGGTAATCATCTCATGAAAGAAGTGCCATCTTCTCCCATCTGGGATACCCAGAATGCCCAGGCCAGGCTTCCACGGCTGCTTGGAATTGGCAACTCCTCTAACAACAAAGACACAAACCATATTGCACAAGTGCCAAGCCACGATCTCACTGACTCCTCTTCTGTGCTTTGCACACAGAATCTTCCGCATACTCTGACCCAAACGTGCCAAATCCCTCCTGTGCCCTCCAGGACTCTCACTTGGAACGTGCCACCAGTGCCAAATGGACGCGTCCTCAAGGATGCAAAAAGGCAGAGTTGCTGGAAGAACAACACGTAACACATGACGCGCAACACTACGTGATGCAAGAGTAGCATGCAGCACTGAGAGGAGATCCCTAACACTCCACAACTAAGCATGAGGAACTTACCTCCAGCTACACAGGGAGCCCTCCAACATAAGGCTCTGGGCACAGGCCTTCCATTAGCTGCTTTCAGTCCACATCACTCTGCACTTGTCTAACCCACGTTGGCTCAACTTCTGGATGAGCGTGGCATGGGAAACTGTCTCAAATTATACAAGCATACAAATGTGGAACGGGGAATATTGGAAGAGATCGTAACCATTATCCCTTCTGTGGGCCGACTGCCTCCCATCAGGGCCCCATCCAACCCGGCCTTGAATGCCCCAGGGACGAAGAATGCACAAGTTGACTGGGCAGCCTGTGCCAGGGTCTCACCAGCACCCGAGTCAAGAATTTTTCTTCCTTACATCTTAACCAAATTTCTCCTCTTTGCGTTAAAATGTTCTAACAGTATCAAACCGTGTAAAAAGTTGGTTCTCCCCCTGCCTGTAA
This sequence comes from Phasianus colchicus, assembly GCF_987193195.1. Classification (NCBI taxonomy): domain Eukaryota; kingdom Metazoa; phylum Chordata; class Aves; order Galliformes; family Phasianidae; genus Phasianus; species Phasianus colchicus. Next base: position 94,255,477 of record NC_143438.1, read on the forward strand.
GCTCCCTTCAAGTACTGGAAGGCCAACTCTATTCTAGGCTGAACGAGCCCAACTCTCGTAGCCTTTCTGCACAGCAGATGCACTCCACGCCTTTGATCTTCTTGGTGGACCTCCACTGGACCCACTCAGCACAGCTCCCTCAGCATTCCTGGGTGAAACTCAGCAGGCCTCACACACCTTGGCACATCCAATTGAACAGACCCACTTCCTACTTTGCCCCATCTTCTCCAGAAATGTCATGAAGTGGCTCGTGGCTGCATCATCCATTAACACAAACACCAATAAAGGACCCCAAAATCTTAACTCCACAAGTTGACCTCCTCTGTCTAAATATACTAAAACCACTACGGACGGCCCAATGCTGAAACGGCAAAAAACAGCCTGTCTCCTTTCTCCAAAACAGTTTTCAAAGCAAAAGGGGAACCAACATCTTGACACAACACACCCAATGCAGAAGACAACGACTAAGCTCAAGGAAAGCAGATTAATTCTAGGGCACGCAGGGAGTGCAGTGCAGTGCAACTAGCAGCGTCTCAAGCCAAACGCACCTGGGAATCACAGAACAGCCCTCGAAGGATGCCAAGAATGGGGCCTGCACCTCACCAAGTGGTCACAAACACGACTGCATGAGTAGCACAGGATGGCATCACTAAGGACACCACATCACTCCTCCAAAGCTGAGGACAAGCCTTCCAACATCTTCCGTGACATGCGCCTTCCTCATCACTCCAGTCACACTCAGAAGTGCTGACAGGGTCAAAGGATCAAATCCACAACACCAGGAAATGGAGTGGAAGTGTTGTGGGGAGACAAGAGCACACCACCTCATGACTTCACAGGGTTTGGCATGCGTTCTGCATAATACTAGCATGCGCAGAGGCTCTCTCCAAGCCCTCGGGCACTCACACAGCAGCATAAAAGCCGGCCCTGAGCCTCGCTCCCTCACACACTTCTCCTGACACCTTCTCCTCTGCACTCCTCTAGGTAAGCATGTGAGCTGCTGCCCTCCTTTGCCCACCCCAATTGGCTTGGCTATCCAAACCTCTTGGCCCCAAGACTCTGCAGCTCTTCTGCCTCCCCAAAAGCCATGCTCCCCACCACCCCAAGCCCCAACCCCAACCAACTTGCTCCCTGGGCCACACCCAGCACAGCTTCTTGTGTCCTCAACAACCTCCATTTGCACAACACCCTCTCTTCCAGGGACCCTCCACCCCACAGCCATGTCCTGCTACGACCTCTGCCACCCCTGCAGCGGGGGACCCACCCCGCTGGCTAACAGCTGCAACGAGCCCTGTGTCAGGCAGTGCCAGGACTCCCAAGTCGTCATCCAGCCTCCTGCCGTGCTGGTCACCCTGCCGGGACCCATCCTCAGCTCCTTCCCCCAGAACACCGCCGTCGGATCCTCCTCATCAGCTGCCGTGGGCAGCGCCCTCAGCGCCCAGGGAGTGGCCATCTCCTCCGGCGGCTTCGGCTTCGGAGGCCTGGGCTGCTACAATGGCGGGAGAGCCCGCTACCCCTGCTAAGGGCCTGCGCCCACACCCCGACACCAACCACCTGCACCCTGCAATGCGCCTCACGCACTCAGGAGGCACCACTGGGTCACTGACTGCACGTGGGATAGATCAGCAGCTCTTCAACCATGGCTCTGCAGTCATTACAACAAAGAGGCAAGCAGGGAAGGGGACCAGACCACACTGCTTGCAAACTGCGCCTCTGACAAATTCTATATCTTGAACGTTCTTCTCTAGGTCCTTTTCTTTCTCTGCAAGAATGCTGATGGTCATGCTACATGCACTTACGGCCACGGCTTCTTCTCTTGCTGCTCCTTTCCTTTCATGTATTTTCCTCAATAAAGTTCTCTTGCATGCCAGCCTCTGAATTCGCTTCATCCTTTCTTCAGCACTTCACACTTCTCCCACTCCAAAGACACGGCTCAAGGGTCCATTAGGATGGCACCAAAGGGGTCCCATCACCTCCCCTGCCAACAGTGGTACCAACAAGAACTGTTGGGGCATCAACTGGGCTTCCAGCACATCAAACAACATCTATGCTTGACCACACAAAGTCTTGGGCACACCAAGGCCCTTCTGCCCATGCCCTCTGAAACTACCTTTCCATGGCAGCACACCCCAGCAGGATACTCCCACGCTGACAAAAAAAAAAAGCAGTCACAGAATCCTTTACACGTTAGAGAATTGTTAGTGACAACACACTACTACTGCCCTGCTCAAGTACACTCAGCTCCAGCGGTCAGACAGGGAACACAGCCAGACTTTCAGCACCTCAAAGGACAGGGACTACACAAATTACTCTGCGGGGTAACCTGTTCCACCGCTTGCCCCCCTCACCCTGGAAAAAGCTCCCTTTCTCTTCCAAGGAAGGTTCCAATTCAGTGCTGTCCACCTTCCTTTCTTCTGGCAGCAGACAGTAATGCAAAAGGGCTGGCTCTCTTTACATCCTTCCCTAACATCTGCGATTTATACGCAAGGAGAAGATCTACTGAGAACATCCCTGTGTCCCAGCTCAAAACTGCCTGTTCTCTCAGCTTCTCCACGTCGTAAGGAGGCTCCAGGCCCATCAGCACTGAGGAAGCCCTGCACTGGAACTGCTCCACCATATCCATGTCTGTCTTCCTCCTGGGAAACTTAAGCATGAACCACCAGCACTGGACAGAAATGAAAGTACATCCTCCAGTGTGCTAGTGATGCTCTTCCCAAAGGCCTTCTGGAGAATGGGGAACTCTTTTGTCACACGGCTGCAGTGCTGCCTCACCTTCCTCTTGCTCGCCAGCAGTAAAACCTGGTCCTTCTCAGCAAAGCTGGCTGCCACCCTCTCATTTTTCTTGCTCCATGTTACTGCTTCCCATCTGCGGCAGTTCACTTTGCCCCTTCCGCTACTTCAGGACGTCCCTCCACATCCTTTATATAGGTGGACTATACACCGGGGGCATCAGCTGCTCCTTCCCATCTTCTAGCATTTGCAAACTCACTGGGATCACTACCATCACCCAGCTTTTTAATGCAGGTGCCGAACAGTGCTGTCCTTACTACCAGCACTGTAGTAGTCTGGACACAATCACAACACTTCACCGCACTGCTGCATTCAGCCACTTTCTACCCCACCCCAACATCCACTTTGACAGTTTCTCTGGGATTGTGTTGTGGGAGGAAACCGCCAGGCCTTGACTAAAGGCAAGGCAATCAACTGCCACAGCCCCCCATCATCCACCGGGCAGATCACTTCAGTACAGGAGAAACTGAGGTGGCTTTGGAAATCCACTGCTTCCTGCGAGGATTTCCTTCACCTCCTCCCCAGAGACTAACATCAGGTCAACCAGCCTGAAGTTTCTCACGGCTTCCTTCTTCATTTCTTGAATGCAGGAGTGGGATGAGTCTCTTCCATTCTTCAGGAGTCACTCCTACTCACCAGGACCTTACAGGGTCAACTGAAAAGGGCCTTACAAAGACATCAGACACGTCCCTCAGCATCTGTGGGAGAAAGTTGTCAGGTCCTGTACACTTATGCACACCCAGGCACACAACTTCCTCATCATCCCCAGCAACAAGCAGCAGGCATCTGCGGGACAGCCTGCATCAAGTAAATGTGGCTGAGCAGAGGCATGCCTCGCCATCGATCCATCCTATGCTATTCAGATGTCACCGCAAGGACTTACAAGTTGAAGCCCCAGGAAGCATCTTTGCCTCCAGCACCCTTCCAAAATGTCCACATCCTTTTCTGAGCACCTTACACTGAGCACAAAAATAGCACTGCTCCTTGACACTCAACACAGTTATCAACCCGAACACCATGGCTCAACACACTTCCCATTTCTTCAAGTACCACTCACCCTCTGCCTCTCTTCGGTCTCAGGACCTTTTCCACATCCCACTGGGCAGCACAAAGGGAACTCCAGATGGCACTGTGTCACACCAAAGTCCAGGCTTTTGTCTGGATGACCCGTGATAAGGGTGGATAAGGATAAGGACCTTTCTGGCAGTACTCCCAACAACAACAGTCGTGTCAGCACTGACACAGCCCAGCAGGGACAGCATCCTGCTCTGGCTGCCCACCCCAGGCACACAGCAGGCGGCCTCCTTTCTCCGGGTGCACCTCTGCAGGCACCAGGGGCAGCAGCCACCCGTGCAGCGCTGCTAGGGGGAGAGAGAGACAGGCTGCAGACTGCTTTGCCAGGTGGAACAAAGGCAAGGACGAAGAGAAAGCAATTCCAGTGGCATCAAGCCCAAGAGGCACAGAAGATAGAGCAGCCTAACAAGGATGCCAGGAGGTGCGGTACCCACCTCACAACAGAGCCACAATCCACCAGGCACAAGCACCACACGGTGACCTCACTCCTGATACCCACCACTCACACTTGCAGCATGCATAGACTTGAATACCAGTCCCACTTGAACACTGCCGCCAGGGTCAAAGGAAAACAACCACAAGAGAAGGAAATGAGAAGGCAGCATTTTGGGAAGACAAAAACACATCATGTCATCACTGGTCAGGCATTGGCATGCAAGAGCTGCTCACTGCACACAATACTACCATGCGCAGAGGCTCTCTCCAAGCCCTCGGGCACTCACACAGCAGCATAAAAGCCGGCCCTGAGCCTCGTTCCCTCACACACTTCTCCTGACGTGTTCTCTTCTGTGCTCTTCCAGGTGAGCCTACAACCCCGCTGCCCTCCTTTGCCCACCCCACCTGGACAAACTCTTCATACCACGTCTACCCCTAAACTCAGCAGCCCTTCCACCTCCTCTCTGCCACGCTCCCCACAACCCCAAACCATTCCTTCCCACTATGCGGGAAGCCAATGGCACTGATTCCCACCCCCTCAACACCCTCTGCTTACCCAGCACCATCTCTTCCAGAGACCCTCCACCCCACAGCCATGTCCTGCTACGACCTCTGCCGCCCCTGCGGACCCACCCCGCTGGCTAACAGCTGCAACGAGCCCTGTGTCAGGCAGTGCCAGGACTCCCAAGTCGTCATCCAGCCCTCCACCGTCGTGGTCACCCTGCCGGGACCCATCCTCAGCTCCTTCCCCCAGAACACCGCCGTCGGATCCTCCTCATCAGCTGCCGTGGGCAGCGCCCTCAATGCCCAGGGAGTGGCCATCTCCTCCGGCGGCTTCGGCTACGGAGGCCTGGGCTGCTACAATGGCGGGAGAGCCCGCTACCCCTGCTAAGGGCCTGCGCCCACACCCCGACACCAACCACCTGCACCCTGCAATGCGCCTCACGCACTCAGGAGCCACCACTGGATCACTGATGGTACAACATCTAATTGCCATGACTCCTCTTTTCATGGCACAAAACAAGCAAGCAGGGAACAGCGTCAGACATCATGCTATCTGAGAACATGAGTGCAGAAACTTCCTTCTGTCTTGGCATCTTAAATTGTCCTCTTTCCACCTGGTGATCACCAAGTGGATCCTTCCTTTTACTGGGTTTTCCTCAATAAAGATCTCATGCATGCCAGCCTCCGATTCCTCCTACTACTTTCTTGGCCCAATACTCTTCCCACTTCACCCACTACAAAGGCATGGCTCTGGAAACCATCATGCCAGGTCAAAAACGGCCCCAAGACATCCTCTTTCAAACATATCACCATCAAGAGCACTGGTGGCTAGCAGAAGGCCTTCAGCACATCACGTGGCATCAACACTAGCCCAAAGGAAGACATAAAGTACTCTTCCTCACCAGCAAGCACCAGGCTTTTTTGGAACAACTTGCAAAACACACACCTTGGGTTATTCTCCTCCAGTTTTCAGAAACCTCTCCTCATTACCATTACCTTTAAAGAAAAGTAAAATCAGCAAAACCAACTCATCAGACCCTCCCCATTCATGGGTGCAACCCAACAGCTGGATTGGACTTATGCTCAGCCGTCCTGTTATCCTCAAAACCAAGCACTCTTCTCCTCTGTGACAACCTGGAAAACACTCCATCTCTTGACCAGGGACAGTGCAACTAATTAATTTGCCCTTCAGGATGCAAATGCCGCCACAATCACCTCAGGTCTGCAGCACGTGACACTCATTGCCATTGAGATCTCCCCAAAAATACGCAAACGCTCTTTGGGAACAAAAAACGCCGTGCAGGAGAAATAGCCTTGCCCCTCGACACACCACTCAAACACCGTGTTTCACCAGCCTGCCCTTTCTGACAGACCCACTCACCCTCTGCCTCTTGTCACCCTCACAGCTCATCCCACATCTCACCAACCAGCCCAGCAGACAACCATCTAGTGCCAGCCCCACCTCCATGCTGTGAATGTGCATGAGTTCCCCCTAGAAAAGGGCATTCCAATGCAGTGGCCATTGCCAACGTTTGGGGAGCATGGCAGGAGTCCTGACATCACACAGCTTGCTAGCAATGAACCAGGCGTGAGAGGACAGAATCCTGCCCCCACAGACAGCCCTCCCCTGCCTACTTGGAAATCTCCAGGGTGCGACCCAAGCAGGAATGACACAAAACAGGCAGCCTCCTTTCTCCCAGCTACCGCCTTCCAACATCAAGGGGCATCCAGCCAGCCATGCAGCACACCCAGTGGGGAAGACAAGAGCTAAAGGCTGGCTAACCAGCTGCAACGAGCTCAGGGAGGGAACAAATGCAGTGCAATCCGAGAATACCCTAGGATGTTGGAAGGGACCCACAAGGATCACTGAGTCCCACTCATGCCTCCACAATGCACCCTTTAAAATTTAAGTGATGAATCTGAAGGCATTGAACAAACTTTTACGAAATCCAACATCCATAGTGCTTCTGCACTGCCTTAGGAAGCCTGTTCCATGCCCTCTGCCCTCAGGTGCAGAACCACATTTGAAAAAAGACTTTCAGTTGGACTTGTGAGGCAACAGTTCACTCAACGCTTTCTGTCTTTGCCCATAAATGTGCTAGGCGTTTTCCCCAAAAGCCATATGGAGGAAAACTCTGAAAATCTTTGCAGAAGTCCTTAGAAATTTGGCCTACTAGGATCCATTGCTGAACAAGATGGGTAATCATCTCATGAAAGAAGTGCTATCTTCTCCCATCTGGGATACCCAGAATGCCCAGGCCAGGCTTCCACGGCTGCTTGGAATTGGCAACTCCTCTAACAACAAAGACACAAACCATATTGCACAAGTGCCAAGCCATGATCTCACTGACTCCTCTTCTGTGCTTTGCACACAGAATCTTCCGCATACTCTGACCCAAACGTGCCAAATCCCTCCTGTGCCCTCCAGGACTCTCACTTGGAACGTGCCACCAGTGCCAAATGGACGCGTCCTCAAGGATGTAAAAAGGCAGAGTTGCTGGAAGAACAACACGTAACACATGATGCGCAACACTACGTGATGCAAGAGTAGCATGCAGCACAGAGAGGAGATCCCTAACACTCCACAACTAAGCATGAGGAACTTACCTCCAGCTACACAGGGAGCCCTCCAACATAAGGCTCTGGGCACAGGCCTTCCATTAGCTGCTTTCAGTCCACATCACTCTGCACTTGTCTAACCCACGTTGGCTCAACTTCTGGATGAGCGTGGCATGGGAAACTGTCTCAAATTATACAAGCATACAAATGTGGAACGGGGAATATTGGAAGAGATCGTAACCATTATCCCTTCTGTGGGCCGACTGCCTCCCATCAGGGCCCCATCCAACCTGGCCTTGAATGCCCCAGGGACGAAGAATGCACAAGTTGACTGGGCAGCCTGTGCCAGGGTCTCACCAGCACCCGAGTCAAGAATTTTTCTTCCTTACATCTTAACCAAATTTCTCCTCTTTGCGTTAAAATGTTCTAACAGTATCAAACCGTGTAAAAAGTTGGTTCTCCCCCTGCCTGTAAGCTCCCTTCAAGTACTGGAAGGCCAACTCTATTCTAGGCTGAACGAGCCCAACTCTCGTAGCCTTTCTGCACAGCAGATGCACTCCACGCCTTTGATCTTCTTGGTGGACCTCCACTGGACCCACTCAGCACAGCTCCCTCAGCATTCCTGGGTGAAACTCAGCAGGCCTCACACACCTTGGCACATCCAATTGAACAGACCCACTTCCTACTTTGCCCCATCTTCTCCAGAAATGTCATGAAGTGGCTCGTGGCTGCATCATCCATTAACACAAACACCAATAAAGGACCCCAAAATCTTAACTCCACAAGTTGACCTCCTCTGTCTAAATATACTAAAACCACTACGGACGGCCCAATGCTGAAACGGCAAAAAACAGCCTGTCTCCTTTCTCCAAAACAGTTTTCAAAGCAAAAGGGGAACCAACATCTTGACACAACACACCCAATGCAGAAGACAACGACTAAGCTCAAGGAAAGCAGATTAATTCTAGGGCACGCAGGGAGTGCAGTGCAGTGCAACTAGCAGCGTCTCAAGCCAAACGCACCTGGGAATCACAGAACAGCCCTCGAAGGATGCCAAGAATGGGGCCTGCACCTCACCAAGTGGCCACAAACACGACTGCATGAGTAGCACAGGATGGCATCACTAAGGACACCACATCACTCCTCCAAAGCTGAGCACAAGCCTTCCCACATCTTCCATGAGATGCGCCTTCCTCATCACTCCAGTCACACTCAGAAGTGCTGACAGGGTCAAAGGATCAAATCCACAACACCAGGAAATGGAGTGCAAGTGTTGTGGGGAGACAAGAGCACACCACCTCATGACTTCACAGGGTTTGGCATGCGTTCTGCATAATACTAGCATGCGCAGAGGCTCTCTCCAAGCCCTCAGGCACTCACACAGCAGCATAAAAGCCGGCCCTGAGCCTCGCTCCTTCACACACTTCTCCTGACACCTTCTCCTCTGCACTCCTCTAGGTAAGCATGTGAGCTGCTGCCCTCCTTTGCCCACCCCACCTGGCTTGGCTATCCACAACCCCCTGGACCCAAGACTCTGCAGCCCTTCTGCCTCCCCAGGAACCATGCTCCCCACAACCCCAAGCCCCAACCCCAACCAACTTGCTCCCTGGGCCACACCCAGCACAGCTTCTTGTGTCCTCAACAACCTCCATTTGCCCAACACCCTCTCTTCCAGGGACCATCCACCCCACAACCATGTCCTGCTACGACCTCTGCCGCCCCTGTGGACCCACCCCGCTGGCTAACAGCTGCAACGAGCCCTGTGTCAGGCAGTGCCAGGACTCCCAAGTCGTCATCCAGCCCTCCACCGTCGTGGTCACCCTGCCGGGACCCATCCTCAGCTCCTTCCCCCAGAACACCGCCGTCGGATCCTCCTCATCAGCTGCCGTGGGCAGCGCCCTCAGCGCCCAGGGAGTGGCCATCTCCTCCGGCGGCTTCGGCTTCGGAGGCCTGGGCTGCTACAATGGCTGGAGAGCCCGCTACCCCTGCTAAGGGCCTGCGCCCAAAACCCGACACCAACCACCTGCACCCTGCAATGCGCCTCACGCACTGAGCTCACATCTCTGTGTCACTGATGGCACATGGGCTCACCTGCCATGACTCCTCTTTTCATGGCACAATAAAAAGAAGCATGGAATAACTTCAGACCAGGCTGCCTGGAAACATGACTGCTTAAACTTTCTTCTTTCCTTGCACTTGAATTTCTGCTCTTTCCACTTGGCGATCACCAAGTCGATCCTTCCTTTCAGCGTGTTTTCCACAGTAAATTACTCATACGTGACAGCCTCAGATTCCTCCTCTTCATTCCTTTGCATGATGCCATTTCCACTTCCTCCGCTACAAAGACGTGGCTCTAGAAACCATCATGTCTGCTACAAAAGGGCCCCAAAACCTCCTCTTGCAACCGTGTCGCCAACAAAGAGCTTTGATAGCCAGCAGGTGGCCTTCATCACATAAAAACTTATCAACACCTACACAAATAAACTCTTGGGTACACTGAGGCTCTTCTGCCATGCTCTCTCATACAACATCTCTGGGCTAGCACACACTTGACTCCTTTTTTTTCCCTGGCAAGATTCTCTCATGTTTACAACAAACACTGTCACAGAATCATTTCTCTTATCGGTGTTTTCTTTACCTCTTATAGTACAGCAGTCCTAGTCAAGCCCAGTCAGGAATAGCAGGCTGTCCATAATCACTTCCAGTCCCCACACTCAGGCTCTTAATGAAGACTCTGCACTTCAATCTGTTCACTTCCTAGCTTTGGCCTATACAGCTATGAACTCACCACATCAGGACTCTGTGTCCCTCACCTCAGACCACCAGACCCTGCAGTCATCCACTTTTAAGGACAGCACAGTGCAAACTCACCTGAGCTGATTGTTGGCAGTTTGCTTACGAGCATGTCATGGGAGGAAGCCTCAAAGCCTTCCCTAAAGGCAAACTCACCAAATGTCACTGCACCGCCTCACGATTGAAGCCGGTCACTTCCGTGTTGAAGAAACTCAGCAGGGGTTGTATATCCGGGCTCTCCACTCCCACCATTTCTTTGTCAGTCTGTGTTTGGCAGCACTTCCTGGGAGGATTTCCTTCACCTCCTTCCCACTGACTAATGTCAAGCCAACCAGCCTGCGCATCCTCACACCTTCTCTCCTCATTACCGTCATCTTTCTTAGACAGTTGATATCAGTATGGCCAACACATCAGACCCTACCCATTCACGAGTACAACCAAACTTTGGTCCTTGGACGTATGCAAAGCCTTCCTGTTTGCCTCAAACCAAAGCACTCTTTCTCTCTATGATAATCTAGAAAACAATCTCTTGACCAGGGGCAGGACAACCAATTAATTTAGCCTTCGGATGCAAATGTCATCACAACCTCCTGAGGTCTGCAGCCCAGGACAGACTGCGCACATTGAGCTCCCCGAGAAAACAGCCAAATCCTCTTTCTGAACAACAAACCCAGGGCAGGAAAACAGCCTCGCTCCTTGACGCTCAACCCAAGCACCCTGTTTCACCAGTCTGCCCTTTCTGATAGACCCACTCACCCTCTGCCTCTCCTCACCCTCACAGCTCATCCCAGATCTCACCAACCAGCCCAGCAGACAACCATCTAGCAGAGCGTACGTACCAAAATCCATTACGGGAATGTGTGAGCCCCAGAAGATGGCATTTCAGTGCAGTGGCCAGGGCCACCATTTGGGGAGCATGGCAGGAGTCTTGACCTCACAGAGCTTGCTAGCCCAGCACCAGGCGTGAGAGGACAGAGTCCTGCCCTCACAAACAGCCCTCCCCAGCCTATTGGGACAGCTCCAAGGAGGGCCCCAAGTAGGTATGGCACAAAACAGGCCGCCTCCTTTCTCCCAGCAAAAGCCTTCCAACATCAAGGGGCATCCAGCCAGCCATGCAGCACACCCAGTGGGGAAGACAAGAGCTAAAGGCTGGCTAACCAGCTGCAACGAGCTCAGGGAGGGAACAAATGCAGTGCAATCCGAGAATACCCTAGGATGTTGGAAGGGACCCACAAGGATCACTGACTCCAACTCATGCCTCCACACCGCGCTCCTTAAAACTTGAATGGTAGATCTGAAGGCATTCTCCAGTGTTTCTTGAAATCCGGCAGACATAGTGTTCCTGCACTGCCTTAGGAAGCCTGTTCCATGCCCACTGTTCTCTGGTGCAGAACCTTTCCGTAACCCCCTACTTGACCCTCCCCTGACACAGCTTCCCACATGCTGTTCCCACTGATCATATTCCTGTCACCAGACATCAGAGCTGACCTTCCTCTTACATTTGACGTGCTATAGGACACTGTGAGCCTCAGTCTCCACTTTACAGAACAAGCCAGGGAACCTGAGTTCCTCCAGACCTTACACCATCTTTGTAGCCCTCCTGCGGAAACTACTCCATAGTTTCACATCCTTTTTGTGTTGTGGAAGTCAAAATTAAACACAAGGTTTGAGGTGAGGACTGAGCAGCACAAAGCGGAGTGGGACAATCCCTTCCCTGTTTCAATTACAGTGCAGGGCTCGATGCACCCCAGGCTACAGTCAGCCCTGCTGGCTGCCAGGGCACACTGCTGACTCAGATTCATCTTGCCATCAAACAGAACCTCAAGACCTCTTTCTGTGAAGCTGGTTTTAACTCTCTCCTACCCAAATCCTCAAATGTCCAGGGCATTCTGGAATCAGATGCAGAATCCAGCACATCCTCTTCTTCAACTTCAGGCCATTGGTGATGGCCCAGACTGCTGGTCTCCAAGGAGCTCTCTCCAAGGCCTCCCTATTCCTGAAAGAGTCAACTGCTCCTCCCTAGTTATTGCAGTGCACAAACTTCTCACTTTGTGCGCAGCTGAGCCAGCGTCCAGACCATTTAGTACAACATGGAACAGAACAAACTCAAAAATGGAGTTCTGGGGAATCCCACAGCCAACTGGCCACCCGCCTGATGTAACCACATTTGTAAAAAGCCTTGGAATTGGACTTTGGGGCCAATAACTCACTCAACACACTATGTCTTTGTCTAGATATGTGCTGGGCATTATCACCAGAAGAATATGGAGTCAAACAGCATGAAAATATACATATAAATACAGAGAGACATTATACCCATTAGGTTTACTTCTTGAACTAAATGGTTGATGTTCTCATAAAAGAATGTGCCATCATCTCCAAAGCAGGATGCCTAGAATGCTCAGACCAGGCTTCCACAGCTGTTTGGAACGGGCAACTCCTCTAACAACAAAGACACCAACCACACTGCACAAGTGCCAAGCCATGACCTCACTGTCAACACTGCTCCTTTCCTGTGCTTTGGCCACTACTTCCGCGTGCCGTGGCACGAAGGTGCAACATCGCTCCTTTGGCTTCCAGTGCACTCACTTGAAAGGTGATGCCAGTGCAAAATGTACATGACCTCAAGAAAAGGACGCAAAAAGGCTAGAGCTTCTGGAAAAACAACTCATACCACATGTGGCACAATTACAGGGGATGTAAGACCAGTTTGCATCCCAGAGAAGAGATTCTTAACACTCTGCTTAGGGGTGAGCATGACGAGCTTGCCTCCAAATACACTTGGTGCCCTCCATCACAAGGCTCTTGTCCCAGGCCTTCAGCCAGCTGCTCTCAGTCCACCTCGCTCTCCACTTGTCTAACCTATGCTGATTCCGCTTCTAAAAGAGCACAGCATGGGAGACCAGCTTAAATCAGGCAAATACAGAATCACACAACGGTGCAGGTTAGAAGAGAATTTAACCACCATCCCCTCTGTGGATGGATGGCCCCGCATGATCATGCTGACCAGGGCCTGGACCAAGCAGGCCTGCTGTGCCACTGAAGACGAAGAATCCACAAGCTGAATGAGCAGCCTGCGCCAGACCCTTACACGGCCTGAGTCAAGAATTTCTTCCTTACATCTTAACCAAATTTATCCTCCTTACGTTAAAATGTCCTATCGCAATCAGACCGTGTAAAAAGTTGCTTCCCTTCCTGCCTTTAAGCTCCCTTCAAGTACTGGAAGGACACACTGAGGTCTCCATGAGCCAACTCTTCTCCAGGATGAGCAAGCCCAACTCCATCAGCCTTCCTTCACAGCAGATGCGCTCCAGCCTTTCGATCTCCTTTGTGGCCCTTCTCTGGACCCACCCCGCACAGCTCCCTCAGCACTCCTGGGTGACACCCAGCAGGCCTCACACACTCAGGCACACCCAGTTGAACAGCCCCTCTTTCTACTATGTTCCATCTTCCTCAGAAACTCAAGTACTGCTCACCTCAGCAGCAAGCCACAAAGCACTCACCTCAGCTGAACGAGGGCATGCCTTGCGCTCCTCAGCTGTGCCCTTCACCTCATGGCCTGCAGGGGCTCATGACTGCAGGCCCGTGCAGCATGGATGACTCTAATTTCTCTATCGAATCTCCACATCCACCTTGTAACTGTCAAAGCCTATGCAGAGAAATAATAGCTTCAGCCACTGACACTCAACTCACCAATGATCCCACAAGCTCTGCTTCAGCCTTCCAGACCATCCCACTCCTCTTCAGATCAGGGCTTGCTACCTCTGAACCCGGACTGAGAGGACTGTGTCCAGCTCACACAGACAGCGCTCCTCAGCCTCAATCAGCTGCAATCCCCACGGATAGACCTAAGCTGAAACTACACAAGAGATGCAGGAACCCCATTCCCAAACAAAGCCTTAAAAGCACAAAGGCAACCAAGATGTCAATGCAGCACAGCCAATGGGAAACGGAAGGGCAAAGCACATGGAAAGGAAATAGGGATATAGGCTGACAGCAAGAAAATGTTATGCAAGGGATAGGGTCTCATGCCAAACGCACACAGGAAGCCCAGAGCAGCCTTCCCAGGATGCCAGGAAATGGGGTCCCCACAACACAACACAGTCATGAGTGCCTGACCTCATCCCATGTTCTACACCTCTCCCATGCTTCAGATGTATCTTCCAACCAACCCCATGAGACACGCTTTCTGTATAAATCCACCAAAACACTCACTCTCACTAAAAACTGCCAACAGGGTCATAGGATCAAATCCACCACACAGGGAAATGAAAAGGGAGAGTAGTGAGAAGGCAAACATGCTCCTGCTCATGACAGACCAGCCACTGGCATGCAACAGTAGTTCAGTGCACAATGCTGCCATGCGCAGAGGCTCTCTCCAAGCCCTCAGGCACTCACACAGCAGCATAAAAGCCAGTCCTGTGCCTCGTTCCCTCACACCCTTCTCCTGACACCTTCTCTCCTGTGCTCTTTCAGGTGAGCTGCACCCCAAGCTGCCCTTCTTTGGCCACCTCACCTGGCTTTGCTCTCCATTCCCCTCTGCCCCCAGACTCTGCAGCTTTTCCACCTCTTCTCTGCCATGCTCCCCACAACCCCAAATCATGCCTACTCGCTGCTTGGGAAACCAACGGCTTTGCTCCCCTCATCCCCCAACACCCTCTGCTTACACAACACCCTCTCTTCCAGGGACCATCCACCCCTCAGCCATGTCCTGCTACGACCTCTGCCGCCCCTGCAGCGGGGGACCCACCCCGCTGGCTAACAGCTGCAACGAGCCCTGTGTCAGGCAGTGCCAGGACTCCCAAGTCGTCATCCAGCCTCCTGCCGTGCTGGTCACCCTGCCGGGACCCATCCTCAGCTCCTTCCCCCAGAACACCGCCGTCGGATCCTCCTCATCAGCTGCCGTGGGCAGCGCCCTCAACGCCCAGGGAGTGGCCATCTCCTCCGGCGGCTTTGGCTTCGGAGGCCTGGGCTGCTACAATGGCTGGAGAGCCCGCTACCCCTGCTAAGGGCCTGCGCCCACACACCGACACCAACCACCTGCACCCTGCAACGAGCCTCACGCACTCAGGAGGCACCACTGTGTCACTGATGGTACAGCAGCTCATTTGCCATGACTCCTCTTTTCATGGCACAAAAAAAGCAAGCAGGGAACAGCGTCAGACATCATGCTGTCTGAGAACATGAGTGCAGAAACTTCCTTCTGTCTTTGCTTCTTAAATTGTCCTCTTTCCACCTGGTGATCACCAAGTGGATCCTTCCTTTTAGTGTGTTTTGCTCAATAAAGTTCTCATGCATGCTGGCATCACATCCCTTCTCTTCATTCCTTTGCTTAATGCTCTTCCCACATCACTCACTGCAACGGTATGTCTCTGGAAATGAACGTGTTGGGTACAAAACGGCCCCAGGACCTCCTCTCGTTTCCATGTCTCTTAGAAGAGCATCGGTGGCTTGCAGATGGCATTCTTCTCATCACATATTATCTGCACCTGTACAAAGAATGGTAAATGGTACTATTGCTCTGCTTGAGTCCAGGCAGGAATAGAAGGCTGTCCACAGTCAGCTCCAGTCCCGTCACCCAGGCTTTTAATGATGATACTGAACACCATTGGCCTCACTTCCCGCTCTTGCCCGAAACAACTATGAACTCACCACATCAGGACTCTGTTGTACTCACCTCAGAACACCAGATCCCTGCGTTCAGCCACTTTATAGACCACCTCAGCATCCATTTACCTGCACAGATCACTGAGAGGATGCCTATGAGCACACCATGGGAGAAAACATGAAAGCCTTTTGTAAAGGCAAAGTCACCAAATGTCACTGCACCCCCCTATGTGCAAAGCCAGTCACTTCAAAGTAGAAAAACGCAGGGTGGTTTGCCCTTTCGTGCTCCCTATTTCCACCACTTCTTAGCCAGTCTGACTTAATCCCGTGACAGTTACCCACACTGAGCACTCCCCATCATGTTCTTCTTCCTCTTGCATATAGCAACACATTCCGGGATTTCCTCTTCACTTCCCCAGCAGCACAGGCCACTGTAACAGATATCTGTTTTGCCACTCTTCCTTCTTCCATCTCCTTCAAGATAGCAGAGGGGTGAGCTATGTCCGGAACATCAGAAGCCCCTCCCAGGCACTGGGACCTTTCTAAAACAAATGATGTCACCCTTGCAAGGACATCTCATGCCTCCCTCAGCATCCATGGGTGTGGTAGTGAGGGTCTGGCGCCCGGAAGATATCGCGTTGTACGGGAAGACAGGGTCCCCCTCCCGATAGCCAATAGCGTTCAGTGCCCAGGTTATATAAGGCTGTTTCTCCCGCCAATAAACGCCATTTGCCGTCCACCACATTGGTGTCAGCGAGCCGATGGACCGAGCGACCTGGGATTGGTCGCCGTGCCGTTCCCGAACCAGGTCGCCACGCCTACGATAGGCAACAAGTGGTGCCGAAACCCGGGATTGTCGCCTGGACAGGTGAACGGCGGCCGGAGCGGCAGGAGCAGCCCGGCGGGGAGGACGCTCCCGGACCAACAAGGAGGATGGAAGTCCTTGTGAAGGTCGTATTGCAGTTAGATAAGCAGTGGGGTATCGATTGTAAGCCCAAAGATTTTATTCTCGCTATTGCGAGGCTTTTGCGAATTGGGGTCATTGACCAGCCGGTGGATATTCTCCACCCCGAAGTGTGGGATAAATGCACTAAAGTGTTAACTGAGGAGACGATGTCCTCGGGCTGTGGGAGAAGCCTAGAGTCGTGGGGGAGAGTCGCGCGGGCCCTGCGCAGGGCCATGCGGGAGCGGGAGAGCTGGAGGGCGGCAGAGAGCCGTTTGTTGGCCACCCCGGGACTGGGAGTCGGGGCGGCCACGCGGACTTTGCACCCCTCTGACGATGACATGTCCTCTCAATCGAACCCCGACCCGCCCACGGAGGGACAGAAAAGTGCTAAATCCTTCTGGGGTGGGTTAATCGAGGAGGCCAGGGCTGCCGCGGAGAAATCGGAGCCCGAGGAAATTTGGGCTCGACCGCCCCCCTATGCGCCCGAAGATGGCGCCGAGCCAGGAGAGGGAGGGCAGGGGGAGGACACCCTTGGCGGGAACATCGAGGAGGTGTTAGATGAAGGCGGTGGGAGCGACCGGGAAGGTGAGGGGAGCATGAGTGAAGGGTGGAAAGCCAATCAGAGCGGCCGTCTGAAGAAATGCCACTGTGGGGCGAACATCCCGCTGGGCAGAGGGCGGGACGAACCAAGAGGGAGGGAGCGGCCTGCCCGCAAGGGAGGCGGGCGGGGCCGGAGCCTAACAAAAAGGTACGAGAAACCGGAAGTGGGCGCTCAGTCGGGCTCTGACTCCGGATCAGACACTGGCTGCGACGAGTGGTTCGCTATTGACTTAAACTCGGAGGAGGAGGGAATGAATACGAACAGAGTTAAGAGCCGAAATAGTCCCATCCAAATTAAAGAGAAAACGTGAGGGGGAGAAATCCCTCTTACAGACTGGATAAAAATAAAGATTGCATGTGCTGACTGGGCCCCATTGGCCACACTAGTGTTCCCAGTCCGGGTGATGGATGAGGGACAGAGGGTCCACTCGCCGATAAACCCTAGGGATATACAAGCAATTGTTAAGGCAGTTGCAGATAAAGGGCTTAACTCAGCTATGGTCTCCACCCTTATAGATGGTGTTTTTGGGGGAGATGATATGCTCCCATTTGACATAAAACAAACCTGTAGACTAATTTTTGATGGAGCAGGGATGATTGTTTTTAAACAAGAATGGGAAGATAACTGTGCAAGACAACTAGCTCAAGTAACTGGGGCGGATCACCCACTACATGGTTCCAGCCTGCAACGGCTGATGGGTACAGACCCAACAATGATTACCTCCCAAGCACAGGCCCTGGGCCTCCAGGCCCATGAAGTTATGACAACTACTTGTGTGGCCAGGGATGCTATTTGCACAGCCTCTAAAGTTATTGTTAAGCCATTGCCATGGTCCACCATAAGACAAAATGGAAGTGAGAGCTTTACACAATTTGTAAATTGCCTCCAGGCAGTAGTTGACTCCTCGACCCTGCCTGCGGAAGCGAAAGGCCCGGTTGCCACCAAGGCGGCCCACAAGAGCGTGCCGGCCACAGGCAGCGTGACCAGCCCGGCACGGTGGTGCTGCACAAGATCCACCGCTACTGGAAATCCATGGAGCTGCTGATCTGCAAGCTGCCCTTCCAGCGCCTGGTGTGCGAGATCACACAGGACTTCAAGACCGACCTGCGCTTCCAGAGCCCAGCTGTAGGTGAGCGAGGCCTACCTGGTGGGGCTCTTCGAGGACATCCAGCTCACCTGGCGCATCCATGGGGAGTGCACCTGAGGCCACAGCCAATCCCCCTTTTTCTTCCGATTAACATCATGTTGGTAGAGCACCAACAACTGTTATAAGAATGTTCTTGTTCAGAGCACCTTATGTTTTCTATTCGAGTTTTCTATTGAAGATTGTTCTATTTGAGTTTTCTATTGAAGATTGTTATATATTGTTATATTTTACCTAATTTAATTGTGCATAGGGAGGGGGGATATGTGGTAGTGAGGGTCTGGCGCCCGGAAGATATCGCGTTGTACGGGAAGACAGGGTCCCCCTCCCGATAGCCAATAGTGTTCAGTGCCCAGGTTATATAAGGCTGTTTCTCCCGCCAATAAACGCCATTTGCCGTCCACCACATTGGTGTTAGCGAGCCGATGGACCAAGCGACCTGGGATTGGTCGCCGTGCCGTTCCCGAACCAGGTCGCCACGCCTACGATAGGCAACACATGGGTAGAACCAGGCGGACCTCACAGCCTTGGCCACGTCCTCCCTACTTCACTTCATCTTCTTCAGCAACACACACTAATCTCCTCAGCTGCAAGCCGCACAGCACTCACCTCAGCTGAATGGGGGCATGAGAAATGGTTTAGTGGCTCGTGCTAGCAATGGTGCTGGGAGGACAGTTGGACTAGATGGTCTTGTAGGTCCTTTTCAATCTTGGGATTCTATGATTCTATGCTTCTATGCCCTGCAACCTTCAGCCATGGCCTTGACCACATGGCCTGGAGCGGCTCACGGCTGCATCCCTGTGTAGCATGTATGCTTCCAATTTCCCCATGGAATCTCCAAATCCTCATGGAAACCATCAAAGGCCATGCCTTTGAGAAATGGCCTCAGCCAACTGACATTCCACTCACCAATGATCCCTTAGTGTCTGCTTCAGCCTCCCACGCCAACACCCTTCCATTCACCTCGGGGCTTGCTACCTCTCAGCCAGGCCTGAGAGGACAGTGTCCTGCCCTCACAAACAGCCCTCCTCTGCCTAAAGAAGCTACAATCCCCACAGAGAGCCCGAAGCTGAAACTACACAAAACACGCAGGAAACCACTTCCCAAATAAAACCTTGATAGCAAAAAGGGAACCAAGGTGTCAGTGAAGCAGACCCAATGGGAAAGAGAAGGGCAAAGCACATGGGAAAAGAAATGGGACGAAAGCAAGCAGGGAGTAAATGCAACACAGGCAATAGAGTCTCCTGCCAGACACATTGGAAGCCCAGAGCAGCCTGCCTAGGATGCTGCAGAATGGGATCCTCACCACACAACGCAGACACAAACCACCCAACATCAATGATACGCCGTGACCTTACTCCTGAGACCACAACTCTTCCACGCCTTAGATGCATTTTCCAGCCACCATCATGAGACACACCTCCCAAATAAATCCAACACAATATTCATTTTCCCTTAAAAGTTGCCGACAAGGTCAAAGGATCAAATCCACAACAAAAGGTAATGAAAAGGGAGAGCTGTGGAAGGCAAACACACCCCACCTCATGACTGGCCAGGCTGTGGCACGCAAGAGCTGCTCACTGCACAATGCCGCCATGCGCAGAGGCTCTCTCCAAGCCCTCGGGCACTCACACAGCAGCATAAAAGCCAGCCCTGAGCCTCGCTCCCTCACACACTTCTCCTGACACCTTCTCCTCTGCACTCCTCTAGGTAAGCATGAGAGCTGCTGCCCTCCTTTGCCCACCCCACCTGGCTTGGCTATCCAAACCCCTTGGCCCCAAGACTCTGCAGCTCTTCTGCCTCCCCAGAAACCATCCTCTCCACCAACCCTAGCCTCAACCCCAACCAACTTGCTCCCTGGGCCACACCTAGACCGGCTTCTTGTGTCCTGAACAACTGCCATTTGCACAATACCCTCTCTTCCAGAGACCCTCCACCCCACAGCCATGTCCTGCTACGACCTCTGCCGCCCCTGCGGACCCACCCCGCTGGCTAACAGCTGCAACGAGCCCTGTGTCAGGCAGTGCCAGGACTCCCAAGTCGTCATCCAGCCTCCTGCCGTGCTGGTCACCCTGCCGGGACCCATCCTCAGCTCCTTCCCCCAGAACACCGCCGTCGGATCCTCCTCATCAGCTGCCGTGGGCAGCGCCCTCGATGCCCAGGGAGTGGCCATCTCCTCCGGCGGCTTCGGCTTCGGAGGCCTGGGCTGCTACAATGGCTGGAGAGCCCGCTACCCCTGCTAAGGGCCTGCGCCCACACCCTGACACCAACCACCTGCACCCTGCAATGCGCCTCACGCACTCAGGAGGCACCACTGGGTCACTGACTGCACGTGGGATAGATCAGCAGCTCTTCAACCATGGCTCTGCATTCATTACAACAAAGAAGCAAGCAGGGAAGGGGACCAGACCACACTGCTTGCAAACTGCGCCTCTGACAAATTCTATATCTTGAACGTTCTTCTCTAGGTCCTTTTCTTTCTCTGCAAGAATGCTGATGGTCATGCTACATGCACTTACGGCCACGGCTTCTTCTCTTGCTGCTCCTTTCCTTTCATGTATTTTCCTCAATAAAGTTCTCTTGCATGCCAGCCTCTGAATTCGCTTCATCCTTTCTTCAGCACTTCACACTTCTCCCACTCCAAAGACACGGCTCAAGGGTCCATTAGGATGGCACCAAAGGGGTCCCATCACCTCCCCTGCCAACAGTGGTACCAACAACAAGAACTGTTGGGGCATCAACTGGGCTTCCAGCACATCAAACAACATCTATGCTTGACCACACAAAGTCTTGGGCACACCAAGGCCCTTCTGCCCATGCCTTCTGAAACTACCTTTCCATGGCAGCACACCCCAGCAGGATACTCCCACGCTGACAAAAAAAAAGCAGTCACAGAATCCTTTACACGTTAGAGAATTGTTAGTGACAACACACTACTACTGCCCTGCTCAAGTACACTCAGCTCCAGCGGTCAGACAGGGAACACAGCCAGACTTTCAGCACCTCAAAGGACAGGGACTACACAAATTACTCTGCGGGGTAACCTGTTCCACCACTTGCCCCCCTCACCCTGGAAAAAGCTCCCTTTCTCTTCCAAGGAAGGTTCCAATTCAGTGCTGTCCACCTTCCTTTCTTCTGGCAGCAGACAGTAATGCAAAAGGGCTGGCTCTCTTTACATCCTTCCCTAACATCTGCGATTTATACTCAAGGAGAAGATCTACTGAGAACATCCCTGTGTCCCAGCTCAAAACTGCCTGTTCTCTCAGCTTCTCCACGTCGTAAGGAGGCTCCAGGCCCATCAGCACTGGGGAAGCCCTGCACTGGAACTGCTCCACCATATCCATGTCTGTCTTCCTCCTGGGAAACTTAAGCATGAACCACCAGCACTGAACAGAAAGAAAAGTACATCCTCCAGTGTGCTAGCGATGCTCTTCCCAAAGGCCTTCTGGAGAATGGGGAACTCTTTTGTCACAGGGCTGCAGTGCTGCCTCAACATCCCCTTGCTCGCCAGCAGTAAAACCTGGTCCTTCTCAGCAAAGCTGGCTGCCACCCTCTCATTTTTCTTGCTCCATGTTACTGCTTCCCATCTGCAGCACTTCACTTTGCCCCTTCCGCTACCTCATGGCGTCCCTGAGGTAATACATATAACCCAGCCCCTCCACATCTTTCAAAAGGTGGACTATACACCGGGGGCATCAGCTGCTCCTTCCCATCTTCTAGCATTTGCAAACTCACTGGGATCACTACCATCACCCAGCTTTTTAATGCAGGTGCTGAACAGTGCTGGCCTTACTACCGAGTCTGGACACAATCACAACACTTCACCGCACTGCTGCATTCAGCCACTTTCAAGCCCACCCCAGCGTCCACTTGGACAGTTTCTTTGGGATCGTGTCATGGGAAGAAGCCTCCTGAACGCAAGACAATCAACTGCCATGTCTCCCCATCATCCACCGGGCAGATCACTTCACTACAGAAGAAACTGAGGTGGCTTTGGAAATCCACTGCTTCCTGCGAGGATTTCCTTCACCTCCTCCCCAGAGACTAACATCAGGTCAACCAGCCTGAAGTTTCTCACCGCTTCCTTCTTCGTTTCTTGAAGGCAGGAATAGGAAGACTCTCGAATATTCTTCACAAAGCACTTCCATCATGAACTTTCACAGGGTCAACAGAAAAGAGCCTTACGAAGACAGCAGACGCATCCCTCAGCATTTGTGGGAGAAACTCATTAGGTCCTAGAGGATTCCTCACACCCAGTTGCACTTCCTACTCATCTTATCCATGAACAAAGACCTGTGGGACAGCCTGCATCAAGTCACCTTGGCTGAGCAGAGGCATGACTCGCCTTCGATCCACCCTATGGTAATCAGACATCACTGCAAGGACCTACCTGTTGCAGCCCCAGGAAGCATGCAGGCCTTCGGCACCATTCTGACACATCCAAATGTTTTTCCGAGCACCAACCATTGGGCACAAAAGTGGCAGTGCTCCTTGACACTCAACTCAATTAAAAACAATTAAACGCTATGGCGCAACACATTTCCCAGTTCTTCCGCCACTCTTCAGTCTCAGTGCCTTTCCCACATCCCACCAGGCATGTCCAAGGATGGCACTCTGTCAGACCAAAACCCACGCTTTCATCTTGATGACCGCAGGTAAGGGTGGCATGCAGAGAAGACACTGGGACCTTTCTGGGGGCATGGCAGAATTCCCAACACCAGCAGTCTTGTCAGCTGTGACACAGCCCCGCAGGGACAGCATTCTGCTCTGGCAAACAGCCCTCCTCTGCCTGCAGGGACTGCCCGCCCCAGGCACACAGCAGGCGGCCTCCTTTCTCCAGGCACACCTCTGCAGACACCAGGGGCAGCAGCAACCCATGCTGAACTCCCAGGGAAAGAGAGGAGCTGCAGACTGCTTAGTGAGGTGGGACAAAGGCAGGTGTCATGGTTTTACGTTTTTTGGTTTTCAGTATTCCACAGCAGAACATCATGTACTGGAATTCAAGTGTTAATGCTCCAATTCCAGGTACCTATCCCTATACATTACGGAAGTCATGGGACCTGACCCTTCCGGGTGGGGAGGTCTCTTACTGCCTGGCAGTGGGTGCTGGAGGAGGGTGCTTTCCTAGCCGTTCCAAGCTCTTTTCAGGTTTGACTCGGTCTCAGGAACTCTCTCTCTCCGATCTTATTTATTAGTCTCAATTTCAATTCGATTGTATTATATTGCGTTATCTTGCATTCCGATATCATAGTTAGTAAAATAAGTTTTCCTCCATAGATTGTTGCCGCTGTTTTTTTTCCTCCCTTCCTTCCCTCCCATTCTGTGGGCCAAGGGGGTGGGGGAGCAGGGGCCTACAGCCCCCTGTCACAGACATAGATCCCTGTCACGGGCATAGATTGATCTAGTTAACTCCGTGACAGCAAGGAAGGAGGGAATGTGATTCCAGAGGACCAAGTGCAACAGGCAAAGCTTTGAAGCCTGAAGCAGCCTTCCAAGGACGCCACAAGATGGGCTACCCACTTTGCAACACAGCCACAAATGACCACACACAAGTGCCACGCGGGGACCTCATTCCTGATAAACACAACTCACGCTTTCAGCATGCTTTGACTCAAACACCATTCCCACTTAAACACTGACATCAGGGTTAAAGGAACACAACCACAAGACAGGGAAAAGAAAAGGAAGCGTTGCGGAAAGACAAAACCACATTACCACATCACCGGTCAAGTTTTGGCATGCAACAGCAGCTCGCTGCACAATGACCAGGCCTTGGCAAGCGACAAAAGCTTGCTGCACAGTGCTGCCATGCGCAGAGGCTCTCTCCAAGCCCTCAGGCACTCACACAGCAGCATAAAAGCCGGCCCTGAGCCTCGCTCCTTCACACACTTCTCCTGACACCTTCTCCTCTGCACTCCTCTAGGTAAGCATGTGAGCTGCTGCCCTCCTTTGCCCACCCCACCTGGCTTGGCTATCCACAACTCCTTGGACCCAAGACTCTGCAGCCCTTCTGCCTCCCCAGGAACCATGCTCTCCACCACCCCTAGCCCCAACCCCAACCAACTTGCTCGCTGGGCCACACCCAGCACAGCTTCTTGGGTCCTCAACAACCTCCATTTGCACAACACCCTCTCTTCCAGAGACCCTCCACCCCACAACCATGTCCTGCTCCGACCTCTGCCGCCCCTGCGGACCCACCCCGCTGGCTAACAGCTGCAACGAGCCCTGTGTCAGGCAGTGCCAGGACTCCCAAGTCGTCATCCAGCCCTCCACCGTCGTGGTCACCCTGCCGGGACCCATCCTCAGCTCCTTCCCCCAGAACACCGCCGTCGGATCCTCCTCATCAGCTGCCGTGGGCAGCGCCCTCAATGCCCAGGGAGTGGCCATCTCCTCCGGCGGCTTCGGCTTCGGAGGCCTGGGCTGCTACAATGGCTGGAGAGCCCGCTACCCCTGCTAAGGGCCTGCGCCCACACCCCGACACCAACCACCTGCACCCTGCAACGCGCCTCACGCACTCAGGAGGCACCACTGGGTCACTGATGGTACAACAGCTCATTTGCCATGACTCCTCTTTGCATGGCACAAAGCAAACAAGCAGGGAACAGCGTCAGACCATGCTGTCTGGGAATATCAGTGCAGTAAATTTCTTCTTTCTTTGCACCTTATATTGCGACCTTTCCACTTGGCCATCACCGAGTGAATCCTTCTTTTTAGTGTGTTTTCCTCAATAAAGATCTCATGCATGCCAGCCTCCGATTCCTCTCATCCTTTCTTCGCCCAATACTCTTAACACCTCACCCACTACAAAGGTATGGCTCTGGAAACCATCATGCCAGGTCAAAAACAGACCCAAGACCTTCTCTTACAACCATGTCACCATCAAGAGCACTGGTGGCTAGCAGAAGGCCTTCAGCACATCACGTGGCATCTACACTAGCCCAAAGACAGACAAATAGTACTCTTCCTCACCAGCAAGCACCAGGCTTTTTTAGAACCGCCTGCAAAATGCGCACCATGGCTTATACTCCGCCAGTTTTCAGAAACCTCTCCTCATTACCACTACTTTGCAAAATCAGCAAAACCACCACATCAGACCCTCCCTATTCTAGGGTGAAACCCAACAGCACCAGTGCATTTCAGCACAGCCTTCCTGTTATCCTCAAAAACAAGCACTCTTCACCTCTGTGACAATCTGGAAAACACTCCATCTCATGACCAGAGACAGTACAAGCCATTAATTTACCCTTCAGTATGCAAATATCACCATAATCACCTCACGTCTGCAGCCCAGGACAGTCACGGTGCATTCCGTTTTCCCTGGAAATAGGCAAATGCTCTTTGGGAACAACAAACGCTGGGCAGGAAAATAACCTCAACCCTTGACACTCAATCTGAACACCGTGTTTCACCAGCCTGCCTTTTCTGACAGACCCACTCACCCTCGGCCTCTTGTCACCCTCACAGCTCATCCCACATCTCACCAACCAGCCCAGCAAACCCCCATCTAGCAGTGTGCC
This sequence comes from Phasianus colchicus, assembly GCF_987193195.1. Lineage (NCBI taxonomy): Eukaryota > Metazoa > Chordata > Aves > Galliformes > Phasianidae > Phasianus > Phasianus colchicus. Next base: position 94,281,447 of record NC_143438.1, read on the forward strand.
ATCCCCACCTCCGCACTGTGAATGTGCGTGATTTCCCCCTAGAAAAGGGCATTCCAATGCACTGCGCAATGCCACCGTTTGGGGAGCATGGCAGGAGTCCTGACATCACACAGCTTGCTAGCAATGAACCAGGCGTGAGAGGACAGAGTCCTGCCCCCACAGACAGCCCTCCCCTGCCTACTTGGAAATCTCCAGGGTGCGACCCAAGCAGGAATGACACAAAACAGGCAGCCTCCTTTCTCCCAGCTACCGCCTTCCAACATCAAGGGGCATCCAGCCAGCCATGCAGCACACCCAGTGGGGAAGACAAGAGCTAAAGGCTGGCTAACCAGCTGCAACGAGCTCAGGGAGGGAACAAATGCAGTGCAATCCGAGAATACCCTAGGATGTTGGAAGGGACCCATAAGGATCACTGACTCCAACTCATGCCTCCACAACGCACTCTTTGAAAATAGATCTAGAAGGCACTGTCCAATGTTTCTGGAAATCCAGCAGCCATAGTGCTTTTGCACTGCCTTAGGGAGCCTGTTGCATGCCCAATCCCTTTGGAACAGAACCACATTTGAGAAAGGACTTTCAGTTGGACTTGTGAGGCAACAGTTCACTCAACGCTTTCTGTCTTTGCCCATAAATGAGCTAGGCGTTTTCCCCAAAACCATATGGAGGAAAACTCTGAAAATCTTTGCAGAAGTCCTTAGAAATTTGGTCTACTGGGATCCATTGCTGAACAAGATGGGTAATCATCTCATGAAAGAAGTGCCATCTTCTCCCATCTGGGATACCCACAATGCCCAGACAGGGCTTCCAAAGCCGTTTGGAATTGGCAACTCCTCTAACAACAAAGACACAAACCATATTGCACAAGTGCCAAGCCATGATCTCACTGACTCCTCTTCTGTGCTTTGCACACAGAATCTTCCGCATACTCTGACACGAACGTGCCAAATCCCTCCTGTGCCCTCCAGGACTCTCACTTGGAACGTGCCACCAGTGCCAAATGGACGCGTCCTCAAGGATGCAAAAAGGCAGAGTTGCTGGAAGAACAACACGTAACACATGACGCGCAACACTACGTGATGCAAGAGTAGCATGCAGCATTGAGAGGAGATCCCCAATACTCTACTAGTAACCATGAGGAACTTACCTCCAGCTACACAGGGAGCCCTCCAACACAAGGCTCTGGGCACAGTCCTTCCACCTGCTGCTTTCAGTCCACCTTGCTCTCCACTTGTCTAACCCACATTGGCTCAGAAGATGTCATGAAAGGGCTCATGGCTGCATCGTCCATTTACACCCAAACCGATGAAGGACCCCAGAATCAACTCCACAAATTGCCCTCCTCTGTCTAAATATACTATAACCACCTTGGATGGACCGAAGCTGAAACAGCCCAACACAGCCTGTCTCCTTTCTCCAAAACACATTTTTCAAAGCAAAAGGGGAACCAACATCTTGGCACAACACACCCAATGCAGAAGACAACGACTAAGCTCAAGGAAAGCAGATTAATTCTAGGGCACGCAGGGAGTGCAGTGCAGTGCAACTAGCAGCATCTCAAGCCAAACGCACCTGGGAATCACAGAACAGCCCTCAAAGGATGCCAAGAATGGGGCCTGCACCTCACCAAGTGGCCACAAACACGACTGCATGAGTAGCACAGGATGGCATCACTAAGGACACCACATCACTCCTCCAAAGCTGAGGACAAGCCTTCCCACATCGTCCATGAGATGCGCCTTCCTCATCACTCCAGTCACACTCAGAAGTGCTGACAGGGTCAAAGGATCAAATCCACAACACCAGGAAATGGAGTGGAAGTTTTCTAGGAAGAAAATAACACCCCACCTCATGATTTCTCATGGTTTGGCACGCAAGAGCTGCTCACTGCACAATGCCGCCATGCGCAGAGGCTCTCTCCAAGCCCTCGGGCACTCACACAGCAGCATAAAAGCCGGCCCTGAGCCTCGCTCCCTCACACACTTCTCCTGACACCTTCTCCTCTGCACTCTTCTAGGTAAGCGTTCACCCTGCTCTCCTCCTTCTCCCACTCCACCTGGCTTTGCTATCCACAATGCTTTGGCCCCTAGACTCTGCAGCTCTACCTCCTCCCCAAAAGCCATGCTCCCCATAACCCCAAGCCTCTACTCCTTGCTCCCTGGGCCACGCCCAGCACAGCTTCCAGGGTCCTCAACACTCCTCCTCTGCTTACCCAACACCCTCTCTTCCAGAGACCCTCCACCCCACAGCCATGTCCTGCTACGACCTCTGCCGCCCCTGCAGCGGGGGACCCACCCCGCTGGCTAACAGCTGCAACGAGCCCTGTGTCAGGCAGTGCCAGGACTCCCAAGTCGTCATCCAGCCTCCCGCCGTGCTGGTCACCCTGCCGGGACCCATCCTCAGCTCCTTCCCCCAGAACACCGCCGTCGGATCCTCCTCATCAGCTGCCGTGGGCAGCGCCCTCAATGCCCAGGGAGTGGCCATCTCCTCCGGCGGCTTCGGCTTCGGAGGCCTGGGCTGCTTCAACGGCGGGAGAGCCCGCTACCCCTGCTAAGGGCCTGCGCCCACACCCCGACACCAACCACCTGCACCCTGCAAGGAGCCTCGCATCCCAGTGATGCACATCTGAGCCATTTGTGCCACAAGGGCTCACCTGCTCCTCAGCCATGGCTCTTCATTCATGGCACCACGCAAACAAGCAGGGCAGGGGACTAAACCACACTGCCTGGAAGCACGACCTGTGCAAATTCTTCTCTTCTCCTCAGCCCTTCTCTGCATCGTTCTGCTGCTCTGGAAGGTGGCTGATGGCCATGCTACACACACTTCAGCATGTGGCCATTTCTTTTGGTGCTCCTTTCTTTTCATTTCTGATCCCCAATAAAGTTCTCATGCATGCCAGCCTCATATGTTGTTTCTTCACTGGATGCACTTCTCATCTCTCCCACTGCCAAGGCGAGGCTCAAGACGTCATCAGGGTGGGTCGGAATGGGTTCTGTGAAATTGCTGCCCAGTGGATAGCTTCTTCAGCAGCAGCATCACAAATTCCTGCTGGGCTGAGCTGCCTATCCATTTATTGGCCACCATGTACTTGCTGATTGATGGTGCTCCTCCCAAAAGCAGGAATTCACGTTGCCCTTTCTGATACCTCATGACATTCCTCTCTGACCCACACTGCAGCCTCTATACAGAACTCAGAATATTGACATGACCATCTCCTGCATGAGCTGTTCCTCCCCATTTGCTGCCATCTGCAAACTTCCTTTGGGGTCATTCTGTTCCATTACCTCACTCTGCAACATGGATCTCAGGCAAGGCTGACTCCACCACCAAGCCTTGGGCTACCACGCTCAAACAGCGTGCAGCATAAAAGCCGGCCCTGTGCCTCGCTCCCTCACACCATTCTCTCGATGCCTTCTCCACTGCCATCCTCCAGGTGAGCCTGCACCCCAATACATTTCTTCCCCTGCCCCACCTGGCCAAGCTATTCACACCCCCTCTGACCCAGATTCAGCAGCCTTTCTGCTCACAAACAGTCACACTCCCTGCACTCCACACCACGCCTCCACACTACCTGGGAAGCCTACAGCGGTACTCCTCAAAGCCAGAGCACTCTCCGCTCACCCAACACCCTCTCTTCCAGGGACCCTCTACCCCCACAGCCATGTCTTGCCACAAACTCTGCCACCCCTTCCTTCAACTCCTTCCCACTGACTCATGTCAGGCCAACCAGCCTGCGGACCCTCACACCTTCCTTCTTCATTTCTTGAGGACAGGAGTGGGATGAAGCTCTCCCAGTTTTCTGGAACCTCCCCTCATTATCGTGACCTTTCTAAGATAATTGTCATCAGTGCAAAGAAGACATCGGAGAGGACCCTCAGCTTTTGTGGTTGCAACACAACAGGTCCTTTGGACTCAGAATCATGGAATCACCAAGGTTGGAAAAGACACTCAGACAAACTTTACACCTTTCACCAATATTTCCCACTAAACCACGTCCCTCAGTACAACATCTAAATGTTTCTTCAACACCTCCACGGTCAGGGACTCCAGCACCTCCTTGGGCAGCCCGTTCCAGCACCTCATCGTTCTCAGAGAAGTACTTCCTAATGTCCAAGCTGAATCTCCTCTGGCACAACTTGAAGCCATTCCCTCTAGACCAATCGCTAGTTACACGGGAGAAGAGACCAAGCGCCACCTCACCACAACCTCCTTTCAGGTAGTTGTAGAGAGCCATAAGGTGACCTCTGAGCCTCCTCTACTCCAGATGAAACAATCCCAGCCCACTCAGCCGCTCCCCATAAGACTTGTGCTCCAGACCCCTTACCTGACATTCTCCTTCTCTGGACACGCTCCAGGGCCTCAATGTCTTTCTTGTAGTGAGCGGCCCAGAACTGAACACAGCACTCGAGGTGCGGCCTCACCAGGGCAGAGGACAAAGGGATGATCACTTCCCTGCTCCCGCTGGCCACACTACTTCTGATACAAGTCAGGATGCCTTCTTGGTTATACGGGCACACTGCTGCCTCATTTTCAGTTGAGAATCAACCAATCCCCCCAGGTCCGTTTTCTCTATGCAGTCTTCCAGCCGCTCTGCCCCAAGCCTGTAGCGTTGCCTGGGAGTGTTGTGGCCAAAGTGCACGACCCGGCACTTGGTCTTGTTGAACTTCATCCCACCGGCATCAGCCCTGAGATCCAGCACTGCTCTGTAGGGACTTCTTTCCCCTTGTCTTGTACTGCTGAAGCTGAAGGTGAGCACAGTACTTGAGGTGAGGCCACACCAGCACAGAGCAGACTGGGACAACCGAGTCTCCCACTGGCAGTCCTCATCTCAATGCACCCCGTGCTATGGTCAACCATTTAGGCTGCCAGGGCACACTGCAGACTCAGAATCAACTTGCCATCAAACAGAACCTCCTGACCTCTTTCTGTGGGGCTGCTCTTAAGTCTCTCATCCCCAAATACCCAGATATCTCCTGGATATCTCCATTCCAGCTGCGGGATCAAGCTCTTGCTCTCATCAACCTTCATGCCATTGATGATGGCCCAGCCCTCTGGTCTCTCAAGAGCTCTCCCAAGACCTCCCTAATACTGAGAGAGTCAACAGCTCATCCCTAGCCATTATCATCCAAAAACTTCTTAATTTGTATGCATCTGAGTCCTGCATCCAGATCATTTAGTAAAACATGGAAGAGAACAGATCCAAAAATGGAGCTCTGGGTAATCTGACAGCAGACTGGTCACCTGCCCGATGTAACCAAATCTAATAAAAGCCTTTGAGTTGGACTTGGGAGCCACCAGTTCACTCAATGTATTAAGTATTTTTCTAGATATATGCTGGAGATTTTCTCCAGAAGAAGTTGGTGGAAAACACTAAGAATAACTTTGATGAAGGTCACAGAAATTATGCCTGTACGGTTCCCTTAGTGAACGACATGGGTTTTCATTTCAGAAAAGGAAGTGTCATAATTTCAAAACCAGTATACCAAGAATGCCCAGGCATGGAGATTTGGCAACTCCACTGGCAACAAAGACACAAAGCATAGTGCACAGATGCCAAGCAATGACCTCACTGTCAACACTGCTCCCATTCTGTGCTTTGGCCACTACTTTCACGTGCCCTGACTCAAATATGCAAGAACACTCCTTTGGCCTACAATATTCTCACTTGAAAGGTGCCGCTGCTGGCAAAAGCACATGTCCTCAAGAGAAGGACGCGAAAAGGCAGAATTGCTGGAAGAACACACATCCCAGGACTGCCAAAACTATGTCATGCAAGAGCAGCACGCTGCACAATGCTGCCATGCGCAGAGGCTCTCTCCAAGCCCTCAGGCACTCACACAGCTGCATAAAAGCCGGCCCTGTGCCTCACTCCTTCACACCACTCTCCTGACACCTTCTCCTCTGCAAACCTCCAGGTGAGCCTGTGCCCCACTGCTGACCTTAAACCCGCCCGACCTGGCCCAGCTCCCAGCACCCCCTCTGCCGACAGCCTGAGGAGCCTTTCTGCTTCCCCACGGCCACACTGCCCACAGCTCCACATCGCGTCACCCCACTCCCTGGGAAGCCCACATTACTGCTCTTCTACCCCCACAGCACCCTTGGCTCACCCAATACCTCCTCTTCCACAGACCCTCCACCCCACAGCCATGTCCTGCTACGACCTCTGCCGCCCCTGCAGCGGGGGACCCACCCCGCTGGCTAACAGCTGCAACGAGCCCTGTGTCAGGCAGTGCCAGGACTCCCAAGTCGTCATCCAGCCTCCTGCCGTGCTGGTCACCCTGCCGGGACCCATCCTCAGCTCCTTCCCCCAGAACACCGCCGTCGGATCCTCCTCATCAGCTGCTGTGGGCAGCGCCCTCAACGCCCAGGGAGTGGCCATCTCCTCCGGCGGCTTCGGCTTCGGAGGCCTGGGCTGCTACAATGGCTGGAGAGCCCGCTACCCCTGCTAAGGGCCTGCGCCCACACCCCGACACCAATCACCTGCACCCTGCAAGGCACCTCTCGCACGGAGGATGAACTACTGTGTCACTGATGGTACAACAGCTCACCTGCTATGACTCCTCTTTCATGGTGCAAAACAGAGAAGCATGGAACAACCTCAGACTAGGCTGCCTGGGAACCAGTGCGGTAACTTTCTTCTTTCTTTGCACTTGATATTGTGCTCTTTCCACCTGGTGATCACCAAGTGGATCCTTCCTTTTACTGGGTTTTCCTCAATAAAGATCTCATGCATGCCAGCCTCCAATTCCTCCTCCTACTTTCTTGGCTCAATACTCTTCCCACTTCACCCACTACAAAGGCATGGCTTTGGAAACCATCATGCCAGGTGGAAAATGGCCCCAAGACATCCTCTTTCAACCATGTCACCATCAAGAGCACTGGTGGCTAGCAGAAGGCCTTCAGCACATCACGTGGCATCTACACTAGCCCAAAGGAACACATAAAGTACTCTTCCTCACCAGCAAGCACCAGGCTTTTTTGGAACAACTTGCAAAACACGCACCTTGGGTTATTCTCCTCCAGTTTTCAGAAACCTCTCCTCATTACCATTACCTTTAAAGAAAAGTAAAATCAGCAAAACCAACTCATCAGACCCTCCCCATTCATGGGTGCAACCCAACAGCTGGATTGGACTTATGCTCAGCCGTCCTGTTATCCTCAAAAACAAGCACTCTTCACCTCTGAGACAACCTGGAAAACACTCCATCTCTTGACCAGGGACAGTGCAACTAATTAATTTGCCCTTCAGGATGCAAATGCCGCCACAATCACCTCAGGTCTGCAGCCCGTAACACTCATTGCCATTGAGATCTCCCCAAACATAGGCAAACGCTCTTTGGGAACAAAAAACGCCATGCAGGAAAAATAGCCTTGCCCCTTGACATACCACTCAAACACCGTGTTTCACCAGCCTGCCCTTTCTGACAGACCCACTCACCCTCGGCCTCTTGTCACCCTCACAGCTCATCCCAGATCTCACCAACCAAGCCAGCAGACAACCATCTAGTGCCAGCCCCACCTCCATGCTGTGAATGTGCATGAGTTCCCCCTAGAAAAGGGCATTCCAATGCACTGCGCAGTGCCACCGTTTGGGGAGCATGGCAGGAGTCCTGACATTACAGAGCTTGCTAGCCATGCACAGGCGGGAGAGGACAGAGTCCTGCCCTCACAAACAGCCCTCCCCAGCCTACTTGGAAATCTCCAGGGGGGGACCCAAGCAGGAATGACACAAAACAGGCAGCCTCCTTTCTACCAGCTATGGTCTACCAACATCAAGGGGCATCCAGCCAGCCATGCAGCACACCCAGTGGGGAAGACAAGAGCTAAAGGCTGGCTAACCAGCTGCAACGAGCTCAGGGAGGGAACAAATGCAGTGCAATCCGAGAATACCCTAGGATGTTGGAAGGGACCCATAAGGATCACTGAGTCCCACTCATGCCTCCACAAGGCACCCTTTAAAATTTAAGTGATGAACCTGAAGGCATTGACCAAACTTTTACGAAATCCAGCAGCCATACTGCTTCTGCACTGCCTTAGGAAGCCTGTTCAATGCTCACTGCCCTCAGGTGCAGAACCACATTTGAGAAAAGACTTTCAGTTGGACTTGTGAGGCAACAGTTCACTCAACGCTTTCTGTCTTTGCCCATAAATGTGCTAGGCGTTTTCCCCAAAAGCCATATGGAGGAAAACTCTGAAAATCTTTGCAGAAGTCCTTAGAAATTTGGCCTACTAGGATCCATTGCTGAACAAGATGGGTAATCATCTCATGAAAGAAGTGCCATCTTCTCCCATCTGGGATACCCAGAATGCCCAGGCCAGGCTTCCACGGCTGCTTGGAATTGGCAACTCCTCTAACAACAAAGACACAAACCATATTGCACAAGTGCCAAGCCACGATCTCACTGACTCCTCTTCTGTGCTTTGCACACAGAATCTTCCGCATACTCTGACCCAAACGTGCCAAATCCCTCCTGTGCCCTCCAGGACTCTCACTTGGAACGTGCCACCAGTGCCAAATGGACGCGTCCTCAAGGATGCAAAAAGGCAGAGTTGCTGGAAGAACAACACGTAACACATGACGCGCAACACTACGTGATGCAAGAGTAGCATGCAGCACTGAGAGGAGATCCCTAACACTCCACAACTAAGCATGAGGAACTTACCTCCAGCTACACAGGGAGCCCTCCAACATAAGGCTCTGGGCACAGGCCTTCCATTAGCTGCTTTCAGTCCACATCACTCTGCACTTGTCTAACCCACGTTGGCTCAACTTCTGGATGAGCGTGGCATGGGAAACTGTCTCAAATTATACAAGCATACAAATGTGGAACGGGGAATATTGGAAGAGATCGTAACCATTATCCCTTCTGTGGGCCGACTGCCTCCCATCAGGGCCCCATCCAACCCGGCCTTGAATGCCCCAGGGACGAAGAATGCACAAGTTGACTGGGCAGCCTGTGCCAGGGTCTCACCAGCACCCGAGTCAAGAATTTTTCTTCCTTACATCTTAACCAAATTTCTCCTCTTTGCGTTAAAATGTTCTAACAGTATCAAACCGTGTAAAAAGTTGGTTCTCCCCCTGCCTGTAAGCTCCCTTCAAGTACTGGAAGGCCAACTCTATTCTAGGCTGAACGAGCCCAACTCTCGTAGCCTTTCTGCACAGCAGATGCACTCCACGCCTTTGATCTTCTTGGTGGACCTCCACTGGACCCACTCAGCACAGCTCCCTCAGCATTCCTGGGTGAAACTCAGCAGGCCTCACACACCTTGGCACATCCAATTGAACAGACCCACTTCCTACTTTGCCCCATCTTCTCCAGAAATGTCATGAAGTGGCTCGTGGCTGCATCATCCATTAACACAAACACCAATAAAGGACCCCAAAATCTTAACTCCACAAGTTGACCTCCTCTGTCTAAATATACTAAAACCACTACGGACGGCCCAATGCTGAAACGGCAAAAAACAGCCTGTCTCCTTTCTCCAAAACAGTTTTCAAAGCAAAAGGGGAACCAACATCTTGACACAACACACCCAATGCAGAAGACAACGACTAAGCTCAAGGAAAGCAGATTAATTCTAGGGCACGCAGGGAGTGCAGTGCAGTGCAACTAGCAGCGTCTCAAGCCAAACGCACCTGGGAATCACAGAACAGCCCTCGAAGGATGCCAAGAATGGGGCCTGCACCTCACCAAGTGGTCACAAACACGACTGCATGAGTAGCACAGGATGGCATCACTAAGGACACCACATCACTCCTCCAAAGCTGAGGACAAGCCTTCCAACATCTTCCGTGACATGCGCCTTCCTCATCACTCCAGTCACACTCAGAAGTGCTGACAGGGTCAAAGGATCAAATCCACAACACCAGGAAATGGAGTGGAAGTGTTGTGGGGAGACAAGAGCACACCACCTCATGACTTCACAGGGTTTGGCATGCGTTCTGCATAATACTAGCATGCGCAGAGGCTCTCTCCAAGCCCTCGGGCACTCACACAGCAGCATAAAAGCCGGCCCTGAGCCTCGCTCCCTCACACACTTCTCCTGACACCTTCTCCTCTGCACTCCTCTAGGTAAGCATGTGAGCTGCTGCCCTCCTTTGCCCACCCCAATTGGCTTGGCTATCCAAACCTCTTGGCCCCAAGACTCTGCAGCTCTTCTGCCTCCCCAAAAGCCATGCTCCCCACCACCCCAAGCCCCAACCCCAACCAACTTGCTCCCTGGGCCACACCCAGCACAGCTTCTTGTGTCCTCAACAACCTCCATTTGCACAACACCCTCTCTTCCAGGGACCCTCCACTCCACAGCCATGTCCTGCTACGACCTCTGCCACCCCTGCAGCGGGGGACCCACCCCGCTGGCTAACAGCTGCAACGAGCCCTGTGTCAGGCAGTGCCAGGACTCCCAAGTCGTCATCCAGCCCTCCACCGTCGTGGTCACCCTGCCGGGACCCATCCTCAGCTCCTTCCCCCAGAACACCGCCGTCGGATCCTCCTCATCAGCTGCCGTGGGCAGCGCCCTCAGCGCCCAGGGAGTGGCCATCTCCTCCGGCGGCTTCGGCTTCGGAGGCCTGGGCTGCTACAATGGCGGGAGAGCCCGCTACCCCTGCTAAGGGCCTGCGCCCACACCCCGACACCAACCACCTGCACCCTGCAATGCGCCTCACGCACTCAGGAGGCACCACTGTGTCACTGACTGCACGTGGGATAGATCAGCAGCTCTTCAACCATGGCTCTGCATTCATTACAACAAAGAAGCAAGCAGGGAAGGGGACCAGACCACACTGCTTGCAAACTGCGCCTCTGACAAATTCTATATCTTGAACGTTCTTCTCTAGGTCCTTTTCTTTCTCTGCAAGAATGCTGATGGTCATGCTACATGCACTTACGGCCACGGCTTCTTCTCTTGCTGCTCCTTTCCTTTCATGTATTTTCCTCAATAAAGTTCTCTTGCATGCCAGCCTCTGAATTCGCTTCATCCTTTCTTCAGCACTTCACACTTCTCCCACTCCAAAGACACGGCTCAAGGGTCCATTAGGATGGCACCAAAGGGGTCCCATCACCTCCCCTGCCAACAGTGGTACCAACAAGAACTGTTGGGGCATCAACTGGGCTTCCAGCACATCAAACAACATCTATGCTTGACCACACAAAGTCTTGGGCACACCAAGGCCCTTCTGCCCATGCCCTCTGAAACTACCTTTCCATGGCAGCACACCCCAGCAGGATACTCCCACGCTGACAAAAAAAAAAAGCAGTCACAGAATCCTTTACACGTTAGAGAATTGTTAGTGACAACACACTACTACTGCCCTGCTCAAGTACACTCAGCTCCAGCGGTCAGACAGGGAACACAGCCAGACTTTCAGCACCTCAAAGGACAGGGACTACACAAATTACTCTGCGGGGTAACCTGTTCCACCGCTTGCCCCCCTCACCCTGGAAAAAGCTCCCTTTCTCTTCCAAGGAAGGTTCCAATTCAGTGCTGTCCACCTTCCTTTCTTCTGGCAGCAGACAGTAATGCAAAAGGGCTGGCTCTCTTTACATCCTTCCCTAACATCTGCGATTTATACGCAAGGAGAAGATCTACTGAGAACATCCCTGTGTCCCAGCTCAAAACTGCCTGTTCTCTCAGCTTCTCCACGTCGTAAGGAGGCTCCAGGCCCATCAGCACTGAGGAAGCCCTGCACTGGAACTGCTCCACCATATCCATGTCTGTCTTCCTCCTGGGAAACTTAAGCATGAACCACCAGCACTGGACAGAAATGAAAGTACATCCTCCAGTGTGCTAGTGATGCTCTTCCCAAAGGCCTTCTGGAGAATGGGGAACTCTTTTGTCACACGGCTGCAGTGCTGCCTCACCTTCCTCTTGCTCGCCAGCAGTAAAACCTGGTCCTTCTCAGCAAAGCTGGCTGCCACCCTCTCATTTTTCTTGCTCCATGTTACTGCTTCCCATCTGCGGCAGTTCACTTTGCCCCTTCCGCTACTTCAGGACGTCCCTCCACATCCTTTATATAGGTGGACTATACACCGGGGGCATCAGCTGCTCCTTCCCATCTTCTAGCATTTGCAAACTCACTGGGATCACTACCATCACCCAGCTTTTTAATGCAGGTGCCAAACAGTGCTGGCCTTACTACCAGCACTGTAGTAGTCTGGACACAATCACAACACTTCACCGCACTGCTGCATTCAGCCACTTTCTACCCCACCCCAACATCCACTTTGACAGTTTCTCTGGGATTGTGTTGTGGGAGGAAACCGCCAGGCCTTGACTAAAGGCAAGGCAATCAACTGCCACAGCCCCCCATCATCCACCGGGCAGATCACTTCAGTACAGGAGAAACTGAGGTGGCTTTGGAAATCCACTGCTTCCTGCGAGGATTTCCTTCACCTCCTCCCCAGAGACTAACATCAGGTCAACCAGCCTGAAGTTTCTCACGGCTTCCTTCTTCATTTCTTGAATGCAGGAGTGGGATGAGTCTCTTCCATTCTTCAGGAGTCACTCCTACTCACCAGGACCTTACAGGGTCAACTGAAAAGGGCCTTACAAAGACATCAGACACGTCCCTCAGCATCTGTGGGAGAAAGTTGTCAGGTCCTGTACACTTATGCACACCCAGGCACACAACTTCCTCATCATCCCCAGCAACAAGCAGCAGGCATCTGCGGGACAGCCTGCATCAAGTAAATGTGGCTGAGCAGAGGCATGCCTCGCCATCGATCCATCCTATGCTATTCAGATGTCACCGCAAGGACTTACAAGTTGAAGCCCCAGGAAGCATCTTTGCCTCCAGCACCCTTCCAAAATGTCCACATCCTTTTCTGAGCACCTTACACTGAGCACAAAAATAGCACTGCTCCTTGACACTCAACACAGTTATCAACCCGAACACCATGGCTCAACACACTTCCCATTTCTTCAAGTACCACTCACCCTCTGCCTCTCTTCGGTCTCAGGACCTTTTCCACATCCCACTGGGCAGCACAAAGGGAACTCCAGATGGCACTGTGTCACACCAAAGTCCAGGCTTTTGTCTGGATGACCCGTGATAAGGGTGGATAAGGATAAGGACCTTTCTGGCAGTACTCCCAACAACAACAGTCGTGTCAGCACTGACACAGCCCAGCAGGGACAGCATCCTGCTCTGGCTGCCCACCCCAGGCACACAGCAGGCAGCCTCCTTTCTCCGGGTGCACCTCTGCAGGCACCAGGGGCAGCAGCCACCCGTGCAGCGCTGCTAGGGGGAGAGAGAGACAGGCTGCAGACTGCTTTGCCAGGTGGAACAAAGGCAAGGACGAAGAGAAAGCAATTCCAGTGGCATCAAGCCCAAGAGGCACAGAAGATAGAGCAGCCTAACAAGGATGCCAGGAGGTGCGGTACCCACCTCACAACAGAGCCACAATCCACCAGGCACAAGCACCACACGGTGACCTCACTCCTGATACCCACCACTCACACTTGCAGCATGCATAGACTTGAATACCAGTCCCACTTGAACACTGCCGCCAGGGTCAAAGGAAAACAACCACAAGAGAAGGAAATGAGAAGGCAGCATTTTGGGAAGACAAAAACACATCATGTCATCACTGGTCAGGCATTGGCATGCAAGAGCTGCTCACTGCACACAATACTACCATGCGCAGAGGCTCTCTCCAAGCCCTCGGGCACTCACACAGCAGCATAAAAGCCGGCCCTGAGCCTCGTTCCCTCACACACTTCTCCTGACGTGTTCTCTTCTGTGCTCTTCCAGGTGAGCCTACAACCCCGCTGCCCTCCTTTGCCCACCCCACCTGGACAAACTCTTCATACCACGTCTACCCCTAAACTCAGCAGCCCTTCCACCTCCTCTCTGCCACGCTCCCCACAACCCCAAACCATTCCTTCCCACTATGCGGGAAGCCAATGGCACTGATTCCCACCCCCTCAACACCCTCTGCTTACCCAGCACCATCTCTTCCAGAGACCCTCCACCCCACAGCCATGTCCTGCTACGACCTCTGCCGCCCCTGCGGACCCACCCCGCTGGCTAACAGCTGCAACGAGCCCTGTGTCAGGCAGTGCCAGGACTCCCAAGTCGTCATCCAGCCCTCCACCGTCGTGGTCACCCTGCCGGGACCCATCCTCAGCTCCTTCCCCCAGAACACCGCCGTCGGATCCTCCTCATCAGCTGCCGTGGGCAGCGCCCTCAATGCCCAGGGAGTGGCCATCTCCTCCGGCGGCTTCGGCTACGGAGGCCTGGGCTGCTACAATGGCGGGAGAGCCCGCTACCCCTGCTAAGGGCCTGCGCCCACACCCCGACACCAACCACCTGCACCCTGCAATGCGCCTCACGCACTCAGGAGCCACCACTGGATCACTGATGGTACAACATCTAATTGCCATGACTCCTCTTTTCATGGCACAAAACAAGCAAGCAGGGAACAGCGTCAGACATCATGCTATCTGAGAACATGAGTGCAGAAACTTCCTTCTGTCTTGGCATCTTAAATTGTCCTCTTTCCACCTGGTGATCACCAAGTGGATCCTTCCTTTTACTGGGTTTTCCTCAATAAAGATCTCATGCATGCCAGCCTCCGATTCCTCCTACTACTTTCTTGGCCCAATACTCTTCCCACTTCACCCACTACAAAGGCATGGCTCTGGAAACCATCATGCCAGGTCAAAAACGGCCCCAAGACATCCTCTTTCAAACATATCACCATCAAGAGCACTGGTGGCTAGCAGAAGGCCTTCAGCACATCACGTGGCATCAACACTAGCCCAAAGGAAGACATAAAGTACTCTTCCTCACCAGCAAGCACCAGGCTTTTTTGGAACAACTTGCAAAACACACACCTTGGGTTATTCTCCTCCAGTTTTCAGAAACCTCTCCTCATTACCATTACCTTTAAAGAAAAGTAAAATCAGCAAAACCAACTCATCAGACCCTCCCCATTCATGGGTGCAACCCAACAGCTGGATTGGACTTATGCTCAGCCGTCCTGTTATCCTCAAAACCAAGCACTCTTCTCCTCTGTGACAACCTGGAAAACACTCCATCTCTTGACCAGGGACAGTGCAACTAATTAATTTGCCCTTCAGGATGCAAATGCCGCCACAATCACCTCAGGTCTGCAGCACGTGACACTCATTGCCATTGAGATCTCCCCAAAAATACGCAAACGCTCTTTGGGAACAAAAAACGCCGTGCAGGAGAAATAGCCTTGCCCCTCGACACACCACTCAAACACCGTGTTTCACCAGCCTGCCCTTTCTGACAGACCCACTCACCCTCTGCCTCTTGTCACCCTCACAGCTCATCCCACATCTCACCAACCAGCCCAGCAGACAACCATCTAGTGCCAGCCCCACCTCCATGCTGTGAATGTGCATGAGTTCCCCCTAGAAAAGGGCATTCCAATGCAGTGGCCATTGCCAACGTTTGGGGAGCATGGCAGGAGTCCTGACATCACACAGCTTGCTAGCAATGAACCAGGCGTGAGAGGACAGAATCCTGCCCCCACAGACAGCCCTCCCCTGCCTACTTGGAAATCTCCAGGGTGCGACCCAAGCAGGAATGACACAAAACAGGCAGCCTCCTTTCTCCCAGCTACCGCCTTCCAACATCAAGGGGCATCCAGCCAGCCATGCAGCACACCCAGTGGGGAAGACAAGAGCTAAAGGCTGGCTAACCAGCTGCAACGAGCTCAGGGAGGGAACAAATGCAGTGCAATCCGAGAATACCCTAGGATGTTGGAAGGGACCCACAAGGATCACTGAGTCCCACTCATGCCTCCACAATGCACCCTTTAAAATTTAAGTGATGAATCTGAAGGCATTGAACAAACTTTTACGAAATCCAACATCCATAGTGCTTCTGCACTGCCTTAGGAAGCCTGTTCCATGCCCTCTGCCCTCAGGTGCAGAACCACATTTGAAAAAAGACTTTCAGTTGGACTTGTGAGGCAACAGTTCACTCAACGCTTTCTGTCTTTGCCCATAAATGTGCTAGGCGTTTTCCCCAAAAGCCATATGGAGGAAAACTCTGAAAATCTTTGCAGAAGTCCTTAGAAATTTGGCCTACTAGGATCCATTGCTGAACAAGATGGGTAATCATCTCATGAAAGAAGTGCCATCTTCTCCCATCTGGGATACCCAGAATGCCCAGGCCAGGCTTCCACGGCTGCTTGGAATTGGCAACTCCTCTAACAACAAAGACACAAACCATATTGCACAAGTGCCAAGCCATGATCTCACTGACTCCTCTTCTGTGCTTTGCACACAGAATCTTCCGCATACTCTGACCCAAACGTGCCAAATCCCTCCTGTGCCCTCCAGGACTCTCACTTGGAACGTGCCACCAGTGCCAAATGGACGCGTCCTCAAGGATGTAAAAAGGCAGAGTTGCTGGAAGAACAACACGTAACACATGATGCGCAACACTACGTGATGCAAGAGTAGCATGCAGCACAGAGAGGAGATCCCTAACACTCCACAACTAAGCATGAGGAACTTACCTCCAGCTACACAGGGAGCCCTCCAACATAAGGCTCTGGGCACAGGCCTTCCATTAGCTGCTTTCAGTCCACATCACTCTGCACTTGTCTAACCCACGTTGGCTCAACTTCTGGATGAGCGTGGCATGGGAAACTGTCTCAAATTATACAAGCATACAAATGTGGAACGGGGAATATTGGAAGAGATCGTAACCATTATCCCTTCTGTGGGCCGACTGCCTCCCATCAGGGCCCCATCCAACCTGGCCTTGAATGCCCCAGGGACGAAGAATGCACAAGTTGACTGGGCAGCCTGTGCCAGGGTCTCACCAGCACCCGAGTCAAGAATTTTTCTTCCTTACATCTTAACCAAATTTCTCCTCTTTGCGTTAAAATGTTCTAACAGTATCAAACCGTGTAAAAAGTTGGTTCTCCCCCTGCCTGTAAGCTCCCTTCAAGTACTGGAAGGCCAACTCTATTCTAGGCTGAACGAGCCCAACTCTCGTAGCCTTTCTGCACAGCAGATGCACTCCACGCCTTTGATCTTCTTGGTGGACCTCCACTGGACCCACTCAGCACAGCTCCCTCAGCATTCCTGGGTGAAACTCAGCAGGCCTCACACACCTTGGCACATCCAATTGAACAGACCCACTTCCTACTTTGCCCCATCTTCTCCAGAAATGTCATGAAGTGGCTCGTGGCTGCATCATCCATTAACACAAACACCAATAAAGGACCCCAAAATCTTAACTCCACAAGTTGACCTCCTCTGTCTAAATATACTAAAACCACTACGGACGGCCCAATGCTGAAACGGCAAAAAACAGCCTGTCTCCTTTCTCCAAAACAGTTTTCAAAGCAAAAGGGGAACCAACATCTTGACACAACACACCCAATGCAGAAGACAACGACTAAGCTCAAGGAAAGCAGATTAATTCTAGGGCACGCAGGGAGTGCAGTGCAGTGCAACTAGCAGCGTCTCAAGCCAAACGCACCTGGGAATCACAGAACAGCCCTCGAAGGATGCCAAGAATGGGGCCTGCACCTCACCAAGTGGCCACAAACACGACTGCATGAGTAGCACAGGATGGCATCACTAAGGACACCACATCACTCCTCCAAAGCTGAGCACAAGCCTTCCCACATCTTCCATGAGATGCGCCTTCCTCATCACTCCAGTCACACTCAGAAGTGCTGACAGGGTCAAAGGATCAAATCCACAACACCAGGAAATGGAGTGCAAGTGTTGTGGGGAGACAAGAGCACACCACCTCATGACTTCACAGGGTTTGGCATGCGTTCTGCATAATACTAGCATGCGCAGAGGCTCTCTCCAAGCCCTCAGGCACTCACACAGCAGCATAAAAGCCGGCCCTGAGCCTCGCTCCTTCACACACTTCTCCTGACACCTTCTCCTCTGCACTCCTCTAGGTAAGCATGTGAGCTGCTGCCCTCCTTTGCCCACCCCACCTGGCTTGGCTATCCACAACCCCCTGGACCCAAGACTCTGCAGCCCTTCTGCCTCCCCAGGAACCATGCTCCCCACAACCCCAAGCCCCAACCCCAACCAACTTGCTCCCTGGGCCACACCCAGCACAGCTTCTTGTGTCCTCAACAACCTCCATTTGCCCAACACCCTCTCTTCCAGGGACCATCCACCCCACAACCATGTCCTGCTACGACCTCTGCCGCCCCTGTGGACCCACCCCGCTGGCTAACAGCTGCAACGAGCCCTGTGTCAGGCAGTGCCAGGACTCCCAAGTCGTCATCCAGCCCTCCACCGTCGTGGTCACCCTGCCGGGACCCATCCTCAGCTCCTTCCCCCAGAACACCGCCGTCGGATCCTCCTCATCAGCTGCCGTGGGCAGCGCCCTCAGCGCCCAGGGAGTGGCCATCTCCTCCGGCGGCTTCGGCTTCGGAGGCCTGGGCTGCTACAATGGCTGGAGAGCCCGCTACCCCTGCTAAGGGCCTGCGCCCACACCCTGACACCAACCACCTGCACCCTGCAATGCGCCTCACGCACTGAGCTCACATCTCTGTGTCACTGATGGCACATGGGCTCACCTGCCATGACTCCTCTTTTCATGGCACAATAAAAAGAAGCATGGAATAACTTCAGACCAGGCTGCCTGGAAACATGACTGCTTAAACTTTCTTCTTTCCTTGCACTTGAATTTCTGCTCTTTCCACTTGGCGATCACCAAGTCGATCCTTCCTTTCAGCGTGTTTTCCACAGTAAATTACTCATACGTGACAGCCTCAGATTCCTCCTCTTCATTCCTTTGCATGATGCCATTTCCACTTCCTCCGCTACAAAGACGTGGCTCTAGAAACCATCATGTCTGCTACAAAAGGGCCCCAAAACCTCCTCTTGCAACCGTGTCGCCAACAAAGAGCTTTGATAGCCAGCAGGTGGCCTTCATCACATAAAAACTTATCAACACCTACACAAATAAACTCTTGGGTACACTGAGGCTCTTCTGCCATGCTCTCTCATACAACATCTCTGGGCTAGCACACACTTGACTCCTTTTTTTTCCCTGGCAAGATTCTCTCATGTTTACAACAAACACTGTCACAGAATCATTTCTCTTATCGGTGTTTTCTTTACCTCTTATAGTACAGCAGTCCTAGTCAAGCCCAGTCAGGAATAGCAGGCTGTCCATAATCACTTCCAGTCCCCACACTCAGGCTCTTAATGAAGACTCTGCACTTCAATCTGTTCACTTCCTAGCTTTGGCCTATACAGCTATGAACTCACCACATCAGGACTCTGTGTCCCTCACCTCAGACCACCAGACCCTGCAGTCATCCACTTTTAAGGACAGCACAGTGCAAACTCACCTGAGCTGATTGTTGGCAGTTTGCTTACGAGCATGTCATGGGAGGAAGCCTCAAAGCCTTCCCTAAAGGCAAACTCACCAAATGTCACTGCACCGCCTCACGATTGAAGCCGGTCACTTCCGTGTTGAAGAAACTCAGCAGGGGTTGTATATCCGGGCTCTCCACTCCCACCATTTCTTTGTCAGTCTGTGTTTGGCAGCACTTCCTGGGAGGATTTCCTTCACCTCCTTCCCACTGACTAATGTCAAGCCAACCAGCCTGCGCATCCTCACACCTTCTCTCCTCATTACCGTCATCTTTCTTAGACAGTTGATATCAGTATGGCCAACACATCAGACCCTACCCATTCACGAGTACAACCAAACTTTGGTCCTTGGACGTATGCAAAGCCTTCCTGTTTGCCTCAAACCAAAGCACTCTTTCTCTCTATGATAATCTAGAAAACAATCTCTTGACCAGGGGCAGGACAACCAATTAATTTAGCCTTCGGATGCAAATGTCATCACAACCTCCTGAGGTCTGCAGCCCAGGACAGACTGCGCACATTGAGCTCCCCGAGAAAACAGCCAAATCCTCTTTCTGAACAACAAACCCAGGGCAGGAAAACAGCCTCGCTCCTTGACGCTCAACCCAAGCACCCTGTTTCACCAGTCTGCCCTTTCTGATAGACCCACTCACCCTCTGCCTCTCCTCACCCTCACAGCTCATCCCAGATCTCACCAACCAGCCCAGCAGACAACCATCTAGCAGAGCGTACGTACCAAAATCCATTACGGGAATGTGTGAGCCCCAGAAGATGGCATTTCAGTGCAGTGGCCAGGGCCACCATTTGGGGAGCATGGCAGGAGTCTTGACCTCACAGAGCTTGCTAGCCCAGCACCAGGCGTGAGAGGACAGAGTCCTGCCCTCACAAACAGCCCTCCCCAGCCTATTGGGACAGCTCCAAGGAGGGCCCCAAGTAGGTATGGCACAAAACAGGCCGCCTCCTTTCTCCCAGCAAAAGCCTTCCAACATCAAGGGGCATCCAGCCAGCCATGCAGCACACCCAGTGGGGAAGACAAGAGCTAAAGGCTGGCTAACCAGCTGCAACGAGCTCAGGGAGGGAACAAATGCAGTGCAATCCGAGAATACCCTAGGATGTTGGAAGGGACCCACAAGGATCACTGACTCCAACTCATGCCTCCACACCGCGCTCCTTAAAACTTGAATGGTAGATCTGAAGGCATTCTCCAGTGTTTCTTGAAATCCGGCAGACATAGTGTTCCTGCACTGCCTTAGGAAGCCTGTTCCATGCCCACTGTTCTCTGGTGCAGAACCTTTCCGTAACCCCCTACTTGACCCTCCCCTGACACAGCTTCCCACATGCTGTTCCCACTGATCATATTCCTGTCACCAGACATCAGAGCTGACCTTCCTCTTACATTTGACGTGCTATAGGACACTGTGAGCCTCAGTCTCCACTTTACAGAACAAGCCAGGGAACCTGAGTTCCTCCAGACCTTACACCATCTTTGTAGCCCTCCTGCGGAAACTACTCCATAGTTTCACATCCTTTTTGTGTTGTGGAAGTCAAAATTAAACACAAGGTTTGAGGTGAGGACTGAGCAGCACAAAGCGGAGTGGGACAATCCCTTCCCTGTTTCAATTACAGTGCAGGGCTCGATGCACCCCAGGCTACAGTCAGCCCTGCTGGCTGCCAGGGCACACTGCTGACTCAGATTCATCTTGCCATCAAACAGAACCTCAAGACCTCTTTCTGTGAAGCTGGTTTTAACTCTCTCCTACCCAAATCCTCAAATGTCCAGGGCATTCTGGAATCAGATGCAGAATCCAGCACATCCTCTTCTTCAACTTCAGGCCATTGGTGATGGCCCAGACTGCTGGTCTCCAAGGAGCTCTCTCCAAGGCCTCCCTATTCCTGAAAGAGTCAACTGCTCCTCCCTAGTTATTGCAGTGCACAAACTTCTCACTTTGTGCGCAGCTGAGCCAGCGTCCAGACCATTTAGTACAACATGG
This sequence comes from Phasianus colchicus, assembly GCF_987193195.1. Lineage (NCBI taxonomy): Eukaryota > Metazoa > Chordata > Aves > Galliformes > Phasianidae > Phasianus > Phasianus colchicus. The sequence goes on from NC_143438.1 coordinate 94,302,782, forward strand.
AACAGAACAAACTCAAAAATGGAGTTCTGGGGAATCCCACAGCCAACTGGCCACCCGCCTGATGTAACCACATTTGTAAAAAGCCTTGGAATTGGACTTTGGGGCCAATAACTCACTCAACACACTATGTCTTTGTCTAGATATGTGCTGGGCATTATCACCAGAAGAATATGGAGTCAAACAGCATGAAAATATACATATAAATACAGAGAGACATTATACCCATTAGGTTTACTTCTTGAACTAAATGGTTGATGTTCTCATAAAAGAATGTGCCATCATCTCCAAAGCAGGATGCCTAGAATGCTCAGACCAGGCTTCCACAGCTGTTTGGAACGGGCAACTCCTCTAACAACAAAGACACCAACCACACTGCACAAGTGCCAAGCCATGACCTCACTGTCAACACTGCTCCTTTCCTGTGCTTTGGCCACTACTTCCGCGTGCCGTGGCACGAAGGTGCAACATCGCTCCTTTGGCTTCCAGTGCACTCACTTGAAAGGTGATGCCAGTGCAAAATGTACATGACCTCAAGAAAAGGACGCAAAAAGGCTAGAGCTTCTGGAAAAACAACTCATACCACATGTGGCACAATTACAGGGGATGTAAGACCAGTTTGCATCCCAGAGAAGAGATTCTTAACACTCTGCTTAGGGGTGAGCATGACGAGCTTGCCTCCAAATACACTTGGTGCCCTCCATCACAAGGCTCTTGTCCCAGGCCTTCAGCCAGCTGCTCTCAGTCCACCTCGCTCTCCACTTGTCTAACCTATGCTGATTCCGCTTCTAAAAGAGCACAGCATGGGAGACCAGCTTAAATCAGGCAAATACAGAATCACACAACGGTGCAGGTTAGAAGAGAATTTAACCACCATCCCCTCTGTGGATGGATGGCCCCGCATGATCATGCTGACCAGGGCCTGGACCAAGCAGGCCTGCTGTGCCACTGAAGACGAAGAATCCACAAGCTGAATGAGCAGCCTGCGCCAGACCCTTACACGGCCTGAGTCAAGAATTTCTTCCTTACATCTTAACCAAATTTATCCTCCTTACGTTAAAATGTCCTATCGCAATCAGACCGTGTAAAAAGTTGCTTCCCTTCCTGCCTTTAAGCTCCCTTCAAGTACTGGAAGGACACACTGAGGTCTCCATGAGCCAACTCTTCTCCAGGATGAGCAAGCCCAACTCCATCAGCCTTCCTTCACAGCAGATGCGCTCCAGCCTTTCGATCTCCTTTGTGGCCCTTCTCTAGACCCACCCCGCACAGCTCCCTCAGCACTCCTGGGTGACACCCAGCAGGCCTCACACACTCAGGCACACCCAGTTGAACAGCCCCTCTTTCTACTATGTTCCATCTTCCTCAGAAACTCAAGTACTGCTCACCTCAGCAGCAAGCCACAAAGCACTCACCTCAGCTGAACGAGGGCATGCCTTGCGCTCCTCAGCTGTGCCCTTCACCTCATGGCCTGCAGGGGCTCATGACTGCAGGCCCGTGCAGCATGGATGACTCTAATTTCTCTATCGAATCTCCACATCCACCTTGTAACTGTCAAAGCCTATGCAGAGAAATAATAGCTTCAGCCACTGACACTCAACTCACCAATGATCCCACAAGCTCTGCTTCAGCCTTCCAGACCATCCCACTCCTCTTCAGATCAGGGCTTGCTACCTCTGAACCCGGACTGAGAGGACTGTGTCCAGCTCACACAGACAGCGCTCCTCAGCCTCAATCAGCTGCAATCCCCACGGATAGACCTAAGCTGAAACTACACAAGAGATGCAGGAACCCCATTCCCAAACAAAGCCTTAAAAGCACAAAGGCAACCAAGATGTCAATGCAGCACAGCCAATGGGAAACGGAAGGGCAAAGCACATGGAAAGGAAATAGGGATATAGGCTGACAGCAAGAAAATGTTATGCAAGGGATAGGGTCTCATGCCAAACGCACACAGGAAGCCCAGAGCAGCCTTCCCAGGATGCCAGGAAATGGGGTCCCCACAACACAACACAGTCATGAGTGCCTGACCTCATCCCATGTTCTACACCTCTCCCATGCTTCAGATGTATCTTCCAACCAACCCCATGAGACACGCTTTCTGTATAAATCCACCAAAACACTCACTCTCACTAAAAACTGCCAACAGGGTCATAGGATCAAATCCACCACACAGGGAAATGAAAAGGGAGAGTAGTGAGAAGGCAAACATGCTCCTGCTCATGACAGACCAGCCACTGGCATGCAACAGTAGTTCAGTGCACAATGCTGCCATGCGCAGAGGCTCTCTCCAAGCCCTCAGGCACTCACACAGCAGCATAAAAGCCAGTCCTGTGCCTCGTTCCCTCACACCCTTCTCCTGACACCTTCTCTCCTGTGCTCTTTCAGGTGAGCTGCACCCCAAGCTGCCCTTCTTTGGCCACCTCACCTGGCTTTGCTCTCCATTCCCCTCTGCCCCCAGACTCTGCAGCTTTTCCACCTCTTCTCTGCCATGCTCCCCACAACCCCAAATCATGCCTACTCGCTGCTTGGGAAACCAACGGCTTTGCTCCCCTCATCCCCCAACACCCTCTGCTTACACAACACCCTCTCTTCCAGGGACCATCCACCCCTCAGCCATGTCCTGCTACGACCTCTGCCGCCCCTGCAGCGGGGGACCCACCCCGCTGGCTAACAGCTGCAACGAGCCCTGTGTCAGGCAGTGCCAGGACTCCCAAGTCGTCATCCAGCCTCCTGCCGTGCTGGTCACCCTGCCGGGACCCATCCTCAGCTCCTTCCCCCAGAACACCGCCGTCGGATCCTCCTCATCAGCTGCCGTGGGCAGCGCCCTCAACGCCCAGGGAGTGGCCATCTCCTCCGGCGGCTTTGGCTTCGGAGGCCTGGGCTGCTACAATGGCTGGAGAGCCCGCTACCCCTGCTAAGGGCCTGCGCCCACACCCCGACACCAACCACCTGCACCCTGCAACGAGCCTCACGCACTCAGGAGGCACCACTGTGTCACTGATGGTACAGCAGCTCATTTGCCATGACTCCTCTTTTCATGGCACAAAAAAAGCAAGCAGGGAACAGCGTCAGACATCATGCTGTCTGAGAACATGAGTGCAGAAACTTCCTTCTGTCTTTGCTTCTTAAATTGTCCTCTTTCCACCTGGTGATCACCAAGTGGATCCTTCCTTTTAGTGTGTTTTGCTCAATAAAGTTCTCATGCATGCTGGCATCACATCCCTTCTCTTCATTCCTTTGCTTAATGCTCTTCCCACATCACTCACTGCAACGGTATGTCTCTGGAAATGAACGTGTTGGGTACAAAACGGCCCCAGGACCTCCTCTCGTTTCCATGTCTCTTAGAAGAGCATCGGTGGCTTGCAGACGGCATTCTTCTCATCACATATTATCTGCACCTGTACAAAGAATGGTAAATGGTACTATTGCTCTGCTTGAGTCCAGGCAGGAATAGAAGGCTGTCCACAGTCAGCTCCAGTCCCGTCACCCAGGCTTTTAATGATGATACTGAACACCATTGGCCTCACTTCCCGCTCTTGCCCGAAACAACTATGAACTCACCACATCAGGACTCTGTTGTACTCACCTCAGAACACCAGATCCCTGCGTTCAGCCACTTTATAGACCACCTCAGCATCCATTTACCTGCACAGATCACTGAGAGGATGCCTATGAGCACACCATGGGAGAAAACATGAAAGCCTTTTGTAAAGGCAAAGTCACCAAATGTCACTGCACCCCCCTATGTGCAAAGCCAGTCACTTCAAAGTAGAAAAACGCAGGGTGGTTTGCCCTTTCGTGCTCCCTATTTCCACCACTTCTTAGCCAGTCTGACTTAATCCCGTGACAGTTACCCACACTGAGCACTCCCCATCATGTTCTTCTTCCTCTTGCATATAGCAACACATTCCGGGATTTCCTCTTCACTTCCCCAGCAGCACAGGCCACTGTAACAGATATCTGTTTTGCCACTCTTCCTTCTTCCATCTCCTTCAAGATAGCAGAGGGGTGAGCTATGTCCGGAACATCAGAAGCCCCTCCCAGGCACTGGGACCTTTCTAAAACAAATGATGTCACCCTTGCAAGGACATCTCATGCCTCCCTCAGCATCCATGGGTGTGGTAGTGAGGGTCTGGCGCCCGGAAGATATCGCGTTGTACGGGAAGACAGGGTCCCCCTCCCGATAGCCAATAGCGTTCAGTGCCCAGGTTATATAAGGCTGTTTCTCCCGCCAATAAACGCCATTTGCCGTCCACCACATTGGTGTCAGCGAGCCGATGGACCGAGCGACCTGGGATTGGTCGCCGTGCCGTTCCCGAACCAGGTCGCCACGCCTACGATAGGCAACAAGTGGTGCCGAAACCCGGGATTGTCGCCTGGACAGGTGAACGGCGGCCGGAGCGGCAGGAGCAGCCCGGCGGGGAGGACGCTCCCGGACCAACAAGGAGGATGGAAGTCCTTGTGAAGGTCGTATTGCAGTTAGATAAGCAGTGGGGTATCGATTGTAAGCCCAAAGATTTTATTCTCGCTATTGCGAGGCTTTTGCGAATTGGGGTCATTGACCAGCCGGTGGATATTCTCCACCCCGAAGTGTGGGATAAATGCACTAAAGTGTTAACTGAGGAGACGATGTCCTCGGGCTGTGGGAGAAGCCTAGAGTCGTGGGGGAGAGTCGCGCGGGCCCTGCGCAGGGCCATGCGGGAGCGGGAGAGCTGGAGGGCGGCAGAGAGCCGTTTGTTGGCCACCCCGGGACTGGGAGTCGGGGCGGCCACGCGGACTTTGCACCCCTCTGACGATGACATGTCCTCTCAATCGAACCCCGACCCGCCCACGGAGGGACAGAAAAGTGCTAAATCCTTCTGGGGTGGGTTAATCGAGGAGGCCAGGGCTGCCGCGGAGAAATCGGAGCCCGAGGAAATTTGGGCTCGACCGCCCCCCTATGCGCCCGAAGATGGCGCCGAGCCAGGAGAGGGAGGGCAGGGGGAGGACACCCTTGGCGGGAACATCGAGGAGGTGTTAGATGAAGGCGGTGGGAGCGACCGGGAAGGTGAGGGGAGCATGAGTGAAGGGTGGAAAGCCAATCAGAGCGGCCGTCTGAAGAAATGCCACTGTGGGGCGAACATCCCGCTGGGCAGAGGGCGGGACGAACCAAGAGGGAGGGAGCGGCCTGCCCGCAAGGGAGGCGGGCGGGGCCGGAGCCTAACAAAAAGGTACGAGAAACCGGAAGTGGGCGCTCAGTCGGGCTCTGACTCCGGATCAGACACTGGCTGCGACGAGTGGTTCGCTATTGACTTAAACTCGGAGGAGGAGGGAATGAATACGAACAGAGTTAAGAGCCGAAATAGTCCCATCCAAATTAAAGAGAAAACGTGAGGGGGAGAAATCCCTCTTACAGACTGGATAAAAATAAAGATTGCATGTGCTGACTGGGCCCCATCGGCCACACTAGTGTTCCCAGTCCGGGTGATGGATGAGGGACAGAGGGTCCACTCGCCGATAAACCCTAGGGATATACAAGCAATTGTTAAGGCAGTTGCAGATAAAGGGCTTAACTCAGCTATGGTCTCCACCCTTATAGATGGTGTTTTTGGGGGAGATGATATGCTCCCATTTGACATAAAACAAACCTGTAGACTAATTTTTGATGGAGCAGGGATGATTGTTTTTAAACAAGAATGGGAAGATAACTGTGCAAGACAACTAGCTCAAGTAACTGGGGCGGATCACCCACTACATGGTTCCAGCCTGCAACGGCTGATGGGTACAGACCCAACAATGATTACCTCCCAAGCACAGGCCCTGGGCCTCCAGGCCCATGAAGTTATGACAACTACTTGTGTGGCCAGGGATGCTATTTGCACAGCCTCTAAAGTTATTGTTAAGCCATTGCCATGGTCCACCATAAGACAAAATGGAAGTGAGAGCTTTACACAATTTGTAAATTGCCTCCAGGCAGTAGTTGACTCCTCGACCCTGCCTGCGGAAGCGAAAGGCCCGGTTGCCACCAAGGCGGCCCACAAGAGCGTGCCGGCCACAGGCAGCGTGACCAGCCCGGCACGGTGGTGCTGCACAAGATCCACCGCTACTGGAAATCCATGGAGCTGCTGATCTGCAAGCTGCCCTTCCAGCGCCTGGTGTGCGAGATCACACAGGACTTCAAGACCGACCTGCGCTTCCAGAGCCCAGCTGTAGGTGAGCGAGGCCTACCTGGTGGGGCTCTTCGAGGACATCCAGCTCACCTGGCGCATCCATGGGGAGTGCACCTGAGGCCACAGCCAATCCCCCTTTTTCTTCCGATTAACATCATGTTGGTAGAGCACCAACAACTGTTATAAGAATGTTCTTGTTCAGAGCACCTTATGTTTTCTATTCGAGTTTTCTATTGAAGATTGTTCTATTTGAGTTTTCTATTGAAGATTGTTATATATTGTTATATTTTACCTAATTTAATTGTGCATAGGGAGGGGGGATATGTGGTAGTGAGGGTCTGGCGCCCGGAAGATATCGCGTTGTACGGGAAGACAGGGTCCCCCTCCCGATAGCCAATAGTGTTCAGTGCCCAGGTTATATAAGGCTGTTTCTCCCGCCAATAAACGCCATTTGCCGTCCACCACATTGGTGTTAGCGAGCCGATGGACCAAGCGACCTGGGATTGGTCGCCGTGCCGTTCCCGAACCAGGTCGCCACGCCTACGATAGGCAACACATGGGTAGAACCAGGCGGACCTCACAGCCTTGGCCACGTCCTCCCTACTTCACTTCATCTTCTTCAGCAACACACACTAATCTCCTCAGCTGCAAGCCGCACAGCACTCACCTCAGCTGAATGGGGGCATGAGAAATGGTTTAGTGGCTCGTGCTAGCAATGGTGCTGGGAGGACAGTTGGACTAGATGGTCTTGTAGGTCCTTTTCAATCTTGGGATTCTATGATTCTATGCTTCTATGCCCTGCAACCTTCAGCCATGGCCTTGACCACATGGCCTGGAGCGGCTCACGGCTGCATCCCCGTGTAGCATGTATGCTTCCAATTTCCCCATGGAATCTCCAAATCCTCATGGAAACCATCAAAGGCCATGCCTTTGAGAAATGGCCTCAGCCAACTGACATTCCACTCACCAATGATCCCTTAGTGTCTGCTTCAGCCTCCCACGCCAACACCCTTCCATTCACCTCGGGGCTTGCTACCTCTCAGCCAGGCCTGAGAGGACAGTGTCCTGCCCTCACAAACAGCCCTCCTCTGCCTAAAGAAGCTACAATCCCCACAGAGAGCCCGAAGCTGAAACTACACAAAACACGCAGGAAACCACTTCCCAAATAAAACCTTGATAGCAAAAAGGGAACCAAGGTGTCAGTGAAGCAGACCCAATGGGAAAGAGAAGGGCAAAGCACATGGGAAAAGAAATGGGACGAAAGCAAGCAGGGAGTAAATGCAACACAGGCAATAGAGTCTCCTGCCAGACACATTGGAAGCCCAGAGCAGCCTGCCTAGGATGCTGCAGAATGGGATCCTCACCACACAACGCAGACACAAACCACCCAACATCAATGATACGCCGTGACCTTACTCCTGAGACCACAACTCTTCCACGCCTTAGATGCATTTTCCAGCCACCATCATGAGACACACCTCCCAAATAAATCCAACACAATATTCATTTTCCCTTAAAAGTTGCCGACAAGGTCAAAGGATCAAATCCACAACAAAAGGTAATGAAAAGGGAGAGCTGTGGAAGGCAAACACACCCCACCTCATGACTGGCCAGGCTGTGGCACGCAAGAGCTGCTCACTGCACAATGCCGCCATGCGCAGAGGCTCTCTCCAAGCCCTCGGGCACTCACACAGCAGCATAAAAGCCAGCCCTGAGCCTCGCTCCCTCACACACTTCTCCTGACACCTTCTCCTCTGCACTCCTCTAGGTAAGCATGAGAGCTGCTGCCCTCCTTTGCCCACCCCACCTGGCTTGGCTATCCAAACCCCTTGGCCCCAAGACTCTGCAGCTCTTCTGCCTCCCCAGAAACCATGCTCTCCACCACCCCAAGCCCCAACCCCAACCAACTTGCTCCCTGGGCCACACCCAGCACGGCTTCTTGGGTCCTCAACAACCTCCATTTGCACAACACCCTCTCTTCCAGGGACCCTCCACCCCACAGCCATGTCCTGCTACGACCTCTGCCGCCCCTGCAGCGGGGGACCCACCCCGCTGGCTAACAGCTGCAACGAGCCCTGTGTCAGGCAGTGCCAGGACTCCCAAGTCGTCATCCAGCCTCCTGCCGTGCTGGTCACCCTGCCGGGACCCATCCTCAGCTCCTTCCCCCAGAACACCGCCGTCGGATCCTCCTCATCAGCTGCCGTGGGCAGCGCCCTCAGCGCCCAGGGAGTGGCCATCTCCTCCGGCGGCTTCGGCTTCGGAGGCCTGGGCTGCTACAATGGCGGGAGAGCCCGCTACCCCTGCTAAGGGCCTGCGCCCACACCCCGACACCAACCACCTGCACCCTGCAATGCGCCTCACGCACTCAGGAGGCACCACTGTGTCACTGACTGCACGTGGGATAGATCAGCAGCTCTTCAACCATGGCTCTGCATTCATTACAACAAAGAAGCAAGCAGGGAAGGGGACCAGACCACACTGCTTGCAAACTGCGCCTCTGACAAATTCTATATCTTGAACGTTCTTCTCTAGGTCCTTTTCTTTCTCTGCAAGAATGCTGATGGTCATGCTACATGCACTTACGGCCACGGCTTCTTCTCTTGCTGCTCCTTTCCTTTCATGTATTTTCCTCAATAAAGTTCTCTTGCATGCCAGCCTCTGAATTCGCTTCATCCTTTCTTCAGCACTTCACACTTCTCCCACTCCAAAGACACGGCTCAAGGGTCCATTAGGATGGCACCAAAGGGGTCCCATCACCTCCCCTGCCAACAGTGGTACCAACAAGAACTGTTGGGGCATCAACTGGGCTTCCAGCACATCAAACAACATCTATGCTTGACCACACAAAGTCTTGGGCACACCAAGGCCCTTCTGCCCATGCCTTCTGAAACTACCTTTCCATGGCAGCACACCCCAGCAGGATACTCCCACGCTGACAAAAAAAAAGCAGTCACAGAATCCTTTACACGTTAGAGAATTGTTAGTGACAACACACTACTACTGCCCTGCTCAAGTACACTCAGCTCCAGCGGTCAGACAGGGAACACAGCCAGACTTTCAGCACCTCAAAGGACAGGGACTACACAAATTACTCTGCGGGGTAACCTGTTCCACCACTTGCCCCCCTCACCCTGGAAAAAGCTCCCTTTCTCTTCCAAGGAAGGTTCCAATTCAGTGCTGTCCACCTTCCTTTCTTCTGGCAGCAGACAGTAATGCAAAAGGGCTGGCTCTCTTTACATCCTTCCCTAACATCTGCGATTTATACGCAAGGAGAAGATCTACTGAGAACATCCCTGTGTCCCAGCTCAAAACTGCCTGTTCTCTCAGCTTCTCCACGTCGTAAGGAGGCTCCAGGCCCATCAGCACTGGGGAAGCCCTGCACTGGAACTGCTCCACCATATCCATGTCTGTCTTCCTCCTGGGAAACTTAAGCATGAACCACCAGCACTGAACAGAAAGAAAAGTACATCCTCCAGTGTGCTAGCGATGCTCTTCCCAAAGGCCTTCTGGAGAATGGGGAACTCTTTTGTCACAGGGCTGCAGTGCTGCCTCAACATCCCCTTGCTCGCCAGCAGTAAAACCTGGTCCTTCTCAGCAAAGCTGGCTGCCACCCTCTCATTTTTCTTGCTCCATGTTACTGCTTCCCATCTGCAGCACTTCACTTTGCCCCTTCCGCTACCTCATGGCGTCCCTGAGGTAATACATATAACCCAGCCCCTCCACATCTTTCACAAAGGTGGACTATACACCGGGGGCATCAGCTGCTCCTTCCCATCTTCTAGCATTTGCAAACTCACTGGGATCACTACCATCACCCAGCTTTTTAATGCAGGTGCTGAACAGTGCTGGCCTTACTACCGAGTCTGGACACAATCACAACACTTCACCGCACTGCTGCATTCAGCCACTTTCAAGCCCACCCCAGCGTCCACTTGGACAGTTTCTTTGGGATCGTGTCATGGGAAGAAGCCTCCTGAACGCAAGACAATCAACTGCCATGTCTCCCCATCATCCACCGGGCAGATCACTTCACTACAGAAGAAACTGAGGTGGCTTTGGAAATCCACTGCTTCCTGCGAGGATTTCCTTCACCTCCTCCCCAGAGACTAACATCAGGTCAACCAGCCTGAAGTTTCTCACCGCTTCCTTCTTCGTTTCTTGAAGGCAGGAATAGGAAGACTCTCGAATATTCTTCACAAAGCACTTCCATCATGAACTTTCACAGGGTCAACAGAAAAGAGCCTTACGAAGACAGCAGACGCATCCCTCAGCATTTGTGGGAGAAACTCATTAGGTCCTAGAGGATTCCTCACACCCAGTTGCACTTCCTACTCATCTTATCCATGAACAAAGACCTGTGGGACAGCCTGCATCAAGTCACCTTGGCTGAGCAGAGGCATGACTCGCCTTCGATCCACCCTATGGTAATCAGACATCACTGCAAGGACCTACCTGTTGCAGCCCCAGGAAGCATGCAGGCCTTCGGCACCATTCTGACACATCCAAATGTTTTTCCGAGCACCAACCATTGGGCACAAAAGTGGCAGTGCTCCTTGACACTCAACTCAATTAAAAACAATTAAACGCTATGGCGCAACACATTTCCCAGTTCTTCCGCCACTCTTCAGTCTCAGTGCCTTTCCCACATCCCACCAGGCATGTCCAAGGATGGCACTCTGTCAGACCAAAACCCACGCTTTCATCTTGATGACCGCAGGTAAGGGTGGCATGCAGAGAAGACACTGGGACCTTTCTGGGGGCATGGCAGAATTCCCAACACCAGCAGTCTTGTCAGCTGTGACACAGCCCCGCAGGGACAGCATTCTGCTCTGGCAAACAGCCCTCCTCTGCCTGCAGGGACTGCCCGCCCCAGGCACACAGCAGGCGGCCTCCTTTCTCCAGGCACACCTCTGCAGACACCAGGGGCAGCAGCAACCCATGCTGAACTCCCAGGGAAAGAGAGGAGCTGCAGACTGCTTAGTGAGGTGGGACAAAGGCAGGTGTCATGGTTTTACGTTTTTTGGTTTTCAGTATTCCACAGCAGAACATCATGTACTGGAATTCAAGTGTTAATGCTCCAATTCCAGGTACCTATCCCTATACATTACGGAAGTCATGGGACCTGACCCTTCCGGGTGGGGAGGTCTCTTACTGCCTGGCAGTGGGTGCTGGAGGGTGCTTTCCCAGCCGTTCCAAGCTTTTCAGCTTCGACTCGGTCTCAGGAACTCTCTCTCTCCGATCTTATTTATTAGTCTCAATTTCAATTCGATTGTATTATATTGTATTATCTTGCATTCCGATATCATAGTTAGTAAAATAAGTTTTCCTCCATAGATTGTTGCCGCTGTTTTTTTTCCTCCCTTCCTTCCCTCCCATTCTGTGGGCCAAGGGGGTGGGGGAGCAGGGGCCTACAGCCCCCTGTCACAGACATAGATCCCTGTCACGGGCATAGATTGATCTAGTTAACTCCGTGACAGCAAGGAAGGAGGGAATGTGATTCCAGAGGACCAAGTGCAACAGGCAAAGCTTTGAAGCCTGAAGCAGCCTTCCAAGGACGCCACAAGATGGGCTACCCACTTTGCAACACAGCCACAAATGACCACACACAAGTGCCACGCGGGGACCTCATTCCTGATAAACACAACTCACGCTTTCTGCATGCTTTGACTCAAACACCATTCCCACTTAAACACTGACATCAGGGTTAAAGGAACACAACCACAAGACAGGGAAAAGAAAAGGAAGCGTTGCGGAAAGACAAAACCACATTACCACATCACCGGTCAAGTTTTGGCATGCAACAGCAGCTCGCTGCACAATGACCAGGCCTTGGCAAGCGACAAAAGCTTGCTGCACAGTGCTGCCATGCGCAGAGGCTCTCTCCAAGCCTTCAGGCACTCACACAGCAGCATAAAAGCCGGCCCTGAGCCTCGCTCCTTCACACACTTCTCCTGACACCTTCTCCTCTGCACTCCTCTAGGTAAGCATGTGAGCTGCTGCCCTCCTTTGCCCACCCCACCTGGCTTGGCTATCCACAACTCCTTGGACCCAAGACTCTGCAGCCCTTCTGCCTCCCCAGGAACCATGCTGCCCACAACCCCAAGCCCCATCCCCAACCAACTTGCTCACTGGGCCACACCCAGCACAGCTTCTTGGGTCCTCAACAACCTCCATTTGCACAACACCCTCTCTTCCAGGGACCATTCACCCCACAACCATGTCCTGCTCCGACCTCTGCCGCCCCTGCAGCGGGGGACCCACCCCGCTGGCTAACAGCTGCAACGAGCCCTGTGTCAGGCAGTGCCAGGACTCCCAAGTCGTCATCCAGCCTCCCGCCGTGCTGGTCACCCTGCCGGGACCCATCCTCAGCTCCTTCCCCCAGAACACCGCCGTCGGATCCTCCTCATCAGCTGCCGTGGGCAGCGCCCTCAATGCCCAGGGAGTGGCCATCTCCTCCGGCGGCTTCGGCTTCGGAGGCCTGGGCTGCTACAATGGCTGGAGAGCCCGCTACCCCTGCTAAGGGCCTGCGCCCACACCCCAACACCAACCACCTGCACCCTGCAACGCGCCTCACGCACTCAGGAGGCACCACTGGCTCACTGATGGTACAACAGCTCATTTGCCATGACTCCTCTTTGCATGGCACAAAACAAGCAAGCAGGGAACAGTGTCAGACCATGCTGTCTGGGAACATGAGTGCAGTAACTCTCTTCTTTCTTTGCACCTTAAATTGCGCTCTTTCCACTTGGTGATCACCAAGTGAATCCTTCCTTTTAGTGTGATTTCCTCAATAAAGTTCTCATGCATGCCAGCCTCCGATTCCTCCTGCCATGGTTTTATGTTTTTTGGTTTTCAGTATCCCACATCAAAACATCACGTAGTGCACTGGAATTGAAGTGTTAGTGCTCCAATTCTAGGTACCTATCCCTATACATTATGGAAGTCATGGGATCTGACCCTTCCGGGTGGGGCGGTCTCTTACTGCCTGGCAGTGGGTGCTGGAGGAGGGTGCTTTCCTAGCCGTTCCAAGCTCTTTTCAGGTTTGACTCGGTCTCAGGAACTCTCTCTCTCCTATCTTATTTGATTTATTAGTCTCAATTTCAATTCGATTGTATTATATTGCGTTATCTTGCATTCCGATATCATAGTTAGTAAAATAAGTTTTCCTCCCTTCCTTCCTTCCTTCCCATTTTGTGGGGTCGGGGGTGTGGGGGGCAGGGACCTACTGCCCCCTGTCACGGGCGTAGATTGATCTATTAACTCCGTGGCAGGTGCAACACAACAGCTCCATTGGATTTATGCACAGCCTTCCTGCTATCCTCAAAACCCAGCACTCTTCTCCTCTGTGACAATCTGGAAAACACTCGAGCTCTTGACCAGAGACAGTACAACCAATTAATTTACCCTCCAGGATGCAAAGATCACCACAATCACCTCAGGTCTGCAGCCCAGGACAATCAGTGCCCATTGAGTTCTCCCAGGAAATAGGCAAACGCTCTTTGGGAACAAAAAACAGAGTGCAGGAAAATAGCCTTACTCCTTGACACACAACCCAAACACCGTGCTTCACCAGCCTGCCTTTTCTGACAGACACACTCACCGTCGGCCTCTTGTCACCCTCACAGCTCATCCCAGATCTCACCAGCCAGCCCAGCAGACCCCCATCTGGCAGTGTGCCAGCCCCACCTCCACACTGTGAATGTGCATGATTTCCCCCTGGAAACGGGCATTACAATTCAGTGGTGAGTGCCACCATTTGGGGAGCATGGCAGGAGTCCTGACACCGCAGAGTTTGACAGCTATGCACCAGGCAAGAGTCCTGCTCTCGCAAACAGCCCTCCCCTGCCTACTACTCCCCAGGCTTCCACAGCTGGTTGGAATTAGCAACTCCTCTAACAACAAAGACACAAACCATATTGCACAAGTGCCAAGCCATCACCTTTCTGACTCCTCTTCTGTGCTTTGCACACAGAATCTTCCGCATACTCTGACACGATGGGATGGCATGTCTCTCTTGTAACTTGATGGCACACCAGTGCCAAATGGATGCGTCCTCAAGGATGCAAAAAGGCAGAGTTGCTGGAAGAACAACACATAACACATGACGAGCAACACTACGTGATGCAAGAGTAGCATGCAGCATTGAGAGGAGATCCCTAACACTCCACAGTAAGCATGAGGAACTTACCTCCAGCTACACAGGGAGCCCTCCATCACAAGGCTCTGGGCACAGGACTTCCACCAGGAGCTGCTTTAACTCCAACTCGCTCTCCACTTGTCTAACCCACACTGGCTCAGCTTCTGGACGAGCGTTGCAAGGAAGACAGTCTCAAATCATACAATTATACAAATGTGGAATGGTGAAGGTTGGAAGGAATCTTAACCACCATCCCTTCTGTGGGCCGACTGCCTCCCAACTGGGCCCATCCAAACTGGCCTTGAATGCCCCAGGGAAGAAGAATGCACAAGTTGACTGGGCAGCCTGGGCCAGGGCCTCACCAGCACCTGAGTCACAAATTTCTTCCTTACATCTTAACCAAATTTCTCCTCAATCCATTCAAATGTTCTATCATGATCAGACTCTGTAAAAAGTTGGTTCCCCTCCTGCCTGTAAGCTCCCTTCATGTACTGGAAGGCCACAGTGAGATGTCCCTGGAACCAACTCTTATCCAGGCTGAACAAGCCCAACTCCGTCAGCCTTTCTCCACAGTAATGCGCTCCAGCCATTTGATCTTCCCTGTAGCCCTTCTCTGGACCCACCCCTCACAGCTCCCTCAGCATTCCTGGGTGAAACCCACCAGGCCTCACACACCTAGGCACATCCAATTGAACAGACCCTCTTCCTCTTCCTACTTTGTTTCATCTTCTCCAGAAATTTCATGAAGTGCCTCATGGCTGCATCATCCATTAACACAAAAAACAATAAAGGTCCCAAAATCTCAACTCCACAAATTGGCCTCCTCTGTCTAAATATACTGAAACCACCTTGGATCGCCCAATGCCGTAGCAAAAAACAGCCTGTCTCCTTTCTCCAAAACACAGTTTTCAAAGCAAATGGCGAACCAACATCTTGACACAACACACCCAATGCAGAAAACAATGACTAAGCTCAAGGAAAGCAAATTAATTCTAGGGCACGCAGGGAGTGCAGTGCAGTGCAACCAGCAGCATCTCAAGCCAAACGCACCTGGGAATCACAGAACAGCCCTCGAAGGATGCCAAGAATGGGGCCTGCACCTCACCAAGTGGCCACAAACACGACAGCATGAGTAGTACAGGATGGCATCACTAAGGAGACCACATCACTCCTAAAAAGCTGTGGACAAGCCTTCCAACATCTTCCATGAGATGCGCCTTCCTCATCACTCCAGTCACACTCAGAAATGCCGACAGGGTCAAAGGGTCAAATCCACAACACAAGGAAATGAAAAGGAAGTGTTGTGCGAAGACAATAACACGCCCCCCCATGACTTCTCAGGTTTTGGCATGCAACAGCAGCGTTTTCAACAATGCTTCCATGCGCAGTGGCTCTCTCCAAGCCCTCGGGCACTCACACAGCAGCATAAAAGCCGGCCCTGAGCCTCGCTGCCTCACACCACTCTCCTGACGCCTTCTCCTCTGCAATCCTCCAGGTGAGCCTGACCCTCAGTCCCTTGAATCCCTGCCCCACCTGGCCAAGTTCTCCACACCCCCTCTGCCCCGAGATTCTGCAGATCATGAACCACCCCACTGCCACACACCCTGCACCTGAACCCACAGCTCCCTGCTCCCTTGGTCACCACAGCACAGCTCCTCACACCAACAGCACCCCCAACTCACCCAACACCCTCTCTTCCAGAGACCCTCCACCCCTCAGCCATGTCCTGCTACGACCTCTGCCGCCCCTGCAGCGGGGGACCCACCCCGCTGGCTAACAGCTGCAACGAGCCCTGTGTCAGGCAGTGCCAGGACTCCCAAGTCGTCATCCAGCCCTCCACCGTCGTGGTCACCCTGCCGGGACCCATCCTCAGCTCCTTCCCCCAGAACACCGCCGTCGGATCCTCCTCATCAGCTGCCGTGGGCAGCGCCCTCAATGCCCAGGGAGTGGCCATCTCCTCCGGCGGCTTCGGCTACGGAGGCCTGGGCTGCTACAATGGCTGGAGAGCCCGCTACCCCTGCTAAGGGCCTGCGCCCACACCCCAACACCAACCACCTGCACCCTGCAAGGAGCCTCATGCACTGAGCTCACGTCTCTGTGTCACTGATGGCACACTGCATCACCTGCCATGGCTCCTCTTTTCATGGCACAAAACAAGCAAGCAGGGAACAGTGTCAGACCATGCTGTCCGGGAACATGAGTGCAGTAACTCTCTTCTTTCTTTGCACCTTAAATTGCACTCTTTCCACTTGGTGATGACCAAGTGAATCCTTCCTTTTCGTGTGATTTCCTCAATAAAGTTCTCACGCATGCCAGCCTCCGATTCCTCCTGCCATGGTTTTATGTTTTTTGGTTTTCAGTATCCCACATCAAAACATCATGTAGTGCACTGGAATTAAAGTGTTAGTGCTCCAATTCTAGGTACCTATCCCTATACATTACGGAAGTCATGGGACCTGACCCTTCCGGGTGGGGAGGTCTCTTACTGCCTGGCAGTGGGTGCTGGAGGAGGGTGCTTTCCCAGCCGTTCCAAGCTCTTTTCAGGTTTGACTCGGTCTCAGGAACTCTCTCTCTCCGATCTTATTTATTAGTCTCAATTTCAATTCGATTGTATTATATTGTGTTATCTTGCATTCCGATATCATAGTTAGTAAAATAAGTTTTCCTCCATAGATTGTTGCCGCTGTTTTTTTTCCTCCCTTCCTTCCCTCCCATTCTGTGGGCCAAGGGGGTGGGGGAGCAGGGGCCTACAGCCCCCTGTCACAGACATAGATCCCTGTCACGGGCATAGATTGATCTAGTTAACTCCGTGACAGCAAGGAAGGAGGGAATGTGATTCCAGAGGACCAAGTGCAACAGGCAAAGCTTTGAAGCCTGAAGCAGCCTTCCAAGGACGCCACAAGATGGGCTACCCACTTTGCAACACAGCCACAAATGACCACACACAAGTGCCACGCGGGGACCTCATTCCTGATAAACACAACTCACGCTTTCAGCATGCTTTGACTCAAACACCATTCCCACTTAAACACTGACATCAGGGTTAAAGGAACACAACCACAAGACAGGGAAAAGAAAAGGAAGCGTTGCGGAAAGACAAAACCACATTACCACATCACCGGTCAAGTTTTGGCATGCAACAGCAGCTCGCTGCACAATGACCAGGCCTTGGCAAGCGACAAAAGCTTGCTGCACAGTGCTGCCATGCGCAGAGGCTCTCTCCAAGCCCTCAGGCACTCACACAGCAGCATAAAAGCCGGCCCTGAGCCTCGCTCCTTCACACACTTCTCCTGACACCTTCTCCTCTGCACTCCTCTAGGTAAGCATGTGAGCTGCTGCCCTCCTTTGCCCACCCCACCTGGCTTGGCTATCCACAACTCCTTGGACCCAAGACTCTGCAGCCCTTCTGCCTCCCCAGGAACCATGCTCTCCACCACCCCTAGCCCCAACCCCAACCAACTTGCTCACTGGGCCACACCCAGCACAGCTTCTTGGGTCCTCAACAACCTCCATTTGCACAACACCCTCTCTTCCAGGGACCATCCACCCCACAACCATGTCCTGCTCCGACCTCTGCCGCCCCTGCGGACCCACCCCGCTGGCTAACAGCTGCAACGAGCCCTGTGTCAGGCAGTGCCAGGACTCCCAAGTCGTCATCCAGCCCTCCACCGTCGTGGTCACCCTGCCGGGACCCATCCTCAGCTCCTTCCCCCAGAACACCGCCGTCGGATCCTCCTCATCAGCTGCCGTGGGCAGCGCCCTCAATGCCCAGGGAGTGGCCATCTCCTCCGGCGGCTTCGGCTTCGGAGGCCTGGGCTGCTACAATGGCTGGAGAGCCCGCTACCCCTGCTAAGGGCCTGCGCCCACACCCCGACACCAACCACCTGCACCCTGCAACGCGCCTCACGCACTCAGGAGGCACCACTGGGTCACTGATGGTACAACAGCTCATTTGCCATGACTCCTCTTTGCATGGCACAAAGCAAACAAGCAGGGAACAGCGTCAGACCATGCTGTCTGGGAATATCAGTGCAGTAAATTTCTTCTTTCTTTGCACCTTATATTGCGACCTTTCCACTTGGCCATCACCGAGTGAATCCTTCTTTTTAGTGTGTTTTCCTCAATAAAGATCTCATGCATGCCAGCCTCCGATTCCTCTCATCCTTTCTTCGCCCAATACTCTTAACACCTCACCCACTACAAAGGTATGGCTCTGGAAACCATCATGCCAGGTCAAAAACAGACCCAAGACCTTCTCTTACAACCATGTCACCATCAAGAGCACTGGTGGCTAGCAGAAGGCCTTCAGCACATCACGTGGCATCTACACTAGCCCAAAGACAGACAAATAGTACTCTTCCTCACCAGCAAGCACCAGGCTTTTTTAGAACCGCTTGCAAAACGCGCACCATGGCTTATACTCCGCCAGTTTTCAGAAACCTCTCCTCATTACCACTACTTTGCAAAATCAGCAAAACCACCACATCAGACCCTCCCTATTCTAGGGTGAAACCCAACAGCACCAGTGCATTTCAGCACAGCCTTCCTGTTATCCTCAAAAACAAGCACTCTTCACCTCTGTGACAATCTGGAAAACACTCCATCTCATGACCAGAGACAGTACAAGCCATTAATTTACCCTTCAGTATGCAAATATCACCATAATCACCTCACGTCTGCAGCCCAGGACAGTCACGGTGCATTCCGTTTTCCCTGGAAATAGGCAAATGCTCTTTGGGAACAACAAACGCTGGGCAGGAAAATAACCTCAACCCTTGACACTCAATCTGAACACCGTGTTTCACCAGCCTGCCTTTTCTGACAGACCCACTCACCCTCGGCCTCTTGTCACCCTCACAGCTCATCCCACATCTCACCAACCAGCCCAGCAAACCCCCATCTAGCAGTGTGCCATCCCCACCTCCGCACTGTGAATGTGCGTGATTTCCCCCTAGAAAAGGGCATTCCAATGCACTGCGCAATGCCACCGTTTGGGGAGCATGGCAGGAGTCCTGACATCACACAGCTTGCTAGCAATGAACCAGGCGTGAGAGGACAGAGTCCTGCCCCCACAGACAGCCCTCCCCTGCCTACTTGGAAATCTCCAGGGTGCGACCCAAGCAGGAATGACACAAAACAGGCAGCCTCCTTTCTCCCAGCTACCGCCTTCCAACATCAAGGGGCATCCAGCCAGCCATGCGGCACACCCCGTGGGGAAGACAAGAGCTAAAGGCTGGCTAACCAGCTGCAACGAGCTCAGGGAGGGAACAAATGCAGTGCAATCCGAGAATACCCTAGGATGTTGGAAGGGACCCATAAGGATCACTGACTCCAACTCATGCCTCCACAACGCACTCTTTGAAAATAGATCTAGAAGGCACTGTCCAATGTTTCTGGAAATCCAGCAGCCATAGTGCTTTTGCACTGCCTTAGGGAGCCTGTTGCATGCCCAATCCCTTTGGAACAGAACCACATTTGAGAAAGGACTTTCAGTTGGACTTGTGAGGCAACAGTTCACTCAACGCTTTCTGTCTTTGCCCATAAATGAGCTAGGCGTTTTCCCCAAAACCATATGGAGGAAAACTCTGAAAATCTTTGCAGAAGTCCTTAGAAATTTGGTCTACTGGGATCCATTGCTGAACAAGATGGGTAATCATCTCATGAAAGAAGTGCCATCTTCTCCCATCTGGGATACCCAGAATGCCCAGACAGGGCTTCCAAAGCCGTTTGGAATTGGCAACTCCTCTAACAACAAAGACACAAACCATATTGCACAAGTGCCAAGCCATGATCTCACTGACTCCTCTTCTGTGCTTTGCACACAGAATCTTCCGCATACTCTGACACGAACGTGCCAAATCCCTCCTGTGCCCTCCAGGACTCTCACTCAGAACGTGCCACCAGTGCCAAATGGACGCGTCCTCAAGGATGCAAAAAGGCAGAGTTGCTGGAAGAACAACACGTAACACATGACGCGCAACACCATGTGATGCAAGAGCAGCATGCAGCATTGAGAGGAGATCCCCAATACTCTACTAGTAACCATGAGGAACTTACCTCCAGCTACACAGGGAGCCCTCCAACACAAGGCTCTGGGCACAGTCCTTCCACCTGCTGCTTTCAGTCCACCTTGCTCTCCACTTGTCTAACCCACATTGGCTCAGAAGATGTCATGAAAGGGCTCATGGCTGCATCGTCCATTTACACCCAAACCGATGAAGGACCCCAGAATCAACTCCACAAATTGCCCTCCTCTGTCTAAATATACTATAACCACCTTGGATGGACCGAAGCTGAAACAGCCCAACACAGCCTGTCTCCTTTCTCCAAAACACATTTTTCAAAGCAAAAGGGGAACCAACATCTTGGCACAACACACCCAATGCAGAAGACAACGACTAAGCTCAAGGAAAGCAGATTAATTCTAGGGCACGCAGGGAGTGCAGTGCAGTGCAACTAGCAGCATCTCAAGCCAAACGCACCTGGGAATCACAGAACAGCCCTCAAAGGATGCCAAGAATGGGGCCTGCACCTCACCAAGTGGCCACAAACACGACTGCATGAGTAGCACAGGATGGCATCACTAAGGACACCACATCACTCCTCCAAAGCTGAGGACAAGCCTTCCCACATCGTCCATGAGATGCGCCTTCCTCATCACTCCAGTCACACTCAGAAGTGCTGACAGGGTCAAAGGATCAAATCCACAACACCAGGAAATGGAGTGGAAGTTTTCTAGGAAGAAAATAACACCCCACCTCATGATTTCTCATGGTTTGGCACGCAAGAGCTGCTCACTGCACAATGCCGCCATGCGCAGAGGCTCTCTCCAAGCCCTCGGGCACTCACACAGCAGCATAAAAGCCGGCCCTGAGCCTCGCTCCCTCACACACTTCTCCTGACACCTTCTCCTCTGCACTCCTCTAGGTAAGCGTTCACCCTGCTCTCCTCCTTCTCCCACTCCACCTGGCTTTGCTATCCACAATGCTTTGGCCCCTAGACTCTGCAGCTCTACCTCCTCCCCAAAAGCCATGCTCCCCATAACCCCAAGCCTCTACTCCTTGCTCCCTGGGCCACGCCCAGCACAGCTTCCAGGGTCCTCAACACCTTCTGCTTACCCAACACCCTCTCTTCCAGAGACCCTCCACCCCACAGCCATGTCCTGCTCCGACCTCTGCCGCCCCTGCGGACCCACCCCGCTGGCTAACAGCTGCAACGAGCCCTGTGTCAGGCAGTGCCAGGACTCCCAAGTCGTCATCCAGCCTCCCGCCGTGCTGGTCACCCTGCCGGGACCCATCCTCAGCTCCTTCCCCCAGAACACCGCCGTCGGATCCTCCTCATCAGCTGCCGTGGGCAGCGCCCTCAATGCCCAGGGAGTGGCCATCTCCTCTGGCGGCTTCGGCTTCGGAGGCCTGGGCTGCTACAATGGCGGGAGAGCCCGCTACCCCTGCTAAGGGCCTGCGCCCACACCCCGACACCAACCACCTGCACCCTGCAAGGAGCCTCGCATCCCAGTGATGCACATCTGAGCCATTTGTGCCACAGGGGCTCACCTGCTCCTCAGCCATGGCTCTTCATTCATGGCACCACGCAAACAAGCAGGGCAGGGGACTAAACCACACTGCCTGGAAGCACGACCTGTGCAAATGCTTCTCTTCTCCTCAGCCCTTCTCTGCATCGTTCTGCTGCTCTGGAAGGTGGCTGATGGCCATGCTACACACACTTCAGCATGTGGCCATTTCTTTTGGTGCTCCTTTCTTTTCATTTCTGATCCCCAATAAAGTTCTCATGCATGCCAGCCTCATATGTTGTTTCTTCACTGGATGCACTTCTCATCTCTCCCACTGCCAAGGCGAGGCTCAAGACGTCATCAGGGTGGGTCGGAATGGGTTCTGTGAAATTGCTGCCCAGTGGATAGCTTCTTCAGCAGCAGCATCACAAATTCCTGCTGGGCTGAGCTGCCTATCCATTTATTGGCCACCATGTACTTGCTGATTGATGGTGCTCCTCCCAAAAGCAGGAATTCACGTTGCCCTTTCTGATACCTCATGACATTCCTCTCTGACCCACACTGCAGCCTCTATACAGAACTCAGAATATTGACATGACCATCTCCTGCATGAGCTGTTCCTCCCCATTTGCTGCCATCTGCAAACTTCCTTTGGGGTCATTCTGTTCCATTACCTCACTCTGCAACATGGATCTCAGGCAAGGCTGACTCCACCACCAAGCCTTGGGCTACCACGCTCACACAGCGTGCAGCATAAAAGCCGGCCCTGTGCCTCGCTCCCTCACACCATTCTCTCGATGCCTTCTCCACTGCCATCCTCCAGGTGAGCCTGCACCCCAATACATTTCTTCCCCTGCCCCACCTGGCCAAGCTATTCACACCCCCTCTGACCCAGATTCAGCAGCCTTTCTGCTCACAAACAGTCACACTCCCTGCACTCCACACCACGCCTCCACACTACCTGGGAAGCCTACAGCGGTACTCCTCAAAGCCAGAGCACTCTCCGCTCACCCAACACCCTCTCTTCCAGGGACCCTCTACCCCCACAGCCATGTCTTGCCACAAACTCTGCCACCCCTTCCTTCAACTCCTTCCCACTGACTCATGTCAGGCCAACCAGCCTGCGGACCCTCACACCTTCCTTCTTCATTTCTTGAGGACAGGAGTGGGATGAAGCTCTCCCAGTTTTCTGGAACCTCCCCTCATTATCGTGACCTTTCTAAGATAATTGTCATCAGTGCAAAGAAGACATCGGAGAGGACCCTCAGCTTTTGTGGTTGCAACACAACAGGTCCTTTGGACTCAGAATCATGGAATCACCAAGGTTGGAAAAGACACTCAGACAAACTTTACACCTTTCACCAATATTTCCCACTAAACCACGTCCCTCAGTACAACATCTAAATGTTTCTTCAACACCTCCACGGTCAGGGACTCCAGCACCTCCTTGGGCAGCCCGTTCCAGCACCTCATCGTTCTCAGAGAAGTACTTCCTAATGTCCAAGCTGAATCTCCTCTGGCACAACTTGAAGCCATTCCCTCTAGACCAATCGCTAGTTACACGGGAGAAGAGACCAAGCGCCACCTCACCACAACCTCCTTTCAGGTAGTTGTAGAGAGCCATAAGGTGACCTCTGAGCCTCCTCTTCTCCAGATGAAACAATCCCAGCCCACTCAGCCGCTCCCCATAAGACTTGTGCTCCAGACCCCTTACCTGACATTCTCCTTCTCTGGACACGCTCCAGGGCCTCAATGTCTTTCTTGTAGTGAGCGGCCCAGAACTGAACACAGCACTCGAGGTGCGGCCTCACCAGGGCAGAGGACAAAGGGATGATCACTTCCCTGCTCCCGCTGGCCACACTACTTCTGATACAAGTCAGGATGCCTTCTTGGTTATACGGGCACACTGCTGCCTCATTTTCAGTTGAGAATCAACCAATCCCCCCAGGTCCGTTTTCTCTATGCAGTCTTCCAGCCGCTCTGCCCCAAGCCTGTAGCGTTGCCTGGGAGTGTTGTGGCCAAAGTGCACGACCCGGCACTTGGTCTTGTTGAACTTCATCCCACCGGCATCAGCCCTGAGATCCAGCACTGCTCTGTAGGGACTTCTTTCCCCTTGTCTTGTACTGCTGAAGCTGAAGGTGAGCACAGTACTTGAGGTGAGGCCACACCAGCACAGAGCAGACTGGGACAACCGAGTCTCCCACTGGCAGTCCTCATCTCAATGCACCCCGTGCTATGGTCAACCATTTAGGCTGCCAGGGCACACTGCAGACTCAGAATCAACTTGCCATCAAACAGAACCTCCTGACCTCTTTCTGTGGGGCTGCTCTTAAGTCTCTCATCCCCAAATACCCAGATATCTCCTGGATATCTCCATTCCAGCTGCGGGATCAAGCTCTTGCTCTCATCAACCTTCATGCCATTGATGATGGCCCAGCCCTCTGGTCTCTCAAGAGCTCTCCCAAGACCTCCCTAATACTGAGAGAGTCAACAGCTCATCCCTAGCCATTATCATCCAAAAACTTCTTAATTTGTATGCATCTGAGTCCTGCATCCAGATCATTTAGTAAAACATGGAAGAGAACAGATCCAAAAATGGAGCTCTGGGTAATCTGACAGCAGACTGGTCACCTGCCCGATGTAACCAAATCTAATAAAAGCCTTTGAGTTGGACTTGGGAGCCACCAGTTCACTCAATGTATTAAGTATTTTTCTAGATATATGCTGGAGATTTTCTCCAGAAGAAGTTGGTGGAAAACACTAAGAATAACTTTGATGAAGGTCACAGAAATTATGCCTGTACGGTTCCCTTAGTGAACGACATGGGTTTTCATTTCAGAAAAGGAAGTGTCATAATTTCAAAACCAGTATACCAAGAATGCCCAGGCATGGAGATTTGGCAACTCCACTGGCAACAAAGACACAAAGCATAGTGCACAGATGCCAAGCAATGACCTCACTGTCAACACTGCTCCCATTCTGTGCTTTGGCCACTACTTTCACGTGCCCTGACTCAAATATGCAAGAACACTCCTTTGGCCTACAATATTCTCACTTGAAAGGTGCCGCTGCTGGCAGAAGCACATGTCCTCAAGAGAAGGACGCGAAAAGGCAGAATTGCTGGAAGAACACACATCCCAGGACTGCCAAAACTATGTCATGCAAGAGCAGCACGCTGTACAATGCTGCCATGCGCAGAGGCTCTCTCCAAGCCCTCAGGCACTCACACAGCTGCATAAAAGCCGGCCCTGTGCCTCACTCCTTCACACCACTCTCCTGACACCTTCTCCTCTGCAAACCTCCAGGTGAGCCTGTGCCCCACTGCTGACCTTAAACCCGCCCGACCTGGCCCAGCTCCCAGCACCCCCTCTGCCAACAGCCTGAGTAGCCTTTCTGCTTCCCCACGGCCACACTGCCCACAGCTCCACATCGCGTCACCCCACTCCCTGGGAAGCCCACATTACTGCTCTTCTACCCCCACAACACCCTTGGCTCACCCAATACCTCCTCTTCCAGAGACCCTCCACCCCACAGCCATGTCCTGCTACGACCTCTGCCGCCCCTGCAGCGGGGGACCCACCCCGCTGGCTAACAGCTGCAACGAGCCCTGTGTCAGGCAGTGCCAGGACTCCCAAGTCGTCATCCAGCCTCCTGCCGTGCTGGTCACCCTGCCGGGACCCATCCTCAGCTCCTTCCCCCAGAACACCGCCGTCGGATCCTCCTCATCAGCTGCCGTGGGCAGCGCCCTCGACGCCCAGGGAGTGGCCATCTCCTCCGGCGGCTTCGGCTTCGGAGGCCTGGGCTGCTACAATGGCGGGAGAGCCCGCTACCCCTGCTAAGGGCCTGCGCCCACACCCCAACACCAACCACCTGCACCCTGCAATGCGCCTCACGCACTCAGGAGGCACCACTGTGTCACTGACTGCACGTGGGATAGATCAGCAGCTCTTCAACCATGGCTCTGCATTCATTACAACAAAGAAGCAAGCAGGGAAGGGGACCAGACCACACTGCTTGCAAACTGCGCCTCTGACAAATTCTATATCTTGAACGTTCTTCTCTAGGTCCTTTTCTTTCTCTGCAAGAATGCTGATGGTCATGCTACATGCACTTACGGCCACGGCTTCTTCTCTTGCTGCTCCTTTCCTTTCATGTATTTTCCTCAATAAAGTTCTCTTGCATGCCAGCCTCTCAATTCGCTTCATCCTTTCTTCAGCACTTCACACTTCTCCCACTCCAAAGACACGGCTCAAGGGTCCATTAGGATGGCACCAAAGGGGTCCCATCACCTCCCCTGCCAACAGTGGTACCAACAAGAACTGTTGGGGCATCAACTGGGCTTCCAGCACATCAAACAACATCTATGCTTGACCACACAAAGTCTTGGGCACACCAAGGCCCTTCTGCCCATGCCTTCTGAAACTACCTTTCCATGGCAGCACACCCCAGCAGGATACTCCCACGCTGACAAAAATAAAGCAGTCACAGAATCCTTTACACGTTAGAGAATTGTTAGTGACAACACACTACTACTGCCCTGCTCAAGTACACTCAGCTCCAGCGGTCAGACAGGGAACACAGCCAGACTTTCAGCACCTCAAAGGACAGGGACTACACAAATTACTCTGCGGAGTAACCTGTTCCACCGCTTGCCCCCCTCACCCTGGAAAAAGCTCCCTTTCTCTTCCAAGGAAGGTTCCAATTCAGTGCTGTCCACCATCCTTTCTTCTGGCAGCAGACAGTAATGCAAAAGGGCTGGCTCTCTTTACATCCTTCCCTAACATCTGCGACTTATACGCAAGGAGAAGATCTACTGAGAACATCCCTGTGTCCCAGCTCAAAACTGCCTGTTCTCTCAGCTTCTCCACGTCGTAAGGAGGCTCCAGGCCCATCAGCACTGGGGAAGCCCTGCACTGGAACTGCTCCACCATATCCATGTCTGTCTTCCTCCTGGGAAACTTAAGCATGAACCACCAGCACTGAACAGAAAGAAAAGTACATCCTCCAGTGTGCTAGCGATGCTCTTCCCAAAGGCCTTCTGGAGAATGGGGAACTCTTTTGTCACAGGGCTGCAGTGCTGCCTCAACATCCCCTTGCTCGCCAGCAGTAAAACCTGGTCCTTCTCAGCAAAGCTGGCTGCCACCCTCTCATTTTTCTTGCTCCATGTTACTGCTTCCCATCTGCGGCAGTTCACTTTGCCCCTTCCGCTACTTCAGGACGTCCCTCCACATCTTTCACAAAGGTGGACTATACACCGGGGGCATCAGCTGCTCCTTCCCATCTTCTAGCATTTGCAAACTCACTGGGATCACTACCATCACCCAGCTTTTTAATGCAGGTGCCAAACAGTGCTGGCCTTACTACCAGCACTGTAGTAGTCTGGACACAATCACAACACTTCACCGCACTGCTGCATTCAGCCACTTTCTACCCCACCCCAACATCCACTTTGACAGTTTCTCTGGGATTGTGTCGTGGGAGGAAACCGCCAGGCCTTGACTAAAGGCAAGGCAATCAACTGCCACAGCCCCCCATCATCCACCGGGCAGATCACTTCAGTACAGGAGAAACTGAGGTGGCTTTGGAAATCCACTGCTTTCTGCGAGGATTTCCTTCACCTCCTCCCCAGTGACTAACATCAGGTCAACCAGCCTGAAGTTTCTCACGGCTTCCTTCTTCATTTCTTGAACGCAGGAGTGGGATGAGTCTCTTCCATTCTTCAGGAGTCACTCCTACTCACCAGGACCTTACAGGGTCGACTGAAAAGGGCCTTACAAAGACATCAGACACGTCCCTCAGCATCTGTGGGAGAAAGTTGTCAGGTCCTGTACACTTATGCACACCCAGGCGCACAACTTCCTCATCATCCCCAGCAACAAGCAGCAGGCATCTGCGGGACAGCCTGCATCAAGTAAATGTGGCTGAGCAGAGGCATGCCTCGCCATCGATCCATCCTATGCTATTCAGATGTCACTGCTAGGACTTACAAGTTGAAGCCCCAGGAAGCATCTTTGCCTCCAGCACCCTTCCAAAATGTCCACATCCTTTTCTGAGCACCTTACACTGAGCACAAAAATAGCACTGCTCCTTGACACTCAACACAGTTATCAACCCGAACACCATGGCTCAACACACATCCCATTTCTTCAAGTACCACTCACCCTCTGCCTCTCTTCGGTCTCAGGACCTTTTCCACATCCCACCGGGCAGCACAAAGGGAACTCCAGATGGCACTGTGTCACACCAAAGTCCAGGCTTTCATCAGGATGACCCCCGATAAGGGTGGATAAGGACCCTTCTGGGAGTATGGTAGTATTCCCAACACCATCAGCCGTGTCAGCACTGACACAGCCCAGCAGGGACAGCATCCTGCTCTGGCTGCCCACCCCAGGCACACAGCAGGCGGCCTCCTTTCTCCGGGTGCACCTCTGCAGGCACCAGGGGCAGCAGCCACCCGTGCAGCGCTGCTAGGGGGAGAGAGAGACAGGCTGCAGACTGCTTTGCCAGGTGGAACAAAGGCAAGGAAGGAGGGAAAGCAATTCCAGTGGCATCAAGCCCAAGAGGCACAGAAGATAGAGCAGCCTAACAAGGATGCCAGGAGGTGCGGTACCCACCTCACAACAGAGCCACAATCCACCAGGCACAAGCACCACACGGTGACCTCACTCCTGATACCCACCACTCACACTTGCAGCATGCATAGACTCGAATACCAGTCCCACTTGAACGCTGCCGCCAGGGTCAAAGGAAAACAACCACAAGAGAAGGAAATGAGAAGGCAGCATTTTGGGAAGACAAAAACACATCATGTCATCACTGGTCAGGCATTGGCATGCAAGAGCTGCTCACTGCACACAATACTACCATGCGCAGAGGCTCTCTCCAAGCCCTCGGGCACTCACACAGCAGCATAAAAGCAGGCCCTGAGCCTCATTCCCTCACACACTTCTCCTGACGCGTTCTCTTCTGTGCTCTTCCAGGTGAGCCTACAACCCCGCTGCCCTCCTTGGCCCACCCCACCTGGACAAACTCTGCATACCACGTCTACCCCTAAACTCAGCAGCCCTTCCACCTCCTCTCTGCCACGCTCCCCACAACCCCAAACCATTCCTTCCCACTATGCGGGAAGCCAATGGCACTGATTCCCACCCCCTCAACACCCTCTGCTTACCCAGCACCCTCTCTTCCAGGGACCCTCCACCCCACAGCCATGTCCTGCTACGACCTCTGCCGCCCCTGCAGCGGGGGACCCACCCCGCTGGCTAACAGCTGCAACGAGCCCTGTGTCAGGCAGTGCCAGGACTCCCAAGTCGTCATCCAGCCTCCCGCCGTGCTGGTCACCCTGCCGGGACCCATCCTCAGCTCCTTCCCCCAGAACACCGCCGTCGGATCCTCCTCATCAGCTGCCGTGGGCAGCGCCCTCAATGCCCAGGGAGTGGCCATCTCCTCCGGCGGCTTCGGCTTCGGAGGCCTGGGCTGCTACAATGGCTGGAGAGCCCGCTACCCCTGCTAAGGGCCTGCGCCCACACCCCAACACCAACCACCTGCACCCTGCAACGCGCCTCACGCACTCAGGAGGCACCACTGGCTCACTGATGGTACAACAGCTCATTTGCCATGACTCCTCTTTGCATGGCACAAAACAAGCAAGCAGGGAACAGTGTCAGACCATGCTGTCTGGGAACATGAGTGCAGTAACTCTCTTCTTTCTTTGCACCTTAAATTGCGCTCTTTCCACTTGGTGATCACCAAGTGAATCCTTCCTTTTAGTGTGATTTCCTCAATAAAGTTCTCATGCATGCCAGCCTCCGATTCCTCCTGCCATGGTTTTATGTTTTTTGGTTTTCAGTATCCCACATCAAAACATCACGTAGTGCACTGGAATTGAAGTGTTAGTGCTCCAATTCTAGGTACCTATCCCTATACATTATGGAAGTCATGGGATCTGACCCTTCCGGGTGGGGCGGTCTCTTACTGCCTGGCAGTGGGTGCTGGAGGAGGGTGCTTTCCTAGCCGTTCCAAGCTCTTTTCAGGTTTGACTCGGTCTCAGGAACTCTCTCTCTCCTATCTTATTTGATTTATTAGTCTCAATTTCAATTCGATTGTATTATATTGCGTTATCTTGCATTCCGATATCATAGTTAGTAAAATAAGTTTTCCTCCCTTCCTTCCTTCCTTCCCATTTTGTGGGGTCGGGGGTGTGGGGGGCAGGGACCTACTGCCCCCTGTCACGGGCGTAGATTGATCTATTAACTCCGTGGCAGGTGCAACACAACAGCTCCATTGGATTTATGCACAGCCTTCCTGCTATCCTCAAAACCCAGCACTCTTCTCCTCTGTGACAATCTGGAAAACACTCGAGCTCTTGACCAGAGACAGTACAACCAATTAATTTACCCTCCAGGATGCAAAGATCACCACAATCACCTCAGGTCTGCAGCCCAGGACAATCAGTGCCCATTGAGTTCTCCCAGGAAATAGGCAAACGCTCTTTGGGAACAAAAAACAGAGTGCAGGAAAATAGCCTTACTCCTTGACACACAACCCAAACACCGTGCTTCACCAGCCTGCCTTTTCTGACAGACACACTCACCGTCGGCCTCTTGTCACCCTCACAGCTCATCCCAGATCTCACCAGCCAGCCCAGCAGACCCCCATCTGGCAGTGTGCCAGCCCCACCTCCACACTGTGAATGTGCATGATTTCCCCCTGGAAACGGGCATTACAATTCAGTGGTGAGTGCCACCATTTGGGGAGCATGGCAGGAGTCCTGACACCGCAGAGTTTGACAGCTATGCACCAGGCAAGAGTCCTGCTCTCGCAAACAGCCCTCCCCTGCCTACTACTCCCCAGGCTTCCACAGCTGGTTGGAATTAGCAACTCCTCTAACAACAAAGACACAAACCATATTGCACAAGTGCCAAGCCATCACCTTTCTGACTCCTCTTCTGTGCTTTGCACACAGAATCTTCCGCATACTCTGACACGATGGGATGGCATGTCTCTCTTGTAACTTGATGGCACACCAGTGCCAAATGGATGCGTCCTCAAGGATGCAAAAAGGCAGAGTTGCTGGAAGAACAACACATAACACATGACGAGCAACACTACGTGATGCAAGAGTAGCATGCAGCATTGAGAGGAGATCCCTAACACTCCACAGTAAGCATGAGGAACTTACCTCCAGCTACACAGGGAGCCCTCCATCACAAGGCTCTGGGCACAGGACTTCCACCAGGAGCTGCTTTAACTCCAACTCGCTCTCCACTTGTCTAACCCACACTGGCTCAGCTTCTGGACGAGCGTTGCAAGGAAGACAGTCTCAAATCATACAATTATACAAATGTGGAATGGTGAAGGTTGGAAGGAATCTTAACCACCATCCCTTCTGTGGGCCGACTGCCTCCCAACTGGGCCCATCCAAACTGGCCTTGAATGCCCCAGGGAAGAAGAATGCACAAGTTGACTGGGCAGCCTGGGCCAGGGCCTCACCAGCACCTGAGTCACAAATTTCTTCCTTACATCTTAACCAAATTTCTCCTCAATCCATTCAAATGTTCTATCATGATCAGACTCTGTAAAAAGTTGGTTCCCCTCCTGCCTGTAAGCTCCCTTCATGTACTGGAAGGCCACAGTGAGATGTCCCTGGAACCAACTCTTATCCAGGCTGAACAAGCCCAACTCCGTCAGCCTTTCTCCACAGTAATGCGCTCCAGCCATTTGATCTTCCCTGTAGCCCTTCTCTGGACCCACCCCTCACAGCTCCCTCAGCATTCCTGGGTGAAACCCACCAGGCCTCACACACCTAGGCACATCCAATTGAACAGACCCTCTTCCTCTTCCTACTTTGTTTCATCTTCTCCAGAAATTTCATGAAGTGCCTCATGGCTGCATCATCCATTAACACAAAAAACAATAAAGGTCCCAAAATCTCAACTCCACAAATTGGCCTCCTCTGTCTAAATATACTGAAACCACCTTGGATCGCCCAATGCCGTAGCAAAAAACAGCCTGTCTCCTTTCTCCAAAACACAGTTTTCAAAGCAAATGGCGAACCAACATCTTGACACAACACACCCAATGCAGAAAACAATGACTAAGCTCAAGGAAAGCAAATTAATTCTAGGGCACGCAGGGAGTGCAGTGCAGTGCAACCAGCAGCATCTCAAGCCAAACGCACCTGGGAATCACAGAACAGCCCTCGAAGGATGCCAAGAATGGGGCCTGCACCTCACCAAGTGGCCACAAACACGACAGCATGAGTAGTACAGGATGGCATCACTAAGGAGACCACATCACTCCTAAAAAGCTGTGGACAAGCCTTCCAACATCTTCCATGAGATGCGCCTTCCTCATCACTCCAGTCACACTCAGAAATGCCGACAGGGTCAAAGGGTCAAATCCACAACACAAGGAAATGAAAAGGAAGTGTTGTGCGAAGACAATAACACGCCCCCCCATGACTTCTCAGGTTTTGGCATGCAACAGCAGCGTTTTCAACAATGCTTCCATGCGCAGTGGCTCTCTCCAAGCCCTCGGGCACTCACACAGCAGCATAAAAGCCGGCCCTGAGCCTCGCTGCCTCACACCACTCTCCTGACGCCTTCTCCTCTGCAATCCTCCAGGTGAGCCTGACCCTCAGTCCCTTGAATCCCTGCCCCACCTGGCCAAGTTCTCCACACCCCCTCTGCCCCGAGATTCTGCAGATCATGAACCACCCCACTGCCACACACCCTGCACCTGAACCCACAGCTCCCTGCTCCCTTGGTCACCACAGCACAGCTCCTCACACCAACAGCACCCCCAACTCACCCAACACCCTCTCTTCCAGAGACCCTCCACCCCTCAGCCATGTCCTGCTACGACCTCTGCCGCCCCTGCAGCGGGGGACCCACCCCGCTGGCTAACAGCTGCAACGAGCCCTGTGTCAGGCAGTGCCAGGACTCCCAAGTCGTCATCCAGCCCTCCACCGTCGTGGTCACCCTGCCGGGACCCATCCTCAGCTCCTTCCCCCAGAACACCGCCGTCGGATCCTCCTCATCAGCTGCCGTGGGCAGCGCCCTCAATGCCCAGGGAGTGGCCATCTCCTCCGGCGGCTTCGGCTACGGAGGCCTGGGCTGCTACAATGGCTGGAGAGCCCGCTACCCCTGCTAAGGGCCTGCGCCCACACCCCAACACCAACCACCTGCACCCTGCAAGGAGCCTCATGCACTGAGCTCACGTCTCTGTGTCACTGATGGCACACTGCATCACCTGCCATGGCTCCTCTTTTCATGGCACAAAACAAGCAAGCAGGGAACAGTGTCAGACCATGCTGTCCGGGAACATGAGTGCAGTAACTCTCTTCTTTCTTTGCACCTTAAATTGCACTCTTTCCACTTGGTGATGACCAAGTGAATCCTTCCTTTTCGTGTGATTTCCTCAATAAAGTTCTCACGCATGCCAGCCTCCGATTCCTCCTGCCATGGTTTTATGTTTTTTGGTTTTCAGTATCCCACATCAAAACATCATGTAGTGCACTGGAATTAAAGTGTTAGTGCTCCAATTCTAGGTACCTATCCCTATACATTACGGAAGTCATGGGACCTGACCCTTCCGGGTGGGGAGGTCTCTTACTGCCTGGCAGTGGGTGCTGGAGGAGGGTGCTTTCCCAGCCGTTCCAAGCTCTTTTCAGGTTTGACTCGGTCTCAGGAACTCTCTCTCTCCGATCTTATTTATTAGTCTCAATTTCAATTCGATTGTATTATATTGTGTTATCTTGCATTCCGATATCATAGTTAGTAAAATAAGTTTTCCTCCATAGATTGTTGCCGCTGTTTTTTTTCCTCCCTTCCTTCCCTCCCATTCTGTGGGCCAAGGGGGTGGGGGAGCAGGGGCCTACAGCCCCCTGTCACAGACATAGATCCCTGTCACGGGCATAGATTGATCTAGTTAACTCCGTGACAGCAAGGAAGGAGGGAATGTGATTCCAGAGGACCAAGTGCAACAGGCAAAGCTTTGAAGCCTGAAGCAGCCTTCCAAGGACGCCACAAGATGGGCTACCCACTTTGCAACACAGCCACAAATGACCACACACAAGTGCCACGCGGGGACCTCATTCCTGATAAACACAACTCACGCTTTCAGCATGCTTTGACTCAAACACCATTCCCACTTAAACACTGACATCAGGGTTAAAGGAACACAACCACAAGACAGGGAAAAGAAAAGGAAGCGTTGCGGAAAGACAAAACCACATTACCACATCACCGGTCAAGTTTTGGCATGCAACAGCAGCTCGCTGCACAATGACCAGGCCTTGGCAAGCGACAAAAGCTTGCTGCACAGTGCTGCCATGCGCAGAGGCTCTCTCCAAGCCCTCAGGCACTCACACAGCAGCATAAAAGCCGGCCCTGAGCCTCGCTCCCTCACACACTTCTCCTGACACCTTCTCCTCTGCACTCCTCTAGGTAAGCATGTGAGCTGCTGCCCTCCTTTGCCCACCCCACCTGGCTTGGCTATCCACAACTCCTTGGACCCAAGACTCTGCAGCCCTTCTGCCTCCCCAGGAACCATGCTGCCCACAACCCCAAGCCCCATCCCCAACCAACTTGCTCGCTGGGCCACACCCAGCACAGCTTCTTGGGTCCTCAACAACCTCCATTTGCACAACACCCTCTCTTCCAGGGACCATCCACCCCACAACCATGTCCTGCTCCGACCTCTGCCGCCCCTGCAGCGGGGGACCCACCCCGCTGGCTAACAGCTGCAACGAGCCCTGTGTCAGGCAGTGCCAGGACTCCCAAGTCGTCATCCAGCCCTCCACCGTCGTGGTCACCCTGCCGGGACCCATCCTCAGCTCCTTCCCCCAGAACACCGCCGTCGGATCCTCCTCATCAGCTGCCGTGGGCAGCGCCCTCAGCGCCCAGGGAGTGGCCATCTCCTCCGGCGGCTTTGGCTTCGGAGGCCTGGGCTGCTACAATGGCGGGAGAGCCCGCTACCCCTGCTAAGGGCCTGCGCCCACACCCCGACACCAACCACCTGCACCCTGCAACGCGCCTCACGCACTCAGGAGGCACCACTGGGTCACTGATGGTACAACAGCTCATTTGCCATGACTCCTCTTTGCATGGCACAAAGCAAACAAGCAGGGAACAGCGTCAGACCATGCTGTCTGGGAATATCAGTGCAGTAAATTTCTTCTTTCTTTGCACCTTATATTGCGACCTTTCCACTTGGCCATCACCGAGTGAATCCTTCTTTTTAGTGTGTTTTCCTCAATAAAGATCTCATGCATGCCAGCCTCCGATTCCTCTCATCCTTTCTTCGCCCAATACTCTTAACACCTCACCCACTACAAAGGTATGGCTCTGGAAACCATCATGCCAGGTCAAAAACAGCCCCAAGACCTTCTCTTACAACCATGTCACCATCAAGAGCACTGGTGGCTAGCAGAAGGCCTTCAGCACATCACGTGGCATCTACACTAGCCCAAAGACAGACAAATAGTACTCTTCCTCACCAGCAAGCACCAGGCTTTTTTAGAACCGCCTGCAAAATGCGCACCATGGCTTATACTCCGCCAGTTTTCAGAAACCTCTCCTCATTACCACTACTTTGCAAAATCAGCAAAACCACCACATCAGACCCTCCCTATTCTAGGGTGAAACCCAACAGCACCAGTGCATTTCAGCACAGCCTTCCTGTTATCCTCAAAAACAAGCACTCTTCACCTCTGTGACAATCTGGAAAACACTCCATCTCATGACCAGAGACAGTACAAGCCATTAATTTACCCTTCAGTATGCAAATATCACCATAATCACCTCACGTCTGCAGCCCAGGACAGTCACGGTGCATTCCGTTTTCCCTGGAAATAGGCAAATGCTCTTTGGGAACAACAAACGCTGGGCAGGAAAATAACCTCAACCCTTGACACTCAATCTGAACACCGTGTTTCACCAGCCTGCCTTTTCTGACAGACCCACTCACCCTCGGCCTCTTGTCACCCTCACAGCTCATCCCACATCTCACCAACCAGCCCAGCAAACCCCCATCTAGCAGTGTGCCATCCCCACCTCCGCACTGTGAATGTGCGTGATTTCCCCCTAGAAAAGGGCATTCCAATGCACTGCGCAATGCCACCGTTTGGGGAGCATGGCAGGAGTCCTGACATCACACAGCTTGCTAGCAATGAACCAGGCGTGAGAGGACAGAGTCCTGCCCCCACAGACAGCCCTCCCCTGCCTACTTGGAAATCTCCAGGGTGCGACCCAAGCAGGAATGACACAAAACAGGCAGCCTCCTTTCTCCCAGCTACCGCCTTCCAACATCAAGGGGCATCCAGCCAGCCATGCAGCACACCCAGTGGGGAAGACAAGAGCTAAAGGCTGGCTAACCAGCTGCAACGAGCTCAGGGAGGGAACAAATGCAGTGCAATCCGAGAATACCCTAGGATGTTGGAAGGGACCCATAAGGATCACTGACTCCAACTCATGCCTCCACAACGCACTCTTTGAAAATAGATCTAGAAGGCACTGTCCCATGTTTCTGGAAATCCAGCAGCCATAGTGCTTTTGCACTGCCTTAGGGAGCCTGTTGCATGCCCAATCCCTTTGGAACAGAACCACATTTGAGAAAGGACTTTCAGTTGGACTTGTGAGGCAACAGTTCACTCAACGCTTTCTGTCTTTGCCCATAAATGAGCTAGGCGTTTTCCCCAAAACCATATGGAGGCAAACTCTGAAAATCTTTGCAGAAGTCCTTAGAAATTTGGTCTACTGGGATCCATTGCTGAACAAGATGGGTAATCATCTCATGAAAGAAGTGCCATCTTCTCCCATCTGGGATACCCAGAATGCCCAGACAGGGCTTCCAAAGCCGTTTGGAATTGGCAACTCCTCTAACAACAAAGACACAAACCATATTGCACAAGTGCCAAGCCATCACCTCTCTGACTCCTCTTCTGTGCTTTGCACACAGAATCTTCCGCATACTCTGACACGAACGTGCCAAATCCCTCCTGTGCCCTCCAGGACTCTCACTCGGAACGTGCCACCAGTGCCAAATGGACGCGTCCTCAAGGATGCAAAAAGGCAGAGTTGCTGGAAGAACAACACGTAACACATGACGCGCAACACCATGTGATGCAAGAGCAGCATGCAGCATTGAGAGGAGATCCCCAATACTCTACTAGTAACCATGAGGAACTTACCTCCAGCTACACAGGGAGCCCTCCAACACAAGGCTCTGGGCACAGTCCTTCCACCTGCTGCTTTCAGTCCACCTTGCTCTCCACTTGTCTAACCCACATTGGCTCAGAAGATGTCATGAAAGGGCTCATGGCTGCATCGTCCATTTACACCCAAACCGATGAAGGACCCCAGAATCAACTCCACAAATTGCCCTCCTCTGTCTAAATATACTATAACCACCTTGGATGGACCGAAGCTGAAACAGCCCAACACAGCCTGTCTCCTTTCTCCAAAACACATTTTTCAAAGCAAAAGGGGAACCAACATCTTGGCACAACACACCCAATGCAGAAGACAACGACTAAGCTCAAGGAAAGCAGATTAATTCTAGGGCACGCAGGGAGTGCAGTGCAGTGCAACTAGCAGCATCTCAAGCCAAACGCACCTGGGAATCACAGAACAGCCCTCAAAGGATGCCAAGAATGGGGCCTGCACCTCACCAAGTGGCCACAAACACGACTGCATGAGTAGCACAGGATGGCATCACTAAGGACACCACATCACTCCTCCAAAGCTGAGGACAAGCCTTCCCACATCGTCCATGAGATGCGCCTTCCTCATCACTCCAGTCACACTCAGAAGTGCTGACAGGGTCAAAGGATCAAATCCACAACACCAGGAAATGGAGTGGAAGTTTTCTAGGAAGAAAATAACACCCCACCTCATGATTTCTCATGGTTTGGCACGCAAGAGCTGCTCACTGCACAATGCCGCCATGCGCAGAGGCTCTCTCCAAGCCCTCGGGCACTCACACAGCAGCATAAAAGCCGGCCCTGAGCCTCGCTCCCTCACACACTTCTCCTGACACCTTCTCCTCTGCACTCTTCTAGGTAAGCGTTCACCCTGCTCTCCTCCTTCTCCCACTCCACCTGGCTTTGCTATCCACAATGCTTTGGCCCCTAGACTCTGCAGCTCTACCTCCTCCCCAAAAGCCATGCTCCCCATAACCCCAAGCCTCTACTCCTTGCTCCCTGGGCCACGCCCAGCACAGCTTCCAGGGTCCTCAACACCTTCTGCTTACCCAACACCCTCTCTTCCAGAGACCCTCCACCCCACAGCCATGTCCTGCTACGACCTCTGCCGCCCCTGCAGCGGGGGACCCACCCCGCTGGCTAACAGCTGCAACGAGCCCTGTGTCAGGCAGTGCCAGGACTCCCAAGTCGTCATCCAGCCCTCCACCGTCGTGGTCACCCTGCCGGGACCCATCCTCAGCTCCTTCCCCCAGAACACCGCCGTCGGATCCTCCTCATCAGCTGCCGTGGGCAGCGCCCTCAACGCCCAGGGAGTGGCCATCTCCTCTGGCGGCTTCGGCTTCGGAGGCCTGGGCTGCTTCAACGGCGGGAGAGCCCGCTACCCCTGCTAAGGGCCTGCGCCCACACCCCGACACCAACCACCTGCACCCTGCAAGGAGCCTCGCATCCCAGTGATGCACATCTGAGCCATTTGTGCCACAAGGGCTCACCTGCTCCTCAGCCATGGCTCTTCATTCATGGCACCACGCAAACAAGCAGGGCAGGGGACTAAACCACACTGCCTGGAAGCACGACCTGTGCAAATTCATCTCTTGTCCTCAGTCCTTCTCTGCATCGTTCTGCTGCTCTGGAAGGTGGCTGATGGCCATGCTACACACACTTCAGCATGTGGCCATTTCTTTTGGTGCTCCTTTCTTTTCATTTCTGATCCCCAATAAAGTTCTCACGCATGCCAGCCTCATATGTTGTTTCTTCACTGGATGCACTTCTCATCTCTCCCACTGCCAAGGCGAGGCTCAAGACGTCATCAGGGTGGGTCGGAATGGGTTCTGTGAAATTGCTGCCCAGTGGATAGCTTCTTCAGCAGCAGCATCACAAATTCCTGCTGGGCTGAGCTGCCTATCCATTTATTGGCCGCCACGTGCTTGCTGATTTATGGTGCTCCTCCCAAAAGCAGGAATTCACGTTGCCCTTTCTGATACCTCATGACATTCCTCTCTGACCCACACTCCAGCTTCCAT
The DNA here is from genome assembly GCF_987193195.1 of Phasianus colchicus. Lineage (NCBI taxonomy): Eukaryota > Metazoa > Chordata > Aves > Galliformes > Phasianidae > Phasianus > Phasianus colchicus. The sequence continues at coordinate 94,341,801 of NC_143438.1, forward strand.
ACAGAACTCAGAATATTGACATGACCATCTCCTGCATGAGCTGTTCCTCCCCATTTGCTGCCATCTGCAAACTTCCTTTGGGGTCATTCTGTTCCATCACCTCATTCTGCAACATGGATGTCAAGCAAGGCTGACTCCACCACCAAGCCTTGGGCTACCACGCTAGGGACACGCCACAATCAGGATGCTGTGCCACTCACAGTCCTCTGGACCCAAGCATTCAGCCCCTTTTCAACCCATCTCACTGTCCTATTATGCAAGCTGCACTTTGTCAGTTTCTCTATGAGCATGTCATGGAAGGAAGGGTCACAGTGTCATGGAGTTAGCACTAAACCATGATACACAAACACAGCACATCTGTGTGGTTAAGAGGGGATTTTCCCACTCTGCTCAGGACTGGTATGACCACACCATGAATACTGTGTGCAGTTCTGGGCTCCACAATCTCACACAGATGTTACAGCCCTTGTAAGCATGCACAGGAGCACAACACAGCCGATATCAAGGCTGGAAGGCACGTCCTGCGAGCAGAGGCTGAGGAGATTGGGTTGCCCCATCTGGACAAAAGGAGGCTGAGAGGTGACCCCATGGCTCTCCGCCCCTCCTGAGGTGGAAAAATGCAGAGCGAGGTGCCGGGCTCTGCTCCTGGGTTACTGATGGCAGAACGTGAGGGGATGGCACAGAGCTGTGCCAGGGGAGGAGCACACGAGATAGACAGTAATGCTTCTTTTATATGATGGAGGACAGACACCGCAAAACACTTCATAGAGTGGTGGTCACTGCCCCAGAGCTATCAGTGTCCACCATGCGTTGTGACAGTGCCGTCATTCTTTACCTTTTGCTTACCCTGAAGCCATCAGCAGTCGGACTCCATGATCTATTTGTGGATGCCCCATCCCTGGAGGTGTTCAAAGCCAGACTGGATGGGGCCCTGGGCAGCCTGGTCTAGCATTAAATGAGGAGGTTGGTGGCCCTGCATATGGCAGGGGGGGTTGGAGATTCATCATCCTTGAGGTCCCTTCCAACCCTGGCCATTCTGTGATCTCTGCAGCTCCACTCACAGCCCCTCCTGCCACCACCATTCCTCCACTGGCAATGGCCTCTCTACAGCTGGGCATGCCCAGCCCTCAGGGAGCAGCCAATCAGCAGGCAGCTCACATGCAGTACCAGCCAATCAGGGCAAAGCTCACAGGCACAGCTGCTGTGGAAGGCCCTGGAAGCTTCCAGAAGGGGCTCAGGACTATCTAGAGATACTGCAGAGTACCTCTGCCTCTGTAAATCCACACTGGCTGTTCCCATCAAGTACTTATCCTTCGTGTGCTTGGCAGCACGTTCTGGGATTATTTCCTTTGCCACCATCAGAAGGAGTGATGTCAGGCCAAGCAGCCGCTGCTTCCCCACGCGCTGCTTCTTCATCTCGCTGAACACAGGAGTGGGATGATTCCCTTCCAGCCTACAACAGCCTCTCCCCGTCACGGTGCCTTCTGAAACATACTTGAAAGACGCCTTGCAGAGACATCAGCCGTGACCCTCAGCAGCGAGCACGAGGCTTCTGTGGAGCAGCCTGCAAAACGCACACCTTGATAACCAAGGGCAGGCCTTGCCATTCGCCCCTTCTTGGACTTTGCAGCATAGAATCATAGAATCACAAGGTTGGAAACGACCTGTAAGATCATCTAGTCCAACCGTCTTCACATTATCAGACAGCGTGCGTCTGTCCAGCTGCTATCTAAAACATCCAGATGCTCTTTCTGATCATCATACACTGTCCAGAGAAAGAGCCTCAGCATCTACACATTGATCCATGATGAGACCCACAAACACCATGAGTCAACAGCCTTTCCTCTTCACATATCTTGGAGTCCTGCTCACCCCAAACTCTCACAAATGTCATGGCCTCTGATAAATATCAACAGATAGTTCAAGGGTGTCTCATCAAGCAGTGCATCAGTCAAAGCCCAAGAGGCAAACATAATGGCTGCAGCAAAGGGGAGCACTACAGAGTGCCAAAAGGGACTCCTTGGGATCATGGCAGGACTCTGCCCGCATTACAGTGGTTGCAACTAGATAGATGATCATTGTGTGTCTGTCCAGCTGCTGTCTGAAATGTCCAGATCCTCCTTCTGACCATTGTACACCGTCCAGAAAAAGAGCCTTGCCATCTTCACACTCATTCTAAGTGAGATACCCAAAAGCCGTGGGTCAGCAGCCTTTGCTCCGCATGTGTTGGGGTCCTGCTCCCCCCAAACTCTCACAGATCTCATGGCCTCTCATAAATATCAACAGATAGTTCAAGGGTGTCTCATCAAGCAGTGCATCAATCAAAGCCCCGTCTGCAAACATGATGGCTGGAGCAAAGAGAAACACTACTGAGTAACAAAGGGAAATCCCTGGGATCGTGGCAGGACTCTGCCTCCATTGCAATGGTTGCAACTAGATGATCGTTGAGGACTCTCCCAACCCAAGTGCATCTAGGATTCGTGCAATGACTCCCAGTGCCACCAGAACTGCCAACTCCAAACTAGACCTGCAAGGACAACAGCCTCACCTTCAAACAGTCCTCCGCCGCCTCTGAGGACTGCCACCCATCAGGTAATTACAGGCAGCCTCCCTTCTCACACACACGGCCTCCTAATGCAGGAGGACAAAAAGAAACCAATGTGGAATAGCCAGTAAGAGAGGTAATGACAAAGCATTGGACCCCTCCTTCCAATGGGGAAGCGAACCACACGGCAGGAATGCCGAGCAATGATCTCACCAACAATAGTGCATCTCTGCTGCACGTGGGCCAATTCCTCTGCACACCCTGACGTGCACGTTCCAGAACAACTCCTTGCCTACAATACTTTCACTTGAAACTGCTGACAGGGTTAAATGGCCATGTGTCCCACTGAGAAAATTGAAAGGAAGCACAGTGGGAAGGCAAACACGCTCCACCTCATGACAGACCAGGCTCTGGCAGGGAACAGCAGCTCACTGCAATGCTGCCATGCGCAGAGGCTCTCTCCAAGCCCTCAGGCACTCACACAGCAGCATAAAAGCCAGCCCTGTGCCTTGTTCCCTCACACCCTTCTCATGACACCTCATCTGTGCTCTTTCAGGTGAGCTGCACCCCCAGCTGCCCTTCTTTGGCCACCTCACCTGGCTTTGCTCTCCATTCCCCTCTGCCCCCAGACTCTGCAGCCTTTCCACCTCTTCTGTGCCATGCTCCCCACAACCCCAAATCATGCCTCCAAGCTGCTTGGGAACCCAACGGCTTTGCTCCCCTCATCCCCCAACACCCTCTGCTTACACAACACCCAACAGCCCGCTACCCCTGCTAAGGGCCTGTGCCAACAACCAACACACTGCGAATGAGCTCGCGTGTGAGGTCACATCTCTGTGCCATTTGTGTAATATTGGTTCAGAAGCTGCTCAGCCACAGCCCTCGTCGGGACACCAAGCAAGCTAGCATGGAAAGGGGTCTGATCGCTGTGTCTGGATAAATGGACGCTGTATCTCCTCCTACTCCCCCACTGCGTTCTTTCCACCCCACTGCCTGCTATTACCAGAACTTCCTCTGCAATGAGTTTCTCCTAGGCAGGATCCCGTCAGGAACTCCTTAGATGATCTCTTGTCAGCAAGGAAGAAGATCTCATGGCTCCTGGAAGATTCACCCTATATACTGGGGACAAGGGGCCGAGCTGGCCCTTCCACTTGGCGTTCCTTTATGTTTCTTGCCTTTCATTGAATAAAAGTTCTGCCGTATATCACACTGACGTTCCTCCTCCTCACTTCTGCTCCCAGCTCTCTTCCTACTTCAGCTGACGCAGAACCAGAGCAGAACACAAGTTCAGTAGGGTGGGTGAGAAAAGGCACCCAAACCTCTCCCTGCAAACCCATATGGGCACCTGCTGGGCTTCTTCTGGCACGTGGCAAGCTCTTTGTTGGCCCCTTTATGGGCTGAATGCGATACTGCTCTCTTGGACACAGCTGTGATGCGGTCTGCCTGATTCAGCACACACTTGGACCACTCTCCTCCACAGGACTCCCTCCAGACAACAACAACAACAACAAAGCGTAGAGTTCGAAAGGAATCCCCTGATATCACGCAGTGCACCCATCCTGCTCAAGCTGGCTCTGCTGCAGCATCTCTCCAGGACCACATCCATTCAGTTTGTCAGCAGCTCCAGCACAAGATACTCTACAAGCTCTCTGCTCAACTGATTCACTGCTGTCACCGTAGGAAGAGCCGATTCCTCTTTTCTGATGAAACCTTCCCTGTTCACACTCTTGCCCCTGGGCTCTTGCCATGGAATACTGAGTGGAAACTGTGGATAACCTCCCCTTCATTCCCCCCAGCCATTTATACACATTGACAACATTACCCCCTGCACATCCTTGTCTGCTGGCACCTCTTGCTAACCACGCTCCAGCCCCTGCAGCAGCCTGGTGGCCCCACGCTTCACTCCACTCCGCTCAGTTCATGACTTTCTTCTTCCACTCCAGAGTCCACAACTGCGCACAGAACTCCATGTGGGGCCTCGCCAGTGCTCAGGAGAGAAGGAGGAGCTCCTCCTGCAGCCGCTGCCAATGCTCTCCCTCATTCTGCCCCAGACAATGACTGCTGGATTCCTTTCCAATAGGATGCAGTGCATCCTTGCGTTCCATTTGCTCCCCACCATGACCACAGTGTCAAAGCTGCTTTCTATCCCTCCTGCCTGCCTCTATCCCCTGCTGCCTGACGTCAGGCTTCCGTGGATGCAGCGGATTGTATTGGTCCTCCTCCATCCCCACCAGATTCCTCTCTGCTCACCACATTCCTCCAATCCTCTCCCACTCCCACCCAATCACAGAACCACCGCCGTCGCCTCCAGAGCACTGAGAGGAGATCCTCAACAGTCCAGATTTGGGGTAAGCACGAGGGACTTGCCTCCAACTGCACTTTATGCCCCTCAGTCACAAAACTCTTGGCCCAGTCCTTCAGACAGCTGCTTTCAGTCCACCTTGCTTTCCACTTATCTAACCCACGCTGGCTCAGCTTCTGTGTGAGCGTGGCACGGGAGACAGTCTCGAATCATACAAGTATTGACTCACACAATGGTGAAGGTTGGAAGGGATCTTAGCCATCATCCCTTCTGTGGGCTGATGGCCAACCACCAGGTCGTGCTGACCAGGGCCGCATCCTTGAATGCCTCCAGAGATGAAGAACCCACAAGTTGAATGGGCAGCCTGTGCCAGATCCTTACATGGCCTGTGTCAAGAATTTCTTTCTTACATCTTGACCAAATTTCTCCTCTTTATGTTAAAATGTCCTATCGCAATCAGACCGTGTAAAAAGTCGTTTCCCCTCCTGCTTGTAAGCTGCCTTCAAGTACTGGAAGGACACAGTGAGGTCTTTATGAAGCCAACTCTTCTACAGGCTGAGCAAGCCCAACTCCATCAGATTTTCTTCACAGCAGATGCACTCCACCCCTTGATCTCCTTTGTGGCCCTTCTCTGGACCCACCCCGCACAGCTCCCTCAGCACTCCTGGGTGACACCCAGCAGGCCTCACACACTCAGGCACACCCAGTTGAACAGCCCCTCTTTCTACTTTGCTCCATCTTCCTCAGAAATTGAGGCACTGCGGAGCTCAGCAGCAAGCCACCACCACTCACGTCAGCTGAACGAGGGCATGCCTTGCGCTCATCAGCCGTGTTTTTGACCTCTTGGCCTGGAGTGACTCATGGCTGCATCCTTGTGCAGCATGTATGTCAGCAAACTTGCTGAGGGTGCACTCAACCCCACTGTCAATGTCACTGATATGTCAAAGATATTAAAGAGTATCATCAGCCCCAGCACTGAACCCCTCTGGGACCCCACTTATCTCTGATCTCCATTCAACCATCGACCACAACTCTCTAGACTCGACCCTGCAGACAGTTCTTTCTCCATTGAACACTCCACCCATCAAATCCATCTCTTTCCAATTGGAGGCAAGGATGTTGTGGGGTACCCAGTCAAAGGCCTCACTGAGGTCAAGAGAGATGACATCTGTGGCTTTCCCTCGTCCATTGCTGCAGTGACACCATCATAAAAGGCCACCAGGTTGGTGCAGCAGGATCTGCCCTTGGTGAAGCCATGCTGGCTCTCCCTATCTCCACATCCCTTAGCATCTCTTCCAGGAGGATCTGCTCCATCGTCTTTCCCAGCACAGTGGTGAAATTGACAGGTCGGTAGATCCGGGTTCATCCTTTTTACCCTTCTAAAAAATGGGTGTGACGTTGCTTTTCTTACTCCCGCCAGGGACTTCACCTGATTGCCACGACTTTTTCAAACATCGTTCAGAGTGTCTTGGCCGACACGTCAGCTCATTGCCTCCAGACTCTGCAGTGCATCTCATAGGAGATCACCTGCACCACTCACCTTGGTGCCATCTGCAGTCTTGGTGAAGGTGCACTCCATCCCGCTGTCTGCCTCATTGCTGAGGATGTTGAAGAGCACAGATTCCTGTGGGTCACCTGTTGGTGACCGTGGTGGTGACAGCGGTGTCACAAAGCGCTGAGCATCGCGTCCTTGGAGATGTTTGTGAAACACATAGAATGGTAGAATTGCTCACGTTGGAAGAGACCTTCGAGACCATCAAGTGCATAGAAGTGGCCCCGAAGGACACGGAGAGTGGGGATGGTTCGGGGCTGGACTTGGTGATCTTGGAGGTCTGCTCCATCTTTGATGATTCTATCATTCTTTGGTTTTGTCAAGATGTGGATCAATTTGCCTGGGGAGGTTGGTGAGTAGGGGTTGGTGCTGCTGTGGCTTTTGCAAATGCGCCTGGATGGAAAGAAGCGTTTTAGTTTGTCATTGCTTCTCTTGTTTAATCACCAGGGCTTTGGGAGCTCTTTCAAGTCTTTATGCAGATTAAAAATATTAAAACACAATAGTCTTCAGTTTCCGTGGCAACAGAGACAGTGGGTATTCATGGGGCTGGGTGGCTGGCATCTCGTGTTTGTCACAAGGTTTGAAAGATGGAGGAGTTCGCTTCAGGGCTCGCAGAAAACGCTGTGCAGAGCGAAGGGAGCCCCAGGCACATCCCAGCTATGGGGCTCGTTGTTGAGAAACACAGAGATGAGGCACGGAGGAATGTGGTTTGGTGAGCCTGGTGGTGGGTTGGGCTTGGACTTGGGGATCTTGGAGGTCTTTTCCAACCATAAAGACTCTATGAGTGGGCATGGCGGGGATGGGTGGTTGATGGTTGGTCTTGATCTTGGAGATCTTCTCCAACTTCAGCGGATCTTCTATCATCTTCTCTCCAGATGTGGCCCAATTTCTCCCACGTTGTACATCCCCACATCCTTCCTTCTCTACCCACTCCATCTCAGGTGATGAGCCCATCCTGGGCAATGTCCCCATGCCACCAGCACACTGCTGCCCATCTTCGTAACAGTGAATTTCAGTGTTTTCTTGTGCTACTCAGAGTTCTGCTTGCAGAATGACCTCGGTCCTGTTAAACATCTTCGTTAATGATGTGGATGATGGGGCAGAGTGCCCCCAGCAAGTCTGCAGGTGATGCAACACTGGAAGAAGTCGATGATGAACCGTGTGCTCATGCTGCCACCCAGAGGCCCCTGGCCAGGATGGAAAAATGGGCTGCAGGAACCCCATGGAGATCAGCATGGGGCAGTGCATGGAGGAGTGGTGGGCACATTGGACCAGATGAGCTCCAGAGGTTCCCTACAATCCCAACCATCCCATGGTCCTGTGGGATTCCTTCCAACCCCAACCATTCAATAGTCCTGTGAGGTTCCTTCCAACCCCGACCATCCCACGAGCCTGTGAGGTCTTTCCAAACTCAACCCCTCATGATTCTGTAGGGTTCCTTCCAACCCCAACAATCCCATGGTTCTGTGAGGTTCTTTCCAAACCCAGCCATCCCATAACCCTGTGAGGTTCCTTCCAACCCTAACCATCCCACAATCCTGAGGTTCCTTCCAACTTCAACCATCCCGTGATCCTGTGAGGTTCCTTCCAAACTCAACACTTCATGATTTTGTGGGGTTCCTTCCAACCCTAATCATCCCATGATGCTGTGAGATTCCTTCCAACCCCAATTATCCCATGATGCTGTAAGACTCCTTCCAACCCAAACCATCCCATGACCCTGTGAGGTTCCTTCCAACCTTAAACATCCCATGATGCTGTGGGGTTCCTTCCAACCTCAACCATCCTGTGGTCCTCTGAGGTTCCTTCCAACTTCTAAACCTCACAGTTTTGTGGGGTTCCTTCCAACCCAGTCATCCTATTGTGCTGTGAGGTTCCTTTGAGCCATCCCAGGACCCTGTGAGATTCCTTCCAACTCCAACCATCCCATAACCCTGTGAGGATCCTTCCAACCATCCCATGACCCTATGAGGTTCCTTCCAACCCCAACCAACCATGGTCCTGTGGGGTTCCTTCCAACCCCAAGCATCCCATGGTCCTCTGAGGTTCCTTCCAACCTCAACCATCCTGTGGTCCTCTGAGGTTCCTTCCAACCTCAAACCCTCACAGTTTTGTGGGTTTCCTTCCAATCCCAACCATCTCATCGTGCTGTGAGGTTCCTTCCAACCATCCCATGGTCCTGTGGGGTTCCTTCCAACCCCAACCATCCCATGACCCTGTGGGGTTCCTTCCAACCCCAACCATCCCATGACCCTGTGGGGTTCCTTCCAACCCCAACCATCCCATGACCCTGTGGGGTTCCTTCCAACCCCAAGCATCCCATGACCCTGTGAGGTTCTTTCCAACCCCATCCATCCTGTGGTCTTCTGAGGTTCCTTCCAACCTCTAATCTTCACAGTTTTGTGGGGTTCTTTCAACACCAGCCATCCCATAACCCTGTGAGGTTCCTTCCAACCATTCCATGATTCTGTGAGGTTCCTTCCAACCATCCCATGGTCCTGTGGGGTTCCTTCCCACCCCAACCATCCCATGGTCCTGTGGGGTTCCATCCAACCCCAACCATCCCATGACCCTGTGGGGTTCCTTCCAACCCCAACCATCCCATGGTCCTGTGGGGCTGCTTCCCACCCCAACCATCCCATGATCCCATGAGGTTCCTTCCAATCCCAACCATCCCATGACCCTATGAGGTTCTTTCCCACCTCAACCGTTCTATGGTCCTGTGGGATTCCTTCCCATCCCAAGGTCCTGTGGGGTTCCTTCCAACCCCAACCATCCCACGGCCCTGTGGGGCTCCTTCCAACCCCAACCATCCCATGATCCCATGAGGTTCCTTCCAACCCCAACCATCCCATAACCCTGTGAGGTTCCTTCCAACCCCACCATCCCATGGTCCTGTGGGGCTCCTTCCCACCCCAACCATCCCATGATCCCATGAGGTTCCTTCCCACCCCAACCATCCCATGATCCCATGAGGTTCCTTCCAATCCCAACCATCCCATGACCCTATGAGGTTCTTTCCCACCTCAACCGTTCTATGGTCCTGTGGGATTCCTTCCCATCCCAAGGTCCTGTGGGGCTCCTTCCAACCCCAACCATCCCATGACCCTGTGAGGTTCCTTCCCACCCCAACCATCCCATGATCCCATGAGGTTCCTTCCCACCCCAACCATCCCATGGTCCTGTGAGGTTTCTTCCCACCCCAACCATCCCATGGCCCTGTGGGGCTCCTTCCCACCCCAACCATCCCATGATCCCATGAGGTTCTTTCCAACCCGAACCATCCCATGACCCTGTGAGGTTCCTTTCAACCCCAACCACCCCATGACCCTATGCGGTTCTTTCCAACCCCAACCATCCCATGGTTCTCTGGGATTCCTTCCAACCCCAACCATCCCATGACCCTGTGAGGCTCCTTCCCACCCCAACCATCCCATGATCCCCTGAGGTTCCTTCCAACCCCAACCATCCCATGGTCCTGTAGGGTTCTTTCCAACCCAAGCATACCATGACCCTGTGGGGTTCCTTCCAACCCCAACCATCCCATGATCCCATGAGGTTCCTTCCAACCCCAACCATCCCATGGTCCTGTGGGGCTCCTTCCCACCCCAACCATCCCATGATCCCATGAGGTTCCTTCCAACCCCAACCATCCCATGGTCCTGTGGGGCTCCTTCCCACCCCAACCATCCCATGATCCCATGAGGTTCCTTCCAACCCCAACCATCCCATGGTCCTCTGGGATTCCTTCCCACCTCAAGCATACCATGACCCTGTGGGGTTCCTTCCCACCCCAACCATCCCATGATCCCACGAGGTTCTCTCTAACCCCTACCATCTCATGATCCCATGAGTCACCACCAGATGGCTGCTGACCCACAGCGTTTCCCCACAACATCCCTCTCGGAGACTTCAGATGCCCACTTTAGGGGTACAACCCCGAGCCCCCCCAGGGGGCCGCGTCCCCCCGCAGTGGGGACGCAGTGCCATGTGAGCTGGGGGACACGTGGCAGCGTGTCACCACGTCCCAGGTCAATGCACTTCTGCACTTCTCCTGGGGCTGCCGGTGTGCTGCAGCCGATGCGCTGTGAGCAGCGCGGTCCTGTGAGTGTGAACACGCATATTCACGTGGGCACACGCGTGAGTGCACATGTGTGTGTGCAGTGTGCACAGCGGGTGTGCAAGAGCACACGCACGCGTGGCGTGCATCTGTGTGCGCTGTGTGCACACAGGGCCCTGTGTGCGTGCATGTAGCACGTATGTGCTTGTGTGTTCACGCTGGGTTCAGTGTGCATGCAGTCCTTTGGGTTTATGTGCACACGTATGGGCACACCCACACACACGTATGTGCGGACTGCGTATGCGTGTACATACGTTGCACACACGCACATATATGTGTGCAAAGCCTCTACACGCGTGCGGTACGGTGCACACAGCCACACGTGTGCGCGTGCCCTTTGCTCATACGTGTGCACACGCACCCGTAGGACTGTATGCGCATTGCACATGCGTGTCCACTTTGCACATGCAGTGTGCACTTTGTCCCGTGTGCACACACGCGTGTGCGCTGTGCCCATACGTGCACACTGAGCCCTGTGCTCGTGCCTTTGCACACGTGTGTGCGTTGCGTGCGCTGCATCCACACACGTCACCTTGGGGGCCACGCGAACCCTGAGCCCGAAGCCTAAAAAAAGTGGAAACGTAGCAAAAAATCGGGGAGGGGGGGGGGGAAAAAAAAAAATCTCAGCCGCCCATTCAGAACTACAACTCCCATCATCCACCGCGCCGGCGGGCGGCGCGGGGAAGAGGGGCGGGGCTTAACGATAGCCCCGCCCCTCAGCTCTCTCCCCATTGGCTGCGCCCCCGTTGTCGCTGGTGACGGCGGGACGCGGCGGGGCCGCCGGGCTCAGTCAGCGGCGGGCGGTGTGGGGGAGAGGAGGTGGGGGGGAGTTTGTCGCGTTGCGCCGTTTTTTTGGTTTTTTTTTTTTTAAATTATTTATTTTTTCTTTTTTAATTTTTTTTTTTTTTGTTGGGGGGGGGGTGGGAGGAGGAGGCGGCTCGGCTCGATGGGGGTCAAGAGAGGAAAAAGCCCCCCCGGGGCCACCGTGGAGCGGTAGGGCCGGCGGGAAGATGGCGGAGAGGTGAGCGGCGGCACCGGGGGGGGGGCGGGGGGGAGGGGGTGGATTTTGGGGGGGGGGGGGGGCTGTGTGAGGCTTGCTTGAGGTTGGGACCCCCCCCACCCCTCCCCCCTCGTGACCCCCGAGGGTCCCCCCGTGTTACAATTTGGGGGTCTCCCCCCCTTAAAATTTGGGGGACCCCCCCCCCTTAAAATTTGGGTTGTTTTTTTTTTTTTCCCCTCCCTCTTCCCTCCGTTTCCCCCCCCCCCCAATTCCAGAATGCAGGTCTTTATTTATTTATTTATTATTTATTTTACAATCGCATTTGATCACACGATGCCTTTATTTTATTTTTGTTGGGGAGGGGGGGGGTCGTCGTTTCCTCCGTATCTCCGTTTCTTAATCACGTTAATTAAAAAAAAAAAAGGGGGGGGGACACGGGAGGGGGGGGGGGCTGGTGGTGGCGGTGGTTAATTAGTTAATTAACACCTGCTGTGTGCCAACCCCACCCTGTGCCCCCCCACCACCACCCCACCCCATATTGAATGCGGATCTGGGGGGGGGGGGGCGGATCCCAACCCCACCCTGTTGCTCGGGGATGGTGGTTGAATCCCCCCCCCCCCCCCCTCCGTTCCCCACCATTTTTACTGATATGGGGAAGATGAACCCCCTGAACCCCCCCCCCCCCAGTTTTACATGGGGAAGTTGGACACCCCCCCCCCCCCCCCATACTTTGCTCTCTATGGGGGATTTTATCCCATTTTTAGGGGTTATGGGGGGGCGTTGGTTGCCTGTCCCCCCCCCCTGCTTTGCTGTATGTGGGGTTATGGGGGGGGGTTGGTTGCCTGCCCCCCCCCCTGCTTTGCTGTATTATGGGGAGGTTTGGAGCTCAATTTTTAGGGGTTTTGGGGGTGTTTTCACCCCTTCCCCCCCCCCATCGGTGTCTATACGGTGTTTTTTGGGGGGGGGGGGGTGGATGCCCCCTCCCTGCTCTCTCTGGCAGGTCTGGGGGTGGTGGGGTGGTTGGAGCCCATTTTTAGGAGCTTGGGGGGGGGGGGGGGGGTGCTGGATGCCCCCCTCCCACTGTTCCCTATGGGGGTTATGAGTGGGGGGTGGTTTTTGAGGGGGGGGGGGGCAGAGCGAGGGGGTGCATCCCAGCCTTATTGCTCTATAAGGAGTATTCTGGGGATGGATTCCCCCCCCCTCTCCCCCATAGGGAGTGTGGTGGGGGGGGGAGGGTTTGCATCCACCCCCCTCATAATCCCACCTCATAAAGGTGGGATCCAACCTGCCCCCCCCCCCCCTTCCCCAGATGGAGCATTTTGCTACAGCAGTTATAGGGGGGTTGGATCCCCCCCCCCCCCCCCCCCCGTGTTCCTATAGTGCTTCTGTGGGGGGGGAGCTCCATGTGGAGGTGATGAGGGCTGGACAACCCCTCCTTGCTCTCTATGGGGTCTGGTTTTCCTCCCCCCCCCATCTTCCTATAGGGTTTCAAGGGCCTTGGATCTCCCTTTATCTCCCTATAGGGCTCTTGGGGGGTGGGGGGGGGGGGGGCAGGGGTAAGGGAGGTGGTGGAGGGAATGGATTCCTGCTTCCTATAGTGGTTGGGGGGGGGGGGACGTGGCTGGGGGGGGCTGGGTCCTCCCTGGTTCCCTATAGAGGTTTAAAGGGGATGGGGGGGGGGCTCTTGCTATGGGGGTTGTGGGGTTTGCTGCTTCACCTTGTGGGGGAGTTATGGGGTCTGGACACCCCATCCATCTCCCTGTGAATGTTCTGGGGGGGGGGGGCACATCCCCTCCATATATAAATTTTAGGGTCATTCCCCCCCCACCCCACACCTCTCCCCATTCCCCTTCCAGCCCAGCACTCCGCTGCAAGGTGTGGCTGTTTGGAAAGGGGGGAAGGGGGGGGGGGGGGGCACAGCAGGGTGGGGATTTTTTGGGGGGGGGGGGGGACAAATGGCTGTTTTTTGGGGGGGGTGGTCTGCACTGGGGGGGGGGTTGGGGGGGAGATGGAGGTGATGATCTTTTAATCATCACATGCGGCAAATGGGAGCCGTTGGATTCGTTCCCCTCCTCCCTTCCACTCGTGGCATCGTGAAGCTGCGGGTCGATTATTATTATCGTTGTTATTAATTAATGCGTTTTTTTTTTAAATTTTTTATTTTTTCATGCTTTTTTTTTTTTTTTTTTTTTCTCCCTTTCCCCAACTGCAGTTTTTTTAAACCCAACCCTCGGGTGACCTCTACGGATAAAACCCGCAGCTGCTGCTCGCGCGCCGCCACACCTGGCACACGCAGCTGGGTGGGGAAAAATAATTAAAAAAATGTAAAAAAATTTAAAAAAAATGGGGGGGGGGAGGGAAAGGAGGGGGGAGGAATGATGAAAGCAGCAAAATTTGGGAGGTTGGGGGGTACCCGAGAGCAGCAGGTGAGTGGGGCAGGGCTGCAGGCGCCCCTGGTTGGGCAGCGCCGCGGCTGCCGCCTCTTTATTTTTGCCCATTCTCATCCTCTCAGTTCTTCTTTTTGCACGGTTTCATCCTCTTTTCACTTTTTTTTTTTTTTTTTTTTTTGCCTATTTTCGTCCCCTTTTTGCCCATTTCTGTCTTCTTTATCACTTCCTTGGCACGTTTTCATACCTTTTTTTCCCCATTTCCGCCCTCTCGATCCCCTTTTATTTTTTTCCCATTTTCATTCTCTAAGTCCCACTTTCTTGCCCATTTTTGTCCTCTTCATCACTACTTTTGCCTATTTTCATCCCCTTTTTGCCCATTTCTGTCCTCTTTATCACTTCTTTGGCACGTTTTCATACCTTTTTCCCCCATTTCCACCCTCTCGATCCCCCCCTTTTTTTCTTTCCCCATTTTCATTCTCTAAGTCCCATTTTCTTGCCTATTTTTGTCCTCTTTATCACTATTTTTGCCTATTTTCATCCCCTTTTTGCCCATTTTCACCCTCTATATCTTTTTCTCCCTTTTTCTTATCTCTTTTTGCACGTTTTCTTCCCCCCTCATCCCTTTTGTTGCCCATTTTTTATCCCATCTATTTTTTTCTTCTTCTTTTCTCTCTCTCCTTTTTTTTTTTTGCCCATTTTCATTCCTTCTGCATCACTCAGGAGATGCCCAGCACCATTTCCCCCCCTCCCCTCTGATCCAAAGCATTTTGGGGACTTGTAGACCCCCAACCATTGACATCAGCACTGATTTCTCAGCCCTGTGCTCACTTGATGCCATTCCCTGTCCCAAATTTGGATTAATCCCGCGTTGCGCTCCGTGCTCACGGCTGCATTTCTGTGATCTGTCGGTACTGTTGCGTGGCTGTGATTCCTGGATGGCTTTGGGGTCATTTGGGGGGAGTTCTATCCATTTTTTGCTGCTGTGCCATTGGCCACTGGGCAGTTCCTGCCATAACGGTGACGTTGGGTGAAATTTTGGCTCTTTAGGAACAGGAACCGAAATGTGAAACATTCACTAACCAACCTGGCAGAGCAAAAGCAGTGATGTGGAGCGGGTTGTGCTGACCAAGAAGTGCCTTTTTAATTCTGATTTCAAAGCATTTCTCTTCTTTCTCAGCAGTATTGAGCGTTGTGGAGCTGTGACTGCAGGGCTGTTGGGTGTAGGTTGTGGCAGTGATCTTGGAGCAGGGCTGTAGCCCACAAGGGGTGGGAAAAGTGTCCCTATCCACCTACGACTTACAGAGATAGGGTGTATAGTTGGTTCCCAGTAATTTTGTTCTTAAAAAATAATAATTGTATGGATATGTGGATGCTTATCTTTGAGGAAACAGGAAGGCAACAACCGCGTGCGCGCGGATGCTGTTGGACATCACAGCTCTGGTCTGTGTGTTGTCCAAAGCAATGTGCATTGGCTTTGGGCACCTGGTAGGATGGATCCCTGCCCATGTTGGGGGTGGATGGTCTGTGAGGTCCCTCCCCCATCCCAAATCTCTCTGGTTGCACCAAGTGCAGCTGCTCCACGCACCTGGGGAACACGGTGCAGCTCTGGTGCGTGTGGTTGGCTTGAGTGCCTGCAGAGCTGCTCTTCTACCTCTTTGATATTCAAAAGGGGTGACACGTGGGACAGCCCCCACAGTCTGCTTGTGCACAGCTCTGTCTTCTGAGCCTTTGCGATCTGCCTTATTATTGCCTGGGTTTGTGGCATCTCCGAGCCAACCCTTGGTTGCAGCTCTGGGGCTCCAAATGCAGGATAAAGGGAAATCCAGGCTGTCTTGGGAGCTCCTGATGGACTGAGGTTTGCTGTGAAACCCTGGAGGAAATGGCAGAGCTTCGGTTGCTGAAATATTTCAGCTTAGACTGAATGAAAGCATTGATGGGCAATGTGGCCCGATGGCCAGAGTGCCCTGTGGAGGTGCCTTGGAGCTCTGACACAAGGAGGTGTTGTGAAATGCTGCTGGGAATTGGGCAGGGGTTCTGAGAAGGGGCTGTCTCAGCCTTGTGAGGAGCTATGTTGGAGCTGAATCCATTGATTTGGGTCTGAAGTTGACCTGTTTGGGTCCCAGACAGGTCCCAGCATCCTCAGGAGAACAGCTGGCCGATCAGTGCCCTCAACCAGGCTCATTTGACCATTCCAAGGACGTTGCCCCATCTTGGTGCATCCCATATCAGCTGAACTGTCCATTCCCATCCCAAATCTCTCTCTGTGTAGGCTGGGGAGGTTCCAGGTCAGGTTTTCATAGGGGAGTTTGTATGTAAGCTATAATTTAGAGGGCAGATTCTGCATTTTGGAGGAGGGAGCTGGGTTTGGCCTGGCTTCTTGTTCAAGGCTCCAACCATCTCAACATTCTCCCTCTTGGTGGGATGAAGACCAAAGAGTTGTACTGTTTTGCTCCACATCTGAGAGATGACAGCTTGTGAAGTTCTCATCTGGTTACTCGTGAACACACACGATGTAAAACAGACAAACGAGAACTCATTTAAGTGTCTAAATGGAACCCCCACGATCCAAAGTGAGGCCACAGAATATGTAATGAGTCTCAAGGCTGATTCTGGGGGTAGAACTGATGTGTGAGCCATGGGGCTGTGGATTCCTTGGGGTTGGCTCTGCAGAATGAGGATAAACCAGGACTTGTGGGGCTTGGCCATCGCCAACTCATGCACTTTAAGGGCACGTACGTAAACCTGTTTACCCCATGCAGTAATTATCCATGAGAACTTCACTTTGGCTGCTGGTTAAGATTATCACAAGTGCAATGTTTTCTTTGCAGCATGTTTAAAAAGGAATTTCTTGTCCCCGTCTCCAGCAGCCGTGTTCTCCCTCTTGCATTTTTGCTTCAGTGATCATTCCCTTACATGCTCTAGATAGCGCATTGAGCCTGGATCTTCCCTCTTCTTCCTCTGTGTCCTCAGAAACATTTCTGCTGTCATTCTCCTCCTTCTTCCACTCTCCACTGAATCCAGGCCGCCTATTTTTAATTCCAGTTACCAAGAAGTGAATGGGGGATAAATGCTCTCCAGGTACACGGGGGAGCAGTGAAGCCAAGGCTGTGCGCTTGGGATTGGTTCTTATTCCTCCCAACCCAACGCTGTCCCTTTGGAGGTGGCTGTATTCCTCCCAGGAACCCCCAGAGCTGGATTTCTCCCTTTCCCACCTCCAGGAAGGAGCAGTCCTGCTGCACTGTGCTGTTACTGTGGAGGTGCTGTGTTGCTCAAAATGGGCTCGATAGCGGTGCCGCATCGTAACCCAGAGGTGTGATGTACAGAGCGCAATTCCTGCAGTGGACGATGTGGCTTTTTTTGGTTGTTGGTGACCATCTCATAAAACTCACAGCAAACAAGGCCTGAAATAGGCTGTCAGAAGGAGAAGGGTTGGCTTCTTGTATCTTATGAATACTGACTCTGGGAAGTTTTGTTCCTGAGTTGAGTGTTGGTTGAGAGTTGCTTTGATTGGGAGCTGTCCAAATTGGGTCCCTGTCTTGAGCCCATCACAGAGGGCAACGAACCCATTTTTTGGGGGGGACAGAGGAGAGCAAGGGGCTCAGCAGCACCTGGATGTGAACGTGTCACAGAAGGAAGGATGCTGGGGGCTCTCTGCAGCCCCTATGGAACGTGAAGCCATCGCATCCGTTTGTGCTATCTGCGCTCCCGGCAGATGCACGCGGCTCCCGGCCTGCCTCTTCCCGAGGTGCTGACATTTCTCTCTCTGCCTCGTTGCATTTTTATTGATCTCCTTTCCCTGCTCCACTCTCTGCTTGAATGTAAATGACTTCCACGGGCGACGTGTTTGGAAATCCAAGCTTTTTTGCCAACGAGGAATGTTACTTACTCGGTGAATCAGAGCTGTAGGATTATGATTGTATCGATCTTACCGCCGCCCTTTTTGAAGGCCTGAGAGCACTTTGCACACAGTTAGGAGAGATCATGGCAAGAGGCAAAAAAAAAAAAAAAAGTGCAATTGCTTATCGACTGCAGTTTCCATGATAGAGGACAGACAGACGGACAGCGGGGCGCGTTGGGGTGAGCGGTAGAATTTAGGTTAGCGGAGTCAACCTGCTGTTTGTCTGGGACGTTTGGACACACAACCTCTTCTGAAATGTAAATCCTTTAGAGATTATAAATGATCTCCAAAACAGCTTGGACCCATGGTAGACCTGTAAAATGGGTCAGGTTGGAAGAGACCTTATAGCCCATCCCATTCTAACCCCATGGGCAGGGACGTCTCCCATCGATCGCATCACCCATGGACCCCTCCATCCTGGCTGTGAGCACCTCCAGGGATGGGGCATCTGTTTTTCTGTTCCAGTGCTTCACCACCCTCTGAGTACAGAGTTTCCTCCTCCAATCCAGCCTAAATATCCCCTCTTTTAGTTTAAAACTCAGCTTGTGTTGAGGGACGCATCCCAATCCAGCTGAGCAGCCTCCAAGCATGTGCACATGCAGCTTTGTGGGATCTGAGGCTGTATCATCAGTTTTATTAGTAATTAAGCTGCCTCTTAAGCGCTCGCTGAACCCTGCTATGAAGGTGGTTTCTGGATGCTGGTGGGTTCTGCTACCTAAGCTGATTTGCCTTTAATCTGATGCATGCATCTGTGAATCCACGTCCTCTCAAAGGTGGGGGCAGCAGTATTTCTGTGGAGTCTCCTCCACGTGCTCAGGGCTCAAGAGTAAAAATAATAAAAAGGAAAACAAAGCAAACACTTATTCTGGCAGCACCCAATGTGGTTGGGAAGACTTAGGAAAAGCATGAAGTCATTGCATGGGGAGGAGCAGCCGGAGGGATCTGCGTGCACCCACAGCAGCCTCTTGGTGAAGTGGTTTTCTCCCATTTTCCTCCCCAAAACCAGCAGGATTTGGGTAAAGTCAGCACAGAGGAGGCTGCGTGCTGGGCGCTGATTCCCTGCTTTGCATCTGCTTGGCTGAGCACGACCTCTGTTTCGGCGTGACCTCTGTCTGCTACTTGCTGCTCAGCTTTGTGAGTCGGGATCACGTTTCAGCCCTCGCTCCCCATGGCAGCCCGTGCTGCTCCAGGGATTGCAAGCTTTATTTTAGAAATTTGGAGTTTTTTGTTTTTTTCTTCCAATTTTACTTTTCAGAACCAAGGTCTGGGTGAGCACATCTCAGTGCTCGCCCTTCAGGCAGTGCTTCCTTGACCTTGCAGTGTTTCCTCAAAGCTCTTCCCTAAAATTCTTTCCCTCTTATGTGAAGCTTGCTCTGGGGGATGGGGACAGTCACATCTAGCATCCCGAGCTGCATCCAAAATTGAAATTAGAGCACTGGGATCGATGGAGCGCAGGGCTGTGGGATGTAGGCTCTGCAGAGCTCCAGTTTGGGTTCATCGTGTGGTCGGGATGCTCACAGTTGGGGTCAGTCCATGGTGGCAGTGCTCCCGTTTGGGTGGGAATCTCCAGTTTGGAGTTGCTGCGTGTCAGTCAAGGTCTTATTTGGTGGGAAGCTCCCAGCTGGGGCTTGCTGTGTGGTGGGAGACTCCCATTCTGGGTTCCTCGGTGGAGAGGCTCCCAGTTTGGGGTTTGTAGTGCTGTGGGGACTTTCCCAGTTGGGGTTCGTTGTGTGTCAGTCAAGCTGTCGTTTGGTGGGAGGCTCCCAGGTGAGATCTGTTGCATGGTGGGGAGCTCCCATTTTGAGCTTATTGTGTGGTGCTTAAGCTCCCAGTCTGGGGCTTGTTGCTTGACAGGGATGCTCCCATTTAGTGGAAGGCTCCCAGTCTGGGTCCATTACACGGTGGGAAGCTCCCATTTTGGGTTCCATGGCAGAGCTGCTCCCAGTTTGGGGCTCGTTGTGTGACAGGGATGCTCCCATTTGGTGGAAGGCTCCCTGTTTGGGTTCATTTCATGGTGGGAAGATCCCATTTTGGGCCCATAGCTGGGGTTGGGGTCTGACACCAACATGGGGTCCCTTGGGTGGGCAGTTTGAGGACCCGTGCAGTTTTCAGCAGGCACTCGTACAGGAGCATGGCTTGGTAAAATTGGCAATAGGGTTCCGAAAGCAGAAAGGAAACAAAGAGCTTCCTCTGCATTTCAGTCAAAATAATTTCCATTGCTCCCCAGCGTTTCCAATCCGTGCTTTCACCTTCTGTGCCGTTGAAGCTGTCAGAGCTCCCAGCAGCTCTGCTGTAAAGCTGTAAGGAGAAATTGCAAATGAACACATCAGCGAGGCTCCCGTTTAGAAGCCCTTTCTTTTCCCTTCCTCGTTGTGCATCTCTCACATCTCCGCCGTGTCACCTTGAGTCATCTGCGCGGTGCGGTGGGTCAGATGTGGTGAAGGTGGAACGTGTGTTCCAGAATACCCCAATACAAAACAAAAAGTGATTTGCAGAACAACTCGGTGCGTTTTCTGCCATCGGATTGATTTATTTTTTTTTAGTAGGGAGCTCTCTAGGTTTTTTTGTTCGAGGTAAGAAATGTGCCTGTGACTTCAAAGGAGGGCCTCTGCAGTCATTATTTTTTCTGTCAAAGTGGAGCTTGCCGAAGCAACACGCCTTCCTCCTGCAGCTGGAAGGAGAAGGAGGAGCAGGAACAGGTCCTGCAAGAGCATGCAAGGAGTGTGGTGATTAAACCACTGGACTGAGACAGCACAGTGCCTGTCCTCATCAAAATCTGAGCATTCCAGGAACCCAACAGCTTGGTGGCTGGAGCTTGTTTTCCTAAGAGCAAATGAGTTCTTGGCAAATCTGTACATCTCTGCATCAGTTCTGCTCTGTATCGCCACTGTGGGTTGTCTTTCAAGTTGAGGCAAGGTAATCAGTGATGCAGGATGTGAGAGTGATGGCCTCAAGTTGTGCTAAGGGAGGCTCAGGTTGGATGTTAGGAAACATTTCTTTTCTGAAAGAGCTCTGGAACAGGATGCCCAGGGAGGTGGTGGAGTCATCATCCCCAGGGGCATTCAAGGACTACGAAGATATGGCACTGAGGGATGTGGTTGGTGGGATGGGTTGGGACTGGGCTTGGTGATCTTGAGGTCTTCTCTAACTTTAATGACTCTATGGTTCTATTTAGGGACCTGGTGGGATGGGTTGGGGTTGAACTTGGGGATGTTGGAGATCTTCTCCGACCTTAATGATTCTGTGATTCTAAGGTTCCCACCTAAAGCAGCTCTCCAGTCATCTTAGTTTCAACGAGAGGTTCATCCCCACGCCCCCATCTTGTCAGCTGTGGAGGTGATGCTCCAACCTGCAGCCTCATCCCAGCCCTCAGTGGAAACCAAGCTCGGCGTGCAGGAGGAACAGGTCAGGCAGCACGGCCCTCTGTTGTCTGATGCTTCAGATCTGATCCAGATTTGTGAGCCACAGGTTAAACAGATTTCGTGTGGCTCTAACCATTTGAATCCTGAGGTTGCTAGTTTAGCAATGGAAAGAATATAAAAATCTGTAGAGAGACTTTGAGCACAGGAATGATGCAGCTAAAAACAAATTTGCAGATAACATCATGTATATTTCCCCCCCTGTGGAGTGCAAATATCTGTAAGACTTTTAACTAAGGGAGCAAGCAATCTTGTTGGGTTGTGATTTTTTTTCTTGATAGGATTTCCTCCATCTCAAGCAAGTCTGCAAGTATCCTGAGGGTCCCTCCTTGAGTGGAGGTTGGTCCAGATGGACGTGGAGGAGCCTCCAACCTCCACTGAGATGGTTGAGTGTAGACCTTTGGCTTCACATCCCCGTGGCAGGAACGCAGCTGTCACATCGCTGCTTTCATCTCAGCTCCACTCATTCATCTCAACATTACGTGGCTGCTGGGATCCTGCCTAGCAGCAGAAGCTTTTTTTAACAAAATGCTGTCGTAGCTCTGGAGTATTTTTTTTTTTCCCCTACGATTTTTTCATCATATTGACAACTCAAAATGCTGACCTGCAGCTCTCCATCTGGGCCCAAGACTTCTCCCGACATGACAAGAGGTTCCTTGGGTGCCTTCAGCTCAAGGATTTCACCCTGAAATGTAGAATGTTTGGGGCACTATTTGTAGAATATTTGTTGAGCTCAGTCTGCACTGACTGCTTTACAAATCGGGATCAAATAGCTTTTAGCCTGAGGCATGTAAGGTTAGGAGTTGTCTGGCAATCCGTGGGTTGAAATTACTGAGAGAGGTATCAGTAGCTCGTTAAGGTAGCTGGTAGGTCCTTATGCACTGGTGTGTTTGCATGGCTGTGGCATACAGCTGGCTCTGGTTGCAGTGGATTCATAGAATCTTTGGGGTTGGAGAAGACCTCCACAATCATCAAGTCCAACGGTTGACCCATCCCCACCATGCCCACTCCTAGGATTGCAGAATTTCTAAGGTTGGAAAATGAAATCATCAAGTCTAACGGTTGACCCATCCCCACCGTGCCCACCAAACCATTGTTATATTGTTGTAGTGTTGCTGAAACCCTAAAAAACAGAACTGCAGGAGACCACATCCTGAAATCCAATGCTCAGATCTGAATGGAAGGAGGTCAAGGAGCTGAATGAGGATCCTCTGTGCCAAGGTGGAGCGAAGGGTTCGCGGCCCACCACATTTCTTTTTCTGTGTTGGGGATGCATGAACTTAAATGCCTTTGAGGTGAACATCTTCTAATGGTTTCAGTATATTTAATATCACTAAGCATCCATTATTTTGCCCATTCCCTAAGTGATATATCTTAATCCTACAGTTTGCTGGAATCTAATTGCTGTGGTCTTCTGCGAGCATGGGCTCTCAGAGGATCTTTGGCCCGGAGCTACCAGAGCGTGGCTGCCTCCTGTTTTCTGAAGGCTGTGCTTATGGGAGCAAGGGACGGATCCAGGAGGCTGTGGGTCTGTGATGGGACACCAGTTAGCAGCTGTAGTGCAGTTATGGACAAAATAACTCAGTTGTAACACAGTTACGGGCAAAATAACGTAGTCCAGAGCATTCAAAAGCAAATTCATGGTGTTCCATACTGTTGAGTGCCCCACACATCACAGTGGGAACCTTCTTGCCATGGAGGTGAGCAGTTGGGTGCTGCGAGGCAAGACCCAATTAACTACAGATCAATAGCAATCAGTTAAAAACAGTGCAATGGACCTGGGTAACAGCATTCTAAGGCCTTTTTTCTTCTTTTTTTTTTTTTTTTTTTAATTTTTTGATGCCACCTCTGACTTTGCTTATGGCTATACGAAACCTTAAGGCTATTTTGACTTGAGCTACATCCTCTCTGAATGGCCCATCTGCTTCAGGGTCACTTTGTCATCTTTTCCTTCTAACGTATTCCTGGGAGGTGTTTAGATGGAGAATAGAAAGGCACAAATGCCCACAAGGGCTACAAAAAGTACAGGAGTCAGTGAGCAGAATCATTAAGGTTGGAGGAGACCTCCAAGATCCCCAAGTCCAACCTCAACCCATCCTCACCATGTCCCTAAATAGGATCACTAAGGTTGGAGAAGACTTCAAGACAATTGAATCCAACCCCATCCCATCCCTGCTGTGTCCCTGATCCATGTCTTCAAGTACCACATCTCTACAACCCTTGACCACCTCCAGGGGCACTGGCTCCACCACCTCCCTGGGTAGATTGTTTCAGTGCCTGAGCACTCATTTGGAGAAATTTTTCCTAACATCCAACCTGGCACAACTTGAGGCCGTTCTGTAAGGGTAAGGAGTGAGCAATAAATGGCTGAAACCCTACTACAAATTCATGGGCACTAAGTTGAGGTAGGAGTTATGGTGTCAAGAAGGCATACCGTGTAGAAACATGAGGGAAGGCAGCATGGCTGCAGTGTTAATAGAGAGGGACGTAAACTAGCAAGAAGAAAAATGGATGTGAAGGGGAGAGAGGATGCTCCAGGCTACGTGTCAGGTCGGTGTGTGGGGAGAGGGCCGTGGAGGGGTGTTGACAGTGATGAGGAGTGAAGGGAGTGCAGGCTCAGGGAGTTCAGTGGGGTTACAATGGATGTGGGCAGCACGTCGGTGCGTGATCGGCATTTGCTTTTAATGAAAGTCATTTGGGTACAGCAGTGGAAACAGAGAACTCAGAACCTGGCATAGGGAGAATTATCATCTCATCCTTGGTTGGTGTTTTTTTGGGGTTTTTTTTTTTTTTTTTTTAAGTCATTCTTGTCCTGGAAAGCCATGCAGTTTGGAACGCCTCCAAGGCGTTGGGTCAGGCAGTGCAGAAATGTGTGAGTTTAAGAGTTGCTGCCCTGGAGATTTGCTGCAGGATGGAGGCTGGATTGGAGCAGTGCGCAGCACTGTCTGATTTATTCCTCTTTTTTGGCCTTGACTAAAGCGTTTGCAAGGATGAGCGAGGAGGGGGAGAAATATAAGAGCTGTGATTGCAAAGGGAATTTTTTTGAAGGTTAAGTGTCTGTGTTGCTTTAGAAGAGCCATCGGACCGTTGCTTAAGCAAGATGAATCAAACCCGAGCAGACAAAGCAGAGCTCGTCAGCGTTGGGCTCTGCTTGGTGCCTTGCTGGAGATTCCGATCGATATCAGCAGGTAAAACAAAGCTCCCAATGTTTCCATTCGCCGCTTTCTTCCTTATCCCGTTCTCCTGAAAGTGACGTGGTGCCTTTCAGAGAGAGCTGCGGAGATGCTCAGAGTATTTTTGGCTGAGGAGGATAATGAGGTCTTAATGCAGCGATCCATTGATGCAGGAAATGAAAAGATAGGAAGAACTTGAGTTAAAAATCCAAGCGTGGCAGCACACAGGTGCAGGAACGCCGACATGGAGGCTCTCTTCCACCTTCTCCCAGCCCTCCTTTGGTTCTGGGGCTGGGTGGCACAATGGAGGGCCACTCACATGAGAGAAGAGGGGGAGAGGACTCTGTGAAGCCTCTATTGAAGCATACAGAAATAAAAGAAAGCACTGTACCTCAGTGCTTTGAAACATCTTTGTATGCTTTCGAGAGCCCAAAGTTTAGAAATTTTAATAGATTTCCAATGAGGGGAAAGACGTGCTCAGGAGTGTCCAGGTGACTGTGCCAACTATTCATCTCCTGGAGATGAATACAGATGTTGTTAAATGTAGACTCTTCCAACTTGGCCTTCCAAGTTTTGTGTGATTCAATTAATGCCTCCGCTCTGAGATTAATGTTCACGAATCTTTTCTCTGTTTAAAAAGGATACGCTTCCAACTACTCTGTTTGGAGCAGATTTTGATGCCCAACTCCAGAACTCTCACGTCAGAGGAGGGAGAAGGAAGAATAATTGAAAATATTGAATATTTCATAAGCCACAGCCCAGGAAAAAATTCTAATGCGGCAGTAATAAGATTTGGGTTTTAGAGCTCGCTATTGATTTGTCATTAAAAGCTGTCATGCTCTGTGTCCATCGCACAAGAAGGGGCAGAAGTAAATGCTTTATAAATAAATTTCTGAGGACACGCAGAATGCGCTTGGAATAATGACTGGACCGCAGCAGCGTCGTGCTTTGGCTGCTAACGATGTGTGAATTTTATTTTTACTTCAAGTCACTGTAAGACTTAATTTTTCACGTTGTGAGCCCAAATAGACAAATGGGGAAGAGCCAGGGTCTCTTCTGGGCCTCTACTTTGGGCTGCAGCTGAGCGGTGCCCTACCTGCGCCCCACTTGGGAGCCCAGCCTGGTGTATAAGGGAGCGAGCAAGTTTTAGTCGTTGCCTTCCAGAGTGACAGCAGGCTCCTTCCAGCTGCCAGCAGTTCGTGTCTGGGGAGGCTGATGGAGCTGAGTGGGCGCGTTGGGCACAGCCACGGCCGATACTGCCTGTGGTGGAGGTGTTGCTCAGGGCTGTCTCGATGGCACGCTTGACTTGTGTTCAACGTTTGTGGTGATTTGTGCTCCTTGCTTGATGTTTGTTGCCTCAGCCAGCTGCAACAGTCGTTTCTCGAGGTTGGAGGTGGAACCATTAAGGTTGGCAAAGACCCCGAAGATCACTGAGTCCATCCGTCCATCAAGCTGTGATTGGTCTGCTGGGGATTTGCCTTTGGGCTTTTTGATGCGCTGTCCAGCAAGCTCAGCCTGAGCTGCTTCTCCAATTTCCTAGAATCACTGGATTGTATTTGAATAATTGTTGGCAACCAGCCTGCGGCGGTGGGGCTGGAACTGGAAGGTTTTCAAGGTCCCTTCTTTGATTCTGTGCTTTGCACGCTCTTTGGCACAAGTATTGTGCCAATTTCATATTGGGCTTGTGGCATCTCACTTGTGATGGTGCTGAGGATTTGTGCCAGGGCAAAAGATAATGGCCTCAAGTTGCGCCAGGGATGTTTAGGTTAAGAATGGTGAGGCGTTGGCACAGGCTGCCCAGGGAGGTGGTGGAGTCACCATCCACGGAGGTGTTCAGGAACTGTGCAGATGTGGTCGGTGGGCATGGTGGGGTGGGCTGAGGTTGGGCTTGGCGATCTTGGAGATCTTTTCCAACCTTAATGGAATTTCAGATGAAATGCTGTTTTCTTCTTTCTGGGCACATCTGTGGTGTTAAGCAGTGGGCATGGATCAAGCTCCCAAGGGCAGTGGGCACAGCCCTGAGTTCAAGGAGTGTTGAAACACTGCTCCCAGGGTTTGGGTTTTGAGTGCTCCTGTGTGGGACCAGGAGTTGGACTCCATGGTCCTCGTTGAATCTCCTCCAACTTGATTGTGTCAACGTTTTCCCAAAAGGAAAGTCTCATCCCTCGACATGCAGCATCCCCAAAGCCAAAACGACTCCTCATCAATCCGCTTTGATTGTGCACAGCACTGAAGCGCAGCTCTCCCTTGAGATGTTGCTGCTTCTGTTCCTGGCTCCTTACCAGATTTAGGTTCTTTGGGCGCGTAACCCTACAGCCGAGCTCTCTCCCTTCTGCAGATGTTCACCTCCTGCTGCTGGCACTGAGAACAAGTTGTGCTTAGCATCTGATCAGGCCGTGGCTGCTGCTTGGCGGAGGGCAGATAACGAGATTTACTGCAAACCGAGCGCTCAGTTTAACTCGTAGTCCTATTTGCAGTGATCTGCTCATCCAGGTGTCTTAAAATAAGTCGGTGAAGGGGCAGAGGATCTCATCTGCAGGTGGAACAAGGCTAGAATGCAAACAGCGCAGCGCTGTGGCTTTGCGACTGTATCATGACTTCAAAGGAGTTTTGCTGGATTTTTTCCAGAGGAGCCCTTCAGATCTACAGAGTTATTCCCTTTCCCTTTGATTGTTGGCTGACAGCACTGATTTTTTTTTATTTTATTGTTTTACTGAGCAGCTCGTTCTCTGATTGCCTCCGCGTTAGATCAACTTTCTCACCAGGGTGTCAGAACCAAAGCCTTGGCATAGCCATCATGAGCTGACTGCAGGTTTCTCTGCGTGCGTTCCTATAAACTTGCCTTTCTCTGTGATGTGTCCCAGGTTCAGACTGTGCAAATCCTCTGCTTCTGCTGGTGGATGTTTCCTCTTTCTGCCGCACTGCATGCAGAGAGCACGCGGGTATCGAGTTGCAAGCGCTGAGACAGGCCAAGCAAGTTCTGAAGGCAGCGTCTCATTCATTCCTGCACAGCTGTGCTCCCTCCAGCTCCAGACAGCGTCCTGATCCGGTCCCATATCCTGCAAAGCAACGAGCTTACCATCAGATGCCTCTAAGTGGTGTCTCGGTGCTGATTTGGGTAACTTTCCTGCACGATGCTTTTGCTCCGGGGCTCCGATTAGTGAGCAAATTGCAGCTCTGCAGTGTGCAGAACTGTGCCTTATCGTGCTGCCTTGCTTGGGTTCAGGGCACTGCCTTGGCTTTGTAATTGAAAATCCCTTCGTTTCCTCTGCCCCATTTTTCCCAGCATTGCAGGGAGGACATGGGTAGAAGAGAAAATCTCTCTCTCCCACGGGGACAGAAGTCTGATTTGCTCACGTCAAGCATCTCTCTATAATCAAACCTTCCTGGCTCTTTGTTCTGCTGCTTATTACGGGAAGGGGATGCTGCTGGGAATTACTGAGGACTCATACAAAGAGCGGGGAAGGTCTGAATGGGAAGGCAGCAGGGTTTGGTAGCGGCTTGTTCTTTCTCCCTGCACATAACGTGGGAGTGGAGACGTGGGTCACTTGTCAGTCCTACGTAGCAAAAATGGAGCCTAATTGCCAGCCATCGTTGGCCGTGCTCCACCAAAATTGCTGTAGCAGGTAACAATTTTCTATACTTTCATTCCAGAATGACAGTGTAGAAAGTGAATCATTCTTGTCATGCTAATTTCCCAGGTTTTGTAGCCCGCGTGACTGCTTCTCCCCAGCTTTGTTCTCCTCCAGAGCAGCAGAGCTTGGCTGTCTGCGTCTTTCAGCCTTTGTTTCAGGGCAACAGCATTTGAGAATGCCTGAGAAATTGGAGCAGGAATGACTCCACCGTAGTGTCAACCTGTTGGCTTCAGGGAGGGACTTCTAAAATGGAGTGGAGGCGGAGGAAATGGGGTGTAGAGCAGGAATCTGGACATTGGTTTTGCTGTGGGGGAGCTCATAGCTGCATAGAGTGCTGAAAATCTTTAAAATTTGAAGTCTTTGGTAATATCTAAAATCTTTAATATCTCTGTGATTTTGTAATGGATCTTTATGAGACCAGAGGCGTTCCATCCTCTGGATCAACCCATTCTTCTCCAAAGAGCCAACTTGACACTGGTGGTTCTAGCTTCCATTTCCGATCCGTTGGTCCAACTTCATTGCTCTGATAAGCTTAAAATGGTGTCATAGCCTAGCTTAAAAATCTGCTTTGAGTCCTCCAGGCTCAATCTATTTAAATATTCCTCTTGCAAAATGCAGCTCCTGGCCGGACTGGTGCTGCAGGTATGTCAATGACTGTTGGCTGCCCCACAGCACCCTCCTGGCTGTCTCTAGCTAACCACAAATCCCAAGGCTTTGAGTCAGTTCCTCCTCTCTGCTGGCTCCAAGTCCTCCTCCCCCCATACCTCCTCTTGGCTTGGCTTCCCTACTTGCCAGCACAGCAATCATTACCTGCTCTGGCACCGAAAAAATAGCGATTAATCACAGCGACAGCTTTGCAGCGTCTTCCGGGGCACCTGTTATTAAGTGGTACAAGGCTGCCTTGCTGGAACCAGAGCTGCGTTTGCAGGTTAGAACTCCCTTTCTTTCTGTCCACGCAGTCTCTTATTAACCTGAGCTTTGCCATTTTCATGCTGTTGCCTTGTGTGTGTCTTAACTCTGGATCCTGGCCAGCATGTTCCTGTGGATGTGATCTGGATGTGTTTGTTGGGATGCCTTCGTGCTACGACCAAAAGCTTGGCGGAGAGGAGTGCAGTGATAACACAAGGGGAATGGCTGTAAAGTAAAAGAGGGGAAATTTGGGTTAGATGTGAGAAAGGAATTTGTCACGCTGAGGGTGGTGAGGCCCTGGCACAGAGCTGTGCTTGCTGCATCCCTGGAGTTGCTCCAGGCCTTGTTGGATGGGGCTCTGAGCACTGTCAATGGGAGATACCTCTGCCCATGGGGTTGGGACTGGGTGGGTCTTCCACTCACACCTTCCCATGATTCTGTGGCAGCTCTCAAAAGGTTCTTCAGATCAAGTCCACATTCTCCTTTGGTGCGAAGAGCCTGGCAGATTGCTAATGCCAAGCATTCTCCTTTGGTGTCCGCTTTGCTTGGAGGTTTTGCATGTGGTTCTCTCCCTCCATCACCTTCCACCAGGTCCACTGCTGACACTGGCTTGCTTGCCTGTGGTGCTGTGGACTTTCTTCTTGAACGTCAGCAGCCCCCTAACAAACCAACCACCCTCTGCACTCATGGGTATGTTTATTTCCCTAGAGAGTTGGCTCAGCCATTAGCAATCCCACCAGTGATTGAGTTTTTCTTCACTTGTTCCCATTGCTGGGCTGCATCTCCCCAAAGGCTGCGCTCTGCTGCATTTCCTTCTCTCCTCGTCTTGCCCTTGATGGGTTGAAAACACAACATTCCTTTCAACTCACGCTTGCAGAAGAGCTCCCATTGCCTCTTTGTGCCTCTGTTTCTCACTTCTGTTTTGTTTCTGCTGTCTTGCTTCTTAGCACCTTTGTCTTCTTCCTTCTCAGCTTAAGTAAGAGCCGCTCAGCTGCCTCCTTTCCTCGGAGGAGAGACTCAGGGCACTGGTAGAAACAAACAAACCAAAAAAAAAGAAGAAGCAAAAACAGACAACAAACCAACCAACCAACCCACTGAAATAAAAGAAAATCCCTCCTGGCTGCTTTTCTGCAGCTCTCCCAGATACTCTTGGACGGCTTCTCGCCCTGTGCCCAAGTTGTTTTTCCTCCTCTTCTCTGTTTTTTGTTGTTGTTGTTGTTGAGCTGTTTTTTTTTTGGGGGGGGGGGGAGGGGCTCAGTGCTGAGCTCCTGCTCTGTGCACACATTTTGCTGGTTGTTTTTGGTTTGTTTTTTTTTTCTCCTCTTCCTCCCACCCCCGTTGTTCTCTCTGCTTCTGTTCTTTCCGTATCCTGTAGGGAAAAGATGTTTTCGTGCTTCAGAACCTCGTGGAGCCTTTAATACGGGGCACACACGAGCTTCTTTCCATCTTCTTTGTGCTGCTGGTGCCCTGTTGTGTCTTTCAGGTGAGAGATCACTGCTAGCTGCTGATCCCTGGGAAAAACTGTTCATTTCTGCCAGTTGTAGGGCAAGCTGTTCGACTGACATGAGCTGACAGGAAGGTCCTGGGTGTGGGGTTTGGAAAAACGGAGAGAAAACATGAAAAGAACGTCCTCAGATCTTCAGTGGATCCTCAGCAAGATATTCCTAGGTTGTGTTAAATGTGATAAAATCCTGATGGAATCCTGGAGATGTAACATGGACACGGTGCGGAGCCTTCAGTGGTGATGTTTCGGGGGTCCCTGTTGTTGCGCATCCTGATGGCTTCCAAATCTCATAAAATCTGAATTTTTCCTTGTTTTTCTCTGCTGTTGCATCCACTGTCTCTTTCTGTTGACCCTGTATTCAGAGGTTGTTGCTGAGTATTTAGTAGACAATTGCAGACAACTCCTATCCGTAGCCATCAACTGCATTTGTCTCACAGCAAGGCACTGCTTGCATCCCTCCCAGGAGGAGTTTGCCCTTGGAGAGATGTTTTGAGGAGCAGGTTGGAGCAGACTTGTGTAACTCAGCTCCCCGTAATAGTGGGATGTGAGGTTTTATTATGGGGAAGGGATGGCTCCATGCAATGAGATGGGAATGGAGTGGCAGCCAACGGTCTGGGAACTGAACTGAGCAGGATGAGGTAGAAGGAGGTGGTTTGATGTGGTAGGAAACAAATAGTGGTTGGTGTGGGGCTGCTTGCAGATCTGGAGATTGGAAGAATTTAAACCAGGTTCTTGCACTGCGTTTGAGATGAATTGTCAGTTTGGTATGTTGGTGGACAGCGTTGTTTTGTCCTGATGATGATCCCAGTGTCATTTTTTTGGGAGTCTCCAGTGCAACTGGGAGGAGAGGAATCACAGAATCATGAAGCCGTGGAATGTTTGGATTGGGAGGACTTTAAAGATCACGAAACTGTGGAATTGGGTTGGGTTGTTGGGTTAGGAGGGACCTTAAAGATTATGGAATCAAGGAATGCGCTGGGTTGGAAGAGACCTTAAAGATGCACAACCATGGAATATTTGGGTTGGACCTCAAAGCCTATCCAATTCCAACCCCATGGGAAGGAACAGCTCCCATTGACCAAAGTACCCAAACCCCATCCAGCCTGGCCTTGAGCCCCTCCAGGGATGGAGCACGCACAGCTTCTCTGAGCAACCTATTCTAGTGCTTCACCACCCTCATGGTTAAGAATTTCCTACTGACACCTGACCTAAATTTCCCCTCATTTAGCTTAAAACCATTCCCCATGTCCTATCGCTGTCAGAGTGCATAAAAAGTCCATCTCAATCTTTTTACCTAAGCCCAATCATTCTGACACAATGCAGGAGGTAACCTTGGGCGTTGCTGGGGGCCACACGTGGGGAGGTGACATCCCTCAATGACAGCTGCAGCAGAGCTTGGAGCAAAGCCTGCTTTGTGATCCTGGTGCACAGGTACGTTAGAAAGTTAATAATGAATGCAAAGGAGCGTTCTGGCTACTGGCAATTAAGCACTGCTAACGATGACATTCCTCATTGCCTCCCTCGTGATTGCAGAGGGACTCTCCCGGTGCAGCCTTCTCGTGCCGCAGCCATTTCACGAGCATCTTCCAACACAGTTTTGCAGCAGTAAAAAAATAAAAAATTAAATGCATTTCTTAAGGAGACAGATTGCTGCCTTCATCTGTCTCCTTGATTAGCTGCCAGGGCTGCGTGTGTTACAGTAACTCCATTCTTTTTCTTTTCAGCGCGTTCCTCCCGTGTCTCACTATCTGTTATTGAAATCCCATTCTGCTGAGGGATTTTGGGGCATCTAGAAAGCCATGCTGGCTCAACCTGTGAGAATCTTGGAGTGCTCAGGCTCAAAGGTGACCTGCAAAGCAAGCTACGCTGCGATGCTCTTCACCAAAATCCAAATTTTCGGTGTCTTTTTCAGAGGTTTCTAAGCAACCCCCTGCAATCTTGTTTGTTTGGGCTTGGCACAGCCCCAGCATCCTGTCTCCTTGGGTTGCCACCAGCTTTAGGAAGCTGCCTGCTGCTTTGGCGTGGAAGGAGTTGTCTTCGCAGTGCAAGTTTTCAAGTGCTTAAAGCTAATGTGGTCATTTGGCATACTGCTTGCCCTTCCTTCCTTCTAGCCTGTTGCAGATTGGAAAAATCTCTTCTCTGAAAGTGTGGTCAGGCATTGGCACAGGCTGCCCAGGGAGGTAGTGGAGTCACTGTCCCCGAAAGTGCAAAGGAAATGTGGAGATGTGGCACTTGGGGACGTGGGTAGTGGGCATGGTGGGACAGTTTGGGGTTGGACTTGGGGGTCTTGAGGGTCTTTTCCAACCCTAATGATTCTGTGAGTGGACGTGGGGGGGTGGGGTTGACAGTTGGACTTGATCTTGGAGGTCTTTTCCAACCTTGATGGTTTTGTGATTCTGAGGTGGAAGAGCAAAACTCGTGGGCTGGGTGGCATATTGTTGGCTGCTGCTTTTGGGATTAATTACTTCTAAAAGTGATGTTGTTTCACTGGCTTTCCTACTATTACATGGAGACTGAATACATCTCAAACTGCACATAATAATATCTTACTTCACATGTGCATAGCTTCTTGGAAAGGTGACCCAGTCTGGCTGTGAAGTTGGGCAATGTTGGTTTTCCACCTGTAGGCAGGGGCCGTAGGGATTCATCTGCCATTCAGAACGACCTCTTGTGTAATACTGAAAATGAAATGAAAAGAGAATTTATGCTATTGAGAGCACATACTGAAGTCTTCCACTGGTTCTCAGCTCTGTTTCTTGAGCAATCTTTGTAAGTCCCCACAACCAAGCTCTGCCATGACCTGAGTGTGCCCAGCAAAGTGGAGGAACCCCATCAGATATCCTAAATCTTGATGATGTTAAACTGTTTCTAGCGAATGTCCTCATCCTGGCATGTGAGCTAACTCTTAATATGCCCTGGCCCCTGCCGAGGGCAGCATGCTTTCTAGCTAATGTGGAAGGTAATGATTTCTTGGCTTGGACAAACAAGTGTATGGTTGTAAGCCTGGGGCAAGAGGTCTCGGCGGCCTCAGCCTTTCTTGTATTGGTAGAGGTGGCCCTGGATGGAAGGAAGGTTGTTCAGCTCTCCTAATGCAATGCCAATACGTTACTGGAGATAATTAAAATTGCTCTTCAGCTATCTGTAATCATCCGTCACGTTCATTTGCTGCGGAGTCACAAGTTGCAGGGGTCTGGTAGGGCGAGGACCTACAGAGCTGGTTCAGGTTGATCCTGCTGGAAGCAGTGCAGGAAGGTGGCAGTGGTATATGGGAGCAGTCCTCTTCCTTCCCCCATTTACTGACCATGGGAAATGAGACTTAGAATGCAGCAAAGTCTCTTCTGACGGTACTGAATCATAGAATCATGGAATATCCCAGTTTGGAAGGGATCCTTTTGATCCTACACCGATGGAAAGAACCCTCTTTGTGCCCTCTTTGTCAGGCGCAGAGCCAAATCTAGCATCTATTTTTATTAAATAGAATTAGCGGGCTAATGCCCTAATTAAGCAAGGTTTACAATAATCTCTGCTCTCAGTCAGTGGAGCCGCAGCGTCCCTCCTGCTGGACTGATCCCTTCTCCCCTCCCTTTTTCAGGAGGTTTTGTAACAGGGCTTTTGCAATGCCGCTTTGTGAAGCGCTTCTGTCTCCTTCTGACTAAGGGTTCGCTCACAGCCCGTCCCTCCCAGGGGGGAGATGAGGAAAAGGGCCGGTGCAGTCTGGTTCCGTCATCTTCTGTTGACTTCGACATTAATATATCTTAAGGATTTTGTTTTGTCTTTTCTGGGACATGAAATTCATGAATGCAAACTTTAACATTTCGACTGCTCTCCTACGCTTTCTCGGCACAAACCGCACGAGTGGGTTTGCTGCCCTTGCCAACCTTTGGGGATGAATATCGCCTTTATGGTGCTGCCTTTCATCCCTGTGACGTGTGTCCCTCAGCTTAACCACTGCTGGACAACAAAATGGTGTTGTGAAGGCCGGAACCAAAGATGGGTGGCTCAGTGGGAGGATCAACTCTTCAGTGCTGAGCTTCGGTGGGAGCCCAGCCTCTACAAAATAAACTTGAGAACAGTTGCTTTGGAGGCATCAGAAATATGAGTCTGCTCTTATAAGGCAACTTTAATTCTTCATAAACATAGGAACGTCTCATTTGTCAGAGATTCAGTCTTGCTTAGAGGAATTTATATCTCCGTAATAATAATAAAAATAGTCCAACACATTTTGGACAGAAGGACAAGTTCTATGGCGAGCGTTGCAGGAGGAGCTGAGCAATGAGATGGCGGCGAACACGTTGTCCCAGGCATGTGAAGAAAGGAAGGAGACTTGAGCTAAAACGATGAGCGTGAATCACTTGGGGCTCTGTCCTTTGTGAGTAATGCTGTGAATCTGTGGCTCCTGCAAGAATGCTCTCCCAACCCACCCGTGCCATACTGAGCGGCTGTAGAGCCGCGTCTCCGAGCTGTGCCTCCAGTTGGGTGAGCTGAAGTGTTGACGTCCTCGGGTGCTTGCTAAAAATACGAGCACGCTTCCCCATGTGCAGTATTAGCACAGTTCAGCTCTTGTCTCTGGCATGGCAGTTCTGCGAGGAGCCAAGCGGGCACACGTGTTTGAGAAAAGGATTTCTCATCCACAAGCTGTCGTGGTTCCGTGACCCTCTGTGCTGGGGGGAAGCTCTGCAGGTTGCAGATTTCCTTCGTGGTCACCTACATGGGTGGGGATGAGGATTATTTTTATTTTTATTGCTCCGTGCAGAATACCCAATGGAATAAAGTTATTGAGACCTCAGGGAAAAGGAGCTGTAAGCCATAATACTGCGAGTTCACCTGTTTTGAAAGACACCTTAAACCAAAATAATTATTTTGGTTGTTCCTCTTGTGCAAGCAGAGCATGTAAGCTGAGACTGGGGACTCTGACCTGAGCTGGCACAGCTCTGCATGCACTTACAGCCAACTCAGTCTGAAAATTCTCCTCTTTGCTCGGTAGTTGGCATGCGAGTGGCTTTTCCTTCTATCTTTCTCGTCTAGCAGTGTTGGGCTGAAGGGATGCTGCAGCACCAAATGGCCCTGGGCGTCTTGCAGGGCCGGTGATGGAAGGATGAATGGGCTGTGAGTGCAACACAGTTGGACTTGGGCTCCAGTATTCATCGTTTGAACTGAAGTGGGTGGGAAGGAGGAGACGGAAGGCACTCCTGGGATGTTTGATTCCTTGTGTTCCAGCTGTTAGATGCAGAAGGTTAAGTGGAGATCAGAAGCAAATAGGGGTCTTTGGCGGAGGCAGCCGTGCTCCATGAGAGCCTTTTGACACTCTGGGAGGCACTGAAGGAAGGCTGAAATTTGCAGCTCAAATGTGAGCTGCGATCTCGCTTGATTGAGCATTTACAATGCATCTCGAGCAAAATGAGAGCTTTGAAATCTCCTGGAGGAGAGGAACGAAGGCAGTAGAGCCGGAGGGCGCGGAAACAGCAATTTGTGAGCCCCCGAGGCATTGCCTCACCCCATCAGAATGGTTCCACGAGGGAACAAGAGGGCCATTGTGGGATGAGTGCTCAGCCAGATGTTTCCAGCGACCTCGACAATGGCCCTTTTCATTTCCTGTGTCTGAAATCAGATTGGTATCACTCTGAAATGAGGGAGGCGGGCAGTGGAGGCTGCAGCCCTGAGTAAGGAGACTGTTAGGTGCAGTGAATGCACCAAACAAGAGCAAGGGTGGTGGTGGAGGCTGCGTTGGATCAGGAAGAGGGAATAAATACCCCAGATCTTTCCAAAGTGCATGGCAGGGGCTAGCAGGAAGGCCAGCTAGCTCTAACTTCACTTATCCTTGCCAGCTTTGGGGAAAACGCGACGCGGGTTGGATTCCTGAGACCCCTAAATGCCAGGATTCGTCTCAAATGTTTGGTATGTACCAAGTCTAGCCTTGAATTAACATAGTGCAACTCCATGAGTTTGTTCCAGCTTTTGGATTTTCGTAGCCTGTTCCATTTCTTATTTTTTTCTCCAAATTTGGTTGTTTTCTGCCTGTTTAAGAGGGTGCTGCGTTACAGAGGTTTGTTCCCTCCCATAGACCAACCCCAGTCACCTGGAAGATCACCTGTGAAAGCTGTAGGGCTACTTTGAAGCTGAATGTGTTGGTTGTGAAGCCACGTTATCCCCATCATTGCTCATCAATGGGGAAACCAGTGGAAGGTGCTCTCACAGCGTTTGGGGAGGACTCACCTTTTTGGGTGGGTGAAGTTTTCAGGCTCTTCTGGTGCAACTGGTTTGGACCTGATGAGCTCCAAAGGTCCCATCCAACCTAAATCATTCCGTGACCTTACCTGCTCTGTGTTCTGGGAAGTGCCTGGTGCACCTTGCCCTCTGGTTAATGAGCTACCTGAAGACCCTTCTAGGAAGGTGCAGGAGAATGACTGAGGGGGTGTAGAGGTCCTGAAAAGCCTGCAGCTCTTCGACTTATGGAAAAGTTGGGTATTGGTGTGGGGAGGAATATGATGTTGAAGGATATATTTGGATGCTCAGATTGCTACCTTTTACTTCTTGCTCTTGTTTCTTGCTTCTTGATTTAATGGTTTTCAGAACAGATTGCAAGCCAGAAGGATGGTTGGGTTGAGTTGGGTTGGGTTGGGTTGGGAAGGCATTCAGGTAAGGGTTGGATTGGGTTGGGTTGGTAAGGCTCCTATGGGTACTGATGTACCTGAGAACTGTGCTACTGCTTCTGTATGCAGAGGTGTTCAGAGGATCCATTTCTTATGCTAAACTTTCTTATTGGGGAATGAAACAGCATTTTGGGGGGATTTCTTCCATTCTTTGCCTTTCCTAGGCAGGTCATAAATGTATCAGCTGAAGGTATTTAAGATTATCTTCGTGTGTATCTGGTGCCACCTTGTCCTCCAGTGGTTCCTGTTGAGTAGCCTGCAGACCAGATCTAAGAACCATAGCATGTCCCAAGTTGGAAAGGACCATAAGGATCATCAGGTCCGTCTCCTAAGCAGAGAGATGAGCTCTGCAGCATCCTGCATTGAGCTGGCTTCACACCTTCCCTTATAGGATGGTGCTGGGCGTCTGCTGCGGAGGAAATGGGAGTGCAACCGTGTGAAATTCCCCTTTAAATGGAGAAGTAATACCCTTCATCGTGCTCTCGGGGAACTGCTGTATGATTTCCTATGGCTAATTGCGAGATAAAGCAGGCTCTAATCTCACCAGTAAAATTGAAAACTGTCAAGGTGAGGTGAAGTAATTGCAAACCTGTAAAAAGTGAAGTTAGCTTTAAAAAAAAGGAAATTATTTGTGCTGTGTTTGGCTGTTGAGCAGGAGCAAGGGAGTTAATGGATCTGGCCATGTTGCATTTCATCACGTTTTTTAATTGTAGATGTAGGAATAGACTTACCATAGTTGCTCCGATGTAGAATAGTAGGAACATAGAACGTGTTGGGTAGGAATGAACCTCACAGATCATACAGCCATAGGATGGTTGGGCTGGAAGGGTCCTTAAAGATCATAGAGCCATGGGATAGGTTGGAAGGGTCCTTAAAGATCATAGTGCGTGGGGTGTAGTTGGGTTGGAAGGGTCCTTAAAGATGATAGAGCCATGAGATGGTTGGGCTGGAAGGGTCCTTAAAGATGATAGAGCCATGGGATAGGTTGGAAGGGTCCTTAAAGATCATAGTGCTGTGGGGTGTAGTTGGGTTGGAAGGGTCCTTAAAGATGATAGAGCCTTGGGATGGTTGGGCTAAAAGGGTCCTTAAAGATCATAGAGCCATGAGATGGTTGGGTTGGAGGGGACCTTAGAGATTACAAAACCATGGGATGGTTGATTTGAAAGATACCTTAAAGATCATTCAGTTCCAACCCCCAATCTTTACATCTTACCCAATTCTTTTATATTTCAACATAAAAACTGCCCAAAGAAACAACAAAAAGCCTCATTGACAAGATCTAAATTTGGTTCCTGTCACATTTTGTCAGTCACGTGAGGACTCTTTTTGGTTTTTGAGCCCCAGATGTCATCTGGTTGGCTGTACAGTGGTCCAAGATCGTTGTCCAGCGCCGGTTGCTATGAATGCAGCCTCAGGAGGAGGTCGGGGAGAGGAAGAGCTGAGTGCAGAGATGAAAAGCAGAGCGCTGTGGAGGGCTGGCTTGTTTTCCTCTTGCAAGGATGAAAATGCTGCAGCACCAAAATAGCAATCGCTTAGGAATGTCCAGGGTGAGTTAAAGTTCACAGTAAGTGTTGGTGCAGAGCTCAGATCTGATTATTTCAGTTTTGCTGCTGAGTTCAAGCCCTGTTTCCTGTTAATTCCTTGGAGATCTTTCGCCATTCCTGGCATTGGGGTGGGGTGGGAGAAGCGTTTGTGGATTTCTGGCTTGAAACAGAGGTAAACAGCAGCATCCCAAGCCAAAACAGATGGAAGTATGCCTAAAAGAGGTTTTACTTTGAGCCTATATATGCCTAACTACCACCTCATCCTGGAGACTCCTGAAATTAACAATAATTAGAACACTTAATGTTGTTCAGTTGGAAAAAGCCCGCAGAGATCAAGTCCAGCTCCAGTTTAGGTCTTTCAACATATTTTTGGTTTTAAGGATCATCAAATCATAGAATCTCCCAAGTTGAAGGGCATCATTGAGTCCAGCTCTTCTTATTTTAGGCTTGAGGGGGGATTCCATGTCCCGAAGCATGTGATCTCATCTCTGCTATATTTGATGATCAAAAAGAGTGCTGAGGCTTTTGGGGAATAATGAAACATCAAAGATGTTGCTACTGGATAGCGAGATGGATCATTAATGGCTGGAATTGATTTACAACGGGATGGAGGCTTGTAAAAAATACCTAAAATTCAGGTGGACGTTGGTTTTTAAAACAGAAGGAAGTGTGCTCGTGTGTCGTAAAAGGTAATTCCTCTGTCCACATCTAGAATGGAAATGAATCAAAAAGTGCTCAGAAGCACTGGCTGGGCTCTGCTCGTTACACATGACCTTTGCGGTTCATAAAAGTCTTTTCTCTTTGTACAGAGAATTTCTGCTGTGACCTTTCCTTCTCAAGCCTGGATGGGTGATGAAAGGGCTCAGCCTTCTAAGGCTGACGTCTCTCATCTGGGCTGCTGTTTGACTTTTAAATAACAGCAAGGAAAGAGGAAAAGTGGTTCAAAGTGAACGTTTGTTCCCAAAGGTTGGGGCTGTGTGTCATCTCTGCTTGGGTACATTGTGGGAGTCGCTGCCTGCTTCCAGCTGCAGAAAACCTTTGGGTTTTGACTGCTGAAAATCTGGTCTGATTTTCAGAAATGTGAGTGATGGGAATCCATTTCCAGCTTAGTGCTCTCGGTAATTAAATTTGAAAGCTGATACTGAACTCTAGGGGTTCCCAAAATATTCCAGATATTGAGGATCACTTTAATAGAGGACTTGGTTGTCTCGTGAGGTCCAAAATCTTATTTTGAGGTCATCTACTCCTAAAAGGGAAATTGAAAAAAATAGCTCATAACATTCAATCGGTAGTGGGGATGGCTTGGCAGGTGGACTTGATAATCTTGGAGGTCTTTTTCAAACCTTAATGATTCCACAATTCTAGGAGTGAGCATGGTGGGGCTGGGTTGGCAGTTGGACATTGATGGCCTTGGAGGTCTTTTTTTAACTATTCTGTGATGTAGTGGAAGTGGAAGGCAGCTGCTGACAGGGGAGTCAGCAGTGGATGTGTCCAGGCGTGGGGTTTCGGTGCGGAACATCTCAGATGTTGTGGAGAGCTCGAGGGAATGATGGCTTAGATCGAGAGTTGTGAGAAAGTGGAGATGGACCAAAAGAAATGATTAACTTAAATAAATGATGTGGCAGCTGTTGTTTTCTTGGCAACGCTCCCCTTGTTAAATCTACCTGGGGGAAGAAGAAATGACAGGGAGAAGGGACCTGTGTGGGCAGAGGAAGCCTAAGCAAAGCAGCGAAGCCAAAGGCAAGACCTTTGAGGCGATTCTGGTGGCTGGTCCAACAGGCTGCAGTTTCTGGGTGAGTTTTCTCATTTCAGAAAGCTCTGTGATAGGGTGAGACAGCAGCAAGGGCGTGCGTGTGGCTGGAGACATCATCTGCTGGGGACGGAGGTGGAAAGGGGTCGTCACTGGAGAGTGGTGAGCACATCCCTGAGCTGCTGGAGCTCATGGAGCACTGGGAACAATGCACTCAGAGTTTGGGTTTCGGGTCCTGCATGGAGGCAAGAGCTGGACTCTGTGATCCTTGTGGGTCCTTTCCAACTCTGGATATTCTGTGGCTCTGTCGTCTTCGTGCTTTTGCCAACGCAGGCTGACCAGAAAGGCGTTAAGGACTCCTCGCTCCAGGTCGTGCCAGATCCCAAGTTTTGAAAGAAAGCTCCCAACCACTTGGTTGTGTTCAGTGAAATCTGGCTATGTTGGCAGTGAGGGTTGGGTATGATGGTGATGAGTTGGGGATGGAATTGATGGTCTTGAAGGTCTTGCTAGTCTTAATGTAGAAACACAACCCTATCACTGCTTTTCCTTTTTAGTGGTCAATCTATAAGCTTGCACCTGATCAACCGAGTTGGAAATGCTCATTCTTTTTCCTTCTAGTTTTCCATTTCCTAAAGCCCACCACCTGGTTCTGATTTCCATCTGCTCTGTGTCCTGCCTTGCTCTGCCTTTCACCTGGGAGGCTTGGTTGGCTGTTTTCAACCTGAACCCATGTGCCAAGGGTGGTGGGAGAGGAATGTCACTGCCATTCAGGTGTAGGATGGCCACGAAGCAGTGAGAGCCTGGAGCTTGCCAAAGAGCATGGTGAAGTCTTGGTGGAGCCCCAGGCTGCAGAGCCTCTACGTGTCATCATCGTGGACTTCTTAGGATCATAGAATAGAATCACTAAGTTGGAAGAGACCACTTAGATCATCTAATCCGACCATCAACACATCCCCACCATGCTTGCTCATAGAATCTTTGAGATTGGAAGGGACCTCCAAGATCATCCAGTCCCACTGCCAACCCATTCCCACCATGACCTGAAAGCTGTGCTTCAGCATCTTTAGCAGCATCCTGCTCTAGATGGAGGTCTATGGAAGCATTGCAACTGTGTTTTCCCAGTCTTCATTCAACAAAATGAGAGCATTAGCGGGTGTTTTCTCAGTGCATGCTTTCAAGTGTCACTCCTGTGCATTCTCCTCTGGATCTCCGGTGCGGATTCCTTGTATAAATAGGCTTTGACTTGTTGTTACTGGAGCTTCCAGTTCCCACGCTGATTCTTATCAAAGAAGATTAGCTCCCAGCCAAAGTTGTTGTTTTTTCTTTCTTTCAAGGGATTTATCACATCCAAACACGTCTGCAGCTTGCTGCACTGCTGGAGCTGCCCCACTGGTGGACCAGGGCTGGTAACCATCTGCTGAGCCACCAAGATTAGGGTGGGACAGCTCAGTGAGATGCCAGGGTTGGAACGAAGTTCATTTAAGGATCAGGAGTTGGCACGGTGCTGTTAATTGCAGAGCTGAGGGTAACACAAACCCTCCATGCAGGCTGGGATCCCTGATAGCATTGCGATGCTGAAGCAGCTGCGTGCAACCGGAGGCGCGCTGTCAAACTGGGAGGATTTTCCTGCTTCAGCAGAATGTGGGCTGCTTGCTTTGATTGCTGAGCTCAACCAAAGCACCTGGGTTTGCTGGGAAGAGTTCTGGCATTGGGAATTAACTCTGCTTGCACGGTGCAGGGCCTGAGCTTTGGTCAAGAACTAGGGGCTTCTGTGGGATCTAAAACAGGAAATACTGGGTAAGTAAGAGCTGTGTGTGTATTCACAGCCCTGTGGAGGGAGTGGGGCATGTTCAGCCCCAGAAACTTAGTGGTCCTTAGGCTGAGCCCGTTGTTGACCTCCTCTCTAACCCGATGTCCTTCAGCTCCTCCTGCATCTCCAACCCAACGCTTTTCAGCTCCTTTTCTTTGCTTATCCCCACTCAGCACGTGGACCACGTTTAATTCCCATTGCTGAATTGGAAATAAAATTACAGAAGCAGTAAACATGGCAGCAGGGCAGCCAGGCCCCGCGGTGGGGCAGCGTGATGCGGGTGTGCATAATAAAACCTGAAGGATGCACTCAGTGACGCCATCATGGGCGTTAATAAAAGATTGTTTTCCTCGGGGG
Organism: Phasianus colchicus; assembly: GCF_987193195.1. Classification (NCBI taxonomy): domain Eukaryota; kingdom Metazoa; phylum Chordata; class Aves; order Galliformes; family Phasianidae; genus Phasianus; species Phasianus colchicus. The sequence continues at coordinate 94,384,359 of NC_143438.1, forward strand.
CTACACCATCTGTGAGTATGTTGGGTTTGTTTGTGAAGAATTTCTGTGGAGAGCGATGCTGCTCAGCCAGCAGAGCCTGGAGTACGTCACGGAAAGGGCATGAGCAAAATCTTCTCCGTTTGGGTGAGCTTTTCCTACTTCCAGTCCTGCGTGGTAAATCTGATGTGAAAGGGAAGAAGGTGAACAGCTCCCACTTGGCTTTTATGGCTGAGCTCAAGTGTGCTAAACCAAAGGTGGTTCAGGAGCAAAAACCCACAGATGTGTTCGGATTTTGGGGCACCGAGTTGAGTTTTTGGAGAGAACTCTATTACAAGTCACAGGCTTCTGCAAGAAAAAAAAAAACCGTAGAATCATTAAGGTTGGAAAGGGCTTCCAAGATCAGTGAAGTCCATCTGTCAGGCCATCCCCACCATGCCCGCTCATTAAGGGTGGGGAAGACCTCCAAGATGGTGAAGTCCAACCATCAAATCCCGATATTCTCCAGTTGAATTGGATCTTTGCTGGAAGCTCTCCAGAATCTTTCTTGCCTTCATTCAAATCGCTCTATGAAAGGTTTGGAAGCACTTCTGATCCATTCTTCGATCCAGTTCATAGTCTGGTGTGGCTGGACTGGGAGAATTGGTGCCGTCTGTGAGCTGTATCTTTTTGGTTGGCGTTAGCAGGTGGAGGGCGGTGGGGTCAGGTTGGATATTAGGAAAAATTTCTTTCCCTAAAGAGTGGTCGGGTGGTGGAGTCACTGTTCCTGGAGGCGTTCAAGGACTGAAGATGTGGCACTGAGGGACAGAGTGGGTGGAGATGAGTTGGGGTTGGGTTTGGTGATCTGAGAGGTCTTCTCCAATTTTAACAGCTCTGTGATGCTATGTTGATATCCGATGTTTTTTATATATTAAAAAAAATTCTTTGCTGATGAGCAAGCAAATCAGTGCGTCAGTTGGTTCCAAGTAATGCTTCCTATTATTTTGCTTTTTTTTAAAATATCAGTTTGTGATTTCTGGTGGACTTTTCCAGTTGCAATCTGTTTGTGCAGGGGAAGAAACACCAGTTCCTTGCACAGCTGATGGGCAACAGCTGTGCCTGGGGAGCTGAGGGAAATGCAGCTTATCTCTGCCCCACATCTGCTCTCAGGGCTTTGGATCTGAAGGCGTGGGCTGTGCAGCTGATATCTTCCCTGGCAATCAGGCAGCCAGGTGAAATGCTCTGAGTGATCTGAAGTGGGGAAGGATTCGGGTGCAGACAGCTGTGCTTCAGTATTTCAACCCATAGCCAAGCAGGCTGGCACTGGGTCACCTGGACACGTAGCAAGTATTGACAGAAACAAAACGCCCAGCTTTGGGTTTAGTGCTGTGCTCGGACATGTAATGCCAAAAGATGGGATATCCAGTGCTCGGTTAGCAGGGGTTGGTGTATCCCAGGTTGAGCCAACCGGTGGGATTTCATTTTGATCTACTGGGGAGAGACATATCCCAGGCAGGGCAAATCCAGAGCTGGTTGGGTTTCAGGTTTATGTGCCTTCTTTGCACACCTCAAGGAACTGACTCTCCAAACGAAGCCGTTTTCAGGCAAAAAGCATTTTTCCCTTTTGCCGCACCCTTGATCTTCGTGTGTGTGTTAGCACAGGAAAGATTGCAATTAGCATCCTTGCCTCAAAATAGCTCTGTGGCCGTGGCACTGCAGCGCAGTGCACGGGGATGAGCGTTCTCCCAAGAGGACTTGGTGTGTTCATCAGATTCCCGCAGAGCACGCGGTTTCCTGCAGCAAACTGATCACGCAGCACCGTGCTTGGCTGCAGGATGGTAAGCGGCTGTGGAGGTTTAGATCCTGTTTTTTGCACGAGATAAAAGAGCAGGAAATTGCCAAGTGCTGACCCCGTCCTACAGAATGGGTCCGGCATCGACGTGGCTTTGAGCTTCCAGGGTGAAGGATGGCACTTGAAGATGAATAATGCTAAGTAGCGAAGCAGAGCGCAGCCATCGAGTGCAAATATAGCAGGGTTTGTCCGAGTGCAAGTCAGCTGTCTGCAGCTGATTGCGGAGACGTCAGGGAGCTGGGGATGTGTCAGCTGAATTCTGGATTGGAGGACATCGCTTGGCAACAAAGAGCTGTGAAGGATCTGGAGCGCGGTGCTGCGGGGAGCAGCTGGTGGAGTTGTTGTGGTTGGGAGTGGAGAAGAGGAGGCTCTGGGGGAGACCTCTTCACTCCTTGCAGCTCTCTGAAAGGAGGGTGTGCTGAGGTAGCAGCGATAGGATGAGAGATGATGGCCTCACGTTGTGCTGGGGGAGGTCGGGTTGGATATTGGAAGAAAATTCTTCTCCATAAGGAGGGAAACTGCCCAGGGAGGTGGAGGAGATACTGTCCCTGGAGGTGCTCAAGGGCAGTGGATGTGTGGCACTTGGGGCCATGGTCAGTGGGCGTGCTGGGGTGGGTTGGGGTTGGGCTTGAGCTTGGAAGTCTTTTCCAACCCGTTGTAGTTTGTGAGTGATGGAGATGAGTCAACAATTGGACTTGATGATCTTGGAGGTCTTCTCCAACCTTCTACAATATCTTTTGAAAAGAAGTCCCTCAAAGAGCAGTGTATTTATTTGTGAGTTCTGTGGGGTTCTGGCCCGTCTGGTGGCTGTGTTATGCTCTGATGATAAAGGATGTGGAAAAGGTGAGCGAGGGAGATGCCATTCCTGAGGAAGAGGTGGGTTGAGGAGCATGCGCCTACCTTACAGGTGGAGGCTGGGGTCAGACATAAGTCCCTCTCCACTTCCTCTGCTGTAGCCTTGAGCTGTGTGGGGCTGGATGGGAATATTGGATGACAGTTGACCTTTCTCAGAGGGCTGGAGGTCCAACGTTGCTTTATTTATCATCAAAGGCTTCGTTTCCCTGACTGCGGTGTTCCTTGTTTCAGCTCACAGACAGAGTGACCCTAAACCACGTTCTGACCTTCGTGTGGAAAGGCTCTGATGACAGCCTCTTGTAGTTCTAGAGGGCACGTTGCTATTTTACAGATGAGTAGAATGGTGAGTGAAGGAAGGGCATCTTCTCTCTTGCAAAGCTCAGGCTGTGTGACTTTAATGGCTGGGTTGGATATTCTTTGGGCACGTGGTCGATGGGAGGTGTCCTTGCCCACGTGTTTGGGATTGGCTGGGCTTTAAGGTCCCTTCTGACCCAAACCATTCTGTGGAATGATTCTATGAAATCATCAGTTCCCATCAGGCAGATGTTCAGCTCAATAAACTCACAAGTCTTGAGTGCATGAACTCAACGCCATCCTCCAGAACAAGGTTGGTCTGTAAGGTTCCTACATGGGCACTGGTGAGTTGGGAGCCTTTGTCTGCCCCGGCGATGTGGGAACAAGCAACCCTTGTACAATGGCTTTTCACAAGACTCAGGCACTTGATGCGTGGGACAAGGAGCAGCAGTCGCGTGATGCAAGCCCTGGCCGATGCATTGCATGGCAGATGGGATGGGGAGAATCTAAACCTCCATGGGACAAGTTCTGGTTTGGGCAAAGGAGCAGTAGGGCATCATGAAGCCCTATGTAAGGAGGAAGCATTGGGAAGGGCTGCCCAGGACAATACCCCCATTTCTGGAGGTATTTGAGAGATATGCGGATGTGGCCCTAAGGGATGTGGTTTGGTGATGGGACTCAGGTTGGTGGTTGGGCTTGAACATCTTTTTCCACCTAGACAATTCTGTGATTTTTGTGGTCTGATTAGTCATCTTGAAGGTCTTTTCGAAGAATCCCAGAAAGGTTTGGGGTTTGAAAGGACATTAAAGCTCACCCAGCCCCAACCCCTGCCATGGGCAGGGTCACTTGCCATTGACCAGGCTGCCCTGACCCCATCCAGCCTGACCTTGAGCACCTCCAGGGATGGGGCATCCACAGCTTCTCTGGGCAGCCTGATTCATTTTTTTTTCCCAACCTGGATGGCTCTGTGATTGTTGATTCACAGCTTTTCTCTCGTGATACTTTTTTACATCCGTGCTTGGGAAGGACCAAAGAAGAGCAGCCTTCAGGTTTCATTTCCTTTTCTTACCCCAGGACTCTCCTCTGTGCTGAGCCTTTTTTGTGGTGGCTGCATCAAGGAACACAAGCTGTATTTATTGCACTTGAAGCATTCTTGGAGGCATTTCGATGCTACAGTGGAAGCCAAGGATAAGAGACCTAGAGCTGAGAAGACAGACATCCACTTTTCCTGACATTCGTGCCTCGTTGGCTAGCTGACATCCATCCCCGTTGCTGCTGGTTGCACTAACTCCTTTCTTTGGGAGCCCTCTCCTTGCCTACAGGCTTCAATCTGTCAGCTGTCAAAGCCTGACGTAAAATTTGTTTGATGAGGCTCTTGGCAAATTGGTGGAGGGATTTAGGCTTACAGGAGCAGCGCTGATCGCTGGCTCGCAAGCTGTCCCCCCGGCGCCCCGTTAATGACTTTGTGGAATTCCCTTCTCCCTGGAGCCTCCCATTTGAGTTGTCTTAAATCATTAAAAAGGAAAAAAAAAGAAAAAGAGCACGGGCTCTTGGCGCTGCTGCCAAGTAGGTCAGTGCTCTCCCAGTTGTGTGGTTTGGGAGGCAGAGACGTTATTTGGTGCCGCGTGGTGGGATGGAGATGGGGCTGGAAGCACCACAGGGCTTCCCAGAGTTAGCTCAGTGCTCATCCTCAAGTGATAATAAGTCATCTGGCCTCAGCAAAGCCCAATTAAAATAAATCTCTGTGAAACCTGGCAGAGTAGATGGTGCTTTCCTGAATTCTGGGGTGCAGGAGAAGCTGCAGGATCTGAGATGTGAGCTGAGATATGAAGGGGGTGAGCAACTGAAAAATGCATGGAGTGGGCACTTGGGGCTGCGTAGAATGAGACAAACTCACCTCCTTGCATTTGGAGCTATTGAAATGACCCCAGGTGCTTCCTGTAGGAGGAAATATGCCCCCAAATGAGCCCATGGTATCAGGGTTGGAACTGGATGTTCTTCAAGGTCCATTCCAACTCAAACCATTCTGTGATTCTTTGAAAAAATTGAACTGGTTGTGCTATTGCTGAATGGTGATGATTTTCAAGCCATGTGCATCTGGCTTGAAAAAATGAGGTTATTTCAGCAGAGGATAACTCACTGATCGAATAGGCACTGATCACAGGGATAAACATGATGTTCCAAATCCCTGTTATAATTTCATTTTAATAGTAAACTACTCCACATAAATTGTTGTGGAGCATGAAAAAATTGATTGTACGTTGCCAGACTGTGACCACTTGGCCCGTGTATTACACGTGTGGGGCTTCAAGCTCAGATTCTGTGTTGATTGCATTGTGGCCATCCATGTCTTTTCAAAAGCTGAGTGCTTTTTGGAAGAATCTTTAAGGATCGTAGAACCAGAGGATGGGTTGGGTTGGAAAGGTCCTCAAAGATCATAGAGCCATGGGATGGTTGGGTTGGAAGGGTCCTCAAAGATCATAGAGCCATGGAATGGTTGGGTTGGAAGGGTCCTCAAAGATCATAGAGCCGTGGAATGGTTGGGTTGGAAGGGTCCTCAAAGATCATAGAGCCATGGGGTGGTTGGGTTGGAAGGGTCCTCAAAGATCATGTAACAGTGAAATGATTGAGTTGGGAGGGTCCTTAAAGATCACAGAGCTGTAGAATGGTTGTGTTGGAAGGGACCCCAAGCCCCCCCAGCCACACTCTTGCCATGTGCTGGTATCCACCTACCGGATCAGGTTGTCCAAACCCCATCCAGTCTTGCCTTGAGCACCTCCAGGGATGGAGTACCCTCGATTTCTCTGAGCCTTACCACCCTTTGAGTGAAAAATTTCCTTCCAACATCCCCTCTTTTATCTTAAAACCATTCCCCTTCCTGACCCTCCTGGTGTCGGGTTGTTTTTCTCTCCCTTTTGTGATCAGACACTGTTTCTCCATCCCTTTTGCAAGCCATCTGCTGTAGCTGCGAGTTCAAACCTAATACACGGTAAGGTCAAGCTCCTCTTTTTTAATTTACTTTTTATTTTTTTCCTGAGATCAGGTGGATCTCAGGCAGGTCTTAAATCATGGGGATTAGGGCTCTGTAAGTACAGCATCAGCTCTCCTCCTGCTGATAATTGCTCTGTTTGGGGCTTTTTGTTCACGTTCTTGCACTGGGCGTATTGTCAACGTGCTTGCAAATGGGTAGATGGCAAATTTTATGTGGGGGGGGGGGGAAAAATCCACCAAAAAAAGCACAACGCCTTGTGTTTAGGAGCCCAATTAATGAAACCCTGAGGAAGAGGAGGTAGCTCTGAGGCTGCCCTAAAAGCTTTGGGGCTTTGCTTCGGCTCTTGCAAACCACGTTTTGTTTGCTGCTGCTGCTGACCCCGTGCTTTCAGAGGGCTCCTGCAGCGTTTTCCTCAGCTTCTGGCTCTGGGTTTTGTGCTTACAGCAGAGTAACAGAGCACCGCACGCTGCTCTCTGTGCCCGTGTGACCGACCCTTGCATAGAACGACTGAGTGGTGGTTAAGGGCTATTGAGAGCAAGGGTTTGTTGGCGGGGGGACAGGCTCCCTCTTAATTGCTCTTTTCCATCCTGCTGTGACTGCATGCAAGCTCTCAGAGGGCTGCAGGGAACACTGCAGCCTCTGTTCCCTGCGCAGACAGTGCTCAGAACAAACCCGGTGCACGCCGGATGGTGCTGGAGCGCGGCACGCGTGATCTGCACGGCCCCAGCCAGCCCTCGTCCTACCCTGCATGACTCAGTGTGCTCTGCCCTCCTTTATCCTGATTAATAGTGGGATCCTCCCTCTCGTATCATGGAATCATTAAGGTTGGTCAGGACCTCTAAGATCATCAAGTCCAACACCAGCCCATCCCCACCATGCCCACTCCTATGGTCATAGAATTACTGAGGTTGGAACAGTCCTCCAAGATCAGCAAGTCCAATGCCAGCCCATCCCAACTATACCCACTCCTGGGATCATAGAATTGTTATGGTTGGAAAAGCCCTCCAAAGTCATGAAGTCCAATGCCGGCCCATCCCCACCGTTCCCACCCATAGAATCATTCAGTTTGGAGAACACCTCCAAGATCATCAGGTCCAGCAGTTGACCCATCCCCCATTCCCAATCCCTCGTTCGTGTTGCCTTCTGGGATGTGGAACCCTTCACTTGGGTCAGAAACGTTTTCTCGCTGAGCTGCTGAGCTCAGGGAATGGGCTCTTTGTGTGCTCTGATTTCAGAGCCGATGTTTTGCTTTTTTGCTTTTTTTTTTTTTTTTTTTTTGTACTCTAATCAAGAAGTTTTTTGATGCTGTAATTAAAAACATGGGTTTAATGGGCATGCCGCAGGATGTAAATTCATAGGGGGGAAAAAAAAAATATACGAGTCAAACTTTTGAGACCAAAGAGCTTTTGTGCTCGCTTAGTCTATTGTAATTAGGGGTGTGGTGCTTAAGGGATATTAATTAGTCCCATGGGTGAGGCTGGGAGCCAGAAAAGCACTGCCTCCGCCCCTATTCCCCAATGGGAGCTTTGGGGTGGTGAAGTCTAATGATAATACAATGAAAATCCCTTGGGACGTTGGGTGCAGCTGGATTTGCTGTATGAGTTCCAACCCATTCCATTGGGGCAATATCAAATCTAACGAGTTGGGAGCAAACGGTGGTCCCAGCATGGTGGGGAAATGTCCTGAAGGATCATGTGCTGATCTGTTCCTGACGTGGGAACTGGTGCCAAGGAAGCCACCCACCCCATCCTTGTCTCTGAGGGTGTGCCAGAGGCGCCTCGCTATCCTTGGGATATCTGCATGGTGGATTAATTACGCCCCTGGTCCCAGGGAGCGCCGTCTGCTTCCTATCCTTGGGGACTGGTGGGGCCAAGGAGGTGCAGGTGGTCACAGGTTGGTGGTGTTTGTTGGCCAGACCCACCGAGTGATGGGTTGGGTGGGTTTTCACTTGAGCAGGAAAATGCTCTTAAAGCTTTGAACGAGAAGGCTGCAGCAATTAAAGGCAGCCTGACGGGGAAGAGAAATAGCCGTGGTAATTACAGTGGTGATGAAGAAGGAGAAAATGATAGCACAGAGTTATCAATTAGATACTGAGTCAGGAGATCAGCGCAGCACAGGGAGAAACTGCTGATGAGCGGTGAGCTTCGTGGCTTCCAGCTTGTCTAGGACTCGTTCCTAACTATGGTGTGGGCTGTTAATTGATGCTAAGGATGTAGCTGGTGAGTTCTGCTTCCTTCAAGTATACTTCAGGCCACTGTTGTTTGGGAAATGGGAGCAGAAGGTAAAGCTTACTGAAAAATTCAGGTGTCTTGTGGCAAATAAGTGTAGGAATTTGTCATCTTGGGAACGAAGGGCATCAGGAGGTCCAGATAACACTTGATATTGTGGTACTGTATTAAGAAGTCAAGCAGGAAGATCTGGGTGGATGTCCCGGCAACTCAGTGTTTGGGGAAGACCAATGTGCTGGCTGGAAGAGGGCTGTTGGTAAGGATTTAGGGTGTGTGGGGTCCGTTAAGAGGGCTGGTGGAGCGAGGGTTGCCTTGGCAATGCTGGCAGCTGTAGGGATTGTCTATCTGATATTGGCATAACGCTGCGGACCAAAGGCGGGTGGTGGATCTGAATATTGAGGCTAGAATCTTTCAGCGAGAAACTCTAATCTGGGGTCTGGAGGTTGGATTTTTTTCAAGCTTTCCATTAGGAAATTCTAAAATGGAAGAAGTACTAAGCTGCTAAGAAAAAAAACCCATGAGCTGCAGTATTTCTGTTTTGAAGATGACATCATGCAAGTCTGAGGGCTGATGTTACTCTTTTGGACGAAGATAAATTTCAGCTTTTTGGTTGTCACACATGAGACCCTTTTTAAAATATTAATTTCTCTGGCAGCTGCTCACTGCGTTCCTCTGAGATGTGGTTTAACCCAGTTTCTTTGCCTGCAGTGTTGGTAGTAACGAGGCTGACTTTGCTTGGTACTGGGTACAGCGATGTGTGGCATTGTGACTCCATTTCAGGACATGAGGAACGGGATCACAGAGGTTGGAAGGGATCATTGGGTCCATCTGTGCTCCAGCAGGGCCACCAAGACCAGGTTGCTTGTGACCCTGTCCAAAAGGGTTTGGAGATCTCAAAGGAGAAGAACCCCACAACCTCCTTGTGTTCCTGTGTTCCATCTCCCTTACTGGGAGGGCTGGCAAGCGATGCAGCAAAGTTGGAAGAACCCAACGCTTGGTGTTCTCCTTGGGGTCTCCCCTTTCCCTTGGGGTCTCCCCTTTCCCTTGGGGTCTCCCCTTTCCCTTGGGATGTACTGACTGTTGAAGGCTTTGGGGACAGATCTGACATCATGTAGGTGAGCTGAATTGCCCTGAGAACCTCTAACTCTGTTATTTGTGGCAGGAAAGCTCCATGGGAATGGGAAGAGGTGTTGGTTCTGCCTCAAGACATGCTGGGATCCCTTAGTAGGTGTATTCCGATGTACTTAGGGCAGTGGTAATGGACTTCAATGGGTTTCATTCCATCCATAGGAATGAGAACCACATTATCCACTTCCATCCACCCACTTCACTTCCCTCTGTGCTCAGCTGTCGTCTTCCAGGAATTACTGCTTTGTCTTTGTCCTCTTACACACGTGCTGTCCAAGAGAGAGGTATAATCTAAAAAAAAAGCCCCGGATGACTCCTTGAAGGGCATTCTACTGCTTGGAGACTTTTGTCTTCCGAAGGATATCTCACCTTCACTGCATTTCCATAAAAACGCTGCTCTGCAGTTGCTTGTGCCTACTGAGGTTTTTCCCAAAGGTTGAGGCAGTGGAGCCCAGAGGACCTTCGTGGGTAGGGCTCTGCTTTGCGTTCCCACTCTAAATATGGCAAAAAAACACTCATTGTGGGACTTCACGTGCAAAAGAGCCATTGTGTGGGCATGGTGGGATGGGTTGAGGGGTGGACTTGATGATCTTCCAACCGTAAGGGTTCTGTGATTCTAGAAACCCAGTGATGGAGGTTAAACACCAGCAATCCCAGCATGGTTCAGCTCAGGGAGCGCTATCGGAGCCATCCGTCAGGCTCATTTGAGTAAAGCACATTGTTAAGTGGATTAAAGTAATTAAACATTGTTAACGCGAATCGCTTGCGTGATAACGAGCTCTGCCACAGGGCCCTGCTTATCTGTCACCTCTCTGTGACAAATCTGCGCCCACCAAAGGTTTTGTATTTCAGAAAACATCCATCTTGAAAGCTGCAGCACGTTTTTGTTGGGTTTTTCATCCCATTTTTCGGATCAGGAGCGCTGCAGATCCCCTCTGGAGGAAAGCAGCGTTCTGCAGAGATGTCAGCTGCCTGTGGGGAGCAAACCAGAAGCAGGAGCAAGCACAGGAAGTGCAGTAGCAAGGGACCACTTGTGGCTGCAGCTCTCATTTTCTGGGCTGCCATGCTGCGGTGCAGTGTGGGGAAGGCATTTCTGTGACCTCCAAAGGTGGCCGGCAGCGAGCAGAGCTGGCAGCGTGCTCAAAGCCCCGAATGGCTCGAGCCGGATGAAAAAGCTGTGTGGTTTTTGCTTTTGTTTTAGCACCGAATTAGCAAGCAGCGCACTTCTATTTCCTCGAGCTCTCCTGGAATTTGCAGGAGGAGGTGGAACAAAAGTAAGCTGCTTGCGGTATGTCATTTTGGAGCCAGTGTTGGCTGCTGACAAATAGCACAGCGGTGTGGCAGCGCTCAGCCCACCTTCAAAGCGTGGGGAGTGGGATGTAATGGCAGGTTTCGGTGCTATTTCCCAGTGGGAAATAATGCAGCAAGTCCTCCAAAACATTTGGGACACCATTCCGTACAGGAGGAATGCAGAACATCCAGAAACGGCTGCTCTGACATTCATGTGCTCTTCCAAAAGCATCGTAGAACCATGGTTGGTTTGGAAAGGTCCTTAGAGATTGTAAAGCAAAGGAATGGTTGCGTGGGAAAGGTCCTTAAAGGTCGTAGAGCCATGGAATGAGTTGGGTTGGAAAGGTCCTTAAAGGTCGTAGAGCCATGGAATGAGTTGGGTTGGAAAGGTCCTTCACTGAAGAATGGAACAGATTTGGTTGCAAAGGTCCTTAAAGATCATAAAGCCAGGGAATGGTTGGGTTGGAGAGGACCTTAATGGAATTGTGAAATGGTTGGGTTGGAAAGGTCTTTAATGGAACCATGCAATGGGTTGGGTTAGGTTGGAAAGGTCCTTAAAGATTACAGTGCCAGGGAATGGTTGAGTTGGGAAGGCCCTTCATAGAACCATAAAATGGACTGAGTTGGAAGGAATCTCTTTTAGCTTAGAACCATTCCCTTGTGTCCTGTCACTATTAGTTCTTGAATACAGTGCCCATGGCAAGCCTTCTTCAGTTGCCCTTCCAACTTCCATCTCCAGCACTGGAGAAAGCAGGGGAAAACAAACCAAACCCACCTGGGCTGGAAATGCCCAAAATGGCATTTTTGCCTACAAAGTGCTTGGGGAAAAGGGAAAGAAGGCAGAGGCACAAAATGGTGATCATGAAACATGTTGGAGCTGTCGGTGCCTTCCACCAGAGGAACTTTCCAAGGGACAATCCTGCTGTTTTTCTTTATTTTCTCCACACCAGGCTTCCTGCAGTGGTGCAACAGATGGTGCTGCAGCCATAATTCCAGGAACATGGTCCCAGCACCGAATCATTGGCACTGAGAGCAGATGGGGCCACGTCTTCACAGAGGGCATCGTGCTAATGGGAATGTTTAGCAAGAGCTGTGCTCCTCCAGCCCCAGGGAGGGGGTCTGAGTGCCATCCTCACTTCCCTGGTGGGGTGATAATGAGGCAGAGCCACGTTCTTCCAGGAGTAAGGAGCAGTGTCTCCATTTTTTCAGCACTGAGGAATAGTGTTTGTCCATGGGGCTAGGATGCCCCTTCACGGAGGTTTCAGGATTCCACCCATGGAAATGGCAGGGTTTGACTGAAAAGGCTCGTTTTGGGACCACCTGTACCCAAGGGAGGGTGGGGGAGAGGCCCAGGTGGCCCCTAGAAATCATTTCCAGCCTAAAATACCTTCAAAAAGGGAAACGTGGCGTTGGATTGATGATAGAAGCTTTCCATCTCCCATCTAGACAAAGAACTGCAAGCTGCAGGAGGGCACTGGTGCTGCTCTTTGGGTCTTTACTTATTTATCTATGTATTTCTTGTAGGATACACCTGATTTTCCAAAAATTTCTTCCTCCTTTTCTGCACAGCCTTGCCCCAGCCAGGATAACTTGCACACAGAGGGCACGCAGAGGTTTGCATTTCTCTCCCATACCTTTGGCTGTCAGATTTTGGGCAGCGTGGGGACGTCCTGGTGTCCCCCTCCCTCATCACGTTGCGCTGCCCGCGGCTGTGACCACAGAGCCCCAGGAATCCGCTGCCACTGCCAGCACAGGGGCTGGGGCAGCAAATGCTGCACAGCTGCCGGGTCGCTGAGGATGGGTTACGTGCTTTGCTGCAGGGTTTGGCAATCTGTGCTGCTTTCCTTCTTCGAGTTCCACGGGGCTGGCGAAGCAGGAACGCGCTTTGGTTCATCGTGTCGATGTGTTTTTGGGTAAAAAAGTGGCACTTTTGGTGAAACGTTCATTGCCATCCCCGATTTCTTTATTGGCATCCTTCTTTTCTTCGTTGCCACTCCACTTTCTTCTCCATTGCCACCCCACTTTTTCTCTCCAGTGTCCCACTTGTATTCCCAAATTGCCAAAAAACCCGATCGCTCTTCTCTCTGCCATCCTTTTGGTTTTGTTTTTGTTTTTAACTTCCCCGGTTATTTAGGCCTGTCATACAACTGGTCCATTTTTCCTTACAATCAGCTGATAAGCCCCTAAATCTGGGGAGGGAGGATGCAGTTTCCCCCCCGAGCTTTGCCCAGCACCGCTCACAAGCAATTGACTTTGTTGTCTCGCCCGGTAGAAGCACCCACACTTCTTTTTTGATACCATTTCTCTTCCAAATGCGATAACCCTGCTCTAAATAGATCTGCTGACCCTGTATTTATTATACACGATCCAGTTTTGCCCCATCAGAAACAACAAATCTGATTCCTTTAATGAACAAGAGCACACGCTGCCGTTGGCTTCGCCCAGTTGCCATTGACTTCACCCAGTTGCCATTGACTTCACCCAGTTGCCATTGGCTTCACCCAGTTGCCATTGACTTCAGTGCTCTCCAACACCACCTGGAGGCTCGGGGCCGCTGCAGCTTGGCACCCACATCACTGGTAAAGGGAAGATTTGGGGGAAAAGGAGGGGCAGACCACTCGCTGAGCTCCTTTCCCATCCCACAGGCGGTCTGAGCAGCAGATTTCACACCTGCTGTGCTGTCGCGGTGATTGACAGCAGCCCAACGTATAGCTGTGTTCCAGCAGAGGCCTTTCCCTTCCTTTACTTCGCATGTCACCCGTGGGGCAGCTGCCTGCATTTGTCCTCGCTGCAGGTCTGGGGCAGCAGCTGCACCGCAGGGATCGGCCTCGCTGCTGGGATTCCCTGCGTATCGCTGCTGTGCTCCTTGTGTGTTCCTTGCACGCGTTTTGTACATTTCTTGCATGCTTCTTGCAGATTCCTTGTGTGTTTCTTACATCTTTCATCAGTATTTCTTCTGTTTTTCATGCATATTTTGCGTGTGTTCCTTGCGTATCTCTTGCAAATGCCGTGCGTGTTCCATTTTTGTTCCCTGCTTATTCGTCGCCTGTTTCTTGCGTATTCCTTCTGTGTTCCTTGCATATTCATTGAGTATCCTTGCATTTTGCTTCCTTGCAAATTCCTTGTGTATTTCCTGAGTATTCCTTGCATATTCCTTGTGTATTCCTTGAGCATTTCTTGCATATTCTTTGAGTGTTTCCTGTGTATTCCATGCGTATTCCTTGCTTATTCTTGCACATCCTTGAGTATTTCTTTGCATTTCTTGCCTGTTTCTTGCATAACCTTGTGTATATCATTGCATATTCTTTATATTCCTGTATATACTTGCATATCCCTTGTGGATTCCTTGTGTATTTCTTACGTCTTTCTTATTTCTTGCATATTTCATGCATATTTTGTGTGTATTCCTTGCATATCTCTTGGACATTCCATGCATATTTCATGTGTATTCCTTTTGTAGTCCCTGCTTACTCCCTGAGTATTTCTTGCATATTTCTTGTGGTATTCCTTCTATATTCCTTACATATTCCTTGCATATTTCTTGCATGTTCCCTCCATGTTCCTTGCATATTCCTTGAGTATCCGTGCATTTTGCTTCCTTATTCCTTGCAAATTCCTTGTGTATTTCTTGAGTAAGGAATACTTATGCTTATTCCTTGTGTGTTCCTTGCTTATTCTTGCATATCCTTGTACATGTCTTTGTATTTCTTGCATATTGCATGCACATTCCATGTATGTTATTGCATAGTCTCAATATTCCTATATATTCCTGTCTATCCTTGCATATTTATTGCATATCCTTCCACATTTCTTGCACGTTCATTATTCCTTGCAGACTCCTTGTGTATCTCTGCACATCCTTGCACTTTCCTTGTGTATTTCCTGCATGTCACGCATGCCTTGCCCATTTTTTGAGTATTCCTTGAGAATTCCTTGCATGTTCTGGGGGATTCCATGCAAACTGATTGCACGTTGCCTTGTGTATTCCTTGCACATTACTTAAGAAGTACGTAAGACATTCTGGAGGGTCCCAGTCCTCCCTGCCCCGTTTCCCTAAAATCTGTCCCACTGTCACTGCTGTGAAGTTGTGGCATCCTTTCTTTCCCAACACGTGTAACTCAGTCCCAACCACTTTTGGGTTTGCCCATGCTCCACCTCATTTGTTTTCCAACACTACCAATTGTATTTTTGGATTGGAGGACTGGAAATCTCTGTTTGGAAATCAGATTTTTTGAGCCCCCCAAAAAAGCATTTTTTAAAAAAATTTCTCCCTCAAAAAACAAAGAACTTCTTATCATCTCACGTGGTGGTGCAAATAGGGTGAGCAGTGAAGCTCAGACACACCGTCCCCACGTTGCACGGGGCCAGGCATGCAGCCATGGGGAACTGGGAACAAAATAAAACACGTGCCAAGATTTTTATAGGCTCTGCCAGCCGGGAGCTCAGCATTATCTGTTTGATGTGCTCATTTTCCAGCTCTGGGCATGGAAAGGAGGGCTACTGAGGTTTTGAGAATTCCCTTTTTGCAGAGATTTTGGGGAAGATGGGGAAGTTTCTTGCTTCCGTTCTGATCGGTGGTGATTTTTGATGCGTTTTGCTGCAGGTCGCTGCTTGTTCTCAGGCTTTTGGCAAGTAGCTGAAAGTTCAAAGCGTTCCACTCCATATTTCACACTTCCAGTATCGCCGAGAGATTATTACTATTAATAACCCGTTAATCATCTTTCCTCTGAAGATTTCAGTTGGAAAAGCAAAATATGATGTATTTTTTTAAGAAGCATTAAGGGCCAGAGTTGGCAAGTTGAGGAATCTTTGCTCTGTTGAATTTTTAGAAACTTCAGCCCTGAAAATTTGGGTTTGCGGGCCCAACGCTGGCACTGAAGTAGTGCTCATGTCCAGACTTGATTTGGGCTGATCCAGATGGCGTGAGGATGGGTCACCTATGAAGGCACCATCCCAAGGGAGGATCATCCCACCCCCAAAATGATCGATGCTTGGAAGGCCAGAGCTCTTCTCCTGCAAAGAACATTGAGGGAGCTGAGCTGAATGGGGCCTTGGGCAACCTGAGCTAGTGGAGGGCAACCAGCCCACGGCGGGGGTTGGTGCTGGTTGGGCTTTGGGTCCCATCCAACCCTACCATTCTAGGGTTCAGTGGTTCTGTGATCTTCAAGGACCCTTCCAACCTATTCTATAGCTCTATGATCCTTAAGGACCTTTCCAACTGAACCATTCTGTGATTCTGGGATCTTTAAGGACCCTTCCAATCTAAGCTATAGCTCTGTAATCTTTGAGAACCCTTCCAACCCAACCATTCTATGACCCTGTGATCTTTAAGGACCCTTCCAACCTATCCTATAGCTCTGTGATCTTTAAGAACCCACCCAACCCAACCCAACCATTATGTGGCTCTATGATCTTTAAGGACCGTTCCAACCTATCCTCTAGCTGTGTGATCTCTAAGGACCCATCCAACCTATCCTGTAGCTCTATAATCTTTGGGGACCCTCCCAGCCCAACCATTCTGTGTCCCTGTCACCTTTAATGACCCTTCCACCCTAAGCTATATGTTTCTGTGACAGTTCATTTGTGGGGGGTGAGGTAAAAGGTGTCTGGCTGACTGGAGGAGGATCTGGTTGGGGTGGAGGTTTGCGATGAATGGAAAGGGACATGTCATTGGGTTGAGCAATGTGGATGAATTGGAAGGAGCCCACTGCAAGACCACCAAGATGCTGAAGGGACTTGGGGCATCTCCCCTGTGAGAAGCTGAGGGAGGTCCCATGGCCATAAATCCCTGCGGAAAGGTAGGAGAGGATGGAGCCAGGCTCTTACCAGTGCTACCCAGCAGCAAAATGGGAGGCACTGGGACCAACCAGAGCTCGTGAAGCTCAGTCCCTCCGCACCCACCCAACTTTCTGCTTCCCTTCAGCAAAACTTGCAAGAAGTCAATATGCTCCAGACCTTGACCTCTCCCACTTGGCTGGAAGAAGCAGAGCTCATTAGCACTGACTGACTGAAGCTCCTGTAAGCTTCCAGCTAAAAGGCTGAGCTGCTTTGAGGAGCCCGAGGTCGCCCTGCTTTTGAACAGACTCGATTCATCTCCGCCTCTTCGTTATCTGCTTCCTGGCAGCTTTTGGGGGGAGTTGGAAGGAGATAACGCCCGGCTCAGCCTCGCGCTGTCAAGTTGGGATTGGGAGCATCTGTAGAGCGCGCGTGCTGATAAGAGGGGAGGAGATCACAGCCATCGTCTCCTCTTTGGAAGCTGTCCTTTGAAAGGGATTTGTGTGCGAGACGTGTCCTCTACGCCAAGAGCCACAGTGCCAAAGTCATCGACTCATGGCTTCGAGTCTGCAGAGTCTGCCCCAGGAAGGAGCAAACGCATGGGGCAGAGCAGCTGGGCACCCCATTGGAGAGCCCCCCCAGCACTCATCCTCCTCGAGCTGCTCCAGTTCTCTTTTGAACCCCTTTCTGGTTTTGAGCCCATTTGTGTTTTTTGGCTCTGCTGCTGAATGCATTCTGCAGCTCAGTTATGTGCCATGAGAAGTCATTTCCTTTCGGTGTCTGTTTAACCCACTGCAGAGCGACCCATAGAACACATCCTGAGAAAGTAAATAATGGAATCCCAGTGCCCATACTGGTTTCCCAGTGCCCATAATGGGCTCCCAGTGTCCTGTGTGACATTTCTAGCTGCTTCTTTTTTTGCTTTTCAGGCTGCTGCGGTGCCCTGCTGGCACTGATGCTGGATGATTGTTAAAGTCCCTTCCAACCCAATCCCAGTCTGTGATTCCATGGAACTGGGCTGTGATGTTTGCTGTGTCCTCTTCGTTCCCTTCTTTGCCATTCTCAGGTCTTGTTTATCACTTTTTGTCCCTGTCTGGCCATTCCTGAGTCCTCTGTGTTACTTTTTTGGCCATTCCTGACCCTTGGTGAGCGAAGGGGACCCATGACCATGGTGGATTCCTCCAGGATCCTATTGGGCTCCAGCAGTGCTGGAAACCATCTCAGTGCTGCTCATTTCACAGTCTTCAAGCTTTATTTTTACCCTGACATCTCTGTTTAACACAGCTTGTTAATTCTCTTTTGTCCCCAACAAAGACTTCAGTGTGAGAACACCCCCTGTTGGAACTCAGTCTTCCTCCCATGGCTTTATTTCTGATTGCTTTCTTTTCCCCCTGTTTATCCACCAGCCCATGCCCAACACGCACCGACCGATTCCTGGTAGATTCCTTTATGGAAGCTTCAATTTTCCTTCAGCATCTCCATGTTAGTTCAGTTTCTATGGGAACTGAGAAAGGAGAAATGCAGAGTACCTGCTCCATCTTCCTACCCGTGCATTTGGTATCTGCGTACAGCGCAGAAGAGATGCATGGAGGCTGACGTTGAGGAGGTTCCATCTCTTCTGCTGGATGGGCGAGGTGGGATTTTGCTGTCAACCCAGTGTTGGGTCTCATTCCACATCTCAGGGGATTTGGTTCCCATCTTGGGGGCTTTGAATCCCGATGGAAGGAGGGAACTGTGGTTGCTTATGGATGCCCCAAGGTGATTCAGAGTTGGAGGATTGAGCATTGGAGAATGTCCCAGCGCTGCGTGATGGGGACGAGGTGGCATGTTTGGTCCCTGTTTTTTTTCTATGGAAGGAGATCCCATCACCGTGCTGGTGCACAGAGCAGTGTTAACAGCAACGTTGGCGCTTAGCTCTGCTCTTCGTGCATTCCCTAAACTCTTCCTCAGATCCTCCCCATGGCTCAGGAAGCCTAATTTCATTTGTCCCGGCCCTTTTGTTGCTGGGGCAGTCCTTTGTCAAGAGGTGAAGGCTTATGCAAACTCTCTGCTGTTCCCATAGCGATGGTAAGATTAATATTTAAAAGCAGCATTCCAGGTTATCCTGATATCTATTCCTTCAGCTCGCCAGGAGGAGAAGGAGCTGGCAGAGAGCCGGGAGGCTCAGCCCTATGCAAAACCCCACTGCACACTGGGCTGCCCCCAGCACCGTGCACGGAGTGAAGCGCCCACAGCCATGGCACTGTCCCAGTTCCACAAGGACCCGGAATTGCTCGGGGTGGGTGTGCCATTTAGATTGCAAATCACCTCCACGTTGCAAATCCACGCTGTCCTGCTTTGCTTTCACGGCTGCCTGTTCCCTTCAAATGAGTTTTTGGGTTTTTGTGTGAGTGCTGGAGCTGTCGTTGGGCTTTGAGGAGGAAAGGGGATGGCTGGGGTGCTGCGAGCTGCTTGGGAAGGGGCTTGAGATGCCTTCAAGCAGCCCCAGGTGGGGAAAAAAGGACCCTCAAAATTGTTAGAGGCAGAGAGTGACCTGGGTTGGAAAAGACCCTTTTGGAGTCATGGAACCATGGGCTGATCTGAGTTGGAGAAAAGCTTCTTAGAATGGTGGAACCGTGGGATAAAGTCCCTCTTAGATCATGGAACCATGGGGTGATCGAGGTTGGAAAAGATTCTCTTAGAATGACGGAACCATGGGGTTAAGATCCTCTTAGAATCACGGAACCATAAGGTGCTCTAGGTTGAAGAAGACCATCCTGGAATCACGGAATCGTGGTGTGATCTGGGTTGGAGAAGACCCTCGTAGATCATGGAACCACGGAGTGATCTGGGGTGGAAAAGACCCTCTTAGAATGGTGGAAGCATAGGGTGGTGTGGCTCGGAAAAAAATACCTGTAGAATGGTGGAACCATGAGGTGAAAACCTTCTTAGAGTGATGGAACCGTGGAATGCTGTAGGTTGTAAAAGATCTTCTTGGAATCATGGAACCATGGAGTGATCTGGGTTTGAGAAGACCCTGTTAGAATGAGGGAATCGTGGGGTGATCTGGGTTGGAAATGGTGTAACCATGGGATGATCTGGGTTGGAGAAGACCCTGTTAGAATGCTGTTACCACTTGGTGCTTGAGGTTGGAAAAAACCCTGTTAGGATGATGGAACCATGAGGTAAAGATCCTTTTAGAGTCATGGAACCATGGGGTGACGTGAGCTGGAGAAAATGTTAGAATGGTGGCACCATGTGGTGCTCAAGGGTGGAAGATGGAATGAATGATGGAACCATGGGGTGACCTACGTTGGAAAAGACCATGGGGACCCCAGAGTCCAACCATCCTCCTAACCTACCCCATCCCATCACTGACCAGTCACCAGGGCTGCGCGCTGCCCTGGCCCGAGAGGAACGATGAGATTCTTATTTCTGAGCACAGTTGTGGTGCAACTCAGAGTTATTTATAGGCTCCGTCTTGCAGCACTTCTCTCCCCAAGCACATCCGTGGGTGGAACTGAAGCTCTGTTTCTCCCTGAAACATCTTTTTGTTCCATTTATTACCAGAAAGGGAGCCCGGAGGGAGATGCAGAGTCAGCCCGGCAAGCCTGGGGGCAACAGCTCCATCTCATCCCTGGCTTCTGTCCGATCGCTGTATTTATGGCCTCAGAAATGTCTTCCAGGGCAGGAACTTACCAGCAGCTGTGTGGAGATGGAGGAGTCGTGGGATCAGCGCCTGTAGCTCAGGGAATGCTTCTCTTTGTACAGATTGTCCTCAAAATCCGTAGGCGAGCAGTTGGGTTCGGGGCTCAGCAGGAACACGAAATTTCCCTCGGAACCAATGTGTGAAACGTTCCATCTGGGGTTTTTATGGCAACGACGGATGTGGTTTGGTGATGGGAGACCATAGGTCGGGTGGTGGTTGAGTTTGGTGAGCGTCACACAAACCTGTGAGCATCACAATGGTGTTTCCAACCTGGATGCTTCCATGATCCTACAGCAGCGTTGGCCCCACTCACGTCCTTAACGACTCATTTCAGCTCTTTGCTTTTCATCCTTCCTTAACTTAACATTTAATATCTGGGACTTTGCTTTCTGGTTTTATTTCCCGTAGTTCCTTGTTGGCTTTTCTGCCTACGTCAACTGGAAATAGCTCTAGAAAAAGAGGAGGGTTTGGAGCAGGAGGGGCAGAGGGCAGTCTGAGCACTCAAGGAACTGGTGGAGTGCAACCCAAGTTTTGGGTTTTGCTGCTTATGTTCAGAGGGCTGAGCTGAGTGGGAGAGCAGTGCCCGTGTAAATGGGAGGAGAACATCACTATAAATGGGAGAGCCAACGGCCCTATAAATGAGAGAGCTTCTTCCTTAGGAATGGTAGAGCAGTGCCCCTACAAATGGGAGAGTCCAGGTCTCTATAAACATGAGAGCAACGTCCCTATAAATGGGGGAGTCAACGTCTCTGTGAATGGGAGAGCAGTGCCCCTAGGAAAGGGAGGGGAACATCCTTATAAATGGTAACTAACTTCTCTCTGGATGGGAAAACAGTGTCACTAAAAATGGGAGAGCCAGTGGCTCAGTAAGTGGAACAGCAGACCTCGCTGGAAGAGCCCAACTTGGAGCTATTTTGCCCTCAAACCTTTCTCCCCACGGAGTTCTCCTGTTTTCACCCCACAGTGGTGGGAGGGGGTGAGGGATTTAGGGAATGCAGTGATTCAGAGCGTCCTCTGAACAGAGGGAGCCCTCTGCAGCCCTCTCTGCATGGCTGCATCCCGCATTTGGTGCTGCACAGCCTTTGGAATGGGGCACACGGGACACTCACAGCTTCGGACCGTGCCGTATCTCACACCTATAAACTGGGATTTCTACCCAAAAATCCAGGTGTAGCCTCTGTGGTGCTCTGATTCAGACTTAGAACCATATCAGGAGGGCAGGAATTGGGGTTATTCTGTGGCCATCACTGATGGAGTTTTCCCAGGGACCATCGCTGGATGCAGGGATTGAGGTTTTCTGCTGTTTGGGGGCTGCTGCTGCCCCAGAAGTTGAGTAACCCCATCCCATCCAGAGCTTTTTCTGCCATACCAATGTGCTCAATGTGCCCAAAACTAATATTTTTTTCCATCTCCCATTGCCATGTTAACAACAACAAAAAAAAAAAGTTATACTTTTTGGGTTAATTTTTCAGTAAAAATAAATTTTCAGTGAAATAATTATTGAGCGAAACTGTTTTTGAACGAAATTCTGAGCAAAACCATTTTTGAGTTAACAGAAATGAAAAAAGAATGCTGCTTGGGGAATCAAATGAAGGTGGGATGGGTTGTTGTTGTGATTACTGTTGAGTTTTAAGGGTGGAAATGAGGTGGGAGTGATCTCCTCTGCAGAACTGAGAGGTGAGAGCTGGGTATGGGGGTCACGGTCAGTGGGCATGGCGATGGGATGGGGTTGAGGCTGGACTTGGAGGTCTCTTCCAACCTTACTGGTTCTGTGGTTCTGTTTTAGGGTCGTGGTAGGGATGGGTTGGGGTTGTACTTGATGTTCTTGAGGTCTTCTCCAGTGCTAATGGTTGTGATTCTATTTAGGGACACACTTGGGGATGGGTTGGGGATCTTGGAGGTCTTCTCCAGCCCTAATGATTCAATGATTCTTTCTAGGGATACGATGGGGATGGGTTGGAGTTGGACTTGGTGGTCTTGAGGTCTTTTCCAGCCCTAATGATTCTGTGGTTCTTTTTAGGGAAACAATGGAGATAGGCTGGGGTTGGACTTGGTGGTCTTGAGGTCTTTTCCAGCCTTAATGATTCTTGCTCGTTAAGCAGAGTGCCGTGGCACACTGGGGGTGCGTCATTCTACCCTTCTGAGACAGATGTGGGTCAGGTCTCCAGAACCAAAGGATTTGTGTTGTGTGTTTATGGAGCAGATTGTCTTGAGGGAGATCACACGGCACGTGTGGGACAGCCAGGAGATCAGGCGTAGCCAACATGGGTTCACGAAGGGCAGGTCCTGCTTGACCAACCTCATCTCCTTCTACGATCCAGTGACCCGCCTGGTAGACAAGGGAAAGGCTGTTGATGTGGTCTGCCTAGACTTCAGCAAGGCCTTTAACACAGTATTCTCCTGCAGAAGCTGGCAGCCTGTGGCTTGGACAGGTGCACTCTTGGCTGGGTAAGGAACTGGCTGGAAGGCTGGGCCCAGAGAGTGGTGGTCAGTGGAGATAAATCCAGCTGGCGACCGGTCACGAGTGGTGTTCCCCAATATCTTTATTGATGACCTGGATGAGGGCATTGAGTGCACCCTCAGTAAGTTTGCGGATGACACCAAGTTGGCTGGAAGTGTCGATCTGCCTGGGGGTAGCGAGGCCCTACAGAGGGATCAAGACAGGCTGGAGAGCTGGGCTGAAGCCAATGGGATGAGGTTCAACAAGGCCAAGTCCTGCACTTTGGCCACCACAACCCCAGGCAACGCTACAGGCTTGGGGCGGAGTGGCTGGAAGACTGTAGGAAAATGGACCTGGGGGTGTTGATTGATGCTTGGCTGAACATGAGCCAGCAGTGTGCCTGGGTGGCCAAGAAGGCCAGTGGCATCCTGGCTTACATCAGGAATGGTGTTGCCAGCAGGAACAGGGAAGTGATTGTCCCCCTGTACTCAGCTCAGGTGAGGCTGCACCTCGAGTGCTCTGTTCAGTTTTGGGCCCCTCACTGCAAGAAAGACATTGAGGCCCTGGAGCGTGTTCAAAGAAGGGCAACAAAACTGGTGAAGGGGTCTGGAGCACAGGTCTTACATGGAGCGACTGAAGGAGCTGGGATTGTTCAGTCTGGAGAAGAGGAGGCTCAGGGGAGACCTTATTGCTCTCTGTAACTACCTGAAGGGAGGTCGTAGTGAGCTGGGGGTCGGCCTCTTCTCTCGTGTAACTAGAGGGAATGGCTTCAAGCTGCAGCAGGGGAGATTGAGGCTGGATGTTAGGAAATCCTACTTTTCTGAAAGAGTGGTTAGGCACTGGAATGGGCTGCACAGGGAGGTGTCCAGGAAACATTTGGATGTTGTGTTGAGGGATGTGGTTTCCTGAGAGCTATTGGTGATTGGTGGATGGTTGGACTGGATGATCTTGTAGGTCTTTTCCAACCTTGGTGATTCTGTGATTCTGTGTTGAGTTTCTTGTTTCTGTTGACCTGAAGGCCCAGTGTCCACATGGAGTTGACTCTTCTGGCTGTAGTTAGATGATTCTGGGTATAGTTGAGTACTTCCAGATGAAGTTGAGTACTTCTGGGTGAAGTCAGGCTCTCCTAGGTGTAGCTGTACTCTTAATCACGTAGTTGAATGCTTCTGGTTGTGGTTGTTGGACTTTTCTGGTTGTAGCTTGAGGCTTCTGGTTGTAGTTGGACACTTGGTGTGGTTTGATGCTTTTGGAGGGTACTTGGATGCTTCTGGGTGTAGTTGGGTTATTTTGGGTGTAGTTGTATGCTTCTGGGTGTAGTTGGATTCTGGTTTTAGTTGGGCACTTCTGGGCATCTGCAGTTGGTGAACTCCCATTGTCTGCAAGATCACGTGTTAATTAAATCCTCTTCTGAATTTCTGCCTTCAGCTGATGGCAGGAGGAAGGGCAAGGAGTCTCAAGCCATGGGTTGTTTTGTTCCATTTTTGTGCAAAGAGCCCCAAAACCCTCAGAAAGAACTCCTCATTTGGTAGAGGTGCAGGGTTGGGGTGGTGAGTGGCTCTGGTTTGGGCACTGATGCGGCTCAGGGGTGTGTTGGGGTGACATGGGACAGAGATAGAATGGCCTATGGAGATGGGATGTCTTAGGGAAGTGGGATGTCCTATGGAAATGGGGTGTCCTATGGAGATCCTTGTGGAAGTGGGACGTTCAATGGAGATGGATGTCCTATGAAGATGGGATGTCCTGTAGAGGTGGGATGTCCTATGGAGGTGGAATGTCTGAGGTGAAATATGGACCAGAGCTGGGATTTGCGCTGGAGATGGAGTATCTCAGAATCACAGAATGGCCAGGGTTGGAAGGGACCTGAAGGATCATGAATCTCCAACCCGCCTGCCACATGCAGGACCACCAGCCTCCTCATTTAATGCTAGACCAGGCTGCCCAGGGCCCCATCCAACCTGGCCTTGAACATTTCCAGGGATGGGGCATCCACAACCTCTGTGGGCAGCTGTTCCAGCACCTCACCACTTTCTCTGTGAAGAATTTCCCCCTGACGTCCAACCTAAATCTCCCCTCCGTCAACTTAAAACCATTTCCCCTCGTCCTGCTGTAATCTACCCTGTCTCCATATCCTACGGAGCTGGGATGTGCACTGGAGGTGGGATGCACTGTGGAGGTGGGATGTGGCACAGAGGTGGAACGTACCATGGAACAAACTGGAACCCAGTAAGTTCCATCTGAACAACTGTGGCGTGAGGATGCCAGAGCACTGGCATAGGTTGCCCAGAGCTGGGGGAGTCTCCTTCTCTGGAGATGCTCAACCCTGGTTCCTGTGCAGCCTGCTTTGGGTGAGGTCCCATCCATCCCCTACGATCCTGCAGTTCTGTGACACAGAGGTGCGGTGGCCCCGAGAATGCTGCTCTCTTGGTCACACTCACCCCTTCCTCCTTCCATCCCTTTTCCCCTTCAGGCTGGAATGGGTGGAAATCATCGAACCTCGGACCCGGGAGCGCATGTACGCCAACCTGATCACGGGGGAGTGCGTGTGGGACCCGCCGGCCGGCGTGCGCATCAAGCGCACCAATGAGAACCAGTGGTGGGAGCTCTTTGACCCCAACACCTCCCGCTTCTACTACTACAATGCCACCACGCAGCGCACGGTCTGGCACCGCCCGCAGAACTGCGACATCATCCCTTTGGCCAAACTGCAGACCTTGAAGCAGAACACGGAATCTCCTCGAGCGTCTACCGAAAACAGCCCCGGCCGGAGCAGCAATGTCAGCAGGGAGGGCAGCACCAGCTCCTCCCTGGAGCAGGAGTTGGAAGGCAACGAGAAAGCGGTCGAGACGACGAGGTCGAGCCGGCAATCGGCCCCGTATGCTGCAGTGAAGGAAGAAACGGAAAGGTGAGAGCTGGGGCGGTGCGGTGTGAGGTTGGGTGTTGGTGACCTGTGCTGCAGGAAAGCAAAGTTCTGCAGTGTGGAGGGGTTTTGGGGTGGTTGCTATGGGTGGATGTTGGGGTTTTGGGGTGGTTGCTATGGATGGATGTTGGGGGTTTTGGGGTGGTTTCTGTTAATGGGTTCTGGGGTTCTAGGAGTGGTTGTGTTGGGTTCCAGGTAGATGTTGGGATTCTAGGGTTGGGTTGTGGATTGGTGTTGGGGTTCTGGGGATGGTTGTGTTGGGTTATGGGTGGATGTTGAGGTTTTAGGAGTTGTGTTGGGTTATGGATGGATTTTGAGGTTCTAGGAGTGATTGTGTTGGGTTGTGGATGAATTTTGAGGTTCTAGGAGTGATTGTGTTGGGTTATGGATGGGTGCTGGGATTGTAGGGATAGTTGTGTTGGATTACGGATGGATGTTTGGGTTCTAGGGGTGTTGTGTTGGGTTATGGATGGGTGCTGGGTTTCTAGGGTTAGGTTGTGGATTGATTTTGGGATTCTAGGGATGGTTGTGTGGGGTTATGGATGGATGTTGGGGTTGTAGGCGTGGTTGTGTTGGGTTTTAGGTGGAGGTTGGTGTTGAAGTGATGGTTGTGTTGGGTTGTTGGATGGGTGTTGGGGTTCTAAGTGTGATTATGTTGGATTTTGGATGGATATTAGGGTTCTGAATGTGATTATGTTAGATTATGGACTGATGTTGGGGTTCTAGGGGTGGTTGTGTTGGGTTGTTGGATGGGTTTGGGGATTCTAAGTGTAATTATGTTGGATTTTGGATGGATATTAGGGTTCTAAGTGTGATTATGTTGGATTATGGATGGATGTTGGGGTTCTAGAGATGATTGTGTTGGGGCTCTAAGGGTGGTTCTGTTGGTTTTGACCCAACACCATAATCATGTGCTCACCTTGCCCTGCTGCTGCTTGGAGCTGATCTTTGGGACTTCAATAGCAAGTTTATCTTGGTGCTCATCAAACACAGAGCTCTTCCCAGCAGGAATTCTGGGGTACTGCTTATGATTCTGGTGACCTTTCTGCAAGAAACTCATGACCTCAACCATTTTGCTGTGGGCTCTGGTAGAGGAGGTGCCTTTGGCCACCATTGGGTGCCTTTGCACGAGGACAGCTGAAATTACCCCAAGATTTACCCACCTCTAATATTTTATGGAAGAATCCTCAGATCTGGCATTTCTAACCTGAAATGGGGGAAGGTGACACGAGGGGCAGAGCGCTCTGTCCACATCATATTTCTTTTTTTTTCACGTTATTTCCTTGAATTATTGGGGATCTGGCAGATATTTGCTGAACGCAACAAACTGCGTACGGAGAGCGTCAGACCCGGAGCACCGCTTACATAACCACTAAGAAAACCATCTTCTCCCCTTTATTAGGAGCTGTAATTAAGCGTATGGTGCTCAGGGCGGAGGATTAGGGCAGGGATTTCAGTTCTATTCCTGGCCTGGCCACTGAGCTGTGCTATTTCGGTCGCACCACTTTCCCCGGGTTTGTAAATAAGAGCAGAGCCGGTGGGGAATGGTGGCACCTCCTGTTTCAGGGAGGGGGAAAAAAGGAAAAAAATGGAAAGACTAGATGTGGTGCTGTTTTTTTAATTATTATTCTGAGTTGATGCTGTATGCAGAGCTGCCTGTGGCTCTGCCTTGTGGGTTTTTAAACCAGTGACGTTTCCCTCATGGGATTCTGTGCTGCAGATGCTGTGGGTGGGGAGGGATGAGAGGCACCTCCAGATGTGTTGCCCCCCCCCCCAGATGTGTTCCTTCAGATGTGCATCTCCCCACACGCTCTGCTCCCCAGATGTGCATTCCTTCAGATGTGCTCCTCCCCCCAGGTGTGTTCCTTCAGTTGTACACCTCTCCCAGATGTGCATCTCCCTCCAGATGTGTTCCTTCTGATGTGCATCTCCCCAAGATGTGCCCCTCCCCCCAGCAGTGCTGCTTCTTGAGCCCCCCTCCAGCACAAAACCACCAAAAAATGTCTTTTCTGCCTTTTTCCGTCACTCGGCCACTCTTGTGGCTCCAAAGTCCTTTGATTTTGTAATCACTTTGCAGCTTAATTACTCTCATACCAGATCCCGCTCATCCAACAGTGATTCCTTCAACTGCATCTGGGCAAAAATTGTGGATCTGGGGAGGAATCTGAGCCAGAGGCTTTGCTCACCTGGAAGCATTTAAATTTGACTTTTCCCCATTCTTTTATGCCTCCTTAGGGCTCAATTTCGGGATGTTCCTGTGCTCTGGAGTTTTATTTGGTAACTCAGACGTTCCTCCAACCTGAGCCATTTTTTCTGGGTTCCCCAGGTTCTGCACTCAGAGTGGTTGTAGGTTTTTCCATCCGTGGGGATCTCCTCCCAGTCACACCAGAGCTGATCAGTGTGCTTCAAACACGACGACTGCGACACCCGGAGCCAAATGTGGCTCTACAAAAACCTCTCCCGTTGATCTCAAACAAAACAAAACTTCACCGTCTGATGTCCGTGAGCTTCTGCTTTGATAGGAAGAGTTGACTGCTGCAATTGTAGGCACCCAAACCACCATGGGATATTGTAGGTACCCCAAAGACAGCTGGATTTTGTAGACACCGAAAAGACCATAGGATATTATAGATACTCCAAAGATAATCGGATATTGTAGGAACCCAGAAGACCATGGGATACTGTAGGTGACCCAAAGACAGTCAGATATTGTAGGTATCCAAAGGACCATGCGATATTGTAGGCACCCAAAAGACCATCAGATTTTTTAGGTACCCAGAAGATCATGAGACATTGTAGGTACCCCAAAGACAGTTGGATTTTGTAGGTACCCCGAAGACTATCGGATTTTGTAGACACCAAAAAGACCATGGGATATTGTAGGTACCCAAAACTCCGTGGGATATTGTAGGTACCCCAAAGACAATCGGATGTTGTAGGTACCCAAAACACCATGGAATATTGCAGGTACCCAAAAGGTGATGGGATGCTGTAGGGTATCCAGAAGACCATTTGATGTTGCAGGTATCCAGAAGATACGTTTGGCTTTGCTCTGAGGGTTTTCCCTTTTCTCCACTTCACTTCCCACCTCTTCCTTCCAAGGGTTGAAATTTTCCTGCTCTTCAGGAGTTGGATCCGGTGATCTTCGTGGGTCCCTTCCAACTTGAGATGTTCTTTGATTTCACAATCGCAGAACTCACCTGGAGGTGTGGAGGCCATAAGGCAAAAAGTCCGTTCCTGTGCTCCCTGAGCAAAGGGTGGCGATGAGTAGGAGTGGTTTTGGAGCTAACTGCAGCATGGCAGATGAAAATATGCCAAAAAAAAAAAAAAAAGGTTTAATGGTATGACCTGCATTGCTTCACCCATTGGAGCCATTATGGGTGTCCAGAGGGAGTGGGACCAACGCTGTTGGATGACTGTGACCCTTTTTTCTGTGTGTGGCTGGTGTGAAGAATCGAAAGCTAAGAGCACACCAGGTTTTGTCCAAAAAAAAAGGGACACCAAGTGGCCATGAGCCGTCCCTCAGGACAGAAGGGATGGGAAATGTGGGGTTGATGCAGAATCCCAACAAAGGGCCCCCAAAGGAAATGCCCAAGGGCAGCACAGAGCCGGGAGATGTTCTGGTCCCTCTGGCCTCCTTCATGAATAAGGGAGAATGGAGCATTGGCAGGGTGGGATGTGAAGGTGGAGACCACAGTTGTGGAGGGCTTGGTCACATGGTTGGACTCAGTGGTCTTTGTAGATCCCCTCTGACTGAATTAAATCTAGCCTGTACTGTCCTGTTATATTCTATCCTATCCTATTCCTTTCCAGTTCTATCCTATCCTATCCTATCCTATCCTATCCTATCCTATCCTATCCTATCCTATCCTATCCTATCCTATCCTATCCTATCCTATCCTATCCTATCCTATCCTATCCCATCCTAATCCTAATCCTAATCCTAATCCTAATCCAGTCCAATCCTATTCCATTGCATTCTATTCAATTTCATCCCATCCCATCCTATTCTACTCCACTTCATTCTATCCAAATTTTTCCCATGCCATCCCACCCTGTCTTATTCCATCCTATCCTCTCCTAATCCTATCCCATTCCAATCCAATCGTATCCTATCCCATCCCATCCCATTCCATCCCATCCTGTCCTATCCTCTTCTATTCCATTTCCTTCTGTCCAGTTTTTTCCCATCCCATCCTATGCTGTCCCATCTTATCCTGTCCTAATCCTATCACATTCCAGTCCTGTCCTGTCCTGTCCTGTCCTGTCCTATCCTGTCCCACTGCATTCCATTCCATTTTATCCCATCCCATCCTATCTGATTTAGCAGTTAGAGTTAGGGTACTACGGTTAGACTGCGGTTGGACTTGATGATCCTTGAGGTCCCTTCCAACCTGAGTAATTCTATGATTCTTTGATTCTGTTATTCTATTTTATCCCATTCTATCCTATCCTATTCTATTCTATTTAATCTATCCAATTTTTTCCCATCCCATCCCATCCCATCCCATCCCATCCCATCCCATCCCATCCCATCCCATCCCATCCCATCCTATCCTATCCTATCCTATCCTATCCTATCCTATCCTATCCTATCCTATCCTACCCTATCCTACCCTATCCTATCTCATCCCATCCCATCCCATCCTAATCCTATCCCATTCCATCCCATCTCATCCCATCCTCTACCAAACACCCAATGAAGGTCTCCAGGCTGACTGCCAGCGATGGGATCCGGCCCCGAGCTCAGAGCCCACACCCTTTCCTGTGGACGGGCTCCGCTGACCCCAAAGCGAAGGGGAGGTGGATGAGGACCCCCAGTAACCCTCTGTTCCCCATTACTGTGTTGCAGTTCGTCGCCCTCCGGAGTGTTTGAGAAAGAATGTGACATTTATCGGGATTACAACACGGAAGGCCAACTCCTCCACTACAGGTAGCCAGCATCTCCCTCTGCTTTGGGTTCAGGTCCAATGTGTGGTTGCATAGGTGTGGGGCAGCTTTTGGGGGGGTTCTCCTGCTCGTCACTTGCTGCACTTTGCTCAGCTTTACACGCACCCTTAAATACACCTCAGGGGTTTTTTTTGTTGGTTCTTTGGAGCAGGAGCCCTCCATTCTCATTCCGGCTCCTAATCATAACCCCACAGAGCAGAAGCTGGGGGCTGTGCAGTGATGGGGCCACAGCACAGGGTTCCATTTGCTCTTTTGTGGCTTGTTTTCACCCAAAACAGAAGCATTTTGAGGTTGTAGGGGAAATGCAGTTGCTGTGGTTGCTCTGGGTACGTTTTTGGGGCTGTTGGAGCCGCTTGGTGATACGGTGCCGACATCCAAGCAGCTTGGCTCGGCTGTTGCAGAATTTCATACAATGGTTTCCCAATATTTGCTCTTCATTTCTTCTCCAAAAGGGGGGGAGGAGTGCCATCATTGGAGGAGGGACGTGATGGCGTCGCTGTCCCTGGAGGTGTTCGATGAGCTGTGGAGATGTGGCACTGAGGGAGTGGTTAGAGGGCCCTATGGAGGTCCCTGTAGAGCTATCGATAGACGTCTTTATCGAGGTTCCTGTAGAGGTCTTTATAGAGATCTCTGTAGAGATCCTCACAGAGGTCCCTGTAGAGGTCTTTATAGAGGGACCTCTTCTGTAGAGGTCTCTGTGGAGGACCCTGTATTGGTCCCTTGGAGAAGTCCTTGTGGAGATTCATTTAGAGGTTCCCATGGAGGTCTTTGTAGAGGTCCTCATAGAGGGCACAGAATCACAGAACTGTAGGGGTTGGAAGGGACCTCCAGAGATCATCGAGTCCAACCCCCCTGCCAAAGCAGGATCCCTACACCAGGTCGCACAGGTAGGTGTCCAGGCAGGTCTTGAATATCTCCAGAGAAGGAGACCCCACAACCTCCCTGGGCAGCCTGTTCCAGTGCTCCATCACCTCACCGTAAAGAAGTTCTTGCGCACATTGGTGCGGAACTTCCTATGCTCCAGCTTCTGGCCATTTCCCCTTGTCCTGTCTCCGCACACTGCTGAAAAGAGTCTGGCCTCGCCACTTTGCCCCCCACACCTTAGATATTTATAGACCTGGATCAGGTCCCCTCTCAGTCTTCTTTTCTCAATGCTGCACAGACCCAGATCACTCAGCCTTTCTTCATAGGGGAGATGCTCCAGGCCCTTCACCATCTTTGTGGCTCTCCGCTGGACTCTTTCCAAGAGATCCCTGTCTTTTTTGTACTCAGGAGCCCAGAACTGGACACAGTACTCCAGATGAGGCCTTACCAGGGCAGAGTAGAGGGGGAGGATCACCTCCCTCGACCTGCTGGCCACGCTCTTTTTAACGCACCCCAGAATGCCACTGGCCTTTTTGGCCACCAGGGCACCCTGCTGGCTCATGGCCAACCTGTCGTCCACCAGGACACCCAGGTCCCTCTCCGCAGAGCTCCTCTCCAGCAGGTCATCCCCCAACCTGTACCGGTGCATGGAATTATTCCTCCCCAGATGCAAGACTCTACACTTGCTTTTGTTAAACCTGAAGGTCCCGATAGAGGTCTCCATGGAGGTTCCTGTGAAGCTCTTTGGAGAAGTCCTCGTGGAGATCCCTATCGAGGTCTCTGTGGATGTCCCTGTAGAGGTTCCTACAGAGGTATTTGTAGAGGTCCTTGTAGAGGTCTCTGTAGAGATCCTCATTAAGGTCACTGTTGAGGTCTTTATAGAGGGACCTCTTCTGTAGAGGTCTCTGTAGAGGTCCCTATGGTTGGGTCTGTGTAGAGATTTTTGCAGTGCTCCCTGTAGAGATCTTAGTAGAGCCCTCTGTAGAAGTCCATATAGGGGCCTTCTCTTCGTCCCTGACATTTCCTGCTCCACAGGAGTCACCTCTGAGCTGTCGACAAAATGTGTGTGGAAGCTGTAGTGCCTTCATGTGGACATGAGGAATGGGTTTCATTTCCACCAGTGCCCAGGAAGGAGCAGCTCTGGGACCCTTGTAGCACCATGGGGCTGAGGTGAGGGACCAGGACACCACGACGAGGACTCCAACCTCATCTCTGCTGCCCTCTGGAATCTGGTGGCCATGGATGGCAGGATCTGGTGGCCATGGGTATCAGGATCTGGTGGCCGTGAATGGCAGAATCTGGTGACCACAGGTGGCAGAATCTGGTGGCCTTGAATCACAGAATTTGATGGCCATGAGTGGCAGGATGTGGTGGCTGTCAGTGGCAGAATCTGGTGGCCACGGATAGCAAGATCTGGTGGCTGCTGATGTCAGGATCTGCTGGCCATGAATGGCAGAATCTGCTGGCCATGAGTGGCAGAATCTGGTCACCATGAGTGATAGGATCTTGTGGCTTTGGTTCTTGGGATCTGTTGGCCGTTAATCACAGAATTTGATGGCCATGAGTGGCAGGATCTGGTGGCCGTAGGTGTCACAATGTGGTGGCCACACTGAGCCACCACACCCAAGCTGGGGCAAGCTGGGTCTAGGTTGGCTCCATGGCCCAAGGCTCCTCTCTGTGGTCACCACCAGAAGCTCCAGTCTCACACAGCTCCTGGATGGACGTGATCCCACGCGATCCAAGCTCACCCCAAAACTCAGAACCTGGGCTTGTGGGATCCAGGGCTCAGCCTTCCTGCAGTCCTCAGGGGGCTGAAAATCACCACTGCAGGAACTCGTTGCCATGCTCACCGAGACGAAGCCAACCTCCTGCTGCTCTGCTGTTGGAGGAAATGTCACTGCTGGTCTTACAGCGCACTTCTTCTCTCTTCGCTCTCATTAAAAAAAAAAAACAAAAACCACAAAACAACAAAAGAAACCACGGAACCGTGGAAAATAAATCCTCTCTTCCTTTGGTAGCATTTGGGTTGCAGACGGCGATGGGATTCGTCACCCATCTGGTGGGGACTGCAGCCTCAGGGAGCCCTGTGAGCTCATCACAGCGTTTTCTCATTCCCTGGAGCCCACAGAATCCTTTTTTCTGGTGGATTTCTGGTCCTCAACGCCAGGTTGGGCTGCAGAGCCATCCTCCACACAACGCTCCTCTCAACAGGATGTTCAGAAGCTGCTGCTATTTCACCTGAAAAACAGAAGATTTTCATTGAAAACAGGAAGGCTTGTTACCTCCCTCTCCTCTTGCTTATCCCCCCTTTGTCTTGGTTTTCTCTGCTTCGTTTGCTGCTGCTGCTAATTGGAGGGAGTGCCTGGGAGCAGCCTTTTGAGGAGACAAGAAGCCAACCAGAGAGAAATACCTGGTGTAGAAATCTGGTGTTTTGTGGATCTTTGCAGCTCTGACACCAAAAGCGTGGTCAAGAAAAGGGATTTGGGCTTCACCCACGGCTGACGTTGTCCTGTTTTGATTTTGATGTGGTGAATTCTGTCCCTCTGCGCATCCTTTGGTCACATCATCAGCGAAATTTCAGGTGGAGAGCAACAATGTTGAGTGCAGAGGATCACCAGAGGACCCCTGAACCAAACCCTACAGCTCTGGGATATTTATAAGAATAATTCTGCGTTAACAAATCCTTGGGAACGGCAGAATTGCAACCAAAGTGCAGCGAAGCCTTAAAATGGGGATCTCAGCCCATCTCCCCACGGATCGATTTCGGTATCAATTAGCAAAGCACACGGTTTTATGGTGATTTTTCTGGTGCCAGGCATGTTGCCAGGACCCTGCAACAATCCGGTGGGTTCCTGGGCTGCTTGGCATGGTGGTGGCACACAGGGATGGGCATCCAACGTCCCTCTCTCTTGGTGGAGTGTTTCAGGGTGGTTTGGCACGGGATGGGAATCCTAAAGGGATGGGAGAAGCCATAGGGGAGGGAGGTGAGGAAGAGTGCAGGGCAGAGCGATGCGGTGGGAGTATGGGGGTTCAGTGGGGAGGGATGTTGGAAAAATGGGGGATGTGTTGGAACAGTTGGGGTCGTGTTGAAAAAACGGGGATCACGTTGGAAAAGTTGGGGTGATGGAAAAATTGGGGTCACATTGAAAGAGTTGGGATCGAATAGGAGAAATTGGACTCGTGTTGGAAAAATTGGAGAAATTGCATTGGAAAAAAAATGGAGTTTTGTTAGAGAAATTGGGATTGCATTGGAAAAGTTGGGGTTTTATTCAAGAAATTGGGGTTGCATTGGAGAAACTGGGGTTGTATTGGAAAAACTGGGGTCACTTGAAGAATCGGAGTCACGCTGAATAAGTTGGAGTTATGTTGGAGAAATTGAGATTGCAATGGAAAAAATGGTGTTGTGTTGGAAAAATGGGGGTTGTCATGTTGGAAAAATGGGGGTTGTATTAGAGAAACTGGGGTTTTGCTGGAAGTGTTGGGGTTGTATGAGATAAATTGGGGTCACAGTGGAAAAAAAATAGGGTTCTGTTGAAGAAATTGGGGTTGTGGTAGAGACATCGGGCTTCATTTGGAGAAATTGGGGTTATGATGAAAAAATTGGTGTTCTGTTGGAGAAATCGGAGTTGCATTGGAAGGAACAGGGTTGTGTTGGAGAAACTGGGGTTGCATTGGAAGTGTTGGTGTCACACTGGAGAAATTCCAGTCACATTGGAAAAATGGGGGTCCCTACCCTTGGGGAGAAGAAACCCATGGCCAACTGAGCCCTTAGAGCTGCACGTGTTGGGCACAAGCCGCTGTATCACCCTGGTGGCACCCCGTAGCATCCCTCAACTTTGTCCCCCAAGTTTTTCTGCTGCAAGTTGCACCTTTAGTAGAGATTTCAACCCCAGAGGCGATGGTGGTACAACCCAAAAAGGTGCTGGACCCACAGTGGATGTTGCGTGGAGCCCTTTCCCCCGATGCTCCTTCCATAAGGCTCTTCTCGCTCCTCTTCTCAAATCCCGATGGTTTCTCAGCATGTTAGAAGCTGATCATTGGGATGAAGAGCGTGGAGTTGGCAGGAGCATTGGGATCAAGGCACGGAACTGGAAGGATCTTTGCGATCCAGAGGACCTGGTCCTAAAAATGCTGCAGGATTCACCCGCTTGGTCATCTTGTAGCTGTGGTTGCAGTTCAAGGGGAAACGATTCCTCCACTCGGAATGTGGGATTCGGGTTTCTGCAGCGCATTTGGTGCTGCCTGAAGACGCCCCAGTGCTTTGGGTGGAGGTCATTGAGGAGCTCCGTGCTGTCGAGTTTGGGCAGCTTTGGTCCTCTTGGAGGCATCTTCGTGCTTAGTGCCTCCTCTGGCCCTTTGTGTGGTGTTTTGATGGGAATTGTTGGGTCGGTAATGACCCAAGGGATGGGAATGGGGAGGGACAAAGAGGTCAACAGCCCAGCGAGTGGTGGAGGTGAGGTTTTGGGGAGAGGGAGGAGGAGATGCTGGGATGCAGAGGAGGGGTTCAACCTGGGCTGAGTGGGAGAATCGTTAAGGTTGGAGAAGACCTCCAAGATCACCAAACCCAACCCCAGCCTACTCCACCACGTCTGCTGACCATGCCCCACGTGACACATCTCTGCGGTTCTTGAGCCCCTCCAGGGGTGGTGACCTCTTCACGATCCTGCGCAGGAGTGCATCGCTGCTCCTTCACAGAACAAATTTTCCCCCATATCCAACCCAACTTTCCCCAAATGAACACCCACCCCATTGCTTGTCCCCATTGGACAGCTGAGCTCACCCACAATCACAAACTGGACATGATTGGGTCTTCCTGCTGTCCCACAACTGGCAGGGTTGGAGATCTCCAGGAAGACACCCCAACCCCTCCAATCCCCATGCCCCCAAAGGCTCCTATGGGGTCATCCTCACCCCCTCCTACCCTTTTACCCGCAGGACGTCCTCGCTGCGCTGGAACGCCGGCACCAAGGAGCGGATGCTGATCAAGGTGACGGACCGTGAGCCCAGCTTCCTGCTGCACCAGGGCAACGGCTTCGGCCCCGACGCCGCTCCATCCGCGCGCTCCCGCCGTCCCTCGGGGGGTCAGCAGTCCCCCAACCTGCAGAGCTTCGCCCCCGACTCCGACAACTCCGTCTTCTTCCCGGAGAGAAAACCATCGCCCTACCTGAAGAGGGCTGAGCTGGCTGGGAGCTGCTCGCCTCTGCTGGGTCGGGGCGATTCCTTCTGCTCCCCGCTGCAGAGCCAACACCACCGCAAAGCGTCGAGCGAATCGCAGCCCTCATCGCCGCGCTACGCCTACGAGCCGCCGCTCTACGAGGAGCCCCCCATGGAGTACCAAGCGCCCATCTACGACGAACCCCCCGTGGACATGCAGTACGAGGCCGGCGGGGGCTACAAAGCCGCTTCCCCCCAGAAATCGCCCATCCGGAAGCCTCACCCCTTCCTCCAGTCACCCAAGCAAGGCTCCAACTCGCCCTACCAGCAGCTGGTGCTCACCAAGCAGAAGTGCCCCGATCGTTTCATGAGCCTGGAATACAGCCCGGCGGGCAAGGAGTACGTCCGACAGCTGGTCTACGTCGAGCAGTCGGGCTCCAGCCCCAAGATGAAATCGGGGCCACGCCACAAATACTCCCCCAACCCCATTGGGGGTTCCTACTCGCTGCAGCACAGCCCCTGCCTCCTCCGCGAGCAGCGCGCGGACCTCAAATCGGGCGACTACAGCAGCATGGAGGCGGCCGACTTCTGCCCCGACGACTCCATGTCGTGGTCCAGCCAGCAGGACACCATGTCCTCCACCGGCTACTCGCCCTCCAACAGGAAGAGGAAGAGCCGAAAGCCTTCGCTGCCCCACCACGATCCCAACACTCCGTCGGCGGAAGGGGAGCGGGACGGGGCGGACGAGGAGCGGTGCGGATCCGCGCGCGCCCAACTCAACCGAGCGGAGAGCAAAGCGGTGGAAGCAGAGGGGGAAGCGGCGAGGGGATTTGCTGAGCCCTTCCTGGCACAAGCACGCCTGGCTTGGGAAGCCCAGCAAGCCCACTACCACATGAAGCAGCGCAGCAGTTGGGATTCCCAAAAGGACGGATCGGGCTACGAGAGCGACGGGGCTCTGCCGCTGCCCATGCCGGGCCCCGTGGTGCGTGCGTTCAGCGAGGACGAGGCGCTGGCGCAGCAGGACAGCAAGCACTGGAAGAGGAACACCTTTGAGAAGTTGGGTTTCCCTCAGATCCTGCTGGAGAAGAGCGTCTCCGTGCAGACCAACCTGGCGTCCCCCGAGCCCTACCTGCATCCATCGCAGGTAATGAGGGGTGTGGTCCCGGTTTCTGGGGGTTCAGGGGTGGCCCCGAGTGTTTGGGGTGACCCAGAGTGTTTGGGGATGTCCCTGGTGTCTGGGGGTGTCCTTGGGTTTTAGGGTTGTCTCTGGTGGTTGGGGATGTCCACAAGTGTTTGGGGTGTTCCTGGTGGTTGGGGATGTCCATAAGTGCTTGGGGTGTCCCTGGATTTTAGGGGTGTCCCCAAGTGTTTGGGGTGCCCCTGGTGTTTGGGGCTGTCCTCAAGAGTTTGGGGTGTCTCTGGTGTTTGGGGCTGTCCTGAAGAGTTTGGGGTGTCCCTGATGGTTGGGGATATCCACGAGTGTTTGGGATATTCCTGGATTTTGGGATGTCCCCAAGCGTTTGGGGTGCCCCTGGTGTTTGGGGCTGTCCTCAAGAGTTTGGGGTGTCCCTGGTGGTTGGGGATGTCCACAAGTGTTTGGGGTGACCATGAGTGTTTGGGAATTTACCTTGTGTTTGGGGTTGTCCTTGGATTTTAGGGGTGTCCCTGGTGGTTGGAGATGTCCACAAGTGTTTGGGGTTCTCCTGGTGGTTGGAGGTGTCCCAGTTGTTTGGGGGTGTTCTTGGGTTTTGAGCCTATCTCTGGTGGATATTTGGGGGTGATCTTGATGTCTGGGGGTATCCTTGAGGTTCAGGGGTGTCCCCAAGTGGTTGGGGTGACCCAGAGTGTTTGGGAATGTTCCTGGTATCTGGGGGTGTCCTTGGGTTTTAGGGTTGTCCCTGGTGGTTGGGGATGTCCATAAGTGCTTGGGGTGTCCCTGGATTTTGGGGGTGTCCCCAAGCGTTTGGGGTGCCCCTGCTGTTTGAGGCTGTCCTCAAGAGTTTGGGGTGTCCCTGATGGTTGGGGATGTCCACAAGTGTTTGGGGTGTCCCTCGATTTTGGGATGTCCCCAAGCGTTTGGGGTGCCCCTGGTGTTTGGGGCTGTCCTCAAGAGTTTGGGGTGTCCCTGGTGGTTGGGGATGTCCACAAGTGTTTGGGGTGACCATGAGTGTTTGGGAATTTACCTTGTGTTTGGGGTTGTCCTTGGATTTTAGGGGTGCCCCTGGTGGTTGGAGATGTCCACAAGTGTTTGGAGTTCTCCTGGTGGTTGGAGGTGTCCCCATTGTTTGGGGGTGTCCTTAGGTTTTGAGGGTGTCCCTTGTGGTTGGGGTGTCCTTGCATTTTGGCCATGTCTCTGGTGGATGGGGTGGCCCCAAGTATTTTGGGGGTGACCTTGATGTCTGGGGGTGTCCTTGGGCTGTGGGAGTGTCCCTGGTGGTTGGGGATGTCCCCCAGTGTTTGGGGTGTCCTTCATGGTTGGGGAGAACCTGAGTGCTTGGGAGCATCTCCAGCCTTTGGAACACCCTTGGAATTTAGGGTTGTCCCCAAATTTTAGGGGTGTTCTTGGTGTTTGGGGGTGTCCCTGGTTGTTTGGAAACATCCTTCGTGGTTGGGTATGTCCCCCAACATTTCCAGCATTTGGGAACACCGTTGGTATTTGGAGTTGTCTCCAACATTTGGGGGTGTCCATGGTGTTTGGGAACGTCCCCAGTTTTTGGGGGTGTTCCTGATGTTTAGGTCATTCTTCATCCTGTGACTTTCTCTCACCTTTCACTCTCCCTATCCTCGGACCTTTTCCATTCTGTCACCTTCTCCATTTTATGACCTTTTCCATCTTATTACCTTCTCCACCCGATGTCCTTCTCCATTTTATGACCTTCTCTATCTAATGACCTCTTCCATCCTATGCTCTCCTCCATCCTATGACCTCCTCCACCCTATGACTTCCTCCACCCTATAAGCTTCTTCATCCAATGTTCTTTTCCATCCTGTGATCACCTCCTCTCTCCTATGACTTCCTCCATCTGATGACCTCATCCATCCTATGACTTTCTCTATTTTAGGATCTCCTCCACCCTATAACCTTCTCCATCCTATGACCTCCTCCATCCTATGACCTCATCCACCCTATAACCTTCTTCATCCTATGACCCCATCCACCCTATGACCTCCTCCACCCTATAACCTTCTCCACCCTATGACCTCCTCCATCCAGTGACCTCCTCCATCTGATGACCTCCTCCATCTTATGACCTCGTCCACCCTATCACCCCCTCCATCCTATAACCTTCTCCATCCTATGACCCCATCCACCCTATGACCTCCTCCACCCTATAACCTTCTCCACCCTATGACCTCCTCCATCCAGTGACCTCCTCCATCTGATGACCTCCTCCATCTTATGACCTCGTCCACCCTATCACCCCCTCCATCCTATAACCTTCTCCATCCTATGACCCCATCCACCCTATGACCTCCTCCACCCTATAACCTTCTTCATCCTATGACCCCATCCACCCTATGACTTCCTCCATCCTATAACCTTCTTCATCCTATTACCTCCTCCCCCCTATAACCTTCTCCACCCTATGACCTCCTCCATCCAGTGATCTCCTCCATCTGATGACCTCCTCCATCCTATGACCTCGTCCACCCTATGACCCCCTCCATCCTATGACCTTCTTCATCCTATGACCCCATCCACCCTATGACTTCCTCCATCCTATAACCTTCTCCACCCTATAACCTTCTCCACCCTATGACCTCCTCCACCCTATGATCTCCTCCATCTGATGACCCCCTCCGCCTTATGACCCCCTCCATCCTGTGCCCCCTTCCCCCCTACTTCCTCCTCTCCTCCCTAACCACGCTCTCCTGTCTGTACCTTCAGTCTGAGGACCTGGGTGCCTGCGCCCAGTTTGAGAACAGCCGGCAGACCAGGAACATGATGCCCAGCGCCAGCTGCGTCTTCCCCACCTTCAACCTCCGCAAACCCTCCTCGGAGACGGACATTGAGAACTGGGCCTCCAAGCACTTCAACAAGCACACGCAGGGGCTCTTCCGCCGAAAGGTCTCCATAGCCAACATGTTGGCGTGGAGCAGCGAGTCCATCAAAAAGCCCATGATCATGACCAACGACCGCAACGTCAAGAAGGAGGCGTGTGAGATCTTCAAGCTCATCCAGATGTACATGGGCGACCGGCGAGCCAAGACGGACCAACTCAACGTGGCCTTGGAGATCGCCACCAAAGGGTGGAGCATGCAGGGCCTGAGGGATGAGCTCTACATCCAGCTGTGCAGGCAGACCACCGAGAACTTCCGATACGAGAGCCTGGCGCGCGGCTGGGAGCTCATGGCCATTTGTTTGGCCTTCTTCCCACCCACCCCCAAATTCCATTCCTATCTCGAAGGATATATTTACAGGCACATGGACCCGGTGAATGACACCAAAGGTAAGAGGGATCCCAATGCTGGTGGCTTTTGGGCCCACCTGCAACCCGGTTTTGGTTTTTTGGCCCTTCACGCGCGTTGTGTCCTTGGTGAAACGTGGCACAGTGTGTTGCCCAGAGGCTGTGAGGTGGCACCAACCCCGTTACACAGCATGAGATGAACATGGACGCCTCCACTTACGGGGCTTGCTCAGTTTTGGGTGACTCCATGGTCCAGTTTTGCATCCCTGCTCTGTAAATTGGGCTCTGGGATGACCACATCTTGGAGGTCCACCAAACCCATTGCCTCTCCTCGTGGGTGGTGCCCAGTGGGGTCACAGCATCTTAGAGGGATGGAGGTTGGTAGCATCTCAGGGTCTGTCTGGTCCAACGTCCCCACGCTGACAGGGACACCCAGGGACACTCTGCCCCATGGCCAAGCAGAGCTGAAGATCCCCAGGAGATCCCTGGTGACCTTGTGCCCTGGTGGCCTGTTCTCCTGGTGGCCTTGT
Source organism: Phasianus colchicus (assembly GCF_987193195.1). Taxonomy (NCBI): domain Eukaryota; kingdom Metazoa; phylum Chordata; class Aves; order Galliformes; family Phasianidae; genus Phasianus; species Phasianus colchicus. Next base: position 94,425,680 of record NC_143438.1, read on the forward strand.
GGTCTGGTAGCCTGGTGGCCTGGTTTGCTGATGGCGTTGTGCTCTGGTGGCCCGGTCCCCTGGTGAACTTGTGGCCTGGTCCACTGGTGGCTTGGTGCCCTGGTGACCCGGTCCTCTTGCAGCCTGGTTCCCTGGTGGCCTTGTGACCTTGTGCCCCAGTGCCATGGTGGCCTGGAGACGTAATGGCATGGTCCCCTGGTGGCCTTGTGCCCCTGGTGGCCTTGCAGCCTTATACCACAGTGACCCGGTGGCCGTGAGACGTGCCATGGTGACCTGGTGGCCATGCCCAACTGGGGACAACATCCCCCCGAAACCACAGGACCCCACAGACCCCCAGCTCCCCACAGCAGAGGTACCACCATCTCATTTTGTCCCCATGCCACTGTCCACCACCGCTACCACCACCACCTCCGGCTCAAAAACCACCACCGCCAACACGACTGACCCAAAAACCATCACCACCAACCCAAAAACCACCATCGACACCACCACCAACCCAAAAAACACCACTACCAACAGCACACCACCATCATCACCGACCCAAAAACCAACAGCAACCCCAAAACCACCAACAGCAACCCAAAAACCAACAACAACAACAACCCAGAAACCACCACCAACCCAAAAACCATCACCACCACCAGCTACTCCACCAACACCACCACCACTGATTCAAAAACCACCACCAACAACCCAAAACCCACCACCACCACCGACCCAAAAACACCAACAACCCAAAAATCATGACCAACACCACCATCACTGATCCAAAAACCACCAACAACAACAACCCAAAACCCACTACCACCACTGACCTAAAAACCAACAACAATCCAAAAATCACCACCAACACTACCAACCCAAAAACCACCACTACAATCAAAACAAAAATCACCACCACCAACCCAAAAACCAACAACAGCCCCAAAATCACCACCACCACCAATGCAAAAACCACCACCATCAACAACCCAAAAATCACCACCAGCACTGATCCAAAACCCACCACCAACAACCCCAAAACCAACACCACCAACACTACCACCACCATCAACCACCTACAGCAACCCAAAAATCACCGCCACCGACAACCCAAAAACCATCACCACAACCAACAACAACCCAAAAAACAACAACAACCCAAAAACCACCACCACCAACAACAACCCCAAAATCACCACCACCACCACCAATGCAAAAACCACCACCATCAACAACCCAAAAACCACCACCACCACCAATCTAAAACCCACCAACAACCATCCCAAAACCAACACCACCACCAACCCCAAAACCAACACCACTACCAGCAACCCAAAACCCCCATCACCAGCACTTCCACCGCCATCCACCACCACCACCAACCCAAAAATCACCACCACTGCCACCACCACCAACCCAAAATCACCACCAACAACAACCCAAAAACCAACACCACCAAAAACAACAACCCCAAAATCACCACCACCACCACCAACGCAAAAACCACCACCATCAACAACCCAAAAATCACCACCAGCACTGATCCAAAACCCACCACCAACAACCCCAAAACCAACACCTCCACCAGCAACCCAAAACCCCCATCACCAACACTACCACCGCCGTCCACCATTGACAGCAACCCAAAAATCACCACCAACAACAACAACCCAAAAATCACCACCACCACCACCAACAACCCCAAAACCAACACCAACACCAACAACAACAACAACCACCCCAAAATCACCACCACCACCAACGCAAAAACCACCACCACCACTGATCCAAAACCCACCACCAACAACCCCAAAACCACCACCAACAACAACCCAAAAATCACCACCACCACCACCAACGCAAAAACCACCACCATCACTGATCCAAAACCCACCACCAAGAACCCCAAAACCAACACCAACAACAACCCAAAAACCAACACCACCACCAGCAACCCAAAATCACCACCACCAGCACTTCCACCGCCATCCACCATCAACAGCAACCCAAAAATCACCACCGTCACTGATCCAAAACCCACCACCACCAACCCCAAAACCAACACTACCAACAACAACCCAAAAACCAACATCACCAACATTACCACCACCATCCACCACCGACAGCAACCCAAAAACCACCACCACCAACAACAACCCAAAATTCACCACCACCACCACCAACAGCAACCCAAAAATCACCACCACCACCACCAACAACCCCAAAACCCACCACCACCACCTTGACCACTGACCCAAAACCCACCTCCACCACCACGTTGGTTTGGTTCCGTCCGTCCCGTTGTACCACGCGTTGGTTTCGGTTGTGTCCTTTTGAGTTGTTTGGGTTGTTTGTTTGTTTTGTTGTGTTGTTTTTTTTTTTTCCATTTTATTTATTTCTGTTATTATTTTCCATTTTGATGTCATTTTTGCTTCTTTTTTTTTTTTTTTCCCCAATTTTTGATTTCTTCTATTCAGTTTCTACATTATCTATTTTTTAGGATGTTTGGTTTTTAGGTTATTTCTTTATGCAGGTCATTAATTTCATTTTATGTTATTTTTATTTCTTTTTACGTAATTTCTATTCCACTTTTAAGTCATTTCAGTGTTTCAGCTTTGTCTTTTTTTTTTTTTTCCCCCCCCACTTTTATTTTCTTCGTTTCCATTTCATTTCTGCTTTTACTCTTTTGGGGTCATTTTTTGCTCTTTTTTATCTACTCCGTTCGTTTTTATCTTATTTATATTTTGTTTATTTCACTTGGTGTCATTTTCATTCCACATCTATTCCGTGTTTAATTCATTTCATTTATTCCTTTATTTTTGATTTATTCCCGTATTTTATTTATTTTTCCTTTATTTTTATTTTTTAGCTCTTCTGTTCATTTTAACGTATTACTTTAGATGAGGTTTTTTGTCAATTTTATTTCTTGTTTTCAATTTTTCATTTCTTCTTTTATTTTATATTACTTTTGATTATTTATACTATTAATTTTATATTATTTTGTGCCATTTTATTCCACTTTTATTCCATTTTTAATTCATTTCAATTCCATTCATTTCTTTTTAATTTATTTGTTTTATTTCTTTTTATTTATATTTAGCTCTTCTATTCATTTTTTATTACATTATTTTTTAGGTTATATTATGTCAAATTTTTTTCATTTTTTCATTTCTTCTGTTCATTTTTGTATTACTTATTTTAATTATTTTTATATTTGTTTTATGTTATTTCTGTTCAATTTTTTTTTCATTTTTTATTTCGCGTATTTCATTTTTTTTATGTTTATTTCATTTTTATTTCTTCCCTTTGTTTTTTAACCATATTCATTTTTCATATTGCTCATTTCTTACCTTATGTTCTGTTCCCTACACTTCCATTTTCCATCCTTCCCCTCTCCCACCCCCCTCCCTTTCCTCTCATCCCATTCCATTCCATTCCCCTTCTGATCCCATCCTGCTCCGTTCTCATGCTGTTCCCATTCCCTTCCCATTCCATTCCCATTCCAATCCCGTTCTGATCCCCTTCTATTCCTGTTCTGTTCTCATTCCCTTCCCATTCCAATCCCATTCTGATCCCCTTCTGTTCCTGTTCTGTTCTCATTCCACTCCCATTCCCTTCCCATTCCATTCCCATTCCAATCCCGTTCTGATCCCCTTCTGTTCTGTTCTCACTCCGTTCCTGTTCCATTCCCATTCCGATCCCATTCTGTTCCCATTCCACTCTTCTTCCATTCCTGTTCCATTCCATTCCCGTTCTGATCCCATTCTATTCCCATTCCAATCCTCTCCCACTCTGTTCCCATTTCATTCCCATCCTGATCCTGTTCCATTCTGTTTGATCCCACTCCAATCCTATTCCATTCCTGTTCTGATCCCCTTTTCTTCCCATTCTGTTCTCATTCCATTCCCATTCCAATCCCATTCTGTCCCCATTTTGATCCCATTCTGTTCCCATTCCAATCCCGTTCTGTCCCCATTTTGATCCCATTCTGTTCCCATTCCATTCTGTTTGATCCTGTTCTGCTCCCGTCCCGATCCTGCTCCATTCCCCACCCCGATCCCATTCTGTTCTGTCCTGTCCCAATCCTGTTCCATTCCCTATCTCAATCCCATTCTATTCCCCATCCCAATCCTGATCTTTTCTATCCCACCTCAATCCCACTCCATTCCCCATGCTGATCCTCTTCTGTTCTTTTCTATCCTGTTCCATCCCATCCCAATCCCATTCATTCCCATCCCAATCCCGCTCTGTTCCCCATCCTGATGCCATTCTTTTCTGTTCAATCCCATTCCATTCCCATCCATATCCCACTCCATTCCCCATCCCAATTCCATTCTGTTCTGTTCTATCCTGTCCCAATCCCGTTCCATTTCCCATCCCAATCCTGTTCTGTTCTGTTCCATCCCACCCCAATCCTTTCCCAATCCCATTCCATTCCATTCCATTCCCTATCCCACTCGATTCTACATCCCAATCCCATTCCATTCTGTTCCGTCCCATCCCAATCCCTCTCCATTCCCCATCCCAATCCCTCTCCATTCCCCATCCCAATCCCATTCCATTCTGTTCCATCCCATCCCAATCCCTCTCCATTCCCCATCCCAATCCCATTCTATTCTGTTCCATCCCATCCCAATCCCTCTCCATTCCCCATCCCAATCCCTCTCCATTCCCCATCCCAATCCCATTCCATTCTGTTCTATCCCATCCCAATTCCTCTCCATTCCCCATCCCAATCCTGTTCCATTCTGTTCAATCCAATCCAAATCCCGTTCCGTTCCCATCCCAAACCCGCTCCAATCCCATTCCATTCCCATCCCACCCCTCCACCCCTCATGGCTTTGTTTGTTTCCCAGTGACACGGCACATTAGAGAGCTCCTGGAAAGGAACACAAAGAAGAAACCCAAATTGAGAAAGAAACCCAAGCCCCACCCCGAGGAGCACGATGGTAGGGGCAGCGCCACCGCTCGCTTCGGGCCCTCCCGGCCCCGTAGAATCGCTGCTGCTTCCCGGCTCTCTCCTGCTCCCATCTCCCAGGGCTCTGCTCGGAGGGCTGCGGCTAATTAACCGGCTCTCTTAATTGGGGTCGGAGGTGGTGGGCAGCGGGCGCTGTCTGCTGATGGCCGAATGGCATTCGTGTTTAATTAGTGCTCAGCGGTGGCAGTCGGACACGATAAGGAGAAGTGGTCTTGAGTGACAGTCAGCCTAGGTAATTATCTGTGGTCTTCACTGATGGTTGATCAACTGATGATCTTAATTGCTGGTTGGATTTCATCACCAGTGGGCGATCTCCATTAATCACTGATCAGCTGATGGTTTTAATTGACAGTTGGACTTGATGATCGATCGGTGGTCTTCATTGGTGGTTGATCATCAGGGATCTTCACTGAAGATCAATTAGTGATCTTCCTCGATGCTTGCACTTGATTGAGGATCTTAATTGACGTTTGATGCATTGGTGATCTTTACTGATAGTTGGGCTTGATCAATTAGTGGTCTTCATTGACGGTTGGATTTGAAGATCAATTAGTGATCTTTGCTGATGGTTGGACTTGATGACCAGCTGGTGATCTTCACTGACAGTTGATCAACAGATTGTCTTAATTAATGGTTGGAATTGATGGCCAATTGATGGCCAGTTGGACTTGATAATGAGTAGGTGATGATCTTCACTGATCATTGATCAGCTGATTATCTTTTAATTGACGGTTGGACTTCATGAACAGTTGGCAATCTCCATTAATCACTGATCAACTGATGATCTTAATTGATGGTTGGACTTGATGACCAATTGATGATCGTGATTGATGCTTAATTAATCAATGATCTTCATAATGGTTTCACTTGATGATCCATTAGTTCATGGACTAACATGGACAGTTGGACTTGATGATTAATTGATGATTTTCATTGACTGTTGATCTTAATTGATGGTTGGACTTGATGACCTATTGATGATCTTCATCAATGGTTGATCCATTGATGATCTTAATTGGTGATCAGTTGGACTTGAAGATCAATTAGTGCTCTTCAAGTTGGACTTGATAATGAATAGATCTTCACTGATAGTTGGACTTGCTGATCGATTGGTAATTTTCATTGGCAGTTGATCAACTGGTGATCTAAATAGAAGGCTGGACTTGATCGACTGATTACCTTAATTGAGACTGATGATCTTAAGGATCATTTCCATGCTTAATGATTCTGTGATCCTAACGTGGTGAATGCAGAGGGGACGGAGCCGTGGCCCTCAGTGCAGAGCCCCCACTTTGCTTCCTGCTTTGCACTAATATAGAATAAAACCTTTAAAATATCATTAAAAATCATTTAAAAAATACTTTTAAAAATCAGCTAATAAATAACCCATACAGTAATAAATGACATCTGCAACAATAAATGGTCTCTCAAATAATAAAAGGTGCACACAGTAATAAACGACCCATAAAATAACACGTGATCTCTGAAATAAGAAATGCTCCAAAGGATTATAAATGACATATGAAATAATAAACGGTATGTAAAATAAATAAAATGAAATAACAGCTAAACATTAAAAACTTGAAAGAAATGAATGGGTTTTGCCCAGAGGAGGCAGCACAGCGCTTCCCCCCATCCTCATCTGTGCCGATCCTCAGTTCAGTCCCCAGGCCTGAGAGCTGGGGACACTGCAGAGCATCCATCCGTATTCGGTCCCTCGTTAATAACTCGTTAATTAGTGCCCACTGAGGCATCGGGTCGGGCGCTGGCGTACCCAGAGTTGGTTGCCATCTTTCCTTCTTCCCTGCCCCCCTTCCCGGCACATCCTTTGGAAGGATCCCATTTATTTTCCTCCTGGATCAGGGAAAGACTGGGGCCCTGAGTGTGCGTCCCCATGCACTGCCAGGACTCTTCCAATCGATGGGGATCGCGGGTGGGGATGGAAACAGATGGATCCAGATTTTCAGAGCTGTATGGAAACTGAAAGTTCTGTCCCGGACGCGGAGCACAGGGGATGTCCCCAAAGTGGGGCCATCCCTTCCCATTGCTCCACGTCTGCATCGCTGGGAATTGAAGGGAGGGTGCAGAGGTGGCACCTGCGTAGAGCCACCACTGCTGGTGACACCCAGGATGGGCAGGGGGTGTCCCCACGGAGGGGTCCTCTCACCCCGCAGCCCCACAGCGCCCTCCTGACCGCGCTCCGCTCTGTCTTCCAGGGGTGGCCATCAGCACATATGCCAAGTACTGCTACAACAAGCTGCAGAAGGCAGCCCTCACTGGAGCCAAGAAGGTATGCGTGGCCACCTGCGTCCCACCGTGCCCTCCTCATCTGTCCCTTCTGTGTCCCACCACGCTCACATCCTCCACGTCCATCCCTTCTGTGTCCCACCATGTTCACATCCTCCACGTCCATCCCTTCTGTGTCCCACCACACTCATATCCTCCATGTCCATCCCTTCTGCATCCATCCCTTCTGCATCTTACACTCATGTCCTCCAGATCCATCCTTTCTGCTTCCCACCACACTCATCCTCTCCATCCCACCACATTTACATCCTATACATGCGTCTTCTCTTCTGCATCCCATCATGATGAGCAGGACCCCCACCCCCCCCTCTACCCCACATTCTGTGATTCTGTGATCTCCCATCAAAATGCCCCACATGAAGACAGTGACCTCAGAGACCACCTCTCTGCCTTCCTCAGGGCCTGAAGAAGCCCAACATTGAGGAGATCCGCCACGCCAAGAACGCCGTCTTCAATCCCTCCATGTTTGGGAGCTCCTTGCAGGACATCATCGCCATGCAGAAGGAGCGCTACCCCGACCGGCAGCTGCCCTGGGTGCAAACGCGCCTCTCCGAGGAGGTGCTGGCACTCAATGGGGATCAAACGGAAGGGATCTTCAGGTAAAACCCGTGGTGCCATCAGCACCCCATCCCACGGCTTCTTTTTTCCTGCCCCGGGGGCCAGGAGCAGCTCCAGCAACGTGGAGGCATCTTTCATTGGTGAAAGGAAAGCTTTACGTGATGCCCACTGTGGTCACGTTGGGGTCTGTGGTTATGGTGGGGCCTGTGGTCATGTCAAGAAGCATGGCCATGACCGTGGGGTCATGGGGGGATCTGTGGTCGTGTTGGGGTTTATGGTCATGGTGGGATCTGTGGTCATGTCAAGAATCATGGCTGTGACCATGCTGGGGTTCGTGGTCATGTTGGGGCCGTAGGGTCGTGTTGGGGTTCGTGGTTCTCAGCGTGGCCACAGATCCCACCAAAATCATGGATCCCAACATTACCATGAACCCCAATGGGGTCATGGTGGGATCTGTGGTCGTGTTGGGGTTTATTTTTTGGTCATGGTGGGATCTGTGGTCATGTAAAGTACCGTGGCCGTGACCATAGGGTCGTGTTGGGGTCCGTGGTTCTCAGCATGGCCACAGATCCCACCAAAATCATGGATCCCAACATTACCATGAGCCCCAATGGAGTCATGGTGGGATCTGTGGTCATGTTGGGGTTTATTTTATGGTCATGGTGGGATCTGTGGTCATGTAAAGTACCGTGGCCGTGACCATAGGGTCGTGTTGGGGTCCGTGGTTCTCAGCATGGCCACAGATCCCACCAAAATCATGGATCCCAACATTACCATGAGCCCCAATGGAGTCATGGTGGGATCTGTGGTCATGTCAAGAATCATGGCCGTGACCATAGGGTCGTGTTGGGGTCCGTGGTTCTCAGCGTGGCCACAGATCCCACCAAAATCATGGATCCCAACATTAACATGAACCCCAATGGGGTCATGGTGGGATCTGTGGTCATGTTGGGGTTTATTTTATGGTCATGGTGGGATCTGTGGTCATGTAAAGAACCGTGGCCGTGACCATAGGGTCGTGTTGGGGTCTGTGGTCACATTGGGATTTATGGTCATGGTGGGATCTGTGGTCATGTTGGGGTCTGTGGTCACTTTCAGGTTTATGGTCATATTGGGGTTCATGGTAATGTTGGGATCCATGATTTTGGTGGGGTCTGTGGTCATGCTGAGAACCACGGCCATGGGGTCTTGTTTGGGTCCATGGTCATGTTGGGGTTTATGGTCATTTTGGGATCTATGGTCGTGTCAAGAACCACAGAGTCATCTTGGGGTCCGTGGTCACGTTGGGATCTGTGGGATTTGGGGATCCGTGTTCATGTTGGGATTCCTGGTCATTTTGGGGTTCGTGAGCATGTTGAGATCTGTGATCGCGTTGGGATTTGTGGTCACGTTGGGGATCCATGGTCACGTTGGGGTTCTTGGTGATACTGGGGAACGTGGTCACGTTGGGATCTGTGGTCACGTTGGTGTCCATGGTCACATTGGTTTCTGTGGTCACGTTGGTGTCCATGGTCAGTTGGGGTTCATGTTGGGGTTGTCCCCTCCTGGGGTGCCACCAGCCCCATGGGGTCCCGTGAGCCCTCAGCAGCTCCAGATGTCCCCCCATGCAGAGTCCCCGGCGACATCGATGAGGTCAACGCTCTGAAGCTGCAGGTGGACCAGTGGAAGATCCCCACCGGCCTGGAGGACCCCCACGTTCCCGGTAGGACCCCTGGGGGGGGGCGTGGGGTGGACAGGGGATGGGGGGTGATGCCACTCCGGGGTGTCACACCTCCCCCCATCCCCACAGCGTCGCTGCTGAAGCTGTGGTACCGGGAGCTGGAGGAGCCCCTCATCCCGCACGACTTCTACGAGCGCTGCATCACCCACTATGAGAACCCCGAGGCGGCCGTCGCCGTCGTCCACTCTCTGCCCAGGATCAACAAAATGGTGCTGTGCTACCTCATCCGTTTCCTCCAGGTACGAATGGGCTCCCGCCGGCCCCGCTGTGAGTCCTGCTGTGTGGTTTGGGGCTCCCGGACCCCACACCAACTGATGGGGTCCCACCACCATCACGAGTTGGGGTTCCCTGATCCTATACGAAGAATGGAGTCCCATCACCACCATGAGTTTGGATTCCCCCAATCCCACACCAAAATGGGGTCCCACCATCACCCTGGGTTTGGGATCCCCAACCCCACACCACGAATGGGGTCCCACCACCACCATGAGTTTGGGTTTCTCCAGCTCCACACCAAGGATGGGGTCCCACAGACACCAAGAGTTTGGGTTCTCTCAACCTCACACCAAAATGGGGTCCCACCACCAGCCTGGGTTTGGGATCCCCAACCCCACACCAAGAATGGGGTCCCACCACCGCCACCACAAGTTTGGGTTCCCCAATCCCACACCAACAATAGGGTCCTACCACCACCACGAGTTTGGGTTCCCTGACCCTATACAAAGGATGGGGTCCCATCACCACCCTGGGTTTGGGATCCCCCAACCTCACACCAAGAATGGGGTCCCACCATCACACTGGGTTTCAGATCCCCCCCAATCCCACACCAAAGATGGGATCCCACCTCCACGACTTTGGGTTCTCCTGACTCCACACAATGGAAGGGGTCCCGCTACCACAGCTTTAGGTTCCCTGACCCCACACCAAAGATGGGGTCCTACCACTACAACTTTGGGTTCTCCTGACTCCACACAACGGAAGGGGTCCCACCACCACAGCTTTAGGTTCCCTGACCCCACACCAAAATGGGGTCCCACCACCACCCTGGGTTTGGGATCCCCCATTCCCGCACCAAAATGGGGTCCCACCACCACCCTGGGTTTGGGATCTCCAACCCCACATCAAAGATGGGGTCCCACCTCCACAACTTTGGGTTCTCCTGACTCCACACAACGGAAGGGGTCCCACCACCACAGCTTTAGGTTCCCTGACCCCACACCAAAATGGAGTCCCACAACCACCCACCAAGGATGGGGTCCCTCCACCACCCTGGGTTTGGGATCCCCCATTCCCACACCAAAATGGGGTCCTACCACCACCCTGGGTTTGGGATCCCCCATTCCCACACCAAAATGGGGTCCTACCACCACCCTGGGTTTGGGATCCCCCATTCCCACACCAAAATGGGGTCCCACCACCACCCTGGGTTTGGGATCCCCCATTCCCACACTAGAATGGGGTCCTACCACCACCCTGGGTTTGGGATCCCCCATTCCCACACCAAAGATGGGTTCCCACCACCACCATAAGTTTGTATTCCCTCAATCCCACACCAAGGACGAGGTCCTACCGCCGCCCTGGGTTTGGGTTCCCCCAACCCCACCACCAAATTGGGTCCTTGCCCCCCTCAGGTGTTCGTGCAGCCGGCCAACGTGGCCGTCACCAAGATGGACGTCAACAACCTGGCCATGGTGATGGCCCCCAACTGCCTGCGCTGTCAGTCGGACGACCCCCGCGTCATCTTTGAGAACACCCGCAAAGAGATGTCCTTCCTGCGGGTCCTCATCCAGCACCTGGACACCAGCTTCATGGAGGGCGTCCTATAGCATCACCCCACGACCATCCCCTTCCCCACCAACCCCCTAAACTCCCCCCTCCCCCAAGTTTTCGCCCCGCACCCCACTGCCCGCCTCCCACCGGAGGGACGGAGGGACTGGAACCTTCTGGGGGGGTTGGTGTTCACCTGGAGGACTTTGGGGTGACACCAGGGATGGTGGAACGGGGTGGGGAAGACCTCTGGGTGGGGAGGGGGTGGCACTTTGGGGACGGGAAGGACACGAGGATGTCACTGGGGGGCGTTGGGGGAACTGGGCAGGCTGGTCTTGTCCCGTCTTGGTGGCTGTTCCTTGGAGAAGCACCGGGTGATTTGGTGTCAACTTCAGCTTCTGAAGGATGTGTGGGACCACCAGTGGGATCTGAGGGACGTGTGGGACCATCAGTGGGATCTAAAAGATGTGTGGGACCACCAGTGGGATCTAAAGGACGTGTGGGACCATCAGTGGGATCTGAGGGACGTGTGGGACCATCAGTGGGAGCTGAAAAAACATTTCCACCCGTGAGACCACCAGTGGGATCTGAAGGAAACGTCTCCACTCGTGGGACCACCAATAGGATCTGAAGGAGCTGTGGGACCACCAGTAGGATCTGAAGGACTCATCTCTACCCATAGAACCACCAATAGGATCTGAAGGACACATCTCCACCCATAGGACCACCAGTAGGATCTGAAGGACCTGTGGCACCACCACGAGGATCTGGAGGACACATCTCCACCCGTGGGATCGCCAATAGGATCTGTGGCACCACCAGTAGGATCTGAAGGACACATCTCTACCCGTAGGACCACCAATAGGATCTGAAGGACCTGTGGGACCACCAGTGGGACCTGAAGGACCCATTATCTCCACCCATGGGAGCACCAGTAGGACCTGAAGGACCCACCATCTCCACGTATGGGATCACCAGTAGGACCTGAAGGACCCATCATCTCCACCTGTGGGACCACCAGTAGGACCTGAAGGACCCATCATCTCCACCTGTGGGACCACCAGTAGGACCTGAAGGACCCGTCTCACCACCACCTCCTCCCAGTTCTTCAGGACTCATCTCAGAACCCACCACCTCCTGAATCTTCTGGACCCGTATGGGACCCCACCATCTCCTTCCACTCCTTCTGGGCCCATACAGGAACCCGCTGTCCTCTCCTGGTCCTTACGGTTCTGTGTGGACGCCCACCATCTCCTGCTCCTTCTGGATCCATCTCAGAACCCATCTTCTGGATCCACCTTGGAACCCACCACCATCTCCTGGACCTTCTGGACCAATATGGGAACCCACCACCTCCTCCTGGTCCTTACATTCCTGTATGGTCCCCCAACATCTCCCGGTCCTTCTGGACCCATCTCAGTGCCCAATATCTCCAGGTCCTATGGAGCCATATGGAACCCACCACCTCCTTCTGGTCCTTCTAGTTGCATATGAGCCCCCACCACCATCTCCTGGTCCTCGTGGTCTTGTATGGGAACCCATTGCCATCTCCTGGTCCATATGGTCCCATATGAGCTCCCAACACCATCTTGTGGTCCATAAGATCCTATATGAGCGCCCACCACCATCTCTTGGTCCTTATGGTCCCATATGGGAACCCACTGCCATCTCCTGGTCCGTACGGTTCCGTATGAGGACCCACCACCGTCTCCTGGTCCATATGGTCCAATATGAGCCCCCCCTCCACCACCTCCTGGTGCTACTGGAGCCATATGGAACCCATCACCACCTTTTGGTTCCTTCTGGTCCCATATGAGGACCCACCACCGTCTCCTGAATCCATATGGTCCCATGTGAGTCCTCACCACCATCTCCCGGTCCATATGGTCCCATATGAGCCCTCACCATTGTCTCCTGGTCCATATGGTCCCATATGAAAACCCACTGCCATCTCCTGGTCCTTTTGGTCCCATATGAACGCCCACCACCACCTCCTGGTCCATATGGTCCAATATGAGCCCCCCCTCCACCATCTTGTGGTGCTACTGGAGCCATATGGAACCCACCACCACCTTCTGGTTCCTTCTGGTCCCAAATGGGAATCCACCACCATCTCCTGGTCCATATGGTCCCATATGAGCCCCCACCACCATCTCGTGGTCCTTCTGGTCCCATATGAACACACACCACAATCTCCTGGTCCATATGGTCCCATATGAGCCCCCACCACCATCTTCTTGTCCCATATGAGAACCCACCACCACCTCCTGGTCCATTTGGTCCCATATGAGCCCCCACCACCATCTCCCGGTCCATATGGTTCCATGTGAGCCCCCATATGGTCCCATATGAGAACCCACCACGATCTCCTGGTCCATATGGTTCCATATTGGCTCCCATCACCATCCTCTGGTCTCATATGAGAACCCACCACCATCTTCTGGTCCGTATGGTTCCATGTGAGCCCCCATATGGTCCCATATGAGCCCCCACCACCATCTGATGGTCCCATATGAAAACCCATCACCAGCTCCCGGTCCACATGGTCCCATATGAGAACCCACCACGATCTCCTGGTCCCATATGAGCCCCCACCACCATCTCCCGGTCCATATGGTTCTATGTGAGCCTCCATATGGTCCCATATGAGAACCCACCACCACCTCCTGGTCCATTTGGTCCCATATGAGCCCCCACCACCATCTGATGGTCCCATATGAAAACCCATCACCACCTTCCGGTCCACATGGTCCCATATGAGAACCCACCATGATCTCCTGGTCCCATATGAGCCCCCACCACCATCTGATGGTCCCATATGAGCCCCCACCACCATCTGATGGTCCCATATATGCCACCACCGCCATCTGCTGGTCCCATATGGGAACCCACCACCACCTTCCGGTCCGTATGGTTCCATATAAGCCCCCACCACCATTTCCTGCTCCGTATCATCCCATATGAGAACCCACCACCACCTCCTGGTCCATTTGGTCCCATATGAGCCCCCTCCCCACCTCCTGACCCTTCCGGACCCCCCTCCCTTCCCCCCCTCAGAACCCATCTCTGGACCCCGGGTGTCACCAAGGCGTCCCATTGAGCGAAGTGCCTCCTGCTCACCATGGGACGATGGGGAGGGGAAGGTGGGTGTGAGAGGTGGGAGGGGGAAGGGAGGGGGAGGGTGGGGGGGGGGAGGGGTGTCCACTCGGAGGGTTGGGGGTCGTTCCGGGGGTCCCGGGCAGAGTGTACAGACCTATAAAGAGAGAGATATTACATAGAGTCGTTTGCTAACGAGATAGTTTTAATTGCAGATGTATTTTATCGCGTGTGCGTGTGTGTGTGTGTGTGTGTGTGTGTCCCACCCGACCCCCCCCCACACACCCCCCAAATTTGGGGACACTTTGGGGCGGCATTGGGGACCCCCTCCTCTCCCGTATCCCCCCTTTTTATTTCATTTTTCTATGAATTTAATTTCTTTCTTTCCAGCTTTCCAATAATTACCTTTTCTCCTCTGCTTTTTTTCCTCGGTTTTTTTCCTCATTTTTTTTTCCTTCTTTCTTTGTATTTTCTTTCTTTCCTTTCCCGCCTTTTATTTCCTTTTTTGCAACTTTTTCCCCTTTATTTTCCCCCCTTTTCCTCCCCGTTTTTTCCCCTTTTCCCAATATTTTTTCCTGTTTTTTTCCCTTTTCCCCCTTTTTCCGCTCCATTTTTTACTCTTCTCTTTCCTCTTTTCCTTTATTCCTTTTTTTTTGTCTTTCCCATTTCTTTTCCTTTTATCATTTTATTTCCTTTTATTTTTTTCTTTTTCCCCATTTTTCTTTTCTCCTTTTCTTTTTTGTCGTTTTTCCGTTTTTCTTCTTTTTTTCCCCTTTTTCCCTTTTTTCCCCTTTTCCTTTCATTTCCCTTTTTCCCTTTCCCTGCTTTTCCTTTTTTCCTTCTCCCGTTTATTTTTCCTTTTCTCCCTTTATTTTCCCATTTTCTTCTCCTTTTTTCCCCTTTTCCTTTTTTTCCTTTTGCACCTTTCTTTTCTCCCTTTACTTTTCCATTTCTTCCCCCCTCTCCCATTTGTTTTCCCCTTCTCTCCTTTGCCCCATTTATTTTTTTTACAATTTTCTTCTCCTTTTTCCCCTTTTTTCCCCTTTTCTTTTTCCCCCTTTCCCTTTTATCCCTTCCTCCTTCTTTTCTCTGTCGTTTTTTCCCCTTTTATTTTCTTTTTTTTTTGCTTTTTTATTCTTTTTTTCCTTTTGTTAAATTATTTTATTCCTTTTTTTCTTCTTCTTTCCTTTTTTTCTCCTTTTTCCTTCCTTCCCTTTTCCTTTTTTTTCTCCTTTCCTTCCCTTTTCCTTTTTTCCTTTCCCTGTTTTTCCTTTTATTTTTTTCTCTTTTTTTCCCTTTTTTCTTTTTCTTTCTCTCTCGTCCCCTTTTATTTCCCTTTCCCCCTTTTATTTCCTTTTTCTTTTTTTGCTTTTGATTCCTTTTTTTATTGTTAAAATATTTTATCCCTTTTTTCTTTTCTTCCCTTTTCCTTTTTTTTTTCCTTTTCTTCCCTTTTCCTTTTCCTTTTCACTTTCTTCCCTTTTCCTTTTTTTCCCTTTTCCTTTTCTTCCCTTTTCCTTTTTATTTCCCTTTTCCTTTTCTTCCCTTTTCCTTTTCCTCTTCCTTTTCCTTTTTTTCTTTTCATTTTCTTCCCTTTTCCTTTTCTTCCTGTTTTTTTTTCCTTTTCCTTTTTTTTCCTTTTCCTTTTCCTTTTTTCTCTTTTCCTTTTCCTCTTCCTTTTCCTTTTTTTCTTTTCATTTTCTTCCCTTTTCCTTTTCTTCCTGTTTTTTTTCCTTTTCCTTTTTTTCCTTTTCCTCTTCCTTTTCCTTTTTTCTCTTTTCCTTTTCTTCCCTTTTCCTTTTTATTTTCCTTTTCCTTTTCTTCCCTTTTCCTTTTTTTCATTTTCTTCTCTTTTCCTTTTCTTCCTGTTTTTTTCCTTTTCCTTTTTTCCTTTTCCTCTTCCTTTTCTTTTTTTCTCTTTTCTTTTTCTTCCCTTTTCCTTTTTTTCCCTTTCCCTTTTTTTCCCTTTTCCTTTTCTTCCCTTTTCCTTTTCCTCTTCCTTTTCCCTTTTTTCCTTTTCTTTTTTCCTTTTCCTCTTCCTTTTCCTCTTTTCTCTTTTCCTTTTCATCCCTTTTCCTTTTTATTTTCCTTCCTTTTCTTCCCTTTCCCTTTTCCTCTTCCTTTTCCTTTTCTTCCCTTTTCCTTTTCCCTTTCTTCCGTTTTCCTTTTCCTTTTCCTTTTCTTCCCTTTTCCTTTTCCTCTTCCTTTTCCTTTTTTTCCTTTTCCTTTTTTTCCTTTTCCTTTTCTTCCTGTTTTTTTTCCTTTTACTTTTTTCCTTTTCCTCTTCCTTTTTTCTCTTTTTTTTCTTCCCTTTTCCTTTTTTTTTCCCTTTTCCTTTTCTTCCCTTTTCCTTTTCCTCTTCCTTTTCCTTTTTTTCTTTTCCTTTTCTTCTCTTTTCCATTTCTTCCTTTTTTTTTTTCCTTTTCCTTTTCTCCCCTTTCCCTTTTTTTCCTTTTTCCTTTTTCCCACTCTTTCCATTTCCCCCTTCTCTTTTTTTCCTCTTTTTCCCATTTATTTTTCTCTCTCCCCTTTTATTTCCCTTTTACTTCCTTCTTTCCCACCCCTTTAATCCTCATTTCCGCCTTCCCCCCAATTTCCCTTCCCCTTTTCACCCATTAATTTATTACAGCCAATCAATCCCCCACCACGATGATCTGCCCCCCCCCCCCCCCCTCGTTGCCAACGAGCTCTGTAATTAGTAATTAACGCCGCGGACGTTAATTGAGGCGGCGCTGTGTGTGAATAAAGGACGGACGGCACCGCGGGCGCTGCACAGCATCCATGCAACAGCGGGGTGTGGGGCGGCTGTGGGGGCTATAGGGAGGTTATAGGGTGGATATAGGGTGGCTATGGGGGCTATAGGGAGGCTATAGGGTGGATATAGGGTGGCTATGGGGGCTATAGGGAGGTTATGGGGTGGATATAGGGTGGCTATGGGGGCTATAGGGAGGCTATAGGGTGGATATAGGGTGGCTATGGGGGCTATAGGGAGGTTATGGGGTGGATATAGGGCGGCTATGGGGGCTATAGGGAGGTTATGGGGTGGATATAGGGCGGCCGTGGGGGCTATAGGGAGGTTATGGGGTGGATATAGGGCGGCTGTGGGGGCTATAGGGACTATAGGGCGGTTGTAGGGTGGATATAGGGTGGATATAGGGAGGCTATGGGGGCTATAGGGAGGTTATGGGGTGGATATAGGGTGGCTATGGGGGCTATAGGGAGGCTATAGGGTGGATATAGGGCGGCTATGGGGGCTATAAGGAGGTTATAGGGTGGATATAGGGCGGCCGTGGGGGCTATAGGGACGATAGGAAAGCTATAGGGCAGATATAGGGCGTCTGTGGGGGCTATAGGGACGATAGGGAGGTTATAGGGTGGATATAGGGCGGATATAGGGTGGCTGTGGGGGCTATAGGGAGGTTATAGGGCGGATATAGGGCGGCTGTGGGGGCTATAGGGACTATAGGGCGGTTGTAGGGTGGATATAGGGCGGATATAGGGCGGCTGTGGGGGCTATAAGGAGGTTATAGGGTGGATATAGGGCGGCTGTGGGGGCTATAGGGACGATAGGAAAGCTATAGGGCAGATATAGGGCGTCTGTGGGGGCTATAGGGACGATAGGGAGGTTATAGGGTGGATATAGGGCGGATATAGGGTGGCTGTGGGGGCTATAGGGAGGTTATAGGGTAGATATAGGGCGGCTGTGGGGGCTATAGGGACTATAGGGCGGTTGTAGGGAGGTTATAGGGCGGATATAGGGCAGCTGTGGGGGATACAGGCACTATAGAGCGGTTGTAGGGTGGATATAGGGCGGATATAGGGCGGCTGTGGAGGCTATAGGGAGGTTATGGGGTGGATATAGGGTGGCTATGGGGGCTATAGGGAGGTTATGGGGTGGATATAGGGTGGCTATGGGGGCTATAGGGAGGTTATGGGGTGGATATAGGGTGGCTATGGGGGCTATAGGGAGGTTATGGGGTAGATATAGGGCGGCTGTGGGGGCTATAGGGACTCTAGGACAGCTATAGGGCAGATGTAGGGTGCTTCTAGGGTGCTTATAGGGCGGCTGTGGGGGCTATAGGGACGATAGGGCAGTTGTAGGGTGGATATAGGGCGGATATAGGGCGGCTGTGGGGGCTATAGGGACGATAGGAAAGCTATAGGGCAGACATAAGGTGGATATAGGGTGGATATAGGGCGGCCGTGGGGGCTATAGGGAGGTTATGGGGTGGATATAGGGTGGCTATGGGGGCTATAGGGAGGTTATGGGGTGGATATAGGGTGGCTATGGGGGCTATAGGGAGGTTATGGGGTGGATATAGGGTGGCTATGGGGGCTATAGGGAGGTTATGGGGTGGATATAGGGTGGCTATGGGGGCTATAGGGAGGTTATAGGGTGGATATAGGGTGGCTATGGGGGCTATAGGGACTCTAGGACAGCTATAGGGCAGATGTAGGGTGCTTCTAGGGTGCTTCTAGGGCGGCTGTGGGGGATACAGGGACTATAGGGCGGTTGTAGGGAGGTTATAGGGCGGATATAGGGCGGCTGTGGGGGCTATAGGGACGATAGGGCGGTTGTAGGGTGGATATAGGGTGGATATAGGGCAGCTGTGGGGGATACAGGCACTATAGAGCGGTTGTAGGGTGGATATAGGGCGGATATAGGGCGGCTGTGGGGGCTATAGGGAGGCTATAGGGTGGATATAGGGCGGCCGTGGGGGCTATAGGGACTATAGGGCGGTTGTAGGGTGGATATAGGGCGGATATAGGGTGGCTGTGGGGCTATAGGGAGGTTGTAGGGTGGATATAGGGCGGCTGTGAGGGCTATTGGGACTATAGGGCGGTTGTAGGGTGGATAGAGGGCAGCTGTGGGGGCTATAGGGACTATAGGAAAGCTATAGGGCAGATATAGGGCGGCTGTGGGGGCCATAGGGACTATAGGGCGGTTGTAGGGTGGATATAGGGCGGATATAGGGCGGATGTGGGGGCTATAGGGAGGTTATAGGGTGGATATAGGGCGGATGTGGGGGCTATAGGGACTATAGGGTGGTTGTAGGGTGGATATAGGGTGGATATAGGGCAGCTGTGGGGGATACAGGGACTATAGGGCGGTTGTAGGGTGGATATAGGGCGGATATAGGGCGGCTGTGGGGGATACAGGGACGATAAGGAGGTTGTAGGGTGGATATAGGGTGGATATAGGGTGGCTTTTGGGGCTATAGGGGCTATAGAACAGCTATAGGGCGCTTATAGGGCGGCTGTGGGGGCTATGGGGACTATAGAACAGCTGTAGGGCGGCTATAGGGACTATAGGGGTGATGTCGGTCTCTACATGCGCCCCGGGCCCTATATGTGGCCCTATACGTGGCCCTATACACGGCCCTATATGGGGCTCGATATCCCCGGTCCCCCCCCGCGCGGTTCGCGTTTCCACCCGGACCGTTCCTCGCGATGCACCACCGCTCTCGACCAATCGCGTTTCCCCAACGGCACTTCCGGTTAGCTCACGCCCCCCTCTCTCGGCCAATCGCGTCTCTCCGATGGCACTTCCGCTTCCGGCGTCCGTTTTCCCCCTGCCGCCATGCGCAGCGCTGTGTCGCTGAGGGCCGCGGCCGCCGCTTATCGCCGGGGGTACGGAAATAAAGCGGGGAACGGGACGGGAAACGGCCCGAAATACCGGCAGGGGCAGAGCCCCGCTCCGCGGAGAAGAGAGTATTTCTACTGGGTGGATACGCACGGCAGGGTGAGCGGGGAGTGGGGGGAAATGGGGGAGGAATAGGGGGGGATAATGGGAGGTGGGGGGGGTGAAGGGGAGTGGGGAGACATGGGGGGAAATGGGGGCAGGGGGGACATGGGGGGGGAGAAAGGGGAGGGGAGAGGAATGGGGGGAAATGGGGGGAGTGGGGGGGGTGAGGGATATGGGGGGAATGGGGGGGGAAAAGGGTGGGGAGAGGAATGGGGGGAGGGGGGGATGAAGGGGAGGGGGGAAATGGGGGGAGTGGGGGACATGGGGGGGGAGAAAGGGGAGGTGAGAGGAATGGGGGGATGAAGGGGAGGGGGGAGACATGGGGGGAAATGGGGGGAGTGGGGGGGGTGGGGGATATGGGGGGAATGGGGGGGGGAAAGGGGAGGGGAGAGGAATGGGGGGAAATGAGGGGACATGGGGGGAGGGGGGGATGAAGGGGAGTGAGGGGGAGTGGGGGAGAAAGGGGGGAGTGGGGGAAATGGGGGGAGGGGGGGAGAAAAGGGAGGGGAGGTGAATGGGGGGAAATGGGGGGAAGGGGGGAGAAAGGGGAATGGGGAAGAAAGGGGGGAATGGGGGGAAGGGGGGAAATGGGGGGAGGGGGAGAGAAAAGGGAGGGGAGATGAATGGGGGGTATGGGGGGAGAAGGGGGATGAAGGAGAGGGGGAGGAATGGGGGAGAAAGGGGGGAGTGGGGGGTGGGGGACATGGGGGGAATGGGGGGGGGAGAAAGGGGAGGGGGAGGAATGGGGGGAAATGAGGGGACATGGGGGGAAGGGGGGATGAAGGGGAGTGGGGAGACGGGGGGAAATGGGGGGGTGGGGGATGAAGGGCAGGGGAGGGAAATGGGAGGGGGGAATGGGGGGAATGGGGGGGGAGAAAAGGGAGGGGAGATGAATGGGGGGGACATGGGGGGAGTGAAGGGTATGAAGGGGAGTGGGGGGAGTGGGGGGGTGAAGAGGAATGAGGGGAAATGGGGGTGGGGGAATGGGGGGGAGAAAAGGGAGGGGAGATGAATGGGGGCCATGGGGGGAGGGGGGGATGAAGGAGAGGGGGAGGAATGGGGGAGAAAGGGGGGGGCATGGGGAAAATGGTGGGGAGGGGGGAGATGAAGGGGAGTGAGGAAGAATGGGGGAGAAGGGGGGCATGTGGGGGGGAAAGAGAGGGGAGATGAATGGGGGGGGCATGGGGAGGGAAGGGAGGGAAATGGGGGGAAGGGGGGAGAAAGGGGAATGGGGAGAAAGGAAGGGGAGATGAATGGGGGCCATGGGGGGAGGGGGGGGATAAGAAGAGTGGGGAGGAATGGGGGAGTGGAGGGGTGGGGGAATGGGGGATCATGGGGGGAGGGGGGGAAAGGGAAGGAAGATGAATGGGGGGGAGGGGGGGGAAGGGGGGAGAAAAGGGAGGGGGGATGAATGGGGGCCATGGGGGGTGAAGGGGAGTGGGGAGGAATGGGGGAGAAAGGGGGTGTGGGGGGGGGGGATATGGGGGGAGGGGGGGGAAGGGAAGAGAGATGAATGGGGGGAGGGGGGAGAAAGGGGAGTGGGGAGGAATGGGGAGAGGTGGGGGGGAATGGGGGGCATGGAGGCAATAATGGGAGATGGGGGGGTGAGAATGGGAGACATGGGGGGAAATGGGGGACGGGGGGGAGGTGGGAGACATGATGGGGAGTGGGGGGGACGTGGGGGCGTGGAGGTATAATGGGAGATGGGGGGGGATGAAGGGGAGTGGGGAGGAATGGGGGGCATGTGGGGGGTGGGGGGATGAGAGACGTGGGGGGAGAATGAGAGATGGGGGGAAATGGGGGGATGTGGGGGCCATAGGGGGAGGGGGGAGAAAGGGGAGTGGGGGGCATGGGGACAGCAGGGGGAGGTGGAGGGAAGTGGGGGGCATGGGGGGGGGGTGAAGGGGAGTGGGGAGGAATGGGGGGGGATTTGGGGGCATGGAGGGAGACGGGGGGAAGTGGGGGATGTGGGGAGGAAGGGGGGGGACATGGGGGGAGTGGGGGGATAATGGGAGATGGGGGGTAATGGGGAGATGGGGGGGGTGGAGGAATGGGGGGTGGGGGGGCTGGGGGTGAATGGGAGGAGTGGGGGGAGAAGGGGGAGTGGGGGGGTAATGGGAGGAGGGGGGACACGGAGGGGAGTGGGTGGGATGAACTGGGATGACTGGGAGCGCTGGGGGGGGAGGGGGGAGAAATAAGAGGGGCTGGGGGGACTGGGGGGGGAAATGGGGGGGACTGGGAGCACTGGGGGGGGACTGGGAGGACTGGGGGGGGTTGAGCTCCTGTGGTGTCCGCAGCTGTACCTGGATGATGCCAAAGTGAAGAACTTCATCACCTGCTTCAAAGGTGCGGGGACAGCGTGACCTGGGGACAGCGTGACCTGGGGACAGTGGGACCTGGGGACAGTGGGACATGGGGACAGTGGGACACTGCTGGGTGACAGTGTGACCTGGGGACAGTGGGACCTGGGGACAATGGGACACTGCTGGGTGACAGCGTGACGTGGGGACAGTGGGACATGGGGACACTATGATGCGGGGACAGTGTGACACTGCTGAGTGGCAGTGTGACGTGGGGACAGTGTGACATGGGGACACTATGATGCAGGGACAGTGTGACACTGCTGAGTGGCAGTGTGACGTGGGGACAGTGTGACATGGGGACAGTGTGACATTGCTGGGTGACACTGTGACAGGGGGAAAGTGTGACATGGGGACTGTGACACTGCTGAGTGACAGTGTGACGTGGGGACAGTGTGACACTGCCAGGTGACTCCATGATGTGGTGACCCTATGACAGATCTCAGTGTCACTGTGACATGGGGACAGTGTGACACTGCTGAGTGACACTGTGACGTGGGGACACTGTGACGTGGGGACAGTGTGACGTGGGGACAGTGTGACACTGGTGAGTGACAGCGTGACACTGCTGAGTGATAGTGTGACATGGGGACAGTGTGATGTGGGGACAGTGTGACACTGCTGGGTGACATTGTGACAGGGGGACAGTGTGACACTGCTGAGTGACAGCGTGACGTGGGGACAGTGTGACATGGGAACAGTGTGACACTGCTGAGTGGCAGTGTGACGTGGGGACAGTGTGACCTGGGGACAGTGTGACACTGGTGAGTGACACTGTGACGTGGGGACAGTGTGACACTGCCAGGTGACACCATGATGTGGTGACCCTATGACAGTTCTCAGTGTCACTGTGACATGGGAACAGTGTGACACTGCTGAGTGACACCGTGACGTGGGGACAGTGTGACCTGGGGACAGTGTGACACTGCTGAGTGACAGTGAGGCCTGGGGACAGTGAGGCCTGGGGACAGCACGACATAGGGACAGTGTGACACTGCTGGGTGACAGTGTGACCTGGGGACAGTGTGACACTGGTGAGTGACAGCATGACGTGGGGCAGTGTGACATGGGAACAGTGTGACACTGCTGAGTGACACCGTGACGTGGGGACAGTGTGATGAGGGGACAGTGTGACACTGCTGAGTGGCAGTGTGACGTGGGGACAGTGTGACATGGGAACAGTGTGACACTGCTGGGTGACACTGTGACAGGGGGAAAGCGTGACATGGGGACTGTGACACTGCTGAGTGACAGTGTGACGTGGGGACAGTGTGACACTGCCAGGTGACACCATGATGTGGTGACCCTATGACAGATCTCAGTGTCACTGTGACGTGGGGACAGTGTGACACTGCTGAGTGACAGTGTGACGTGGGGACAGTGTGACACTGCCAGGTGACACCATGATGTGGTGGCATTATGACAGTTCCCAGTGTCACGGTGACACGGGGACAGTGTGACATGGGGACAGTGTGACACTGCTGAGTGACACCATGACATGGTGACACTGTGACATGGTGACAGTGACGCTGCTGAGTGACACTGTGACATGGTGACACTGTGACACAGCTGAGTGACACCATGACATGGTGACAATGACACTGCTGAGTGACACCGTGACATGTTGACACTGTGACAGTGACACAGCTGAGTGACATCATGACATGGTGACACTGTGACACAGTGACAGTTTGTCGCTACTGGGTGACACCATGACAGGGACAGCGTGACTCTGCTAAGTGACACCATGACATGGTGACACTGTGACATGGTGACAGCGACACTGCTGAGTGACATCATGACATGGTAACAGTGTGACACAGTGACAGTGACGCTGCTGAGTGACACCATGACATGGTGACACTGTGACACGGTGACAGTTTGTCGCTACTGGGTGACACCACGACATGGTGACAGCGTGACTCTGCTAAGTGACACTGTGACATGGTGACACTGTGACATGCTCACAGCGACACTGCTGGGTGACACCATGACATGGTGACACTGGGACAGTGTGACAGTGTGACTCTGCTGAGTGACACCGTGACATGGTGACACTGTGACATGGTGACAGTTTGTCACTACTGGGTGACACCATGATATGGTGACAGTGTGACATGGGAACAGTGACACAGCTGAGTGACACCATGACATGGTGACACTGTGACACGGCGAGAGTTTGTCCCTACTGGGTGACACCATGATGTGGTGACAGTGTGACACGGTGACAGTTTGTCACTACTGGGTGACACCATGACATGGGGACAGCGTGACATGGTGACAGTGACACTGCTGAGTGACAACAAGACATGGGGACAGTGTGACATGGTGACAGTGTGACTCTGCTAAGTGACACCATGACACGGTGACAGCGTGACACGATAGTGACACTACTGGGCGACACCGTGACATGGTGACACTGTGACAGTGACAGCGACACTGCTGGGTGACACCATGACATGGTGACCCCGTGACATGGTAGTGACACTACTGGGTGACACCATGACATGGTGACCCTGTGACATGGTGACAGCGTGACACGATAGTGACACTACTGGGTGACACCGTGACATGGTGACACCGTGACACGGTGACAGCGTGACACGATAGTGACACTACTGGGTGACACCGTGACATGGTGACCCTGTGACATGGTGACAGCGTGACACGATAGTGACACTACTGGGTGACACCGTGACATGGTGACACCGTGACACGGTGACAGCGTGACACGATAGTGACACTACTGGGTGACACCGTGACATGGTGACACTGTGACACGGCGACAGTTTGTCCCTACTGGGTGACACCATGACACGGTGACACGATGGTGACACGATGGTGACGCTAATTAACCACAAACCAAAGCAGAAAAGCAACAATGTCCACCCTCCTCTTCCACCCCCCCCCCGTCCCGCTCATTAATTACCGCCCAGCCGCTAATTACAGCCCTTGCCGACCCGCAGACGAGCGTTTCCTTGCCTTCTTCTTCCGCCACCTCCGGCCCAATCGCAGCGGTCGCTACGAGGATTCCTTCCCCTTCCTGTCCCCCTGCGGAGCCGAGCACAACTTCGTGCGCTGCCAGGACCTTCCCATCGTCTTCACTCGGGTCCTGGAAGGTGAAAAGGCGGTCGGGTCGCTGCTGTCGTACTGCGGAGGCGGGGCTCGTTTGGCCATCCCGTTTCAACCCGAGCTGTTGACTTTCGATCCCGAAAACGGGAGGTTGTATCATCCGGGACCCGAGGGGGGAGGAGGGGTGGGGTTGGTGAAGTCGGCTTTGGTGGAGGAATGGGGGGAGGGCTTTGAGTACGGGGCGGGGGGGGCGGCCCCGACCCATTTTGTGTGGGGGGGGAGGCGCTACGCCCTGCGTCATCCGCTGCTGGGGAGGCTGCGGGCATTGAGGGGGGGGGGAGGGGGGGGGAGACGGTGGGGAGGGGGTGAGGGGGTCCTTGTTGTCCCCAAAGCACATGGGATTGGGGGAGGGGGGACAACTGGGGTCCTCAAACCCATAGGATGGGGATGGGGACAAGGGGAGACCTTCAGGATCACTTTCAGCCTTATGGGGTGGGGGTGGGAGGGACAACTGGGGGTTCCCTTCAACCCTGAGTCTATGGGGTGGGGGTGGGAGAGACCCCTGGGGGTCCCCAAACCTATAGGACAAGGAAGGCAACAAGGGGGGACCCTCAGGATCCCCATCATCCTTATGGGATGGGGGTGGGAGGGACAGCTGGGGTCCTCAAACCCATAGGACAGGGATGGGGAACCTCAGGATCCCCTTCGTCCTTATGGGATGGGGGTGGGAGAGACCCCTGTGGGTTCCCAAAGCCCATGGGATTGGGGTGGGAGGGACAACTGGGGGTCCCGTTCAACCCTAAGTCTATGGGGTGGGGGTGGGAGGGACCCCTGGGGTCCCAAACCCGTAGGACAGGGATGGGGACCCTCAGGATCCCCTTCATCCTTATGGGATGGGGGTGGAAAAGACCTCATTGTCCCCAAACCCGATGGGATTGGGGTGGGAGGGACAGCTGGGGGTCCTCAAACCCATAGGGCAGGGATGGGGACAAGGGGAGACCTTCAGGATCACCTTCAGCCTTATGGGGTGGGGGTGGGAGGGACAACTGGGGGTTCCCTTCAACCCTAAGTCTATGGGGTGGGGGTGGGAGAGACCCCTGGGGGTTCCCAAACCCATAGGACAAGGAAGGCAACAAGGTGGGACCCTCAGGATCCCCATCATCCTTATGGGATGGGGGTGGGAGGGACAGCTGGGGTCCTCAAACCCATAGGACAGGGATGGGGAACCTCAGGATCCCCTTCGTCCTTATGGGATGGGGGTGGGAGAGACCCCTGTGGGTTCCCAAAGCCCATGGGATTGGGGTGGGAGAGACAACTGGGGCTCCCCTTCAACCCTAAGTCTATGGGGTGGGGGTGGGAGAGACCCCTGGGGTCCTCAAACCCATAGGACAGGGATGGGGACAAGGGGAGACCTTCAGGATCACCTTCAGCCTTATGGGGTGGGGGTGGGAGGGACAACTGGGGGTTCCCTTCAACCCTGAGTCTATGGGGTGGGGGTGGAAGAGACCCCTGGGGGTCCCCAAAGCCCATGGGATTGGGGTGGGAGGGACAGCTGGGGTCCTCAAACCCATAGGACAGGGATGGGGAACCTCAGGATCCCCTTCGTCCTTATGGGATGGGGGTGGGAGAGACCCCTGTGGGTTCCCAAAGCCCATGGGATTGGGGGGGGAGGGACAACTGGGGGTCCGCAAACCCATAGGACAGGGATGGGAGGGATGCCTGACTCTGTGGGGTGGGTTTCCTTCATCCCTAAGTCTATGGGGTGGGGTTGGGAGAGACCCCTGGGGGTCCCCAAACCTATAGGACAAGGAAGGCAACAAGGGGGGACCCTCAGGATCCCCTTCAGCCTTATGGGATGGGGGTGGGAGGGACAGCTGGGGTCCTCAAACCCATAGGACAGGGATGGGGAACCTCAGGATCCCCTTCGTCCTTATGGGGTGGGGGTGGGAGAGACCCCTGTGGGTTCCGAAAGCCCATGGGATTGGGGTGGGAGGGACAACTGGGGGTCCCGTTCAACCCTAAGTCTATGGGGTGGGGGTGGGAGGGACAACTGGGGTCCCCTAACCCATAGGACAGGGATGGGGACCCTCGGGATCCCCTTTGTCCTTATGGGGTGGGGGTGGGAGAGACCCCTGTGGGTTCCCAAAGCCCATGGGATTGGGGGGGGAGGGACAGCTGGGGGTCCTCAAACCCATAGGACAGGGATGGGGACAAGGGGAGACCTTCAGGATCACTTTCAGCCTTATGGGGTGGGGGTGGGAGGGACAACTGGGGGTTCCCTTCAACCCTGAGTCTATGGGGTGGGGGTGGGAGAGACCCCTGGGGTCTCCAAAGCCCATGGGATTGGGGTGGGAGGGACAACTGGGGTCCTCAAACCCATAGGACAGGGATGGGGACCCTCAGGATCCCCTTCGTCCTTATGGGGTGGGGGTGGGAGAGACCCCTGTGGGTTCCCAAAGCCCATGGGATTGGGGGGGGAGGGACAACTGGGGGTCCGCAAACCCATAGGACAGGGATGGGAGGGATGCCTGACTCTGTGGGGTGGGTTTCCTTCATCCCTAAGTCTATGGGGTGGGGGTGGGAGAGACCCCTGGGGTCCCAAACCCATAGGACAGGGATGGGGACCCTCAGGATCCCCTTTGTCCTTATGGGATGGGGGTGGAAAAGACCCCGTTGTCCCCAAACCCGATGGGATTGCGGCGGGAGGGACAACCGGGGGTCCCCAAACCCATAGGGCAGGGATGGAAGGGATGCCTGACTCTGTGGGGTGGGGTTTCCTTCATCCCTAAGTCTGTGGGATGGGAGAGACCCCTGGGGGTCCCCGTTGTCCCCAAACCCATGGGACAGGGATCAGGACAACAGGGGACCCCCAGGCTGTCCTCCATCCTTACGGGATGGGGGTGGGAAGGACCCCCGGTGTCCCCGTTGTCCCCACGTGTGCAGGAGGACTAAAAGCATCTGAGCCCAACAGTGTGGCTGTGGTGTGTTGTCACCTGGGGGGGGGGGGGGGGGGTGAGGTGACATCCCATGGCGTCCCCAATGTCCCCAGTATCCCATGGCACAGCCACATGGTGTCCCCAACATCCCAGTGTCCCCATGATGTTTTTCCCAACGTCCCCATGGTGATGTCCCCAACGTCCCATGGCACAGCTCCATGATGTCCCCAGTGTCCCCAACAACCCATGGCACAGCTCCATGGTGTCCCCAACATCCCCATGGTGATGTCCCCAATGTCCCATGGCACAGCTCCATGGTGTCCCCAATGTCCCTATGATGTCCACAGTGTCCCTATAACAACGTCCCCAATGTCCCCATCGTGATGTCCCCAGCACCTCATGGCACAGCCCCATGGTGTCCCCAACGTCTCCATGGTGATGTCCCCAGTGTCCCAATGCACAGCTTCATGTTGTCCCCAACATCCTCATGGTGGTGTCCCCAATGTCCCTATGATGTCCACAATGTCCCCATGGTGATGTCCCCAACATCTCCATACACAGCCACATGGTGTCCCCCACATCCCAGTGTCCCCCTGGCGATGTCCCCAATGTCCCCATGGTGATGTCCCCAACATCCCATGGCACAGCTCCATGGTGTCCCCAACATCCCCATGGTGATGTCCCCAACGTCCCATGGCACGGCTTCATGATGTCCCCAATGTCCCCATGGTGATGTCCCCAAAATCCCATGGCACAGCCACATGGTGTCCCCGACATCCCAGTGTCCCCTCACAGCGTCCCCATGATGTTTTCCCCAACGTCTCCATGGTGATGTCCCCAATGTCCCATGGCACAGCTCCATGGTGTCCCCAATGTCCCTATGATGTCCACAGTGTCCCTATAACAACGTCCCCAATGTCCCCATCGTGATGTCCCCAGCATCCCATGGCACAGCTCCATGGTGTCCCCAACGTCTCCATGGTGATGTCCCCAATGTCCCAATGCACAGCTTCATGTTGTCCCCAACATCCTCATGGTGGTGTCCCCAGTGTCCCTATGATGTCCCCAATGTCCCCATGGTGATGTCCCCAACATCTCCACGCACAGCCACATGATGTCCCCCACATCCCAGTGTCCCCCTGGCAATGTCCCCAATGTCCCCATCGTGATGTTCCCAGCATCCTATGGCACAGCTCCATGGTGTCCCCAATGTCCCCATGGTGATGTCCCCAATGTCCCAATGTACAGCTTCATGATGTCCCCAATGTCCCCATGGTGACGTCCCCAAAATCCCATGGCACAGCCACATGGTGTCCCCAACATCCCAGTGTCCCCTCACAGCGTCCCCATGATGTTTTTCCCAATGTCCCCATGGTGATGTCCCCAATGTCCCCAACAACCCATGGCACAGCTCCATGGTGTCCCCAACATCCCCATGGTGATGTCCCCAACATCCCATGGCACAGCTCCATGGTGTCCCCAATGTCCCTATGATGTCCCCAGTGTCCCTATAGCGTCCCCAATGTCCCCATGGTGATGTCCCCAACATCTCCACGCACAGCCACATGATGTCCCCCACATCCCAACGTCCCCCCTCCCAGTGTCCCCCCCACGATGTCCCCAACGTCCCCCATCCCTTTGGTGGCATCATCCACACGTCAGGGTGGGACAAACAAGGCAGGATGTGACAAGGGGACAGGATCTGGGTTCCCCACCCCAAATTTGGGTCCGCCCCACTCCCCCTCTGCCCCAGCACCGCGGTGTCACTCGGGGGTGGCATTGGTGTCACCTTTTGTGTCCCCATTCCCCTCCCCCCCACATTGGGGTGCTGCCCAGGAGCAGCTTTCAGCCACCAAACGCCCCAGGAACCAAACAAACCTTTATACCAAAAGTGGGGTTGGACACCCGCTGCCATTTTGTCACCGTATGTCCTGGTTGTGTCCCTTTGTCACCACTCCTCCTGCTGTCCCTTTGTCCTGGTTGTTCCTTTTGTCACCATTCCTCCTTGCGTCCCTTTGTCACCACTCCTCTTGTTGTCTCTTTGTCACCACTCCTGGTGTCTCTTTGTCCTGGTTGTGTCCCTTTGTCACCATTCCTCCTGCTGTCCCTTTGTCACCACACCTTCTGGTTGTCCATTTGTCACCACTTCTGTTGGCTCTTTGTCACCACTCCTCCTGGTGTCTCTTTGTCCTGGTTGTCCTTTTGTCACCATTCCTTCTTGAATCCTTTT
Organism: Phasianus colchicus; assembly: GCF_987193195.1. Taxonomy (NCBI): domain Eukaryota; kingdom Metazoa; phylum Chordata; class Aves; order Galliformes; family Phasianidae; genus Phasianus; species Phasianus colchicus. The sequence goes on from NC_143438.1 coordinate 94,456,432, forward strand.
GTCACCACTCATCTTGGGTGTCCCTTTGTCCTGGTTGTTCCTTTGTCACCATTCCTCCTTGTGTCCCTTTGTCACCGCTCCTCCAGCTGTCCCTTTGTCCCCACCTCTCCTGGTGTCCCTTTGTCCCTGTGTGTCCCTTTGTCACCACTCCTCCTCGTTGTTCCTTTATCACTACTCCTGGTGTCCCTTTGTCACCACGCCTCTTGTCCCTTTGTCCTGGTTGTTCCTTTGTCACCATTCCTCCTTGTGTCTCTTTGTCACCACTCCTCTTGTTGTCCCTTTGTCACCATAAGTCTTGGTTGTCTCTTTCTCACCACTCCTCCTTGCATCCCTTTGTCACCACACCTCCAGCTGTCCCTTTCTCCCGCTGTGTCCCTTTGTCACCACTCCCCTTGGTTGTTCCTTTATCACCACTCCTGCTGTCCCTTTGTCACCTTTCCTGCCATCTCTTTCTCCCGGTCGTCCCTTTGTCACCACACCTCCAGCTGTCCCTTTCTCCCGCTGTGTCCCTCTGTCACCACTCCTTGGTTGTTCCTTTATCACTACTCCTGGTGTCCCTTTGTCCTGGTTGTTCCTTTGTCACCACTCCTCTTGTTGTCCCTTTGGTTGTCTCTTTGTCACCACACCTCCAGCTGTCCCTTTCTCCCACTGTGTCCTTTTGTCACCACTCCTCTCGGTTGTTCCTTTATCACCACTCCTGCTGTCCCTTTGTCACCGCATCTCCTGCTGTCCCTTTGTCACCTTTCCTGCCATCTCTTTCTCCTGGTTGTCCCTTTGTCACCACACCTCCAGCTGTCCCTTTCTCCCGCTGTGTCCCTCTGTCACCACTCCTCTCGGTTGTTCCTTTATCACCACTCCTGCTGTCCCTTTGTCATCGCACCTCCCGGTGTCCCTTTGTCACCGTTCCTGCCGTCCCTTTGTCCCGGTCATCCCCTTTGTCACCACACCTCCCAGCTGTCCCCTCTCACAGCGCAAAGAAGTCGGATCCACCGTGATGCTGCAGGCTGCTGGTCCACACCTCCTCCTCCCTCCCAGCACCGCGCAGCATTCCCTGCAGCTCCTCCTGCAGCGCAGCCACGCAGCCCTCGGGGACGTCACCGTCACCGCTGTCACAGCAATCCGTGGGGTAGGGGTGGACGACGAGGCGAAGGGAGGACAGGGGGTGGGTCCCCTCCAGCAGAACCTTCAGCCCCGTGGAGGACAGGTGGTTGCCGAAGAGGCCGAGGTAGGAGAGGAGGACGCAGAGCCTCAGAGGTGGCAGCAGGACGGGGAGGTGGGCGTCCCCAAGGTGGCACTCGGCCACGTCCAGATGGCAGAGAGAGGAGGAGACGGCTGGGAGGAGATGGAGGAAGGGAGGGAGGAGGGAGGAGGAGAGGTCGTTGCCGCTCAGGTCGAGCTTCTTCAGGGCCGAGGCGTGAGGGCTGTGGGCCAGGAAGGTGAGGTCGCAGGGCTGGAGGTGGCAGAAGGGAAGCTCCAGGCTCTCCAGCGGGCGCTGCAGGGACCTGAGGGGGGTGGGGAGAAGCTGGGGGTCAAGGGATGTGTCTTCTATGGAGCCCCAAGAGCCAAAAGCACAAATCTACCCGAATAAAACCCATAACCCACGGCTCCACGGCCAGCTGGTTGAGTTGGGATCACCAAAACCCGTAACTCCATAACCAGTCAACTGGTTGAGTAGGGACCATCCTCACCTTCATCAAAACCCCGCAGGAGGGCAAACTCATGGCAACTATGAAGCCCCGAGCACCAAAACCAACAAATCTCCCCAAATAAAACACATAACCCATGGTTCCATGGTCTACAGGTTGAGTTGGGACCATCCTCACCTTCCCCAAAACGTGTAACTCCATAACCAACCAACTGGTTGAGCTAGGAGCATCCTCAACCTCACCAAAACACCACAGGAGGGCAACTCTGTGGCACCTATGGAGCCCCAAACACCAAAGTCCCAAATCTCCCCAAATAAAACACATCACCTATGGTTCCGAGGCCAACGGGTTGAGTTGGGATCATCCCCACCTTCACCAAAACCCATAACTCATAACCAGTCAACTGGTTGAGTAGGGACCTTCCTCAACTTCACCAAAACCCCACAGGAGGGCAAACTCATGGCAACTACGAAGCCCCAAGCACCAAAACCCACAAATCTCCCCAAATAAAACACACAACCCATGGTTCCATGGCCTACAGGTTGAGTTGGGACCATCCTCACCTTCCCCAAAACGCGTAACTCCATAACCAACCAACTGGTTGAGCTAGGAGCATCCTCAACCTCACCAAAACACCACAGGAGGGCAAACTCATGGCAACTATGGAGCCCCAAACACCAAAACCCACAAATCTCCCCAAATAAAATACATAACCCATGGTTCCATGGCCTACAGGTTGAGTTGGGATCATCCTCACCTTCACCAAAACCCAACAGAAGGGCAAACTCGTGGCAGCTATGGAGCCCCAAGCACCAAAACCCCAAATCTCCTCAAATAAAACCCACAACCCACATCTCCGTGGGCAACTGGTTGAGTTGGGATCATCCTCTCCTTCATCAAAACCTTGCAGTATGGCAGACTCATGGCATGTATGAAGCCCCAAGCCCCAAAACCCCAAATCTCCCCAAATAAAACACAGAACCAACAGCTCCATGAGCAACTGGTTGAGTTGGGACCATTTCCCCCTTCACCAAAACCCATAACTCCATAACCAACCAACCAGGATCATCCTCACCTTCACCAAAACCACACAGTAAGGCCGACTCACAGCACCTACAGACCCCCAAGCACCAAAACCCCAAATCATCCCCTGAAATAAGGAGAACAAAGCAGTGCTCACCCCAGCAGCAACCGCAGCCTCCCCGCCAGCCGGCACGAGCCCAGGTTGAGCTCCTTCAGCCCACGCAACCAACCCAACGCTTCCGCCAGCTCTCTCAGCCCATCTTCCATCCCAGGCCTCCTCACGTCCACGTTGCTGTAGGGCAACCTCACGCTGGCCAGGTCTGGGAAACGAGCGAGCCGCGGCACCACCTGGCACAGCCCCACCAACCCCAAGTTGTTGAAACGCAGCTCGACGCGTCGCAAGCCGACCGGCTCCAAGGCCTCCAACAGATCCAAGGTGCCTCCCAGGGAGAGCTCCTCGGCATGGAAGTCACGGCAGCGCAGGCGTAGGGCCCCTCCACCACGTAGGGCTGCCTTCAGGATGGCCCCGGAAGTGCTGTTGACGAAGAGGTCGACGCGGATTTCCACCGGAGGAAGCGGGGAACCTTTCTGCTTTTTGGTGCCATGAGGTGCAGTTCGGCGTTGCGAGGCTTCCAGGCAGGCTTTGGCCAGCAGTACTGTCCTTGACCACAGGGTGACGCTGTCCGGACCGTGTTCGGCACCGTCCTGGATGCCAGTCATGTCCAGCACACGCAGGCACGGCCGTGGGCTGAAGGAGGAGAAAGGTGCCAGCATTTCTTCCATCCGTCTGACCCAACCCCCCTTCCTTCTGATTGACCCAAGCCTCCTCCTTCCGTCTGTCCCACCGTATCTGTCCAACCCAACCCTCCTTCCTTCTACCCATCCAACCCAACCTCCTCTTCCATCCATCCAATCCAAACCCATCCAACCCAACCCTCCTTCCTTCTGATTGACTCAAACCTTCTCCTTCCATCCATCCACCTCTGTCCAACCCAACCATCCTTTCATCCATCCAACTCAACCCCCTTCCATCCATCCGATCCAAACCCATCCAACCCAGCCCTCCTTCCTTCCTTCTGATTGACCCAAACCTTCTCCTTCCATCTGCCCCACTCATATGCATCCAACCCAACCATCCTTCCTTCTGTCCATCCAACTCAACCCTCCTTTCATCCATCTGATCCAAACCCATCCAACCCAACCCTCTTCCTTCTGATTGACCCAAACTTTCTTCTTCTGTCTGTCCCACCCGTATCTGTCCAACCCAACCATCCTTCCTTCTGTCCATCCAACTCAACCCCCTTCCATCCATCCAATCCAAATCCATCCAATCCAAACCCATCCGACCCATCCCTTCCTTCTCATTGACCCATGCCTCCTCCTTCCATCCATCCACCTCACATCTGTCCATCACAACCATCCTTCCATCCATCCATCCAACCCAACCTCCTCTTCCATCCATCCATCCAACCCACATCTGTCCATCATAACCATCCTTTCATCCATCCAACTCAACCCCCTTCCATCCATCCGATCCAAACCCATCCAACCCAGCCCTCCTTCCTTCCTTCTGATTGACCCAAACCTTCTCCTTCCATCTGCCCCACTCATATGCATCCAACCCAACCATCCTTCCTTCTGTCCATCCAACTCAACCCTCCTTTCATCCATCTGATCCAAACCCATCCAACCCAACCCTCTTCCTTCTGATTGACCCAAACTTTCTTCTTCTGTCTGTCCCACCCGTATCTGTCCAACCCAACCATCCTTCCTTCTGTCCATCCAACTCAACCCCACTTCCATCCATCCAATCCAAATCCATCCAATCCAAATCCATCCGACCCATCCCTTCCTTCTCATTGACCCAAGCCTCCTCTTTCCCGTCCATCCACCTCATATCTGTCCATCACAACCATCCTTCCTTCCATCCATCCAACCCAACCCCGCTTACATCCATCCAACCCATATCTGTCCATCACAACCATCCTTCTGTCCATCCAACTCAACCCCCCCGTCCCATCCATCCAATCCAAATCCATCCGACCCATCCCTTCCTTCTCACTGACCCAAGCCTCCTCCTTCCATCCATCCGCTTCATATCTGTCCATCACAGCCATCCTTCCTTCCATCCATCCAACCCAACCCCCCTTACATCCATCCAACTCATATCTGTCCATCACAACCATCCTTCCGTCCATCCGACTCAACCCCCTTCCATCCATCTGATCCAAATCCATCCAACCCAACCCTCCTTCTTTCTGACTGACCCAACCCTCCTCCTTCCATCCATCCAACCCGTATCTCTCCATCACAACCCTCCTTCCTTTTGTCTTTCTGACCCAACTCCCCTACCACAAACATAACTGGTGACGACCGCAGCTGACAACAACCACAACCAACCCTACAACAACCTCAACTTATGTGGTGATGACCACAACTGAACCTACAACCACAGACGACCTGATGAAAACAACCACAACCGACCCTACAGCAACCACAACTGATCCGGTGACAACCACGACCAATCCTACACCACAGCTGACCCAAAATGATCACAACCAACCCAATGACAACCACAACCAATCCTACAACCACAGCTCACCCGATGGCAACAACCACAACTGATCCTACAACCACCACAGCTGATCTGGTGACAGTCACGACCAACCCCGCAACCATCCCACAACTGATCTGGTGACAACCAGAACCAATCCTACAACCACGGCTGACCCAATGATGCTCACAACCGATCCTATGACAACCACAACTGATTTGGTGATGACTACAACTGATCCTACAACCACAGCCACCCCAATGACAACAACCATCACCAATCCTACGACACCCACAGCTGATCTGGTAACGACCATGACCTACAACCACAGCCGATCCAATGATGACCACATCCAAACCAATGACAACCACAACCAATCCTACAACCACAGCTGACCCAATGACAACAACCACAACTGATCCTACAACAACCACAACTGATCTGGTGACGACCACAATCAATCCTATGACAGCCACCACCGATTTGGTGATGACCATAACCAATCTTACGACAACCAAACCTGATCTGGTGGCAACCACAACCGTTCCTACAACCACAGCCAACCCAATAACAACAACCACAACCATCCCACAACAACCACACCCGATCTGGTGACGACCACAACCAATCCTACAACCACAGCTGAACCACTGACAACACCACAGCTGATCCTACAACAACCACAACTGATCTGGTGACGGCCACAACCAATCCTACAACCACAGCTGATCCAATGACAACAACCACAACTGATCTGGTGACCACCACAACCAGTCTCACAACCATCCCACAACTGATCTGGTGACAACCACGACCAATCCTGCAACAACCAGAACTGATCTGGTGACAACCACAACCAATCCTACAACCACAGCTGACCCACTGACAACAACCACAACTGATCCTACAACAACCACAACTGATCTGGTGATGACCACGATCAATCCTACAACCACAGCTGAACCACTGACAACAACCACAACTGATCCTACAACAACCACAACTGATTCTACAACCACCACAACTGATCTGGTGATGACCACAATCAATCTTACGACAACCAAACCTGACCTGGTGGCAACCACAACCGTTCCTACAACCACAGCCAACCCAATAACAACAACCACAACCATCCCACAACAACCACACCCCATCTGGTGACGACCACCACCAATCCTATGACAACCACGACCAACCCAACGTCGACCACAACCGATTTGGCGACAACCGCAGCCGATCCAACAACACCCCTCCCCTGACACCTCCAAACCCAGCAGAGCACCCCGAACCGGGCACAACCAGCACCCAACACAAAAACCCACCCCTCAGAAAAAAAAAACCAAACACCCACCCTCCCAATGATCCCAATTCGGTCACCTACCCAGTGCCGGACCGCAGCCCCGCGGTGACGGCAAGGAGAACCGCCTGTACGCAGAGCTGGTCGGGGTGGTGGTGGGGGTCGCAGCGTAGGGAGAGAATTGGGAAGGGCCAGGACCTCACCAGGTCCTGCAGGAGGGGAACACGGCAGTCCAGGAGGGCAGCCTGGAGCAGCGCGGGGTACAGCTCGGCGGGGAGCAGCGGCAGGGAGCGGCGGGCGGCGGGGAGGTGGGCGACCAGGCGGCGGGCGCAGAGCGAGACGAGGGAGGAGGGGGTGGTGGTCATGGTGGTCATGGTGGTCGTGGGAGGGTGGGGGGCAGCTGTGGGGATGGGGAAGGGGATAAAAGTGTGGTCATAGGGACAGACGATGGGAGAGCCGGTGCTCTGAGTGCACAGCGGGTGAGCCACCAATCCTAAGATCCCCACGGACCCCCACATCTGACCACCCCTCAAAACAGGTTCCCTGTGGCACCCCCAATCCTGAGACCCCCACACCAAACCCCCCAACCCTGACCCCCCCCATTACAGGTTCTCCACAGCACCCCCAACCCTGAGACCACCACGCTGACCCCCAGAATGAAATCTCCAACCCTGACACCCCCCCAACCCTGAGACCCCCAAAATTGACCCCCATAAGGGTCCTTCATGGCACCCCCAACCCTGAGACCCCCACGCTGACCCCCAAATCTGATTCCCCCCCCAAAATGGCTTCCTCACGGCACCCCCAACCCTGAGACCCCCACCCTGACCCCCACCCTGACTCCCCCATTATGGGTTCTCCATGGCAGCCCCCAATCCTAAGATCTCCACAGACCCCCACATCTGACCACCCCCCCCAAAATGGCTTCCCCATGGCACCCCCAATCCTGAGACCCCCACACCGAACCCCCAACCCTGCCCCCCCCCCCATTGTGGGTTCTCCATGGTACCCCCAACCCTGACCCCCTCCCCCCCCCATTATGGGTTCTCCATGGCACCCCCAACCCTGAGACCCCATGCTGACCCCCAGAATGAGATCCCCAACCCTGACACCCCCCCAACCCTGAGACCCCCACATTGACCCCCCCCATAAGGGTTCTCCATGGCAGCCCCAACCCTGAGACCCCCACCCTGACCCCCCCACCCTGACCACAACCCTGACTCCCCCATTATGGGTTCTCCATGGCAGCCCCCAATCCTAAGATCCCCACAGACCCCACATCTGACCACCCCCCCCATTATAGGTTCCCCATGGCATCCCCAACTCTGAGACCCCCACACTGACCCCCAACCCTGACCCCCCCCCATTGTGGGTTCTCCATGGTACCCCCAACCCTGAGATCCCACGCTGACCCCCAGAATGAGACCCCCCCCTGCTGACCCCAACCCTAACCCCCCCCCCCCCATTATGGGTTCTCCATGGCAGCCCCCAACCCTGAGACCCCCACAGACCCCCAAATTTGACCACCCCCCAAAACAGGTTCCCCATGGCCCCATAATTCCCACAGGACCCCTCATAACACCCCACAGAGTCCTATAACCCCCACAGAACCCCCAAAGAGCCCCATAACACCCACAGGACCCCCCCCCCAGACCCCACAGAGCCCCATAACCACAGAAACCCCCCTAGAGTCCCAGAACCCCCTTAGGATCCCTCATAGAGCCCCACAGAGCCCCATAGTTCCCATAGGACCCCTCATAGAGCCCCACACAACCCCATAATCCCCACAGGACCCCATAGAGTCCCTTACTCCCCATAGAATCCCATAGAGCCCCAGAAGCCCCATAGGACCCCTCATAGAACCCCATAGAGCCTCATAATCCCCACAGGACCCCTATAGATACCCATGGACCCCCACAGAACCCCCATAGAGCCCCATAACCCTAACAAAATCCCCCACAGAAACTCATAAGCCCCACAGAATCCCCTCATAGACCCCCATAACCCTCACAGAACCCCCCATAGAGCCCCAAAGACCCCCATAAGCCCCACAGAACCCCTCACAGAGCCCCATAGACCCCCATAGACACCCATAACCCCCCCAAAGAACCCCCATAGAGTCCCAGAACCCCCCCAGAACCCCTCACAGAGCCCCACACAGCCCCATAAACCCCACAGGACCCCCATAGAGCCCCATAACCCTAACAAAACCCCCCACAGAACCCCATAAGCCCCACAGGATCCCTTCATAGATCCCCATAACCCCCACAGAACCCCCCATAGAGCCCCACACAACTCCATAAACCCCCCATAGAGCCCCATAGACCCCCACAGAACCCCCATAGAGCCCCATAACCCTAACAAAATCCCCCACAGAACCCCATAACCCCCACAGTACCCCCAATAAACCCCCATAGAGCCCCAAAGAACCCCCCATAGAGCCCCACAGACCCCCATAACTCCCACAGTACCCCCAATAAACCCCCATAGAGCCCCAAAGAACCCCCCATAGAGCCCCACAGACCCCCATGACTCCCACAGTACCCCCAATAAACCCCCATAGACCCCCCAGAATCCCTCATAGAGCCCCACACTGCCCCATAATCCCCACAGGATCCCCACAGGACCCCCATAGACCCCCACAGGACCCCCCATAGAGCCCCATAACCCCCACAGAACCCCCCATAGAGCTCCATAAACCCCCATAGAGCCCTATAGACCCCCCAGAACCCCTCATAGAGCCCCACACAGCCCCATAACCCCCACAGGACCCCCCATAGGCCCCAACAAGACCCCCATAGAGCCCCAGAACCCTAACAAAACCCCCCACAGAACCCCATAATCCCCACAGGATCCCCTCATAGACCCCCATAACCCTCACAGAACCCCCCATAGAGCCCCACACAGACCCATAAACCCCACATAGACCCACATAGACCCCCACAGGACCCCCATAGACCCCCACAGGACCCCCAGAACCCATCATAGAGCCCCACACAGCCCCATAATCCCCACAGGATCCCCACAGGACCCCCATAGACCCCCATAGGACCCCCCATAGAGCCCCATAACCCCCACAGAACCCCCCATAGAGCTCCATAAACCCCCATAGAGCCCTATAGACCCCCCAGAACCCCTCATAGAGCCCCACACAGCCCCATAACCCCCACAGGACCCCCATAGGCCCCAACAAGACCCCCATAGAGCCCCATAACCCTAACAAAACCCCCCACAGAACCCCATAATCCCCACAGGATCCCCTCATAGACCCCCATAACCCTCACAGAACCCCCCATAGAGCCCCACACAGCCCCATAAACCCCACAGGACCCACATAGACCCCCCACAGGACCCCAGAACCCCTCATAGAGCCTCTCATAGAGCCCCACACAGCCCCATAATCCCCACAGGATCCCCATAGACCCCCATAGACCCCCCCAGGACCCCCATAGAGCCCCATAACCCCCACAGAACCCCCCATAGAGCTCCATAAACCCCCATAGAGCCCCCATAACCCCTCACAGATCCCCACACACCCCATAAACCCCACAGGACCCCCATAAACCCCACAGGACCCCACAGAACCCCTCCCCCCCCCAGCTCTTCTTACCGCTCCTCAGCGCCACCTCCCCGCTCGCCCCTCACTTCCGCCTCTGCGCACTGACTCCCGCCTCTCCTCCAATCACAGCAGCCGAGAGGCGGGATTGCTCTTTTACTACGCTTCTCATTGGTTTCTCCGACCGCCCGTCTCCTTTCCGACGTTTCTATTGGTGGAGCGAAAAGAGAGCGGGAAGTTCGCGGCGGGATGTAGCGCTGAGGGAAAGGAACGGGAACGGAGGGAGCGGAGCGGTTCTGAGGGTCCGAACCGAACCGGAACGGAACCGAATCGAACCCATGGAGCGGCTGTGCGAACTGCGGGCGATGCTGAAGGGCTGGGAGGCGGTTTTCGAACGGGAGAACGGCCGGAAACCGGGAAAAGTGAGGGGGGAACCTGGGGGGTGGGGGGGTCTGAGGGGCCTCACCGGGCCTCTGTGGGGATTTCTGCCCCAAAATGGCTTTTTTTGGTGATTTTGGGGTATTTCTGCCCCCAAAAGGGCCTTTTTTGTTGGTTTGGGGCTATTTCTGCCCCCCAAAAGGGCCTTTTTTGTGTGCTTTTGGGATCTTTTTGCCACCAAATGGCCTTTTTTGGGTCTTTTGGGGTGATTCTGCCCCAAAATGGGCCTTTATTGGTGCTTTTGGGGCTATTTCTGCCCAAAAATGGCCTTTTTTGGTGCTTTTTGGGGTATTTCTGCCCCAAAAATGGCCTCTTCCAGGGCAGGGATACCCCAAAAGTGCCTCTTTTGGGTTGATCTCTGCCCCAAAATGGCTTTTTTTGGTACTTTTGGGGGTCTTTTTGTCCCAAATGGGCCTTTATTGGTGCTTTTGGGGGTATTTCTGTCCCAAAATGGCCTTTTTTGGTGCTTTTTGGGGGTATTTGTGTCCCAAAAAGGGCTATTCAGGGGCATGGATACCCCAAAAGTGCCTCTTTTTGGTTGATTTCTGCCCCCAAAGTGGCCTTTTTTGGTTCTTTTTGTGGTCTTTTTGTCCCAAAATGGCCTTTTTTGGTGATTTTTGGGGTCCTTTTGCCCTAAAATGGCCTTTTTTGGTGCTTTTTGGGGGTATTTCTGTCCCAAAAAGGCCTATTCAGGGGCAGGGATACCCCAAAAGTGCCTCTTTTTGGGTTATTTCTGCACCAAAATTGCCTTTTTTGGTGCTTTTTGGGGGTATTTCTACCCCAAATGGGCCTTTATTGGTGCTTTTGGGTGTATTTCTGCCCCCAGAATGGGATTTTTTGGTGATTTGGGGGTGTTTCTATCTCAAATGGGCCTTTTTTTGGTGATTTTGGGCTATTTCTGTCCCAAAATTGCCATTTTGGGGGGCTTTGGGAGTATTTCTGCACTAAAACTGCCTTTTTTTGTGTGCTTTTTGGTGTATTTCTGCCTCAAAAAGGCCTTTTTTGGTGCTTTTGGGTGGGTTTCTCTCCCTAAATTCCCTGCTTTACCTCCTAAAAGTGCCTCGTTTGGTGCTTTTGAAGGCATTTCTACCCCAAAAATCTCCTTTTGGGTTCTTTTGGTGGGTATTTCTGCCCCATAAGTGCCTCTTCTGGAACATTCCTACCCCTAATTGACCTTTTTTGTTGTTTCTCTGTGGCTGTTGTGCCATTTTTTGGACAGTTCAACCCCAAAATCGCTTCTTTTTCTGCCTTTCAACCCAAATTAACCCTGTGCTCTGTTTCCCTCGCAGGCCGACGTGGCGGCAGCTTCAGAGGACACCAAACGTGAGTGTGGGGCTGTGGGACCTCCTTATCCCTAATTTCTCGAATTAATTACCTCCTAATTGCCCTAATTAATTACCACGGCTCTGCTTTGTTCCCTTTGGCAGGGCTGTACCGGGAGTACCGGGAGCTGAAGCAGCAGACAGAGCCCACAGAGCAGAGCCCAATGGCAGAGCAGGTACCAATGCTGCGGGCTGACAAGGGGAGGGCCCCTCCATCGTGGCTATCGGTGGCCAGCTCTTGGTGGCCCCTCCATCGTGGCTATCGGTGGCCAGCTCTTGGTGGCCCCTCCATCGTGGCTATCGGTGGCCAGCTCTTGGTGGCCCACGTGGTGGCTTACGGCCAACTCTTGGCGGCCCTCTCTCGTGGTGACCTGTGGCCCAACTCATGGTGGCCCCTCCATCATGGCTACTTGTGGCCAATTCATGGTGGCTTCTTCATCATGGCTATCTCTGGCCAGCTCTTCGTGGTCCATGGCCCTTGTGGTGGCCTATGGCCAACTCTTGGTGGCCCTCTCTCGTGGTGACCTGTGGCCCAACTCATGGTAGCCCCTCCATCATGGCTATTCGTGGCCAGCTCTTGGTGGCCCCGTTGCCCTCGTGGTGGCCTATGGCCAACTCTTGGTGGTCCTCCCTCATGGTGACCTATGGCCCAACTCTTGCTGGCCCCTCCATCATGGCTACTTGTGGCCAATTCATGGTGGCCCCTCCATCATGGCTATGTGACCAGCTCTTGGTGGTCCTCCCTCATGGTGACCTGTGGCCCAACTCATGGTGGCCCCTCCATCATGGCTATTCGTGGCCAGCTCTTGGTGGCCCCATGGCCCTCATGGTGGCCTATGGCCAACTCTTGGTAGCCCTCTCTCGTGGTGACCTGTGGCCCAACTCATGGTGGCCCCTCCATCATGGCTACTTTTGGCCAATTCATGGTGGCCCCTCCATCATGGCTATGTGACCAGCTCTTGGTGGCCCATGGCCCTCGTGGTGGCCTATGGCCAACTCTTGGTGGTCCTCCCTCATGGTAACCTGTGGCCCAACTCATGGTGGCCCCTCCATCATGGCTACTTGTGGCCAACTCATTGCAGCCCTCTCTCATGGCTACCTTTGGCCAGCTTTTGGTGGCACCTCCATTGTGGCTATCCGTGGCCAGCTCGTGGTGACCTATGGCCAACTCTTGGTGGCCCTCCCTCATGGTGACCTATGGCCCAACTCTTGCTGGCCCCTCCATCATGGCTACTTGTGGCCAATTCATGGTGGCCCCTCCATCATGGCTATTCGTGGCCAGCTCTTGGTGGCCCCATGGCCCTCATGGTGGCCTGTGGCCAACTCTTGGTGGTCCTCTCTCGTGGTGACCTGTGGCCCAACTCATGGTGGCCCCTCCATCATGGCTATCCATGGACAGCTCTTGGTGGCCCTCCTTCATAGTGACCTGTGGCCCCACCATCTTGGCTACTTGTGGCCAACTCATTGCAGCCCTCTCTCATGGCTACCTGTGGCCAGCTTTTGGTGGCACCTCCATCGTGGCTATCCGTAGCCAGCTTGTGGTGGCCTATGGCCAACTCTTGGTGGCCCTCCCTCATGGTGACCTATGGCCCAACTCATGGTGGCCCCTCCATCATGGCTATCCGTAGCCAGCTCTTGATGGCCCCGTGGCCCTCGTGGTGACATTTGGCCAACTCTTGGTGGCCCTCTCTCATGGCTACCTGTGGCCAGCTCATGGTGGCCCCTCCATCGTGGCTATCCATGGCCAGCTCTTGGTGGCCCCATGGTGCTCGTGGTGGCCTATGGCCAACTCTTGGTGGTCCTCCCTCATGGTGACCTGTGGCCCAGCTCATGGTGGCCCCTCCATCATGGCTATCCGTAGCCAGCTCTTGATGGCCCCGTGGCCCTCGTGGTGACATTTGGCCAACTCTTGGTGGCCCTCTCTCATGGTGACCTGTGGCCCAACTCATGGTGGCCCCCCCCATCATGGCTATCCGTGGCCAGCTCTTCGTGGCCTTCCTTCATGGTGACCTATGGCCCAACTCTTGGTGGCCCCTCCATCATGGCTACCTGTGGCCAGCTCTTGGTGGCCCCTCCATCGTGGCTATCGGTGGCCAGCTCTTGGTGGCCCTCGTGGTGGCTTACGGCCAACTCTTGGTGGTCCTCTCTCGTGGTGACCTGTGGCCCAACTCATGGTGGCCCCTCCATCATGGCTACTTGTGGCCAATTCATGGTGGCCCCTCCATCGTGGCTATTCGTGGCCAGCTCTTGGTGGCCCATGGCCCTCGTGGTGGCCTATGGCCAACTCTTGGTGGCCCTCCCTCATGATGACCTGTGGCCCAACTCATGGTCTATCATGGCTACTTGTGGCCAACTCATGGTGGCCTCTCCATCATGGCTATGTGACCAGCTCTTGGTGGCCCATGGCCCTCGTGGTGGCCTATGGCCAACTCTTGGTGGTCTTCCCTCATGGTGACCTGTGGCCCAACTCATGGTGGCCCCTCCATCATGGCTACTTGTGGCCAACTCATTGCAGCCCTCTCTCATGGCTACCTTTGGCCGGCTTTTGGTGGCCCTTTCATCGTGGCTATCTGTGGCCAGCTCTTGGTGGCCCCGTGGCCCTCCTGGTGACATTTGGCCAACTCTTGATGGCCCTCCTTCATGGTGACCTGTGGCCAATTCATGGTGGCCCCTCCATCATGGCTATGTGGCCAGCTCTTGGTGGCCCATGGCCAGCTCATGGTGGCCCTCCCTCATGGTGACCTGTGGCCCCTCCCTCATGGCAGTCTGTGGCCAACTCATGGTGGCCCATGACCCAACTCGGTGGCCACTTCTTGGCAGCCCACCTCCACGGTGGTCACCACTTGGCAGCCCACACCCAAATTGTGGCCACTAACTCATGGTTGCCCATCTTGGTTGGTTGCCCACCCCCAAACTCATGGTGGCCACTTCCTGATTGCCCACCCCCAACTTGGCAGCCCACACGCAAATCATGGCCACCAACTCATGGTTGCCCACCCCCAACTCATGGTCACAAACCCTTGTTGTCCAACTCATGGTGGCCACCTCATGGTTGCCCACCCCCAACTCATGGTCACAAACTCTTGTTGTCCAACTCATGGTGGCCACCTCATGGTTGCCCACCCCCAGCTCATGGTGGCCACCACTTGGCAGCCCGCACCCTAATCGTGGCCACCAGCTCCTGGCCACCACTTGATTGCCCACCCCCAATTAATGGTTGCCCCCTCTTGGTTGCCCACCCCCAACTCCATGATGGCCACTTCTTGGTTGCCCATTCCCAACGTTGCAGCCCACACCCAAATCATGGCCACCAACTCATGGCTGCCCCCTATTCTTAGTCGCCCACCCCCAACTCTATGATGGCCACTTCTTGGTTGCCCATTCCCAACATTGCAGCCAACACCCAAATCATAGCCACCAACTCTTGGTTGCCCACCCCCTATTCTTGGTTGCCCACACCGAACTCCATGATGGCCACTTCTTGGTTGCCCATTCCCAACGTTGCAGCCCACACCCAAATCGTGGCCACCAACTCATGGCTGCCCCCTACTCTTAGTTGCCCACCCCCTACTCCATGATGGCCACTTCTTGGTTGCCCATTCCCAACGTTGCAGCCCACACCCAAATCATGGCCACCAACTCTTGGTCGCCCGCCCCCTATTCTTAGTCGCCCACCCCCTATTCTTAGTCGCCCACCCCCAACTCTATGATGGCCACTTCTTGGTTGCCCATTCCCAACATTGCAGCCAACACCCAAATCATGGCCACCAACTCTTGGTTGCCCACCCCCTATTCTTGGTTGCCCACACCCAACTCCATGATGGCCACTTCTTGGTTGCCCATTCCCAACGTTGCAGCCCAGACCAAAATCATGCCCACCAACTCATGGTTGCCCGCCCCCTATTCTTGGTTGCCCACCCCCAACTCCTGCTACCCTCCCCGCTTCCCGCCCCCCTGCAGGACTGGGGCTGCTGGGGGTCTCACCTGAACCGGCAGCCGAAGCTCCGCGGGATGCGGCACCAACCACCGCCAGCAGCGTCGGCGCAGCTCTACGGGATGAGGCTGAAGGCCAACCTGGGCGCGGCCCTACAGGTGTGGGGCTGTGGGGTGGGTGCGGCCCTCTAGATGTGGGGCTGTGGGGTGAATGTAGCCCTGTGGATTTGTGGCTGTGGGGTGAGTGCAGCCCTATAGATTTGTGGCTCTTGGGTGGACGAGGCCCTACAGGTGTGGGGCTGTGGGGTGGGCGGGGCCCTATAGGTGTGGGGCTGTGGGGTGGGCGCGGCCCTATAGGTGTGGGGCTCTTGGGTGGACGAGGCCCTACAGGTGTGTGGCTGTGGGGTGGGTGCGGCCCTCTAGATGTGGGGCTGTGGGGTGGGTGCAGCCCTATAGATGTGGGGCTGTGGGGTGAATGTAGCCCTGTGGATTTGTGGCTCTTGGGTGGGCGCGGCCCTACAGGTGTGGGGCTGTGGGGTGGGCGCGGCCCTACAGGTGTGGGGCTGTGGGGTGGGCACGGCCCTACAGGTGTGGGGCTGTGGGGTGGGCGCGGCCCTATAGATGTGGGGCTGTGGGGTGGGCGCGGCCCTATAGATATGGGGCTGTGGGATGGGTGTGGCCCTATAGATTTGTGTTGTGGGGTGAATGCAGCCCTATAGAAATGGGGTTGTGGGGTGAGTGCAGCCCTGCAGGTGTGGGTCTGTGGGGTGAATGCAGCCCTACAGGTGTGGGGCTGTGGGGTGGGTGCGGCCCTATAGATGTGGGGTTTTGGGGTGAATGCAGCCCTATAGTTGTTGGGTTGTGGGGTGGGCGCAGCCCTACAGGTTTGTGGCTGTGGGGTGGGCGCAGCCCTACAGGTTTGTGGCTGTGGGGTGGGCGCAGCCCTACAGGTTTGTGGCTGTGGGGTGGGGGTAGGGGGTGAGATTCACCCCGCAGGAAACCGCACAGAGCTCGGGAGCTGTGGGTGAAAACGGGCGATTTTGGGGCTGTGCAGAAGCCGGCGTTTCGGGATCACCCCAAACTCTCTCTCCCCATCCTCAGGCGACGCCATCGGCGGTGAAGAGGAGCCTGGCCTGCAGCAGGAAACCCGCGGCACAGCGCGGTGCCGGCACCGCGTCCCCGAGCGACGACGGCGACGACGAATCGACCCAAGTCCTCCCCGCCGCCGTGCGCCGCCTGGCGCCCCTCGTCCTGACTGTAGGGTCGAAGCCTCGACCCCAAACGGATCGATTGCAGAGATTGAGGGAGATGGTGGCGCAGAGATTGGGGGCGCTGGATCCCGGGTGGCTGCGGCGGTGCCAGGGGACGACGGGGGGTGGGGTGGAGGGGGAGGAGGGGGGGGAGGGATGGTGGGAGGGGGCGGGGGGGGCGGTGGGACAGGGGGAGGGGACGCTGGGACCTGGAATTGGGACGTCGAGACAAGAGAAGGGGATGAGATGTGGAGAGAGGACAGCAGGACACGAAGAGGGGACGTTGGGACCTGAAACTGGGACACTGGGACATGAAGAATGGGCAAGACATGGAGTGAGGACAGCGGGACATGAAGAGGGGACACCAGGATCCAGAGTGAGGACAGCAGGACAGGAAGAGGGGACAAGACCTGGAGAGAGGACAGCAGGACACGAAGAGGGGACACCAGGACCTGGAACTGGGACAGCAGGACAGGAAGAAGGGACGTTGGGACCTGAAACTGGGACACTGGGACATGAAGAATGGGCAAGACATGGAGTGAGGACAGCGGGACATGAAGAGGGGACACTGAGACCTGAAACTGGGACAGCAGGACAGGAAGAGGGGACAAGACCTGGAGTGAGGACAGCAGGACACAAAGAGGGGACACCAGGACCTGAAACTGGGACATTGAGACAAGAAAAGGGGACAAGACGTGGAGAGAGGACAGCGGGACCCAAAGAGGAGACACCAGGACCTGGAATGGGGACACCAGGACAGGAAGAAGGGACAAGACCCGGAGTGAGGACAGCAGGACACAAAGAGGGGACACTAGGATCCAGAATGGGGACACTGGGACACGTAGAGGGGACACTGGGATGTGAAGAGGGGACAAAACCTGCAGTAAGGACACAAAGACTTGAAGGAGGGGCACTGGGACCCAAATTGGGGACACTGGGACCTGTAATGGGGACACTGGGACTTGAAGAGGGGACGTCAGGGCAGGAAGAGGGGACGAGAGCTGGGGTGAGGGCACAAAGACTTAAATGGGGGACACTGGAATCTAAACTGGGGATACCAGAGCGTGAGGAGGGGACACTGGGACCCAAAATGGGGACGCTGGAATGTGAAGAAGGGATGCTAAGTTGTGGAGAGGGGACACTGGGACCCAAAATGGGGACACTGGGACCCAAAATGGGGACACTGGGACCCAGAAGGGGGACGGTGAGACGTGAAGAGTTGACACTGGGATGTGAAGAGGGGATGTTGGAACCTGCAGTGGGGACACTGGGACGCAAAAGGAGACGGAAGAGAGGGACATCGGGGCACGAAGAGGGGACACCAGGACCCGAAATGGGGACAGCGGGATGCGAAAAAGGGTCACCAGGACGTGAAGAGGGGACAGCAGGATGTGAAGAAGGGACAGCAGGACCTGAAATGGAGACAGCAGGACCCAAAGTGGCGTCTCGGGGTCGGAAAAGGGGAACGCCGCGATGCAAAAGGGCGATGCCAGGACACAAAGAGGGGGCGGTGGGATCGGAAGAAGAGATGCCAAGAGATGACAAAGGGACACCGGGACCCAAAGGTGACACGGGACGGCGGCGTGGCCGCGTGCCGAAGGGTGGCACCGCTCAGGACGGAGCTGTTAACGTGGCAAAGCCCAGAGCTGCCCGCAGGAAGAGGCTGTGCCCAGAGGACGGCCAAGAGGAACCCGCAGCTGCCCCAAAGCAGAGGAGAACGGTGCCGTCCCCATCCGAAAACCTTCTGGGTGACTTTGAGGAGGAGAAAAAGCCCGGGGCGGTCAGCAAAACGCTGCCTGCCAGGTGGGTGCCCCCAAAAATGGGTCGGTTTGCTGGTTTTGTCCCCCACATGAGAGTGGCTGGAATGGCTGGAGCTGCGCCTGTTAATGAGGGCAAAGGAGCGCGGGGCTGAGCAGTGCCTCGTTCCTGAGAAGGAGCCATGGCTGTTCCTGCCGAGCTCTGCACACAGCGAGCCGCTCTTCCTTTGGCCATTCCCCACTTTTGGAATTTTCCTTCCTTTTGGAAGCTCTCCGTGGGTTTTTCCACTCCATTTCCTCACGCGTTTCCAGCCTTTCCGCGTTCCCCAGAGCGCTGCTGGCTTCGGTCACCCTTCAGGAACAAAAGACGTGGGGGATTATCCCCATCTGCTGCTCCAAAGTAATTCTCCCATCTGTAGTGTTCACACAGTGGGGACAAGAGCAAATTTTGGGGCATCAGGGGGTTGCTTCTCCCCATTAAAAGTGCCCCACCTGTTCTTTTTAGCGTTTCCCCCCCTTGCTGCCCCATTGCAGGGGTTCCCGCTGCCACGGAGTCCTCAGGACAGCCTGGGATTTGCGATGTTCCCCACCCCATCCTGATGGCATCTTGCTTTCCCACAGAGCTCCTCGGCGGCCCCAGGGCAACTTCGTGAGGCTCAACCTGAAGAGCAGATCCCACGTGCGGGGCGCTGCGCTGCGGGGAAGGCAGCTCCGCAAGCAGGTACGGCAGCGGGGCGGCCAGCTGCACCTGAGGGAGGAGGGAGGAAACGGGCTGAAATGGCGTGAAATTGGTCACAGGTGTGGAAGGAGAAGTGGCAGAAGAAGGCAGCGTGGTTCGGAGGCGGCAGGGCCGCGGATCGGAGCTCGGATGTTTGCTTCAAGTGCGGCGCAGCTGGGCACTGGGCAGCGGCGTGCAGGGGGCGAGGTGAGTGGGGTGGGGATCTCGGCAGCACCCGTCTCCTTGTGCTCCTGCTGGGTCCATCTGGGCACCACCATTTCCTTGTGCTCCTTCTGGGTCCATCTGGGCCCCACCACCATCTCCTTGTGGCCCTTCTGTGTCCATCTGGGCACCACCATTTCCTTGTGCTCCTTCTGGGTCCATCTGGGCCCCACCATCTCCTTGTGGCCTTTCTGTGTCCATCTGGGCCCCACCATCTCCTTCTGGGTTCATCTAGGCCCCATCACCATCTCCTTGTGTTTCTTCTGGGTCCATATGGGCCCCACCACCATCTCCTTCTGCTCCTGCTGGGTCCATCTGGGCACCACCGCCATCTCTTTGTGGCCCTTTTGTGTCCATATGGGCACCACCACCATCTCCTTGTGCTCCTGCTGGGTCCATATGGGCCCCACCATCTCCTTCTGGGTTCATCTGGGCCCCACCATCTCCTGCTCCTGCTGGGTTCATCTGGGCACCACCACCATCTCCTTGTGGCCCTTTCGTGTCCATCTGGGCCCCACCATCTCCTTCTGGGTTCATCTAGGCACCACCACCATCTCCTGCTCCTTCTGGATCCGTATGGGCACCACCATCTCCTTCTGCTCCTGCTGGGTCCGTGTGTACATCACCACCATCATCTCCAGCTCCTTCTGTGTCCATATGGGCCCCACCATCTCCTTCTGTGTCCATCTGGGCATCACCACCATCTCTCTGTGGCCCTTCTGTGTTCATATGGGCACCACCATCTCTTTCTGCTCCTGCTGGGTCCATCTGGGCATCACCACCATCTCCTGGTGCTCCTTCTGGGTCCATCTGGGCCCCACCATCTCCTGGTGCTCCTTCTGGGTCCATCTGGGCCCCACCATCTCCTGGTGCTCCTTCTGGGTCCATCTGGGCCCCACCATCTCCTGGTGCTCCTTCTGGGTCCATCTGGGCCCCACCATCTCCTTCTGCTCCTTCTGGGTCCATCTGGGCCCCACCACCATCTCTTGATTCTGCTGGGTTCATCTGGGCACCACCACCATCTCCTTGTGGCCCTTCTGTGTCCATATGGGCCCCACCATCTCCTGTGTCCATCTGGGCACCACCACCATCTCCTTGTGTTTCTTCTGTGTCCATCTGGGCCCCACCATTTCCTTGTGCTTCTGCTGGGTTCATCTGGGCACCACCACCATCTCTTTGTGGCCCTTTTGTGTCCATATGGGCACCACCACCATCTCCTTGTGCTCCTGCTGGGTCCATATGGGCCCCACCATCTCCTTGTGGCCCTTTCGTGTCCATATGGACCCCACCATCTCCTTCTGGGTTCATCTGGGCACCACCACCATCTCCTGCTCCTTCTGGGTCCGTATGGACACCACCACCTCCTTCTGCTCCTTCTGAGTCCATGTGGACACCACCACCATCATCTCCAGCTCCTGGGTCCACGTGGGCACCACCACCTCCCTGTGGCCCTTCTGGGTCCGTGGGAACACCACCATCATCTCCTGCACGTTCTGGATCCACATGGGCTCCACCGTCTCCTTCTGTTCCTTCTGGGTCCATATGGACCTCACCATCTCCTTTTGGGTTCATCTGGGCATCACCATCTCCTCGTGGCCCTTATGTGTCCACATGGGCACTACCATCTGCTCCTTCTGGGTCCATGTGGGCTCCACCACCATCTCCTTGTGGTCCTTCTGGGTCCGTATGGGCCCCACCATCTCCTTGTGGCTTTTCTGGTCCGTATGGACATCGCCATCTTCTCCTGTTCTTTCTGGATCCACGTGGGCACCACCATCTCCTTGTGACCATTCTGGGTCCATTTGGGCACCCCCATCTCCTGCTCCTTCTGGGTCCATTTGGACACACCCATTCTCCTCATCTCCTCCTGCTCCTTCTGGGTCCATATGGTCACCCCCATCTCCTGCTCCTTCTGTATCCACCACCACCTCCTTCTCTTTGAGGACCATCTCCTGCTCCTCCTCCCTCCAGGCACCGCTGCCCACGCACCTCCTCCAGCAGAACCCATCCATCCCAACGATGAAGAAGAAGAAGAGGAGGAGGATCCCCTGCCCACCCTGGAAGAGGTGGCCCGCCGGACCAACACCATTTATCAGGAGCTCCCCGGTGAGACCCCTCAGCCCCGGGAGCCCTCCCTGCTCCCCCACATCCCTCACGCAGTGCTGATGGCCGCCTCCATCCCTCAGCACCCAGCAGCGACCAGGACGGAGCCGAGTTCAAGGGGCCAACTCCATACCTGGACGTGCAGCGCCCGCCCTACGAACCCCCCACACCTCCCGCACCCGTGGAGCCCCTCTACAGCTTGGGGCCTGATGGGAAGCCACGAGGTGAGGCTGCAGCCACGTTTCCACCTCCAATCCCACATCTCCCCACTCCTAACCCCTCCGTATTCTTCACAGAGACCCCCAGGGAGGTGCTGGACGCGCTCTCTGAGTTGGGCTACAGCTCCTTCCGCCCCGGCCAGGAGGTGGCCATCATGAGGATCCTCTCAGGTGCGTTTTCTTCCCACTCTGTCCCTTTTGCCACATCCCCTCCGTTCCTCCAACCCTCATCCCTTCCCTCAGGGCTCTCCACGTTGGTCGTGCTCCCCACGGGGATGGGGAAGTCTCTGTGCTATCAGCTGCCTGCCTTCCTGTACCACAAACGCTCGCGGAGCATCGCGCTGGTGGTCTCCCCGTTGGTGTCGCTGATGGATGACCAGGTACCTCCACATTTCCATCCCACTGCTCCATCACAACGGGAGGCAGCTCCATTTTTTGAAGTGGGAGGAGTTCAACCCCAAACCCACCGCCACCCTAAATAGAAGCGTAGAATCACTGGGGTTGGAGAAGACCTTCAAGATCCCCAATTAACCCCACAATGTACCTTTGTAGAACCATACAATCGTTAGGGTTGGAGAAGACCTCCAAGATCCCCACCCCAACACCAACATGGCCCTAAATACAATCCTTATGTTTGGAGAAGACCTCCAAGATCCCCAACCCAACACCAACATGGACCTAAATACAATCCTTAAAGTTGGGGAAGACCTCCAAGATTCCCAACCCCATCATGTTCCTAAATAGAACCATAGAATCCTTATGGTTGGAGAAGATCTTTGAGATCCCCAACCCACCATGACCCTAAATAGAATCCTTAAGGTTGGGGAAGACCTCCAAGATCCCCACCCCAACACCAACATGGCCCTAAATACAATCCTTATGTTTGGAGAAGACCTCCAAGATCCCCAACCCAACACCAACATGGACCTAAATACAATCCTTAAAGTTGGGGAAGACCTCCAAGATTCCCAACCCCATCATGTTCCTAAATAGAACCATAGAATCCTTATGGTTGGAGAAGATCTTTGAGATTCCCAACCCACCATGGCCCTAAATACAATCCTTAAGGTTGGAGAAGACCTCCAAGATCCCCACCCCAACACCAACGTGGCCCTAAATAGAATCCTTATGGTTGGAGAAGACCTCCAAGATCCCCAACCCAACACCAACATGGCCCTAAATAGAATCCTTAAAGTTGGGGAAGACCTCCAAGATTCCCAACCCCATAGAATCCTTATGGTTGGAGAAGATCTCTGAGATCCCCAACCCACCATGACCCTAAATAGAATCCTTATGGTTGGAGAAGACCTCCAAGATACCCAATCCCCCCCCACTGTGACCCTATGTAGAACCATACGGTCATTAGGGTTGGAGAAGACCTCCAAGATTCCCAAACCAACCCCACCGTCACCCTGAATAGAATTATTAGGGTTGGAGAAAACCACCAAGATCCCAAATCCAACAATTCAATGACCCTAAATAGAATCCATAGGGTTGGAGAAGGTCTCCAAGATCTCCACCCCACCATGACGTAAATAGAATCATTATGATAGGAGAAGACCTCCAAGGTCCACAACTCAACCCCACCACAACCATAAGTAGAATCAGTAGGACAGGAGAAGACCTTCAAGGTGCCAACCCCACCATGACCCTAAATACAATCCTTAGGGTTGGAGAAGACCTCCAAGATCACCATCCCCATCATGTTCCTAAATAGAACCACAGAACTCTTATGGTTGGAGAAGGTCTCCGAGATCCCCAACCCACCGTGACCCTAAATAGAATCCTTAGAGTAGGAGAAGACCTCCAAGATCCCCAACGCCACCATGACCCTAAATAGAAACATAGAGTCCTTATGATTGGAGAAGACCTCCCAGATCCCCAACCCATCCCCACCCTGTTCTTAAATAGAACCCTAAATAGTATTATTAGAGTTGGGAAAGATCTCCAAGATCCCCAACTCGACCCCACCATGACCCTAAATAGAAACACAGAGTCCTTATGGTTGGAGAAGACCTCCAAGATACCCAAACCACACCCACGATGTCCCTATATAGAACCGTACAATCATTAGGGTTGGAGAAGACCTCCAAGGTTCCCAATCCCACCTCACCATGACCCTAAATAGAATCATTAGGGTTGGAGGAGGCCCTCAAGGTCCCCAACACATCCTCACTGTGTCCCTAAATAAGACCATAAAATCCTTATGGTTGGAGAAGATCTCTGAGATTCCCAACCCACCGTGACCCTAAATAGGATCCTTAGAGTAGGAGAAGACCTCCAAGATCCCCAACCCAACCCCACCATGACCCTAAATAGAACCATACAATCATTAGGGTTGGAGAAGACCTCCAGGATCCCCTCCCCATCCCTTCCATGACCCTAAATGGAATCAGTAGGGTTGGAGAAGACCACTAAGATCCGCAATCCAGCACCATCACAACCCTAAATAGAATCCTTAGGGTTGGAGTAGACCTCTGAGATCCCCACCTCAACCCTTTCACGACCCTAAATGGAATCAGTAGGGTTGGAGAAGACCTCCAAGATCCCTGACTCAACCCCACCGTGACCTTAAATGGATTCATTGGGGTTGGAGAAGACCACCAAGATCCCCAATCCAACCACATCACCCCCCTAAACAGAATCCTTCTGCTTGGAGAAGTCCTCCCAGATCCCCACCGCCCCCCACCCCACCCCTGGTCCCACATCTCCCCGTTTCCCAAACCCCTCCCAGGAACAGTCCCCCCCTTTTCCCTCAGCCCACCCCTCTGCACGTAGAAAACTCCCCCCCACCCCATTGTTCCCCTTGCAGGTCTCTGGCCTCCCCCCGTGCCTCCGCGCCGTCTGCGTTCACTCCCACCTGAGCCGTGCGCAGCGGGACGCGGCCCTGCGGCGCGTGCAGGAAGGCTCAGCTCAGGTGCTGCTGCTTTCCCCCGAAGCTCTGGTGGGCGCGGGCTCCTCGGGCTCCTGCTGCCTGCCCCCAGCCCACCAGCTGCCACCCGTGGCCTTTGCCTGCATCGACGAGGCGCACTGCGTCTCCGAGTGGTCCCACAACTTCCGTCCCTGCTACCTGCGGCTCTGCAAGGTGTGTGAGGTCCCGCCGTGGGGGGAGCAGCGTGGGGATGGTCCTCGTCTCCTCCTCCTCTCGCTGTCTTCATCGGCTTCCTCCTCACCATCTTCCTCCTCCTCTTCTCGCCCTCCTCCTCCTCCTCTTCTCGCCCTCCTCCTCCTCCTCTTCTCGCCCTCCTTCTCCTCCTCTTCTCGCCCTCCTCCTCCTCCTCCTCTCGCCCTCCTCCTCCTCTTCTCGCCCTCCTCCTCCTCTTCTCGCCCTCCTCCTCCTCTTCTCGCCCTCCTCCTCCTCTTCTTCTTACTGCCATTTTCATCTTCCTCCTCCTCTTCTTGCTCTCCTCCTCCTCCTTTTCTCGCTCTCCTCTTCCTCTTCTCCTTATTGCCATTTTCATCTTCCTCCTCCTCTTCTCGTTGTCCTCCTCCTCCTCTTCTCGTTGTCCTCCTCCTCCTCTTCTCGTTGTCCTCCTCCTCCTCTTCTCGTTGTCCTCCTCCTTCTCTTACCGCCATCTTCATCTTCCTCCTCCTCTTCTCACTGCCATCCTCTTCATCTTCCTTCTATTCTCACTTTCCTCCTCCTCTTCTCACCGTCATCCTCTTCATCCCCCTCATCCTCCTTTTCTCATTGTCATCCTCCTCTTCTCACCATCTTCCTCATCCTCCTTTTCTCGCTGTTATTGTCCTCCTCACTGTTATCCTCTTCATCCTCCTCTTTTCACCATCATCCTCACCTTCCTCTCGCCGTCTTCCTCATCATCCTGCTCTTCCTGCCATCCTCCTCCTCCTCTTCTGTTATCCTCCTCCTCCTCCTCTCACCTTCTTCCTCATCCTCCTTGTCCTTCTCTCTCCATCTTCCTCTTGTTGCTGTTCTCCTCGTCTTCCTCCTCTTGTCTCCATCTTCCTCTTCATCATCCTCCTCTTCCTTTCCTCCTCCTCCTCCTCTTCCTTTCCTCCTCCTCCTCCTCTTCCTTTCCTCCTCCTCCTCCTCTTTCTTTCCTCCTCCTCCTCCTCTTCCTTTCCTCCTCCTCCTCCTCTTCCTTTCCTCCTCCTCCTCCTCTTCCTTTCCTCCTCCTCCTCTTCTTCCTTTCCTCCTCCTCCTCCTCTTCCTTTTCTCCTCCTCCTCCTCTTCCTTTCCTCCTCCTCCTCCTCTTCCTTTCCTCCTCCTCCTCCTCTTCCTTTCCTCCTCCTCCTCCTCTTCCTTTCCTCCTCCTCCTCCTCTTCCTTTCCTCCTCCTCCTCCTCTTCCTTTCCTCCTCCTCCTCCTCTTCCTTTCCTCCTCCTCCTCCTCTTCCTTTCCTCCTCCTCCTCCTCTTCCTTTCCTCCTCCTCCTCCTCTTCCTTTCCTCCTCCTCCTCCTCTTCCTTTCCTCCTCCTCCTCCTCTTCCTTTCCTCCTCCTCCTCCTCTTCCTTTCCTCCTCCTCCTCCTCTTCCTTTCCTCCTCCTCCTCATCCTCATCTTACTCTCCTCCTCCTCTTGCAATCGCCCTCCTCCTCTCACCACCTTCCTCCTCTTCTTGTCCTCCTCCTCATCCTCCTCTTGCTGCCATCCCCCCCATCCCCGATGTCCCCATCCTCCCTCAGGTTCTCCGGGACCGTCTGGGCGTCCGTTGTTTCCTGGCTCTGACGGCCACAGCCACGGTGGCGACGGCACGGGACGTGGCGGCGCAGCTCGGCATCCCGCAGCAGGACGGCATCGCCGTGCGCAGCGCCGCCGTGCCGCACAACCTGCGGCTCTCCGTGTCTGTGGAGCGGGACCGGGACCGGGTGGGGAACGGGAATGGGGAACGGGGATGGGGAATGGGAATGGGGATTGGAGATGGGGAATGGGGATGGGGGACAGGGGACGGGGGATGGGGGACGGGGGATGGGGAACGGGGAAGGGGGTAGGGATGGAGATGGGGAAGGTGGTGGGGAACGGGGATGCGGAATGGGGTGGGGATGGGGAACAGGGATTGGGATGGGGTGGGGATGGAGATGGGGAAGGGGGTGGGGGTGGGGAACGGGGATGCGGAATGGGGTGGGGATGGGAATGGGGAACGGGGAATGGGGTGGGGATGGAGATGGGGAAGGGGGTGGGGAACGGGGATGCGGAATGGGGTGGGGATGGGGAACGGGGATTGGGATGGGGTGGGGATGGGGAACGGGGAATGGGGTGGGGATGGAGATGGGGAATGGGGTGGGGATGGAGATGGGGAATGGGGTGGGGATGGGGATGGGGAATGGGGTGGGGTGGAGACTAGGTAGGAATGGGGATGGGGTGGGAAAAGAATGGGGAATGGGGGTGGGGAACAGGGTAGGGATGGGGAACAGCTAGGGATGGTGAATGGGTGGGGGTGGAGTGGGGAACAGGTGAGGATGGGATAGGGGATGGGGGTTGAAAATGGGTAGGGATGGAGTGGGGGTGGGGATAAGGTGGGGATGGGGTGGGGATAAGGTGGGGATGGGGTGGGGATGGGGCATTTGTGAGGATGGGGTAGGGGATGGGGGTGGAAAATGGATCCGGATGGGATGGGAATGGGGAACAGGTGGAGATGGAGTGGGGATGGGGAATGCATAGGGATGGGGTAGGAATGAGGACCGGGTGGGGACAGGGACTGGGTAGGGACAGAACGGATGGAGATGGGGACTGGGTAGGGACAGAACAAGAATGGGGTGAGGATGGGAAGAGGGATGGGGACCAGATAGGGATGGGATGGGGATGGGGGGGTAAATGTAGACCAGGTGGGGATGGGGACAGGTTTAGGGATGTGGATCTGTGGGGACAGGGACAGGGTGTGGACTGGCAGCGAGTAGGGACTGGGATGGGGTAGGGATGGGAATGGGATGTCAGCAGGGATCAATTAGGAACTGGGTCAGGGACAGGAATGGGGTGGGGACACAGTAGGGATGGGGATGGAGTGCAGGCAGGTATGGGGTGTGGGTGGGGACTAGGCGGGGATGGGGATGGACAGGGGGATGGGGAGTGGGAACAAGAATTGAGGAAGGATGGGATGGGGACAGGGTGAGGACTGGGACAGGGTGCAGATGAGAATGGGATAGGGACTGGGATGGGATGAGAACTGGGATAGGAGTGGGGTAGGGACTGGGATGGGGATGGGGTAGGGACTGTGACTGGGATGGGGTGAGAGCTGGGACAGGAATAGAGTAGGGACTGGGATGGAGCGCAGGCAGGGACTGTGCAGGAACTGGGATGGGGTGGGGACCAGGGAGAGACAGGGATGGGGTGCGGATAGAAATGGGGACCGACGTGGGGATGGGGATTTGTGGGGATGGAGATTAGGGTCAGGGTAGGATGGGGGGTGGGCAGCGGGACCAGGAAGGGACGAGGATGGATCTGAGCACCGGAATGGGATTGGGAAGGGATGGAGTTGCATCTGGGATTGGCACAGGGACTGGAGAGGGATGGGGACCAGGTGCGGACGGTGACATCTCTGGGTACCAGCGTGGGGATCGGGTAGAGAGGGGACAGCAGTGATTAGGGGTGGGGATTGGGGCCGTGTGCTGATAGAACAGCAGACCCTACAAACCTCCCCTCCAAAATCCCACTCTGTTGTGGTGGGAAGGCGCAGCCCCATCTTCACACGATTGCATCCCACGCGAAAAGCCCCGGAGTGCACAGATCAACGCTGCGGCTCCGTGCTCAGAACCCGGGGGCTACTTTGATTGTGTTTTTTTTTTAATTAGCTCCTAACCTCGGTGCCCTCGTTACCCTCAGGCTCTCGTTAACCTGCTGCGCAGCGAGCGCTACGCCGCGCTCCGCTCCATCATCGTGTACTGCACGCGTCGGGAGGACACGGCCCGCGTCGCCGCGCTGCTCCGCACCTGCCTGCAGGATGAGCTGCTCACCAACACCACGCCAGGTATGGGGCAGGCCTGGAGCAACAGCGGAGCGCCCTGGTAGCCAGGAAGGCCAACGGTGGCCTAACGGTGTGCCCTGGTGGCCAAGAGATTTACGATAAATCAGTAGCGTGTGTTTTGGTGGCCGAAAAGGCCAATGGTTGCCAAGAGGTTGGCTGTCAGTCAGTAGTGTCCCTTCCCACTCCTCAAGAAGACCAACGGTGGCCAAGAGGTTCACTGTGAGTCTCTATTGTATCTTTGGGTGGCCAAGAAGGCCAGCGGTGGCCTAGAGGTTCCCTGTGAGTCTCTATTGTGTGTTTTGGTGGCCAAGAAGGCCAATGGTTGCCAAGAGGTTGGCTGTCAGTCAGTAGTGTACCTTCCCACTCCTCAAGAAGGCCAACGGTGGCCAACAGTGAACCCTCGTGGCCAAGAGGTTCCCTGTGAGTCTCTGTTGTGTGTTTTGGTGGCCAAAAAGGCCAACGGTAGCCAAGAGGTTCACTGTGAGTCTCTGTTGTGTGTTTTGGTGGCCAAAAAGGCCAACGGTGGCCAAGAGGTTCACTGTGAGTCTCTGTTGTGTGTTTTGGTGGCCAAAAAGGCCAACGGTAGCCAAGAGGTTCACTGTGAGTCTCTATTGTGCGTTTTGGTGGCCAAGAAGGCCAATGGTTGCCAAGAGGTTGGCTGTCAGTCAGTAGTGTCCCTTCCCACTCCTCAAGAAGGCCAGTGGTGGCTCACAGTGAACCCCGGTGGCCAAGAGGTTCCCTGTGAGTCGCTACTGTGTTTTGTTGCCAAGAAGGCCAACGGTCGCCAAGAGGTTGGCTGTCAGTCAGTAATGTCCCTTCCCAGTCCCCAAGAAGGCCAACAGTGGCCAACAGTGAACCCCGGTGGCCAACAGGTTGGCTGTGAGTCTCTATTGTGCGTTTTGGTGGCCAAGAAGGCCAACAGTGGCCAAGAGTTTGGCTCTCAGTCCCTATTCTGTGTTTTGGTGGCCAGCAGTGACCGAAAGGTTCCCTATGTCTCTCACTTCTGCGTTTTGGTGGCCAAGAAGGAGGCCAACGGTGGCCAACAGGTTGACTATGTGTCTCTATTGTATGTTTTGGTGGCCAAGAAGCCCAACAGTGGCCATAGGTTTGGCTGTCAATCCCTATTCTGTGTTTTGTTGGCCAGCAGTGACTGAGAGGTTCCCTGTGAGTCTCGCTTCTGTGTTTTGGTGGCCAAGAAGGAGGCCAACGGTGGCCAACAGGTTGGCTGTGTGTCTCTCCTGTGCGTTTTCGTGGCCAAGAAGGCCAACAGTGGCCAAAAGTTTGGCTGTCAATCCCTATTCTGTGTTTTGGTGGCCAGCAGTGACCGAGAGGTTCCCTATGAGTCTCGCTTCTGTGTTTTGGTGGCCAAGATGGAGGCCAATGGTGGCCAACAGGTTCCCTGTGAGTCTCGCTTCTGTGTTTTGGTGGCCAAGAAGGCCAACAGTGGCCAAAAGTTTGGCTGTCAGTCCCTATTCTGTGTTTTTGTGGCCAGCAGTGACCGACAGGTTCCCTGTGAGTCTCGCTTCTGTGTTTTGGTGGCCAAGAAGGCCAACAGTGGCCAAAAGTTTGGCTGTCAGTCCCTATTCTGTGTTTTGGTGGCCAGCAGTGACCAAGAGGTTCCCTGTGAGTCTCGCTTCTGTGTTTTGGTGGCCAAGAAGGAGGCCAACGGTGGCCAACAGGTTGGCTGTGTGTTTCTCTTGTGCGTTTTGGTGGCCAAGAAGGAGGCCAACGGTGGCCAAAAGTTTGGCTGTCAATCCCTATTCTGTGTTTTGGTGGCCAGCAGTGACCAAGAGGTTCCCTCTGAGTCTCGCTTCTCTGTTTTGGTGGCCAAGAAGGAGGCCAACGGTGGCCAATATGTTGGCTGTGAATCTCTATTGTGTGTTTTGGTGGCCAAGAAGGCCAACAGTGGCCAAAAGTTTGGCTGTCAGTCCCTATTCTGTGTTTTCGTGGGCAGCAGTGACCGAGAGGTTCCCTGTGAGTCTCGCTTCTGTGTTTTGGTGGCCAAGAAGGAGGCCAACAGTGGCCAAAAGTTTGGCTCTCAGTCCCTATTCTGTGCTTTGGTGGCCAGCAGTGACCAAGAGGTTCCCTATGAGTCTCGATTCTGTGTTTTGGTAGCCAAGAAGGAGGCCAACAGTGGCCAGCAGGTTGGCTGTGAGTCTCTATTCTGCGTTTTGGTGGCCAAGAAGGAGGCCAACGGTGGCCAACAGGTTGGCTGTGAGTCTCTATTCTGTGTTTTGGTGGCCAAGAAGGCCAACGGTGGCCAAAAGTTTGGCTCTCAGTCCCTGTTCTGTGCTTTGGTGGCCAGCAGTGACCAAGAGGTTCCCTATGAGTCTCGATTCTGTGTTTTGGTAGCCAAGAAGGGGGCCAACAGTGGCCAGCAGGTTGGCTGTGAGTCTCTATTCTGCGTTTTGGTGGCCAAGAAGCCCAACGGTGGCCAAAAGTTTGGCTGTCAGTCCCTATTCTGTGTTTTGGTGGCCAGCAGTGACCGAGAGGTTCCCTATGAGTCTCTATTCTGCGTTTTGGTGGCCAAGAAGGAGGCCAACGGTGGCCAACAGGTTGGCTATGTGTCTCTATTGTATGTTTTGGTGGCCAAGAAGGCCAACAGTGGCCAAAAGTTTGGCTGTCAGTCCCTATTCTGTGTTTTGTTGGCCAGCAGTGACTGAGAGGTTCCCTGTGAGTCTCGCTTCTGCGTTTTGGTGGCCAAGAAGGAGGCCAACGGTGGCCAACAGGTTGGCTGTGTGTCTCTCTTGTGCGTTTTGGTGGCCAGGAAGCCCAACGGTGCCCACCAGCCTTTCCTCTTTCCCTCGTAGGACCCAAGAGCGGCCGCCGCCTCCACCCCGACGCGATTGCAGCTGCGTACCACGCCGGGTTGTCGTCGGCCGAGCGGCGCCGCGTTCAATCGGCCTTCATGCGTGGCCACCTCCGCGTGGTTGTGGCCACCGTGGCTTTTGGGATGGGGTTGGATAAGGCGGACGTTCGTGCCGTGCTGCACTACAACATGCCCAGAAACTTTGAGAGTTACGTGCAGGAGATCGGCAGAGCCGGGAGGGATGGGGAGCCGGCCTGGTGTCACCTCTTCCTGGACCCTGAGGTGGGGGTTTGTGGGGGGTTTTGGGGTGGGGGGGTGCCCTAAAATGGTTGGTTTTTTTTTATTCTGTCTGGTGGTTGGAGTTGGGGGGTGATTTGGGGTGACGCAGGGAGTCCTAAAAGGTGTCAAGGATGATTTGGTGTGATACTGAGAACCCTAAAAGGTGTCAAGGATGATTTGGTGTGATACTGAGAACCCTAAAAGGTGTTGGGGATGATTTGGTGTGATACTGAGAACCCTAAAAGGTGTTGGGGATGATTTGGGGTGACACTGAGAACCCTAAAAGGGTTTGGGGATGATTTGGTGGGACACTGAGAACCCTAAAAGGTATTGGAGATGATTTGGGGTGACACTGAGAACCCTAAAAGGGTTTGGGGATGATTTGGGGTGGCACTGAGAACCCTAAAAGGTGTTGGGGATGATTTGGGGTGGCACTGAGAACCCTAAAAGGTGTTGGGGATGATTTGGTGGGATACTGAGAACCCTAAAAGGTGTTGGGGATGATTTGGTGTGATACTGAGAACCCTAAAAGGTGTTGGGGATGATTTGGTGGGACACTGAGAACCCTAAAAGGGTTTGGGGATGATTTGGGGTGACACTGTGAACCCTCAAAGGTACTGGGGATGATTTGGTGTGATACTGAGAACCCTAAAAGGTGTTGGGGATGATTTGGGGTGACACTGAGAACCCTAAAAGGTGTCAAGGATGATTTGGGGTGACACTGAGAACCCTAAAAGGGTGTCAAGGATGATTTGGGGTGACACTGAGAACCCTAAAAGGCGTTGGGGATGATTTGGGGTGGCACTGAGAACCCTAAAAGGGTTTGGGGATGATTTGGGGTGGCACTGTGAACCCTAAAAGGGTTTGGGGATGATTTGAGGTGACACTGTGAACCCTAAAAGGTGTTGGGGATGATTTGGAGTGGCACTGAGAACCCTAAAAGGGTTTGGGGATGATTTGGTGGGACACTGAGAACCCTAAAAGGTATTGGAGATGATTTGGGGTGGCACTGTGAACCCTAAAAGGTGCTGGGGATGATTTGGGGTGACACTGTGAACCCTAAAAGGTTTGGGGATGATTTGGTGTGACACTGAGAACCCTAAAAGGTGTTGGGGATGATTTGGTGTGACACTGAGAACCCTAAAAGGGTTTGGGGATGATTTGGTGGGACACTGTGAACCCTAAAAGGGTTTGGGGATGATTTGGTGTGATACTGAGAACCCTAAAAGGGTTTGGGGATGATTTGGGGTGGCACTGTGAACCCTAAAAGGTGTTGGGGATGATTTGGGGTGGCACTGTGAACCCTAAAAGGTACTGGGGATGATTTGGTGTGATACTGTGAACCCTAAAAGGTGTTGGGGATGATTTGGTGTGATACTGAGAACCCTAAAAGGTGTCGGGGATGATTTGGGGTGACACTGAGAACCCTAAAAGGGTTTGGGGATGATTTGGTGGGACACTGAGAACCCTAAAAGGTATTGGAGATGATTTGGGGTGACACTGAGAACCCTAAAAGGGTTTGGGGATGATTTGGGGTGGCACTGAGAACCCTAAAAGGTGTTGGGGATGATTTGGGGTGACACTGAGAACCCTAAAAGGTGTTGGGGATGATTTGGTGGGACACTGTGAACCCTAAAAGGGTTTGGGGATGATTTGGGGTGACACTGAGAACCCTAAAAGGCGTTGGAGATGATTTGGGGTGGCACTGTGAACCCTAAAAGGCGTTGGGGATGATTTGGGGTGACACTGTGAACCCTAAAAGGTGCTGGGGATGATTTGGAGTGGCACTGAGAACCCTAAAAGGGTTTGGGGATGATTTGGGGTGGCACTGAGAACCCTAAAAGGGTTTGGGGATGATTTGGGGTGATACTGAGAACCCTAAAAGGTGTTGGGG
Source organism: Phasianus colchicus (assembly GCF_987193195.1). Classification (NCBI taxonomy): domain Eukaryota; kingdom Metazoa; phylum Chordata; class Aves; order Galliformes; family Phasianidae; genus Phasianus; species Phasianus colchicus. Next base: position 94,490,371 of record NC_143438.1, read on the forward strand.
ATGATTTGGTGTGACACTGAGAACCCTAAAAGGGTTTGGGGATGATTTGGTGTGACACTGTGAACCCTAAAAGGTGTTGGGGATGATTTGGGGTGGCACTGTGAACCCTAAAAGGTACTGGGGATGATTTGGTGTGATACTGTGAACCCTAAAAGGTGTTGGGGATGATTTGGGGTGGCACTGAGAACCCTAAAAGGTGTCGGGGATGATTTGGGGTGATACTGAGAACCCTAAAAGGTGTTAAGGAATATTTGGAGTGGCACTGTGAACCCTAAAAGGGTTTGGGGATGATTTGGGGTGACACTGAGAACCCTAAAAGGTGTCGGGGATGATTTGGGGTGACACTGAGAACCCTAAAAGTCGTTGGGGATGATTTGGGGTGGCACTGAGAACCCTAAAAGGGTTTGGGGATGATTTGGGGTGGCACTGAGAACCCTAAAAGATGTCGGGGATGATTTGGGGTGGCACTGAGAACCCTAAAAGGTGTTGCGGATGATTTGGGGTGGCACTGAGAACCCTAAAAGGCGTTGGGGATGATTTGGGGTGGCACTGTGAACCCTAAAAGGTGTTGGGGATGATTTGGTGTGACACTGAGAACCCTGATGATTTGGGGGACACAGGGAGTCCTAAAAATTTTTGGGACCTCTTTGGGGTGACACAAGGAATCCCAAAAGGTGTTAAGGAATATTTGGGTTGACACAGAGTTCTGAAAGGTGCTGGGGATGTTTTGGGGTGACACACGGAGTCCTAAAAATTTTGGGAACATCTTCGGGGTGACACAAGGAATCCCAAAAGGTGTTGAGAACGATTTGGGGTGACACAGGAAGTCCTGAGACATCTTCGGGGTGACACAGAGAGTCCTAAAAGGTGTCACGTATGATTTGGGGCGACTCTGAGAACCCTAAAGGTGTTGGGGATGACACAGGGAATCCTAAAAATTTTTGGGACCTCTTTGGGGTGACACAAGGAATCCCAAAGGGTGTTGAGGACTATTTGGGGTGACACGGAGAGTTCTAAAAGGTGTTGGGAATGTTTTGAGGTGACACAGGGAGTCCTAAAAGTTTTTGGGATGTCTTTGAGGTGACACAAGGAATCCCAAAAGGTGTTGAGAACGATTTGGGGTGACACAGGAAGTCCTAAAAGTTTTGGGGACATCTTTGGGGTGACACAGAGAATCCTGAAAGGTGTCAAGTACAATTTGGGGTGACACTGAGAACCCTAAAAGGTGTTGGGAATGATTTGGGGTGACACAGAGAGTCCTGAAAGGTTTTGGAACATCTTTGGGGTGACACAAGGAATCCCAAAGGGTGTTGAGGACTATTTGGGGTGACACAGAGTTCTGAAAAGTGTTGGGGATGTTTTGGGGTGACACGGGGAGTCCTAAAAGTTTTTGGGATGTCTTTGAGGTGACACAAGGAATCCCAAAGGGTGTTGAGGACTATTTGGGGTGACACAGAGTTCTGAAAAGTGTTGGGGATGTTTTGGGGTGACACAAGGAGTCCTAAAAGTTTTTGGGATGTCTTTGAGGTGACACAAGGAATCCCAAAAGGTGTTGAGAATGATTTGAGGTAACACAGGGAGTCCTAAAAGTTTTGGGGACATCTTTGGGGTGACACAAGGAATCCCAAAGGGTGTTGAGAATGATTTGAGGTAACACAGGAAGTCCTGGGACATCTTTGGGGTGACACAGGGAATCCTAAAAATTTCTGGGACCTCTTTGGGGTGGCACAAGGAATCCCAAAGGGTGTTGAGAACGATTTGGGGTGACACAGGAAGTCCTGGGACATCTTTGGGGTGACACAGGGAGTCCTAGGAGGCTTTGGGAGGTCTTTGGGGTGACGCTGGGAACCCTAAAAGATGTTGAGGTGTTTTAGGGGAGTCCTAAAACCCAATAGAGCACATTTAGAGTGACACAGGGAACCCTAAAAGCCACCGGGGTGCCTTTGGGGAACCCTAAATGGTATTGGGGTCCCCTTCTATCCGTAGGGCTCCGACCGGCTCGAGCTGCGGCGCCACATCTTCGCCGACACCGTGGACTTCTTCACCATCAAGAAATTGGTGCAGGCCACCTTCCCGCCCTGCAAATGCCAGGAGCTGCACCGGCGACGCCGCGCCCTCGCCAGGGTGAGAGGGGAGAGCAGCCGGGGGGTGGAAATGTTGGGGTTTCGGTGGTGTGGGTCAGTTGCAGGGGTCTCATTGGGGTTGGGGTGGGATGGAGGGTTGGGGTGAGCCCGAGGGTTGGCCAGTGGGTGCCCTCCTATGGTCGTGGGTTGGAATTGGCCATCCCATAATTCATCATGCCCTCCTATGGTCATGGGTTGGATCTGGCCATCCCATAATTCATCATGCCCTCCTATGGTCATGGGTTGGAACTGGCCATCCCATAATTCATCGGGCCCTCCTGTGGCCATGGGTTGGAATTGGCCATCCCATAATTCATCAGGCCCTCCTATGGCCATGGGTTGGAATTGGCCATCCCATAATTCATCGGGCCCTCCTATGGCCGTAGGTTGGAATTGGCCATCCCATAAACCATTGCAATTCAGTGGCTATTGTTTGCAATGGGCCCTCCCATAATGCATTGCAGTTCAATGGCTGCTGGTTGTAATGGGCCATCCCATAATGCAATGTGGCTCAATGGCCACAGATTGCAATGGCCTATCCCATAATGCATTGCGGCTCAACGGCCATAGATTGCAATGGTCCATCCCATAATGCACTGCGGCTCAGTGGCCATAGGTTGCAATGGTGCGTCCCATAATGCATTGCGGTTCAATGGTCACTGGTTTGGATGGGCCCTCCCATAATGCATTGCGGCTCAATGGCCATTGCTTTTAATGGACCACCCATAATGCAATGCGGCTCAATGGCTATAAATTGGAATGGGCCCTCCCATAATGCATTGCGGCTCAATGGCCATAGATTGCAATGGGCCCTCCCATAATGCATTGCGACTCAATGGCCACAGATTACAATGGCCCATCCCATAATGCAATGCGGCTCAATGGCCATTGCTTTAAATGAACCCTCCCACAATGCATTGCGGCTCAGCAGCGCTGTCCATGGTAGGGAGCGGAGGTGAGCGACCAAGAGATGGCCGCCATCAGGGTGGACGGCGACGGTGTGACGTCAGAGGGGGGCGGTGACGTCATCGGGCCGGAGGGGGACGGCAGTGATGTGACGTCAGAGGGGGGCGGTGACGTCACGGCGTCAGAACCGGGCGGGGAGCAGCAGCGGCTCTGCTACAAACACGAGCGGGCCATCAGCATTGACAGCATGGTGCAGGAGCTGGACCTCAGGGAGGAGGGTGAGTGGGGAGGGGGGGGAAGGTCCTGGAAGGGAAATGGGAATGGATCCAGGAGGTCCTGGAAGGGAAATGGGAATGGATTCAGGAGGGCCCTGGAAGGGAAATGGGAATGGGTTGGGGAGGGCCTGGAAGGGAAATGGGAATGGATCCAGGAGGGTCCTGGAAGGGAAATGGGAATGGATCCAGGAGGGTCCTGGAAGGGAAATGGGAATGGATCCAGGAGGGTCCTGGAAGGGAAATGGGAATGGATTCAGGAGGTCCTGGAAGGGAAATGGGAATGGGTTGGGGAGGGCCTGGAAGGGAAATGGGAGTGGGATGGGACGGGCCTGGAAGGAAAATGGGAATGGATTCAGGAGGTCCTGAAAGGGAAATGGGAGTGGGAGGGGAAGGCACTGGAAGGGAAATGGGAATGGGTTGGGGAGGGCCTGGAAGGGAAATGGGAATGGGGTGGGAAGGGCCTGGAAGGGAAATGGGAATGGGGTGGGAAGGGCCTGGAAGGGAAATGGGAATGGATTCAGGAGGTCCTGGAAGGGAAATGGGAGTGGGAGGGGAAGGCACTGGAAGGGAAATGGGAATGGATTCATGAGGTCCTGGAAGGGAAATGGGAACGGGGTGGGAAGGGTCTGGAAGGGAAATGGGAATGGATCCAGGAGGTCCTGGAAGAGAAATGGGAATGGACTCAGGAGGTCTTGGAAGAGAAATGGGAATGGATTCAGGAGGTCCTGGAAGGGAAATGGGAGTGGGATGGGACGGGCCTGGAAGGGAAATGGGAATGGATTCAGGAGGGTCCTGGAAGGGAAATGGGAATGGGGGGGAAGGCACTGGAAGGGAAATGGGAATGGATTCAGGAGGTCCTGGAAGGGAAATGAGAATGGAATGGGAATGGCCTGGAAGGGAAATGGGAACAGGGTGGGGAGATCCCAGAATGGAAATGGGAATGGGTGGGCAGGTCCTGGAAGGGAAATGAGAATAGGATCAGGAGGTCACGGAAGGGAAATGGGAATGGGATGGGAAGAGCCTGGAAGGGAAATGGGAGTGGGTTGGGGTATCCCAAAGGGAATGGGATTGGGATATCCCAAAATGGACCTGGGAATGACGTCGGGAGGTCATGAAAGTGAGCTGGGAATGGGATTGGGGTATCCCAAAAGCAACTGGGATCGGAAGGTCCTGAAAGGGAACTGGGAATAGGATCGGAATGTCCCAGTATGGAAACAGAACTGGAATGTTCCAAAGAGAACTGGGAATGGGATCGGGGTATCCCAAAGGGAACTGGATTTGGGGTCAGGAGGTCCTGAAAGGGAACTGAGAATGGGATTGGGGGTATCCCACATGGAGCTGGGAATGGGATCAGGACATCCCAGTACGGGAATGGAACTGGAACGTTCCAAAGAGAACTGGGAATGGGATTGAGATCCCAAAGGGAGCCAGGAATGGGGTTAAGATGTCCCACAATGGGTTGGGGTATCCCAAAGGGAACTGGGAATGGGATCGGGAGGTCCCAGTATGGGAATGGAACTGGAATGTTCCAAACAGAACTGGGAATGGGATTGGGATCCCAAAGGGAGCTGGGAGTGGAGCTCAGATGTCCCAAAATGGAGCTGGGAATGGGGTTGGGGTATCCCAAAGGGAACTGGGAACGGGATCGGGACGTCCCAGTACGGGAATGGAACTGGAATGTTCCAAAGAGAACTGGGAATGGGATTGAGATCCCAAAGGGAGGCGGGAATGGGGTTAAGATGTCCCAAAATGGGTTGGGGTATCCCAAAGGGAGCTGGGAATGGGGTCGGGGTATCCCAGAAATGGATTTGGGGTCGGGATCGGCACCTCCCAACCCTCCCCTACCCCCTGCAGCCATCGAGACCCTGCTGTGCTACCTGGAGCTGCACCCACAGCGGTGGGTTGAGCTGCTGCCCCATACCTATGGGGTCTGCACCGTGCGCTGCTATGGGGGACCCCGAGAGCTCCGAGCTGCTGCGCAGAGGTGGGGCGTGATGGGGGGGGGGGGGGGTGTCAATGGGGTGGGGGCTGGGAATGGGGAGAAAATGGTGGGAGTGGGGTGGGGACAAAATGGTGGCCTTGGGATGGAGGTGGTGGGAATGGGGTGGAAGTGGTGGGAATGGGGACAAAATGGTGGGAATGGGGTGGGGGTGGTGGGGATGGGGACAAAATGGTGGGAATGGGGTGGGGGTGAGGGGAACGGGGACAAAATGGTGGGAATGGGGTGGAAGTGGTGGGAATGGGGTGGAGGTGGTGGGGATGGGGGCAAAATGGTGGGAATGGGGACACAATGGTGGGAATGGGGTGGGGGTGAGGGGAACGGGGACAAAATGGTGGGAATGGGGTGGGAGGGGTGGGAATGGGGACAAAATGGTGGGAATGGGGTGGGGACAAAATGGTGGCCTTGGGATGGAGGTGGTGGGAATGGGGTGGAGGTGGTGGGGATGGGGGCAAAATGGTGGGAATGGGGTGGGGGTGGTGGGAATGGGGACAAAATGGTGGGAATGGGGTGGGGACAAAATGGTGGCCTTGGTGTGGAGGTGATGGGAATGGGGACAAAATGGTGGGAATGGGGTGGAAGTGGTGGGAATGGGGGTGATGGGATGGCAATGGGATGAAGGTGGGACATGGTAGGGAGTGGGATGGCAATGGGGTGGGGACGGTGGGAACGGGGACAAAATGGTGGGAATGGGATGGAAGTGGTGGGAATGGGGACAAAATGGTGGGAATGGGGTGGGGGTGAGGGGAACGGGGACAAAATGGTGGGAATGGGGTGGAAGTGGTGGGAGTGGGGTGGAGGTGGTGGGAATGGGGACAAAATGGTGGGAATGGGGTGGGGGTGGTGGGGATGGGGAGAAAATGGTGGGAATGGGATGGAGGTGGTGGGAATGGGGACAAAATGGTGGGAATGGGGTGGAAGTGGTGGGAATGGGGACAAAATGGTGGCATTGGGGATGGGGTTACTGGGAACGGGGGTGATGGGATGGCAATGGGGTGGGGGTGGTGGGAATGGAGACAAAATGGTGGCCTTGGGATGGGGGTGGGGGGAGATGGGGGTGATGGGATGGCAATGGGGTGAAGATGGGACAAAATGGTAGGGGGGTGGGATGGCAATGGGGACAAAATGGTGGCATTGGGGTGGGGGGAATGGGGACACAATGGTGGGAATGGGGACACAATGGTGGGAATGGGGTGGAGGTGGTGGGAATGGGGTGGGGGGTGGTGGGAATGGGGTGGAGGTGGTTGGAATGGGGACAAAATGATGGCATTGGGGATGAAGTGATGACATTGGGATGGAGGTGGCGGGAATGGGGACAAAATGGTGGGAATGGGATGGAGGTGGTGGGAATAGGGGCGATGGGATGGCAATGGGGTGGGGGTGGTGGGAATGGGGACAAAATGGTGACCTTGGCTTTTGGGGGTCGAATGTTGGTGTTGGGATGGAGTTGGTGGCATTGGGGACAAAACTGATCCCATTTTGGGGATTCTGGGCCCATTTTGGGTGGGGTTGATCCCATTTTTGAGAGTTCTGATCCCATTTTGGAGGCTTCTGATCCCATTTTTTGGGTATTCTGATCCCATTTTGGTGCTTCTGATCCATTTTTTTGGGGAGTTCTGATCCCGCTTTTGTGTTTCTGGTCCCACTTTGGGGGGTTCTGATCCGTTTTTGGGTTCCTGATCCCATGCTGGGGGATTCCGAGGTCATTTTGGGGGTTGCTGATTCCATTTTTTGGGTATTCTGATCCCATTTTGGTGCTTCTGCTCCCATTTTTGGGAATTCTGATCTCATCTGGGGGGATTCTGATCCCATTATGGGAGGTTCTTTGCCCATTTGGGGAGCTTTTATCCCATTTTTGTGTTTCCCATCCCATTTGGGGGGGATTCTGATCCCATTTTTGTGCTTTTATCGCATTCTTTGGGGATTCTGATCCCATCTTGGGGGATTCTTTGCCCATTTTGTGGGCATGTTGGTGTTTCTGATCCCATTTTTGGTGTTTCTGATCCAATGTTGATGTTTCTGATCCTACTTTTTGTGCATTCTGATCCCATTTTTGGTGTTTCTGACCTCATTTTTGGTGTTTCTGACCCTATTTTTGTTGCGTTCCGATCCCTTTTTTGGTGTTTCTGATCCCATTTTGGTGTTTTGGACCCCATTTTTGGTGTTTCTGACCCTATTTTTGGTGCGTTCTGATCCCATTTTTGGTGTTTGATCCCATGTTGGTGTTTCTGATCCCATTTTGTTGCCTTTTGATCCCATTTTTGGTGTTTCTGATCCCATTTTTGGTGTTTCTGATCCCACGATGCTGTTTCTGAGCTCATTTTGGTGCGTTCTGATCCCATGTTGGTGTTTCTGATCCCATGTTGGTGTTTCTGATCCCATGTTGGTGTTTCTGATCCCATTTTAGTGCGTTCTGATCCCATTTTTGGTGCATTCTGACCTCATTTTTGGTGTTTCTGATTCCGTTTTTGGTGCATTCTGACCCCATTTTTGGTGTTTCTGACCCCATTTTTGGTGCGTTCTGATCCTATGTTGGTGCTTCTCATCCCATGTTGGGGGCTTCCTGATCCCATTTTTGGTGCATTCTGATCCCATTTTGGGGCTTTCTGATCCCATGTTGGTGCGTTCTGGTCCTATTTTTCTGCTTTCTGATCCCATTTTTGGTGCGTCCTGATCCCACGTTGGTGTTTCTGATCCCATTTTTGGTGTTTGAACCCATTTTTGGTGCGTTCTAACCCCATTTTTGGTGTTTCTGACCCCATTTTTGGTGTTTCTGACCCCATTTTTGGTGCGTTCTGACCCCGTTTTTGGTGTTTCTGCTCCCATTTTTGGTGTTTCCGCCCCCATTACGGATATCCTGCTCCCCATGCCCGTCCCCCCCTTTCCAGCTGCCCCCCCCTGGCCGTGGCTCTGGCTCTCAGCCGCCTCTCAGCCGAACGCCCCCAGGACTCCTCAGCCCTTCGCTTCGACGTCGTCTCCCTCAGCGACTCCATGGGCTGGGAGCTTCCCTTGGTCAAAAGAGCCCTGAGACAACTGCAGTGGGAGCAGCACCCCAGGACAGCTGGTGGGTGACACAAATGGGTGACGCCGCTGGGTGACACCGTTGGGTGACAGCATTGGGTGACCCAAATGGGTGGCAGCGTTGGGTGACCCAAACGGGTGATACTGTTGGGTGACACAGTTGGGTGACAGCATTGGGTGGCCCAGATGGGTGACACTGCTGGGTGGCACTGTTGGGTGACCCAAATGGGTGACAGCATTGGGTGATCCAAATGGGTGACAGCACTGGGTGACACTGTTGGGTGGCAGCGATGGGTGACAGCATTGGGTGACCCAAATGGGTGACACTGCTGGGTGACACCGTTGGGTGACAGCATTGGGTGACACAAATTGAGTGACAGTATTGGGTGACCCAAATGGGTGACCCAAATGGGTGACATCATTAGGTGACACCATTGGGTAACAGCATTGGGTGACCCAAATGGATGACAGCATTGGGTGATACTGCTGGGTGACACCATTGGGTGACCCAAATGGGTGGCAACGTTGGGTGACCCTAATGGGTGACACTGCTGGGTGACACTGTTGGGTGACAGCACTGGGGGAGGCCATTGGGCGACCCAAACGGGTGACACCGTTGGGTGACAGCTCTGGGGGAGGCCATTGGGTGACCCAAACAGGTGACATCTTTGGGTGACAGCACTGGGTGACACCATTGGGCGACCGAAACGGGTGACACCGTTGGGTGACAGCTCTGGTGGAGGCCATTGGGTGACCCAAATGGCTGACATCTTTGGGTGACAGCACTGGGGGGAGGCTGTTGGGCGACCCAAACGGGTGACACCGTTGGGTGATGCCGCTGTCCCTGCTGTTGGCTGACACCGTTGGGTGACAGCACTGGGTAAAACTATTGGTGCCCTAATGGGTGACACCGCTGGGCGACCCAATTGGGTGACAGCATTGGGTGATGGTGCTGGGTGTCAATGTTGACTGGTTGACAACACTGATTGACGCCGTTGGGTGACAGCACTGGGGGAGGCCGTTGGGTGACAGCACTGGGTGACACCGTTGGGTGACAGCACTGGGGGAGGCCGTTGGGCGACCCAAACGGGTGACACCATTGGGTGACAGCACTGGGGGGACGCCACTGGGTGACCCAAACGGGTGACACCGTTGGGTGTCAGCACTGGGGGAGGCCATTGGGCGACCCAAATGGCTGACATCTTTGAGTGACAGCACTGGAGGGAGGCTGTTGGGCGACCCAAACGGGTGACACCGTTGGGTGATGCCGCTGTCCCTGCTGTTGGCTGACACCGTTGGGTGACAGCACTGGGTAAAACTATTGGTGCCCTAATGGGTGACACCGCTGGGCGACCCAATTGGGTGACAGCATTGGGTGATGGTGCTGGGTGTCAATGTTGACTGGTTGACAACACTGATTGACGCCGTTGGGTGACAGCACTGGGGGAGGCCGTTGGGTGACAGCACTGGGTGACACCGTTGGGTGACAGCACTGGGGGAGGCCGTTGGGCGACCCAAACGGGTGACACCATTGGGTGACAGCACTGGGGGGACGCCACTGGGTGACCCAAACGGGTGACACCGTTGGGTGTCAGCACTGGGGGAGGCCATTGGGCGACCCAAATGGCTGACATCTTTGAGTGACAGCACTGGAGGGAGGCTGTTGGGCGACCCAAACGGGTGACACCGTTGGGTGATGCCACTGTCCCTGCCGTTGGCTGACACCGTTGGGTGACAGCACTGGGTGAAACTATTGCGGCCCAAATGGGTGACACCGCTGGGCGACCCAATTGGGTGACAGCATTGGGTGATGGTGCTGGGTGTCAATGTTGACTGGTTGACAACGCTGATTGACGCCGTTGGGTGACAGCACTGGGGGAGGCCATTGGGCGACCCAAACGGGTGACACCGTTGGGTGACAGCACTGGGTGACGCCATTGGGGCCCAAATGGGTGACACCGCTGGGTGACCCAAGTGAGTGACACTATTGGGTCCCAAATGTGTGACACCGCTGGGCGACCCTGATGGGTGACACCGTTGGGTGACCCAAGTGGGTGACACCGTTGGGTGACAGCACTGGGGGGACGCCACTGGGTGACCCAAACGGGTGATGCCGTTGGGTGACAGCACTGGGGGAGGCCATTGGGTGACGCCGCTGTCCCTGCCGTTGGGTGACGCCGTTGGGTGACAGCACTGGGTGACACTATTGGGGCCCAAATGGGTGACACCGCTGGGTGACCCAAACGGGTGATACTGTTGGGTTACAGTGCTGGGTGACACCATTGGGTGCACAGTTGGGTGCCCCACTCACTGACAACACTGATTGACGCCGTTGTGTGACAGCACTGGGGGAGGCCATTGGGTGACCCAAACGGGTGACACTGTTGGGTGACAAGACTGGGGGGACGCCACTGGGTGACCCAAACGGGTGACACCGTTGGGTGACACTATTGGGGCACAAATGGGTGACACCACTGGGTGACCCAAACAGGTGACACCGTTGGGTGACCCAAGTGGGTGACACCGTTGTGTGACAGCACTGGGTGACACCATTGGGCGACCCAAACAGGTGACACCGTTGGGTGACAGCACTGGGGGGACGCCACTGGGTGACCCAAACGGGTGACGCCGTTGGGTGACAGCACTGGGGGACGCCACTGGGTGACCCAAACAGGTGACACCATTGGGTGGCAGCACTGGGTGACACCATTGGGCGACCCAAACGGGTGACACCGTTGGGTGACAGCGCTGGGGGAGGCCATTGGGCGACCCAAACGGGTGATAGCGCTGGGTGACACCATTGGGCGACCCAAACGGGTGACACTGTTGGGTGACAGCACTGGGGGACACCATTGGGTGACCCAAACGGGTGACACCATTGGGTGACAGCTCTGGGGGAGGCCGTTGTGTGACCCAAACGGGTGACACCATCGGGTGACGCCGCTGTCCCCGCAGCCCCCTCCTCCCGCAGCGGCGTCACGGTGGAGCTGTCGGAGCTCTCCTTCCACCTGCGCTCCTTTGGGGACCTGAGCCACGCCGAGCTGGACGCCGTCTGCCACTTCCTGCAGCGCCGCCTGGAGGAGCGCCAGCAGGGGGCGCTGCGTCAGCTCACAGCCTGCAGGAGAGCTTTCCGCAGGTCAGCTATGGGGCGCCTGAGGGTTCACTGGGGTCCTGGTTGGGGTTCCCAATGTCCCTCATTTGGGATTCCCAATGTCCTTCGTTTTGGGGTCCCAATGTCCCTCATTTTGGGATCCCAAAGTCCTTCGTTTTGGGTTCCCCATGTCCCTCATTTTGGGATTCCCAAAGTCCCTCATTTGGGATTCCCAATGTCCTTCGTTTTGGGGTCCCAATGTCCTTTGTTTTGGGTTCCCAATGTCCCTCATTTTGGGGTCCCAATGTCCCTCATTTCAGATTCCCAATGTCCTTCATTTTCGGTTCCCAATATCCCTCCTTTGGGATTCCCAAAGTCCCTCATTTCAGATTCCCAATGTCCTTCATTTTGGGTTCCCAATGTCCCTCATTTGGGATTCCCAATGTCCCTCGTTTTGGGGTCCCAATGTCCTTCGTTTTGGGATTCCGAAAGTCCTTCGTTTTGGGATTCCCCATGTCCCTCATTTGGGATTCACAATGTCCCTCCTTTTGGGTTCCCAATGTCCTTCGTTTTGGGGTCCCAGTGTCCCTCATTTGGGATTCCCAATGTCCCTCGTTTTGGGGTCCCAGTGTCCCTCATTTGGGATTCCCAACGTCCCTCGTTTTGGGGTCCCAATGTCCCTCATTTGGGATTCCCAATGTCCCTCGTTTTGGGGTCCCAATGTCCCTCATTTTGGGATCCCAAAGTCCTTCGTTTTGGATTCCCAATGTCCCTCATTTTGGGATTCCCAAAGTCCCTCATTTCAGATTCCCAATGTCCCTCGTTTTGGGTTCCCAAAGTCCTTCGTTTTGGGTTCCCAAAGTCCTTCGTTTTGGGTTCCCAATGTCCCTCATTTTGGGGTCCCAATGTCCGTCATTTGGGATTCCCAATGTCCCTCCTTTTGGGTTCCCAATGTCCATCATTTTGGGGTCCCAATGTCCCTCATTTGGGATTCCAAATGTCCTTCGTTTTGGGTTCCCCATGTCCCTCATTTTGGGATTCCCAAAGTCCCTCATTTGGGATTCCCAATGTCCCTCCTTTTGGGTTCCCAATGTCCATCATTTTGGGGTCCCAATGTCCCTCATTTGGGATTCCGAATGTCCTTCGTTTTGGGGTCCCAATGTCCTTCGTTTTGGGATTCCCAATGTCCTTCGTTTTGGGGTCCCAATGTCCCTCATTTGGGATTGCCAATGTCCTTCATTTTGGGATTCCCAATGTCCTTCGTTTTGGGTTCCCAATGTCCAACATTTGGGATTCCCTGTGTCCCTCATTTGGAATTCCAAATGTCCTTCGTTTTGGGTTCCCAGTATCCCCTATTTTGGGGTTTCAATTCGGGGTTCCCCGTGTCCCTCATTTTGAGTTCCCAATGTCCTTCCTTTTGGGTTCCCCATGTCCCTAATTTGGGATTGCCAACGTCCTTTGTTTTAGGTTCCCAGTATCCCCTATTTTGGGGTTCGAATTTGGGGTTCCCCGTGTCCCTCATTTTGGGTTCCCAATGTCCCTCATTTGGGATTCCCAAAGTCCTTCGTTTTGGGTTCCCAATGTCCTTCATTTGGGATTCCCAATGTCCCTCATTTTGGGGTCCCAAAGTCCTTCATTTTGGGATTCCCAATGTCCTTCGTTTTGGGTTCCCAGTATCCCCTATTTTGGGGTTCCAATTTGGGGTTCCCCGTGTCCCTAATTTTGGGATTATCAAAGTCCTTTGGTTTGGGTCCTCGTGTCCCTCGTTTTGGGGTCCCAATGTCCCTCATTTGGGATTCCCAACATCCTTCATTTTGGGGTCCCAATGTCCCCCATTCGGGGTTCCCAATTTGGGGTTCCCAATATCCTCCATTTGGGATTTCCTATTATCCCTCATTTGGGGTTCCCAACGTCCTCCATTTTGGGGCTCCTCACATCCCCCATTTGGGATTCCCATTGTCCCCCATTTTGGGTTTCCCAACATCCCCCATTTGGGGTTTCCTATTATCCCCCATCTGGGGTTCCCAATGTCCTCCATTGGGGATTTCCAGTGTCCCCCATTTTGGGTTTCCCAATATCCCCCATTTTGGGGTTCCCCAATGTCCTTTTTTGGGGTCCCCATTGTCCCCCATTTTGGGGTTCCCAACGTCCTCCATTTAGGGTTTCCCATTGTCCCCCATTTTGGGTTTCCCAACATCCTCCAATTTGGGGTTTCCTATTATCCCTCATTTGGGATTTCCAGTGTCCCCCATTTTGGGTTTCCCAATATCCCCCATTTTGGGGTTCCCAACATCCTCCATTTAGGGTTTCCCACTGTCCCCCTTTTGGGGTTTCCCATTGTCCACCATTTTAGGGTTCCCAACATCCCCCATTTGGGGCTCCTCACATCCCCCATTTGGGGTCCCCATTGTCCCCCATTTTGGGGTTCCCAACATCCCCCATTTGGGGTTTCCTATTATCCCCCATTTTGGGGTTCCCAACATCCTCCATTTGGGGTTTCCTATTATCTCCTATTTGGGATTCCCACTGTCCCCCATTTTGGGCTCCTCACGTCCCCCATTTTGGGGTTCCCAATATCCCCCATTTTGGGGTTCCCAATGTCCTTTTTTGGGGTCCCCATTGTCCCCCATTTTGGGGTTCCCAACGTCCTCCATTTGGGGTTATTCACATCCTCCATTTAGGGTTTCCCATTGTCCCCCATTTGGGTTTCCCATTGTCCCCCATTTTGGGTTTCCCAACATCCCCCATTTGGGGTTTCCTATTATCCCCCATTTTGGGGTTCCCAACATCCCCTATTTGGGGTTTCCCATTGTCCCCTATTTGGGGTTCCCATTGTCCCCCATTTTGGGTTTCCCAACATCCCCCATTTGGGGTTTCCTATTATCCCCCATTTTGGGGTTCCCAACATCCCCCATTTTGGGGTTCCCAACATCCCCCATTTGGTGTTTCCCATTGTCCCCTATTTGGGGTTCCCATTGTCCCCCATTTTGGGCTCCTAACGTCCCCCATTTTGGGGTTCCCAACATCCTCCATTTGGGGTCCCCATTGTCCCCCATTTGGGATTCCTATTGTCCCCCATTTGGGGTCCCCATTGTCCCCCATTTTGGGGTTCCCAACATCCCCCATTTGGGGTTTCCTACTGTCCCCCCATTGTCCCTAAATGGGGTTGTGATGCTGTGGGGCACAGCGTTGCCTTCCCGAGCTGCGCCCCGCAGCCCCAGGAGGAGGAGGAGGAGGAGCGGAGCCGGAGGCTGAAGGCTTTGCTGCAGGAATACTTCGAGAGGGAGACCCGCGGCCTGGAGGAGGAGGAGGAGGAGGAGGAGGACGAAGGCCTCTCTGCCGCGGATGTGAGCCTCGTTTCTGGGCCGCCATCTTGGCCAAAATGGCTCCTCTGGGGCTTAACATGGAGGGCAGCCCTTCGTGCCCGGCCCTCCTGCAGCTCCTCGGGGTCCTGTCCATCCCAGTCCGTCCCAGTCCAACCCAGTCAGCCCCGACCAATCCCAGTCCGTCCCAGTCCAACCCAGTCAGCCCCGACCAATCCCAGTCCATCCCAGTCCGTCCCAGTCCATCCCAGTCAGCCCCGACCAATCCCAGTCCGTCCCAGTCCGTCCCAGTCAGCCATGACCAATCCCAGTTCGTCCCAGCCAGCCCCGACCAATCCCAGTCCGTCCCAGTCCGTCCCAGTCAGCCATGACCAATCCCAGTTCGTCCCAGTCCATCCCAGTGAGCTATGACCAATCCCAGTCCGTCCCAGTCAGCCATGACCAATCCCAGTCCGTCCCAGTCCATCCCAGTCAGTCCCGATCAATCCCAATACATCCCAGTCCGTCCCAGTGAGCCCCGACCAATCCCAGTCCGTCCCAGTGAGCCCCGACCAATCCCAGTTCGTCCCAGTCCATCCCAGTCAGCTATGACCAATCCCAGTCTGTCCCAGTCCGTCCCAGTCAGTCATGACCAATCCCAGTTCATCCCAGTCCATCCCAGTGAGCTATGACCAATCCCAGTCTGTCCCAGTCCATCCCAGTCAGCCATGACCAATCCCAGTTTGTCCCAGTCCATCCCAGTCAGCTATGACCAATCCCAGTCCGTCCCAGTCCATCCCAGTCCATCCCAGTCAGTCCCGATCAATCCCAATACATCCCAGTCCATCCCAGTCCAATCCCAGTCCATCCCAGTCAGCTATGACCAATCCCAGTCCATCCCAGTCAGTCCCGATCAATCCCAATACATCCCAGTCCGTCCCAGTCCATCCCAGTCAACTATGACCAATCCCAGTCCATCCCAGTCAGCCCTGACCAATCCTGATCCTTCCCAGTCCAATCCCAGTCCATTCTGGTCAGCCCTGACCAATCCCAGTCCGTCCCAGTCTAATCCCAGTCAGCCCTGATCAATCCCAGTCCATCCCAGTCAGCTCTGAACAATCCTGATCCTTCCCAGTCCAATCCCAGTCCATCCCAGTCAGCCCCAGCCAATCCCAGTCCACCCCAGTCCGTCCCAGTCTGCCCCAGTATACCCCAGTCAGTCCAGTCTGTTCCAGTCCATCCCAGTCCCATACCCTTATCCCACACCCCAATCCGACACCTCACCCCAATCCCAACCCCCCACCCCAAACCCCAATCCCACACCCCAATCCCAACCCCACCCCCATACTCCAATGCCCCACCCCAATCCCATTCCCTCACCCCATTCCCCACCCCACCCCCCAATCCCACCCCACACCCCAATCCCACCCCCCAATCCCCCACCCCAATCCCATCCCATACCCCCCACCCCACACCCCAATCCCACACCCCAATCCTATACCCCATACCTCCACCCCAATCCCCAATCCCATCCCCTCACCCCGTACCCCACCCCATACCCCAATCCCCCACCCCAATCCCATCCCCTAATCCCATCCCCTCACCCCATACCCCAATCCCCCACCCCAATCTCATCCTCTCGCCCACCACCCCATACCCCAATCCCGCACCCCAATCCCGCACCCCAATCTCCCACCCCAATCCCATCCCCTCACCCCATACCCCAATCCCGCACCCCAATCCCATACCTTCACCTCCCCACCCCAATCCCCCACCCCAATCCCACAGCCTCCCCCATACCCCAATCCCATACCCCAATCCCCCACCCCATACCCACCACCCCATACCCCCAAATCCCATACCCCAATCCCCCACCCCAATCCCATCCCCTCACCCCATTCCCCACCCCATACCCCAATCCCACCCCATAATCCCATACCTTCACCCCATTCCCCAATCCCCCACCCCAATCCCATCCCTTCACCCTATACCCCACACCGCATTCCCCACCCCATACCCCAATCTCATCCCCTCACCCACAATCCCACACCCCAATCCCCCACCCCAATCCCATACCCGAATCCTATACACCACACCCACACCCCAATCCCCCACCCCAATCCCCCACCCTATACCCGCCACCCCATACCCCAATCCTCCACCCCATACATCCACCCCAATCCCACACTCCACCCCATACCCCAATCCCGCATCCCAATCTCCCACCCCAATCCCATCCCCTCACCCCATACCCCAATCCCCACCCCAATCCCTCACCCCATACCCCAATCCTCACCCCATCCCCTCACCCCAATCCCATCCCCTCACCCTATTCCCCACCCCTCACCCCACTCCCTTCCCGTCACCCCAATCCCCCACCCCAATCCCATCCCCTCACCCCATCCCACCCCATCCCCCAATCCCATCCCCCCCACCCCAATCCCTCACCCCAATCCCATCCCCTCACCCCATTCCCCACCCGATACCCCAATCCCATACCCCAATCCCATCCCCTCACCCCATACCCCACCCCATACCCCAATCCCATACCCCCCACCCCAATCCCCCACCCCAGTCCCATCCCCTCACCCCATCCAATCCCATACCCCACACCCCAATCCCATTCCCCACCCCATACCCCAATCCCCACCCCAATCCCATACCCCAATCCCATCCCCTCACCCCATTCCCCAATCCCCCACCCCTATCCCATACCCAATCCCATCCCCTCACCGCATACCCCCCACCCCATACCCCAATGCCCCACCCCAATCCCATCCCCTCACCCCATACCCCACCCCATACCCCATCCCCCACCCCAATCCCATCCTCTCACCCCATACCCCAATCCTCACCCCAATCCCTCACCCCAATCCCATCCCCTCACCCCATTCCCCACCCCACGCCCCAATCCCATCCCCTCACCCCATCCCACCCCATACCCCAATCCCTCACCCCCCACCCCAATCCCCCACCCCAGTCCCATCCCCTCACCCCATCCAATCCCATACCCCACACCCCAATCCCCCACCCCAATCCCATCCCCTCACCCCATACCCCACATCACATTCCTCACCCCATACCCCAATCCCTCACCCCATTCCCCACTCCTCACCCCAATCCTTTCCCCTCACCCCACCCCCCACCCCAATCCCATCCCCTCACCCCATTCCCCAATCCCCCACCCCAATCCCATCCCCTCACCCTATACCCCTCCCCATACCCCAATCCCATCCTCTCACCCCATACCCCACATCCCATTCCTCACCCCATACCCCAATCCTCACCCCAATCCCGCACCCCATTCCCCACCCCTCACCCCAATCCCCCACCCCAATCCCATCCCCTCACCCCATTCCCCACCCCATACCTCATTCCCCACCCCAATCCCTCACCCCAATCCCATACCCCAATCCCATCCCCTCACCCCATACTCCCCACCCCATACCCCAATCCCCCACCCCAATCCCATCCCCTCACCCCATTCCCCACCCCATACCCCATCCCCCACCCCACACCCCAATCCCCCACCCCAATCCCCACCCCCCCCCGATGCCACCCGACCCCAAATCGCGCCCCAAATCCCGTAGGATCTCCGCCTGCGCTCCGACCTGCGCCGCTTCCTGTCCTCCCACCCCCAGGAAAATTTCTCCCCCCGCGCCGTCGCCCGCATCTTCCATGGCATCGGTAGGGGGGGCACCCCAAAAACATCCCCCCACCCCACAACCCCCCCCGTTCCTCCCCCAAAACCCCCTGCGGCCACCCCAAACAGCCCCAAATCCCCCAGAACCCCTTCATACCCCCCTATACCTTCCTATAACCCTCATCCCCCCCCCCCCATAACCCCATGTCATCCCCATATCCCCCATAAAACCCCCTTCCCCCCCATACCACCCCATAACCCTCCCATAACCCCATTTCCCCCCCATAGTTCCCCCATACCACCCCATAACCCTCCCATAACCCCATTTCCCCCCCATATCCCCCATAAACCCCCCTTCCCCCCATACCACCCCATTTCCCCCCCATAACCCCATTTCCCCCCCATAGTTCCCCCATACCACCCCATAACCCCCTATAACCCCCACCCCCCCCCCATAATCCCATTTCCCTCCATAGTCCCCCAAACCCCCCCATAAATCCCCCATTCCACCCCATAACCCCCTCAAACCCCCCCACCCCCCCCCCCCAATCCCATTCCCTCCCCCTGACCCTTTTTGGGGTCTTTCCCCCCCCAAACCCACCCTATAACCTCTTCAACCCCCCCCCAGGACCCCCTTCCCTCCCACTGACCCTTTTTGGGGTCTTTCCCCCCCCGTCTCCCCCCAAAACCCCCCCAGGACCCCATTCCCTCCCATTGATTCTTTTTGGGGTCTTCCCCCACCCCAAATCCCCCCCCATATCCCCCTCAAACCCCCCCAAATCCCCCCCATGACCCCATTCCCTCCCTCTGACCCTTTTTGCGGTCTTTGCCCCCCCTGTCTCCCCCCAAAACCCCCCCAGGACCCCATTCCCTCCCACCGACCCTTTTTGGGGTCTTTCCCCCCCATAACCCCCTCAAACCCCCCCCCAGGACCCCCCCTTCCCTCCCCCAGACCCTTTTTGTGGTGCCCCACCGACCCTTTTTGGGGTCTTCCCCCGCCTTTACCCCCCATAATCCCCTCCAACCCCCCCATCCCCCTCCCAGGACCCCATTCCCTCCCTCTGATTCTTTTTGGGGTCATTCCCCCCCCAAACCCACCCTATAACCTCTTCAAACCCCCCCATTGCCCCCTTCCCTCCCCCTGACCCTTTTTGGGGTCTTTCCCCCCCATAACCCCCTCAAACCCCCCCCATGACCCCATTCCCTCCCACCGACCCTTTTTGGGGTCTTTCCCCCCCCAAACCCACCCTATAACCTCTTCAAACCCCCCCCAGGACCCCCTTCCCTCCCCCTGACCCTTTTTGGGGTCTTTCCCCCCCCTGTCTCCCCCCAAAACCCCCCCACAACCCCATTCCTTCCCATTGATTCTTTTCGGGGTCTTCCCCCACCCCAAATCCCCCCCCACAACCCCCTCAAACCCCCCCACCCCCCCCACAACCCCATTCCCTCACCCTGACCCATTTTGGGGTCTTTCCCCCCCCATAACCCCCTCACACCCCCCCCACCTCCCCCCCACAACCCCATTCCCTCCCCCTGACCCTTTTTGGGGTTTTTCCCCCCCCAAACCCACCCTATAACCTCTTCAAACCCCCCCAGGACCCCATTCCCTCCCACCGACCCTTTTTGGGGTCTTTCCCCCCCATAACCCCCTCAACCCCCCCCGCAGGACCCCCTTCCCTCCCACTGACCCTTTTTGGGGTCTTTGCCCACCCTGTCTCCCCCCAAACCCACCCCACAACCCCATTCCTTCCCATTGATTCTTTTCGGGGTCTTCCCTCCCCAAACCCCCCCATAACCCCACAAATCCCCCCCCACTCCCCCCCCCATGACCCCATTCCCTCCCACCGACCCTTTTTGGGGTCTTCCCCCCCCCAAACCCTCCCTATAACCTCTACAAACCCCCCCAAAACCCCCTTCCATCCCCCTGACCCATTTTGGGATGCCCCACCGACCCTTTTTGGGGTCTTCCCCCCCCTTTAGCCCCCCATAACCTCCTCCAACCCCCCACGCCCCCCCCCTTGACCCTATTCCTTCCCACCGACCCTTTTTGGGGTCTTTCCCCCCCATAACCCCCTCAAACCCCCCCCAGGACCCCATTCTCTCCCCCTGACCCTTTTTGGGGTCTTTCCCCCCCCTGTCTCCCCCCAAAACCCCCCCACAACCCCATTCCTTCCCATTGATTCTTTTTGGGGTCTTCCCCCACCCCAAATCCCCCCCCCATAACCCCCTCAAACCCCCCCAAATCCCCCCCACGACCCCATTCCCTCCCTCTGACCCTTTTTGCGGTCTTTGCCCCCCCTGTCTCCCCCCAAAACGCCCCCATGACCCCATTCCCTCCCACCGACCCTTTTTGGGGTCTTTCCCCCTCCAAACCTACCCCATAACCCCCTCAAACCCCCCCAAATCCCCCCCACAACTCCATTCCCTCACCCTGACCCATTTTGGGGTCTTTCCCCCCCCATAACCCCCTCACACCCCCCCCACCTCCCCCCCACAACCCCATTCCCTCCCACCGACCCTTTTTGGGGTCTTTCCCCCCCCCAAACCCACCCTATAACCTCTTCAAACCCCCCCCAGGACCCCATTCTCTCCCACTGACCCTTTTTGGGGTCTTTCCCCCCCCCGTCTCCCCCCAAAACCCCCCCACAACCCCATTCCTTCCCATTGATTCTTTTTGGGGTCTTCTCCCACCCCAAATCCCCCCCCATATCCCCCTCAAACCCCCCCAAATCCCCCCCACAACCCCATTCCCTCCTACTGATCCTTTTTGGGGTGTCCCCCACACCAAATCCCCTCCATAACCTCCTCAAACCCCCCCAACTCCCCCCCCATGACCCCATTCCCTCCCCCTGACCCTTTTTGGGGTCTATCCCCCCCCAAACTCACCCTATAACCTCTTCAAACCCCCCCCAGGACCCCATTCCCTCCCGCTGACCCTTTTTGGGGTCTTTCCCCCCCCTGTCTCCCCCCAAAACCCCCCCACAACCCCATTCCTTCCCATTGATTCTTTTCGGGGTCTTCCCTCCCCCCAAACCCCCCCATAACCCCACAAATCCCCCCCCACTCCCCCCCATGACCCCATTCCCTCCCACCGACCCTTTTTGGGGTCTTTCCCCCACCATAACCCCCTCTCACCCCCCCAAATCCCCCCCACAACCCCATTCCCTCCTACTGATCCTTTTTGGGGTGTCCCCCACGCCAAATCCCCCCCATAACCTCCTCAAACCCCCCAAATCCCCCCCTAAGACCCCATTCCCTCCCCCTGACCCTTTTTGGGGTCTATCCCCCCCCAAACCCACCCTATAACCTCTTCAAACCCCCCCACAACCCCCTTCCCTCCCCCTGACCCTTTTTGGGGTCTTTCCCCCCCATAACCCCCACAAACCCCCCCCCATGACCCCATTCCCTCACCCTGCCCCATTTTGGGGTCTTTCCCCCCCCATAACCCCCTTACACCCCCTTCATGCCCCCCTTCCATCCCCCTGACCCTTTTTGGGGTCTTTCCCCCCCATAACCCCCTCAAACCCCCCCATGCCCCCCTTCCCTCCCCCAGACCCTTTTTGTGGTGCCCCACCGACCCTTTTTGGGGTGCCCCCCCCAGGCAGCCCCCGTTACCCCGCTCACATTTATGGCCGCGACCGCCGCTTCTGGAGGCGGCAGCTCCGCGTCGGCTTCCAGCTCCTGTGCCGCCGGGCCGCCCAGGAGATCCTGGCCCTGCGCTGACGTCCCCAAGGTCCCCGGGGTGTCCCCAAGGTCCTCAAGATGTCCCCAAGGTCATCGGGACGTCCCTGCACTCCTCAAGATGTCCCCATGGATCTCAAGATGTCCCCAAGGTCATCAGGATGTCCCCAAGGTCCCCGAGGTGTCCCCAAGGTCCTCAGGACGTCCCCAAGGTCCTCAGGATGTCATCATGGTCCTCAAGATGTCCCCATGGAACTCAGGAGGTTCCCTGTGCTCCTCAAGATGTCCCCAAGGTCCTCAAGACATCCCCAAGGTTGTCAGGATGTCCCCTGTGCTCCTCAAGATGTCCCCAAGGTCATCAGGATGTCCCCAAGGTCCTCAAGATGTCCCCAAGGTCCTCAGGACGTCCTCATGGTCCTCAGGATGTCATCATGGTCCTCAAGACGTCCCCATGGAAATCAGGACATCCCCTGTGTTCCTCAAGATGTCATCATGGTCCTCAAGATGTCCCCAAGGTCATCGGGATGTCCCCTGTGCTCCTCAAGATGTCCCCAAGGTCATCAGGATGTCCCCAAGGTCATCGGGACATCCTCATGGTCCTCAGGATGTCATCATGGTCCTCAAGACGTCCCCATGGAAATCAGGACATCCCCTGTGCTCCTCAAGATGTCCCCAAGGTCCTCAAGATGTCCCTATGTACCTCAAGATGTCCCCAAGGTCATCAGGATGTCCTCGTGGTCCTCAAGATGTCCCCAAGGTCCTCAAGATGTCCCCAAGGTCATCGGGACGTCCCTGTGCTCCTCAATATGTCCCCAAGGTCATCAGGATGTCCTCGTGGTCCTCAAGACGTCCCCATGGAACTCAGGATGTCCCCTGTGCTCCTCAAGATGTCCCCAAGGTCATCAGGACGTCCTCATGGTCCTCTGGATGTCATCATGGTCCTCAAGATGTCCCCATGGAACTCAGGATGTCCCAAAGGTCCTCAAGACGTCCCCATGGAACTCAGGATGTCCCCTGTGGACCTCAAGATGTCCCCAAGGTCCTCAAGATGTCCCCAAGGTCATCGGGACATCCCTGCACTCCTCAAGATGTCCCCATGGTCCTCAAGACATCCCCAAGGTCATCGGGATGTCCCCTGTGCTCCTCAAGATGTCCCCAAGGTCATCAGGATGTCCCCAAGGTCCTCAAGATGTCCCTATGGACCTCAAGATGTCCCCAAGGTCATCGGGACATCCCTGCACTCCTCAAGATGTCCCCAAGGTCATCAAGATGTCCCCTGTGCTCCTCAAGATGTCCCCAAGGTCATCGGGATGTCCTCGTGGTCCTCAAGATGTCCCCAAGGTCATCAAGATGTCCCCAAGGTCATCGGGACATCCCTGCACTCCTCAAGATGTCCCCAAGGTCATCAAGATGTCCCCTGTGCTCCTCAAGATGTCCCCAAGGTCATCGGGATGTCCTCGTGGTCCTCAAGATGTCCCCAAGGTCATCAAGATGTCCCCAAGGTCATCGGGACATCCCTGCACTCCTCAAGATGTCCCCATGGATCTCAAGATGTCCCTATGGTCATCAGGATGTCCTTGTGGTCCACAAGATGTCCCCAAGGTAATCAGGATGTCCCCAAGGTCATCGGGACGTCCTCATGGTCCTCAAGATGTCCTTGTGCTCCTCAAGATGTCCCCATGGACCTCAAGATGTCCCCAAGGTCCTCAAGATGTCCCCAAGGTCATCGGGACATCCCCTGTGCTCCTCAAGATGTCCCCAAGGTCCTCAAGATGTCCCCAAGGTCATCAGGACGTCCTCATGGTCCCCAGGATGTCATCATGGTCCTCAAGATGTCCCCAAGGTCATCGGGACGTCCTCGTGGTCCTCAGGATGTTCCCAAGGTCATCGGGACATTCCTGTGCTCCTCAAGATGTCCCCAAGGTCCTCAAGATGTCCCAAAGGTCCTCAAGACGTCCCCATGGAACTCAGGATGTCCCCTGTGCTCCTCAAGATGTCCTTGTGTTCCTCAAGATGTCCTCGTGGTCCTCAAGATGTCCCCAAGGTCCTCAAGATGTCCCCAAGGTCATCAGGACGTCCTCATGGTCCTCAGGATGTCATCATGGTCCTCAAGATGTCCCCATGGAACTCAAGATGTCCCCAAGGTCATCAGGACGTCTCCGTGGTCCTCAAGAGGTTCCCATCATCTCCAGGACGTCCCTGTGGTCCTCAGATGTCCCCAAGTTCTCCAGGATGTCCCCAAAATCTTCAGGACGTCCCCAAGATGTCCCCAAGGCCACCAGGACGTCCCCATGGTCCCCAAGATGTCCCCAAGTTCTTCAGGATGTCCCCAAGGCCACCAAGATGTCCCCATGGTCTCCAAGATGTCCCCAAAATCTTCAGGACGTCCCCAAGATGTCCCCAAGGCCACCGGGACGTCCTCAGATGTCCCCATGGTCTTCAGGACATCCTCAGATGTCCCCAAGGCCACCAGGACGTCCCCATGGTCCCCAAGATGTCCCCAAGTTCTTCAGAATGTCCCCAAGGCCACCAGGATGTCCTCAGATGTCCCCAAGTTCTCCAGGATGTCCCCAAGATGTCCCCAAGTTCTCCAGGACGTCTCCATGGTCCCCAAGGTGTCCCCAAGTTCTCCAGGATGTCCCCAAGATGTCCCCAGGGCCACCAGGATGTCCTCAGATGTCCCCATGGTCTTCAGGACGTCCCCAAGGCTACCAGGATGTCCCCAAGATGTCCCCAAGGCCACCAGGACGTCCCCAAGATGTCCCCAAGCTCTCGGGGACACCCCCGAGGTTTTTAATTGTTTAATTGTGTTTTTCTGAATGGTGCAATTAATAAATGGCAACGATTTATCGATATTTTTTTTAATTGTTCTTCCACCTCCCCTCCGTTGGTGGCGCCGGCGTTGGGGACATGGGGACAAAGCGTGGGGGGCAGCGGGGTGGGGATGGGGGCGTTGATGGGGTTGGGTTGGGGACACAGAATTTGGGGACATGGATGGGGTTGGGGACACAGAATTTGGGGACACTGGGGTGACGAGGTTGGGGACATTGGTGGGGTTGGGGACATGGGGGTGGGGTTGGGGACACTGGGGTGACGAGGTTGGGGACACTGATGGGGTTGGGGACACAGCACTGGGTTTGGGGACACCTGGATGAGGTTGGGGACATGGGGACAAAGAATGGGGACATGGGGGGGGATGGGGACATCAGGGAGGTTGGGGACATTGATGGGGTTGGGGACACCTGGATGGGGTTGGGGACATGGTGACAAAGAATGGGGACACAGGGGTGGGGGTGGGGACATGGGGGTGGGGTTGGGGACACAGAATTTGGGGACACCCGGATGAGGTTGGGGACATGGGGACAAAGAATGGGGACACGGGGGTGGGGGTGGGGACATGGAGACAAATATGGGGACATGGGGGTTGGTTTGGGGACACTGGGGTGGGTTGGGGACATCAGGGGGGGTTGGGGACATTGATGGGGTTGGGGACATGGATGGGGTTGGGTACATGGTGACAAAGAAAGGGGACACAGGGGTGAGGGTGGGGACATGGGGGAGGGTTGGGGACATTGGTGGGGTTGGGGACACAAAATTTGGGGACACGGATGGGGTTGGGGACACAGCATTGGGTTTGGGGACACCCGGATGAGGTTGGGGACATGGGGACAAAGAATGGGGACACAGGGGTGGGGACATGGGGGGGGGTTGGGGACATCGGGGGGGTTGGGGACATTGATGGGGTTGGGGACACCTGGATGGGGTTGGGGACACAGAGATTTGGGGACACGGATGGGGTTGGGGACACTGGGGTGACGAGGCTGGGGACATGGATGGGGTTGGGGACACAGCACTGGGTTTGGGGACACCTGGATGAGGTTGGGGACATGGGGACAAAGAATGGGGACACAGGGGTGGGGACATGGGGGGGGGTTGGGGACATCGGGGGGGTTGGGGACACCTGGATGGGGTTGGGGACACAGAGATTGGGGACATGGATGGGGTTGGGGACATGGGGGTGGGGTTGGGGACACAGAATTTGGGGACACATGGATGGGGTTGGGGACATGGGGACAAATATGGGGACATGGGGGTGGGTTTGGGGACACTGGGGTGGGTTGGGGACGTCAGGGGGGGTTGGGGACATTGATGGGGTTGGGGACACAAAATTTGGGGACACGGATGGGGTTGGGGACATGGGGGGGGTTGGGGACACTGGGGTGACGAGGTTGGGGACATGAATGGGGTTGGGGACATTGATGGGGTTGGGGACACAGAGTTTGGGGACACATGGATGGGGTTGGGGACACAAGATTTGGGGACATGGATGGGGTTGGGGACATGGGGGTGGGGTTGGGGACAGTTTGGGGACACGGGGATGGGTTGGGGACATGGGGACAAAGTATGGGGACACAGGGGTGGGGTTGGGGACATGGATGGGGTTGGGGGCACCTGGATGGGGTTGGGGACACAGAATTTGGGGACATCTGGATGGGGTTGGGGACACAGCACTGGGTTTGGGGACACCCGGATGAGGTTGGGGACATGGGGACAAAGAATGGGGACACGGGGGTGGGGACATTGGTGGGGATGGGGACACAAAATTTGGGGACATGGATGGGGTTGGGGACACCTGGATGGGTTTGGGGACCCTGGGGTGACGAGGTTGGGGACATGGATGGGGTTGGGGACACAGCACTGGGTTTGGGGACACCTGGATGGGGTTGGGGACACGGGGGTGAGAGTCTATGGGGCTCTATGGGGTTCTATGGGATCAATGGGGCTCTATGGGGTTTAATGGGGCTCTATGGGGAAAAATGGAATCTATGGGATCAATGGGGCTCTATGGGATTTCTATGGGATCTATGGGATCAATGGGATCAAAGGGGCTCTATGGGGCTCTATGGGATCAGTGGGGCTCTATGGGATCTATGGGGCTCTATGGGGCTCTATGGGATCTATGGGGCTCTATGGGATCTATGGGGCTATCTGTGGGGCTCTATGGGGCTCTCTGGGATCAATAAGGCTGTATGGGATCAGTGGGGCTCTATGGGATCAATGGGGCTCTATGGGGATCTATGGGGCTCAATGGGGCTCTATAGGGCACTATGGGATCTCCGGGATCTATGGGGCACTATGGGCTCTATGGGCTCTGTGGGATCAATGGGGCTCTATGGGATCCATGGGGCTCTATGGGGCTCAGTGGGGCTCTATGGGGCTCTATGGGATCTATGGGATCAGTGGGGCTCCATGGGATCAGTGGGGCTCTATGGGATCTATGGGGCTCTATGGGATCTATGGGACCAGTGGGGCTCTATGGGATCAATGGAGCTCTATGGGATCTATGGGATCTATGGGATCAGTGGGGCTCTATGGGATCAATGGGGCTCTATGGGATCTATGGGGCTCTATGGGATCTATGGGGCTCTATGGGCCCTACGGACTCCTTCCGCCCACACCCAACATGGCAGCCGCGAGGTTCCCTTATCCGGAAGTCCCGCCACCAGCACTTCCGCCGGAAGTGGGGCCGGAAGTGAGCTCCTCGCCGTGCCGGTGGGGGGCGGGGCGGAGGCTTTGGGGTCGCGTTGTGCTTATGGGGGATTTTTGGGGCCGTTTGGGGCTTTTGGGGCCCAGTCAGGGGGCGGCGAGGTGCCAATGGGGGCTGTGGGGCCGAGCTGACCCCAAAATGTGTGGGGCAGAGCTGACCCCATAGATGTGTGGGGCTGAGCTGACCCCAAAAATGTGTGGGGCTGAGCTGACCCCAAAATCTGTGGGGCTGAGCTGACCCTACAAATGTGTGGGGCTGAGCTGACCCCATAAATGCGTGGGGCTGAGCTGACCCCATAGATGTGTGGGGCGGAGCTGAGCCCATAGATGTGTGGGGCTGAGCTGACCCCAAAAATGTGTGGGGCTGAGCTGACCCCAAAAATGTGTGGGGCTGAGCTGACCCCATAAATGTGTGGGGCTGAGCTGACCCTACAAATGTGTGGGGCTGAGCTGACCCCAAAATCTGTGGGGCTGAGCTGACCCTACAAATGTGTGGGGCTGAGCTGACCCCAAAAATGTATGGGGCCGAGCTGACCCCATAGATGTGTGGGGCTGAGCTGACCCCAAAATGCGTGGGGCAGAGCTGACCCTACAAATGTGTGGGGCTGAGCTGACCCCAAAAATGTGTGGGGCTGAGCTGACCCCATAGATGTGTGGGGCTGAGCTGACCCCATAAATGTGTGGGGCTGAGCTGACCCCATAGATGTGTGGGGCTGAGCTGACCCTACAAATGTGTGGGGCTGAGCTGACCCTATAAAATGTGGGGCGGAGCTGAGCCCATAAATGTGTGGGGCTGAGCTGACCCCAAAATGTGTGGGGCTGAGCTGACCCTACAAATGTGTGGGGCTGAGCTGACCCTATAAAATGTGGGGCTGAGCTGACCCCAAAATGTGTGGGGCTGAGCTGACCCCATAGATGTGTGGGGCTGAGCTGACCCCAAAATGTGTGGGGCTGAGCTGACCCTACAAATGTGTGGGGCTGAGCTGACCCCAAAATCTGTGGGGCTGAGCTGACCCTATAAATGTGTAGGGCTGAGCTGACCCTACAAATGTGTGGGGCGGAGCTGAACCCACAGATGTGTGGGGCAGAGCTGACCCTATAAATGTGTGGGGCGGAGCTGAACCCACAGATGTGTGGGGCAGAGCTGACCCTATAAATGTGTGGGGCTGAGCTGACCCCATAAATGTGTGGGGCTGAGCTGACCCTATAAATGTGTGGGGCTGAGCTGACCCCAAAATGCGTGGGGCTGAGCTGCCCCATAGACGCGTGGGGCTGAGCTGACCCCATAAATGTGTGGGGCGGAGCTGACCCCATAGATTTATGGGGTGGGGGAGGGGCGGTGTGGCGGCCGTTCCCGTTATATTTTGGGATCGGGGAAAGGTCAGCATGGGAACAGCCGCTCCTTATAGGGCCCCATAGCGGCCCCACAGCCGCCCCATAGCCACCCTATAGCGCCCCATAGCGGCCCCATAGGCACCCCGTAGCGACCATATAGTGTCCCATAGTGCCCCATAGCCGCCCCATAGCCACCGCATAGCGTCCTACAGCCACCCCAGAGTGACCCTATAGCAGCCCCATAGCCACCCTATAGCGCCCCATAGCGGCCCCATAGCTGCCCCATAGCCGCCCCATAGCGGCCCATAGCTGCCCCATAGAAACCCCATAGTGCACTATAGAACCCCATAGAAACCCCATAGCCACCCTATAGTGCCCCATAGAAATCCCATAGCGACCCTACAGCGCCCCATAGCGGCCCCATAGCCACTCATAGCCGCCCCATAGCCACCCTATAGCACCCCATAGCCGCCCCATAGCGGCCCCATAGCCGCCCAATAGCCACCCCATAGCGTCCCTATAGCGTCCCATAGCAGCCCCATAGCCACCCTATAGCGCCCCATATCCGCCCCATAGCTGCCCCATAGCCACCCTATAGTGACACCATTGTGCCCCATAGCTGCCCCATAGCGTGCCATAGCCACCCTATAACCACCCTATAGCCGCCCCATAGCGTCCCTATAGCGTCCCTATAGCGTCCCATAGCAGCCCCATAGCCGCCCTATAGGCACCCCATAGCCACCCTATAGCACCCCATATCCGCCCCATAGCCGCCCCATAGCTGCCCCATAGAAACCCCATAGTGACCCATAGAGCCTCATAGAAACCCCATAGCCACCCTATAGTGCCCCATAGCCGCCCCATAGTGGCCCATAGCAGCCCCATAGCGACCCTATAATGTCCCATAGTGGCCCATAGCCACCCCATAGCCACCCTATAGTGCCCCATAGCCACCCCATAGCGTCCCTATAGCGTCCCTATAGCGTCCCTATAGCGTCCCATAGCCACCCCATAGCGGCCCCATAGCCACCCCATAGCGCCCCATAGCCACCCCATAGCGCCCCATAGCCACCCTATAGCACCCCATAGAAACCCCATAGTGCCCCATAGCGCCCCATAGCCGCCCCATAGCCACCCTATAGCACCCCATAGAAACCCCATAGTGCCCCATAGAAACCCATAGCCACCCCATAGCCACCCTATAGTGCCCCATAGCCACCCCATAGTGACCCTATAGGGCCCTATAGCCACCGCATAGCTGCCCCATAGCCACTCATAGCCGCCCCATAGCCACCATATAGTGCCCCATAGCCGCCCCATAGCCACCCTATAGAAACCCCATAGCCACCCTATAGAATCCCATAGAAACCCCATAGCCGCCCTATAGCACCCCATAGCCGCCCCATTGCCACCCCATAGCCACGCTACAGCAGCCCCATAGTGTCCCATAGCCACCCCATAGTGCCACATCGCGGCCCCACAGCCACCCCATAGCCACCCCATAGCGCCCCATAGCCACCCTATAGCACCCAATAGCTGCCCTATAGCGCCCCATAGCCACCCCATAGCCGCCCCATAGCCGCCCCATAGAACCCCATAGAAACCCCATATCCGCCCCATAGCCACTCTATAGTGGCCCATAGCCGCCCCATAGCCACCCTATAGCGCCCCATAGCCACCCCATAGCTGCCCCATAGCCACCCTATAGCCGCCCCATAGCCGCGCCATAGCCGCCCCATAGCCACTCCATAGCCACCCTATAGCGCCCCATTGCCACCCCATAGTGACCCTATAGGGCCCCATAGCTGCCCCATAGCCACCCCATAGCTGCCCCATAGCCACCCTATAGCGCCTCATAGCCACCCCATAGCCGCCCCATAGCCGCCCCATAGAACCCCATAGAAACCCCATATCCGCCCCATAGCCACGCTATAGTGCCCCATAGCCGCCCCACTGCCGCCCCATATCCGCCCCATAGCCACCATATAGCGCCCCATAGCCACCCCATAGCCACCCCACAGCCGCCCCATAGCACCCCATAGCCAGCCCATAGCGCCCCATAGCGGCCCCATAGCCACCCTATAGTGCCCCGTAGCCACCCCATAGCGACCCTATAGTGCCCCATAGCCACCCTATAGCCGCCCCATAGCGGCCCCATAGCCGCCCCATAGCCGCCCCATAGCCACCCCATGGTCACCCCATAGCCGCCCCATAGCCACCCTATAGTGCCCCATAGCCGCCCCACAGCCACCCTATAGCGCCCCATAGCCACCCCATAGCCACCCCATAGTGCCCCATAGCCACCCCATAGCCGCCCCATAGCCACCCCATAGTGCCCCATAGCCACCCCATAGCCGCCCCATAGCGACCCCATAGCCACACTATAGCGCCCCATAGCCGCCCCATAGCCACCCTATAACGCCCCATAGCCACCCCATAGCCGCCCCATAGAAACCCCATAGCCACCCCATAGCGACCCTATAGTGTCCCATAGCCACTCCATAACCGCCCCATAACCGCCCCATATCCGCCCCATAGCCGCCCCATATCCGCCCCATAACCGCCCCATAGCCGCCCCATATCCGCCCCATAACCGCCCCATAGCCGCCCCATAGCAGCCCGCCGTTTCCTTGCCGGTCTCTATGGGGTCGGGGAGGGGGAGGGGGGGGTTGTTTTTGGGGCGGCCCTATAAGAGCCCCGCCCCAAAGCCATATGGGGTCGATAAGGGCAGTTGTGGGGTGGGGCGGCCACGTGGGGTCCGGACCCATGGAGGACGAGGAGGACGAGTATGGGGGGGCCGCCCCATAGCGGGGTTATGGGGCGCTGTGGGGTTTCTATGGGGTTTTATGGGGTTTTATGGGGTTCCTATGGGGTTTTTATGGGGTTCCTATGGGGTTTTTATGGGGTTTCTATGCGGTTCTATGGGGTTTCTATGGGGTTTTCTATGAGGTTCTATGGGGCGCTATGGGGTTCCTATGGGGTTCCTATGGGGTTCCTATGGGGTTTGTATGGGGTTCCTATGGGGTTCTATGGGGCGCTGTGGGGTTCTATGGGGTTTTCTATGCGGTTCTATGGGGTTTCTATGGGGTTCCTATGGGGTTCTATGGGGTTTCTATGGGGTTTCTATGCGGTTCTATGGGGTTTCTATGGGGTTCCTATGGGGTTCTATGGGGTTTCTATGGGGTTTCTATGGGGTTCTATGGGGCACTATGGAGCTCTATGGGGTTTATGGGGCGCTATGGGGTTCCTATGGGGTTCTATGGGGTTCCTATGGGTTTCAATGGGGTTTCTATGGGGTTTCTATGGGGTTCCTATGGGGTTCTATGGGGCGCTGTGGGGCTCTATGGGGTTTTCTATGCGGTTCTATGGGGTTCCTATGGGGTTCCTATGGGGTTCCTATGGGGTTTCTATGGGGTTTCTATGGGGTTCTATGGCGCACTATGGAGCTCTATGGGGTTTATGGGGTGCTATGGGGTTCCTATGGGGTTTCTATGGGGCGCTATGGGGTCTATGGGGTCTGTGGGGTTTCTATGGGGTTTCTATGGGGTTTTCTATGCGGTTCTATGGGGCTCTATGGGGTTCCTATGGGGTTTCTATGGGGATTCTATGCGGTTCTATGGGATTTCTATGGGGTTCCTGTGGGGCGCTATGGGGTTCCTAGGGGGCTCTATGGGGTTTCTATGGGGTTCCTATGGGGTTCCTATGGGGTTTGTATGGGATTCTATGCGGTTCTATGGGATTTCTATGGGATTTCTATGGGGTTTCTGTGGGGCTCTATGGGGCACAGTGTGACTCTGTGGGGCGATATGGGGCACTATGGGGTTCCTATGGGGTTCTATGGGGTTCCTATGGGGTTCCTATGGGGTTCCTATGGGGTTTCTATGGGGTTTCTATGGGGTTTCTATGGGGTTTCTATGCGGTTCTATGGGGCTCTATGGGGTCTATGGGGCGCTATGGGGTTTCTAAGGGGCGCTATAGGGTTCCTAGGGGGCTCTATGGGGTTCCTATGGGGTTCTATGGGGCGCTATGGGGTTTCTATGGGATTTATATGGGGTTTCTATGCAGTTCTATGGGGTTCCTATAAGGTTCTATGGGGCTCTATGGGGTTTCTATGGGGTTTTATGGGGTTTCTATGGGGTTTCTATGGGGTTTTCTATGGGGTTCCTATGGGGTTCTATGGGGTTTCTATGGGGCGCTATGGGGTTCCTATGGGGTTCCTATGGGTTTGTATGGGTTTCTATGGGGCACTGTGGAGCTCTATGGGGTTTATGGGGCGCTATGGGGCTCTATGGGGTTTCTGAGGCACTATGGGGTTTCTATGGGGTTTCTATGGGGTTCCTATGCGGTTCTATGGGGTTTCTATGGGGTTTCTGTGGGGTTCTATGGGGCACAGTGTGACTCTATGGGGCAATTATGGGGTTTCTGTGGGGCGCTATATGGTTTCTATGGGGCTCTATGGGGCGCTATGGGGTTTCTATGGGGTTCCTATGGGGTTCTATGGGGTCCTATGGGGCGCCATGGGGCTCTATGGGGCGCTATGGGGCGCTATGGGGTTCCGATGGGGTTCTGTGGGGCGCTATGGGGTTCTGTGGGCGCTATGGGGTTTCTATAGGGCGCTATGGGGTTCCTATGGGGCACAGTGGGGTTTCTCTATGGCTCTATGGGGTTTCTATGGGGCACAGTGGGGCTGTATGGGGCGCTCTGGGGTTCCTATGGGGTTCTGTGGGGCGCTATGGGGTTTTTGGGGTGCTGAGGGGGTTCCTATGGGGCACTATAGGGTTTCTAGGGGGCGCTATGGGGCTCTATGGGGCTCTATGGGGTTTCTATGGGGCACTATATGGTTTCTATGGGGCGCTATGGGGTTCCTATGGGGCACAGTTGGGCTCTATGGGGCACTATGGGTTTTCTATGGAGTTTCTATGGGGCACTATGGGGTTTCTATGGGGTTCCTATGGGGTTTCTGTGGGACTCTATGGGGTTTATGGGGTGCTGCGGGCTTTCTATGGGGCACTATAGGGTTTCTAGGGGGCTCTATGGGGTTTCTAGGGGGTTCTATGGGGCGCAGTGGGGCTCTATGGGGCGCTATGGGGTTCCCATGGGGCACAGTTGGGCTCTATGGGGCACTATGGGGTTTCTATGGGGCGGCATGGGGTCTCTATGGGGTTTCTATGGGGCGCAGTGGGGCTCTATGGGGCTCCATGGGGTTTCTATGGGGTCTCTATGGGGTTCTATGGGGCGCAGTGGGGCTCTATGGGGCACTATAGGGTTTCTATGGGGTTTCTATGGGGTTTCTATGGGGTTCCTATGGGGTTTCTATGGGGTTCCTATGGGGCACAGTTGGGCTCTATGGGGCTCCATGGGGTTTCTATGGGGTTTCTGTGGGGCACTATAGGGTTTCTATGGGGTTTCTATGGGGCACAGAGGGGCTCTATGGGGTTTATGGGGCACTATGGGGTTTCTACGGGGTTCCTATGGGGCACCCTGGGGTTTCTATGGGGCGCAGTGGGACTCTGTGGGGCACTCTGGGGTTTCTATGGGGTTTCCGTGGGGCTCTATGGGGTTTCTATGGGGCACTATAGGGTTTGTATGGGATTTCTATGGAATTCCTATGGGGTTTCTGTGGGGTTCTATGGGGTTCTATGGGGTTCTATGGGGTTTCTATGGGGTTTCTATGGGGTTCCTATGGGGCACAGTGGGGTTCCTCTATGGGGTTTCTATGGGGCACAGTGGGGCTGTATGGGGCGCTCTGGGGTTCCTATGGGGTTCTGTGGGGCGCTATGGGGTTTATGGGGTGCTGAGGGGGTTCCTATGGGGCACTATAGGGTTTCTAGGGGGCGCTATGGGGCTCTATGGGGCTCTATGGGGTTTCTATGGGGTTTCTATGGGGCACTATATGGTTTTTATGGGGCGCTATGGGGTTCCTATTGGGTTCTATGGGGCGCTATGGGGTTTCTATGGGGCACAATGTGGTTTCTATGGGGCCCAGTTGGGCTCTATGGGGCACTATCAATTTCTATGGGGTTTCTATGGGGCACTATAGGGTTTCTGTGGGATTTCTGTGGGGTTTCTATGGGGCCCAGTTGGGCTCTATGGGGCACTATGGGTTTCTATGGGGTTTCTATGGGGCACTATAGGGTTTCTGTGGGATTTCTATGGGGTTCCTATGGGGCACAGTTGGGTTCTATGGGGCACCATGGGGTTTCTATGGGGTTTCTATGGGGCCGAATGGACACTATAGGGTTTCTATGGGGTTCCTATGGGGTTTCTGTGGGACTCTATGGGGTTTATGGGGTGCTGTGGGCTTTCTATGGGGCACTATAGGGTTTCTAGGGGGCTCTATGGGGTTTCTATGGGGTTCTATGGGGCGCAGTGGGGCTCTATGGGGCGCCATGGGGTTTCTATGGGGTTTCTATGGGGCACTCTCGGGTTTGTATGGGATTTCTATGGGGTTCCTATGGGGCACAGTGGGGCCCTATGGGGCGCTATGGGGCGATCTATGGGGTGGACGGGAATCTATGGGGCTGTGGAGGGTTATGGGGCAGCGCTGTTATGGGGTGGCTGTTATCCAACCCTGTACCCCCACTGCACGCCCCAAACCCCGCCCCATAGCCCACCCCATATCCCACACCCCATATCCCATATCCAACCCCATATCTGACCCACACCCCATATCTGACCCCATATCTGACCCCATACCCCATATCTGACCCCATATCCGTCGCCACACCCCATATCTGACCCCATATCCCATCCTATATCCCATATCTGACCCCACACCCCATATCTGACCCCATATCTGACCCCATATCTGACCCCACACCCCATATCTGACCCCATATCCCACCCTATATCCCATATCTGACCCCACACCCCATATCTGACCCCATATCTGACCCCATATCCCACCTTATATCCCATATCTGACCCCATATCCGGCCCCACACCCCATATCTGACCCCATATCTGACCCCATATCCCACCCTATATCCCATATCTGACCCCATATCCGATCCCATATCCCATAACCGACCCCATATCTGTCCCCACACCCCATATCTGACCCCATATCTGACCCCATATCCCACCTTATATCCCATTTCTGACCCCACACCCCATATCTGACCCCATATCCCACGCCATATCCCATATGTGACCCCATATCCCACCCTATATCCCATATCTGACCCCATATACCCCATACCTGAGTGCACATCCCATAGCTGACCCCATATCCCACCCTACACCCCATATCTGACCCCACACCCCATATCTGTCCCCACACCCCATATCTGACCCCATATCTGACCCCATATCCCACCTTATATCCCATTTCTGACCCCACACCCCATATCTGACCCCATATCTGACCCCATATCCCACGCCATATCCCATATGTGACCCCATATCCCACCCTATATCCCGTATCTGACCCCATATCTGACCCCACACCCCATATCTGACCCCATATCCCACCCTATGTGCTGTATCTGACCCCACACCCCATATCTGACCCCATATCCCATCTTATATACCATATCTGACCCCATATCCCACCCTATATCCCATATCTGACCCCATATCTGACCCCACACCCCATATCTGACCCCATACCCCATATCTGACCCCATATCCGTCGCCACATCCCATATCTGACCCCATATCCGACCTCACACCCCATATCTGACCCCATATCCCACCTTATATCCCATATCTGACCCCACGTCTGACCCCACACCCCATATCTGAAGCCATACCCCATATCTGACCCCATATCCCACCTTATATCCCATATCTGACCCCATATACCCCATACCTGACTGCACATCCCATAGCTGACCCCATATCCCACCCTACACCCCATATCTGACCCCACACCCCATACCTGACACCGTACCCTATATCTGACCCCATATCTGACCCCATATCTGACCCCATATCCCACCCTATATCCTGTAGCTGACCCCATACCTGACCCCATATCCTGCACCTGACCCCACAGCTGACCCCATATACCCCCAACCCCACACCTGACCCCATATCAGACCCTATATCCCATACCTGACGCCATATCCAACCCTGTATCCCACATCTGACCCCATACCTGACCCCGTACTCCATACTGACCCCATACCCCATATCTGACCCCATACCCCACAGCTGACCCCATATCTGACCCCATACCCCGCACCTGACCCCATATCCGACCCCATATCCCACACCTGACCCCATACCTGACCCCATATAGCCCCGACCCCACACATGACTCCATATCCCACCTCATTCCCCACACGTGACCCCATATATCCCCGACCCCACACCTGACCCCATATCCGACCCCATAACCCGCACCTGACCCCATATCTGACCCCATACCCCATATCCCACCCCATTTTGCCCCGACCCCACACGTGACCCCATCCCTGACCCCATATAGCCCCGACCCCACACGTGACCCCATCCCCGACCCCATATAGCCCCGACCCCACACGTGCCCCCATACCCGACCCCATACCCCACACGTGACCCCATATAGCCCTGACCCCACACCTGACACCATAGCCAACCCCATACCCCACACATGACCCCATACCCGTCCCCATATAGCCCCGACCCCACACGTGACCCCATACCCGACCCCAAACCCCACACCTGACCCCATATCCCACCCCATACCCCGCACCTGACCCCATATAGCCCCGACCCCACACGTGACCCCATCCCCGACCCCATACCCCGTACCCGACGCCATATAGCACCGACCCCACACCTGACCCCATATCCCAAACCTGACCCCATATCTGACCCCATATAGCCCCGACCCCACACCTGACCCCATACCCGACCCCAAACCCCACACCCGACCCCATATAGCCCCGACCCCACACCTGACCCCATATCCCACACCTGACCCCATCCCCGACCCCATATAGCCCCGACCCCACACGTGACCCCATATCCGACCCCATACCCCATCCCCGACCCCATATAGCCCCGACCCCACACCTGACCCCATATCCCACACCTGACCCCATATCTGACCCCATATAGCCCTGACCCCACACCTGACCCCATCCCCGACCCCATATAGCCCTGACCCCACACGTGACCCCATATATGACCCTATACCCCATATCTGACCGCATACCTGACCCCATACCCCACCCTATACCCCACACCGGACCCCATATAGCCCCGACCCCACACCTGACCCCATATCCCACATGTGACCCCATCCCCGACCCCATATAGCCCCGACCCCACACCTGACCCCATACCGGACCCCATATAGCCCCGACCCCACACGTGACCCCGTCCCCGACCCCATACCCTGTACCCGACCCCATATAGCACCGACCCCACACCTGACCCCATATCCCAAACCTGACCCCATCCCCGACCCCATATAGTCCCGACCCCACACGTGACCCCATACTCAACCCCATATAGCCCCGACCCCACACCTGACCCCATATCTGACCCCATACATGACACCTGACCCCACACCCGACCCCATATAGCCCCGACCCCACACCTGACCCCATATCCCAAACCTGACCCCATACCCGACCCCATATAGCCCCGACCCCACATGTGACCCCATACCCGACCCCAAACCCCACACCTGACCCCATATCCCACCCCATACCCCGCACCTGACCCCATATAGCCCCGACCCCACACGTGACCCCATCCCCGACCCCATATAGCCCCGACCCCACACGTGACCCCATACCCGACCCCATATAGGCCTGACCCCACACCTGA
The DNA here is from genome assembly GCF_987193195.1 of Phasianus colchicus. Taxonomy (NCBI): domain Eukaryota; kingdom Metazoa; phylum Chordata; class Aves; order Galliformes; family Phasianidae; genus Phasianus; species Phasianus colchicus. The sequence continues at coordinate 94,529,059 of NC_143438.1, forward strand.
CCCCATACCCGACCCCATACCCCACACGTGACCCCATATCCGACCCCATACCCCGCACCTTTCCCCATTTAGCCCCGACCCCACACCTGACCCCATATCCCACACCTGACCCCATATCTGACCCCATATAGCCCTGACCCCACACGTGACCCCATACCTGACCCCATATAGCCCCGACCCCATACCCCACACCTGACCCCATATAGCCCCGACCCCACACCTGACCCCATATCCCACCCCATACCCCACACGTGACCCCATATAGCCCATACCCCACACGTGACCCCATATCCGACCCGACACGTGACCCCATATCCAACCCCAGACCCCACACCTGACCCCATATAGCCCTGACCCCACACGTGACCCCATGACCCTATACCCCATATCTGACCGCATACCTGACCCCATACCCCACACCTGACCCCATACCTGACCCCATATAGCCCAGACCCCACACCAGACCCCATATCCCAAACCTGACCGCATCCCCGACCCCATATAGCCCCTACCCCACACCTGACCCCATACCCGACCCCATATAGCCCCGACCCCACACCTGACCCCATACCCGACCCCATATAGCCCCGACCCCACACCTGACCCCATACCCGACCCCATATAGCCCCGACCCCACACCTGACCCCATACCCGACCCCATATAGCCCTGACCTCACACCCGACCCCATATCCCACACGTGACCCCATATCCGACCCCATACCCCATCCCCGACCCCATATAGCCCCGACCCCACACGTAACCCCATATCCCACACCTGACCCCATACCCAACCCCATATAGCCCTGACCCCACACATGACCCCATACCTGACCCCATATAGCCCCGACCCCACACCTGACCCCATACCTGACCCCATATAGCCCCGACCCCACACGTGACCCCGTCCCCGACCCCATACCCCATCCCCGACCCCATATAGCCCCGACACCACACGTGACCCCGTCCCCGACCCCATACCCCATCCCCGACCCCATATAGCCCCGACACCACACGTGACCCCGTCCCCGACCCCATACCCCGTACCCGACGCCATATAGCACCGACCCCACACCTGACCCCATATCCCAAACCTGACCCCATACCAGACCCCATATAGCCCCGACCCCACACCTGACCCCATACCCAACCCCACATAGCCCCGACCCCACACCTGACCCCATATCCCAAACCTGACCCCATACCGGACCCCATATAGCCCCGACCCCACACCTGACCCCATATCCGACCCCATACCCCATCCCCGACCCCATATAGCCCCGACCCCACACCTGACCCCATATCCCACACCTGACCCCATATCTGACCCCATATAGCCCTGACCCCACACCTGACCCCATACCTGACCCCATATAGCCCCGACCCCACACCTGACCCCATATCCCACCCCACAGACGCGGCGCCGTCGGGGTGCTGGGCCCTACAAGGCTGAACCCCGCAGTTCTGCGGGTCCGTTACGCCGTGCGGGGGCCGATCCTACAACAGGCCCTACAGCTCGAGAGGGAGCTCAGCCAGGTAACCGCCCTATAGGGCGCCCTATAAGGGACCCTATAGGGGATCCTATATGGGATCCTCCATGGGATCCTATATGGGTGCCCTGTGTGACCCTTATATGGGATTCTATATAGGATCCTATATGGGACCCCATTATATGGCCATATATGGCCTCTGTATCGGATCCCTGTATGGGATCCTATATGGGATCCTATATGGGAGCCCTGTGTGACCCTTATATGGGATTCTATACGGGATCCTAAATGGGACCCCAATATTTGGCCATATATGGCCTCTGTATGGGATCCTTATATGGGATCCTATGTAGGACCCTTGTGTGACCCTTATATGGGATCCTATATGGGGTCTTTGTATGGGACCCCAATATATGGCCATGTATGACCTTTGTATGGAATGCTTATATGGGATCCTATATGGGATCCTATATGGGAACCCTGTGTGACTCTTATATGGGATTCTATATGGGATCTTTGTATGGGACCCCAATATATGGCCATATATGGCCTTTGTATGGGACCTTTATATGGGATCCTATATGGGATCCTATATGGGACCTTCGTGTGACCCTTATATGGGATCCTATATGGGATCTTTGTATGGGATCCTAGTATATGGCCATATATGGCCTCTGTATGGAACCCTTTTATGGGATCCTATATGGGATCCTATATGGGTGCCCTGTGTGACTCTTATATGGGATTCTATATGGGTCCTATATGGGACTCCAATATATGGCCATATATGGCCTCTGTATGGGATCCTCGATGGGATCCTATATGGGACCCCTGTGTGACCCTTATATGGGATTCTATATAGGATCCTATATGGGATCCCAATATTTGGCCATATATGGCCTCTGTATCGGATCCCTGTATGGGATCCTATATGGGATCCTATATGGGACCCCTGTGTGACACTTATATGGGATCCTATATGGGATCCTATATGGGACCCCAATATATGGCCATATATGGCCCCTGTATGGGATCCTATATGGGATCCTATAAGGGATGCTATGTGGGACCTTATATGGCCTCTGTATGGGATCCCTGTAAGGGATCCTATATGGGATCCTATATGGGACAATCGCGTGACCCTTATATGGGATTCTATATATGATCCTATATGGGATCCCATTATATGGCCATATATGGCCTCTGTATGGGACCCCTGTATGGGATCCTATATGGAATCCTCCATGGGATCCTATATGGGACCCCTGTGTGACCCTTATACGGGATCCTATATGAGATCTTTGTATGGGACCCCAATATATGGCCATATATGGCCTCTGTATGGGACCTTTATATGGGATCCTATATGGGATCCTCCATGGGATCCTATATGGGACCCTTGTGTGACCCTTATATGGGATCCTATATGGGATCTTTGTATGGGATCCTAGTATATGGCCATATATGGCCTCTGTATGGAACCCTTTTATGGGATCCTATATGGGATCCTATATGGGTGCCCTGTGTGACACTTATATGGGATCCTATATGGGATCCTATATGGGACCCCATTATATGGCCATATATGGCCTCTGTATGGGATCCTCGATGGGATCCTATATGGGACCCTATATGGGACCCCTGTGTGACCCTTATATGGGATTCTATATAGGATCCTATATGGGATCCCAATATTTGGCCATATATGGCCTCTGTATGGGATCCTTTTATGGGATCCTATATGGGATCCTCTCAGGGTTCCTATAGGGGACCCTATATGGGATCCTTGTATGAAACCCCTATATGGGATCGCATATGGGATCCTATATGGGAGCCCTGCATGAGACCTTTTATGGCCTCTCCATGACCCCTCTGTGACCCCATGACCCCTATGTGACCCCTTAACCCCCATATGACCCCATGACCCCCATATGACCCCGTGACCCCATGACCCCTATGTGACCATGTGACCCCGTGACCCCTATATGACCCCATCACCATCATATGACCCCTATATGACCTCATGACCCCTATATGACCCCATGAACCCTATATGACCCCATAACCCCATGACCCCTATGTGACCCCATCACGCCTCCATGACCCCTGACCCCTCCATGACCCCATAAGCCCGTGACCCCTCCATGACCCCATGACCCCTCCATGACCCATGACCCCACGTGACCCCATGACCCCTATATGACCCCGTGACCCCTCCATGACCCCATGACCCCTCCAGGACCCCGTGACCCCTCCATGACGCATAACCCCATGACCCCATGTGACCCCATCACCCCTTTATGACCCCGTGACCCCATATGACCCCGTCACCCCTCCATGACCCCATGACCCCTCCATGACCCCATAACCCCATGACCCTTATGTGACCCCATCACCCCATATGACCCCATGACCCCTACATCCGTCCATGACCCCTATATGACCCTATGACCCCTCCATGACCCCATAACCCTTCTGTGACCCCTATGTGACCCCATCTCCCCCATATGACCCTGTGACCCCTATATGACCCCATGACCCCTCCATAAACCCATGACCCCTTTGCGACCCCGTAACCCCATGATCCCTATGTGACCCCATCACCCCCATATGACCCCATAACCCCTATATGACCCTGTGACCCCTATATGACCCCGTCACCCCTCCATGACCCCGTGACCCCTCCATGACCCCATAACCCCATGACCCCTATGTGACCCCATCACCCCATATGACCCCATGACCCCTCCATAAGCCCAATACCCCATGACCTCTATATGACCCCATGACCCCTCCGTGACCCCATAAGCCCGTGACCCCTCCATGACCCCTTGACCCCTATATGATCCCTTAGCCCCAATATGACCCCATGACCCCTCCATGACCCCTCCATGACCCATGACCCCACGTGACCCCATCACCCCATATGACCCGTGACCCCATATGACCCCATCACCCCTCCAAGACCCCATGACCCCTCCATGACCCCGTGATCCCATGACCCCATGTGACCCCATAACCCCTCCATGACCCCATGACCCCTATGTGACCCCATCACCCCCATATGACCCCATGACCCCTATATGACCCCGTGACTCCTCCGTGACCCCATCTCCCCCATATGACCCTATGACCCCTATATGACCCCATAACCCCATCATCCCTATATGACCCCGTGACCCCATATGACCCCGTGACCCCATATGACCCCGTGACCCCTCCGTGACCCCGTGACCCCACATGACCTCTCTCTGCCCCCCCCAGGGCGTCCCCCACCCCTTCACAGAGGTCATTCGGGCCAACCTTGGGGATGCTCAGGCCATGGGGCAGAAACCCATCACCTTCCTGCGCCAGGTGACCGCGTGACCTTTGACCTTTGACCCCGCGTGTGACCTTTGCCCCCCACGTGACCCCTGTGTGACCCCCACGTGGCCTCGCTGTCCCCGCCCCCTGAGCTCATGGGGTGGGGGATGGGGCGTCCCCATGTGACCTGTTGTGACCCCACGTGACCCCGTGTGACCCCTGTGACCTTTGACCCCCACATGACCCCAAGGTGGTCTCACTGTCCCTATTCCCCAATGAAGGGGGTGGGGTGTCCCTATGACTCCCTGTGACCCCTTGCGACCCCCCCATGACCCCATATGACCCCACGTGACCCCGTGTGACCCCATCTGACCTTTGACCCCCACGTGACCCCCAGACGACCATCAGGTGGGGCCTGAACTCATTTGGGGCGGGGGGTGGGGGGGGTGTGGTGTCCCCACGACCCCACGTGACCCCATGTGACTCCACGTTGACCACGAGCGACTTTTGACCCCCCCCGTGTGACCTTTGACCCCCCCTTGTGTGACCTTTGACCCCCCCCCCAGGTGGCCGCTCTGTGCGTTTACCCCGAACTCCTGAACGGGGATTTCCCAGAAGACGCCAAAGCGAGAGCGAGGAGATTGCTGCAGGAGTGCGGGGGGCACAGCGTCGGTGGGGGCAACGGGGGCAATGGGGGCAATGGGGGCAATGGGGGCAATGGGGGCATTGGGGGCAATGGGGGCATTGGGGGCATTGGGGGCAATGGGGGCATTGGGGGCAATGGGGGCATTGGGGGCATTGGGGGCAATGGGGGCAATGGGGGCAGTGGGGGCATTGGGGGCATTGGGGTCAGTAGGGATATGGGGGCATTGGGGATAATGGGGGCAATGGGGGCAATGGGGGCAATGGGGACAATGGGGGCATTGGGGGCAATGGGGACAATGGGGGCATTGGGGACAATGGGGGCATTGGGGGCAATGGGGGCAATGGGGGCAATGGGGGCATTGGGGGCAATGGGGACAATGGGGGCAATGGGGGCATTGGGGGCAATGGGGGCATTGGGGGCATTGGGGGCAATGGGGGCAATGGGGGCATTGGGGGCATTGGGGGCATTGGGGGCATTGGGGGCAATGGGGGCATTGGGGGCATTGGGGGCATTGGGGGCATTGGGGGCATTGGGGGCATTGGGGGCAATGGGGGCATTGGGGGCATTGGGGGCAATGGGGGCATTGGGGGCATTGGGGGCAATGGGGGCATTGGGGGCATTGGGGGCATTGGGGGCATTGGGGGCAATGGGGGCATTGGGGGCATTGGGGGCAATGGGGGCAATGGGGGCATTGGGGGCAATGGGGGCATTGGGGGCAATGGGGGCATTGGGGGCAATGGGGGCATTGGGGGCATTGGGGGCAACGGGGGCAACGGGGGCAACGGGGGCATTGGGGGCAATGGGGGCAATGGGGGCAATGGGGGCAACGGGGGCAACGGGGGCAACGGGGGCATTGGGGGCAACGGGGGCAACGGGGGCAACGGGGGCAACGGGGGCATTGGGGGCAACGGGGGCATTGGGGGCAATGGGGGCATTGGGGGCAACGGGGGCAACGGGGGCATTGGGGGCAATGGGGGCAACGGGGGCAACGGGGGCAACGGGGGCATTGGGGGCAATGGGGGCAATGGGGGCAACGGGGGCAACGGGGGCATTGGGGGCAATGGGGACAATGGGGGCATTGGGGGCATTGGGGGCAATGGGGGCAATGGGGGCATTGGGGGCAACGGGGGCAACGGGGGCAACGGGGGCATTGGGGGCAACGGGGGCAACGGGGGCAACGGGGGCATTGGGGGCAATGGGGGCATTGGGGGCAACGGGGGCAACGGGGGCAACGGGGGCATTGGGGGCAATGGGGGCAATGGGGGCAATGGGGGCAATGGGGGCAACGGGGGCAACGGGGGCATTGGGGGCAACGGGGGCAACGGGGGCAACGGGGGCATTGGGGGCAATGGGGGCATTGGGGGCATTGGGGGCAACGGGGGCAACGGGGGCATTGGGGGCAATGGGGGCAATGGGGGCAATGGGGGCATTGGGGGCAGTGGGGGCAGTGGGGGCAGTGGGGGAAAGGAGGACAATGGGGGCAATGGGGGCAATGGGGGCAATGGGGTCAATGGGGGCAATGGGGGCAACGGGGGCATTGGGGGCAATGGGGGCAACGGGGGCATTGGGGGCACTGGGATCCCTATGGGGCTGCTGGGGTCCCTATGGGGCCATTGGGGCGGCTATGGGGTCGCTATGGAGTGGCTATGGGGCACTTGGGGTGGCTATGGCGTGGCTATGGGGTGGCTGTGGGGCAGCTATGGGGTGGCTATGGGGTCACTATGGGGTCACTGTGCGGTGGCTATGGGTCACTATGGGGTCGCTATGGGGTGGCTATGGGGTGGCTTTGCGGTCTCTATGGGGGGTCACTATGGGGTGGCTGTGGGGAGGTTATGGGGTGGCTATAGGGTGGCTATGGGGTCACTATGGGATCTCTATGTGGTTGCTATGGGGCAGCTATGGGGTCACTATGGGGTGGCTATGGGGCCATTGGGGTGGCTATGGGGTCACTATGGGGTCACTATGGGGTCGCTATGGGGTGGCTATGGGGTGGCTGTGGGGTCACTATGGGGTCGCTATGGGGCAGCTATGGGCTGGCTGTGGGGTCACTATGGGGTCACTCTGGGGTGGCTATGGGGTCTCTATGGGGCAGCTATGGGCTGGCTATAGGGTGGCTGTGGGGTGGCTATGGGGTCACTATGGTGTCACTATGGTGTCACTATGGGGTCGCTATAGGGTGGCTATGGGGTGGCTATGGGGTCGCTATGGGGTGGCTGTGGGGTCACTATGGGGTGGCTATGGGGTGGCTATGGGTAGCTATGGGGTCGCTGTGGGGCAGCTATGGGGTGGCTATGGGGTCACTATAGGGTCGCTATAGGGTGGCTCTGGGGTGGCTGTGGGGTCACTATGGTGTCACTATGGGGTGGCTATAGGGTGGCTGTGGAGTTGCTATGGGGTGGCTATGGGTTGGCTATGGGATCGCTATGGGGTGTCTGTGGGGTCTCTATAGGGTGGCTATGGGGCGGCTATGGGGTGTCTGTGGGGTCTCTATGGGGTGGCTATGGGGTCTCTATGGGGCGGCTATGGGGCGGCTATGGGGTGTCTGTGGGGTCACTATGTGGCGGCTATGGGGTCTCTATGGGGCGGCTATGGGGTGGCTATGGGGTGTCTGTGGGGTCCGCAGGTTCGTACAGCAGCAGTGCGGGGCTGGACGCGGTGCGGGAGGACGTGGCGCAGTTCCTGCAGCGCCGCGATGGATTCCCTGCCTGTCCCCAAAACATCTTCCTGTCCTCCGGGGCCAGCGAGGCCATCGTGGTGCGTCCCGACCCCATACGGCCCCATACGGCCCCATCGCGTCCCCGTATGGCCCTATATGGCCCCATGTGTTCGCATGGCCTCATAGCGCCCCCATATAGCCCTATATGGCCTTATATGGCCCTATATGGCCCGATATGCATACACCCCCATAAAACCCCATACAACCCCATAGAATCCCATAAATCCCATATTACCCCATAGACCCCATAGATCCCCATAAAACCCCATAGATCCCCATAAACACTATAGAACCCCATAAACCCCATAAAACCCCATAGAACCCCACACAACTCCATAGAACCCCATAGATCCCCATAAAACCCCATAGAACCCCATAAACCCCATAAAACCCCATAGACCCCATAGGACCCCCCAGACATCCCATAATACCCCATATCCCATCATCCCCCGCGCCCCTATGCCATAATTCCTCACACCCCCCCATATCCCATCACCCCCCGCGCCCCGTATCCCATCATCCCCCGCGCCTCTAAGCCATAATTCCCCACACAACCCCCCCATATCCCATCACCCCCCGCGCCCCATGCCATAATTCCCCACACAACCCCCCCATATCCCATCACCCCCCGCGCCCCGCATCCCATCACCCCCCGCGCCTCTAAGCCATAATTCCCCACACAACCCCCCCGCATCCCATCACCCCCCGCGCCCCGCATCCCATCACCCCCCGCGCCCCTATGCCATAATTCCCCACACAACCCCCCCATATCCCATCCCCCCCCGCGGCCCGCATCCCGTCATGCCCCGCAGACGATCCTGAAGCTGCTGCTGTGGGGTTCCGGCCCGTCGCTAAGCGGCGTCCTGATTCCGGTCCCCCAATATCCGCTCTATGGCGCCGCCCTGGCGGAGCTGGGTGCCGTACAGCTGCCGTACGAGCTGTGCGAAGAGCAGCAATGGCGGCTGGACGTGACGGAACTGCGGCGCGTCGTCAAAGACGCCAGGGGGCGCTGCTGTCCCAGGGCGCTGTGCGTCATCAACCCTGGGAACCCGACGGGTATCGGGGGCGGGGGGGGGGGGGTTATTATGGGATGGCTGGGGATATTATGGGATGGGTGGGGTTATTATGGGATGTGGGGGGTTATTATGGGATGTCGTGTGGGGTTATATGGGGTCATATGGGGTTATGGGGTCATATGGGGTTATTATGGGATGGGTGGGGTTATTATGGGATGGGTGGGGTTATGGGGTTATTATGGGATGTGGGGGGTTATTATGGGATGGGTGGGGTTATTATGGGATGTCGTAAGGGGTTATATGGGGTCATGTGGGGTCTTATGGAGTTATGGGGTCGTATGGGGTTATTATGGGATGTGGGGGGTTATTATGGGATGGGTGGGGTTATTATGGGATGGGTGGGGTTATGGGGTTATTATGGGATGCAGGGGGTTATTATGGGATGTCGTACGGGGTTATATGGGGTCATGTGGGGTTATATGGGGTTATGGGGTCATATGGGGTTATGGGGTCAAATGGGGTCTTATGGGGTTATGGGGTCATATGGGGTTATTATGGGATGTGTGGGGTTATGGGGTCGTATGGGGTTATATGGGGTTATGGGGTTATATGGGATCTTATGGGGTTATGGGGTTATGGGGTCATATGGGGTTATATGGGGTCAAATGGGGTCTTATGGGGTTATGGGGTTATATGGGATTATATGGGATTATGGGGTCATATGGTGTTATGGGGTCATATGGGGTTATATGGGGTTATGGGGTCGTATGGGGTTATGTGGGGTTATGGGGTCAAATGGGGTCTTATGGGGTTATGGGGTCATATGGGGTTATATGGGGTCTTATGGGGTTATGGGGTTATATGGGGTTATGGGGTCATATGGGGTCATTATGGGATGTATTGGGTTATGGGGTCGTGTGGGGTTATGGGGTTATTATGGGATGTGTGGGGTTATGGGGTCGTATGGGGTTATGGGGTCATATGGGGTTTTATGCGGTCTTATGGGGTTATGGGGTCATATGGGGTTATATGGGGTTATGGGGTTATATGGGGTCTTATGGGGTTATGGGGTTATATGGGGTTATGGGGTTATGGGGTCGTGTGGGGTTATGGGGTTATATGGGATTATATGGGATTATGAGGTCATATGGGGTCAAATGGGGTTATATGGAGTTATGGGGTCATATGGGGTTATGGGGTTATATGGGGTTATGGGGTCGTATGGGGTTATGGGGTCATATGGGGTTATATGGGGTCAAATGGGGTCTTATGGGGTTATGGGGTTATATGGGGTTATATGGGATTATATGGGATTATGGGGTCATATGGGGTTATGGGGTCATATGGGGTTATATGGGGTTATATGGGATTATATGGGGTTATGGGGTCATATGGGGTTATGGGGTTATATGGGGTTATGGGGTCATATGGGGTCATTATGGGGTTATGGGATTATGGGGTCGTATGGAGTTCTATGGGGTTATGGGGTCATATGGGGTCATTATGGGATGTGTGGGGTTATGGGGTCATATGAGGTTATGTGGGGTTATGGGGTTATATGGGGTCTTATGGGGTTATGGGGTCATATGGGGTCTTATGGGGTTATGGGATTATGGGGTCAAATGGGGTCTTATGGGGTTATGGGGTCATATGGGGTTATATGGGATTATATGGGATTATGGGGTCATATGGGGTTATGGGGTCATATAGGGTTATATGGGGTTATGTGATTATATGGGGTTCTATGGGGTTATATGGAGTTATGGGGTTATGTGGGGTTATGGGGTTATTATGGGATGTGTGGAGTTATGGGGTCGTATGGGGTTCTGGGGTTATATGGGATTATGGGGTCGTATGGGGTCATATGGGCTTATGGGGTTCTATGGGGTTCTATGGGGTTATGGGGTTCTATGGTGTTATGGGGTCATATGGGGTTATGGCATTATGGGGTTCTATGGGGTTCTATGGGGTTATGGGGTCATATGGGGTTATGGTATTATGGGATTATGGGGTTATATGGGGTCATATGGGGTTATATGGGATTATGGGGTCGTATGGGGTTCTATGGGGTCATATGGGGTTTTATGGGGTTATATGGGGTTATATGGGGTTTTATGGGATGTGTCGGGTTATGGGGTCATATAGGGTTATGGGGTTCTATGGAGTCATATGGGGTTATATGGGGTCGTATGGGGTCATATGGGGTTATTATGGGATGTGTGGGGTTATGGGGTTATTATGGGATGTGGGGGGTTATATGGGGTCATATGGGGTTATGGGGTTATGGGGTGTGTGGGGTTATGGGGTTATATGGGGTTATGGGGTCGTATGGGGTCATATGGGGTCTTATGGGGTTATGGGGTCATATGGGTTTCTATGGGGTTATGTGGGGTTATGGGGTCATATGGGGTCTTATGGAGTTACGGGGTTATATGGGGTAATGGGGTTATTATGGGACGTGTCGGGTTATGGGGTCATATGGGGTCATATGGGGTTTTATGGGGCTATACGGGGTTATGGGGTTATATGAGGTTATTATGGGATGTATGGGGTTATGGGGTTATATGGGGTCATTATGGGATGTATGGGGTTATGGGGTCGTGTGGGGTTATGGGGTTATATGGGATGTGTGGGGTTATGGGGTCGTGTGGGGTTATGGGGTTCTATGGGGTTATTATGGGATGTGTGGGGTTATGGGGTCATATGGGGTCTTATGGGGTTATGGGGTTATATGGGGTTATGGGGTTATTATGGGATGTGTCGGGTTATGGGGTCATATGGGGTTATATGGGGTTATATGGGGTTATGGGGTCATATGGGGTTATGGGGTTCTATGGAGTCATATGGGGTTATGGGGTTCTATGGGGTAATATGGAGTTATGGGGTTATATGGGGTTATGAGGTTATTATGGGATGTGTAGGGTTATGGGGTCATGTGGGGTTATGGGGTCATATGGGGTTTTATGCGGTCTTATGGGGTTATGGGGTCATATGGGGTTATATGGGGTTATGGGGTCAAATGGGGTTATATGGGGTTATGGGGTTATGGGGTTATATGGGGTTTTATGGGGTTATGGGGTTATGGGGTTATATGGGGTTATGGGGTCGTGTGGGGTTATGGGGTTATATGGGATTATATGGGTTTATGGGGTCATATGGGGTCAAATGGGGTTATATGGAGTTATGGGGTCGTATGGGGTTATGGGGTTATTATGGGATGTCATGTGGGGTTATATGGGGTCTTATGGGGTTATATGGGGTTATGGGGTTATATGGGGTTATTATTGGATGTGTGGGGTTATGGGGTCGTGTGGGGTTATGGGGTTATTATGGGATGTGTGGGGTTATGGGGTCGTATGGGGTTATATGGGTTCATATGGGGTTATGAGGTTATGGGGTTATGGGGTTATTATGGGATGTGTGGGGTTATGGGGTCGTATGGGGTCATATGGGGTTTTATGGGGCTATACGGGGTTATGGGGTTATATGAGGTTATAATGGGATGTATGGGGTTATGGGATCGTGTGGGGTTATGGGGTTCTATGGGGTTATGGGGTTATAGGGTCGTATCGGGTTATTATGGGATGTGTGGGGTTATGGCGTCATATGGGTTTCTATGGGGTTATGTGGGGTTATGGGGTCATATGGGGTGTTATGGAGTTATGGGGTTATATAGGGTAATGGGGTTATTATGGGATGTGTGGGGTTATGGGGTCATATGGGGTCAAATGGGGTTATATGGGGTTATGGGATTATGGGGTCGTATGGGGTCTTATGGGATTATGGGGTTATATGGGGTTATATGGGATTATATGGGGTTATATAGGGTTATTGGGTTATTATGGGATGTGTGGGGTTATGGGGTCGTATGGGATCATATGGGCTTATGGGTTTATGGGGTTTTATGGGGTCATATGGGGTTATGGGGTCATATGGGGTTATTATGGGATGTATGGGGTTATGGGGTTATTATGGGATGTGTGGGGTTATGGGGTCATATGGGGTTATGAGGTCATATGGGGTTATATGGGGTCATATGGGGTTATTATGGGATGTATGGGGTCATATGGGGTTATGGGGTCATATGGGGTTATATGGGGTCATATGGGATATATGGGGTTATGGGGTTGTATGGGGGTATGGGGTTCTATGGGGTTATGGGGTTCTATGGGGTTATATGGGGTTTTATGGGTTCTATGGGGTTATATGGGGTTATATGGGGTGTTATGGGGTTAAATGGGGTCATATGGGGTCATATGGGGTTATGGGGTTCTACGGGGTTCTATGGGGTTATGGGGTTTTATGGGGCTTTATGGGGTCATATGGGGTTATGTGGGGTCATATGGGGTTATGTGGGGTTATGGGGTTATATGGGGTTATGGGGCTATGTGGGGTTATATGGGATGTTATAGGGTGTTACGGGGTTTGGGGTTATGGGGTGCTATGGGGTTAAATGAGGTTAAACGGGGTGATGGGTTGTTATGGGGGTTTTATGGGGTTATTTGGGGCTGTGGGGTGTGTGGGGTTATATGGGGTTATGGGGTGATATGGGGATTATGGGGGTTATGGGATATAAATGCGGTTATGGGGCATTGTGGGGTTATGGGGTATGGGGGGGTAATAGGGCTGTTATGGGGTGTGGGGGGTTATGGGGGATTTATGGGGTATGGGGAGGTTATGGGGTGTGGGGGTTATGGGGTTTGGAGGGGTTATGGGGTGTGGGAGGTATGGGGACAATGGGGGCTATGGGGTGAGAACAACAGAAACCTATTGGGATCGGGAGAGCAGAGTCCTACTGGGATCCCACTGTCCTTTTGGGGTTGGGATCCCATTGTCCTTTTGGGATCTCAGTGTCCTTTTGGGGTTGGGATCCCATTGTCCTTTTGGGATCTCAGTGTCCTTTTGGGGTTGGGATCCCATTGTCCTTTTGGGATCTCACTGTCCTTTTGGGGTTGGGATCCCATTGTCCTTTTGGGATCTCACTGTCCTACTGGGACAACCGAAATCCCACCCCCAACCCCAATCCCAACCCCAATCCCAACCCTGACCCCAATCTCCACCCCAATCCCACCTCAATCCCAACCCCAACCCCAATCTCCATCCCAACCCCAATCCCATCCCAATCCCAACCCCAACCCCAATCCCAACCCCAATCCCAATCCCAACCCTGATCCGAATCCCAACCCCAACCCCAATCCCAACCCCCAACCCAACCCCAACCTCAACCCCACCCCAATCCCAGCCCAACCCCAATCTCCATCCCACCCCAACCCCAATCCCAACCCCAATCCCAATCCCAACCCTAATCCCACCCCAATCCCAACCCTGATCCGAATCCCAATCCCAATCCCAATCCCACCCCAATCCCATCCCAATCCCAACTCCAAACCCATCCCAACCCCAATCCCACCCCAACCCCAATCCTGACCCCAACCCCACCCCAACCCCAATCTCCATCCCACCCCAACCCCAATCCCAACCCCAATCCCACCCCAATCCCACCCCAACCCCAATCTCCACCCCAACCCCAATCCCACCCCACCCCAATCCCACCCCAATCCCAACCCCACCCCAATCCCATCCTAATCCCACCCCAACCCCAGTCTCGACCCCAACCCCACCCCAATCCCAATCCCGACCCCAATCTCCACCCCACCCCAACCCCAATCTCCACCCCAACCCCAATCTCCATCCCACCCCAATCCCAATCCCAACCCCACCCCAATCCCTCCCCAATCCCACCCCACCCCAATCCCGACCCCAATCCCGACCCCAATCCCGACCCCAATCCCAACCCCAATCCCAATGCCAATGCCACCCCAATCCCACCCCAACCCCAATCCCTACCCCACTCCAACCCCAACCCCAATCCCATCCTAATCCCACCCCAACCCCAACCCCACCCCAATCCCACCCCAATCTCCATCCCAAACCCACCCCAATCCCACCCCAACCCCACCCCAACCCCAATCCTACCCCAATCCCAACCCCAATCCCACCCCAATCCCAACCCCAATCCCACCCCAACCCCAATCCCACCCCAATCCCAACCCCAACCCAACCCCAACCCCAATCCCACCCCAATCCCATCCCAATCCCATCCCAACCCCAATCTCCATCCCAATCTCCATCCCAACCCCAACCCCAGCCCAATCCCAACCAACCCCAATCCCACCCCAACCCCAACCCCAACCCCAATCCCAACCCCAACCCCACCCCAATTCCACCCCAACCCCACCCCAATCCCACCCCAATCCCAACCCCAACCCCAACCCCAATCCCAATCCCACCCCAACCCCAGCGCCAACCCCAATCCCACCCCAATCTCCACCCCAATCCCAACCCCAATCCCACCCCACCCCCAATCTCCACCCCAATCCCAACCCCAATCCCACCCCAACCCCAATCCCACCGCACCCCAACCCCACCCCAATCCCAATCTCCATCCCACCCCAACCCCAACCCCAACCCCAATCCCAATCCCACCCCAATCCAACCCCAATCCCACCCCAATCCCGCCCCAACCCCAATCCCACCCCACCCCACCCCCAACCCCAATCCCGACCCCACCCCAACCCCAATCTCCATCCCACCCCATCCCAATCCCACCCCAACCCCAATCCCAACGCCAATGCCACCCCAATCCCACCCCAATCCCACCCCAACCCCAATCCCAACCCCAATCCCAACCCCAATCCCACCCCAACCCCAATCCCAACCCCACCCCAATCCCAACCCCAATCCCACCCCAACCCCAATCCCACCCCAACCCCAATCCCACCCCAACCCCAATCCCAACCCCACCCCAATCCCACCCCAATCCCAACCCCACCCCAACCCCAACCCCAATCCCACCCCAACCCCAATCCCACCCCACCCCAATCCCAACCCCACTCCAACCCCAACCCCAATCCCACCCCAACCCCAATCCCAACCCCACCCCAATCCCACCCCAATCCCAACCCCACCCCAACCCCAACCCCAATCCCACCCCAACCCCAATCCCACCCCACCCCAATCCCAACCCCACTCCAACCCCAACCCCAATCCCACCCCAACCCCAATCCCAACCCCACTCCAACCCCAACCCCAATCCCAATCTCCATCCCACCCCAACCCCAACCCCACCCCAATCCCACCCCAACCCCAATCTCCATCCCACCCCAACCCCAATCCCAACCCCAATCCCAATCCCAACCCTAATCCCACCCCAATCCCAACCCTGATCCAAATCCCAACCCCAATCCCACCCCAATCCCACCCCAACCCCAATCCCAACCTTAATCCCACCCCAATCCCAACCCTGATCCGAATCCCAATCCCAACCCCAACCCCAATCCCACCCCAATCCCAATCCCAATCTCCATCCCACCCCAATCCCACCCCAACCCCAACTCCGATCCCAATCCCACCCCAACCCCAATCCCAACCCCAATCCCACCCCAATCCCAATCCCGCCCCACCCCAACCCCAACCCCACCCCAATCCCACCCCAACCCCAACCCCAATCTCCACCCCAACCCAACCCCACCCCAACCCCACCCCAATCCCACCCCAACCCCACCCCAATCCCAATCCCACCCCAACCCCAATCCCGACCCCACCCCAACCCCAATCTCCATCCCACCCCAACCCCACCCCACCCCAACCCCAACCCCACCCCACTCCCACCCCACTCCCGCCCCGCCCCGTCCCGGTCCGGCCGCCCCGCAGGCTGCAGTGCCGGCGCTGACCGCAGTGCGGCGCTGTGGCGCCGTTGCCGCAGGCTCGGTGCAGAGCCGTGAGTGCATCGAGGCGATCGTGCGCCTGGCGTTCGAGGAGCGGCTCTTCCTGCTGGCCGATGAGGTGCGGGGCCGCAACCACGGACCCCAGGGAGCCCCATGGGACCCACACAGCCCCATAGGACCCATACAACCCCATAGGACCCCATAGGACCAATACAACCCCATAGAAACGCATAGGACCCATAGAACCCCATAGAACCCATAGAAACCCATAGAAATGCATAGGACTCCATAGAGCCCCATAGAATCCATACAACCCCATAGAAATGCATAGAAACCCCTAGAACCCTATAGTAACACATGGAACCCCATAGAACCCCATAGAACCCACACAACCCCATAGAAACGCATAGAAACCCATACAACCCCATAGAACCCATACAACCCCATAGAAACACATAGGACCCCATAGAACCCCATAGAACCCATACAACCCCATAGAAACACATGGAACCCCATAGAACCCCATAGAACCCATAGAACCCCATAGAAACGCATGGAACCCCATAGAACCCCATAGAAACACATAGAAACACATAGAAACCCATACAACTTCATAGAACCCATACAACCCCATAGAAACCCATAGAACCCCATAGAAACACATAGAAACACATAGAACCCCATACAACCCCATACAACCCCATAGAAACACCTAGAAACCCGTAGAACCCCATAGAACCCATACAACCCCATAGAAATGCATAGGACCCCATAGAACCCTATAGAACCCATAGAACCCCATAGAAATACATAGGACTCCATAGAATCCTATAGATCCCATAGAACCCCATAGAAACCCATACAACCCCATAGAACCCCATAGAAACGCATAGAAACCCATACAACCCTATAGTAACACATAGAAACCCATAGAACCCCATAGAACCCACACAACCCCATAGAAACACATAGAAACCCATAGAACCCCATAGAAACGCATAGGACCTCATAGAACCAATACGACCCCATTGAACCAATACAACCCCATAGAAACGGATACAACCCCAGAGAACCCCATAGAACTCAGACAACCCCATAGAACCCATACAACCCCATAGAAACGCATAGAAACGCATAGGACCCCATAGAACCCATAGAACCCATACAACCCATAGAAACCCATAGAACCCCATAGAACCCCATAGAAACGGATACGACCCCATAGAACCCCATAGAACCCATACAACGCCATAGAAACGCATAGAAACCCATACAACCCCATAGAAACGGATACGACCCTATACAACCCCATAGAACCCATAGAACCCGATAGAACCCATAGAACCCCATAGAAACGGATACGACCCCATAGAACCCCATAGAAGCCATACAACCCCATAGAAATGCGTGGGACCCCATAGAACCCCATAGAACCCTATAGAAACCCATAGAAACGCATAGGACCCCATAGAACCCCATAGAACCCATAGAACCCCATAGAACCCATACAGCCTCATAGAAACACATAGAAACCCATACAACTCCATAAAACCCATACAACCCCATAGAAACACATAGGACCCCATAGAACCCCATAGAACCCATAGAACCCCATAGAACCCATAGAACCCCATGGAAACGGATACGACCCCATAGAAGCCATACAACCCCATAGAAATGCCTAGAAACCCATAGAACCCCATAGAAGCCATACAACCCCATAGAAATGCGTGGGACCCCATAGAACCCATAGAACCCATAGAACCCCATAGGAACGCATAGGACCTCATACAACCTCATAGGACCCATACAACCCCATAGAAACGCATAGGACCGCATAGAACCCCATAGAACCCATAGAACGCCATAGAACCCATAGAACCCCATAGAAATGGATATGACCCCATAGAACCCCATAGAACCCATACAACCCCATAGATACGCCTAGAAACCCATAGAACCCCATAGAATCCATACAACCCCATAGAAATGCATGGGACCCCATAGAACCCCATAGAACCCATAGAACCCCATAGAACCCTATACGAACCCATAGAAACACATAGGACCCCATAGAACCCCATAGAACCCATAGAACCCCATAGGAACGCATAGAACCCCATAGAAATGGATATGACCCCATAGAACCCCATAGAACCCATAGAACCCCATAGAACCCATACAACGCCATAGAAACGCATAGAAACCCATACAACCCCATAGAAATGGATACGACCCCATAGAACCCCATAGAAGCCATAGAACCCCATAGATACGCCTAGAAGCCCGTAGAACCCCATAGAACCCATACAACCCCATAGAAATGCGTGGGACCCCATAGAACCCCATAGAACCCTATACAAACCCATAGAAATGCATAGGACCCCATAGAACCCCATAGAACCCATAGAACCCCATAGAAACGCATAGGACCTCATACAACCTCATAGGACCCATACAACCCCATAGAGACGCATAGGACCCCATAGAACCCCATAGAACCCATAGAACCCCATAGAAACAGATACGACCCCATAGAACCCCATAGAAGCCATACAACCCCATAGAAACGCATAGGACCTCATACAACCCCATAGGACCCATACAACCCCATAGAAACGCATAGGACCCCATAGAACCCCATAGAACCCATAGAACCTCATAGAACCCATAGAAACACATAGGACCCCATACAAGCCCATATAACCCATACAACCCCATAGAAACGCATAGGGCCCCATACAAGCCCATAGAAGCCATACAACCCCATAGGAACGCATAGGACCCCATAGAACCCCATAGAGCCCATACAACCCCATAGAAATGCACAGGACCCCATAGAACCCCATAGAACCCATAGAAACCCATAGAACCCCATAGAAATGCATAGGACTCCATAGAACCCTATAGAACCCATAGAACCCCATAGAAACCCATGCAACCCAATAGAACCCGTAGAACCCCATAGAACCCATGCAAACCCATGGAAACGCATAAGACCCCATAGAATCCCATAGAAACCCATAGAACCCCATAGAACCGATAGAACCGCATAGAAATGCATAGAAACACATAGAACCCCATAGAGCCCATTCAACCCCATAGAAACGCATAGAAACCTATAGAACCCCGTAGAACCAATACGACCCCATTGAACCAATACAACCCCATAGAAACGGATACAACCCCATAGAACCCCATAGAACTCATACAACCCCATAGAAACGCATAGAAACCCATAGAACCCCATAGAACCCATAGAACCCCAAAGAAACGCATAGGACCCCATAGAACCCCATAGAACCCATAGAACCCATAGAAACCCCATAGAAATGGATACGACCCCATAGAACCCCATAGAACCTATACAACCCCATAGAAACACATAGAAACCCATAGAGCCCCATAGAAGCCATACAACCCCATAGAAATGCATAGGACCCCATAGAACCCCATAGAACCCCATAGAACCCATAGAACCCATTCAACCCCATACAATCGCATGGAAACCCATTCAACCCCATAGAACCCATAGAGCCCCATAGAAACGCATAGGACCCCATAGAACCCCATAGAACCCAGAGAACCCCATAAATCCTATATAAGCCCATAATCCCATATAACCCCACCCAGGTGTACCAGGGCAACGTGTACTGCGGGGCTGTGTGACCCCATAACCCCACAAATCCCATAAAAACCCCACAAACCCCATCCAGGTGTACCAGGACAACGTGTACAGTGGGGCTGTGTGACCCCATAACCCCATAAATCCCATATAACCCCGTAAAAACCCCATACAGGTGTACCAGGACAACGTGTACGCCGGGCTGTGTGACCCCATAACCCCACAAATCCCATATAACCCCATAAAAACCCCATCCAGGTGTACCAGGACAACGTGTACGCCGGGGCTGTGTGACCCCATAACCCCACAAATCCCATATAACCCCATAAAAACCCCATATAGGTGTACCAGGACAACGTGTACGGCGGGGCTGTGTGACCCCATAACCCCACAGATCCCATATAACCCCATAAAAACCCCATATAGGTGTACCAGGACAACGTGTACAGTGGGGCTGTGTGACCCCATAACCCCATAACCCCACAAATCCCATAAAAACCCCATACAGGTGTACCAGGACAACGTGTACAGTGGGGCTGTGTGACCCCATAACCCCATAAATCCCATAAACCCCATAAAAACCCCACAAATCCCATATAGGTGTACCAGGACAATGTGTGCGCCGGGGCTGTGTGACCCCATAACCCCACAAATCCCATATAACCCCATAAAAACCCCACAAACCCCATACAGGTGTACCAGGACAACGTGTACGCCGGGGCTGTGTGACCCCATAACCCCACAAATCCCATAAAAACCCCACAAATCCCATATAGGTGTACCAGGACAACATGTACAGTGGGGCTGTGTGACCCCATAACCCCATAAATCCCATATAACCCCATAAATCCCATATAACCCCATAAAAACCCCACAAACCCCATCCAGGTGTACCAGGACAACGTGTACGCCGGGGCTGTGTGACCCCATAACCCCATAACCCCATAAATCCCATAAAAACCCCATATAGGTGTACCAGGCCAACGTGTACGCCGGGGCTGTGTGACCCCATAACCCCACAAATCCCATATAACCCCATAAAAACCCCATCCAGGTGTACCAGGACAACGTGTGCGCCGGGGCTGTGTGACCCCATAACCCCATAACCCCACAAATCCCATAAAAACCCCACAAACCCCATCCAGGTGTACCAGGACAACGTGTACAGTGGGGCTGTGTGACCCCATAACCCCATAACCCCACAAATCCCATAAAAACCCCATACAGGTGTACCAGGACAACGTGTACGCTGAGGCTGTGTGACCCCATAACCCCACAAATCCCATAAAAACCCCACAAACCCCATCCAGGTGTACCAGGACAACGTGTACGGTGGGGCTGTGTGACCCCATAACCCCATAACCCCACAAATCCCATAAAAACCCCACAAACCCCATCCAGGTGTACCAGGACAACGTGTACAGTGGGGCTGTGTGACCCCATAACCCCATAACCCCACAAATCCCATAAAAACCCCACAAATCCCATACAGGTGTACCAGGACAACGTGTACAGTTGGGCTGTGTGACCCCATAACCCCACAAATCCCATAAAAACCCCACAAACCCCATACAGGTGTACCAGGACAACGTGTACAGTGGGGCTGTGTGACCCCATAACCCCATAACCCCACAAATCCCATAAAAACCCCACAAACCCCATCCAGGTGTACCAGGACAACGTGTACAGTGGGGCTGTGTGACCCCATAACCCCACAAATCCCATAAAAACCCCACAAACCCCATCCAGGTGTACCAGGACAACGTGTACAGTGGGGCTGTGTGACCCCATAACCCCACAAATCCCATAAAAACCCCATAAAAACCCCATATAGGTGTACCAGGACAACGTGTACAGTGGGGCTGTGTGACCCCATAACCCCATAACCCCATAAATCCCATAAAAACCCCATACAGGTGTACCAGGACAACGTGTACAGTGGGGCTGTGTGACCCCATAACCCCACAAATCCCATATAACCCCACAAATCCCATATAGGTGTACCAGGACAACGTGTACGACGGCGCCCAGTTCCACGCGTTCCGCCGGGTGCTGCAGGAGCTGGGGCCGCCCTACAGCAGCGCGGTGCAGCTGGCCTCCTTCCACTCCATCTCCAAGGGCGTCCTGGGCGAGTGAGTGTCCGACAGAACCCTATAACTGACCCTATAAGGCCCTATAAGTCACCCTACAACTGACCCCATTACTGGCCCTACAAGTCACCCTACAACTGACCCCATCGCCGGCCCTATAAATGATCCTACAACTGACCCCATTACCGGCCCTACAACTGACCCCATTGCCGGCCCTATAAGCGACCCTACAACTGACCCCATTACTGGCCCTATAAGCGACCCTACAACTGACCCTATTACTGGCCCCACAAGTCACCCTACAACTGACCCCATTGCTGGCCCTGTAAGTCACCCTACAACTGACCCTATTAAGTCCCTATAAGTGACCCTACAACTGACCCCATTACTGGCCCTATAAGTCATCCTACAACTGATCCTATAAGGCCCTACAAGTCACCCTACAACTGACACTATTAAGGCCCTATAAGTGATCCTACAACTGACCCCATTACTGGCCCTATAAGTCACCCTACAACTGACCCCATCGCCGGCCCTATAAGTGATCCTACAACTGACCCCATTATTGGCCCTATAAGTCAACTTACAACTGACCCTATTAAGGTCCTACACATACCCTACAACTGACCCTATAATGCCCTACAAGTCACCCTACAACTGACCCTATTAAGGCCCTATAAGTGATCCTACAACTGACCCCATCGCCAGTCCTATAAGTGACCCTACAACTGACCCCATCACCGGCCCTATAAGTGATCCTACAACTGACCCCATTGCCGGCCCTATAAGTGACCCTACAACTGACCCCATTACTGGCCCTATAAGTGACCCTACAACTGACCCCATTACTGGCCCTATAAGTGACCCTACAACTGACCCCATTACTGGCCCTATAAGTGACCCTACAACTGACCCCATCACCGGCCCTATAACTGATCCTACAACTGACCCCATTACCGGCCCTACAACTGACCCCATCGCCAGCACTATAAGTGACCCTACAGCTGACCCTATTACCGGCCCCACAAGTTACCCTACAACTGACCCCATTGCCAGCCCTACAAGTGATCCTACAACTGACCCCATTACTGGCCCTATAAGTCATCCTACAACTGACCCCATTACTGGCCCTGTAAGTCACCCTACAACTGACCCCATTGCCGGCCCTACAAGTCACCCTAAAACTGATCCTATGAGGCCCTAGAAGTCACCCTATAACTGACCCCATTACCGGCCCTACAAATCACCCTACAACTGATCCCATTACTGGCCCTATAAGTCACCCTACAACTGACCCTATTAAGGCCCTATAAGTGACCCTACAACTGACTCCATTGCCAGCCCTATCACTGACCCTACAACTGATCCCATTACCGGCCCTACAACTGACCCCATTGCCAGCCCTATATGTGATCCTACAACTGACCCCATTACCGGCCCTATAAGTCACTCTACAACTGACCCTATTAAGGCCCTACAAGTCACCCTACAACTGACCCCATTGCCGGCCCTATAAGTCACCCTACAACTGACCCCATTGCCGGCCCTATAAGTCACCCTACAACTGACCCCATTGCCAGCCCTACAAATACCCTACAACTGACCCTATAAGGCCCTACAAGTCACCCTGCAATGGACCCCATTGCCGGCCCTACAAGTCACCCTACAACTGACCCCATTACTGGCCCTACAAGTCACCCTACAACTGACCCCATTACTGGCCCTACAAGTCACCCTACAACTGACCCCATCGCCGGCCCTATAAATGATCCTAGAACTGACCCCATTACTGGCCCTACAAATCACCCTAGAACTGACCCCATCACCGGCCCTATAAGCGATCCTAGAAATGACCCCATCGCGGGCCCTACAGGTCACCCTATAACTGACCCCATCACCGGCCCTATAAGAAGTGATCCTAGAACTGACCCCATTACCGGCCCTACAACTGACCCTATGACTGGCCCTAGAAGTGACCCTATAACAGACCCTATTTCCGGTCCTAGAAGTGACCCTATAACTGACCCTATTAAGGCCCTAGCAGTGACCCTATAACTGACCCTATTAAGGCCCTAGCAGTGACCCTATAACTGACCCCATAGAGTCCCATAGACCCCCATAGACCCCATAGCCACCCATTTATCCCCATACCCCATAGCCCCCCCAAACCCCATAGACCCCATAGACCCCATAGACCCCCATAGGCCCCCTTAGCCCCCCATGGCCCCCCATTTATCCCCATACCCCATAGCCCCCCAAAACCCCACAGACCCCATAGATCCCATAGACCCCCATAGCCCCCCATAGACCCCATAGACCCCCATAGTGCCCCATTTATCCCCATAGCCCCCCACAGCCCCCCAAAACCCCATAGACCCCATAGACCCCATAGACCCCCATTTATCCCAATAGCCCATAGACCCCCATAACCCCCCAAAACCCCATAGACCCCATAGACCCCATAGCCCCCATTTATCCCCATACCCCATAGACCCCCATAGCCCCCCAAAACCCCATAGACCCCATAGACCCCCATAGCCCCCCATAGACCCCCGTAGTGCCCCATTTATCCCCATGCCCCATAGCCCCCCATAGCCCCCCAAAACCCCATAGACCCCATAGCTCCCCATAGACCCCCATTTATCCCCATAGACCCCATAGACCCCATAGCCCCCCATAGACCCCATAGACCCCCATAGACCCCATAGACCCCATAGACCCCATAGACCCCATAGCCCCCCATAGACCCCATAGACCCCATAGAGCCCATAGCCCTCCATTTATCCCCATACCCCATAGGCCCCCATAGAGTCTCATAGACCCCCATAGCCCCCCATAGCCCCCCATTTATCCCCATATCCCCCATAGACCCCAAAGACACCTATAGACCCCCACAGCCCCCCATAGAGCCCCATTTATCCCCATACTCCATAGCCCCCCATAGCCCCCCAAAACCCCATAGCCCCCATAGCCCCCCATTTATCCCCATAGGCCCCCATAGACACCCATAGAACCCCATTTATCCCCATGGCCCCCCATGGCCCCCCATAGCCCCCCAAAACCCCATAGATCCCCCTAGCCCCCCATAGACCCCCATAGCCCCCCATTTATCCCCATAGCCCCCATAGACCCCATAGCCCCCCAAAACCCTACAGACCCCATAGACCCCACAGACCCCATAGACCCCATAGACCCTTATAGACCCCATTTATCCCCATACCCCATAGCCCCCCATAGACCCCATAGACCCCACAGACCCCACAGACCCCACAGACCCCATAGACCCCATAAACCCCATAGACTCCATAGATCCCCATAACCCCCATTTATCCCCATACCCCATAGCCCCCCAAAACGCCATAGACCCCACAGACCCCACAAACCCCATAGACCCCATAGACCCCATAAACCCCAAAGACTCCATAGACCCCCATAGCCCCCCATAGCCCGCCATGGCCCCCCATAGCCCCCCATAGCCCCCCATTTATCCCCATACCCCCATAGACCCCCATAAGACCCAAAACCCCATAGACCCCATAGACCTCATAGACCCCCATAGCCCCCCATTTATCCCCATACCCCATAGCCCCCCATAACCCCCCAAAACCCCATAGACCCCATAGCCCCCATAAACCCCATAACCCCACAGACCCCATAGACCCCATAGCCCCCATAGACCCCATACCCCATAGCCCCCCAAAACCCCATAGCCCCCCAAAATAGACCCCATAGACCCCATAGACCCCCATTTATCCCCATAACCCCCCATAGACCCCATAGCCCCCCAAATCCCATAGACCCCCATAGCCCCTCATTTATCCCCATAGCCCCCCATAGACCCCATAGCCCCCATAGACCCCATAGACCCCATAGACCCCACAGACCCCACAGACCCCACAGACCCCACAGAGCCCATAGACCCTATAGACCCCATAGACCCCATAGCCCCCACAGACCCCATAGACCCCACAGACCCCATAGACCCCACAGACCCCATAGAACCCCATAGCCCCCCATTTATCCCCATAGCCCCCTATAGACCCCCATAGCCCCCTATAGACCCCCATAGACCCCAATTTATCCCCATACCCCATAGCCCCCCAAAACCCCATAGCCCCCCAAAATAGACCCCATAGACCCCACAGACCCCATAGACCCTATAGACCCCACAGACCCCATAGCCCCCATAGACCCCACAGACCCCATAGTCCCCACAGACCCCACAGACCCCACAGACCCCACAGCCCCCATAGCCCCCATAGACCCCATAGACCCCACAGACCCCACAGACCCCATAGGCCCCAAAACCCCACAGACCCCATAGCCCCCAAAACCCCACAGACCCCACAGACCCCACAGACCCCAAAACCCCACAGACCCCATAGCCCCCAAAACCCCACAGACCCCACAGACCCCACAGACCCCACAGACCCCATAGCCCCCACAGCCCCCACAGCCCCCACAGCCCCCAAAACCCCACAGACCCCACAGACCCCACAGCCCCCAAAACCCCACAGACCCCATAGCCCCCAAAACCCCACAGACCCCACAGACCCCACAGCCCCCAAAACCCCACAGACCCCATAGCCCCCAAAACCCCACAGACCCCACAGACCCCACAGACCCCACAGACCCCATAGACCCCACAGACCCCACAGACCCCATAGCCCCCATAGACCCCACAGACCCTATAGACCCCACAGACCCCATAGCCCCCATAGACCCCACAGACCCCATAGACCCCACAGACCCCACAGACCCCACAGACCCCATAGCCCCCATAGACCCCACAGACCCCATAGCCCCCATAGACCCCAGAGCCCCCATAGACCCCACAGACCCCACAGACCCCACAGACCCCATAGACCCCATAGCCCCCATAGACCCCATAGACCCCATAGCCCCCACAGACCCCATAGACCCCATAACCCCACAGCCCCCACAGACCCCACAGACCCCACAGACCCCATAACCCCATAGACCCCACAGACCCCATACCCCCATAGACCCCATAGACCCCATAGACCCCACAGACCCCATAACCCCATAGACCCCATAACCCCACAGACCCCACAGACCCCACAGACCCCACAGACCCCATAGCCCCCATAGACCCCAGAGCCCCCATAGACCCCACAGCCCCCAAAACCCCACAGACCCCACAGACCCCACAGACCCCATAGACCCCATAACCCCACAGACCCCATAGCCCCCATAGACCCCACAGACCCCACAGACCCCATAGCCCCCACAGACCCCACAGACCCCACAGCCCCCACAGACCCCATAGACCCCACAGACCCCACAGACCCCATAACCCCACAGACCCCACAGACCCCACAGCCCCCATAGACCCCATAACCCCACAGACCCCATAGACCCCACAGACCCCACAGACCCCATAACCCCACAGCCCCCCCAGACCCCCACCTCCCCCCCAGGTGCGGGTTCCGCGCGGGGTTCATGGAGGTGCTGAACGTGGCGCCGGCGGTGCTGGCGCAGCTGCACAAGATGGCGGCCGTGCGGCTGTGCCCCCCGGTCCTGGGCCAGGTGCTGCTCAGCGCCGCGCTCTGCGCCCCGCAGCCCGGGGAGCCTTCCTACGGAACATACATGCAGGTGGGACGCGGGGGGCAGGGGGCTGCGGGGGCTGTGGGGGCAATGGGGGCATTGGGGGCATTGGGGGCAATGGGGGCAATGGGGGCATTGGGGGCAATGGGGGCAATGGGGGCATTGGGGGCAATGGGGGCAATGGGGGCATTGGGGGCAATGGGGCATTGGGGGCATTGGGGGCAATGGGGGCAATGGGGGCATTGGGGGCATTGGGGGCAATGGGGGCATTGGGGGCATTGGGGGCATTGGGGGCATTGGGGGCAATGGGGGCATTGGGGGCAATGGGGACAATGGGGGCATTGGGGGCATTGGGGGCAGTGGGGGCAATGGGGACATTGGGGGCAGTGGGGGCATTGGGGGCATTGGGGGCAATGGGGACATTGGGGGCATTGGGGGCATTGGGGGCAATGGGGACATTGGGGGCAGTGGGGGCATTGGGGGCATTGGGGGCATTGGGGGCAATGGGGGCATTGGGGGCAATGGGGACAATGGGGGCATTGGGGGCATTGGGGGCAATGGGGACATTGGGGGCAGTGGGGGCATTGGGGGCATTGGGGGCATTGGGGGCAATGGGGGCAGTGGGGGCATTGGGGGCAATGGGGGCAATGGGGGCATTGGGGGCAATGGGGGCAATGGGGGCAATGGGGGCAATGGGGGCATTGGGGGCATTGGGGGCAATGGGGGCATTGGGGGCAGTGGGGGCATTGGGGGCAGTGGGGGCAATGGGGACATTGGGGGCAGTGGGGGCATTGGGGGCATTGGGGGCAATGGGGACATTGGGGGCATTGGGGGCATTGGGGGCAGTGGGGGCAATGGGGACATTGGGGGCAGTGGGGGCATTGGGGGCATTGGGGGCAATGGGGACATTGGGGGCATTGGGGGCATTGGGGGCAATGGGGACATTGGGGGCAGTGGGGGCATTGGGGGCATTGGGGGCATTGGGGGCAATGGGGGCATTGGGGGCAATGGGGACAATGGGGGCATTGGGGGCATTGGGGGCAATGGGGACATTGGGGGCAGTGGGGGCATTGGGGGCATTGGGGGCATTGGGGGCAATGGGGGCAGTGGGGGCATTGGGGGCAATGGGGGCAATGGGGGCATTGGGGGCAATGGGGGCAATGGGGGCATTGGGGGCAATGGGGACAATGGGGGCATTGGGGGCATTGGGGGCAATGGGGACATTGGGGGCAGTGGGGGCATTGGGGGCATTGGGGGCATTGGGGGCAATGGGGGCAGTGGGGGCATTGGGGGCAATGGGGGCAATGGGGGCATTGGGGGCAATGGGGGCAATGGGGGCAATGGGGGCAATGGGGGCATTGGGGGCATTGGGGGCAATGGGGGCATTGGGGGCAGTGGGGGCATTGGGGGCAATGGGGGCAATGGGGGCATTGGGGGCAATGGGGGCATTGGGGGCAATGGGGGCAATGGGGGCATTGGGGGCAATGGGGGCATTGGGGGC
The DNA here is from genome assembly GCF_987193195.1 of Phasianus colchicus. Lineage (NCBI taxonomy): Eukaryota > Metazoa > Chordata > Aves > Galliformes > Phasianidae > Phasianus > Phasianus colchicus. The sequence continues at coordinate 94,558,739 of NC_143438.1, forward strand.
ATTGGGGGCATTGGGGGCAATGGGGGCATTGGGGGCATTGGGGGCATTGGGGGCATTGGGGGCAATGGGGGCATTGGGGGCATTGGGGGCATTGGGGGCATTGGGGGCAATGTATCATTAGGGTCAATGGGGGCTGTGGGGGCAGTGGGGGCTGTGGGGGCATTGGGGGCATTGGGGGCAATGGGGGCAATGGGGGCAGTGGGGGCATTGGGGGCAATGGGGGCAATGGGGGCAATGGGGGCAGTGGGGGCATTGGGGGCATTGGGTGCAATGGGGGTGATGGGGTCAATGGGGACAATGAGGGCAATGGGGGCAATGGGGGCATTGGGGGCATTGGGGGCAATGGGGGCAATGGGGGCATTGGGGGCATTGGGGGCAATGGGGGCAATGGGGGCATTGGGGGCAATGGGGGCAATGGGGGCAGTGGGGGCATTGGGGGCATTGGGTGCAATGGGGGTGATGGGGTCAATGGGGACAATGAGGGCAATGGGGGCAATGGGGGCATTGGGGGCAATGGGGCATTGGGGGCAATGTATCATTAGGGTCAGTGGGGGCAGTGGGGGCAATGGGGGCATTGGGGTCAATGGGGGCATTGGGGGCAATGGGGGCAATGGGGGCATTGGGGGCAATGGGGGCATTGGGGGCAATGGGGGCATTGGGGACAATGGGGGCATTGGGGGTAATGGGGGCCGTGGGGTCAATGGGGGCATTGGAGGCAATGGGGTGTATGGGGTCATTGGGGTCAATGGGGTCAGTAGGGATATGGGGGCATTGGGGATAATGGGGGCATTGGGGGCATTGGGGGAAATGGGGTCAATGGCAGCAATGGGGGCAATGGGGGCAATGGAAGCATTGGAGTCAATGGGGTCATTGGGGGCAATGGGGGCATTGGGGGTATTGGGGGTATTGGGAGCAATGGGGGTAATGGGGGCAATGGGGGCATTGGGGGCAATGGGGTCATTGGGGGCAATGGGGGCATTGGGGGCAATGGGGTCATTGGGGGCAATGGGGGCATTGGGGGCAATGGGGGCATTGGGGGCATTGGGGGCAATGGGGGCAATGGGGGCATTGGGGGCAATGGGGGCATTGGGGGCATTGGGGTCAATGGGGCTATGGGGTCAATGGGGGCAATGGCGTCAATGGGGGCTATGGGGTCAATGGGGGCAATGGGGGCATTGGGGGCAATGGGGGCAATGGAGGCAATGGGGGCAATGGGGGCAATGGGGCGTATGGGGTCATTGGGGGCAGTGGGGTGAATCGGTCAATGGGGGCAATGGGATCATTGGGGGCAATGAGGCTCAATGGAGTATATGGGGTCATTGGGTTCAATGGGGGCATTGGGGGCAATGGGGGCAATGGGGCGTATGGGGTCATTGGGGTCATTGGGGTCAATGGGGTCAGTGGGGTCTTTGGGGTTAGCAGGGTCTGTGGCGTCAGTGCGGGCAATGGGGGCAAGGGGGTCATTGGGGTGTATGGGATCAATGGGGTCTGTGGGGTCAGTAAGGTCAATGGGATCCATGGGGTCAATGGGGTCGGTGCAGCCTATGGGGTCCATTGGGATCAGTGGGGTCTATGGGGTCAATAAGGTCAATGGGATCTATGGGTTCTATGGGGTCGGTACAGCCTATGGGGTCTGTTGGGATCAATGGGGTCTATGGGGTCAATAAGGTCAATGGGATCAGTGGGGTCAATGGGGTCGGTGCAGCCTATGGGGTCAACTGGGATCAACGGGGTCAATGGGGTCAATAAGGTCAATGGGATCAATGGGGTCTGTGGGGTCGGTGCAGCCTATGGGGTCAACTGGGATCAACGGGGTCTGTGGGGTCAATAAGGTCAATGGGATCAATGGGGTCTGTGGGGTCGGTGCAGCCTATGGGGTCCATTGGGATCAATGGGGTCAATAAGGTCAATGGGATCTATGGGTTCTATGGGGTCGGTACAGCGTATGGGATCTGTTGGGATCAATGGGGTCTATGGGGTCGGTGCAGCCTATGGGGTCAACTGGGATCAACGGGGTCTGTGGGGTCAATAAGGTCAATGGGATCCATGGGGTCTGTGGGGTCAGTGCAGCCTATGGGGTCAACTGGGATCAACGGGGTCTGTGGGGTCAATAAGGTCAATGGGATCAATGGGGTCTATGGGATCGGTGCAGCCTATGGGGTCCATTGGGATCAGTGGGGTCTGTGGGGTCACTGCAGCCTATGGGGTCAACTGGAATCAACGGGGTCTGTGGGGTCAATAAGGTCAATGGGATCAATGGGGTCTATGGGGTCACTGCAGCCTATGGGGTCCATTGGGATCAATGGGGTCTATGGGGTCAATAAGGTTAATGGGATCAATGGGGTCTGTGGGGTCAGTGCAGCCTATGGGGTCAACTGGAATCAATGGGGTCTGTGGGGTCAATAAGGTCAATGGGATCAATGGGGTCTATGGGGTCGGTGCAGCCTATGGGGTCTGTTGGGATCAATGGGGTCTATGGGGTCGGTGCAGCCTATGGGATGCACGGCGCTATTGGGGTGAACGGGGCGGGCGTAGCCAATGGGACGAGGCATTCCGCCCCACGTGACCCGCAGGAGCGCAACGCGGTGCTGCAGTCGCTGTCGGAGCGGGCGGCGCTGCTGTGGCGGGCGCTGAACGGGACGGCCGGCATCGAGTGCCAGCCAATCAGAGGCGCCATGTACGCCTTCCCGCGCATCCGCATTCCGGAACGGGCGGTCGAAGCCGCGAAGGTACCGGGGGGGGGGGGGGGGGCGGAAGTGGGGGGGGGGGGGGGTTATGGGGTTATTATGGGATGTGTGGGGTTATTATGGGATGTGTGGGGTTCTATGGGGTTTATGGGGTTATTATGGGATGTGTGGGGTTCTATAGGGTTATTATGGGATTTATGGGATTTATGGGGTTATTATGGGGTTCCATGGGGTTCTATGGGATTTATGGGGTTCTATGGGATTTATGGGATTTATGGGGTTCTATGGGATTTATGGGATTTATGGGGTTATTATGGGATTCTATGGGGTTCTATGGGGTTTTATGGGGTTCTATGGGGTTATTATGGGATGTGTGGGGTTCTATGGGGTTCTGTGGGGTTCTATGGGATTTATGGTGTTCTATAGGGTTCTATGGGATTTATGGGGTTTATGGGATTTATGGGGTTATTATGGGGTTCTATGGGGTTCTATGGGATTTATGGGGTTCTATGGGGTTTTATGGGGTTCTATGGGGTTATTATGGGATGTGTGGGGTTTTATGGGGTTATTATGGGATGTGTGGGGTTCTATGGGGTTCTGTGGGGTTCTATGGGATTTATGGGGTTTTGTGGGGTTCTATGGGGTTCTATGGGGTTCTATGGGGTTATTATGGGATGTGTTGGGTTCTCTGGGGTTATTATGGGATTTATGGGGTTCTATGGAATTCTATGGGGTTATTATGGGATTTATGGGGTTTTATGGGGTTACTATGGGGTTATTATGGGATTTATGGGTTCTATGGGGTTCTATGGGATTTATGGGGTTCTATGGGGTTTTATGGGGTTCTATGGGGTTATTATGGGATGTGTGGGGTTCTCTGGGGTTGTTATGGGATTTTTGGGGTTCTATGGAATTCTATGGAATTCTATGGGGTTATTATGGGATTTATGGGGTTTTATGGGGTTACTATGGGGTTATTATGGGATTTATGGGTTCTCTGGGGTTATTATGGGATTTATGGGGTTCTATGGAATTCTATGGGGTTCTATGGGGTTATTATGGGATTTATGGGGTTTTATGGGGTTCTATGGGGCTATTGTGGGATTTATGGGGTTTTATGGGATGTGTGGGGTTCTATGGGGTTATTATGGGATGTATGGGGTTTTACGGGGTTCTATGGGGCTATTATGGGATGTGTGGGGTTTCATGGGGTTATTATGGGATGTGTGGGGTTCTATGGGGTTCTATGGGGTTATTAAGGCTTGTATGCGGTTATTATAGGATCTGTGGGGTTTTATGGGGTTTTATGGGGTTTTATGGGGTTGTTATGGGGTGTGTGGGGTTCTACGAAGTTATATGGGATTATTATAGGGTGTAGGGGGTTCTATGGGATGTATGGGTTGTATGGGTTATTATGGGGTTCTATGGGTTCTATGGGATTCTATGGGTTCTATGGGGTTATATGGGTTCTATGGGTTTCTATGGGGTTCTATGGGTTTTATGGGATTATATGGGTTCTATGGGGTTATTATAGGGTTCTATGGGGTTCTATGGGGTTATGGGGTTCTATGGGGTTATGGGGTTCTATGGGGTTCTATGGGTTCAATGGGATTATATGGGTTCTATGGGTTCTATGGGGTTCTATGGGGTTATGGGGTCATATGGGGTTCTATGGGGTCATATGGGGTTCTATGGGGTTCTATGGGGTCATATGGGGTTCTATGGGTTCTATGGGGTTCTATGGGGTCATATGGGGTAATATGGGGTTCTATGGGGTCATATGGGGTTTCTATGGGGTTATATGGGGTCATATGGGGTTCTATGGGTTCTATGGGGTTCTATGGGGTCATATGGGGTTTCTATGGGGTTCTATGGGGTTCTATGGGGTCATATGGGGTTCTATGGGTTCTATGGGGTTCTATGGGGTCATATGGGGTAATATGGGGTTCTATGGGGTCATATGGGGTTTCTATGGGGTTATATGGGGTCATATGGGGTTCTATGGGTTCTATGGGGTTCTATGGGGTCATATGGGGTTTCTATGGGGTTCTATGGGGTTATATGGGGTCATATGGGGTAATATGGGGTTCTATGGGGTCATATGGGGTTCTATGGGTTCTATGGGGTATACAGTGTTATATGGGGGCATATGGGTTATATGGGGTTATATGGGGTTCTGTGGGGTTCTATGGGATTTATGTAATTCTATGGGGTTATTATGGGATGTGTGGGGTTCTATGGATTATTATGGGATGTATGGGGTTATTATGGGATGTGTGGGGTTTTATGGGGTTATTATGGGATTCTATGGGGTTCTATGGGATTCTATGGGGTTCTATGGGATTTATGGGGTTTTATGGGGTTCTATGGGGTTATTATGGGATTTAAGGGATTCTATGTTGTTCTATGGGATTTATGAGGTTCTATGGGGTTATTATGGGATGTACGGGGTTTTATGGGGTTCAATGGGGCTATTATGGGATTTATGGGGTTATTATGGGATGTGTGGGGTTCTATGGGGTTCTGTGGGGTTCAATGGGATTTATGGGGTTTTATGGGATAATTATAGGATTTATGGCGTTCTATGGGGCTTTATGGGGTTTTATGGGGTTATTATGGGATTTATGGGTTTTTATGGGATTCTATGGGGTTCTATGGGATTTATGGGGTTCTATGGGGTTCTATGGGTTCTATGGGGTTCTATAGGGTTTATGGGGTTCTATGGGGCTATTATGGGATTTATGGGGTTTTATGGGATGTGTGGGGTTCTATGGGGTTATTATGGGATGTGTGGGGTTTTATGGGGTTCTATGGGATCTGTGGGGTTCTATGGGGTTCTATGGGATTTATGGGGTTCTATGGGATTTATGGGGTTCTATGGGGTTCTGTGGGGTTCTATGGGATGTGTGGGGTTCTATGGGGTTATTATGGGATGTGACGGGTTATACGGGGTTGGGTTATATAGGGTGGAGTATGGGGTGGGTTATACGGGGTGGGATTCTATGGGGTGGGATTCTATGGGGTTTGGTTATATGGGGTGGGGTGTGGGTGGGTTATATGGGGTGGGATATGGGGTCGGGTTCATATGGGGTGGGATATGGGGTTATATGGGGTGAGGGCTGTATGGGGTGTGGGATTAGGGGTAGGGATGGGGGCATCTATGGGGTGGGGGGGGACATCTATGGGGTGGGGGCTGATTTCTATGGGGTGGGAGGTGATTCCTATGGGGTGGGAGCCGATTCCTATGGGGTCGGAGCTGAATTCTATGGGGTGAGAACCGATTCCTATGGGGTGGGAGCCGATTCCTGTGGGGTGGGGCCGATTCCTATGGGGTCGGAGCCGATTTCTATGGGGTCGGAGCCGATTCCTATGGGGTGGGGCCGATTCCTATGGGGTCGGAGCCGATTCCTATGGGGTGGGAGCCGATTTTATGGGGTCGGAGCCGATTCCTATGGGGTGGGGCCGATTCCTATGGGGTGGGGCCGATTTCTATGGGGTGGGGCCGATTCCTGTGGGGTGGCGCCGATTTCTATGGGGTGGGGCCGATTTCTATGGGGTGGGGCCGATTCCTATGGGGTGGGAGCCGAATTCTATGGGGTGGGGGCGGATTCCTGTGGGGTGGCGCCGATTCCTATGGGGTGGGGCCGATTCCTATGGGGTGGGGCCGATTCCTATGGGGTCAGAGCCGATTCCTATGGGGTGGGGCCGATTCCTATGGGGTGGCGCCGATTCCTATGGGGTCAGAGCCGATTCCTATGGGGTGGGGCCGATTCCTATGGGGTGGAGGTGATTCCTATGGGGTGGCGCCGATTCCTATGGGGTGGCGCCGATTCCTATGGGGTGGCGCCGATCTGTGCGCGCTGCCCACAGGCGCTGGGCCTGGAGGCCGATGAGTTTTTCTGCCGCCGCCTCCTGGAGCAGACCGGCATCTGCGTCGTGCCGGGCAGCGGATTTGGGCAGCAGCGCGGCAGCTTCCACTTCCGGTGGGGACAGCGGGGACCTGGGGGTGGGCGGTGGGGGGAAGGGGGGCAGTGGGGGCAATGGGGGCAATGGGGGCATTGGGGGCAATGGGGGCAATGGGGACAATGGGGGAAATGGGGGCAGTGGGGGCAATGGGGGCATTGGGGGCATTGGGGGCAATGGGGTCAGTGGGGGCAATGGGGGCATTGGGGGTATTGGAGGTATTGGGGGCAGTGGGGGCATTGGGGGCAATGGGGGCAATGGGGCCATTGGGGTCAAGGTGATGAATGAGGGCAATGGGGTGAGTGGGGGCAATGGGGGCAATGGGGGCATTGGGGGCATTGGGGGCAATGGGGGAAAGGGGGGCAATGGGGGCATTGGGGGCAATGGGGGCATTGGGGTCAGCGGGGGCATTGGGGGCAATGGGGGCAATGGGGACATTGGGGGCATTGAGGGATATGGGGGCAATGGGGACATGGGGTCAATGGGGACTTTGGGGATAATGGGGACAATGGGGGCAATGGGTGCAATGGGGGCCATTGGGGACAATGGGGGTAATGGGGGCATTGGGGTCATGGGGGTCAGTGGCAGCAATGGGGTCATTGGGGTCAATGGGATCAATGAGGGCAATACGGTCAGTGGGGGCAATGGTTGCATTGGGGTCAATGGGGGCAATGGAGGTCAATGGGGGCAGTGGGGGAAAGGGGGGCATTGGGGACATTGGGGGCATTGGGGGCATTGGGGGCAATGGGGGCAATGGGGGCAATGGGGGGAAGGGGGAATTGGGGGAATTGGGGCAATGGGGTCAATGAGGGCAATGGGGTCAATGGGGCCAATGGGGTCAATGGGGGCCATGAGGGCAATGGGGGGGAAGGGGATCATTGGGGGCATTGGGGTCAATGGGGTCCATGGGGACATTGGGGTCAGTGGGGACATGGGGGTGGATAAGGGGGGAATGGGGGCATTGGGGTCACTGTGCTGCTTGGGGACATTGCCCTCATTGTCCCCAATGACCCCAAAGGCCCCATTGACCCCAATGGCCCCATCAACCCCAGTGCCTCCATCGTCCCCATTGCCCCCATTGACCCCATTGTCCCCAATGACCCCAATGACCCCAATGACCCCAATGACCCCATTGCCCCCAAAGGCCCCATCATCCCCAGTGCCTCCATTGCCCCCATTGATCCCATTGACCCCAATGCCCCCATTGACCCCATTGCCCCCATTGCCCCCAATGCCCCCATTGCCCCCAATGCCCCCAATGCCCCCATTGCCCCCATTTCCCCCAATGCCCCCATTGACCCCATTGACCCCATTGTCCCCATTACCCCCATTGCCCCCACTGCCCCCATTGCCCCCATTGACCCCATTGACCCCATTGCCCCCATTGCCCCCACTGCCCCCATTGCCCCCATTGACCCCATTGCCCCCATTGACCCCACTGCCCCCATTGCCCCCATTGCCCCCGTTGCCCCCATTGCCCCCGCTGACCCCGCTGACCCCGCTGACCCCGCTGCCCCCCAGGATGACCATCCTGCCCCCCATGGACCGCCTGCAGCGGATGGTTCAGACCATCTGTGATTTTTACACCGCCTTCGTCCGCGAGTTCTCTGATGGACCCACAGCCGCCCCATAGCCGCCCCATAGCCGCCCCATAACAGCCCCATAACAGCCCCATAACAGCCCCATAGTGACCCCACTGCTGCCTCATAGCAGCCCCACAAGGACCCCACATCCCACACAGTGCCCCACATCCCCCCACATCCCATACAGTGCCCCACATCCCCTATAGTGCCCCACATCCCCCACAGTGCCCCACATCCCCCACAGTGCCCCACATCCCACAGTGCCCCACATCCCCCCCCACACCCCATATAGTGCCCCACATCCCCCACAGTGCCCCACACCCCACACAGTGCCCCACATCCCACACAGTGCCCCACATCCCACAGTGCCCCACATCCCCCCCCACACCCCACACAGTGCCCCACATCCCACAGTGCCCCACATCCTACACAGTGCCCCACATCCCCCCCAGTGCCCCACATCCCCCCAGTGCCCCACACCCCACACAATGCCCCACATCCCACGCAGTGCCCCACATCCCCTGCAGTGCCCCACATCCCCACACAGTGCCCCACATCCCCCCCAGTGCCCCACATCCCACAGTGCCCCACATCCCACAGTGCCCCACATCCCCCCCAGTGCCCCACACCCCACACAGTGCCCCACATCCCACACAGTGCCCCACACCCCACACAGTGCCCCACATCCCATACAGTGCCCCACACAGTGCCCCACATCCCCCCCAGTGCCCCACATCCCCACACAGTGCCCCACATCCCACAGTGCCCCACATCCCACACAGTGCCCCACATCCCCCACAGTGCCCCACATCCCCACACAGTGCCCCACATCCCACAGTGCCCCACATCCCATACAGTGCCCCACATCCCACAGTGCCCCACATCCCACACAGTGCCCCACATCCCCCCCAGTGCCCCACATCCCCCACAGTGCCCCACACCCCACACAGTGCCCCACATCCCACACAGTGCCCCACATCCCATACAGTGCCCCACACCCCACACAGTGCCCCACATCCCCCCCACACCCCATATAGTGCCCCACATCCCACAGTGCCCCACATCCCATACAGTGCCCCACATCCCACAGTGCCCCACATCCCACACAGTGCCCCACACCCCACACAGTGCCCCACATCCCACAGTGCCCCACATCCCACACAGTGCCCCACACCCCACACAGTGCCCCACATCCCACAGTGCCCCACATCCCATACAGTGCCCCACATCCCCCCCAGTGCCCCACACCCCACACAGTGCCCCACATCCCACACAGTGCCCCACACCCCACACAGTGCCCCACATCCCACAGTGCCCCACATCCCACACAGTGCCCCACATCCCACAGTGCCCCACATCCCCCACAGTGCCCCACACCCCACACAGTGCCCCACATCCCCCCCAGTGCCCCACATCCCACAGTGCCCCACATCCCCCCACACCCCACACAGTGCCCCACATCCCACAATGCCCCACACTCCACACAGTGCCCCACATCCCCCACAGTGCCCCACATCCCCCACAGTGCCCCACATCCCCCCCGCTGCTCTGAGCGCCGCCGGCCCCCCGACATCCCATAATAAACACCGCAGATGTGAATGTCCCACAGCGTCTTCTGTGTGTGCGCAGCCCGCGATGCCCCACATCCCATAATATCCCACAGGGGGTGGGGATGGATATGGGGATGGAGCCCCATTGATCCCATAGATCCCCATAGAGCCCCATTCATCCCATAGAGCCCCATAGATCCCATAGATCCTATAGAGCCCCATAGATCCCATAGATCCCATAGAGCCCCATAGTCCCATAGAGCCCCATAGAGCCCCATTCATCCCATAGAGCCCCATAGAGCCCCATTCATCCCATAGAGCCTTATTGATCCCATAGAACCCATTGATCCCATAGGGCCCCGTAGAGCCCATAGAGCTCCATAGATCCCATTGATCCCATAGAGCCCCATTGATCCCATAGAGCCCCATAGAACCCCATAGATTCCATAGATCCCATAGAGACCATAGAGCCCCATAGAGCCCCATTGATCCCATAGATCCCATAGAGCCCATAGAGCCCCATTGATCCCATAGATCCCGTAGAGCCCCATAGAGCCCCATAGAGCCCCATAGAGTCCCATAGAGCCCCATAGATTCCATAGATCCCATAGAGCCCATAGAGCCCCATTGATCCCATAGAGCCCCATAGATCCCATAGAGCCCCATAGATCCCATAGAGGCCATTGATCCCATAGAGGCCCATTGATCCCATGGAGCCCCGTTGATCCCATAAAGTTCTGTAGAGCCCCGTAGAACACATGGAGCCCCATAGAGCATCATTGATCCCATAGAGCCCCATAGATCCCATAGAGCCCCATTGATCCCATAGAGCCCATAGAGCCCCATAGATCCCATAGAGCCCCATTGATCCCATAGAGCCCATAGAGCCCCATTGACCCCATAGAGCCCCATAGATCCCATAGAGCCCCATTGATCCCATTGATCCCATAGAGCCCCATAGATCCCATAGATCCCATAGAGCCCCATAGATCCCATAGAGCCCCATTGATCCCATAGAGCCCATAGAGCCCCATAGATCCCATAGATCCCATAGAGCCCCATAGAGCCCATAGAGCCCCATTGATCCCATAGAGCCCATAGAGCCCCATAGAGCACATGGAGCCCCATAGAGCCCCATAGAACCCCATATATCCTCATAGATCCCATAGAACCCTATTGATCCCATGGAACCCCACTGATCATATAGAGCCCCACTGATCCCATAGAGCCCCATAGAGCCCCACTGATCCCATAGAGCCCCATATAGCCCCATAGATCCCATAGTGCCCCATAGATCCCATACAGCCCCATTGATCCCATAGTGCCCCATAGAACCCCATTGATCCCATAGATCCCATTGATCCCGTAGATCCCATAGAGCCCATAGAGCCCCATTGATCCCATAGAGCCCCATTGATCCCATAGATCCCATAGAGCCCCATAGATCCCACAGAGCCCCATAGATCCCATAAAACCCCACTGATCCCATAGAGCCCCACTGTTCCCATAGAGCCCCATAGAGCCCCATAGAGCATCATTGATCCCATAGAGCCCCATAGAGCCCCATTGATCCCATAGAGCCCCACAGAACCCCATAGAGCCCCAGAGAGCCCCAGGGAGCCCCATTGATCCCATAGAGCCCCATAGAACCCCATAGAGTCCCATTGATCCCACAGACACCATAGAGACCCCCACTGACCCTATAGAGCCCCATAGAGCCCCATAGACCCCATAGAGCCCATTGACCCCATAGAGCCCCATTGATCCCATTGACCCCATAGACCAAAGTTACACCGCAGATCCCAGTCACCACACGGACCCCATTGACCCCAATGACCCCCCCCCTCCGTGGGTCCCCACTCGTGTTCCCCCACCCCCTCCATGTGGTTCCCCCCCCCTTCCGTGGGTCTCCCTTCCCTTCCCCCCCCCGTGGGTCCCACTCGTGCCCCCCCCCTCCATTGATCCTCCCCCTTTCCTCCCCTCCTGGGTCCCCACTCGTGACCCCCCCGCTTCCGTGGGTCGCCCCCCAACCCCCCTCCTCCACAGCTCTGCCCTCCCTCCCCCCCCTCCGTGGGTCCCCACTCGTGTTCCCCCACCCCCACCATGTGGTTCCCCCCCCTTCCGAGGGTCTCCCTTCCCTTCCCCCCCCCGTGGGTCCCCACTCGTGCCCCCCCCGCTTCCGTGGGTCCCCCCCCAACCTCCCTCCTCCACGGCTTTGCCCTCCATTCCCCCCCTCCGTGGGTCCCCACTGGTGCCCCCCCCCACCCGTGGGACTCCCCCCTGTCCCCCCCCTTTCCTCCCCATCTGTGGGTCCCCACTCGTGACCCCCCCCACCGTGTGTCCCCCCATCTTTCCCTCCCCCTCCACCGTGGGCCCCCACTCGTGCCCCCCCCGCTTCTGTGGGTCCCCCCCCCAACCCTCCTCCTCCACGGCTCTGCCCTCCCTCCCTCCCCCTCCGTGGGTCCCCACTGGTGCCCCCCCCACCCGTGGGACTCCCCCCTGTCCCCCCCCTTTCCTCCCCACCCGTGGGCCCCCACTCGTGCCCACCCTGCTTCCGTGGGTCCCCCCCAACCCCTCCTCCACAGCTCTGCCCTCCATCCCCCCCCTCCGTGGGTCCCCACTCGTGCCCGTCCCCCACCCGTGGGAAACTCCCCCCCGTCCCTCCCCTTTCCTCCCCTCCGTGGGTCCCCACTCGTGCCCCCCCCACCGTGTTTCCCCCCCTCTTTCCCTCCCCCTCCACCCCAACCATGGGACCCCACCCCCCCCTCCACCGTGGGCCACCACTCGTGTCCCTCCCCCCACCGTGGGTCCCCCCCCCAACCCCCCTCCTCCACAGCTCTGCCCTCCCTCCCCCCCCCTCCGTGGGTCCCCACTCGTGTTCCCCCACCCCCTCCATGTGGTTCCCCCCCCCTTCCGTGGGTCTCCCTTCCCTTCCCCCCCCCGTGGGTCCCACTCGTGCCCCCCCCCTCCATTGATCCTCCCCCTTTCCTCCCCTCCGTGGGTCCCCACTCGTGCCCCCCCCCCACCGTGTGTCCCCCCATCTTTCCCTCCCCCTCCACCCCAACCATGGGACCCCACCCCCCCCTCCACCGTGGGCCCCCACTCGTGTCCCTCCCCCCACCGTGGGTCCCCCCCCAACCTCCCTCCTACACGGCTTTGCCCTCCATTCCCCCCCTCCGTGGGTCCCCACTCGTGCCCCCCCCCACCAGTGGGACTCCCCCCTGTCCCCCCCCTTTCCTCCCTATCCGTGGGTCCCCACTCGTGACCCCCCGCTTCCGTGGGTCCCCCCCCAACCCCCCTCCTCCACACTTCTGCCTTCCTTCCCCCCCCCTCCGTGGGTCCCCACTCGTGCCCCTCCCCCACCCGTCGCAAACTCCCCCCCGTCCCCCCCCTTTTCTCCCCTCCATGGGTCCCCACTCGTGCCCCCCCCACCGTGTTTCCCCCCCTCTTCCCCTCCCCCCCCATTTATGGGACCCCACCCCCGCTCCACCGTGGGCCCCCACTCGTGCCCCTCCCCCCGCGTGGGCCCCCCCCTCCATGAGGCCCCGTGGTTCCCGCGGTGCCACCGCAGGGGAACTTTGTCCCCTGGGCTTCAATGGGGCTTTTGTGTGCATCTTAAGGGGGGGGGGGGGGGAACTGGGAGGGCACTGGGAGCACTGGGAGCACTGGGGGGAGTTGGGGGGGGGGGGTGGCAACGCGGGGACGGCGGAGCTGCGGGACACGGAGAGGAAAGGTGAGGGGGGGGACTGGGAGAACTGGGAGAACTGGGAGGAAAGGGGGCACTGGGGGCACTGGGGAGATGGGGAGGCTGGGGGTAGTGGGGATACTGGGGGCACTGGGGGCACTGGGGGCACTGGGAGCACTGGGAGCAATGGGGCACTGGGGGCACTGGGGGCACTGGGGAGATGGGGAAGCTGGGGGCACTGGGGATACTGGGGGAACTGGGAGCACTGGAGGGGATGGGGCACTGGGGGCACTGGGAGGAATGGGGGGCACTGGGGGCACTGGGGGCACTGGAGGGGATGGGGGAACTGGGGGCTCTGGGGGCACTGGGGGGCACTGGGGGGCACTGGGGAGATGGGGAAGTTGGGGGAACTGGGGATACTGGGGATACTGGGGGAACTGGGGGAACTGGGAGCGCTGGGAGGAATGGGGGCACTGGGGGCACTGGGGGGCACTGGGGAGATGGGGAAGCTGGGGGCACTGGGGGGATACTGGGGATACTGGGGGCACTGGGAGCACTGGGGGCACTGGGAGGAATGGGGGCACTGGGGGGATGGGGAAGCTGGGGATACTGGGGGAACTGGGAGCACTGGCAGCAATGGGGCACTGGGGATACTGGGGGAACTGGGAGCACTGGCAGCAATGGGGCACTGGGGATACTGGGGGAACTGGGGAGAACTGGGAAGAATGGGGGCACTGGGGGAACTGGGGGCACTGGAGGGGATGGGGGCACTGGGGGCACTGGGGAGATGGGGAGGCCGGGGGTAGTGGGGATACTGGGGGCACTGGGGGAACTGGGAGGAAGGGGGGGCACTGGGGGCACTGGAGGGGATGGGGGTACTGGGAGAACTGGGAGGGGATGGGAGCATTGGGTGCACTGGGGGGCACTGGGGGGCGCTGGCAGCACTGGTGGCACTGGTGATACTGGTGATACTGGTGATACTGGTCATATTGGTGGCACTGGTGGGAGGCACTGGTGATACTGGTGGTGGAACTGGTGGCACTGGTGATACTGGTGGCACTGGGAGGCACTGGTGATACTGGTAGTGATACTGGTGGTGGTACTGGTGGCACTGGTGGCGCTGGTGATACTGGTCATACCGGTGGTACTGGTGGTGATACTGGTGCTACTGGTGGTGATACTGGTGGTACTGGTGCTACTGGTGATACTGGTGGTACTGGTGGAGATACTGGTGGTACTGGTGCTGCTACTGGTGCTACTGGTGGTGCTACTGGTGCTACTGGTGGTACTGGTGGTACTGGTGGAGATACTGGTGGTACTGGTGGTGATACTGGTGCTACTGGTGGTGCTACTGGTGGTACTGGTGGTGATACTGGTGGTACTGGTGGTGATACTGGTGATACTGGTGCTGATACTGGTGGTACTGGTGATACTGGTGGTGCTACTGGTGGTACTGGTGATACTGGTGGTGATACTGGTGATACTGGTCTTGATACTGGTGGTACTGGTGATACTGATAGTGATACTGGTGATACTGGTGCTGATACTGGTGGTACTGGTGGTGATACTGGTGGTACTGGTGGTACTGGTGGTGATACTGGTGCTACTGGTGGAGATACTGGTGATACTGGTGATACTGGTGATACTGGTGGTACTGGTGGTGATACTGGTGATACTGGTGATAGTGGTGGTGCTACTGGTGGTACTGGTGATACTGATCGTGATACTGGTGATACTGGTGCTGATACTGGTGATACTGGTGCTGATACTGGTGCTACTGGTGGTGATACTGGTGATACTGGTGGTGATACCGGTGGTACTGGTGATACTGATCGTGATACTGGTGATACTGGTGCTACTGGGTGCACTGGGGGGTGCTACTGGTGGTACTGGTGATACTGGTGATACTGGTGGTGATACTGGTGGTCCTGGTGCTGATACTGGAAGCACTGGGAGCGCTGTGTGAACGCACGGCCATGTCTGTGCACACACATGGATACAGACGTGTGCATGCGTGTGTGCAAGCGTGTGCAAGCGTGTGCACGCCCCCTCCAGGCCCCGCCCCCTTCAGGCTCCGCCCATTCAGGCTCCGCCCCCTTCAGGCCCCGCCCCCTTCAGGCTCCGCCCATTCAGGCTCCGCCCCCTTCAGGCCCCGCCCCCTTCAGGCTCCGCCCATTCAGGACCCGCCCCCTTCAGGCCCCGCCCCCTTCAGGCTCCGCCCATTCAGGCCCCGCCCATTCAGGCCCCGCCCCCTTCAGGTCCCACCCAGTTTGGAGCAACGTCCAATCAGGCCACCCCTCTTAAGCCCCGCCCCCGTTTTTGCCCCTCCCAGTTTGCAGCAAAATCCAATCCGGCTCCGCCCCCCCACTCTGACCCCGCCCATTTTGAGGCAACGTCCAATCGGGTCCCGCTCCCGTTTAGGCTCTGCCCCTCCCCGTTTTGGCCCCGCCCACTTTGCAGCAATGTCCAATCAGGCCCCGCCCCCGATCAGGAGCGGCCTGTTACTTCAGCCCCGCCCAGTTTGCGGTACCGTCCAATCAGGCTCCGCCCCTCGGTCAGGCCCCTCCCAGTTTGGGCTGATAAGGACCAATCGGGCACCGCCCCGTTAAGCCCCCCCCCGCCCAGTCGGGCCCCGCCCAGTTTGCGGCAACGTCCAATCAGACACCGCCCTTTTAAGCCCCGCCCATTTGTCCCACCACGCCCGGTTTGCGGCATCACCTAATTAGGCCCCGCCCCCTCCCGCTCCAGGCCCCACCCATTTTGGGATATCGTCCAATCAGACCCCACCCGTTTAAGCCCCGCCCCCGTTCAGGTCCCGCCCAGTTGGGGGATATCGTCCAATCAGGCCCCGCCCACTCTGCGGAGCGGAAGGCGGTGGCGCGCGGTGCGCCATGAGCCCACGGGAGCGCGCACGGAGACCGCGGTGGGTGCGGGGGGGGGGGGGGGGGGATGGGTGGGGGTGCGCTATGGGGCTGGGCTATGGGGCAGTGCTATGGGGCTGGATGTGCTATGGGGCAGAGCTATAGGGATGTGCTATGGGGCTGAGCTATGGGGCAGGATGTGGGGCAGGAGCTGAGCTATGGGGCAGTGCTATGGAGATGTGCTATGGGGTTGTGCTGTGGGGCAGGAGCTGAGCTATGGGGCTGAGCTATGGGGCTGGATGTGCTATGGAGCAGTACTATGGGGATGTGCTATGGGGCGGTGCTATGGGGCAGGAGGTGAACTATGGGGCTGGATGTGCTATGGGGCAGAATGTGGGGCAGGAGCTGAGTTATGAGGCTGGATGTGCTATGGGGCAGTGCTATGGGGCAGGAGGTGAGCTATGGGGCTGAGCTATGGGGCAGGACGTGGGGCAAGAGCTGAGCTATGGGGCTGGATGTGCTATGGGGCAGTGCTATGGGGCTGAGCTATGGGGCTGAGCTATGGGGCAGGATGTGGGGCAGTGTAATGGTTCAGCATGTGGGGTGGGGGCTGTGCTATGGGGCTGTGCTATGGGTCAGCGTGTGGGGTGGGGGGCTGAGTTATGGGTCAGCATATGGGGCAGGGGCTGCTCTATGGGGCTGTGCATGATGGGGTTGGGGCTGTGCTATGGGTCAGGATAGGGGGCAGAAGCTGTGCTATGGGTCCTGATGTGGGGCTGCGCTGTGGGGTTGCGCTATGGGGCCGTGCTGTGGGGCAGGTGCTGCGCTGTAGGGCCGTGCTATAGGGCTGCACTATAGGGCAGTGCTGTAGGGCCGTGCTGTGGGGCTGCACTATGGGGCTGCGCTATGGGGCTGCGCTATGGGGCCGTGCTGTGGGGCAGGTGCTGCGCTGTGGGGCTGTGCTGTGGGGCTGCACTATGGGGCCACGCTGTGGGGCTGCGCTGTGGGGCTGCACTATGGGGCTGTGCTGTGGGGCAGGTGCTGTGCTATAGGGCTGTGCTATGGGGCCGTGCTGTAGGGCTGCGCTATGGGGCTGCGCTGTGGGGCAGGTGCTGCACTGTAGGGCCGTGCTATAGGACAGTGCTGTAGGGCCGTGCTATGGGGCCGTGCTGTGGGGCTGCGCTATGGGGCAGGGGCTGCGCTATGGGGCCGTGCTGTGGGGCTGCGCTATGGGGCTGCGCTATAGGGCAGTGCTGTGGGGCTGCGCTATGGGGCCGTGCTATAGGGCTGCACTATGGGGTTGCGCTGTGGGGCAGGTGCTGTGCTGTAGGGCCGTGCTGTAGGGCTGTGCTATGGGGCTGCGCTGTGGGGCTGCGCTATGGGGTTGCGCTGTGGGGCAGGTGCTGCACTGTAGGGCCGTGCTATAGGGCTGCGCTATAGGGCAGTGCTGTGGGGCTGTGCTATGGGGCTGTGCTATAGGGCTGCACTATGGGGTTGCACTGTGGGGCAGGTGCTGCACTGTAGGGCCGTGCTGTAGGGCTGCACTGTGGGGCCGTGCTGTGGGGCCGCGCTATGGGGCTGTGCTATAGGGCAGTGCTGTAGGGCTGTGCTGTGCTGTAGGGCTGCGCTATAGGGCAGTGCTGTAGGGCCGTGCTATAGGGCAGTGCTGTAGGGCTGTGCTATAGGGCCGTGCTATAGGGCCGTGCTGTAGGGCTGTGCTATAGGGCCGTGCTATAGGGCAGTGCTATAGGGCAGTGCTGTAGGGCCGTGCTATAGGGCAGTGCTGTAGGGCCGTGCTGTAGGGCAGTGCTGTAGGGCTGTGCTATAGGGCCGTGCTATAGGGCCGTGCTGTAGGGCTGTGCTATAGGGCCGTGCTGTAGGGCTGTGCTATAGGGCCGTGCTATAGGGCCGTGCTGTAGGGCCGTGCTATAGGGCCGTGCTATAGGGCAGTGCTGTAGGGCTGTGCTATAGGGCCGTGCTGTAGGGCCGTGCTATAGGGCAGTGCTGTAGGGCTGTGCTATAGGGCTGCACCGTGGGGCCGTGCTATAGGGCAGTGCTATGGGGCAGTGCTGTAGGGCCGTGCTGTAGGGCCGTGCTGTAGGGCCGTGCTGTAGGGCCGCGCTATGGGGCCGCACTATGGGGCTGCGCTGTGGGGCTGCGCTATGGGGTTGTGCTGTGCTATGGGGCCGTGCTATGGAGCTGTGCTTTGCCGCCCCACAGCCGCCCCATAGCCGCCCCACAGCCGCCCCATAGCCGCCCCATAGCCGCCCCATAGCGCCGTGTGCGGGTGCCACGTGTGGGTGGCGGCCCGTGGGGGCGCCGCGCTGCCGCGCTGTGGGGGCGGCGCTGCGGGGACGGCAAGGCGATGGGGGGAGGGGCGGGGGGTTGTGGGGTGGGGGGGTTATGGGGGATTTATGGGGTGGGGGGGTTATGGGGGATTTATGGGGAGGGGGAGTTATGGGGTGGGGGGTTATGGGGGATTTATGGGGTGGGGGTTTATGGGGCGGGGGGTTGTGGGGTGGGGGGGTTTATGGGGTGGGGGTTTATGGGGCGGGGGGCTGTGGGGTGGGGGAGTTATGGGGTGGGGGGGTTATGGGGGATTTATGGGGTGGGGGGGTTATGGGGTGGGGGGGTTGTGGGGTGGGGGAGTTATGGGGTGGGGGGTTATAGGGAATTTATGGGGTGGGGGGGTTATGGGGGATTTATGGGGTGGGGGAGTTATGGGGTGGGGGTTTATGGGGCGGGGGGTTGTGGGGTGGGGGAGTTATGGGTTGGGGGGGTTTGTGGGGTGGGGGATTATGGGGGGGTTTATGGGGTGGGGGGGTTATGGGGGGTTTATGGGGTGAGGGGGTTTATGGGGTGGGGGTTTATGGGGTGGGAGAGTTATGGGGTGGGGGATTACGGGGGGAGCATTATGGGGTGGGGTTTATGGGGTGGCGGATCATGGGGTGGGGGAGTTATGGGGTGGGGGAGTTATGGGGTGGGGGACTATGGGGGGGGTTTATGGGGTGAGGGGGTTTATGGGGTGGGGGGGTTTATGGGGTGAGGGGGTTTATGGGGTGGGAGAGTTATGGGGTGGGGGATTACAGGGGGAGCATTATGGGGCGGGGGGTTGTGGGGTGGGGGAGTTATGGGGTGGGGGATTATGGGGCGGGGGGGTTTATGGGGGGCGGGGGTTTATGGGGTGGGGGGGGTTTATGGGGCGGGGGAGTTATGGGGCTGGGGATTAGGGGGGGCAGCATTATGGGGCGGGGGTTTATGGGGTGGGGGGGATTACAGGGTAGGGGGGTTTATGGGGTGACGGTTTATGGGGTGGGGGAGTTATGGGGCGGGGGGTTATGGGGCAGGGGTTTATGGGGTGGGGGGTTATGGGGTGGGGGGATTATGGTGCGGGGGGTTATGGGGTGGGGGGGGGTTATGGGGTGAGGAGTTTATGGGGTTGGGGGGTTTATGGGGTGAGGGTTTATAGGGTGGGGGGTTATGGGGTGGGGGGATTATGGTGCGGGGGGTTATGGGGTAGGGGGATTTATGGGGTGAGGGGTTTATGGGGTGTGGGTGCTGTGTGGGTGCCCTACGGGGTGTGGGTGCTCTATGTGCTAGTGCTCTATGGGGTGGGGGTGCTTTATGGGATCCCTATGGGTGCCCTATGGGGTGTGGGTGCCCTGTGGGGTGCCTGTGGGTGCCCTATGGAGTGTGGGAGCCCTATGGGGTGCTCTATGGGTGCTGTCTGGGGTGCCCTATGGATGCTGTATGGGGTATGGGTGCCCTAAGGGGTACCTTATGGGGTGCCCTATGGGTGCTGTATGGGGTGTGGGTGCACTATGGGCTCCCTATGGGGTGCGGGAGCCCTATAGGGTGCTGTATGGGGTGCTGTATGGGGTGTGGGTGCTCTATGGGATGCCCTATGGGTGCCCTATGGGGTGCAGGAGCCCTATGGGGTTCACTATGGGGTCCCTGTGGGTGCCCTATGGGGTGTAGGTGCCCTATGGGGTGCTGTATGGGGTGCTCTGTGGGGTGGGGATGTGCTATGGGAGCCCTATGGGGTGCCCTATGGGGTGTGGGAGCCCTATGGGGTGCTGTATGGGGTACCTGTGGGTGCCCTATGGGGTGTGGGAGCCCTATGGGGTGCTGTATGGGGTGCTCTATGGGATGCCCTACAGGTGCACTATGGGGTGTGGGTGCACTATGGGGTGTAGGGTCTATGGGGTGCCCTACGGGATGCCCTATGGGTGCTGTGTGGAATGTGGGTGCCCTATGGGGTGTGGGTGCTCTATGGGGTGCTCTATAGGGTGCCCTATGGGTGCTGTATGGGGTGTGGGTGCTCTATGGGCTGCTCTATAGGGTGCCCTATGGGTGCTGTATGGGGTGTGGGTGCTGTCTGGGGTGCCCTATGGATGCTGTATGGGGTATGGGTGCCCTAAGGGGTGCCTTATGGGGTGCCCTATGGGTGCTGTATGGGGTGTGGGTGCACTATGGGCTCCCTATGGGGTCCCTACGGGGTCCCTATGGGGTGTGGGAGCCCTATGGGGTGCTGTATGGGGTGCTGTATGGGGTGTGGGTGCTCTATGGGATGCCCTATGGGTGCCCTATGGGATGTGGGTGCCCTAAGGGTTGCTCTGTGGGGTCTGGGTGCACTATGGGGTGACCTATGGGTGCTCTATGGGGTGTGGGAGTCTATGGGGTGCCCTATGGGATGCCCTATGGGTGCTCTATGGGATGTGGGTGCCCTATGGGATGCCCTACTGGTGCCCTATGGGTCTCTATGGGGTCTAGGTCCACAATGGGGTGACCTATGGGTGCTCTATGGGGTGTGGGAGCCCTATGGGGTGCCCTATGGGATGCCCTATGGGTGCTGTATGGGATGTGGGTGCCCCATGGGGTGCTCTATGGGATGCCCTACTGGTGCCCTATGGGGTGCTTTATGGGGTCTGGGTGCACAATGGAGTGACCTATGGGTGCTCTATGGGGTGTGGGAGTCTGTGGGGTGCCCTATGGGATGCCCTATGGGTGCTGTATGGGATGTGGGTGCCCTATGGGGTGCTCTATGGGGTGCCATATGGGATGCCCTACAGGTGCCCTTTGGGTGCTCTATGGGGTGTGGGTGCCCTATGGGGTGCTCTACGGGGTGCCCTATGGGGCTCTATGGGGTCTAGGTCCACAATGGGGTGACCTATGGGTGCTCTATGGGGTGTGGGAGTCTGTGGGGTGCCCTATGGGGTGCCCTATGGGTACTATGTGGGATGTGGGTGCCCCATGGGGTGCCCTATGGGTGCTGTATGGGGTGTGAGTGCTGTATGGGGTGCTGTATGGGGTGCTCTATGGGGTCTGGGTGCACTCTAGGGTGCCCTATGGGGTGCCCTATGGCGTGCCCTATAGAGTGTGGGTGCTCTATGGGGTGCACTATGGGGTCCCTGTGGGTGCTCTATGGGGTGTGGGAGCCCTATGGGGTGCCCTATGGGTGCTGCACGGGTTGTGGGTGCACTATGGGGTCCCTATGGGGTGCCCTATGGGGTGTGGGAGCCCTATGGGGTGTCCTATGGGTGCTGTTTGAGGTGTGGGTGCCCTATGGGGTGCACTATGGGTGTCCTATGGGGTGTGGGTGCCCTACGGGTGCTGTATGGGGTGCAGGAGCCCTATGGGTGCTCTATGGGGTATGGGTGCTCTATGGGGTGACCTACGGGTGCTCTGTGGGGTGTGGGAGTCTATGGGGTGCCCTATGGGATGCCCTATGGGTGCTGTATGGGATGTGGGTGCCCTATGGGGTGTGGGAGCCCTATGGGGTGCACTATGGGGTGCTCTATGGGTGCTGTATGGGGTGTGGGTGCCCTCTGGGTGCCTGTGGGTGCTCTATGGGGTGTGGGTGCCCTGTGGGGTGCCCTCTGGGTGCTTAATGGGTGCTCTATAGGGTGTGGGTGCTCTATGGGGCGCCCTATAGATGTTCTATAGGGTGTGGGTGCTCCATGGGGTGCCCTCTGGGGTGTGGGTGCTCTTTGGGATGTGGGTGCTCTCTGGGGTGCTCTCTGGGTGCTCTATGGGGTGTGGGTGCTCTATGGGGCTCCCTATGGGTGCACTATGGGGTGTGGGTGCCCCATGGGGTGCCCTATGGGGTGTTGTATTGCTTGTGGGTGCTCTCTAGGGTGCTGTTTGGTGCACCATGGGGTGTGGGGTGCCCTATGGGGCGCCCTATGGGGTGCTCTATTGCTTGTGAGTGCCCCCTAGGGTGCCGTATGGGGTGTGGGTGCCCTATGTGTGCCCTGTAGGTGCTCTGTGGGGCGTGGGTGCTCTATGGGGTGATCTGTGATTTGTGGGTGCGCTCTGGGGTGCCCTATGGGTGCTCTGTGGGGTGTGGGTGCCCTATGGGAGCCCTATGGGATCTGTGTGCCCTATGGGAGCCCCATGGGTGCTGTATGGGATCTGGGAGTCCTATGGGTGCCGTATGGGTGCTGTGTGGGATCTGGGAGCCCTATGGGTGCTGTATGGGATCTGGGTGCCCTATGGGTGCTCCATAGGTGCTGTATGGGATCTGGGAGCCCTATGGGAGCCCGATGGGTGCCATATGGGTGCTGTATGGGATCTGGGAGCCCTATGGGTGCCGTATGGGTGTTGTATGGTGTCTGGGAGCCCCATGGGTGCCGTATGGGATCTTGGAGTCCTATGGGAGTCCTATGGGTGCCATATGGATGCTGTATGGGATCTGGGAGCCCTATGGGTGCCGTATGGGATCTTGGAGTCCTATGGGAGCCCGATGGGTGCCGTATGGGTGCTGTATGGGATCTGGGAGCCCTATGGGTGCCGTATGGGATCTTGGAGCCCTATGGGAGCCCGATGGGTGCCATATGGGTGCTGTATGGGATCTTGGAGCCCTATGGGAGCCCGATGGGTGCCATATAGGCACTGTCTGGGATCTGGGCGCCTCCTACGTGTGCCCCACGGCTGCCCCTGCTCCCTCCCTGACCCCCTTCCCACCCTTAGGCGCTGAGGCGATGGCGGAGCAGCGCCCCGACGGCGGCGGCGCCGTGGGTGATGTTGGCGATGTTGGCGATGCTGGCGATGGCGGCGGTGCCGGGTCCACCCTGCCCTGGAATTTGGGGCGGCAGCAGCGGCGCGGCGCTTCCAGCTCCGGCAACGGCGGCGTCCTGGATCCCGCCGAGCGCGCCGTCATCCGCATCGCCGGTACCGAGCCGCGCTGGGCAGGGGGGTGGGTGCTGGGGGTGGGTGCTGGGGGTGGGTGCTGGGGGTGGGTGCTATGGGGTGGGCGCTGGGGGTGGGCGCTGGGGGTGGGTGCTGGGGGTGGGCGCCGTGGGGTGGGTGTTGTGGGTGGGCGCTATGGGTGGGTGCTGTGGGTGGGTGCTGTGGGTGGGCACCGTGGGGTGGGCGCTATGGGGTGGGTGCTATGGGGTGGGTGCATTGCAGGCACTGCTGTGAGGTGGGCACTGTGGGGTGGGCGCTATGGGGTGGGTGCTATGGGGTGGGTGCATTGCAGGCACTGCTGCGGGGTGGGCGCTGTGGGGTGGGCGCTGTGGGGTGGGCACTGTGGGGTGGGTGCTGTGGGGTGGGCGCCGTGGGGTGGGTGCTATGGGGTGGATGCTATGGAGTGGGTTTTGTGGGTGGGTGCATTGCAGGTGCTGCTGTGGGGTAGGTGCTGTGGGGCGGGCTGTGGGTGGGTGCTGTGGGGCACGTGGCAGCGCTATGGGGCACGTGGCAGCGCTATGGGGCACACAATGCTGTGGGGCACGATGTTGGCACCATGGGTGCTATGGGGTGGGTACTGTGGGGCACGGTGCTGTGGGGCACGTGGATGGTGATGTGGGGTGCCGTGCTGTGGGGCACGTGGCAGTGCTATGGGGCACTGCACTGTGGGGCAGAAGGATGGTGCTGTGGGGTGCGATGCTGTGGGGCAGGAGGTCAGCGCTATGGGGCACGTGGCAGCGCTATGGGGCACACGATGCTGTGGGGCAGAAGGATGGTGATGTGGGGTGCGATGCTGTGGGGCACAAGGCAGCGCTATGGGGCGCACGGCGCTGTGGGGCTCAAGGATGGCACTGTGGGGTGGGTGCTGTGGGGTGGGTGCTGTGGGGTGTGGGGTGGGTGCTGTGGGGCACGTGGCAGCGCTATGGGGCACACAATGCTGTGGGGCACAATGTTGGCACTGTGGGTGCTATGGGGTGGGTGCCGTGGGGCACGGTGCTGTGGGCCATATGGGCGGTGCTGTGGGGTGTGGGGTGCCATGCTGTGGGGCTCATGGCAGCGCTATGGGGCACACGGCGCTGTGGGGCTCAAGGATGGCACTGTGGGTGGGTGCTGTGGGGCAGGAGGTGAGCGCTATGGGGCACATGGCGCTATGGGGCACGTGGCGGCGCTATGGGGCACACAATGCTGTGGGGCACAAGGATGTTGATGTGGGGTGCGATGCTGTGGGGCACAAGGCAGCGCTATGGGGCACACAGTGCTGTGGGGCTCAAGGATGGCACTGTGGTTGGGTGCTGTGGGGTGTGGGTGGGTGCTGTGGGTCAGGTGATTAGCGCTATGGGGCACATGGCAGCGCTATGGGGCACACAATGCTGTGGGGCACAAGGATGGTGATGTGGGGTGCGATGCTGTGGGGCACAAGGCAGCGCTATGGGGCGCACGGCGCTGTGGGGCTCAAGGATGGCACTGTGGGTGGGTGCTGTGGGGCAGGAGGTCAGCGCTATGGGGCACGTGGCAGCGCTATGGGGCACACGATGCTGTGGGGCACGATGTTGGCACCGTGGGGTGTGGGGTGGGTGCCGTGGGGCACGGTGCTGTGGGGTGTGATGCTGTGGGGTGCATGGACAGCGCTATGGGGCACTGCGCTGTGGGGCAGAAGGATGGTGCTGTGGGGTGCGATGCTGTGGGGCACAAGGCAGTGCTATGGGGCGCACAGTGCTGTGGGGCTCAAGGATGGCACTGTGGGGTGGGTGCTGTGGGGCAGGAGGTCAGCGCTATGGGGCACATGGCGCTATGGGGCACACGATGCTGTGGGGCAGAAGGATGGTGATGTGGGGTGCGATGCTGTGGGGCACATGGCAGCGCTGTGGGGCGCACGGTGCTGTGGGGCTCAAGGATGGCACTGTGGGTGGGTGCTGTGGGGTGTGTGTGGGTGCTGTGGGGCAGGAGGTCAGCGCTATGGGGCACGTGGCAGCGCTATGGGGCACACGATGCTGTGGGGCACAATGTTGGCACTGTGGGTGCTATGGGGTGGGTGCCGTGGGGCACGGTGCTGTGGGCCATATGGGCGGTGCTGTGGGGTGTGGGGTGCGATGCTGTGGGGCTCATGGCAGCGCTATGGGGCACACGGCGCTGTGGGGCTCAAGGATGGCACTGTGGGTGAGTGCTGTGGGGCAGGAGGTGAGCGCTATGGGGCACATGGCGCTATGGGGCACACAATGCTGTGGGGCACAAGGATGGTGATGTGGGGTGCGATGCTGTGGGGCACAAGGCACCGCTATGGGGCGCACGGTGCTGTGGGGCACAAGGATGGCACTGTGGGGTGGGTGCTGTGGGGCAGGAGGTCAGCGCTATGGGGCACATGATGCTGTGGGGCATGATGTTGGCACCGTGGGGTGTGGGGCACGGTGCTGTGGGGCGTGGGGTGCCATGCTGTGGGGCGCATGGCAGTGCTATGGGGCACTGCGCCGTGAGACATGGGCAGCGCTGTGGGGCACATGGACAGCGCTATGGGGCACTGCGCTGTGGGGCAGAAGGATGGTGCTGTGGGGTGTGATGCTATGGGGCACACGGGCAGCGCTATGGGGCACATGGTGATGTGGGGTTGCGATGCTGTGGGGCACATAGCAGTGCTATGGGGCACTTGGTGCTGTGGGGTGGGCGCTATGGGGCACATGGCGCTGTGGGGCTCAAGGATGGCACTGTGGGGTGGGTGCTGTGGGGCACATGGCAGTGCTATGGGGCACATGATGCTGTGGGGCACATAGCAGCGCTATGGGGCACTTGGTGCTGTGGGGTGGGCACTGTGGGGCACATGGACAGCGCTATGGGGCACACGGCGTTGTGGGGCTCAAGGATGGCAGTGTGGGTGGGTGCTGTGGGGCAGGAGGTCAGCGCTATGGGGCACGTGGCAGCGCTATGGGGCACACGATGCTGTGGGGCACAATGTTGGCACCGTGGGGTGTGGGGTGGGTGCCGTGGGGCACGGTGCTGTGGGGCTCAAGGATGGTGATGTGGGGTGCGATGCTGTGGGGCACATAGCAGTGCTATGGGGCACTTGGTGCTGTGGGGTGGGCACTGTGGGGCACACGGACAGCGCTATGGGGCACATGGCGCTGTGGGGCTCAAGGATGGCACTGTGGGGTGGGTGCTGTGGGGCACATGGACAGCGCTATGGGGCGCACGGCGTTGTGGGGCTCAAGGATGGCAGTGTGGGTGGGTGCTGTGGGGCAGGTGGTCAGCGCTATGGGGCACAAGAACAGCGCTATGGGTCACATGGACAGCGCTATGGGGCACTTGGTGCCGTGGGGCACAGCGCTATGGGGCACGATGTTGGCACCGTGGGGTGGGTGCCGTGGGGCACGGTGCTATGGGGCACGCAGTGCTGTGAGGCGGGTGCTATGGGGCGGCTGTTGTGGGGTGAGGGGTGCGACGATGTGGGGCAGGCAGGTGCCGTGAGGTGTGGGGCACAGCGCTGTGGGGCACGCGGTGCTATGGGGAGGAAGGATGTTGTGGGGCACGGAGGTGACGCTGTGGGGCAGAAGGATGGCGCTGTGGGGCACAGAGTGACACTGCTGTGGGGCACGGGGATGGCGCTGTGGGGCAGAGTGACACTGCTGTGGGGCACAGGGATGGCGCTGTGGGGCACAAGGAAGGCGCTGTGGGGCACAGGGACGGTTCTATGGGGCACAAGGAAGGCGCTGTGGGGCACAGGGAAGGCGCTGTGGGGCACAGAGACATCGATATGGGGCAGAAGGATGGCGCTGTGGGGCACAGTGACAGAGTTATGGGGCACAGGGATGGTGCTATGGGGCAGAGTGACACCGCTATGGGGCACAGGAATGGCGCTATGGGGCACAGAGGCATCAATATGGGGCAGAAGGATGGCGATGTGGGGCACAGAGACAGAGCCATGGGGCACAGTGGTGGCGTTATGGGGCAGAGGAATGGCGCTGTGGGGCGCAGTGGTGGCACTATGGGGCACAGAGATAGAGCTATGGGGCAGAAGGAATGTGCTATGGGGCAGAGTGGTCGTGCTGTGGGGCACAAGGAACGTGCTGTGGGGCAGAAGGATGGCACTATGGGGCACAGGGATGGTGCTATGGGGCAGAAGGAATGTGCTATGGGGCACAGTGACGGCGCTATGGGGCAGAAGGAACGTGCTATGGGGCACAGGGATGGCGCTATGGGGCAGAAGGAATGTGCTATGGGGCACAGTGACGGCGCTATGGGGCAGAAGGAACGTGCTATGGGGCACAGGGATGACGCTATGGGGCAGAAGGAACGTGCTATGGGGTGCAGTGGTGGCACTATGGGGCAGAGTGGGCGCTATGGGGCAGAAGGAACATGCTATGGGGCACAGTTGCGGTGCTATGGGGCAGAAGGAATGTGCTATGGGGCACGGTGATGGTGCTATGGGGCAGAAGGAACGTGCTATGGGGCACAGTGGTGGCACTATGGGGCAGAGTGGGCGCTATGGGTCTGAAGGAACATGCTGTGGGGCACAGTGGGCGCTATGGGGCAGAAGGAACGTGCTATGGGGTGCAGTGGTGGCACTATGGGGCATAGTCGCGGTGCTATGGGGCGGAAGGAACATGCTATGGGGCACAGGGATGGCGCTATGGGGCAGAAGGAACGTGCTATGGGGCGCAGTGGTGGCGCTATGGGGCACAGTGAGTGCTATGGGGCAGAAGGAACGTGCTGTGGGGCACAGTGGTGGCACTATGGGGCACAGGGATGACGCTATGGGGCAGAAGGAACGTGCTATGGGGCACAGTGGTGTCACTATGGGGCAGAGTGGGCGCTATGGGGCAGAAGGAACGTGCTATGGGGCACAGTCGCGGCGCTATGGGGCACAGTCACGGTGCTATGGGGCGGAAGGAATGTGCTATGGGGCACAATGGCAATGCTATGGGGCAGAGTGGGCGCTATGGGGCAGAAGGAACGTGCTATGGGGCACAGTGACGGCGCTATGGGGCAGGAGGAACGTGCTATGGGGCACAGTGGTGGCACTATGGGGCAGAGTGGGCGCTATGGGGCAGAAGGAACGTGCTATGGGGCACAGTGGGTGCTATGGGGCAGAAGGAACGTGCTATGGGGCACAGGGATGGCGCTATGGGGCAGAGTGGGCGCTATGGGGCAGAAGGAACGTGCTATGGGGCACAGTGGGGGCGCTGTGGGGCAGAGTGGCGGCGCTATGGGGCACGGTGACATTCGGAGGTGACACGGGGGTGTCCCCCGGCGGCGTCACGTGACGTCATCGCCCAGCGGTGTCCCCCGGCGGCGTCACGTGACGTTATCGCGCAGCGGTGTCACGTGACGCCGTCAAACGTTGGTGTCCCCCGGCGGTGTCACGTGACACGCTGTCGCACAGCGCTGTCCCCTCCCCCCCCCCCATCCCCGCAGTGCCTCCGGCGGCCAGCAGGGCGACCCGGGGGGGGGGGGGACATCAGTGGGGACATCAGTGGGGACATCCCTTGGTGACACCCATTTGGGGACACCTTTGGGGACACCCATTTGGGGACAGCTGTTTGGATGTCACGCCTTGGGGACATCAGTGGGGACATCAGTGGGGACATCAGTAGGGACACTGCTTGGGGACATCAGTGGGGACGTCATTGGGGACATCAGTGGGGACGTCAGTGGGGACAGCCATTTGGGGACACCTGTTTGGATGTCACGCCTTGGGGACATCAGTGGGGACACACTCAGGGACACTGGTTTTGGGGACATCATTTGAGGACATCATTGGGGACATCAGTGGGGACGTCACTGGGGACTCCTTTGGGGACACCCATTTGGGGACAGCCGTTCGGATGTCACCCCCTGGGGACATCAGTGGGGACGTCATTGGGGACATCCCTTGGTGACGTCACTGGGGACACCCGTTTGGGGACACCTGTTTGGGGACACCCATTTGGGTGTCACCCCTTGGGGACATCAGTGGGGACGTCATTGGGGACACCTCTTGGTGACGTCACTGGGGACACCATTTGGGGACATCAGTGGGGTCATCCTGTGGGGACGCTGTTTGGGGACATCAGTGGGGACGTCACTGGAGACTCCTTTGGGGACACCCATTCGGATGTCACCCCTTGGGGACATCAGTGGGGACGCACTCAGGGACACCCATTTGGGGACACCAGTGGGGACATCAGTGGGGTCACCCCTTGGGGACATCGCTGGGGACACCGGTTTGGGGACATCGTCGGTGTGGGCGGTGCTGGTGGTGGCCTTGGGGACAGCAGTGGGGACACTGGGGACACCGGTGGTGGCACTGGGGACGTTGGGGACACCGGTGGTGGTGGCCACTGAGTCACAGGGTGGAGTGGGGGGGGGACGACACGTGTGGGACACTGAGGGGGACACGGGGTGTCACGTGAGTTTGGGGACATGGGGGGGACAGCGGGGGATGTGGGGGGCACGGAGGTGACGTAGGGGGGACACAGGAGGACATGGGGTGTCATGGGAGGGGACACGGGGGGGACATGGGGTGTCATGTGGGGACACGGGGGGGACATGGAGGGGGACACAGGAGGACATGGGGTGTCATGTGGGGACACGGGGGGGACACAGGGTGTCATGTGGGGACACGGGGGGGGACATGGGAGGGGACACAGAAGGGACACGGGGGGGACATGGAGGGACACAGATGGGACATAGGAGGGGACATGGGGGGGACACAGGGTGTCGTGGGGACACAGGGGGGACATGGGAGGGGACACGGGAGGGACATGGGGTGTCATGGAGGGACACAGATGGGACATGGGAGGGGACACGGGGGACATGGGGTGTCATGGGAGGGGACACAGGGGGACATGGAGGGGGACACAGGGGGACATGGGGTGTCATGGGGGGACACAGATGGGACATAGGAGGGGACACAGAAGGGACATGGGGGGACATGGGGTGTCATGGAGGGACACAGATGGGACATGGGAGGGGACACGGGGGACATGGGGTGTCATGGGAGGGGACACGGGGGGGGACATGGGGGGACACAGATGGGACATGGGATGGGACACGGGGGGACATAGGAGGGGACACGGGGAGACACAGATGGGACACAGAGGCGACATGGGAGGGGACACAGGGGGACATGGGGTGTCATGGGAGGGGACATGGGGGGACACAGGGGGAACACGGAGGGGACATGGGGGGACATGGGGGGACATGGGAGGGGACACGGGGGGACATAGGAGGGGACACAGGGGGACACAGATGGGACACAGGGTGGGACATGGGGGGGACACAGAGGGGACATGGGAGGGGACACGGAGGGGACATGGGAGGGGACACGGGAGGGACATGGGGTGTTATGGGGGGGACGTGGGAGGGGACACAGATGGGACAGAGGAAGGGACATGGGGGGGACATGGGGTGTCATGAGAGGGGATACGGGGGGGACGGGTCACTGTGGGGACATGAGGTGATGGGGGGCATGGAGGTGACATGGGGGGCACACGGACACAGAGGTGACATTGGGGGCACAGAGGTGACACGGGGGGGCACAGAGGTGACATGGGGGGCACAGAGGTGACACGGGGGGCACACAGACACAGGGGTGACATGGGGGGCACAGAGGTGACACGGGGGGCACACGGACACAGGGGTGACATGGGGGGCACAGAGGTGACATGGGGGGGCTCAGAGGTGACACGGGGGGGCACACGGACACAGAGGTGACACGGGGGGGCACAGAGGGGAAATGGAGGGACATGGGGGCACAGAGGTGACATGGGGGGGCACATGGACACAGAGGTGACACGGGGGGGGCACGGAAGTGACATGGGGGGGCACAGAGGTGATGTGGGGGGGGCTGAGGTGACATGGGGGGCACACAGACACAGAGGTGACATGGGGGGGCACAGAGGTGACACGAGGGGCACACAGACACAGAGGTGACACGGGGGGGGCACAGAGGTGACATGGGGGGCACAGAGGTGACATGGGGGGGCTCAGAGGTGACACGGGGGGGGCACAGAGGTGACATGGGGGGCACAGAGGTGACAGGGGGGACATGGGGGGCACAGAGGTGACATGGGGGGGCACATGGACACAGAGGTGACATGGGGGGGCACAGAGGTGACACGAGGGGCACACAGACACAGAGGTGACACGGGGGGGGCACAGAGGTGACATGGGGGGCACAGAGGTGACACGGGGGGCACACAGACACAGAGGTGACATGGGGGGGCACAGAGGTGACACGGGGGGGCACAGAGGTGACATGGGGGGCACAGAGGTGACATGGGGGGGCTCAGAGGTGACACGGGGGGGGCACAGAGGTGACATGGGGGGCACAGAGGTGACAGGGGGGACATGGGGGGCACAGAGGTGACATGGGGGGGCACATGGACACAGAGGTGACATGGGGGGCACAGAGGTGACACGGGGGGCACATGGACACAGAGGTGACATGGGGGGGCACAGAGGTGACATGGGGGGGGCTCAGAGGTGACACGGGGGGCACACGGACACAGAGGTGACATGGGGGGCACAGAGGTGACACGGGGGGGCACAGAGGTGACACGGGGGGCACAGAGGTGACACGGGGGGGCTCAGAGGTGACATGTGGGGGCACAGAGGTGACACAGGGGGGGCACAGAGGTGACACGGGGGGCACAGAGGTGACACGGGGGGGCTCAGAGGTGACATGTGGGGGCACAGAGGTGACACAGGGGGGGCACAGAGGTGACACGGGGGGGCACAGAGGTGACACGGGGGGTCCGTTCACCGCTGCACTATAAATAGCAGTGGCGGGCGGCGCTGCGGGGCCGTGTCCCGGGGGGGTCCTTTAGGAGGGGGGTCCTTTAGGAGGGGGGGTCCTTCAGGGGGGTCCCTATGGGTGTCCCCAGAGCCTGGGGGGGGGCGGGTGGACCGCAATGGCCGCCTCCCCTGGATGTCACCCCCCCCCCCTTCCATCGCTGCCCCCCGTGTCCCCCATCTGTCAGCTGGCTCTGCCGCCCCTTCCATGCCCCCCCCATCCTAATCCCATCCCAATCCCATTTCAATCCCAATCCCATCCCAATCCCATTTCAGTCCCGGTTCAATCCCCATCCCATCCCCATCCCATCCTAATCCCATTTCAATCCCCATCCCATCCCCATCCCATCCTAATCCCATTTCAATCCCCATCCCATCCCCATCCCATCCTAATCCCATTTCAATCCCCATCCCATCCCCATCCCATCCTAATCCCATCCCAATCCCATTTCAATCCCCATCCCATCCTAATCTCATCCCAATCCCATCCCATCCCAATCCCATTTCAATCTCCATCCCATCCTAATCCCATCCGAATCCCATCCCAATCCCAATCCCAATCCCATCCCATCCCCATCCCATCCCATCCCAATCCCATCCCATTTCAATCCCCATCCCATCCCCATCCCATCCTAATCCCATTTCAATCCCATTTCAATCCCATTTCAATCCCCATCCCATCTCCATCCCATCCTAATCCCATCCCAATCCCATTTCAATCCCAATCCCATCCCATCCCCATCCCATCCCAATCCCATCCCATTTCAATCCCCATCCCATCCCCATCCCATCCTAATCCCATTTCAATCCCAATCCCATCCCCATCCCATCTCCATCCCATCCTAATCCCATCCCAGTCCCATTTCAATCCCCATCCCATCCCCATCCCATCCTAATCCCATTTCAATCCCCATCCCATCCCCATCCCATCTTAATCCCATCCAATCCCATTTCAATCCCCATCCCATCCTAATCCCATTTCAATCCCAATCCCATCCCAATCCCATCCCATCCCCATCCCATCCTAATCCCATTTCAATCCCCATCCCATCCCAATCCCATTGTTCCTATTCCGACTCACCTCAATCCCATTCCCATGCTGTCTCTGAATCCCATCCCTGTCTCCATCCCAATCCCATCCCATCCCCATCCCAGTCCTATTCCCATCCCAATCCCATCCCAATGCCGTTGTTCCCAATCCCATCCCATCCTAATCCTATCCTAATCCCATCCCAATCCCATCCCATCCCAATCCCATTGTTCCCAATCCCATCCCATCCTATCTCAATCCTACTCCAATCCCAATCCCGATCCCATCCCAATCCCATTGTTCCTAATCCCATCCCACCCCCATCCCAATCCCATTGTTCCCAATCCATTCCATCTGAATCCCATCCCATCCCCATCCCAATCCCACCCCAATCCCGCTCCCACTGTTCCCAATCCCACTCTCATCCCAATCCCACCCCATTTCCCCATCCCCCCACCCCTACAGCCCCCCCACCCCATAACCCCACCCCTCCACCCCATATATCCCCCCCACCCAATTTCCCCTGCACCCCATAACCACCCCCACTCCATAACCCCAAACCCATAACCCCATAACCCCCCCACCCCATATCGCCCCCACCCCATATGTCCCCTACCTCATATCCCCCCCACCCCATAACCCCATATCCCCTCCATCCCACATCCCCCCCCCATCCCACAATCCCACCCCCCCACCCCATAACCCCATATCCCCCCACCCCATATCCCCCCCACCCCACAATCCCACCCCCCCACCCTATAACCCCATATTCCCCCACCCCATATCTCCCTCACCCCACAATCCCACCCCCCCCACCCTATAACCCCATATCCCCCCCACCCCACAATCCCACCCCCCCCACCCCATAACCCCATATCCCCCCACCCCATATCCCCTCCGCCCCATAACCCCACCCCCCCATCCCATAACGGCACCCCCCCACCCTATAACCCCATATCCCTCCCCACCCCATATCCCCCACCCCATAACCCCATATCCCCCCACCCCATATCCCCCCCACCCCAAAATCCCACGCCCCCACCCCATATCCCCCCACCCCATAACCCCCCCACCACATAACCCCATATCCCCCCACCCCATATATCCTCCCACCCCATTACCCTACCACCCCACCCCATATCCCCCCACCCCATATCCCCCCCACCCCACAATCCCACCCCCCACCCCATAAACCCATATGCCCCCACCCCATAACCCCCCCACCCCATAGCCCCATATCCCCTCACCCCATACCCCCCCACCCCATATATCCCCCACCCCATAACCCCATATCCCCCCACCCCATATATCCCCCACCCCATAAACCCATATCCCCCCACCCCATATCCCCCCCACCCACAATCCCACCCCCCCACCCCATAAACCCATATGCCCCCACCCTATAACCCCCCCACCCCATAACCCCATATCCCCCCACCCATATCCCCCCCACCCCACAATCCCACCCCATAACCCCTCCCACCCCACAATCCCCCCCCCGCCCCGCCCCGCTGCGGCCCCTTTAAGGC
Source organism: Phasianus colchicus (assembly GCF_987193195.1). Taxonomy (NCBI): domain Eukaryota; kingdom Metazoa; phylum Chordata; class Aves; order Galliformes; family Phasianidae; genus Phasianus; species Phasianus colchicus. The sequence goes on from NC_143438.1 coordinate 94,593,581, forward strand.
GGGTCGGTCCTCCTCCTCCTCCCCCCCCCGCCCCCCCCCCCACCCCCCCGCAGCTCCACGAGCCTCCCACGGTGCGGCCGCGCGGCGAGACGCTGCCCGACGCCCCCCCCCCCCCCCCCCACGCCCCCTCCCCTGGGCCGCCCCACGGACACGCGACCCCCACGCCCCCCCCCCCACCGACCGCCCCACGGACACGCGACTCCCCCCCACCCCCCCGCGCCCCCTTCCAGAGCGCCCCACTGATCCCCACCACCCCCCCTCCCTCGGCGACCCCCACGGACACGCGACCCCCCCCCCCACCCCACGGGGTCGCCCCACGGACCCGTGACCCCCCTCGCCCCCCCCCCCCCCCCCCCCCCCCCCCCCCGTCATGGCGAGCTACGAGTTGGGCCGTTTGCCCCCCGAGCCCGAGGAGCAGGATTTCATCCAGGCTTATGAGGACGTGCGGGAGCGCTATAAAGGTGCGGGGCGCCCACGCGAGTTTTTGCGTGGGGTCGGCGTGGGGGGGGGTGGGGAGCGGTGAGGGGGCTGCGGTGATGTCGGGACCCCCCGGCGTGGGGTGCTGTGGGGCTCCATGGGGCCGTGGGGTCGTCGTGATGGCAGGTATGGGGGAGGCAGTGCTTGGAACCCACGCGTGTTTTTTGCGTGGGGTCAGCGGGGGGGTGCGGAGCGGTGAGGGGGCTGTGGTGACGTCGGGACCCCCCGCTGTGGGGCTGTGTGGGGTCGTAGGGTCGTCGTGATGGTGGGAGGGGAGAGGGGGGCACAGCTGGGTACCCACGCGTGTTTTTTTTGCGTGGGGTCAGCGGGGGGTGGGGAGTGGTGAGGGGGCTGCGGTGACGTCGGGACAACCCGCTGTGGGGCTGTGTGGGGTCGTAGGGTCGTTGTGATGTCATCGTGATGGTGGGAGAGGAGACGGGGAGGGAGCACAGCTGGGTACCCACGCGTGTTTTTTTGCGTGGGGTCAGCGGGGGGTGGGGGGGGAGTGGTGAGGGGGCTGCGGTGACGTCGGGACTCCCCCCCGCTGTGTGGGTCTGTGGGGTCATAGGGTCGTCGGGTCGTCGTGATGGTGGGAGGGGAGGGGGCACAGCTGGGTACCCACGCGTGTTTTTTGCGTGGGGTCGGCGGGGGTCGGGGAGCGGTGAGGGGGCTGCGGTGCCGTCGAGACCCCCCGGTGAGGGACGCTGTGGGGCTCTGTGGGGCGGTGGCGCTGTGGAGGCAGTTTTAGGGTGGGTCGCTGTGGGGGAGGGCTCCCACGCGTGTTTTGCGTGGGGTTAGCGGGGGGGGTAAGGGGACAGCGTGAGGGCTGTAGTGACATCAGGACCCCCAAGTGTGGGGTGCTGTGGGGCTGCGTGGGGTCGTGGGGTCGTCATGATGGCGGGTGTGGAGGTGAAGCACTGCTGGTTACCCACGCGTGTTTTGCGTGGGGTCAGCGTGGGGTCGTCGGGGAGCAGCGTGGGGGCTGCAGTACCATCGGGACCCCCAGGTGTGGGGTGCGGAGGGGCTCTGTGGGGCCGTGGGTTTGTGGAGGGAGGTTTCGGGTGGGTCGTTTGGGGGGGTCCCACGCGTGTTTTCCGTGGGCTCAGCGTTGGGGGGGTTGGAGGTCAGCGGTGGGGCCGCGTGGGGGCTGTGGGGACATCGGGACCCCCGGCATGGGGAGCGGTGGTGCTTCGTGGGACCGCGGGGGCTTTTTGATCGGGGGCACGGGGGGGGGGGGGGGGGGGTAACTGTGAGGAACCCACGCGTGTCTTGAGTGGGTCTGCGTGGGGTGAGGAGGGCGGTGGGGGGGGGTCAGTGGTGACCTCGGGATCTCCCGCTGTGGGGCGCTGTGGGGCGCTGTGGAGCTCTGTGAGGTCATGCTGGGAGGAAATGGGGGGGTTGTCACTGTGTTTGCCCACGCGTGTTTTGCGTGGGGTCTGCGTGGGGAGTGGGGAATGAGTGGGGGCAGCGTGGGGGCTGCGGTGACATCGGGACCCTCCGTTTGGGGGGCACTGTGGGGTCGGAGGGACCGTGGAGGCTTCAAGAGGGGGGTCAGTGGGGGAGGTCTGTGCTCCGTACCCACGCGTGTTTTGCGTGGGGTCAGCGTGGGGGGGAGGGAGACAGTGTGGGGTCAGTGTGAGGTCAGTGTTGATGACAGGACCCCCGCGTGGGGCGCAGTGGGTGGGCTCCATGGGGCTGAGAGGTCGGCTTCTTAAGGGGGGGTCGGTGTCATTTCGGGATACCCACGCGTGTTTTGCGTGGGGTCAGCGTGGGGGGGCATTGGAAGCAGTAGGAGGCAATGTGGGGTCAGTGTTGATGTCGGGACCCCCGCGTGGGGCGCAGTGTGGCTCTATGGGACAGTGAGGGCTCAGCTTCTTAAGGGGGGGGCGGTGTCATTGAGGCATACCCACGCGTGTTTTGCGTGGGGTCAGCGTTGGGGGGTATTGGAAAGAGTGAGGGGGGCAGCGTGGGGTCAGTGTTGACATCGGGACCCCCGTGTGGGGCACAGTGGGGCTCTATGGGGCTGTGAGGTGGGCTTTTTAAAGGGGGAGATGGTGTCATTGAGGCATACCCACGCGTGTTTTGCGTGGGGTCAGCGTGGGGAGGTATTGGAGACAGTGGGGGCGCAGTGTGGGGTCAGTGTTGACATCGGGACCCCCGTGTGGGGCGCAGTGTGGCTCTATGGGGCTGAGAGGTCGGCTTTTTAAGGGCTGTCGGTGTCATTGCGGGATTCCCACGCGTGTTTTGCGTGGGGTCAGCGTGGGGGGGCATTGGAAGCAGTAGGAGGCAATGTGGGGTCAGTGTTGATGTCGGGACCCCCGCGTGGGGCGCAGTGCGGCTCTATGGGACAGTGAGGGCTCAGCTTCTTAAGGGGGGGGCGGTGTCATTGCGGGATTCCCACGCGTGTTTTGCGTGGGGTCAGCGTGGGGATGTATTGGAGACAGTGGGGGGGCAGCGTGGGGTCACTGTTGACATCGGGACCCCCGTGTGGGGCGCAGTAGGGATCTATGGGTCTGTGGGGTCGGCTTGTTGGGGGGGGTGGGTGAGGTGTCACTGCGGGTTACCCACGCGTGTTTTGCGTGGGGTCAGCGTGGTGACGCGGTGAGGGTAGAATGGGGACAGCGATGACTTTGGGACCCCCCCGAAGTGGGGCGCCGTGGGGTCCTGAAGGGGTCTGAGGGGGGGGTGGGGGTGGTCGCAGTGCGGGACCCACGCGTGTTTCGCGTGGGTGTAACGTGGTGGGGGCGTGAGGACCGCGTGGGGACATTGGTGACATTGAGACACCCCCCCCGTGCTGTGCAGGGCCGGATCCGTGGGGGGGGGGGTGGTTGGGGTGAGGCTGTGGGGGGGGGGGGTCACGCGTGGGTTGTTGAGGGGGGGCACGGATGGATCCACGGACCCCCCCACGCCCCCCCCCCCCCCCCGCCTCGGTCGTTGAAGCCGGGAAGCGCAGCGCCGAGCCGCCATGGCCATAAATGGGGCGGAGAGCCGCGGCCGCACCGCGGGGGGGGGAGCGAGGGGGGGGGCGGAGGTGGGAATGGGGGGGTCCTGGGGGGGGCCGGGGGGAACGGGGGGGGGGGGGATGGGGGGTCATGGGGGGGCTGGGAGGGGAACGGGGGGGTCTGGGGGTCCTGGGGGGGGCTGTAGGGAATGGGGGGGTCTGGGGGTCTTGGGGGGGGGTCACGGGGGGGCAGGGAGGGGAACGGGGGGGTCTGGGGGTCCTTGGGGGAGGGGGATGGGGGGTCACAGGGGGGCAAGGAGGGGAATGGGGGGGTCTGGGGGCCTTGGGGGGGCTGTGGGGAATGGGGGGGGGAGAATGGGGGGTTATGGGGGGGCAGGGAGGGGAACGGGGGGGTCTGGGGGTCTTGGGGGGGGCTGCGGGGAATGGGGGGCTGGGATGGGGGGTCACGGGGGGGCTGGGAGGGGAATGGGGGGATATGGGGGTCCTGGGGGGGGGTGCGGGGAATGGGGGGGGGGATGGGGTTCATGGGAGGCAGGGAGAGGAATGGGGGGGTCTGGGGGTCTTGGGGGGGGTCACGGGGGGGCAGGGAGGGGAACAGGGGGGTCTAGGGGTCCTGGGGGGGCTGCGGGGAATGGGGGGGTCTGGGGGTCCTTGGGGGAGGGGGATGGGGGGTCACAGGGGGGAGGGAAGGGGAATGGGGGGGTCTGGGGGCCTTGGGGGGGGCTGCGGGGAATGGGGGGGGATGGGGGGTCACGGGGGGGCTGGGAGCGGAATGGGGGGGTCTGGGGGTCCTAGGGGGGCTGCGGGGAATGGGGGGGTGGAATGGGGGGTCATGGGGGTGTAGGGAGTGGAACGGGGGGGTCTGGGGGTCTTGGGGGGGCTGCGGGGATTGGGGGGGGAGAATGGGGGGTCATGGGGGGGCAGGGAGGGGAACGGGGGGGTCTGGGGGTCCTGGGGGGGGCTGTGGGGAACGGGGGGGTCTGGGGGTCCTGGGGGGGGCTGCGGGGAATGGGGGGGTCTGGGGGTCCTTGGGGGAGGGGGATGGGGGGTCACAGGGGGGAGGGAAGGGGAATGGGGGGGGTCTGGGGGTCCTGGGGGGGGCTGTGGGGAATGGGGGGGGGGATGGAGGATCACTGCAGGGAATGGGGGGGGTGGGAATGGGGGGTCATGGGGGGGCAGGGAGGGGAATGGGGGGGTCTGGGGTCTTGGGGGGGGGTCACGGGGGGGCAGGGAGGGGAATGGGGGGGTCTGGGGTCTTGGGGGGGGGTCACGGGGGGGCAGGGAGGGGAACGGGGGGGTCTGGGGGTCTTGAGGGGGTGTCACGGGGGGGCTGGGAGGGGAATGGGGGGATATGGGGGTCCTGGGGGGGGGTGCGGGGAATGGGGGGGTGGAATGGGGGGTCACGGGGGGGCAGGGAGGGGAACGGGGGGGTCTAGGGGTCCTGGGGGGGCTGCGGGGAATGGGGGGGTCTGGGGGTCCTTGGGGGAGGGGCTGGGGGGTCACGGGGGGGCAAGGAGGGGAATGGGGGGGGCCTGGGGGGGGGCGGGGGGAACGGGGGGGGGCGGATGGGGGACATGGGGGGGCTGGGAGGGGAACGGGGGGTCTGGGGGTCCTGGGGGGGGCTGTAGGGAATGGGGGGGGATGGGGGGTCACGGAGGGGTAGGGAGGGGAACGGGGGGGTCTGGGGGTCTTGGGGGGGGTCACGGGGGGGCAGGGAGAGGAACGGGGGTTCTGGGGGTCCTGGGGGGGCTGCGGGGAATGGGGGGGGGGAATGGGGGTCCCGGGGGGGCTGGGAGGGGAATGGGGGATATGGGGGTTCTAGGGGGGGCTGCGGGGAATGGGGGGGGGGGCGGGGGGTCACGGGGGGCAGTGGCACTGGGGACAGTGGCATTTTGGGGGCAGTGGCATGGGGGGGATGGTGGCATTGGGAGCAGTTGCATTTTGGGGACAGTGGCATTGGGGGACAGTGGCACTTGGGGGGCAGTGGCTCTGAGGGGGATAGTGGCACTTTGGGGATAGTGGCATTGGGGGACAGTGACATTGGGAGCAGTGACATTGGGAGCAGTGGCATTTTGGGGACCATGGCATTTTGGGGACAATGGGATTTTGGGGACTGTGACTTTGGGGACAGTGTCACTTTGGGGACAATGGCATTGGGGGCAGTGGCATTTGGGGACAGTGGCATTTTGGGGACAATGGCATTGGGAGCAGTGGCATTGGGGGACAGTGGCATTTTGGGGGCACTGGCATTTTGGGGACAGTGGCACTTTGCGGACAGTGGCACTTTGAGGACAGTGGCACTGGGTGGGAGCAGTGGCATTGGGGGACAGTGGCATTTTGGGGGGCAGTGGCATTTTGGGGGGCAGTGGCACTTTGGGGACAGTGTGACTTTGGGGGACAGTGGCATTTTGGGGACAGTGGCATTGGGAGCAGTGGCGTTTGGGGACAGTGGCATTTGGGGACAGTGGCATTTTGGGGACTGTGACTTTGGGGGCAGTGGGATTTTGGGGACAGTGGCATTTTGGGGACAATGGCATTGGGAGCAGTGGCATTTGGGGACAGTGGCATTTGGGGGTCCCTGGCATTTGGGGACAGTGGCATTGGGAACAGTGGCATTTTGGGGATGATGGCATTTTGGGGGGCAGTGGCACTTTGGGGACAGTGTGACTTTGGGGGACAGTGGCATTTTGGGGACAGTGGCATTGGGGGACAGTGTCACTTTGGGGACAGTGGCATTGGGAGCAGTGGCATTTGGGGACAGTGGCATTTTGGGGGCAGTGGCATTTTGGGGACAGTGGCATTGGGGGACAGTGTGACTTTGGGGGACAGTGGCACTTTGGGGACAATGGCATTGGGAGCAGTGGCATTTGGGGACAGTGGCATTTTGGGGACAATGACACTTTAGGGACAGTGGCACTTTGGGGGAAGTGGCACTTTGGGGACAGTGGCATTTTGGGGACAGTGGGATTTTGGGGACTGTGACTTTGGGGATGGTGGCACTTTGGGGACAGTGGCACTGGAGGGGAGCAGTGGCACTTTGGGGACAATGGCATTGGGGGCAGTGGCATTGGGAGGACAGTGGCACTGAGGGGGAGGTGACATTTGGGGACAGTGTCACCCCGTGCTCAGTGTCACCTCCCCTCAGGCTGCGTCCCTTCACGCGGTGTCACCCCATGTTTGGTGTCACCACCAGTTGTGGTGTCACTCGATGTGGCCCCAGTCTGGGTGTCGTCCCCCCCCCCCCCCCGGTGTCCCCAACAGTTGGTGGCACTGCGGTCCCCAACTCCTGCTGCCCCCTCATCCTCAGTGTCACCCCATGACGTCCCCTCCCCAATGGCTGCCACAGCAGCACTGAGGGTGCACCATGGGTGCAGTGCTGTGGGTGCAGTGCTGTGGGTGCAGTGCTGTGGGTGCTGGTGCTGTGGGTGTTGGTGCTGTGGGTGCAGTGCTGTGGGTGCAGTGCTGTGGGTGCTGGTGCTGTGGGTGCAGTGCTGTGGGTGCAGTGCTGTGGGTGCTGGTGCTGTGGGTGCTGGTGCTGTGGGTGCAGTGCTGTGGGTGCAGTGCTGTGGGTGTTGGTGCTGTGGGTGCAGTGCTGTGGGTGCAGTGCTGTGGGTGTTGGTGCTGTGGGTGCAGTGCTGTGGGTGCTGGTGCTGTGGGTGCAGTGCTGTGGGTGCAGTGCTGTGGGTGCTGGTGCTGTGGGTGCAGTGCTGTGGGTGCAGTGCTGTGGGTGCTGGTGCTGTGGGTGCAGTGCTGTGGGTGCAGTGCTGTGGGTGCAGTGCTGTGGGTGCTGGTGCTGTGGGTGTTGGTGCTGTGGGTGCAGTGCTGTGGGTGCAGTGCTGTGGGTGCTGGTGCTGTGGGTGCAGTGCTGTGGGTGCAGTGCTGTGGGTGCTGGTGCTGTGGGTGCTGGTGCTGTGGGTGCAGTGCTGTGGGTGCAGTGCTGTGGGTGTTGGTGCTGTGGGTGCAGTGCTGTGGGTGCAGTGCTGTGGGTGTTGGTGCTGTGGGTGCAGTGCTGTGGGTGCTGGTGCTGTGGGTGCAGTGCTGTGGGTGCAGTGCTGTGGGTGCTGGTGCTGTGGGTGCAGTGCTGTGGGTGCAGTGCTGTGGGTGCTGGTGCTGTGGGTGCAGTGCTGTGGGTGCAGTGCTGTGGGTGCTGGTGCTGTGGGTGCTGGTGCTGTGGGTGCAGTGCTGTGGGTGCAGTGCTGTGGGTGTTGGTGCTGTGGGTGCAGTGCTGTGGGTGCAGTGCTGTGGGTGTTGGTGCTGTGGGTGCTGGTGCTGTGGGTGTTGGTGCTGTGGGTGTTGGTGCTGTGGGTGCTGGTGCTGTGGGTGCAGTGCTGTGGGTGCAGTGCTGTGGGTGCTGGTGCTGTGGGTGCAGTGCTGTGGGTGCAGTGCTGTGGGTGTTGGTGCTGTGGGTGCGGTGCTGTGGGTGCAGTGCTGTGGGTGCAGTGCTGTGGGTGCTGGTGCTGTGGGTGCAGTGCTGTGGGTGCAGTGCTGTGGGTGCTGGTGCTGTGGGTGCTGGTGCTGTGGGTGCAGTGCTGTGGGTGCAGTGCTGTGGGTGCTGGTGCTGTGGGTGTTGGTGCTGTGGGTGCTGGTGCTGTGGGTGCAGTGCTGTGGGTGCAGTGCTGTGGGTGCTGGTGCTGTGGGTGCAGTGCTGTGGGTGCAGTGCTGTGGGTGTTGGTGCTGTGGGTGCGGTGCTGTGGGTGCAGTGCTGTGGGTGCAGTGCTGTGGGTGCTGGTGCTGTGGGTGCAGTGCTGTGGGTGCAGTGCTGTGGGTGCTGGTGCTGTGGGTGCTGGTGCTGTGGGTGCAGTGCTGTGGGTGCAGTGCTGTGGGTGCTGGTGCTGTGGGTGTTGGTGCTGTGGGTGCTGGTGCTGTGGGTGCAGTGCTGTGGGTGCAGTGCTGTGGGTGCTGGTGCTGTGGGTGCAGTGCTGTGGGTGCAGTGCTGTGGGTGCAGTGCTGTGGGTGCTGGTGCTGTGGGTGCTGGTGCTGTGGGTGCAGTGCTGTGGGTGCAGTGCTGTGGGTGTTGGTGCTGTGGGTGCAGTGCTGTGGGTGCTGGTGCTGTGGGTGCAGTGCTGTGGGTGCAGTGCTGTGGGTGCTGGTGCTGTGGGTGCAGTGCTGTGGGTGCAGTGCTGTGGGTGTTGGTGCTGTGGGTGCTGGTGCTGTGGGTGTTGGTGCTGTGGGTGCAGTGCTGTGGGTGCTGGTGCTGTGGGTGCAGTGCTGTGGGTGCAGTGCTGTGGGTGTTGGTGCTGTGGGTGCTGGTGCTGTGGGTGCAGTGCTGTGGGTGCTGGTGCTGTGGGTGCAGTGCTGTGGGTGCAGTGCTGTGGGTGCTGGTGCTGTGGGTGCAGTGCTGTGGGTGCAGTGCTGTGGGTGTTGGTGCTGTGGGTGCTGGTGCTGTGGGTGCAGTGCTGTGGGTGCAGTGCTGTGGGTGCTGGTGCTGTGGGTGCAGTGCTGTGGGTGCTGGTGCTGTGGGTGCAGTGCTGTGGGTGCAGTGCTGTGGGTGCAGTGCTGTGGGTGCTGGTGCTGTGGGTGCAGTGCTGTGGGTGCAGTGCTGTGGGTGCTGGTGCTGTGGGTGCAGTGCTGTGGGTGCAGTGCTGTGGGTGCTGGTGCTGTGGGTGCAGTGCTGTGGGTGCAGTGCTGTGGGTGCTGGTGCTGTGGGTGCTGGTGCTGTGGGTGCAGTGCTGTGGGTGCAGTGCTGTGGGTGCTGGTGCTGTGGGTGCAGTGCTGTGGGTGCTGGTGCTGTGGGTGCAGTGCTGTGGGTGCAGTGCTGTGGGTGCAGTGCTGTGGGTGCTGGTGCTGTGGGTGCAGTGCTGTGGGTGCAGTGCTGTGGGTGCTGGTGCTGTGGGTGCAGTGCTGTGGGTGCAGTGCTGTGGGTGCTGGTGCTGTGGGTGCAGTGCTGTGGGTGCAGTGCTGTGGGTGCTGGTGCTGTGGGTGCTGGTGCTGTGGGTGCAGTGCTGTGGGTGCAGTGCTGTGGGTGTTGGTGCTGTGGGTGCAGTGCTGTGGGTGCAGTGCTGTGGGTGCAGTGCTGTGGGTGTTGGTGCTGTGGGTGCAGTGCTGTGGGTGTTGGTGCTGTGGGTGCAGTGCTGTGGGTGTTGGTGCTGTGGGTGCAGTGCTGTGGGTGCAGTGCTGTGGGTGTTGGTGCTGTGGGTGCAGTGCTGTGGGTGTTGGTGCTGTGGGTGTTGGTGCTGTGGGTGCTGGTGCTGTGGGTGCAGTGCTGTGGGTGCAGTGCTGTGGGTGCAGTGCTGTGGGTGTTGGTGCTGTGGGTGTTGGTGCTGTGGGTGTTGGTGCTGTGGGTGCTGGTGCTGTGGGTGCAGTGCTGTGGGTGCAGTGCTGTGGGTGCAGTGCTGTGGGTGCAGTGCTGTGGGTGCTGGTGCTGTGGGTGCAGTGCTGTGGGTGCAGTGCTGTGGGTGCAGTGCTGTGGGTGCAGTGCTGTGGGTGTTGGTGCTGTGGGTGCTGGTGCTGTGGGTGCAGTGCTGTGGGTGCAGTGCTGTGGGTGCTGGTGCTGTGGGTGCAGTGCTGTGGGTGCAGTGCTGTGGGTGTTGGTGCTGTGGGTGCTGGTGCTGTGGGTGCAGTGCTGTGGGTGCAGTGCTGTGGGTGCTGGTGCTGTGGGTGCAGTGCTGTGGGTGCTGGTGCTGTGGGTGCAGTGCTGTGGGTGCTGGTGCTGTGGGTGCAGTGCTGTGGGTGCAGTGCTGTGGGTGCTGGTGCTGTGGGTGCTGGTGCTGTGGGTGCAGTGCTGTGGGTGCAGTGCTGTGGGTGCTGGTGCTGTGGGTGCTGGTGCTGTGGGTGCAGTGCTGTGGGTGCTGGTGCTGTGGGTGCAGTGCTGTGGGTGCAGTGCTGTGGGTGCTGGTGCTGTGGGTGTTGGTGCTGTGGGTGCAGTGCTGTGGGTGTTGGTGCTGTGGGTGTTGGTGCTGTGGGTGCAGTGCTGTGGGTGCAGTGCTGTGGGTGCTGGTGCTGTGGGTGCTGGTGCTGTGGGTGCAGTGCTGTGGGTGCTGGTGCTGTGGGTGCTGGTGCTGTGGGTGCAGTGCTGTGGGTGTTGGTGCTGTGGGTGCAGTGCATGCAGTGGGTGCAGGGGCTGCAGGTGCTGCAGTGTTGGCAGTGGGTGCAGGTGATGCAGTGGCTGCAGTAGGTGCTGTGTTTGCCGGTGATGCAGTGGTGCAGTGTTTGCAGGTGATGCAGTGTTTGCAGTGGTGCTGTGGGTGCAGTGTTCACAGTGGCTGCAGTGGTGCAGGTGATGCAGTGGGTGCAGTGTTTGCAGGTGGTGCGGTGGGTGCAGGTGATGCAGTGGGTGCAGTAGTGCAGTGATGCAGTGGGTGCAGTGCATGCAGTGCCTGCAGTGGCTGCAGTGGTGCAGGTGATGCAGTGGGTGCAGTAGTGCAGTGATGCAGTGGGTGCAGGTGATGCAGTGGGTGCAGTGCATGCAGTGAGTGCAGTGTTTGCAGGTGGTGCGGTGGGTGCAGGTGATGCAGTGGGTGCAGGTGATGCAGTGGGTGTAATGGGTGCAGCGGGTGCCTTGGTTTGCAGGCGATGCAGTGGGTGCAGTGTTTTCAGATGGTGCAGTGTTTGCAGGTGATGCCATGGGTGCAGTGTTTGCAGTGGTGCAGTGGGTGCAGGTGATGCAGTGGGTTCAGTGTTTGCAGTGGTGCAGTGGGTGCTGTGGGTGCTGTGCATGCAGTGGGTGCAGTGTTTGCAGGTGATGCAGTGGGTGCAGTGGGTGCAGGTGATGCAGTAGGTGTATTGGGTGCAGTGGGTGCCTTGGTTGCCGGTGATGCAGTGGCTGCAGTGTTTGCAGTGTTTGCAGTGGGTGCAGCGGGTGCAGGTGGTGCAGTGTTTGCAGTGTTTGCAGGTGGTGCAGTGGGTGCAGTGGGTGCAGTGTTTGCAGGTGGTGCAGTGTTTGCAGGTGATGCAGTGGCTGCAGTGCCTGCAAGTGTTTGCAGGTGATGCAGTGGGTGCAGATGATGCAGTGGGTGCAGTGTTTGCAGTGTTTGCAGTGGTGCAGTAGGTGCAGGTGATGCAGTGGATTCAGTGTTTGCAGTGGTGCTGTGGGTGCTGTGGGTGCTGTGCATGCATTGGCTGCAGTGTTTGCAGGTGATGCAGTGGGTGCAGTGGGTGCAGGTGATGCAGTGTTTGCAATGGGTGCAGTGTTTGCAGTGTTTGCAGTGGGTGCAGTGTTGGCAGGTAATGCAGTGGTGCAGTGGGTGCAGTGGTGCAGTGTTTGCAGCGGGTGCATTGGGTGCAGTGTTTGCAGTGTTTGCAGGTGGTGCAGTGGGTGCAGTGGGTGCAGTGTTTGCAGGTGGTGCAGTGTTGGCAGGTGATGCCGTGGGTGCAGTGGGTGCAATGCGTGCAGTGTTTGCAGGTGATGCAGTGGCTGCAGTGCCTGCAAGTGTTTGCAGGTGATGCTGTGGGTGCAGGCGATGCAGTGGGTGCAGTGTTTGCAGCGGGTGCATTGGGTGCAGTGTGTGCAGTGGTGCAGTGGTGCAGTGTTTGCAGCGGGTGCAGTGGGTGCAGTGGGTGCAGTGTTTGCAGGTGATGCAGTGGGTGCAGTGTTTGCAGTGGTGCAGTGGGTGCCGTTGCAGTGGCTGCACTTCTGCGCCGCGCTGCGTCACTGCGGGGGGGGGCGGTGGGGGGGCGTGCAGGAAGGGGGGGGGGGGCTGCAGGGGGATTTGGGTTGGGGTTGGGGTTACAGGAGTCCCTATGGGGGGGTCGCTATGGGGGGGTCACTGTGAAGTGGGTCAGTGGGGGGGGGGTCGCTACTGGGGGTCTCTATGGGGGTTCAGTATGGGGGGGTCACTATGGGGGGGTCACTGTTGGGGGGGCACTGAAAAGTGGGTCGTTATGGGGGGGTCACTAATACGGGGTCACTATGGGGGGGTCACTGTGAAGTGGGTCAGTGGGGGGGGGTCGCTTCTGGGGGTCTCTGTGATGGGGGTCACTATGGGGGGGTCGCTATGGGGGGGGCACTGAAAAGTGGGTCGTTATGGGGGGGTCGCTATGGGGGGGTCACTAATAGGGGGTCGTTATGGGGGGGGTCACTATGAGGGGTGGGCACTGAAAGTGGGTCTTTATGGGGGGTCACTGTGGGGTTCACTATGGGGGTTCAGTATGGGGGGGTCGCTATGGGGGGGTCACTGTTGGGGGGGGCACTGAAAAGTGGGTCCTTATGGGGGGTCACTATGGGGGGGTTCACTATGGGGGGGTCACTAATAGGGGGTCGTTGTGGGGGGGTCACTGTGAAGTGGGTCAGTGGGGGGGGGTCGCTACTGGGGGTCACTATGGGGGGGTTCAGTATGGGGGGGTCGCTATGGGGGGTCACTATGGGGGGGTCATTATTGGGGGGGCACTGAAAAGTGGGTCGTTATGGGGGGGTCACCATGGGGGGGTCACTAATAGGGGGTCGTTGTGGGGGGGTCACTGTGAAGTGGGTCAGTGGGGGGGTCGCTACTGGGGGTCTCTGTGATGGGGGTCGCTATGGGGGGGTCACTATGGGGGGGGCACTGAAAAGTGGGTCCTTATGGGGGGTCGCTATGGGGGGGGGTCGCTACCAGGGGTCTCTGGGGGGGGGTTCACTGTGGGGTGTCACCATACAGTGGGTCACGGGGGTGGATCTCTGGGGGGGGGGGCTCTGTGGGGGGGTCACTAATAGGGGGTCGTTGTGGGGGGGTCACTGTAAAGTGGGTCAGTGGGGGGGGCGCTACTGGGGGTCTCTGTGATGGGGTTCAGTATGGGGGGGTCGCTATGGGGGGGTCACTATGGGGGGCCACTGAAAAGTGGGTCGTTATGGGGGGGTCGCTATGGGGGGGGTCACTAATAGGGGGTCGTTATGGGGGGGTCACTGTGAAGTGGGTCAGTGGGGGGGTCGCTACTGGGGTCTCTATGGGGGTTCAGTATGGGGGGGTCACTGTGGGGGGGTCACTGTTGGGGGGGCACTGAAAAGTGGGTCGTTATGGGGGGGGCACTATGGGGGGGTCACTAATAGGGGGTCGTTATGGGGGGGTCACTGTAAAGTGGGTCAGTGGGGGGGGGTCGCTACTGGGGGTCTCTATGGGGGGGTTCAGTATGGGGGGGTCACTGTGGGGGGGGGCACTGAAAAGTGGGTCCTTATGGGGGGTCACTATGGGGGGGTCACTAATAGGGGGTCGTTGTGGGGGGGTCACTGTGGGGGTCACTAATAGGGGGTCATTATGGGGGCGTCACTGTAAAGTGGGTCACTGGGGGGGAGTCGCTTCTGGGGGTCTCTATGGGGGTTCAGTATGGGGGGGTCACTATGGGGGGGGCACTATTGGGGGGGCACTGAAAAGTGGGTCCTTATGGGGGGTCACTATGGGGGGGGTCACTAATAGGGGGTCGTTATGGGGGGGTCACTGTGAAGTGGGTCACTGGGGGGGGTCGCTATGGGGGGTCACTATGGGGGGGTCATTATTGGGGGGGCACTGAAAAGTGGGTCTTTATGGGGGGTCGCTGTGGGGGGGTCACTATGGGGGGGTCGCTATGGGGGGGTCACTGTTGGGGGGGCACTGAAAAGTGCGTCGTTATGGGGGGTCGCTATGGGGGGGTCACTGTGAAGTGGGTCAGTGGGGGGGTCGCTACTGGGGGTCTCTATGGGGGGGTTCAGTATGGGGGGGTCGCTATGGGGGTCACTGTTGGGGGGGCACTGAAAAGTGGGGCCTTATGGGGGGTCACTGTGGGGTTCACTATGGGGGGGTCACTAATAGGGGGTCGTTGTGGGGGGGTCACTTTGAAGTGGGTCAGTGGGGGGGGGTCGCTTCTGGGGGTCTCTGTGATGGGGGTCGCTGTGGGGGGGTCAGTAAAGTGGATCATTATGGGGGGGGCACTGTGGGGTTCACTATGGGGGTTCAGTATGGGGGGGTCGCTATGGGGGTCACTGTTGGGGGGGCCACTGAAAAGTGGGTCCTTATGGGGGGTCACTGTGGGGGGGTCACTAATAGGGGGTCGTTATGGGGGGGTCACTGTGGGGGGGTCACTAATAGGGGGTCGTTATGGGGGGGTCACTGTGGGGGGGTCACTAATAGGGGGTCGTTGTGGGGGGGTCACTGTGAAGTGGGTCAGTGGGGGCGGGGTCGCTACTGGGGGTCTCTATGGGGGTTCAGTATGGGGGGTCACTATGGGGGGGTCGCTATGGGGGGGGCACTGAAAAGTGGGTCGTTATGGGGGGTCACTGTGGGGTGTCACCATGGGGTGTCATGGGGGGGGCTATATGGGGGGTTATTATGGGATGGTCGCTATGGGGGGGGCAATATGGGGGTTATTATGGGATGGGCGCTATGGGGGGGGCAATATGGGGGGTTATTATGGGATGGTCGCTATGGGGGGGGCTATATGGGGGGTTATTATGGGATGGTCGCTATGGGGGGGCAATATGGGGGGTTATTATGGGATGGTCGCTATGGGGGGGCAATATGGGGGGTTATTATGGGATGGTCGCTATGGGATGGTTGCTATGGGGGGGCAATATGGGGGGTTATTATGGGATGGTCGCTATGGGGGGGGCACTATGGGGGGTTATTATGGGATGGTCGCTATGGGGGGGCAATATGGGGGGGCAATATGGGGGGGTTATTATGGGATGGTCGCTATGGGATGGTCGCTATGGGGGGGGCAATATGGGGGGTTATTATGGGATGGTCGCTATGGGGGGGCAATATGGGGGGTTATTATGGGATGGTCGCTATGGGGGGGCAATATGGGGGGTTATTATGGGATGGTCGCTATGGGGGGGCTATATGGGGGGGTTATTATGGGATGGTCGCTATGGGGGGGCAATATGGGGGGTTATTATGGGATGGTCGCTATGGGGGGCACTGTGGGGGGGGTTATTATGGGATGGTCGCTATGGGGGGGGCAATATGGGGGGTTATTATGGGATGGTCGCTATGGGGGGCACTGTGGGGGGGGTTATTATGGGATGGTCGCTATGGGGGGGCAATATGGGGGGTTATTATGGGATGGTCGCTATGGGTGGGCAATATGGGGGGTTATTATGGGATGGTCGCTATGGGGGGGCTATATGGGGGGGTTATTATGGGATGGTCGCTATGGGGGGGCAATATGGGGGGTTATTATGGGATGGTCGCTATGGGGGGGGCTATATGGGGGTTATTATGGGATGGTCGCTATGGGGGGGGCTATATGGGGGGGCACTATGGGGGGGTTATTATGGGATGGTCGCTATGGGGGGGTAATATGGGGGGTTATTATGGGATGGTCGCTATGGGGGGGGCTATATGGGGGTTATTATGGGATGGTCGCTATGGGCGGGCAATATGGGGGGGCAATATGGGGGGGTTATTATGGGATGGTCGCTATGGGGGGGTAATATGGGGGGTTATTATGGGGGGGGAAACTAGGGGGGTAATATAGGGGGGGATTATTATGGGATGGTTGCTATGGGGGGGCTATATGGGGGGTTATTATGGGGTGGGCGCTATGGGGGGGGCAGTATGGGGGTTATTATGGGATGGTCGCTATGGGGGGGCACTGTGGGGGAGGTTATTATGGGATGGGCGCTATGGGGGGGTAATATGGGTGTTATTATGGGATGGTCGCTATGGGGGGGGCAATATGGGGGTTATTATGGGATGGTCGCTACAGGGGGGGCAATATGGGGGGGCAGTGTGTGGGGGTTATTATGGGATGGTCAGTATTGGGGGGCACTGTGGGGGTTATTATGGAGGGGGCAGTATGGGGGGGCAATATGGGGGGTTATTATGGGATGGTCGCTATGGGGGGGCAATATGGGGGGTTATTATGGGATGGTCGCTATGGGGGGTCGCTATGGGGGGGCAATATGGGGGGCTTATTATGGGATGGTCGCTATGGGATGGTCGCTATGGGGGGGGCTATATGGGGGGTTATTATGGGATGGTCGCTATGGGGGGGCAATATGGGGGGTTATTATGGGATGGTCGCTATGGGGGGTCGCTATGGGGGGGCAATATGGGGGGCTTATTATGGGATGGTCGCTATGGGATGGTCGCTATGGGGGGGGCTATATGGGGGGTTATTATGGGATGGTCGCTATGGGGGGGGCAATATGGGGGGTTTTTATGGGATGGTCGCTATGGGGGGGCAATATGGGGGGGTTAATATGGGATGGTCGCTATGGGGTGGTCACTATGGGGGGGCAATATGGGGGGGTTATTATGGGATGGTCGCTATGGGATGGTCGCTATGGGGGGGCTATATGGGGGGTTATTATGGGATGGTCGCTATGGGGGGGGCACTATGGGGGGCTCGATGAAAAGTGGGTCATTATGTGTGTGGGGGGGTCACGAAAAGAGGGGGGGGGGGGGAGGGTTCGCCATGAATGGGGCGGGGCGAAAGGGGGCGGGGCAACCGAGGGGGCGGGGCGTGGAGAGCGGCGCTGATTGGCTGCGGCCGTCCCAAAAGCGGCCGGGGGGAGCCGGGGGGGGGGCCGCAGTGCGCAGCCATGGACACGGAGCGCTCCATCCACCACGAGATCTCCTCCCTAAAAGGTGGGGGGGGGGGGAAATGAGGGGCTGGGGGGGGCACTGAGTCAGCCGAGGGGGTCCGCGGTGGGGCTGGGGGGGGGAATAGAAAGTTCTGTGTCATCCTGGGGGGGGGAGATGGGGGGCTGGGGGGGGGGATGTGGGGCACAGCGTCATCCTGGGGGGGGCCGCAGTGGGGCTGGGGGGGGGATGTGGGGCACAGCGTCATCCTGGGGGGGCTGAAGTGGGGCGGGGGGGGGGATGGGGCTCTGTGTCATCCGGGGGGTCCGTAGTGGGGCTGGGGGGGGGAATAGAAAGTTCTGTGTCATCCTGGGGGGGAGATGTGGGGCTGAGGGGGGGGGATGTGGGGCACAGCGTCATCCTGGGGGGGCTGCAGTGGGGCTGGGGGGGGAGATATGGGTCTGGGGGGGGCATGAGGCTCAGCGTCATCCTGTGGGGGGGGGGGTTGTAGTGGGGCTGGGGGGAAGATATGGGGCTGGGGGGGGAATAGAAAGTTCTGTGTCATCCTGGGGGGGGGAGATGTGGGGCTGGGGGGGGGATGTGGGGCACAGCGTCATCCTGGGGGGGCTGAAGTGGGGCTGGGGGGGGGAGATATGGGTCTGGGGGGGGCATGAGGCTCAGCGTCATCCTGGGGGGGTGGGGGGGCTGGAGTGGGGCTGGGGGGGGAGATATGGGGCTGGGGGGGGAATAGAAAGTTCTGTGTCATCCTCGGGGGGGAGATGTGGGGCTGAGGGGGGATGTGGGGCACAGCGTCATCCTGGGGGGGCTGAAGTGGGGCTGGGGGGGGGATGGGTCTGGGGGGGGCATGAGGCTCAGCGTCATCCTGGGGGGGCCGCAGTGGGGCTGGGGGGGGGGGGTGGATGGGGCTTTGTGTCTTTTTGAGGGGGGTCTGCAGTGGGGCAGGGGGGCAGATGTGGGGCTGGGGGGGGGAATGTAAAGTTCTGTGTCATCCGGGGGGGTCCGTAGTGGGGCTGGGGGGGGGGATGTGGGGCACAGCGTCTTCCTGGGGGGGGCTGAAGTGGGGCTGGGGGGGGTTGTGGGGCTCTGTGTCATCCTGGGGGGGTCCCCAATGGGGCTGGGGGGGTCTGTGTCATCCAGGAGGGTCTGCAGTGGGGCTGGGGGGGGATGTGGGGCTGGAACGGGGGGGGGTTTTGTGGGGCTGTGTGCCATCCTGGGGGGGTTTCGGTGGGTCTGGAGGGGGGGGGGGGGGGGTGTCATCTAGGGGGGCTGCAGTGGGGCTGGGGGGGTGAAATGGGGCTGGGGGGGCCTGGGGGGGGGGAGTTGTGGGGCTTTGTGGTCTGTTGGGGGGCTGCAGTGGGGCTGTGGGGCTGTGATGCAGCGCCATGCAGGGCCGTGTGCTGCTGTGCTGCCATGCAGTGCAGTGCAGTGCAATGCAGTGCAGCACTGTGCAGCGCAGCGCCATGCAGCACCATGCAGTGCAATGCAGCGCCATGCAGTGCAGCACCATGTGGCGCCGTGCAGCGCCTTACAGTGCAATGCAGTGTAGCGCAGCGCCGTGCAGTGCCGTGCCATGCAGCTCCATGCAGCACCGTGCAGTGCAGCACCGTGCAGTGCAGTGCAGTGCAATGCAGCGCCATGCGGCACCACGCAGCACAGCGCCATGCAGCACCATGCAGTGCAGTACAACGCAGCACCATGCAGTGCCATGCAGTGCAATGCAGTGCAGCACCATGCAGCACCGTGCAGCGCAATGCAACGCTGCGCCATGCAGCACCATGTCGTGCAATGCCATGCAGCACCATGCAGCACAGCACTGTGCAGTGCAATGCAGCACCACGCGGCGCAATGCAATGCAGCACCATGCAGTGCCACGCAGTGCAATGAAACACAACGCAGCACCATGCAGTGCAATGAAACACAATGCAGCACCATGCAGTGCAATGCCACACAGCACCATGCAGCACCGTGCAGTGCAATGCAGCACTGTGCAGTACAGTGCAACGCAGCACCATGCAGTGCAATGCAATGCAGCACCATGCAGCACAATGCAGTGCAGCACCATGCAATGCCATGCAGCGCAATGCAACACAGCACCATGCAGTGCAATGCCATGCAGCACAACGCAGCACCATGCAGCACCACGCAGTGCAATGCAACGCAGCACCATGCAATGCCACGCAGTGCGATGCCACGCAGCACCATGCAGTGCAGTGCAATGCAGCGCCACGCAGCACCACGCAGCGCAATGCAACACAATGCAGCACCATGCAGCACAATGCAACGCAGCACCGTGCAGCACCGTGCAGTGCAATGCAACACAGCACCATGCAATGCCATGCAGTGCAATGCAACGCAGCGCCATGCAGTGCAATGCAACACAGCACCATGCAGTGCAATGCAATGCAGCACCATGCAGCGCAGTGCAACGCAGCACCACGCAGCACAATGCAATGTAGCACCATGCAATGCCATGCAGCGCAATGCAACACAGCACCATGCAGTGCAATACAACGCAGCACCATGCAGTGCAGTGCCACGCAGCGCCGTGCAGTGAGCGCCATGCAGTGCAGCGCGGCGCTGCAGAGCCCCCGATGCAGTGCAGTGTCGGTGGGGCAGGATGTGCTATGGGGCAGGATTTGCACTAAGGGGCAGATGGAGCAAGCTGCATGCTGTGGGGCAGGATGTGCGCTGTGGGGCAGATGGGGCAGGATGTGTGCTGTGGGGCAGAATGTACGTGCTGTGGGGCAGGATGTGTGGGGCAGAATGCACTATGGGGCAGGATATGTGGGGCAGGATGTGTGCTATGGGGCAGATGGGGGAAGGTTGTGTGCTATAGGGCCGGATGTGTGGGGCAGGATTTGTGCTATGGGGCGGATGGGGCAGGATGTGTGGGGCAGGATTTGTACTATGGGGCAGGGCTCAGCTGTGTGCTATGGGGCAGGGTGTGTGGGGCAGGATACGTGCTGTGGGGCAGGGTGTGTGCAGTGGAGCAGGATGTGTGGGGCAGGCTACGTGCTATGGGGCAGGGTGTGCACTATGGGGCAGATGGGGTAGGGTGTGCTATGGGGCAGGATGTGTGGGGCAGGGTGTTTGCTATGGGGCAGGGGTCAGCTATGTGCTGTGGGGTGGGATGTGTGGGGTAGGATGCGCTGTGGGGCAGGATGTGTGGGGCAGGATTTGTGCTATGGGGCAGGGGTCAGCTGTGCTCTGTGGGTCAGCTGTGTGCTGTGGGGCAGGATGTGTGGGGTAAGATGCGTTATGGGGCAGGATATGTGGGGCAGGATGTGTGGGGCAGGATCTGTGCTGTGGGGCAGGGCTCAGCTGTGTGCTATGGGGCAGGATGTATGGGGCAGGATTTGTGCTGTGGGGCAGGATATATGGGGCAGGATTTGCACTAAGGGGCAGATGGAGCAAGCTGCATGCTGTGGGGCAGGATGTGTGGGGCAGGATGTGCGCTGTGGGGCAGGATGTGTGCTATGGGGCAGGATGTACATGCTGTGGGGCAGGATGTGTGGGGCAGAATGCACTATGGGGCAGGATGTGTGGGGCAGGATGTGTGCTATGGGGCAGGATGTGTGGGGCAGAATGCACTATGGGGCAGGATATGTGTGCTATGGGGCAGATGGGGGAAGGTTGTGTGCTGTGGGGCAGGATGTGTGGGGTAGGATTTGTGCTGTGGGGCAGGGGTCAGCTGTGTGCTATGGGGCAGGATGTGTGGGGCAGGATGTGTGCTATGGGGCAGATGGGGTACGGTGTGTGCTATGGGGCAGGGTGTGTGGGGCAGGATGTGTGCTGTGGGGCAGGGGTCAGCTGTGTGCTATGGGGCAGGATGTGTGCTATGGGGCAGGATGTGTGCTGTGGGGCAGATGGGGGAAGGTTGTGTGCTGTGGGGCAGGATGTGTGGGGCAGGATTTGTGCTATGGGGCAGGCTGTGCAGTAAGGGGCAGATGGAGCAGGCTGGATGCTGTGGGGCAGGATGTGTGGGGCAGGATGCGCTATGGGGCAGGATATATGGGGCAGGATGTGCGCTGTGGGGTGGGTGCTGCTGTAGGGTCGGTGCTATGGGGCGGGTGATGCTGTGGGGCAGGTGCTGCTGTGGGGTGAGTGCTGTGGGGTGGGTGCTGCTGTGGGGTGGGCGCTATGGGGCGGGTGCTGCTGTGGGGCAGGTGCTGCTATGGGGTGGGTGCTGTGGGGCGGGTGCTGCTGTGGGGTGGGTGCTGTGGGGCGGGTGCTGCTGTGGGGTGGGCACTATGGGGCGGGTGCTGCTGTGGGGCGGGTGCTGCTGTGGGGTGGGCGCTATGGGGTGGGTGCTGCTGTGGGGTGGGCGCTATGGGGCGGGTGATGCTGTGGGGCGGGTGCTGCTGTGGGGTGGGTGCTATGGGGTGGGTGCTGTGGGGCGGGTGCTGCTGTGGGGTGGGTGCTGTGGGGCGGGTGCTGCTGTGGGGTGGGCACTATGGGGCGGGTGCTGCTGTGGGGCGGGTGCTGCTGTGGGGTGGGCGCTATGGGGTGGGCGCTATGGGGTGGGTGCTGCTGTGGGGTGGGCGCTATGGGGCGGGTGATGCTGTGGGGCGGGTGCTGCTGTGGGGTGGGCGCTATGGGGTGGGCGCTATGGGGTGGGTGCTGCTCTGGGGCAGGATGTGTGCTGTGGGGTGGGCGCTATGGGGTGGGCGCTGTGGGGTGCTGCTATAGGGCGGGTGCTGCTGTGGGGTGGGTGGGCGCTGTGGGGTGGGCACTATGGGGCGGGTGCTGCTGTGGGGTGGGCGCTATGGGGTGGGCGCTGTGGGGTGGATGCTACTGTGGGGTGGGTGCTATGGGGTGGACACTATGGGGTGGGCGCTGCTCTGGGGCAGGGTGGGCGCTATGGGGTTGGCGGTATGGGGTGGATGCTACTGTGGGGTGGGCGCTATGGTGTGGGCGCTGCTATGGGGCAGGATGTGTGCTGTGGGGTGGGCGCTATGGGGTGGGCACTGTGGGGCGGGTGCTGTTGTGGGGTGGGCGCTATGGGGTGGGCTCTGTGTGGTGGGTGCTGCTGTGGGGTGGGCGCTATGGGGTGGGCGCTATGGGGTGGGCGCTGCTATGGGGCAGGATGTGTGCTGTGGGGTGGGCGCTATGGGGTGGGCGCTATGGGGTGGGTGCTGCTATGGGGTGGGCGCTATGGGGTGGGCGCTGTGGGGTGGGCGCTATGGGGCGGGTGCTGCTGTGGGGCTGGTGCCGCTTCCAGCCCTCTCTGCCCCATAGCGCCGTGGGGCTGAGGGGGGGTTGGCGTCCCTGGGGCGCTGTGTGGGGTGCGGGAAGTTGTGGGGCTGCGCTGTGTGCTGTGGGGCTGCCGTACCTATAGGGCTGTGCTGTACCCTATAGGGCTGCGATACCCTATAGGGCAGTTAGACCCTATAGGGCTGTGCTGTACCCTATAGGGCTGCGATACCCTATAGGGCAGTTAGACCCTATAGGGCTGTGCTGTACCCTATAGGGCTGCGATACCCTATAGGGCAGTTAGACCCTATAGGGCTGTGCTGTACCCTATAGGGCTGCGATACCCTATAGGGCAGTTAGACCCTATAGGGCTGTGCTGTACCCTATAGGGCTGCGATACCCTATAGGGCAGTTAGACCCTATAGGGCTGTGCTGTATCCTATAGGGCTGTGATACCCTATAGGGCTGTGTTGTGTCCTATAGGGCTGTGTTGTATCCTATAGGGCTGTGATACCCTATAGGGCTGTGTTGTGTCCTATAGGGCTGTGTTGTATCCTATAGGGCTGTGATACCCTATAGGGCTGTGTTGTGTCCTATAGGGCTGTTATACCCTATAGGGCTGCGATACCCTATGGGGCTGTTAGACCCTATAGGGCTGTGTTGTATCCTATAGGCCTGCTGTATCCTATAGGGCAGTTAGACCCTATAGGGCTGTGCTGTATCCTATAGGGCTGCTGTATCCTATAGGGCAGTTAGACCCTATAGGGCTGTGTTGTGTCCTATAGGGCTGTTGTGTCCTATAGGGCAGTTAGACCTTATAGGGCTGTTGTGTCTTATAGGGCTGTTATACCCTATAGGGCTGTTATATCCTTTAGGGTTGTTGTACCCTATAGGACTGTTGTAGCCTATAGGGCAGCTGTACCCTATAGGGTTGCGTTGTACCCTATAGGGCTGTTATACGCTATAGGGCTGTTGTACCTTATGGGGCTGCTGTACCCTATAGGGCTGTGTTATATCCTATAGGGCTGCTGTGCCCTATAGGGCTGTGTTATACTCTATAGGGCTGTTAGACCCTATAGGGGTGTTATATCCTTTAGGACTGTTGTACCCTATGGGGTTGCTGTGCCCTATAGGGTGTGTTATATCCTATAGGGCTGTTATATCCTATAGAGCTTTTATACCTTATAGGGCTGCTGTACCCTATAGGGCTGCTGTACCCTATAGGGCTGTTATACCTTATAGGGCTGCTGTACCTTATGGGGCTGCTGTACCCTATAGGGCTGTGTTATATCCTATAGGGCTGTTATACCCTATAGGGCTTTTATACCCTATAGGGCTGTGTTATATCCTGTAGGGCTGCTGTACCCTATAGGGCAGCTATATGCTATAGGGCAGCTATACCCTATATGGCTGCTGTACCCTATAGGGCGGCTGTACCCTATAGGGCTGTTATATCCTATAGGGTTGCTGTACCCTATAGGGCTGCTGTACCCTATATGGCTGCTGTACCCTATAGGGCTGCTGTACCCTATGGGGCCGCGCGCTTTGGGGCCGTGCCACCCCGTGTGGGGCCACTGTGTGCCCTATGGGGCTGTGCCCAAATCAGTGGGGCTGTGCTCTATAGGGCCGCGTTGCAGCGTATGGGGCCGTGTCAACATATGGGGCTGTGTGTTATGGGGTCATGTTGTACAACATATGGGGCTGCGTGTTATGGGGTCATGTTGTACAACATATGGGGCTGCGTGTTATGGGGTCATGTTGTACAACATATGGGGCTGCGTGTTATGGGGTCGTGTCAACATATGGGGCTGTGTGTTATGGGGTCGTGTCAACATATGGGGCTGTGTGTTATGGGGCCGTGTTGTACAACATATGGGGCTGTGTGTTATGGGGTCGTGTTGTACAACATATGGGGCTGCGTGTTATGGGGTCGTGTCAACATATGGGGCTGCGTGTTATGGGGTCGTGTCAACATATGGGGCTGTGTGTTATGGGGCCGTGTTGTACAACATATGGGGCTGTGTGTTATGGGGTCATGTTGTACAACATATGGGGCTGTGTGTTATGGGGCCGTGTTGTACAACATATGGGGCTGTGTGTTATGGGGTCGTGTTGTACAACATATGGGGCTGTGTGTTATGGGGTCATGTTGTACAACATATGGGGCTGCGTGTTATGGGGTCGTGTGGTACAACATATGGGGCTGTGTGTTATGGGGTCGTGTTGTACAACATATGGGGCTGTGTGTTATGGGGCCGTGTCAACATATGGGGCTGTGTGTTATGGGGTCGTGTCAACATATGGGGCTGCGTGTTATGGGGTCGTGTTGTACAACATATGGGGCTGTGTGTTATGGGGTCGTGTTGTACAACATATGGGGCTGCGTGTTATGGGGTCGTGTTGTACAACATATGGGGCTGTGTGTTATGGGGTCGTGTTGTACAACATATGGGGCTGTGTGTTATGGGGTCGTGTTGTACAACATATGGGGCTGCGTGTTATGGGGTCGTGTCAACATATGGGGCTGCGTGTTATGGGGTCGTGTCAACATATGGGGCTGCGTGTTATGGGGTCGTGTCAACATATGGGGCTGTGTGTTATGGGGTCGTGTTGTACAACATATGGGGCTGTGTGTTATGGGGTCGTGTTGTACAACATATGGGGCTGCGTGTTATGGGGTCATGTTGTACAACATATGGGGCTGCGTGTTATGGGGTCGTGTGGTACAACATATGGGGCTGTGTGTTATGGGGTCGTGTTGTACAACATATGGGGCTGTGTGTTATGGGGCCGTGCCCTATGGGGCCATGCCATATCCTATGGGGCCGTGCCCTATGGGGCTGTGCCATATCCTATGGGGCCGTGCCATATGGGGCCATGCCATACACCATGGGGTCACGCTTATGGGACCGTGCATATAGGGCCGTGCTGTACTCTATGGGGCTGTAAGTTATGGGGCTGTGCCATATCCTATGGGGCCATTCCCTATAGGGCCGTGCTATACTTTATGGGGCCGTGCCATATCCTATGGGGCCGTGCCCTATGGGGCTGTGCACTATAGGGCCGTGCTGTTCTCTATGGGGCCGTGCCCTATGGGGCTGTGCTATGCTCTATGGGGCCGTGCCCTATGGGGCCATGCCATGCCCTGTGGGGCTGTGAGTTATGGGGCCGTGCGCAATAGGGCTGTGCTGTACCCTATGGGGCCGTGCCCTATGGGGCTGTGCACTATAGGGCCGTGCTGTACTCTATGGAGCCGTGCCCTATGAGGCCGTGCCATATGGGGCTGTGCGGTATAGGGCCATGCTGTGCCCTATGGGGCTGTGCCCTATGGGGCCGTGCGCTATAGGGCCGTGCTGTACTCTATGGGGCTGTGCCATATCCTATGGGGCCGTGCCCTATGCAGCTGTGTCCTATGGGGCTGTGCCATACTCTGTGGGGCTGTGCCCTGTGGGGCTGTGAGTTATGGGGCCGTGCGCTATATGGCTGTGCTGTACTCTATGGGGCTGTGCCCTATTGGGCTCTGCCATGCTCTATGGGGTTGTGCCATAAGCTATGGGGCTGTGCCATATCCTATGGGGCTGTGCTGTACTCTATGGGGCTGTGCCATATCCTATGGGGCTGTGCCCTATGGGGCTGTGCCATATCCTATGGGGTCGTGCCTTATGGGGCTGAGTCATGGGGCCGTGCCATACGCTATGGGGCTGTCCCATATCCTATGGGGCCACGCCCTATGGGGCCATGTGCTATAGGGCCATGCTGTACTCTATGGGGCTGTGAATTATGGGGCCATGCCATGCTCTATGGGGCTGTGCCATATCCTATGGGGCCGTGCCTTATGGGGCCGTGCCATATCCTATGGGGCCGTGCCCTATGGGGCTGTGAGCTATGGGGCCGTGCCATATCCTATGGGGCCGTGCGCTATATGGCCCTGCTGTACTCTATGGGGCTGTGTGCTGTGCCATATCCTATGGGGCCATGCCCTATGGGGCTGTGAGTTATGGGGCTGTGAGTTATGGGGCTGTGCCATATCCTATGGGCAGTGCTGTCCCTATGGGGCCATGCCATCCCTATAGGGCCGTGCTGCCGCTATGGGACAGTGCTGTCGTTATGGGGCCGTGTTGTCGTTATGGGGCAGTGCCACACCCTATGGGGCCGTGCTGTCCCTATAGGGCAGTGCTACACTGTATGGGGCTGTGCTGTCGCTATGGGGCCGTGCCGTCCCTATAGGTCATTCTGTCGCTATGGGGCCGTGCTGTCGCTATGGGGCAGTGCTGTCCCTATAGGTCATGCTGTCGCTATGGGGCAGTGCTGTCCCTATAGGGCAGTGCTACACTCTATGGGGCCGTGCTGTCGCTATGGGGCAGCGCTGTCGTTATGGGGCAGTGCCACACCCTATGTGCAGTGCCGTCCTTATGGGGCCGTGCTGTCGCTATGGGGCCGTGCTGTCGCTATGGGGCCGTGCCGCACCCTATGGGGCCGCGGTGCGGAGGCGGCCGTGGGGCTGCGGTCGCTCCGCCCCATAGCGCGGGCAGCGCCACGTGGCCCCAATGGCCCCAGTGCCCCCCCATCCCGATTCCCCCCCCCATCCCAGTTCCTCCCAGTGCCCCCCCCATCCCAGTGCCCCCCCATCCCGGTGCCCCCGCCCCATTTCTCCTCCCATTCCTGTGCCCCCCCCATCCCAGTTCTTCCCAGTACCCCCCCCCCCCCCCATCCCAGTGCCGCCCCACCCCATTTTTCCTCCCAATTCCCAGTGCCCCCCCCATCCCTAAATCCCCCCCCATCCCAATGTGCCCCCCCACCCCAGTGCCTCTCCTTGCCCCCCCATCCCCTCCCCCATCCCAGTGCCCCCCCATCCCTCCTCCCCCCCCATCCCAGTGCCCCCCCCTTCCTCCTCCCCCCCCCATCCCAGTGCCCCCCCCCCATTCCTCCCCCCCATCCCAGTGCCCCCCCCCTTCCTCCTCCTCCCCCCCATCCCAGTGCCCCCCCCCCTTCCTCCCCCCCCATTCCTCTCCCCCCCCATCTCTGTCCTGGGGGGGGCAGCGCTGCGGCCACGTCCCATTGGGGGGGCCGTGGGGGGGGGGGGTCGATGACGTCTCTATGGGGCGCGGTTCCTCCCCCCCCCCCCCCCTCCATTCCGGCCGGGCGGGGCCGGAGCTGAGCGCGCCGAGAGCCGGGCGGGGCCGATCTGTTCCGATCCGTTCCGATCCGCTCCGATCCGTTCCGGACGGTTTCGCTCCGCTCCGTTCCGATCCGCTCCGAACTGTTCCGATCCGCTCCGATCGGTTCCGATCCTCTCCGAACTGTTTCGCTTCGTTCCGATCCGCTCCGAACCGTTTCGAGCCGGGCCGGGTGGGGGCTGTGCTTCTACCGGGGGGAACCGAACCGGGCCGGGGGTACCCGAGCCGAACCGAACCGGGCCGAGCCGGGTGGGGCTGTGCCGGGAGGAGCCGAGCTGTGCTGTGCTGTGCTGTGCCGCGCTGAGCCGGGCTGGGTCGGGTGGGGCTGCGCCGGGGGAAGCTCAGCTGAGCCGAACCGGGCCGAGCCGAACCGAACCGGGCTGAGCCTGGGGGAGCTGAGCCGAACCGTGCCGTGCCGAGCCGGGCTGTGCCGCGGGAAGCTGAGGCAAACCGTGCTGAGCTGTGCTGGGGGGATCCGAGCTGAACCGGGCCGAACCGGGCCGGGCTGTGCCAAGGGGAGCCGAGCCGAACCGTGCTGAGCCGGGTGGGGCTGTGCTGGGAGGAGCCGAGCCGGGCCGAACCGAGCCGGCTGGGGCTGTGCTGGGAGGAGCCGGTGCTGGAGATCCGGAGCGGTGCCGGTCCGGTCCCGGTTCGGGTGGAGCCGATCCATCGGGGGCGATCCGGGCCGGGTGATCCAGAGAGCCGGGCCGAGCCGCGCTGTCGGGGCTGAGCGGGGCCGGTTCCGTCCATTGGAGCTGCGCTGTTGGGTCCTGGGTGAGCTCAGCTGATCCCGGCTGATCCGATCCAATCTGGGCTGATTCCATCTGAACTGGGCTGAGCCAATCCTGGCTGATCCGATCCCGGCTGATCCGATCCCATCTGAGCTGATTCCATCTGAGCTGATCCCACCTGAACTGCGCTGATTTGATCCCGGCTGATCCGATCCAATCTGGGCTGATCCCATCTGAACTGCGCTGATTCGATCCCATCTGATCCCATCTGAGCTGATCCAATCCCACCTGATCCGATCTCATCTGATCCGATCCGATCTGAGCTGATCCCATCAGATCCCATCTGAGCTGAGCTGACCCGATCCCACCTGAGCTGATCCCATCAGATCCCATCTGAGCTGATCCCATCAGATCCCATCTGAGCTGACCCGATCTGAGCCGGTCCGATCCGATCGCATCCGATCCAACCCGCCGCGATCCGTGCTGAGCCGCTCCAACCCGATCCCATCTGATCCGATCCAAACGGATCCCAGCTGAGCTGAGCTGCACCAAACTCACCTGAGCCGACCCGGTCCGACTGGATCCAATCCAGGCTGAGCAGAGCAGAGTGGATCCCATCTGACCCGATCTGAGTGGAACTGATCCCAGCTGACCCGATCCAACCCGATCCCATCTGAGTGGATCCCATCCCATCTGAGCTGAGTGGATCCGATCTGACCCGATCTGAGCTGACCTGATCTGACCCGACCCGATCCAAGCTGAGCTGATCCCGTCTGACCCGATCCGACCCGGTCCGATCCGAGCGGAGCTGATCCAATCCAACCTGATCTGATCTGATCCAACCCCGTCTGATCCGAGTGGATCTGATTCCATCTGAGCTGACCCGGTCCGACCCGACCCAAGTGGAGCCGATCCCATCCGATCCGACCCGATCCAACCCGGTCCGATCCCAGCAGAGCCGATCCCATCTGACCCAGTCTGACCCGATCCAATCCGATCCGAGCTGATCCCATCTGAGCTGACCCGGTCCAGTTGGATCCAAGCGGAGCCGATCCCATCTGTTCTGATCCGACCCGATCTCAGCTGATCCCATCTGACCCGACCCGATCCAACCTGATCCCACCTGAGCAGAGCTGATCCCGCTGCTCTCACCTGATCCGATCCAATCCAACCGGATCCAATCCAATCCAACTTGATCCAATCTGTTCCCACCTGATCCGACCCAATCCGATCCGACCTGATCTGAACTGATCCGATCTGATCTGATCTGATCCGACCCAATCCAATCCAATCTGATCCGACCTGATCGACCCAATTCGATCTGATCTGATTGTCTGATCTGATCTGACCCAATCCAGTCTGACCTGATCAGCCCAATCCGATCCAACCCGATCCGATCTGATCCAATCCGATCCGATCCGATCTGACCCAATCCAATCTGACCCGATCCAACCCGATCCAATCCGATCTGATCCAGTCTGGTCTGATCTGATCCGACCCAATCCAATCCGTTCTGACCTGATCCGACCTGATCCGGCCCAATCTGACCTGACCCGATTTGACCCGATCCGATCTGATCCATTCTGATCCGATCTGATCCAATCCAACCTGATCCAATCCATTCCCACCTGACCCAACCCGATCCAGTCTGATCCGATTTGATCCGATCCGACCCAGTCTGATCCGGTCTGATCCGATCCGATCCGATTTGATCCGATCTGACCCAGTTTGATCCGGTCTGATCCGATCCGATTTGATCCGATCCGACCCAGTCTGATCCGGTCCGGTCCAATCCATTCCCACCTGATCCCATCCGATCCGTTCCCAGCTGAGCCCGCCCCACAGATCCGACCCCCAGCTGCCCCCAATTGAGCCCCCAGCCCGACCCAACCCGACCCCCAGCCCCCTCCTCGACCCCAGCTGACCCCCAGCCCGACCCCAACAGACCCCCACCCCAACCCCCACCCCCATCCCCCACCGACCCCCAACTTGACCCCCAACCCGACCCCACCCCCCAACAGACCCCCACCCCACCCCCAACCCGACCCCATCTTCCACTCAACCCCCAGCCCAACCCAACACCACCCCGACCCCCAGCAGACCCCCATCTCAACCCCCAACCCGCCCCCCACTGACCCCCAACTCAGCTCCCACCCCAACCCCCACCCCAAACTCGACCCCCATCTCCCACTCAACCCCAATCCAACCCAACCTCAACCCCAACCCCCCCCAATTCCCCACTGACCCCCAACAGACCCCCAACCCAACCCACCAACCCGACCCCCAACCCCTCTTCAACCTCAGCTGACCCCCAACTCAGCCCCCAACCCGACCCCACCCCCATCCCCTGACCCCCAACCTGACCCCAACCCAACCTCAACCCCAACCCAACCCCCGCCCCCCAACAGACCCCCACCCCCTCTGACCCCCAACCCAACACCACCCCGACCCCCACCCCAGTCCCCCTCTGACCCCCAACCCGACCCCAAACCCCCCTCGACCCCAAACCCCCCACCCCCACCTCCTCTGACCCCCAACTCCCCCCAGCCCGACCCCCACCCCAATCCTGTCTGACCCCCAACCCGACCCCAACCCACCCTCAACCCCAAACCCCCGCCCCCTCTCCCCAACAGACCCTCACCCCCTCTGACCCCCAACCCGACCCCCACCCCAATCCCCCTCTGACCCCCAACCCGACCCCAACCCCCCCTCGACCCCCAAACCCCCCACCCCCTCTGACCCCCAACTGCCCCCAGGCCGACCCCCACCCCGACCCCCACCCCCTCCGACCCCCAACCCAACCCCAACCCACCCTCGACCCCCACCCCCTCCGACCCCCACCCCGACCCCCACCCCAGTCCCCCTCTGACCCCCAACCCACCCGAATCCCCTCCGACCCCCAACCCACCCCAACCCCCCCTCGCCCCCAG
Source organism: Phasianus colchicus (assembly GCF_987193195.1). Lineage (NCBI taxonomy): Eukaryota > Metazoa > Chordata > Aves > Galliformes > Phasianidae > Phasianus > Phasianus colchicus. The sequence continues at coordinate 94,624,484 of NC_143438.1, forward strand.
CCCCCCCCGGCCCCGATGGTTTCCGGCAGCTCCCCGCTGCCCGCGGACGTGCGGGCGGTGCTGTGGGCGCTGTTCCGCGACGGCGTCCTGGTTTGCGAATCCCCCCGCGGTCCCCCCCGCCCCCCGCCCGCCCCCCGCCCGGCTCCGCTGCCCCGCGCCCCCCCCCCGGTTCCCGGCGTGCCGCGGTGGCGCGTGTGCCGGGCGCTGCGGTCGCTGCGTTCGCGGGGCGCCGTGCGGGAGCGGCACTGCTGGCGGCACCGCTACTGCTTCCTCACCGAGCGCGGCCTCGCCGTGCTGCGGGCGCAGCTCCGCCTGCCCGACGCCGCGCTGCCCCGAACCTGGCTGCCCCATAGCGACCCGGCCTGTAGGACTGTGCCCCACAAGTCCCTGCCCCATAGCGACCCGGCCTGTAGGACTGTGCCCCATAAGTCCCTGCCCCATAGCAACCCAGCCCACTCAGAGCCCCTGCCCCATAAGTCCCTGCCCCATAGCGACCCGGCCTGTAGGACTGTGCCCCACAAGTCCCTGCCCCATAGCGACCCGGCCTGTAGGACTGTGCCCCATAAGTCCCTGCCCCATAGCAACCCAGCCCACTCAGAGCCCCTGCCCCATAAGTCCCTGCCCCATAGCGACCCGGCCTGTAGGACTGTGCCCCATAAGTCCCTGCCCCATAGCAACCCAGCCCACTCAGAGCCCCTGCCCCATAAGTCCCTGCCCCATAGCGACCCGGCCTGTAGGACTGTGCCCCATAAGTCCCTGCCCCATAGCGACCCGGCTTATAGGACTGTGCCCCATAAGTCCCTGCCCCACAGCGACCCGGCCTGTAGGACTGTGCCCCATAAGTCCCTGCCCCACAGCGACCCGGCCCGCGTGGAGCCCCTGCCCCACAAGTCCCTGCCCCATAGCAACCCAGCCCACTCAGAGCCCCTGCCCCATAAGTCCCTGCCCCATAGCGACCCGGCTTATAGGACTGTGCCCCATAAGTCCCTGCCCCATAGCAACCCAGCCCACTCAGAGCCCCTGCCCCATAAGTCCCTGCCCCATAGCGACCCGGCCTGTAGGACTGTGCCCCATAAGTCCCTGCCCCACAGCGACCCGGCCCGCGTGGAGCCCCTGCCCCACAAGTCCCTGCCCCATAGCGACCCGGCCTGTAGGACTGTGCCCCACAAGTCCCTGCCCCATAGCGACCCGGCCTGTAGGACTGTGCCCCACAAGTCCCTGCCCCACAGCGACCCGGCCTGTAGGACTGTGCCCCACAAGTCCCTGCCCCATAGCGGCCCGGCCCACTCAGAGCCCCTGCCCCACAAGTCCCTGCCCCATAGCGACCCGGCCCACTCAGAGCCCCTGCCCCACAAGTCCCTGCCCCATAGCGACCCGGCCCGTAGTGCCGTGCCCCATAAGTCCCTGCCCCACAGCGACCCGGCCTGTAGGACTGTGCCCCACAAGTCCCTGCCCCATAGCGACCCGGCCTGTAGGACTGTGCCCCATAAGTCCCTGCCCCATAGCGACCCGGCCTGTAGGACTGTGCCCCACAAGTCCCTGCCCCATAGCAACCCAGCCCACTCAGAGCCCCTGCCCCATAAGTCCCTGCCCCATAGCGACCCGGCCTGTAGGACTGTGCCCCACAAGTCCCTGCCCCACAGCGACCCAGCCTGTAGGACTGTGCCCCATAAGTCCCTGCCCCACAGCGACCCGGCCTGTAGGACTGTGCCCCACAAGTCCCTGCCCCATAGTGACCCGGCCCGTAGCACCATGGCCCACAGCGACCCAGCTTGTAGCGCTGTGCCCCATAAGTCCCTGCCCCATAAGTCCCTGCCCCATAGCGACCCGGCCCGTAGTTCCGTGCCCCATAAGTCCTTGCCTCATAGCGACCTGACCCGCGCAGAACCCCTGCCCCATGCACAGCCCCTGCCCCACACATCCCTGCCCCATAAGTCCCTGCCCCATAGTGATCTGGCCCATAGGTCCGTGCCCCATAAGTCCCTGCCCCATAAGTCCGTGCCCCATGGTGACCCACCCGCCACCTCCCTGCCCCGTAAGTCCCTGCCCCCCACTCATCCCAAGAGCTGCAGCACAGAGGAGCTCCCCCCATCCCGGCTGCCCCATAGCAAAGATGGGGCTCAGACCCACATGAAGACCCATGGATCCCAGCTGCCTCACAGCAAGAACGGGGCTCAGCCCCCCAAGTCCCAGCTGCCCCACAGCGTGGACACGGCTCAGCCCCATAGCAAGAAAACAGCTCAGCCCCACAGTGAAGAAATGGCTCAGCCCCATAGCGAAGAAATGGCTCAGCCCCATAACAAGGACACGGCTGAGCCCCATAACAAGGACGCAGCTCAGCCCCATAGTGAGGAAATGGCTCAGCCCCATAACAAGGATGCGGCTCAGCCCCATAACAAGGACACGGCTGAGCCCCATAACAAGGACGCGGCTCAGCCCCATAGCGAGGAAATGGCTCAGCCCCATAACAAGGATGCGGCTCAGCCCCATAGCAAGGATGCAGCTCAGCCCCATAACAAGGACGTGGCTCAGCCCCATAACAAGGACGTGGCTCAGCCCCATAACAAGGACGCGGCTCAGCCCCATAACAAGGACGCGGCTCAGCCCCATAACAAGGACGCGGCTCAGCCCCATAACAAGGATGCGGCTCAGCCCCATAACAAGGACGTGGCTCAGCCCCATAGCGAGGATGCAGCTCAGCCCCATAAGAAGGACGTGGCTCAGCCCCATAGCGAGGATGCAGCTCAGCCCCACACGGACCCCCCCGACCCAGCGCTGCCCCACAGCGAGGAGGGGGCTGAGCCCCCCCAGCCCAGTGCAGGTACCTCTGTGGGGAGATGAGATGTGGGGCGGGGGGATGTGGGGGAACCCACTGCGCCGGGGGCTCTGCGGCCCCCCCCCAGTTGTGATGTGGGGCGGAGGGCTGCGATGTGTGGGGCGGAGATGGGGGGGCTGAGGACTACGATGTGTGGGGCTGCGGTGTGGGGTGGAGATGTGGGGCAGAGGGCTGCGATGTGTGGGGCTGTGATGGGGGGAGTTGAGCACTGCAGTGTGGGGCTGAGGGCTGCGATGTGTGGGGCGGAGATGTGGGGATGTGATGTGGGGTGGGGATGTGGGGCCGAGGGCTGCGATGTGGGGCGGAGATGTTGGGGGCTGAGGGCTGTGACGTGGGGAGATGCGATGTGGGGTGGGGATGTAGGGCTGAGGTTGTGGGGCTGAGGACTGCTGTGGGGCTGCGATATGGGGATGCAATGTGGGGCAGAGGGCTGCTGTGGGGCTGTGATGTGGGGCTGAGGGCTGCGATGTGTGGGGCAGAGACGTGGGGCTGTGATGTGGGGTGGGGATGTGGGGCTGTGATGGGAGGCTGCGATGTGTGGGGCTGTGATGTGGGGCTGCGATGTGGGGTGGGGATGTGGGGCAGAGGGCTATGATATGGGGCTGCGATGTGGGGCTGCGATGTGGGGCTGTGATGGGAGGCTGCGATGTTGGGGGCTGAGGGCTGTGATGTGTGGGGCTGTGATGTGGGACTGAGGGCTGTGATGTGGGGTGGGGATGTGGGGCTGAGGGCTGAGATGTGTGGGGCGGAGATGTGGGGCTGCGATGTGGGGTGGGGATGTGGGGCTGTGATGGGAGGCTGCGATGTGTGGGGCTGCGATGTGGGGCTGCGATGTGGGGCTGTGATGTGGGGCTGTGATGGGAGGCTGCGATGTTGGGGGCTGTGGGGCTGCGATGTGGGGCTGAGGGCTGCGATGTGTGGGGCAGAGATGTGGGGTGCGATGGGGGGTGGGGATGTGGGGCAGAGGGCTGCGATTTTAGGGACAGGCAGACAGACGGACGTGGATGGGGACAGACAGAGACACGGACAGGGACGGAGGGATGGACGGAGGCAGACGGACAGACAGACAGACGTGGATGCTGGCAGATGGGGACAGGCAGACACGGATGGAGGCGGGGACAGAAGGATGGGGACAGACGGACAGATGGACAGAGAGACAGAGATGGGGGCGGACAGACGGACACGGATGGGGACTGATGGGGACAGACAGACGGAAGGATGGGGAGAGATGGACACAGATGAGGACATACGGACAGACAGAGATTGGGACAGATGGACGCAGATGGGGACAGACGGGCAGACGGCGATAGGGACAGAGAGATGGGGACGGGGTGGGACAGACAGACACGGGCGGACAGACGGACAGATGGGGACGGACGGATGGCGGTGGGGACGGGGACAGAGAGATGGGGACAGATGGATGGACAGGGGTTGGGACAGACAGATGTGGATGGGGACAGGGGACAGACGGACACAGAGGAGGACAGGCGGAGGGAGGGACAGATGGAGGGGGACAGACAGGTGGACACGGATGGGGATGGGGACAGACGGACACCGGCAGACAGACAGGGACAGGCAGACACAGCTGGGGATGGACGGACAGAGGTAGGGACAGAGAAGGACAGACAGACAGGGATGGGGACAGACAGATGGGGAAGGGACAGACAAATGGGGACACACGGGCAGAGTGGGACAGACGGACAGATAGGGACAGACAGACCCAGGCAGGGACAGATGGACACGCGTGAGGACGGAGGGGTGGACGGGGACAGACAGACGGACACGGCTGGGGACAGACGGACACAGGGATGGACGGACGGACGCGGGGACACGCGGGGACGGGGGTGGGGACGGCATCGGGTGACGGACGGGGACAGACGGATGGGGACGGACGAACAAGGACGGACGGACGGACAGCGGCAGCTGCTGGGGGGGGCACAGTGTGTGGGGGGGGAAACGGCCCCCACTGCGTCCCATTGGTGACCCCACCGACCCCGCGTCCCCATCTCTGTCCCCACTGCCACCCCATTGAGTCCCCATGTCCCCCATATCCCCAATGTCCCCATGTCCCCATATCCCCGTGTCCCCATGTCCCCATCTCCTCATCTCTGTCCCCATTGCTGTCCCCATTGCTGTCCCCATGTCCCCATGTCCCCATTGCTGTCCCCATTGATCCCACTGAATCCCATTGACCCCCCATTAACTACCATTGAACCCCTATTGGCTCCCATTGAATCCCCCCCCCACATCGTTCCCATGGATCCCATTGACCCCACTGATCCCATTGACCCCACTGATCCCACTGATCCCATTGATCCCACTGACCCCACTGATCCCATTGAGCCCACTGACCCCACTGATCCCATTGAGCCCACTGATCCCACTGCCTCCCATTGATCCCATTGACTCCCATTGATCCCATTGACCCCACTGATCCCACTGACTCCCACCGATCCCACTGATCCCACTGATCCCATTGACTCCCATCGATCCCACTGATCCCATTGACTCCCACTGATCCCACTGATCCCATTGACCCCACTGACCCCACTGACCCCACTGATCCCATTGTCTGCTTCCCATTGCCCCTCATTGCCTCCCATTGAATCCCCCCTCACTGCCCCCATTTCCCCCCTTCCCCCCCATTTCCCCCCATTTCCTCCCCTTCCCCCCATTTCTCCTCCTTCCCCCCCATTTCTCCCCCATTTCCCCCATTTCCCCCCTTCCTCCTTTCCTCCCCTTCCCCCCATTTCCCCCCATTTCCCCCCTTCCTCCTTTCCTCCCCTTCCCCCCCATTTCCCCCCCATTTCCTCCCCTTCCCTCCCATTCCCCCCCATTTCCCTCCCATTTCCTCTCCTTGCCCCCCATTTCCTCCCCTTCCCCCCATTCCCCCCCATTTCCCCCCATTTCCCCCCTTCCTCCTTTCCTCCCCTTCCCCCCCATTTCCTCCCCTTCCCCCCATTTCCCCCCATTTCCTCCCCATTTCCTCTCCTTGCCCCCCATTTCCTCCCCTTCCCCCCATTTCCCCCCTTCCTCCTTTCCTCCCCCCTCCCCCCCCGTCGCCCCCCGCGATCCCCCCTTCCCCCCCCCCCCCTATTAATAGCGCCGGTTTCACCCGCTGCCGCCCCGCAGCGCAGCGCCCATGAAGGTGGTTCCGGGTACGTGGGCCGAACCGGGCCGAGCCGAACCGGGCCGAGCCGAGCCGGGCCGAGCCGAGCCGAACCGGGCCGGGGGGCTTTACCGGGGTTGGAGCCGGGCCGAACCGGGGGGCTTAACCGGGGGTGAAGCCGAACCGGGCCGAGCGGAGCCGAGTCGGGCCGGGCCGGGAGGGTTAAGCGGGGGTTGGAGGTGAGCCGAACCGAACCGAGCTGAGCCGAACCGAGGGGCTAACGGGGCGGAGCGGAGCCGGGCCGAGCCGAACCGGGGGGGCTTAAATCGGGGGCGGAGCCTGAATTGGGACGAACCGAACCGGGGGGTTAACCAGTTGGGCCGAACCGGGCCGGGGGGGGGGGTTAATCCCGGGGCCGAGTTGGGCCGAACCGGGCCGAACCGGGTGCGGTGGTTATGGCCGGGAATGGAGCCCGAGTTGAGCCGAACCGGGCCGAGCCGAGCCGAGTCGGGGAGATTGATTCCGGAACCGGGCTGAACCGGGCTGGAAGGAGTTAAATTGGAGCGGGAGCGGCGCTGGGGGGCGGAACCGAACCGAACAGGGTGGGTTTGTAGTAAAAGGGCGGAACCGGACCGAACCGAACCGAACGGGGGTCTGCTTGCAGTCTGAAAGGGGGCCGAACCGGGCCGAGCGGTGGCACCGGGCAGAGCCGAACCGAACCGGGAGGGGTTACGGTGGAGGGGGCGGGGCTACGAGGGGAGCGGGGCCGAGTCGAGTTGAGCCGAGCCGAGCCGAGCCGGGCCGAGTCGAGCCGAGCCGGGCCGAGTCGAGCCGAGCCGAGCCGAGCTGAGCTGAGCCGAGCCGAGCCGGGCCGAGTCGAGCCGAGCCGAGCCGAGCCGAGCCGAGCCGGGCCGAGTCGAGCCGAGCCGAGCCGAGCCGAGCCGAGCCGAGCCGGGCCGAGTCGAGCCGAGCCGAGCTGAGCTGAGCCGAGCCGGGCCGAGTCGAGCCGAGCCGAGCTGAGCTGAGCCGAGCCGAGCCGAGCTGAGCTGAGCCGGTCCGAGTCGAGCCGAGCTGAGCTGAGCCGGTCCGAGTCGAGCCGAGCCGGTCCGAGTCGAGCCGAGCCGGGCCGAGTCGGGCCGAGTCGAGCCGAGCTGAGCCGAGCCGGGCCGGGAGGAGTTACAGCGGGGGGGCGGGGACACAGTAGGGCGTGGCCGAGCTGTGCCGAGCCGAGCCGAGCCAGGCCGAGTTGAGCCGGGCCGAGCCGAGCCGAGCCGGGCCGGGCCGAGCCGAGCCGAGCCGAGCCGAGCCGAGGCATGTCCGAGCCCGGGGCGCTGTTCCCGTCCCTCGTGGCCGCGGGTCACGCCGCGTCCCTCGCTCTGGCGTGGCGGTGGCGGAGCCGCTCTCAGGGCGGGGGGGGTGAAGGTGAGTGCGGGGCGGGACCCCCCCTCGGCCCCTCCCCCACCCGGATCCGCGGCTCCGCCCCTCCGCAGCGTGGGGATGGGAGGGGGGGGGAAGTGGGGAGGTCTCCTTGTTTGCCCCCCCCCTCATATCCCAATGCTGTGCCCCCCCATATCCCCCCATATCCCCATGCTGTCCCCCCCCACGTCCCCCCATATCCCCCCATATCCTCCCATATCCCTATGCTGTCCCCCCCTTATATCCCCCCATATCCCCCTTATATCCCCCCATATCCCCCTTATATCCCCCCATATCCCCCTTATATCCCCCCATATCTCCATGCTGCCCCCCCCATATCCCCCCATCCCCCATATCTCCATGTTGTCCCCCCCCCATATCCCCCCATATCCCCATTCTGTCCCCCCCATATCCCCCCATATTCCCCCCTATTCCTCCATATCCCCCCATACCCCCCATATCCCCCCATATCCCCATTCTGTCCCCCCCATATCCCTATGCCGTCCCCCCCATATCCCCCCCTATTCCTCCATATCCCCCCATGTCCCCATGCTGTCCCCCCCCATATCCCCCCATGTCCCCGCACTGCCCCGTCGTCCCCCCCCCCAAAACGGCCCCATAGGCGCCAAATGCCGCAGGTGTCACAGCTGGGGGTGGGGATGGGGGGGCTGCAGGGGGGGTCGAGACGGCTCCGTCCCAACCTCCATCCCAACCCCCACCCCCTCCCAATCCCATCCTAACTCCCATCCCAATCCCATCTCAACCCCCCTCCCAATCCCATCCCAGTCCCAACCCCCACCCCATCCCAACCCCCATCCCAATCCCAATCCCAACCCCATTCCAATCCCATCCCGACCCCCATCCCAATCCCAACTCCCATCCCAATCCCATCTCAACCCCCACCCAATCCCAATCCCAACCCCATCCCAACTCCCATCCTGTCCCAATCCCATCCCAGTCCCAACCCCCACCCCATCCCAATACCATCCCAAATCCAATCCCACCCCATCTCAACCCCGTCCCAACTCCAATCCATCCCAACTCCAACTCCAACCCCATCCCAATCCCAACCCCAACCCCCAATCCCAATCTCAACTCCCATCCCAATCCCAACCCCCACCCCATTCCAACTCCCATCCCATCCCAATCCCAACACCCAATCCCAACCCCCACCCAATCCCAATCCCAACCCCATTCCAACTCCCATCCCATCCCAATCCCAACTCCCACCCCATCTCAACCCCATCCCAATCCCAACCCCCACCCCATCCCATCTCCCATCCCAATCCCATCCCAACACCCAATCCCAATCCCAACCCCCACCCAATCCCATCCCAACTCTGATCCCATCCCAGTCCCAACTCCCACCCCATCTCAACCCCATCCCAATCCCAATCCCATCCCCCATCCCAACCCCATCTTAATCCCATCCTAATCCCATCCCCATCCCAATCCCATCCCGATCCCAACCCCATCCTAATCCCAATCCCAGCCCCACCCCAATCCCGTCCTAATCCCAATCCCAATCCCAATCCCCATCCCCATCCCCATCCCACTCCATTTCCATCCTAATCCCAATCCCATCCCAGTCCCATTCTCATTTCTATTCCAAATCCCAACTCCACCCCTTCTCACCTTTATCCCAATCCCGCCCCATTCGCATCCCAATCTCATTCCCAATCCCATTCCCATTACCGTTCTGAGTCCCATTTCCATCCCAATCCCATTCCTATTCTCAATCCCATCCCCACCCACATCCTACCCCATCCCATCTCCATCCTAATCCCAATCCCATCCCATTCCTATTCCAAATCCCATTTCCATCCCACCCCCATCCTATTTCCATTTTAATCCCAATCCTATCCCAACCTCGTTCCCATTCTTATTCCCAATCCCACCCCATCCCATCTCCATCCCACTCCCAGTCCCATCCCATTCCCATTCCTATTCCAAATCCCACCTCCATCCCACTGCCATCCCGTCTCCATCCTAATCCCAATCCCATCCCATTCCCCCTCTCACTCCCAGTCCTCTTCCCATCCCCATCTCATTTCCATTCCCAATCCCATCCCCATTCCCATCCCACTCCCCATCCCATCCCAATCTCAATCCCATTCCATCCCCATCCCATCCCAATCCCATTCCATCCCCATCCCATCCCAATCCCATTCCTTTTCTCAATCCTAATTCCCAATCTCAATCCCCAATTTCCATCCCCATCCCATTCCCAGACCCAATCTCTTTCCTGTACCCCACCCCATCCCAGTTCTAATCCCAATCCCATCCCAATCCCATTCCCATCCCATTTCCCTCCAGCCCATCCCAATCCCATTTTGAATTCCAATCATTATCCAATCCCATCTCCATCCCCGTCTGCATCTCATCCCATCTCAATCCCAATCCCATCCCTAATCCCAATCCCATTCCCATCACATCTCATCCCCATCCCATCCCAATCCCATCCCATTCCTATTCCTATTCCTATTCCTAATCCCATCCCATCCTAATCCAATCCCATCCCATCCCCATCTCATTCCTATTCCTATTCCCAATTCCATCCCATCCTAAATCTAATCCAATCCCATTCCCATTCCAGTCCCAATCCCAATCCCATCCCATCCTACTCCTAATCAATCCCATTCCCACCCCACTCGCAATCCCATCCCATCCTAATCCTAATCCTAATCCATTCCCATTCCCATCTCAAATCCTAATATAATCCTAATCCCAATCCCATCCTACTTCTAATCCTACTTCTAATCCAATCCCCATCCCAATCCCATTCCATCCTAATCCTAATTCTAGTCCTAATGCAATTCCATTCCAATCCCATCCCATCCTAATCCTAATCCTAGTCGTAATCCAATCCCATTCCCATTCCAAACCCATCCTAATGCATTCTCATTCCCATCCCAAATCCTAATCCACTCCCAATCCCATCCCATGCTAATCCAATCCCATTCCCATCCCAATCCCATTCCATCCTAACCCTAATCTTATTCCTAATACAATTTCTATTCCAATTCCAATCCCATCCCAAATCCTAATCCAATCGCATTCCCATCTCATGCTAATCCCATCCCATTCCCATCCCAATCCCATCCTAATCCTGATCCTAATCCTAATCCAATTCCATTCCAATCCCATCCTAATCCTAATGCATTCCCATCCCAAATCCTAATGTAATCCCAACCCAATCCCATCCCATCCTAATCCTAGTCCTAATCCAATCCCATTGCCATCCCAATCCCATCCCATTCTAATCCTAATCCTAATCCCATTCCCACCCCAATCCCAGCCCCGACATCACCGTGTAGCAGTGGTTCCTTTGGGGGCATTTTGGGGGCATTTTGGGGGCATTTTGGGGCTGTGTGCAGATGGGGCCGTTCTGGTGCCATTTGGTGCCATTTTGGTTCTGCTCTGCCATTTTGGTGCAATTTTGGTGTAATTTTGGAGCTCTTTGGTGGCATTTTGGTTCTGCTCTGACAGTTTGGTTCCCTCCTGGTGTAATTTTGGTGCAATTTTGGTGTTATTTTGGTGCCATTTGGTGCCATTTTGGTTCCGCTTTGACAGTTTGGTGCCATTTTGGTGTAATTTTGGTGCCATTTCTTTGCAATTTTGGTGTTGTTTCGGTGCCATTTTGGTTCTGCTCTGCCATTTTGGCGCCATTTTGGTGTAATTTTGGTGTCGTTTCGGTGCCATTTTGGTTCTGCTCTGACAGTTTGGTGCCATTTTGGTGTAATTTTGGAGCTATTTGGTGGCATTTTGGTTCTGCTCTGACAGTTTCACTGCCATTTTGGTGTAATTTTGGTGCCATTTCTGTGCAATTTTGGTGTCGTTTCAGTGCCGTTTTGGTTCTGCTCTGCCATTTTGGTGCCATTTTGGTGTTATTTTGGTGCCATTTGGTGCCATTTTGGTTCTGCTCTGACAGTTTGGTGCCATTTTGGTGCCATTTGGTGCCAATCTGGTGCTATTTTGGTGTCGTTTCGGTGCCATTTTGGTTCTGCTCTGCCATTTTGGTGCAATTTTGGTGTAATTTTGGAGCTCTTTGGTGGCATTTTGGTTCTGCTCTGACAGTTTGGTTCCCTCCTGGTGTAATTTTGGTGCAATTTTGGTGTTATTTTGGTGCCATTTGGTGCCATTTTGGTTCCGCTTTGACAGTTTGGTGCCATTTTGGTGTAATTTTGGTGCCATTTCTTTGCAATTTTGGTGTTGTTTCGGTGCCATTTTGGTTCTGCTCTGCCATTTTGGCGCCATTTTGGTGTAATTTTGGTGTCGTTTCGGTGCCATTTTGGTTCTGCTCTGACAGTTTGGTGCCATTTTGGTGTAATTTTGGAGCTATTTGGTGGCATTTTGGTTCTGCTCTGACAGTTTCACTGCCATTTTGGTGTAATTTTGGTGCCATTTCTGTGCAATTTTGGTGTCGTTTCAGTGCCGTTTTGGTTCTGCTCTGCCATTTTGGTGCCATTTTGGTGTTATTTTGGTGCCATTTGGTGCCATTTTGGTTCTGCTCTGACAGTTTGGTGCCATTTTGGTGCCATTTGGTGCCAATCTGGTGCTATTTTGGTGTCGTTTCGGTGCCATTTTGGTTCTGCTCTGCCATTTTGGTGCCATTTTGGTTGCATTTTGGTGGCAATTTGGTGCAGCTTGCAGTTGTTTCAGTGCCATTTGCGAGCTGTTGCTTCGGGGCCGTTGCGGTGCCGTTTTGGTGCAGTTCTGGCATCGTTTTGGTGCCCTTTTGGTGCTGCTTTGGCGCCATTGATTTTGTTGTGCTTTTGGTGCCTTTTGGTTCTGTTCTGGCGCAGTTTTGGTGCCATTTTGGTGTTATTTTGCTGCCATTTCAGTGCTGTTCTGGTGCCCTTTTGGTTCTGTTGTGGCCCAGCTTTCAGTGCCATTTTGGTGCCATTTTGGTGCCACAGATTTTGTTGTGGTTTTGGTGCCACGTTGGTGCTTTCCTGGCAGTGTTTCGGTGCCATTTTAGTGCTATTTTGGCACAGCTTTGGTGTCATTTCAGTGCCATTTTGGAGTTACTTGGGAGCCGTTTTGGTGCCGTTCTGGCACAGTTTTGGTGCCATTTTGGTGCCATTCGGTGCCGTTTTGGTTCTTTTCAGTCACTGTTTCAGTGCCACTTTAGTGCAGTTTTGGTGCCATTTTGGTGCCATTTTAGCCCCATTTCGGTCCCATTTCGGTCCCATTCCAGTCCCATTCTGGCCCCATTTCAGTCCCATTTCAACCCACATTTCAGCCCCATTTCGGTCCCATTTCGGTCCCATTTCTGCCCCATTTTGGCCCCATTTTGGTCCCATTTCAGCCCCATTTCAGCCCCATTTCGACCCCATTTCAGCCCCATTTTGGTCCCATTTTGGTCCCATTTCATCCCCATTTCAGCCCCATTTCTGCCCCATTCCGGCCCCATTTCAGCCCCATTTTGACCCCATTTCAGCCCCATTTTGGTCCCATTTCAGCCCCATTTCAGCCTCATTCCGGCCCCAATTCAGTCCCACTCCAGCCCAATTCCGGCCCCATTTTCAGTCCCATTCCAGCCCCATTTTGGTCCCGTTTCTGCCCCATTTCTGCCCCATTTCAGCTCCATTTCAGCCCCATTTTGACCCCATTTCAGCCCCATTTCAGCCCCATTCCGGCCCCATTTCGACCCCATTTCAGCCCCATTTCGGCCCCATTGCAGCCCCATTTCAGCCCCATTTCGACCCCATTTCAGTCCCATTTCAGCCCCATTTTGGTCCCATTCCAGCCCCATTTTGGCCCCATTTCAGCCCCATTTCGGCCCCATTTCAGCCCCATTTCGGTCCCATTTCTGCCCCATTTCGACCCCATTTCAGCCCCATTATCAGCCCCATTTCAGCCCCATTTCGGTCCCATTTCGGCCCCATTTTGGCCCCATTTTGGTCCCATTTCAGCCCCATTTCAGCCCCATTTCGACCCCATTTCAGCCCCATTTCAGCCCCATTTCGACCCCATTTCAGCCCCATTTTGGTCCCATTTTGGTCCCATTTCATCCCCATTTCTGCCCCATTCCGGCCCCATTTCAGCCCCATTTCAGCCCCATTTCGTTCCCATTTCGGCCCCATTTCGACCCCATTTCAGCCCCATTCCGGCCCCAATTCAGTCCCATTCCAGCCCAATTCCGGCCCCATTTTGGTCCCATTCCAGCCCCATTTTGGCCCCATTTCTGCCCCATTTCGGTCCCATTTCAGCCTGGTTTTGGTGCCATTTTGGTCCCATTTTGGCCCCATTTCAGCCCCATTTCGTTCCCATTTCGGTGTGGCGGGCAGTGACTCATTTCCCCCCCTCCCATCCCTGTTTGTTTCCCCGCCGTTGCCACGGCCCCCCCCCCTCCACCCCCCCCTCCATCCCCCCCCAAATCCGCACTCATTCTTTCCACGGCGCCGCGGTTTGTGGGGCGGGGATGGGGGGGGGGGGGGCGATGAGTCACGGCCCGAACGAAGCGCCGCCGGGGGGAAACTCAGCCGTGGGGAATCCGGAGTGGGGGGGGGGGGGGAACGGCCCTCCGCTATGGGGAACCGCGCCAAGGCTCTGATGTGGGGCACCGAGCACGTGCGCGGCTGTGGGGCACGGCTCTGCTATGGGGCACGGCTGTGCTATGGGGCACGGCTCTGTGCTATGGGGCACAGCTGTGCTATGGGGCACAGCTGTGCTATGGGGCACGGCTCTGTGCTATGGGGCACGGCTCTGTGCTATGGGGCATTGAGCCCATGGGGTGTTATGGGGCACGGCTGTGCTATGGGGCACGGCTCTGTGCTATGGGGCACAGCTGTGCTATGGGGCACGGCTCTGCTATGGGGCACGGCTCTGTGCTATGGGGCGTTGAGCCCACGGTGTGTTATGGGACACGGCTGTGCTATGGGGCACGGCTCTGTGCTATGGGGCACGGCTGTGCTATGGGGCATTGAGCCCATGGGGTGTTATGGGGCACGGCTCTGCTATGGGGCACGGCTGTGTGCTATGGGGCACGGCTCTGTGCTATGGGGCACGGCTGTGCTATGGGGCACGGCTCTGTACTATAGGGCACGGCTCTGCTATGGGGCACAGCTCTGTGCTATGGGGCATTGAGCCCATGGTGTGTTATGGGGCACGGCTGTGCTATGGGGCACGGCTCTGTGCTATAGGGCACGGCTGTGCTATGGGGCATTGAGCCCATGTTGTGCTATGGGGCACGGCTCTGCTATGGGGCACAGCTCTGTGCTATGGGGCGTTGAGCCCACGGTGTGTTATGGGACACGGCTCTGCTATGGGGCATTGAGCCCATGTTGTGCTATGGGGCACGGCTCTGCTATGGGGCACAGCTGTGCTATGGGGCATGGCTATGTGCTATGGGGCATTGAGCCCATGGTGTGTTATGGGGCACGGCTGTGCTATGGGGCACGGCTGTGCTATGGGGCACAGCTCTGTGCTATGGGGCATTGAGCCCATGGTGTGCTATGGGGCATGGCTGTTCTATGGGGCACGGCTCTGTTATGGGGGTTGAGCCCATGTTGTGCTATGGGGCACAGCTGTGTGCTATGGGGCATTGAGCCCATGGTGTGTTATGGGGCACGGCTGTGCTATGGGGCACGGCTCTGTGCTATGGGGCACGGCTGTGCTATGGGGCATTGAGCCCATGTTGTGCTATGGGGCACGGCTCTGTGCTGTGGGGCACAGCTGTTATGGGGCACGGCTCTGCTATGGGGCACAGCTGAGCTATGGGGCACAGCTGAGCTATGGGGCACGGCTCTTTTATGGGACGCGGCTGTGCTATGGGGCACAGCTGAGCTATGGGGCACGGCTCTGCTATGGGGCACTGTGCCCATGGTTTGCTATGGGCACAGCTCTGTGCTATGGAGCACTGAGCCCATGTTGTGCTATGGGGCACAGCTCTGCTATGGGGCACGGCTGTGCTATGGGGCAGAGCACTGTGCTGTGGGGCACAGCTGTGCTGTGGGGTGCAGCTCTGCAGTGATGCAGTGAGGCTGCCCCATGGCGTCCCTGCCCCACATCGACGCTGCCTTCCCCACAGATGCCAGCAGCCCCACAGGGCCCCACCCCTTATCTCTGCTGAGCAGATGGGGGTGTGGGGCAGCGCTGTGGGGCAGCGCTGTGGGGCTGTGCTATGGGGCTGTGCTGTGGGGCTGGGCTGTGGGGCTGTGCTGTGGGGCAGCGCTATGGGGCTGTGCTGTGGGGCTGTGCTGTGGGGCTGGGCTGTGGGGCTGTGCTGTGGGGCAGCGCTATGGGGCAGCGCTGTGGGGCTGTGCTATGGGGCTGTGCTATGGGGCAGCGCCGTGAAGCAGCGCTGTGGGGCAGAGCTGTGGGGCAGTATTTTGGGGCAGTGTTATGGGGCAGCAGTGGGGCAGGGGACTGCGGTGGGGATGTGTGGGGCTGAGCGTCATCTATGGGGCAGAGCTGTAGGGTAGAGCTATGGGGCAGAACTGTAGGGCAGAGCTGTGGGACACAGCTGTGGAGCTGAACTGTGGGGCAAAGCTATGGGGCAGAGCTGTAGGGCAGAGCTGTGGGGCAGAGCTGTAGGGCAGAGCTGTGGGACAGAGCTGTGGGGCAGAGCTGTGGGGCAGAGCTCTAGGGCAGAGCTATGGGGCAGCACTGTTGGTTGTGGGGTGGCCGCTATGGGGCAGAGCCATTGAATACAGTGGCTGTGGGGCAGCCGCTATGGGGCAGCACTGTTGGTTGTGGGGCAGTGCCGTTGGTTGTGGGGCAGCCGCTATGGGGCAGCAGTGTGGGTTATGGGGCAGCGCCGTTGGTTGTGGGGCAGCCGCTATGGGGCAGCAGTGTGGGTTATGGGGCAGCGCCGTTGGTTGTGGGGCAGCCGCTATGGGGCAGCAGTGTGGGTTATGGGGCAGCGCCGTTGGTTGTGGGGCGGCCGCCGTGGGTCGGGCCCTAAGGGCGGTGGGCGTGGCTTAAGGTGGCGATGGGCGTGGCCAGGTGGAGGTGGGCGTGGCCTAACGAGGCCGGCGAGCGTTTCCTATTGGCCGTGGGCGTGGTCTAACGGGCTGTGGGCGTGTCCTGGGAGCGGTGGGCGTGGCCTATATGGGCGGAAACCGGCGGCGAGCGTTTCCCGCGGCGGTGGGCGTGGCCTAATGGGCGGTGGGCGTGGCCTGGGGTGGGAGTGGGCGTGGCCCGGGGGGAGGCGGAGCGGCGCGGGCGGTGCGGGAGCGGCGCGGTGCGGATGGAGCTCCTGGAGCGGCGGCGGAGGGATCTGAGCGGGCGGCTCTGCTGTGCGGGTGGGTGCGGGGATGCGGGGCGAGGAGGGGCGGCGCTGGGGGCGGTGCGGGGCCGCGCGGGGTCGGGGAACGGGGAGCTGGGGGGAGCAACGGGGGGTGGAGGCGGAGCCGGGACGCGTTTGGGCCCCGCCCACTTCGTCGAGGCCACGCCCCCTCGGGAGCGGCGCCGCGGTTGAAGCCACGCCCACCTCCGTGTGGCCACGCCCCCACCTGTGGCCGCTCGGCGCCCGCTCGCTCGTTAAGGCCACGCCCGCTTCTCCGCGGCCACGCCCCCATTGAGGCCACGCCCACTTTGGTGCCTTGAGGCTCTTGAGGCCACGCCCACCTCGCCGAGGCCACGCCCCCTAGTGTGGGGTGGGCGGTAATGGGGGGCAGAGCGCTGCCGTGTGGGGCAGAGCACGGCGATGTGGGGCAGAGGGTTGCGATATGGGGCACAGGGTCACTATGTGGGGCAGAGGGCTGTGATGTGGGGCAGGGAGGCCATGATGTGGGGCAGAGCGCTGCCATGTGGGGCAGAGGGCCACGATGTGGGGCAGAGAACGGGGATGTGGGGCAGAGGCCTGCGATGTGGGGCAGGGAGGCCACGATGTGGGGCAGAGGCCACGTGGGGCGGTCAGCAGCAATGTTCTTTGGTTGAGTTGTGGGGCTGAGCCCCATAGCGTGACGGCTGTGGGTCAGGATGTGGGGCTGAGCCGTCTGGGCTGTGAGCCCGGGTTGGGTTATGGGGCAAAGTCCGTGTGGGGCGGGGCACAGCAGGCAGGATGTGGGGCACGGCCCTGTGAGCCGCCATGGGTCTCTGCTGTGCTATGGGGCTGAGCCCCACATAGGGGCAGTTATGGGGCTGAGCCCCACATAGGGGCAGTTGGGGGGCAGAGTCCCACATAGGTTTGTTATGGGGCTGAGCCCCACATAGGAGCAGTTATGGGGCTGAGCCCCACGTAGGGGCAGTTATGGGGCTGAGCCCCACATAGGGGCAGTTATGGGGCAGCCTTCATATAAAGGTGGTTATGGGGCAGACCCATAGCACGATGGAATCTCGAGGTTATGGGGCAGAGCCCCGCGTTGTGGAGGTTATGGGGCAGAGCCCGTAGCACAGCGTGCAGCCATGCTGAAGTTATGGGGCAGAGCCCCACACTGCGGAGGTTATGGGGCAGAGCGCACCGCCCTCTTAGGCCACGCCCACCTCCCGGAGGCCACGCCCCCTGTGGAGCCGCGTCGCCGTTAAGGCCACGCCCACATCTCGAGACCACGCCCCTCGGGGAAAGAAAGTGCCAAGACTGAGGCCACGCCCACTCGTTTTGAGACCACGCCCACACCTTTAGGCCACGCCCACTCTTTTTAGGCCACGCCCCCCGTGCCGCGGAAGCGCCGCCGTGCCACGCGGTGGGGGGAGGGGAGGCAGCTGGGGGTCCTTTGGGGTCGCGTTGTTGGGGGGGGGGAGGGGGGTTGGGTCGCTATGGGCGGAGGGCTGGGGGGGGTCGGTCGCTATGGGGCGGGGGGGGTCGGAGCCCCTCGTAGCTCCCATAGGGCCGTGGCCCCCCTCCACTTATAGGGCGGTGCCCCCCCGGTGGCGCTGCGGGTGCTGAGCCCCATAAGTGTGGGTCCTGTGGGTGCTGGGCCCCATAAGTGTGGGTCCTGTGGGTGATGAGCCCCGTAAGTGTGGGTTCTGTGGGTGCTGTGCCCTATAAGTGTGGGTCCTGCGGGTGCTGTGCCACATAAGTGTGAGTCCTGTGGGTGCTGTGCCCCATAAGTGTGAGTTCTGTGGGTGCTGTGCCCCATAAGTGTGGGTCCTGTGGGTGCTGTGCCACATAAGTGTGAGTCCTGTGGGTGCTGTGCCACATAAGTGTGAGTCCTGTGGGTGATGAGCACCGTAAGTGTGGGTCCTGTGGGTGCTGGGCCCCATAAGTGTGGGTCCTGTGGGTGCTGTGCCCCATAAGTGTGAGTCCTGTGGGTGCTGGGTGCCATAAGTGTGGGTTCTGCGGGTGCTGTGCCTCATAAGGGTGGATCTTATGGGTGCTGGGTGCCATAAGTGTGGGTCCTGGGCGTGCTGAGTCCCCAGGTGTGGGTGCTGTGGGTGCTGTGCCCCGTAAGTGTGGATCCTATGGGTGCTGAGCCCCCTAAGTTGGACCCTATGGGTCCTGAGCCCCATAAGTGTAGGTCCTATGGGTGCTGAGCCGCATAATTGTGAGTCTTATGGGTGCTGAGCCCCCTAAGCGTGGGTTCTATGGGTGCCGTGCCCCATAAGTGTGGGGCCGGGTGTGTCCCCCCCCCCCCATAACCGCCGCTATGGGGCGGAGCTGTGGGGCGGCCCCGAAGGGGTTAAGGGGAATTCCTGTGGGTGGGGGGGGCTCCGCCCCGCGCACCTCGGCCGGGAGGAGCCGCTCCGCCTCGGCCCCACACCGCACCAGCGCCCCATAGCAGCGCCCCATAGCAGCCCCATAGCGGCCCCATAGCGGCGCCCCATAGCGGCGCAGCTCCCCATAGCAGCCCTATAGCAGCACCGTAGCGGCGCAGCTCCCCATAGCAGCCCCATAGCAGCCCCATAGCAGCCCCATAGCGGCGCCCCATAGCGGCGCAGAGCCCCGTAGCAGCACCATAGCAACCCCATAGCGGCACCCCACAGCGGCACCCCATAGCAGCCCCATAGCAGCGCCCCATAGCAGCCCTATAGCAGCCCCATAGCGGCGCCCCATAGTAGCCCCATAGCAGCCCCATAGCAGCACCCCCTAGCAGCCCCATAGCAGCGCCCCATAGCAGCCCTATAGCAGCCCCATAGCGGCGCCCCATAGTAGCCCCATAGCAGCCCCATAGCAGCACCCCATAGCAACCCCATAGCAGCCCTATAGCAGCCCCATAGCGGCGCCCCATAGCAGCTCGATGTCCCGCGAGGGGGGGGCAGCCCTCGCTATGGGGCTGAGCGGATCCGAGGAGAACGTGTGGGGCGCGGTGCTGAGAGCCGCCGAGGGACGGAAAGGTGCGGGGGGGGATGGGGGGTGGGGGGGGTGATATGTGGGGTGGGGGGCGGCAATGGGGGCAGGATGTGTGGGGTAGGATGGGCAATGTGTGGGGTGGAGGGTGGGGGGGGTGATGTGTGGGGTGGGGGGCGGCAATGGGGGCAGGATGTGTGGGGTAGGATGGGGCAATGTGTGGGGTGAGAGGGGGTGGGGGGGTGATGTGTGGGGCGGTGGGGGGTGGGGGGGTAATGTGTGGGGTGGGGGCAGCAATGGGGGCAGGATGTGTGGGGTAGGATGGGCAATGTGTGGGGTGGGGGGGGGTGATGGGTGGGGGGAGCAATGGGGGCAGGATGTGTGGGGTGGGAGGGGGTGGGGGGGTAATGTGTGGGGCGGTGGGGGGGGAATGTGTGGGGTGTGGGGGGGTGATGTGGGGTGGGGGAAGCAATGGGGAGGATGTGTGGGGTTGTGTGATGTGTGGGGCGGGGGGTCAGTGGGGGGCTGTGTGGGGTGGGGGGGTGATATGGGGGGCAGTGTGGGGTAATGTGTGGGGTGGGGGGGGTAACGTGTGGGGCGGTGTTTGGGGTGGGGGGGTGATGTGTGGGGCTGTGATGTGTAGGGTGATGTGTGGGGGGGGTGGAGTGTGGGGCAGAGGGCTGCGATGTGGGGCAGAGCGCCGTAATGTGGGGCAGGGAGGCCACGATGTGGGGCAGAGCGCTGCCATGTGGGGCGGAGGCCTGCGATGTGGGGCAGGGAGGCCACGATGTGGGGCAGAGGCCACGTGGGGCGGTCAGCGGCGCTGTTCTTTGGTTCAGTTGTGGGGCTGAGCCCCATAGCGTGACGGCTGTGGGTCGGGATGTGGGGCTGAGCCCCATAGTGTGACGGCTGTGGGTCGGGATGTGGGGCTGAGCCCCATAGATTGGCGGCTGTGGGGTGGGATGTGGGGTGTTGTCCCTGGGTTGGGTTATGGGGCAGAGTCCGTGTGGGGCGGTGCACGGATGTGGGGCACGGCCCTGCTGTGTGGCCGTGGGTCTCCGTTATGCTATGGGGCCGAGCCCCACATAGGGGCCGTTATGGGGCTGAGCCCCACATAGGGGCAGTTATGGGGCAGAGCCCCACATTGCTGAGGTTATGGGGCGGACCCATAGTGCGGTAGGTTCCAATGGTGAAGTTATGGGGCAGAGCCCCACATTGTGGAGGTTATGGGGCAGCCCATAGCGTGGTGGGGTCCTGTGGTGCAGCTATGGGGCAGAGCCCCACATTGCTGAGGTTATGGGGCAGACCCATAGCGTGGTAGGTTCCAATGGTGCAGTTATGGGGCAGAGCCCCACATTGCAGATGTTATGGGGCGGACCCATAGGACGGTGGGTCCTCATGGTGCAGTTATGGGGCAGACCCATAGCATGGTGGGTTCCAATGGTGAAGTTATGGGGCAGAGCCCCACATTGTGGAGGTTATGGGGCAGACCTGTAGCATGGTGGGCTCCCATAGTGAAGTTATGGGGCAGACCCATAGCATGGAATTGGGCTTCTATGGTGAAGTTATGGGGCAGAGCCCCACATTGCAGAGGTTATGGGGCAGACCCATAGCATGGGGGGGTCTTGTGGTGCAGTTATGGGGCAGAGCCCCACATAAGGATGGTTGTGGGGCAGAGCCCGTAGGGGGGTGGGATCTCGTGGATAAGTTATGGGGCAGCTATGGGGCAGAGCGCCCCACAGAGCGGCATCCCCAGGTGATTCTATGGGGCAGAGCCAGTGCTGTGGCGCAGAGCCAATTCTATGGGGCAGACCCAGCGCTATGGGGCAGACCCAATTCTATGGGGCGGACCCAATGCTGTAGGACAGATGCAGCGCTTATGGGTCGCACCCAGTGCTATGGGACAGAGCCACTGCTATGGGGCAGGCAGCACTATAGGGCAGTGCTATGGGGCAGAGCCAGTGCTATGGGGCACATGGCACTACAGGGCAGTGCTATGGGGCAGAGCCAGTGCTATGGGGCAGGCAGCACTATAGGGCAGCTGCAGTACTATGGGGCAGACCCCCTGCTATGGGGCAGATTCCCCCATAGGGCGCGGTCCCTGGGTTGCACTGTGTGGCAGAGCTATGGGGCAGCGCTATGGGGCAGCGCTATGGGGCAGTGCTATGGGGCAGCTCTGTGGGGCAGTGCTATGGGGCAGAGCTGTGGGGCAGCGCTATGGGGCAGTGCTATGGGGCAGCTCTGTGGGGCAGCGCTATGGGGCAGAGCTATGGGGCAGCGCTGTAGGACAGCGCTATGGGGTGGCTCTGTGGGGCAGCTCTATGGGGGGCAGGGCTGTGGGGCAGCTCTATGGGGCAGAGCCGTCCCATGCAGCCAAGCTCCGCCCCATTGGGTGCCGGCGCTGCCCCACGGCGCCGCAATTCCTTCCGCCCACGGCTGCACCGCGCCCACATGGCACGCAGGGCCGTGCGGTGCCAGGCGGCACCACGCAGCTCCATGCAGCTCCGTGCGGTGCCGTGCAGTGCCATGCAGAACCAGGCAGCGCCATGCAGCACCATGCAGAACCATGCAGCACCACGTGGTGCCATGCAGCGCCATGCAGCGCCATGCAGAACCAGGCAGCGCCATGAAGCAGCATGCAGCACCACATAGCACCATGCAGCTCCACGCAGCACCGTGTGGTGCCATGCAGCACCATGCGGTGCCATGCAGCACCATGCAGCTCCACGCAGCACCATGCAGCACCGTGTGGTGCCGTGCAGCGCCATGCAGAACCAGGCAGAACCAGGCAGTGCCATGAAGCAGCATGCAGCACCACATAGCACCATGCAGCACCATGCGGTGCCATGCAGCACCATGCAGCTCCATGCAGCACCATGCAGCACCGTGAGGTGCCGTGCAGCACCATGCAGCACCACGCAGAACCACATAGCACCATGCAGCTCCATGCAGCTTCGTGTGGTGCCATGCAGCACCATGCAGAACCAGGCAGCGCCATGCAGCACCATGCAGAACCATGCAGAACCACGCAGCACCATGTGGTGCCATGCAGCACCACATAGCACCATGCAGAACCATGCAGCACCACGTGGTGCCATGCAGCACCACGCAGCACCACGCAGCACCATGCAGCACCATGTGGTGTCATGCAGCACCATGCAGAACCATGCTGAACCACGCAGCGCCATGTGGCACCATGCAGCATCACGTGGTGCCATGCAGAACCATGCAGCACCATGGTGTGTCATGCAGCACTATGCAGAACCATGCAGCACCATGCAGCGCCATGCAGCACCATGCAGCACCACGCAGCACCATGCAGCACCATGCAGCACCATGTGATGCCATGCAGCACCACGCAGCACCACGCAGCGCCATGCAGCACCACGCAGCACTGTGTGGTGCCATGCAGCACCGTGCAGAACCATGCAGCACCACACAACGCCATGCAGCACCATGTGGTGCCATGCAGCACCACGCAGCACTGCGCAGCACCATGCAGAGCCATAGAACACCATGCAGAGCCATGCAGCAGCACCACACAGCACCACGTGGTGCCAGTGCAGTGCAGTGCAGTGCTGCATGCCACGCAGCACCGTGCAGTGCCATGCAGTGCTGTGTGCTATGCAGTGCTGTGCTGTGTGCCATGCAGCGCCGTGCAGTGTAGTGCCGTGCAGCGCCATGCAGTGCTGCGTGCCATGCAGCATTGTGCTGTGCTGTGCAGTGCCATGCAGTGCGGTGCACCAAGCAGCGCTGTGTTGTGCTGTGCTGCACGCCATGCAGCGCCATGCAGCGCCACGCAGTGCTGTGTGCCATGCAGCACCATGCTATGCAGTGCCGTGCGGTGCAGTGCGCCATGCGATGCCGTGCAGTGCAGCGTGCCATGCACTGCTGTCCTGTGCCACGCAGCACCGTGCTGTGCAGCGCCGTGCAATGAATGCGTCCCCGTGCATTACAGCTCCTTTCAGTGCAACCCCGTGCAGTGCAACCCCGTGCAACACGTCCCCGTGCAACGCAGCCTCGTGCAGTGCGTCCCCGTGCAGTGCGTCTGCGTGCAGTACAGCCCCGTGCAGTGCAGTCCCATGCAGTGCAGCCCCGTGCCGTGCAGCCCCGTGCATTCCGTGGTGTCTTTGTGCATTGTGTCCTCGTGCACGGCACCCCCGTGCATTGCACCCCAGTGCAAAAGTGATCCCTGTGCAATGCGGCCCCTCGTGATGCGTCCCTGTGCATTGTGATACCGTGCAATGCATCCACGTGCAGTGCGTCCCTTTGCAATGCATCCCTGTGCAATGCATCCTTGTGCAATGTGTCCCTGTGCAATGCATCCTTGTGCAATACAGCTCTGTGCAATGCATTTCTGTGCATTGTGATCCCGGTGCAATGCATCCTCGTGCAATGCATCCCTGTGCAATGCGTCCCCGTGCATTGTGATCCTGTGCAATGCACCCCCCTGCAATGCATCCCCGTGCATTGTGATCCCTGTGTGATTCATCCCTGTGCAGCGCAGCCTCGTGTGATGCTCCTCTGCATTGTGATCCCATGCAACGCGTCCCCATGCAATGCGTCCCTGTGCATTGTGATCCCGTGCAGTGCACCTCCGTGCAATGCATCCCTGCACGTTGTGATCTCATGCAGTGCACCTCCGTGCAACGCATCTCTGTGCATTGTGACCACGTGCAATGCATCCTTGTGCAACACATCCCTGTGCATTGTGATCCTGTGCAATGCATCTCTGTGCAATGCATCCCTGTGCATTGTGATCTTGTGCAATGCATCCCTGTGCAATGCATCCCCGTGCAATGCATCTCTGCAGTGCATTCCTGTGCAATGCATCCCCGTGCACTGTGATCCCATGCAGTGCATCCCTGTGCAATGCATCCCTGTGCAATGCATCCCTGTGCAATGCATCCCTGCACGTTGTGATCTCGTGCAATGCACCTCCGTGCAACGCATCTCTGTGCATTGTGTCCACGTGCAACGCATCCTTGTGCAACACATCCCTGTGCAATGCATCCCCGTGCATTGTGATCCTGTGCAGTGCATCCCTGTGCATTGTGATCCTGTGCAATGCATCTCTGTGCAATGCATCCCTGCACGTTGTGATCTTGTGCAGTGCATCCCTGTGCAATGCATCCCCGTGCAATGCATCTCTGCAGTGCATTCCTGTGCAATGCATCCCTGTGCAATGCATTTCTGCAGTGCATCCATGTGCAGTGCATCCCCGTGCAATGCATCCCTGTGCAATGCATCTCTGCAATGCATCCCTGTGCAATGCATCCCCGTGCAGTGCATCCCTGTGCAATGCATCCCTGTGCAACACATCCCTGTGCAATGCATCCCCGTGCAGTGCATCCCTGTGCAATGCATCCCTGTGCAACACATCCCTGTGCAATGCATCTCTGCAATGCATTCCTGTGCAATGCATCCCCGTGCAGTGCATCCCTGTGCAATGCATCTCTGCAATGCATTCCTGTGCAATGCATCCCCGTGCAGTGCATCCCTGTGCAATGCATCTCTGCAGTGCATTCCTGTGCAATGCATCCCCGTGCAATGCATCCCCGTGCAATGCATTTCTGCAGTGCATCCATGTGCAATGCATCCCTGTGCAACACATCCCTGTGCAATGCATCTCTGCAATGCATCCCTGTGCAATGCATCCCTGTGCATTGTGATCACGTGCAGTGCACCTCCGTGCAACGCATCTCTGTGCATTGTGACCACGTGCAATGCATCCTTGTGCAACACATCCTTGTGCAATGCATCCCTGTGCATTGTGATCCCATGCAGTGCACCTCCGTGCAATGCATTCCTGCACATTGTGATCTCGTGCAATGCATCCCTGTGCAATGCATCACCGTGCAATGCATCCCTGTGCAATGCATCCCTGTGCAATGCATCCCTGCACCTTGTGATCCCATGCAGTGCATCCCCGTGCGATGCGCCGCCGTGCAGCACGGCGCTGTGCATTTCATGGTGCCCTGGTGTTGTGTCCTCCTGCGTGGCATCCCGATGCATCACGCATCCCCGTGCACTGCTGCGTCCCTGCACGTCTCACCCCTGTGCACCACGTCCGTCTTCGTGGTGCCCCGTGTGTCACATCCCCGTGCACTGCACCCCTGTGCACCTCATCCCCATTCGTTGCATTGCCTGCAGGTTGCATCCCATGGACTGCATCCCCGTGCACCTCATCCTCGTGCATTGCATTCCCTGCAGGTTGCACCCCCATGCATTGCATCACATCTCTGTGCATTGCATTCCTTTGCATCTCATCCCCATTCATTGCATTCCCTGCAGGTTGCATCCCATGCATTGCATTCCTGTGCATCTCATCCCTGTGCATTGCATTCCCTGCAAACTGCATCCCTGTGCATCTCATCCTCGTGCATTGCATTCCCTGCAAATTGCATCCCCATGCATTGCATCCCCGTGCATTGCATCCCTGTGCATCTCGTCGCCATGCATTGCACCCCTGTGCATCTCATCTCTGTGCATCTCATCCCCATGCATTGCATTCCCTGCAGGTTGCATCCCATGCATCGCATTGGTGTGCATCACATCCCCGTGCGTTGCATTCCCTGCAGATTGCATCCCTGTGCATTGCACCCCTGTGCATCACATCTCTGTGTATCTCATCCCCATTCATTGCATTCCCTGCAGGTTGCACCCAATGCATTGCATTCCTGTGCATCACACGTCCATGCATCACACCCCTGTGCATTACACCCCCCATTCATTGCATTCCCCGCAGGTTGCACCCCATGCATTGCCGCCCTGTGCACAGCACCTCCATGCATCGCACCCCCGTGCAGCACACCCCCGTGCAGCATACCCCCGTGCATTGCATGCACAGCTGTGTGTCTGTGTTGGTGATTGGGATGAGCGTGCTGCAATCCCTGTGGCTGTGCTGCAGCCTGTGCAACGTGCTGCAACCCATTCAACGTGCTGCGATCCATGCAACACGTGCAACTCGTGCAAACGTGCTGTGAGGTGTGCAACGTGCTGCAACCTATGCAACGCGCTGCAACCCATGCAACGTGCTGCAATCCATGCAAGGTGCTGTGACCCATGCAGCGTGCTGCAACCTATGCAGCACACTGTGATCTGGTCCGTGCATTGTGCCGCAGCCCGTGCTGCAGCCCGTGGTGCTGCATGCTGTGATCCATGCTGCACGCTCGGATTTGTGCTGCAATGCATGCAGCCGTGCTGTGATCCGTGCAACGTGCTGCACCCTGCGGGGTGTGCTCTGATCTGTGCTGCAATGCATGCAGCAGTTCTGAGATCCACGCAGCCTGCTGTGGTCTTGAGTTCCGGAGCATGCTGCAAGCCATGCAGCTGTGCTGCAGCCCATTTGTTGTGCTGCAACCCATGCAACCATTCTGTGATCAGACCCATGCAACCACGCTGCAACCCATTCGTTGTGCTGCAACCCATGCAACCGTTCTGTGACCAAACCCATGCAGCCGTGCTGCAGTTGATTCATTGTGCTGCAACCCACGCGGCTGCTCTGGTTTGTGCTGCAGTTTATGCAGCCGTGCTCCGATCTGATCCATGCAGTGTGCTGCAACCCATGCAGCAGTGCTGCAACCCATGCAGCGTGTTGTGATCCCACCCTTGCAACCTGTGCTGCAGTCTGTGTTGCAGTCCATGCAGCCGTGCTGCAATCTGTGCCGCAGTGCATGCAGTCATGCGCACGCTGCAATTCATGCAGCCGTGCTGCAGTCTGTGCTGCAGTGCATCCAGCTGTGCTGTACCACATTCCATGCAGCCGTGCTGCAATCTGTGCTGCAGTCCTTGCAGCTGTGCTGTGTTGCAGTGCATGCAGCCGTGCTGCAACCTGTGCCACAGTCCATGCAGCTGTGCTGGACTGCAATTCATGCAGTCATGCTGCAATCTCTGCTGCAGTCCACGCTCCTGTGCTGCAGTGCATGCAGCCGTGCTGTGCTGCAATTCCTGCAGCCGTGCTGCAACCTGTGCTGCAGTGCATGCAGCCGTGCTGTGCCGCAATTCCTTCAGCTGTGCTGCAACCTGTGCTGCAGTCCATGCAGCTGTGCTGTGCTGCAGTGCATGCAGCCGCGCTGCAGTCTGTGCTGCAGCCCATGCATCGTGCTGCACGCTGCAGTGCGCTGCGACTGCACAGGGCCGGGATGTGTGGGGCGGGCACTTATGGGGTCTCTGCTATGGGGCGGGCACTTAGGGGGCTCTGTTATGGGGTGGGCATTTATGGGGCTGTGCTATGGGGCACTTATGGGGCTGTGCTATGGGGTGGGCACTTATGGGGCTGTGTTTGATGGGCACTTATGGGGCTGTGCTATAGAAACACTTATGGGGCTCTGCTATGGGGTGGGCACTTATGGGGCTGTGCTGTGAGGTGGGCACTTATGGGGCTGCGTTATGGGGTGGGCACTTATGGGGCTTTGTTATGGGGTGGGCACTTATGGGGCTGTGCTATGGAAGCACTTATGGGGCTGCGTTATGGGGTGGGCACTTATGGGGCTGTGCTATGGGGCAGGCACTTATGGGGCTGTGTTATGGGGTGGGCATTTATAGGGCTGCATTATGGGTCAGGCACTTATGGGGCTGTGCTATGGAAACACTTATGGGGCTTTGTTATGGGGCATTTATGGGGCTGTGCTATGGGGTGGGCACTTATGGGGCTGTGTTTGATGGGCACTTATGGGGCTGTGCTATAGAAACACTTATGGGGCTGTGCTGTGGGGTGGGCACTTATGGGGCTTTGTTATGGGGTGGGCACTTATGGGGCTGTGCTATGGGGTGGGCATTTATAGGGCTGCATTATGGGTCAGGCATTTATGGAGCTGTGCTATGGAAACACTTATGGGGCTGTCTTATGGGGTGGGCACTTATGGGGCTGTGTTTGATGGGCACTTATAGGGCTGTGCTGTGGGGCACTTATGGGGCTGTGTTATGGGGTGGGCACTTATGGGGCCGTGTGGGGTGAGAGTTGTAACGGAGCTGTGTGGTGTTGGGGTCAGTGGGGCGGTGTAGGGCGAGTGCCCATGGCTGGGATGTGTGGGGCAGCACTTATGGGGCAGCACTTATGGGGCAGCACTTATGGGGCAGCAGTACTTGTCATGGGGCAGCACTTGTGGGGCAGGAGTACTTATGGGGCAGCAGGACTTATGGGGTAGTTTTAAGGTATTTATGTGGTAGTACTTGTGGGGCAGTAGTTATGGGGCGGTACTTATGGGGCAGCAGCACTTATGGGGCAGCACTTATGGGGCAGTATTTAAGGTATTTATGGGGTGGTATTGAAGGTATTTATGGGGCAGTACTTATGGGGCAGCAGCAGTTATGGGGCAGCACTTATGGGGTGGCATGAAGGTACTTATGGGGCAGCAGTAGTTATGGGGCAGCACTTATGGGGCAGCACTTATGGGGCAGCAGTAGTTATCGGGTAGCACTTATGGGGCGGTATTGAAGGTACTTATGGGGCAGCAGCAGTTATGGGGCAGCACTTATGGGGCGGTATTGAAGGTACTTATGGGGCAGCAGCAGTTATGGGGCAGCACTTATGGGGCGGTATTGAAGGTACTTATGGGGCAGCAGCAGTTATGGGGCAGCACTTATGGGGTGGTATTGAAGGTACTTATGGGGCAGCAGTAGTTATGGGGCAGCACTTACGGGGCGGCATTGAAGGTACTTATGGGGCAGCAGCAGTTATGGGGCAGCACTTATGGGGCAGCAGCAGTTATGGGGCAGCACTTATGGGGCAGCATTGAAGGTATTTATGGGGCAGCAGCAGTTATGGGGCAGTAGTTATGGGGCGGTAGTTATGAGGCAGTAGTTATGGGGCAGCACTTATGGGGCAGCAGCCCTTATGGGGCAGCAGTAGTTATGGGGCAGTAGTTATGGGGCAGCACTTATGGGGCAGCACTTATGGGGCAGCGGTGCCCGCAGTGCCGCTCCCCGTCGCCGCAGCGGAAGGGCGGTGGCTCAGCGGGGGGGGGGGGAAGGAATGGGAAACTGTGCCCGCGGGGTGTGGGGCGGGGTGTGGGGCGGGGGGGTGGGGATATGGGGTAGGGTGGGGATGTGGGGCGGGGGGGTGGGGCGTGGATGTGGGTTAACGCTATGGGGCGGGGATGTGGGGTGGGGATATGGGGCAGGGATGTGGGGTAGCGCTATGGGGTGGGGATTTGGGGCGTGGATGTGGGTAAACGCTATGGGGCGAGGATGTGGGGCGGGGAGGTGGGGTAGCGCTATGGGGTGGGGATGTGGGGCGGAGCTATGGGGCAATGATGTGGGGCAACGCTATGGGGCGGCGCTGTGGGGCGGTGATGTGGGGCTGCATTATGGGGCAGAGCTCCCCATTGCGTGGCTTGTGGGGCGGCGCTATGGGGCAGCGCTACGGGGCGGCTCTGTGGGGTTGTGCCATAGGGCGGCTCTATGGGGCAGCGCTATGGGGCAGTGGTATGGGGCGGTTCTATGGGGCGGTGCCATGGGGCAGCGCTGTGGGGCGGCTCTATGGGGCGGCTCTATGGGGCAGCTCTATGGGGTAGCGCTATGCGGCGGCTCCATGGGGCGGCTCTATGGGGCAGCTCCATGGGGCAGTTCAATGGGGCAACCCTATGGGGCGGCTCTATGGGACTGTGCCATGGGGCGGCGCTATGGGGCGGCGCTATGGGGCTGTGCTGTGGGGCGGCTCTATGGGGCGGCGCTATGGGGCGGTGCTGTGGGGCGGCGCTATGGGGCGGCGCTATGGGGCGGCGCTATGGGGCGGCGCTATGGGGCGCTCCCCGCCGCGTTCCGGCGCCGTGAGTCACCGGCGGTTTTTCCCTGCGGCGCTTCCGGTGCCACTGCGGGACGGTCGCCGCCCCACATCGTGCCCCATATCGTGCCCCATAGCGCCGCCCCACATCGTGCCCCATAGCGCTGCCCCATAGTGTCACCCCATAGCGCTGCCCCATAGCACCCCACACCGCACCCCACACTGCAGCCCCACCACTGCCCCCCACTGTGCCTCCACTGCCCCCATGGTGCCCCACACCGTGCCCCCCATCGCCCCCCACAGCCCCCCATCACCCCCATCACCCCCCATTTCCCATCACCCCCCATCACCCCCCATTGCCCCCCACAGTCCCCCATTGCCCCCCATCACCCCCCATCACCCCCATCGCCCCCCACTGCCCCCCATTGCCCCCCATCACCCCCCATCACCCATCACCCCCCACAGCCCCCCATTGCCCCCCATCACCCCCCACAACCCCCCATTGCCCCCATCACCCACCATCACCCCCATCGCCCCCCACAGCCCCCCACTGCCCCCCATCACCCACATCGCCCCCCACAGCCTCCCATTGCCCCCCATTGCCCCCCATCACCCCACATCGCCCCCCACAGCCCCCCACTGCCCCCCACTGCCCCACGTCACCCCCCGCAGCCCCCTGACCCCTCCCCCCTTTTGTGTTGCAGACGAGCGCGACCGCGTGCAGAAGAAAACCTTCACCAAATGGGTCAACAAGCACCTCCTCAAGGTACCGCCCCACAGCGCCCCATAGCGCCCCACAGCGCCCCACAGCGCCCCACAGCGCCCCATAGCGCCCCACAGCGCCCCACAGCGCCCCATAGCGCCTCACTGCACCCCAGTGCATCCCACTGTGCCCCATAACACCCCATAGCACCCCACTGCATCCCACAGCGCCCCACAGCGCCCCATAGCGCCCCATAACACCCCATAGTGCCCCATAACACCCCACTGCATCCCACTGTGCCCCATAACACCCCATAATGCCCCACAGCGCCCCACAGCGCCCCATAGCGCCCCACAGCGCCCCATAACACCCCAGTGCATCCCACTGTGCCCCATAACACCCCATAGCGCCCCATAGCGCCCCACTGCACCCCATAGCGCTCCATAACACCCCAGTGCATCCCACTGTGCCCCATAACACCCCATAGTACCCCATAGCTCCCCATAACGCTCCACTACATCCCACTGTGCCCCATAGTGCCCCATAGCGCCCCATAGCGCCCCACTGCACCCCACTGCACCCCATAGTGCCCCATAACACCCCAGTGCATCCCACTGTGCCCCATAACACCCCATAGCTCCCCATAGCGCCCCATAGCGCCCTACTGCACCCCACTGCACCCCATAGCGCCCCATAACAACCCACTGCATCCCACAGCGCCCCATAGCACCCTATAATGCCCCACTGCACCCCACTGCACCCCATAGTGCCCCATAACGCCCCACTGCACCCCACTGCACCCCATAGCGCTCCATAACACCCCAGTGCATCCCACTGTGCCCCGTAACACCCCATAGCACCCCATAGTGCCCCATAACACCCCATAGCACCCCATAGCGCCCCATAACACCCCACTGCATCCCACAGCGCCCCATAGCGCCCCATAGCGCTCCATAATGCCCCACTGCATCCCACTGCACCCCACTGCACCCCATAGCACCCCACAACACCCCAGTGCATCCCACTGCACCCCACTGCACCCCATAACACCCCATAGTGCCCCATAACACCTCATAATGCCCCACTGCGCCCCACTGCGCCCCATAATACTCCATAGTGCCCCATAGCGCCCCATAACGCCCCACTGCGTCCCACTGCACCCCATGGCACCCCATAGTGCCCCATAGTGTCCCACTGCACCCCATAACACCCCATAGCACCCCACTGCACCCCATAACACCCCATAGCACCCCACTGTGCCCCACAGCGCCCCATAGCGCCCCATAGTGCCCCATAACACCCCACTGCGTCCCACTGCACCCCATAGCACCCCATAGCGCCCCATAGTGTCCCACTGCACCCCATAGCACCCCATAGCACCCCACTGCACCCCATAACACCCCACTGCGCCCCACTGCGCCCTACTGTGCCCCATAGCACCCCACTGTGCCCCATAACACCCCATAGTGCCCCACCTGGCCCCAGTGCATCCCATAGCACCCCATAATACCCCATAGCGCCCCACTGTGCCCCACTGCACCCCATAGCACCCCATAGCACCCCATAACACCCCATAGCACCCCACTGCACCCCACTGTGCCCCATAGCGCCCCACTGTGCCCCATAACACCCCATAGTGCCCCACTGTGCCCCACTGCACCCCATAGAGCCCCATAACACTCCATAGCACCTCACTGCGCCCCATAGCGCCCCACTGTGCCCCATAGAACCCCATAGCGCCCTGCTGCACCTCACTGTGCCCCACTGTGCCCCACAGCGCCCCACATCTTCATTGTGCCCCACGCTTTCGTTGTGCCCCACGGTATCACTGTGCCCCACATTGTGCCCCACATTGTGCCCCACATCGTCACTGTGCCCCACATCATCACTGTGCCCCACGTTGTGCCCCACATCTTCATTGCGCCCCACGTTGTGCCCCACATCATCACTGTGCCCCACATCATCACTGTGCCCCACATTGTGGCCCACATTTTCATTGTGCCCCACATCATCACTGTGCCCCACGTTGTGCCCCACATCTTCATTGTGCCCCACACTTCCGTTGTGCCCCACGGTATCACTGTGCCCCACGTTGTGCCCCACATCTTCACTGTGCCCCACATCATCATTGTGCCCCACATTGTGGCCCACATTTTCATTGTGCCCCACATCGTCACTGTGCCCCACGTTGTGCCCCACATCTTTATTGCGCCCCACGGTATCACTGTGCCCCACATTGTGCCCCACAGTGTCATTGCGCCCCACGTTGTGCCCCACATTGTGCCCCACATCTTCATTGTGCCTCACACTGTGCCCCACATTGTGCCCCACATTGTGCCCCACAGCGTCTCTGTGCCCCGCATTGCTGTGCCCCCCACTGTGCCCCCCAGCTCCCAGTGCCCCACAGCCCCCCATCCCCCATGTCCTCTCAGTCCTCCCCCATCCCCTTGTCGCCCCACATCCCCCCACATCCCCCCCATATCCGCCCTATATCCCCTCATATCTCCCCACATCCCCCCACATCCCCCCCCACATCCCCCCATATCCTCCATATCCCCTATTTCCCCCACATCCCCCCACATCCCCCCACATCCCCCCATATCCCACATATCCCCCATTTCCCCCCCATATCCCCCCATATCCCCCCACATCCCCCATATCCCCTATTTCCCCCACATCCCCCCATACCCCCCCATATCCCCCCCATATCCCCCCCCATTTCCCCCCATATCCCCCCATATCCCCCCCATATCCCCCCCATATCCCCCACATCCCCCACATCCCCCATATCCCCTATTTCCCCCATTTCCCCCCCACATCCCCCCACATCCCCCATATCCCCCCATATCCCCCACACCCCCCCACATCGTCCCATAACCCCCCCATCTCCCCACATCCCCCCACATCTCCCCACATCCCCCCATATCTCCCACATATCCCCCCATATCCCCCCCCACATCCCCCCACATCCCCCCACATCCCCCACATCCCCCATATCCCCCATATCCCCTATTTCCCCCACATCCCCCCATCCCCCCCCACATCCCCCCACGTCCCCCCCCACCCCCTCCCTGTCACCCCCCTCCCCCCCCCCGTCCTCAACCCCCCCTTCCTGCCCCCCCCCCCCAAATTCCCTACCATTTGTTCGCATTGCTGCCAGGGCTGCGTGTCACAGCGTGTGAGGCGTGTCACGTGTGTGTCACATGTCACGTGTGTGTCACATGTCACGTGTGTGCGGCGTGTCACGTGTGTGTCACATGTTACGTGTGCGCGGCGTGTCACGTGTGTGCTGCGTGTTGTGTATATGCTGCATGTCACAGCGTGTGCGGCGTGTCACGTGTGTGCTGCGTGTCATGTATATGCTGCATGTCACAGCGTGTGCGGCGTGTCACGTGTGTGTCACATGTCACGTGTGTGCGGCGTGTCACGTGTGTGCTGTATGTCACAGCGTGCACGGCGTGTCACGTGTGTGCTGTGTGTCGTGTGTGTCACATGTCACGTGTGTGCTGTGTGTCATGTGTGTGCTGCATGTCACAGCGTGCGCTGCGTGTCACATGTGTGTGGCGTGTCACATGTGTGCTGTGTGTCACGTGTGTGCTGCATGTCACAGCGTGTGCTGCGTGTCACATGTGTGCTGTGTGTCACGTGTGTGCTGTGTGTCACGTGTGTGCTGTGTGTCACATGTGTGCTGTGTGTGCCATGTGCTGCATGTCACAGCGTGCGCGGCGTGTCACGTGTGTGGTGTGTGTGCTGTGTGCCGCGTGTCACAGCGCGTGCGCCATGTCATGTGTGCGCGGCGTGTCACGTGTGTGCTGTGTGTGCCATGTGCTGCGTGTCACGGTGTGTACCGCATGTGCCGTGCCTCATCACTGTGTGCTGCGTGTCACGTGTGTGCTGCGTGTGCCACGCGCTGTGTCACAGCGTGTGCTGCGTGTGCCGTGCATCATCCATGTGTGCTGTGTCACGTGTGCGCTGCATGTGCCGGGTGCTGTGTGTCTCAGAGTGTGCTGCGTGTCAGGTGTGTGCTGCATGTCATGTGTGTGCTGCATGTCACATGTGTGCTGCATGTCACGTGTGTGCTGTGATTGCCGGGTGCTGTGTCACAGCGTGTGCTGCGTGTGCCGTGCATCATCCATGTGTGCTCTGTCACGTGTGTGCTGCATCTGCCACGCATCATCACCGTGCGCTGCATGTCACGTGTGTGTGCTGCGTGTGCCGTGCATCATCCATGTGAGCTGCGTGTCTCAGTGAGCTGTGTGTCACAGCGTGTGCTGTGTGCTGCGTGTCACGTGTGTGCTGCGTGTGCCGTGCATCATCACCGTGTGCTGCGTGTCACAGCGTGTGCTGCATGTGCCATTTGCTGCGTCACGTGTGTGCTGCGTGTGCCATGTGCTGCGCGTCATGTGTGCGCTGCGTGTGTTGTGTGCTGTTCGTCACCATGTGCTGCGTGTCACATGTGTGCGGTGTGTGCCATGCCTCCTCACTGTGAGCTGTGTGTCCCAGAGTGTGCTGCGTGTCACAGCGTGTGCTGCATGTGCTGTGTGCTGCATGTCACATGTGTGCTGCGTGTGTGGTGTGCCGTTCATCACCATGTGCTGTGTGTCACGTGTGTGCTGCGTGTGCCATGTGCTGCGTGTCACATGCGTGCTGCATGTACCATGCATCATCAGTGTGAGCTGCGCATCATGGCGTGTGCTGCATGTGCCGTGTGCTGCATGTGACAGCGTGTGCTGCGTGTGCCGTCCATCATCACCATGTGCTGCGTGTCACGTGTGTGCTGCGTGTGCTGTGTGTCACCGCGTGCCACGTGCTGCATGCCACGTGCTGCGTGTCACGTGTGTGCTGCACGTGCTGCGTGCCGTGCATCACCGTGTGCTGTGTCACAGCGTGTGCTCCGTGTGCCGTGTGTCACGTGTGTGCTGCGCGTGCCATGTGCTCCATGTCACAGCGTGTGCTGCGTGTGCCGTTCGTCACCATGTGCTGTGTGTCACGTGTGTGCTGCGTGTGCCGTGCATCATCCATGTGAGCTGCGTGTCCCAGAGTGTGCTGCGTGTCACTGCGTGTCGCTGCGTGTGCCGTGTGCTGCATGTCACATGCCTGTTGCGGGTGCCATGTACTGCATGTCACAGCGTGTGCTGCATGTTACAGCATGTGCTGTGTGCTGCGTGTGCCATGCATCACCAGTGTGAGCTGCGTGTCACATGCATGCCACATGCCATGCATTGCTGCGTGCCATGTGCTGCGTGTGCCACGCGTGTGCTGCATGCCGCGCTGCATGCTGTGCTGTGTGCTGCATGTCACCCACGTGTGCCACGTGCCATGCTTCATGCCGTGTGCTGTGTGCCATGCGTGTGCTGCATGTTGCGGTCCATGCCCTGCTGCGTGTTGTGTGCCACGTCACGTGTGTGCTGCATGTCACGTGTGTGCTGCACGCTGGGCCATGTGTCACAACACGGGCTGCATGTCACGTGCTGCATGTGCTGCAATGTGTGCTGCATGCCATGCACTTGGTGCTCCATGCGTGCTGCTGTGTGTGCCATGTGCTGCGTGCCATGCATCATGCCATGTGCTGCGTGCCAGGCATCATGCCATGTTCTGTGTGCTGTGTGTGGTGTGCCATGTGCTGTGTGCCATGCTTCATACTATGTTGTATGTGCTGTGTGCCGTGTGACATGTGTCATGCCATGTTCTGTGTGCCATGTGCTGTGTGCCATGCTTCGTGCTATTTTGTATGTGCTGTGTGCCGTGCGCTGTGTGTCATGCCGTGTTCTGCGTGCCATGTGCTGCGTGCCATGCGTCATGCCACGTTCCGTGTGCCGTGTGTGGTGTGCCATGTGCTGCATGCATGCATCATGCTATGTTACACGTGCTGCGTGCCATGCATCATGCCACGTTCTGTGTGCCGTGTTCTATGTGCCAAGTGCTGCATGCCATGCATCATGCCATGTTCCGTGTGCCACGTTCTGTGTTCCGTGTGCCGCGTTGCAACGTGTGCTGCGTGCCACAACACCCGTGTGCCGTGTGTTGCGTGCTGCGTGCTGCACGCCATGCATTGCGTGCCGCGTGCCGCGCACCGTGTGCGCCGTGCTGTGCCGCGTGCTGTGTGTCACACGCAGATCCGTGCGCCGTTCCGTGTGCCATGCACCGATGCGTGTGCCGTTCCGTGTGCATTTCCCCATGCGCCGTTCTGTGTGCCGTGCGCCATTCCATGCGTGCTCTTCTGTGTGCTGCTCCACGCACCGTTCCATGGGCACCAGTCCCTGTGCACCAGTCCATGCACCAGTCCATGTGCACCATTCCATGTGCACCATTCCCTGTGCACCATTCCATGTGCACCATTCCATGTGCACCATTCCATGCACCGTTCCCTGCACTGTTCCATGCACCATTTCATGTGCACCATTCCATGTGCACCATTCCCTGTGCACCATTCCATGCACCGTTCCCTGCACTGTTCCATGCACCAGTCCATGTGCACCATTCCATGTGCACCATTCCCTGTGCACCATTCCATGCACCGTTCCCTGCACTGTTCCATGCACCATTCCCTGTGCACCATTCCATGTGCACCATTCCATGCACCGTTCCCTGCACTGTTCCATGCACCAGTCCATGTGCACCATTCCATGTGCACCATTCCCTGTGCACCATTCCATGCACCGTTCCCTGCACTGTTCCATGCACCATTCCATGTGCACCATTCCATGTGCACCATTCCATGTGCACCATTCCATGCACCGTTCCCTGCACTGTTCCATGCACCATTTCATGTGCACCATTCCACATGCACCGTTCCGTGTGCACCATTCCATGTGCACCATTCCATGCACCGTTCCATGCACCATTCCCTGTGCACCATTCCATGCACCATTCCATGTGCACCATTCCACGTGCACCATTCCATGTGCACCATTCCGTGTGCACCATTCCGTGCACCATTCCATGCGCTGTTCCACGTGCACCATTCCATGTGCACCATTCCATGCACTGCTCCATGCACCATTCCACATACACCATTCCATGTACACCATTCCATGTGCACCATTCCATGCACCATTCCATGCACTGTTCCATGCACCATTCTATGCACCATTCCCTGTCTACCATTCCATGCACCATTCCATGTGCACCGTTCCATGTGCACCATTCAGTGTGCACCATTCCATGCAGTGTTCCATGCACCATTCCATGTGCACCATTCCGTGTGCACCATTCAGTGTGCACCGTTCCGTGCACCATTCCATGCACTGTTCCACGTGCACCGTTCCACGTGCACCGTTCCATGTGCACCATTCAGTGTGCACCATTCCATGCACTGTTCCATGTGCACCATTCCATGTGCACCATTCAGTGTGCACCATTCCATGCACTGTTCCATGCACCATTCTATGCACCATTCCACGTGCACCGTTCCACGTGCACCGTTCCATGCACACCATTCCGTGTGCGCCGTTCCATGCACTGTTCCATGTGCTCCATTCCATGTGCACCGTTCCATGCACCATTCCACACACACCATTCCACGCGCACCATTCCATGTGCACCATTCCATGTGCACCATTTCGTGTGCACCGTTCCATGCACTGTTCCATGTGCACCATTCCATGCACCATTCCACATACACCATTCCATGGGCACCATTCCATGTGCACTGTTCCATGTGCACCATTTCGTGTGCACCATTTCGTGTGCACCATTCCATGCACTGTTCCATGTGCACCATTCCATGCACACCATTCCACGCACACCATTCCGTGTGCACCGTTCCGTGTGCACCATTCCACGTGCACCATTCCACGCCATTCCGTGTGCACGGTTCCGTGCACGGTTCCGTGTTGCACCCCCTGACCTCTCTCCTCTCTCCCCTCCACAGCACTGGTGCAAAAAGGTGGGTGTGAGCGCATGTGTGTGTGAGTGCATGTGTGTGAGAGCACGTGTGTGTGAGAGCACGTGTGTGTGAGAGCACGTGTGTGTGAGGACGTGTGTCTAATTGCACGTGTGTGAGAGCACGTGTGTATGAGTGCACGTGTGTGAGAGTATGTGTGTGTGAGAGCACATATGTGATAGCACGTGTGTCTGAGTGCACGTGTGTGTAAAAGCATGTGTGTGTGAGAGCACGTGTGAGAGCACACGTGAGTGCACATGTGTGTGAACGCACGTGTGTGAGTGCGTGTGTGGGTGAGCATGTGTCTGCACGTGTGTGAGAGCACGTGTGTGTGAGAGCACGTGTGTGAGCGCGTGTGTCTGTGTGTGTGAATGCATGTCTGAGTGCGTGTGTGTGAGTGCACACACGTGTGTGAGTACCCATCTGTGTGTGCGCACACGTGTGCGTGTGAGTGCATGCGTCTGTACATGCATGTGCGTGTGCACGTGTGTGTGAGCGCACACGTGTGTGTGAGTGCACGTGTGAGTGCGTACATATGTGTGTGTGCGCATGTGTGTGTTCATGTATGTGAGTGCGCATGTAGGTGTGCACGTGTGTGAGTGTGCGTGTGCCCCCCATGTCACACCTCACCCTGCACTACAATAGGGGCAGCTGTGGGGCACACTGGGATCTGTGGGGCTCAATGCCATCAGTGGGGCACACTGGGATCTATGGGGCTCAGTGGGATCAGTGGGGCACACTGGGATCTATGGGGCACACCGGGATCTGTGGGGATCAGTGGGGCACACTGGGATCTGTGGGGCACAGTGGGATCTGTGGGGCTCAGTGGGATCTGTGGGGCACAGCAGGGGCTCTGTGGGGCATACCGGAATCTGTGGGGCACAGTGAGATCTATGGGGCACACTGGAGGCTCTGTGGGGCACACTGGGATCTGTGGGGCACACTGGGATCTATGGGGCACACTGGGATCTGTGGGGCACGGTGGGATTTGTGGGGCACACTGGAGGCTCAGTGGGATCTATGGGGCACACTGGGGCCTCTGTGGGGCACACTGGGATCTGTGGGGCACACCAGGAGTTTATGGGGTACACTGGGATCTGTGGGGCACAGTGGGATCTTTGGGGCACACTGGGGGCTCTGTGGGGCACACTGGGATCTATGGGGCTCAATGGGATCTGTGGGGCACATTGGGCTCTGTGGGGCACACTGGGATCTGTGGGGCACACTGGGATCTATGGGGCTCAATGGTATCTGTGGGGCACATTGGGCTCTGTGGGGCACACTGGGATCTGTGGGGCACACTGGGATTTGTGGGGCACACTGGGATTTGTGGGGCACACTGGAGGCTCAGTGGGATCTATGGGGCACACTGGGGGCTCTGTGGGGCACACTGGGATCTATGGGGCACACCAGGAGTTTATGGGGCACACTGGGATCTGTGGGGCTCAATGGGATCTATGGGGCTCAATTGGATCTGTGGGGCTCAATGGGCTCTGTGGGGCACAGTGGGATCTATGGGGCACACCAGGAGTTTATGGGGCACACTGGGATCTGTGGGGCTCAATGGGATCTATGGGGCTCAATTGGATCTGTGGGGCTCAATGGGCTCTGTGGGGCACAGTGGGATCTGTGGGGCACAGTGGGATCTGTGGGGCACGCCGGGCTCTGTGGGGCACAGTGGGGGCTCTATGGGTCAGGCTGCTGGGAGGGGTTGCAGTGGGGCAGGGGGTCCCACACAACGCCATACCTACAGGCCCGCCCCCCAACTCTCCCACCCCCCAACCGTTGTGCCCCCAAACTGTTGTGCCCCACAACTGATGTGCCCCACAACTGATGCACACCCAACCGTCGTGCCCCCCAACCGTCGTGCCCCCCAACCGTCGTGCCCCACAACAAATGACCCCCAACCGATGCCCCCCAACCGTTGTGCCCCCAACCGTTGTGCCCCCGATGAACTCAGCCCCCACCCATCGTGCCCCCCAACCAACCCCCCCCCATAACCCACCCCCCAACCGATGCCCCCCAACCAACGCCCCCCACAACCCACCCTCCAAAGTGCCCCCCAACCAACCCACCCCAAAACCCACCCCCATAACCCACCCCCCACCCATCGTGCCCCCCAACCAACCCACCCCACAACCCACCCCCCAACAAAGCGCCCCCCAACCAAAGCACCCCATAACCCACCCCCCAACCAATGTGCCCCCCAACCAGCCCACCCCCCCAAAACCCACCCCCCAACAACGTGCCCCCCAACAAAGACCCCAAAACCCACCCCCCAACCAAGCTGCCCCCCAACCAACCCACCCCCCAACCAATGTGCTCCCCGACCCACCCCCACCCAACGTTCCCCATCACCCACCCCCAAAACCCACCCCCCATAGCCCACCCCCAAACCAACCCGCCCCCAACCAAAGCACCCCATAATCTGACCCAACCCAGTGTTCCCCATCACCCAGCCCCAAAAGCCACCCCCCAACCAATGCCCCCCAACCAACCTGCCCCCCAACAAAGACCCCATCACCCACCCCCCAACCAAAGCACCCCATCACCCATCCCCACCCAACATTCCCTATAATCAACCCCCCAAAACCCACCCCCCCTCACCCACCCCCAAAACTTACCCCCCCAAACCCACCCCATAACCCACCCCCCAAGCCCCCCAACCAACCCACCCCATAACCCCCCCCACCCAACGTTCCCCATCACCCACCCCCCAACCAACCCCTCATCACCCACCCCCAAAACTTACCCCCTAAAACCCACCCCATAACCCCATACCCCACCCCCCACCCAACCCACCCCATACCCCACCCCCACCCAACGTTCCCCATCACCCACCCCCAAAACTTATCCCCCAAAACCCACCCCCCAACCAATGCCCCCCAACCAACCTGCCCCCCAACAGGGACCCCATAACCCACCCCCCAACCAAAGCACCCCATCACCCACCCCCACCCAATGTTCCACATCACCACCCCCCAAAACCCACCCCAAAACCCACCCCCAAAACCCACCCCCCAACCAATGCCCCCCAACCAACCCGCCCCCCAACAGGGACCCCATCACCCACCCCCCAACCGAAGCACCCCATAATCCCCCCCACTCAACATTCCCCATCACCACCCCCCAAAACCCACCTCCCCCAAACCCACCCCATAACCCCCCCTCACGCCCCCCACCCAACATTCCCCATCACCCACCCCCAAAACCCACCCCCATCACCCACCCCCCAACCAACCAAAGCACCCCATAACCCCCCCACCCAACGTTCCCCATCACCCACCCCCAAAACCCAGCCCCCAACCAATGCCCCCCAACCAACCACGCCATACCCCACCCCCACCCAACATTCCCCATCACCACCCCCCAAAACCCACCCCCCCCAAACCCACCCCATAACCCCCCCCCACGCCCCCCACCCAACGTTCCCCATCACCCACCCCCCAACCAACCAAAGCGCCCCATAACCCCCCCACCCAACGTTCCCCATCACCCAGCCCCCAAAATTTATCCCCCAAAACCCACCCCCCAACCAATGCCCCCCAACCAACCCACCCCCCAACAGGGACCCCATCACCCACCCCCCAACCGAAGCCCCCCATAACCCCCCCCCAACC
Organism: Phasianus colchicus; assembly: GCF_987193195.1. Classification (NCBI taxonomy): domain Eukaryota; kingdom Metazoa; phylum Chordata; class Aves; order Galliformes; family Phasianidae; genus Phasianus; species Phasianus colchicus. Next base: position 94,666,957 of record NC_143438.1, read on the forward strand.
AATGTTCCCCATCACCCACCCCCCATAACCCACCCCCCAACCAACCAAAGCACTCCATAACCCCCCCCACCCAACGTTCCCCATCACCCAGCCCCAAAAGCCACCCCCCAACCAATGCCCCCCAACCAACCCACCCCCCAACAGGGACCCCATCACCCCCCCCACTCAACATTCCCCATCACCCACCCCCCAAAATCCACCCCCATCACCCACCCCCCAACCAATGTGCCCCCCAACCAACCCGTCTCCCAACCAAAGCACCCCATCACCCACCCCCAAAACCCACCCCCCAACCAATGCCCCCCAACCAATCAGCCCCCCAACAGGGGCCCCATCACCCACCCCCCAACCAAAGCATCCCATAACCCCCCCCACCCAACATTCCCCATCACCCACCCCCAAAACTCACCCCCCAAAGCCCACCCCCCATAACCCACCCTGCAACCAAAGCACCCCATAACCTGCCCCCACCCAACATTCCCCATCACCCACCCTGAAAACCCACCCCCCAACCAATGCCCCCCAACCAACCCGCCCCCCAACAGGGACCCCATCACCCACCCCCCAACCAAAGCACCCCATAACCCCCCCCACTCAACATTCCCCATCACCCACCCCCAAAACCCACCCCCCAAAATCCACCCCCATCACCCACCCCCCAACCAGTGTGCCCCCCAACCAACCCGTCTCCCAACCAAAGCACCCCATCACCCACCCCCAAAACCCACTCCCCAACCAATGCCCCCCAACCAATCAGCCCCCCAACAGGGACCCCATAACCCACCCCCCAACCAAAGCACCCCATAACCCCCCCCACTCAACATTCCCCATCACCCACCCCCCAACCAACCCACTCCATCACCCACCCCCACCCAACATTCCCTATAATCCATCCCCCAACCAACCCACCCTTTAACCCACCCCCACCCAACATTCCCCATCGCCCACCCCCAAAACCCACCCCCACCCAACATTCCCTATAATCCACCCCCCAACCAACCCACCCCATCACCCACCCCCCAACCAACATTCCCTAAAATCCACCCCCCAAAACCAGCCCACCCCCCAACCAAAGGCCCCCATAGCCCGCCCCCACCCAACATCCCCCATCACCCACCCCCCAACCAACCAAAGCACCCCATAACTCCCCCCACCCAACATTCCCCATCACCCACCCCCAAAACCCACCCCCCCCAAACCCACCCCATAACCCCCCCCCACGCCCCCCACCCAACGTTCCCCATCAATCACCCACCCCCATCACCCACCCCCCAACCAATGTGCCCCCCAACCAACCCGTCTCCCAACCAAAGCATCCCATCACCCACCCCCAAAACCCACCCCCCAACCAATGCCCCCCAACCAACCTGCCCCTCAACAGGGACCCCATCACCCACCCCCCAACCGAAGCCCCCCATAACCCCCCCCCGCCCCCCCCGCCCCCCCATGAGTCCGGTTTCCCCGCAGGCGCAGCGCCACGTTCAGGACCTGTACGAGGACCTGCGGGACGGCCACAACCTCATCTCGCTGCTGGAAGTGCTCTCGGGGGACACGCTGGTGGGTGCCCCATAGCGACCCCTGCCCCATAGCGACCCCTGCCCCACAGCGACCCCTGCCCCATAGCGACCCCCTCTGTGCCCCATAGCGACCCCCCCCGTGCCCCACAGCGACCCCCCCCGTGCCCCATAGCGACCCCCTCTGTGCCCAGTAGTGACCCCCTCTGTACCCCATAGCGACCCCCCTGTCTGTGCCCCATAGAGACCCCCCCCCACCTCTGTGCCCCATAGTGACTTCTCCACCCGGACCCCATCCTCCTCTGTGCCCCATAGCTGCGCTCTGACTCTCTGCCCCATAGCCTCTCTCTGATCCCCTCTGTGTCCCATAACTGCACTCTGATTCTCTGTGCCCTATAGCTGTGCTCTGACCCTCTGCCCTATAGCCCCTCTCTGTGCCCCATAACTGCACTCTGACCCTCTCTGCCCCATAGGCTCTCTCTGACCCTCTGCCCCATAGCCTCTCTCTGATCCCCTCTGTGCCCCATAACTGCACTCTGATTCTCTGTGCCCCATAGCTGTGCTCTGATCCTCTCTGCCCCATAGCTGCACTCTGAGCCTTTGCCCCATAGCCCCTCTCTGACCCTCTCTGCCCCATAGCTGCACTCTGACCCCTCTGTGCCCCATAGCCCCTCTCTGACCCTCTCTGCCCCATAGCCTCTCTCTGACCTTCTCTGCCCCATAACTGCACTCTGACCCCTCTGTGCCCCATAGCCTCTCTCTGACCTTCTCTGCCCTATAGCTGCACTCTGGCCCTCCGCACCCTATATGTGCGCTCTGACCCTCTGCCCCATAGCTGCTTTCTGTGCCCCATAGCCTCTCTCTGACCCTCTGTGCCCCATAACTGCACTCTGATTCTCTCTGCCCCATAGCTGTGCTCTGATCCTCTGTGCCCTATAGCTGCACTCTGAGCCTCTGCCCTATAGCCCCTCTCTGTGCCCAATAACTGCACTCTGATCCTCTCTGCCCCATAGCCTCTCTCTGCCCCTCTCTGCCCCATAACTGCACTCTGATTCTCTTTGCCCTATAGCTGTGCTCTGACCCTCTGCCCTATAGCCCCTCTCTGTGCCCCATAACTGCACTCTGACCCTCTCTGCCCCATAGGCTCTCTCTGACCCTCTGCCCCATAGCCTCTCTCTGATCCCCTCTGTGCCCCATAACTGCACTCTGATTCTCTGTGCCCCATAGCTGTGCTCTGATCCTCTCTGCCCCATAGCTGCACTCTGAGCCTCTGCCCCATAGCCCCTCTCTGACCTTCTCTGCCCCATAACTGCACTGTGACCCCTCTGTGCCCCATAGCCTCTCTCTGACCTTCTCTGCCCTATAGCTGCACTCTGGCCCTCCGCACCCTATATGTGCGCTCTGACCCTCTGCCCCATAGCTGCTTTCTGTGCCCCATAGCCTCTCTCTGACCCTCTGTGCCCCATAGCTGCTCTCTGTGCCCCATAACCTCTCTCTGACCTTCTCTGCCCCATAACTGCACTCTGACCCCCTCTGTGCCCCATAGCTGCACTTTGACCCTCTGCCCCATAGCCGCTCTCTGACCCTCTGTGCCCCATAGCTGCACTCTGCCCTATAGCTGCATAGCCACTCTGACCTTCTCTGCCCCATAGCCGCTCTCTGCCCTATAGCTTCTCTCTGATCCTCTGCCCCATAGCCTCTCTCTGACCCTCTCTGCCCCATAGCCTCTCTGTGACCCTCTGCCCCATAGCTGTTGTCTGTGCCCCATAGCCTCTCTCTGACCCTCTCTGCCCCATAGCCTCTCTGTGACCCTCTGCCCCATAGCTGTTGTCTGTGCCCCATAGCCTCTCTCTGACCCTCTGTGCCCCATAGCTGCACTCTGAGCCTCTGCCCCCTAGCCACTCTCTGACCTTCTCTGCCCTATAGCCTCTGTCTGACTCTCTGCCCCATAGCTGCTCTCTGCCCTATAGCCACTCTCTGCCCCATAGCTGCTTTCTCTGCCCCATAGCTGCTCTCTGCCCCATAGCTGCTCTCTGCCCCATAGCTGTTCTCTGCCCTATAGCAGCTCTCTGCCCCATAGCTGCTCTCGTCCCTATAGCCGCTCTCTGCCCTATAGCTGCTCTCTCTGCCCTATAGCCACTCTCTCTGCCCCATAGCTGCTCTCTGCCATATAGCTGCTCTCTGCCCCATAGCTGCACTCTGCCCTATAGCCGCACTCTGCCCCATAGCTGCTCTCTGCCCCATAGTTGCTCTCTGACCCATAGCTGCACTCTGCCCTATAGCCGCACTCTGCCCCATAGCTGCTCTCTGCCCCATAGCTGCTCTCTGCCCTATAGCCGCACTCTGCCCCATAGCTGCTCTCTGCCCCATAGCTGCTCTCTGCCCCATAGCTGCACTCTGCCCTATAGCAGCTCTCTGCCCCATAGCTGCTCTCGTCCCTATAGCCGCTCTCTGCCCTATAGCTGCTCTCTGCCCCATAGCTTCTCTCTGCCCGATAGCTTCTCTCTGCCCCATAGCTGCGCTCTGCGCTATAACAGCTCTCTGCCCTATAGCTGCGCTCTGCCCTATAGCCACTCTCTCTTCCCTATAGCTGCTCTGTGCCTTATAGCCGCTCTGTGCCCTATATCCGCTCTCTGCCCCATAGCTGCTCTGTGCCCTATAGCTGCTCTGTGCCCTATAGCCGCTCTGTGCCCTATATCCGCTCTCTGCCCCATAGCTGCTCTGTGCCCCATAGCCGCGCTGTCTGACCCTGTCTCCCTCTCTCTCTATTCCCCCTCCCCCCGCTCCATGTGGGGCAGCCCCGGGAGCGCGACGTCATCAGGAGGTTACGCCTGGTGAGTGTGGGGCGCCGCGCCGCCCCTCTGCCTCTGCCCCATAGGGCTGCCCCATAGAGCCGCCCCATAGGGCTGCCCCATAGAACTGTGCCATAGGGCTGCCCCATAGAGCTGCCCCATAGAACTGCCCCATAGAGCTGCCCCATAGGGCTGCCCCATAGAGCTGCCCCATAGAGCTGCCCCATAGGGCTGCCCCATAGAACTGTGCCATAGGGCTGCCCCATAGAGCTGCCCCATAGGGCTGCCCCATAGAACTGTGCCATAGAACTGCCCCATAGGGCTGCCCCATAGAACTGTGCCATAGGGCTGCCCCATAGAACTGCCCCATAGGGCTGCCCCATAGAGCCACCCCATAGAGCTGCCCCATAGAGCTGCCCCATAGGGCTGCCCCATAGAACTGTGCCATAGGGCTGCCCCATAGAGCTGCCCCATAGGGCTGCCCCATAGAACTGTGCCATAGAACTGCCCCATAGGGCTGCCCCATAGAACTGTGCCATAGGGCTGCCCCATAGAGCTGCCCCATAGAGCTGCCCCATAGGGCTGCCCCATAGAGCTGCCCCATAGAACTGTGCCATAGAGCTGCCCCATAGAGCTGCCCCATAGAGCTGCCCCATAGAACTGTCCATAGAGCTGCCCTATAGAACTGCCCTATAGAACCACCCCATAGGGCTGCCCCATAGAGCTGCCCCATAGAACTGTGCCATAGAGCTGCCCCATAGGGCTGCCCCATAGAGCTGCCCCATAGAGCTGTCCATAGAGCTGTCCCATAGAGCTGCCCTATAGAACCACCCCATAGGGCTGCCCCATAGAGCTGCCCCATAGAACTGTGCCATAGGGCTGCCCCATAGAGCTGCCCCATAGAGCTGCCCATAGAGCTTCCCTATAGAACTGCCCTATAGAACCACCCCATAGGGCTGCCCCATAGAGCTGCCCCATAGAACTGTGCCATAGGGCTGCCCCATAGAGCTGCCCCATAGAGCTGTCCCATAGAGCTGCCCTATAGAACCACCCCATAGGGCTGCCCCATAGAGCTGCCCCATAGAGCTGTCCCATAGAGCTGTCCATAGAGCTGCCCTATAGAACTGCCCTATAGAACCACCCCATAGGGCTGCCCCATAGAACTGTGCCATAGAGCTGCCCCATAGAGCTGCCCCATAGAACTGTGCCATAGAGCTGCCCCATAGGGCTGCCCCATAGAACTGTGCCGTAGGGCTGCCCCATAGAGCTGTCCCATAGAGCTGCCCCATAGCCCTTCCCCATAGCGCTGCCCCATAGCGCTGCCCCATGGCATTGCTGTAGGGCCGCAGTCTGTCGTGGGGCTGTGCTATAGGGCCGTGTATAGGGCCATTGTATGGGGCAGTGCTGTGGGGCGCACCATAGGGCCATTCTATGGGGTCATTCCATGGGGCAGAGCTGTGGGGCACACAATAGGGCCATGTCAGGGGGTGGTGCCATGGGGTGGTGCCATGGGGTGGTGCTATAGGGCCGTTCTATGGGGTCATTCCATGGGGCAGTGCCATGGGGCACATCATAGGGCCATTCTATGGGGTGGTGCTATAGGGCCGTTCTATGGGGCCATGCCATGGGGCCATTCTGTGGGGTGGTGCTATAGGGCAGCGCTATGGGGCACACCATAGGGCTGTTCTATGGGGCGGTGCTATAGGGCCGTTCTATGGGGTCATTCCATGGGGCAGTGCCATGGGGCACACCATAGGGCCGTTCTCTGGGGTGGTGCCATAGGGCCATTCTATGGGGCCATGCCATGGGGCCATTCTGTGGGGTGATGCTATAGGGCAGCGCTATGGGGCCGTTCTATGGGGCAGTGCCATGGGGCACACCATAGGGCCGTTCTGTGGGGCCATGCCATAGGGCCATTCTGTGGGGTCGTTCCATGGGGCAGAGCTGTGGGGTGGTGTCATAGGGCCATTCTGTGGGGCACACAATAGGGCCATTCTGTGGGGTGGTGCCATAGGGCCATTCTGTGGGGTCATTCCATGGGGCAGTGCCATGGGGCACACCATAGGGCCATTCTATGGGGTGGTGCTATAGGGCCATTCTATGGGGCCATGCCATGGGGCCGTTCTGTGGGGTGATGCTATAGGGCCGTTCTATGAGGCCGTTCTATGGGGCAGTGCCATGGAGCACACCATAGGGCCGTTCTATGGGGCCATGCCATAGGGCCATTCTATGGGGTGGTGCCATAGGGCCATTCTATGGGGCCATTCTGTGGGGCCATTCTGTGGGGTGGTGCCATAGGGCCATTCTGTGGGGTCATTCTATGGGGCAGTGCTATGGGGCTGTGCCGTAGGGCTGTTCTATGGGGCCATTCCATAGGGCCATTCTATGGGGTGGTGCTATAGGGCCGTTCTATGGGGCCATGCCATGGGGCCATTCTGTGGGGTCATTCCATGGGGCAGCGCTATGGGGCACACCATAGGGCCGTTCTATGGGGTGGTGCCATGGGGCCGTTCTATGGGGTCATTCCATGGGCCAGAACTGTGGGGCACATCATAGGGCCGTTCTATGGGGTCTGTATGGGGTCATTCCATGGGTCTGTATGGAGTTGAGCCATGGGTCTGTATGGGGTCATTCTATGGGGTCTGTATGGGGTCATTCCGTGGGTCTGTATGGGGTCATTCCATGGGTCTGTATGGAGTTGAGCCATGGGTCTGTATGGGGTCATTCTATGGGGTCTGTATGGGGCCATTCTATGGGGTCTGTATGGGGTCATTCCGTGGGTCTGTATGGGGTCATTCTGTGGGGTCTGTATGGGGTCATTCCATGGGTCTGTATGGGGTCATTCAATGGGGTCTGTATGGGGCCATTCCATGGGTTCTTTATGGGGCCATTCCATGCGTCTGTATGCGGCCAATCTATGGGGTCTGTATGGGGTCATTCTATGGGTGCTACGGGGTGGCCCTATGGGGTGGCGCTGTGGGTCTATGCTATGGGGTGGTGCTATAGGGCAGCGCTACGGGGCGGCCCTATGGGGCGGTGCTATGGGTTGGCCCTATGGGGCGGTGGTATGGGGTGGCACTATGGGGTGGTGCTATGGAGCAGTGCTATGGGGCAGCTCTATGGGTCGGCGCTATGGGGTGGTGGTATGGGGCAGCCCTATGGGGTGTCGTTGTGGGTCGGTGCTATGGGGCGGCCCTATGGGGTGGTGCTGTGGGTTGGCACTATGGGGCGGCCCTATGGGTCAGTGGTATGGGGCGGCCCTATGGGGTGGTGCTGTGGGTAGATGCTATGGGGCGGTGCTGTGGGTCAGTGTTATGGGATGGTGCTATGGGGCGGCGCTATGGGGTGGCCCTATGGGACAGCACTATGGGGCAGTGCTATGGGGCGGTGCTATGGGCCGGTGCTAAGGGGCGGCTCTATGGGGCGGCTCTATGGGGTGGTGCTATGGGGCAGCCCTGTGGGGCAGCGATGTGGGTTGGTGCTATGGGGCTGCTCTATGGGGCGGCTCTGTGGGGCGGCGCTATGGGGCTGCCCTATGGGATGGTTCTATGGGGCGGCTCTGTGGGGCGGCACTGTGGGGCGGCGGTATGGGGCTGGTCTATGGGGCAGTGTTATGGGGCAGCTCTATGGGGCGGCGCCATGGGGCGGTGTTATGGGGCTGCTCTATGGGGCGGCTCTGTGGGGTGGCTCTGTGGGGTGGCGCTGTGGGGCAGCAGTATGGGGCTGCTCTATGGGGCTGCCCTATGGGACGGATCTATGGGGCGGCCCTGTGGGGCGGCACTGTGGGGCGGCGGTATGGGGCTGCTCTATGGGGTGGCGGTATGGGGTGGCGCTGTGGGGCGGCTCTATGGGGCAGCTCTATGGGGTGGCGCTGTGGGGCGGTGTTATGGGGCTGCTCTATGGGGCGGTGTTATGGGGTGGCTCTGTGGGGCGGCGGTATGGGGCTGCTTTATGGGGCTGCCCTATGGGATGGATCTATGGGGTGGCCCTGTGGGGCGGCACTGTGGGGCGGCGGTATGGGGCTGCTCTATGGGGCTGCTCTATGGGGCGGCGGTATGGGGCGGCGCTGTGGGGTGGCGGTATGGGGCAGCCCTATGGGGCGGTACTATGGGGCAGCGCTATGGGGTGGTGCTATGGGGCGGTGTTATGGGGCAGCTCTATGGGGCGGCGCCGTGGGGTGGTGTTATGGGGCTGCTCTATGGGGCGGCCCTACGGGGCGGTGTTATGGGGCGGCCCTATGGGACGGCGCTATGGGGCAGCCCTATGGGGTGGTGTTATGGGGCTGCTCTATGGGGCGGCCCTATGGAGCTGCTCTATGGGGCGGTGCTATGGGGCAGCCCTATGGGGTGGTGTTATGGGGCTGCTCTATGGGGCTGCTCTATGGGGCGGCACTATGGGGTGGTGTTATGGGGCTGCTCTATGGGGCGGCGCTGTGGGGTGGCGCTGTGGGGCGGCGCTGTGGGGCAGTGCTGTGGGGCGGCGCTCAGCCTCGTGTCTCCTGCAGCCCCGCGAGAAGGGCCGCATGCGCTTCCACAAACTGCAGAACGTGCAGATCGCGCTGGATTACCTGCGGCACCGCCAGGTGGGGCGGCCGGGGGGCAACGGGGGGGCGGGGGGAGGGGCACGGGGGGTGTGAGGGGGGCACTTGGGCTGGGGGGGCGATTGGGGGGCTGGGGGGCAGCTGGGGGGCTGGGGGAGCTATTAGGGGATGGGGGAGGGGCACGGGGGGTGTGAGGGGGGCACTTGGGCTGGGGGGGGTAATTGGGGGGATGGGGGGCACTTGGGGGGATGGGGGGGCAACTGGGGGGCTGGGGGAGGGGCACGGGGGGTATGAGGGGGGCACTTGGGCTGGGAGGGGTAATTGGGGGGATGGGGGGCACTTGGGGGGCTGGGGGGGGCAACTGGGGGGCTGAGGGGGCAGCAGGGGGACGGGGGGCACTTGGGGGGCTGGGGGGGCAACTGGGGGGATGGGGGAGGGGTACGTGGGGGTATGAGGGGGGCACTTGGGCTGGGGGGCACTTGGGGGGCTGGGGGGGGCAGCTGGGGGGACGGGGGGACTTCTAAGGGGCTGGGAGGGCTATTAGGGGATGGGGGAGGGGCACGGGGGGGTGTGAGGGGCGCACTTGGGCTGGGGGGGGCAACTGGGGGGATGGGGGGCAGCTGGGGGGTGAGGGGCAGCAGGGGGGACGGGGGGGGATTTTCAGGGGCTGGGGGGCGCTTGGGGGGCTGGAGGGCAGCTGGGGGGATGGGGGGGCTTCTGAAGGGCTGGGGGGTGCTTGGGCAATGGGGGGCAATTGGGGGGACGGGGGCATCTGGGGGGCTGGGGGGGCAACTGGGGAAATGGGGGAGGGGCACGGGGGGTGTGAGGAGGGCACTTGAGCTGGGGGGGGCAGCTGGGGGGACGGAGGGGCATCTGGGGGGCTGGGGGGTGCTTGGGCAATGGGGGGACAATTGGGGGAATGGGGGGCGCTTGGGGGGCTGGGGGGGGCTATTAGGGGCTGGGGGAGGGGCTCGGGGGGGGGTGAGGGGGGCACTTGGGCTGGGGTGGGCGATTGGGGGGCTGGGGGGGGCAACTGGGGACATGGGGGGCAGCTGGGGGGACGGGGGGGATTTTCGGGGGCTGGGGGGTGCCTGGGGGCCTGGAGGGCAGCTGGGGGAACGGGGGGCAATTGGGGGAATGGGGGGCAGCTGGGGGGGGGGCAATTGGGGGCACTGGAGGGATGCTTGGGGCAATGGGGGGGCAATTGGGGGTACGGGGGGCACTTGGGGGGCTGGAGGGGGCAACTGGGGGGCTGTGGGGCACCTGGGGGGCTTAGGGGGCACTTGGGGGGTTGGGGGGCAGCTGGGGGGTGGGAGGGCACTTGGGGGCCTCGGGGAAGTGCTGGGGGGAGCAGGGGGCACTTGGGGGGCAGAGGGAGGCGCTTGGAGGGCGGGGGTGGCACTTGGGGGGCTGGGGAAGAATCTGGGGGGCTGGGGGGGCACTTGGGGGGCCCAGGGGGGGCAGTTAGGGGGCCAGGAGGGGCACTTGTGGGTCTGTCCCGTAGTACTACCCCATAGCTGCCCCATAGCACTGCCCTATAACTGTCCTGCAGGGCCCCCCCATAGTACTGCCCCATAGCTGCCCCATAACTACCCCATAGCTGCCCCATAGCTGCCCCATAGGGCTGCCCCATAACTGCCCCATAGGGCTGTCCCATAGCTGCCCCACATCTGCCCCATAGCTGCCCCATAAAGCCACTCCATAGCTGCCCTAAGGCTGCCCCATATCTGCCCCATAGCACCGCCCCAAAGCTGCCCCATAGCGCCACCCCATAGCTGCCCCATAGCCGCCCCATAGGTGCCTCATAGCTGCCCCATAGCTGTCGAATAGCTGCCTTATTGAGCCACCCCATAGCTGCCCCATAGCTGCCCTATAGCTGCCCCATAGTTGCCCTATAGAGCCACCCCATAGCTGCCCCATAGCACTGCCCCATAGCCACCCCATAGCTGCCCCATAGCTGCACCATAGCTGTCTCATAGCTGCCCCATAGCTGCCCCATAGAGCCACCCCATAGCTGCTCCATAACCGCCCCATAGCTGCCCCATTGAGCCACCCCATAGCTGCCCTATAGCTGCCCCATAGCTGCCCCCCAGCACTGCCTCCTAGCACTGCCCCATAGCACTGCCCCATAGCCTCCCCATTGAGCCACCCCATAGCTGCCCCATAGCTGCCCCATAGCTGCCCCATTGAGCCACCCCATAGCTGCCCCATAGCCGCCCCATAGCTGCCCCATAGCCGCCCCATAGCGCCACCCCATAACGCCGCCCCCCGCAGGTGAAGCTGGTGAACATCCGCAATGACGACATCGCAGACGGGAATCCCAAGCTGACGCTGGGCCTCATCTGGACCATCATCCTGCACTTCCAGGTGCCCGCGCGGGGCTGCGGCGGGGCTGCGGTGGGGCTGCAGTGCTCTGTGCGGTGGGGCTGCGGTGGGGCTGCGGTGCTCTGTGCAGCACGGATGCAGTGGGGCTGCAGTGGGGCTGTGGTGTGGCTGCGGTGGGGTGCAGTGCTCTGTGCAGCGGGGCTGCGGTGGGGCTGCAGTGCAGTTGCGGTGCTCTGTGCAGCAGGGATGTGGTGGGGCTGCGGTGGGGCTGCAGTGCTCTGTGCAGCAGGGATGCAGTGGGGCTGCAGTGGGGCTGCAGTGGGGCTGCAGTGCTCTGTGCATCGGGGCTGCAGTGGGGCTGCAGTGCTCTGTGCAGGGGGGCTGCAGCAGGGCTGTGGTGGGGCTGCAGTGCTCTGTGCAGCAGGGCTGTAGTGGGGCAGAGGTGGGGCTGCAGCGTGGCTGCAGTGGTGCTGCAGCACCAACGCAGCGATTGTGCCCAGGTGCCGCATTGAGGGGGCACAGCGGTGCTGCACTGGTGCTGCACTGGTGCTGCAGAGCAGCTGCACTGCGCTGTGCAGTGGTGGTGCAGTGGTGAGTGTGTTGTGGGTGCAGTGCGGTAATGCAGCGCTGCATGTTGCAGATTTCAGACACCCAGGTTTCGGGGCAGCGCAGCGCCATGCAGTAATGCATTGCAGCGCAGTAATGCAGCGCTGTGTTGCAGATCTCGGACATCCAGGTGTCGCTGCAGTGCAGTGCAGTAATGCACTGCAGTGCAGTAATGCAGCGCTGCACTGCAGATCTCAGACACCCAGGTGTCGGGGCAGCGCAGCGCCATGCAGAGTCATGCAGTGCCATGCATTGCATTGCAGTAATGCAGCGCTGTGTTGCAGATCTCCGACTCCCAGGTGCTGGGGCAGCGCAGTGCCGTGCAGTAATGCATTGCAGCGCAGTAATGCAGCGCTGTGTTGCAGATCTCCGACACCCAGGTTCTTGGGCAGCGCAGCCCCATGCAGTAATGCATTGCAGCGCAGTAATGCAGCGCTGCACTGCAGATCCCCGACACCCAGGTGCTGGGGCAGCGCAGTGCCATGCTGTGCCATGCATTGCATTGCAGTAATGCAGCGCTGTGTTGCAGACCTCAGACATCCAGGTGCTGGGGCAGTGCAGGCCCATGCAGTGATGCATTGCAGCGCAGTAACGCAGCACTGTGTTGCAGATCTCCGACACCCAGGTGTCGCTGCAGTGCAGTGCAGCAATGCAGCGCTGCATTGCAGATCTCAGACACCCAGGTGTCGGGGCAGCGCAGCGCCATGCAGAGTCATGCAGTGCCATGCATTGCATTGCAGTAATGCAGCGCTGTGTTGCAGATCTCCGACTCCCAGGTGTCGGGGCAGCGCAGTGCCGTGCAGTAATGCATTGCAGTGCAGTAATGCAGCGCTGTGTTGCAGATCTCAGACACCCAGGTGCTGGGGCAGTGCAGCCCCATGCAGTAATGCATTGCAGCGCAGTAATGCAGCACTGTGTTGCAGATCTCCGACACCCAGGTGCCGGGGCAGTGCAGTGCCATGCAGTGCCATGCATTGCAGCGCAGTAATGCAGCACTATGTTGCAGATTTCAGACACCCAGGTGTCGGGGCAGTGCAGTGCCATGCTGTGCCATGCATTGCAGCGCAGTAATGCAGCACTGTGTTGCAGATCTCAGACATCCAGGTGCTGGGGCAGTGCAGGCCCATGCAGTGATGCAGTGCAGCGCAGTAACGCAGCGCCGTGTTGCAGATCTGCGACACCCAGGTGTCGGGGCAGCGCAGTGCCATGCTGTGCCATGCATTGCAGCACAGTAATGCAGCGCTGTGTTGCAGATCTCCAACACCCAGGTGCTGGGGCAGCGCAGCCCCATGCAGTAATGCATTGCAGCGCAGTAACGCAGCGCTGTGTTGCAGATCTCTGACTCCCAGGTGTCGGGGCAGCGCAGTGCCATGCTGTGCCATGCATTGCAGCGCAGTAATGCAGCACTGTGTTGCAGATCTCAGACATCCAGGTGCTGGGGGCAGTGCAGCGCCATGCAGTGATGCATTGCAGCGCAGTAATGCAGCGCCGTGTTGCAGATCTCGGACATCCAGGTGTCGGGGCAGCGCAGTGCCATGCTGTGCCATGCATTGCAGCGCAGTGATGCAGCGCTGTGTTGCAGATCTCAGACACCCAGGTGCTGGGGCAGTGCAGGCCCATGCAGTGATGCAGTGCAGCGCAGTAACGCAGCGCCGTGTTGCAGATCTCGGACATCCAGGTGTCGGGGCAGTCGGAGGACATGACGGCCAAGGAGAAGCTGCTGCTGTGGGCGCAGCGGGCGGTGCAGCATTACCCGGGGCTGCGCTGCGACAACTTCAGCAGCTGCTGGAGGGACGGCCGCCTCTTCAACGCCATCATCCACAGGCATCGGTACGGGGGGGGGGCGTGGGGGGGGATGGGGGGAGATGGGGGGCTGGGGGGAGGTGGGGGGGGATGGGGGGAGATGGGGGGATGGGGGGATGGGGGGACATGGGGCAATAGGGGGAGATGGGGGGAGATCGGAGGCGATGGGGGAGATGGGGGGAGATGGGGGGATGGGAAGAGATGGGGGAAATGGGGGGATGGAGGGAGATGGGGGGAGATGGGGGGCTGGGGGGAGGTGGGGGGGCTGGGGGGAGATGGGGGGATGGGGGGAGATGGGGCAATAGGGGGAGATGGGGGGAGATCGGAGGCGATGGGGGAGATGGGGGGAGATGGGGGGCAATAGGGGGAGATGGGGGAAATGGGGGGATGGGGGGCAATAGGGGGAGATGGGGGTATGAGGGAGATGGGGGGATGGGGGAGATGGGGGGAGATGGGGGGAGGGGGGGTGATTGGGGGACATGGGGGGCAGTAGGGGGAGATGGGGGGATGGGGGGAGGTGGGGGAAGATGGGGGTGTGTGCTGTGGGGCTGCGCTATGGGGCTGCGCTATGGGGCTGTGTTATAGGGCTGTGCTGTGGGATTGTTTTATAGGGCTGTGCCATGGGGCTGTGCTGTGGGGCCGTGCTGTGGGGCTGTGCTACAGGGCTGTGCTATGGGGCAGTGCTGTAGGGCCATGCTGTGGGACTGTGCTAAGGGGCTGCGCTATGGGGCTGTGCTATGGGACTGTGCTATGGGGCCGTGCTATGGGGTTGTGCTGTGGGGCTGTGCTATAGGGCTGGGCTGTGGGGCTGCGCTATGGGGCTGTGCTATGGGGCCGTGCTATGGGGTTGTGCTGTGGGGCTGTGCTATAGAGCTGTGCTGTGGGGCTGTGCTATAGGGCTGGGCTGTGGGGCTGTGCTATGGGGCTGCGCTATGGGGCTGCGCTATGGGGCCGTGCTGTGGGGTCGTGCTATAAGGCTGTGCTATAGGGCTGTGCTGTGGGGCCGTGCTGTGGGGCTGTGCTACAGGGCTGTGCTATGGGGCAGTGTTGTAGGGCCATGCTGTGGGGCTGTGCTATAGGGGAAGATGGGGCTGCCCTATGGGGCTGCGCTATGGGGCTGTGTTATGGGGTTGTTCTATAGGGCTGTGCCATGGGGCTGTGCTGTGGGGCTGTGCTATAGGGCTGCGCTATGGGGCTGCGCTATGGGGCTGCGCTATGGGGCTGTGCTGTGGGGTCGTGCTATAAGGCTGTGCTATGGGGCAGTGCTGTGGGGCTGCGCTATGGGGCTGCGCTATGGGACTGTGCTATGGGACTGCAGTACGGGGCTGTGCTATAGGGCTGTGCTATGGGGCCGTGCTATGGGGTTGTGCTGTGGGGCTGTGCTATAGAGCTGTGCTGTGGGGCTGTGCTATAGGGCTGGGCTGTGGGGCTGTGCTATGGGGCAGTGCTGTAGGGCCATGCAGTGGGGCTGTGCTATGGGGCCATGCTATGGGGCTGTGCTATGGGGCTGTGCTGTGGGGCTGTGGGGTCATGCCATGAGGCTCTGCCCCATAGATCTCATATGGGCCA
The DNA here is from genome assembly GCF_987193195.1 of Phasianus colchicus. Classification (NCBI taxonomy): domain Eukaryota; kingdom Metazoa; phylum Chordata; class Aves; order Galliformes; family Phasianidae; genus Phasianus; species Phasianus colchicus. The sequence continues at coordinate 94,682,106 of NC_143438.1, forward strand.
TGCTGTGCCCCATAGATCCCATGTGGGTCATGCTGTGCCCCATAGATTGTGGCTGTGCCCCATAGATCCTGACTGCCCCATTGATCTCATGTGGGTCGTGCTGTGCCCCATAGATCCTGGCCGTGCCCCATAGATCTCACGTGGGTCGTGCTGTGCCCCATAGATCCCGTGCCCCACACGTGTGGGTCAGCCCCCCGCTGCAGCTCAGTGTCGCAGCAGCTCACTGAGCTCTGTGCCCCCCATGTCCCCCCTTTCTCCCCCCCTGTGCCCCCCATGTGCCCCCCACTGCCCCCACCCCCCCATCCCACCCCCTATGTGCCCCCCATGTCCCCCTTTATCCCCCCTGTGCCCCCCATGCCCTCCTTGTCCCCTTCCATGTCCTGTGTGCCCCCCATGTCCCCCCATCTGCCCCCCATGTCCCCCTCTGTGCCCCCCATGTGCCCCCTATGTGCCCCCCATGTCCCCGTTTAACCCCCCTGTGCCCCCCATGTCCCCCTTTATCCCCCCTGTGCCCCCCGTGCCCTCCTTGTCCCCTTCCATGCCCTGTGTGCCCCCCATGTCCCCCCTGTGCCCCCATGTGCCCCCCATGTCGCTCTCTGTGCCCCCCGTGTCCCCCCATGTGCCCCCTATGTGCCCCCCATGTCCCCCTTTATCCCCCCTGTGCCCCCCCTGCCCTCCTTGTCCCCTTTTGTGCCCTATGTGCCCCCCATGTCCCCCCATGTCCCCCTATCTGCCCCTCCTGTCCCCCTTTATCCCCCATGTGTCCCCCTTCTGTGCCCCCTATGTGTCCCCCATGTGCCCCCCATGTCCCCCCCACATCCCCCATTATCCCCCCTGTGCCCCTCATGCCCTCCTTCTCCCCTTTTGTGCCCTATGTGCCCCTCATGTCCCCCCCCGTGCCCCCCCTGTGCCCCCCACATCCCCCCCTCTCTCCCCTTCCCCCAAACGCCCCCCATATCCCGCCCTCCACTGTGCCCCCCCCATCCCCGTATCCCCCCCACTGTTCCCCCCTCTGCCCCCCGTATCCCCCCACCTCTTTCCCCCGTGTCCCCCCCCACGTCCCCCCATCCCCCCCACCGTCCCCCCCCCCATAACCCCCACTTTTCCCCCCTTCTGTGCCCCCCCCCCCCCCGCAGGCCGCATTTGGTGGACATGGGGCGGGTGCAGCAGCAGAGCAGCCTGCAGAACCTGGAGCAGGCCTTCAGCGTCGCAGAGACCGAGCTGGGGGTCACCAGGCTGCTGGACCCCGAGGGTACGGCACCCACGGGGGGGGGAGATGGGGGGCAGGTGTGGGGCAGGTGTGGGGCAGGATGTGGGGCAGCTGTGGGGCAGAGCTGGGGGTCACCAGGATGCTGGACCCCGAGGGTACGGCACCACGGGGGGGGGAGATGGGGGGAGATGGGGGGCAGGTGTGGGGCAGATGGGGGGCAGATATGGGGTGGATGGGGGGCAGGTGTGGGGCAGATGGGGGGCAAATGGGGGGCAGGTGTGGGGCAGAGCTGGGGGTCACCAGGCTGCTGGACCCCGAGGGTACGGCACCCACATGGGGGGGAGATGGGGGGCAGGTGTGGGGCAGGATGTGGGGCAGGTGTGGGGCAGAGCTGAGGGTCACCAGGATGCTGGACCCCGAGGGTACGGCACCCACGGGGGGGGGAGATGGGGGGCAGGTGTGGGGCAGGATGTGGGGCAGCTGTGGGGCAGAGCTGGGGGTCACCAGGATGCTGGACCCCGAGGGTATGGAACCATGGAGGGAGGGTGGGGGGTGGATGGGGGGCAGGTGTGGAGCAGGTGTGGGGCAGATATGGGGCAGATGGGGGATAGGTGTGGGACAGATGTGGGGCAGATATGGGGCAAATGGGGGTCAGGTGTGGGGCAGAGCTGGGGGTCACCAGGCTGCTGGACCCGGTGGGTACGGCACCACAGGGGGGGGAGATGGGGGGAGGATGTGGGGCAGATGGGGGGCAGATATGGGGTGGATGGGGGGCAGGTGTGGGGCAGATGGGGGGCAGGTGTGGGGCAGAGCTGGGGTCACCAGGCTGCTGGACACCGAGGGTACGGCACCCACGTGGGGCAGAGATGGGGGGAGGATGTGGGGCAGGATGTGGGGCAGGTGTGGGGCAGGATATGGGGTAGATATGGGGCAGATGGGGGGCAGGTGTGGGGCAGAGCTGGGGGTCACCAGGATGCTGGACCCTGAGGGTACGGCACCACAGGGGGGGAGATGGGGGGCAGGTGTGGGGCAGGTGTGGGGCAGGTGTGGGGCAGAGCTGGGGGTCACCAGGCTGCTGGACCCTGAGGATTTGGAACCATGGAGGGGGGGTGGGGCAGATGTGGGGCAGATGTGGGGCAGAGCTGGGGGTCACCAGGCTGCTGGACCCCAAGGCTACGGCACCCACATGGGGCAGATATGGGGGGAGATGGGGGGTGGATGGGAGGCAGGTGTGGGGCAGATGTGGGGCAGATGGGAGGCAGGTGTGGGGCAGGTGCGGGGCAGGTGTGGGGCAGGATATGGGGTAGATATGGGGCAGATGGGGGGCAGGTGTGGGGCAGAGCTGGGGGTCACATGGCTGCACCACATGGGGGCAGAGGGGGGGAAATGGGGGCAGATGTGGGGCAGGATGTGGGGCAGAGCTGGGGGTCACGCAGCTGCTCGACCCTGAGGGTACGCGACCCACATGGGGGGCGGATGGGGGGCAGATGGGGGGCAGTGATGGGGCAGAGCGCCCCCCAATGGGGGCAGGAGGGTGGCAGCCATGGGGCAGAAGGGCTGATGTGGGGCAACTATGGGGCAGCTGTGGGGCAGCAGAAGGCCAGATGGGCAGCAGTGGGGCGGATGTGGGGCAGATGGGGGACAGTGGGATGTGGGGTGGATGTGGAGATGTGGGGCAGCCCTGAGGCATCTGTGGGGCAGATATGGGGCAGTAGTGGGGCAGATGTGGGGTGGATGTGGGGCAGCCCTGGGGTGGATGTGGGGCAGCCGTGGGGTGGATTTGGGGTGGATGTGGGGCAGATGTGGGACTGATATGGGGCAGCTGTGGGGAGGTTGTGGGGCAGCTGTGGGGTGGATGTGGGGCAGATGGGGCAAACAAGATGGGTTGGTGTGGGGCAGGTGAGGCAGGTGTGGGGCGGATGGGTGGCAGATGTGGGGTGGATGTAGGGGAGCTGTGGGGCAGTCGTGGGGTGGCAATGGGGCAGCAGTGGGGTGGCAGTGGGGCAGTGGGGCAGCCATGGGGCTGCAGTGAGGTGGCAGTGGGGTGGCTGTGGGATGGCAGTGGCTCAGGAAGTGGGTGGCAGTGGGGCAGCTGTGGGGCAGCCATGGGGTGGCAATGGGGCAGCAGTGGGGCAGCAGCAGGGTGGCAGTGGGGCAGCTGTGAGGTGGCAGTGGGGCAGCTGTGGGTGGCAGTGGGCAGCAGTGGGCAGCAATGGGGTGGCAGTGGGGCGGCCGTGGGGTGGCAGTGGGGCAGCAGTAGGGCGGCTGTGAGGTGGCAGTAGGGCAGCCATGGGGCAGCAGTGGGGCAGCCGTGGGTCAGGCAGTGGGGCAGCCATGGGGCAGCTGTGGGTCAGGGTGTGGGGCAGCTGTGGGGCAGCCGTGGGTCAGGGTGTGGGGCAGCTGTGGGTCAGGGTGTGGGGCAGTTGTGGGTCAGGGTGTCGGGCAGCCATGGGTCAGGCAGTGGGGCAGCCGTGGGGCAGCCGTGGGTCAGGGTGTGGGGCAACCGTGGGTGAGGGTGTGGGGCAGCCGTGGGTCAGGTAGTGGGTCAGGCTGTGGGGCAGTTGTGGGTCAGGGTGTGGGGGAGCTGTGGGTCAGGCTGTGGGGCAGCTGTGGGTCAGGGTGTGGGGCAGCTGTGGGGCAGCCGTGGGTCAGGGTGTGGGGTAGCTGTGGGTCAGGGTGTGGGGCAGCCGTGGGTCAGGCAGTGGGGCAGCCGTGGGGCAGCTGTGGGTCAGGGTGTGGGGCGGCCGTGGGTCAAGTAGTTGGGCAGCCGTGGGTCAGGGTGTGGGGGAGCCGTGGGTCAAGTAGTGGGGCAGCCGTGGGTCAGGGTGTGGGGTAGCTGTGGGTCAGGCAGTGGGGCAGCCGTGGGGCAGCCGTGGGTCAGGGTGTGGGACGGCCGTGGGTCAAGTAGTGGGGCAGCCGTGGGTCAGGGTGTGGGGTAGCTGTGGGTCAGGCAGTGGGGCAGCCGTGGGGCAGCCGTGGGTCAGGGTGTGGGGCAGCCATTGGTCAGGCAGTGGGGCAGCCGTGGGTCAGGTAGTGGGTCAGGCTGTGGGGCAGTTGTGGGTCAGGGTGTGGGGCAGTTGTGGGTCAGGGTGTGGGGGAGCTGTGGGTCAGGCTGTGGGGCAGCTGTGGGTCAGGGTGTGGGGCAGCTGTGGGGCAGTTGTGGGTCAGGGTGTGGGGTAGCTGTGGGTCAGGGTGTGGGGCAGCCGTGGGTCAGGCAGTGGGGCAGCCGTGGGGCAGCCGTGGGTCAGGGTGTGGGACGGCCGTGGGTCAAGTAGTGGGGCAGCCGTGGGTCAGGGTGTGGGGTAGCTGTGGGTCAGGCAGTGGGGCAGCCGTGGGGCAGCTGTGGGTCAGGGTGTGGGGCAGCTGTGGGGCAGCCGTGGGTCAGGGTGTGGGGCGGCCATGGGTCAAGTAGTGGGGCAGCCGTGGGTCAGGGTGTGGGGCAGCCGTGGGGCAGCCGTGGGTCAGGGTGTGGGGCGGCCGTGGGGCAGCCGTGGGTCAGGGTGTGGGGCGGCCGTGGGTCAAGTAGTGGGGCAGCCGTGGGTCAGGGTGTGGGGTAGCTGTGGGTCAGGCAGTGGGGCAGCCGTGGGGCAGCTGTGGGTCAGGGTGTGGGGCGGCTGTGGGGCAGCCGTGGGTCAGGCAGTGGGGCAGCTGTGGGGCAGCCGTGGGTCAGGGTGTGGGGCGGCCGTGGGGCAGCCGTGGGTCAGGGTGTGGGGCGGCCGTGGGGCAGCCGTGGGTCGGGCTGCGAGCGGTGCTGGCGCTGCAGACGTGGCGGTGGCGCAGCCGGACGAGAAATCCATCATCACCTACGTGTCCTCGCTGTACGACGCCCTGCCGCGACACGGCGACCGCGGCGACGGCACCGACGTGAGTGGGGACGGGGGGCTGACCCACCGCGGGGGGGGAGCTGACCCATAGCACTGAGCTCAGCCCCATAGCGGGGGGGCTGACCCATAGCGGGGGGGGCTGACCCATAGCACTGAGCTCAGTGCCATAATGGGGGGGGGGGGGGCTGACCCATAGCACTGAGCTCAGCCCCATAGCGGGGGGGCTGACCCATAGCGGGGGGGGGAGCTGACCCATAGCACTGAGCTCAGCCCCATAGCGGGGGGGCTGACCCATAGCGGGGGGGATGGGGCTGACCCATAGCACTGAGCTCAGCCCCATAGCGGGGGGGGGCTGACCCATAGCGGGGGGGATGGGGCTGACCCATAGCACTGAGCTCAGCCCCATAGCGGGGGGGGCTGACCCATAGCAGGGGGGTCAGACCCATAGCGGGGGGGTCAGGCCCTTAGTTGGGGGGGTCAGATTCATAGCAGGGGGTCCAGACCCATAGCACTGCATTCAGCCCCATAGCTGGGGGGCAGACCCATAGAACTGCGTTCAGCCCCGTAGCGGAGGGGCAGACCCATAGCGGGGGGGTCAGAACCATAGCGGGGGGATCAGCCCCATAGCAGGAGGGTCAGCCCCATAGTGGGGGGGCAGACCCATTGCAGGGGGGTCAGACCCACAGCTCTGCCCCATAGCACTGAGCTCAGCCCCATAGCGGGGGGCGTCAGACCCATAGCACCGAGCTCAGCCCCATAGCATGGGGCTCAGCCCAATAGCGGGAGGGTCAGCCCCATGGGGGGGGGGGTCAGCCCCATAGCAGGGGGGTGAACCCCATAGCATGGGGGTCAGACCCACAGCTCAGCCCCATAGCACTGAGCTCGGCCCCATAGCACAGGGCTCAGACCCATAGCAGGGGGGTCAGCCCCGTAGTGGGGGGGTCAGCCCCATTGCGGGAGGGTCAGCCCCATAGCGGGGGGGTCAGCCCCATAGCACTGAGCTCAGTCCCATAGCAGTGGGGTCAGCCCCATAGCAGTGGGGTCAGCCCCATAGCGGGGGGGTCAGCCCCATAGCGGGGGGTCAGCCCCATAGCAGTCCCGCTGCGTTGCATGGCTCATCCCGTGGTTACGTGCAATTGCTGCATCCCGTGGCTGCATCCCATGGCTGCATTCTGTGGTTGTTTTTGCATCGTTGCGTTGCACGGCTGCGTCCCTTTCTTGCAGTCCCCTGTTGCATCCCATTGTTGTGTTCCATTGCTGCGTGCCTTCGTTGCATGCCATTGCTGCATGCATTTGTTGCATCCCATGGCTGCATCCCATGCTCGTTTCCCATTGTTGCATCCTGCGGTTGCATCCCGTGATTGCATTCCTTTGTTGCATCCTGTGCATGCATCTCCTTGCTGCATCCCTTTGTTGAATCCCTTTTTGCATCCCTTTGTTGCATCCCCTTGCTGCATCCCTTCGTTGCATCCCCTTGCTGCATCCCATTGCTGCATCCCCTTGCTGCATCCCTTCGTTGCATCCCATTGTTGCAACCCTTTGTCACGTCCCCTTGCTGCATCCCTTTGTTGCACCCCCTTGCTGCACCCCCTTGCTGCATGCCTTCGCTGCATCCCATTGCTGCATCCCATTGCTGCATCCCATTGTTGCATCCCTTTGTTGAATCCCATTGTTGCATCCCTTTGTTGCACCCAATTGTGCATCCCCTTGCTGCACCCCCTTGCTGCACCCCATTGCTGCATCCCGTTGCTGCGCCCCGTTGCTGCATCCCCTTGCTGCACCCCATTGCTGCATCCCCTTGTTGCATCCCCTTGCTGCACCCCATGTTTGCACCCCGTGATCGCATTCCCCCGCTGCGCCCCACGGCTGCATCCCGTGGCCGCATCCCGTGTTCTCACGCGTTGCAGGAGCTGCAGCTGCGCTGGCAGCAGTACTACAGCGCGGTGACGCAGCTGCTGCAGTGGATGCGGCACCACACCGCCATGTTCCTGGAGCAGCGCCTGCCCAGCAGCCACGAGGAGGTGGAGGTGGGTGATGGGGGGCGATGGGGGGCTGGGGGGGCTGGCGGGGGCTGGGGGACAATGGGGGGAAGTGCGGGGTGGTGGGGGGGTGATGGGGGGCAATTGGAGGCAATGGGGGGCAATGGGGGCCTGGGGGGCAATGGGGGAAGTGGGGGGCGATGGGGGGTGATGGGGGGCAATTGGAGGCAATGGAGGGCAATGGGGGACGATGAGGGGTGATGGGGGGCTGGGGGGGGCGATGGGGAGCTGGGGGGGCTGGCGGGGGCTGGGGGACAATGGGGGGAAGTGGGGGGGGGCTTGAGGTGGCAACTGGGGGGAAGTGGGGGGTGGTGGGGGGTGATGGGGGGCAATTGGAGGCAATGGGGGCAATGGGGGGTGATGGGGGGGCAGGGGCACCTGGGGGTGATGGGGGGCTGGGGGGGCAATGGGGGAGGATGGGGGAGGCTGGGGGGGACTGGGGGGCAATTGGAGGCAATGGGGGGCGATGGGGGGGGCTGGGGGGGCTGGAGTGTGATGGGGGCGATGGGGGGCAATGGGGGGGCTGGGGGGCAATGGGGGGTGATGGGGAGCTGGAGGGCGATGGGGGACAATGGGGAGAAATGAGGGGGGCTGGGGGGCGATGGGGGGCAACTGGAGGCAGTGGGGGGCAGTGGGGGGCTGGGGGGCGATGGGGGAAGTGGGGGGGGCTTGAGATGGCAATTGGGGGGAAGTGGGGGCAATGGGGGGTGATGGGGAGCAATTGGAGGCACTGGGGGGCTGGAGGGCGATGGGGGACAATGGGGAGCAATGGGGGGGGTTCCTGACCCCTCCACCCCCCTGCCCCCCCCAACTGCCCCTCCCCGTCTGCCCTTTTCCCCCCCATCTGCCCTTCTTGCCCCTCCTGACCCCCCTCTTCTGCCCTCCTGCCCCTTTCCCCCCCCACCTGCGCCCCCTGCCCCTCCTGAACCCCCATCTGCCCCTTTCCCCCCCACCTGCTCCCCCTACCCCTCCTGACCCCCCATCTGCCCCCCCATCTGCCCCCCCCGCCCCTCCTGACCCCCCCACCTGCCCCTTTCTCCCCTCTGCTCTCCTTGCCCCTTCCGATCCCCCATCTGCCCCCCCATTTCTCCTGCCCCCCCATCTGCCCCCCCGCCCCCCCATCTGCTCCTTCCCCCCCATTTACCCTCCCTGCCCCCCCTGCCGCCCCATCTGCCCCTTTTGACCCCCCCCACCCGCTCCCTCTGCCCCTCCTGACCCCCATCTGCCCCTTTCCCCCCCACCTGCCCCCCCTCCCCTCCTGACCCCCCCCTGCCCTCCCACCCCTCCTGACCCCCCCATTTGCCCTCCCTGTTCCTCCTGACCCCCCATCTGCCCCCCCATCCCCCCCACCCCCCCATCTGCTCCTTCCCCCCCATTTGCCCTCCCTGCCCCCCCTGCCGCCCCATCTGCCCCTTTTGACCCCCCCCACCCGCTCCCTCTGCCCCTCCTGAACCCCCATCTGCCCCTTTCCCCCCCACCTGCACCCCCTCCCCTCCTGACCCCTTCCCCTGCCCCTTCTGACCCCCATCTGCCCCTTTCCCCCCCACCTGCCCTCCCGCCCCTCCTGACCCCCCATCTGCCCCTTCCCCCCCCTTTTTCCCCTCCTTTGCCCCCCCTTTGCCCCCCCAGGTGCTGTGGCGGCAGTTCCTGAGGCTGAAGGAGACGGAGCTGCCGGCCAAGGACGCGGATAAGGAACGAGCCAGGGCCCAGTTCCAGGCACTGGAGGTGGGTGGGGGGGGGCGTGGGGGGGGAATGGGGCAGGGGGCACCGGGGGCCATGGGGGACACTGGGGAGCATGGGGTCATGGGGGGCACTGGGGGTCATGGGGGGCACTGGGGGTGATGGGGTCATGGGTGGCATTGGGGGTCATGAGATCATGGGTGGCACTGGGGGTCATGGGGGGCACTGGGGGTCATGGGGTCATGGGTGGCATTGGGGGTCATGGGGTCATGGGGGGCACTGGGGGCACTGGGGGTGATGGGGTCATGGGTGGCATTGGGGGTCATGGGATCATGGGGGGCACTGGGGGTCATGGGGTCCTGGGTGGCATTCGGGATCATGGGATCACGGGGGGCACTGGGGGTCATGGGGTCACTGGGGGTCATGGGGTCATGGGTGGCATTGGGGGTCATGGGATCATGGGGGGCACTGGGGGCACTGGGGGTGATGGGGTTATGGGTGGCACTGGGGGTCATGAGATCATGGGGGGCACTGGGGGTCATGGGGTCCTGGGTGGCATTGGGGGTCATGGGATCATGGGGGGCACTGGGGGTCATGGGGTCACTGGGGGTCATGGGGTCATGGGTGGCATTGGGGGTCATGGGATCATGGGGGGCACTGGGGGTCATGGGGGGCACTGGGGTCATGGGGTCATGGGTGGCATTGGGGGTCATGGGATCATGGGGGGCACTGGGGGCACTGGGGGTGATGGGGTCATGGGTGGCATTCGGGATCATGGGGGGCACTGGGGGCACTTTGGGTCATGGGGCACTGGGGGTAATGAGGCACCGGGGGGCATGGAGGGTACTGGGGGTCGTGGGGTCATGGGGGGCACTGGTGGTCATGGGGGCACTGGGGGGCACTGGGGGTCATGGGGCACTGGTGGGCTTGGGGGGTACTGGGGGTCATGGGGCACTGGGGATCATGGGGCACTGGGGGTAATGGGGAGCATGGGGGCACTGGGGGGCACTGGGAGGTAATGGGACACTGAGGGACATGGGGGGCACTGGGGGTCCTGGGGGTGTCATAGGGGGCACCAAGGGACACTGGGGGCACCGAGGGACACTGGGGGGGTCATGGGAGGATCTGGGGGGCAGGGGGAGGAACTGAGGGGCATGATTGGCACTGGGGGTCCTGGGGGCTCATAGGGGGCACCATGGGACACTGGGGGCACCAAGGGACCCCGGGGGGTCATGGGAGGCTCTGGGGGGCGGGGGGGGGGCACTGGGGGGCATGATTGGTACTGGGCGTCCTGGGGGAGTCATGAGGGGCACCGAGGGACATGGGGGGCACCGAGAGACACTGGGGGGGTCGTGGGAGAATCTGGGTGGCACGGGGGGGGGCACTGGGAGTCCTCGGGGGGTGATGGGGGGCAGTGGGGGGGTCCCCTTTCCTCCCCCCCACCCCGGTGACGGCGGCGTTGTGTGCAGAGCGCGGTGCAGTCGGGGCGGCTGCAGGTGCCCCCCGGGTTTCACCCTCTGGATGTGGAGAAGGAGTGGGGGGAGCTGCATGCGGCGCTGCTGCAGCGGGAGCGGCTGCTGAGGCAGGAATGCGACAGGTGGGGGAAGGGGGGGGGGGGCATTGCATGGAGGGGGAGGGCGCTGCAGTGGGGGGCACTGCAAGGGGGGGGCTGCGTGCAGTGCGACAGTTTGGGGGGCGCTGCATTGGGGGAACACTGCATTGGGGCACTGTGTGGGGGGCACTGCATTGGGGGGGCTGCATGCAGTGCGACAGGTTGGGGGCGCTGCATTGGGGGCACTGCGTGGGGGGCACTGCATTGGGGGGGCTGCATGCAGTGCAACAGGTTGGGGGCGCTGCGTTGGGGGAACACTGCATTGGGGGGCACTGCTTGGGAGGCACTGCACTGGGGGGGGCTGCGTGCAGTGTGACAGGTCGCAGTGCAGTGCGGGGCTGGGTGGTGCATTGCAGGGACAGAGAGTGCAGCGCAGGGATGGGGCGGTGCAGTGCAGTGCAATGCAGTGCATGGAGAGCCAGTGCAGTGCAGTGCCTGGGTGGGGTAGTGTAGTGCAGGAAAGGGCAGCGCAGTGCAGGGTTGGGCAGTACAACATATGAGGGAGCAGTGCAGCGCAAGGATGGGGCGGTGCAGTGCAGCGCAGGGAGGTGCAGTGCAGCACAGGGGGGTGCAGTGCAGTGCAGGGATGGGGCGGTGCGTTTCAGTGCCAGGAGATACAGTGCAGTGCATGGATGAGGTGGAGCATCGCATTGCAGAGATGCAGTGCAGCACAGGGGGGGTGCATTGCAGTACATGAATGGGGCGGTGCATTTCAATGCCGGGAGATGCATTGCAGTGCATGGATGGGGCGGTGCAGCACAGCACAGGGAGGTGCAGTGCAGTGCATGGATGGGACGGTGCAGTGCAGCACAGAGAGGTGCATTGCAGTGCATGGATGGGGCGGTGCAGCACAGCACAGGAGGCTGCATTGCAGTGCATCGCCCCCATCGGTTGCATCCACGCAGGTTGGAGCGGCTGCAGCGCATCGTGACGAAGCTGCAGACGGAGGCGGGGCTGTGCGAGGAGCAGCTCAACCAGGCCGACGCGCTGCTGCAGGCGGTGAGTGCTGGCGGCGGGGCAGCAATGCGTGGTGCAGCGCACGGTGCAGCGTGTGGTGCAGTGCTGCGTGGTGCGGAGCTGCATGGGGAGCACAGGGAGGTGCATTGCAGCGCGGGGATGGGGGTGGTGCATTGCAGCACAGGGAGCTGCAGTGCAGTGCAGGGATGGGGCGGTGCATTGCAGCGCAGTGAGGCGCATTGCAGCGCAGGGAGGTGCAGTGCAGTGCAGGGTTGGGGCAGTGCATTACAGTGCAGGGAGGTGCATCACAGGGATGGGACGGTGCATTGCAGTACTGGAAGGTGCATTGCAGTGCATGGATGGGGTGGTGCATTGCAGCGCAGTGAGGCGCATTGCAGCGCAGGGATGGGGCGGTGCATTGCAGCACATGGAGGTGCATTGCAGCGCAGGGATGGGGCGGTGCATTGCAGCACAGGGAGGTGCATTGCAGTGCATGGATGGGGTGGTGCATTGCAGCACATGGAGGTGCATTGCAGCGCAGGGATGGGGCGGTGCATTGCAGCACAGGGAGGTGCATTGCAGTGCATGGATGGGGTGGTGCATTGCAGCAGTGTGTTGGGGTGCAGTGTGTGTTGCAGTGTGGTGCAGTGGAATGCAGTGCTGCACGGTGCAATGCTGCGCCATGTAATGCATCGTGGCACTGTGCATTGTGATGCAGCACAGCACAGTGCAGCACAGGTCAATGCAGCACAGCACCATGCAGCACAGCAAACCGCAGTGCTGCCCAATGCAAGGCAGCACAATGCAATGCAGCACAGCACTATGCAGCAGCACAGTGCAACGCAGCACTGTGCAATGCAGCACAGCACTGTGCAACACAATGCAATGCAGCACAGTGCAGTGCTGTGTGGTATCATCATGCTGCATGGTGCAACACAGTGCACACAACACGACGCTGCACAGTGTGATGTTGCACAACGCGTTGTTGCACTGTGTAATGCAGCGTGATGCAGTGCTGCACAATGCAGTGCAGCACAAAACAACGCTGCCCAAGGCAATGCTGCTCAGTGCAACGCTGCCAAATGCAACACAGCACTACGCAGTTCTGCACCGTGCAGCTCTGCACCGTGCAGCTCTGCACCATGCAGCTTTACACCGTGCAACTCTGCACCACGCAGCTCTGCGCCACGCAGCTCCGCACCCTGCAGCTTTACACCGTGCAACTCTGCACCCTGCAGCTTTACACCGTGCAACTCTGCATCACATGTTCTGCACCATGCAGCTCTGCACCGCGCAGCTCTGCACCGCGCAGCTCCACCTGACCCCCCGCTCTCCCCCCCCTGCTGGCTTTCCCGTTGCAGGAGCTGCGTCTGCACGCGGCCGGGAAGGCGGCGCAGCGCACGGCGGAGCTGCAGCGCGACCTGGAGCAGGCGGACGCCATGCTGCGGGCGCTGTTTGCGGACGTGCAGGCGCTGAAGGATGGGCGGCACCCGCAGGGCGAGCAGATGTACCGCCGCGTCTACCGCCTGCACGAGCGCCTCGTGGCCCTGCGCTCCGAGCACGCGTTGCATGCCACCGCCGCCGCCGCCACGCTGCGCACGCGGGCCGAGCAGGAGGAGGCGGCGGCGCTGCGGTACCTGCAGGAATTGCAGCGCTGGGTGGAGGAGAACCTGCGCCGCATGGAAACGGCTGAGTGGGGGGCGGACGCGCCCGGCGTGGAGGCGCAGCTGGAAATGCAACGCGGGCTGCATCGCGACGTCAGAGATTTCAAGGCTAAGATCGAGCGCGCGCGCAGCGACGAGGTCAGTGCTCACACCGGGCGGCAACGCTGAGACACAGTGCAGCAATGCTGAGACACAGAGCAGCAATGCTGAGACACAGTGCAGCAATGCTGAGACACAGTGCGGCAACACTGACACCATGCAGCAATGCTGAGACAGAGTGCAGCAACGCTGAGACAATGCAGCAATGCTGAGACACCATGCAGCAATGCTGAGACACCATGCAGCAATGCTGAGACACAGTGCAGCAACGCTGACAGCATGCAGTAACACTGAGACACACTGCAGCAACACTGAGACACAGTGCAGCAACACTGAGACGCAGTGCAGCAACTCTGACACCATGCAGCAACGCTGAGACATCTTGCAGCAACATTGAGACACAGTGCAGCATCACTGAGACACACTGCAGCAACTCTGACACCATTCAGCAACACTGAGACAAAGTGCAGCAATGCTGAGAAAATGCAGCATCACTGAGACACCATGCAGCAATGCTGAGACACAGTGCAGCAACGCTGACAGCATGCAGCAACACTGAGACACAGTGCAGCAACACTGAGACACAGTGCAGCAACGCTGGCACCATGCAGCAACACTGAGACAAAGTGCAGCAGTGCTGAGATAATGCAGCAACACTGAGACACACTGCAGCAACACTGACACCATGCAGCAACAGAGACACACTGCAGCAACGCTGAGACAATGCAGCAACATTGACGCCATGCAACAACGCTGAGACACCATGTAGCAACACTGAGACACCATGCAGCAGCACTGAGACACACTGCAGCAACGCTGACACCATGCAGCAATGCTGAGACATCTTGCAGCAACACTGAGACCATGCAGCAACACTGAGACCATGCAGCAACACTGAGACACACTGCAGCAATGCTGACACCATGCAGCAATGCTGAGACATCTTGCAGCAACACTGAGACCATGCAGCAACACTGAGACATCTTGCAGCAACGCTGAGACGCAGTGCAGCAACACTGACACCATGCAGCAACACTGAGACACACTGCAGCAGCACTGAGACACACTGCAGCATCACTGAGACACACTGCAGCAACGCTGACACCATGCAGCAACGCTGACACCATGCAGCAACACTGAGACCATGCAGCAACACTGAGACCATGCAGCAACACTGAGACACACTGCAGCAATGCTGACACCATGCAGCAATGCTGAGACATCTTGCAGCAACACTGAGACCATGCAGCAACACTGAGACGCAGTGCAGCAATGCTGAGACACAGTGCAGCAACGCTGAGACAATGCAGCAACGCTGAGGCACAGTGCAGCAACACTGACACCATGCAGCAACGCTGAGACACACTGCAGCATCACTGAGACACACTGCAGCAACGCTGACACCATGTAGCAACGCTGAGACATCTTGCAGCAACGCTGAAACGCAGTGCAGCAACACTGACACCATGCAGCAACACTGAGACGCAGTGCAGCCACACTGAGACGCAGTGCAGCCACACTGAGACGCAGTGCAGCCACACTGAGACGCAGTGCAGCCACACTGAGACGCAATGCAGACACTGCATTACCTCCCATTGCTGCCCTGGTTCCCCCATATTGCCCCCCTGCTACCCCCATGTTACCCCCCATTGCCCCCATGGTACCTCCGTATCACCTACCCCCCATTGCCCCCCTGGTACCCCATATTGCCCCCCTGGTACCCCCGTGTTCCCCCCCCATTGCCCCCTTGGTACCCCTGTTTTATCCCCCATGTTGCCCCCCTGGTACTCCCCTGTTTCCCCCCATTGCCCCCCTGTTACCCCCGTGTTACCCCCCATTGCCACCTGCTACCCCCCTGTTACTCCCCCATTGCCCCCCTGGGACCCCATATTGCCCCCCTGGTACCCCCCCGTTACCCTGCCATTGCCCCCCTGGTACCCCCATGTAACCGCCCCCATTGCCCCCCTGGTATCCCCCTGGTACCCCCATATTGCCCCGCTGTTACCCCCCTGTGTCCCCCCTATGGCCCCCCCGGCCCCCCCCCCAGCCCCACAGTAAGGGCGCTGTTTGCCCCCCAGGCTCAGCTGTCAGTGGGGCAGCGCAGCTCCTACCGGGAGAGCCTGGAGAAAGTGGAGCTGCAGTACAGCACCCTGCTGGTGAGGGGGGGGCTGGGGGGGTGGGGGGCACGGGAGGGGTGGGGGGGGATGGGGGGGTGGTCACATGGCAGGGGGGGACAGGGACATGGGGGTGTGGGGGGGATGGGGATGTGGAGGAAGGGATGGGGACGTGGGGATGTGGGGATGTGGGGGGGGATGTGGGGACGTGGGGGGTGATGGGGTTCGGGGGGGGGGACAGGGGTGTGGGGACATGGGAGGGATGGGGATGTGGGGGGGAGGCCGGGGCCAGGGAGATGGGGGACATGGGGGCGTGGGGGGGATGGGGATGTGGAGGAGGGGATGGAGACATGGGGATGGGAGGACACGGGGGCATGGGGGGGATGGGGGCATGGGGGGGATGGGGATGGAGGGGTGGGGATGTGGGGGGGGGGATGTGGGGACATGGGGGGTGATGGGGATGGGGGGGGACATGGGGGAGGGACAGGGACATGGGGATAGGGGGACATGGGGGCGTGGGACGGGGATGGGGATGGGGGAGGCATGGAGATGTGGGGATGTGGGGGGGATGGGGACGTGGGGAGGGGTGGGGACGTGGGGGGTGATGGGGATGTGGGGGGGGGACAGGCACATGGGGGGGATGGGGGGGATGGGGATGTGGAGGGGGGACAGGGACATTGAGATGGGGGGACATGGGGGCAGGGAAGGGGGATGGGGATGGGGGGGTGGGGATATGGGGATGTAGGGGAGGGGATGGGGATGGGGGTGATGGGGATGAGGAGGGGGGAACAGGGGCGTGGGGGGATGTGGGGGATGTGGATGTGAGGGGGGGACAGGGACATGGGGATGGGGGGGAGGATGGGGATGTGGGGAGGGGAGGGGTGAGGACGTGGGGGGTGATGGGGATGTGGGGGGGGGACAGGGACATGGGGGCGTGGGGGGGCTGGGGATGTGAAGGAGGGGATGGAGACATGGGGATCGGGGGGTGGGGACATGGGGATGTGGGGGAGGATGGGGACTTGGGGGGGGGACACGAGCATGGGGGGACAGGAGGGTACATAGGGACATGGGGGAGAGGGGAAGTAGAGGGGGGACAGGGACATGAGGATGGGGAGACATAGTGGGGGTGGGGACATAGAGACATGGGGGGGAATGGGGATGGGGGAACACGGGGGGGATGATCACATGGGGGAGGATGGCGACGTGGGGAGGGTGGGGAGGATGGGGATGTGGGGGGGAGGCAGGGACGTGGGGATGGGGGGACATGGGGGCAGGGAGGGGGATGGGGGTGGGGGATGGGGGCATGGAGATGTGGGGACGTGGGGGGGATGAGGATGGGGATGGGGGGGTGGCACAAGGATATGGGGATGTGGGGGGGAGGAGTGCAGGCTGGGGGCGTGAGGCCCCCTGGATGTGGGGAGGGGGCATGGGGTTGTGTGGGGCTGTGATGTAGGGCTGGAGGACTGCAGTATGGGGCTGCAGTTTGGGGCTTTAGGGCTGCAATATGGAGAAGTGTGGGGCAGTGTGGGGCTGGAGGATTGCAGGGGGGGCCGTATGACTTCAATGTGGGGCTGTAGGGCTGCTATGTGGGGCTGCAGTGCTGCAATATGTGCAGCGCGGGGCTGTGGGGCTGCAATATGTGCATTATAGGGCTGTAGTGCTGCAATATGTGCAGTATGGGGCTGTAGGGCTGCAGTATGTGCAGTATGGGGCTGTAGGGCTGCAGTATGTGCAGTGTGGGGCTGTAGGGCTGCAATAGGTGCAGTATGGGGCTGTGGGGCTGCAGTATGTGCAGCGTGGGGCTGTAGGGCTGCAGTATGTGCAGTATGGGGCTGTAGGGCTGCAATATGTGCAGTATGGGGCTGTAGGGCTGCAGTATGTGCAGTATGGGGCTGTAGGGCTGCAATATGTGCAGTATGGGGCTGTAGGGCTGCAATATGTGCAGTATGGGGCTGTAGGGCTGCAATATGTGCACCGTGGGGCTGTGGGGCTGCAGTATGTGCAGTATGGGGCTGTGGGGCTGTAGTATGTGCAGCGCGGGGCTGTAGGGCTGCAATATGTGCATTATGGGGCTGTGGGGCTGCAATATGTGCATTATAGGGCTGTAGGGCTGCAGTATGTGCAGCGTGGGGCTGTAGGGCTGCAGTATGTGCAGTATGGGGCTGTAGGGCTGCAATATGTGCAGCGTGGGGCTGTAGGGCTGCAATATGTGCAGCGCGGGGCTGTAGGGCTGCAGTATGTGCAGCGTGGGGCTGTGGGGCTGCAATATGTGCAGCGTGGGGCTGTAGGGCTGCAATATGTGCAGTATGGGGCTGTAGGGCTGCAGTATGTGCAGTATGGGGCTGTAGGGCTGCAATATGTGCAGTATGGGGCTGTAGGGCTGCAATATGTGCAGTATGGGGCTGTAGGGCTGCAATATGTGCAGTATGGGGCTGTAGGGCTGCAATATGTGCAGTATGGGGCTGTGGGGCTGCAATATGTGCAGTATGGGGCTGTAGGGCTGCAGTATGTGCAGCATGGGGCTGTAGGGCTGCAATATGTGCAGTATGGGGCTGTAGGGCTGCAATATGTGCAGCGTGGGGCTGTAGGGCTGCAATATGTGCATTATGGGGCTGTGGGTCTGCAATATGTGCAGCGTGGGGCTGTGGGGCTGCAATATGTGCAGTACGGGGCTGTAGGGCTGCAATATGTGCAGTATGGGGCTGTAGGGCTGCAATATGTGCAGTACGGGGCTGTAGGGCTGCAATATGTGCAGTACAGGGCTGTGGGGCTGCAATATGTGCAGTATGGGGCTGTAGGGCTGCAATATGTGCAGTATGGGGCTGTAGGGCTGCAATAGGTGCAGTATGGGGCTGTAGGGCTGCAATATGTGCAGCGCGGGGCTGTAGGGCTGCAATATGTGCATTATGGGGCTGTGGGGCTGCAATATGTGCATTATGGGTCTGTAGGGCTGCAATATGTGCAGCGTGGGGCTGTGGGGCTGCAATATGTGCAGTATGGGGCTGTGGGGCTGCAGTATGTGCAGTATGGGGCTGTAGGGCTGCAATATGTGCAGTATGGGGCTGTAGGGCTGCAATATGTGCAGTACGGGGCTGTAGGGCTGCAATATGTGCAGTACAGGGCTGTGGGGCTGCAATATGTGCAGTATGGGGCTGTAGGGCTGCAATATGTGCAGTATGGGGCTGTAGGGCTGCAATATGTGCAGTACGGGGCTGTAGGGCTGCAATATGTGCAGTACAGGGCTGTGGGGCTGCAATATGTGCAGTATGGGGCTGTAGGGCTGCAATATGTGCAGTATGGGGCTGTAGGGCTGCAGTATGTGCAGTATGGGGCTGTAGGGCTGCAATATGTGCAGTATGGGGCTGTAGGGCTGCAATATGTGCAGCGTGGGGCTGTAGGGCTGCAATATGTGCAGTACGGGGCTGTGGGGCTGCAATATGTGTAGCGTGGGGTTGTGGGGCTGCAATATGTGCAGCGTGGGGCTGTGGGGCTGCAGTATGTGTAGCGTGGGGCTGTAGGGCTGCAATACGTGCAGTATGGGGCTGTAGGGCTGCAATATGTGCAGTATGGGGCTGTAGGGCTGCAATAGGTGCAGTATGGGGCTGTAGGGCTGCAATATGTGCAGCGCGGGGCTGTAGGGCTGCAATATGTGTAGCGTGGGGTTGTGGGGCTGCAATATGTGCAGCGTGGGGCTGTGGGGCTGCAGTATGTGTAGCGTGGGGCTGTAGGGCTGCAATATGTGCAGTATGGGGCTGTAGGGCTGCAATATGTGCAGTATGGGGCTGTGGGGATGCAATATGTGCAGTATGGGGCTGTGGGGATGCAATATGTGCAGTATGGGGCTGTAGGGCTGCAATATGTGCATTATGGGTCTGTAGGGCTGCAATATGTGCAGCGTGGGGCTGTGGGGCTGCAATATGTGTAGTACGGGGCTGTAGGGCTGCAATATGTGCAGTATGGGGCTGTAGGGCTGCAGTATGTGCAGTATGGGGCTGTAGGGCTGCAGTATGTGCAGTATGGGGCTGTAGGGCTGCAGTATGTGCAGCGCGGGGCTGTAGGGCTGCAGTATGTGCAGCATGGGGCTGTAGGGCTGCAATATGTGCAGTATGGGGCTGTAGGGCTGCAATATGTGCAGTATGGGGCTGTGGGTCTGCAATATGTGCAGCGTGGGGCTGTGGGGCTGCAATATGTGCATTATGGGGCTGTAGGGCTGCAATATGTGCAGTATGGGGCTGTAGTGCTGCAATATGTGCAGTATGGGGCTGTAGGGCTGCAGTATGTGCAGTATGGGGCTGTAGGGCTGCAGTATGTGCAGCATGGGGCTGTAGGGCTGCAATATGTGCAGTATGGGGCTGTAGGGCTGCAATATGTGCAGCGTGGGGCTGTAGGGCTGCAATATGTGCATTATGGGGCTGTGGGTCTGCAATATGTGCAGTATGGGGCTGTAGGGCTGCAATATGTGCAGTACGGGGCTGTGGGGCTGCAATATGTGTAGCGTGGGGTTGTGGGGCTGCAATATGTGCAGTATGGTGCTGCAGTGCTGCAGTATGTGCAGTATGGGGCTGTAGGGCTGCAATATGTGCAGTATGGGGCTGTAGGGCTGCAGTATGTGCAGTATGGGGCTGTGGGGCTGCAATATGTGCAGTATGGGGCTGTAGGGCTGCAGTATGTGCAGCATGGGGCTGTAGGGCTGCAATATGTGCAGCGTGGGGCTGTAGGGCTGCAATATGTGCAGTATGGGGCTGTGGGGCTGCAATATGTGCAGTACGGGGCTGTAGGGCTGCAATATGTGCAGTACAGGGCTGTGGGGCTGCAATATGTGCAGTACGGGGCTGTAGGGCTGCAATATGTGCAGTATGGGGCTGTAGGGCTGCAGTATGTGCAGTATGGGGCTGTAGGGCTGCAGTATGTGCAGCGCGGGGCTGTAGGGCTGCAATATGTGCATTATGGGGCTGTGGGGCTGCAGTATGTGCAGTATGGGGCTGTAGGGCTGCAATATGTGCATTATGGGTCTGTGGGTCTGCAATATGTGCAGCGTGGGGCTGTGGGGCTGCAATATGTGCATTATGGGGCTGTAGGGCTGCAATATGTGCAGTATGGGGCTGTAGGGCTGCAATATGTGCAGTATGGGGCTGTAGGGCTGCAGTATGTGCAGTATGGGGCTGTAGGGCTGCAATATGTGCAGTATGGGGCTGTAGGGCTGCAATATGTGCAGCGTGGGGCTGTAGGGCTGCAATATGTGCATTATGGGACTGTGGGTCTGCAATATGTGCAGTATGGGGCTGTAGGGCTGCAATATGTGCGGCGTGGGGCTGTAGGGCTGCAATATGTGCAGTACGGGGCTGTAGGGCTGCAATATGTGCAGCGTGGGGCTGTAGGGCTGCAATATGTGTAGCGTGGGGTTGTGGGGCTGCAATATGTGCAGTATGGTGCTGCAGTGCTGCAGTATGTGCAGTATGGGGCTGTAGGGCTGCAATATGTGCAGTATGGGGCTGTAGGGCTGCAATATGTGCAGTATGGGGCTGTAGGGCTGCAATATGTGCAGTATGGGGCTGTGGGGCTGCAATATGTGCAGTATGGGGCTGTAGGGCTGCAATATGTGCAGTATGGGGCTGTAGGGCTGCAGTATGTGCAGTATGGGGCTGTAGGGCTGCAATATGTGCAGTATGGGGCTGTAGGGCTGCAATATGTGCAGTATGGGGCTGTAGGGCTGCAGTATGTGCAGTATGGGGCTGTAGGGCTGCAATATGTGCAGCGTGGGGCTGTAGGGCTGCAGTATGTGTAGCGTGGGGCTGTAGGGCTGCAATAGGTGCAGTATGGGGCTGTAGGGCTGCAATATGTGCAGCGTGGGGCTGTAGGGCTGCAGTATGTGCAGCGTGGGGCTGTGGGGCTGCAATAGGTGCAGTACGGGGCTGTAGGGCTGCAATATGTGCAGTACGGGGCTGTAGGGCTGCAATATGTGTAGCGTGGGGTTGTGGGGCTGCAATATGTGCAATATGGGGCTGTAGGGCTGCAATATGTGCAGTATGGGGCTGTAGGGCTGCAATATGTGCAGTATGGTGCTGCAGTGCTGCAGTATGTGCAGTATGGGGCTGTAGGGCTGCTATGTGGGGCTGTAGAGCTGCAATATGTGCAGCGTGGGTGACGGTGCTGCCCTCCTCCGCCCTTTCCCCCCCCAGACGCTGTCGCAGCAGCGGTTGCGCCGGCTGGAGGAGCTGCAGGCTTTCGTGGCTGCGGCGGCGCAGGAGCTGCGCTGGCTGAGCGCCCGCGAGGAGGAGGAGATCGCCTTCGATTGGAGCGACCGCAACCCCGCCATGGCTGCCAAGAAGGACGCCTACTCGGTGCGGGCTGCTGCCGTGGGGTGGTGTGGGGGGCTGGGGGGTGGTATGGGGTGGTATGGGGCAGTGGGGGGTGCTGGAGGGTGGTATGGGGCACTGTGGGGTGCTGTGGGGTGCTGGAGGGCGGTATGGGGTGCTGCAGGGTGCTGTGGGGCGGTATGTGGTGCTGGGGGGTGATATGGGATGCTGTGGGGTGGTGTGGGGGGGTGTGGGGCGGTATGGGGTGCTGGGGGGTGGTATGGGATGCTGTGGGGTGGTGTGGGGTGGTGTGGGGCGGTATGGGGTGCTGGGGGGTGGTATGGGATGCTGTGGGGTGGCGTGGGGTGGTGTGGGGCGGTATGGGGTGCTGGGGGGTGGTATGGGATGCTGTGGGGTGGTGTGGGGTGGCGTGGGGCGGTATGGGGTGCTGGTGGGTGGTATGGGGTGGTATGGGGCACTGTGGGGTGATGATGTGGGGCGGTATGGGGTGATGGGGGTGGTATGGGATGTTGTCCAGTGGTGTGGGGGGGTGTGGGGCGGTATGGGGTGCTGGGGGGTGGTATGGGGCACTGTGGGGTGCTGGGGGGTGATGATGTGGGGTGGTATGGGGTACTGTAGGGTGCTGTGGGGCGGTATGGGGTGCTGGGGGGTGATATGGGATGCTGTGGGGTGGTGTGGGGGGGTGTGGGGCGGTATGGGGTGCTGGGGGGTATTATGGGGTGGCAT
Organism: Phasianus colchicus; assembly: GCF_987193195.1. Taxonomy (NCBI): domain Eukaryota; kingdom Metazoa; phylum Chordata; class Aves; order Galliformes; family Phasianidae; genus Phasianus; species Phasianus colchicus. The sequence goes on from NC_143438.1 coordinate 94,704,348, forward strand.
GGGGCACTGTGGGGTGATGATGTGGGGTGGTATGGGGTGCTGGGGGGTGGTATGGGATGCTGTGGGATGTTATGAGGTGCTGTGGGGTGCTGCAGGGTGCCGTGGGGCAGTATGGGGTGCTGGGGGGTGGTATGGGATGCTGTGGGGTGGCGTGGGGTGGTGTGGGGCGGTATGGGGTGCTGGGGGGTGATATGGGATGCTGTGGGGTGGCGTGGGGTGGTGTGGGGCGGTATGCGGTGCTGGGGGGTGATATGGGATGCTGTGGGGTGGTGTGGGGGGGTGTGGGGCGGTATGGGGTGCTGGGGGGTATTATGGGGTGGTATGGGGCACTGTGGGGTGATGATGTGGGGTGGTATGGGGTGCTGGGGGGAGATATGGGATGCTGTGGAGTGGTGTGGGGTGGCGTGGGGCGGTATGGGGTGCTGGTGGGTGGTATGGGGTGGTATGGGGCACTGTGGGGTGATGATGTGGGGCGGTATGGGGTGCTGGGGGGTGGTATGGGGCACTGTGGGGTGCTGGGGGGTGATGATGTGGGGCGGTATGGGGTGCTGTAGGGTGCTGTGGGGCGGTATGGGGTGCTGGGGGGTGATATGGGATGCTGTGGGGTGGTGTGGGGTGGCGTAGGGCGGTATGGGGTGCTGGGGGGTGGTATGGGGCACTGGGGGATGCTGGGGGGTGATGATGTGGGGCGGTATGGGGTGCTGCAGGGTGCTGTGCACGTGCAATGCACACGTAGCAGTGCATTGTGGCGCATTGCTGCATGTAGCAGCGCACTGCTGTGCATCGCTGCATTGCTGCACATAGCAGTGCATTGTGGCGCATTGCCGCATCGCTGCACGCAGCAGTGCATGCCATGCGCTGACGCTGCGTTTGCCCGCGTTGCAGGCTCTGATGCGGGAGCTGGAGGCGCGGGAGCGGCGCATCAAGGAGCTGCAGAGCACTGCAGAGCGGCTGCTGCGCGACGAGCATCCGGCAAGGAGCACCGTGGAGGTCAGAACGCAGCAGGAGGGCGGGGGGGGGGGGACCCACTGCTTTTCCATTGACCCCATTGGCCCCATTGACCATTATTGGCCCCATTGGCTTCATTGACCCCATTGGCCCCATTGGCCCCATTAACCCCATTGGCCCATTGACCCCATTGGCCCCATTGACCATTATTGGCCCCATTGGTCCCATTGACCCTATTGACCCCATTGGCTGCATTGACCCCATTGACCACTATTAGCCCCATTGACCCCACTGGCCCCATTGACCATTATTGGCCCCATTAACCCCATTGGCCCCATTGACCCCATTGGCCCCATTGACTACTATTGTCCCCATTGACCCCACTGGCCCCATTGACCCCATTGGCCCCATTAATCCTCTTGACCCCATTGGCCCCATTGACCTCGTTGCTTCCCCATTGACCACTATTGGCCCCATTGACCCCATTGGCCCCATTGACCATTATTGGCCCCATTGGCCTCATTGACCCCATTGACCACTATTGACCCCATTGACCCCATTGACTACTGTTGTCCCCATTGACCCCATTGGCCCCATTAACCCCGTTGGCCCCATTAACCCCGTTGGCCCATTGACTCCATTGGCCCCATTGCTTCCCCATTGACCACTATTGGCCCCATGGGCCCTATTGAACATTATTGGCCCCATTGGTCCCATTGACCACTGTTAGCCCCATTGACTCCACTGGCCCCATTCACCATTATTGGCCCCATTGACCCCACTGGCCCCATTGACCCCGTTGGCCCCATTGACCACTATTGGCCCCATTGACCCCATTGACTCCATTGACCATTATTGGCCCCATTGGTCCCATTGAACCTATTGACCCCACTGGCTGCATTGACCCCATTGACCCCATTGACCACTATTAGCCCCATTGTCCCCACTGACCCCATTCACCATTATTGGCCCCATTGACCACTATTGGCCCCATTGGTCCCATTGACCACTGTTAGCCCCATTGACTCCACTGGCCCCATTGACCATTATTGGCCCCGTTGCCCCCATTGTCCCCATTGACCCCATGGTCCCCACTGACCCCATAGACCCCATTGCCCCCATTGCCCCCCGCAGGCATTCCAGGCGGCGCTGCAGACGCAGTGGAGTTGGATGCTGCAGCTGTGCTGCTGCATTGAGGCGCACCTGAAGGAGAACAGCGCCTACTTCCAGGTATGGGGGGCGGAGGGAGGGGTGGCAATGGGACCCCCGGTCGTCCCCCGACCCGGGGCAGCCCCTCACCGTGCCCCCCCCCCCCGCCTCGACCCCCCTCGCAGTTCTTTGCTGACGTGGCGGAGGCGGAGGAATTTCTGCGCAGGATGGAGGAAACCATGCAGAAAAAGTTCAGCTGCGACCGCAGCACCACGGCCACGCGCCTCGAGGACCTGCTGCACGACTGCGCCGTCAGTGTCCCACTGCAGCCCCCCCACTGCAGCCCCCACTGCAGCCCCCCACTGCAGCCCCCAATGTGACTCACTGCAGGCCCCCCCACTGCAGCCCCCACTGCAGCCCCCCACTGCAGCCCCCAATGTGACTCACTGCAGGCCCCCCCACTGCAGCCCCCCACTGCAGCCCCCAGTGTGTCCCACTGCAGCCCCCCACTGCAGCCCCCCCCCACTGCAGCCCCCCTCACTGCAGCCCCCCACTGCAGCCCACCCTGTGTCCCACTGCAGCCCCCCCCACTGCAGCCCCCCACTGCAGCCCCCCACTGCAGGCCCCCCACTGCAGCCCCCAGTGTGTCCCACTGCAGCCCCCCCACTGCAGCTCTTCCCCCAGCCTCCCCGAGACCACCCACTCTTATCCTGGACCCCCCCATAGCCCCCCAGCCCTCCCCTTGACCCCCCCATAGCACCCCCACCCCTGACCTTGACCCCCCCATAACCCCCCCAGCCCCCTCCCTGACCTCTCCATAGCCCCCCCATAGCCCCCCCAGCTCTTCCCCCAGCCCCCCCAAGACCACCCACTCTCAGCCTGGACCCCCCCATAGCCCCCCCAGCCCCCCCCCAGGCCCCTCACCCTTACCCTTGACCCCCCATAACCCCCCCAGCCCTCCCCATGACCCCCCCATAGCACCCCCACCCCTGACCTTGACCCCGCTATAGCCCCCCCCAGCCCCCTCCCTGACCCCCCCCATTGCCCCCCCTGCCCACCCCCCCTTCTAACCATCCCCCTCCCCCCCCAGGAGATGCGGGAGCAGCTGTCGGATTACGGGCTTCATTTGGGGGGGCTGTCCCGCCGCGCTCAGACCGTGGTGCAGCTGAAACCCCGCAACCCCGCGACCCCCCCCCGCGGGCGCATGGCTCTGCGCGCCGTCTGCGACTACAAACAGATGGAGGTGAGGGGGGGGGTGCAAACAGGGGGGGGTGAGGGGGGGTCACCCCAAAGTGGGGGGGGCTCTGAGGTTGGAGGGGGTGCACAGTGCTTTTCCCTTTAGGTTGCCATGACCCCAAATTAGAGGGGGGGCTGTGAGGTTGGTGGGGGCACAGCGCTTTTCCCTTTCAGTTGCCATGGTTCCAAATAAGGGGGGCTTCTAAGGTGGGGGGGGCACAGCGCTTTTCCCTTTAGGTTGCCATGTTTCCAAATTAGGGGGGGGTCTCTGAGGTTGGGGGGGTCACAGTGCTTTTCCCGTTGTGTCACCATGACCCCAAATTAGAGGGGGGGTTTCTGAGGTGGGGGGGGCACAGTGCTTTTCCCTTTAGGTTGCCATGACTCCAAATTAGGGGGGTGGGCACTGAGGTTGGATGGGGGGGGCACAGTGCTTTTCCCTTTGTGTCACCATGACCCCAAATTAGAGGGGGGGGCTCTGAGGTGAGGGGGGGCACAGTGCTTTTCCCTTTAGGTTGCCATGACCCCAGATCAGGGGGGTGGGCACTGAGGTTGGATGGGGGGGGCACAGCGCTTTTCCCTTTGTGTCACCATGACACCAAATTAGGGGGGGGTCTCTGAGGTGGGGGGGGGGCACAGTGCTTTTCCCTTTAGGTTGCCATGACCCCAAATTAGAGGGGGGGGCTTCTGAGGTGGGGGGGCCACAGCGCTTTTCCCTTTAGATTGCCATGGTTCCAAATAAGGGGGGGGCTCTGAGGTGGGGGGTCACAGTGCTTTTCCCTTTGTGTCACCATGACCCCAAATTAGAGGGGGGGGCTCTGAGTTTGGGGGGCCACAGTGCATGGCCCCCCCTCACTGACATGACCCCAAACTGGGGGGGCTCTGGTGCTTTGTCCTCTGGGTTGCTGTGACCCCAAATTAGAGGAGGGGGAACTGAGGTGGGGGGGCGGGGGGGGCACAATCCTTCTCCCTTTATGTTCCTGTGACCCCAAAGTGGGGGGGGGGCTCTGAGATTGGTGGGGGGGGGGGGGCACTGCATGCCCTCCCACGTTGTGATGTGACCCCAAGTTAGAGGGGGGGGCTCTGAGGTTATGGGTGGGCACAGCGCTTCTCCCTTCATGTTGCCATTGACCCCAAAACGTGAGGGTTGGAGGGGGGGGCTCAGAGGTTTCCCCCCCCCTCCTACAATGCTGACCCCCCTCCTTTTTGCCACCCCCCCCCACAAGGTGTCGGTGCAGAAGGGCGACGGCTGCACCCTGCTGAGCAGCTCCCAGCCCGGCCGCTGGAGGGTGCTGTGCGCGGGGGGGCGCGAAGCCACGCTGCCTTCCGTCTGCTTCCTGCTGCCCCCCCCCAACAGCGACGCCATCGAAGCTGCCGCCAGGTGGGTGCCCCCCCCCCCCATCCCCAACCACCCCAACTGCAGTGGGGTGCCCCCCCCACCCCCTCCCCCAACTCCCCTCCCTCAACTCCCCCCCATTCCCACCCCCAAACCCCAAACTCCAAATTGCAGTGGGGTGCCCCCCCCCATCCCCTTCCCATCAGCAGTGGGGTGCCCCCCCCCAGGCCCCCATCATCCCCAACCACCCCAACAGCAGTGGGATGCCCCCCCCCACCCCCTCCCCCAGCTCCCCTCCATCAACTCCAGCCTGGTGCCCCCCCATTCCCCCCCCCCACCCCCGAACCCCAAATTGCAGTGGGGTGCCCCCCCATCTCCCCCCAACAGTAGTGTGGTGCCCCCCCCATGCCGCCCCATCCGCAACCCCCCAACAGCAGTGGGCTCCCCCCTCCCCACCCCCCTCCCAATAGCAGTGGGGTGCCCCCCCCATTAACCCCCCTGTCACCAAACCCCCAACAGCAGTGGGGTGCCCCCCCACTTCCCCCCCCCATCCCATGCAAACATCACTGGGGTGCCCCCCCATGCCCCCCATCAACCCCCCAACAGCACGCCCCCCAGGCTTCAGACCCCCCCCATCCCACCCCCCCATCCCCCTCCCCTGCTCCTTTTCCTCCCTCCCACCCCCCCCCTCAGTACCCACCCCCCGACCCCCTTCCATCCCCCCCAGCACCCACCCCCCCATTCTTCACCTTCCCCCATCCCTCCCCATTCCCCCCCCCAGGCTTCAGACCCCCCCATCCCACCCCTCCCATCCCCCACCCCTGCTCCCTTTCCTCCCTCCCACCCCCCCAACCAGCTTACACCCCCCACTCCCCACCCCCTTCGATCCCTCCCCAGCTCCCACCCCCCCTATCCTTCACCTTCTCCCATTCCTCTCCATTTCCCCCCCTCCCAGGCTTCAGACCCCCCCATCCTACCCCCCCCATCCCACTCCCCTGCTCCCTTTCCCCCACCCCCCCAACCAGCTTATACCTCCCCCCACCCCCTTCAATCCCCCCCAGCTCCCACCCCCCCCATCCCTCCCCATTTTCTCCCCCCAGGCTTCGGACCCCCCTCTCACTCTCCCCATCCCCCTCCCCTGATCCCTTTCCTCCCCTCCCACCCCCCCAACCAGTTTACAACACCCACCCTCAGCACCCACCCTCCACCCCCCCCCAAGCTCCAGCCTCCCCCCCCCATCCCCCACCCACTTCGATCCCCCCCAGCTCCCACCCCCCCATCCTTCACCTTCCCCCATCCCTCCTCATTCCCCCCCCTCCAGGCTTCAGACCCCCCCAATCCCACCCCCCCATCCCCCTCCTCTGCTCCTTTTCCTCCCCTCCCACCCTCTCCAACCAGCTTGCACCCCCCCCACCCCCACCCTCTTCCATCCCCCCCCAGCTCCCACCCCCCCATCCCTCCCCATTCCCCCCCAAGCTTCGGACCCCCCCATCCCCATCCCCTGCTCCTTTTCCTCCCTTCCACCCCCCCCCCTCAGTACCCACCCCCCGACCCCCTTCCATCCCCCCTAGCTCCCCCCCCCATTCTTCACCTTCCCCCATCCCTCCCCATTCCCCCCCCCAGGCATCAGACCCCCCATCCCACCCCCCCATCCCCCTCCCTAATCCTTTTCCTCCCTCCCAACACCCCCCCTCTTCTATCCCACCCAGCTCCCCCCCCCATCCTTCACCTTCCCCCATCCCTCCTCATTCCCCCCCCCCAGGCTTCAGACCCCCCCATCCCTCTCCCCTGCTCCTTTTCCTCCCTCCCACCCCCCCAACCAGCTTACACCCCCCCCACTCCCCACCCCCTTTGATCCCCCCCCACTCCCACCCTCCCACCCCTCCATCCTTCACCTTCCCCCATCCCTCCCCATTCCCCTCCCCCAGGCTTCAGACCCCCCTATCCCACCCCCCCCATCCCCCTCCCCTGCTCCCTTTCCTCCCTCCCACCCCCCCAACCAGCTTACACCCCCCCCCTCAGTACCCAAGCTCCAGCCTCCCCCCTCCCCCTCCCCCCCCACCCCCTTCGATCACCCCCCTGAGCCGCGCTGCCCGCAGGTTGGAGCGGACGCACGCGCGGCTGCAGGAGCTGTGGCTGCAGCTGCATGGCGACATGCAGGCGCTGCATTCCTGGCAGCTGCTGCTGCGCGACATCCGGCACGTCCAGGGCTGGACGCAGCTCACGGTGAGCCCTGCGGGCTGCGGCGCGGGGCTGCGGGGTTGCAGGGTGCGGTGTGGGGCTGCAGGGTTGCAGGGTGCAGTGTGGGGCTGTGGGGTGCGGTGTGGGGCTGCAGGGTGTGATGTGGGACTGCAGGATTATAGGGTGCAGTGTGGGGCTGCAGGGTGCGGTGTGGGGCTGTGGGGTGCAGTGTGGGGGGCTGTGGGGTGCAGTATGGGGCTGTGGGGCTGTAGGGTGTGGTGAGGGGGTATGGGGCTGTGGGGCTGTATGGGGTGGTGCAGCGCAGTGTGGGGCTGTGTGGGGTGGTGTGGGGCAATGCACACAGCAGTGCAGTGCCGTGCAGTGCAACCTGGTGCCCCACGGTGCAGCACGGTGTGGTGCAGTGCAGTGCCTCACACTGCAGTGCAGTGCAGCGCAGCATAACGCTGTGTCCCCATGCTGCAGCACAGTGACGCAGCTCATCATGGTGCTGCATGCTGCAGCGCAGTGACGCAGCTCATCATGGTACTGCATGCTGCAGCGCAGTGATGCAGCGCATTGTGGTGCTGCGTGGTGCAGCGCAGTGATGCAGCGCACGGCAGTGCCTCACATTGCACTGCAGCATGCTGCCCTGCGTATTGCAGTGCTGCATGCCATGATGCAATGCCACGCAGCGCACTGCAGTGCCCTGTAGAGCAGATAGGTGTGATGCAGCGCACTGCAGCGCCACGCGGTGCGGCGTGATGCAGCGCAGTGTGGTGTCACGTGTTGCGGCGCACCGTGCTGCAGCGCATTGCATTGCCACACGCAATAAAGCAGCACCACGCAGTGCATCGCAGTGCCCCAGGCTGCACTGCACCACAGTGAACACCCACACGCTGCACCTCGTGGTGCTGCCCTGCACCCCGAGGCCCTGCTGTGTAGCCATGCATCCCTGCAGCGCTGCAGCCGCATGTTCTGAGCGCGGTGCTCCCTTGCAGCTGCGCACCATGGCGACGGAGGAATGTCAGCGCACGCTGCGCAGCCTGGAGACGCATTACCAGCAGTTCTTGCAGCACAGCGCCGACGCGCGCTGCTTCCAGCCCGACGACCGCATGCAGCTGCAGCGCGACTACAGCGCCTGCACGCAAAAGTACGAGCTGCTGCTGCGCGCGCAGGAGAAAGGTGAGCAGCCCCGACCCGATGCAGCCGCCCCGTGCAGTGCTGCAGTGCTGCACCCCCCTCAATCTGCTGCATCCACTCAGAGCAGTGCTGCAGTGCTGCAGTGCTACCCCACCGCATCTGTTGCATGCAGTGGTGCACCCTCAACCCGCTGTAGCCATCTCATGCAGTGCTGCAGTGCTGCAGTGCTACCCCACTGCCTCTGTTCCATGCAGTGCTGCAGTGCTGCATCCTCAACCCGCTGCAGCCATCTCATGCAGTGCTGCAGTGCTACACCCCCCCCAAGCTGCTGCATCCACTGAGTGCAGTGCTGCATGCGACAACCCACCCCACAGCACCCCCATGCAGTGCTGCACTGCTGCGCCCCAACCTGCTGCATCCACTCAGTGCAGCGCTGCAGTGCTGCAGTGCTGCACTGCTACACCCCCCCCCACACACACACACAGCACCTGTTCCATGCAGTGCTGCAGTGCTGCACCCTCAACCCGCTGCAGCCATCTCATGCAGTGCTGCAGAGCTGCACCCCCAACCCACTGCATTCATTCAGTGCGGAGCTGCAGTGCTGCATCCCCTCCCCGTATACCCCCCCCACACACCACCACCACAGCACCCAGTCCATGCAGTGCTGCACCACTGCCCCACAGCACCCACCCAGTGTAATGCTGCAGTGCTGCGGTGGTGCAGACACCTGCTCAGCTGCTCTGTGTCCCAATATGCGGTGCCTACCTGCTGCAGTGCTGCAGTGCTGCAGCCCCACCCCATATCTTCCACCCATTGCAGTGCTGCAATGCTGCACCCTGCCCGTTTAACTGTGCTGCAACCCAATCTGCGGTGCCTGCCTGCTGCCGGGCTGCAGTGTTGCACTGCTGCACTGCAGAACCACTGCAACTCATGCAACTCATGCAGTGCTGCATCCTCATCCTGCTTCACACACACATTGTGGGGCTGCAGGGCTGCATCTGCCCACTGAGCCACGCTGCATCCCAGTCTGCTGTGCAGTGCTGCAGTGTTGCAGTGCCACAGCACTGTTTGCCCACTCAGCTGTGCTGAATTCCAACCTGCAGCGCCTGCCCTGTGCAGCGCTGCACTTCTGTCTCACAGCAACCACTCAGTGCAATGCTGCAGTGCTGCATTTGCCAGCTTGGCAGTGCTGCATCCCAATCTGCAGCACCCACTCTATGCAGTGCTGCAAACTCACCCTGCTGCACCCACTCCATGCAGTGCTGAAACCTCACCCTGCTGCACCCACTCCATGCATTGATGCAGTATTGCAACAACACCCTGCCGCACAACTCCATGCAGAACCGCAGCCTCAGCCAGCTGCACCAATTCAGTGCAGTGCTGCAGTGCTGCAACCTCACCCTGCTGCACCTGCTCTGTGCAGCACCACAGCCTCATCCTGCTGCATCCATTCCACGCATTGGTGCAGTGCTGCAACCTCACCCTGCTGCATCCACTCCATGCAGTGCTGCAGCCTCACCCAGCTGCACCCACTCAATGCAGTGCTGCAGTGCTGCAACCTCACCCTGCTGCACCCGCTCCGTGCAGTGCTGCAACCTCACCCTGCTGCACCCGCTCCGTGCGGTGCCGCAGCGCTGCAATGCTGCAATGCTGCCATGTCCCCGCAGGCGAGCAGGAGGAGTCGCTGCGGCGCAGTTACATCTCGCAGCTGAAGGACATCCGGCTGCAGCTGGAGAGCTGCGAGAGCCGCACCGTGCACAAGCTGCGCCTGCCGCTGGACAACGAGCCCAGCACCGAGTGCGCGCAGCGCATCGCCGAGCAGCAGGTGGGCAATGCGGCGCTGCATGCCCGACCTGGGCTCAGCGGGGTGCTGATGCGCTGCGCTGTGCAGTGCTGCGGGTCCTGGGCTCGTCACTGCGGTGTGCAGTGATGCGTGTCCCGTAGCACTGCTGTGCAATGCGGGGCTGCACGTCCTGCATGTCCTCACATCACTGCGGTGCAGTGTGGGGCTGCATGTCCTGCATGTCCTCACATCACTGCTGTGCAGTGTGGGGCTGCATGTCCCCATGTCACTGCTGTGCAGTGTGGGGCTGCATGTCCTGCGTGTCCTCACATCGCTGCTGTGCAGTGTGCAGCTGCATGTCCTGCATGTCCCCATGTCAGTGCTGTGCTGTGCGGGGCTGCATGTCCTGCATGTCCTCACATCACTGCTGTGCTGTGCGGGGCTGCATGTCCTGCATGTCCTCACATCGCTGCTGTGCTGTGCGGGGCTGCATGTCCTGCATGTCCCTGTGTCACTGCTGTGCTGTGCAGCGTGGGGCTGCACATCCCGCTGTCCCCGCTGCAGTCACATGCAGTGTCGTGCAGTGTTGCATGTTGCAGTCCTTGCTGCAGTTATGTGCAGCGCAGTGCTGCATGTCCTATGTGATTGCACTGCAGTGCAGCTCTGCTCATCCCTGTATTAGTACAGCGCTGTGCAATGCAGGGCTGCATGTCCCCATGTCGCTGCTGTGCTGTGCAGGGCTGCACATCCCACTGTCCCCACTGCAGTTACATGCGGTGTTGTGCCGTGTTGCACGTTACAGTCCTTGCTGCAGTGAAGTGCAGCGCAGCGCAGTGCAGCATGTCCTATGTGATTGCAATGCAGTGCAGCTCTGCTTGTTCCTATATTAGTACAGTGCTGTGCAATGCAGGGCTGCATGTCCTGCACTTCTCACTGTGGTGACATGCACCGCTGTGCAGTGCTGGATGTCACATAGGAGTGCAGTGCAGTGGAGTGCTTCACATCCCATAGCAGTGTGGTGCAGTGCAGTGTGCCGACACGCAGTGCCATGTGCTGGCATGCAGTGCAATGCAGCATGTCCCATACCATAACAGTGCAGTGTGCTGACATGTAGTGCAATGCAGCACGTTCCATAGCATAGCAGTGCAGTGTGCTGGCAGGCATTGCAGCGTGCTGACATGCAGTGCAGCATGCTGACAGGCAGTGCAGCGTGCTGATGTGCAGTGCACTGTAGCACATCCCATAGCAGTGCAGTGCAGCGTGCTGACATGCAGTGTAGTGTGCTGACATGCAGCGCAGCGTGCTGGCATGCAGTGCAATGCAGCACGTCCCATAGCATAACAGTGCAGTGTGCTGACATGCAGTGCAATGCAGCACATCCCATAGCATAGCAATGCAGTGTGCTAACATGCAGTGCAGTGTGCTGACGTGCAGTGCAATGCAGCACGTCCCATAGCATAGCAGTGCAGTGTGCTGATGTGCAGTGCAGCATGCTGACATGCAGTACAGCATGCTGGCATGCAGTGCAATGCAGCACATCCCATAGCACAGCAGTGCAGTGTGCTGATGTGCAGTGCAGCTTGGTGGCATGCAGTGCAATGCAGCGCGTCCCATAGCATAGCAGTGCAGTGTGCTGACATGCAGTGCAGCATGCTGGCATGCAGTGCAATGCAGCACGTCCCATAGCATAGCAATGCAGCATGCTGGCATGCAGTGCAATGCAGCACATGCCATAGCATAGCAGCGCAGTGTGCTGACGTGCAGCGCAGCATGCTGGCATGCAGTGCAATGCAGCACGTCCCATAGCATAGCAGCGCAGCGTGCTGACGTGCAGTGCTGCGCTGCAGGAGATCCACCGTGAGCTGGAGGGCATCCGTGAGAACCTGGATGCGGTGAGCGCGCAGTCGGCGCAGGTTTTGGCGCAGCCCGAGGACGGAGCCTCGGCGCCGCTGCTGCGGTCGGAGCTGGAGGTGACGCTGCAGAAAATGGAGCGCGTCTACAGCCTGTCCTGCATCTACCTGGAGAAGTGAGGCGTGCAGCAGTGCGCGGGGAGGAGGAGGAAGGGGGGCGTGGGGGAGGAAGGCAAAGGGGGAGGGGGTGGAGGAGGAGGAGGTGGAGGTGGAGGAGGAGGAGGAGGAGGGGGATGAAGGCAGAGGAGAAGGATGAAGGCAGAGGGAGGAAGAGGAGGGGGAGGAGAAGGAGGAAGGCAAAGGGAGGAGGAGGAGGGGGAGGAGGAGATGAGGGAGGAGGAGATGAAGGCAGAGGAGAAGGATGAAGGCAGAGGAGGAAGAGGAGGAGGAGGATGAAGGCAGAGGGAGGAGGAGAAAGAAGAAGAGGTGGAAGAAGGCAGAGGGAGGAGGAGAAAGAAGAGGAGGAGGATAAAGGCAGAGAGAGGAGGAGGAAGAAGAGGATAAAGGCAGAGGGAGGAGGAGGAAGAAGAGGAGGAGTATGGAGGCAGAGGGAGGAGGAGGATGAAGGCAGAGGGAGGAAGAGGAGGGGGAGGAGAAGGAGGAAGGCAAAGGGAGGAGGAGGAGGGGGCGGAGGAGATGAGGGAGGAGGAGATGAAGGCAGAGGAGAAGGATGAAGGCAGAGAGAGGAGGAAGAGGAGGAGGAGGGAGGATGAAGGCAGAGGGAGGAGGAGGAAGAAGAAGAGGTGGAAGAAGGCAGAGGGAGGAGGAGAAAGAAGAGGAGGAGGATAAAGGCAGAGAGAGGAGGAGGAAGAAGAGGAGGAGGAGGAGGATGAAGGCAGAGGGAGGAGGAGGAAGAAGAAGAGGTGGAAGAAGGCAGAGGGAGGAGGAGAAAGAAGAGGAGGAGGATGAAGGCGGAGAGAGGAGGAGGAAGAAGAGGATAAAGGTGGAGGAGGAGGAAGAAGAGGAGGAGTATGGAGGCAGAGGGAGGAGGAGGAAGAAGAGGAGGAGGAGGATGAAGGCAGAGGGAGGAGGAGAAGGTGCGGGAAGAGGAGATGAAGGCAAAAGAGAAGGATGAAGGCGGAGAGAGGAGGAGGAGGAGGAGAAAGACAGAAGGAGGAGGTAGAGGTGGTGGAGGAGATGAAGGATGAGGAGGAGGGGGAGGAGGAGGAGGAGGAGGAGGAGGAGGAGGATGAAGGCAGAGGAGGAGGATGAAGGCGGAGGAGGTGGTGAAGGCAAAAGATGAAGGCTGTGGAGGTGGTGGAGGTGGAAGTGGAGGAGGAGGAGGATGAAGGTGGAGGAGGAGGATGAGGAGGAGGAAGGCCCATCCTGCACTGCTGCCCGCAGGCTGAAGACCATCGCAGTGGTGATCCGCAGCACTCAGGAGGCCGAGGAGCTGCTGCAGCTCTACGAGGAGCAGCTGAAGAGCGCCCATGCAGTGCCTGCAGACAGCGCTGAGCTCGAGAGCAGCTGCGAGGAACTGAAGGTACGTGGGGGGGCGATGGGGAGGGACTGGGGGGCGGTGGGGGGGTAGGGATGGGGGGGAGGATGGGTCAGTCTCAGTGGGTCCCTGTGGGTCGCTATGTGTTTCTGTGGGGCCGCTGTGGGTCTCAGTAGGTTGCTATGGGTCACTGTAGGTCTCAGTGGTTTCCTATGGGTCACTGTGGGTCCCTGCGGGTCTCAGTGATTCCCTATGGGTCCCTGTGGGTCTCAATGGTTCCCTATTGGTCACTGTGGGTCTCACTGGGTTGCTATGGGTCACTGTGGTCTCAGTAGTTCCCTATGGGTCACTCTGGGTCCCTGTGGGTCCCTCTGGGTCTCAGTGGTTCCCTGTGAGTCGCTGTGCATCTCCCTGGGTCTCAGTCGTTCCCTATGGGTCACTCTGGGTCTCACTGGGTTGCTATGGGTCACTGTGGTCTCAGTGGTTCCCTGTGGGTCACTGGGTCTCAGTGGTTCCCTATGGGTCACTGTGGGTCCCTCTGAGTCTCAGTAGCTCGCTATGGGTCACTGTGGGTCCCTGTGGGTCTCAGTGGTTCTCTGTGGGTCACTGTGGGTCCCTCTGGGTCTCAGTGGTTCCCTATGGGTCACTCTGGGTCCCTGTGGGTCTCGGTGGTTCCCTATGGGTCCCTGTGGGTCTCACTGGGTCTCATTGGTTCCCTATGGGTCACTCTGTGCCACTCTGGGTTCCTCTGTTTTCCTATGGGTCCCTGTGTTTCACTGTGGTTCTCTGTGGGTCACTGTGAGTCCCTTTGGGTCTCAGTGATTCCTTATGGGTCACTGTGGGTCCCTGTGGGTCATTATGGTTCTCAGTTGGTCCCTATGGGTCTCAGTGGGTCCCTGTGGGTCCCTATGGGTCCCTATTGGTCTCAATGAGTCTCAGTGGGTCCCTGTGGGTCCCTATTGGTCTCAGTGGGTCACAGTGGGTTCCTGTGGATCCCTATGGCTCTCAGTGGGTCCCTGTGGGTCTCAGTAGGTCCCTTTGGGTCCCTATGGGTCTCAGAGGGTCCCTATGGGTCCCTATGGGTCTCAGTGGGTCCCTGTGGGTCTCAGTGGGTCCCTGCCATCCCAACAGGTCTCTATGGGTCCCTGTAGTCCCTATGTGTCCTATGGGTCTCAGTGGGTCTCAGTGGGTCACAGTGGGTCCCTGCAGGTCCCTATGAGTCTCAGTGGGACTCAGTGGGTCCCTGTGGGTCCCTGTGGGTCCCTATGGGTCTCAGTAGGTCATAGTGGGTCCCTGTGGGTCCCTATGGCTCTCAGTGGGTCCCTATGGGTTCCTATGGGTCCCTGTAGTCCCTATGGGTCTCCGTGGGTCCCTGTGGGTCATAGTGGGTCCCTGTGAGTCCCTGCTGTCCCTATGGGTCCCTATGGGTCTCAGTGGGTCCCTGTGGGTCCCAGCGGCCGCATTGCCCAGCGCACGCTTTGCCCCCCGTTGCAGCGGCTGCGCTCGCAGGCGGACGGCCACGCGGCGGCGTTCGCGGCGCTGCAGGAGGAGCTGGGCAGAGCGCGGGCGGTGAACGAGCGCATGGAGCGCGGGCACAGCGAGCGCGACGCCGACCTGCCGCGCTACGGGCACCGCGTGGAGGCGCTGCTGCGGCGCTGGGACGCGGCGCTGGCGCAGATGGAGCTGCGGCTGCGCGACCTGCAGCTGCTGGGGCGGCGCCTGCGGAGCTACCGGCAGAGCTGCGACGCGCTGCAGGAGTGGATCCGCGAGGCGCGGCTGCGCCAGGAGAGCATCCAGGCCGTGCCCATCGCGGACTGCGCCGCCGTGCGGGAGCAGCTGCTGCAGGAGAAGGTAATGCGGGAGGCGGCCCTGGCTGCGGGGCAGAGCTGCAGCAAGTGCAGCGTGCGGTGCGTGCAGCGCGTGCAGTGTGCAGCCCCACTGCTTGTGGTGCATGACCACAGAGCAAATTGTGCACAACATTGCTGTGCATGGTCCATTCCTTGTGCAGAGCTGCAGTGCATGCAGCGTGCAGTGGGTGCAGCATGCAGCCCCACTACTTGTAGTGCGCAACCGCAGAGCGCATTCTGCACAGCATTGGTGGTTGCAATGCAGAGCTGCTGTGCATGGCCCATTCGTTGTGCAGAACTGCAGTGCGTGCAGCCCCACTGCTTGTGGTGCATGACCACAGAGCAAATTGTGCACAACATTGGTGTGCGTGGCCCATTCATTGTGCAGAGCTGCAGTGCATGCAGCGTGCAGCCCCACTGCTTGTGGTGCACAACCACAGAGCACAGCACTGGTGGTTGCAAAGCAGAGCTGCAGTGCATGGCCCATTCATTGTGCAGAGCTGCAGTGCGTGCAGCGTGCAGCATGCAGCCCCACTGCTTGTGTTGTGCAACCACAGATCGCATTCTGCACAGCATTAGTGGTTGCAAAGCAGAGTTGCAGTGCATGGCCCATTCATTCTGCAGAGCTGCAGCGTGCAGCCCCACTGCTAGTGGTGCATGACCACAGAGCAAATTGTGCACAGCACTTGTGGTTGCAATGCAGAGCTCACGTGCATGGCCCATTGGTTGTGCAGAACTGCAGTGCGTGCAGCCCCACTGCTTGTGGTGCATGACCACAGAGCAAATTGTGCACAACATTGGTGTGCATGGCCCATTCATTGTGCAGTGTGCAGTGCATGCAGCGTGCAGCCCCACTGCTTGTGGCGCATGACCACAGAGCACACTGTGCACAGCATTGGTGGTTGTAGTGCAGAGCTGCAGTGCATGCAGTGCAGAGCTGCACCAGTTGCCAAGCTGCAGTAGTTGCAGTGCAGAGCTGCAGCACGTGTCACACACTGCTGCAGTGGTAGAAGTGCAGAGCTGCAGTGCACGCAGTGCAGAACTGCGTCGCATGTCACACACCGCTGCAGTGGCTGCAGTGCAGAGCTGCAGTGCATGCAGAGCAGAGCTGCACCGCGTGTCAATCTGCAGTAGTTGCAGCGCAGAGCTGCAGCGCGTGTCACACACCGCTGCAGCGGTTGCAGCGCAGAGCTGCAGTGCGTGCAGGGCTCGTCCCCGTTGCCGCTGCCGTGCAGCTCAGCCGCAGCCCCTCTCCCTGCAGAAGCTGCTGGAGGAATGTGAACAGCAGAAGGAGAAGGTGGAGGAGTGCCAGCGCTACGCCAAGCAGTACATCGACGCCATCAAGGTGTGCTGCAGCCCTGCGCCGCGGGGCTCTGGGTTGCACTGCTGTGGGTCCCTGTGGGTCCCTGTGGGTTCCTGTGGGTTGCCGTGGGTCAGTGTGGGTTCCTGTGGGTCAGTGTGGGTCACTATGGGTTCCTGTGGGTCACTGTTGGTCACTATGGGTTCCTGTGGGTCACTGTTGGTCACTGTTGGTCACTATGGGTTGCTGTGGGTCACTGTGGGTCACTGTTGGTCACTATGGGTTGCTGTGGGTCACTGTGGGTCACTGTTGGTCACTATGGGTTGCTGTGGGTCGCTGTGGGTCCTGGTGCTGTGGGTCACTATATATGTAGATATGGGTCAGTATAGGTCACTGTGTGGGGGTCACTGTGAGTCATTACTGGTCGCTGTGGGTCACTGTTGGTCTCTGTGGGTCACTGTGGGTCACTCTGGGTCCCTATGGATCGCTGTGGGTCTCTGTGGGTCAGTGGGTTGCTGTGGGTCTGTATGATTCACTGCGGATCACTGTGGGTCTGAGTGGCTGTGAGTTGCTATCGGTCACTGTGGGTTGCTGTGGGTCACAGTGGGTCACTACAGGTTGCTGTGGGTCACTACGGGTTGCTATGGGTCTCTACGGATCACTGTGGGTTGCTGTGGGTCACTATGGATTGCTATGGGTCACTGTGGGGTGACTGGGTTACTGTGGATCTGTATGATTCACTGTGGGTCACTAGAGGTGGCTGTGGGTCACTGTGGGTCTCTATGGGTCGCTGTGGGTCACTGTGGGTCGCAGTGCAGTGGGTCACCGTGGATCACTATTGGTCACTATTGGTTTCTATGGGTCACTTTTGGTCTCTGTGGGTCACTGTGGGTCACTGTTCATCATGGCGCTGTGGGTTGCAGTGCTGTGGGTCGCGGTGCTGTGGGTTGCAGTACTGTGGGTTGCAGTACTGTGGGTTGCAGCACTGTGGGTTGCAGCATGTGGATCATGGTGCTGTGGGTTGCAGTGCTGTGTGTTGCAGTGCTGTGGGTCACAAGTGCTGTGGGTTGCAGTACTGCGGGTTGCAGCACTGTGAGTTGCAGCGCTGTGGGTGCAGCCCCCCTTCACCTCCCCTTCCCCACAGGACTACGAGCTGCAGCTCATCACCTTCACAGCGCAGCTGGAGCCACAGGCGTCGCCTGCCAAGAAGGCCAAAGTGCAGTCAGCATCAGACAGCGTCATCCAGGAGGTGGGGCTGCAGGCAATGCAGCAATGCTGGGCTGGGGGTGCAGGAAATGCAGAGCTGGGGGTGTGGGGAATGAAGCTGTGCAGTGCTGGGGGTGCAGAGAGGGCAACACTGCAGGGCTGCAGGTGCCAGGAATGTAGTGCTGGGGGTGCAGGGAATGCAGCACTGCAGGGCTAGGGATGCAGGGAATGCAGCACTGCAGGGCTGGGGGGGTGAAGGGAATACAGGGTTAGGGATGCAGAGAATGCAGCAATGCAGGGCTGGGGGTGCAAGGAATACAGGGCTGGGGGTGCAAGGAATGCAGGGCTGGAGGTGTGTGGAATGCGGGGCTGGGAGTGCATGGAATGCAGTGCCGGGAGTGCAGGGAATGCAGAACCGCAGGGCTGGGGGGGAAGGGGGGGTGCAGGGAATGCAGTGGTGTGGTGCAGGGAGCGCAGCACTACAGTGCTGGGGATGCAGCCCCTCAATGCTGTGGCTGCAGAGGATGCTGCTCCGCAGTGCCACAGGTGCAGGGCCCGCAGGCCTGCGGTGCTGTGGGTGCAGTTGATGCAGCCCTGTGCTGACGGCGCTGCATGCCTTGCAGTACGTGGAGCTGCGCACGCGGTACAGCGAGCTGACGACGCTCAGCAGTCAGTACATCAAGTTCATCACGGAGACGCTGCGGCGCATGGAGCACGAGGAGGTACTGCGCATGCGGCGCGCGGCTGCAGAGGCGTTTCGTTCCCTCCTCCCCCCCACACTGCAACTGCAGCTCCAGGACTGCAGTGCCGCTAACGCTGCTGGCTGCGCTAATGTTGCTCTGAGCGCGCTGCGGCTTCACGTGCTGCACAGTTCCAGTTGCAGCACAGCCCTGGGTGCAGCACAGCTCCGCATGCAGTGCAGCTCTGGGCACAGCGCATCTCTGGGTGCAGTGCAACACCAGTTGCAGCGCAGCTCTGGTTGCAGCTCAGCTCTGGGTGCAGCACAGCTGAGAGCACAGCACAGTTCCAGGTGCAGCTCAGCTCTGAGTGCAGCACAGCTCCAGGTGCAGCACAGCTCCGAGCACAGCACAGCTCCGGGTGCAGCACAGCTCTGAGTGCAGCTCAGCTCCAGGTGCATTGCAGTTCTGGGTGCAGCTCAGCTCCAGGTGCAGCACAGCTCCGGGCACAGCACAGTCCGGGTGCAGTGCAGCACTGGATGAAATGCAGCTCCAGGTGCAACACATTTCCAAGTGCAGCGCAGCTCCGGATGCAATGCAGCACTGGATGCAATACCACTCCAGGCACAGCACAGCTCTGAGTGCAGCACAGTACCAGGTGCAATGCAGCTCTGGGTGCAGTGCAGCTCTGAGCACAGCAGGACAGTTGCAGCACACACTTCCCAGCTGATGTCCATCCCTGCAGTGCAGGCGCTGCGATGCCACCGCTCGGATGCCGCTTTGCTGCTGCTTTGCCGTGGGGGGCTGCGCGTGTGTGGGGCGCATGCAGGGGGTAGGACCGGGATGACCCCCCTCTGCAGGTACTCACGGCCCCGCTGGTGCAACCCCCTGCCACCCCCCCATGCATGCACTGCACCCGTGCCATCCCCATGCATGCACCCGTCTGCCCCACAACGCTCTCCTCTGCCCCAAAGACGTGCAGCAAGGAAGGCGCTGCTGTCCCCCCCAACACTGCTGTGCTCCCTGCAGCCCTGCTGCATCCCCTGCGCCGATTCTGCATGTGTGGTGGGCCTGGGGAGGGCGAGGAGACCCCGCATAGGGCTGGGAGCAGTAGGGCTGCTGCATATTTGCACGGTGGTGGTCTGTATGCTGAGCGCAGCAGCAGTGCTGCATTGCACGGTGGTGGTACGCGTGCTGGGTGCAGCAGCAGTGCTGCTCAATCCTGTGGTGGTGGTCTGCATGCTGGGTGCAGCAGCAGTGCGACTCAGTTTTGTGGTGGTGGTCTGCATGCTGAGCGCAGCAGCGGTGCTTGCATTGCACGGTGGTGGTCTGCATGCTGCCTGCAGCAGCAGTGCTGCATTGCGCAGTGGCAATCTCCATGCAGGGTGCAGCAGTGGTGCAGCTCATTTCTGTGGTGGTCGTGTGCATGCTGGGCACAGCACTGGTGCTGCATTGCATTGGTGGCCTGCATGCTAGGTGCAGTGGCAGTGCTGCTTTGCACAGTGGTGTTTAGCATGCTGGGTGCAACAGCGGTGCTGCTCATTTCTGTGGTGGTGCTGTGCATGCTGGGCACAGCAGTGGTGCTACATTGCACAGTGGTGTTCACTCTGGGTGCAGCAGTGGTGCAGCTCATTTCTATGGTGGTGTCGTGCATGCTGAGTGCAGCAGTGATGCAGCTCATTTCTATGGTGGTGTCATGCATGTTGGGTGCAGCAGTGGTGCAGCTCATTTCTGTGGCGGCACTGTGCATGCGGAGCGCAGCAGCAGTGCTGCATTGCACGGTGGTGTTCCCACTGGGTGCAGCGGTAGTGCAGCTCATTTCCATGGTGGTGTCATGCATGTTGGGTGCAGCAGTGGTGCAGCTCATTTCTGTGGTGGTGTCGTGCATGTTGGGTGCAGCAGCAGTGCTGCCTTGCACAGTGGTGTTCGTGCTGGGTGCAGCAGTGGTGCAGCTCGTTTCTGTGGCGGTGCTGTGCATGCTGGGTGCAGTGGCAGTGCTGCTTTGCACGGTGGTGTTTAGCATGCTGGGTGCAACAGCGGTGCTGCTCATTTCTGTGGTGGTGCTGTGCATGCTGGGCACAGCAGCGGTGCTGCATTGCACAGTGGTGTTCATACTGGGCGCAGCAGTGGTGCAGCTCATTTCTATGGTGGTGTCATGCATGTTGGGTGCAGCAGTGGTGCAGCTGATTTCTGTGGCGGTGCTGTGCATGCTGGGCGCAGCAGCAGTGCTGCATTGCACAGTGGTGGTGTTGGTGCCGCTGCCATCCACCTGCATCGCCTGCATCCCTCCCGGTGCTGCGTCGCAGTGCATGGTGGCAGAGGCGTAGTTGGTGCAGCGCCGGCGCTGCCGCTGAGCCAGCCCCGAGGCCGTGGGTTGGCGTGTCCGTGCATCTGCGTGCCACGTGCCCGTCCGCGGGCGGTGCAGGTGGGCGCTGCGGCGCACGCATCCCCCGCCTCGTCGGGGCCGCGGGGCGGGCGCTGACGTCCGCGTTCTCCCGCTCCCTCTCTCCCCGCAGAAAGCGGCCGAGAAGCTGAAGGAGGAGGAGCGGCGGCGGCTGGCGGAGGTGGAGGCGCAGCTGGAGGCGCAGCGGCAGCGGGCGGAGGCGCACGCGCAGGCCAAGGCGCAGGCAGAGGCGGAGGCGCAGGAGCTGCAGCGGCGCATGCGGGAGGAGGCGACGCGGCGCGAGGCGGTGGCGGCGGACGCGGAGCAGCAGAAGCAGAACATCGAGCAGGAGCTGCGGGAGCTGCGGCGCAGCTCGGAGCGGCAGATCGAGAGCAAGGCCAAGCTGGTGGAGGAGGCGGAGCAGAGCCGCGTCAGGGTGGAGGAGGAGATCCGGCTGATCCGCCTGCAGCTGGACGGCACCGAGCGGCAGCGCGCGGGCGCCGAGGCGGAGCTGGCGGAGCTGCGGGCGCGCGCCGAGGAGGCGGAGCGGCAGAAGCGCGTGGCGCAGGAGGAGGCGGAGCGGCTGCGGCGGCAGGTGAAGGACGAGAGCCAGAAGAAGCGGCAGGCCGAGGAGGAGCTGCGGCGCAAGGTGGAGGCGGAGCGCGAGGCGGCGCGCGAGAAGCAGGCGGCCATGGCCGACCTGGAGGCGCTGCGGCTGCGGGCCGAGGAGGCGGAGCGGCGGCGGCGGCAGGCGGAGGAGGAGAAGGAGCGGCAGATCCGCGTGGCGGAGGAGGCGGCGCAGCGCAGCGCCGAGGCCGAGCTGCAGAGCAAGCGGCTGTCGCTGGCCGAGAAGGCGGAGCGGCTGGAGCGGTCGCTGCGCGAGGAGCACACGGCCGTGGAGCAGCTGCAGGAGGAGGCGGAGCGGCGGCGGCGGCTGCAGGCGGAGGCAGAGGCGGCGCGCGAGGAGGCAGAGCGGGAAGCGGAGCGCTGGCGGCTGAAGGCCAACGAAGCGCTGCGGCTGCGGCTGCAGGCGGAGGAGGTGGCGCAGCAGAAGGCGCTGGCGCAGGAGGAGGCCGAGAGGCAGAAGGAGGACGCGGAGCGCGAGGCCCGGAAGCGCGCCAACGCCGAGCGCGCGGCGCTGCGGCAGAAGGAGGCGGCCGAGGAGGAGCTGGAGAAGCAGCGCGCCCTGGCCGAGGGGACGGCGCAGCAGCGGCTGTCGGCCGAGCAGGAGCTGATCCGGCTGAAGGCGCAGCTGGAGAACGGCGAGCAGCAGCGGCTGCTGCTGGAGGAGGAGCTGTGCCGGCTGAAGGACGCGGCCAGCGAGGCGGCGCGGCGGCGCGCGGAGCTGGAGGAGGAGCTGGCCAAGCTGCGCGCCGAGGTGGAGGTGCTGCTGGAGAGCAAGGCGCGCGCCGAGGAGGAGTCGCGCAGCTCCAGCGAGAAGTCCAAGCAGCGCCTGGAGGCCGAGGCGGAGCGGCTGCGCGAGCTGGCCGAGGAGGCGGCGCGGCTGCGGGCGCAGTCGGAGGAGGCGAAGCGGCAGCGGCTGCTGGCCGAGGAGGAGGCGGCGCGGCAGCGCGGCGAGGCGGAGCGCATCCTGAAGGAGAAGCTGTCGGCCGTGGCCGAGGCGTCGCGGCTGAAGGCGGAGGCCGAGATGGCGCTGACGGAGAAGGAGGCGGAGAACGAGCGGCTGCGGCGGCTGGCGGAGGACGAGGCGTTCCAGCGGCGGCTGCTGGAGGAGCAGGCGGCGCAGCACAAGCAGGACGTGGAGGAGCGCATCGCGCAGCTGAAGCGCTCGTCCGAGAGCGAGCTGGAGCGGCAGCGCGCGCTGCTGGAGGACACGCTGCGCCAGCGGCGCCAGGTGGAGGAGGAGATCCACGCCCTGAAGGGCGGCTTCGAGCGCGCCGCCGCCGGCAAGGCCGAGCTGGAGCGGGAGCTGGGCCGCATCCGCGCCGAGGCCGAGGAGGCGCAGCGCAGCCGGGAGCGGGCCGAGCGCGAGGCCGAGCGGCAGCGGGCGGCGGCGGCCGAGGAGGAGGGCCGGCGGCGCGAGGCCGAGGAGCGGGCGCTGGCCATGGCGGCGGCCGAGGAGGAGGCGGCACGGCAGCGGCGGGCGGCGCTGGAGGAGGTGGAGCGGCTGAAGGCGACGGTGGAGGAGGCGCGGCGGCAGAAGGAGGCGGCGGAGCGCGAGGCCGAGCGGCAGGTGCAGCTGGCGCGGGAGGCGGCGCAGAAGCGCGTGGCGGCCGAGGAGAAGGCGCGGCTGGCGGCCGTGCGTGAGAAGGAGCGCGAGCTGCAGGAGATGCAGCGGCAGGAGCAGAGCGCGCTGGAGCGGCTGCGGCTGGAGGCGGAGGGCGCGCGGCGGGCGGCCGAGGAGGCGGAGGCGGCGCGTGGCGGGGCCGAGGAGGACGCGCGGCTGTCGCGGCAGCGCGTGGAGGAGGCGGAGCGGCAGAAGCGGCGCGCCGAGGAGGAGGCGCAGGCGCAGGCGCGGGCGCAGGCGGAGGCGGAGGCGCTGCGGGTGGAGGCGGAGCGGGAGGCGGAGCGGCGGGCGCAGGCGGAGCGGGCGGCGCTGCGGCAGAAGGAGCTGGCGGACGCCGAGATGGAGAAGCACAAGCGGTTTGCGGAGCAGACGCTGCGGCAGAAGGCGCAGGTGGAGCAGGAGCTGGGCCGGCTGCGGCTGCAGCTGGACGAGAGCGCGCAGCAGAAGGGCGTGCTGGACGAGGAGCTGCGGCGGCTGAAGGAGGAGGCGGCGGAGGCGGCGCGGCAGCGGGCGCGGGCGGAGGAGGAGCTGCTGCGGCTGCGGGTGCAGCTGGAGGAGCTGGCGCGGCTGAAGGGGCTCGCCGAGGAGGAGAACAAGGCGCTGGCGCTGCGCGGCGAGGAGGAGGCGCGGAAGGCGCTGGCCGAGGAGGCGGAGCGGCTGCGGCAGGTGGCCGAGGAGGCGGCGCGGCTCGGCGTGGAGGCGCAGGAGGCGGCGCGGCTGCGGCAGCTGGCCGAGGACGATCTGGCGCAGCAGCGCGCGCTGGCCGAGCGCGTGCTGCGGGAGAAGATGCAGGCGGTGCAGGAGGCGGCGCGGCTGCGGGCCGAGGCCGAGGCGCTGCAGAAGCAGAAGGAGCTGGCGCAGGAGCACGCCAAGCGGCTGCAGGAGGACCGCGAGGAGATGCGGCGGCGCTTGGCCGAGGAGACGGAGGGCTTCCAGAAGACGCTGGAGGCCGAGCGGCGGAGGCAGCTGGATGCGGCGGCCGAGGCCGAGCGGCTGAAGCTGCGCGTGGCCGAGCTGAGCGCGGCGCAGAGCGCGGCTGAGGAGGAAGCGCGGCGCTTCCGGCGGCAGGCCGAGGAGATCGGCGGGCGGCTGCACGAGACCGAGCTGGCCACGCAGGAGAAGCTGGCGCAGGTGCAGGCGCTGGAGATGCGGCGGCAGCAGAGCGACCGCGACGCCGAGAAGCTGCGCGGCGCCATCGCCGACCTCGAGCGCGAGAAGGAGGGGCTGAAGCGCGAGGCGGAGCTGCTGCAGCGGAGGGCCGAGGAGGTACTGCGCTGCGGGGCTGCGGCGGCCGCGTCCTGCGGGGCTCCCGTCGTCCTCCCTCTCCTCGGGCCCCAGAGATGGCGGTGCTGCGCGGCTGCATCCTGCCCCACGGCAGCGGGAGCCCCACGGCCGCCGCAGAGATCGCATCCTCGTGTTCTGCCTGCACGATGCGTGCAATGCATGCACTGCATCCGCGACCCATGCAGCTCTGCCCCCTGACACACCCAGCTCTGCCCCCTAACTCAGCTCTGCCCCCTTACTTAGCTCTGCCCCCTGACCTACCCAGCTCTGCCCCCAATCCCAGTTCTGCCTCCGAGCCACCCATCTCTTCTCCCCCAGCCCACCCGGCTCTGCCCCCTAACCCACCCAGTTTGCCCCCTAACTGATCCAGTTCAGCCCCCTAATCCCTCCAGTTCTGCCCCGTAGTGCAGTTCTGCCCCCTTACCCAGACGTCTCTGCATCCCTAACCCATCTCTGCCCCCAAACCTTCCCGGCTCTGCCCCCTAACCAACCCAGTTCTACTCCCAATCCCCCCCAGTTCTGCCCCAAACCCACAGCCCTCATCCCCCAGTGGGTAGAACCCGCCCCCCCCACCCACACCCTATATTTTCACCCCCCTTCCACAGCTCACACCCTTATCTCCCACCCACATTCCCGACCCGCACCCCGCATCCACAACCCTACCCTTCGCCCCCCACCCTTACTCTCCATCCTCACCCCCATCCACACCCTTCATCTGCATCCCCCACCCTCACCCCCCACTCACATCCCCACTCACACCCTCACCCCTCAGTCCCACCCCCCTCCCACACCCGCCACCCGTGCTCCTTCTGACTGCTCTCCCCTCTCTCCGCAGATGGAGGTGGCCCAGCAGGCGCAGCTCCGCCAGGAGACGCAGTCCCTGCAGGAGTCCTTCCTGCATGAGAAGGACGCGCTGCTGCAGAAGGAGAAATTCATTGAGGAAGAGAAGGCGAAGCTGGAGAAGCTCTTCCAGGATGAAGTGGACAAAGCGCAGAGCCTGAAGGCCGAGCAGGAGCGGCAGCAGCAAGAGATGGAGCAGGAGAAGCAGCAGCTGAAGGCCATGCTGGACGAAGCCAAGCGGCAGCAGGAGGAGGCGGAGGAGAGCGTCCGCCGCAAGCAGGAGGAGCTGCAGCAGCTGCAGAAGCAGCGCCAGAAGCAGGAGAAGCTGCTGGAGGAGGAGAACCGGAAGCTGCGTGAGCGGCTGCAGCAGCTGCAGGAGGAGCAGCGGAGCGCCGTGGCGCCCACGCGGGAGATGATGATCCAAACTGATGCGGCGCCGCAGCAGCCGCTGCCGCATGCGATGCCCAACGGCCGCCATGTGGTGGACGGCCTGGAGCAGAACGGAGAGCCCGAATTCGCCTTCCAGGGCATCCGGCAGAAGGTGTCGGCGCAGCAGTTGGCGGCCGCCGGCGTCCTGAGCAGCCACAGCCTGGGCCAGCTGGCCGAGGGGAAGGTCAGTGTGGAGGAGCTGGCGCGGCGCGACGATGTGCGGACATTCCTGCAGGGCCGCAGCTGCATCGCCGGTTTGTTGACGGAGCCGGGCCGGCAGAAGATGAGCATCTACGAGGCCATGAAGAAGCGGCTGCTCAGCCCCGGCACCGCCTTGGTGCTGCTGGAGGCGCAGGCGGCCACCGGGTTCATGCTGGACCCTGTGCGCAACACCAGGCTGTCAGTGAACGAAGCGGTGCGGGACGGGCTGGTGGGACCCGAGCTGCACAACAAGCTGCTGTCGGCCGAGCGCGCCGTCACTGGGTACAAAGACCCCTACACCGGGGACAAGATCTCGCTGTTCCAGGCCATGCAGAAGGAGCTGATCGTCAGGGAGCACGGCATCCGCCTGCTGGAGGCCCAGATCGCCACCGGCGGCATCATCGACCCCGTGCACAGCCACCGCATCCCCGTGGAGGCAGCCTACAAGCGTGGGCTGTTTGACGAGGAGATGAATCGCGTCCTGTCCGACCCCAGCGATGACACCAAGGGCTTCCTGGACCCCAACACACAGGAGAACCTCACCTACCTGCAGCTGATGGAGCGCTGCGTCACCGACCCCGAAACGGGGCTGCTCCTGCTGCCGCTCAGCAGCCAGGCGGGCAAGGAGCTGCTTTATAGCGACCAGGAGGCCAAGGATGTCTTCAAGAAGGCCACGGTGAGCGCCCCGTTCGGCAAGTTCCAAGGGAAGACAGTGAGCATCTGGGAGATCATCAACTCGGAGTACTTCACGGAAGACCAGAGGAGGGAGCTGATCCAGCAGTACCGCGGCGGCAAGGTGACGGTGGAGAAGATCATCAAGATCGTCATCACGGTGGTGGAGGAGGGTGAGAAGAAGAGGCAAATGCTCTTCGAGGGGCTGCGTGCCCCGGTGCCCGCCGCAGAGCTGCTGGAGAGCCGCATCATCGACAAGGACGTGTACAACCGGCTGCGGCAGGGCAAGGCCACCGTGGCCGACGTGGCCCAGACCGACGCGGTGCGGCGCTACCTGAGGGGCACGGATGCCATCGCCGGGGTCCTGGTGGAGTCCACTGGGGAAAGGCTGAGCTTCTACGAAGCCCAGAGGAAGAACCTGCTGAAGCCGGAGGTGGCTCTGGCTCTGCTGGAGGCGCAGGCGGCCGCCGGCTTCATCGTGGAGCCAACAAGCGGCCGGCTGTACACCGTGGACGAGGCGGTGAAGGCCGAGGTGGTGGGGCCGGAGGTCCACGAGCGGCTGCTGTCGGCGGAGAAGGCGGTGAGCGGCTACAAGGACCCCTACACCGGGCAGACCGTCGCCCTCTTCCAGGCGCTGAAGAAGGGCTTGGTCCCCACCGATGCCGGCGTGCGGCTGTTGGACGTGCAGCTCTGCACTGGCGGCATCATCGACCCGGCGCACAGCCACCGCCTGCCGCTTGATGTCGCCTACCGGCGCGGCTGCTTGGACGCCGAGATGAAGGAGGCTCTGGAGGAGCTGCGAGCCTTCTACTGCCCCAGCAGCCAGCAGAACGTCAGCTATGCGCAGCTGCAGCAGAGCTGCCGCCGGGACGAGCGGACGGGATTCCTCCTGCTGCCGCTGTCGGACGCCGCCATCCAGGCGCAGCAGGAGGAGATCTACACGGATGCTCAGGCCGAGGAGAGCTTTGGCAAAGCCACGGTGGAGGTGCCGGCCGGCAGCCTGCGTGGCCGCACGGTGAGCGTGTGGGAGCTGATCCACTCGGAGTACTTCAGCGAGGAGCAGCGGCGGGAGCTGCTGAGGCAGTACAAGACGGGCAAAGTGACCGTGGAGAAGATCATCAAGATCGTCATCACCATAATCGAGGAGACGGAGAGCAGGAAGCAGGAGAAGCTGAGCTTCACGGGGCTGCGGGCGCCGGTGCCGGCCAGTGAGCTGCTGGAGTCGCGCATCCTCAGCGAGGCACAGTACCAGCAGCTGAAGGACGGCAGCACAACGGTGAAGGAACTGGCCGAGACGGAGGCGGTGAGGCGGTTCCTGCACGGCAGCGACTGCATCGCTGGCGTCTACGTGGAGGCCACCAAGGAGAAGCTGAACATCTACGAGGCCATGAAAAGGAACCTGCTGCGGGCCAGCACCGCCGTGGTCCTCCTGGAGGCGCAGGCGGCCACCGGCTTCCTGATCGACCCGGTGAGGAACCGCAAGCTGTACGTCAATGAGGCAGTGAAGGCTGGCGTGGTGGGACCCGAGCTGCATGAGAAGCTGCTGTCGGCCGAGAAAGCCGTCACCGGGTACAAGGACCCCTACTCGGGGAACACCATCTCGCTCTTCGAGGCCATGAAGAAGGGGCTGATCGTCAAGGAGCACGGCATCCGCCTGCTGGAGGCCCAGATCGCCACCGGCGGCATCATTGACCCGGTGCACAGCCACCGCCTGCCCGTCGAGGTGGCCTACAAGCGCGGGCTGTTCGACGAGGAGATGAACCGCGTCCTGTCCGACCCCAGCGATGACACCAAGGGCTTCTTTGACCCCAACACGCAGGAGAACCTCACCTACCTGCAGCTGAAGGAGCGCTGCGTCGAGGACCCCGAAACGGGGCTGCTCCTGCTGCCGCTGCGGGAGCCTGAGAAGCCGACGGTAGTGGAGACGACGCGGGTGTACACGGAGGAGGAGACGCGGAAGGTGTTCGAGGAGACGCAGGTTGACATCCCCGTGGGCAGCCGGGCCGGCTCCTCCATGTCGCTGTGGGAGATCATGCACTCGGATCTGCTTCCCGAGGAGCAGCGGCGGCAGCTGATGGAGGAGTTCCAGACGGGCCGTGTCTCCAAGGAGCGCATGATCATCATCATCATCGAGATCATCGAGCGCACCGAGATCATCCGGCAGCAGAACCTCACATCTTATGACTACGGCCGGCGCCGCATCACGGCTGAGGACCTCTTTGAGGCCAAGGTGATCTCGCAGGACATCTACCGGCTGCTGAAGGACGGCTCCAGGACCTTCCGCCAGCTGCTGGAGGACGAGGCTGTTCGCAGGTGCCTCTACGGCTCAGGCTGCGTCGCCGGCATCTACGTGCCCTCCTCCAAGCAGACATTGAGCATCTACCAGGCGCTGAAGAAGGGGCTGATCAACGCCGAGGTGGCCCGCTCCCTGCTGGAGGCCCAGGCGGCCACCGGCTTCCTGATAGACCCCATCAAGAACGAGATGCTGACGGTGGACGAGGCTGTCCGCAAAGGCGTGGTGGGACCCGAGATCCACGACCGCCTGCTGTCGGCCGAGAGGGCCGTCACCGGATACCGGGACCCCTACAGCGAGCAGAAGATCTCCATCTTCCAGGCCATGAAGAAGGACCTGGTGCCGAGCGAGGAGGCCCTCAAGCTCCTGGACGCCCAGCTGGCCACCGGCGGCATCATCGACCCGCACCTCGGCTTCCACCTGCCCCTGGAGGTGGCCTGCCACCGCGGCTTCATCAACAAGGAGACGTACGACATGCTGTCCGAGCCCAGCGAGGTGCGCAGCTTCGTGGACCCGTCCACCGACGAGAAGCTGAGCTACACGCAGCTGCTGCGGCGCTGCCGCAAGGACGAGGGCAGCGGGCTGCTGCTGCTGCCGCTGGGCGACGCACGCCAGATCACCTTCCGTGGGCTGCGCAAGCAGATCACCGTGGAGGAGCTGGTCCTGTCGCAGGTGATGGATGAGGCCACGGCGCAGCGGCTGCAGGAGGGGCTGACGTCCATCGAGGAGGTCTCCAAGAACCTGAAGAAGTTCCTGGAGGGCACCAGCTGCATCGCCGGCGTCTTCGTGGACTCCACCAAGGAGCGGCTCTCCGTCTACCAGGCCATGAAGAAGGGCATCATCCGGCCCGGCACCGCCTTCGAGCTCCTGGAGGCGCAGGCGGCCACGGGGTACGTCATCGACCCCATCAAAGGGCTGAAGCTGACGGTGGAGGAGGCCGTGCGCATGGGCATCGTGGGGCCCGAATTCAAGGACAAGCTGCTGTCGGCCGAGCGTGCCGTCACCGGGTACAAGGACCCCTACACCGGGAAGCTCATCTCCCTCTTCCAGGCCATGAAGAAGGGGCTGATCCTGAAGGACCACGGCATCCGCCTGCTGGAGGCCCAGATCGCCACCGGCGGCATCATCGACCCCGAGGAGAGCCACCGCCTGCCCGTCGAGGTGGCCTACAAGCGCGGGCTGTTTGACGAGGAGATGAACGAGATCCTGTCCGACCCCAGCGACGACACCAAGGGCTTCTTTGACCCCAACACGGAGGAGAACCTCACCTACCTGCAACTGATGGAGCGCTGCGTCACCGACCCCGAGACGGGGCTGCGCCTGCTGCCGCTGAAGGAGAAGAAGCGCGAGAGGAAGACCTCGTCCAAATCCTCGGTCCGGAAGCGCC
Source organism: Phasianus colchicus (assembly GCF_987193195.1). NCBI lineage: Eukaryota > Metazoa > Chordata > Aves > Galliformes > Phasianidae > Phasianus > Phasianus colchicus. Next base: position 94,734,233 of record NC_143438.1, read on the forward strand.
GCGTGGTCATCGTCGACCCGGAGACGGGCAAGGAGATGTCGGTGTACGAGGCGTACCGCAAGGGCCTCATCGACCACCAGACCTACCTGGAGCTGTCGGAGCAGGAGTGCGAGTGGGAGGAGATCACCACCTCGTCCTCGGACGGCGTGGTCAAATCCATGATCATCGACCGGCGCTCGGGCCGCCAGTACGACATCGACGATGCCATCTCCCGTGGTCTGATCGACCAGTCGGCGCTGGACCAGTACCGCTCCGGCACGCTCTCCATCACCGAGTTCGCCGACATGCTCTCCGGCAACATGAGCGGCTTCCGCTCGCGCTCGTCCTCCGTGGGCTCCTCCTCCTCCTCCTACTCCGCCAGCCCGGCTCCGCCGAGGCTGCCAGGCGCCGTGTGGACCGACCCCAGCGAGGAGACGGGGCCGGTAGCCGGCATCCTGGACACCGACACGCTGGAGAAGGTGTCCATCACCGAGGCCATGCGCCGCAACCTGGTGGACAACATCACGGGGCAGCGGCTGCTGGAGGCGCAGGCCTGCACCGGCGGCATCATCGACCCCAGCACGGGCGAGCGCTTCTCGGTGGCCGACGCGGTGAGCAAGGGGCTGGTGGACAGGATCATGGTGGACCGCATCAACCTGGCACAGAAAGCCTTCTCCGGCTTCGAGGACCCGCGCACCAAGACCAAGATGTCGGCGGCGCAGGCGCTGAAGAAGGGCTGGTTGTACTACGAGGCCGGGCAGCGCTTCCTGGAGGTGCAGTACCTGACTGGGGGGCTGATCGAGCCCGACGCCGCCGGCCGCGTCTCCCTGGACGAGGCGCTGCAGAAGGGCACCATCGACGCGCGCACGGCGCAGAAGCTGCGTGACGTCGGCACCTACTCCAAGTACCTCACATGCCCCAAGACCAAGCTGAAGATCTCCTACAAGGACGCCATGGAGCGCAGCATGATCGAGGACGGCACCGGCCTGCGGCTGCTCGAGGCCTCGTCCCGCTCCTCCAAGGGCTACTACAGCCCCTACAACGTCAGCGGCGCCGGCTCCGCCGCCGGATCGCGCTCCAGCTCCCGCACCGGATCGCGCTCGGGTTCGCGGCGCGGCAGCTTCGACGCCACCGGCTCCAGCTTCTCCATGACCTTCTCGTCTTCCTCCTACTCGTCCTCCAGCTTCGGGCGCAGATACGCCACGGCCCCACACGGTGCCGTGGAGGCGGCCGCGCTGGCGCTGGCCCTGGGGCGGGCGGCGGTGCCCGGCGTGGCGGTGCTGAGCGCGGCGTGATGCCGCCATGCCGTGATGCCGTGATGCCGTGCCGCCGGCCCGTCGCCGGCCCGCTTCCCCCTTTGCCCTTTTTAAACTCGATAGCCTTCTTCCAAAGCAGTGCCTAAAAAAGTTTAACCAAAAAGAAAGAAAGACTCCACTAATATATTAATAAACGCCATCGCTCCGACCTTGTTTGTATATGGAGAGCTGACGGAAGACACCGTGCTCCCGCTCCGCGGTGCCGGGAGCGCCCATCCCAGCCCAACACCCACTGGTGTCACCATCGGCCCACCAGTAATCTCAGCCATCCCAGTGATCCCCCCAGTCCCAGCCATCCCAGCCATCCCAGTGATCCAACCCGTCCCACCAGTGCCACCATCCTGGTGATCCCACTGATGCCACCAGCGATCCCAGCGATCCTATTGACCCCACGGATACCAATGATCCCACCCATCATCCCACCTGTTTCACCCATCCAACCCATGACCCTACTGATGATCCCACCCATCCCAATGATCCCATCCATCCCACCCGTGCCACCATCCCAGTGATCCCACCTGTCACCCAACAATCCCATGACCCCACTGTTTATCCCATCCAGCCCAGCAGTCCCACTGATCCCACTGTTGCCAACAATGACCCCGTCCGCGATCCCACCCATGCTACCCACTGATCCCATGACACCAGTGGTGATTCCACCCATCCCAATGTCCCAGTGATCTCAGTGATCCCAGCCATCACACCCATCCCAGTGATGATCCCATCAGTCCCAATGATCCCGCTGACCCCACTGATGCCGCTGAAGATCCCATCCATGATCTCACCCATATCACCCATTGATCCCATGATCCCGCCGATGCTCCCATCCATCCCCCCATCCCAGAAATCCCAGCAGTCCCACCTTTCCTACTGATGATCCCATCTATCCCAGTGATACCAGCAACCCCACTGATGCCACCGATGATTCCACCAGTGACCCCACCCATGTCACCCATTGATCTCCCATGTCCCCACTGACAATCCCACCCATCCTAGTGATCCCACTGATGATCCCAGTGATCCTACTGGTGATCCCACCCATCCCAGTGATCCCACTAATCCCACTGATGCCACCAGTGATCCCACTGGTGAGATGTCACCCATCGATCCCATGACACCAATGCTGATCCCAGCAATCCCAGTGATCCCACCCATCATTCAATGATCCCATCCGTCCCATCCATCCCACTGATGCCAACAATGACCCCATCCATGATCCCACCCATGTCACCCACCAATCCCATGGCGGCACTGATGATCCCGTCCATCTCACGATCCCAGTGATCTCAGTGATCCCATCCATCCATCCCAATGATCCCACCAATCCCAGTGATGATCCCATCCGTGCTAGCGGTCCCAATGATCCCATTGAATCCACTGATGCCAGCAATAATCCCATCTGTGATCCCACCCATGTCACCCATCGATCCCATGACGCCACTGCTGATCCCATCCATCCCAGCAATGCCACCAATCTCAGTGGTCCCACCCATCCACTGATAACCCCAGCAATCCCACCCATCACACCAATCCCATCCATCCCAGCGATCCCACTGATGCCACCAATGATCCCATCCATCCCAGCGATCCCACCCATCCCACCGATGACTCCGCCCATCTCAGTGATACCAGCGATCCCACTGATGCCACCGATGCCACCAACGATCCCACCCATCCCAATGATGATCCCATCCATCCCAGCGATCCAGGCAATCCCATTCATCACACCAACCCCACCACCCCAGCGATCCCACTGATGCCACCTATGCCTCCGATGACCCCACCCATCCCTCTGATGATCCCATCCATCCCACCATCCCAGCGATTCCATGATCCCATCCATCCCAGCAATCCCACGGATCCCACTAATGTCACCAATGCCACCAATGATCCCAGTGATCCCACCCATCCTGCCAATGATTCCATCCATCCCACCATCCCAGTGATCCCATCCATCCCAGTGATCCCACTCATCCGATGATCCCACCGGTGACCTCTCTCATGTCACCCATTGGTCCCATGACCCCACCGATGATCCCACCCATCCCACCATTCTGTCCATCCCACTGATCCCATTGATGATCCCACCCAGGTTACCCATCAATCCCATGACCCCACTGATGATCCCATCCATCCCAGTGGTACCAGCGATCCCAGTGACCCCACTGATCCCACTGATGATCCCATTGCTGAAGCCACCCACATCACCCACTGATCCCATGTCCCCCATAATGATCCCATCCATCCCAACGATCCCATCCATCCCAGTGGTACCAGCGATCCCAGTGATCCCACTGATGCCACGGATGATCCCACCCATGTCACCCATCGATCCCACGATCCCACTGATGATCTCACCCATCCCAGCAATCCCACACTGATGATCCCACCGGTGACATCTCACCCACTGATCTCATGAACCCACCAATGATCCCACCCATCCCACTGATGATCCCATCCATCCCAGTGATCCCACTGATGCCAACAACAATCCCACTGGTGACATGTCACCCACTGATCCCGCTGATGATCCCATGCATCCCCGTGATCCCACTGATGCCAACAACAATCCCACCAGTGACCTCACCCACTGATCCCGCTAATGCCACTGATGATCCCATCCATCCCATCATCCCACCCATCCCAGCGATCCCACCCATCCCACCCATCCCACCAACGATCCATTGATCCCACCGATGCCAGCAATAATCCCACTGATGAGATGCCACCTGCTGATCCCATGACTCCATCGATGATCCCACCCATCCCACCATCCCAGTGATCTCAGTGATCCCGTCAATCCCAATAATCCCACCCATCCCACCGAAGATCCCATCCATCCCAGCGATCCCACCATCCCACTGATGCCACTGTTGATCCAACCAGTGTTCCTACCCACATCAGCCATCGATCCCATCCATCCCATTGATGATCCCACCCATCCCACCATCCCAGTGATCTCACCAATCCCAGCGATCCCGCCCATGCCACTGATGATCCCACCCATCCCACTGTCCCACCCATCCCAGTGATTCCAGCGATCCCACTGATGATCCCATCCACGATCCCACTCATGTCACCCATCAATCCCGTGACCCCACAAATGATCCCATCCATCCCAGTGATACCAGTGGTGCCCCCGATGCCACCTATGATCCCACCCATATCACCCACTGATCCCACCAATCCCACCAGTGATCCCGTAAGTGCTCCCGCCCATCCCAGTGAACCCACCCATCCCACCGATGATCCCATCCATCCCAGCGATCCCAACAATCCCACTGATGATCCCACTGGTGACCCCACCCATATCACCCATCAATCCCATGACCCCACCAATGATCCCACCCATCCCACCAATCCCATTGATAACACCACCGATCCCACCCATGTCACCCATCAATCCCACCTATCCCACCACTGATCCCACCCATACCACCAATAATCCCAGCAATCCCACTATTGCCGTGGATGATCCCACGTCACCCATCGATCCCATGACCTCGCTGATGACCCCATCCATCCCACCATCTCATCCAACCCACCATCTCATCCAACCCACCATCCCACCCATCCCAACGATCCCATCCATCCCAGTGATGCCACTGATGATCCCACTGGTGACGTCACCCACCGATCCCACACTCCCACCAATGATCCTACCATTTCCACCATCTCATAATCCCAATGACCCCACCCATCCCATCATTTCATCCATCCCATCATTTCATCCATCCCACCATCCCACCAGTGATCCCACCCATCCCCATGGTGACCCCACCCATCCCACTGTCCCACCCATCCCACTGATCCCGCCCATCCCAGTGGTGTCCCCACCCATCCCACCTATCCAATACATCCCACTGATCCCATCCATCCAATGGTGTCCCCACCCATCCCAGAGGTGATCCCACCCATCCCAGTGGTGATCCCACCCATCCCATCATCCCATCCATCCCATGCATCCCAGAGTGACCCCACCCATCCCAATGTTGTTCCCACCCATCCCAGAGGTGATCCCACCGATCCCATCCATCCCACTGATCCCCACCCATCCCAATGGTGACCTCACCCATCCCATCATCCCATCCATCCCACTGATCCCCCCCATCCCAATGGTGACCCCACACATCCCTTCATCCCACCCATCACATCCATCCCACCCATCCCACCCATCCCAATGTGACCCCATCCATCCCAATGTTGTCCCCACCCATCCCAATGATCCCACCCATCCCATCATCCCACCCATCCCATCATCCCATCCATCCCACTGATCTCACCCATCCCAATAGTGACCCCACGCATCCCATCATCCCACCCATCCAGTGATGACTCCACTCATCCCATCATCCCACCCATCCCATCCATCCCATTGATCCCATCCATCCCAATGTTGTCCCCACCCATCCCATCATCCCACCCATCCCAGAGGTGATCCCACTCATCCCATCATCCCACCCATCCCACCCATTCCAATGTGACCCCATCCATCCCAATGTTGCTCCATCCCATCCCAGCATCCCACCCATCCCATCATCCCACCCATCTCACCCATCCCACTGATTCCACCCATCCCATCAATCCCAATGGTGACCCCATCCATCCCAATGTTGCCCCCCCAACCCCACAGTGCCATCAGTGACCCCACAGTGCCATCAGTGACCCTGCAGTGCCATTGTTGGCCCAACAGTGCCATTGTTGAGCCCGCATTGCCATCGGTGACCCCACAGTGCCATCAGTGACCCCGCAGTACCATTGTTGACCACTCAGTGCCATTGTTGACCACTCAGTGCCATTGTTGACCCACAGTGCCATTGTTGACCCCACAGTGCCATCGGTGACCCCACAGTGCCATTGCTGACCCCGCAGTGCCATTGTTGACCCACAGTGCCATTGCTGATCCTCCAGTGCCATTGTTGAGCCAACAGTGCCATTTTTGAGCCTGCAGTGCCATTGGTGACACCACAGTGCCACTGTTGACCCCACAGTGCCATCAGTGACCCCACAGTGCCATTGTTGACCCTGCAGTGCCATCGGTGACCCCACAAAGCCCCCCCTGCAGGCAGCACCCCCAGCTCCGTGTGCTTCATTCACCGCCCTGAGCCTTTGGGATCAAAACCCCTCTCACTGCGCCCCATGGGGGGGAGAGCAGTGCGGCACCACCAGGACACCGGGAGCTCAGCCTGGCAGCACTGGGAGCTCACCATGGCAGCACCAGAATGTCACCATGGGAACACTGGGAGCTCACCATGGCAGCACAGGGAGGTCACCATGGCAGCACCATAACATCACCATGGACCACAGCAACACCAGAATGCCACCAAGGCAGCACCATAACATCACCATGGATCACGGCAACACCAGAATGTCACCATGGCAGCAGTGGGATGGCTCACCATGGCATCACCAGAATGTCACCATGGGAACACTGGGAGCTCACCATGGCAGCACAGGGAGGTCACCATGGCAGCACCATAACATTACCATGGACCACAGCAACACCAGAATGTCACCATGGGAACAGTGTCACTTCTGGGATCACCAGAATGTCACCATGGCAGCAGTGGGATGGCACCATGGCCAACAGCACAGCCATGGCACCATGGCAGCACCATAACATCACCATGGCACTGTGTCTGAATGTCACCATGGGAGCACTGGGATGTCACCGTGACAACACCAGAATGTCACCATAGCAGTACCAAAATGTCACCATGGGATCACCAGAATATCAGCACGGGAACATCACAATGTCACCGTGGCAGCAGTGGGATGGCACCATAGAAATACCAGGATGTCACCACGACAACACCAGAATGTCACCATGGGAACACCGGCATGCCACATGGCAGCACTGGGATGTCACCATGGCAGCACCAGGATAGCGCCATGGGAACACTGTGATGTCACCATGGCAGCAGTGGGATGTCACCATGGCCAACAGCACAGCAATGGCACCATGGCAGCACCGGGATGGCACCATGGCACTGTGTCTGTATGTCACCATGGGAGCACCAGAATATCACCAGAGGAATGCCAGAATGTCACCATGAGAACACCAGGATGCCACATGGCAGCACCAGGACGTCACCATGGGAACACCAGAGTATCACCATGAGAACACCGGGCTGGCACACGGCAGCACCAGGATGGCACCATGGCAGTGCCAGGATGTCACCATGAGAACGCCAGAGTATCACCATGAGAACACTGTGCTGGCACACGGCAGCACCAGGATGTCACCATGGGAACGCCAGGATGTCACCATGAGAACACTTTGCTGGCACACGGCAGCACCAGGATGGCACCATGGCAGCGCCAGGATGTCACCATGGGAACGCCAGGATGTCACCATGAGAACACTGTGCTGGCACACGGCAGCACCGGGCTGGCACACGGCAGCAGTGCCGAATGTCACCACGGCACCCCGTGCCAAATGTCCCCACGCACCGCCTCTCCCGCAGTCCGTCTTTTCCCCGCACTTCCTCGCCCCCTCCGCATCCTCCGGCGCGGCCCCGACGCCGCCTCCGCCGTTCTGTGTGTCCGGCCGTCTGTCCGGCCGTCTGTCCGCCTGTGCGTCTGTCCGGCCGACCGGCTCCGGGAAAATGCTTCGGTCCCGCAGCGCCGCTGTGCCGCACACGGAGCTGCGCGGGGCCGCGGGACGGAGCGGATCGGCCGCGGTGCGGGGCGGTGCTTTGCGGTGCGGTGCGGAGCGGAGCGGGACGGGACGGGGCGGCGCAAATCGGCCGAGGTGCGGGGCGGAGCGGGGCGGGGCGGATCGGCCGCGAGGTGGTGCGGTGCGGTGCGGTGCTGCGCTGTGCGATGCAGTGCGGTGTGGTTCTATGCGTTGCGGTGCTGTGCAGTGCGGTGCTGTGCAGTGCGGTGCAGTGCAGTGCAGTGCTATGAGTTGCGTTGCGGTGCTGTGCAGTGCGGTGCGGTGCTGTGTGGTGCGGTGCTGTGCGGTGCTGCGCTGTGCGATGCGGTGCGGTTCTGTGCCTTGCGGTGCTGTGCAGTGCTGTGGGCTGCGGTGCTGTGCAGTGCGGTGCAGTGCGGTGCAGTGCTATGAGTTGCGTTGCGGTGCAGTGCAGTGCGGTGCAGTGCGGTGCGGTGCTGTGCGGTGCTGAGCGGCGCTGCGCGTTGCAGCGTGCTGCGGCGTGGTGCGGTGCAGTGCTGTGCAGTGCTGTGCGGTGCGGTGCAGCGTGGTGCTGTGCGGTGCTGTGTGGTGCTGTGTGTTACGATGCTGTGAGTTGCGTTGCGGTGTGGTGCGTTTCGGTGCGGTGCGGTGCTGTGCAGTGCTGTGCGGTGTGGTGCTGTAAGTTGTGGTGCTGTGCAGTGCAGTGAGTTGCGGTGCTGTGAGTTGCGATGCTGTGCGTTGCGGTGCAGTGCGTTGCGGTGCGGTGCTGTGCTCGAGTTGCGGTGCTGTGCGGTGCTGTGCGGTACGGTGCGGTGAGTCGCGGTGCTATGCTGTGATTTGCGGTGCTGTGCGGTGAGGTGCGGTGCTGTGCATTGCAGAGCGGTGCTGTGAGTTGCGGTGCTGTGCGGCGCGGTGCTGTGAGCTGCGGTGCTGTGCGGCCCTGCCGGCCCGCCCGACGCTCGCTCTCTCTCCGGCAGACGTCGCTTCGCAGCCGCACGGCGATCCTCGGCTGGATGGCGGCCGTGCGGCGGCCGTGGAGCGGAGCGGGGGCGGCACCGGCGAAGGTAACGGCTGGGGGGGGTTTGCGGGGGGGGTTGGACGGGGACGGTGCGGGGGTCCGGGCTGAGGGTTGGGGGTCGCGGGGGTCGGCGCGGTGCTGCCGGCTGCGCTCGGGGCGTCTCATCCCATCTCTGTGTCCGCTTCTGTCGTAGTGCCGTTGGACGCCCATCGCACCGCCGCGCCCGGAGCCGGGGGGGAGGGGAGGGGGCGGCCCGGACGACGGCGGAGATGCGGTCGCCCCCCCGGCTCCGCACCACCCCCCACCACCCGCAGCATCCATCCATCTATTCATCCATCCGTCCGTTCGTCCGTCCGTCCATTCACCCATCCGTCCGTCCACCCGCCCGCCCGTCCGTTCGTCCGTCCGTCCTTCCGCGCTCCTCTCATTCCTCCGTTCCGCTTCGGCCCCGCACCGCCCCGCACCGCTCCGCCGGGGATCCTTTGATTTGGGAAGGGGGCAAAGGAGGGCCAAAGCGGCCGCGTCCATAACGGGAATTGTTTGTACGGCGGCGGAGGCAGTAAAAAAGAGATCCTGCAAAGCAGCCGGCAGCAACGCGTGCTCTGTTACCCCCGGGGGGGGCGGGAGGGATGCGGGGCGGGGGGCGGCGGGGGGGGGCGGGATCCCCCAGCGGGTGCGGGTGACGCGAGGGGATGAACCCAGAAATGCGGGCTGTGGGGCGGGGAGGGGATGGGGGGGGGCAGCTGCGGGGGGCACTGACCCCCCTCCCCCGTGTGCTGAGTGCTGCGGGATGTGGGGCAGTGCCTCCTGTTTGCTGCTATGGGATGTGGGGCAGTGCCCCCTGTGTGCTGCTATGGGATGTGGGGCAGTGCCCCCTGTGTGCTGTTATGGGGTGATATGGAGCATTGCCCCCTATTTGCTGTTATGGGGATGCGGGACATTGCCCCCTATTTGCTGTTATGGGATGTGGGCCAGTGCCCCCTGTGTGCTGTTATGGGGCGATGTGGGGCAGTGTCCCCTGTGTGCTGTTATGGGGCAGTGCCCCCTATGTGCTGAGTGCTATGGGGGGATGTGGGGCAGAGGGGTCTCTTTGGCCGTCGTGGCCATCAGGGCGCGCTGCGGGTCACCGTTGGCCACGAGGACCCCTCGTTCTTCACCCGCTCCCCCCCCCCGCACAGTTCCTTCCCCGCAATGGAGCCCTGATGCGGGACCCCGCGCTGCCCCATTGAGCCCCATCGGTCCCCTCCTCCGCCCCCCTCCTGCCCCCAACTCCATCCCAAATTGCCCACCCGCCCCCAGCGTCCAACCCCATCCCATTTCCCCCCGGGGACCCCGCCGGGGTCGCCCCTACCTGCATCCCCTCCCCCACGGTGTCACTCCCCACTTCCATCCCTTCCCCCCCCCCCCCCGGAGACCCCCACCCGGGTCCCGCTCCCCTTCCCTCCCCATCCCAACGTCCCCATCTGCCCCACACCCCGATCCCCCATCCTCTGCCCCCAGAGACCCTCGTCGGTGTCACCCCCACTTCTATCACCTCCCCCACGCCCCCCCCCCCCGCACCCCATCCCCTCTCTCCCCGGAGGCCCCCACCGGGGTCACCCCCAAAACCCCGCCCCCAGCCGCAGCTCCTTCCCCGGTGGGCTCCGTCCGGCTACGTATGGCGGGGGTGGGGGGGGGGAAGTTGTCCCATTTCCACGGCTGAGGCTGCGGGACCCCTCTCTGCTCCCCAGGCACACAGGGGACCCCAAATCCCCTGAGATCCCCGCACCCCTCCATCGGTGCTGCAGGAACTGCTCTGAGCTGTGGGGCAGGGGATGCTGTGTGGGGTGGGGGGGATGCTGCGGGGTAGGGAATGCTGTGGTAGGGGATGCTGTGGGGTAGGGATGCTGCGGGGTAGGGGATGTTGTGTTTAGAGGATGCTGTGGGGCAGGGGATGCTGTGGGGCAGGGATGCTGTGGGGCAGGTGATGCTGTGGGTTAGAGGTTGCTGAGGGGCAGGGGATGCTGTAGGGCAGGAGATACTGAGGGGCAGGGGATGCTGAGGGGCAGGGTGCTGTGGGGCAGGGGAAACAGCAGGGTGGGGAATGCTGAGGTGCAGGGGATGCTGTGGGGTAGGGATGCTGTGGGGCAGGGGATGCTGTGGGGCAAAGGATGCTGTGGGGCAGGGGATGCTGTGGGGCAGGGATGCTGTGGGGCAGGTGATGCTGTGGGTTAGAGGTTGCTGAGGGGCAGGGGATGCTGTAGGGCAGGAGATACTGAGGGGCAGGGGATGCTGAGGGGCAGGGTGCTGTGGGGCAGGGGATACAGCAGGGTGGGGAATGCTGAGGTGCAGGGGATGCTGTGGGGTAGGGATGCTGTGGGGCAGGGGATGCTGTGGGGCAAAGGATGCTGTGGGGCAGGGGATGCTGTGGGGTAGGGGATGCTGAGGGACTGGGATACTGTGGGGTAGGGGATGCTGCAGGGCAGGGGATGCTGTGGGACAGGGGATGCTGAGAAGTAGGGGATGCTGTGGGGTAGGGGATGCTGTGGGGCAGGGGATGCTGTGGGGCAGAGAATTGATGTGGGGTAGGGATGCTGAGGGGCAGGGATGCCTTGGGTCAGGGGATGCTGTGGGGTAGGGATACTGTGGGGCAGGGGATGCTGAGGGGCTGGGATGCTGAGGGGCAGGGGATGCTGCGGGGCAGGGATACTGTGGGGCAGGGCATGCTGAGGGGCTGGGATGCTGTTGGGCAGGTGCTGCCATGGGGCAGATGGTGCCATGGGGTGTGTGCTGCTGTGGGGCAAGTGGTGCCATGATGTGGTGCCATGGGGTGGGGTGCTGCCAGGGGGTGAGGTGCTGCTGTGGGGCAGGTGGTGCTATAGGGTGGTGCCATGGGGTTGGTGCTGCTATGGGGCAGGGGCTGCTCTGGGTCAGATGCTGCCATGGGGCAGGTGGTGCCATGGGGTGCTGCCAAGGAGTGGGGTGCTGCTATGGGGCCGGTGCAGATGTGGGGCCAATGCTGCCATAGGGCTGGGGCTGCCATGGGGTGAGTGCTGCTGTGGGGTGGGTGCTGCCATGAAGCCGGTGCTGCTGTGGGGCTGGAGCTGGCTTGAGGCCAGTGCTGCCATGGGGCAGGTGCTCACTTGGGAGTGCTGCTATGGGGCAGGTGCTGCCATGGGGTTGGTGCTGCTGTGGGGCCAGTGCTTCTGTGGGGCCGGTGCTGCAGTGGGGTGGATGCTGCCATGGGGCTGGTGGTGCTGCCGTGGGGTGGGTGCTGCCATAGGATGGGCGGCTGCCATGGGGCTGGGGCAGCCATGGGGAAGGCGCTGCAGTGGGGCCAGAGCTGCCATGGGGCTGCCATGGGGCAGGTGTCACCGTGGGGCCCCACGCTGCAGTTCCCCGCTCCCCAGCTCTGCGTTCCCCGCTGCAGTGGTGCTGGGGCTGCACTGCTCCTGCAGCAGTTGCTGCACTGCATGTGAGCCCCATTGCGCCCCATTGCACCCCATGTGGGCCCCATTGTGCCCCATTGTGCCCCACTGCACCCCATGTGCGCCCCATTGTGCCCCACTGTGCCCTATGTGGGCCCCATTGCGCCCCATTGTACCCCATGTGAGCCCCATTGTGCCCCATGTGGGCCCCATTGCGCACCATTGTGCCCCATTGTGCCCTATGTGGGCCCCATTGTGGGCCCCATTGCACCCCATTGTGCCCCACTGTGCCCTATGTGGGCCCCATTGCACTCCATTGCACCCCATGTGGGCCCCATTGCATCCCATTGTGCCCCACGTGAGCCCCATTGTGCCCCATTGTACCCCATGTGGGCGTCATTCTGCCCCATTGTGCCCCATGTAGGCCCCATTGTGGGCCCCATTGTTCCCATTGTGGGCCTCATTGTGCCCCATTGTGTCCCATTGTGCCCCATTGCACCCCATGTGGGCCCCATTGCGCCCCATTGTGCCCCATGTGAGCTCCATTGTGCCCCATTGTACCCCATGTGGGCTCCATTGTGCCCTACTGCGCCCCATGTGGGCTCCAATGTGGGCCCCATTGCACCCCATTGCACCCGATTGGCCCCATTGTGCCCCATTGCGTCCCATGTGGGCCCCATTGCGCCTGCAGCTGCATCCAGCGCTGTCGCAGCGGTGATGGTTGCAGCGATGGAGCTGCCCTGGGGGGCTGCAACCCTGCAGCCCTGTGACGCTGCATGGGGCGGTGCGGGGGGATGCAGCACCGGGACCCACAGCTGGGTGTGGGGCTGCCCCAGTGCAGCTCTGAGCGGCGCAGCGCGGCCCCAATGCAGCCCCAACGCAGCCCCAACCCACTGCGGCGCTGCGCTTATCTCTGCAGAATGCAAGCGGCGATGGGGGAGAAGAGCCGGAAGCGGAGGAGCTGCAGTGGGTGCAGGAAATGCAGAGGTGTGGGGCATGGGGTGGGGTGTGGTGGGATGGGGGTGGGAATGGGGATGGAGATGAGATGGGATGGGATGGAATGGGATGGGGATGGAAATGGGGTGAGGGTGGGGTGGGATGGAGATGAGGATGAGGTGGGGATGAGATGGGATGGAGATGGGATGGGATGGGGATGGGATTGGGATATGGTGGGATGGGGATGGGCTGGGGATGGGATGAGAATGGGGGTGGAATGGGCTGGGGATGGGATGGGGATGGGATGGGATGGGATGGGATGGGGATGGGGATGGGGATGGGGATGGGGATGGGGATGGGGATGGGGATGGGGAGGGGGAGGGGGAGGGGGAGGGGGAGGGGGAGGGGGAGGGGGAGGGGGAGGGGGAGGGGGATGGGGAGGGGGATGGGGATGGGATGGGGATGGGGATGGGGATGGGGATGGGATGGGGATGGGGATGGGATGGGGCTGGGGGTGGGGATGGGGGTGGGGATGGGGATGGGGATGGGGATGGGATGGGGATGGGATGGGGATGGGATGGGGATGGGATGGGGATGGGATGGGGATGGGGATGGGATGGGGATGGGATGGGGATGGGGATGGGATGGGATGGGGATGGGGATGGGGATGGGGATGGGGATGGGGATGGGGATGGGATGGGGATGGGGGTGGAATGGGCTGGGGATGGGGATGGGGATGGGATGGGGATGGGATGGGGATGGGATGGGGATGGGATGGGGATGGGATGGGGATGGGATGGGATGGGATGGGATGGGGATAGGATGGGGATGGGATGGGGATGGGATGGGATGGGATGGGATGGGATGGGATGGGATGGGATGGGATGGGATGGGATGGGATGGGATGGGATGGGATGGGATGGGGATGGGATGGGATGGGATGGGATGGGATGGGATGGGATGGGATGGGGATGGGGATGGGGATGGGGATGGGGATGGGGATGGGGATGGGATGAGAATGGGGGTGGAATGGGCTGGGGATGGGGATGGGGATGGGATGGGGATGGGATGGGGATGGGATGGGGATGGGATGGGATGGGATGGGATGGGGATAGGATGGGGATGGGATGGGGATGGGATGGGATGGGATGGGATGGGATGGGATGGGATGGGATGGGATGGGATGGGGATGGGATGGGGATGGGGATGGGATGGGGATGGGATGGGATGGGATGGGATGGGGATGGGGATGGGGATGGGGATGGGGATGGGGATGGGATGAGAATGGGGGTGGAATGGGCTGGGGATGGGGATGGGGATGGGGATGGGGATGGGGATGGGGATGGGGATGGGATGGGATGGGGATGGGGGTGGAATGGGCTGGGGATGGGATGGGATGGGGATGGGGATGGGGATGGGGATGGGGATGGGGATGGGGGTGGGGATGGGGGTGGGGATGGGGGTGGGGATGGGGGTGGGGATGGGGGTGGGGATGGGGGTGGGGATGGGGATGGGGGTGGAATGGGCTGGGGATGGGCTGGGGATGGGGATGGGGATGGGCTGGGGATGGGGATGGGGACGGGGATGGGGATGGGATGGGGATGGGGATGGGGATGGGATGGAGATGGGGATGGGATGTGGAGGAGAGGAACCGGAGTTGTGACGTGCTACGGGCTGACCCCACACCCGGTCCCCCCGCAGCTCGGGGCTGCCCGCAGCGCAGGAGCAGCTGCAGTTGTTGCAGCGCTGGTTGGATGCGGTGGAGCAGCAGCTGCCGGCTCCGGGCGCAGCGCCGCAGGTAACGCAGAGCCCGCAGGGCACAACGGGGCGCTGCTGCTGCGGGGCCGCATCCCGGGCTGCCCACAGGTGGCGATGTGCCCCCATAGCGCTGCCCCATAGCGCTGCCCCATAGCGCTGCTACCTCGGATACCCCTGCCCCCTCCCCCCCCCACATCACTGCCCCCCATCCATCCCTGTCCCCCCCATCCCTCATTTCCCCCCCCCCCCCCTCCATGTATTGCTGTCCCCCCATCCGTCACTGCCCCCCCATCACTGTCCCACCATAACACTGCCCCCCACCCATCACCCCCCCCCCACATCACTGTGTCCTCTCATAGAGCACTGCCCCCCCACAGAGCACTCTCCCCCCATATATTTCTGTCCCCCCATATATTTCTGTGCCCCCATACACCCCTGCCCCCGCATACACCCCCTGCCCCCCCCATAGTGCTGTGCCCCCCACATCACTGCCCCCTATCCATCAAGCACTGCCCCCCCATCCATCCCTGTCCCTCCCCCCACATCCTTGTCCCTCCCATCCATCCCTGCCCCCCCCACATCCCCTCTCCCCCCATCACTGCCCCCCATACCTCACTGTGCCCCCCATCCATCCCTGCCCCCCCCACATCCTTGTCCCCCCCCCCATCACTGCCTCCCATACCTCACTGTGCCCCCCATCCATCCCTGCCCCCCATCCCTCATTGCCCCCCCTGTCCATCACTGCCCCCCCCCCCCCATAGCATTGCCCCCCATCCATCCCCACCCCATATCCATCCTTGTCCCCCAACCCATCCCTGCCCCCCACCCTCCCCACACATCACAGCCCCCCATACCTCACTGTGCCCCCCATCCATCCCTGCCCCCCATACCTCATTCCCCCCCCCCCCCCGGTCCATCACTGCCCCCCCATAGCACTGACCCCCATCCATCCCCAACCCATATCCATCCCCACCCCATATCCATCCCTGCCCCCCCCATTACTGCCCCCCCCCCCATCCCTGCCCTCCCCCCATTCCTCCCGCCCCAATCCATCCCTACCCCCCCACCCATCCCTGCCCCCCATACGCCCCCCCCCCTCCACTCTGACCCTCTGCCCCCCCCTTCCGCCCCCCCCTTTGTGTCCGCCCCGCGGTGCCGCTCACGCCCGGCCGCCCAAACTGAATGGGGCATTCATAGCGCACACAATGAGCCGCTGCGGGGAGGGGGTGCGGGGATACCCCGCAACGGGGGGGGGGGATGGGGGGGACTGGGAGGGGGAGGAGGGGGTACCAGTGGGGGACGGGGGGGCCGTGGAGTGGCCGTGATCATAGGGTGGGGTGTCGATGCGGAGGGGGTGCAGTGGGATGAGGGGGGGGGTCGTGGGTAGGGGGGGTTCCGAGGGATGGGGGGGCAGAAGAAATAGGGGTATCCACTGGATGGGGAGGGGGTGCGTAGGGTTGGGGTGTCCGTGGGATGGGGGGAGGGGTCGAGGGATGGGGTCCCCGTGGGGTGGGGGCTCCGGTCCTCCCGCGGTGTGGGAAGGGCCGCGCTGCCCCCCCTCAACCCCCTCCCCAGACAAAGCCACAGCCCCGGGGTCGCCCCTCATCACCGCCGCCCCCCCAGGTCCGCCCCTTATGACCACCCCACACGGAGCCGCCCCCCCCTCTCACCCCTCCCCCCCCCCATCATCTCCCCACCCCGGAGCCGCCCCCTATGACCACCCCCGTCTCGGAGCCGCCCCCTATGACCACCGCCGCCCCCGTGACCCCCCCCCGGGCCGCCCTATGCATCGCATCGCGGGGGGGGGGGGGCACCGCAGCTCCGACCCCATAGGACCCAGCCAGAAACCCCTCCCTCCTCACTCCCACCCCCTTGGAGCCACGCCGGTGGAGGGGAGGGGAAGGGAGGGGGGGGGCAACGCAGCTCTGACCCCATGGGACTCACCTTGAGTCCCCTTCCCCCCCCCCCCCGGGACCCCATACAGTGCGGGGGGGCACCGCATCTCAGACCCCACGGGACCCACCCAGAGCCCCCTCCTCCCTCGGAGCACCACGGGACCCCACGCTATGGGGGGGGGGCACCGCGGCCTCGACCCCATAGAACTCACCCAGAGCCCCCTCCCCCCCCAGGACCTCATGCTATGGGGGGGGGGGGCATATTATCTCTGACCCCATAGGACCCACCCAAATCCCCCTCCCCCCCCGGAACCCTATGCATTGGGGTGGGGGGGGAGGGCACAGCAGCTCCGACCCCATAGGACCCACCCAAATCCCCCTCCCCTCGCCAGGACTCTACGCTATG
Source organism: Phasianus colchicus (assembly GCF_987193195.1). Lineage (NCBI taxonomy): Eukaryota > Metazoa > Chordata > Aves > Galliformes > Phasianidae > Phasianus > Phasianus colchicus. The sequence continues at coordinate 94,751,585 of NC_143438.1, forward strand.
GGGGGGGCAGAGCATCTCTGACCCCATAGGACCCACCCAGAGCACCCTCCCCCCCCGCGACCCCAATGCATTGGAGGGGGGAGGGGGCACAGCATCTCATACCCCATAGGACCCACCCAGAGCCCCCTCCCCCCCTCCCCGGGACACTATGCAATGGGGGGGGGTGCACAGCATTTCTGACCCCATAGGACTCATCCAAATCCCCCACCCCCCCCAGGACCTCACGCTATGGGGGGGCACAGCAGCTCTGACCCCATAGGACCCACCCAGAGCCTCCTCCCCCCCCCCAGGGACGCTACGCTATGGGGGGGGGGGGGGGGCACAGCATCTCTGACCCCATAGGACCCACCCAGAGCCCCCTCCCCCCCCAGCAGGTGCCGGGTTGGGGGGGGCAGGGCGGGGCGGGCCGAGCAATGGGGCGGGTGGGAGGTTGTGAAGCGGGGGGTGTGGGGGGGGGGGAGCTGCGGAGCGGTGGGAACGGCGTCGTCGCCCCTCCCCCCCCGCGGATGGCTGCGGGGCCGCGGGGGTTTCCCCGGTAACGGCGCCGAAGGGGTTAAAGGGGCAGCGCGGCCGCTTTGTGCCGCCGGCGGCCGAGGGGGGCGGGCGGGGAACGAGGAGACCCCAAAAAGCCCCCAGAACCGCCGCCATGTGTGGAACCGGGGATGGATGCGGGGTGAGAGGGGGGGGCGGGGGGCTGAGGGCTGGGGGCTGGGAGGGGGGGGGCAGCGCCCCGATGGGCGGCGGGGGAGCGGGAGGGGGAGGGGCTCGGTGTGAGTGTGAGTGAGTGAGTGAGTGAGTGAGTGTGTGTGTGTGTGTGTGTATGGGGCTGGGTGGGTATATATGGGGCTGTGAGTGTGTATGGGGCTGTGAGTGTGGATATGTGGCTGTGAGTGTATATATAGGGCTGTGAGTGTGTATGGGGCTGGGTGTGTGCATAGGGCTGTGAGTGTGGATATGGGGCTGTGAGTGTGTATGGGGCTGTGAGTGTGTGTATGGGGCTGTGAGTGTGTATGGGGCTGGGTGTGTTTATATGGGGCTGGGTGTGTTTATATGGGGCTGGGTGTGTGTATGGGGCTGGGTGTGTTTATATAGGGCTGTGAGTGTGTATGGCGTTGTGTGTGTACGTATGGGGTTGTGTGTGTACAGGGCTGTGAGTGTGTGTATGGGGCTGTGAGTGTGTGTATGGGGCTGGGTGTGTATGGGGCTGTGAGTGTGTATGTGGCTGTGAGTGTGTATGGGGCTGTGAGTGTGGATATGTGGCTGTGAGTGTATATATAGGGCTGTGAGTGTGTATGGGGCTGGGTGTGTGCATAGGGCTGTGAGTGTGGATATGGGGCTGGGTGTGTATGGGGCTGTGAGTGTGTGTATGGGGCTGTGAGTGTGTGTATGGGGCTGTGAGTGTGGATGGGGCTGTGAGTGTGGATGGGGCTGTGAGTGTGGATATGTGGCTGTGAGTGTGTGTATGGGACTGTGAGTGTGTATGGGGCTGGGTGTGTGCATAGGGCTGTGAGTGTGGATATGGGGCTGTGAGTGTGTATGGGGCTGTGAGTGTTTATAGGGCTGTGAGTGTGCATGGGGCTGGGTGTGTGCATATGGGGCTGGGTGTGGATATGGGACTGTGTGTGTGTGTATGGGGCTGGATGCATTTTAGGGCTGTGAGTGTGTATGGGGCTGTGTGTGTGTATGGGGCTGTGTGTGTGTATGGGGCTGTGTGTGTGTATGGGGCTGTGAGTGTTTACAGGGCTGTGTGTGTGTGTATGGGGCTGTGTGTGTGTATGGGGCTGTGTGTGTGCATATGGGGCTGTGTGTGTTTATAGGGCTGGGTATGTATGGGGCTGTGAGTGTGTATGGAGCTGTGAGTATGTATGGGGCTGTGTGTGTTTATAGGGCTGGGTGTGTATGGGGCTGTGTGTGTGCATATGGGGCTGTGTGTGTTTATAGGGCTGGGTGCGTATGGGGCTGTGTGTGTGCGTATGGGGCTGTGTGTGTGCGTATGGGGCTGTGTGTGTGCATATGGGGCTGTGTGTGTGTGTATGGGGCTGTGTGTGTGTATGGGGCTGTGTGTTTATATGGGGCTGTGTGAGTGCGTATATGGGGCTGTGTGAGTGTGCATGGGGCCGTGAGTGTGCATGGGGCTGTGAGTGCGTATATGGGGCTGGGTGTGTATGGGGCTGGGTGTTTATATAGGGCTGTGAGTGTGCATGGGACTGTGTGTGTGTGTATAGGGCTGTGTGTGTGTATATGGGGCTGTGTGTGTATATAGGGCTGTGTGTGTGTATAGGGCTGTGTGTGTATATGGGGCTGTGTGTGTATATAGGGCTGTGTGAGTGTGTATGGGGCTGCGTGTGTGTATATAGGGCTCTGTGCATGGGGCTGTGTGTGTGCATGGGGCTGTGTGTGTGCATGCACGGAGCAGGTGCTGAGTGTGGTGCACGATGCTGTGAGTGGTGCAGCTGCTGTGTGCACGGTGCTCTGTGTGCATGCACGGTGCAGGGCTGTGTGCACAGTGGTGTGTGTGCATGCACAGTGCAGGGCTGTGTGCACGGTGCTCTGCGTGCATGCACGGTGCAGGTGCTGAGTGCATTGTGCTCTGCATGCATGCACGGTGCAGGTGCTGAGTGCGTGGGGCCGTGTGTGCATGCACGGTGCAGGTGCTGCTGTGTGTAGGGCTCCAGTTGCGTGCACTGTGCAGGAGCTGTGTGTGCTGCACGATGTTGTGAGCGGTGCTGGTGCAGTGCACACGTGGTGCAGGTGCTGTGCGTAAGGCACATGCTGTGCACTTGGGGCTGTGTGTGCATGCATGGTGCAGGTGCTGTGAGCGATGCAGGTGCTGGGTGCGTGGGGCTGTATGTGCATGCATGGTGCAGGTGCTGCGTGTGATGCAGTTGTGTGCATGGTGCTCTGAGTGCGTGCATGGTGCAGGTGCTGCATGCATGTGGGTGTCTTTGCATGGTGTGGGTGCTGTGTGCACGGGGCTGTGTGCAGTGCAGGTGCTGTGTGCAGTGCAATGTGTGCATGCACAGTGCAGGTGCTGTGTGCACGGGGCTGTGTGCAGTGCAGGTGCTGTGAGCAGCACACGATGCTGTGAGTGATGCAGGTGCTGTGCACGGTGCAGGTGCTGTGTGCGTGCACACGGGGCACTGCGTGCATGTGCTGTGCAGGTGCTGTGCATGGTGCACAACACTGTGAGCAGTGCAGGTGCTGTGCGTGGTGCAGCTGTTGTGTGCATGGTGCTCTGAGTGTGTGCATGGTGCAGGTGCTGCGTGCATGTGGGTGTCTGCATGGTGTGGGTGCTGCGTGCACGGGGCTGTGTGCAGTGCAGGTGCTGTGTGCAGTGCAGGTGCTGCGTGCATGCATGGTGCAGGTGCTGCGTGCAGCGCATGTGCTGTGTGCATGGGTCTCTGCATGCATGTGCGGTGCAGGTGCTGCGTGCAGTGCAGGTGCTGCGTGCACGGGGCTCTGTGTGCATGCACGGTGCAGCTATGTGGTGCAGCTGCTGTGTGTGGTGCAGGCGCTGTGCCCGCAGTGCAGGAGCTGTGTGTGCATGCGCGGTGCAGGCGCTGCGAGCGGTGCAGGTGGTGTCTGCAACACACTGTGAGCACGCAGGGTACGGGTGCTGTGTGCACGGGGCTCTGTGTGCAGAGCAGGTGCCGTGCAGGTGAGTTTCTGTGTGCATGCACGGGTGTCTGTGCATGGTGTGGGTGCTGTGTGCACAGGGCTGTGTGAGGTGCAGGTGCTGTGTGCAATGCAAAGTGTGCATGCACAGTGCAGGTGCTGCGTGCACTGGGCTCTGTGTGCAGCGTGGGTGCTGTGAGTGGAGCAGGTGCTGCGCATATGAATCTGGGTGCATGCACGGTGCAGGTGTTGCATGTGGCGCAGGTGCTGTGCACGTGGGGCACTGAGTGCATGCAGAGTGCAGCTGCAACACACTGTGGGTGTGCAGAGTGCAGGTGCTGCGCGAGTGAGTCTCGGTGTGCACGCATGGTGCAGTGCATGCGCTGTGAGCGGTGCAGGTGCTGTGCATATGAATCTGGGTGCATGCACTGCACGGTGCGGGTGTTGCATGTGGTGCAGGTGCTGTGCACGTGGGGCACTGAGTGCATGCAGAATGCAGATGCAACACACCGTGGGTGTGCAGAGTGCAGGTGCTGCGCGAGTGAGTCTCGGTGTGCACGCATGGTGCAGCGCATGCGCTGTGAGCGGTGCTGCAGTGCCTGTGGTGCAGTGAGTGCATGCTGAGCGTGCCCCGGGCTGTGCTGCTGATGCACGAGCGCAGTGCCGTGGGTTGGCTGCTGTTTGTGCAACGTGGTCGCGGTGTGCAGCGTGCAGGGTGTGGTGCGCGTGTGTCGGTGTGAGAACACGTGTGTGCATTGCGGAGCAGTGGTGCACAGGGGGGGAGGGAATGCAGTGATGCGCTGCAGACAGATGGTGCTTTTTCTGCACCGGGTGGCAGCAGCTGCATGCCTGCCCATGTGCTTCGTTAGCGGTGCGCCTAACGAGATGTGCAGCGGGAGGGAGGGGGCTGCGGTGCTGCAGGTGCTGCTGTGCGTGGAGCCCAGTGCTGCGGCTGTGCAGCGCTGCGCCTCAATGCAGGGCTCGGGGTGCAGCGCTGCAGTGCAGGGCTTTGGGTGTGGGGCTTTGGGTGGAGGACTTTGCTGCAGGTCTTTGGTGCAGGACTTTGGCACCTGAATTTGGCACAGGATTTTGGGTGCAGGAGAGTGACACGGGGCTTTGGATGCAGCACTTTTGGTGCAGGACTTTGGTGCAGAACTGAGTATAGGACTTTGGGTGCAGGACTTTGGGTGCAGGACTTCAGGTGCAGAACTTTGGTACCTGATGTTGGCACAGGACTTTGGTGCAGGATTTGGATGCAGGACTAGGAGTGCAGGACTTCAGGTGCAGAATTTGGCACAGGATTTTGGTGCAGGGCTTTGGATGCAGAACTTTGGTGTAGGACTTTGGGTGCAAGACTTTGTGTGCTAAACTTTGGCACCTGATTTTGACAGAGGACTTTGAGTGCAGGACTTTGTGTGCAAGACTTTGGTGCAGGACTTTGTGTGCTAAACTTTGGCACCTAATTTTGACACAGGATTTTGGCACAGGACTTTGGGTGCAGGACTTTGGTGCAAGATTTGTGTTGCAAGGTTTGCATGCAGGACCTTGGGTGCAGGACATTGGCACAAGACTTGTGTGCAGGACTTTGTGTGCTAAACTTTGGCACCTAATTTTGACAGAGGACTTTGGGTGCAGGATTTTGGTGCAGGACTTTGGGTGCAGGACTTTGATTCAGGATTTGCGTGCAGGACTGTGGGTGCAGGACTGTGGACGCAGGACTTTGGGTGCAGGACTTTGGTGCAAGATTTGTGTGCAAGATTTGCATGCAGGACCTTGTGTGCAGGACATTGGCATAGGATTTATGTGCAGGACTTTAGTGCGGGACTTTGTGTGCAGGATTTTGGCACAGGATGTTGGTGCAGGACTTTGTGTGTTAAACTTTGGCACCTGATTTTGACACAGGACTTTGGGTGCAGGACTTTGGGTGCAAGACTTTGGGTGCAGGACTTTGTGTGCAAGACTTTGGTGCAGGACTTTGTTTGCTAAACTTTGGCACAGGACTTTTTGTGCAGGACTTTGGGAGGAGGACTTCTTTTTGCGCAGGACTTTGGGTGCAGGACTTTGATTCAGGATTTGCGTGCAGGACTTTGCGTGCAGGACTGGCGCAGGATTTTGGTGCAGCGGGCGCAGGGATTCCTGCAGCTCTGTTGACGCCCAGCCCGGCTCGTTGCAGGCCGGGATGTGAGCGCAGCCCTGCAGCGCCATGGGGAACTCGGCGAGCCGCCCCGGCTGCCTGGGCCAGAAGAGCCGCCGCCCCGAGGAACCGCCGGGTCCAGACGGGGGCTGCGGGGCTGAACCCCACGCCGGGAAAGCGCCGACAGAGAACGGCTGGAGCGCGGCGGGGCCACGGCGCAGCCCGGTGCTGCAGCGCAGCCTCTCGGAGGCGGCGGTGCAGAACGGCAGCACCGCGTGCGTCGCATTGCGGGCGCGGGGACGGGAGGGGGCGGCCGTCTGGACCCCCCCCCGGGCGCCGCGTGGGCCGCGGTCGTGGCAGCCCGTCAGCGCGCGGGAGGTGACGGAGGTGACGGAGGTGACGGAGACCATCGTGACGGAGATCGTGGAGGTCACCCAATACCCGGCAGGGGGGGACGCTGCCGGCACCCGGACCGGCACCGCTGCGCTGACGGATGGCACCGACGGCCACGAGGTGATGGCCGAGCAGCGGCCCCCGAAAGGGATGGCAGCGTGCCGACCCCGTGGCCGTGGGGATCACAGTGTCCCCAGCTGTCCCCATGGGATCACAGTGCCCCCAGCTGTCCCCATGGCTGTGGGGACCCTGCTGTGCCCATCTGTCCCCATGGGGATCCTGCTGTGCCCAGCTGTCACCATAGGGACCCCAGTGCTCCCAGCTGTCCCCATGGGGATCCTGGTGCTCCCAGCTGTCCCCACAGGGATCCCGGTGCCCCCATCTGTCCCCATGGCTGTGGGGACCCTGCTGTGCCCATCTAGATGTCCCCATGGGGACCACAGCGCCCCCAGCTGTCCCCATGGGGATCCTGGTGCCCCCAGATGTCTCCATGGAGACCCCAGTACCCCCATCTGTCACCAAGGCTGTGAGGACTCTGCTGTGCCTATCTGTCCCCATGGGGACCACAGTGCCCCCAGCTGTCCCCATGGGGATCCCAGAGCCCCCACCTTTCCCTCTGGGGATCCTGGTTCTCCCTGCCCAGTGCCAGGAGTCTCCACGGGTCCATCTGTGGTGCTGCAGCCATGCGCTTGGGGCTGCTGTGGTGCTGCACATCTGCTGGGCTGCGTCGCGCCCGCTGTGCACCCTGGGGTCTGTGTGTGTGGTGCTGGGACAGCACTGAGCCATTCCATGGCGTGGGGACATGGGGGTGTGGGGACATCATGGGGGTGCGGGGACATCATGGGGATGCAGGGACATCATGGGGATGCAGGGACATGGGGATGCGGGGATGTGGGGCGTGGGGACTGTGGGGACATGAAGACAAGGGGGCACATAGGGACATGGGAATATGGGAACATGGGGACACTGGAGGGGACGCAGGTGGGCCAGGACCCCCCTGGCCGTGAACCTGGGGGGATCCCCCTCGCCCCAGCGGTGTCTCCCTGCAGGTGACTCCCCAGGCCGTCCCTGTCCCTGAGGACACCCTGGAGGCTCTCCTGGCGTGGGTGGCCGACATGGAGGAGCTGGTGGGCAACCAGAGGCCGCCGGCTGCCGATGTGAAGGTGGCGAAGGCGCAGCTGGAGGAGCAGAAGGTCAGCGCCACGATGCAATGCGATGCACCGCAATGCGCTGCAATGCAATGCGCTGTGATGCAATGTGCTGCAATGCGATGCGCTGCGATGCAATGTGCTGCAATGCAATGCGCCATGGTGCAATGTGCTGCAATGCAGTGTGCTGCAATGCAATGCGCCGTGATGCAGTGTGCTGCGATGCAATATGCTGCAATGCGGTGTGCTGCAATGCGATGCGCCGTGATGCGATGTGCCGTGATGCAATGCGCTGCGATGCAATGCACTGCAATGCAATGCGCTGCAATGCGGTGTGCTGCAATGCAATGTGCTGCGATGCAATGTGCTGCGATGCAATGTGCTGCGATGCAGTGTGCTGCAATGCAATGTGCTGCAATGCGATGCGCCGTGATGCACCATGATGCAGGGCTGCTGCTGGGGCACGGAGCCCTGGCTCAGCCCTGACCCCGCATCGCCCGCAGCTCCTGCGACGGCTGCTGGAGGAGCGGCGGCCCCGCGTGGAGCGCGGCCTGCAGGACGAACCCAACCGTGCAGATGTGGCCGCGCTGCGGCAGCGCTGGGGGCGGCTGCTGGAGGAGGTGCAGGAAAGGTGGGGGAGGCTGCAGGGCTGCAGCACGGAGCTGCAGCGGGGCAGGCGGCTCTGCTGGCACACAGACTGTGCCCATCCCTGTCCCTTGTCCCCATCACTGTCCCCTCTTTGTCCCCCATCTCTGTCCCTGTCCCCATCTCCATCTTGGTCCCCCATCCCTGTCTTGTGTCCCTTGTCCCCATAATTGTCCACATTTTTGTCCCCCATCTCTGTCCTTGTCCCCCATTCCTGTCCTGTGTCCTTTGTCCCCATAATTGTCCCCATCTTTGTCCCCCTTTCTGTCCCCATCCCCATCTATGTCCCCTCTCCCCATCCCCATCCCCATCCCTGTCCCCTGTCCCCCATCCTGACACCCATCCCTGTCCCTATAATTGTCCCCATCTTTGTCCCCTGTCCCTGTCTCCATCCCCATCCCTGTGCCTTGTCCCCATAATTGTCCCCATCTTTGTCCCCCCTTTCTATCCCTGTCCCCATCCCTTGTCCCCATCACTGTCCCCTCTTTGTCCCCCATCTCTGTCCCTATCCCCATCCCCATCTTGGTCCCCCATCCCTGTCTTGTGTCCCTTGTCCCCATAATTGTCCACATTTTTGTCCCCCATCTCTGTCCCTGTTCCCATTCCCAACTCTTTGTTCCCCATTCCTGTCTTGTGTCCCTTGTCCCCATCTTTGTCCCCATCCCTGTCCCCATAATTGTCCCCATCCCCATTCCTGTCCCCTATCCCCCATTCCTGACACCCATCCCTGTCCCCTGTCCCTATTATTGTCCCCATCTTTGTCCCCCCTTTCTGTCCCTGTCCCCCATCCCTGTCCCCTGTCCCCATAATTGTCCCCATCTTTGTCCCCCATCCCTGTCCCCTGTCCCCATAATTGTCCCCATCTTTGTCCCCCATTCCTGTCCCTGTCCCCCATTCCTGTCCCTGTCCCCCATCCCTGTCCCCTGTCCCTTGTCCCCATAACTGTCCCCATCTTTGTCCCTCATCCCCATCCCCGTCCCCTGTCCCCTATCCCTCCAAGCACTCCCTGCACCCCATGTTCACCGCCGTGCCGTCCCTCCTTCCCCCAGGTTTGTGTTCCTGGAGCGGATCGTCCCGGCAGCGCAGCGCTTCCAGCAGGGCGCCGATTCCTTCCAGGAGTGGCTGGCGGCCACCGAGCGGCTGCTGGCGCAGCTCTGGGGGACCAAGGGCTGCGGGGACAGCCTGAGGGATGCGCATCGACAGGGACAGGTGGGGGGGAAGTGGGGATACAAGGAGGGTTGGGGGATGTGGGGAGGAATTGGGATACGAGGAGGGTTGGGGGGTGCGGGGAGGAATTGGGATACGAGGAGGGTTGGGGGGTGCGGGGAGGAATTATGGATATGAGGAGAGTTGGGGGTGTGGGGAGTGATGGGGGGTGTGGGGAGGAATTGGGATATGGGAAAGGTTGGGAGTGTGGGGAGGAATTAGGGATATGAGAAGGATGGGGGGTGTGGGGAGGGATGGGGGGTTGAGGAGGAATTAGGGATATGAGGAGGGTTGGAGGTGTGGGGCGGAATGAAGGGTGTGGGGAGGAATTGGGATATGAGGAGGGTTGGAGGGTGTGGGGAGGAATGGGGGGTGTGAGGAGGAATTGGAATATGGGAAGGGTTGAGGGTATGGGGAGGAATTGGGATACAAGGAGAGTTGGGGGTGTGGGGAGGGATGGGGGGTGTGGGGAGGAATTGGGATGTGGGAAGGGTTGGGGGTGTGGGGAGGAATTAGGGGTATGAGGAGGGTGTGGGGTGTGGGGAGGGATGGGTATGAGGACGAATTAGGGATATGAGAAGGGTGGGGGGTGTGGGGAGGAATTGGGATATGGGAAAGGTTGGGGGTGTAGGAGGAATTAGGGATATGAGAAGGGTTGGGGGGCATGGGGCGGAGTTCAGATATGGGAAGGGTTGGGGGTGTGGAGAGGAATTAGGGATATGAGAAGGGTCTGGGGTGTGGGGAGGGATGGGGGATGTGGGGAGGAATTGGGATATTGGAAGGGTTGGGGGATGTGGGGAGGGATGGGTGTTCTGGGGAGGGTTTGGAGTGTGGGGAGGAATTAGGGATATGAAGAGGGTTATGGGGTGTGGGGAGGAATTAGGGATATGAGAAGGGTTAGGGGGTGTGGGGAGGAATTAGGGATATGAGGAGGGTTGGGGGTGTGGGGAGGAATTGGGATGTGCGGGGGGGTAGGGGGTGTGGGGAGAGATGGGGGTGTGGGGAGGGATGAGGGTCATGGGTCTTTATGGGGGATGTAAGGCTGGGGGATGTGGGGAGGGCTGGGGGGTTGAGAGCATGGGAGTGGGGGGGTGTCATGGTGATAATATGGGGGTGGGGGCTGCAGGCATGGGGCTGGGAGGCTGGGTTGGGGGGGTGAGAATATGGGGGTTGGGGGGCTCGGAACATGGAGTTGGGGGCTGAGAGGATGGGGGTGAGGAGGTCTGAGGGCACAGAGCTTGGGGGGGCTGAGGGGATGGGGGGCCTGAGAGTATGGGGGTGGGGGGGCTGAGGGGACAGGGCTGGGGGGCACAGGGCCGGGGGGCTGAGAGGCTAGGGGTGGGGGGCTGAGAATACATGGGGGGCTGAGGGCACAGGGATGGGGGGAGGGAGAACATAGAGGTGGGGGGGCTGAGATCCTGGGCTTGGGGAGCTGAGAATATGGGGTGGGGGACTGAGATGATGGGGGTGGGGGCTGAGGGCACAGGGGTGGGGGGCTCAGAACATGGGGTTGGGGGACTGAGATCCTGGGGTGGGGGTCTGACATGATGGGGTGGGGGCCTGAGATAATGGGATGGGGGTCTGACATAATGGGGTGGGGGTCTGACATGATGGGGTGGGGGGTCTGACATGATGGGGGGGGTTGAGATAACGGAGTGGGGGTCTGACATGATGGGGTGGGGGTCTGAGATAATGGGGTGCAGGTCTGACATAATAGGGTGGGCTTTGAGATAATGGGGTGGGGGTCTGACATAATGGGGGGGGTCTCTCCCCTCAGACCCTCTGCGAGGAGATCCGCGCGCGGCTGCCGGAGCTGCAGGATGTCCTGGAACGTGGGCAGTGTGTGCTGCACATGGTGACGGGTGGGTGGGCAGCACCATGGGGGGGAAGGGGGGGTGGCAGTGGGAGGACCCCATGGTGGTGGGGGCCCTAGGGTGGGCCCTGCTGTCCTGAGCTGACCTTGGGTGTGTGGCAACTGAGGGGACTTGGGGTGGGGTTTGGGGGGGAAGAGGGCATGGAGGGCTCTGCTGCAGCCCAGGGGGAGTGAGGGGTCTGTGCTGCAGTCCTGGGGGGGGGCAATGAGAGGACGCTGCATTGCTGGAGGTCCCAGGGGCTCTGTTGTCCTGGGGGGCTCTGCTGTCCTGCACTGAGTTTGGGTGGGTGGGCAACATGCAGTGCTCATGGCTGCAGTGGAGATGGGGGGGGGGCATGAGGGGAACTGTGCTGCAGCCCTTGGGAAGAGTGGGGGGGTCCATGCTGCAGCACATGGGGGCAGTGAGAGGACCTCACGGTGGTGGGGGTCCTGGGGGGCTCCTCTGCTGTCCTGCAGTAACTTTGGGTGCATGGCACATCATGCGACTGCAGTGGGGATGGAGGCTGAGGGGGGCCTGTGGAGGTCTTTACTGCAGCCCTGGGTGGAGGGGGGGTCTCTGCTGCAGCCCTGGGGGTGAGGGAGGGGGGGAGGGGGGCAGTGAGAGGACCCCATGGTGTTGGGGGTCCTTGGGGGCTCTGCTGTCCCGGGGCTCATCTGTCCTGCGCTGACTTTGGGTGCACGGCACCATGCGATGCAGCTGTGGTGGGGATGACGCGGGGAGAGGCCGTGCATGTGGGGGAGAGGGCTCTGCTGCAGCCCTGGGGTGGGGTGGGCAGGGGTCCATGCTGCAGCCCTGGGGGCAATGAGAGGATCCCACAGTGGTGGGGGTCCTGGGGGGGCTCTGCTGTCCTACGGTGACTTTGGGTGCATGGCGTCATGCGATGCAGCTGCGGTGGAGTTGGGGGGAGGGGAGGGGGTTGGTAGGATAAAGGTTAGAGGGCTTTGCTGCAGCCATGGGGGGGGGTCTGTGCTGCAGGCATGGGAGGGGGTCTGTGCTGCTGCCATGGGGGGGAGTCTGTGGTGCAGCCATGGGGGGGAGGGAGTTTGGGGATAGTGAGAGAACCCTGCAGTGCCAGGGGACCTGGGAGGCTTTGCTGTCCTGCGCTGACTTTGGATGCATGGCATCATGCGATGCTCACAGCTGCGGTGGGCATGGCGGGGGGGCTGAGCACCCGGAGGTCTATGCTGGGGGTGGGGGCTGCAGCTCCCTGCACTGAGGGTGATGGAAGAAGGAGGGGGGGGGTGCCGGGTCAGCCCCACGGGCAGCAGAGGGTGTGGGGTCGTGAGCCCCACGGCGCCATTGTGCCGCAGGGGAGGAGGCGGCGCTGGCGCAGGAGAGGCTGGAATGGCTGCGGATGCGGTACCTGATCGCGGCGCAGAGCAGCGCCGACACGGAGCAGCGCATGGCGCAGGCCATGGACGCCTCGTCCCGCGTGGGTCCCGCGCAGGAAGACCTGCAGCTTTGGTTGGGTCGCGTGGAGGCGGAGCTGAATGCGTGGGATGGGAGGGAGCCCCCATGCAACGACCAGGAGAAGGTGTGGGAATGCGGTGATGCAGCGTCGGCGCTGCACCACTGCGTGGTCGGCTCCAGAGCAGCACTGTGTCATGCGTGAGGGCTCCACATGGCTCTCGGGGGGGGGGGGATGCTGCTCCGGAGCCCTCGGGGGGGGGGAATGCTGCTCCGGAGCCCTCTCTGGTGCATGGGTGACAGTGTTGCATGTGCTGCAGCTGCAGCAGTTCCTGCATTCGGAGCTGGACCGCCTGGCGGGGCTGCAGGAGCGGCTGGATGCGGCGGGCAGCGTGCAGCTGGACATGCAGGCGTTGGATGCGCAGCTGGCTGAGCACAAGGTGGGTTGGGGAGTCGTGTTCTCATGCAATGCATGCAGACCCGCATGCGGTCCTGGGGCTGCATCTGTGCCTCATCACCTCCCTCTGTCCTGCAGCTGCTCTCAGCTGAGATCCTGCACCACCGCAGTTTGGTGGAGCGCCTGCTGGGCGTTGCAGAGCCAATGCTGCGCTGCTGCCCGGAACCCATGCAGCAGCGCATGGAGGTGAGCGCCACATCCCTGCAACCCCCCGCATCCCTGCAGCCAGCGCTGCTGCATCCCAGCGCCCACCGCCATTGCGCATCTCCGCAGCCCTCGGTGCAGGCACTGCGGGAGCATGCGGAGCAGCTGTGGCAGCGCAGCGGGGCGCGCTCGGTGCAGCTGGAGCAGGCGCAGGCGCTGCTGTCGCAGTTCTGCGAGGCGCATGCGGAGCTGCAGCCATGGTTGGAGGAAACGCAGGCGGCCGCGGTGCAGCTCTGCCCCGACGCCATCAGCTGCGACGCATTCCGGGAGCAGCAGGCGCTGCTGCAGGTGAGCGCAGCCAGCAGGCAGCCTGTGTCAACACTGGGGCTTTGGGGGATCTGCTGCCCCATAGCGCTGTCCCCACCCCACCGTTGGGTCCTTTTTAGGGTCTGCTGCCCCATATCACTGTCCCCACACCACCACTGGGTTCCTATAGGAGTCTGCTGCCCCATAGCAATGGACTGTGCCACCATTGGGTCCCTATAAGTACTGTGCCTGCTGCCCCATAGCGCTGTCCCCACCCCACCATTGGGTCCCTTTTAGGGTCCGCTGTCCCATAGTGCTGTCCCTACACACCATTGAGTCCCTTTTAGGGTCTGCTGCCCCATATCACTGTCCCCACACCACCACTGGGTTCCTATAGGAGTCTGCTGCCCCATAGCAATGGACTATGCCACCATTGGGTCCCTATAAGTACTGTGCCATCTGCCCCATAGCTCTGTCCCCACCCCACCGCTGGGACCCTTTTAGGGTCTGCTGCCCCATAGTGCTGTCCCCACACCATCATTAGGTCCCTTTTAGGGTCCACTGCCCCATAGCTCTGTCCCCACCCCACCATTGGTTGCTCTCTATGTGTTCTGTGCCACAAGGCCATGCATTTGGGCTGGAGCCCCTCAGTGCTGCAGCACCACCACCAACGCATGCCATGCACCGTGCCCACCCCTCGGTGCAACTGCAGCACCACCAACGCATGCCATGCACCGTGCCCACCCCTCGGTGCAACTGCAGCACCACCAATGCATGCCATGCACCGTGCCCACCCCACAGTGCCTGCGTGAAGCCGTCGCCGAGCACCGCCCGCTGGTGGCGAAGCTGCGGCGCGTGGCTGCACAGCTGCAAGAGCTCAGCCCCGAGCAGGCGGCCCCACTGCAGCAGCGCTGCGAGGAGGCAGAGGAGCGCTACGGTCGCATCCGCGAGCGCATGCAGCGGGCGGCTGCCATGCTGGAGGACGCGCTGCCGCGGTACGGGCAGGTACGGCGCAGCACTGCAGCACTGCAGCCCCGGGATGAGCCGGCTGCGATGCAGCACTGCAACGCATCCCCCGCAGCTGAGCGAGCGCATGGATCTGCTGCGGGAGTGCATGGAGAGGCTGCAGGGGAGGCTGCGGGGCTGCCCACCCCTGCACGGGGACGCGGCGCAGCTGCGGGAGCGGCTGCGGGAGAACAGCGTGGCCGTGGCGGAGCTGCAGCAGATGGGGGCTGCGCTGCAGGCGGTGCGGGCGCAATGCGACGAGCTGCGGGACAGCATGCGGGCGGCCGGCTGCAACGCTGCGGCCACAGGTAGGGCAGTGCTACGTGCTGGGGGCACCACAATGGGGCCTTTTGGGGGGGGTCTGCTGCCCCATAGCGCTGTCCCCACCCCACTATTGAGTCCCTTTTAGGGTCCGCTGCCCCAGAGTGCTGTCCCCACCCCACCAATGGGGCCTTATAGGTTCTGGTCCCACTGCCCCATAGTGCTGCCCCATAGCTGTGTCCCCACGCCACCACTGGGTCCCTTTTAGGTTCTGCTGCCCCATAGATTTGTCCCCACCTCACTGTTGGCTCCCTATAGGTTCTGGTCCCTCTGCCCCATAGCTCTGTCCCCACCCCTTCCTTGGGTCCTTATGGGTTCTGAGCCACGTGACCCATAGCGATTCTCTCATGGCACCACTGGGTCCCTATGGGGGTCCGCTGCCCCATAGTGCTGTCCCCACCCCACTGGGGCCTTATAGGTTCTGGTCCCACCGCCCCATAGTGCTGCCCCATAGCGGTGTCCCCATGCCACCACTGGGTCCCTTTTGGGTTTTGCTGCCCCATAGATCTGTCCCCACCCCACCATTGGGGCCCTGTATGTTCTGGTCCCTCTGCCCCACAGCTCTGTCCTCATCCCTCCACTTTTGGGATCCGCTGCCCCATAGCGATGTCCCTATGCCACCTCTGTGTCCCTTTTAGGTTCTGCTGCCCCATAGATCTGTCCCCACCCCACCACTGACTCCCCATGGGTTCTGGTCCCACTGCCCCATAGTGCTGCCAGAATAGTGGTATCCCCATGCCACCTCTGGGTCCCTTTTTGGTTCTGCTGCCCCATAGCTCTCTCCCCACCCCTCCATTGGGTCCCTGTATGTTCTGATCCCACTGCCCCATAGTGATATCCCTATGCCATCTCTGGGTGTCTTTTGGTGTCCACTACCCCCCAGCTGTGTCCCCACCCCACCATGGGGTCCCGGTTGTCTCCACGCTCTCCACCCCCCTGCCCCATTGTGCCCCATAGCGCTGCAGGACCGCGCGGCGCAGCTGCAGTCGCAGTGGGGCTCCCTGCGGGCCGAGACGGAGGCGGCGGAGCTGCGGCTGCAGGAGCTGCAGGCGTTGGCGGAGCGATTCTGGGGCGGAGCTGCAGAGCTGGCGCTGACCTTGGCGGACACGCAGCGCCTGCTGCTGCGCATGGAGGGCGAGGGGGGGGAACCCGAAGGCATCAGCGCCAGGCTGCAGTCTGTGCAGGTATGCGTGGCATGCAGCGTGATCCATGCAGCTGTGCATGGCACGCAGCGCGCTTTTGTGCAGCTGTGCATTTCATGCAGCGTGATCCATGCAGCTGTGCATGGCATGCGATGTGCTTTGTGCAGGTGTGCGTGGCATGCAGCATGATCCATGCAGCTGCGCGTGGCATGCAACGTGCTTTGTGCAGGTGTGCATGACATGCGGCGTGATCCATGCAGGTGTGCATGGCATGCGGCGTGTTCCATGCAGGTGTGCATTTCATGCAGCGTGATACATGCAAGTGTGCATGGCACACCGTGTGATCTGTGCGGGTGTGCAAGGCATGCAGCGTGATCCATGCAGGTGTGCGTGGCATGCAATGCCTTTTGTGCAGGTGTGCATCGCATGCAATGCATTATGCGCAGATCTGCATCACATGCAGTGTGATCCATGCAGGTGTACATGGCATGCAGCGTGATCCATGCAGCTGTGCACGGCATGCAATGCGCTTTGTGCAGGTGTGCGTGGCGTGCAGCATGATCCACGCAGGTGTGCATGGCTTGCAGCGTGACCCATGCAGCTGTGCATGGCATGCAGCGTGTCCCATTCAGGTGTGCATGGCATGCAACGCACTATGTGCAGATGTGCATCGCATGCAGCGTGATCCATGCAGGTGTGCGTGGCATGCAATGCACTATGCACAGATGTGCATCGCATGCAGTGTGATCCATGCAGGTGTGCATGGCATGTAGCGTGATCCATGCAGGTGTGCATGGCATGCAATGCACTACGCAGAGATGTGCATGGCATGCAGTGTCACCCACGCAGGTGTGCATGGCATTTAATGTGCTTTGTGCAAGTGTGCGTGGCATGCAGTGTGATCCGTGCAGCTGTGCATTTCATGCAGCGTGATCCATGCAGATGTGCATGGCACATCGTGTGACCTGTGCAGCTGTGCATGGCACGCAATATGCGTTGTGCAGCTGTGCATGGCATGCAGTGTGACCCATGCAGGTGTGCATGGCATGCAGCATGATCTGCGCAGGTGTGCATGGGGTCAGAGCACCGATGCATGGCCTGGTGTGAAAAGGACCCTAATGATCACTGAGTTCCAAACCCACTGCTGTGTGTAGGGTCACCAACCCATAGGGACCCACAGGGTGCCATGAGGATCCATAGAGTGCCATAGGGATCCAGAGGGTGCCATAAGGAACCATTGGGTGCCACAGGGATCCATTGGGTGCATAGGGGTCTTTAGGGTGTCCTAAGAATCCATTGGGTGCTATAAGGATCGTTAGGGTGTCCTAAGAATCCATAGAGTGTGATTGGGATCCACTGAGTGCCATAAGGATCCATTGGGTGCGATTGGAATCCATTGGGTGCCATAGGGATCCATAAGGTGCCATAGGGTTCTATAGGGTGCCATAAGGATCCACAGGGTTCCATAAGGACCAGTGGGGTGCCATAGGGATCCATAGGGTGTCCTAAGAATCCCTAGGGTGTGATTGGCATCCATAGGATGCCATAAGGATCCCTTGGGTGCAATTGGGATCCATTGGGTGCTGGAAGGATACGTAAGGTGCCTTAAGGATCCATAGGGTTCCATAGGGATCCATAGGGTGCCATAAGGATCAAGAGGGTGCCCTAGGGATCCATAGGGTGCCATAGGAATCCATAGAGTGCCATAGGGATTCATAGGATGCTGTAAGGATCAATGGGGTGCCATAGGGATCCATAGGGTGTCCTAAGAATCCCTAGGGTGTGTTTGGGATCCATAGGATGCCATAAGGATCCATACAGTGCAATAGGGATCCATAGGGTGCCATAGGGATCCCTATGGTGTGATTGGGATCTATAGGGTGCCATAAGGATCTATAGGGTGCCATAGGGATTCATAGGGTGTCCTAAGAATCCCTAGGGTGCGATTGGGATCCATAGGGTGCCCTAAGGATCAATAGGGTGCCATAGGGATCCATAGGGTGCCATAGGGATCCATATGGTGTCCTAAGAATCCCTAGGGTGCGATTGGGATCCATAGGGTGCCCTAAGGATCAATAGGGTGCCATAGGGATCCATAGGGTTCCTAAGAATCCCTAGAGTACGATTGGGATCCATTGGGTGCCATAAGGATCTATAGGATGCTATAGGGTTCCATAGGGTGCACTAAGAATCCCTAGGTCGCAATTGGGATCCATAGGGTGCCATAAGGTTCTATAGGGTGCACTAACTATCCGTAGGTTGCAATTGGGATCCATTGGGTGCCATAAGGTTCCATAGGGTGCCATAAGGATCCCTAGGTTGCAATTGGGATCCATAGGGTGCCATAAGGATCCATAGGGTGTCCTAAGAGTCCCTAGGGTGTGATTAGGATCCATAGGGTGCCATAAGGATCCATAGGGTGCCATAGGGTTCCATAGGGAGGGGTTGTGGTGCTGAGCCCCCTTTGTGCCGCCCCAAAGGCGCTGCAGGAGGAGCTGGAGGCGCTGCAGGCCGAGCTGCAGGCGCTGCGCTGCGTCGGGGCGCAGCTGATGGAGGCGTGTGGGGATGCGGCCGCAGCCAACGTCAGCAAAGGGGTGGAGGAGGTGAGGGGGGGGAGATGGGGGGTGGGGAGATGGGGTGGGGAGGGGAGGATGGGGGATGTGGGGTGAGGGGATGTGGGGGGGATGGGGATGGGGGGGATGGGGGTCCAGGGGTATGGATGGGGGATGTGGGGTGGGGATGGGGATGGGGATGGGGGGATGGGGGTCCAGGGATGTGGGATGGGGGATGTGGGGATGTGGGGTGGGGAGATGGGGGGATAGGGGATGTGGGGTGGGGGGATGTAAGGATGGGGGTGTGGGAATGGGGGATATGGGGATGGGGGATGTGGGGATGGGGGGGATGTGGGGATGGGGGAATGGGGGATGTGGGGGATGTGGGGGATGCGGGATGGGGGGATGTGGGGTGGGGAGATGTGGGGTGGGGAGATGTGGGGATGGGGGGATGTGGGGTGGGGAGATGAGGGGATGGAGATGGGGGGATGGAGGATTTGGGGATGGGGGGATGGGGGAATGGGGGATGTGGGGATGGGGGTGTGGGCTGTGGATCTGGGGGTGAGGGATGTAGGGATGGTTGATGTAGGGCTGGGGATGGGGATGTGGAGATGTGGGGTGGGGATGGAGATGGGGGGACGTGGGAGATGGGGGTGTGGGGATGTGGGGATAGGGGGATGTGGGAATGGGGTCATGAAGTGGGGATGTGGGGATGGGGACGCTGGGATGGGGTTGTGGGATGGGGCCATAGAGGTGGGGACGTGGGGATGGGGATGTGGAGAAAGGGATATGGGGAAAGGGATGTAGGAAAGGGGAAATGGGGATCGGGTTGCAGGGAAGGGGATGTGGGAATGGGGATGTGGGCAGGAGGACACTGGGATGGAGATGTGCGGATGGGGATATTGGGATGGGAATGTGGGATGGAGTCATGGAGGTGGGGCTGTAGGGTTGTGGGGCTGTAGGGTTGTGGGGCTGTAGGGTTGTGGGGCTATAGGGTTGTGGGGCTATAGGGTTGTGGGGTTATAGGGCTGTGGGGCTGTGGGGCTGGAGGGTTGTAGGGCTGTGGGGCTGTGGGGCTGTAGGGTTGTGGGGCTGTGGGGTTGTGGAGCTGTAGGGTTGTGGGGCTGTAGGGCTGTAGGGCTTTGGGGTTGTGGCGTTGTGGGGTTGTGGGGTGGTCCCACACTACGCTGTCCCCCTGTGAGGGCGATGCTCTGTGCTGTCCTCAGCCCCACAGCACCCACCGGGACCCCTCCCCATCCCCATGTGGTACTGCTGAGCCCCACACCGGACCCACATCCCCCCACTGTATCCCTGACCCCACACCCAGACCCCAGACCCAAACTCTAATCCCCACTGCCACCCCACCAAGATCTCCCTCCCCCCTGAGCCCCACACTCACATCCCCACAGCCAGCCCCCCATCCCCATCCCCCCATTCCCAGTGACCCCCATCCCATCCCCCCGCTAACCCCCCATAGCCAGCACTCTCCCTCTCCTCCCCCACCCAGACCCCCACCCTCACTGACCACAACACCCAACCCCACAGCCCTGTGTGGTCCTGCTGACCCCCATCCCCAGACCCCCCTCCTGCCTAACCCCCTTCCCCATTGACCCTCGGACCCCCATTACTGCTGACCCATCCAGACCCCCCTCCCCCCTGACCCCCACTCAGACCCCCATCCCCACTGACCCCCACACCCCCATCCCATCTGACCCCCACCCATCCACCCATACCCCTGCCCTCCCATCCCCAGACCCCTCCCCCCACCCCCCACTCAGCCCCCCATCCCCCCTGACCCATCTCTCAGACCCCCCACACCCCCCCTGACCCCTTCCCCAGCCTCCCTCCCACCCGACCCCCACTCAGACCCCCATCCCCACTGACCTCCCCCGCCCCCCATCCCTGCTGACCCCCACCCATCCACCCACACCGCTGACCACACCCCATCCCCAGACCCTTCCCCCCCGACCCCCCCACTCAGCCCCCCATCCCCCCGCCCCTCACCCCCCCACCCCCACGGAGCCCCCCCTGCCCCCCCCCACCCCGCGGTGCCGCTGACGCTGCGCCGCCGCAGCTCTGCTCCTCCTGGCACAGCCTGCACAAAGTTTGGTCGGAGCTGCGCGGCCGCCTGCAGGAGCAGCTGCACCACGCACTGAGCTACCGGGACAGCATGGAGGTGGGGCAGGGGATGAGGGGTTGGGGGGAGTTTGGGGATCCGGCCCCCCCTCCACATTCCCCACCCCCCCCCCCTCATCGACATGCGATGCTCCGTACGCAGCGGCTGTCGCAGTGGGTGGATGCGGCGGAGCTGCGCGTGGCCGAGGAGTTCCTGATCGGGGGGGACCCCGATGTGGTGCAGCAGCAGCTGCAGGACCTCAAGGTGATGGGGGCCATCCTGTGCCATGCCGTGCCATTCTATACCATCCTGTGTCATGCCATGCCATGCCGTGCCATCCCCATCCCCATCCCCATCCCCATCCCCATCCCCATCCCCATCCCCATCCCCATCCCATCCCCGTCCCATCCCCATCCCCATCCCCATCCCCATCCCATCCCCATCCCCATCCCATCCCCATCCCCATCCCCATCCCCATCCCCATCCCCATCCCCATCCCCATCCCCATCCCCATCCCCATCCCATCCCCATCCCCATCCCATCCCCATCCCCATCCCCATCCCCATCCCCATCCCCATCCCCATCCCATCCCCATCCCCATCCCCATCCCCATCCCCATCCCCATCCCCATCCCCATCCCATCCCCATCCCATCCCATCCCATCCCATCCCATATCCCACCCCCACCCCACTCCATCCCATGCCTCCAACGCTCCCTGCTGCCCCCCAGGACTTCAAACAGGATCTCTATCAGTGCCGTGTTGATGCTGAGTGCCTGCAGCCCCCTGGGGGTCCCACACGGGGGGATCCCCCTCCCCAACTCCTCGACTTCCGCCGCCGCTGGGATCACCTGGAGGAGGAGATCGTGGGGCGGCAGGTTGGGGGGGGCTCTTTGGGGTCATGGGGGTGGCACCGAGGTGGGGGCATGGTGAAGTGATGGGGGGCTCAGTGGGGTTGGGGCTCAGTGGGGCAGTAGGGGACTCAGTGGGGTGGGGGCGCAGTGTGGTAATATGGGAGATTTGGTTGGGATGCGGGGCCTTGGTGGGGGGGGTCAGTGGGGTGGGGGCTCAGCAGGGTGAGGTCTCAGTGGGTTAATGGGGGAGTCAGTGGGCCGGGGGCTCAGTGGGGTGGGGGCTTGTTGGGGGGGTCAGTGGGGTGGGGAGGTCAGCTGGGAGATGGGGGCTTGATGGGGTGGGGGGGGGGCTCAGTGGGGTGGGGACTCAGTGGTGTAATGGGGGAGTCAGTGGGGTGGGTGCTTAGTGAGGTGGGGGCTCGGTGGGGTCTCAGCAGGGTGGAGGTTCAGTGAGTTGCTGGGGGCTCAATGGGGTGGGGGCTCAGTGGGGCAACAGGGGGTTCCGTGGGGTAATGGGGGTCTTAGCAAGGCAGGGGGCTTGGGGTGGTGGGGGGGTCAATGGGATGGGGGCTCAGCAGGGTGGGGTCTCAGTGGGGTGGGTGTTCAGTGGGATGGGGGCTCAGTGGGGTGGGGGCTCAGCATGGTAATATGGGGGACTCCATTGGGATGGGGGCTCGGTGAGGGGGTGTCAGTAGGGTGGGGGGTCAGCTGGGAGATGGGGGCTTGATGGGGTGGTGGGGGGCTCAGTGGGGTGGGGGCTCAGTGAGGTGGAGGGCACGGTGGGGTGGGGCCTGGCAAGGTGGGGGGCTCGGTGCTTTGGGGGGCCGGGCCGGGTGGGACAATGGGGGTCTCAATGGGGTGCTGTGCATCTCTCAGTGGGGTGCTGTGGGGTGCAGTGGGATGCTATGCTCTCAGTGGGGTGCTGTGGAGCACTGTGGGTCTCAGAGGGTCTCAGTGGGGCACAGTGGGGCTGTGGGTCTGAGTGGGGCACTGTAGGTCTCAGTGGGTCTCAGTGGGGCATAGTGGGGCACTATGGGGTCTCAGTGGGTCTCAGTGGGGCACTGTGGGGTAATGGGGCTCTCAGTGGGGTCTCAGAGGGTCTCAGTGTGGTGCTGTGGGGCTCAGTGGGGCACTGTGGAGCAATGGGGGTCTCAGTGGGGTCTCATTGGGGTCTCAGTGGAGTCTCAGTGGGTCTCACTGGGGTCTCAGTGTGGTGCTGTGGGGCACTATGGGTCTCAGTGGGGCGTTATGGAGCAAGGGGGGTCTCAGTGGGGCACTGTGGGGCTCAGTGGGGTCTGAGTGGGGTGATGAGGGTCTCAGTGGGGTCTCACTGGGTCTCATTGGGGTCTCAGTGTGGTGCTGTGGGGCACTATGGGTCTTAGTGGGGCATTATGGGGCAATGGGGGTCTCAGTGGGGCGCTGTGGGGCTCAGTGGGGTCTCAGTGGGGTGCTGCGGGTCTCAGTGGGTCTCAATGGGGCACTGTGGGGTAATAGGGGTCTCAGTGGGGTCTCACAGGGGTCCCCCCCCCCCATGCAGCACCAGCTGGAGGCAGCCCTGCTGGGCCTGGGGCAGTTCCAGCAGCAGCTGGCAGCGCTGCTGCAGTGGCTGTCGCACACAGCGGAGCAGCTGCAGAGCAGCACGGCGCCCTGCTGCGACCTGCAGAGCTGCGAGGTGGAGATGGCCAAGCACAGGGTGAGCGGGGGGGCGATGCACGGCTGCAAACACGGCTGTGCTGCACCACTGCAATGCACGGCTGTGCTGCACCAATGCGCTGCACGGCTGCACTGCACGGCTGCACTGCATGCTGTTTTTTGGATGCCTGCACAGCTATGTTTGCACGGCTGTGATGCATGGCTGTGGTGCACGGCTGCGCTGCACAGCTGCACTGCATGCTGTTTTTTTTTATGCCTGCACAGCTATGTTTGCATGGCTGCGCTGCGTGGATATGCTGCGTTCCTACGTTGCATGGCGGTACTGCATGGTGCACGAATGCGTTGCACCAATGCGTTGCATTGCTGTGTTGCATGGGTGACATGCATGGCTGTGTTGCACTACTGCACTGCACGGGTGCACTGAGTAGGTGCACTGCGTGGCTGCGTTGCACGAATGTGTTGCGTGGATGTGTTGCACAGCTGCATTACTCAGCGGCACTGCATGGTTGCACTGCTTGGCTGTGTTGCATGTCTGCATTGCATGTCTGCATTGCATGGCTTTGTTGTGTGGCCACATTGCATGGCTGCATTGCAAGGTGGCTTTGCATGACTGCATTGCACAACTGCACCGCATGGCTCTCTTGCATGACTGTTGCATGGTGGCACTGCATGGCTGCATTGTGTTGCTTTGCCAAGCAGCTGCATTGCACGGAGACATGCATGGCTGCTTTAGATGGCTACGCTGCATGGCTGCATTGCATGGCTGCGCTGCATGGCTGAAGCAGCTGTATTGCGTGGCTGCATCACATGGCTGCACCACATGGCTACATGGCACAGCTGCATGGCCGCAGCAGGTGCAGAGCTGCATTTTCCATCGCAGGTGCTGCAGAATGATGTGCAGTCCCACGCGCGCAGCGTGCAGTCGGTGAGCGACGCCGGGCAGGGGCTGCTGCAGTGCAGCGCAGGGGACGGAGCCGAGGGGCTGCAGCGCAGCCTGCAGGAGCTGCAGCAGCGCTGGGACACCGTCTGCACCGAGAGCGAGCGGAGGCAGCTGCAGCTGCAGCACAGCCTGGGCTGCGTGCAGGACGTCACCGCGGAGCTGACGGAGCTGCTGCAGTGGTTGGAGAGCGTGGAGATGCAGCTGTGCTGCTGCAGGATGCAGTGCGGGGATCCCGAGAGCACCAAAGAGGAACTGAATGCGCATCTGGTGAGAGCGGGGGGGGGGGAATGGGGGTGTCCTCAAAAAAAACACATTAATTACCCATTAAATTGCAACCCCATCCCATCCCCATCCCATCCCCGTCCCCGTCCCCGTCCCCATCCCATCCCCATCCCATCCCCATCCCATCCCATCCCATCCCATCCCATCTCCATCCCCATCCCCATCCCCATCCCATCCCACCCCATCCCACACCCCACCCGCTATTAGCGCTGCACTCATGCATTGCTGCATTGCTGCATTGCTGCCTTGCAGGAGCTCTGCAGGGCGCTGGATTCGAAGCTCGCTTTGTACCACAGCATTCGGGAGCGGCTGCAGGAGTTGCAGAGCTGCAGCCCCGCAGCGCAGCCCTGCAGCACCGAGCATCGCCTGCGTCTGCTGGAGCACAAGTGGGAGAGCGTGCAGGAGGAGGCGCAGGAGAGGAAGGTGTGGGGCTGGGGGCTGGGGGGCTGAGATCTGGGATCTGTGGGGATGGGATGGGATGGGATGGGATGGGGTGGGGTGGGATGGGATGGGAGTGGAAGGGTGATGGGATTGGATGGGATGGGGGTGGGATGGGGGCGGGAATGAGTTGGAATGGGATGGGGTGGGATGGGATGGGGTGGGATGGGGTGGGATGGGATGGGGTGGGGTGGGATGGGGTGGGATGGGATGGGGTGGGATGGGGTGGGATTGGAGTGGAAGGGTGATGGGATTAGATGGGATGGGAGGGGATGGAATGGGGATGGGTGGGGATGGGATGGGGTGGGATGGGGTGGGATGGGATGGGATGGGGTGGGATGGGATGCGATGGGATGGGATGGGGGGATACAGGGGGTGGATGGGATGGGATGGGATGTGAGCTGTGGATCTGTAGGTCTCTCAGCTGCAGGTCTGTGGGGCTGTGGAACTGTGGGTATGGGAAGTGGGTACGGGATCTGTGGGCCTGTGGATCTATGGGGCTGTGGGGTTGGAGTTCTATGAGGCTGCGGGGTGGGATCTATGGGGCTATGGATCTGTGGGGCTGGCAGCTGTGGGGGTGGGATCTATGGGGCTGGGATCTGTGGGGCTGTGGGGATGGATATATGGGGCTGGGGTCTATGGGGCTGTGGGGATGGATCTATGGGGCTGGGGTCTATGGGGCTGTGGGGCTGGGATCTGTGGGGCTGGGATATGTGGGGCTGGAATCTATGGGGCTGGGATCTGTGGGGCTGTGGGGTTGGGATCTGTGGGGCTGTGGGGATGGATCTGTGGGGCTGGGATCTGTGGGGCTGGGATCTGTGGGGCTGTGGGGTTGGATCTATGGGGCTGGGATCTGTGGGGCTGGGATCTGTGGGGCTGTTCCCATCCCAGCCCCACTCTCCATTCCCCCCACTGCAGCAGCGGCTGTCGGAGGCGCTGTCGCTCAGCACGGAGCTGCACGGCGCGGTGCAGGAATTGCAGCATTGGCTGCAGCGCACGGAGCGGCTGCTGAGCGGCTCCACTGCATCCTGCATCCGCGTGGAGCGCGTCGACCAGCAGATCCTGCAGCTGCAGGCATGGAGGGGATGCAGCCGAGGGAGGGGGGAGGGGGGAAGCTGGGGTTTGTGGGGTTGGGGGTTGTGGGATGGGAAATGTGGGGCTGGAGGCTGGAGAGTGGGAGATGTGGGGCTGGAGGCTGTGGGGCTGAGAGTCGTGGGGCTGAGAGCTGTGGGGTTGCGGGGTTGGGAGCTGTGGGGGTGTGGGGTTGTGGGATGGGAACTTTGGGGCTGGAGGCTGGAGAGTGGGAGCTGTGGGGCTGTGGGGCTGAGGGCAGTAGGGCTGTAGGGTTGTGGGGCTGGGAGCTGTGGGGCTTTTGGGTTGTGGGGCTTTTGGGTTGTGGGGCTGTGGGGTTGTGGGGCTGTGGGGTTGTGGGGCTGTAGGGTTGTTGGGCTGTAGGCCTGTAGCGTTGTGGAGTTGTGGGGCTGTAGGGTTGTGGGGCTTTGGGGCTGTACGGCTGTGGGGCTGTACGGCTGTGGGGCTGTAGGGCTGTGGGGTTGTGGGGCTGTAGGGTTGTGGGGCTGTAGGCCTGTAGGGTTGTGGGGTTGTGGGTATGTGGGGCTGTAGGGCTTTGGGGTTGTGGGGCTGTAGGGTTTGTGGGGCTATAAAGGCTGTAGGGCTGTGGGATTGTGGGGCTGTAGGGTTGTGGGGCTGTGGGGCTGTAGTGCTGTAGGGTTGTGGGGTGTGGGGTTGTGGGGCTGTAGGGTTGTGGGTTTGTGGGACTGTGGGGCTGTAGGGCTGTAGGGTAGTGGGGTTGTGGGGTTTTAGGGCTGTAGGACTATCGGGTTGTGGGGCTGTGGGGTTGTGGGGCTGAAGGGTTGTGGGGCTGTAGGTTTGTGGGGTTGTGGGGCTGTAAGGTTGCGGGGTTGTGGGGCTGTAGGGTTGTAGGGCTGTGGGGTTTTGCCCCATAATCTCCGTGCCATATAATCTCTGTGCCCCATAATCTCCATGCCCCATCTGCGTGCCATCCTGAGCCTTCCATGCCCCATAATCTCCGTGCCCCATAATCTCCGTGCCCCATAATCTCCGTGCCCCATAATCTCTGTGCCCCATAATCTCTGCCCCATAATCTCTGTTCCTCATAACCTCTGTGCCCAATGATCTCTCTGCCCCATAACCTCCATGCCCCATCATCTCCATGCCCTCTATCTGTGCCCCATACCCATGTCCTCTATCTGTGCCCCATACCCGTGCCCTATACCCACACCCCATACCTGTGCCCCATATCCATGCCCTATATCCACACCCCATACCCATGCCCCATACCTGTGCCATATATCTGTGCCCCATACCTGTGCCCTATACCCACACCCCATACCCGTGCCCTATACTCACATCCCATACCCGTGCCTCATATCTGTGCCCCATACCCATGCCCCATACCTCCACACCCCATACCCGTGCCCTATACCTGTGCCCCATACCTGTGCCCCATAGCCGTGCCCTCTATCCACACCCCATATCCATCCCTATATCCGCGCCCCATACCCGTGCACTCTGTCTGTGCCCCACACCTGTGCCCTATAACCACACCCCATAGCCGTGCCCCATAGCCGTGCCCTCTATCCGCGCCCCATAGCCGTGCCCTCTATCCGACCCCCATATCCGTGCCCTATATCTGTACCCCATACCCATGCCCTCTGTCTGTGCCCCATAGTCGTGCCCTCTATCCGCGCCCCATACCCATGCCCCATACCCTCCATGCCCCATACCCATGCCCTATACCTGTGCCCCATACCTGTGCCCCATAGCCGTCCCCTCTATCCACACCCCATACCCATCCCTCTATCCACGCCCCATACCCCTGCCCTCTATACGTGCCCCGTATCCCTGCCCTCTATCTGCGCCCCATAGCCGTGCCCTCCATCCGCGCCCCATAGCCGTGCCCTCCATCCGCGCCCCATAGCCGTGCCCTCCATCCGTGCCCCATAGCCGTGCCCTCTATCCACGCCCCATACCCCTGCCCTCTATCCGCGCCCCATAGCCATGCCCTCTATCCATGCCCCATAGCCGTGCCCTCCATCCGTGCCCTGTATCCCTGCCCTCCATCTGTGCCCCATAGCCGTGCCCTCTATCCGCGCCCCATACCCATGCCCCATACCTCCACACCCCATACCCGTGCCCTATACCTGTGCCCCATACCTGTGTCCCATAGCCATGCCCTCTATCCACACCCCATATCCATCCCTATATCCGTGCCCCATACCCGTGCCCTCTGTCTGTGCCCCACACCTGTGCCCTGTAACCACACCCCATAGCCGTGCCCCATAGCCGTGCCCTATACCTGTGCCCCATACCTGTGCCCCATAGCCGTGCCCTCTATCCACACCCCATACCCATCCCTCTATCCGCGCCCCATACCCCTGCCCTCTATCCGTGCCCCGTATCCCTGCCCTCCATCCGTGCCCCATAGCCGTGCCCTCCATCCGCGCCCCATACCCCTGCCCTCTATCCGTGCCCCGTATCCCTGCCCTCCATCCGCGCCCCATAGCCGTGCCCTCTATCCGCGCCCCATAGCCGTGCCCTCCATCCGTGCCCCATAGCCGTGCCCTCTATCCCCGCCCCACACCCGCGCCCCACATCCACGCTCCCCCCGTGCGCAGACGCTGCAGGACGAGGCGGCTGCCCGCCGCGCTCAGCTGGGCGGCCTGGAGGCGGCGGCGCTGCGGCTGGAGGGGCTGAGCCGGCGGCGGGACGGGGCGGGCGGGCAGAGCGCGGCCGTGCGGGACGGCGGCGAGCGGCTGAGGGCGCTGCGGGACGGCATGGAGCGAAGGGCAGAGCAGCTGCGGGGCGGGCGGAGGCGCTGCGAGGAGGTGCGGGGGGGGGGGATTTGGGGGGGAGGGGGGTTCAGGGGGGTGGGGCTGTGGGGGGGTGGGGGGGGTGAGGGGGAGGCAGGGATGGGGGTGGGGGGCGGATGGGGGGGGAGGGGGGGTAAGGGGGTGGGGGTGGGATGGGGGATTTGGGGGGGATGGGGGGAATGGGGGTGAGAGGAGGGGGGGTGGGGGTGGGGGGAGAATGGGGAGGATGGGGGTGAGGGGGTGGGTGGGAGGCAGGGATGGGGGGTGGGGGGAGTGAGGGGGGGTGGGGCAGGGGGGAATGGGGATGTGGGGAAGGAAGGGGGAAGGCAGGGCTGGGGGCTGGGGGGGGTGACGGGGAGGGGGGTGGGGGGGCACGGAGGGGGATAGAGGGGTTTGGGAGGGTGAGGGGGGTTCAGGGTGAGGGGGGGGGATGGGGTTAGGGGTGGTTTAATGGTGATTTGTGGGGTGATTCGGTGTTGATTTGGTGCTGTTCTCTCGCTGTTCTGCTGCTGTTCTCCCACTGTTCCACTGCTGTTCTTCTGCTGTGCCACTGCTGCTCTGCTGCTGCTCTGCTGCTGTTCTCCTGCTGCTCTGCTGCTGCTCTGCTGCTGTCCTCCTGCTGTTCTGCTGTTCTTCTGCTGCTGCTCTGCTGCTGTCCTCCTGCTGTTCTGCTGTTCTTCTGCTGCTGCTCTGCTGCTGTCCTCCTGCTGTTCTGCTGTTCTTCTGCTGCTGCTCTGCTGCTGTCCTCCTGCTGTTCCACTGCTGTTCTTCTACTGTTCCGCTGCTGTTCTGCTGCTGTTCTGCTGTTCCACTGTTGTTCCACTGTTGTTCCACTGCTGCTCTTCTGCTGCTGTCCCGCTGCTGCTCTGCTGCTGTTCTTCTGCTGCTCTGCTGCTGTTCCACTGCTGCTCTTTTGCTGCTCCACTGCTGCTCTTCTGCTGCTGTTCCGCTGTTGTTCTGCTGCTGTTTTGGTGCTGTCCCACTGCTGTTCTGTTGCTGCTCTGCTGCTGTCCCACTGCTGTCCTGCTGCTGTTCTGTTGCTGTTCTGTTGCTGTCCTGCTTGTTCCATTGCTGCTCTGGTGCTGTTCTGCTGCTGTTCTGCTGTTCTGCTGCTGTTTTGGTGCTGATCCCCCCGTCGTGCTGCAGTTCTGGGAGGCGCGGCGGCAGCTGCTGCAGTTTCTGCAGGACGCGGAGCTGAGGCTGCAGGAGCCGCAGGGCTGCATTGGGGGCAGCAGGGAGGAGACGAAGCGCAGCCTGGAGGAGCACAAGGTCAGCAATGGGGGGAGGGGGGTCGGAAATGTGGGGGGGAGGTGGGGTCTGGGGGATACAGGGAGATGTGGGGGAGATTGGGGATTTGGGGGGGGTGGAGTATTTTGGGGGGTGTGTGGGGAAATGGGGGGGTGGGAGGTGGTTGTGGGATATGTAGGGAGGTGGGGGGGTTGGAGAAGGGGAGGCGGGTTGGAGATGTGGGGGGGTGTGGGAGGTGCAGGGGGGGTGGGGGAGATTGGGGATGCAGGGGGGGGTGGGCGGTGTGGGGTTTCTTTTGGGGGTGTGTGGGGAAATGGGGGGGTGGGGGGGTTAGTGGAGTTTGGGGGGTTGTGGGAGATGTAGGAAGGTGGGGGTGTTTGGGATGCAGGGGTGCAGGGAGATGTGGGGGTCATGGGGGATGCGGTGGGGGCGGGTGGTGTTGGGTTTTTTTTGGGGTGTGTGGAGAAATAGGGGAGTGGGGGGCTCAGGGGGGGCTGTGGTGGGGTTGTGGGGGATGTAGGGAGGTGGGGGAGTTTGGAGAAGGGGAGGGGGGTTGGAGATGCGGGGGAGTGTGAGGGGGTCTGGGGGTGAGCAGGGAGATGTGGGGGGGATGGGGGAAGTAAGTGTGGGGTTTTTGGGGGCGTGTGGGGAAATGGGGGCGGGGATCGGGGGTGGTTATGGGGGATGTAGGGAGGTGGGGGGTTTGGGATGCGGGGCGATTTGGGGCAGGCGGTGCTGCTGACCTCCCCCCCCCCGGCCCCACAGCTGTTCCAGCGCACGCTCCGCTCCAAGCGCCCCCTGCTGGACGCGGCGCTGCGCTGCGGGCGGGCGTTGCTGGACAGCGAGCTGCAGCACGAGGACATGCAGCAGCTGCAGGAAATGCTGCAGGAAATGAAAGCGAGATGGGAGGAGCTGTGCAGCCACAGTGCTGAGAGGTGGGGGTGGGGTGGGATGGGGATGGGGATGGGGATGGGGATGGGAATGGGAATGGGAATGGGATGGGATGGGATGGGAATGGGAATGGGAATGGGATGGGGATGAGGTGGGACGGTGATGGGGATGGGGATGGGATGCGATGGAATGGGATGGGGATGGGATGAGAATGGAGATGGGGATGGGAATGGGATGGGGATGAGGTGGGATGGTGATGGGGATGGGGATGGGGATGGGATGGGATGGTGGTGGGGCTGGGGATGGGGATGGGGATGAGGAGGGGATTAGATGGGATGGGATGGGATGAGAATGGAGATGGGGATGGGAATGAGGTGCGATGGGATGGGGATGGAGATGGAGATGGGATGGGATGGAACGAGATGGGATGGGGGTGGGATGGGATGAGAATGGAGATGGGGATGGGAATGAGGTGCAATGGGATGGGGATGGGAATGGGATGGGATGAGATGAGATGGGATGGGGATGGAGATGGAGATGGAGATGGAGATGGAGATGGAGATGGGATGGGATGGGGATGGAATGGGGATGGGGATGTGGATGGGCTCTGAGCCCTGGGGGTGCATCCAGCCCCCCCCCAGCCGTTCACTGAGGGCAGCAGCCGCTCCCTGCAGACAGCATGCATTGGAGCAGAACCTGCTGTTCTCCGGGCGGCTGTCAGACGCGCTGCAGGCGCTGCTGGACTGGTTGTACCGCATGGAGCCGCAGCTCTGCGACGAGGCGCCCGTGGGCGGGGACAGGGACCTCGTCAGCAACCTGATGGACAAACATAAGGTGGGGGGGGAGTCCATGAGGTGCAGAGTGAGGGGGGTGGTTGACTGTTGGGGGGGGGGAAATGGGGATAGGTGTTCATGGGGGTGGGCGTCAATGGGGGGTGACATCCATTCTGGGTGGGTTTCTATGGGATGGGTGTTCATGGACGTGAGATTCGATGGGGGTGGGCATGTGTGTGGGTGGGGGGCTTCTATGGGAGTGGGCATGCATCTGGGTGCACACATAGCTGAGTGTCCCTAGAGGACAACTGCAGGCTGTCCAGTGTACCCAAATCCCCTGTCCTTTGGGCACAGGGACTACCAAGCACCCATAGGGCACCCTGACCCCCAATACCCACAGATCACCCTGACCCCCAGCACCCATAGAGCACCTGACCCCCAGCACTTATAGATCACCCTGACCCCCCCAGCACCCACAGAACACCCTGACCCCCAGTACCCATAGAGCACCTGAAACCCAGCACTTACAGGTCACCCTGACCCTCCAGCACCCGTAGGGCACCCTGAACCTCAGCACCCATAGAGCACCCTGAACTTCAGCACCCATAGAGCACCCTGACCCCCAGCACCCACAGAACACCCTGACCCCCAGCACCCACAGAGCACCCAGCCCCCCAGCACCCACAGGGCACCCTGACCCCCAGCACCTATAGGGCACGCTGACCCCCGGCACCCATAGTGCACTTGACCCCACCAGCACCCACAGAGCACCCTGGCCCCCAACACCCATAGATCACCCTGACCCCCAGCACCCACAGAGCACCCAGCCCCCCATCACCCACAGGGCACCCTGACCCCCAGCACCCACAGAGCACCCAGACTCCCAGCACCCACAGAGCACCCAGACCCCAGCACCCACAGAGCACCCAGCCCCCCAGCAGCCCCGCTCCCCCCCAGGTGTTCCAGAAGGAGCTGGGGAAGCGCGCCAGCTGCATGAAGATGCTGAAGCGCTCCGTGCGGGAGCTGACGCGCAGCAGCAGCGGCGGCGGCGGCGGAGGCGGCGGTGTGGATGCGCAGTGGCTGCAGCTGCAGATGGAGGAGCTGAGCGTGCGGTGGGACGCGGTGTGCAGGATGTCTGTGTGCAAGCAGGGGAGGCTGGAGGCTGCGCTGCGGCAGGTGGGGAAGGAATGGGGGATGCAGGAATGGGGATGCGGGATTTGAGCGGTGGGGGTGTGGGGATGGGGCTGCAGGAATGGGGGGATGCAGGGCTGAGAGATGCAGGAAGGGAGCTGCAGGAATTGGTTACGGAGTTGGGGCTGCGGGAATGGCGGCCGCGAGGATGGGATGCTGCAATGGGGGATGCAGGATTGGGGGATGTAGGAATGGGGGATGCAGGAATGGGGGATGCAGGAAAACGGGGAAGTAGGAATGGGGGATGGGGCTGTGTGTTATGGGTTGTGTATTATGGGTTGTGGGGCTGTGTGTTATGGGTTGTGGGGCTATGTGTTATGGGGCTGTGTGTTATGGGTTGTGGGGCTGTGTGTTATGGGCTGTGTGTTATGGGTTGTGGGGCTGTGTGTTCTGGGGCTGTGTGTTATGGGTTGTGGGGCGGTGTGTTATGGGGCTGTGTGTTATGGGTTGTGGGGCTGTGTGTTACGGGCTGGGTTCTGAGTGCTCCCTGGCTGTGTGGCAGGCGGAGGAGTTCCACACTTTGGTGCATTCCTTCCTGGGGCGCCTCTCGGAGTCGGAGAAAAGCCTCAAATACGGCGTCTGCCCCGAGGAGGAGCGCGCCGTGCAGGAGGGCCAGCAGCAGCTGCAGGTCAGTGCCAGCTGCAGGGCAGTGCTGATAGAACCAGCTGCAGGGCAGTACCAGCATCGGCTGCAGCTCAGTGCCAGCTGCAGGGCAGTGCCCATAGAGACAGTTGCAAGGCAGTGTTAGAGCCAACTGCAGAGCAGTGCCAGCAGAAGGGCAGTGCCAATAGAACCAGCTACAGGGCAGTGTTTGTTAGAAACAGCTGCAGGTCAGTGCCAGCTGCAGGTCAGTGCCAGCTGCAAGGCAGTGCCAGTATCAGCTGCAGGTCGGTGCCAGCTGCAGGGCAGTGCCAGCATCAGCTGCTCGTCGGTGCCAGCTGAAGGGCAGTGCCAGCATCAACTGCAGGGCAGTGCCAGCTGCAAGGCAGTGCCAGCAAGAGCCAGCTGCAGGGTAGTGCTGATAGAGCTAGCTGCAGGTCAGTGCCAGGTGCAGGGCATGCTGATAGAGCCAGCTGCAGGGCAGTGCCAGCATCAGCTGCAGGGCAGTGCCAATAGAGCCAGCTGCAGAGCAGTGTTTGTTAGAAACAGCTGCAGAGCAGTGCCAGCTGCATGGCAGTACCAGCACCAACTGCAGCTCGGTGCCAACTGCAGCTCAGTGCCAACTGCAGGGGCAGTGCCAGCATCAGCTGCAGCTCAGTGCCAGGACCAACTGCAGGTCCATTGCAGAGCCAGCTGCAGGGCAGTGCCAGCTGCAGCACAGTGCAAGAGCCAGCTGCAGGTTAGCATCAGCTGCAGCTCAGTGTCAGCTGCAGGTCAGAGCCAGAGCCAACTGCAGGGTCAGCGCCAGCTGCAGCTCAGTGCCAGAACCAGCACCAGCTCAGTGCCAGCTGCAGCTGCATGCCACTGCCCCCCCACCTCCAGCACATCCCCCTTCTGGCCATGGGGTTGCACGGTACACGGTGCATTGCCGATCCCATTGCCGATCCCACTGCCGGCCCTATTGCCAGAGTGTGGGGCTGCATCACTCCCCTGCTGTGGGTCCCACCAAATCCAGACTGTGAGGCTATGGGGACCTTTGTGGGACCCTCTATGGGGCCCTCTATGGGGTCCTCTATGGGGTCCTCTATGGGGTCCTCCATGGGACCACCCCCCCCCTCCCCACCCCCTCATCCCGTGCACTCCCGCAGGAGCTGCTGCAGTCGCTGCAGTGCCAGCAGTTGGAGCTGGAATGCATCACCTCTCTGGGGGAGGAGATCCTCTCCATGTGCCACCCTGACTCCGTCATCACCATCAAATCGTGGCTCACCGTGGCCAAGAGCCGCTTCCAGGAGGTGGGTGCCCTTCCTGCAGCCCCCCGACCCCCCCTCACCCGCTCCCACCGTGGTGCATGTGGCACCCAAATCCTATCCAGACCCCA
This sequence comes from Phasianus colchicus, assembly GCF_987193195.1. Classification (NCBI taxonomy): domain Eukaryota; kingdom Metazoa; phylum Chordata; class Aves; order Galliformes; family Phasianidae; genus Phasianus; species Phasianus colchicus. The sequence goes on from NC_143438.1 coordinate 94,786,150, forward strand.
TAAGGAAGGAGAAGCATTCGGGCTCCATTCCGGAGCGGCCCCACGGGGCAGTGCTGCCCAGAGCCCCCCACCCTCTCCAGGGGCTCTCTGTGTTCACAGCACCCCATATGGGTCGGTTCTGCCCAGCCCTGATCCGTGTGGTGCCGGTGGGGAGCAGAAATCGGGGGCTGCCACCCCACCCCAAACACCCCTCAGTGCCGCCCAGTGGGGCAGCGATGCATCGGCTGCAGCAACACGTGGGGCAGAGCTGTGGGGTGCACCCCTATGGGGCAGCTCCTGTAGCACCTCTCTGTCCCTGCGTTCTGTAGGGCAGCAGCTCCCCCCCATGCAGCCTATGCTGCAACTGCTGCCCAGTTCTGTGCAGCAGCCCGGTTCTGTGCATCAGCCCAATTCTGTCCATCAACCCGGTTCTGCCCATCAGCCCTGTTCTGTGAATCGCCTTGGTTCTGTCCCTCAGCTCAGTTCTGTCCATCAACCCAGTTCTGCCCATCAGCCCAGTTCTGTCCATCACCCTGGTTCTGTCCATCAGCCCAGTTCTGCCCATCACCCTGGTTTGGTCCATCAGCCCAGTTCTGTCCATCAGCCTGCTTCTGTGAATCACCCTGGTTCTGCCCATCAGCCTGGTTTTGTGCATCACTTCGGTTCTGTCCGTCACCCCAGTTCTATCCATCACACTGGTTCTACCCGGTTCTGTTTGACCCATCACCCCAGTTCACCCCATCACTCCGGTTCTGTTCATCAGCCTGGTTCTGTCCATCATGCCCAGTTCTGTCCCTCAGCCAGATTCTGTTTGTTCCATCACCCTGGTTCTGCCCGTCACCCTGCTTCTGCCCATCAGCCCAGTTCTGTCCATCACCCCGATTCTGCCCATCAGCCCGGTTCTGTTTGGCCCATCACCCCGGTTCTGTCCGTCACCCCGGTTCTGTGCATCAGCCCAGTTCTGTTTCATCCATCACCCCTGTTTTCGCCCATCACCCTGGTTTCTGTCCATTACCCCGGTTCTGCCCATCACCCCGGTTCTGTTCGTCAGCCCGGTTCTGTCCGTCAGCCCGGTTCTCCCATGACCCTGCTGCGGTGCCGCAGGTGCAGAGCTGTTTGCAGCAGCAGGAGCAGCGGCTGCAGGCGCAGCAGAGCCGGCTGGAGGCAGAGCGGGAGGAGCTGCAGCGGCTGCAGCTGTGGATGGCGGCGGCCGAGGAGGCGCTGAGCGAACGGGACGGGGAGCCGCTGCCCGAGTGCAGCCAGCTGCTGCGGGAGCTCAGCAGGCAGCATGCGGTGCGGGGGGCAACGGGGGGGCGGGGAGGAGCAGCAGTGCTGTGCTGCAGGAGTGTGTGGGGTGTCAGGGGGTTATTTGGGGTGGGGCCGATCAGCAGTGCTGTGCTGCAGGAGTGCATGGGGCTGAGGTCTGGGGGGGGGGGGGGGGGCAGAGCAGCAGTGCTGTGCTGCAAGAGTGCATGGGGTGGGGGTCAATGGGGGGGCAGAGCAGCAATTCTGTGCTGCAAGAGTGCATGGGGTGGGGGTAATTGGGGTGGGGGCTGGGCAGCAGTGCTGTGCTGCAGGAGTGCATGGGGTGGGGGTAATTGGGGTGGGGGCTGAGCAGCAGTGCTGTGCTGCAGGAGTGCATGGGGTGGGGGTCAATGGGGGGGCAGAGCAGCAATTCTGTGCTGCAAGAGTGCATGGGGTGGGGGTAATTGGGGTGGGGGCTGAGCAGCAGTGCTGTGCTGCAGGAGTGCATGCTGTGGGGTCTATGGGGGGGGCTGAGCAGTAATGCTGTTCTGTAGAGTGAAAGGGGTGGGGGTTATTTGGGGTGGGGGCTGAGTAGCAGTGCTATGCTGCAGGAATTCATGGGGTAGGCGTTATTTGGGGGAAGGTTAACAGCAGTGCTGTGCTGCAGGAGTGCGTGTGGTTGTCATGGGGTTATTTGGGGTGGGGGCTGAGCAGCAGTGCTGTGCTGCAGGAGTGCATGGGGTTGAGGTCTATGGGGGGGCAGAGCAGCAATTCTGTGCAGCAAGAGTGCATGGGGTGGGGGTAATTGGGGTGGGGGCTGAGCAACAGTGCTGTGCTGCAGGAGTGCATGGGGTGGGGGTCAATGGGGGGGCAGAGCAGCAATTCTGTGCTGCAAGAGTGCATGGAGTGGGGGTAATTGGGGTGGGGGCTGAGCAGCAGTGCTGTGCGGCAGGAGTGCATGGGGTTGAGGTCTATGGGGGGGGCAGAGCAGCAATTCTGTGCTGCAAGAGTGCATGGGGTGGGGGTAATTGGGGTGGGGGCTGAGCAGCAGTGCTGTGCTGCAAGAGTGCATGGGGTTGTCATGGGGTTATTTGGGGTGGGGGGTGAGCAGCAGTGCTGTGCTGCAGGAATGCATGAGGTGGGGATGTTTGGGAGGGGCTGAGCAGTAATGCTGTGCTGCAAGAGTGCATGGGGTGGGGGTGTAGGGGGGTCTGAGCAGCAATGCTGTGCTGCAGGACTTTGTGGGGCAGGGGTCTGTGGGGGGGGAGCAGTAATGCTGTGATGCAGGAGTGCATGGGGTGTCATGGGGTTATTTGGGGGGGTGGCTGAGCAGCAGTGCTATGCTGCAGGAGTGCATGGGGTGCGGGGTATTTAGGGGGAGGCAGAGCAGTAATGCTGTGCTGCAGGAGTGCATGGGGTGGGGGGTATTTGGGGTGGGGGCTGAGCAGCAGTGCTGTGCTGCAGGAATTCGTGGGGTAGGGTTTATTTGGGGGAAGGTTAACAGCAATGCTTTGCTGCAGGAGTGCGTGGGGTTGTCATGGGGTTATTTGAGGTGGGGGCTGAGCAGCAGTGCTGTGTTGCAGGAGTGCAGGGGATGGGGGTTTTATGGGGGGAGGCTGAGCAGTAATGCTGTGCTGCAGGAGTTCATGGAGGAGCTGAACCGCAAACAGGACGATGTGGACAAGGCGACCAAAGGCTGCAGGGAGAAACTGAGCGTGGAGCTGAGCGCAGCCACCACAAGGAGGGGGGCTGCACGTAAATAATGCATGCAGCCCACGGGGTGACCCCATAAACAGCACTGCCCTCACTGTGTCCCTATAATGTGATCCCATGCCCTCACTGTGTCCCTATAACGTGACCCCATACCCTCCTGTGTCCCTATAACGTGACTCCATACCCTCCTGTGTCCCTATAACCTGACCCCATACCCTCCTGTGTCCCTATAGCATGACCCCATACCCTCCTGTGTCCCTATAACGTGACTCCATACCCTCCTGTGTCCCTATAACCTAACCCCATACCCTCCTGTGTCCCTATAGCATGACCCCATACCCTCCTGTGTCCCTATAACATGACCCCATACCCTCATGTGTCCCTATAACATGACCCCATACCCTTCCTTTGTCCCAGTAACATGACCCCATACCCTCCCTGTGTCCCTATAACATGACCCCATACCCTCCTGTGTCCCTATAACATGACCCCATACCTTCCCTGTGTCCCTATAACATGACCCCATACCCTCCTGTGTCCCTATAACCTGACCCCATGCCCTCCTGTGTCCGTATAGCATGACCCCATACCCTCCCCATGACCCTATAACATGACCCCACATCCTGTCCCCCCGCAGGACGCCGCAGCAGCCCCAAAGCCGCCCTGCAGCCCGCAGCGCCGCTGGTTGCGGCAGAGCCGCCTCCTCCTGTGGTGTCGCAGCTCCTGCAGCGCTGGCAGCAGCTGTGGCTGTCAGCATTGCAGCGGCAGTACCGCCTGGAGACGGCAATGCAGCGCCTGCAGGAGGTACGGCTGCAGCCTGCAGTGTGCCATGCGTGCTGGGTGCTGTGGTGCTGTGCAGTGCGTTCTGTGTGCTGAGTGCTGTGCATGCTGGGTGCTGTGCATGCTGTGCAGTGCGTGCTGGGTGCTGTGCATGCTGGGTGCTGGGTGCTGGGTGCTGTGCAGTGCATGCTGTTTGTGCTGTGTGCTGTGCAGTGCATGCAGTATGTGTGCTGGGTGCTGGGTGTTGGGTGCTGTGTGCTGTGCAGTGCATGCTGTGTGCTGTGCATGCTGTGTGCTGGGTGCTGTGCATGCAGTGCGTGCTGTATGTGCTGGGTGCTGGGTGCTGTGCAGTGTTTGCTGGGTGTTGTGCTGCACGTGCTGTGTGCTGTGTATGCTGGGTGCTGGGTGTGCTGTGGAGTGCGTGCTGCGGGTGCTGTGTGCTGTGCAGTGCATGCTGTGTGTGCTGTATGCTGTGTGTTGTGCTGTGCATGCTGTGTGCTGTATGTGCTGTGCAGTGTGTGCTGGGTGCTGTGCAGTGTGTGCTGGGTGCTGAGTGCTGTGCATGCTGGGTGCTGTGTGTGCTGTGCAGTGCATGCTATGTGTGCTGTGCAGTGCATGCTATGTGCTCCATGTGCTGTGCAGTGCATGCTGGGTGCTGTATGCTGTGTGCTGTGGAGTGCATGCTGGGTGCTGTGCATGCTGGGTGCTGGGGGTGCTGGGTGCTGTGCAGTGCGTGCTGGGTGTGCTGTATGCTGTGTGCTGTGCAGTGCATGCTGTGTGCTGGGTGCTGTGTATGCTGGGTGCTGTGAGTGCTGTGCATGCTGGGTGCTGGGTGCTGTGCAGTGCGTGCTGTGTGCTGGGTGCTGGGTGCTGTGTATGCTGGGTGCTGTGTGTGCTGTGCAGTGCGTGCTGTGTCCTGTGCCTGCTGGGTGCTGTGTGCTGTCCAGTGCATGCTGGGTGCTGGGTGTGCTGTGCAGTGTGTGCTGTGTGCTGTGCATGCTGTGTGCTGGGTGTGATGTGCAGTGTGTGCTGAGTGTGCTGTGTGCTGTGTGCTATGCAGTGCATGCTGTGTGTGTATGTTGTATGCTGTGTGCTGTATGCTGTTTGCTGTGGAGTGTGTGCTGGGTGCTGTGCATACTGGGTGCTGTGTGCTGTGCAGCACGTGCTGTGTGCTGTGTGCTGAGTGCTGAGTGCTGTGCATGCTGTGTGCTGTGCAATGTGTGCTGTGTGCTGAGTGCTGTGCATGCTGGGTGCAGTGTGTGCTGTGCAGTGCGTCGTGCTCTGTGCTGTGCATGCTGGGTGCTGGGTGCTGGGTGCTGTGCAGTGCATGCTTTGTGTGCTGTATGCTGTGTGCTGTGCAGTGCGTGCTGGGTGTGCTGGGTGCTGTGTGCTGTGCAGTGCATGCTGTGTGTGCTGTATGCTGTTTGCTGTGCAGTGCATGCTGTGTGCTGTGCGTGCTGTGTGCTGTGGGTGCTGTGGGTGCTGTGGGTGCTGGGTGCTGTGTGCTTTGTACTGTGCAATTGCGTGCTGTTTGCCGTGCGTGCTAGGAACTGGGTATTGGGTGCTGTGTGCTGTGCAGTGCGTGCTGTGTGTGCTGTATGTGCTGTGCTGTGCATGCTGTGTGCTGTGTGTTGTGCAGTGCGTGCTGTGTGCTGTGCATGCTGGGTGCTGGGTGCTGTGCAGTGCATGCTTTGTGTGCTGTATGCTGTGTGCTGTGCAGTGCATGCTGGGTGCTCTATGTGCTGTGGTGCTGTGCAGTGCATGCTGTGTGTGCTGGGTGCTGGGTGTGCTGTGTGTTATGTGTGGTGTGCTGTGTGTGCAGTGTGTTGTGTGTCACGTGCTGTGTGTTACGTGTTATGTGCTGTGTGTTACGTGTTATGTGCTGTGTGTTACGTGTTATGTGCTGTGTGTTATGCGCTGTGTGCAGTGCATGTTGTATGCAGTGCTGTGTGTGCTGTGCAGTGTGCTGTGCTGTGCTGTTTGTTTGCTGGTTGTGCTCAGTGCTGTGCAGTGCTGTGCTGTGTTTGCTGGTTGTTGTTCAGTGCTGTGCAGGGAGGATGGCAGCGCTGCACCCAGCGTGCCTTGAAGTCTTTACAAGAGTAGATAACAACAGGACAAAGGAATGGTTTGAAGCTGAGGGAGGGCAGATTTCAGTTGGATGTGAGGGGGAAGTTGTTTGCTGTGAGAGCGGTGAGGTGCTGGAACAGCTGCCCAGAGAGGCTGTGGATGCCCCGTCCATCCCTGAGGTGTTGGAGGCCAGGTTGGATGGGGCCCTGGGCAGCCTGGGCTGCTGTGAAATGTGAAGGTTGGTGGCCCTGCATGCAGCAGGGAGGTTGGAGCTTCGTCATCCTTGGGGTCGCTTCCAACCCAACCATCCTGTGATCCTATGCATGGCCATTCTGTGCCCCATTGCCATGCAGTGGTGGGGGTCCCGCACACAAACCCACCCCCGTGGGCTGAGGGCACAGAGGAGGGGCTCATTGCTCTCCCCCCCGCATGAATTGCCCTCTGTGCCCCCAGCTGGAGGAGTTCTCCCACTTTGACTTCGGGCAGTGGCGGCAGCGCTTCCTGCAGTGGATCTCACAGATGAAATCCCGCGTGCTCGACGTGTTCCGCAGCATCGACCGCGACCAGGACGGGCGCATCAGCCTCAGGGAGTTCATGGACAGCCTGCTCAGCTCCAGTGAGAGCGGGGCGGGGGGCGAAACGGGGTGGGGGTCCCATGGAAGGGGGGCTGGGAAGTGGAGGGGCGCATTGGGTGCCACGTCCCCATTGGGTGCCACGTCCCCATTGGGTGTCCTGTCCCTATTGGGTATCCTGTCCCCATTGTGTGACCCGTCTCCGTTGGGTTACTCATCCATCTCCATTGGTGCCCCATCCCCATTGGTGTCCCATCCCCATTGGGTTACCCATCTGTCCCCATTGTGCCCCATCCCCATTGGTGCCCCATCCATCCCCTTTGGGTGTCCAATCCCCATTGGTGCCCATCCCCCTTGGTGCCCCATCTCCATTTGGTGCCCCATCCCCATTGGTGTCCCATCCATCCCCACTGATGCCCCATTCCCATTGGTGTCCCATCCCCATTGGGTTACCCATCTGTCCCCATTGTGCCCCATCCCCATTGGGTGCCCCATCCCCATTGGTGCCCCATCCCCATTGGGTTACCCATCTGTCTCCATTGCTGCCCCATCCCCATCTGTGCCCCATCCATCCCCTTTGGGTGCCAATCCCCATTGGTGCCCCATCCCCCTTGGTGCCCCATTTCCTTTTGGTGCCCCATCCCCATTGGTGTCCCATCCATCCCCATTGGTGCCTCATCCCCATTGGTGCCCCATCCCCATTGCTGCCCCATCCCCATTGTGTGCCCCCTCCCCATTGGTGTCCCATCCCCATTGGTGTCCCATCCATCCCCTTTGGATGTTCCATCCCGATTGGTGCCTTGTCCCCATTGGGTGCCCCGTACCCTTGCTGCCCATCCCCATTGCTGCCCTATCCCCATTGCTGCCCCATCCATCCCCTTTGGGTGTCCAATCCCCATTGGTGCCCCGTCCCCCTTGGTGCCCCATCCCCATTGGTGTCCCATCCATCCCCATTGTTGCCCCATCCCCATTGGTGTCCCATCCCCATTGGGTTCCCCATTCCCACTGTGTGACCTGTCCCCATTTGGTGCCCCGTCCCCCTTGCTGCCCCATCCCCATTGGTGTCCCATCCATCCCCATTGTTGCCCCATCCCAATTGGTGTCCCATCCATCCCTATTGGTGCCCCATCCCTATTGTGTGACCTGTCCCCATTGGGTGCCCTGTCCCCCTTGCTGCCCCATCCCCATTGCTGCCCCATCCCCCTTGGTGCCCCATTCCTATTGGTGTTCCATCCCCATTGGGTTCCCCATCCCCACTGTATGACCTATCCCCATTGGGTGCCCTGTCCCCCTTGCTGCCCCATCCCCATTTGGTGCCCCATCCCCATTGGTGCCCCATCCATCCCCCTTGGTGCCCCATCCCAATGGTATCCCATCTGTCCCCTTTGGGTGTCCCATCCATCCCCATTGTTGCCCCATCCCCACTGGTGCCCCATCCCCATTGGTGCCCCATCCCATTGGTGCCCCCACCCCACGCAGAGTTCCCCACCAACACACTGGAGATGACAGCAGTTGCGAACATCTTCGACACGAACGGCGACGGCTTCATCGATTACTGCGAGTTCGTCAGCGCCCTGCACCCCAACCGCGACCCGCAGCGCCGCGGCGCCGACGCAGATCGCATCCAGGCTGAGGTGCGGGGAGCAGCTGCGGGTGCAGAGGGGAGCAGCTGTGGGGTGCAGCAAGGAGCAGTTGTGGGGTGCAGCAGAGAGCAGCTATGGGTGCAGCAGAGAGCAGCTGTGGGTGCAGTAGGGAGAAGCTGTGGGTGCAGCAAAGAGCAGATGTGGGGTACAGTGGGGAGAAGTTGGGTGCAGCAGGCAGCAGTTGTGGGGTGCAGCAAGGAGCAGCTGTGGGTGCAGCAGGGAGCAGCTGTGGGGTGCAGCAGGGAGAAGCTCTGGGGTGCAACAAGGAGAAGCTGTGGGTGCAGAGGGGAGCAGTTGTGGATGCAGCAAGGAGCAGTTGTGGGGTACAGCAGGGAGCAGTTGTGGGGTGCAGAGGGGAGCAGCTGTGGGGTGCAGCAGGAAACATCTGTGGGGTGCACTGGGGAGCATCTGTGGGTCGCAGCAGGGCTGCACTGTGGGTCTGACCCTGTTGGGGACCCCCAGGTGAACAGGCAGGTGGCCCAATGCAACTGTGCCAAGCGATTCCAGGTGGAGCAGATCAGTGCCAACCGATACCGCGTGAGTGCCAACCATGGCTGGGAGCCTCTGTGGGGCACATCGTGTGGGGCACCAGGCACCAAAACCCTGATAATGGGCACCAAAACCCCAATAGCGGGCACCCAAATCCCCAATAATGGGCACCAAAACCCCAATAATGGGCACCAAAACCCCGATAATGGGCACCAAAACCCCAATAATGGGCACCCAAATCCCCAATAATGGGCACAAAACCCCAATAATGGGCCACGGGCACTGAAATCTCCAGTAATAGACACTGGGAGACAAAAACCCTCAATAACGGGCACTGGGAGACCAAGATCCCCAATAATGGGCACCGAGCACTGAAAGCCCCAGTAATGGGCACCAGATACTGAAATTCCCAGTAATGGGCACTGGGAGACCAAAATCCTCAATAATGGGCACCACTGGGCACCCTGACATCGCCATCCCCAATGCTGAGTACCCCAGCATCACCATCAGCAGCGCTGGGCACCCTGACGCTGAAATCCCCAGTGCTGGGCACCCCGACATTGCCATCCCTGGTGTTGGGCACCCTGACACTGCCATTCCCAATGCTGGGCACCCTGACATTGCCATCCCTGATGTTGGGCACCCTGACATCACCATCCCCAATGCTGGGTACCCTGGCAATGCCACCCCCATTGCTAGGCTCTGATGGGCACCCTGACATCACCATCCCCAATGCTGGGCACCCTGGCACTGAAATCCCCAATGCTGGGCACCCCGACATTACCATCCCTGGTGTTGAGCACCCTGACACTGCCATCTCCAATGCTGGGCACCCTGGCACTGAAATCCCCAATGCTGGCCACCCCGACATTGCCATCCCTGGTGTTGAGCACCCTGACATTGCCATCCCCAATGCTGGGCACCCCAGCACTGCCACCCCCATTGCCAGGCTCTGATGGCACCCTGACATTGCCATCCCCAGTGCTGGGCACCCTGACACTGAAATCCCCAGTGCTGGGCACCCCGACAGTGCCATCCCTGGTGTTGAGCACCCTGACACTGCCATCCCCAATGCTGGGCACCCTGATATCGCCATCCCTGGTGTTGGGCACACCGGCACTTCCATCCCTGGTGCCGGGCACTGCTGGGCACGCCGACCTGTGTTGCACCCCACGGTGCCCCGCAGCGCTGACGCGGCCGTCCCCGCAGTTCGGGGAGTCGCAGCAGCTGCGGATGGTTCGCATCCTGCGCAGCACCCTGATGGTGCGCGTCGGGGGCGGTTGGATCGCGCTGGACGAATTCCTGGTGAAGAACGATCCGTGCCGAGGTGGGCGCCGGCCGGGACCGTCTCCTCCCCCCCCTCCCCCTCCCACTCCTCCACTCTCCGCAGCCGGGACCCCCCGACTCCCCTCACCGCTTCTCGCCCTCAGTGAAGGGGCGGACCAACGTGAAGATCAACGAGAAGTATCTGAGTCCCGACGCCTTCGGGGCCGCCGCCAAATGCTCGGGGATCCAATCGGCCCCTTCCTCCAAAGCGCTGTCCCCTAGCCGCTCCAATTCCAGCCTCAGCCTCTACAGCAGCGCCTCGGCCCCCAGCAGCCCCCTGGCCAGGAAGGTACGGCCGGGATCGCCCCGCACCCCCCTCATCCCCCACCCGAAGCTGACCCTCTCCTTCCCGCAGTCGGTACAGCGAAGGACGCGTTCCGGTGACCGCTGCCCGCGCACCCGCGGATCGCTGCCGCCCGACGGCGCGGAGCTGCGCTTCTCCGCGGCCGAGGAGAGCCCCGACGCGGCCCCCCCGGGTGAGCGCCGCGGGGCGGGGGGGTTGGGGGCCGCTCCGCTCCGCCGGAGGGCTTCGCTCATCCCCGCCGTTCCTTCCAGAGCCGCCCGACGGGTCCCCCCCGGAGCGCCGCAGCCCGTGCCGCTGACCCCCGCCGCCCACCCTCGGCTGCCCCCACTCAGGACCGTCCTCCCGGCAGCCGCTCGTCCCGGGGCCGGAGAACGGTGACGCCGCGGGACCCTCCGGCACCGCGCCGCGACCCCCAAAGCGGGAGCCCCTCGGTGAGGGCTGCGCTGTTCGTCCGGAACCGCCCAAGTGTGTGCAACCCCACAACCTTCCCTCCGCGGCAGCGCGCGGCCGCCTGAGCTCCCCCGGCTCCCGGTGCCCCCATCCCGGTGCCGCCGCAGCGCTGCGCTCCGCTGGGAACCCCCGGACGTGTTCGGCTTCGGCCAGGGGCGGTTCCGTCCATCCGCTCCCGGTGGGCGCGGGGTCCCCTCTCGGGCTCGGAGCCCCAATTCTGGTGCTATCCCCGACCCCTCGGCACTCAGCTGCCCACCCCCCCCGTCCCACCCGGGCTGGGGGTCCCCGCATGTTCACCGCTCCCCGCTAACCGGACAGCAGTAGAGCTGAATGTAACCCCGGTGGGGCGCAGCCCCACAGCCACAATAAAGAGTAGAGGTCTTTTTCTATACGCAACCAAGGGCGTGCCGTGCTGTCTGTCTGTCTGTCTGTGTTTGCTGCTGGGCTCACTGCCAACCCGGTGCCACCGGCACAGACGCGGCGCCGGCCACAATTGGCACCGAGTACCGTTGGGCGCTGAGCCGCGTCAACTCCTCAGCCAGGAACGCGGCGCTGCCATTCCTGCTGTGCCGGGGTGGGGGCTGAGTGGGAGCTGCAGCCAACGCCCACACTGCAGTGTTGGGACAGGCCGTGTCATCATTCCATTCCCATCCCCATCCCATCCCCATCCCATCCCATCCCATCCCATCCCATCCCATCCCATCCCATCCCATCCCATCTCCATCCCCATCCCATCTCCATCCCCATCCCATCCCATCCCATCCCATCCCATCCCATCCCATCCCATCCCATCCCATCCCATCCCATCCCATCCCCATCCCATCCCATCCCCATCCCCATCCCCATCCCCATCCCATCCCCATCACCATCCCCATCCCTATCCCGATCCCCATCCCATCCTCACCCCATCCCACCCCACTCCCCATATCCTTTCCCCCGGTGCCATTCCTTGTCCCCACAGGACGCCCCACAGTTCTGCAGCTGGTTGCAGTTGGGACGGGGATTGCAGGAAGGGGGGGGAGGATGCAGAGGTGGATCAGAGTCCTCCGGCCGTAGCCCAAGGTGGCACCGCACGTTTGGGGTCCGTGCCCCCGTGTGGCTGCAGCGCGGCCCCGTGCCGCCTCCCGGTGTCGTGGGGCGACTCTCGGTCCCCCCGTGCAGCGCTGCGCGGTGCTGCGCCCAACCCGCGGGCTTTGGGGCGGTTGCGGTGCCCCCCTCCCAGCCCCGTTGATCCCGACCCCATCGCAACGCTGTCGTCCCTTAAGCCGCCTCCGCTCTCATCGCTCCGCATTGGACGGCACCGAGAAGCGCCGGTGCCGCAGCGGCGGGGGGTCCGGACCTCCCCGCTCTCCGTGGGGCGCAGCGCCCACCACGCCCGGCGTGGGCTGCGGCCGCCGGTGCGAATTGCGCAGCGCATTCCTGCGCCGTGGAAATGGAACCCGCCCCGCACCGCCCGCACCGGGACGCAAAACCCGGGGGGTCCCCGCGCCGCTCTGTGCCCCCCACGTGCACGCGTGACCCCACCGCTCTGCCCCATTTTCCCCTCCTCCCCCCTCCTCGGGCTGCCCGTGGGGCGGAGGCAGCGGCTCAGAGGGGCAGAGCAGCCCCAAGTCCCATCGCACTGCCCGCACTGCAGTCGGGTCTTCTGTGCCGTGCCGTTCCGTGCCGTTCCGTGCCATGCCGTGCCTTGCTGTACCTTTCCGTGCTGTACCATGCTATGCCATGGTGTGCCTTGCCATGCTGTGCCTTGCTGTGCCTTTCCATGCCATGCTATGCTGTGCTGCGCCGTGCCGTGTCATGCCCTCCTGTACCATGCTGTGCTGTGCCATGCTGTGCCTTGCTGTGCCTTTCTGTGCCATGCTGTGCTGTGCCATGCTGTACCATGTACCATGCCGTGTCATGCTGTGCCATGCCTTTCTGTGCCTTTCCATGCCATGATGGGCTGTGCCATGCCGTGCCTTGCTGTGCCTTTCCATGCCATGCCGTGCCACGCTATGTTGTGCTGTGCCTTTCCATGCCATGCCATGTTGTGCCATGCTGTACCATGCCGTGCCATGCCGTGCTGTGCCTTGCTGTGCCTTGCTGTGCTTTTCCATGCCATGCCATGCCATGCTATGCTGTGCTGTGCCGTGCTGTGTCATGCCATGCTGTGCCATGCTGTGCCTTGCTGTGCCTTTCTATGCTATGACATGCTGTGCCATGCCGTGCCAGACTGTGTTGTGCCATGCCGTGCCGTGCTGTGTGCTGTGCCTTGCCATGCTGTGCTGTGCTGCACAGTGCTGTTCGTGCTGTGCTCTGCTGCACAGTGCAGTGCCATGCTGTGCTGTGCCATGCTGCTTAGTGCCATGTTGTGCTGCACTGTGCAGTGCTGTGCCGTGCCATGATGCACTGTGCCGTGCCATGCCATGCTGTGCAGCACATTGCAGTGCTGTGCTGTGCCATGCCATGCAATGCCATGCCATGCAATGCCATGCAGTGCCGTGCCATGCCATGCCATGCAATGCCATGCAGTGCCAAGCCATGCCGTGCCGTGTTGCGCCACTCAGTGCCACACCACTGGCTCATCTCTGCCTTGGATACGGGCATCCCTCCAGACAACACAACTCCCACGCACCACAAACATTGCGCCCAAACGCAGCGCTTCCCCCCCTCCCCGCACGGCGACCCGCATCGCCCGGGGGCTCCCGAAGCGCCCGCAGCCCAGAGGCGAAGCGGCGGCTCAGGGTGCCGACACGACCCGGCTGGGGGGTCCCGGTCCGGGGCACCTCCAGGTAGGGCACGGCCGGGGGCCGGGCTGGGGGCACGGCGCTGCGGATGGGGGTCCCTTCCTAAACGCTGCTCGGCCTCGGGGGGGCCGGGAGCGAGGATTCGGCACAGAGTGGGCACCGCAGAGTGGCGGGGTGGGGGGGAGGTGGGACAGGAAGGGGACCGCGCCGGGATGTGCGGAGCTTCTGGGGTGGGGGGAGAGCTGCAGGGATGGGGGGTGGGGGGGAGGCTGATGGGACTGGGGGGGGGGGGGGGGGGGGGGAGGGCACACAGAACCCGATATCACCTCCACCACAGGCAGCACTGTCCACGGATGGGGTTGGGGTTGGGTTGGGGTCAGGGTTGGGGTTGAGGATGGGATTGGTGGTCAGGGTTGGGGTTGGGGTTGGGAGTTAGGATTGGAGTTAAGGTTGGGGTTGGGGTTTGGGGTTGGGGGTCAGGGTTGGTTTCAGGGTTGGGGGTTAGGATTGGAGTTAAGGTTGGGGTTGGGGTTTGGGGTTGGGGCTGGGGTTTGGGGTTGGGGATGGGGTTGGTTGTCAGGGTTAGGGTTGGGGTTGGGGTGGGATTGGGGTTGGGGTTGGGATTGCGGATGGGGTTAGTTGTCAGGGTTAGGGTTGGGGTTGGGTTTGGTGGTCAGGGTTGGGATTGCGGATGGGGTTAGTTGTCAGGGTTAGGGTTGGGGTTGGGGTGGGATTGGGTTTGGGGTTGGGATTGGGGATGGGGTTAGTTGTCAGGGTTAGGGTTGGGGTTGGGTTTGGTGGTCAGGGTTGGGGTTGTGGTCAGGGTTAGGGTAGGGGTTGGGGTTGGAGTGGGGTTGAGTTTGGGGTTGGAGTTGGGATTGGGTTAGGGGTTGGGGTTGGCGTTAGGATTGGGGTTAGTGTTGGGGTTGGGGTTAGGATTGGGGTGAAGATTGGGATTGGGGTTAGGATTGGGGTGAAGGTTGGGGTTGGGGATGGCTTTGGTGGTGAGGGTTGGGGCTGGGGATGAGGTTAGTGTTAGGGTTGGGGTCAGGGTTAGGTTGGGTTTGGGGTTGGTGATGGGTTTGGGGTTGGGATTGGGGTTGGTGGTCAGGTTTAAGGTTGGGATTAGGCTCAGGATTGGGGTTGGGGTTCGGTTGAGGTTAGGGTAGAGGTTGGGGTTAGGGTTGGGATTAAGTTTGAGGTTGTGGGTCAGGGTTAGGGTCAGGGTTGAGGTTGGATTTAGGGTCGGGGTTGGGTTTGGGTTTAGGACTGAGGTTGGGTTTAGGGTTAGGGTTGGGGTTAGCTGTTTAGGGCCGGGATTAGGATCGGGGTCAAGGCTGGGGTTAAGTGAACGGGGTTGGGCTCACGTTGAGCTTTCAGGGTCCCCCCGACCCCCCTGCCGGTCCTCCCGAAGGGCGCAGGGCGGCGCTGAGCCGCAACCGGACCCCGATGTGTTTGGGGAGGGGGGGGGCGGAGGGGGGTTTGGGGAGTGCCGCCCGCGTGCCGAAGGTGCGGGGTTGGGCCGGCTGTGTCATCCGCGGGGGCGGGGAAGGGAAAGGTATTAAACGCGCCCCGATCCCGGGCAGGAAAGAGCGGCGGAGGCTTCGGGACCGCGGGCACCTGCAGGGCGCACCCGAACCGCGAGCGCCGCGGGGAGGTATGCGGGGATGGCACGACGAGCAGCGGCTGCGGGGCTGAGCGGGGGCCGCGGAAGCGCAGCCAGGAACGCCAGGAATGCGGCTCCGCCCGCACCGGTCTGAGGACGGAGGCAGCGGGCGTGGGGTGGCGGCGCGGGGCGGGGGGAGCACGGAGCGGGGGGCCCCGCGTGGGCACGGAGCGAACCCCGCGTCCCGCAGCGGCGGAGCCCCGCACCGCACAGCCGAACCGACGGCCGTCGGTACGGCAGGGCAGAGAGGCGGAGGGCTCCGGGTGTCCTCCGGTCATTCGGCGGCCCCCCGCCCCAATTCTCGCCCCCCCAGGGACGCCCCATATCGGTCCCGATGCCCGGAGCTCCGCGGCGCCCAGCCCCGCTCCCCAGCCGCAGCTCCGCTGTTCCGTCCCCGAAGCGGCGCTCCCCGCACTCGAACGATGCCGGCCCCTCTTCCCTCCCATCCACCGCTCCGGGGCCGTGCGGGACCAGCAGCAGGGAGGGCTGGGAGGGCTGTGAACGAAACCGGGGCTGCGGGGGGGGGGGGGGGGGGGGTGCTGCGTGTGGAGCAGAGTGAGGAGCAGCGTGTGGAGCAATGCCCGGAGCAATACAGAGAGCAGTGAGAGGAGCAATGAGCGGAGCAGTGCGTGGGGCAATGAGTGGAGCAATGCACGGAGCAGTGCATGGAGCAATGGTCAAAGCAGTGCCCAGAGCAATGCCCAGAAATGCCCAGAGCAATGCCCGGAGCAATGCATGGAACCATGCCCAAAGTGATGCCCGGAGCAATGCACAGAGCAATGCATGGAGCAAATCCCAGAGCAATGCACAGAGCAAAGCCCGGAGCAATGCACAGAGCAATGCACGGAGCAATGCCCAAAGCAACACCCAAAGCAACGCCCAGAGCAACGCATGGAGCAATGCACAGAGCAATGCACAGGGCAATGAGTGGAGAAACACATGGAGCAATGCACGGTGCAATGCCCAAAGCAGTGCACACCGTCGCCAGGTTGTGCAGTGCTGTGTAGTGCAGTGCTGTGCAGTGGCAATGCTGTGTAGTGCTGCGTTGTGCAGTGCAGGACTTTGCTGTGCTGTGCAGTGCTGTGCTGTGCAACGCAGGGCTTTGGTGTGCTGTGCAGTGCAGGGCTTTGCTGTGCAGTGCTGTGCAGTGCTGTTGTCACGGAGTTGACTAGATCAATTTATGCCCGTGACAGAGGGCAGTATGCCCCTGCCCTCCCCACCCCCCGCCTGGCCCCACAAAATGGGAAGGAAGGAAGGGGGGAGAAAAAAAACAGCGGCAACAATCTATGGAGGGAAACTTATTTTACTAACTATGATATCGGAATACAAAATAACACAATATAATACAATCTAATTGAAATTGAGACTAATAAATCAAATAAGATATGAGAGAGAGTTCCCGAGACCGAGTCAAACCTGAAAAGCTTGGAACGGCTGGGAAAGCACCTCCAGCACCCACTGCCAGGCTGTAAGAGACCGCCCCCCCCGGAAGGGTCAGATCCCATGACTTCCGTAATGTATAGGGATAGGTACGTAGAATTAGAGCATTAACACTTTAATTCCAGTACATGATGTTTTGATGTGGAATACTGAAAATAAAAAAAAACCATAAAGCCATGACAGCTGTGCAGTGCAGGGCTTTGCTGTGCTGTGCAGTGCAGTGCTGTGCAGTGCTGTGCTGTGCTGTGCTGTGCAGTGCAGTGCTGTGCAGTGCTGTGTTGTGCAGTGCAGGGCTTTGCTGTGCAGGGCTGTGCAGTGCAGGGCTGTGCAGTGCTGTGTTGTGCAGGGCTTTGCTGTACAGGGCTGTGCACTGCAGGGCTGTGCAGTGCTGCGCTGTGCAGGGCTGTGCTGTGCAGTGCAGTGCAGTGCAGTGCAGTGCTGTGCAGTGCTGTGCAGTGCTGTGCAGTGCTGTGCTGTGCTGTGCAGTGCAGGGCTTTGCTGTGCAGGGCTGTGCAGTGCTGTGCAGTGCAGTGCAGGGCTTTGTTGTGCAGGGCTGTGCAGTGCAGGGCTGTGCAGTGCTGTGCAGTGCTGTGTTGTGCAGTGCAGTGCTGTGCAGCGCTGTGCTGTGCAGTGCAGGGCTTTGCTGTGCTGTGCTGTGCAGTGCAGTGCAGTGCAGTGCAGTGCAGTGTTGCGCAGAGCAGTGCAGGGCTTTGCTGTGCTGTGCTGAGGAGCGCCTGGAGCGCAGCCAGGAGCCGCCCTGCCCTGAGCTCACCTTACTCACAGTTTCCGTGGGGCTGACGCTGTGCAATGGAAGGGAGCAGCATCCCTCTCCCCACCCTTCCCCCCCCCCCCCCCACTGCCTCCTCCTTGTGCCTCAGAGGGCTGCTGAGCCGTGAGCCTACTTTCCTGCTGGCCCCGCAGAGGCTTTGTGCCAAACCTGAGAAGTGCCCCGCTCTGGGCTGAAGGTTTGGGGCCATGGAAGCGTAAAATCAGAGAATCAGAGATGGTTTCTGTGCCCAGGGCCCTGCAGGGTGGGATCGGGCTGTGCGGGGCCCTCCGGTGCTGTAGGAAATATCCAAAATAATTTTCCAGGACGGTATCTCTGATAAAGCAGATTTTATTCGCAATTGCAACGGCAGGCCTCCTGCAAGCAGGAGAGCACCCAGAAAACAGCGTTACCTCTTTTATTCCTTATTCCCCGACGCTGATCTCCTTCTCCCCTGGTTCCCCATTGGCTGAGTACTGCAGGTTCACAATCTCCTCGACGCTTCACCAAACATGGAAACACTGGACAGACATAAATTTTTGCTGCGTAAGCGTCAATCTGCAGTTAATTAATTGACTCCTTCCACACCTGATCGTTATTTTGAGGATATCTGCTTGTCCTTCTTTGTATAAAGATGAGCTCAGGAAAAAGACAGGGGAGTATCCGGGTGCCTGCCTTCACACCCAGCCTTCTCACGGAGTGAGACAGTTCGGCCCTCATTTCTTTGATGTTTGCTGAATCTGCCTTTCTTTTGCTGGGAGTTTCTCATCCTAACAGAACAACTCTACAATACGTTTCCTAATCCCTAACGCTGTACTCGCATTGGTTGGAACATTTAACAACTATTCCAGTTTTGCAAGAAAGAATTGATCACATAATTCAGTAATAATGTTTCTAAAACATGCCGCTAACATTTACAGTGTTTTACTTCTTAGCTGAATTATTGCTAGGGATAAGTGACAGAATACAAATGCGTGATGTCCTACTTCTTCAAACCAATTGCTCTTTTTAATATCAAATGCAGAAACAACGTTCCATTCCCACAGTGCCCGCTCTGCTTGGGGTGCACGTGGGGCTCCCCGAGCCTGCAATGCCCACAGCTGCACCGCTCTGCACTGCTGATGTTTGCTCTGCTGGCGCCAGGCAGGGCTGTGAGCCGAGGGCGGGACCCACACACAGCTGCTGCGATGCACGTAGTCCTCACCTCGGTGCAGCTGCAGCTGTGCAGTGTTTGGTGCCTCGCATTGCCACCCTGCTGCAGTGCTGCAGCCCCAGCCGGGGTGGCTCTGAGGAGTGGTCCTGAGACCCCGCGGCTCCGCAAAACCCACATCACCATGGAACAAAGAACCATGCGATGGTTGGGTTGGAAGTATCCTTCACAATCACAGAACTGCAGCACGGCTGGGCTGGAAAAGAGCCCCCAGAGCTCAGTCCCAGCCCTGCTGTGCACTGGGTGACGCCCACCAGCTCAGGGCCCCATCCACAGCCTCAGGCACCTCCAGAGGTGGGACACCCATGGCTCTGGGGAAGGGATTTACCCCCCCTCCCCCCATCTGATCCCATTCTCCCCTCTGTCAGTTTTATGCTCTGGTTTGCACAGCACAGTGCTCAGCTGCCTCCTGTTGCTTTGGCAGCCCCTGCACACCCAGCAGCTCTCCAAACACACCCGAGGTCAGCAGTTCCCACACCCCCATTAGGGTCTGCAGCACTCACCCCCACTTCTCTATGCCTTCTGGGGGCTTTGCTCACCTCACCCCAGTGCCCTCAGGAAGCAGCCCTGAGCTCTCTGCACAGCATCGCATCCTTATGCATCCTGCACAGAGCCAGCACTGCAGCTCAGGAAGCAGCAGAGGTGTGTCTGCAGCGGGTCCAGCTCTGTGCACCAGGGAAACACACAGAGAATCATAGAATCACAGAATGGTTGGGTTGGAAGGGACCTCAAGGATGATGAAGCTCCAACACCCCACCACAGGCAGGGCCACCAACCTCCACGTTTAACAGCAGCCCAGGCTGCCCAGGGCCCCATCCAACCTGGCCTTGAATACCTCCAGGGATGGACGGGGCATCCACAGCCTCTCTCGTGGGACTGCTCACCCCCACTGCCCATGGGACACTTTTTTTCTTCTTTACGTGTAGCTTGCAGAACATAGAAAAGCAGATTTCTCACTGATTTTCCCCATTCTCTCCCCTCTCAACAGATTGCTGTGAACAGGACACAGTGCGGAGGAAGCAGGAGGATGGCGAGCAAGGCAGTGCTGAACGGGGCAGTGGTGAATGGGGCAGCAGTGAATGGGGCAGCGATGAACGGTCACAGTGAGCACGGGAACGCGCCAGGAGCAAACTGCCGGGATGCTCTGCCGGGTAAGCAGAAGGCAGCAGCTGGCAGGGATGCAGCAGCAATGCACCTTGATGGTGCAGCTGGCAGGGATGTGGCAGCAGTGCACCCTGGTGAATCACCCTTGGCAGCAGCTGTCAGGGATGCAGTGGCAGTGCACAGCAGTGGTGCAGCTGGCAGCATCGCTGGGGTGTACGTGGAGGCTATGAAGAAGATGATGAGCTTTTATGATGCCACCAGAGAGCACCTGCTGAGCCTGGAGCCAGCGCTGCTCCTCCTCGAGGCGCAGGCAGCCACGGGTGGCATCGCTGATGTGGGGCAGAAGTCACACGTGTCCGTGGCAGAGGCCGTGCAGAGGGGGCTGGTGGGACTGGAACTGAAAGAGAGGCTGCTGGCTGCTGAGAGAGCAGCTGTTGGCTTCATGGACCCCTACACGGAGGAGCTGATCCCTCTGTTCCAGGCACTGCGGAAGGAGCTGCTCGGGAGGGAGCAGGGCCTGCGGCTGCTGGAGGCCCAGCTGGCAACCGGGGGCCTCATCGACCTTGCCACAGGCAGGCGGCTCCAGGCTGAGGCTGCCTGTGAAAAAGGGCTCCTTGATGAGGAGATGGGGCAGCTCCTGTCTGACGGCAGCGAGGAGAGCAAAGGGTTCCTCGACCCCAACAGCATGGAGAGGGTCAGCTATGCGGAGCTCAGGGGGCGATGCATGGTGGATCCAGCCTCGGGGTTCCTCCTCCTGCCCCTGCAGCTCACATTTGCGGGGCTGGGAGTGCGAGTGAGTGGCACAGAGCTGCGGGACGCCGGCATCATCAGCCCTGACGTGCTCAGGGATCTGCAGGAGGGGAAGGTGTCAGCCTGGGAGGTGGCAGAGGATGACGCGGTGCAGCAGTTCCTGCATGGCACAAGGAGCGTGGCCGGCGTGGTTGTGCCCTCTGGGGAGCGGAGGAGCCTTTACCAGGCACTGCGAGAGCACCTCCTGCTGCCCGGCACTGCACTGGCGCTGCTGCAGGTGCAAGCCTCCACTGGCAGCTTGATCGACCCCATCCAGAACAGGAGCTTCTCTGTGGATGAGGCGGTCAGGAGCGGCCTCGTCGGCCCCGAGCTGCATGAGAAACTGTCTTCAGCAGAGAGGTCCATCAGCGGCTACAGGGACCCCTGCACCGGGGAGATGCTGTCCCTGTTCCAAGCCATGAGCAAGGGTTTCATCCCCAGGGACCACGGCCTCCACCTTCTGGAGGCTCAGATGGCCACCGGCGGTGTCATCGCTCCGGGCCGGCACCTCCGTGTCCCTGCCGAGACCGCGTGCCGCTGGGGGTACCTGGATGAGAGCACCCGGCAGCTCCTCACCAATCCCACTGAGGAATGCAAAGGGTTCTTCCACCCCAGCTCCCAGGAGAAGCTGAGCTACGCAGAGCTGCTGGCGCAGTGCATCACTGACCCCAGCACTGGGCTCCTACTGCTGCCGCTCGGTGACGGAACCGAAGGAACGCGCCTCTTCCTCAACCACAGCACCCAAATAGCTCTGGAGAACACAAAGGTGCCCATTGCTGTAGGCAGGTTCAAGGGAAAATCGGTGTCTCTCTGGAAGCTCCTCTTCTCTGACTACATCCAGAGCGAGCAAAGAGCTGCCCTTACCCGGCAGTACCTGGAGGGAGCGCTCTCCATGCAGGAGATGGCCAAGGCTGTCCGTACTGCTGTTGAGGAAATGGTTTCTGCAGCCAACATCACCTTTGAAGGGCTGAGGGGACGCGTGACCGCCGACCAGCTCCTGAGCTCCGAGATCATCAACAAGGATCTGTTCAAGAAACTGAAGGAGGGGGAAACATCAGCCAAGGAAGTAGTGGGCATGGACACGGTCAGGAAGTACCTGGAAGGGACAGGGAGCATTGCTGGGCTGCTGCTTCCCGAATCCCAGGAGAAGATCAGCATCTATCAGGCCAAGAGGAAGGGGCTCCTGAGACCAGGGACATCGCTGATCCTCCTGGAGGCGCAGGCCGCCACTGGCTTCGTCATTGACCCGACAGCCAACAAACGTTACTCTGTGGATGAGGCGTTAAGGGCAAATGTCATTGGCCCTGACGTCTACGACAAGCTGCTGTCAGCAGAGAAATGTGTCACTGGGTACCGAGACCCCTGCTCAGGGGACAAGATCTCGCTGTTCCAGGCCATGCAGAAGGAGCTGATCGTCAGGGAGCATGGCATCCGCCTGCTGGAGGCCCAGATCGCTACCGGCGGCATCATCGACCCTGTGCACAGCCACCGCATCCCCGTGGAGGTGGCCTACAAGCGTGGCTACCTGGACAAGAAGATGACCATCATCCTGTCTGACCCCAGCGATGACACCAAGGGCTTCTTTGACCCCAACACGGAGGAGAACCTCACCTACCTGCAGCTGAAGGAGAAGTGCGTGACGGAGCCGGGCAGCGGTCTCTGCCTGCTCCCCCTGAACAGCAGGAGGCGGCAGTTCGTGGATGTTGCCACACGTGAGCTGTTCTGCGGCTCCTGGTTGCCCGTCCGCTTCGGGCGTCTGCGCGGAGAGAGGGTCTCTGTGTGGGATCTGCTGACCTCCGAGTATTTCAGTGAGGGGCGGCGCCGGGAGATCTTCAACCACTACCGGCTGAAGAAGCTCAGCCTGGAGCAGATCCGGGCCATGCTGGAGGAGGAGATGAAGAAATGGGCCCCCATCAAGTTCCCGGCCCTGAGGGGCAGTGTCAGCGCGTACCATTTGATGGAGACGGGCATTATTGACAGGACCCTGCTGGAGGAAGTGCTGGAGGGGTCTGTCAGCCCTGAGGAAGTCCTGCGCATGGACTCAGTCAGAAAGTACCTCTACGGCTCCGGCAGCATTGGAGGCATCGTGCTCCAGCCCTCGAACCAGAGGATGAGCATCTATGAGGCCATGAAACAGAACATTGTGGTACCCGGAGTAGCCCTACCACTCCTGGAGGCCCAGGCTGCCACGGGCTTCATCATCGACCCTGTGAACAACCAGAAGCTCCGTGTGGATGAGGCCGTCAAGGAGGGCGTCATCGGGCCGGAGGTGCACGAGAAGCTGCAGCAAGCAGAAGGGGCAGTGTCGGGGTACAAGGACCCCTTCACAGGTAGGAAGATACCCCTCTTCCAGGCCATGAAGAAGGGTCTGATTGCGGACAAGCAGGCCATGCAGCTGATGGAAGTGCAGATGGCGACTGGAGGCATCATCGACCCAACGTGCGGCCACCATGTCCCCATCGAGGCTGCCCAGAAGCGTGGGTGCCTGGATGAGGACACAAGCAGAGCCCTTTCTGAGCCCAGCGACAGCAACAAAGCCTTTTGCATCCCAGACAGCAAGGAGAACGTCAGCTACGCTGAACTTATCCAGCGTTGCCAGAAGGACGAGTTGTCTGGCTTCCATCTGCTGCCTCTGCTGCAGACGGCCGCTCCTGCCTACACGGATGAGCAAATCCAGCAGCTCTTCCAGGAAACTATGGTGAAGGAGAAAGGAGTCTCCCTCTGGGCGCTCATCCACTCCGGGTACTTCACCGAAGAGCAGCGAAGGGGCTTTGTGGAGAGATTCCGTGCAAAGGAAATGTCGCTGCAGCAGCTGATTGCGCTGGTGCTTGAGCTGGTTGGGGAGATGGAAATGAAAGCCCGCACCCACATCATGCTAGGGGGTCTGCAGGGCAGCGTCCCTGCCGTCCGGCTGCTGGAGGCCGGCATCATCACGGAGAAGATGTTTGAAGAGCTGGCTCAGGGCATCCGAACTCCTGAGGAGGTGGCTGAAGTGGGCAGCGTGAAGAGATACCTGCAGGGCACGGGCAGCATCGCTGGGGTGATCGTAGAGGAGTCCAAAAAGAAAATGAGTTTTTACGATGCCATGAAAAATAACCTCCTCCTGCCCGGGGCTGCCCTGAAGCTGCTGGAAGCTCAGGCAGCCACGGGGTACCTCACCGACCCTGCCACAAGCCACAGGCTCAGTGTGAGGGATGCTGTGCGGGCAGGCGTTGTTGGTGAAGAGCTCACTGAGACGCTGCTCCGTGCAGAGAGGGCGGTGGTGGGCTACACAGACCCCTACACTGGGAGCCCCATCTCCCTGTGCCAGGCAGTCAGGAAGGAGCTCGTTCCCATGGCTGATGCTGTGCCTTTGCTGGAGGCCCAGCTGGCCACTGGAGGGGTCATCGATCCCATCCACCACCATCACCTCCCACTCCAGGCTGCATACAGGTTCGGCTTCTTTGATGAGGACTTGAACCAAAGCCTCGTGCAGCTGAATGACAGCACCCAGATCTTCTTTGATCCAAACACAAAGGAAAACGTGACCTACCAGCAGCTGAAGGACCGGTGCATTTACGAGGCTGAGACGGGTCTCTGGCTCCTTCCTCTGTCCAAAAATGCAATGTTCTGTGTGGATGACCAAACCATGGAGGTGCTGAAATCTGTGACTGTCTGTGTCAATGTAGGGCGGTTCAAAGGACAGACGGTGTCCGTCTGGGACCTCCTCAACTCTGAGTACATCACGGACAGCAAAAGGAGAGAGCTGGTGCAGAAATACAAAGATGAGAATGCCGAAGCACTGCAAGAAATCGTAACGATTGTCACCACAATTATCACAGAAACCGAGGCACAAGGCAGGAAGTTTGCATTCAAAGGTCTGCGGAAAAAGGTGTCTGCCAGTGATCTCTTCCGGTCCCAGCTGATAGACAAAAAAACCCTCGATGAGCTCAACCAGGGGAAGAAAACGGTCCAAGAAGTCACCAAAATGGACTCTGTTCGCATATACCTGGAGGGCAGCAATTTCATAGCGGGGGTCCTCATCCAGCCAAGCAATGAGAAGATGAGCATCTACCAGGCCATGAGGAGAGGCATCCTGAGGCCGGGCACGGCGCTGGTGCTGCTGGAGGCGCAGGCTGCCACCGGCTACATCATCGACCCAGAGAAAAACAAGAAATTTTCAGTGGAGGAGGCGCTGAAGGCTGGACTCGTTGGAGTGGAGGTTTATGAAAAGCTGCTCTCTGCAGAAAGAGCTGTGACGGGCTACGTTGACCCCTACACAAAAGCACCCATGTCCCTCTTTGAAGCCATGAACCAAGGGCTGATCGTGAAGAGCCACGGCATCCGCCTGCTGGAGGCCCAGATCGCCACCGGCGGCATCATCGACCCCGTGCACAGCCACCGCATCCCCGTGGAGGTGGCCTACAAGCGTGGATACTTCAATGAGGAAATGAACCGCGTCCTGTCCGACCCCAGCGATGACACCAAGGGCTTCTTTGACCCCAACACGCACGAAAACCTCACCTACATGCAGCTCCTGGAGAGGTGTGTTCAGGATGCAGAGACGGGGTTGTACATGCTACAGGTTGTGCAGGAAGGGGGAAAATACTTCTACGTTGATGAGCTGACAAGGCAGGTTCTGCAGTCAAAGCCTCTTCGAGTGAAAGTTGGAAGATTCAAGGACCAAACAATGTCCGTCTGGGACATTCTCTACTCTCATTATATCTCTGAGCAGAAAAGGAAAGAACTATTAAAGCAATATAAATGCAAGACTCTTACTCTGGAAGACCTTATAGCTCTCATCCTCAAAGTAATTGAGGATACAGAGCAAAAAGGAGAAGCCCTCAAGGTTAAAGGGCTGCGGGGAGAGGTGTCGGTGTCAGAGCTGTTCAACTCAGAGATAATTGACAAGAGGACTCTGGAGCAACTGCAGGATGGGAGCCTGACACTTGCCAGCCTCACCAAGAAGGACGCAGTCAAAAGGTACCTGGATGGCACAGGGTGCATCGCCGGAGTGCTACTGCCATCAAGGAAAGAGAGGATGAGCATCTACCAGGCACTGGAGAGGGGGCTCCTCTCTGAGCAGTGTGCGCTGGGGCTGCTGGAGGCACAGGCTGCCACCGGCTTCCTCATTGACCCGCTCACCAACCAGAAGCTCTCCGTGGATGAGGCTGTCTCCTCCGGGCTGGTGGGCAGGGAGCTGCATGAGAAGCTGCTGTCTGCAGAGAGAGCCGTGACAGGATACACAGATCCCCAGGTAGGCGCTAAGATCTCCCTTTTCCAGGCCATAAGGAGTAAGGTAGCAGCCAAGGAGCATGGCATCCGTCTGCTGGAGGCACAGATTGCCACTGGTGGGATCATCGACCCCGTGCACAGCCACCGCCTGCCTGTGGAGGTGGCCTACCGGCGTGGCCACCTGGATGGGGACACGTTCCTCCTGCTTTCTGATCCCGACCATGGCAGCAAAGGATTTATAGACCCAAATATCCATGAGAAAAGCAGCTACAGTCAGCTCCTGAAACGGTGTTCCAAAGATACAAACACAGGACTGTACCTGCTGCCAGTCCTGGAGAAAGAAGAGGACTATTTCTACATTGATGAGCATACAAAGAAAGCACTGATGTCAACAAAGGTAAAGGTGTCTGTTGGGAAATACAAAGGAAGTGAATTATCACTGTGGGAACTTCTGTGCTCTGAGTACATCACAGAAGAGAAAAGAAAAGAACTCGTGAAAAAATATAAAGAGGAATCCCACCACATCATACAGAGAATCATCGACATAATATTAAACATCATCGAAGAGAAAGAGCAGAACAGAAGCGATGTTTGGTTCCAAGGCATCAGACAACAAATAACAGCGTCAGAACTTCTCAGTGCACAGATAATAACAGAGGAAACCATGGAAAAACTCAAGGAAGGAAAAGAGACTGCAGAAGAAATAGCACAGAAGGAGACTGTGAGACGATACCTCGAGGGAACAGGCAGCATTGCTGGCGTGCTGGTGCCCTCCAAGGCTGACCCCGCCAAGACGGAAAAGATGAGCATCTACCAGGCCATGTGGAAGGGCATCCTGAGGCCAGGGACAGCACTCGTGCTGCTAGAGGCGCAGGCTGCCACCGGCTTCATTATCGATCCAGTAAAGAACCAGAAGCTCTCGGTTGACGAGGCCATCTCCTCCGGGCTGGTGGGCAGCGAGCTGCAGAAGAAATTGGTCTGTGCAGAAAAAGCTGTGACGGGATACAGCCATCCGAGCACAGGACAGAAAATGTCCCTCTTCCAGGCCATGCAGAAGGAGCTGATCGTCAGGGAGCACGGCATCCGCCTGCTGGAGGCCCAGATTGCCACCGGCGGCATCATCGACCCCGTGCACAGCCACCGCCTGCCCGTCGAAGCCGCCTACCAGCGGGGCTACTTTGACCGCGAGATGAGCCGCGTCCTGTCCGACCCCAGCGATGACACCAAGGGCTTCTTCGACCCCAACACGCACGAGAACCTCACCTACATGCAGCTCCTGCGTCGCTGCGTGCCCGACCCGGACACGGGGCTGCTGATGCTGCAGCTGATGGACAAGGGCTCGGTGCTCTACCAGCTGAGCGAGGACGCCCGCAAAGCCCTGCAGACCGCCCGCACCAGCGTCAGCTCGGGGCTCTTCCAGGGCCAGAGCGTCACCCTCTGGGAGCTCCTCTTCTCTCGCTACGTCCCCGAGCGCCGGCGCCAGGACCTCCTGCGCAAGTACAAGGCGGGCACGCTGAGCATCTCCGAGATGACCGCCCTTCTCACCACCATCGTCAGCGGGGCCGCGGGACGGGGCCGTGCCGCCTCCAGCCAGGAGACGACGCAGCAGGAGGCCCCGCCTCCGGCCCACAACGGCGATGCCAGCAGCTCCCGGCAGGACGGCGAGCGCCACACGGACACGGCCGCGGCCGCGGCCATGGAGCTGGAGCTGGAGCTGGAGCTGGAGCGGGCCCTGTCTTCGCGCAGCATCGAGGTGTCGGGCGGCGACTTCCACGGCAGGAAGGTCTCTCTCTGGGAGCTCCTCTTCTCCAAGTACGTCTCCGAGGCCAAGAGGCACGAGCTGCTGGGGAAGGCCCGCGACGGCAGCCTGACGCTGGACGAGCTGGCCAGGCTGCTCGCCCTCCTGGTCCAGGAGGCGGTGGAGCGGAGCGGCAAGGTGACGTTCCGGGGCCTCAGGCGGCAGGTGACCGCCTCGGACCTGCTGGACTCGGGCATCATCGACAAGGACACGCTGGCCGAGCTGGTCCAGGGCTCCAAGACGGTGGAGCAGGTGACGCAGATGGCCTCCGTCAAGCGCTACCTGGACGGCACGGGCTGCATCGCCGGCGTGCTGGTGCCCTCCAAGGCCGACCCCGCCAAGACGGAGAAGATGAGCATCTACCAGGCCATGTGGAAGGGCATCCTGAGGCAGGGCACGGCCCTGGTGCTGCTGGAGGCGCAGGCTGCCACCGGCTTCCTCGTCGACCCGCTCACCAACCAGAAGCTCTCCGTGGACGAGGCCGTCTCCTCCGGGCTGGTGGGCAGCGAGCTGCACGAGAAGCTGCTGTCGGCCGAGAGGGCCGTCACGGGCTACACCGACCCCTACACCGGCGCCCAGATCTCCCTCTTCCAGGCCATGCAGAAGGAGCTGATCGTCAGGGAGCACGGCATCCGCCTGCTGGAGGCCCAGATTGCCACCGGCGGCATCATCGACCCCGTGCACAGCCACCGCCTGCCCGTCGAAGCCGCCTACCAGCGGGGCTACTTTGACCGCGAGATGAGCCGCGTCCTGTCCGACCCCAGCGACGACACCAAGGGCTTCTTCGACCCCAACACGCACGAGAACCTCACCTACATGCAGCTCCTGCGTCGCTGCGTGCCCGACCCGGACACAGGGCTGCTGATGCTGCAGCTGATGGACAAGGGCTCGGTGCTCTACCAGCTGAGCGAGGACGCCCGCAAAGCCCTGCAGACCGCCCGCACCAGCGTCAGCTCGGGGCTCTTCCAGGGCCAGAGCGTCACCCTCTGGGAGCTCCTCTTCTCTCGCTACGTCCCCGAGCGCCGGCGCCAGGACCTCCTGCGCAAGTACAAGGCGGGCACGCTCAGCATCTCCGAGATGACCGCCCTTCTCACCACCATCGTCAGCGGGGCCGCGGGACGGGGCCGTGCCGCCTCCAGCCAGGAGACGACGCAGCAGGAGGCCCCGCCTCCGGCCCACAACGGCGATGCCAGCAGCTCCCAGCAGGACGGCGAGCGCCACACGGACGCGGCCGCGGCCGCGGCCATGGAGCTGGAGCTGGAGCTGGAGCTGGAGCTGGAGCGGGCCCTGTCTTCGCGCAGCATCGAGGTGTCGGGCGGCGACTTCCACGGCAGGAAGGTCTCTCTCTGGGAGCTCCTCTTCTCCAAGTACGTCTCCGAGGCCAAGAGGCACGAGCTGCTGGGGAAGGCCCGCGACGGCAGCCTGACGCTGGACGAGCTGGCCAGGCTGCTCGCCCTCCTGGTCCAGGAGGCGGTGGAGCGGAGCGGCAAGGTGACGTTCCGGGGCCTCAGGCGGCAGGTGACCGCCTCGGACCTGCTGGACTCGGGCATCATCGACAAGGACACGCTGGCCGAGCTGGTCCAGGGCTCCAAGACGGTGGAGCAGGTGACGCAGATGGCCTCCGTCAAGCGCTACCTGGACGGCACGGGCTGCATCGCCGGCGTGCTGGTGCCCTCCAAGGCCGACCCCGCCAAGACGGAGAAGATGAGCATCTACCAGGCCATGTGGAAGGGCATCCTGAGGCAGGGCACGGCCCTGGTGCTGCTGGAGGCGCAGGCTGCCACCGGCTTCCTCATCGACCCGCTCACCAACCAGAAGCTCTCCGTGGACGAGGCCGTCTCCTCCGGGCTGGTGGGCAGCGAGCTGCACGAGAAGCTGCTGTCGGCCGAGAGGGCCGTCACGGGCTACACCGACCCCTACACCGGCGCCCAGATCTCCCTCTTCCAGGCCATGCAGAAGGAGCTGATCGTCAGGGAGCACGGCATCCGCCTGCTGGAGGCCCAGATTGCCACCGGCGGCATCATCGACCCCGTGCACAGCCACCGCCTGCCCGTCGAAGCCGCCTACCAGCGGGGCTACTTTGACCGCGAGATGAGCCGCGTCCTGTCCGACCCCAGCGACGACACCAAGGGCTTCTTCGACCCCAACACGCACGAGAACCTCACCTACATGCAGCTCCTGCGTCGCTGCGTGCCCGACCCGGACACGGGGCTGCTGATGCTGCAGCTGATGGACAAGGGCTCGGTGCTCTACCAGCTGAGCGAGGACGCCCGCAAAGCCCTGCAGACCGCCCGCACCAGCGTCAGCTCGGGGCTCTTCCAGGGCCAGAGCGTCACCCTCTGGGAGCTCCTCTTCTCTCGCTACGTCCCCGAGCGCCGGCGCCAGGACCTCCTGCGCAAGTACAAGGCGGGCACGCTCAGCATCTCCGAGATGACCGCCCTTCTCACCACCATCGTCAGCGGGGCCGCGGGACGGGGCCGTGCCGCCTCCAGCCAGGAGACGACGCAGCAGGAGGCCCCGCCTCCGGCCCACAACGGCGATGCCAGCAGCTCCCGGCAGGACGGCGAGCGCCACACGGACGCGGCCGCGGCCGCGGCCATGGAGCTGGAGCTGGAGCTGGAGCTGGAGCGGGCCCTGTCTTCGCGCAGCATCGAGGTGTCGGGCGGCGACTTCCACGGCAGGAAGGTCTCTCTCTGGGAGCTCCTCTTCTCCAAGTACGTCTCCGAGGCCAAGAGGCACGAGCTGCTGGGGAAGGCCCGCGACGGCAGCCTGACGCTGGACGAGCTGGCCAGGCTGCTCGCCCTCCTGGTCCAGGAGGCGGTGGAGCGGAGCGGCAAGGTGACGTTCCGGGGCCTCAGGCGGCAGGTGACCGCCTCGGACCTGCTGGACTCGGGCATCATCGACAAGGACACGCTGGCCGAGCTGGTCCAGGGCTCCAAGACGGTGGAGCAGGTGACGCAGATGGCCTCCGTCAAGCGCTACCTGGACGGCACGGGCTGCATCGCCGGCGTGCTGGTGCCCTCCAAGGCCGACCCCGCCAAGACGGAGAAGATGAGCATCTACCAGGCCATGTGGAAGGGCATCCTGAGGCAGGGCACGGCCCTGGTGCTGCTGGAGGCGCAGGCTGCCACCGGCTTCCTCGTCGACCCGCTCACCAACCAGAAGCTCTCCGTGGACGAGGCCGTCTCCTCCGGGCTGGTGGGCAGCGAGCTGCACGAGAAGCTGCTGTCGGCCGAGAGGGCCGTCACAGGCTACACCGACCCCTACACCGGCGCCCAGATCTCCCTCTTCCAGGCCATGCAGAAGGAGCTGATCGTCAGGGAGCACGGCATCCGCCTGCTGGAGGCCCAGATTGCCACCGGCGGCATCATCGACCCCGTGCACAGCCACCGCCTGCCCGTCGAAGCCGCCTACCAGCGGGGCTACTTTGACCGCGAGATGAGCCGCGTCCTGTCCGACCCCAGCGACGACACCAAGGGCTTCTTCGACCCCAACACGCACGAGAACCTCACCTACATGCAGCTCCTGCGTCGCTGCGTGCCCGACCCGGACACAGGGCTGCTGATGCTGCAGCTGATGGACAAGGGCTCGGTGCTCTACCAGCTGAGCGAGGACGCCCGCAAAGCCCTGCAGACCGCCCGCACCAGCGTCAGCTCGGGGCTCTTCCAGGGCCAGAGCGTCACCCTCTGGGAGCTCCTCTTCTCTCGCTACGTCCCCGAGCGCCGGCGCCAGGACCTCCTGCGCAAGTACAAGGCGGGCACGCTCAGCATCTCCGAGATGACCGCCCTTCTCACCACCATCGTCAGCGGGGCCGCGGGACGGGGCCGTGCCGCCTCCAGCCAGGAGACGACGCAGCAGGAGGCCCCGCCTCCGGCCCACAACGGCGATGCCAGCAGCTCCCGGCAGGACGGCGAGCGCCACACGGACGCGGCCGCGGCCGCGGCCATGGAGCTGGAGCTGGAGCTGGAGCTGGAGCGGGCCCTGTCTTCGCGCAGCATCGAGGTGTCGGGCGGCGACTTCCACGGCAGGAAGGTCTCTCTCTGGGAGCTCCTCTTCTCCAAGTACGTCTCCGAGGCCAAGAGGCACGAGCTGCTGGGGAAGGCCCGCGACGGCAGCCTGACGCTGGACGAGCTGGCCAGGCTGCTCGCCCTCCTGGTCCAGGAGGCGGTGGAGCGGAGCGGCAAGGTGACGTTCCGGGGCCTCAGGCGGCAGGTGACCGCCTCGGACCTGCTGGACTCGGGCATCATCGACAAGGACACGCTGGCCGAGCTGGTCCAGGGCTCCAAGACGGTGGAGCAGGTGACGCAGATGGCCTCCGTCAAGCGCTACCTGGACGGCACGGGCTGCATCGCCGGCGTGCTGGTGCCCTCCAAGGCCGACCCCGCCAAGACGGAGAAGATGAGCATCTACCAGGCCATGTGGAAGGGCATCCTGAGGCAGGGCACGGCCCTGGTGCTGCTGGAGGCGCAGGCTGCCACCGGCTTCCTCGTCGACCCGCTCACCAACCAGAAGCTCTCCGTGGACGAGGCCGTCTCCTCCGGGCTGGTGGGCAGCGAGCTGCACGAGAAGCTGCTGTCGGCCGAGAGGGCCGTCACGGGCTACACCGACCCCTACACCGGCGCCCAGATCTCCCTCTTCCAGGCCATGCAGAAGGAGCTGATCGTCAGGGAGCACGGCATCCGCCTGCTGGAGGCCCAGATTGCCACCGGCGGCATCATCGACCCCGTGCACAGCCACCGCCTGCCCGTCGAAGCCGCCTACCAGCGGGGCTACTTTGACCGCGAGATGAGCCGCGTCCTGTCCGACCCCAGCGACGACACCAAGGGCTTCTTCGACCCCAACACGCACGAGAACCTCACCTACATGCAGCTCCTGCGTCGCTGCGTGCCCGACCCGGACACGGGGCTGCTGATGCTGCAGCTGATGGACAAGGGCTCGGTGCTCTACCAGCTGAGCGAGGACGCCCGCAAAGCCCTGCAGACCGCCCGCACCAGCGTCAGCTCGGGGCTCTTCCAGGGCCAGAGCGTCACCCTCTGGGAGCTCCTCTTCTCTCGCTACGTCCCCGAGCGCCGGCGCCAGGACCTCCTGCGCAAGTACAAGGCGGGCACGCTGAGCATCTCCGAGATGACCGCCCTTCTCACCACCATCGTCAGCGGGGCCGCGGGACGGGGCCGTGCCGCCTCCAGCCAGGAGACGACGCAGCAGGAGGCCCCGCCTCCGGCCCACAACGGCGATGCCAGCAGCTCCCAGCAGGACGGCGAGCGCCACACGGACGCGGCCGCGGCCGCGGCCATGGAGCTGGAGCTGGAGCTGGAGCTGGAGCTGGAGCGGGCCCTGTCTTCGCGCAGCATCGAGGTGTCGGGCGGCGACTTCCACGGCAGGAAGGTCTCTCTCTGGGAGCTCCTCTTCTCCAAGTACGTCTCCGAGGCCAAGAGGCACGAGCTGCTGGGGAAGGCCCGCGACGGCAGCCTGACGCTGGACGAGCTGGCCAGGCTGCTCGCCCTCCTGGTCCAGGAGGCGGTGGAGCGGAGCGGCAAGGTGACGTTCCGGGGCCTCAGGCGGCAGGTGACCGCCTCGGACCTGCTGGACTCGGGCATCATCGACAAGGACACGCTGGCCGAGCTGGTCCAGGGCTCCAAGACGGTGGAGCAGGTGACGCAGATGGCCTCCGTCAAGCGCTACCTGGACGGCACGGGCTGCATCGCCGGCGTGCTGGTGCCCTCCAAGGCCGACCCCGCCAAGACGGAGAAGATGAGCATCTACCAGGCCATGTGGAAGGGCATCCTGAGGCAGGGCACGGCCCTGGTGCTGCTGGAGGCGCAGGCTGCCACCGGCTTCCTCGTCGACCCGCTCACCAACCAGAAGCTCTCCGTGGACGAGGCCGTCTCCTCCGGGCTGGTGGGCAGCGAGCTGCACGAGAAGCTGCTGTCGGCCGAGAGGGCCGTCACGGGCTACACCGACCCCTACACCGGCGCCCAGATCTCCCTCTTCCAGGCCATGCAGAAGGAGCTGATCGTCAGGGAGCACGGCATCCGCCTGCTGGAGGCCCAGATTGCCACCGGCGGCATCATCGACCCCGTGCACAGCCACCGCCTGCCCGTCGAAGCCGCCTACCAGCGGGGCTACTTTGACCGCGAGATGAGCCGCGTCCTGTCCGACCCCAGCGATGACACCAAGGGCTTCTTCGACCCCAACACGCACGAGAACCTCACCTACATGCAGCTCCTGCGTCGCTGCGTGCCCGACCCGGACACGGGGCTGCTGATGCTGCAGCTGATGGACAAGGGCTCGGTGCTCTACCAGCTGAGCGAGGACGCCCGCAAAGCCCTGCAGACCGCCCGCACCAGCGTCAGCTCGGGGCTCTTCCAGGGCCAGAGCGTCACCCTCTGGGAGCTCCTCTTCTCTCGCTACGTCCCCGAGCGCCGGCGCCAGGACCTCCTGCGCAAGTACAAGGCGGGCACGCTCAGCATCTCCGAGATGACCGCCCTTCTCACCACCATCGTCAGCGGGGCCGCGGGACGGGGCCGTGCCGCCTCCAGCCAGGAGACGACGCAGCAGGAGGCCCCGCCTCCGGCCCACAACGGCGATGCCAGCAGCTCCCGGCAGGACGGCGAGCGCCACACGGACGCGGCCGCGGCCGCGGCCATGGAGCTGGAGCTGGAGCTGGAGCTGGAGCGGGCCCTGTCTTCGCGCAGCATCGAGGTGTCGGGCGGCGACTTCCACGGCAGGAAGGTCTCTCTCTGGGAGCTCCTCTTCTCCAAGTACGTCTCCGAGGCCAAGAGGCACGAGCTGCTGGGGAAGGCCCGCGACGGCAGCCTGACGCTGGACGAGCTGGCCAGGCTGCTCGCCCTCCTGGTCCAGGAGGCGGTGGAGCGGAGCGGCAAGGTGACGTTCCGGGGCCTCAGGCGGCAGGTGACCGCCTCGGACCTGCTGGACTCGGGCATCATCGACAAGGACACGCTGGCCGAGCTGGTCCAGGGCTCCAAGACGGTGGAGCAGGTGACGCAGATGGCCTCCGTCAAGCGCTACCTGGACGGCACGGGCTGCATCGCCGGCGTGCTGGTGCCCTCCAAGGCCGACCCCGCCAAGACGGAGAAGATGAGCATCTACCAGGCCATGTGGAAGGGCATCCTGAGGCAGGGCACGGCCCTGGTGCTGCTGGAGGCGCAGGCTGCCACCGGCTTCCTCGTCGACCCGCTCACCAACCAGAAGCTCTCCGTGGACGAGGCCGTCTCCTCCGGGCTGGTGGGCAGCGAGCTGCACGAGAAGCTGCTGTCGGCCGAGAGGGCCGTCACGGGCTACACCGACCCCTACACCGGCGCCCAGATCTCCCTCTTCCAGGCCATGCAGAAGGAGCTGATCGTCAGGGAGCACGGCATCCGCCTGCTGGAGGCCCAGATTGCCACCGGCGGCATCATCGACCCCGTGCACAGCCACCGCCTGCCCGTCGAAGCCGCCTACCAGCGGGGCTACTTTGACCGCGAGATGAGCCGCGTCCTGTCCGACCCCAGCGACGACACCAAGGGCTTCTTCGACCCCAACACGCACGAGAACCTCACCTACATGCAGCTCCTGCGTCGCTGCGTGCCCGACCCGGACACGGGGCTGCTGATGCTGCAGCTGATGGACAAGGGCTCGGTGCTCTACCAGCTGAGCGAGGACGCCCGCAAAGCCCTGCAGACCGCCCGCACCAGCGTCAGCTCGGGGCTCTTCCAGGGCCAGAGCGTCACCCTCTGGGAGCTCCTCTTCTCTCGCTACGTCCCCGAGCGCCGGCGCCAGGACCTCCTGCGCAAGTACAAGGCGGGCACGCTCAGCATCTCCGAGATGACCGCCCTTCTCACCACCATCGTCAGCGGGGCCGCGGGACGGGGCCGTGCCGCCTCCAGCCAGGAGACGACGCAGCAGGAGGCCCCGCCTCCGGCCCACAACGGCGATGCCAGCAGCTCCCGGCAGGACGGCGAGCGCCACACGGACGCGGCCGCGGCCGCGGCCATGGAGCTGGAGCTGGAGCTGGAGCTGGAGCGGGCCCTGTCTTCGCGCAGCATCGAGGTGTCGGGCGGCGACTTCCACGGCAGGAAGGTCTCTCTCTGGGAGCTCCTCTTCTCCAAGTACGTCTCCGAGGCCAAGAGGCACGAGCTGCTGGGGAAGGCCCGCGACGGCAGCCTGACGCTGGACGAGCTGGCCAGGCTGCTCGCCCTCCTGGTCCAGGAGGCGGTGGAGCGGAGCGGCAAGGTGACGTTCCGGGGCCTCAGGCGGCAGGTGACCGCCTCGGACCTGCTGGACTCGGGCATCATCGACAAGGACACGCTGGCCGAGCTGGTCCAGGGCTCCAAGACGGTGGAGCAGGTGACGCAGATGGCCTCCGTCAAGCGCTACCTGGACGGCACGGGCTGCATCGCCGGCGTGCTGGTGCCCTCCAAGGCCGACCCCGCCAAGACGGAGAAGATGAGCATCTACCAGGCCATGTGGAAGGGCATCCTGAGGCAGGGCACGGCCCTGGTGCTGCTGGAGGCGCAGGCTGCCACCGGCTTCCTCGTCGACCCGCTCACCAACCAGAAGCTCTCCGTGGACGAGGCCGTCTCCTCCGGGCTGGTGGGCAGCGAGCTGCACGAGAAGCTGCTGTCGGCCGAGAGGGCCGTCACGGGCTACACCGACCCCTACACCGGCGCCCAGATCTCCCTCTTCCAGGCCATGCAGAAGGAGCTGATCGTCAGGGAGCACGGCATCCGCCTGCTGGAGGCCCAGATTGCCACCGGCGGCATCATCGACCCCGTGCACAGCCACCGCCTGCCCGTCGAAGCCGCCTACCAGCGGGGCTACTTTGACCGCGAGATGAGCCGCGTCCTGTCCGACCCCAGCGACGACACCAAGGGCTTCTTCGACCCCAACACGCACGAGAACCTCACCTACATGCAGCTCCTGCGTCGCTGCGTGCCCGACCCGGACACGGGGCTGCTGATGCTGCAGCTGATGGACAAGGGCTCGGTGCTCTACCAGCTGAGCGAGGACGCCCGCAAAGCCCTGCAGACCGCCCGCACCAGCGTCAGCTCGGGGCTCTTCCAGGGCCAGAGCGTCACCCTCTGGGAGCTCCTCTTCTCTCGCTACGTCCCCGAGCGCCGGCGCCAGGACCTCCTGCGCAAGTACAAGGCGGGCACGCTGAGCATCTCCGAGATGACCGCCCTTCTCACCACCATCGTCAGCGGGGCCGCGGGACGGGGCCGTGCCGCCTCCAGCCAGGAGACGACGCAGCAGGAGGCCCCGCCTCCGGCCCACAACGGCGATGCCAGCAGCTCCCAGCAGGACGGCGAGTGCCACACGGACGCGGCCGCGGCCGCGGCCATGGAGCTGGAGCTGGAGCTGGAGCTGGAGCTGGAGCTGGAGCGGGCCCTGTCTTCGCGCAGCATCGAGGTGTCGGGCGGCGACTTCCACGGCAGGAAGGTCTCTCTCTGGGAGCTCCTCTTCTCCAAGTACGTCTCCGAGGCCAAGAGGCACGAGCTGCTGGGGAAGGCCCGCGACGGCAGCCTGACGCTGGACGAGCTGGCCAGGCTGCTCGCCCTCCTGGTCCAGGAGGCGGTGGAGCGGAGCGGCAAGGTGACGTTCCGGGGCCTCAGGCGGCAGGTGACCGCCTCGGACCTGCTGGACTCGGGCATCATCGACAAGGACACGCTGGCCGAGCTGGTCCAGGGCTCCAAGACGGTGGAGCAGGTGACGCAGATGGCCTCCGTCAAGCGCTACCTGGACGGCACGGGCTGCATCGCCGGCGTGCTGGTGCCCTCCAAGGCCGACCCCGCCAAGACGGAGAAGATGAGCATCTACCAGGCCATGTGGAAGGGCATCCTGAGGCAGGGCACGGCCCTGGTGCTGCTGGAGGCGCAGGCTGCCACCGGCTTCCTCGTCGACCCGCTCACCAACCAGAAGCTCTCCGTGGACGAGGCCGTCTCCTCCGGGCTGGTGGGCAGCGAGCTGCACGAGAAGCTGCTGTCGGCCGAGAGGGCCGTCACGGGCTACACCGACCCCTACACCGGCGCCCAGATCTCCCTCTTCCAGGCCATGCAGAAGGAGCTGATCGTCAGGGAGCACGGCATCCGCCTGCTGGAGGCCCAGATTGCCACCGGCGGCATCATCGACCCCGTGCACAGCCACCGCCTGCCCGTCGAAGCCGCCTACCAGCGGGGCTACTTTGACCGCGAGATGAGCCGCGTCCTGTCCGACCCCAGCGACGACACCAAGGGCTTCTTCGACCCCAACACGCACGAGAACCTCACCTACATGCAGCTCCTGCGTCGCTGCGTGCCCGACCCGGACACGGGGCTGCTGATGCTGCAGCTGATGGACAAGGGCTCGGTGCTCTACCAGCTGAGCGAGGACGCCCGCAAAGCCCTGCAGACCGCCCGCACCAGCGTCAGCTCGGGGCTCTTCCAGGGCCAGAGCGTCACCCTCTGGGAGCTCCTCTTCTCTCGCTACGTCCCCGAGCGCCGGCGCCAGGACCTCCTGCGCAAGTACAAGGCGGGCACGCTCAGCATCTCCGAGATGACCGCCCTTCTCACCACCATCGTCAGCGGGGCCGCGGGACGGGGCCGTGCCGCCTCCAGCCAGGAGACGACGCAGCAGGAGGCCCCGCCTCCGGCCCACAACGGCGATGCCAGCAGCTCCCGGCAGGACGGCGAGCGCCACACGGACGCGGCCGCGGCCGCGGCCATGGAGCTGGAGCTGGAGCTGGAGCTGGAGCGGGCCCTGTCTTCGCGCAGCATCGAGGTGTCGGGCGGCGACTTCCACGGCAGGAAGGTCTCTCTCTGGGAGCTCCTCTTCTCCAAGTACGTCTCCGAGGCCAAGAGGCACGAGCTGCTGGGGAAGGCCCGCGACGGCAGCCTGACGCTGGACGAGCTGGCCAGGCTGCTCGCCCTCCTGGTCCAGGAGGCGGTGGAGCGGAGCGGCAAGGTGACGTTCCGGGGCCTCAGGCGGCAGGTGACCGCCTCGGACCTGCTGGACTCGGGCATCATCGACAAGGACACGCTGGCCGAGCTGGTCCAGGGCTCCAAGACGGTGGAGCAGGTGACGCAGATGGCCTCCGTCAAGCGCTACCTGGACGGCACGGGCTGCATCGCCGGCGTGCTGGTGCCCTCCAAGGCCGACCCCGCCAAGACGGAGAAGATGAGCATCTACCAGGCCATGTGGAAGGGCATCCTGAGGCAGGGCACGGCCCTGGTGCTGCTGGAGGCGCAGGCTGCCACCGGCTTCCTCGTCGACCCGCTCACCAACCAGAAGCTCTCCGTGGACGAGGCCGTCTCCTCCGGGCTGGTGGGCAGCGAGCTGCACGAGAAGCTGCTGTCGGCCGAGAGGGCCGTCACGGGCTACACCGACCCCTACACCGGCGCCCAGATCTCCCTCTTCCAGGCCATGCAGAAGGAGCTGATCGTCAGGGAGCACGGCATCCGCCTGCTGGAGGCCCAGATTGCCACCGGCGGCATCATCGACCCCGTGCACAGCCACCGCCTGCCCGTCGAAGCCGCCTACCAGCGGGGCTACTTTGACCGCGAGATGAGCCGCGTCCTGTCCGACCCCAGCGACGACACCAAGGGCTTCTTCGACCCCAACACGCACGAGAACCTCACCTACATGCAGCTCCTGCGTCGCTGCGTGCCCGACCCGGACACGGGGCTGCTGATGCTGCAGCTGATGGACAAGGGCTCGGTGCTCTACCAGCTGAGCGAGGACGCCCGCAAAGCCCTGCAGACCGCCCGCACCAGCGTCAGCTCAGGGCTCTTCCAGGGCCAGAGCATCACCCTCTGGGAGCTCCTCTTCTCTCGCTACGTCCCCGAGCGCCGGCGCCAGGACCTCCTGCGCAAGTACAAGGCGGGCACGCTGAGCATCTCCGAGATGACCGCCCTTCTCACCACCATCGTCAGCGGGGCCGCGGGACGGGGCCGTGCCGCCTCCAGCCAGGAGACGACGCAGCAGGAGGCCCCGCCTCCGGCCCACAACGGCGATGCCAGCAGCTCCCGGCAGGACGGCGAGCGCCACACGGACGCGGCCGCGGCCACGGCCATGGAGCTGGAGCTGGAGCTGGAGCTGGAGCGGGCCCTGTCTTCGCGCAGCATCGAGGTGTCGGGCGGCAACTTCCACGGCAGGAAGGTCTCTCTCTGGGAGCTCCTCTTCTCCAAGTATGTCTCCGAGGCCAAGAGGCACGAGCTGCTGGGGAAGGCCCGCGACGGCAGCCTGACGCTGGACGAGCTGGCCAGGCTGCTCGCCCTCCTGGTCCAGGAGGCGGTGGAGCGGAGCGGCAAGGTGACGTTCCGGGGCCTCAGGCGGCAGGTGACCGCCTCGGACCTGCTGGACTCGGGCATCATCGACAAGGACACGCTGGCCGAGCTGGTCCAGGGCTCCAAGACGGTGGAGCAGGTGACGCAGATGGCCTCCGTCAAGCGCTACCTGGACGGCACGGGCTGCATCGCCGGCGTGCTGGTGCCCTCCAAGGCCGACCCCGCCAAGACGGAGAAGATGAGCATCTACCAGGCCATGTGGAAGGGCATCCTGAGGCAGGGCACGGCCCTGGTGCTGCTGGAGGCGCAGGCTGCCACCGGCTTCCTCGTCGACCCGCTCACCAACC
This sequence comes from Phasianus colchicus, assembly GCF_987193195.1. Classification (NCBI taxonomy): domain Eukaryota; kingdom Metazoa; phylum Chordata; class Aves; order Galliformes; family Phasianidae; genus Phasianus; species Phasianus colchicus. The sequence goes on from NC_143438.1 coordinate 94,826,038, forward strand.
AGAAGCTCTCCGTGGACGAGGCCGTCTCCTCCGGGCTGGTGGGCAGCGAGCTGCACGAGAAGCTGCTGTCGGCCGAGAGGGCCGTCACGGGCTACACCGACCCCTACACCGGCGCCCAGATCTCCCTCTTCCAGGCCATGCAGAAGGAGCTGATCGTCAGGGAGCACGGCATCCGCCTGCTGGAGGCCCAGATTGCCACCGGCGGCATCATCGACCCCGTGCACAGCCACCGCCTGCCCGTCGAAGCCGCCTACCAGCGGGGCTACTTTGACCGCGAGATGAGCCGCGTCCTGTCCGACCCCAGCGACGACACCAAGGGCTTCTTCGACCCCAACACGCACGAGAACCTCACCTACATGCAGCTCCTGCGTCGCTGCGTGCCCGACCCAGACACGGGGCTGTATTTCCTTAAGATTTTTCCTGATTAATTATAATTACTGTCTGTTTTTTCTGTGTTATTACCTTTGTATTTTTCAGTCTGTTCCTACTTGTTTTGCTTCTTGCATTTTTGTCTCCATTATTTTTTCTCACTGACTTACCTTGTTTTTCTTTTTCTCCTGAGAGCACTTTCAGTATTTCCTTCTTCGCTTTCATTTTTTCATAGTACTCATGCATGAAATATGGTTTTGAAGTGACTCAGTGATGCATTACGTTATACCATCTAATCCTTTTTCTTTTATTACCTTCCTGGAATTCATGAATCAGCCTGGCTTATCTCCGGTCATTTATGTGCAATATATTGTATGCTTTCTTCTTATATGGACAAAAATCTCTTACAGTATTAGCTGACGTGAGAGCTGAATTTTTGCTTCCCATCTCATGTATATTCTTTATGCACTGAACATGTTTGCCCCAATCTCCATGGCACTGACATAGTTTTAGGTTTGCACATCTGAAGCTTACATGCAGACAGCATCATGTTTATGTTGGGTGCTCCTGGAGGAGCTTCCTGAGCTTGCTCTCACTGCCTCAGCCCATTCTGTTTTCCCGGGGGTCTCTGGACCTCTTCCTCTCTCATCTGAGTGCTGGTTGGTCTCTCACTGCTTCGTACACTGCAATCACTTGGTACTTACTTTCATAGTATCACCATCACTGAAGTTGGTTCCCCTCCCTTCAGTTCTCTTGTTCTACAGAGAGCGCCCATAGAGTTGTTCCTTGGGATCCTCGCAGGTGATGGGAGACAGCAGTGGGTGCTGTGCCGTACTGCTGGCCAGGGCTGTGCTGGTAGCAGTGAGCAGCAGGGAGCTGCAGGAGGGAGCCGTGCCTACGCTGCTTCCTTCCTTCATTTCTCAGCTCTGCGATTCCCTGTGTTTCACTCACCTGTCCTCCTCCAGGTGCACACCATGTGCATGCTCCCACATTGGAGACAGCCCTGGGACCTCTGTGCTGTACAGTTCTGGGCTGAATAACTCTACTCCTGTTTAATAAAAGGAAACTTACAATCCTCAGATGAGTTGACTGTGGATGTTTGTAATTAACCCAGTTATGTTCTGGAAAAGCAAGTTTTCACTGTTGTCTTTAGAGCTGACAGTAGAAAACAAACGTAGGTGAGATGTGGAAATTAGCAATGAACCTCAGCAGAGCACCAGGGATGTGTGGGAGTCCCCATTCCTGGAGGTGTCCCAGAGCTGTGCAGATGTGGCATACAGGAACAGTGGGCATGGTAGGGATGGGTTGGGGTTGAACTTGGTGGTATTGGAGATCTTATTCAACCTTAATGACTCTGAATATATGATTGTATGAGTGGGCATGATGGGGATCGGTTGGGACCTGAACATCTCCACTTGGACCACTGTGATCCTGCTCACCACCCTCAGCTGAGAGCACACAGTAATTAATGTGAATAATTACACAGTACAGCCACAAAGAAGAGCACCACACAATGCTTTGGGCCAAGGAGCCCTAAAATGCCCCATTTGGAGCAGGATGGAAGATGTGTGACCACACGCTGCCTTTTTGGCCATCACACTGGGCACCACAGGTTCCTGATGGCAGAGCTGCATGTTTGCAGTACAGTGCGCATCCCAAAACGTTGAGGTGCTGTACTGAGGGACGTGGTTTAGCAGGAAATATTGGTGATACAGTTGGACTGGATGATCCTGATAGGTCTTTTCCAACCTTGGCCATTCTATGAGTGATTCTATAATTCTCTTGGCTGCGGGTGTCCCAAATCCCACCTGCTTGGCCGTCCTGCTGCCTCTGCAGCCCCTCTGAACTGCCCTGACCCCATTGCAGGAAGAACTGTGGTCTCTTATGGTGCTTCTTTACCATGAGCACAGTGCAAATCCAACAGGATGCACAGAGCTGGAGGTGTCTGTGACCTCAGAACACCCAGACCAACCAACAGCCCCAGCCTAACCAACAGCCTCAACCCAAAGCCCCAACCCACAGCCCTTCAGCACATTTGAGATCTGCAAAATCACAGAATGGTTTTGGTTGGAAGGGACCTTTAGGATCACCTAGGATCAACCTCCCTCTCGCTCAAGTTGCTCAGAGCCCCATGCAGCCTGCTCTTGAGTGCTTCCAGGGGAGGGGGCAACCGCAACCTCAATGGGCAACCTGTTCCAGTGTTTCATCACCTTCAAACTAAAGAATTTCTTCCTAAGATCTACTATGAATCTCCTCTCTTCCAGTTTAAAGCTGTTTCTCCTCATCCTGTCACTACATGCCCTCATAAAAGTCCCTCCCCAGTTTTCCTTCTGGCTCCTTCCAGGTACTGGAAGGGCTGTAAATTCTTTCCAGAGCCTTCTTTTCCCCAGGCTGCAGAGCCCCAACTCTCTCAGCCCATCCCTGTAGGGGAGGTTCTCCAGTCCTCTGATCATCTTTGTGGCCCTCCTCTGCACCGCCTCCAACAGCTCCATGTCCTTCTTGTGTTGGGACCGCCAGAAGTGGATGCAGTGCTCCAGGCGGGATCACACAAGAGCAGCAGAGCAGGGGGCTTGCAGAGCAGGCAGCTCATTCAGCTGCTTGCAAAGCTGAAAGAGGAGCAAATGTGAGCATGTCAAGTCTGTGTTCCAGAGCACCTTGCAGAATTCCCAGGGCACCACCAGTAGCTCCTGGTAGAGCGACATCTGCTCCTGCTCTGGGAGGAGAGCAGCAGTGCGAGGGGTAATCATGCAACATGAGCGCGTGTGCCCTCTGCTGTGCCTGGAGCTGCAGAGCAAACTCTCATGCCAGGACTTCATGGGAAGCCGGAAGATAAGTGAGTTCTCTGGAAAGGCTGCAGGAAGCTGCTGCTGACAGCGCCCCGGGCTCTTTGTATAGCTGCGTGTGCCGCGGATCTGAAGCACCGGCAGAACTCCCACTGATCCGCATCGCACGTCTGGGTGAAAATGATCAGAGTTCAGTTCCCACAGAGCTCCAAGTTGTGCAATCGCTCAGAATAAAAAGGATTTTTGTCTCTTCTGTTTGCCCATAGCTGCTGCTCGTGCCCATCCCTCAAGTACTGGGCTCGGCCGGTTCAGCGTGCGTTCCAAAGAGCTTTAGAATTGCAAAACATCCTGAGCTGTCAGGAGGGACCCACAGGGACAGAATGGCTTCGGCTGGAGGGGGTCTTAACCCCACTGCAGGGTCACACAATCGTTAAGATCAGAGAAGACATTCGAGATCCCCAACCCATCCCACCGTGCCCACTGATCATGTCCCCCAGCACCACATCACCACGCTCAGGGATGGGGACTCCATCGCCTGCCTGGATCCCTGTGTGAGGCACAGCAGGTGCGATGTGGGCACCCGCAGCTGAGGGGATGTTCCCCAAACCCCTCACTGCAGCTTCATGCTTCCCCACGGGCCCTGAGCTGCCCCGTATGAGCAGCTCCAGATACACTGGCCGTAGGGAATCCCGGTGCAAGAGCTCCACCGTGTGCCGCCTTCTGCAGTGCGCTGGGCACCAGGGCAGGTTGGAGCTGAGTTGATGGAAAGCAGCCATGCTAAGAAGGACCTGGGGGTCCTGACGGCCAATGGTTGGCCATGAGCCAGCAGTGTGCCCTGATTGCCAAGAAGACTGCTGGGACCCTGGCGTGCCTTGCACAGAGCATGGCCAGCAGGGCATGGAGGTTCTCCCCTCTGCTCTGCAGTGATGGGTCATAGCCAGAGTGCTGCAGGGCAGACTGGGAACTGCTGGAGGGAGCCCAGCAAAGGGTGCGGAGATGGTGGGAGCCCGGAGCACCTCCTGATGGGAACAGGCTGAGAGCCCCGGGGCTGTGCACCTGGAGGAGAGGAGGCTCAGAGGGATCTGATCAGTGCTGATCGATATCTGAAGGGTGGAGTCAGGAGAATGAGGCCAGGTTGGACTGGAGGATCTCCAGAGATCCCTCCAACTCCTGCAGTTCTGGGGTTCTGTGTCTGCTCTGAGCCAACAGCCATCCATCCTGGGCTGTGCGGCTGCACAGAGCAGCTGCGGGGGAGCAGTGTCAGCACCTCCAGCAGAGGACCTTTCCCAAATCAAACATCGATGGAAAGCAACACCCCCCCCATTGCCAAAGCATCCTTGAGAAAGGATCTCATCTCTCTGATGTGGTTGGCAGCTGCTCCTGCTAAGGACACCCACACCTTCTGGCAGGTGAGGCCATGCCACCGGGCTGCGATGCCCATGCATCCCTTCCAGGCTCCCCTGGAAGCTGCAGGACCAGCCGCTGTGTCACCCAGCACTGCGGGGCTGTGCTGCAGAGTATCCCATGTGTCTGTGTCCAGGCTTTGTGCAGTGAGGGGCACTCTCTGTGCCATGCACCCTCACTGTTTTTTTTCCTTATGATTGACAGCCGTATGTACAACCAAACAAGACAGGATGCAGCTGCATGCCACCATGGCACTCCAGTGCCTCATGCACTGACCCCAGAGCAATGCTGGACAGTGATGCTATGCTTCTCTGCCTTCTCCTCCAGCATTCCTTCTTCAGAGTGTGGTGTCATCTGCATTCTCGCAAACTTCCAGCTCCTGGCACAGCAAAATGTGAAGCTACTCTATTTTGGTTGTAAACCAAAACAGGAACTGCAGCCCAACTCCAAACCCTCTGATGGTGTGCAAAGTACACGAGGTGTGGTGTCAGCTTGCAGTGGCAATTCAGCTGCCTTCCAGAGAAGGACAAAATGGGTGAAACTATCAGTGCTGCTCAGCAAGGACATTGCTTGCTAAAGGCTTTGTCCTCGTGCCATCACTTGCCAAAGCAAGAACACCACATGCCTGCCACTGAGAGGGGCCACACCACTGAGATCATATAGAATCATAGACTCATAGAATGGGTGGGTTGCAAAGGAGCACAATGCTCCCTGGTTCCAACCCCCTGCTGTGTGCAGGTCACCAACCAGCAGCCCAGGCTGCCCAGAGCCACATCCAGCCTGGCCTCGAATGCCTGCAGGAATGGGGCATCCACAACCTCCTTGGGCAACCTGTTCCACTGCCTCACCACCCTCTGGCTGAAAAACTTCCTCCTCATATCCAACCTAAACCTCCCCTGGCTCACTTTAAAACCATTCTCCCTTGTCCTATTGCTATCCAAACTCAAGATGGGCCACACCATGTGCCTCTACACCAACCCCAAGGAGCAGTGGTGGACTGGAAAGCATCCTCCAAGATAACCATAGGACGTGGTGCAGATGGGGAGCAGGTGGAGAAGCAGCTGCAGGGAAGGAGGAACTGGCCCCATTATGCCAGCATCCCAAGGTGAGGGGCTGGTGCTGCTCCAAGGATGGGATGGGAGCTCTCCTTTAAGCCTCAGTGCTAATGTGGAGCTCCAGGAGCAGCAGAGAGGGACAGGTACAGCACAGCACAGCTGCACACACATAGGCACTGGCTGTATAGCTCCAGCTCAGCCACTTCCAAACAGCCACTGGGAGAGCCTCAAGGCTCTGAAGAAAGCAAACCGCCCAAGGGCTGAAAAAGAAAAAGCAATATCACATCTCAGGAATTGGCTAAGGAGTAGGGAGCAGTGAGTAGGATGAAATGCTCAGTCCTCATCAGTAAAGAGTGACCTAATTCTCTGCTAATGAGGGAATAGGGCGCAGGTGAGGCACCATCATTTCCAAGGGACGCAGCTCCTGGGATCCATGGCTGATTCACTGCAGGTGGTGCCTGCATGCAGTGCGGTCACCTGGCTGCCCCAGGCAGGCCCACACATCCTGCAGGAGATGTCTGCTGTTGGAGCAGTCATGCTCTGTTCTCTGATCCACTCTCCACAGCTGTAGTAGAAGCCTGGGCTGTGCTGCAGTGAAATAAACCACAGCCTCTGCCCTGATGAGTGCAAAGTGATGCATCTCTGAGGGAAGCCGCCAACTGCAGCACTCAGAGCTGGGTGTCCAGGATCCAAGCTGGTGGCCCAAACGAGGTGGGTGGCTCTGGGTGGTGGTCTGGAGTCACTGGAACCACTCAGAGGAGCAGTCCATGTGGTTGCAGTCGTTGCATGGAGAGCACAGAGCAGTGTCACACTGCCTGCTGCTGCCCTTGGTCAGGCTCATGCTCAGGGCTCGTGCTGCTCAGAGCAGGGCATGGAGAGGATCCTCCTGCTGGCACAGACACCGTATGCAGCCCTCATACCCAACTCCTGCCAAGGACCCAGCCCTGAACAAGGCTTTGTCTTCAGCAGAGCCCAAATACTGAACCTTCAAACCTATAGTGAGGTGCGTTGGCTTGTGGCATTGGCAGCTGCAGCTGGAAGCAGGTGTCTGTCTGGTAAGGAAGAACTTTTGGGGAGGGAGAAAAAGCAGCAGAACCAGGTCCTGTGCACAGCTCTATCCCCACACGCGGGGACCTCCTGCCCAGGTGCACTCAGCAGAGCCAACCTCTGTGGTGACTCAGAGGGAAAACGCTCTGTGTGCTGCTCATCCAGTCCGGTGAGCACCCACGAAGGCAGGAATGTGCACCCACAGCAGAGCCCAGGGAGGGAAGGGCAGGGGCTGGGAACGCCTCTGAGTGGGGCACCACCTCACACGCACCCACACGGGGATGGGTGCGCGCACACACACACACACACACACACATGCAGCTGCGCACAGAGGCTCACACAGATGTAGGTGTGTGAGCACATCCATGCTCTCCGTTGCATGTATGCTGTCCAATGTGCACACACAGTTGAGTTGCACACCTCAGAGGCACAGTCAGGTGCGCATGTTTACGTGAGCAAACATGCAGCTGCAAACATGCACAGTCAGCCTCTGAGCACATGCACAGCTGTGCAATTACACACCTGAGCAATCCAGCCCAAACCACACTTCTGCTGGAAGAAAGCACCAGGAGAGCTATGTTCATCAGAGCTGTGGCTGTGGTCTGATGGCAAGTGGCTCAAACATGGGGCAGAGCCTCAGCTCCATTCAGCCCAGTGCTGGGCAGAGCCCCTCGCTCCCTGCTCCTGCACATCCTATGCCAACGAGCAACCCAGCAGGTGCCCTGAGCCCCCAGGCAGGTGCTGGCCTGGCACTGTGCTGGCGCTGCCCTGCTCTCCAGGAGCACAAAGGTAACAGAGAGGCACTGCCCAGAGAGGCTGTGGAGCGTCCTGCTTGGAGACCTTCAACTGCTGCCCGGATCTGGCCCAGGGGCACCCACCTGCTGGGGTCCCTGCCAACCTCCACTGCTTTGTGATGCCATCATTTTGAGAGATGTCTATCCCAGAGCACCTCCAGCCCCAAGGACCATCCAACTCCACCCATCAGAAGGATCTTCAGTGCCTGCATGGTCCCAGCCCCACCGGGGGCAAGCTAGACCTCTGTCCCTCATGGGGAGTGAGGAGGGCCATGGGAGGTGGCTGCAGCTTCTGCCCCAGATGAGGGGCTCAGCCAAGGTAGGCTAAATGAGCCCAGATCCATGGAGACCTCTGGGATATCAGGATCACACATCAGGAGATGGTGGTAGCAGATCCCAGAAGCAGAACCCCTCCACGACCATCACTCATTTGACCTCCTGGGGCAGGGGCAGCCGCAGCACTGCTGAGGCATAGGCATGCCACAGTGGTTGGCTGTATTTTGGCTGGGCTCGTGGCACAGGGCAGGGCCCGCGTGTCAGCCCCTGGGGCGGGGAAGCGGAGGATTTAAATTGGGAGCCTGCCTCAGCTGCTCGTCCTGCCTGAGAGGCGGTGGGAGGAGGAGAAGCGCAGCCCGGTGGGGAGCAACGGCTCTGGATCGGTGTCCAACAGGTAGGATACAGCCCATCTGGGGAGGTGGGGGGGTACTGGGACCACTGGGCAACCTGGCATAGCTCTGGTGTTGGGTGCACTGGGTCACCATGCAGATCCCAGAAGCTTGCAAGGGATAGAGACCTCTCCTCCACCACTGCCATTTGGAGGGCAGCTGAAGCCACGGGCTCCAGGTATGGCACAGTCCTTGCTAAGAAGAGATGAAGTGATGGAGTGGCTCTAGAGCCGATGGAGCTGGTGCTCCATGCGATGCGCTTCGTGTCATGGAATCATAGAATGAATCATAGAATCAGAATGGCCTGGTTTGAAAAGGACCTCAAAGATCATCTGGTTTCAACCCCTCTGTCATGGGTAGGGTCACCAACCACCAGACCAGGCACCAGGACAGCAGGATTTGGGGGGAAGCAGCCGGAGCTGTGGGACCCTCCTGATCCCACAGGACAGAGGAGGACAGAGGACTGTGCCGAGGTCTCAGCTGGGAGCCTGACAGTGGGGCTGTGAGCACCAGGCTGGGATGCAGCAATGTGCACACTGCCCGGGGTGCAGGCAGGGCAAGGGGCCACGGCTCACCCCAGCCAGAAAACCGCTTCCACCACGGCCTCGAGCTGCTGTGACAACCAAAAAGGACGGAGGCTGCCGCCCCGGGAGCTGCGTCTGCAACCCAGCCCCAGCATCAGGAGTGCTGATTAGAGACGGGCTAATGATAGCCTGCCATTGGGCAATGTCCTCCTGTATGGGGTGTTCACACGACATCCGTGTCCTACATAGGTGCCTCCTGCTCTGGGGTGTGACACTAACTCTGCTTTGCAGTGCTGAGGTGGCACAACCAGCCCCGCACCTCCAGGGGGATTCAGCTGCAGGGAAGCGGCTCTCCGGGGCTGGTGCTGGGGGCGGGCTGCAGCCCCTCAGCCAGAGGGAGCCCGGAGCCAGGGCAGGTGATGCAGGGATGCAGTGTCCCAGCACCGTGATCAATCTCCACCAGCATCGATGCAATATGTAAATGGATCGAAAGCAATGACTCAGAGACTTTTGGACCAGTTAGGTAAACATCAGGGAATTAAGCTGTGTCCTTGATAACTAAACTTATCATTAACGTCAGTCACTGCAGCTTTATGGGAGATGGGTGTTCCCAGATAAATGTGAGTTTTGTTTTTGCTATGCTTACGAGATCCATGGCCTTATCACCAAATGATGCTGGGGATGCTGAGAGCTTGCAGAGCTTTCATAAGAGCCTGCTTGGGAGAGATCCCTTCAGAAACGTTAAACAGACCACAAATGTGTTCAGCTCATGAAATCCACTGAGCCCAAAACAGAGACTGCCATAGGATGCAGGGAAATGTTACACGTTACCTCATTCTCCATCCTTCCCATTGTCCACTTCCAGCTCAGGATGGAAATGAGACTGTGAGCTGCAGGAGCCCACAGTCTGACCCTGCACAGCTCTGAAGATCACAGCTGTCATCCTCCAGCACAGCAGGTATCTGGGTTGGGGGCTGCATTTCTGTGTGAATGGCACTGCAAGACTGTGACTTGTCACACTATTGCAAAGCATCTATGTGAAGGGGAGAGCCCACTGCAAACAGCTCTCACTGCAGCGTCCTGAGCAGCTTTCTGTTCTTAGCCCTCCCTGACTCTGTGTTATATATGCATATATCACTTCAGCTGTCATTTCATCTCCATAACAATTAGCTAAAAACAAAGGGCGAACCACTCAGTCCCCCCTACAGCCGAGGGGCTGGGAGATATTTCCTAGAGCTGTTTCCCCAAACATCTGCAGAGCACCCCTGCCACACTGAACGGAGAGCACACAGCCAGACCAGCCCTCCCAGTGACCCTGCCCTTGTCCCCAGGCTCTGGAACTGGTTGGAATGGTCCAAGGGTGGTGATGGGCACAGGCCACCAACCCTCCCTCAGACCATCTCCAAGTGCACTTCAAAGTCAGTTCTGGCCACAGAGCCGCGTGAGCATGCCTGTGGCACCAGCCCTTGGTTAAAGAGGCGAGGAGAGCGTAACGGGACACGAGATGGGGCTCTGCCAGCCCTGTGGCTTCAGAGCCAGCAGAAACCCAGACACACCTCATCCACAGCAAACCTTAGCCTTAGAGAAGGTCTCTGCTAGTTTCAGATTCTCTCTGCTGCACTGGATCTCAACAGCCCCCTGCACCCATCTGTCCAATTCCCTTGAACCAGTCCCATGGCCTGTGTCACTCTGGGGTGCTCTGAGACCACGGGGCAGGAGGATCTCTACAGCACTGAGCTGGGCCGTGTCCACAGCCCACACTCACAGCCCACCAGTGCAAAGCCAGACAGTGTGATGAGGACGCAGGGATGAGGGCAGGTGACACACAACACTGGCCAGCAGCTCTCTGCAGCAGGACAGTGGCCAGTGGCAGCAACACTGGGAAGCCAACACTGCTTCTTGGCATGACTTGCTGCCCAGAGAGGCTGTGGATGCCCCGTCCATCCCTGGAAGTTCAAGGCCAGGCTGGATGGGGCCTTGGGCAGCCTGGTCTAGTATTAAATATGGAGGTTGGAGGCCCTGCATGTGGGAGGGAGGTTAGAGATTCATGATCCTTGAGGTCCCTTCCTACCCTGGCCATTCTGTGATTCTGTGATTCTGTGATGACTTCTGCTGGTCGGGTGATCACTGGTTAAATCTGCCAAGCCGGGGCAGCAGAGCAGCCAGAGAGAGGTGAGCAGGGCTGTGCTCACTTTGCGCCCTGTGCCCAAAACAGGCATCACTCAGGCACAGGAGGGGAAGCTCTCAGAGTCCAAAGATGTGGGGGTCCAGGAGGCCTAGCAGCTCCTCGGAGGACTCTGAGAGAGGCCAGGTTGTCCGTGCTGCTTCCTGCTTCCCATTGGGCTGCCACATGGCTTCGCTTCACTCACACCATGAGAATGGCTCAGGAACCTGTGTCTCACCAGGTCTTCTCTTTCTCTCTTGCCAGACAAATAAGGTGCTCCACGGCAACAAGACTGTTGCCCAGAGACAGAAGATGAGTGGAGCCCTTCAGAACAACAAGCCAAGCAACACGGCAATGAACCCGACTGCAAGCAAGTGCACAGAGATGCGTGGGGGTGGGAGTAACTTCATAGCTGGCGTCTTCATCCAGGCGAAGAACAAGAAGCTAAGCATCTATGATGCCATGATCAGGGGGCTCCTGACACCGGGCACAGCCCTGGTGCTGCTGGAGGCACAGGCTGCATCGGGGTTCCTCACCGACCCCATGAGCAATGCAAAGCTGTCAGTGAAAGAGGCACTGAGCGCAGGACTCATCGGCAGAGATTTCTATGAGAAGCTGCTGTCAGCAGAGGGAGCCGTGACCGGGTACACAGAGCCGTACACGGGACACAAGATCTCCCTCTTCCAGGCCATGAAGAAGGAGTTCATCGTGAAGGAACACGCCATCCGCCTGCTGGAGGCCCAGATCGCCACCGGCGGCATCATCGACCCCACCAACAGCGACCGTCTCCCCGTGGAGGTGGCCCACCAGCGTGGGTACTTTGACCACGAGATGTGCCAGTTCCTTCTGAACCCTAAGAACCAAACTAGAAGTTGTTTTGACCCCAACACGCATGAAAACCTCACTTACACGCAGCTCCTGCGCCGCTGCGTGCCCGACCCCGACACGGGGCTGCTCATGCTGCACGTGATGGACAAAGGATCCGTGCTCTTCCAGCTCAACAAGGACGCCCGCAAAGCCCTGCAGGCTGCCCGCACCACCGTCAGCGTGGGGCTCTTCCAGGGCTCTTCCAGCGTCACCGTCTGGGAGCTCCTCTTCTCTCGCTACATCTCTGATCACCAGAGAGAGGAGCTGCTGAGGAAATACAAAGCAGGGACAGTGACCGTCCCAGAGATGATCATCATTCTCACCACCATCATCACTGGGGTGGAAACAGGAAACAGAGACCTGAGCTCATCCACAGCAACAGCCGATGGTGAGATAGGAGAGTCACAGCCGGTGCAGGACACACGCTCCCAGGAGCAGCAGTTGAGAAAATCTTTAAAGTCTGCAACCATCTATGTCACTGCTGGTGAGTTCCAGGGACAAAATGTCTCCTTGTTGGATCTGCTCTTTTCCACATACGTCCCTCAGGAGAAGCGGCAGGAATTGCTGGAGCTGTACAGGGCAGGGATACTGAGCACAGAACAGGTGGCTGCTGCTGTCAGCACCGTCATAAACAAAACAGAAGCTGCAAATATCACACCCACAGCAAATGCTGGGAATCCACAAAAAGCAGTGTCAAGGGCAGAGGGAAATGGAGACGGATGTTCAGCACAAGATAATGTCTTGAAGTCCACCACCATTGACATCCCAGCCGGTGAGTTCTCTGTGTGGGACCTGCTCTTCTCTGACTACATCCCTGAGGACAAAAGGCAGGAGCTAATGGAGCTGTACCATGGAAGGGTATTAACCCTGGAGCAGGTGATAACTGTTGTCACCACTCTCATTAAGAAAAAAGAATCTACAGGCAGGAAATTCCAAATCACAGTGAAGCACTCCAGCAAGGATACTGTGCCAGCAGCCGGAGAGAAAGATGATGAATCCTCCAAAGAGGAGTCATGGGAAACAGCCTTGAAAACCACAGTTGTCGACATGGAGGTTGGAGACTTTCGGGGCCACAAGGTCTCTGTGTGGGACCTGCTCCACTCCAAGTACATCCCTGCGGAGAACAGGAAGGAGCTGCTCGAGCTGTACCAGGCAGGAGAGTTAACCCTTGAGCAGGTGAAAACCGTTGTCAGCACCATTGTGGCCAAGACAGAAGCAGCAAAGGCAGAGCAGTCAGCGCATGTAAGTGGTCCAAAGGCAGAGATGGCCGTCACAGAAGCAGAGCACACCTGTCACCTGCAGGACAGGACCTGGGAGGAAATCTTGAAGTCCACCACAGTTGAGATGGCAGTGGATGAGTTCCAGGGGAGACGAGTCTCTGTGTGGGACCTGCTGTCCTCTGACTGCCTCTCTGAGGACAAAAGGCAGGAGCTAATGGAGCTGTACTGTGACGGGACACTGCCCTTGGAGCAGTTAATAACTGTTGTCACCACTCTCATTAAGAAAAAAGAATCTACAGGCAGGAAATTCCAAATCACAGTGAAGCACTCCAGCAAGGATACTGTGCCAGCAGCCAGAGAGAAGGATGATGAATCCTCCAAAGAGGAGTCATGGGAAACAGCCTTGAAAACCACAGTTGTCGACATGGAGGTTGGAGACTTTCGGGGCCACAAGGTCTCTGTGTGGGACCTGCTCCACTCCAAGTACATCCCTGCGGAGAACAGGAAGGAGCTGCTCGAGCTGTACCAGGCAGGAGAGTTAACCCTTGAGCAGGTGAAAACCGTTGTCAGCACCATTGTGGCCAAGACAGAAGCAGCAAAGGCAGAGCAGTCAACGCATGTAAGTGGTCCAAGGGCAGAGATGGCCGTCACAGAAGCAGAGCACACCCGTCACCTGCAGGACAGGACCTGGGAGGAAATCTTGAAGTCCACCACAGTTGAGATGGCAGTGGATGAGTTCCAGGGGAGACGAGTCTCTGTGTGGGACCTGCTGTCCTCTGACTGCCTCCCTGAGGACAAAAGGCAGGAGCTCCTGGAGCTGTACCGTGACGGGACTCTCACCACTGAGGAACTTGTCAGGGCTATCAGCAGCACCATGACACACAGCAAAGAAAGACATCTCGCAGCCCTTCCCCAGCAGACAGTGGATCTCCTCCAGTCTGAAGGCTCTTACATTACCTTTGGGCAGTTCCAGGAGCAGAGGGTGTCAGTGTGGGAGCTCCTCTCCACCAAGCAGGTCTCTGAGTACAAACGAGAAGCGTGTCTCGACATTTATGGCACAGGAGGGCTGACAGTGAACAAGATCACCATCACCACCACCGTTGTCACAGGCACACAGGGAAAGAAGAGACAGCACCAGGACCTCTAGCACCACCCACCCCAGAGGAGGAGCGAGCTCTGCCTCGTGGGGAAAATACCACCTGGGGGCTGGTGAGCGCTGCCTCTCCATGTAGCGCAATTACGGGCAGGAAACAGTGGTGTTGAAGCGGTGGAACAATGCTGCTGCCTGGTTAAACTCCTTCCTGTCTCAACTGCTGCTTCCCTGAGATTTTTTTTCCCAGTGAAGCATTTGCTGGGGGGTTCTGGGGAGGGTGTGGGGAGGCTTGACAAAAGACAGGGAGATGTGTGTCTGGCACCCACAGCAGATGGGTCAGAAAACCCCACCAGTGGGAGAAGGCAGAGACCCCAAAGCAGGAGCTGTGGGCAGCACAACTATCAGCTACAGAAGAGTGCAGAGGGACAGACCACCTCTGCCCAGGATAGCTGGGACCCCGGCCTGGCTGAGGGGAGAGCAGTTTGGGTAGCACACATGGCTGTGGCCACCTGTTGAGACACTTCACCCTGACCCATCCACTCCACTGAGGAAAGCTGGGGCTGTGGGGATCTGCCGGGCTGCTGGAGCTCGCTGCATACAGTTGAGGTGGGAATGGATTTCTGTTTCTGGAGCTCTGATGTGGTCAGCTCCTGGGTGTACTCACAGGAGCCGAGAGCTATCAGGGCCAAGGGAATCAGAGAATCATAGCATTGTTTGAGTTGGAAGGGACCTTTAAAGGCCATCTAGTCCCACTCTGCTACAATGAATAGGGACACCCACAGCTCAGTCAGGGGCTCAGCGCTCCATTCAGCCTGAACTGGAATGTCTCTACGGATGGGACATCTGCCACCTCTCTGGGCAACCTGTGCCAGTGCTTCACTACCCTTAGCATAACAAACTTTTTCCTTATATCAAACCTAAATTTCCCCTCTTTTAGTGTAAAAGCATTTCCTCTTGTCCTGTCACAACAAACCTCGCTAGAGTCTGTCCCCTTCTTCCTTAGAACCATAGAATCATAAAGGTTGGAAAAGACCTCAGGAGCTGTACCGTGATGAGACATGATTTAGCAGAGGATTCTTGGTTGGGGTAGTATGGTTAGGTCATGGTTGGACTCGATGATCTTTAAGGTCTTTTCCAACCTGAGTGATTCTATGATTCTATGACCTCCAAGATCCCCAAGTCCAACCCCAACCCGTGCCTACCATGCCCACTGACCATGTCTCTCAGTGCCACAGCTCCACAGCTCTGGAACACCTCCCGGGATGGTAACTCCTCCACTTCCATAGGCAGCCTGTAATGGTGCATCACCACTCTTTCAGAGAAGAAATGTTCCCTAATATCCAACCTGAACCTCACCTGAAGCAACGTGAGGCCATCGCCTGTCATCCTATTACAGCTCCCTAGGAGCAAAGGCTAATCCCCACCTCACTCAGACCTCCTCTCATGGAGGTGTAGAGAACTGTGAGGTCTCATCTGAGCCAGAGGATGTCGCAGGGCAGGGCTACCCTCACAAGTGCCAGGGCATCAAGGAGGGGAAGCGTGTGGGAGCATCCCCACACTGCCCAGTGCTGCAACAAGCAGCCATGTGTGTGTGTCACATAGGCACAGACCACAGAGCATAGGCACTGAGAGTGCGTGCAGACACTCTGTGTGCATGTGTATGTTTGTGCCTTTCACCTTTCAGGTGTGTGACTGAGTGTCCATGTCCCTGTAACAGGGCAATGAGTGACACAGAGCTCTCACCATGTCTGTGTGGATGTGACAGTAGTGTCACCCTGCTGCTGTCCCCCATGGCACAGTGGGCCTCAGCTGGGCCTCAGTGGGGCCAGTCCCTCCTCTGGGCCTCACTGGGGCCAGTCCCTCCTCTGGGCCTCACTGGGGCCAATCCTTTACCTGGGCCTCACTGGGGCCAATCCTTTATCTGAGCATCAGTGGGGTCAGTCCTTCAGCCGGGCCTCAGTGGGGCCAGTCCCTCCTCTGGGTCTCAATGGGGTCAGTCCCTCAGCTGGGCTTCAGTGGGGTCAGTCCCTCCTTTGGGCCTCAGTGAGGCCAATCCTTTACCTGAGCCTCAGTGGGGTCAGTCCCTCAGCTGGGCCTCATTGAGGCCAATCCTTCAGCTGGGCCTCAGTGGGGTCAGTCCCTCCTCTGGGCCTCAGTGGGGCCAATCCCCCAGCTGGGCCACAGCCAGGCTGCAGCCAGGCCCACAGTGGGGGCCTCAATGAGGCCTTAGCAGGGTAAGCCCTCAGCAGGGGCCTCACCCAGCCCCTCACCCAGACCCCCAGCTGGGTCCCTCAGTGGGACCCTCAGCAGGACCAGGCCCCTCCACCTGGCATTCATCCTGGGCCTCTGCCAGCCCCACAGCTGGGACCCAGCCGGCACTCAGCCCCACACAGCCTGGCCTCAGCTGGGCTGGGCTGGAGCCAGATCCTCAGACCACAGACCTGCAGCTGCCCGATGCCCTAAGCTGGGCTGGAGCTGCTCTCTGTGTCCTCCCAGCTTAGCCATGTCAGCCTCTCTGCAAAGCCAGGCTGTGCCGGGCATGGCTGCCATCAGCCTGACCCCGGGGCATGCTGCTCCTCCCAGCAACAGCAGACACAGGCTGAGCCCGCAGCTCTCAGCAGCCGAACCCATGCAAGCCCCAGGTTGGGCTGCCCACATCCCAAAGCCCCTCAGGGCCCTGTGGGTTCCCATGGATGAAGGTCCCTGCAGTGTGGGTCCCTGCAGCCTCCAGTGTCCCAGCCCTGACTGGGGCACCCAGGCCTTGGCCCATGGGGTCTCACTGCCATCCAGTGGGTCCCCGTGGTTCCCTGCTCAAGGCATCCCAGTGCACACTGGTGAAGCCTGCATCAACATCAGGAGCTGCCAGCAAGTCCAGCTGGCAGGTTCAGCCATCCCAGCAGGCACAGTGCCTATGACACGGCTGGCACCTGCCCTTGGACACTGCAGAGAGCACAGAGAGGCAAAGCAGAGCGCACTGGATGTGCTACCTCTAGAGGACACTCCCCACGCACAGAGCTCTTCAGCTGTATGAAAGTGCTGGGAGAGGCCCACGGGCAGTGCCTGGGGCTGAATGGCTGCATGGCCCCATCCCAGACACCTTCATGTGCCACATGGGGATGGCAGTGCAAGTCCTGTATGTCACACACAGCCTGCAGCCCGGGGACATGGCCCATGGGTACCCATCCCTGCTGGGGAGGCACAGGGAGGTGCTGGCAGAGATACCTAAGAGTTACAGCACTTCAGTATGAGCACCAGGAGAGCTCCTCCACAAGCGGGAGCTCACTAACAAACAAACCAATTAATAGAGATGTGCAGCAACTTGGGCGCTTCAGACTGAGCCACACTGCTCCAGAGGGAACGGAGCTGCTGTGAATTACCAGGAAGGGAGCAGAGAACGGAACAGCACCTCCTGAGGTGTTCATTGTCACATCTTATTGTCCCACGTCGTGAGAAATCAGACAAGTACAAGAATGACGAAGCATGGGGAAGGACTGAGTGGGCTCCACATGCTGGAAGAGGCAAGCAAGAGATGGGGGACACAGTCTGGAAGAGGTGACCAAGAGGTGGAGAATGCAGTGGCTCGCGGTGGGGTCGTGTGTTCAACACGAGGACCAGGGGTATGGCAGAAGCCATTGGGTTGAAGGAAGTATTTTCTGGGCAGTGGAGCTGAGGGCTCCCTGCAGCAGAATGAAGGCCAGAAGTTAGCATTGGTTCAAAAAGCTGTTGGACTAAGCCATGGAGGAAAACCCATGGAGGATTTCTGCTAAATTACAATTCAGAGCTGTGTGCCAGGAGGCACCAGAGCCACAACTTGGGCTGGAGAGCAGATACCAATTGACTGCTGCTGTATTCTGCTGCTGTGCTCTCATGCTGCTCTCTGCACACAGGCCCTTGGCTGGCACTGGGGCTGGATGGGCCACAAAGACCCCCCCCTGCTAATGGCATCAGACTGTGCCACGGGTTCTGGCAGGGCCACGGGACCGGTCCAGTGCTGGCTGTCAGAGGACAGTGGGCAGGAGCTCCAAAAGGAGCCGGCACCATTCCCTGCCCCAGCCCGTTCGGTGAGCCAGGAGGCTCCAGATGGCTTCTCTGGGCTCCGACTGTGCTACCATAGGAAGTGCTGGATTTCCAAAAAAGAAGCTGAATGAAAACAGGACGTTGTGTAAGGAGAGATCTGCATACATTTGCATAGTTATGAGCTAGTTTCATAACGGAATGCATCTGGATAGCATCTGAACACTCTTTTGAGGCATGAGGGCAGTGGGGAAAATAAAGGGTCGGATTGAAAGGAGCTGCTGCCCGGTCCCTTTGGGAGCATCACACCACAGTGGAGCGCTGGAGAGCTTCTCTGTTTGATGGGAGAAAATTGGGTTTGGGAGCAGAAGCCCCCAGCACACCATCACTGAGCCCATGGGTCAGGCCAAGCTACAGCCACAAGCAGGGAAGCAGCAGCATACCCACAGCATGGGCAGCTTTTCCACTGTGATGGCATTCCCCACCGTGGGGGCCATAGACCCCCTGAGTGTGCCCCCAGGTGTGGGATGTAGAGCCCACCCACCCCACTGCCTCCACTAGAATGTGCCAACCCACCCCAAGAGCCAACACGGGCAGCATGCCTGCTCCCTGCCCCACAGACATCTGCAAAATGGGGTGGGCATCCTCTGCCTCTGCTTCTGGAGTCGTTCCAGCCTCCGTCCCCAGCAGCCCCCACACTTTTAGCCATTCAGTACCAATGTCCTCTGCATGCAAAGCCCATCCATCAGTTGGAGCAGATCTGCTGCTGCTCTGCTGCTGTGTGCTGATAAACCACCCCGAGCAATCTTATCGCCTGTTCCACGCGCTAGCACTCCGTGCTGCTCCCACCTCCTCTCTGCATTCCCTCAGCTGCTGTCCTCTGCTCCTTTCCCATATGAGCGTTGTTCAGCATGTCTGCTCAATGTCTGTGAGCTGTGCTCTGTTCAGTGGCACTGCCTCTCCTGGACACACATCCCAGCAGAGTTAACACGCCGCATCTCTAGGGCTGTTGTTTGCATTCATCCCGGGGCTGCTGGTTGCATTCAGGCCTTCTCCTCTCCAACAATTTCCCAACCCAGGCTCCTAATGTATGGCACAAATGTTTATTTGGCGAGTGCAGGGCATGACTTTGCATTTTGTACCGTTCCATTTCCTCCTATGACTCTCAGTTCAATGTCATCCATCGCTCTGAGAGCTGCTCACCTGTTGGCTGAGCTTGCTGACACACACCTGATATTGTGCCAAAGCCTTTGATGAAGATATGGTATAGATTTGGCTTTCAGAGTCCATATTCCCCTTTCACCACAAAGCAATCTCCTGGTGGCAGGGAGGACCTTGGCTGTGCTTACCCTGTTGCAGCCATGAGGCTGATACAGGAGACCAAAGTTATCTTCTGCCTTTACTGCTTGCCAGCTCTGCTGTTGGGTGCAGCTGCTCTGGTTTTGTTTTAACATCACAAAACCGGGGGTCAGCAGTAAAATTTCAGGGTGTCTCTGCTTTTGTCTTATCCTCCAGAAGGGAAAAAGGTATCACCTTTAAGCTCAGCCTGTTACTTTCTCCTAATGAAAGAAGTCAGACAGGGAAAAGGAACAGAAGATATCATTATGATGAAATCCCAGCTTAATTTTCCACTTAACTGGTTCTACTTCTTTTTCTAGTCAAAATAAGTGTTTAAAAGCTGTTGGGACAGGGAGCTCACCAGCTCTGATGTGCACTTAACTCCTTCCTGCAGTCACAGGATGGGGCCACGTCCCCCACATCCCCCTGGGCTGAAGCATCCCAGATGCAGCAGGCACCCGCCCTGCTCTCCCCATGCACAATGCAGGGTGGGGGTGCTCAGGCTGCACCTATGGGTGCTGCTCCACTGCACCCACCAGCATTTCCCCAGGCCAGAAAGTCCATGCAGGGCAGGGGCAGAACCTGTGCCTCAGGACAGGAGGTCGTGGGGTGGCTGTGAGTGCTGGGGAGCAGCAGGGAGGGCAATCCTGGAGGGATGGAAAGGAATCAACTGAGATTTGTGAAAGGAAACCACGGGCTGAGGGGCAGGAAATTCCCTGGCAGCTGAACACAGAGGTTGAAAATGGGAACGGTGGGGTCTGGGGCAGCTCAATCCTGCAGGCATGGCGTGTGCTGCTGCACTGAAAGCGCTGCGCTCTACTGAGCATCACTACCTGCAGCCCTGCTCTGCACAGCAGGAAGGAGGCAGCAAATGGAGAGGGCTCCGAGCAGCCCAGGGCTGGGGTCCCCAGTCTTGGTTATGGGTCTGCAGTCTGAGTTATGGGGTCCCCAGTCTGATTTAGGGGGTCCCATGGGGTCACCAGTCTTGGTTATGGGTCTGCTGTCTGAGTTATGGGGTCCCCAGTTCAGGATATGGGTCCTCAGTCTGAGTTATGGAGATCCCAGTCTGACTTACTGGGTCTCCAGTTCAGGATATGGGGGCCCCAGTCTGGGTATGGAGTCTCCTGTCTGGTTTATGGGATCCCCAGACTGGGTTATGGGGTCCCATAGAATCACAGCATAGAATCACAGAACTGCCCAGGTTGGAAAAGACCTCAAAGATCGCCAGGTCCAACCACAGCCCAACCATCCGACCCCAACCCTAACAGCCCTCTGCTAAACCACGGCCCTGAGCACCACATCCAGACGGCTGTTAAACACATCCAGGGATGCTGACCCAACCACCTCCCTGGGCAGCCACTGCACTGCTCAGCAGCCCTTTCTTAGAGAAGTTCCTCCGGAGATCCAACCTGAACCTCCCCTGCCACAACTCCAGGCCATCGCCCCTCGTCCCGTCACCTGTCACCAGTGAGCAGAGAGCAGCCCCGCTCTGCTGCAATCCCCTTTCAGACGCTGGAAGGGAGCGACAAGGTCTGCCCTCAGCCTCCTCTTCCCCACCCTGAACGGCCCCAGTTCCTTCGCTCTCTCCTCAGAGGCCATATTCTCCAAGCCCTTCCCCAGCCTCGCTGCCCTTCTCTGGCCCTGCTGCAGCACCTCCACGTCCTTTCTGTGCTCGGGTGCCCAAAACTGAACCCAGCACTCGAGGTGAGGCCTCACAGTGCCGAGTGCAGGGCAGGACGACTTCCAGTCCTGCTCACCATTCCTGATCCCAGCCAGGATGCCACTGGCCTTCTTGGCCACCTGGGCACACTGCTGGCTCAAGTTCAGCCCACTGTCCATCAGTACATCATGAAACTGCAACCAAGCTTCTGCTGGGGCTCCAAGCACCCCGAGCCCTTTCAGCTGCTGTGAGGAGAGAAGAAAGGAGTTCGGTCTGACAGAATCCAAGCAAACTTTATGCTACAAGCAGAGAACAAAAGGCAGCAGCTCTCTCTGTTCCAGCAGTATCCACACACCTCGGCAGCTGCCAATGGCTGAGAGCGCTCTTCCAGACCCCTGGGGTTTGGCCCCAACCCCCTGTGTGCCCCATAGCACTGCACCTTTCACCCCTCTGTTCCTCTGCTCTCCCCACTGCCACCTGCATGCCCTGCTCACCCGCAGGGCCTCAGCCGCTCCAATTTTAGCCCTGAGCTCACTATGAGCAGAACAGCGTGTGCCCCATGTGGCTCACAGCCACACTGCGTGTCCAGCTCTGCCCGTCTGCATGGAGCGCTGCCACTTGTGCTGCTCAGCTTTCCTCTTATGGAAGCACATGTGGTGAGCTGGGGATGTGCAGGAGCTGCCAGAAACGTGCCACGGCCCAGAACAGCAGCATGCAACCTTCCCAGCTCCATGGGCACAGCTCAGAGCCTGCAGCCCTCTCAGCTCCATGGGCACAGCTCAGCCCTCCCAGCTCCATGGGCACAGCTCAGCCCTCCTGGCTCCATGGGACTCAGCTCAGAGCCTGCAGACTTCCCAGCTCCATGGCACACAATTTGGAGCCTGCAGCCCTCCTGGCTCCATGGGACTCAGCTCAGCCCTCCCAGCTTCATGGAGCACAGCTCAGAGCCTGCAGCCCTCCCAGCTCCATGGGCACAGCTCAGCCCTCCCAGCTCCATGGGCTCAGCTCAGAGCCTGCAGCCCTTCCAGCTCCATGGGTCACAGCTCAGCCCTCCCAGCTGCATGGGACTCAGCTCAGAGCCTGCAGCCCTCCCAGCTTCATGGCACACAACTTGGAGCCTGCAGCCCTCCCAGCTCCATGGGCTCAGCTCAGCCCTCCCATCTCCATGAGACACAGCTTGGAGCCTGTAGCCCTCCCAGCTCCATGGGACATAGCTCAGCCCTCCCAGCTCTGTGGGACATAGCTCAGCCCTTCCAGCTCCATGGGACATAGCTCAGCCCTCCCAGCTCCCTGAACCCCTCCCGAGATGTCTGCAGAGGATGCACCTCTGGAAGGTGAGCAGGAGATGCTCTCAGCAGTGACCGCTGTCAGAAGGGGTTTCAGGAAACTGCTCTGCTTTGCTCCCAGGAGGGCTGTGGTCCTGCAGCATTAACGCACGTGGTGTGCCCTGCTGTGAGCACAGCTCGGGGTTAGCAGCAGGTCTCACACAGAACGTGGGCTGTGTGCATTTGTGCAGAGGAGGTGCAGCCCGGCGCATTCACTCAGCGCACACAAATCCCTCATTTGCTGCCGCATGTTTGCCTGGCAGGAGCTGCTGAGTGCTGAAAGGAGGCA
The DNA here is from genome assembly GCF_987193195.1 of Phasianus colchicus. Taxonomy (NCBI): domain Eukaryota; kingdom Metazoa; phylum Chordata; class Aves; order Galliformes; family Phasianidae; genus Phasianus; species Phasianus colchicus. The sequence goes on from NC_143438.1 coordinate 94,848,649, forward strand.
GTGCAGAGGATGTTTGTCCACTCCCACAGGCTGTCTGCCACCTGGACTGACCCTTACTCTGTGACAAAGTGCGACTTGTGCAAAGCCACACGGCGTCACCGCGTCCCAACCCCATCCATCACATGGATATAAACAAAAGGAAACCAAAGGGCCTCGAGCAGCCAGGAGGGAGGGAGGGAAGGGGGTAGGGGGTCCGGCCCAACCTCGGTGCTGCCCACATTGGCACTGCTGGAGCCTCGGAACAGAAGGGGGGTCTCAGCTGCATTCCTGCATTTTGCTACCAATCCAGAGCCGGTGGAGTGCTCTGCAGAGGACTGCATGTGAACCAACCCAGAAAGGGGCTCACAGATCCCCTCAAACCGGGTCAGTTTAAACGCAGGGTGCACCCAAATGGTACCGAATCACAGAATGGCACAGAGGGAGGTGGGATGGACCTCCAAGGGTCACCTGCTCCAGGCCCCAGCTCAAGGGTGGGCACAGTTATTGCACATTAAACAGCACCAGGAGTTCCTGCCCCACTGCTCCATCAGTACCACCACTACGTGAAGCTGCTTTCAGATCCCCACTCTCCTCCATCTAAACCACACCTGAAAGCGCAGCGGTGCAGTTCCAACCCAAGTCCTTGGGGCAGCAGTGTCTGAAATGTCCGACTAATGCAGTCCTGAGACAGGCAGGACAAGCAGGAGATGAAAAGCATGCAGCTAATGCTTGAATGTGGACAGGCAAGACAAATGGAGGCTCCACTGTGTGTTTGAGTGGTGAGGTGCTGGAACAGCTGCCCAGAGAGGCTGTGGATGCCCCGTCCATCCCTGGAGGTGTTGGAGGCCAGGTTGGATGGGGCCCTGGGCAGCCTGGGCTGCTGTGAAATGTGGAGGTTGGTGGCCCTGTGTGTGGTGGGGATTGGAGCTTCATCATCCTTGCAGACCCTTTCAGCCTGGGCCATTCTGTGCTTCTGTGATTCTATGATTTTTCCCAGGAGGAAAAAGGATATCATAGAAAGAAGATTAAAAGACTTAAGAGTGGAGAGGGCACTGAGGATAAGGGGTGAAGAAAAGGTGATGGATGTGGGTGTGCTGTGCAGTGATGGGCACTGATGGCCCTGGGGAGGATCACTGCAGCGGAGCATCCACTGATCCAGTGCCAGCTCTGCTCCCATCTGAGCATTGGATCCGTCCCACAACGTGCCCAAGGAAGTCACAGTGCCATGCTGGGAACGCTGCACTCAAAAAGCTGGGGTTGGAATGCAGGACCTCAGCAATCCATGCTGCCGGAGGGGATTTGCATTCCTCAAAGGATCTCCAGGATTTATGCAGGAGCCACCTGTGCACGGGGAGCGCTGCGGCTCCAGGGCGCAGCCAGCGTGAGTGCAAACCACAGCCGAGCTCAACCAAGGCCTCGTGTTGATGGAAAGTGTTTCCTCCCCAGAAAACAGCAGGCAGCAGAGAGCAGAGCCCCTGGGCAGACCCACAGATCCCTGATCCCATCTGTGCCCCTTTCTGATGGCTCATCCCAAAGGGAAGAGTGGGGGCCGTGCGGCAATTGCCCCATTGTAGACCTGCAGCTTCTGGCACAGCGCAGCTCGGGGCACTCCTGAGCCAAAGGCTGCATCTGCATCCCACTGTTTAATGGCCTTCAATCAATTTCCCTCCCACAAATTTGCCTAATGGCTTTGAAAATCATTTTCTACTTTGGCTGCCATAAACACCCGACGGCGATGAATTCCACAGCGCTGTCCCAAAGAAACGCTATAAAAAATTACTGCCCTCGTGTGCTGTAAAACCTTTCTATCAAGCATCCCAAATACTGATTCTGTGTGGCTGTGGGTTCCCACTTCTGTGTGCTGCCATCATTCTGCACATCCCAGCTCAGCTGCTTTCCCAGCTTTCAGTTCTGCTTTGTGCCCGGGCTCTGCTGCCCTTCCTGTGCCCTGAAATCATCTGCAGCTCTTTGCAGCTTCAGAGCTGAGTGTGCCCACACTTGGTGGCACCTCCAAGTGCTGCCAGCTCCGCTCGTCCCTCTTGCATGATCTGCGAGCACTGCACAGTGGTGCCAGCTGCCATCTGCACACAGCCAACGTTCCAGCAATGAGATGTTTGCTCTCCTCCAAACCTACTGGGCAAACGTTTCACTCCGGCAATTTGTCACCATTTCTGTTATGGATTTGTTATATAATTCTCATCATTTGCCACCACATTTGGACGCTGCTCCTCCAACTTTCCTTGCACAAGGGCTCCATCTGTGACCTCTCTGCAGTCAGTGCTACACTTTGCTGTTTTCTTATAGCCCCATCTCTCCAGTGATCCCACTGAGACCCCCTCAGCTCTTCACACCCTCTGTTCAGGTTCTTCCCTTCCACGTTTTTGAGCACTGCTTTTTATCTTCAGCCCACGCTTGGCCTGTGCTGGGATTGAGCTCCCACCTGCTGAGGGCAGCTCCTGGAGGCAGGAGGTGCTCCCCAGCACAGGGTTTGCATTGAGGCTGAGAATGGGGGACGGTGGCAGCAGGAAGGCAGCATCCAAGGCCAGCTTGGATGGGGCCCTGGGCTATTAAATGCTATTAAATATGAGACTGGTGGCCCTGCCTGTGATGGAGGGTTGGAGCTTCATCATTCTTGGGGTCCCTTCCAGCCCAACTGTTCTGTAATTCTGTGTGTGATCCACAGATAAGGGCATTCACCGGAACACCGCAGGGATGCGTGGGGACGGATGCTGTAGGAAGGGCTCCGGGGCACAGTGTGTGCTGCTGTCTGTCCCCAGCCCTTCTATTCCCCGTGCTTATTGCCAGACAAACTTTTACACTCTGATAAGAAGCAATGACTTCCCTACCTACAGGGCTGGTCTGGTGCAGGATGGGGTCACCCAGGAGCTCACAGCCACAGGCGCACTGATAGGCAGCAATGATGTAACTCTGGGGGGGGGGCACTGAAAGGTGGGCCTTCTGCAGCTGGGAGGTGATGGCACTAAGTGCCATTGGGCACTCTGTGGCACAGTGTCCCTACAGGCACCATATCATAGAATCACAGAATCCTAGCATGGCCTGGGTTGCAAAGGACCTCAATGCTCATCCAGTCCCAACCCCCTGCTGTGTGCAGGTCGCCAACCAGCAGCCCAGGCTGCACAGAGCCACATCCAGCCTGGCCTTGGATGCCTGCAGGGATGGGGCATCCACAGCCTCCTTGGGCAACCTGTTCCACTGCCTCAACACCCTCTGGCTCAAAAACCTCCTCACATCCAACCCAAACCTCCCCTGGCTCACTTTAAAGCCATTCCCCTCGTCCCATCACCACCACCCTCACACACAGCCGTTCCCCTCCTGTTTATCCGCTCCCTCCAAGCACTGGAGGCCACCATCAGGTCTCCCTGCAGCCTTCTCTTCTCCAGGCTAAACGAGCCCAGTTCCCTCAGCCTTTCCTCATAGGAGAGCCGTTCCAGCCCTCTGAGCATCTCAGTGCCCTCCTCTGGACTCTCTCCAACAGCTCCACTGTGCTGAGGTCCCCAGGCCTGTGGCACGGTGTCCCTGTGGTGCTCAGTGCTCAGTTCACCCACAGCAAGGCTTCTGGCTCAGCTGTGCCGCAGGCAGCAGCTCTCAGTGACACCTGGAGATGCCACTGACGGCCACAGCCCCTGCTGAGAACCACAGAACAGGGCTGGGCTGCGGGGAGGGAACGTCTCCCAAAACAGCAACCAGGCAGCGGGGTGGAGCGAGCAGGGTGGGACAAATAATGAACGTGCTGAAAGGAACCAGAACGGCCAGAAAGAAAAGAAAAAAACAGCAAACGAGCCAGGAACTGACAGAGGAATGAGCACAGCTGGGAAGTTCCTTGCTTAAATGCAGCTGAGTGGTTCCTGCTGCAGAGTGTGAGGCCCTGCGGGGGGGTGCAGCTCTGTGCCAGCTCTGCCCCCCAGCACAGCACAGCACAGCACAGCACAGCACAGCACAGCACAGCACTGATGGGCCTGGAAGGTCCTGAGCTCCACTTTGTGCTGGCATTGGCACAGAGACCCCACTGAGAGGGGATGGGGTGGGGAGTGGTGGAGGTGGGGGCAAGGAGAGGGCTGGAAGGGATGGGGATGGACGGCACAGCAGCATGCGGCATTTCTGCAGCTTGTGTCATGCACTGGGTATGAAGGCTTGGCCATGGAGCTCTGCTTGGGTTTTTGTTGTTGTTACTTTATTTTTTTCCTTTAAATTTGGAAGTTGATGAGGTGGACACCCCATTCCTGTAGGTGCCAGAGGCCGTGGATGGAGCCCTGGGCAGCCTGAGCTGGTGGGGAGCAGCCAGCCCACTGCAGGGGTTGGAGCTCAGTGCTCTTCGAGGTCCCTTCCAACCCAACCGTTCTGTGTTTCTGTCATTCTGTAAGTCCCAGTGCTGCAGCCCTGCTGCAGGCTGCATGGACACAGGGTGGGATGGAGGTCGGACATCCTTGAAGGGCAAAACACAGCATTTGGCTTCATCAGACCGATGGCTGCAGCACACCGCAGGCACACCTTTGGTACGGTCCCACACCGCACCCCTATCTCTAAACTGGAGAGAGATGGATTTGATTTTAGCTTGAGTATTGGGAAAAAGTTTTTGTCCAAAAGAGTGGAGATGCCACTGCACAGCTGCCCGGGGTGGGGGGGGAGTCCCCATCTCTGGGGGTGTTCCAGAGCCGGGGAGATGTGGCTCTTGGGGACACGCTTAGAGGGCATGGAGAAGGGCCGGGGGGGGGGGGGGGGTGCGGCTGCGGTTGGACGCGGGGATCTTGGAGATCTGCTCCAACCTCAACGATTCTGTGGTTCCGAGCCCCGGGGCGGGCGCTGTGCGGGGCGGCCCCTCCTCTCCCCGCGGGGCGGTCCGGGGGCGGTCCGTGTGCGGCCTCACGTCGGAGCGGGGCGGGAGGGGTAAAGGAGGGGGCAGAGCCCGATCCGTCCAGCCCGGAGCGGAGCGGTGCGGGGATGGCGGTGCCGGAGCCCGACGCGCGTTTGGCGCAGGAGAAGGAGGAGGAGAGCGAGGAGGAAAGCGAGATCCTGGAGGAGAGCCCGTGCGGGCGGTGGCAGAAGCGCCGCGAGCAGGTGGGGGCCGGGAGCAGCCCCTGGGTGCGGGCTGCGCTGCGGGATCCGCCGGAGGGCGGTGCGGGAACGGCCCGCGGGGTGCGGGGAGGGGGGGAGCGGGGAAGGTGCGGAGAGAGCGCGGTGCGGGAGCGGGGCTCGGCGTGCCCCGGTGCGGTGAGCGCCGTGCGGTGGCTCCGGTGCGGGCCGTCCCGGTGCGTGGAGCTCCGCGTGCCGTCCCGGTGGCAGCGCGGTGTGTCCGCGGGTGAACCGCGGAGGAGCACCGCTGCGGCCGCTGCCCCCGGGGCGGAGGATCCGGTTCGTCCTCCCCGGAGGAGCGCTTCGGGCTGCCGCAGCCCATCCTCCCGTCCGGGGCCCCGCAGGGCGCTCACGCGGTGCCCGCCCGCGTCCCGCGGAGCTCAGGGTCGCCCTCGGACCTCTTTCCCCCAGCCGTGTCCCCGTACCCGTGCGATGTGCCCTGGAAGCGGAGCCCGAATTCCCCCCTGCCCCCATCGGGGCGCTCGGGAACGGCGTCAGAGCCGGGGTAAATCCTCGCCCCAGGCGGAGGTGGGACGGCGATGGCTGAAAAAGGCCCGACCCGCAGTAATCCCCTCTGTATGTCCTGCTAACAGCCCGGTGCGGCTCCCGGCGCTCTGCCCTGCCTTTGGGCACCCCTCGTTCTGAATCGGGCATCAGAGAACCATTCAGGTTGGACAAGATCCCCAAGTCCACCCTCCAACCCATATCACCACTGTGCCCATCGACCGTGTCCCTAAACAGAAGCATCGACTTATTAAGTCTTCCAAGATCCCCAGTGATGCCCATCCCACCGTACCCACTGGCCGTGTCCCCATGTGTGACATCTCCGCCGTTCTTGAACACCTCCAGGGATAGGGACTCCATCACTTCCCTGTCCCAGCCCAGTCTGTGCTGTGCTGAGATGTGGGTCACCTTCCTGTGTTGGTGCTAGTACCACCAGGACCTGCCCAACCCATGTCCCCCCCTTCCCTGCAGCACCTCTGTGCCCGTGGATCGCAGTTCCCTCCCTCTCCCCACCTCCTCTGCTGCACATCAGGGACTCACAGTGCCTTTGGCTGATGCAACATCCAGCATCCCACATCTGCACCCCCAGCTTGTCCCATGTGCTCCCAGACCAGCATCCTGCCCACGGCTCCTTTGGGATGGGGTCTGGAGGTGCCCACCACCATCACCTGAATGCTGCACCCAATGGGTGCTGAGCTCCGGCTCCAGTGCTGCGTCTCAGTGAGGTGTGGTGGACCTCAACTGGGCAGCCGAGTGCTGAAGGTGCAGAAGAGGTGCATCTACAACTTCATAGGATTCATTCCTATGAATCCTTATGGCATCCTATGGATCCTTGTGGCACCCTATGGGTTCTCTGGACAGCCTGGTCTGGAGGTTGGTGACCCTGCACACACACTCATCCCCGGGAATCACAGTGTGGAGTGGCTGCTGCAGATCCCAGGTCTTTGTGGGACAGCCTGAGGGGTGGGGAGAGCTGTTGGGAAAGCAGCTTTTCAGCTGAGAGCACCACGATGGTCCTGCAATGAGAGCTATGGGCACAAAATGACTTCTGCTGCATGAGCTGAGCAGTGGGGAGACGACTGTTCCAAGCAGTGCATAACGGCTGGGATGGAATCGCAGCTGACCCGGAGGTGTGCTGTGTTTTATCAGAGCTCTGGATGATGAGCATTAATTAGTGGCCCACCAAACCCATCGGAACACCCTTGATGTCCATGGCAGAGGGATGACCTGCAGTCATTTCTCATTTGGATAATCCATGTTGTCCATGTTCCTCCTTGCCCAAGGAGGCTGTGGATGCCCCATCCCTGCAGGCATTCGAGGCCAGGCTGGATGTGGCTTTGGGCAGCCTGGGCTGCTGGTTGGTGACCTGCACACAGCAGGGGGTTGGAACTGATGAGCATTGTGCTCCTTTGCAACCCAGGCTATGCTAGGATTCTATCATGATTCTACAATTATGGCACCCCGTGTGTCCCTGTGGCATTCTATGTGATCCTTATGGCACCCTATGGATCTTTGTGGCACCCTATGGATCCCCTGTGGCACCCTATGGGTTCTCTGGGCAGCCTGGTCTGCTGGTTGGCAACCCTGCACACAGCAGGGGGTTGGAACTGGATGGTCAGTGTGGGCCATGCTAAGATTCTGTCATGATTCTATGATTATGGCACCCCATGTGTCCCTGAGGCATTCTATGTGATCCCTATGTCACTCTGTCGATCCTTGTGGCATCCTATGGATCTTTATGGCATCCTATGGATCCCTGTGGCACCCTATAGGTTCTCTGGGCAGCCTGGTCTGATGATTGGTGACCCTGCACACAGCAAGGGGTTGAAACTCAATGATCATTATGGTCCTTTGCAACCCACGCCATTCTAGGATTCTGTGATTCTATGTTGATGTGACCCAGTGGTGACACGTAATGATGTATATTTTAATGCCCTGAGGGCACTTTCAGGAGTAGTGCTGTGGCCAGAACTGACCCCAGAGTTTTGTCCCCTTGTCCTCTGCTGCAGCACGTGGCAGAGCTGCAAACAACCGTGGCACTGTCGGTGGCACTGCCAGCAGAGCTGCATGGCAGCATCACAGAGACGTGGCAGCAGTGCCTGATGGTGCCAGCAAATGTGGGGGAAGTTCTGTGTGAGACATTATTGCGTATTCCTGGTGCTTCGGTCGTGCACCAGGAAGAAAACACGCTGATGTTTGTGGCTGCTGTTTCCTAATGCACACACACACAGCCCTTCTGTTTCACAAACATTCTGATTTCCACAAGCACAACACGCCTTGCCACCACAGGGATTCCCTCTTGCCGCCCTGATGACTGGCTCTCATTATTTATGCTCTTTCATTTGCTTTTGCAGAACAGCCTTGGCCCTGCATGGGTCCTGCATTGCTGTTCTGGGTGCATGGTGCAGCATGCTGAGTGCATGGTGCTGCATACTGGATGTGCAGAGGTGCGCTGGTGCTGTGCTGGGTGTACAATGCTGTGCTGGGTGCTGGTGCTGTTCTGGTGCTATGCTGGGCGTGCAGAGGTGTGCTGGTGCTGTGCTGGGTGCGTGGTGCTATGTGCTGGGTGTGCACTGCTGTGCTGGGTACACTGTGCTGTGCTGTGCTGTACTGGTGCCGTGCTGGATGCACAGTGCTGTTCTGATGCTGTGCTGGGTGCACGGTGCTTTGTTGGGTGCACAGAGCTGTGCTGTGCTGGATGCATGGTGCTGTGCCATGGATGCACAGTGCTGATCTGTTCTGATGCTGTGCTGGGTGTGCAGTGCTGTGCTGATGCTGTGCCAGGTGCATGGTGCTGTGCTGGGTGTGCAGTGCTGTGTTACAGGGGTGTACAGTGCTGTGCTGGGTGTGCAGTGCTGTGTACTGGATGCAGAGTACTTATGCTGTGCTGGATGCATGGTGCTGTGCTGGGTACACAGAGCTGTGCTGTGCTGGTTCTGTGCTGGATGCACAGTGCTGTGCTGATGCTGTGCTGGATGCATGGTGCTGTGCTGGATGCACGGTGCTGTGCAGTGCTGTGCTGGATGCACGGTGCTGTGCTGGATGCACGGTGCTGCGCAGTGCTGTGCTGGTGTTGTGCTGGATGCATGGTGCTGTGTTAGATAGATGGTGCTGTGCAGCGCTGTGCTGGTGCTGTGCTGGATGCACGGTGCTGTGCAGCACTGTGCTGGTGCTGTGCTGGATGCACGGTGCTGTGCAGTGCTGTGCTGGTGTTGTGCTGGATGCATGGTGCTGTGTTAGATAGATGGTGCTGTGCAGTGCTGTGCTGGATGCACAGTGCTGTGTAGTGCTATGCATGGTGCTGTGCTGGATGCACGGTGCTGTGCTGGATGCATGGTGCTGTGCAGTGCTGTGCTGGATGCATGGTGCTGTGCAGTGCTGTGCTGGATGCACGGTGCCGTGCAGTGCTGCAGTTGGGTACAGCGGGGTGGGAGAGCCCCAGGCACCCACACAGGGCTCTGCTGCTGTGCTGCAGAGTCTGAGTGCAGGAGGAGTGCAGTACGTTGGCACCGCAGAGATGCACACAGGGCTGCACTTTGTTTTCCCCACTCCGCGGTGCTGCGCCGCTCTCCAGCTGTGCATGCAGCAGTGTGAATGCACCGTGTGCCAGGGAGAGAGGAACGTCACAGCTTCCTCTGCGTTCTCCTGTTGCATTTCGTTATGGTGCGTGTGAAGTTATGGATGAAGAAACAGAAGCATTTGAAGTACTTTGCAACAAATGTGGAGAAGCAGCCGTGAATCCTTCCATGCCTTCGCATCAGCGCAGCTCAGCTGATGCCCCCTTACCTCCCTCTCTCTGCTCTGACAGCAGTGCTGTCAGACGTTTCCACTTCAGAAAAGTTTGTTTTCTGCATTGGTTTGGTGCCTGCATTTACTTTTTTCCACCCATCCTGAGCAGTCCAAGCAGCGGGGCCGGCAAAGCAGCGCTTTGTTTCTGCTGGAAGTTTTGCAGGGCTTTGGCAAACTCTGATACTGTGTTGCTCAAAACAAATGTTTTCGTATCCACGTGGCATTGCTTTTGCAAACACGTATCCAATGGGAAGGGGCTGCTGCCCCCGGGGTATTTGCTGCTGCAGCTCTGCCCCACATCTCCTCCTTTGGTCACCCTTTGGTACAGTGTTAATGCCCATCAGGAAAGGGTTAATGACTGCATGGATGGAGGGCCCTAAACTCTGAGCTTTGGTTCACCTCTACGCCCCCGGCAGAAAAAAAAAAAAAAGGAAAAAGAGCGAGCAGTAGAAAGAGGAGAAATGAAAAAAAGCAGATTTTAGGGAGAATGGAGTGAGAAATCAGCCAGGTTCAGAAGCGTTCCCAAAGACCCCGAAGTAAGAGAGAAGGCAGGGAAATAACCCGACCGTCTGCATGCACGGAGGGGCTGCAGCTTCCCCATTTTTGAGTGTTCCTGGAGGCTGCGGTGAGGATCAGCAGCGCTGCGATGTGTTCTGCTGGAAAGCCTCCAGCTATTTAATTTTTGCCACCGGAGCTATTTCTGACAGCCATGCTGCTGCCAGCTCTGCTGGGAGGGAGGGCTCCAGGCTGCCGGGCTCTGTTTTGCTTTTGCACAGCCAAGGAGCCTGGAGGACTTTGCTGCTTCTCCACACACCGTCTGTTTTCCTTCCATCAGGTTTGGGGGCATTTGTTTGCAGTTTATCTTGGGGGTCCTGGCAGCTCACTGAGCCCAGCAAGCAGATGGTTCTGTGGCATTGCAGCACTGTGCTCCGTGCTTGGATGAAGGTGTGGGCATCGCAGGGGTTTGCTGAGGGGGTTTGTTTGCAGGATGGCACAGCTCACCGATGGGTGACCTTTGCTGGAAGGAGGCAGCACAGCCTCTCCTCAGCAAGTCAGCTTGGCAGTGAAGCAGATGTTGAGCTGCTCTCAGTGTCCTTCTCACACCCTCCCAGTCTGTGTGGGTGATGCACAGAGGTGGTTCTACATTTGTTTCAGGTCTGCTTTCCGTGCAGCTTTCCCCATCTCCAGCATCCCTCCATCCTCCCCAGCCACAACAATCCCACTCTGTGTTCTCGGCGCTGGGCGGGTGCTGATGTTGGCTGCCCAAGGTGGGTGGGTGGGTGGGTGCAGGAACGTCTCCTTCCTCCTGCAGCACACACTGCTTTATTTCCATCTGTTTTCCCCACCAGAACGGCGTCAGTTTGCAGTTTGTGGCTGTATGCTGTGCTCCTCGCTGCCCATCTGCTCCAATCCTCACCGTGTCCCCAATGCACACAGCTGCTCCCTCTGTGCTCCTCAGCCCACGTGCCAAGGAGGGCTGCTAAAATTACCCAGGCTCTCCGTGTTCTGTCCCTTCCTGTTTTTACCAAGCTCGTTTCTGCCCTTCCGCTTGTTTTTGCCTGCAGGTATTTTTGTGTGCAGTGGCCAAGTGTGTAGGAGCCTCATGGGCTGTGCACTTCGTGTGCCCCTCATCTCCTTCCTTGTTTTGCTCCACTGCAACCAGGGAACACACACACGGTCCCGGGAGCTTTGGTATTGTACTGCTGGGACGAAGGAGGTGCCCACAGCCATGTCACAGAATGGTGCAAGCACTGTTGGTTTCCTGTTCCATTCCACAAGTTGGCACTGGGCAATTAGGATATGAGAGGTGGTGCTGGAGTGTTCCTCAGTGTGGGCATGCAGGGATCAGATGTGAGGTTGTGGTGCTTTCGGGGAAGAAGAATGATGGCATCATGCAGGTTGAGCTATGGTTTGTGCTGCACAGGACCCTGCCAACCCAACCATTCCTTGGATCTGTGACCTACAAGGACCCTGCCAACCCAACCATCCCATGACTGTGTGATCTGTAAGGACCCTGCCAACCCAACAATTCCTTGGCTCTGTGATCTGTAAGGACTCTGCCAACCCAACCATCCCATGGCTCTGTGATGATTCTATGATTCCTTCGCCCTTCAGAAGGAAGTCCTCTGCCCTGGAGGTACCAACCAGGCATTGCCTTCAGCCCGCAGCATTGTGCCTGGCTCTTATCTGAGCAGTGGAAAAATAGACTTCTGTGCCTGCTCAGCAGTGGAACAGAGGTCAGGGATCCCAGGTTTGCTGCAGCAGGTGCAGGGCAAGAAGGAAGGGCAGGCTTCAGCATGGAGAGAAAGGCACCCGGCCCCCACCGCTCCTGTGGTGATGGGGCTGGTGGTTGGACTGAGTGACCTTAGAGGTCTTTTCCGACCTTAATGATTCTGTGATTCTATGAGTGGGCTCAAAGGTGGGGATGTGTAGGGGTTGGATTTGGTGACCTTGGAAGTCTGCTCCAGCTCAATGATTCTATGATTCTTCTTCTGCCCGTGGTTCTGCCGCCTTTCTCCTTTTTGAGATCCACCTGTGCAGGACAGGTGTTGTTCACCCGAACATTTCTCTCCATCACTGCATGGTGTTGAGCTGCAGCAGATCTCACAGTGATTGTGCATGGCTCTCTTCCATCCCAGCACAATAAAGTCCTGCAGCTGGCAGCGTGTTCACCCTCTGCCCACCCAGCTCTGAGCTTGTGCTGAGCGCTTGTTTTTGTGAGAGCAGGATCAAATGCTTCAGTAGGATCAAAATATTTTCCATCTCATGTGTTCCCTTCACCTGCTCATTGTGTAACACGATCGTGCAGAGAAAACAGGTTTATCTGGCAGCTCAGATCCCTTGTCCTGCTGCTGCTCCGCCGCTGTGGGCTCGGGCTGTTGTTCTGCTGCAAACCACAGATAGCAGTGGGTGGATGTCAGCCATCAGTTTCTGTCACCTTCTGCCAGGTGAAGCCCCACAGCAGCTGAGCGCATCGCAACCTGGGGCAGAGGGGGCTCAGGGGAGAACTCACTGCTGTCTCCCACCCCCTGAAATGAGGTTGGAGCGAGGTGGGGGTCAGCCTCTGCTCCCAGGGAACGGCGATAGGATGAGAGCTGATGGCCTTGCATTGCGTGAGGGAGGGTCAGCGTTGATGTTAGGAACAATTTATTCCTGGGAAGTGGTGATGCAGTGGCACAGGCTGCCCAGGGAAGTGGGGCAGTCCCCGACCCTGGAGGTGTTCCAGCACTGTGTGGATGTGGCACTGAGGGAGGTGGGCAGTGGGCATGGTGGGGTGGGTTGGGTTGGATGTGGGGATCTTGGAGGTCTTCTCCAACTGCACTCCGCATGCAGCCAATGCTGTCTGTCACCCACAGCCCTCAGTGAGCTGAGGCGGGCAGCACAGCTGTCAGTGTGGCTTCAGCCATCTGAGCTCCTTTTCTTTTCCTTTTGACATAGTTGGAAGAATGGTTCCTGTGTTGCAGCATTCCCTCCTGCCCTAGGACACAACTCTGCGTCCCTGCATGTGCTGCTCTGTGCCATCTGTAACTCCAACAAAGTCTCTAAAGACCCACCTGCAGCCTTTTGCCCGGGCTAATGAGATCCTAGAGCAGAGGAGCGGGTTGGGATTTGCTCTGCTCTCCTGGGCACAGCATTCCCTGCTCAGCCCCAGGAAATCCCAACAGTGGGCTGTGCCCACTGTGAGCATCGCCGCCTCTGTGCCCTGCGTGTCCCCCCTGCCTGCAGCCGGGCTTTTGCTCCATGCCATGGGGTTAGGGCTTATGGCACAGCAGATGCTCGTGGCCACCGAATAACCGAGGCATCAGCACTGCTGCTGGTGAGCTTTGTTCCGTGCCCGCCCTGCAGCCCCCTGCCCGGGGAGCCCAGGATGCTGACGTGACCCCGTGCTGCTCAGGCTGAACGCTGAGGTTTTGCCCTGCTCAGTTGCCTTGGAGACAAAGCAGCAAACCTGTGCCAGATTTTGGAAGTGCTTTGGGTAAAGCTCCTGCAGGCAGGAGGTGGCCTCCCCCTCAGGGTTGGTGCTGTGCTAAGTGCACACAGGAGGGCAGATCCGGATGGGAAAGGAATCTGGGGGTGCTGGTGAGAGCCAGCTGTCTGTGTATCCAGGAGGCCAAGAAGGCCGACTGCATCCTGGGTTGTATCAGAACCAGGGAGCCTCAGTGCTCAGCACTGGTGAGAGTGCATGGGCAGAGAATAGCAACACAGCTGGAGAAGGGAGCAGACAGCACGACAAGGGGAGCAGGGGAAGGAGCTGGGGCTGCTCAGTCTGCAGAAGAGGAGGCTGAGGGCGGACCCCATCTGCAGGGACATGAAGGGAGGTTGCAGCAAAGAGGGTCGGTCTCTGTTTGCAGATGGTTGTGGGATGTGAGGAAGCAGCCTCAGGTGGCAGCGGGGAGGTTTGGGTTGGATCAGCATCTCTGCACGGAGGGGCGGCTGGGCGCTGCTGTGAGCATTCCCAGCCCTCCTGATAGAACCACTGCTCCCCCACGGCCCCGGTGCTCCATCACCAAACCTTTTTCTGTCTGCTGTTTCAGCTTCTGTAATGTGAGAAGCACAAAAGGAGCGATTTATTGTAAGATGCAATCTGATCTGTCGTAACCTCCACTTACCCGTCCCCATGGTCTCCCCACGCAGCCTCAGCTCCTGCCAGCGCCTTTCTGGAAGGAACCCGAGCACAGAATTTCCCAGTCTGGTGCAGGAGGAGCTTTGCCTCACAGAGCTGATGGGAGGGAGCCCTGAGAGGCACAGGGTGAGATCACAGCAGTGACTGTGGCTGCTCCTTTTGCCCCCAGTCCCCTCTGTGGTCATAGACAGCATTTATTTAGTGGTGCAGCTGAGAGCTCCGTGCGTGGGGCTGCTGCTCAGTGTGAGTTCTGCAGCCGCTCAGCACACAGTGGCTGCTCACTGGTGTCGGTTTGGGGTTTTTCTCAGGACCATGAGATGATTTTCCGTTGGTGTTTTTTTGAGGTGGGCAGAAGAGCAGCTTCATGGACACTGAGGGAAGCATAAGGGCTTCCCTCAGCCCTCCAATCCCAGCACAGCCTCATGGAATCGTAGGTCATAGAATGGATTGGTTGGAAGGGACTTTAAAGATCACCCAGAGGGTGATGGAGCACTGGAACAGGTTGCCCAAGGAGGCTGTGGATGCCCCATCCCTGCAGGCATCCAAGGCCAGGCTGGATGTGGCTCTGGGCAGCCTGGGCTGCTGGTTGGTGACCTGCACACAGCAGGGGGTTGGGACTGATGAGCACTGTGCTCCTTTGCAACCCAGGCCATTCAAAGATTCTATGATAATTCTATGATTTTAGGTCCCTTTGGCACCCTGTGGATCCCTATGACACCCTGTGGATCCTTATGACACCCTATGGATCACTGTGGCTCACTATGGATCTTTATGGCACCCTGTGGGTTCTCTGTGCAGCCTGGTCTGCTGGTTGGTGACCTGCAAACAGCAGGGGGTTGGAACCGATGAGCACTGTGCTCCTTTGCAACCCAGGCCATTCTAGGATCCTTTGATTCCATGATCTCAGGGTGACTGTGGCCACACCACAACCCGGGGTACATCTGATGAGCTCCCATCCCCTGAGTTGTGACCCCACACACAGCAACTCTGCCACCAGCAAGGCTGCAAATTGCATCCAGCATCATCAGCAGTGACATCAGCGGTGGGATTGAGTGCACCCTCAGCAAGTGTGTGACCCTGCTGTCAGCGTGTGCTGGGAGATGGAAGGGTAGAATCACAGAATCACAGAATAGTTGGGTTGGAAGGGACCTCAAGGATCACGAGTCTCCAACCCCCACCACAGGCAGGGCCACCAACCTCCACATTTCACAGCAGCCCAGGCTGCCCAGGGCCCCATCCAACCTGGCCTCCAACACCTCCAGGGATGGACGGGGCATCCACAGCCTCTCTGGGCAGCTGTTCCAGCACCTCACCGCTCTCACAGCAAACAACTTCCCCCTCACATCCAACTGAAATCCGCCCTCCCTCAATTCCAACCATTCCCTCGTCCTGCTGCCATCTCCCCTTCCCAAGAGCTGACTCCCCTGCTGTCTGTAGGCTCCCTTGAGGTGCTGAAGTCTGCAATGATTCACCCCGCAGCTTCTCTTCTCCATGCTGAACAAGCCCAAGGTAAAGCACAGCCCTGCCAAAAAGGATTTGGGGTGCTGGTGGTTGGCAGCTGGGCTCGAGCCAGCACTGTGCCCTCGCAGCCCGGAGAGCCAACCGTACCCCGGGCTGAACACTTCCGTGTTCGGTGCAGGGCAGTTGGACCAGATGGCTCTTACAGGTCCCTTCAAACTAAAAGCACCTATGATTCCATGAGGGGGTTTCTCCCCACCAGCAGCAGAATATCCCTGCACGAGAGCAGCCCTGCATCCCCCTCCCGGCGGATTGGACCCCCTGCCTCTTCCGGCACAGCACGGAGCTGCCGGCATGCAGATGAATGCAGGATTGTTCTGCTGCTGCTCGGGGCTCGGACGCTGTGGCACGGGGCAGATCGTGGGCACGGCGCTGGGGAGGGGGGGGGGGGTTGTGCAGCACCCCCGGCTCATTGGCAGGGAACAGATGGGCGCTCGTGGCCCAGTTCCTGCTGCCTGGGCACAAAGAGCTTCTATTACTTGTTCCCCCCGCCCGCGTGCCTCGCACAGAGCTCAGCAATGCAGCCAGCTGGCCTGCGCTCAGCCTGCATGGGCTCCATGCGGTCAGCTGCTCCGGTGGGGACAGGACAAGGACAAGGGGATGGCTTTAAGGTGAAAGAGGAGAGATTTGGGTAGGATGTGTAAAGGGGAAATCGTTTCCCCAGAGCCTCGGCGCTGCTGCCCAGAGAAGTGTGGGTGCCCCATCCCTGGAGGTGCTCAGGGCTGTGGATGGGGCCCTGGGCAGCTGAGCTGAGGGGCACACAGCCCACTGCAGGGGTGGGGCTGAGGGTCCCTTCCAGCCCAACCAGTCCACGGTTCTGTGATCCTTAAGGAACTTTCCAACACATCCCATTACACAGTTCTGTGATCTCATCATAGAATGGTCTGGGTTGAAAAGGCCCACAATGATTATCTAGTTCCAATCCCCTGCTGTGTGCAGGGTCTCCAGCCAGCAGACCAGGCTGCCCAGAGAACCCACAGGGTGCCATAAGGATCCACAGTGAGCCACAGTGATCCACAGGGTGCCACAAGGATCCATAGGGTGCCATAGGAATCCAGAGAGTGCCATAGGAATCCAAAGGGTGACATATGGATCCATAGGGTGACATATGGATCCATAGGGTGCCATAAGGATCCACAGGGTGCTATAGGGATCCACAGTGTGCCATAAGGATCCTTAGGGTGCCATAGGGATCCACAGGGTGCCACAAGGATCCTTAGGGTGCCACAAGGATCTAAAGGGTGCCATAGGGACCCATTATCATAGAATCACTGTAGAGTCACAGAATGGCCTGGGTTGCAAAGGAGCACAATGCTCATCAGTTCCAACCCCCTGCTGTGTGCAGGTCGCCAGCCAGCAGACCAGGCTGCCCAGAGCCACATCCAGCCTGGCCTTGGATGCCTGCAGGGATGGGGCATCCACAGCCTCCTTGATGTTGACAAGGCTGATGTTATGCCTTTGGTTGGTCTGGACCTTCCAGTCTGCCCTGTCCGTTGTGTCTGCAGCCATCAGCTCAGAGTGTGGGATGTTCCCCAATGTGTGCTAGGATGTGGGGTCCACATGGGGTGTGAATTGGAGCTGGGTGGCTCTCATGGTGACATCCTGCTGTGCTGGGAGTTGCTCCCAATGTGTGGCTTTGTTCTGTGCCCTCGTGTCCCAGGGACCTGAGGCGCCAGGAATGGGAGTCCTGAGGGCTGGGCAGGCAGTGGGCTGGGTGCTCCTCGTGTCCCAGCCTGAGCGTCCTGTGGACGGGGATCCTGGGACAGGAGATCCATGCACATCCATGTAGTGATGTGAGTGAGTCTGTCTGTGGGGTGGGAGCTGGGGGCAGGGCACACTCATGGGTGGCCTCACAGATTCTTGTGCCTTGCAGGTGAACCAGGGGAACATGCCAGGCATCCAGAGCACCTTCCTTGCCATGGACACGGAGGAAGGCGTGGAGGTGGTGTGGAATGAGCTGCTCTTCACTGACAAGAAGGCCTTCAAAGCACACGAGGTAATCACCCCTCATGGTGAGGAATGTGCCCACAGCTCCCTGTGTCTTCTGTACCCCAAAAGCAGCTTTTCCCCGACCTGGAGCTGCTCCCCACCTTCCTGTGCTCTCTGCGCTGTCCTGCCGTGCCCCCAGAGCTGCCATCTCACCTGTCCTTTCTCTGCACATAGGAGAAGATCAAGACCATGTTTGAGCAGCTGGTGCTGGTGGACCACCCCAACATCGTGAAGCTCCATAAATACTGGCTGGATGTGAAGGACTCGAAGGCACGGGTAGGGGGATGTGGGGATCGGATGCCAGGCTGGGAGAGATGGTGGTGGGATCCCGGAGTCCTCTGCTCACCTTGCTTCCAGGGCTCTCCTTCTTCAGGTTGGAAATTAGGAAGGATTTCTTCTCTGAAACCGATCAGACATTGGCATGGGCTGCCCGGGGAAGTGGAGGAGTCTCCATCCCTGGAGGTGTTCCAGAACCGTGGAGATGTGGCACTTCAGGGCATAGCTTAGTGGGCAGGGTGGATGGGTTGGCAGTCAGACTTGATGATCTTGGAGGTCTTTTCCAACCTTAATGGTTCTGTGATTCTCCAGGACACGTAGCAGGACGCTCACCCTCAGCTTCATGCGCTGCAGCACATGAGCTGGGCAAGGAACTGACACCTCTGTCCCCCCCAGGTCATTTTCATCACAGAATACGTGTCTTCGGGGAGCCTGAAGCAATTCCTGAAGAAAACCAAGAAAAACCACAAGGCCATGAATGCCAGGGTAGGTTCCTTAGGAGCACATCCACGGGAAGGAGCAGCTCTGTGCCTGCTGGGAAGGGTCTTGGGTCTCTTACAAAGCAGAGCAGATGAATGCTGTTCCCAGCAGTGATGTTCACAGCAGTGATGGGATGAGAGGTGGTGGCCTCCCATTGCTCTGAGGGATGTTCAGGTTGGATATTAGGAACAATTTCTTTCCAGAAGAGTCTGGCATTGGTACAGCTGCCCAGGGAGGTGGGGGACTCACCATCCCTGGAGGTGTTCAAGAGCCATGGAGATGTCCTCTTGGGGACATGGTCAGTGCATACGGTAGGGATTTAGCCCTGCAGAGAAGGAGCTGGGGGTCCTGGTGGGTGAAAAACTGAACGTGAGGCAGCAGTGTGCTCCTGCAGCTCGGAGAGCAAATGGGATCCTGGGCTCCATCGGCAGAGGGGTGGCAGCAGGGACAGGGAGGTGATCGTCCCTCTCTGCTCTGCTCTCGTGAGGCCCCGTCTGCAGCACTGCGTCCAGGGCTGGAGCCCCCAGGACAAGAAGGACAGGGAGCTGCTGGAGAGGGGCCAGAGGAGCCACAGAGATGAGCAGGGCTGCAGCACCTCCGTACAAAGACAGGCTGAGGGAGCTGGGCTTGTTCAGCATGGAGAAGAGAAGCTGCGGGGTGAATCAGTGCAGCCTTCAGCACCTCAAGGGAGCCTACAGACAGGAGGGGAGTCAGCTCTTGGGAAGTGTTGATAACTGCAGGATGAGGGGAAATGGTTGGAATTGAGGGAGGGGAGATTTCAGTTGGATGTGAGGGAGAAATTCTTTACAGAAAGAGTAGTGAGGTGCTGGAACAGCTGCCCAGAGAGGCTGTGGATGCCCCGTCCATCCCTGGAGGTGTTCAGGGCCAGGTTGGATGGGGCCCTGGGCAGCCTGGGCTGCTGTGAAATGTGGAGGTTGGTGGCCATGCGTGTGGTGGGGGGTTGGAGCTTCGTGATCCTTGAGGTCCCTTCCAACCCAGCCATTCTGTGATTGTGTGTGTGTGATGGGCTGAGGTTGGACTGCATGATCTTAGGGGACTCCAACCTCCATGACTCTATGATCCCCTGGTCACTCCCTGCATTACGCAAGGATCTGTGTGTTGTGGGATCTGTGCTGGACCCCATTGCCCTCCCCCAAGTCTGAGCTCACTGCCACAGCAGCACAGCGGTAGAATTGGGATTCACCGTTGGTACAAACCATGTTGCACAGACCCCATGAGCAGAGTGAGATTTTGCCCCCTCTATGGTGCATGTGTCCACACTCCCACTGGGTTTTGGTGCCATGCAGAGCTGTGTCTGACACTGAGGATCACAGCACTGAGGTTCTCAGCTTTGATGGTGTTTGCTGAACCTGGACTGGAAAGGAGGCTGTTGTGGCTGGGACAGTGCGTGGCTCATCCTCGAGCAGTGGTCCCTGCAGGGCAGTGGGGGGTCGGGTTCCCAGCTGCCGGTCGATATGTGGGTCCTGGCTTGTCTCACACAGCTCTGGTCTCTGCCATAGGCCTGGAAGCGCTGGTGCACGCAGATCCTGTCCGCTCTCAGGTAAGTTCTCTGCCTCACCATCCTGCTGCTGGCTGTGTTGGGCAGCGTCTCAGGGCAGCTCTGTGCCCCCTCCAGCTTCCTCCACTCCTGTGAGCCCCCCATCATCCATGGCAACCTCACCAGTGACACCATCTTCATCCAGCACAACGGGCTCATCAAGATCGGCTCCGGTAGGACGCGGCCCCGCAGCTCTGGGGCTGAGAATGGGGTGGGCAGCGGGGAGCTGTGGGGAGGGATAAGAGCTGAGAGTCCCCTGGGGGATGACTGAGCATCACACGTGTGCAGTGCCCTTGTGGCAGAGAAGGAACTGGGGATGCTGACCACGAGCCAGCAGTGTGCCCAGGTGGCCAAGAAGGCCAATGGCATCCTGGCTTGTTCCAGAAACGGTGCAGCCAGCAGAGCAGGAGGTGATCATCCCTCTGTACTCAGCTCTGGTGAGGCCGTACCTCAGTGCTGTGCTCAGTGTTGGGTCCCTCACTGCAAGAAAGGCGTTAAGGCCCTGCAGTGTGTCTAAAATGCTGGGTCAGAAATCGGCACAGCTGCCCTGGGAAGTGCTAGGGTCACCATCCCTGTGGGTGTTACGGAGCCATGGAGATGTGGCACCTGGGGACGTGGTGAGTGGGACAGTGGGGATGGGGTGGGGTTGGACTCGATGATCTTAGTGGTTTGTGCAACCTTAACGATTCTATGGTTCTGAAGTGTGGCATTCCCTTGTCTTCTGTTTGTGTCCCCTGCTCTACACTTCTCACTTATCTCCTTTGGCATCGGCGCTGACCGGCAGTGTGGCACCGGGTGTTTGCTAACGGTGAGTGTCCCTCTGCTCCCTCTCCAGCACATCCATCTCTTCACCGAGTGCATTTTGTCCCCACTGGGCACCAAGGAGTGGCCCTGGGGCTGCAAGCAGGAGGCGAACCTCCACTGCTGTGTCATCTCCTGGGGAAGTGGGTGCACACTGCTGTCCCCATGGGCAGGGACACGCTCCAAAGTCCCGTCTGTGCTCACTTGCAGAGCCGTGGCTCAGATTATTTCTTGTTCCCCTGCAGCCCTTCCAGATGACCTGCGGAGCCCCATCCGGATCGAGAGGGAGGAGCTGCGCAATTTGCATTTCTTTCCCCCGGAATACGGCCGTGAGTGGGGCTCAGTTTGGGGGGGGGGACTGTGGGAGGGCTGTGGTTCAATGTTTGGCCGCTGCGGGTTTGCAGTTTGGTGCTTTCAGAACTAAAGCTGTCAGCCAAGAGAAAATCTCGTGACTGTGGATGGTTGTGCCAATGCTGTAGGTGAAATGCTGCGCTGATCAGTGCGGAGCTGTGCGCGTGGGGGGAATAGCTGTGCCCACAGGGAGAATAGCTGTGCACACCTAGCAATGGGCTGAGAGTTGGATGTTGCTGGTTCAGAACAAGGTCTCAGCATGAGCTCAGGTTGCTGCCTGAAAAGGTTCTGGCTCAGAAGTGCTCAGCAGCGTGTGAAGTATTAGAGTGAGGGGAAAAAAGGAGCAAGGAGCCTTTGTGCCTTGTGCACGCACACAGCGTGAGCCCCACCTCGGGTCTTCTGAGTTAATTGGAAAGGTTTGTGTAGAGCTCTGGGTGTTGGGGTAGGGAAGCAGGCACAGATAGAAGTGTGTGGGGAGAAGGGCCCACAGGGGGGACGTCGTCTGCTCCTGGTGGGGGGGTTGAAGTCCCACCACAACTGGGCTGATGGGCTTCTGGTTTGGTTCTGCAGAGAAGGCTGATGGCACCGCCGTGGACATCTTCTCCTTTGGGATGTGCGCACTGGAGGTACGGAGCTGGGCTGCTGCAGAGCATGGCAACCTGCAGGACCCCCACTTATGGGGCAAGGCAGTGCCTTGTAGGGCCTGCTGGCTGCCTGGGAGCTCCCCATACCTGGCTGTGAGCTGCGGGTCCAGGCTGGATGCGGCTCTGGGCAGCCTGGTCTGCTGGTTGGCGACCCTGCACACAGCAGGGGGTTGGAACCAGATGAGCACTGTGCTCCTTTGCAACCCAGGCCATTCTGTGATTCTGTGATTCTATGATTCTATGGAGGTGGAGGCACTACTGCTGGGCTCAGCAGAGCATCCACTGCTGCTGTGGCTCAGCCTCCACGGGCTGCGGCACCCCCAGGGAGGGGGAGCACATGGGACAGGGACATTCAGTGCTGTTATGAGGGGGCTGTTGCTTGTTGGTTGGGGGTTGCCTGTGCAGCACTGGGGTAGAGAAATGGGCCCCAAGGACTGAGCCAGGGCTTGGCTGCCTGCAAACACAGCTGCGCTCCTCCTTCCCCAGATGGCAGTGCTGGAGATCCAGACCAACGGTGACACACGGGTCTCGGAGGAGGCCATCATGAGGGCACGGCATTCTCTGGATGACCCCAACATGAGGGTGAGTGCGGGCAGCTGAGCTGTGGGACGGAGCCACTGGGACACAGCCAGACCCACGTGTTTCAGGTGGCCCTGGAGCAGCCTTCTGGGAGCAGCGGGCAGCAGTCTGGCAGGCTGAAGGGCACCAGAATCCTTCCTGCTCGGCTGATCATGATGAGATCTTGTCCCCACATGTTGTCCCACTGGGAACAGCAGTGAGGCTGGGTGCCAGATCCCAGTAGGTGCATGTGTACACGTGTGTGCATGCTCTATGGAAAAGGACCAGGGGGTTCTGGTGGCCAGCAGGCTGACTGTGAGCCAGCAGTGTGCCCTGATTGCCAAGATGGGATGCTGGGGTGCATTGCACAGAGCATGGCCAGCAGGGCAGGGAGGTTCTCCCCACTCTGCTCTGCCCTGGGGGGGCAATGCTGGAGCACTGTGTGGGGGTCCCAGTTCAGGGCAGACTGGGAACTGCTGGAGAGAGCCCAGCAGAGGGTGCAGAGATGGGAGGGGGCTGGAACATCTCCTGATGGGGAGTCTGAGAGCCCTGGGGCTGTGCACCTGGGGGAGAGAAGGTCAAGAGGGGATCTGATAAATGCTTATCAATATCTGAAGGGCAGGGCGTGGTGAGAAGACAGGGCAGGCTGAAGTGCCCAGTACAGGGCTCAGACAGCAGCATGCATCTTTTGTTTCTCTCCACATTCATCCCCAAAACATTCCATCATGTGTGCACATTCTCCCCATTCTCTCGGGTGATTCCAGCATTCTCCCAGGCATCCTTTGAGGTAAGGTAGGATGAGAGGTGATGGCCTGAAGTTGCACCAGGGGAGGTTCAGGTTGGATATTAGGAACAATTTCTTTTCCAACAGAGTTACCAAGCACTGAAACAGACGTGGAGCGGGGCTTTGCCTCCAGTTCATGCTTTGTGTTTGACCCTCAGGAGTTCATTCTGTCGTGCCTGACCCTCAACCCCGACAAGCGGCCGACGGCCAACAGCCTCCTCTTCCACCGTGTGCTCTTTGAGGTCCATTCCCTGAAGCTGCTGGCAGCACACTGCTTCATCAACAACCAGTGTGAGTTACAGGAGACTGCCCTGCCCCACTGAGCTCGTGCATCCTGGCCCCGCAGAGCTGGGGGGATGGAGGGGCCTGTGGAGAATGGCAGTGAGCACAGAGCCCAGCCTGCAGCATCTCCCGGCTGATGCCTCTCTCTGGTTCTGCCCTAGATCTGATGCCAGAGAACGTGGTGGAGGAGAAGATAAAGGAGCTGGACCTGAACATGGTGATGGCAGAGATCCGGCGTGAGGGTCGGCCTGGAGCACAGTGGAGGTGAGGGTTTGGAGCACAAGATGTGAACCCAGGACCTGCATTCACCCTGACCACGCTGTCACCATGCAGCCCTTCGTGCTGCTCTCCTGCCCTGCTCTCGCAGTGACGTTCCCATCCTTCCCTCCCAGGTACTCAGAGGTCTCGTTCCTTGAGTTGGACAAGTTCTTAGAAGATGTCAGGTGGGTGTTGGGACATCCCCAGATCCCATCCCATGGAGTGTCCCACTGGCAGGACCGTGCTTAGTCTCTCGTTTGAGCCCCTCTGTGGCTCTCCACATGGACGAACAGACCTTCTGCCTGGCAGCAGGAGGACGGGGCTCAGTTGGTTGTCTCCTCTCTCTGTGTCTGTACCAGGAATGGGATTTACCCTCTGATGAATTTCGCTGTTTCCAGACCCCATGCCCTCCCACGGGCACTCTCTCAGCCCCCAGAGGACCCTCAGAAAGCCAAAACCCCCACGCCAGAACCTTTTGATGTGGAGACCAGGAAGGTAAAGTCAGGCCAGGTACAATCAGAGTGGCAGTTGGAACAGGAAAATGGGAGGGTCTGCATCCCTGGAGGTGTTCCAGAGCGGTGGAGATGTGGCACCTGGGGACATGGGCAGTGGGCATGGTGGGTTGGGGTTGGACTTGGGGATTTTGGGGTTCTTTTCCAACCTCAGTGATGTGATGATTCTATGAGTGAGCACAAAGGGGTTGTGTTGACAGCTGGGCTTAGAGGTCTTTTCCAACCTTAACGATCCTATGATTCTCTAGGATGGCATCCTGAACCCTTTCAGCTCTTATTTTCAGTGATTCTGTGATGGCAGCTTAAAGTCTTCTTTTATGATTTCCTGTATTATTAGTGTCCTGGAGTCAGTTTCAGGTGCCAGGAATAAGCTCTGTGAGATCATCTCTGTCTCTCCCAGGTTGCTGGATTTCACTCAGCATCTTCGATTCAAGGGCTTTTTTGTGTTTGTCCCAGGGTTGTTTGCAGGAAGGGTGGGCGCCGTGGGTCTGACAGCATTTTGAAATGCTGAATCCACTTTGGTCTCAGGAGCAGTTTCCCAGGATTAATCACTGCTGCTTGACCTAAATTGGGTATCCAGTGCTGGGTCTCATTCTGCCATGCAGTTGCTCAATGGGAAGGGACATCAGGAGTCCAACTGGGTCCTGAGATCCTCCAGGGATGGAGACCCAATAATCTCTGTGGGTCCCTGATCCACTGTTTGAACATTCTCACCATGAAAAAGGATTTCCTTGGGTCCGTCCAGAACATCCCTGTTTAAGTCTGTCTCTTCTCTCCTTTCTCTCTGCAAACAGCCTCTCAGCACCCCCACAGCTATGGGCGTGCTGCCATTGGTTTCCCCAAAGCCATCAGGCAGAGCAAGTCACAGAATCACAGAATCACAGAATTGCCAGGGTTGGAAGGGACCTCAAGGATCATGAATCTCCGATCCCCCAGGTCCTGCTCGCTCTGCCTCCCGTCCCAGTGCTGCAGCCCTGCACGGTTTTGCCATCTCTCCATTGAACTCACTCCATTTTATCAGTGTCTTCTATTGGAAGCCCCAAATCGGAGGCAGCAGGGGCACTTTGCTGACAAGTGCATGGGGAGAGGAGGGTTGGCTGCTGTTGGCAGGACGCAGCCCCAGCATGGCACGGCTCAGCCGGCTTCCATCTGCTGAGCTGCAGAGCTTTGGGATCAGGCATAGGTCTGTGTGCACCTCTGTTCCTTAAAACAACATTCTGTGTCTTTATTCCCTGTATGAGGTATTTCCCTGCGCTGATGCTATCATGTCATTTGTCATCGATCGCCCGTGGCACTCCTTGTGTCACCGTGGATGTTATGAACACAACTTCATCCTTGCATTGAATTAATGTTAAAAATGCTACGCAGGCCCCAAACTGGTTCTCGTTCCTGCAAGATGCTGTGAAATGACTCTACAAAGCAGTCAGTGGTTCCATCACGGCCGTAAATCAGCTCTCAGAGCACTTAACTTATGGTTTATTCATAGTGCTCCGGGCTTATTTTTAGAGAGCGCTGCAGTGCTCAGTTGGATCAATTGGAGGAATGTCAGCGTAAACCCAAGCATTTATGCTGTCTCCCCCTCTACATTTGCTATATGCTACATTTTCATCCAGTGCCCCAGTTCTGCAGGTGCGTGGTCTGGCTAATGGCTGGTGAAAAAACACACATTGATTTTACCGGGGGTTGAGAGGGGAGCGGCGATCTGAGTTTCATTGCATGAAATCTTGCATCTGGACAAACCTGCAAGTGCCAAAGGAATGTGACCACAGCTGGCAGCTCTGGGAGGCAGCAGTGGGATGCCCAGCGAGCCCCGTGGACGGACATGGGGGCACCCATGCAGCTCTGAGCAGCATTTCTGAGCACAGGAGCGTGCCTGTGGGCAGCTAATGGGTGGGCTTTGAAGTAACTCTGCATTTCAGCCGTGTTTTTAGTGCCATGCAGAAAGTGCTGGTGCTGCTGGTTATAGGCCCCTGGCATTGCCTGGGGTGATGTTTACGAGGGTGGATGGTGATAGGGCAAGGGGAATGGCTTTAAAGTGAGCCAGGGGAGATTTAGGTTGGATGTGAGGAGGAAGTTTTTCAGCCAGAGGGTGGTGAGGCACTGGAACAGGTTGCCCAAGGAGGCTGTGGATGCCCCATCCCTGCAGGCATCCAAGGCCAGGCTGGATGTGGCTCTGGGCAGCCTGGTCTGCTGGTTGGCGACCTGCACACAGCAGGGGTTGGAACTGATGAGCATTGTGCTCCTTTGCAACCCAGGCCATTCTGTGACTCTACAGTGATTCTATGATTATGGGTCCCTATGGCACCCTATGGATCCTTATGGCACCCTGTGGGTTCTTTGTGCAGCCTGGTCTGCTGGTTGGCGACTCTGCACACAGCAGAGGGTTGGAACCAGATGAGCACTGTGCTCCTTTGCAACCCAGGCCATTCTAGGGTTCTGTAATTCTATGATTGCCTCCATATCCAAAAGGTGTTGCAGCACAATCAAGAAACCATGTTGATGAGCTATCACTCACTACAATTAATTTAAGAGGAAGGGAAGTTTCCAGCCTCTTTAGGCTTCCTAAATGCACTGCAGGGAGATGTTTCCTCACTCCATTATAAACCTGTGTGGAGCAGAGTGCTTTCTAGGTTGCTTTAGAACTTTTGAGATAGCATCGCTGTCCTGTGCAGGTGACTCAGGCTGGATGTTAGGAAACATTTAATCTACAAAGAGTGGTGATGCAGTGGCACAGCTGCAAAAGGAGGCTGGGGAGTCACCGTCCCAGAATGGAGGAGATGTGGCACATGGGGACATGGTCAGTGGGCATGGTGGGGTGGGATGGGATGCGATGGGATGCGATGGGAGGGATGGGATGAGATGGGATGGGATGAGAGGGATGGGATGAGATGGGATGGGATGGGAGGGATGGGATGGGATGGGGTTGGATGTGGGGATCTTGGAAGTCTTTTCCAACCTCAGTGGTTCCATGATTCAGTGGCTCAGCTTGGGCTGGCAGGAGACTCATTCAGGGTTGCGTGTTTTCACATGGAATCACAGTTGAGATTCCGTGTCCAGTCTCCCTCCTCAAGCTGTGCCACCCAGAGCAGTTGGCCTGGGACCGTGGCTATAACATCCACATCAACCCACTGGATGTTCCTGCAGCCCACACATTTGTCTGTGGGCTCAGCTCTTTGGTATGAGGTCAGAGAGCAGCCAGGCTGGGGAAGGTGGCAGAGGGCGCTCAGCAGTGCATGGTGTGAGGTTCCAGTGCTGGAAGTTGTGGTCTGCAGGAGCCTGATGGAGGCCTCCATCTGTACCGTTCCATTTAGCAAGCAGAAGAGATATGAAAAGCAGAAAAAGAGGTGAGAAAGAGAAGTGAGAGTGAGAGGAGATAAGAGAGGCAGTGCTGACGTGTGGGTCCTGCACGGCTCACAGCTCAGCCATCGCCTCCTCTGCTCCGGAACCAAATATTTGAGCTGCATCAAAACTGCAGAGTCAGCTACAAGAGGTGATGACTGATGGAAATGTCCATCTCAGTGGGAGCACTGCTTTCTGCTGTGGTGGAGCGGGTCAGGAGTTCAGGGTGAGGAGTCACTGTGCTTCCCCAGAGCATTGCTTGCTTCAGCAGCCAAATGCCTTCATTCCCCGTGACTGCTAAGATCTGTTGGAATGCAGCAGACCGTGAATAAAACTGCATAGGATGAGGTATCAGTGGGATCGTGCTCAGCGATGGAACATTCACGCTGTCATTATTCTGCATCTGGACAACACAGAAAGACACTGATAAATTGGAACTAGTTCAAAGGAGGGCAGCAAAGTGATGCTGGGCAGCCTTCTCTGAACTCACTGCCTTCTTCTTTTGGGCGGGGGGGGGTCTAGAGAGCTCCCGATGTCCCCTCCCACAGGATGATGATCATGGGCATTGGGTAGAGAGAGCCGGGAGCAGGTGGCAGTGATGCACTCAGTTACCATCATTGTTCTCAGTGATGTGTGCAGGATGTGGGGAAGTTCTGCACACAAACAAGGGATCTCTGGTGTTACTCAGTGTAAGGAAGGAGCGTCCACCTTGGGCACGTCATCGTCCTGGAGCTTGAAGCTGACATATTAAGGAAAAGCCATATTGGTCTATTTAATTTCAATGCGCTGCAGTGCAATGCAGCATTCCCAAAATGAACTCTGCATCATTTCAATAGTTTTTGACATCTTGGTTTTGTTTTAAGAAGTTGTCATCCCTCAGGGACATGAACTAAAGCATGACACTAAAACATAACCAAGAGTTTGGGCAGGGCCTCAAGGGGAAAACCCAGCCAGACAAATAAAGCAGAGGAATTCATCCTGATGTAATGCTGCCCCTGAACTGCACCTCCTGCAGGGCTCCCACTCAACCCTTCATCAGCTGATGGCAGTTTGTGACTGGGTGTTGGGCTCAATGAACCCTCAGCTGTTCTGGACAGCACCTGGAGGTGTAGGCAGAGGAGAAGGTCAGGCTGGTAGCTCAGTTTTTAAGTGGGATTTTGAGAGTTGTGCTTGGAAAACAGGAGCAAAACAGACCTGGGGGAGTTCAAGGGGCTGTGTCCGGGCTGACGCTCACTTTGGCCTCTTCCAGGTGGTGCAGATGCAATGCAACATGGAGCTGAATGAGGACAAGACTCAGTGGCATGTGAGTGCACAGCCCCACCAGGATGCAATGGGCAGCATCTGTTCTCTGTGCCGTGGCACAGCTTGGTCTCAGTTCGCTGCAGGACCCAAAAGACCTGCCCTTCTGTCTGAGGCAAAAGAAGCCCAGAGAAGAGCAAAGCTGACAGACCCCTCTGTCAGCAGTCCATGACGTCTTTGGACACCTCTTAGCTCTGCTTCTTTCCAGTTTAACAGAGAGAGCATCTCTCTGAGTCACCCAAACTATGCCCCAAAGACACCCCACATGCTGGCATTGACCAGCACCCCCTACCTGCCCTGCTAGCAGCTTCCAGCATTGATACTGCCTCTTACAGATGAATGCACAGAGCTCTCTCTTTTCTTTGCAGCTCACGCTCCTGCTGATCCTGGAGGACAAGCTGCACCGACAGCTGAGCTACGACTTGCTGCCCAGTAGGTCTCCTTGCTTCTTGTGCATGAAGTATTTCCTGGTAGCCATGGTCAGGTTTGGGGTTAGGGCTAGGCACAGACTGCTTGCACTCAGCTCTTCTCTCCTTCTCATGCTGGGAGAGCAGACCAAACTTCATTTTCTTGTTCCCATACCTTTGGCATGCGGTGCCAACCTGCAGCTGAAGTGAACTTTGTGAGTCCTGTGGCCATCAGGAGCGTGCACTTAACCCAGAGATGTGCGGCTGGGGCAATACCAGTGAATGAGTGCATTCTTTGCCTTTTCCCAGCCCTGGGGCAGTCTCCACAGCACCTTCCAAGGAGCTGCTGCGCTCTTCTCTTGGGGAATCCCACGGGTGTGGGGAAGGGCACTTCTCCTGGGGTCTGTCCAATGCAGCAGCTCCTTCGTAAGGTGTGCAGGAGCCCTCTGCAGGCTGCACAGCTGGAGTCCCTTACAGGCAGAACAAAAACACAAAGCTTGCAAACTGACACTTGGGATTTGCTGCTCCACCAGCTCCTTCTGTTCCTACCTGCAGGAAGCGGCCTGCTTCCTTTTCATGCTGAGCCCAAGCATGGCAAGCTCAAAGACCTGACAGTGACGCACTGCCGAGGCATTGTGCTGTGTGATGTGGGGCTGGAGCTCAGTCCTGCATCTCACTCGCTGCACACTCTGCTCTGTTGGCCCTAGCATTACTCAGAACTGTGAGCAGCAGCACACAGTGTGTGCCCCTAACATGCAATGAGGCGCAGTGCAGCTGTGCTGTGGGCTGGAGAGGTGTGCTTTGTTGGGAGAGGATGAGCTGGGATGCACCAATGTTCTCACTGTTCCTTCCCTCTGCAGCTGATAATTCCAAGGACCTTGCCACAGAGCTGGTGCACTATGGGTTCATCCACGAGGTAAGGCTGCTTGTACACCGTGCCACTATCAGTGTGCATGCACTGTGCCACATCAGCATCGTGCACAGCGTGCAGCATGAATGCCTCGTGCCTTATTCCCCATCTGCAGCCAGCAGCAGCCACGTGGCCCAGGCTGCAGCTCTGTGCTGCACTCCTGCCCTTGCTCAGTGCCTCTCTGTTTGATTTTTCTGGGCTCCAGACTTTGCTCCCACTGTTCTGAAGGGTCAGCCATCCAGCAATGACAGGTCACCACACTCGTGGCATCAACTCACTGCCTTTCTGAATGTGAAAGCCTGAGCAGTGCCAGGGAGAAGCAGCCAGGACCCAACAGCCCACGCTGCTCTCAGGTCACTTTGCAAACTTCTCCCTGTCAGCAGCACTGCCTCTTCTGCAGTTCCAGGCTCTCCCTTGGTGTCTGCAGACCGACTCAAGGAGGAATGCAGAGCTGTGTGTGCAGTCATTTGGGCAGCGCGGCCTCAGGGTAAAGGAGTGTGGAGGAAATGAAAAATGCGTTTATTTTTTTTATTTTGTACAAGTTAGGAATTCTGGGGCTGTAGGCAAAGTTTTGAAGCATTTCTCATTCTGGATGTTGACATTAGATAAGGCAGGGCTTAGCTTCGCTCACTGAAAAATATATGTGAGTATGCCTGGAAAAAAAAAAAGTGTATCTAGACTTCCTTCTCTTCTTCATCTGAGCAGAGCAACTGCACGGCTTGGAACTGAAACAGCAGAGTGCTTTCTCCCGTATGCTGGAAAAAGCATGGCAAACTAATCTATTGGCTTGCTTTTTCTTCTATATTTAGGATGACTGTGAGAAACTGGCTAACTTCCTGGAAAATGCCTTCCACAAGCACCGGTCTCCTCCCTTGTGAGTCACCCCTGGGGCAGCGGGGTCCCTGCGCTATGGGGATGGGCACAAACCCAGCAAGGAGCAACCATGGGCTCTGGAACCAACTCCTCCAGCGGGGCCACTCCAGACTGAATCTTTGCAGTCCATGAGAGGTGTATGCCTTTGTTGTGGCGTGGAAAGACAACAGCAAGTGGAATAGCAACCAGCTATAACACAAGGAATGGCCTCTGCACGAGCACGTGCCCTGGCCCCTACTCCTGGAGCAGCAATCCAGGGGGAGCTGTGGGGCCTGGGGGAGTGCTGACGGTGTTTGTGAAGATGAGGAGCTGCTGCAAGAGTTCCACAGACTGATAAATTTGCCTCTGGGAGTGATAAGATTTTCTCTGCGGGTCCTAAAGCTCTTTTTTTTTCCTCTTTGCCAGCTGGTGATGGGTGCGGAAGGGAGGAAAGCTCCAGCATAGTTTGCAATCTGCCATGTTCCATCCTCTATCTCCATTTCCTGCTGTTTTTTTAAGGTTTCCCACACACAGATGAACCACTGTGATACCTTTCAGTTAGAAGCTCTCATCTTGGTATAAGCTGACAGGTGGACTTTGTGAGCTGGACTTGGCACAGCAGGAGAAGCAACTGCAGCAATCCAAACCCACCAGCTGGATCCCAACACGGGGAACAGCAGAAATGTCACTGGTGCTGAACAGAACCTTTTTCACTCCTGTTTGTCTCATGGCCTTCAAAAATCTTACGGTATCCTAAGGGGAAAAACCCCTATGTCTCTTCCTTCCCTGTGTGTCCTGGGGTGTTTGGAACTTCCATTGCTTGTGCGTAGAAAGGGGCAATCGTAGCTGCTGCACATTGGGTTCCATTGGTAAAAATCACCAACAGAAATGATTCGTGTAGCAAAAGCTGTGCTGCGCTCCGTGCTGCTCACGTCGTGCTGTGAGCAGCCCTGCTGCCGTGCTGCGCTGTGCCAACTCTTCCATTGCCTGCATCGTGCTTTGTGGTGCTGCACCAACTGTATGGCTGGGTCTGCCGTGCCGCCACGCTGCGCTGAGCTGTCAGTTGTGCTGTGTTTCCCAGTCGCGCTGCGCTGTGCCAACCTGACAGAACTGACAAATCAATAAAGCCATTGCAAGCAGCTTGTCTCATGCGAGGAGCTGGTCTGCTGAGCGAGCACTCAGTGATCTCTTAGTCACTCTTACAGTTAAGAAGAGTGAAACGGCTTCCTCGAGTTCAACGCTGATCCAACAAAGTTGGGTAAATTGGATAGAGCAGGCATTCACAAGAAAAACAGCATTCAGCTGTGTGATGCAGAAATTGCTTTCTCCAGAACAAGCTTGCACTTGCCTTTGCAAACTAAGAAATGCCTTCATACACCAGCTGCTGCTTCCCTGATCAGCCAGTGAGCTCTTCTTTAGCACATTTCACCTGACTCAATTCTTTGAATGTCACAGAATCACAGAATTGCCAGGGTTGGAAGGGACCTCAAGGATCATGAATCTCCAACCCCCTGCCACACGCAGGGCCACCAACCATCCCACGTAATGCTAGACCAGGCTGCCCATGGCCCCATCCAATCTGGCCTTGAACACCTCCAGGGACGGGGCATCCACAACCTCCCTGGGCAGCCTGTTCCAGTACCTCACCACTCTCTCTGTAAATGTCGTTACAACTCAGCTTGAGTGATGGATCTCCCTCCTACTGGCTGCACTCAGCAGTTATAAGTTTATTAACTGGCAGCCGCAGGATGTTTCAAGCACATGTCAGGCAGCAGTCACAGCATCATAGAAGATCTGAGGTCAGTGAGGACCACTCGAGGTCCAGCCACCCTCTGCCGTACTCCAGCCCAGTGCTGGGTGGTCCAGTGCCATGCACCCACGGCCAGTCAGGTCTGAGAACCCCCACAGGTGGAGACATCCAGCCTCTCTGGATTACCCATGCCAGTGTTCAGCCAACCTCACTGAAAAAAATATTTTCCCATTTTTTCAATTTGGGCCCATTGCTCAGCCTCTTGTCCCAGTGCTGGGACCACCAAGAACAGCCTAGGTCCATCTTCTTGGGTTGGAACTGGATGATCTTTAAGCCTCCTTCCAATACGAACCACTCCATGGTTCTATGGTCTTTAAAGACCCATCCAACCAAACCTGTTCTATGATTCCATGATTCTTCACCCACTGATCAGGCATTTGTTCACACTGATGTACAGCCACCCCAGCTCTCAGACTCTCCCACCAATCCTCCAGGCCCTTTGCCATCTAGGCAGTCTGCGCTTCATGGGTTCTGTGCTTTGGATGGGGCCTCATGAGAGAGGAGCAGAGGAGGGTTCTTCCCTCAGCCAGTTAATGAGGCTTTCCTGGGGCAGCTCAGGTGGCCTTGGGCCTCCTTTGCAGCAGGAGTATTGCAGGCCCACAGCTCAGCATCCAGAGAGATGTGCATGGCCTTCTCAGCAGAACTGTCACCAGCACAAGAATGGAAATCCTGCCCTTGTATTTGCAAGTCGGACAACAGTCCTGCCAGACAAGGGAGGGGATGTGTCCTTGGCACTTATGGTCAGGTCTGTCAGCTCACAATGCCTGAAATTCCTGTCCATGTATCAGGAATGCTTAGGTATGCCACATGGAATCATAGAATCACAAAGGTTGGAAAAGACATCCGAGATCATGCAGTCCAACCTCCCACCTATCACCGCCCACAGAACCACGTCCCTCGTATATCTAAATGTTCATTGAACACCTCCATGGTCTGTGACTCCCTGGGCACCTCCCTAGGCAGCCCATTGCAGCTCCTGACCATTCTTTTGGAGGAGAGGTTTTTCCAAATATCCAACTTGAATCTCCCCTGGCTCGACCTCAGGCCATTCCCTCTCATCCTATCATTATTACACGGGAGCAAAGGCCGACCCCAGCTCACCACAACCTCCCTTCAGGTCACTGTAGAGAGCAATAAGGTCACCCCCGAGCTCCTCTTCTCCACACTGAACCACCCCATTCCCTCAGCCGCTCCAATAGGATTTGTGCTCCAGACCCCTCACAGCTCTGCTGCCCTTCTCTGCGCACACTGCAGGGCCTCGGTTCTTTCTTGCAGTGAGGACCCAACACTGAGCACAGCACTGAGGTACGGCCTCACCAGAGCTGAGTACAGAGGGATGATCACCTCCTGCTCTGCTGGCTGCACCATTTCTGGTACAAGCCAGGGTGCCATTGGCCTTCTTGGCCAGCTGGCAGCTGATACATCTTGCAGAGTATCTACAAGAAGATCTGCTAGATCTACTAGAAGGTGTTCTGGTCTACAGACTAGAAGGTCTAGTCACTAGCAATTGCACAGTGTAGGAGCCCACTGAGCCTCAGGAGTTAATGTCTGCCAGTGGTTCACTGCTCGCACTTAAATTCAGGCTAGAACTAAGGCACGTCGGTTTTGTGTTCTTATTCACACGTTGCACCTTTTCTGCTAGCTGAAAAAAAGATGCTTTGCAGTGGCAGAACTTCTGGCCATCAGCACTGAGATGTGAAGTCATCGCCTTTGCGAAGCTTTATTGGCTTGAACTTTCTGAATCGTTTATCAGAACCCGAAGGATCTGTAGAACTCCTGTGGCATTCCCAGCCTCTGTGGCAGAAATGGTATTTCCACTGGTCTGACCTTGCCCGTGCATTTAAATCTGTGCACAAAAGACTGGGCCGCCGAGGAGCAGAGCAAAATGGCCCAGGCTCACCGCGCTGCAGCAGCAGCACCGATCGCACTCCCACAACACCCAGCGCGGGCTCAGCACTCCGCCCAACGCGCAGGGGGCGCTCTGTGACGGGGGGGGGTTGGGCGTGGCAGCGGAAGCGGAAGCAGAGTGAGGCTGGCGCGCCAAGTCCGTCGTCCCGCCCGCTCTCACGCGAATTCTCGCGAGATGTTCCCCCGAGTCTTTCTACAGGAGCTCTCGCGAAAGTTACCCTTCTGCGCGCCCCTGAAGGTTCTCGCGAGAGTTCCGTGCCGATCGCCGACGGGGTGGACAAGATGGCGGCCACAACGACCATCTCCTTGGTGAGTCGCAGCGCGAGCCGGCTCTGCTCCGTGCGGCCTGGGCTGGATCGGGCGGGCGGCTCGCCTCGCCTCGGTCCGGCTTGGCTCAGCTTCCTTCGGGCCGTCCCGCGGCTCCCCGAGGCCCGGCTGCTGCTCGGGGCCCTCTGCTCGCCCCGCGCTGGGTCGGGGCCGGGGCTGCGGCCTGTCCCGGCGCTGCTGGCCGGGGCTGCGGCTCTGCTCGCCCCGCGCTGGGTCGGGGCCGGGGCTGCGGCTCTGCAGACCGGCACGTCGCGCCTGGTGCCCGCAGGTTCGTTCGGGAAGTAAGTTCTCGCTGTTGTCGTCAGAGGATTTTAGCGTATTTTAGAATGTGTTCTGCCCTGAGGCCTCGTGGCGTATGGCCCCGAGGTTGGGCTGGTGGTTTCAGCTCTGATGGAAGGGCTTTGCACGCCTGAGGCGTTGGGTGTTTTTGTGTTTGCTGTCAGTTTATCTGCTCGTGAAGGGATCCCAGCCGTACCCGTTTTGTAGGAGTCCATCGTGTTTTCAGATGGTTCAGTAGATTTCTTCTCAAGGAGCTGCTGATGCTGTGTGAAGCCAGAAGTCTCATTTCAGAGGCTTGTTTGTTTTCTGTGCGAGTGAAGTCTCAAATTTTGGAAGTTAAGTGCTTCATTCGGGTGCTGTTCAGCCTTTCTTGGACTAATTTGTTTTGTTCTTGTCGTTGGTTTGTTTTTTTTTTTTTGTTTTTTTTTTTTTGTTTTTTTTCAAAATACAGAATTGTAAATAGAATTGTGTGAAACGGAAACATGAAACCTCTGCTGTGTCACACTGCTGGGGGAGCCTGTGGTGTGAAAACTGGATGCTGGGGAGCTACCAAAGGGTGGCCATGCTGATGTGCCCCCCCAGGCACCATCTGATGCTCACAGCTTTGCATGGACCACTGGTGTAGCACAGCGGGATGCTTCATTATGTTTTTGTGTTTTCTGCTTCCTGACCCTGCCATCGTTTTCATTAAGATGTTGGATTTTTGTTCTGAACAGAACTGACTCCATAGCTGTTACCCTTGAACCCACACAAGACGGGAGGGGAGTCAGCTCTTGGGAGGGGGAGATGACAGCGGGACAAGGGAATGGTTTGAAGCTGAGGGAGGGCGGATTTCAGATGGATGTGAGGGGGAAGTTGTTTGCTGTGAGAGCGGTGAGGTGCTGGAACAGCTGCCCAGAGAGGCTGTGGGTGCCCCGTCCATCCCTGGAGGTGTTCAGGGCCAGGTTGGATGGGGCCCTGGGCTGCTGTGAAATGTGGAGGTTGGTGGCCCTGCCTGTGGTGGGGGGTTGGAGCTTCGTGATCCTTGAGGTCCCTTCCAATCCAATCGTTCTGTGATTCTGTGCAGCTCACAGTGTCAGCTTAATGTGAGTGTTCCCACTCAGAGAGCTGTAATCCTGTCACAGACAAAGCATTGCATGGAGCCCAAGCAGGCTTTAATGAACCTGGTGTTAACCAAGAGTTATCATTGGCTCTATGGACTTAAATTTAATTTAGGTTCCTGTAATGGCTATCCATGGCAGCAGCAGCTGGGAGGTAGCTTTGGTGTGTAGGTGAACACTAGAAATTGGCAGCAGCAGTCCTGGAACTGAAGGGAGCACCTCAGCATGTGACAGGGATGGAAGATAAGGAATGAGTGTATGAATTTCTTCTCAGAGTGGTCATGAGTTGCAGCAGGCTGCCCAGGGGGGTGATGGAGGCCCCATCCATGCAGGTCTCGGGGGTGTGGATGTGGTATGAAGGGATTCTTAACGGTCTGTGTGGTTTTTATGTGAGTTTTGTTCTGATCTTCCTGAAAACAGCTGGATCTGACCATCCAGTATGGTGTTAATTCATTGCGATTGGAGGCACTGCATGTTTTTACTGACCCACACTTGTTTATAGCCCTTAAGATACAGACTGAATTGAACATCCCAGCCATCAGTCATGCTGTGTGTGATCACTGGCACCTTTCCTTCCAAGGTCAGTGTCGCTGCCTCTCGCTGCTTTAGTCTTCCCTCTGTGCTGGAAGGGAAGCAGGCTGCTCTGATGTGCCTGGAGTCGCTTCAGTGCTGCTGCACAAACTGCTTCTCTCAGTGCAGCTGTAGTGCTTTTCTGCTCAGGGATAATTGAGATTGTGGTGGCTGGCTGGAAAAGTTGGAGAGTGAAGGGCAAAATGAGTTCAGTGAAGACAAACAGAGCTCTGGGGTTTGGCAAACATAGGTTTTACTCTCAGCTAACTTTCTGAATGGAGATGTCCAGTATGGGCTCTGCTGTTGTACTGGAAGCAGTTAATTGGGAAAACAGTAAAAAAATGGAAAGGAGAGGATGTTCCTTTGTCAAAAGCAATGCATCTTTTAAGGAGATTGAATTGGGTCTTATAAATCCTGTGAAAGCTGCACAATGTTTGATCACTTTCATGTTCATTGCATGCTTACCTGGTGCCACAGATTTACCAGGTATTGAGTCCACCAGTTTACATTGTTGAATACGTTTTATATGTAAACATATGACACCATTTTAGCAGACAAGATGGGATTCACCCCTTCTTCATCTGGTGTCTTCCATCCCACCTTCCCCAATTTGTTCTTTTCCTGATCTCTGTGTCACTGAGAAAAAGGATCCTTATTTCCCAGACCTGAACTTCACGTAGAAGCAGGCTGTGTACTGAGATGGTTTCACAGCTCTAACTTGCTGAATGCCACAAGCAGTCAGTTAACACCAAGGCTCTGTGTTAGGGCATTTCCTTACTCAGAATGTTACTATTGTTTACCTAGGGTAGTTCTGCTGTTTCTTCTTCTCCATCTGCATTTATTTCTCAGCACTTCCTTAGGATCCCTTTATCCCCTGCTGTTACTGTAGGCCATGTGTCTCTGTTTGCAGGACAGGCAGACAGGTGACATGGCATCGTGTCTGTAATTCTGTTATGGCATCTTTTCCTTTCTTTAGGGCCTGGACAGCTGCAGGTGCACTCATAACCATTCAGATCTTTGCTGTTAGAGCAGGGCTGTGGAAATGCCAGTGCGCATTGCAGCTTGGAGTATTGGCTCTAGATGTCATTTCATTGCAAATGCTGCCTTAGTGCAGTACCTCTAGGTGCACCCCTGGCTTTGTCCTCTGTCCACAGCGCTCCCTCCCAGGTGCTGTGCTTTGTGGCTGACATACTGACACTTCGTTGGGCAATCAGTGACTTTTCCCCAAGGGACTGAGATGATGGACAGGAGGGCAGTGTGTAGTGAGTAGTTCTGGAAGTCGTCCTGCCCTGCA
The DNA here is from genome assembly GCF_987193195.1 of Phasianus colchicus. Classification (NCBI taxonomy): domain Eukaryota; kingdom Metazoa; phylum Chordata; class Aves; order Galliformes; family Phasianidae; genus Phasianus; species Phasianus colchicus. The sequence continues at coordinate 94,886,742 of NC_143438.1, forward strand.
CTCGGCACTGTGAGGCCTCACCTCGAGTGCTGGGTTCAGTTTTGGGCACCCGAGCACAGAAAGGACATGGAGGTGCTGCAGCAGGACCAGAGAAGGGCAGCGAGGCTGAGGAAGGGCTTGGAGAATATGGCCTCTGAGGAGAGAGCGAAAGAACTGGGGCTGTTCAGGGTGGGGAAGAGGAGGCTGAGGGCAGACCTTGTCGCTCCCTTCCAGCGTCTGAAAGGGGATTGCAGCAGAGCGGGGCTGCTCTCTGCTCACTGGTGACAGGTGACGGGACGAGGGGCAATGGCCTGGAGTTGTGGCAGGGGAGGTTCAGGTTGGATCTCCGGAGGAACTTCTCTAAGAAAGGGCTGCTGAGCAGTGCAGTGGCTGCCCAGGGAGGTGGTTGGGTCAGCATCCCTGGATGTGTTTAACAGCCGTCTGGATGTGGTGCTCAGGGCCGTGGTTTAGCAGAGGGCTGTTAGGGTTGGGGTCGGATGGTTGGGCTGTGGTTGGACCTGGTGATCTTTGAGGTCTTTTCCAACCTGGGCAGTTCTGTGATTCTATCCAGAATGGTGTTGGTTTGAATCTCAGTTCTGATGCAGCTGAGTGTAGTTTACAAAGCACCGCAAGAACTGTGTCAGGGGAGCATGATCCATTTGTTTGTGCGTGTTTTTAAGACTTCCCATATTTTCAGAAGTTGGACTTGTATTGAATTTAGAGCTCTGGGGGAATTGAGTATGCTGCCAGATAGCATCAGTGAAATATGTTGCAGAATTTCCTTTTTCACTTCTATGAAAGAGGTGTTGCTCACACAAATGTGTGGTTATTCAAGCACTCCAGGATGCTAGAAAGATGCCGTGTTTCAGAAGGTTTAAATGCCTGCCCCTTCTCTGTGCAGCACACCTGGCAGTGCTGTTGGAAGGATGACTATTAGATGAAGCTTCTTGCTGGTTAGTTACTCCTCAAGTATCATCAGTAGTTTTTCCACTCCTACCTTATTTAATCTCCTGTGTTGCTCACTTGTTATGGTTCCTAAAATAAACAAGCCTCTGTATTTTTTTTCTCTTGTGTGTGTTTGTACTTCAGAGAAGTTCTCAGCCCTGTAATAGATTTCCAAGGGATGTGCCTGAACTCTTGGAGTTCAAACCACTCAAAGGGCCTCGCAGCGCTCAGAAGCAGTGTCCGTAGCACCAGGTATAGTTTGTGTTTCTCTCTCTGTAAAGGCAGCTCGCATTCTCCCTCCTGCTGGCAGCGTGACACACATTCCTGTTGCTCTCTGCTGTTGGAATGAGGCAGTTTGCAAGGAGCGTGGTGTGAAGCACAGCCTGCTTTTCCAGAGCTGCTGTCCCACTGCTGCCTGACAGCTCCACCTTTTCTTGGTAGTGCTGTTACCCTCACACACTTGGGAAGCACATTGGCTTTTTTTCAGTGTTTCATGGTCACAATTAATCCTGGAGATGGCGTAGCCTTCCTGCACTGCACAGATCACTGTTGCTGTATGGCTTTGCTGATTGCTTCCTGTTCTCAGTTTTAGTGTGGGCTGTGCAGTGCTTCCTTCTGATCAGCAGTGTGCTCTTGAGCTTCCCAATTTGAAGGCTGCAGTGGTTCCAACTGCCACTGTTCTTATTTGTGTGTCAGCTTTTCTTTTTGCGCTTTCTAATTCACCTCAGGTCCCTGTGTGATGTTTAATGGAGTTGTGAACTGCGGTCCATGGGGTCCAGTGAAGCAATTGCAACTCTAGAATGTTGTGTTCCAGTGCTTGTGCAGTGGGTATTTATGTTAGCATGGTTTATTTCCTTCCAGTACTTGAAGGGAGTGTATAAACAGGAGGGGAAGGACTGTTTGTGAGGGTGGATGGTGGATGGTGATGGGACAAGGGGAATGGCTTTAAAGTGAGCCAGGGGAGATTTAGGTTGGCTGTGAGGAGGAAGGTTTTCATCCAGAGGGTGGTGAGGCACTGGAACAGGTTGTCCAAGGAGGCTGTGGATGCCCCATCCCTGCAGGCATTTGAGGCCAGGCTGGATGTGGCTCTGGGCAGCCTGGGCTGCTGGTTGGCGACCTGCACACAGCAGGGGGTTGGAACTGATGAGCATTGTGCTCCTTTGCAACCCAGGCCATTCAAGGATTCTGTGATTTAACATCTGCTTAGTGTTTGTTATGCCAGAAAATGCTCATAGCCTCCTTAGGGTAAGCTCGAGACTGATGCACAGTCAGGATTTGCTATGGAATAGGCTATGAATGATTTAGGACATCTCTGGATGTCAGTGAGCTCACCCTGCAACTCCATTTGCTGTCCTGGTAGGCAGCTCCCTGCCCTCCTGCCCTGCAGAGCAGCAGCTGTGCTGTGACCTGCTGGGAGGCAGCATGCAGACCTCGGTGGTACACTGGGGCAGGCGGACTGAACTGGGAGGAACCTTTCAGTGGGTGAAGGATGGGCTTACATTCATGCATTCTGTTCTTATCTTAGGTTTGCCCTGTGGTAATTTTTATACTGGTGCAACTTTGCATGGGAGGTCCATTCAGCCTGATACCTCCCTGCAGCTGGACAGATGGGGTATTTGTTCAGTCTAGGATTTTAAGTTGTTTGGGAGAGGAGCTGAGTTCTGCTTTAATGGATGGTGCAGACAGAGCTGATAGGAGCAGCAGAGCAGGTGCAGATGTGTGGCTTCAGGCCAAGGATGCAGTCCTGGTGTGGGATGGATAGCTGCAGCTGTGCGACTGCAATGCTGTGGTCCGTTCTCACTTCTTCCTCTGATTCTGTAGGAAGGCAGTTTCTGCCATGGCACGGTATCTTTCCTCTTCTCCCAAGCAACAAATAGGACCCCAGGTTATGGCCACAAGTTGTGCCAGGGGAGATTTAGATTAGATATAAGGAAAAACAGCTTCTCTCAAAGTGTGGTCAGGTGCTGGAATGCCCAGGGAAGGGGTGGAGTCACCGTGTTCAGGAGGCATCTGCATGGGGTGCTATGAGATACGGTTTATAAGCTTAGATGGTGACAGGAGGACGGTTGGATTAGATGATATTGTAGGTCCTTTCTGACCTTGTGGTTCTATGATTCTACATCCATGTGAATGGAAGTCAGATCAGGTCTGCACAAGGAATGAACAGAATTCTTTTGGGAAAATGAGCACTGTTTGCCTCATTGTAAGGAATCTAATCCAGTAAGGTGCTCTGGTGGCTGTCAGGTAGGAATAGTCCCCATAGTGAGGCCTACAGCAGTGGGTGGGTCTGGCTGTCAGACTGCCTGAAGTCAGAGCATCAGTGAGAGCATTATCCAGATGTGTTTTAAACACCGACAGGTATGGGGCACAGACACCTCTAGGAAGTCTGTCGTCTTAGAAGGAATGCCATCCCACTTTATGCCCAGATTGAAAACAAGAAGCTGGTTAATGAGCTGGCTGAGCACCGATTAGCATTGCTTTCCCCCAGGTTTGCTGGTGGGAGGATCAGTGGCAGCGCTGCCTCCAGGGAAGGGAGCTGCAGTCCTGGGGCAGCGCCAGCTGTTGGTGCAGAGCTCTGTGCTGGCTGTGAATGGATCAGGTGTGTCCTCAGGGGAGGCACTTGGTGGCACTGATATTAAGGATTGCTGCATCTGAGCTTCTGTTGGTGCATGTGGAGCTTGCAGTTCTGTAGGCTGCAGAGGAGGCCCTGAGCTGAAGGGTCCTTCTTCCACCCTTTTCAGTGGGTAGGCTTGAGGATGGTTGTGTTGGCTCTGTACCTTAGGGTGTCTGCTGAGAACACAGATATGTGGCATTTCCCTTCTCTCTGCTGTTCACCTCTTGAACTTGGCAACCTCTGTTATTTCCATGGCAATTTCAAAATCAAATTATTACCCTGCATTGAGAATAACACGAATGTACTGGAGCTGCATTAGTGTTGAGGTGCTGTCCATCACTGCTGTGGAAGGAATTTGTCTGGTTAAAGTATTGGAGCGTTCTTGCAGTGTGTGTGGCTCCTTAGGGGGACGTGTGTGTGCAGTGCCTGAACCCCAGTGCTGGTGCTGGGTGTAACGCAGCCCTGTGCCTTGCAGGGAGCTGCAGCAGCAGCCTGCTAGCAGTGCATGCTGCCTTTGCTTGTGGTGGGATAAAGAGAATGCAATAAAGTGCAGAGTTTGCGTGCAGATGTGATGCAGATCTCTTGCTTTTAGCAGAATGGGTTTTCCTCTCCAAGGCGTCGAGTGATCCCAAGAAGCAGCTCTTTGCTGGTCTCTGTTTTGGGATCAGGGCTGTAAGAGCTCGATGTATCAGTGAGATCCTTTTTGTGAGGAGGACCGCTGGTCTGTCAGCAGTGTTTGTGCCTGCAGGGAAACTCTTCACTGTCAGTCAGTGCTCTGTTTGAATGGATGGGAACCAGATGAGCAGAAGGAATGGCAGTACTGCTGCTAAGCTGCTGGTTACTTTTATACTGTTGGTTTTTCCCATGTAATGGCTTTGCTGCAGTGCCAGGAGAGCTGCTCTTGTTTTACTAATGAACCTGAGCGGGTCTGTTTCTTTTTCTTTTTCTCCTCCCCATTCTTGTTGGAGAGTTCTGACATATTCTTTCATTTGTTTTTAACTGGAGAACTGAGATGCCCACTAAAAGGATTCCAGAGATGAGCCTTACTGTGACTGGCAGTGATGTGATGGGGACTGGGATGCCAGAGCACATGTTAAGAATATGAGTTGGTGGATGCTTAGCAGGCAGGCGTGAGCTGTTGCAATGCATGTGCCTTAGAGAAGTGTTACCTACACGGTGGGGATAATCAGTTACGTCACAGGAAGAAATCTTGGTATAAAACACAAGCATGAAGGCAGTAGGATACATTAAACCCAAAGAAGGATTTCATACATCAGTGAAACCATGAGATGTTAGTTCAGGAGCCCAGCAGCTCCTTTCATTCCTGTGTTGGGTTTGTGATTTTGCACGTGCAGGTAACGTGCATTGTACCAGGGATGAGAATGGTGGTGGTGTGACTCGGGACCTACAGCAGTGTTTTAATTTGGAGAACTGAGAGAAGATTGAAAAAGAGAATGTGAGAAACTGAGGGTAACAAACCGGTGCAGGGAGTAATGGAGAGAATGGGTGATGATGTTTGGTGGAGTGGAACTGTTGGGGGATGGAATGGAGATGGTGTAAGTGAAGGCTGGAAGTTATTTAATTTTTCTTTGTTGAAAACGTGATGGTTGGGGAACTCTTCAGATTGAGCTGCCAAGTTGTTTGTCACTTTGTACAGTGGTTGGATAGTGCTCCGTGGGAAGGGGACATAGCGTTTGAGAACAGGTTTGCATGACATACCAGCAGATTTGGGAAGGCTTTTTAGCCAATGCTGACATATTGGGATTCTGGAAATACTTAATCTGCATGGTTTTGTCAGAACAGCTTTTCCATGAGTGCTTTTCTATTTCCTTAGGGTACAGAGTCCATTAAGATGGAAAATGGTCAAAGCACAGCAGCCAAACTGGGGCTTCCCCCCCTCACACCAGAGCAGCAGGAGGCCCTCCAGAAGGTGAGTATACCCCACGTCACTCTGTCTCACACTTAATCACTCTTCTTTTATCTTCGTTTGGTTTTACTTTTTTGGTTTAGTTTTATTTGCTTGGTGGTTGCTATTTTTTTGCTGTGTTTTGAAACACACCTTTATTGTTGATATTACAAGAGCAGAACTCACCTGCCAGCAATGTGCAGGGGTAATGCGTGTGCTCCCTGTGGATTCGCACCTTCAGCGTTGTGCCCAAGGATTGCTTGGTTTAGCTTGCAGTTTAAAGATGATTTTTGGAGAGCACATCATGGAATTACCACTGGGGTAGGAGCTGTAATTTTTTTTTTTATAAATCTGAATCATAAGTAGATCACACTGTAATTCTGAGACAATATATAACTGCCACTGAGTTCCTGTGAGGAGCAGCCTTACACCACAAGCAGTAGGATTCTGATATGCTCCAGCTATCTCATTTCATCCACACAAGAACGCATCACAAAACATCTGTTGTCCCCTTACCCTCCTTTCTCATAAGGAGACCCAGTAGCACGCAGCAATTTGCAATCCCACTCGAGCCTTAATGTAGCTGAAACTTCAGTCCAGCTCTGTTTCTGGTACCGCTTTGTGCAGCTGGTGGGGAGCTTACAGCTGACTTGTGGCCCACTTTGCTGCTGAGAGCAAAACTGGGAAAAGAGGAGAAAGAGAACCAAACCAGGGGATGTGGGAGCTGTGGGGTAGGCACCTTCTGCATCCTGGTGAGGTGAGCCTAGCGTTGTTGTGGGTAGGCTTCATGTGAATGTTCCCGTTGTGCTGAAGCTGCTTGTGTATGTGTTTGGCTCACAGTGTGAGACGGCCTCGTTTCCTCTGGCTTCTCCGTAGCTGACAGATGTACATCCTCCCCTTGTCCATTTCCAGGTTTCCGAAGCACACGTCTCAAATCCACGGTTTAGAGCCTACTGTTCCCTGGCACCTCCCAAACACGTACAGCCACGGACAGCAGGTGCCTGAGGGGTTTTGGCTGAAAGTGTTTGTCCCGTGGGCACAGGCACATCTGTGGGTGTTAGGTTTCCTTTGACAAAAAGCCACCATTCTAACACCGCTGGGTGTAACGCTTGGGCTTTGTCAAATCTCTAGAAGACTGAATAAAAGAGATGAATCAGCTTTGTGTCCATAGGCTAGAAACTGGAATGCTGGAGCATTTCAGTGAGCGTGAGCAGTGGGTCCTTCAAGTCAGAAGAGGACAGATGCAATGAGGCAAGGGAGGGGTAGTGCTTAGCCAAGAAACTGGGCGTGGGCATTAGGAGCCCCTTTCCCTTCTGTAGAACCTCTTTGTCCAGATGTTCTGAGTGGAAAGGATTTGAAGGAGGCTATCTGTGCTGCCCTCATCCCGGCAGGTAAGGTGCTGCGGTGGGATCTGAGGGACAGAGGGAGGAAGAGGGGAAATACTGAGTGTGTAGTGCATGCTGCTTTCCTAACATTGCGCCTGCTGCAGATCGAGTCCATCCAACCCTCTGCTCAAGCATTGTGCTGTATTTCAGGGCTTGCAACTCCGAGATGCAGACCGAGACGTTAGTGAGCTGCTGGCTGCTGCCTAATGTACCGTGCCGTAGTGCTTAGGGCTGGAGCACCAGAAAGCACCATTGGCAGCCAGTTGTGTGGTTCTGGGGAGCGATGGTGTGAAGTCAAATGTCATTCTGTGTTCTGTGGTATTGCTTTGTGATTACAGAGCCTTGTATTTCCTCGTAGGCAAAGAAGTATGCGATGGAGCAGAGTATCAAGAGTGTGCTGGTGAAGCAAACCATCGCCCACCAGCAACAACAGCTAACCAACCTGCAGGTGAGAGGCCTTCCCAGATGCTCTTTCTGTCTTACTCTCCCCAACAAGGTGGAGTTCTTTTTACACTTAGAAGCAGAGCACAGCCCTGAGGCATGCCCGGAGCCAGGTACAAGCACTTCTATTTCCACAGTGAAATCGAAGTATACTGCCTTCAGCCCTCTAAAGAAATGCCCTTTGCTCACCTGTACAAATTGCCCCCCCCAGTTTCATGTATTCAAAGAGAAAATTGTTAAAAGAGTTTCTCTCCTGTTAGTTGGCCAAACACTTCTTAAAACACCAGAAGCTAAAGAATTAGCTGTGGGTTTCCCCTTCAGCTTATGTGTAAGGTGGTGTCTGGGGTTACTGAGATCAGTATCCTTTCACCATCTTTCCCACTTCAGGGGAGGGTGCTCTCTCTCCTCTGTTGTTGACAGTGCTGCCCCATTTTGTTCCCCTTCAGCCCTTGCCGGCCCTGCTGGGAAGTCATTGGCTGTTCCTGAAATTTAGGCTGCAATGCTTACATCCTGGGAAAGGATTGCAATTGAACTGCCATTTACATCTCCCTTCTGCTGGAGATTTCAACACATCTCACTGTTTTCTATTCAGTTGGGAAGCCCAAAATAATGGTTCCGGGGTCTGGATGTGTTTAATGAAGTGTCACTGTGGATGTGCTTGCCACATTAGGCAGCTCCGGCCTGTCAGGGCCGTGCGTGTTTCTGAGTGGCCGCTCTAGTTTGAGGGGCTTCTTTTTAAATGCTGGGGGTGAATCAACGACAGTGGTTGCAGAGGTTACTATTGCCTTGAGTCCCCCCTGGGAGAAGACCCTGCTTCCTGAGGCAGTGGCAGCAGCACAACTCCACCCTGACCTGGTGGCCTGGAATCTGCAGGGTCCCAGCGCTGGACAGTCCTTGGGACCAGGCAGTGAGGGGCGAGGAAGGAGAGGCCTCTCTCACAGGTTCCCTGTGCCGCCGCTCTGCTTGAGTTTGTACAAACAGCCGTAGTATGCTCAGCTCCAACAGACTGAACTCTGTCTTTACTGTCTTTCAGATGGCAGCAGTGACAATGGGCTTTGGAGATCCTCTCTCACCTTTACAATCGGTCAATAGACATATTCACTTCTTCTTGGGCACTTAGTCAGGGACTAGAATGGGGAAGTATGTAGCGGTGATACAATGCTCTTAATTCAACCCAGCACAACCCTCCCACTTACCCACCTGTTATGGACAAGCACAGCAAGCAGAGGCAAAGTGTAAACTCCCCAGAGGAAGACCCTGTGGGCTGAGTGCAGTCTGCTGGGACACGGGCAGTCGGGGCCCTGGAGTCAGTTGGCAAAGACAGCTTTAGATTTCGAACAGTACTGAACACACCTGTGAAATTGTGGGAGCTGCATTTCTAGGGACGCTGCAGTTCTGAGGTCCTGACCTAAAACTAACTGCCAAGGTAACTCACAAATGGGCAATTTCTTAATGAAGCAAACTGACAGCAGCAGAAGCCTGGCAGCCGCAGTGCTGGGGAAGGCTGGGGCACTGCAGGCTTGCAGAACATACTGTAGCCAAGGTGTAAGACTGTTCTTACTGTACAAATGTCCAGACTAGGTGAATACGGTATGTTTCAAGTCAAGTGAAAGCGTGATGGAAGTGACAGAACCACAGAGCTGCTCAGCTAACCTGTGTCTCTTTAGTGCTGCAGTTTTTAATGAGCTATGACAAAGAACTCGATGACTCTGATTACCTGGCATTATCCACCCCCTCCTTTTTCCTAGACATGTTGGACAATGGCCACTGCAGAAAGTGTCCAATAAGCTCCATTCTGCATGCAAAGGTTCATTTGCAAGTATTTTCCATCTTGTTGGAATATAATGTTTCTGTTTGGTGTAAAATGCATCTGGTGGCCTGTCCTCCAAAGTATAAAATAAAACTGCCTGTTTTCCCTCCTGTAATGCTGTCACGCTAGGTAGCGTGTCAGCAGGACAGCCAAGATAAAACTGATGGATGTGTGGAATGGAACAGGAGCAGGTATCTCAATGTGAGTTCTGCACAGGTGGTTTCTGAACCCTTGTGCCCTTTACCAGTTAATGTAGATGCTGAATTACAGCTTTAACCCCACCAATTTTTGTTAAATTTTATAGCTTGTTAATAGATGGGCAATAGATGAAAAGTATGTACCGATGGCATAACAGGAAATGATTGATTTCTCATTAGGCTCAGGGACATAGTTGGTATTTTGAATCCTTTCCCTCAGACTGTGGGCAGTTGGAGAGTGCTGCTGATGGGGCAGAACCTGGAGGCAGGAGCCTGCTCTGAATCACTGTGCTGTGCTACAGCTCAGTGCAGTTTGGGTGTGCTTTACTCAGCAGCTGCCCATCAGGAACGTAGGAAGTGCAGACTGGCTGCGTCCAACGCGTCCCGTTGGCGAGATTCCTCATTTCCTATGTGAAGGAAGTGCAGCCTGAGCTTCCCATTGGGATATCCTAGTGCCTGTCATTAAAGCTTCCTGTCTGCTTAATCCTCCAAGTATTACAGCTCGAGATTCCAATTTTGCATCAGCAAGATGAGCACAATTTCCTGGCGTTGTTGTGTTAAAACTGAGGCTGGTGGTGATGACTTTGCATCACCTCCTGCTTTAAAAGCAGCATTCCAAGGTGATGTTTTGGCTTCTCCTTAAAATCACCTTCATAAACACTTAACAACGTTACGCTGATAAAAATATTAACTGTTGCCCGTGTGATGAGGGTTGCAGGTACCTTAAGCTCTGTTTGGAGATGGAGTAAGAGGATCAGTGGCCAGCAAAAACAACTTGATGTAGTTAGTGAAAGCCAGTGCATTTCTGTCCGTGAGTTTCACAGACACACAGGTGTACATTACATCATTGCCCCAAATTGGTGCTGCTGAACCATGTCAGTGATTTACGTGTGCCTGTAGTCATGATGGTCTATCTAAAATTCTGCCTTTGTCAGTCCGGTTTTCCAGTGTGCTCCAGATGTAACAGCCCTAATGTGGCCCCACCTATTTCAGAATCTGTGCAGCAGTGTAAGATGTGGATATCCTCTTCTAAAGGTTGCTGCTGTGGGAGAAGGCAAAGGCCACGTTTCTTGCCACTGTTGCACTGATAACTGAAAAGAAGGGAGCTCATGAATTTTAAACATAGTCTTCAGAAGGTGGGGTTTGCCTCTGCCTGGTGCAGGGCTGCAGTATCTTGTCCAAGAGCACTCTAAATTTGTCTCACAGTCTGTGTCAGCGTGGGTGAGGCACTTTGCTCAGGCACGGGGTTAGAATGGTGGTGGCTCTGCACCGATAAATGGATGCAGCGCACAGACTGAGGGTCTGCTGGTCACTGGTTTTCATGCACCAAAGCTGGGAAGGTGGTGGAGAACCTGGGAGACAACACGTCAGCTCTCGTGCTTGTGCCCTGGTCCTCCCAGTCACAGCACTGCCGAGCTGTTGACAAACAGCTGGTTTTTAATTGTGTGAAATACTTAAACCCAATCAAGAGGCAAGTTTAATATCGCTTCAGGAGCAGCAGTATGGGGTGAGAACCGTTCCTGTTTATAGTATCCCTGTTTTGTGCAAATAGGAGTTGAACCTTCACCGTTTGTGTCCTCCTATGGTCAGGGAGAAGAATTCCTTCAGGTACAGTTCATGTCTACAGTCCCATGATTGTCAAAGATGGAACACTGCCCTTCTGTTCTGCCATGCGAGCTGTGGCAACCCCAGACACGTCAGAGCTATTGTGCTCATGCTTGTTACAGCATTCTGAAAGTGGGTCACTCATAAAGGCCTCGATTGCAGACCCCTTCACCAGCAGTGGTGGGGGTGACGTGGTTGTCCAGCACTGCCCACCTTTGTGCCAGGAATTGTGGTTCTGGGAAGGGAGAGGCATCAAGCTTAATGCTGCCTGCTCTGCTACAGCCTGTGAGCCTCCCTGCCCTACGTTTGTCCCATCTGTTCCACGTAGAACAGCAGCACAGCCCTGTGCACACCTCCAACACACTAACTCAGTCTTGCTGGTTGTAGGGAGCTGCCTCTACAGAGACTTCCCTTCTGCCTTGGTCCCAAGACGTGCTCATAGGACATGCTGGCCAAACCTGTGACTTTAGTAGGCAGTATCTTCCTAAAATAATGTTAATTGGTATTAGCAATTCTAGCATTGCAATATGGGTGAAAAATAATTGAAGGATACTGCTTTATTGGATACCTGCTTTAAGAAATGTCTGGATTTGTCTTGTAAACAGGTTTTCAGGCATACTTAGGAGAAAATAGCACAGAGACCTTCTCTGCACCGAAACTGATAAGGGCGGAGCCTTGGGGGGCTGCACCACTATCTGAGCCAGTAACGACAGGCAGTGATAAGTACTAGCACCACACACTTAACTAAGAAGTTTCGTTTAACTTTTTTATTTTGTTTTGTTTTGTTTTTTACTTTAGCTTTTGTTTTGTTTTCCTTTTGAAATGTGCGGTGGAAGTGGTGCCTAGTACTGGATCTCATACTGCCTGGGGTGGGTGGAGGGGAGGAGGAGGTGTGTGATGCTCAAGGGGGTGGGGAGGAGGTTCCCAATTCCAGGTCCTTTGCTGTCTGGGAGGATGGGGGGGGAGGGAGTGACCAGGTGGTGCCCAGTGCTGGATCTCTTGCTGCCCCATGAGGGAGGGAGCGGGAGGGATTGCAGTAGCATCTAGAACTGAGACCTTTGCTGCCAGGAGGGGGTAGGCTGTCCTAAAATGAAGTGATTTCCTCCTCCTGCAAACGTTGCTGGAGATGTGATCACGCTGGGGAGGGTCAGACCTTATCACTGGGGTTGGAGTTAAGGCTCCTGCGGTGGCAGACCCCAGCAAAGATTTGACTGCCCCGGGAGTGAGCTGTACTGCTTATCCGCTCCAGCAGTCTGTGCATTGAGCAGGAAAATACTTCTTTATCACTGCGTGTGCCAGGCTGTGCTGCAGCCCAGTGAGGAGCTACTTGCTGTTGGGTCAGAGCTCCTGGGAGGGAAGGAGGAAGGGGAGGAGGTCCTGACGTCCATGACCACCCCCTGATCTAACCAGACAGTTCTTCTTTCCAATACAGATGGCAGCCCAGAGGCAGCGCGCCTTGGCCATCATGTGTCGTGTTTATGTGGGCTCCATATACTATGAGCTGGGAGAAGACACCATTCGCCAGGCCTTTGCCCCGTTTGGACCTATAAAAAGCATTGATATGTCCTGGGACTCTGTTACCATGAAGCACAAGGTTGGTTAACAGCCCTTGAGTTGTGTGTTTCTTTTCTCGAAGGCCTTATGGAATTTATCAAGGAGCAGAAGGAGCCCTTATTCTCATAGACGGCTGCTTTAGTGCTTTGACTTGAGATAAATGTTTGTAGCTGCCTGCTCTACCTAGTTTGTTCAGGATTCTGTAGCTGTCCACAAAAGATGCTAAACAGCTAGCAGCGCTGTATGCGATGTCTCTAGGGCTGAGAGGCTCTGAAAACAGAACAAGTGGCCTTGGATCTGCACCTCAGCATGCAGTTTTCAGTTCTAAGTTCTTTTCTTTGAGGTCTTGTCAGGCCACAATAGTCAGAATCTGGTAGATGGGAAGTCTTGGCTATGTTAGCTGGCATCGGCATTGAGACAAGGTGCAGCTGGCAGGGCTGAACATTATCATCCTTCTGTCCTAGGGGTTTGCCTTTGTGGAATATGAGGTGCCTGAAGCTGCGCAGCTGGCCTTGGAGCAGATGAATTCTGTCATGCTGGGAGGAAGGAATATAAAGGTGAGTAGCAGGCGTGCTCTGAAAACTCTCAGCTCTCTTTACTGTGAATAAAGACTTTCTTGCCTAGAAATGCTTCCTGTAACACTGTTCTGTGGAAGATAATCTAAAATCTGTTCCCTGACAGATCTTCATTTTCAATGCGCTAAGCACGGTGGCTATTGGTCCCTTACCAGACCCATGTAGCATGCTAATAAAAGCAAGAAACTTGTTCTTGTAAGCTGGCAGTGTTACACACACGCACACATCATGAGAATTTCTTGAGGACAAAACCAAAGATGATCCCTGATGCTTCGTGCATTTTGTATACAGTGCATCTGTGGGTGATGGGTAGTAGCATCAAACTCTTGTTCCTCAACAGTGTGAGGAATTTCGAGTACCACTCCACCCTTCAGCACAAACTAAAAAGAGCAGTAGTTTTAGCTGTGTATTTTCAGGCAATAACAGATGATCTCTAAAAGGTGAAACTTTGGAGATTGAAAATTTGGGGTGGAAGTTAGTATTCTTTGTGACTTGTTTTATATCTTGCATTTCTCTGATGCATTTTTGCAGTGTACTGCTTCCAAGGGCTTTTAGGAGTCTTCAGAAGAAAGACATAGAAGCATTACCTTTTACTTTCGGCATTGTTTTTGCTTCCTGGAAGTTGTTCTTCTGCAGGTCAGGGAACAAAACTGCTTAGCTTGAGGGAAGCGTGGTGGAAGGGAGGGCAGTCAGTCCAGGCTGTTCACACTTCTGGAATCATAGTGCAGGTTGTATCCCAGAGCTGAGAGTCAGCTGTTGCCCTTTGCTGATTGTGACAATATGAGGGGTTACGTGGTTTGAAAAGGAAGTGGTTGTTTGAGTTCTTGCCTGTTGTGTGTCTCAGCAAGTCATGCTGCTGCCCTTCAGACTGCTTCACAGACTGCTGTGTTCTCTGCAGGTGGGGAGACCGAGCAATATAGGACAGGCACAACCAATTATAGACCAACTAGCAGAAGAGGCACGGGCTTTCAACCGCATCTATGTGGCTTCTGTACATCAGGACCTGTCAGATGATGACATCAAGAGTGTGTTTGAGGCCTTCGGAAAGATTAAATCCTGCACACTAGCCAGAGATCCCACAACAGGAAAACACAAAGGCTATGGTTTTATTGGTAAAATGGCTCTCTGATATTTGCTCTGGGGTAAAGAAAGTTGTTGGGATTGTCCTCACCAATTTTAATTCAGTGCAAGAATTACTTGAAACTGTGGGACAGAGATAAATTTGGAGCAGATAAGCACCTGTATTTAGAAATCTAATGAGTAGTCTCATGTTTTTGCTCAGTATTTACATGGATTAAGTGGTCTTGCTGCATCTACTGTTCTCAACACCTCTGCAATCAGAGGGCTGACTTGAGCAGGCTAAGCAATGAGGGACTTCTCGCTGGAGCTCTCAAGTCATTTTTATTTGTGTGTTCTTGGCTTGTTTTTTGTTTTTTTTGTTTTTTTTTTTTTTTACAAACACAAATCATATTTGTGCAGTGACAGTATTGAATTTAGAAGTTAAATATTCCCCCTTCTCATTGCAGAATATGAGAAGGCACAGTCTTCTCAAGATGCTGTTTCCTCCATGAACCTCTTTGACCTTGGGGGTCAGTATCTACGAGTTGGTAAAGCTGTGACTCCTCCGATGCCTCTCCTGACACCTGCCACACCAGGGGGATTACCTCCAGCAGCAGCTGTTGCTGCTGCAGCTGCGACAGCAAAGATCACAGCACAGGTAAGACACAGGCTGGAGTGACTGAGGTTAGTGGATAATTATTGTCCCCCTACTAGAAACAAGCATGCATGCTCTTCCAGCCAGTTGAGCTCGCTAGTTTGAGAGGAGGCTTTTGGCCTTGATCAATCTGATTCTGAGAGTTCACATGTAGAAACTTGCCCAGGACGCTTGTGAGTATCTGAGGAGAAGGATTTGGGTGTGTCGGTGGATGAAAGATTCAACATGAACTAGCAATGTGCACTTGCAGCCCTGAAGGCCAACTGTGCCCTGAGTTGTATCAAGAGAAGTGTGACCAGCAGGGCAAGGGAGGCAATTCTGCCCCCCTGCTCTGCTCTCGTGAGACTGCACCTGAAGCACTGCATCCAGTTCTGGAGCCTCCAACACAAGAAGGAAATGGAGCTGTTGGAGGGAGTCCAGAGAAGGGCTGCAGAGGTGATCAGAGGGCTGGAGCACCTCCCCTATGAGGACATGCTGAGAGAGCTGGGGCTCTTCAGCCTGGAGAAGAGAAGGCTTCAAGGAGATGTTATAGCACCTTCCAGTACCTGAAGGGGCCTACAGAAAAGCTGGAGAAGTGCCTGTTTATAAGAGCGCATAGTGACAGGATGAAGAGAAACAGCTTTAAAGTGGAAGGGAGTAGATGTAGGCCAGATATTAAGAAGAAATTCTTTAAATCATAGAATCACAGAATCCTGACAGTTGGAAAGGACCTCTGAAGGCCATCTAGTCCAACTCCCTTGCAGTGAACAGGGACACCACAGCTAGATCAGATTGCTAGGGCCTGATCCAGCCTCATCTTGAAAGTCCCCAGGGATGGGGCATCAACCACATCCCTAGGCAGCCTGTTCCAGTGTCTCACCACCATCATGATAAACCCTCCAGCTATGGGAGGCGTCACAATTGCAAGCACTCATCCTGCTGGGGGGACTTCAGCCACCCAGCCATCTGCTGGAAAAGTAGAGCAGCTGGCAATCCAGGAGGCTCCTGGGATGCTGAGAACAGCCTCCTCTCCCCCAGAGGGATGCAGTACCGGACCTGTTGCTCACCAGTGTAAATAAACTGATCGGTGACATCAGGATTGGAGGCTGCCAGGGCTGTGGTGACCATGCTTTGGTTGAGTTCGCGCTTCGGAGGGATGTGAGACAGGAGAAGGGTAATATTCAGGAAGCTAAACTTTAGAAAAGCTAAATTCCAGGTCTTCAAGGAGTTAGTCAACAGAACACCCTGGGAAACTGTCTTCATGGGCAAGGATCGTGGGCAAGGGCAAGAGCTGGCAGATCTGTAATGAGGCTTCCCTGGGTGTAACAAGTCAGGAAAGGGAGGCAAGAGACCAGCATGGGACCTGCTGGTCAAACTGAAGAGCAGTAAGAAAACATACAGGCAGTGGAAACGGGGACAGGTATGTGGGAAGAGTATAAGGAAGCCATTAGGCTGTGTAGGGGTGGAAAGCCAAGGCTGAGCTTGAACTGAGCTTGGCTAGGGATGTCAGAAAGAACAAGAAAACCTTCTACAGGTGCCTCAGCCAGAAAAGGGAAGTCCCATCCTAGTGAGTGACACAGGCAGGCTGGTAACAGCAGGCAAGGAGAAGGTTGAGAGCCAGCTCTTAAGGGTTCTATGATTCTATGACTCTTTGTCTAGGTAGATATGTCAATAATGAGGGAAGTGGTTATAGTAGAGGCTAAAAGAATGTATTGGTGAGAATGGGCAGACAGTTTTGAAAGCAGTAATAGTTGCGTGAGAACAGTGCTGTTGGAAAGGACCCTTGATTGTATAGCAGAGTTGGCTAGTCATGGTTCAGCTGTTCAGAAAGCAGGAAATGCAGTGGGTTCAGCAGAATTGGATGTCAGTGCAAGAGTCCTGCAAGTCTCAAAACTTACTTTCTTCAAATAGAAGCTCCTAATTGATTGATAGGTACTGATGGAAGATTACCTTTCAGAGTAACCCCCGTGTCTGTATTCCTTGCCTTGGGGACAGGATCTCTGCCTGCGTTGCTGTTGCTACAGCCCAAGAAAGCAGGGAAGCTGATCGGTGAACTCAGCAGGGCAAAAGAAATGACAAGCATGAGAGGGAAATTTTAAGTCAGAAATGCAACTTTTATCTGGAATTCACATGCAAGCCAAGGAAGAAGAAAGATACTCCATACTTCAAAGAAATTAAGAATAGAGAGTGGTTCTGAGCAGCAAAGATAGTTGTCTGTAACAGTCACAGTGAAAAGGTCCACCTTGAAGCAAAAATTAAGAAAACTCTATCACTATTTAAGAAGAAATGAGGCAGCTAATTACCAGCGTGGTCAATGTTTTGGTAGTCTTAGTGCAGCACTGAATGCTTACTGAAGTGTTCTTCCCTTTCATTAGAAGCATAAGGCAGACTGGCTAACGATGCAGACAGAATTATTGCGTCCTCCCTTGGTGGGAGGTTGTCACGTGCAGGTTCTTTGTAATTAGTCTTATCGAGTCAGGGATATTACTGTGTGTTGAAGAATAGTTTGTGTGGCACTTCTGTGTGATGTAGCATGGAAGACTAATTCTGTGATACCTGCAGACTCTGCTCTGACCCCAGTGGTAGGGAAAGGGTGAAAACAAGCTTTCAAGGTATAAAAAACCGCTGGAAGAAACAGCTATCTCTTTATATCTGGATGTTTTAGGACAATATCCCTGCCAAGTGGACATAACTTCCTTTGGTAAAACTGCTGTTACACTTGATAAGGAGAAATGTTTACTGAACGTTCTGTCAACAATTCAGGAGCTGGTGGAGACCCATAAGCACTTGAGAAGCTGTTACGTATAGCAGTGAGACTGCTGAAATGAATTCTGAGGTGCATAACCATGTGAGAAGAGGTGGAAATGAGCTCTGCTTGGAAACTGCTCACCCTTCACCCTCCTGGTGAAGTTGCTTTGAAGCTCTCCTTAATTTATCTCCGTTCACAGAAATGTTACTGATCTTACTGTGCACATTAGGAGAAGAATGCTAATTAAATTGGCTGGTAACACAGATGAGAAGCATAATTAACGTAGAGTATAATTGTAATATCAGAGAGGATTGGAGAAAGAACCATACTGAATTTACCAGTGGAGTTCAAAATAAATACTATGTTTAAGGACCAGAACCCCAAAATGTTTGCACTGATCTGTCAGAACTTACAGGATCTCCATGAGAAAGAAAGAGAAGGATCTAGATCAATAAGCAGTGGCTATAATAGCCTGGAAGGCAGCAAAAAATATGGGAAATAAGGTGCCCGTTATATCCCATAACTCCAATTGTGTTCTTCAGGAAAATGGAAACTGATATGTAGGGAGAAAACAGGGGAATGACCTGGAGTAGCTGTAGAAAAATATTGAGAAGTGCATCAGACCACTTGAGTGCAGTTCATATGGAGGCAAAGAAGGTGAGAAGATGGAAGAAAGAGGTGTGGAAGCAAGGAGGTGGTTAAAAAATTCTTTAATTATCAAGGCTGGAAGTTTGAAGCAAGTTTCCAATCATCAGTAGGGATGAAATTCAATAGGACTTCACCAGAAAAATGGTGGTGGCAGAAGTTAATGATATGATTTTTCTCATTCAGAAACTTACGTTGTGATATTGGTCTGCAGTCGCTCTGATTGCACTTCACAAGTGATGACTGGAGAGATGAGATGCTTGGTTTAAGCCAATGTGGAGGTGTGCAGCTTTTGTAAAGAACATGGCCATGCTCTCTCTTGCCCTGCCCTTGTGCTCGCAGGAGCGCTTCTGACTGCTCCGCTCCTTGAATCAGACAAGTTATCTGGTGGAAGGTTAACTCTTAAGAAAAACTTTAGCAGCACGTGGAAGCAAGTAGACATTATTCCTCCTCTGAAATTGCCTGCACTTTACAGAGCATGTACCAGAACCCCTTGGTGTCCTGTCACCTTGAAGGAAGGTTGAGGGAACTGGGCTTGTTTAGCTTGGAGAAGAGAAGGCTGCAGGGAGACCTGATGGTGGCCTCCCAGTGCTTGGAGGGAGCGGATAAACAGGAGGGGAACGGCTGTGTGTGAGGGTGGTGGTGATGGGACGAGGGGAATGGCTTTAAAGTGAGCCAGGGGAGGTTTGGGTTGGATGTGAGGAGGTTTTTGAGCCAGAGGGTGGTGAGGCAGTGGAACAGGTTGCCCAAGGAGGCTGTGGATGCCCCATCCCTGCAGGCATCCAAGGCCAGGCTGGATGTGGCTCTGGGCTGCTGGTTGGCAACCTGCACACAGCAGGGGGTTGGAACTGATGAGCATTGTGCTCCTTTGCAACCCAGGCCATTCTATGATTCTGTGATTCAGCTTGAGGGGATGGGTGAAATTGAGCTGCAAGAGAAAAAAACATCTTCCTCTGCTGATGTCGTTTACAGTTCCTGTAAATGGCATAAGTTTTTTCTTACGTAGTAGCCCTGGAGAGCTTTCATCCTCAGTATCTGTATACCTGGTATTAAGTGTGACAAGGGCTCGGTCTCATCTGGGTCCCCCTACGCATGTCTTAATGATGCAGAATTAACACTTGTTTCTTCTTGCAGGAAGCAGTGGCAGGAGCTGCAGTTCTTGGCACTTTGGCCACCCCTGGCCTTGTATCCCCTGCACTGACTCTTGCACAGCCACTTGGGGCATTGCCACAGGCTGTAATGGCAGCACAGGCACCGGGAGTCATTACAGGTGTGTTTGTTGCTCATTGTGTCACTTGCTTTAACTGTTAAAAACACAGTTCTCCACAGCTGGAGTCAAGATTAAAGAGAACTTAATGCTGAAATCCTCTTCCCTGCCTGTCGTTGTTGAGATCTGTAATTTGTGCAGCATAGCAGGAGTTTATGTTGATGTGTAATAGATACAGCAGGGGCACGAGCTACACAGCAGGAATGTGTGAGCCCTGAGTGAAGCTGGGAGAGTTGCTACCTCGTGTAGAGTCTTGCACTCAGTCTCACTTCAGGGCAAGTATATGGCAAATGTATTGAGTGCTTATTAAGGCTTACACCTCCCTGGTTGTTGGTGGTGTAGAGCGCATAAAGCCCATCTAGATGCTGTGGTCCTCCTTAACACCAGTTGATGTGTATCTGAATGTTGCCAAACATCAGTTCTTTGTACTACAAAATTTGTTCCCTTATAGGTGTTACTCCTGCCCGCCCTCCCATTCCTGTCACCATTCCCCAGGTGGGAGTTGTGAATCCCATCCTGGCCAGTCCTCCAGCTCTGGGCCTGATGGAGGTCAAGAAGGAGAAGGAAGAGGAGGAGGTGTTCCAGGAATCTGAGAGGCCGGAGATGCTGAGTGAACAGGAGCACATGAGCATATCTGGCAGCAGTGCCCGTCACATGGTGATGCAGAAGCTGCTTCGTAAACAGGAGGTGAGTGCAGCATGGCTGCTCTGAGTTGCTCCCAGCTGTCAGCAAGTTAGACAGCTGGGTTTACGCTAGGTATACAAAGCTAGCTCTGCAGCTTTGTATATGATATTGGCTTCCTGCAGCACTTGCTACAGGTGTTCAACTTAGCTCGTGTGGAATTACAGATGCTGTGTACTCATTTTCTGCTGTGAAGGTTCTCATTCTGCCTTTGAGAACTTCTCTGAGTTTCTCTGGGAGTGCTGGCCGGTCACCAGGCCAGGAAAGGCTTGGCTAGGAGGTCTTTCTGATTAAACCATGTTTGCTCAGCATCATTAAAAGGCCATTGTAGTTTGTTTTGGCTTGTAATTAAGGAAGTGAGACTGGCATGCTGTGACAGAGGCAATCTGTTCTGAGTTATTGAGTCCACCTTTTCCCTACAGTGTTTTACTGTACAATGAAACTATGAGGTGGTTATAAAATGAAATTTCACCGAAGATACCAGGAGAGAGAACAAGTTTGAATGGCAGAAAAGGCCTGCACACTAGAAAAATAGCTTGTAGATTGTGAGGTCTGGAACACAGACTGTGTTGTATCTCATCAGGTTTCTTGCTTGAGCATGACCACTGGTTTGTTTCTGTGCATGACTGAGACATGCAGATTTCCCAAGCTTTGACACTAAATAGACAATGTTTCTTCTCTGTATGCAAAACAGGGATAATGCTTCCACTGGCTTCATGACGGAGGACAGATGAGTTAGCTTGTGTGTGTGATCTTTGTTTCTCAAAGACCAAATAATTAGAGATGTCCTGAACCTTCTGATTTAATAGGTAGCTTTTCTCTGGCAGGTGTTTTCCCAAGTAATTCATTTGGCATACTTGAAAAAGCTTTTAGTAGTATCAAAAAAGAATCTTAAAACTACACCATTCTCAAAGATGTTTTGCATTCTTCAACCTAGACATACCCTTCAGATTTTGCTGTTTTGAGTATGGCTTGAAGAGGCAGTTGGGCAGATGTGCATAAAAGAACTGGAGCAAGTGTTTCTTAATTATACTGATCCCAAATCACTGTGACCACCAGGCTGTGACACCAGGCAGAGCCAGTGGTGGGAGGGAGGGATGTGGTGGAGCTGGGTCTGATGCACAGAGCCATACAGAGGCTGCTCAGAGGTGTTGGAGTCTCTATCCTTGTAGATGCTCAGAAGCCACATGGGCATGGCCCTTCCTGAGGGCTGGGTTTGGACTGGAGACCTCTGGTTTTCCCTTACAACATCCACAGTTCTGTGGTGCAGAGAGGAATGTTACGAGAAAAGGGCTTAATGGAGGGATATCAACTCTTTGAAAGGGTAGATAACTGCAGGACGAGGGGAAATGGTTTGAAGATGAGAGAGGGCAGATTGAGGTTGAATGTTGGGGGAAATTCTTTACAAACAGAGCGGTGAGGTGCTGGAACAGCTGCCCAGAGAGGCTGTGGATGCCCCATCCATCCCTGGAGGTGTTCAAGGCCAGGTTGGATGGGGCCCTGGGCAGCCTGGTCTAGCATTAAATGAGGAGGTTGGTGGCCCTGCATGTGGCAGGGGAGTTGGAGCTTCATCCTTGAGGTCCCTTCCAACCCAACCATTCTGTGATTCCGTGATATGTACCAAAGGAATGTTGTGGGCACACTGAAAGGTTCATATGTTGTCATGCGCTGTAGTTAAATACTTGGTCAGCCATTGCCTGATAAATACTGCTCACTGAACAGGGCTGTGGGCATCAGCAATATTGTGTGCTCTGTTTGTTGAGAGTTGGGATGATTGGGCTTTGATAATCTTGAAGTTTTTTTTCCAACCTAAATGACTCTTTTCATTGTCTGAAGTTTTAGTGGGGAGAAAATAGTTGGTTAAACTTCCTATGTTATTCTGACACAAGAAAAATTTTAAATCCGTGACAATAGTGAAGGAGGTATCAAAGCAAAAAAAGTAAGTGGATAGCAACAGCTACCCAAAAAAATGGGATCTTCAGGCTACCCACCCTTCAGAGATGGGGTACTGGCTGACGCTCAGCTGACTGTGAGCCAGCAGTGTGCCCAGCTGGCCAAGAAGACCAATGGCACCCTGGCTTGTACCAGAAATGGTGCAGCCAGCAGAGCAGGAGGTGATCATCCCTCTGTACTCAGCTCTGGTGAGGCCGTACCTCAGTGCTGTGCTCAGTGTTGGGCCCTCACTGCAAGAAAGACACCGAGGCCCTGCAGTGTGCGCAGAGAAAGGCAGCAGAGCTGTGAGGGGTCTGGAGCACAAATCCTATTGGAGCGGCTGAGGGAATGGGGTTGTTCAGTGTGGAGAAGAGGAGCTCGGGGGTGACTTTATTGCTCTCTACAGTGACCTGAAGGGAGGTTGTGGTGAGCTGGGGTCGGCCTTTGCTCCCGTGTAATAATGATAGGATGAGAGGGAATGGCCTGAGGTCGAGCCAGGGGAGATTCAAGTTGGATATTTGGAAAAACCTCTTCTCCAAAAGAGTGGTCAGGAGCTGCAATGGGCTGCCCAGGGAGGTGCCCAGGGAGTCACCGACCCTGGAGGTGTTCAGTGAACATTTAGATATACGAGGGACGTGGTCCTCTGGGCGGTGATAGGTAGGAGGTTGGACTGCATGATCTCGGATGTCTTTTCTAACCTTTGTGATTCTAAAAAGCATCCAGGATGGCTCAGCTTTTCTTAGCGAGACCAGCTGCAATATAGCTGGCAGTGAATGAGATTTGTTCGTGTTTCTGATAGCTGGGGAGAAAAGTTAGACATTTTTCCATAAGAATTTGGGATATTATTGACACTATTGCCTTCACGTAATACATTTGTAAGACGTAACAATGGGAAATCTGGTGTACTAACTAATTTGTCCTGTTCCTTCTCCCTGCAGTCCACTGTGATGGTGCTTCGCAACATGGTGGATCCAAAGGACATTGATGATGACCTGGAGGGAGAAGTGACGGAAGAATGTGGCAAATTTGGGGCTGTAAACAGGGTCATCATCTACCAGGAGAAGCAGGGAGAAGAGGAAGATGCTGAGATCATCGTCAAGATTTTCGTGGAGTTCTCCATGGCCTCAGAGACTCACAAAGCCATCCAGGCTCTGAACGGGCGCTGGTTTGCTGGCAGAAAGGTGGTGGCAGAGGTGTACGACCAGGAGAGATTTGACAACAGCGACCTGTCAGCATGAACTCTACAGAAAGGACTTGGCCCCTGTCCCCTCTGCCTGTCTGTTTTTTTAGCCATGTGTAAAGAATGCTCCCAAGTGGGCACAGATCTCTGTGATGTACTCGTAGTTTGGATAAAAGCACCAAGAAAGTTAACTTGTGTTTTTGTGTGTGTTAAAGGGACGAATACCCATCAGCCAGGGCAGGTGGGTGTAGCTGCATCAGCCTGCAAGAGCGGAACCAGAGCCTGAAGAGGGGCCCTGTGTGCACTTTGTGCCTCACACTGCGGTCGCTGCAAAAGCACTCCAGTCAGGATCCTGCCGTGCCTCAAGGGCTGGAATTGTGTTTTCTTCAGAAATGGGCCATTGGGATTGAGGAGGGAGGGGTCTCTCAGTGATACAGCAGTGCTCAGAGGTGCTGCTGAAATAATGTGAGTCACAATGGAGGAGAGCTGGGGCAGTGCTAGGAAGGTGCCTTCCTGCTGAGGACTTGAATGTTGAGCTTCAGCTCCCAGGAGCCCCAGCATGGAGCAGAGCCCAGAAGTGAACCAGCTGGATCTTCTTGGTGTGTTCACATCCTATCTGTCCTCATCCACAGTTAGATTTCGGTTTTGTTGATGTGTCAGTTACCCACGCTGATTCTTCCTTAATGTGCCAAAATCAGAATGTCAGGTCAGACCACCAGCATCACAGCTGGGTTGAAGGGGGGAGTAACTCTGATTTCCACCACGTAAAGTGCTTGTATTAAATATCCAATCCTTGTGTGACGGACAGTAATATGGAACAGTGCCTTGCCTGAAAGAAAAGTTGGGTTTTTTTGAGGGCCCGAAGTTTTTGTAGTATTTTCAAAACATAATGCACTTATTTCAGTATCTTTCTATCTAATTAAGAATAGAATTAGATTGTGTTAACGATTCTAAATACTCTAAGCATATAAGGGGGTACTGTATTGTTTATTGTGCAAAACTACAGAGACAGCACAGAGCTGAAGAAAAAATAATGTAGAAATTGTAATAACAGAAGAATGATCTCAAAGGAATTTCAGAAGGGCGGTCTGAGTTGAGCTGCACACTGTTTCTAAACTTAGAGATGCTAAAAATTATCTTGTTTTAAATACTCCAACTTCTATTGTAGGTTAGAAATCTGTATTTGAAGCCTAATTTACAGTTAATTTATTTATAGTTAATTTATGGACTTATTTTTGTTCTCACGTTGCCCCAGCTCTCAGTCTGGCTCTGTAGCAGCGGTGCTCCAACTCCTGAGCATCTCTGTGAGCCAAGCCTGGCGCTGCTCCCATGGCTCTGTGCCCTTCTTATGCCCATTTTCTTGGTAGTAGTTAATTAGACCTGATGAATGCATCCCAAATGAGACCTTTGCAGGGCCTGGTGGTGGCATTCCTCTCTTAGTGTGCTGGCAGGGCCTCATCCCACACCACCTGTGATCCCATCAACCTCTTTCGCAGCTCACAGCTTCCTTTCATTTGGCAGCACATCACCGCTTCCTCTCTGCTTTTGTCTATAGTATAGAGGAAAGTTCACCGTTTTCAGCTCATTTCTGTGTTACCCTCATTCTCTCTAGTTTCCAATTTCTGGTGCTCATTGCTGTGGGCTGGAGGTAGGAGTGTGAGGTAGCACTGGATGCTTCCTTATGTTGGTGTTGTTTCTAAATCCGCGGTGATGGTTCTAAAACAGTGGGGAGGGGAAAGAAAGGGTAGAAGTTGATGCAAGTATCCAGCATGCGTTAAAGGATGACTGGCTGAGAGCTAACATAATCAGTCTTAATCTGACAAGATATTCTACAAATTGAAGAAAAGGGACTTCAGATTTGACAGCTCAGCTGATGGAGGATCAACGTAAGTATGCGTGGAGTGGGAAAGGCAGACAAGCATCTCAAACTAAAAATGGAAGTAGGGAAAAAAATCCCGCACTGAGGAAGGACTTTTCCCCCTGGATCCTATAAAGATGTGAGGTAAGGCAGATGTATACATCTTTAATGCTGTAGGATTTGGAAGTAGGTGTGTGCGTGTGACGCGTCACCAGGATGTTAGGGATGGCGTGAGGGGGTACAGTCTGCTTTGTTCTGTGTGTAAACTGGCCTGTTCCTCCCCTAAGGAATGGGAGGATAGCGATTTGGGAAGCTGTACCACAGAAAAGAATGAGGTTGTGGGGGTAATGCCTCACCAATCCCTCATTTATGTGTTTCAGAGATGTCTGTGTGAGATTTCCCTATTGGCAGAATGCACGCTGCAGAACAGGGCTTGTTTCTGTAGGGCTTCCTCAGTGGATCCTTTGGCAGTGTTGGTCGTCAGGGTGAGCTGGTTGGGAGATGTGAGCACAACGGGCATTTTGCAGAAGCAACTTGCAAATCTTACCATGTGGCTCCACACCACTGGATTCACCTTAATTTGCTCACCTAAGCTGGGAACGGCCCTCTTGTTAGAATCTGCGGTAATTGCTTGGAGGACAGAGAAGTTGAGATGGGTCCAAAGTGTTCTTGTGTTCCTATGGTTCCTGGGCTCTGTGTTGAGGTGTGCCAGTACCGAGTGGTGATGATAGGCTGGGAGATGTTTTGTGCCAGGGCTCATCCTTATCTGGAGTGAAACCCAGCTGCTCCAACAGGGATGGAACTGGGATGCACTGTGCTTTACTTATCAATGGCCTCGAGCTGAGGAGATGCAGCTGCACCAAGTACTGACCAGCTCTGTCTGATGGCAGCTGTCAGAAGAGGCTCTGTGTTCTGCTGAAAGCATCCCCAAAATGTTTGGGGTGAGGAGGAAACCCTTCTACTGGGGTGCTGGAGCTCTCAGCCTGGGCCTGATCATTAGTTTTTCTAATCCCTACAGGAAACAGCACGGGTGCAAAGCAGAGCCAAGAGCCTGCTCTGGGCTGGCCTTCAGGTGTTGGCTCCAACTCATCAGCTCTGTGATAGAATCACTGAGGTTGGAGAAGAACCCCAAGATCCTCATGTCCAACCCCATCCCGCCATGCCCACCAACCGTGTCCCCAAGTGCCACATCTCCATGGCTCTGAACACCTCCAGGGATGGAGAGTCCCCCACTGCCCTGTGCAGCTGTGCCACTGCATCACCGCTCATTGAGAAGAAATAGTTCCTAATATCCAACCTGAAGGAGGTCTGAGCCTTTCCTAGCGCCCCATCAGCACTGCCTCAAGAGAATGCAGCTTAAAGAAAGAGAAAAATGCTGTGTCAGAGAAGCCTGGGACAATCCTTGAGCCTGGAGGAGTGGTTCTTAAGTTCTGAATTGGGTTGTTTCAGCACAGCAGCAGGAAAAAGGAGGTTTGTCAGATTCTGCACCTCTGCCATCTGCTCAGACCTCTGCGTGTGCAGGATTGTTTCCACGGTTTGAGGTGTCACCCCAACGGATAAAGGTGCTCCAATGAGCTCTGTCTGGTGTTTAATAACTCCAGGAGACTCAGCCAAGTTCGGTCTGTGTATTCCTCAGCTTCCAGCCTGTTCCTCTTCCTGTCCCTCCTGTTTGTCTCTACCCAACCCCAGCAATGGAACACATTTTTCTGAGTCTCCTGACTGGGATTTCAATGCTTGGACAAAGGGGGCAACCAATCCCTGAGTGACACCGTGCATGGATGCACCTTATTACAGCACTGCGTTCCACCTGTGTTTTATTCGGCCCCGGACCTCAGATTTCAGGTCTTCAATGTATGGAATGCTGTTCTCTGTCTGGTTTCTACTGGTGGCCTGTGAAAGTGTAAAGTGGGTAAATCCTGAGGATCCCATGAGCAGAAAGAGATCAAGGCTGAAGTTTCTTCAGTATTTCAGTGTATTTGGGAAGACTCCATCCACGTAACCCTTATTCCAGGTAAATGGTTCAACTTCCCCTATGAATAAAGGTAAAACTCCAGTTTGTCAGTGGTTTCCTACGCACCCTCTTATGTGGGTCCTCAGTTTTCCTGCTGTGGCAGTGACAGGGCTGTGTGTTGCTAGCACAGCAATGGCTGTCCTCATCATTCTGGAAGAGGATGCCAACAAAAAAAGAGGAGGAAGTCCTTTACAGAGGGGGTGATGCTGTGGCACTGCTGCCCAGAGAAGAGCGGATGCCCACCCCTGGAGGTGCCCAAGGATGGGGCACAGGGCCCTGGGCTGAGCTGCTTGGGACAACCAGCCCAGGGCAGGACGGTGGCAGCCTGTGGTCCTTAAGGTCCCTTTCCAACTTAAACCATTCAGCCACTGTCCTGGAAACTGTTGATGCACATGGAGAGCAGAGGGGTGGTTCTTAGAATCATCGAATATTCCCACCTGGAAGGGATCCACAAGAATCACTGAGTCTGACTCCTGGCCCCACACAGCACCCCCCAAACCCAATGTCTGAGAGAAGTGTCCCAATGCTCCTCAACCCCCAGCAGCTGGGGGCTGTGCCCACTGCCCTCTGGGGAAGAATCTTTTCCTGATGTCCAACCTGACCCTCACCTGGTTGTTGACAGCACAGCTTCCATAAGGACGGAATCACAGGAGGGTTGGGTTGGAAGGGACCTCAAGGATCACGAAGCTCCAACCCCCACCACAGGCAGGGCCACCAACCTCCACATTTCACAGCAGCCCAGGCTGCCCAGGGCCCCATCCAACCTGGCCTCCAACACCTCAGGGATGGACGGGGCATCCACAGCCTCTCTGGGCAGCTGTTCCAGCACCTCACCGCTCTCACAGCAAACAACTTCCCCCTCACATCCAACTGAAATCCGCCCTCCCTCAATTCCAACCATTCCCTTGTCCTGCTGCCATCTCCCCTTCCCAAGAGCTGACTCCCCTCCTGTCTGTAGGCTCCCTTGAGGTGCTGAAGGCTGCACTGATTCACCCCGCAGCTTCTCTTCTCCATGCTGAACAAGCCCAGCTCCCTCAGCCTGTCAAATGTGTTGGTTCTCTACAACGCAGTTACAGCACTGGTGGATGAGAGCAAGCAACGTTATGTACCTGGATTTGTGCACAGCACTGGGCACCGTCCCACCCTTGTGTCTACACTGGAGAAAGAAGGATGTGATGGATGGGATGCTCCGTGGGCAGGGAGCCAGCTGGAGGGTCAGAACTCGGAGAGGTGGTCTTGATCTGAAACGCTGAGATTTACCTTTTCCCAGTGTGCTGAAGCTGGAAACCCAACGTCAGCAGCTGGTTTCATACCCGCTCTGCTCTTAACATCTTCGTTTAGCTTGCATGGTTCAGGTTTTACTGGTTATTCGCTTATTAGTGCCATTTCACAGAATATGACTTATTGCAATTATTAGTGTTTTAATAGACTGGATAAATACCATCTCTTTCCTTACAAGTTTTCAGTTATTCTGATGGTTCTGGTCTGAACAGATACTATTTCTCTTATCTGGCTGCTGTTTTTATTGAGTACAACCAAACCATTTCAGACCCATCCTGGACACTTTCTGGAGCTGTTTTCCATTCCGTGTGAATTGTTTCTGCACCTCCATGTAATTCCTAACTGGTGAGCTTATGTATAACCAGAACCCTTCTTTGCCTTTGCTGCAACCTTGCGTTGCTGTTCAGCCTGAGGAGGACTCAGTCTGCAGAATTCTCCCTTTCTGACCCCATTTGCTGCCCCTCTGCTTTGCAGTTTGCACTGCAGGAACATCTCCGCGTTTTGGTACAGGTGCTGAAATGTTGATCCAAAACTGAAATCTCACTTTTCTTTTTCCCAATGCTGACACCACCCGTACAGCTCCTGTGGCCATCGCTCTTACTTCGGCTGTTGCTGTTGTAGTTTGTTTGTTTCTTTGTTTGTTTGTTTGCTACTTCTGTGATTTCCCATGGGATTGTGCTGTGTAACACCGGGTAGTGCTTTCCCCCAGACAAACAAAACAAAGAGCCATGTTACATCACACCTTAACACAGCATGTTCTGCTATCAGGGAACACCGTGCACTTGAGGCAGCTGCACCAACCCAAATCTCTTACATTCCTTCTGAATTTCCCACTCTTTGCTGCTGCCCCTCACTCAGATGAGGTGGAAATGCCCTGCACTCACTGGGATAAGCCACGATCCTTCTGCTGTTCACAAAGCACAGAGCCTTGCTCTTCAGCGTTACCCATTCATTAGGCACTTTTGTTGCTGTTTGAAGCAGGGATGTTTTTGGCTGTGCACCATGGGGGCAGTGCATGGAATGCTGGAGCCGCACCGCTGTGGCTGTGAGGCTTCCCTGCGTGTGGGGCTCTTTGGGGAGATGTGCAGTGATTGTGGGACACAGCTGGGCTGGAGGTGGGGAAGGAGCAGAAATAACTCTGCAGGGAAAATATACCTGACTGATGTACTACAGAATCCTAGAATCCTAGAATGGCCTGGGTTGCAAAGGAGCACAGTGCTCATTGGTTCCAACCCCCTGCTGTGTGCAGGTCGCCAACCAGCAGAGCAGGCTGCACAGAGAACCCACAGGGTGCCATAAGGATCCACAGTGAGCCACAGTGATCCATAGGGTGTCATAAGGATCCATAGGGTGACATAGGGACCCATAGGGTGCCATAAGGATCCATAGGGTGCCATAGGGACCCATAATCACAGAATCATTGTAGAGTCCTAGAATGGCCTGGGCTGCAAAGGAGCACAATGCTCATCAGTTCCAACCCCTGCTGTGTGCAGGTCGCCAACCAGCAGCCCAGGCTGCCCAGAGCCACATCCAGCCTGGCCTTGGATGCCTGCAGGGATGGGGCATCCACAGCCTCCTTGGGCAACCTGTTCCACTGCCTCACCACCTCTGCATGAAAAACTTCCTCCTCACATCCAACCCAAACCTCCCCTGGCTCACTTTAAAGCCATTCCCCTCGTCCCATCACCACCACCCTCACACACAGCCGTTCCCCTCCTGTTTATCCGCTCCCTCCAAGCACTGGAGGCCACCATCAGGTCTCCCTGCAGCCTTCTCTTCTCCAAGCTGAACGAGCCCAGTTCCCTCAGCCTTTCCTCATAGCAGAGCCCCTCCCCTCCCCTCGGTGCCGCCCTGATCGCCCCGCCCCCCTCCCGCTGCTCTCCGCTCCGCACTCCGTTTCCCGACGCCGCCCGCGGTGGGCGGTGCAAAGCGCGTCCCGTCGGTGGCGGTGCTCTCGCACGGCGCTCCCGCGGTGCCGCCCGGCCCTTCCCCGCTCGGCGCCGCCCCCTCCGCACGGCACATCCGGGCCCTCCCCCCCCAACCCCGGGCGGCCCTTCCCGGCGCGGCTCTCCCGGTTTCTTCCCACCCCCCCTCCCCCCCCAATTCCCCCCACCTCCCCGCACCGCGATGCTGCGCTGCGTCCCGCCGCTCTGGCGCTGCAACCGGCACGTGGAGGCTCTGGACCGGCGGCACTGCTCGCTGCAGGCCGTGCCCGAGGAGATCTACCGCTACAGCCGCTCGCTGGAGGAGCTGCTGCTGGACGCCAACCAGCTCCGCGAGCTGCCCAAGGTGAGGCCTCGGCTCGGCCCCGCCTCGTTCCCGGCACCGCGGCCCGGCGCTCCGCTCCCTTCCCCCGCCCGTCGGCGGGGCCTTCGCGGCGCTGCCGGCGGAGCTCCGGGCCTGGAGAACCGCGAACCCCGAACCCCGGGCTGCGGCCCCGAAGCCGCGCCGAGCCGCGAGTCGGGCCGCCTGCGAGCTCGGGAGCTTCGGCGTTTCGTTGCCGGGCGGGGGGGGGGGGGGGCGGAGAGCAGCGCGAATGGAAGGGTTCGTTTCGGTCTGCGGGTCGTAGCAGGTAGGGAGGAAGTTTGTTGTTGTTTATTGCAACGTGCGGTGTTGGGCTTCGGAATGCAGAAAACGCACCGGGAGCCCGCAGTGCGTCCGGAGAAAGGCGGAGGGGCTGAGCGGGCCGGGATGGGGCGGAGCGGGGATCGGGGGGACAGCAGAGCTCCGTGCGTGCAGCCCCTGAGCGGGGCTGGCAGAGGGGGGGTCAGCGAAAGGATCGGAGCAGCCCTGCAGAGAAGGAGCTGGGGGTCCTGGTGGGTGAAAAACGGAACGTGAGGCAGCAGTGTGCTCCTGCAGCTCGGAGAGCAAATGGGATCCTGGGCTCCATCGGCAGAGGGGTGGCAGCAGGGACAGGGAGGTGATCGTCCCTCTCTGCTCTGCTCTCGTGAGGCCCCGTCTGCAGCACTGCGTCCAGGGCTGGAGCCCCCAGGACAAGAAGGACAGGGAGCTGTTGGAGAGGGGCCAGAGGAGGGCACTGAGATGAGCAGGGCTGCAGCACCTCCGTACAAAGACAGGCTGAGGGAGCTGGGCTCGTTCAGCATGGAGAAGAGAAGCTGCGGGGTGAATCATTGCAGCCTTCAGCACCTCAAGGGAGCCTACAGACAGCAGGGGAGTCAGCTCTTGGGAAGGGGAGATGGCAGCAGGACAAGGGAATGGCTGGAATTGAGGGAGGGCGGATTTCAGTTGGATGTGAGGGGGAAGTTGTTTGCTGTGAGAGCGGTGAGGTGCTGGAACAGCTGCCCAGAGAGGCTGTGGGTGCCCCGTCCATCCCTGGAGGTGTTCAGGGCCAGGTTGGATGGGGCCCTGGGCAGCCTGGGCTGCTGTGAAATGTGGAGGTTGGTGGCCCTGCCTGTGGTGGGGGTTGGAGCTTTGTGATCCTTGAGGTCCCTTCCAACCCAACCATTGTGTGATTCTTTAAGGTGATGGACTCACGTAGGGAATTCAGGTTGGATATTATGGGATGTTTCTTCTTAGTAGGGGTGGTGATGCGGCATCACAGCTGCACGGGGAGGAGGGGGAATCAGCATCCCTGAAGGTGTTTAAGAGCCGTGGAGATGTGGCACATGGGGACATGGTCAGTGGGCATGGTGGGGTGGGATGGGGTTGGACTGGTGGTCTCGGAGATCTTCATGATTCTGTGGTCCCTCCCTAATTCCGCTCCACCCCAGCACTCTGCACGGATATCGCCGAGGTAAATTGTTGGTGTGTTGGCACAAACGGTGCAGATCCGATGTTGGAGCAGACGATGGAGGTCTGTAGGTCTGTGGGCAGGACCTAGATGTCTCCCATTTTCATGATATCCTTCATAGAATCACAGAGCCATAGGATCCCCTGGTTGGAAGGGACCCTCCTGCCATGGCCTGGCTGCCCCCCAGCAGCTCGCCCCATCCGTGGCCTTGGGCAGCTCCAGGGATGGCACCCATGTTTCTGGGCAGCGGTGCTGGGGCCTCACTGCCTCTCAGGAAAGGATTTCCCTCTCACATCTCACCCAAATCTCCCCTATTAATTTGAAAGCCGTTCCTATTGCTGTCAGCCCATGTAAAAGGTCAGTCCTGCTTCTGCTTCGAATCTCCCTTCAAGTACTGGGAGGCTGCAGTGATGTCTCCCTAGAACTTTGTTCTCCAGGCCAAACAATAGCCTCACTCCCTCAGCCTTTCTCCATACAGAGGTGCTCCGGTCCTCTGAGCATCGTTGCGGATCTTTTTGGTGATGGTTTTTGTGGCCTTCCACAGGAGAGCTCTGAGCGCAGCCCTGCTCCTTTGTCTGTGCCGTGAAGTTCACGGCTGAAGTGGTGGTGATGTGCCTGGTGATGTGCAGTGTGGGACACAGCGAGTGGGAGCTGGAGCCTGAGCCTGTGCTCAGGGAGAGAACCTGGAGACAGGAGTGGAAGGAATTCTGGAAGGAATTCTTCATGCACTCCTTGGGGATTGAACCTTTCTTAAGGAGGTGGTTAAGTGTTGTGCTGGAGAGAGGGAGTGTGTCACTGCAGTGTGTTTGGATAGGAGCTCATAGGAGTAAATGTGAGCTAAGTTGCCTTTTTATTGAAATCATCCAGGGGAAAATGTAATGATGTTGTTGTTCTAAAGTTTTTTTATTGGACTTCTCTTGTTTCCCCATCCCTGGAAGCGCCCAAGGCTGTGGCTGGAGCCCTGGGAAGCCTAACGTGGTGGGGAGCACCCAGCCCGTGGTTGGCAATGGGTGATCTTTACGGTCCCTTTCAACCCAACTATTTTGTGGTTCTGTGATCTTTAAGGTCCTTTCCAAACCAACCATTTGATTCATTCTCATATGGTGTGTTCTTATTGCCATAAAGACTGATAGAAAAAGAAATCTGGGGAAAAAACAAAGAGCCCAAGCCCTTGCTTTTAATTCAGGCCACAGCGATGTGTTTCGTTTTTGCTCCACTGAGCCACGAGTGCATCCCTGTCTGTATGAATTCTGCTGCAGTGGTGGCACTTCTCTGTGCCTTCCTGCTTACTCTTGTTGGAGGCACCCTGAGCCAGTCTGGGTCAGGGATGGAGCGGTGCTGGCTCTCTCCCATCGTGTCTGTAGGGATGAGCTTCAGGCAGAGATGTTCCTCAGGGTGCTGGGAGGCTGGTGTTGCAAGCAGGTTGGGCTGATGGATGAGTGTCCTCCTGCAGAGGAGGCCCATTGCAACACATCTCAATGAACCTGCTGATCCTCGCTGCTCCTCACCCTTGTGAACAGTCACAGCCTTAACTTGGTTTGCACAGAGCTGTTTGGACCCTGTTTTTTCACATAGAGCTGCAGACGCTGTTTTTTCTTAGCTTTAAAGAGCATCTTTTGGATGAGAAATGTGAATTTCATGCCGACACCTGGCTTCTTCTGCAGTCAGGTGGGTCCGATCCTGCCCATGAAAGCAGCACTTTGCATCTGTCCTCACCTCCGTGTTTCCTTTCTGCTCTGGCTGTACTGGTGGATGCAGTTGCTGGATGGATGCAGGGTGTTACATCTGCTCTGCTCTGCAGCATCAGCACTTGTCGTGTAACCTGTCCCAGCATCGTGGCTGCCTTGGTGGCAATGGAGTGTCCTCAGTTTTCAGACTTCTTTGGTGAGGAGTTATCAGAAAATCAATAGAAAAGAGAGAAAAAAATAAGACTGTTATCCTATAAATGTTGCTTGTAGCCCTGCAGTCCCAAAAGTGGTGGGGAAAGTCAGGAGAGGTGCAGCGAGCAGAAAGCAGTGGTGGGAGGTGCGCAGCAGCTTTTGCACGAGGAAAATCAAGGTTTGCTCAAAATTTACGTGGGCTTAGAAAAGAGGTGGACCTGTTCATGGAATGGGTGTGTGTAAAGGCACTGCCTGTGGCTGAGATGAGGCTCTGCTGCATATCCTGGCAGAGATCCGGAGGAGAAGCGCTGTGCTGGACTTTGTGTGGTCGCGCTTTTCCCTTCGAGCAGAGGTGAGAGCCAGAGGTGTGCAGCTGGGAAATGGGCTTTGCACCTCCAGTGCTGCCCAAGGAGCTGCTGGGGGCTGCCATGTGGGGAGGAGGGAGCAGAAATGGTCCTACAGTGTTTCTCATTGCAGCCACCCCAGCCGATCTCCTGCCGTGGAGCCGCCGATGTCGCGTGGTGCAGATGGAGCTGATGCACGCTGGCAGAGCAGGGATGTGTTGGTACAGAACCACCCAAGGGCTGAAGCTGGGGGTCGTGATGTGAGCAGGGAGAGCTGCGTTCCTCGGTCCCGGGTGGTGTTCCTACACACACATCTGGTGCAGGACGTTGCTGGGGGATACGGCTGCTGTGTGGGCACAAACACATCCTCCAGCAGAGGAGGGAGGATCTCCGTATTGTGCAGGGTGGTCAATTACTGAAATGTGTGTGTAGGGGAGGGACAGGAGAGTAACAAATGGGGATCACGTAGAAAAATGTGAATGAGAGTACGCAGTCGTTGTTAGCACGCTCAGCCAGAGCAGGTTTGTTTCCAAGGGTGCAAAGCAGGATTTTGGGGGAAGGCAGCGCTGGTGGATTTGAAGGGAAGGAATAAAGGGGTGGCATGGTTTTCTTCTGGACCAGCACTTCCCACATCCCTTTCTGATGCTGTTTAGCCCTGCATCCGATGAGAGGATCCGTCTGCCTCTGGCATTGCTGAGTGACACCGCTGTGCTTCCTTGGACTCTTCCTTCCTTTCCTTGGAGAGGTGAATGTGTGTTTCTCTCTTCCCAGCAGTGCCCAACCGCCTGCTGTCTGCTGCTGCTGCTCTTCATTTGTCCCACGTGGAATGTTGTCTGTGTCTGTGCCGAGTCTGGGTTTTGCACCATGTTGGCTGAACTCTGCTTGCTTGAAGTGATGGAGGAAATCAATGCTGGGAGCGTCTGCTGCCTTGCTGCAGGGATTTGCTGCCAGGTGATATGGGTGGTTAAATGGAAGGTGATAGACCTTATTTGAGAAGTTCCCCGTGCTCCTCACTGGGTGCCTGAGATCCAGAGGAGATCTGCTTTGCTCTGTGCTGACTTCTGTTCTGCCTTGCTGGCACAGTCCACAATGTGGAGTTTGGAGGTGCTGATCTCACCAGAAGGGACTGAATCATAGAATTCCAGTTGGAAGGGACCCATAAGCATTATCCCCATTCTAGCATTAAATGAGGAGGTTGTTGGCCCTGCATGTGGCAGGGGGCTTGGAGCTTCATCATCCTTGAGGTCCCTTCCAACCCTGGCCATTCTGTGATAAGGAGCACCCAACACGAAGGTGCTGAGGGATATGGTTTAGCGAGAACCATTGGTGATAGGTGGATGGTTGGACTGGATGATCTTATAGGTCTTTTCCAACCTTAGTGATTCTGTGATTCTGTGATTGGACCATGGAGGTGGTGGATGGAGCAGAGCGTGGTCGATGGGGATCTGCTCCCAGAGCCTGGATGTGGACTTGGGGATCCTTATGGGTCTCTGCCAATGGGTGACGTTCTGTGATTGATTCCTTTCCGGTGGGATTGGCACCTCAGAACTGCTCACCACAGGCTGTGTGGGTCCGGTGCCTTCTGCTGAGCAGTGCTGAGGTTTGGGGCATGGGGAGGCACCAGGGAGGTCAGGAGACACCTGGGTGGAGCGGAGACTGGGACCTGGTGGAGGAGGAGGTGGAGGAGGTGGAGCTGAGCAGGGACTGCAGATAATGAGCCGGGTGGTGGGCTGGGAGGAGGGCTGGGAGGAGGCCTCGTGTCAGCAGCAGCATGCAGCGGAACGTGGGGACCAGGGGCTGCAGGGACACCTGGACAGGAAGAGCTGTGAGTTGGGGATGGGGAACAGGACGTATGTGGCTGATTGGAGCCCGTGGCTGATGGGATCCCGAGGGTTCTGAGCAGTGGTGGATCTGGAGAGCTGTGCCTGATTGAGGGGATGCAGTTTCCCCACTTTGTTTCAACCTTACCAAAACTCCCCTGGTCAGTTGTGTGGTGCAGAAGATGTTTTGTTTCCTGCTGCACGGCGAGCTGTTTCCATCTCACACTGAAGAGCAGAGGAGGTGCACGCCTGGCTGGAGCAGCATGGAGGTGGGCAGCCCTGCAGACCCTGCAGACCCCGTCCTGTTGCTGTTTGCACGGTCTCAGCCTCGCCTGGCAGAAGGCTCTGGGCTCTGGGCTCCTCCTGCTGGGCTGCAGTTTGCCCAGGCTGAGAGCATCGCTGCCCTTTGTCCAGAGCAGGACAAAACCCAGAGCCGTGTTTGTCACTTTCCCAAGACGAGGTGGAGCCTCCGAGCCTAATTAAGCTTTTAATTTTCTGGCATCTGCAGCTTGCAAGGAGGATGGCGTCTTTTATTTACTTGCATGGCGGAGTGGAGCTGCTCCTTTTAATCTGACCGTGCTAATCGCCCTTCCCTGAGAAAGCTGGGAGCCGTGAATCACCCATGGGTGCTGGCCCTGCCCAGCCAGACCCAGCGTGCTCCATGCCCAGCGAGGGCTGCAGTGGGCACCTCTGTGTCATGTTTGTGTCAGATCTGCACAGCTGCCTCGGTTAGCAGAACCAGCCAGCAAACTGGTTTGGCTTGATTGTTACCTGTGCACAGGGCTGGCACTGCTCCGTGCCTTTCAGGGGCTGTGTAGTTAATGTGTACACATGGATGTGGGTTTGGTGCTCTGAAAGCCGACTTTCTGGGTGTGCTGCTACCCAGATGATAAATAGTGCAGGCTGTGTCACCCTCTTCTCCTCTGTGTGCTGTAACTGTCTGTCTTATAAATGATAGAATTCTAGAATGGCCTGAGTTGCAAAGGAGCACAATGCTCATCAGTTCCAACCCTGTGCTGTGTGCAGGGTCACCAACCACCAGACCAGGCTGCACGGAGAGCCCATAGGGTGACATAGGGACCCATAGGATAACGTAGGGACCCATAGGGTGCAGTAAGGGTCCATAGGATGCCATAGGGCCCTATAATCATAGAATCACTGTAGAGTCACAGAATGGCCTGGGTTGCAAAGGAGCACAATGCTCATCAGTTCCAACCCCTGCTGTGTGCAGGGTCACCAACCAGCAGCCCAGGCTGCCCAGAGCTGCATCCAGGCTTGGTGGTGAGGAGGGGAAGGTCTGGTGCTGGAGTGGCAATAGCTGAGAATCACCTCATTAATGGGGGGGGGGAAAGAGCTCATGCAACTCCAGGACTTGAGGAGCAAGGAGGTGATTTTACATAGACTTTAATGGACTACCAACAAGAGCTGACCATGCACTTCTCTGTGAGCTCCAAGGTGTGTGGTTGCCTTCGTGTTGGTGTGCCCTGCGTGCTGCTCAGCAGAAACTCGGGTCTTGGAGGAGGAGGTTCAAGTGAATGCAGCAGTGAGGCAGGAAGGCGGAGTGGGAGATGAGGTTCAGTGAAGCAGAAGGCTTTGGTGCTGTGGCTGAGGTGATGCTGCCTCTCACGTGTGCTCTCCCTGCGCTGGTTTTGCACTACAAAGTGAGGTCATCAGCAGGAGCAGCCACTCGTCTTTCCTCTGGGTTCAGCGATCTCATAACTGCAAACCTGCAGATATGGCTCTGTAATGTGGTCGATGGTGTCTCCTGCCTGTGGCTGCGTGGGATGAGTTTGCACCTTTGAGTTTTTTCCTGTTCCTCAGTGATACCACTGGCAAACATTTACCTTCTGTTGCTCCTGATCGTGGGCACTGCCTCTAAATGAATGCATACGGTGTCACCGTGGCCCCACCGCTCATTTGGTGATTACTTGATCTGCTCACATCTCTGAGATCTCTCCTTGTTCCCTTCGGCTGTTCTCTGATTATCTGCTGGGAATGATTGGGGTGGTGTTTGATTGATGATTAGGGGTTAACCTCCCTAGGTCTCACCCGACCTGCTATGCGTGTTCCCCTGAGTATTCCTGGATTTCATGGGATCGCAGAACAATTTGAGGCTGGCAGGGACCTCAGGCTCCATCAGGCCCATCCCAGGGATACCCAGAGCAGGTGCCCAGCAGCTGTTGAACATCTCCAGGGAGGAGACCCTGCAGCCCCTGGGCAGCCCATGCTGCTGCTCAGCCACCCGCACAGTGCAGTGCTTCCCGATGGGCAGAGGGAACCTCTTGTGCTACAGCTGGTGAGGCTGCCTCTTGTCCTGGTACTGAGCAGTGCTGAGCAGAGCCTCCTCCATCCTCTGTGCCCTCCCAGCAGCATCTGTGGGCACTGATGCAATCCCCCGAGCTGCTGTTTCTCCAGGCTGAGCAGCCCCAGCATTGACCCTTGGGGCACGTTGCTTGTTCCCAGCCTCCACCCAGACCTTGCACTGCTGGCCACCATCACTGGATCCGTCCGGTGGTTCTCGGTCCTGCTCTCTGTCTCCTCCACATCGTTCTGTGAATGTGTGATCTTTTCATCCGGCCCAATGCTCAGCAGCTTCTCTTTGAAGGCATGTGGGGGACTGAGTGTCAGAGGCAGTACTGAACTGCAGGAAGGTGACCGTACCCACTGCTCCCCTCATCCATTCCTTACAGGAGGTTACCACACTGGTTAGGCATGATGAACCCATGCTGTCTGCTCTGGGTGGTTTTTACCCTCCCCCATGTCCAGGATTTGCTCTTGGTCACCTTCCCAGGGTCTGAGTTGAAGCTGACCAACCCAGAGTCTCCTGGTTCTCCTTTTGTCCTTCTTGAAGATTGGAGTGGCATCACTTCCCTCCAGCCTCTGGATGCAGGGTTTGATGGTTTGATGGCCTTGGGTTTGGTGGCTTTACTTCTGTCTCCTCGACAGAAACACAGATGAGGAAGAGCAGTGAAGGAGCACAGTGGGTCCTCAGATGCTCTGTGCATGGTTCGTGGCGTGCATGGCTCTCAGCTGTGCTGTTTTTTTTTCTTGTTCCCAACTATTCCTCCTCCCATTTCCAGTTCTGGGCATTTCATGGTGTCTGAGCTGCTCCTTGGAGAGCCCCTTTGACACCTTCCTATTTGCATCCTTCCTGTCCACAGAAGCTGTTGGTGCCTTTTGTCTGAGGATCTCCTGCTCCCTCCTTCCACACGGGGACGTTTCACTCTTCCTAAAACCTTTTCCAGCCCCCAGACGCGCTCCTCTGGACCCCAAGATTGTGATTTGCAGTGCTGTGGTTGCCCTGCTCAGTATCAGCTCACACTCCTGGCCATGCCTGCCCTGTCTGCTTCCCAGCTCCAGGATTAGAGCTTATTTGTGGTTTCATTTGGTTCGGGGTTTTTGTTTCTGTTGTGCCTCTCAAAGTCACTTGCAGTGCTGGAGATGCGTGCTGTATGCATGCGCGGGGCGAGATGATTTCAGCTGCAAGAAGATGCACTCCTACTTGAAACAGCTGGGGCAGGTTATTGTCCGACTCTTGGCATTACTCCCTGTGGCTAACATTTGTGACATTACAGATAAGGAAATTGCCTTTGTAATTGCTGGCTGGCTCTTCTTTGGTCAGAAAATGGCTGAGGAGGAGGAGGTGGTGAATCGGGTCTCTTTTTGAGCCTGGTGTGGAGGTTGGAGGGGACCGCAACGAGAGATGCTGTGCTGGGGAGGGGTGGGGAGGGTAGGATGGGTGAGAAGGGACGGGTCTGGAGAGCGAATGGGCTGCCTGCTGTTGCTTCCTCATTTGAGATGCACTCTGAGGTGATGAGTTACTGCAGTTCTGTTAAAAAGAAAGCAAAACAAAAACACAATAAAGCCCCATACCCACAGCTCTTTGCAAGAGCAGAGCATTAACTGTGTGCGATCTCATTCCGACTTGGGGATTTCCTTTCTGCAGCTCTGTTTGTTGTTTCATTTGGACCAGAGATTCCACTTTGCTCCTGCGTCAGATTCTGGGGCACTGTTGCTGTCTGCAGCCCAACAGTTGCTGCGTTCCCCCCCCCGGGGGGGCTGCATTCCTCTGTCCTGGTTAAATGCCTATAGGAAGAGGCAGCTGGCTGAGCACTTGGCATGGAGACGGCTCGCTTTGTCTCAGCTGGAATGCGCTCCTGATGGTGAAGCACTTTTATATATTTCAAGTGCATTCCTCAGGGCCTGATCCGGGGGGTTAAATAGTCGGAAATCTGGCTGGGTTGCATCACGGAGGGCTGCATTACTGCGGCGGTGGGTCTGCAGCCCGGTGCTGGTGGCCCAGTGCTGGTGGACCCAATGCTCACCTATTGCTGAGCAGTTTCTCCTTGGGACTGCGGAGCTGCTGCCTTTCAGGTGCTGTGATGTGTGCCTGTGCTCAGAAGAGGCTGCAGTGGTGAAGGAATGAAGGATGGAGCGCTGCTACTGTTGGGTTTGGTGTTTGGCAAGATCCCTTGTTTGGGATGGCAAATGGATGTGTGACTGCTGCACGTGGTCTTGTGCTTACTCAGGTGAGTCTGAGAGTCCCGACAGTGGGCAGAGGGGTCTCTGAGGACCGCCCTGGCGTGTGAGGTGTACACCAGTGGTGGTAGCAGAGCCCCAGTCATGAAGGTTGGAAAGCAGCGCTAAGACCACCAAGTCCAACTGTTGGCCCGTCTGTGCCGTGCCCACTGATTGTGTCCCCAAGTGCCACATCTCCACGGTCTGAACACCTCCAGGAACGGTGACTCTCCTGCTTCCTTGGGCAGCCCATGCTGGTGCATCACCACTCTTTGGAGAGGAAGTTCTTCCTAATGTCCAAACTGAACGTCTCCTGGTGCAATGTGAGGCCATCACCTCTTAGCCTGTTGCTGTTACCTGGGAGCAGAGGCCGACCCCCACCTGCATACAGCCTCCTTTCAGGGAGTGGTAGAGAGCAGTGAGGTCTCCCATAGGGACAGATGAGGTCTCTTGGCATCAGGGCTTCCCTTCAAACCTGGCTGCTGCCCTCCAACTGGAGGGCAACTCCATGCTGTTCTGATCTCTTCTGATCTCTTAAACAGGACCACCGTAACTAAGTCTATTAATCTCACTCCATTTCAGGTGGAATAATTCCTTTTTCTTGCATTTTACATTCTGGGAATAAGTATTGCTGGGACCATTTCTCCCAGGCTAGGGAAAGGTGTGAGCTGAGTTCTGCTCTGCTGATGAAACACAGCAGGCAGTGCTGTGCTGCAGCTGGGCTGCTCCTGCTCTGCTCCAGGGCTGTCTTTCTGTCTGTGTGTCCAGCTGAGGGGTGGAAGTCTTTCTGGTTCTGCGGCCTCACCTGTAATGAGTTGCCTTTGAGCGCAGTGACTTGGAAGGACCGAGTTCAGCCTTAAAGGTGATCAGCTCCCAAGTGCTTTGCTTTGTAGTTCTGCTCCCAGCTGGGCGAGGATCTCTCCCATGCAGCTGCCTTTCCCTAGAGGCAATCCTGCTGGCACTGCCATCAAAGCTTGGCTCTTCCTTTCATCGCAGGTGGAGGAGCAGGAGGAGCCCCGCTCTGCTCGCGCGTCTCATGGTGGGTTTGACACATGCTCCACGCGGTGACGGAATCGAGTGCACCCTCAGCAAGTTTGCTGACGACACCAAGCTGAGTGGTGCG
The DNA here is from genome assembly GCF_987193195.1 of Phasianus colchicus. Taxonomy (NCBI): domain Eukaryota; kingdom Metazoa; phylum Chordata; class Aves; order Galliformes; family Phasianidae; genus Phasianus; species Phasianus colchicus. Next base: position 94,928,486 of record NC_143438.1, read on the forward strand.
GTTGACACGGTGGAAGGAAGGGATGCCATTCAGAGGGACCTTGAGAGGCTGGAAAGGTGGCTCGGGTGAACCTGGTGAGGTTCAACACGGCAAAGTGCAGAGTTTTGCACTTGGGCCGGAGGAATCCCACGCATCCCTACAGACTGGAAGGAGTGGGCCTTGAGAGCAGCCCTGCAGAGAAGGAGCTGGGGGTCCTGGTGGGTGAAAAACGGAACGTGAGGCAGCAGTGTGCTCCTGCAGCTCGGAAAGCAAATGGGATCCTGGGCTCCATCGGCAGAGGGGTGGCAGCAGGGACAGGGAGGTGATCGTCCCTCTCTGCTCTGCTCTCGTGAGGCCCCGTCTGCAGCACTGCGTCCAGGGCTGGAGCCCCCAGGACAAGAAGGACAGGGAGCTGCTGGAGAGGGGCCAGAGGAGGGCACTGAGATGAGCAGGGCTGCAGCACCTCCGTACAAAGACAGGCTGAGGGAGCTGGGCTCGTTCAGCATGGAGAAGAGAAGCTGCGGGGTGAATCAGTGCAGCCTTCAGCACCTCAAGGGAGCCTACAGACAGGAGGGGAGTCAGCTCTTTGAAAGGGTAGAGAACAGCAAGACGAGGGGAAATGGTTTTAAGTTGAGGGAGGGGAGATTGAGATTGGACATCAGGGGGAAATTCTTTACAGAGAGAGCGGTGAGGTGCTGGAACAGCTGCCCAGACAGGCTGTGGATGCCCCGTCCATCCCTGAGGTGTTGGAGGCCAGGTTGGATGGGGCCCTGGGCAGCCTGGTCTAGCATTAAATCTGGAGGTTGGTGGCCCTGCATGTGGTGGGGGTTGGAAATTCATCATCCTTGAGGTCCCTTCCAACCCAACCATTCTGTGATTCTGTTGGCACCCTGGCAGCAGGGCAGTCCCTCTGTGCCCTGCTTCAGTTCTGGACTTCGAGGAGCTGCTTACGCTGCTGACACCTCTGGCCATGGCAGCCGAGAGCTGTGCCTTGGCTCTGGTTGGGGACAGGTGGTGAGCTCTGCTGCGTGCTGCTGTGACCTCGGTTCTTGGAGCATGGGAACCAGGTCTGGCCATGTGAATCACTGGGAGAGTTGTAATTACCCTCCTGCTCCGGAGTCTGGTTTGGCCTTTAATTAAACATGTGCTGTCCTGCTGAAGGCAGCGGGGCTGTTCCAGCAGGGCCTGACAGCTGGACCTGAAATTCTCCTAAGAGTTACGGGGTGTAGGGAGGACCTGTCCTTATCGCTGCGCTGTGAGGGTTGGAAGGTGAGCAGGAGCTGTGCCTGGAGCCCCTCCAGCTTGGGCTGGAAGTGCAAAAGTATGCTGGCATCCTCACCTGATCCAAAGCCTGTGGCTCTGGGCCTTTGTCCTCAGGGCAGCCCTGGGCTCAGGTTGTTTTTGAGGAAACAAGGAGGGGTCCGAGCCCGGCATGTGGCCCTGGGAGCTTAGAACACGCTGCTGGTTCTGACTGCAAGGGCAGGAATGTTCTGTGCAGTTCTGGCAAAGGCTGTGCTTACATGGTGAAGGCAGTTCCTGGTCTCCAGATGGATAAGTTGTTGCTCCCTTATCTGAGTAGCATCACAGGCAGAGTCATTGTGGTTGTGTAAGGTGGGTGTTGGACTCTTCCTCTGACCTGGCTTTGTTCTGCGGTGCTGCGGCTCTGGGAAGCTCTCTTCTCTGTTGGCTGTTCTTCTGCCTATAGCAGAGCACTGCCCGGGGAGTGGTGGTGGTCATTGCCTCAGTTTGTGGATGGAAATGATGTGGTGACACTCCTGAGGGACAGGGTGACATCCTTAGAGACCGAAGCAGTGGGGCAGCTTTGCTGCGTCTTCTTGGAACGGGCTGGGGAAGCTCCTTGGCCATTAACCCTATGGGAATGGTTGGCTCTCCAGGTCTGCCCTCGGGATTTTGTTGTTTCTGGGAAATGACATAGTCGAGTGGTATTTCAAAGGGTTTATTCTGATCCTTTTATCCATTGTCCTCTCTCCTTTTTGCATTTTCCACTTCTTGATTCCTCTGAATGGGTGAGCAGGGGGAGGAGGCAGGGCCCTGCCAAGCGTTGCCCTGCAGTAGAAGGCAGCCTTTTTGGGGGGGGTCCCATCCTGGCATCATGCTCTGAAAGCTGCTGTTCCTCGGGCTGACCCAATACTCTGTTAACCCTTCATTCACGTCCTGGGGCTTTGTCACAGCCTCAATGGTAATCCTGGGAGCTTCACAGGTATGAGTTGGCAGCCCGTGGCTGGGATGGGTGCACGCTTTGCTGGATGACAAACCAGCTGACCTGAGAGAGGTGGTGAACAGAGCTCCTCAGGGGTCAGAACTGGGGATGGCCCTGTTCAATATCTTTGTTGACCATCTGGATGAGGGCACCCTCAGCGAGTCTGTGGGGAAGCCGAGCTGGGAAGAAGCACTGATCTGCGTGGGGAAAGGAAGGCCCTGCAGAGAGAGCTGGGTGCACTGCATGGCTGGGCCTGAGAAAATGGGATGAAGTCCAGCATGACCAAATGCCAAGTCCTGCTCTTTGGTCACAACAGTGTATTGCTGCAGGTGTGAGATGGAGGGGTGGAAAGCTGTGTGGAGGAAAAGGGCCGAGCCACTGTCCATCATTTTTTGGCAGTCCTGGCTAACTGGGGATGTCCTGGTGGATTGGAAACTGGCAGATGTGACACCCATCTTCAGAAAGGGCCGGAAAGATGATCCTGGCAGCTACAGGCCTATCAGTCTCACCTCGGTGCCTGGGAAGGTCATGGAATGAATTATCTTGGGAATCATCGTGGACCGATTAAAGGTCAACCAGGGGATCAGGCCCAGTCAGCATGGCTTTACCAATGGTAGATCCTGTCTGACAAACCTGATGTCATTCTGTGACAAGGTGAGCCGCTTAGCGGATGAGGGTCAGGCTGTTGATGTGGTCTAGCTGGACTTCAGGAAGGCCTTTGACACTGTCCCCCATCACATTCTCGTGGAGAAGCTGGCTGCCCATGGTCTGGATGGGTGTACGCTCCGCTGGGTGAAGCACTGGCTGGGTGGCCGGGCCCAAAGAGTCGTGTTCATCTGCCAGAGGGGAGAGGGGCACTGCAGAGGGACCTGGACAGACTGGATCGATGGGCAGAGGTTAACAGCATGAGTTGCAATAGGGCCAAGTGTCGGGTCCTGCGTTTTGGTCACAACAACCCCAGGAAACCCTGCAGGCTTGGGGAGGAGTGGCTGAAAGCTGCCCGATGGAAAGGGATCTTGGTGTGCTGATGGGCAGTGGGCTGAGTGTGAGCCAGCAGTGTGCCCAGGTGGCCAAGAAGGCCGATGGCATCCTGGCTGGGATGAGGAATGGTGAGCAGGACTGGAAGTCGTCCTGCCCTGCACTCGGCACTGTGAGGCCTCACCTCGAGTGCTGGGTTCAGTTTTGGGCACCCGAGCACAGAAAGGACGTGGAGGTGCTGCAGCAGGGCCAGAGAAGGGCAGCGAGGCTGGGGAAGGGCTTGGAGAATATGGCCTCTGAGGAGAGAGCGAAGGAACTGGGGCCGTTCAGGGTGGGGAAGAGGAGGCTGAGGGCAGACCTTGTCGCTCCCTTCCAGCGTCTGAAAGGGGATTGCAGCAGAGCGGGGCTGCTCTCTGCTCACTGGTGACAGGTGACGGGACGAGGGGCGATGGCCTGGAGTTGTGGCAGGGGAGGTTCAGGTTGGATCTCCGGAGGAACTTCTCTAAGAAAGGGCTGCTGAGCAGTGCAGTGGCTGCCCAGGGAGGTGGTTGGGTCAGCATCCCTGGATGTGTTTAACAGCCGTCTGGATGTGGTGCTCAGGGCCGTGGTTTAGCAGAGGGCTGTTAGGGTTGGGGTACTATGGTGAGGCTGCGGTTGGACCTGGTGATCCTTGAGGTCCCTTCCAACCTGAGTGATTCTGTCATCTGGGGATGTTGGTTGATTCTTGGCTGACCACAAGCCAGCCGTATGGCTAAGAAGGCCAATGGCACCCTGGCTTGTACCAGAAATGGTGCAGCCAGCAGAGCAGGAGGTGATCATCCCTCTGTACTCAGCTCTGGTGAGGCCGTACCTCAGTGCTGTGCTCAGTGTTGGGCCCTCACTGCAAGAAAGAACCGAGGCCCTGCAGTGTGTGCAGAGAGGTGGGGGTCACCTCTGTGCCCAGGTAACAGTGATAGGATGGGAGGTGATGGCCTGACTTTGTGCCAGGGGGGTTCAGGTTGGATATTAGAAACAATTCCTTATTGGAAAGAGTGGTGACGCAGTGGCACGGCTGCACAGGGAGGTGTGGGAGTCACCATCCCTGAATTTCAGGATAGAGATGTGGCTCCTGGGAACGTGATTAGTTGGCATGGGATGGGCTTGGATGATCTTTGTGGTCTTTTCTAACACTAACAATTGTGTGATTCTGAGGCATGCTGCCCGGTGAGACTGCAGAGCACCCGTCCTTGTTGCTGTTTCGAATCACCTGGACGCAGTGCTGGGCAGCCCTCAGGAGCTGACCTCGAGAATTCCTGTCCAGCCTCAGCTGCTCTGTATTTCTGCTTGACCCGCTCCAGCAATGCTGCTTTTGGAGATCTGCATCCCTTGCTTGCCCTCACTGTGCACTCATAGAATCCTAGAATGGCCTGGGTTGCAAAGGAGCACAATGCTCATCCAGTTCCAACCCCCTGCTGTGTGCAGGGTCCCCAACCACCAGACCAGGGTGCACAGAGAACCCACAGGGTGCCATAAGGATCCATAGTGAGCTACAGTGATCCACAGGGTGTCATAGGAATCAATAATCATAGAATCATAACAGAATCATAGAATGGCCTGGGTTGCAAAGGAGCACAATGCTCATCAGTTCCAACCCCCTGCTGTGTGCAGGTCGCCAACCAGCAGCCCAGGCTGCCCAGAGCCACATCCAGCCTGGCCTTGGATGCCTGCAGGGATGGGGCATCCACAGCCTCCTTGGGCAACCTGTTCCAGTGCTCCACCACTCCTCTATGGTTTTCTGTTTAATCTCAGTAGACTCTCACAGTACTTAACTTGTCATGGTTTCTGCCGCTGTGTGAAACAAGGTTAGCCTTGATTAGAAAAAGGGATAATTACCGCCCTCCAAAGAGACGTTTGCTTGGGCTTTCATTCTTAATCCCAGTGACAATTTTAAAATTAATTTGTTCTCTTTTTGCTGTCACAAATAGGGCTGCTGTGCTCCCTGAATGTGGTGGTTGGAGTTTGGAGTTCCCAAGTCGCATCATGCTGCGTTTAGTGTGTGCAGTTCTGTCAGATCTCAGTTCCATCGCAGTGTCATGGATTGCTTCTCACTGACTGCAGTTCTGATTGCAATGACAAAGGGTCTTCTGGTCAGTGTACAGACTGGAAGGAGCGGGCCTGGAGAGCAGCCCTGCAGAGAAGGAGCTGGGGGTCCTGGTGGGTGAAAAACGGAACGTGAGGCAGCAGTGTGCTCCTGCAGCTCGGAGAGCAAATGGGATCCTGGGCTCCATCGGCAGAGGGGTGGCAGCAGGGACAGGGAGGTGATCGTCCCTCTCTGCTCTGCTCTCGTGAGGCCCCGTCTGCAGCACTGCGTCCAGGGCTGGAGCCCCCAGGACAAGAAGGACAGGGAGCTGTTGGAGAGGGGCCAGAGGAGCCACAGAGATGAGCAGGGCTGCAGCACCTCCGTACAAAGACAGGCTGAGGGAGCTGGGCTCGTTCAGCATGGAGAAGAGAAGCTGCGGGGTGAATCAGTGCAGCCTTCAGCACCTCAAGGGAGCCTACAGACAGCAGGGGAGTCAGCTCTTGGGAAGGGGAGATGGCAGCAGGACGAGGGAATGGTTGGAATTGAGGGAGGGGGGTTTCAGTTGGATGTGAGGGGGAAGTTGTTTGCTGTGAGAGCGGTGAGGTGCTGGAACAGCTGCCCAGAGAGGCTGTGGGTGCCCCGTCCATCCCTGAGGTGTTGGAGGCCAGGTTGGATGGGGCCCTGGGCAGCCTGGGCTGCTGTGAAATGTGGAGGTTGGTGGCCCTGCATTGGTGGGGGTTGGAGCTTCGTGATCCTTGAGGTCCCTTTCAGCCTGGGCCATTCTGTGATTCTGTGATGTAGAAAAGGGAGGTCACTTGCATCCTCCTTACTTTTCTTTTCTTGCAGGTATAAAATCTCAATTCTTGTACAGCAGCACTGTGTTCTGCTCGTAGTCTGGGGACCTCTGCCTGGTCTGGATTCTTGTCCAACACACACTTCAAAGTGTGTTGTTTGAGTCCAGGTTCACTTACACTCAGGACGTGGAATGTGTACTCTGTTATTGTGCTGTTTGCTGAATGGAAACTTATGCACGGATCTGATGACGCTCCGTCAGTACTGGGTCTGCAGGAAGTGCTAGGTGTGAGAAGGGAGTGCACAGAATGGGGTATTTTGCAATATTGCATTTAGCAAGCGGCTCCAAGAAGTGAAGTGGGATGGGAAGAGCTGAAGGTGTCACGGTAGCACAATGCTTGGGTTGGTCTGCCGTTGGTTCACAAGCATTTGCAGTAGTGTAGGTGTGCTGGTAGAAGGTAATACATAATTCCCACATATCTTGTAATATAGCATGATTTTATTCCAGTAAATTCTATTGTATTTTATCCAGAAGTCTGCACAAAGTGATCTGAGATGCTCACAGTCCACACCAGAAGCACAGCAGTTCGGGTTGTGGGTCGTGGATGTTCTCTTCCCTTTGTTGTTCTCCAGCAGCACACTCTTCCCCAGCTCAACACAATGTCTTGCCTGGAATTTCCTTGCATTCTAAAATTAGGAGGAGGATTCAAGGAACAATGGCAAATCAAACTCTGAATCTCCTGCTCTGCTTCGGGCTTTGTTGTCATGTAGACTTTCACCTACTTCCTTTCTTCTTAAACTGATTTTGCAGTAGATAAACTGAATTAAAGAGAGCTCGTGCTGTTTGACGTCAAAAGGGCTTTGCCTTTCTGCTGCAGAGCTTTTGGTCTACGGCAGAGAAGGGTCTGCAGTCAGATGATGGACCTCATTGTGGTCCCTTCTACAGGGTGAGCTTTTTCCTGATACCCAAGGAGGGTCAGGTTGGGAATCAGGAGAAGGCTCTGCAGCAGAGGGCAGTGGGCATGGAGCAGCTCCTAAGGGCAGCAGGCACAGCCCTGAGCTGCCGGAGCTCAGGAGGTGTTGGGATGCTGCTCTCAGACCTGGGGTTTGGAGTGGTGCTGCGTGGGGCTGTGGGCTGGACCTGGTTGTCCTTATGGGTCCCTTCCAACGAGGGACGTTCTGTGACTGTCTTTGTCACTTCACAATTGCCAGTTTGTTCCTTCGTTGGCATCGTGGGTTATGACTTGTAAAGGTTTGGTCGTCTGAACCTCTGAACTGTTGGAGACAACCCAGAGCACTCTGTAGTGTGGCAGAAGCCAAACACATACAGGCAGACTTCAGCACTATTGCAGATGTGTGGCATGGGCTCTGGAGGTACTTGTGGGTTACAGGTGAACTTTTTAAGCTGTCTGACTTTCTGCAGTGCTTTATGACTGTTTGTTTGTTATCCCAGCACAATCCAGGAAATGCAGCAAACGCCACGGCTTGTTTTCCATCCTGTCCCATATCCCACATCCAGCAGTAGAAGCAGCTGCAGGACTGTAGGAGCTGATTATTGTGATAGAGTGTGTTTGGTGGTAAAAATACTGAGAGCTGTTAATGTCTGGAAAGAGGGTGCCTGATTGGATCTTCCCATTTACTACCAAATAATTGACTTGTGAGGACAGGGGTGTAAAGAAGTCGGGTACTGTTGGACCAGCAGACCTCTGGGGTCAGTCTGAGTCCACGTTTCTATGAGAAATGTTTGCTTTCTTCTTCCAGCTCTGGGTCCTGCAGCCAGTTTACTCTGTCTTTCTCCAGTCCAGGTGGTACAAACGTTTCCCTCTAGGTTGGGAACATCTTTGATGTCCTGACAAGACAAACTGCCATAAGCATCTGCTGTACAGTGAGGATGGGAGTTTGGTTGGGATGCCCCTTTGTTTTTCTCCTTTCTTGGCTCCTCTGAGCCATGCCCATGGATATCACAGCTGCTGTGCAGTGACCCCTGCATTGTGCACTGCTTGAATGCCTGGGATGAGTGCTCTGTTTCATGGTGCATCTTATAAGGGAAGGAGAAGGGCAGTGGTATGATGGAGATGTTAAATCAGTCTTTAAGTTAACCTCACTAAATGCTGACTTTCACCCTCGTCTCTATAGTCTGTAATTGGGGTTCCCATCTGTGCAGCAGTGCACTTTGAAGCCTCACCAGGGGGAGAGGATGGATACTTGGGTTTGCCCTGAGGTGAGAATTGCTCACTGAGCTCTGCTGACCCGCGTTTGTTCTCTTTCTGTCCCAGCCTTTCTTTAGGCTTTTGAACCTCCGTAAACTGGGCCTGAGTGACAATGAGATCCAGAGACTTCCCCCCGAGGTGGCCAACTTCATGCAGCTGGTGGAACTGGACATCTCCCGCAATGGTAAGGCCAGCTCCGTGCCCCTCGGCACCACGTCTCTGCACTTCTGCTCTGAAAGAGGCATTTCCCTCTCGCAGTGCTGCAGAGTGGTCCATCGTGGGGCTGGAGTTGTGAGCATTCACTTGTCTCGCTGTGTCTCAGGCTGACACTGGTACTGGGTGTCCCGTTTTCCACATGATTGACTCTTCCCAGGCCTCTGTTTCTTTCATGTCTTTTTTTTTTTTTCCCCTCCTAGACATTCCAGAAATCCCAGAAAGCATCAAATTCTGCAAATCCTTGGAGATCGCAGACTTCAGTGGGAATCCCCTTTCCAGGTAGGAGGGTGCATTGCAGTCCCTTTGTGCAGCTGGGAATGAGAGCTGAAGTTCTTCATCCTTTCTCTGGTCTGCATCTTGTAGTTGTCTTCCCTTTGCCAAGGCCTTTGCTTGTCTGCTCCGTGACACATGGGACATTCAGCATAGGGAAGAGCTGGTGCCAGCCCCTTCTTCTGCAGGGTCTGTGGCTTGGGCTCCTGAGGCTTTGTTCGTGTTGATGCCACTGGTGTGGGTGACAAGGACTTCTGTCCTCCTAGAATAGGTTGGTTCCTCTCTTCCTCCTTCACTGTGCTGCACAAAGCAGAGTGGATGAGGACTGATTGGATTACAGAGAACTGTAGGAAAGCTGCGTGTTGTCATTTGTTATCTGTTGGACCTTTTTGCTCTTTGCTTTATTTATAGCTTAGGATGGCCATCCCTTGAAATTGATGGGTTGTTTTGGTATTGCAGTGAGGGGCCAGAACTGTGCCCAAGAAAAGCACTTTGCCTTCTCTTTGGTATTTTGCCTCTATGGCTCTGAATTTGCAAAGTTCTGGCTTTTCTGCCTTGAGGAACCACACTTTCAGGCACTGATGTCGTGATGTGTTGTCTGCTGGAGCCCCTGGAGATAAGTGCCAGTCTGCTTCCCCATGCCCACTGCTCTTCATACTGCTGGGCAGGTGCTTCCCGAATCACGTTGAAATAGATTTAACTCTCTGCTTCCCTCTGGTGGTGCCAAACACTGGCGGAAGGGCAGAAGCTTTTCAGCCGTTGGGGATCCCCCAGCACAGGTGTGACATGCAGTACCACGGGCACTAATAACCCTGCAGTGACTTGTCAATTTTTGCAGCTCAGAGTTGTAAGATGTGTGTCATTTGCTCCAGGAACAGCCTATGAACAGGAAAGGATTTCTGCTCTTTAAAGCCTTTCCTTCCTCTATGATACCTCAAAACTGTTTTGGTAATACTGCCTGATTCTGGGGAGTGCAGCAGTATCCATCGCTGAGTATTTGGATCAGCAGCTCACCCTCCCTCCTTTCAAGTTTTGGTGATGACCTGGCGCGGTTTGGGGTTCATGCTTAAATACTTAAGAGACATGTTTGTCACTTGGACGTGCAGCAACTTTGATGCAAGGGAGTGATGTCATCTTGGAAACAGAGCATGTCCTGGGTCAGGGCTGGTTCCTGCTTCTCCCTTTCACACCTGCTATACCAGTTGGGGTAGGACTGGCTGCTGGGCATGTGAGCAAAGAGCTCAGCACTGGGTTTGTGCTCAGCACTGATGGTGTTTTGTTCTGTTGTCTGTTCACAGGCTTCCTGAGGGTTTCACGCAGCTGCGCAGCCTGGGCCACTTGGCCCTGAATGATGTTTCCCTTCAGAGCCTCCCCAACGACATTGGGAAGTGAGTGTGGCTCTGCTCCTCAGCAAGGAGGGGAAGGTGGAAGCAGGGCACCGTGCTCACAGGACTTGTGCTCTCCAGCTACAGAGTGCTGCTCCCCTGGATGCGCTGCCTGATAACACACCTCCGGGCATTATCCTTGTTGTGAAAGGCAGCCTGTAAGAAGGTTCCTTTCCTGGATCTCAGCTGCTTATACTGCCTACAGTCAATGGCAGAGGCAAGGAGTAAATCCAGGCCTCCCAAGTCCTCCCTCTCCTTTTTTGAGCGCCCGTTTGCCCCTTTCCAAACAGATGTGGTCCATCCTGTGATGATGAAGTGATCCGTGCACTTGTGCAGGCCACAGGGGCTGTCTCAAGGGAAGGGATATGAGTGTCGTCTTGTATTTCTGTCCTTTCAGTGAATCTGGCCTTCTCATTCCCTTTTCTCTTGCAGTCTGGCAAACCTGGTGACTTTGGAGCTTCGGGAAAACCTGCTAAAGACTCTACCAACGTGAGTGTCATGTGGCTTCAGGGGTCTCCTGCCCCATCACTCCTACTGATCCTTTGTGGACTTACAGTAACGAATCTGTCATTTTGCTTGGGAGAGCTGAAAGCTTTGATTAGGTCAGCTGCATCTTGCTGCATGTCTCTAAATTGCCATGAGGAGGGAAGAGAAATGACAGAGGGCTCAAGAGCAGGGGAAGGTTCTTATGGCCTCTGCGTCGGGTCTGATTTTTTGAACAGACAGGATTCCATGAGAATCCTTATTCCTCTTAAGGTAGAACAAAGGATGATTGTTTTGGAAAAAGAGGGAGAAAGTGTACTGACGTGGGTGTTGGAAGAGCTCGGTTTGAAGCCCATAAGAACTGTCTGCTGCATCTCCAGCAGCTCTGTCAGCTTGTATTCTGCCTGCCTGTCCGTCCAGCTAACACTCTACACGTCAGAAGGGATTCCACCTGACTTTTTTTGAATAGCAGTGAGTTTTGTGGCCACACCCTGTCCTCAGTGGCTGTACTGTCACCCTTCCTTAACATCCTTACTGTTTGTGGCAAGGATTCAGTCTGGCTGCCTGCGTTTTCTTCTACGCTTTCCTGCTTTGCTTTAAAAAGAGGGCAGAAGAAGCATCTAATGAGACAAGTACTGCAAGTATTTGAGGTTTTAGTCTGCTGCTTCTGTGATAGCTGTGCCTCCCCCCCCCTGCAGGATGCTGCTGTGACTCACACGTGCTCTTACTGGTAGTTATTTTCCTCTGAGATCTGCAGGCACAGGGTTTGTATGGCATCAGTTATAATGACCTGTAGAATCAGCTGAGACCATTTAGACAGTCCTTTCCACAGCAGAGCTGAGTCTGCACTGAGCAGCTCCCAGCCATCACGCCTGCTGAGCACGCGATGATAGAAGCTTAGTTCAAATTAACTCTGTCATCTCATCCTGATCCCAAAGTCCCAAAGATCTTCTGTGCACAGAAGCTGACGCTGAAGCCCTGCTGCGGAAAGGTCGTGTCCTCATAATATCTGCAGCTGAGGTGAGCCCATATGGAGTAGAGCCACAACAGTGAAGGCAAGAGCTGAATCTGGATACGTTCGGATCTGGTGGTGGTGCCCACTGCTGTCTTTGGATGAGCTGAGTGTTCCTGCAGGCAGAGGCTATCACTGTGATAAACTGCGTGAGAAAAGAGGTCCAAAAGCTGCATCCACACCTGGGCTTCCAAGATGCAATGAAGAATGATCCCAGTGGCTTTTCACCATCTGGGGACACCAGGAAGCATACAGATTTGGAGAATTCAGTCTGTGACAAAACCCAAATGGTTTCTGGGAGATCTCAAATACCCCTGTGCTCCTTTGGTTCCCTGAGTTCTCTTGTAACATGCTCTGAGTTTGGGGATTTTTCTCTGAGCATTAAATGCAGTCTGCATGCTCGTTCTGCAGAAGTTCCAGCTTCTTTCCATGTTCCACTATTGACAGGGTCATTTCCAAAGCTAGAGTCCTAAAGGCCAAGGCAGTTTGTGTCAGATCTATTTATCAAATATGAGATCTGTACTTAGTCTGGCTACAAACTGTGCCCAGGAACGACTTTAAACAAGTCCAAGTGATCTTGCCAGAAAGCAGAATGTCTCATCAGGTTGAACGGCTCCAGCGCTGTGAATCTGTGATGGCATAGCTGATCAGTGTCCTTCTGGTTTTTATTGTTCTTCCAACTTGCAATGACCTTAACTTGTCAAAATGTGAATTCATTGGCTGGCCTTCAGTTCATCCTGTACAGCTGTTACTGCTCCTCATCTCTCCCACGTGGTGGGACACGTCTTGCCAGTCAGCTGGAAGCGTGGTTTGTGTTGATGTGCTCTCGTGGAATGGTGAGGGGTGCTCTGTACTGATGCATCTGGTAGGACCTCACATCAGCTTGAATCCCATGGTTCGCTCAGCCCTGTTTTGGAAACCAAACAGTGAAGGTGCTGAGGTAGAGTCAGGTCTGCTTCATACTTAGAGAGGTCAAAGAGCAAATGTACAGTTATAGCAGGAGTCCAGGCATTGGATGTGATGATCTTTGTGGGTTCTTTCCAGCTTGGATTGCTCTGAGATTCTATGAGATGCTGTTATCCAGCACAATCCTGACAGTGTAGCTGATAAACCTTTGCTTGAGTTAATATCTTCAGATCCACTGCTGTAAAATACAAGATCTTGCTCTTCCCATGTAGTGCCTTTATTTTACTGCCTGTGTCCAGCAGGCCAGGCTTCCTATTGTTTTCTCACACATTCTCAGCCTCCAGAACCTTAGTGTGGGAGCTGCTGTGATGCAGAGCTGTACTGACCGACAAATGGAGCGGTTTCCTTATGAGGACAATCCCTGATAGAGATAATAAAGAGGTCTGAAGTCTCTCACTGCGGAGCGTAGGCAGGGTTTAAATGGGATTTGTGCCCCACTGTAAAGCAAGAGCCAGCAAGCCCTGTTTGAGGGGTTTAGTTGTTGGAGCTGATGGGTGGGACTGAACTGAGGGCACCTGGACCATGGCAGAAGAACTGAGTCCTGCTGTTGTGGGGTTGCCTTTGATATCAGCAGTGTCTTTTGAATGCACAAGGCGCCTCTTTGGCCGCTGCTGTTGACTGACTGTGGTTCCTTGCAGGCTTCTTGCAGCATCTTGCCTGGTGATTTCCTTGTCTGTGTGTCTTAACCTCTGCCGAGGCATCGTGCCAGTGTCGTCCTCCCCCTTCTCTGAGGCAGCGTGGCCTCGTTGGGCAGTTCAGGGCTGTTCAGTTTTTCATTCTTGCCTCTCCCTGCAGCTCTGCTTCCCGTGTCTCCCCGATACGTGTGGTCCTCTGCTGTTTGCCATGGTTTGTTGCTCTGTGATCCCCTCTTTGTAACTAAATGGGCAACAGTGTTGAGGTGTGGCCTGTTGCCTGTCGTGTTTTTGCTCAGGTGATGCTTTATGGTGGGAGGGGGAGAGGGCAGATGGGTGACAGCGGAAACTGCCTACTTTGAAGCTGCCGATGCTGCTGAATGCAGACCTGCACAGATAGTCTGATGTCAGGAAGGTATCAGTGTCCCTAAATTGGTTGGCTCAGACTATGGAAGGGGTGGGAGTGCTCTGTCAGGTTTAGGAATTAGTCGGAATTGTTGTTGTGTTGAATCACAAAATTGTGATTTTGGTTTTTTTGAGATGATGCTAACCCTCCGTTCTTCCTTCCTTTCTCTCCTCCCGTTTCTACTCCCTGTATTTTGCAGTTCACTCTCATTCCTTGTCAAATTAGAGCAGTTGGATCTTGGTGGCAATGACCTGGAAGTCCTGGTAGGTGTGGGGTGGTGGGGAAGGCAATGTGGGTGGGTGGGAGGGGCAGCGCCTGTACCTTTGTGCACATGAGTGGGTTTTTGTCTGAAATGCACAGAAACAGACCCTCAAGCTGCATGGAAGGCTCTGCCCAGTCATTGTTCCCAGCATAATTTTCCTTTGCTATGTTGGCCCTTCCTACTGTACTCATGCACACCTTGTTTTGCTAGAAGTTCTCCTGCTCTGAGATGTCCTCTTGCTACCCAGCTGCCGAAGGATTTTCCTTTCCAAGGAGGTTCTGTCTGCTGCTTCCTTTCACTCCTGTGTTGTGCTGTCGTTCCTTTTCGGGCCAACTTTCTTTCCCCTTTCTGATTTAATTTCTCAACCAGAAGGTGAAGGACCATCCCACGTTACTCCTGGCAGCAGTGTCAGCCCAGCACACAGTGTGTGCCCTCGGACAGGAGTGTTTCCTTGGAGTGCTGAAAGCCTAAGCATGCTAGGAGCCAATGCTCAGTCCTGAAATCCAGCTCTCCTTGACTTTGGGGGAAACCCAGTGATATTTTTTCATTTTGCAGCTGCGGATTAAATTGTTCTTGAATTCTGCTTTTAATGCCTGGAAGGCTTTTTGGCAGAAAGCCCCTCCAAATTCCATGTTTGCCTCTTGTCTTGCCTGCTGCTGGGAGGTCTTTGCTGTTGTCTCCCATGTTTCTTGCTGGAGTTTTGCAGCCAGTATGGCAGCCCAGACATTCCCAAACAGATCGCTGCACGCTGACGCAAAGAGTTTGTACACCTTTGGATAAATGGTTTAGGAGATGTGAAAACAGCAAGAGCACCAAGCTTTGCAGAGGTTTGGTGGGATTTGGGGGATTATGGAGCGACTTCTGGGAGGACTGACACCATGCTGTCATGCTGTGTTACAGCCGGATACCCTGGGAGCACTGCCAAACCTGCGTGAGCTGTGGTTGGACCGCAACCAGCTCTCTGCTCTGCCTCCAGTGAGTACCTGTTCGGGACCACCGCCTCACCACTGTGCTGCTCCCTTCCTGTGCTGCTGCTTTGAGCCACAGAGTCTCCTTTCTGATCCTAGGAGCTGGGCAATCTCCGCCGTTTGGTCTGCCTGGATGTGTCGGAGAACAAGCTGGAGCAGCTGCCCAACGAGGTCAGTGGGTTGGTAGCACTGACAGACCTGCTGCTGTCACAGAACCTGCTGGAGTGCATTCCAGATGGGATTGGTGAGTACTGGGATGGGAGGTGGGGTAGGACTCCTCCTTTGGGGAGTCTTCAGGCACAGCTGTGGCTGGCAGAGCATTTGGGCCCGATGGATGTGGTCACTGGGAGAGTGCAGAAGCAGTAGGTGGTGCTGTTGAGCAGAGCTATGCAGGGTGTGTTCATGTTCTTGATCTGTGCTGTAGAATCACATCCTAGAATGGTTTAGGTTGGAAGTAACCTCCGAGATCATCAGTTCCCACCCTGTGCTGTGGGCTGGTTGTTCCTCACCAGGTCAGGCTGCCCTGGGCCCCATCCATGGCTTTGAGAAGCTCCAGGGATGGGGCATCCATGCCTCTCTGGGCAGCAGTGCCAGGATCTCACCACTTCTGGGTAAAGGATTTCTTCCTAACACTAACCTAAATTTTCCTTCTTTTAGTTAAAAGCAATTTCTTCTCTTTCTGTCGTGCTCTGCATGTATAAAAGTCAGTCTCCCTCCTGCTTGTCAGGTCCCTTCAAATTCTGGAAGGATGCATGGATGAAATCTGTGGAAAAAGTCTGGTTGGGAGGAAGAGCCTATGTTCTTGGGTTAGGAAATCCCTCTTGGGAGGTATTTAGAGCAGATAGTCATAGGACATGTAACTCTCTGTGGCTTAGTTCACATTTGCTTGTTGCTCCGAGCAGGTCAGCTGAAGCAGCTCTCCATCCTCAAGGTGGACCAGAATCGACTGACAGAGGTGACGGAGTCAATTGGGGACTGTGAAAACCTATCAGAACTCATCCTAACAGAGAACATGCTGACAGTAAGTATCCCAGCAGCCATCCTGAGATAAATAGTTGGCATGGAACAGGCTGTGAACCTGAGGGAGAACCTGTCACAAAATCACAGAATGGCCAGGGTTGGAAGGGACCTCAAGGATGATGAATCTCCAACCCCCTGCCACATGTAGGGCCAACAACCTCCTCATTTAATGCTAGACCAGGCTGCCCAGGGCCCCATCCAACCTGGCCTCCAACACCTCAGGGATGGACGGGGCATCCACAGCCTCTCTGGGCAGCTGTTCCAGCACCTCACCGCTCTCACAGCAAACAACTTCACCCTCACATCCATCTGAAATCCGCCCTCCCTCAGCTTCAAACCATCCCCTTGTCCTGCTGCCATCTCCCCTTCCCAAGAGCTGACTCCCCTCCTGTCTGTAGGCTCCCTTGAGGTGCTGAAGGCTGCAATGATTCACCCCGCAGCTTCTCTTCTCCATGCTGAACAAGCCCAGCTCCCTTAGCCTGTCTTCATAGGGGAGGTGCTCCAGTCCCCTGATCATCTTCGTGGCCCTCCTCTGGACCCTCTCCAACAGCTCCCTGTCGTGAGGCTCCCTGTCCTGAGGCTGTAGTGAGAATTGCTGGAATCTCGTCTTGTTAGGACAGAAGGCAGTTCTTTTCCTTGTAGAGAAGGCTTTATACCCATTCTGCTGTCCTTTATTAGCCACCAAATTGTGTCCTTTCTAGGCCTTACCCAAGTCCCTTGGGAAGCTAACCAAGCTGACAAACCTGAACGTGGATCGGAACCGTTTGACGTCCCTTCCAGCTGAGATTGGGGGCTGTGCCAACCTGAACGTCCTGTCTCTGCGAGACAACCGCCTGGCCCTGCTGCCAGCAGAGCTCGCCAACACCACCGAGCTGCACGTCCTGGATGTGGCAGGAAACAGGTCAGCAGGAGGGTGAAAGGCTGTGGGTGTCCAAAGTGTCCGCGGGCACCTCCAAGCTGTTCTTGGGATGTGTGGTCAGGTTCTGGCACAGCTGCCCAGGGAGGTGGTGGAATTGCCATCCTTGGAGGTGTTCAGGAATCATGGAGGTGTGGAACTTGACTCGGCGGGGATGGGTTGGTGGTTGGATTTGATGCTGGAGGTCTTTCCCAGCCTTTATGATTCTAAAGGGGCTGCCTTAAATAGGTGCCATGGTCTGGGTCCTGGTTTGTTTTGGGAGATGCTGGATCTGTGCTGATCTCATCAGCAGTTTGGAGGGGCTGCACAGGGCTCTGAAAGAGACTGCGTCCCTCCAACGTTCTGCCTGCCTTTTTTTGCCTTTTCCGTGATACTTGAACATTAAGTAGAATCAATGTTGGGATGGGCAGATGCGTGGGGACATCTTGCTGTGTGTGAAACAAAGATCTGGAGAAATCCCCGTCCACTGTATTCATGCCTCCAAATTTTGAAGTGTTGTGTCATCGATACTCAGGTAATCAGTGCCAAAGCTTTCTGATGTGCAAGAGATGCTGCATTTCAGGCCTGGGGCACTGAAATGTGCCTCTGGAGCATCTTCTTGGGCTTTTCTCAGTGCAGCAGTAGAGTACCTCCTTCTCTTCCTGTCCTCATTCACTTTCCTCACTCAGGGTGCCCACACCTGTAGTCCTCATCACAACACACACACTTGAGAGTGGCTTTGGCTGTTTCCCACCCAGCACTGTTCTGCCTTCAGGCCCTGGCAGTGGATTGCAGTGGGTGCTGGGCTCTCTGTCAGTTTTGTGTGAATACAAATGTGTTTCTATTTGCTTGATTAAATACAGCTGATGGCTACAGTGGGCACCTGGTTCATAGTTCTCAGTGCCAGATCAGTTTCTCTATTGTTTTGGCAATGAGGCTGGGGTTATACCAGTGCTTTCTGTGCTGTTCAGGTGTCTCACTGGGAATATCAGTATCTACAGAATAAAACTCAGTCCAAGCAGTGGACGTGTACAATGCACAGCCTGGGCAAACAGCTGTTTGTACTGCAGGTCTGCAGTTGATGCAGGAATGGAGAATGTTTTCTTCCCACTTTGCATCTGGTTCATTGCATGTTTTTGTACTCAGACCTTGGGAAGATGAATCACAGAATGGCCAGGGTTGGAAGGCACCTCAAGGATCATGAAATTCCAACCCCCCTGCCACATGCAGGGCAAATTTCTGCAAAGTGCCACGTCCTGTGTAGCAGTGCAATGGATTTGAGGCTTTGCTATCTAGAAAGCATAGAATTCATTGGCTGCAGGTAGAAGAGTTCAAAAACATCCATTTAAAACAGAACAACAACAGGAAGGGGCTGTCCTCTGCTTTGAGCTCCTTGTGTTTGCAGAGTCCAGTCTGTGGTTATAGCAGGGCCACGTGCAGCACGAATCACTGCTTCTGTGTGTGCAGAAGTGGTGGACCTGCAGCGACTCCCTCTGTCTTTGTCTGATGCAGTCTGGAGCTGAGAGGGTTTCATCATGAATAAGTTTAACTATTGTTCTTTTGTTTTCTTGCAGGCTGCAGAATTTGCCCTTTGCTTTGACGAACCTTAACCTGAAAGCCTTGTGGTTGGCAGAAAACCAATCCCAGCCCATGCTGAAATTCCAGACAGAGGATGATGAAAAGACGGGAGAAAAAGTTCTCACGTGCTACCTGCTTCCCCAGCAGCCCTCTCCTAGCCTAGGTAAGAGGTGTTTAGTCTGGGGCCGTTCAGGGTGGGGAAGAGGAGGCTGAGGGCAGACCTTGTCGCTCCCTTCCAGCGTCTGAAAGGGGATTGCAGCAGAGCGGGGCTGCTCTCTGCTCACTGGTGACAGGTGACGGGACGAGGGGCGATGGCCTGGAGTTGTGGCAGGGGAGGTTCAGGTTGGATCTCCGGAGGAACTTCTCTAAGAAAGGGCTGCTGAGCAGTGCAGTGGCTGCCCAGGGAGGTGGTTGGGTCAGCATCCCTGGATGTGTTTAACAGCCGTCTGGATGTGGTGCTCAGGGCCGTGGTTTAGCAGAGGGCTGTTAGGGTTGGGGTCGGATGGTTGGGCTGTGGTTGGACTCGGTGATCTTGACACAATTCTGTGATTCTATGAATGCTTTGTACGTTGGCCTGGAGGGTGATGTAGAGGAGAGATCACAAACCTCTCTTTGCCTGGTTGCACCGTTCTTGGTTACTGCAGTGGCTGCAGCACACTTTGACTCCTAATGGGCTGATGCCAACTTTCCAAGGCAGAGACTGCTTGGAGAGCAGCAGAGAGTGCTGCAACCTTGTTTTCAGATCTTCTGCTTGTGTCTATCGACCGAGCAGTGCATTATCTGTGAGGTTTCCTTCCTCTTGTGGCAGTATAACTATGTTAGTGCTTCTGATCTGTTCCTTCATCCGATCTTTTCCTCTGGTCCTTAAGATGTGAGCCTGAAGCCTTCACTAGGATCTGTGGAGGCTGCCAAGTACAGAGGTGAGAAGATCTGGGAGTGCATCCAATGCCCTCAGAGCCCTCTGCTGCGGGCAGATAGAAGTGTCCTGATAGGCTGAGAGCTGTCTTTCATCCAAGCACACAACCCTACGTGTTCAGAGAGTAGCTCCCACTCTGTTGCCTTTCTCCCCAGAGAACCTTCTGCAGAACAGCGTGGATGAGAGCTGGACGGACACGAACTTGAACAGAGTGAGTGTGATTCAGTTCCTGGATGACCCCAAAGGAGACGACGAGGAGGAACCTGGAGCTGAGAGGCGGGTAAGGAGTTCCTGCAGGGTTGTAACCTTCCTGTGGGCACAACGTTGTAATTGCAGGCAGATTCAAAAAGGATGGCAGATCATTTTCCTTGAACTACAGATGCAAAGGGAAGGACAGAAGTTTCAGTTTACAGCAAATATTTATTGGTTTAAATCTCTTGCAGAATATTTTTTCCTTTTTATTTTTTTTAATCTTATGAAGAGAGATCATTTTAATCTGAATCCTTCAAATAACACGTATTTGGATCTGTCCTTCCAGCACAGAGATGGTTTTTACTGCTGCTTGGAGTGTCATCTCCCGTTTCTTTCCTCTTCCCAGCTGTACAGTAATGGCAGAGGAGCCCAGATGAGGTCCTGCAGTGTGACGTTTGGGTCTCATCCAGCTGGGGTTCCACTGGTCTGGTAGAACACGTGGTTTGAACTGATCCATTTTCAGGGCTGCTCTCACTGTGAAACCCCATGCTCTGTGTTCTCCTTTGGTAGGGCTTACAGCGCAGAGCCACCCCTCATCCCAGTGAACTGAAGGTGATGAAGAAAGTGATCGAAGTTCGGCGCAGCGAGGTCTGTGCTGCAAAACCTGGCACAGACCTGAATTCATCCAGCTCAGAAGTGAGTGCTGTTTGCTAAGAAATGGAGACTACAGAGAACATGCAGCAAACCCGAGGAATGGGGAGGCTGTGTTTGTAAGCTGGGCAGGAAAAAAAAAAACTTTGGGAAGTGTGGGAACAGGCGGAGCATGGACTGCCTGCATTCACAGAATCACAGAATTCACAGAATGGCCAGGGTTGGAAGGGACCTCAAGGATGATGAAGCTCCAACCCCCCTGCCACACACAGGGCCACCAACCATCCCACCTAATGCTGGACCAGGCTGCCCAGGGCCCCATCCAACCTGGCCTTGAACACCTCCAGGGATGGACGGGGCATCCACAGCCTCTCTGGGCAGCTGTTCCAGCACCTCACTGCTCTCTCTGTAAAGAATTTCCCCCTGATGTCCAACCTCAATCTCCCTTCCCTCAGCTTAAAACCATTTCCCCTCGTCCTGCTGTCACTCACCCTTTCAAAGAGTTGATTCCCCTCCTGTTTGTAGGCTCCCTTTAGGTACTGAAAGGCTGCAATGATTCACCCCACAGCCTTCTTTTCTCCATGCTGAACAAGCCCAGCTCCTTCAGCCTGTCCTCATAGGGGAGGTGCTCCAGTCCCCTGATCATCTTTGTGGCCCTCCTCTGGACCCTCAAAGATGATCAGGGGACTGGAGCACCTCCCGTATGAGGACAGGCTGAAGGAGCTGGGCTCTAAGCCATTCCACGGCTTAGAACCCATCTTGGGTCAGCTGGGGCCACTGAGGTGGGGCAGGAGACGTAGCCAGGATGCAGAGAAGAGCGTGAGGGGGATTGTGTGCTACTTCTGTCATAATGCAGGGAGAGGAACTCGCTGATTTTCTGAATGAAGACTGGACCAGAGTACTGGGGGATGGTGCATTGCTGCACAGGTGTGATGCTGACTGTAAATGCCTGCGTCAGTGGTGACACAGGTGGAGCTGGGTGAAACGGCAGCCTGAAGGAAAAAGCCAGTTCTGTTGGCAGTGGAACATGTTCCATTTTGCAGCAGTCTCATTGCAATGCACCACCTCCTGCCTGGGCTTCCGTCTTGACTTTTACAATCTGTCATCTTCTTAGGAGAAGAGACTGAGTGCCACATCCAACCGCAGCGAGGACTCCCACCTCTCCAACAGCACCGTCTCTGCTGACTGCAGGGCAGAGGAACAGGGAGAGGAGAGGCAGAGGAGCCGGCCGAATGGGCAGCTGCTGGAGATGCAGGAGCTGGAGAAGGAGGCCAAGCCAAGAGCTGAAGAAGAGCGTAAGGAAGTGGTTGTCCAAGAGGATGAAGATGTGGAAGTGGAATACAATGAGGTAGGAATTTGGGAAGTGCCGTGGGATCCAGTTAAGAACTGGAAGGATTGAAAGTTTCTGGGGAAAATGGTGAATGGATGTATGGAGTGTGATTTGTGCGTTGCTGGAGGCAAATAAGGGCCATGGCATGTGACTGCAGGTAGAGATGTGGGGGTCCTGGTGTAGCTGGGTTCATTGAGAACTAGGAGGGATGCATGGGAGCCACACAGCAACTGTGGGAATATCAGGGGTACAGTTTTGGGTGCCCATGGAACTGACAGATGTGTCTAGGTGAAGGTGCTGATACTGGGGGGGAAGGAAGGGGGGAACAGCAATTAGAAGGAAACTAAAATGTATTCCTGCGTCTTCTGTGGTACGAAAGTGGAAGTGCTGGCTTTGCCTGTGTTGGCGTTGGAGGGAGAGCAGATGTCTGGCTGTTATCTGAGGCTCACAGACTTTCTGGGCCTTTGCCATTGCAGCCCACTGTACACTTTGCTGAGGACACACTGATAAGGAGTGAGGATGAAGATGAAGATGAAGAGCGGCCGTTCCCAGTGGAGAAACAGAGGCTCATCCGCAAGGACACGCCCCACTATAAGAAACACTTCAAGATAACTAAGCTGCCCAAACCAGAGGCGGTGGTAGCGCTCCTGCAGGGGCTGAACAGTGATGGAGTCCCCAAAGAAGAGGAGGAACTGGGAGGCTGCAACAACAACGCGGAGCCTGAGGATGAGGAGGAAGCGTGGGATGAAGATGACAGGAAGAACGGATCTTTGTCTGCTCAGCCATCAGTGAAGGTAAGGTCTTGTGGGAGGAGAGGACGGAGGGTGCCGGAGCTCCCTTCTGCTCCAAACTGCCAGGGCAGGTTGATGTGGCACCAGTGAAAACACTGCAGGCTCCAGCGCTTCAGTAGAGATGTGCTGAGGGTGGGAGAGCTGAAGCTCGTTCTGGGGCTTTTGCAGTCAGTTGTCTGAGCTGTGCCACGCTGTTTGTGTCTGACTTTGGTGCTGTGAGCACACGCTGCCCGTTACGTGTGATGTTGTGGTCTGTGCTGCAAGAACAGTTCTCTTGTTGCCGACAGTTCCTCCGTTCCTTTCCATGTCCGCAACTTGTTTGCAGTAGGATGATGAGCTGTGTCTCTGGATGGACCTAACCTCAAGCTTGGGTTCAGGCTGCTTACCATTGCCTTTACACCACAGTTCTTCCTGTGCTGTGAGAGCAGGTTCCTTCTCCTTAGTGCTCCCCTGTGCCTGCCCCAGCGCGGGTGAGGTCTGATGGAGTGTGTATGATACCTGGGGGAGCTTCTGCTGTGGAGTTCCCTGTTTACGTGGGACAGCAGTGGGCCTTTCTGGTCATGCTGGGAGTTGAGAGGTCCTTGGCTCTGCTCAGATGAACCCCCACCATGTTTGTTTGGTTAGGGACACAGATTCCTGCTGGAGGGAGCTGCTTGCAGTGACAGAGGGATTTACTTCTAGGGGACGCTGTGTGAGATCAGAGCAGTTCTTGCTGAAACTGATGATGGTTTTATGAGGTGTGCTTGGGAGGCAGAGGTTGGGATGCAAGTGGATCTCCATCACATTGTATGGCACCAGCAGGTCTTATGGGGGAGGTGTAGGTAGGATATGCTGGAGTAAAACCTGTTTTTGCTGTTACTGCGCATGCTCCAGACCGTTGGGATTATTTCAACCCCATTCTGGAGTTGAGACTGCACAGGAAAGGCTCCTGTGCTCGGGTTTCCTTAGGAACCTTCCCCTCAGTGCATTCTGCCTTGCTGTCTGAGCTGATGTTTGCTCCTTAGGGATGAGGTATGCAGTTTCCTTTACTGCCTCTCAAGTTCTTCAGAGTGAAAACGCGTTGTGGTTGCTGCTGTTAAAGGCATGTGAAGCTGTCCTGAGTGCCCTGCGTCCACACCTGCCATGGTGGGGAAATGCTCTGACCCAAAGGCTTGTTTCAGGCTGGGACTCAAAGCTCGTTTGGTATCTGTTAAGGAAAGTCGTCTCTGTTAGTAGTTCAGCCTTCTGTTTGGGAGCCACAGTTCTCATTTTCTTGGGCTGGACTGAATGCCTGCTCAGATATGAGCTCTCCTCCTGAGCTGATGGAGAAGTGGGAATGTGGGGAAGCAGTGTCCCCCTGGAGATGCACGCAGTGAGGAAGGAGGTAGACCAGGGCATGCAGGATGCAAGGTCCTTAAAGCAGGACAGCATTATTTCAGGGGACGTTCCTGCATTTGGGAGCGTGTTTCCTATGTTTGGGATCCCTGGGTGCGTTGTCCCACCAGAAGCGTTTCCCTTTATGGACAGGAGCGTTGCAGTTGGGTTTGGGACAGCCTCATTCTGTGGGCCACCAGGTGGCACCACGGGCCATTTCTCCTGGGTTGTTCCATCCTTCTCCTCCACCCTGCAGCTCTGTACAGGGGGGTGAAGGCAGCTCACGGTGCTCAGCTTCGAACTCGGTGGCCACAGCCTCAGTGCGTCAGCACAGGCACAAAGGGAGGCCTTCAGGAGGCAGCTTGCAGCTGGCCGACGCGTGCTGACGTGCTGCACGCTGTAAGCGTGGGAGCAGCCCTGTCCCCATCCTCGCTCGGAGGTGGCTGTGAGGAGCAGTGTGAGCAGGGTCTGCTGGGTGGGCAGCCCTGTCAGAGCGGTGTGCGTCTGTGTGTTGTGTTGTGTTGGGTGGTGGTGGTTGTGGTGGTGGGTTTGGTTGATGCTCCACTAATCCGCATGCCTCTTTGCTGGTTCCTGTCCTAACAGGGGGTGTCGTTTGATCAAGCCAATAATCTGCTGATTGAACCTGCTCGCATTGAGGAGGAAGAGGTCTGTACCACTCCCACTGTTCTCTCTCTGCCGAAAATCATTCCGTCTGCTTGATTTGCTTCCCAGGCTCACCCCTTGTTGTAGGGGATCTCTGATCTATTGGGGTCAAGTGGCTTCTGGACCTGACCGATCACCAACACCATGATTGTTTCTTCCTCTGCTTTCCTTCTCCCTGCTCCTTTCCCTCCCTTTCCGTCCCTGAGGTGAGAATGGCTGCTGCAGATCCAGACTGAGATGGGAGGAATGTGAAAAAGCAGAGGGGTCACAGGTGGAGGGCTCAGTTCCTATTTGCACTGAGGAAGGAGGTGGAAGAAAATACGTACGTATTTTCAGTAGTGATGGTAGCCCAGGCGGAGCAGAGGGCTCCAGGATCTTCTTGGGTGCAGTGGGATGACCCTGTGGGGTCTGGCAGAGAATGGATCTCAAGGCATTGTGCCATTGCATGAAGGAGGTGGACTGGTGTTAGTTAATGATGCTTGCATCTTTTGCAGCCCTTATGGACACCCCACCACCGTGTGTTTTCGTGCAGTGCTTTGGGACATCAGAAAGGTGGAGGTGGCACTGGAGGTGCTGTAAAGCCTCTGTCATGTGGCATGTTCTGCATCCTGGTTTAAGTGCTGTTTTGCTGTCTTAGTTCATCCTCTGACCGTGATTATTTTCCTCTGTTTTTTCTGTTGTTTTTTTTTTTTTTTTAAACACAAGTTCTCAGCAGGTTTGCTTAATCCCTTTTATCAGTGGGTTCTCTGCAGGCAGTATGCACAGAGAGCTGCTGGAGGCAGAATGCTGCTGTCCCCAGCAGGAGGCAGGCACTGTGTCAGTAGAAGCTGCTTGCTGGAGGATGCTTCCCCTGGAGACAGCACAGTGGCACCAGACCCGTGTATTCAGTTCTAGGCTTGTCTGACCATGAATGTGCCTCTCTGCTTCTCCCTCAGGTGTGGGATGGGGGCTCTTCCTTCTTAGTTCTGGAAGAAGGCTTTGGAAGGGAGATGTCAGGTACTTTATTTTTGCTTCAAGTGAAATGGGAACTGGCTCGACCTGATGCACTGTTTGTGCACTAAAGGTTTTTTTAATCTCTTTAGCTGTAGGTCACTGAAAAACATATTCATACGTCTTGCATTTCTCTTTGTGCAACTCTGCAGTCACAGGTAAAGAGGCAGCAGCTCAGTGCAGACACATCCCAGTTCTCTATTTGGGAATTGCTCTTGTTCCTCGTTGAGCACTGCTAGACCTGAAGGTCAATATTTGGAGGTTAGTGCATCTGCAATAGCCAGGAGCCCTCAGCCTTGTACCAGCAGGCATGCTGCCTGCCCTTCCTTGTCTCCTGCCTGTGCTCTGCCTGCATCTGATGGAACTGCCCAGGACTTCTTGGAGACCTCTGGGAAGGGCAGCTGATCAGAGGCCCCACGTTCTTCTGGTGTCCATGTAGTGCCATTCCTTCTTCGTGCAGTGCCACGTAGGGTGAGGTGGTGCTGCAGCTCCCAAGGACAAAATACTGGAGATCTTCCATGTGGGTGGGGGCTGAAGGTGCCCCACAGCAGATCAGCTTTGGGGAGCAGATGCTGGTAAGCTCGCAGTGCTGCGATCACAATCCTTGTCTATTTTTATGCAACTCTTAGAGAAAATACTGAGTTTTGATTGTGGTTTAATACTTAACCCTAATACTGAGTCAAGGTCTGACCTCGTGGAGACATCAACCTGACTTCAGCACTGCACCATCAGGGGTAGGGAGCCCTGTGCTGTGCATGCAGCTGGCTCCTCAGAGCTCCTTTGACTGGTAGGGCCAATGGGACTCTGCTGCAGAGGAAAACATAGTTTTGTAGAAGCACAGGAGTGGCTGATACACTGCTGCCTCAGTTCCCACTGTTTTGGTTTAGTCTGCAGCACAGATGGAAACGGCCTTTTCTGAATCATAGGGAGGCTGCTGGAGGTGTGAGGTAGTATATCAAGCTGCTCTTTGAAGGCATGAGGTTGCAACCGAATTTTGCTTGATTTCAGAGAACTTTCTAAGAAATAGTCTCAAAAGAGCTGCTGTGAGAATGGAGGATGGCAGTGCAAAGGGAGTCCTGAGTTCTGCTTGGTGCTGCGTTGTCTGCAGTAACAGCTGTGTCCTCCCTTGTGTTTGCCTGGTCTTAATGTGTCTTCTCTGCAGCACCTGAAAATAGGAGCCAGGAGGTGCTTTGCAGAGGCAACTTGTGCTGGCTGAGGAGCTTTGTATGCTTTTGCTTCTCCTGTGATGTGTTCTCCCAGCTGCACGAGGCCATTTGAAGAGGTATGGTGGTAATTTCTCTCCACAGAATCCCAGTGTGGTTCTGGTTGGAAGAAACCTTTCAAGACCGTGTAGTTCCAAGCCCTTGCTATAGGCAGGGACACCTCCTGCTGGACCAGGCTGCTCACAGCCCCGTCCAGCCTGGCCTTGAGTGTCTGCAGGAGGGGGCATCCACAGCCTCGCTGGGCAGCCTGTACTGTGAGAGATTCTTTTCCAGTGTCTCATCACCCTCACAGCTCCATGTCCTTCTTGTGTTGGAGGGGAAAGCTGGGCTGCTGGTAGAGGTTTAGAGGTCGTTGGTGGATGGTGGAAAAGATCCTGTCAGCTTCCTCTGCTCTTTTGTCACTCTGGAGCCAGGAGCAAGTCAGGTCATCTCCTTGGAGCAGCTTTACCCTGTGGGAGCTGCTCAGGACAGCCCTCCTCCTCTCCTGAAACTGCTGCAGTGCTGCCTGTGCCGCTCTGTGTTGTAGCCTCTTGTTTGCTGGGTGGGAGCCCTGTACCTATCAGGACACCATCACACTTCAGGTTCTCATGTAGAAAATTCAGTTTTCTCACAATGTAATCTGCAAGTTCCGAACTCTGAGAAAACAAATTTATTTTGAATAATGCAAGAAATCGTGTGCTCAGCTGATGGGAGTAGGATATACTTTTTGAGGGAGCGGTCCGCTCACATTTCAAGACGTTGCACTTGGATTTGTTGAACCTCATGAGGTTCACCTGGGCCTGCTGCTCAAGCCTGCTCATCCCTCTGGATGGCATCTCAGCCCTCTGGTGCATCACCACAGCCCACAGCTTGGTGTAATCAGCAGACTTGCTGAGGGTGAACTCAACCCCACTGTCGGTGTCCCTGATTGAAGAGTATTGGCCCCAGCACCACCCCCTGAGGTGTCTCCATCCAGACGTGGAGCCATTGACCACCACTCTCTGGACTCGATCCTGCAGCCAGTTCTTCATCCGTTGAACAGCCCACCCATCAAATCCGTCTCTTTCCAATTTGGATGTTGTGGGGTACCGTGTCAAAGGCCTTACTGAAGTCCAGATGACATGAGTGGCTCTTCCCTTGTCCGTTGATGCAGTGACACCGTCATTGACAGCCACCAAGTTGGTCAGGCAGGATTTGCCCTTGGTGAAGCCATGCTGGTTCTCCCATATCAACTTACCGTCTTCCATGTGCCTTAGCACAGCTTCCAGGAGCATCTGCTCCGTGATCTTTCCCAGCACAGAGGTGAGACTGGCAGGTCGGCAGTTCCCAGGGTCACCTTTTTTTACCCTTTGTAAAAGTGGGTGTGATGTTTCTGCTCACCAGGGACTTCCCCTGATTGCCACGACTTATGAAATATCACAGAGAATGGCTTGGTATCCACATCAGCCAATTCCCTCAGGACTCTGGGATGCATCCCATCAGCACACGTAGACTTGTGGATGGATGTTCAGGTTCATCAGGTGGACACAAAGCTGATTTTTGCTTACAGTGGGAGGGATGTTGCTTCCCTGATTCCCCTCCTACCAAACCAAGTGTTTGAGGGCTGTGTGGGGAGCAGTTATCAGGGAAGACAGAGGCCAAAAAGTTAAATATCTCAGCCTTCTCCTTGTCTGTTGTTACCAGCCTGCCCGTGCCACTCACTGCGGGGGTATGCTCTTCTGGACACTCCTGTCTTGATTCTCTAATAGAAAAAAACAAACAAACAAACACAACAAAACCAAAAAGGCGGTAGAACCATCTGATCTTCTTTTCTGAAACAGCAAAACAGAACATATTTAACTGATAAAAGTCTCACTGTTGCGTTATACCAAAGCAACAGATGTCAGTAACCTCTGTAGAAGTAAGTGGGGCATTTTGCACGTCTTAAAGCATTGGTTCGTGTTTGCAAACTGAACAGCATTTTCTGACTGTGTCAGTATCAGAAAAAGACAAGTTGCAGTGTAGCTGTAGACCTTGTGATGGAGAATGTGATCTCTGCCTGTGATCCAGGAACCCAAACGAGGCAGGACTGCGATGGGTTGGCACTTCTGGAAAATAGACTTCATTCCCCCCCCCCCCCCAAAAAAAAACCAACCCTCTGTGTTCAATTCAGGAGCAATTAGCTAAATTTAAGAATGAGGTGTGCAGGCTTTCTTCCAGTCGAGTCTCCTGCATTCACATCACAACCACAGGTTGAGGCTGGCAGGAACCTCGGGGTCCTTCAGGCCCAAG
Source organism: Phasianus colchicus (assembly GCF_987193195.1). Taxonomy (NCBI): domain Eukaryota; kingdom Metazoa; phylum Chordata; class Aves; order Galliformes; family Phasianidae; genus Phasianus; species Phasianus colchicus. Next base: position 94,957,177 of record NC_143438.1, read on the forward strand.
GTGTGCTGTAGCAGGAATTACCCAGAGCGGGTGCCCAGCACCACGTCCATGCAGCTCCCTCAGCTTCTCTCCCTAGCAGAGCTACTTCAGGCCCTTCATCTTCTTTGCAGCCCTCTGTTGGACTCTCCCACTTGTCTCCAGCTCTTTATTATGCCTTGGAACAGACACCGATCCCAGCACTGCTGAATGGAGGGGCAGGATCACGTCCTGTTGTACCATCAACCTCCCTGGCAGTGGGATCTCATCACTGCCTCATGTCTGGGGCCACCAGGATCCCATGTCCTTTTCCAGCTGGGTACCCCGGCACATCCTGCTGTGGGGTTGTTCATCCCCATGTGAAGGCTTTGCACTCCTTGTTGGATCCCGTGAGGTTCCTTCAACCCATTTCTCAGCCTGTCCAGAGCCCCAGGATGGCAGCAGGACACTGATGTACCCGTCCCCACTCTGCCGTGCAGTTGGCTGTAAACTTGCTGAGGGTGCATTTTGCCCCATCTTTCAGATCAGTAACCATATGCTGTACCCTATTTCATAAACTCTTCATTAAATGCCAGTCGTTTCCTCCTGCTCAGGTTTCTTTACTGTACAGCTTCTCCAGATTTCTTATTCTGGAATGATGAGAAAACTTGTTTTCCAACTCAACTTTTCATTGTTTTTATTAAATTTTATCCTGTATTTTCTGCTGCAGCAGGACCCTTTGTCCTTTTGTAATTTTATGCCATCAGCCACAACTCCAGCTTTTGTCACATGAGATTGATGAAAGCAGGTTCTGCTTTAAGATCAGTTCTCCGTTTGATGTCTTCCTCACTGCCCTTTCCTACCCCTGTTCTACTCTAACTTTGTGTGGATGATATGGCAGTGTGATCAGACTTCAGTACGCCGTACTCCATAGTTTTTCTTCCATTTCCCATCCATGAACTGCAGCTCTTTGCAGCCACCTCACTTTTGTTCCTGCGTTCAGCATTGGGTCCTCAGTGAGTTTTGTTCTTTGTGCCACTCCTGGACTTCACAATGAGTGAGGCAGTAGTTTTCTTAGCATCACAGAATGGCTGTGTTGGAAGGGACCTCAAGGATCACGAAGCTCCAACCCCCACCACACGCAGGGCCACCAACCTCCACATCTCACAGCAGCCCAGGCTGCCCAGGGCCCCATCCAACCTGGCCCTGAACACCTCCAGGGATGGACGGGGCATCCACAGCCTCTCTGGGCAGCTGTTCCAGCACCTCACCGCTCTCACAGCAAACAACTTCCCCCTCACATCCAACTGAAATCCGCCCTCCCTCAATTCCAACCATCCCCTCGTCCTGCTGCCATCTCCCCTTCCCAAGAGCTGACTCCCCTCCTGTCTGTAGGCTCCCTTGAGGTGCTGAAGGCTGCAATGATTCACCCCGCAGCTTCTCTTCTCCATGCTGAACGAGCCCAGCTCCCTCAGCCTGTCTTTGTAGTGGAGGTCATAGGGGAGGTGCTCCAGTCCCCTGCTCATCTTTGTGGCCCTCCTCTGGACCTTCACCAGCAGCTCCCTGTCTTTTTTTTACTGGGATAGTGCATGTCGATGTCACTCTGTCTGCATCCCCAGCACATACGGGTGTTGGGCTTTTGTTCTATTTCTAGTTCCAGAAATGCTCCAGTGCTTCGTATGTTTGTGCAATATGGATTTTGTTTGTCCAGGCAGTAGAATTATTTTCATTTCCAGAAAGACTCTGCCTTGTTGTGAACTGTGTTGCAGCCAGCCCAGTTCCTTTTGGGATCCGTATTTTACTGCTGACATTCCCATTGCTGTGGCAAACCTCGGTGTTTGTTGTGATGAGTTCCTTAAGTCCTTATTTCTGGAATTTGTTAACGAAAGAACTAATCATACAGGTGTGATTGGATTTGTTGAACCTCATGAGGTTCACCTCACATACAGGTATGTGCCTGGAGGGCTTTTTATTCATGGTTCCAAAACCACCGTCGATGTGGATATTTAATAAATTGCATCCTTTCTGTCATCTTCACTTACTGGGATTTGGATCACTGCCTTGGGGCCTCCCCAAGGGATGTCAGGAGCACAGCTGAGCACGTAGCACTGCAGGGCAGCTCTGCTGTCCGTAACAAACAAACCATCTGAAAGGACAAATGAGCACCGTCGCAGCCAGAAAACCCTCAGCTCGGCTTCTTTGCCAGGGCAGGACCTTTCCTCCGTGTTCTTTTTTCCATTGTTCATTTTTAGCTTGGTTCTCACCTTCCATTTGCTCATCGTTATTTTCAGCCTGGCCACGTGTTCTCACGAGTCACTGCTTACCAAGGACGTATTTAGCTCTTCTAATCTTTCCTGGTGAGTCAGAGCCTTTGGCTCCCAGCGTGTCGCTTTGTGAGGACCTGTTTTGTAGAGGTGTGCCTGGAAAAAGACACGGAGTTGAGTGGCGTCTGTGTAGAGAGGTCTCTGATGGTGAGCATGCGGCTCTTCCTTTGGGGATGACATATTGCAGCCTTTAGCAAGACCTGATGATCCCTTACTGCTGTTTCCCCAGGTCCTTGTAATCTGTGATTTAGGATTTCTGGACTGTTAATTTCTGAATAATCATTTCCTAGGAAGTCATTAATGGCATTAAAAACAGAAAAAGAAATTAAACATTCTGCCCTGTCCCATCCTCTCCTATATCTGAAACATCCTGGCCTCCCCTCAAACACAACAATTAACATTATTTTCTGTTGGGGATTTGGAACGTTTGGAATTTTTTGGAAATTTTATTTTATTTTATTGTTGTTGTTATTATTTTTTCTGTGATTCTGTTAAGCTGAAGGAAGGCAGGTTTCAGTTGGATGTCAGGGGGTGCTGGAACAGCTGCCCAGAGAGGCTGTGGATGCCCCGTCCATCCCTGGAGGTGTTCAAGGCCAGGTTGGATGGGGCCCTGGGCAGTCTGGTCCAGCATTAAATGAGGAGGTTGGTGGCCCTGCGTGTGGTGGGGGTTGGAGACTCATCATCCTTGAGGTCCCTTCCAACCCAAGCATTCTGTGATTCTGTGATTTGGAATAAGATCAGGCCTGATAAAATCTCTGCAGAACCCCACCTACCTCGTGGTTCTTTGCTGGTGACCAGTGCTTGGTTCTCAGCTCGTGTGATGTACACACAACACCAACATCCCATGGTGTCAGGAAGGATGCTTGGTGATAAGAAGCACCAGGTTTTATTAGTTTTGTTGTATCAGCCAAGTTCAGTGTCTGGTCAAAGAATGGAATAACAGTGGTGGTGGGTTTTTTGTCTGTTTGTTATGACAGTGAGGTGTTTCAGAAGGTTGAACTGCTTGATATGAGTATTATTTCTGTCTGCCTGGATAGAGGCATGCGTACTGGTTCTTCAGTTACTCCTCTGGAAATGGTGCAGGGATGGCTGTCAGGCAATTGCAGGCATCATCCCACGGAATCCAGCAGGGTGTCAAGATTCCAGAATTTTGCAACGACTCTATGAGCACATTGGAGGTCTTGTTGAGTTGTTGGGACTCTTGGGCATGCATTATTTAGTCCTTCTGGCTTTTTAAGTGGATTTCCCATAGTGGTCATGTTTAATGGGTTCTTTAGCTTGTGTTGGGGTGTGATTCTTTGTGATATGCATGCACCACTGTGTTTCAATCCAAATACAAATGGGAAGTATTCATTGTACATTTGCCTTTTCTGTGTCAATCCAGTCCCACTTAAAGCTTCAAGCTCTAGGGGTCAGACACATGCCTGCCTCCAAATGTACGTTTAAAAGGTGTCTGTGCATGCAGAAAACTGCTGCCTTCTCAAAATGCCATCCTTAAACCCAACTGTTTTGAGTGTGCCTGGAGAAACAGCTTGGTCTTTCAGCAGCTCTGAAGTGCAGCAGCTCCATGCTGTGCCAGTAGAAACCTGTGAAAGTCAGATTTGCTGCCTGCTGTGCCCCAGCTCAGAGCAAGCTGTAAAAACCCTTAATGGACAGAGTGCAGAACACAGCAAACTGTCCCAGATCTGTTGGGCAGCGTTCATATATCCCTGGCAGCTACTGGAGGAGTAAGCCTGCCCATGAGTGCAGCATTTGTTTCTTTGTTCACTGCGATTTGGAAAAGTTAGCAGGATCAGGAGACTCTGTTAAAAGATAGCTCTATTGGGTCCATGGAAAATAGGTGGGAATGGAGCCAGTCCTTATTTGAGTGTGTTCCTCAGAGACAGATGGGACTAAGGGAGGCATAGGAGCAAGTTGGGAAGTGTAGCCGCTTCCTTGGTTTGTACTTCGGTGCAGTCATAGAGTCATTAAGGACCTCCAAGATCCCCACATCCAACCCCACCCTGCCCACTGACCACGTCCCCAAGTGCCACATCTCCATGGTTCTGGAACACCTCCAGGGATGGTGACTCCTCCACTTCCCTGGGCAGTCTGTGCCAATGCATCACCACTCTTTTGGAGAAGAAATTGTTCCAAATATCCAACCTGAATTCCCAACATGAGGCCATCACTTCTCATCCTATTGCTGGTCCCTGGCAGCAGCTGTTTCCATCTCACTCCAGCCTTCTTTCAGGGAGCTCAGGAGGGCCATGAAGTCTCTGCTGAGCCTTGTCTGCTCGAGGCTGAACCACCCCACTCCCTAAGCCATTCCCTACAGGACTGCGTTCCCAATCCTTCACAGCTCTGCTGCCCTTCTCTGGACGTGCTTCAGGGCCTTAATATCTTCATAGAATCACAGAACCCTAGAATGGCCTGGGTTGCAATGCTCACCTGGTGCCGACCCCCTGCTGTGTGCAGGATCTCCAGCCAGCAGATGAGGTTGCCCAGAGAGTCCACAGGGTGCCATAAGAATCCATAGTGAGCCACAGTGATCCATAGGGTGTCACAGGGATCGATAAGGTGCCATAAGAATCCATAGGGTGCCATAGGGATCAATAATCATAGAATCATCACAGAATGGCCTGGGTTGCAAAGGAGCACAATGCTCATCAGTTCCAACCCCCTGCTGTGTGCAGGTCACCAACCAGCAGCCCAGGCTGCCCAGAGCCACATCCAGCCTGGCCTTGGATGCCTGCAGGGATGGGGCATCCACAGCCTCCTTGGGCAACCTGTTCCAGTGCCTCACCACCTCTGGATGAAAAACTTCCTCCTCACATCCAACCCAAACCTCCCCTGGCTCACTTTAAAGCCATTCCCCTCGTCCCATCACCACCACCCTCACACACAGCCGTTCCCCTCCTGTTTATCCGCTCCCTCCAAGCACTGGGAGGCCACCATCAGGTCTCCCTGCCGCCTTCTCTTCTCCAAGCTGTCTTCCCTGCAGTGCGGAGCTCAAAACTGAGAACAACACTCAAGGAGCAGCCTCACTGGGGCTGAGTACAATCATTCTAAGTGGTTTTTGCCTCGTCTCCAGCAGCAGTTCAGAGAAATACCAACTTCAGGCTGAAGTGGCAGCTATTGCTATTTTGCCTTTCCTCCTGTCCCAGTATCATACGTCCATGGTTTGCATACCTAGGATGTGAAACCCTGGATTTGTTGTCATTTAGTGACAATTTGCCCTTTCTACTGCTGTAAGGAATCAGAATCAGATGAGCAGCATGGTTCTATGTGGGGAATATCACAGACCTGTTGTGAACTGTGAGGTGAACCATTGCTGGATGGCTGGTGATGGCTGGATGGCTGGTGATGCTGGTGGTAAGGGCAAAAATGGAAGAAGAGAAAAAATACAGAGGGAAGTCGGTGACAGAGTGATGCAGAGGTGGGACTGTGCCATCCCTTGCATCATGGACGGTGCTGCTGTGCTTCCAGCCAATGGATGTCAAAGCAGCTCTGAAGCAGCCCTGTGGCTGTAGGCTGCTGTGGGGAAAGTGTAGCTCAACTCAAGGAACTACAGGTCAGCATGAATTGCTGCAGACTGACATGAGGAGCTGCAGTCCAACATGAGGGGCTGCAGTTCAATATGAGGTGCTACAGGCCAGCATGAGGAGTTGCAGTCCAACATGAGGGGCTGCAGTTCAATATGAGGTGCTGCAGGCCAACGTGAGGAGCTGCAGTTCAATATGAGGTGCTACTGGCCAGCATGAAGAGCTGCAGGCCAATGTATGAGGTGCTACAGACCAAAATGAAGAGTTGCAGTCCAATATATGAGGTGCTACAGACCAGTGTCAGGAGCTGCAGACCAACGTGAAGAGCTGTAGTCCAATATATGAAGTGTGACATGCAAACACGAGGAGCTGCAGTCCAATATATGAGGTGCTACAAACCAATATGAGGAGCTGCAGTCCAATATATGAGGTGCTACAGTCCAGCATGAATTGCTGCAGACTGACATGAGGAGCTGCAGACCAGCATGAAGAGCTGCAGTCCAGTATATGAGAAGCTGCAGTTCAATATGAGGTGCTACAGACCGACATGAAGAGCTGCAGGCCAAAATATGAGGAGCTGAAGGCCAAAATGAAGAGCTGCAGTTCAATATGAGGTGCTGCAGACCATCATGAGGAGCTGCAGTCCAATATATGAGATGCTACAGACCAGTATGAAGAGCTGCAGGCCGAAATGAAGCGCTGCATTCCAGTATGAAGAGCTGCAGGCCAACGTGAGGAGCTGCAGTTCAATATGAGGAGCTGCATTCCAGCATGAAGAGCTGCAGGCCAAAATGAGGAGCTGCAGACCGACATGAGGAGCTGCAAGCCCCCCCGAGGCTTCCCCTCAGTCTCCTGTCCTCTGGCCAGAACAATCCAAGGGAGCTCAGCTGCTCCTCGCTCCCATTGCCCTGCAGACCCTTCACCACCTTCGTGGCCCTGGACTGAAAACCAAAGGGCACGCACGGGATCCTGGAGCCAGCTCCTTTTTTGTCAGCTATGGACTCATTTCATGCTATCCTCGTAGATTTCGAACAGATGTTCACCATTCGGCTTCGCAGAATCGCAGGAGTTGGAAAGGACCCTGAGAGATGGTTGAACCCAACCCCCTGCCCAAGTTCCTGCAGCAGCTCTCCAGGCGGGCGCCCAGCTGGGTACTGATATCTCCATAGAATGATAGAATGATAGAATCACAAGGTTGGAAACGACCTGTAAGATCATCTCGTCCAGCCGTCTTCATGATTTATGATTCCATGACTCCATGGACGGAGGCTCCTCCACCTCTCCGTTCCAGTGCTCTGCCACCCCTCCCACAAAGAAGTTCTTCCACGCGTTGCTATGGAGCTTCCTATGCTCAAGCTGTAGGCTGTCACTCCTTGTCCCACGACCGCACAGCGCTGAGAAGGGCCTGGCCTCATCCATGCGCCTCCCACCTCCATTAGAAATCGATAACCATTGGGAGATCCCCTCTCGGTCTTCTCCTCCCCAGGCTGAACGGCCCCAGCTTGCTCAGCCTTTCCTCACCCAGGCGATGCTCCAGGCCCTTATCATCTCTGTGCCCCTCTGCTGGGCTCCTCCTAGGAGTTCCCTGTCTTTTTGGAACTGGGGAGCCCAGAACTGGACACAGGATTCTGAATGTGGCCTCACCAGGGCAGAGCACAGGGCTGGGATCGCCTCCCTCCATCTGCTGGCCACGCTTTTCTTATTGCGGTGTTTTTATGGGAGGATTCATTTGCTCTGGGAGGTTGAAATCTTTTTTCTAAATACATTCATATCCCATTCAAGCCCATTTGCTGTTCTGGCAGTGCCTTTACACTTGATTATATCTGGTTCCTCCTTGGTGTTCTGTGTTTTCAGTTTGCACTATTAGACATGAGGTGCACTGAGGTTCTTCACCCTCAGCCCAGTTGTTTGTTTGTTTGTTTTTTTCTGGCAAATTTCCCCATGTTTTTCATCTGTTTTCAGTGGATTTGTGAAATCTCTCATTCTGTGATTTATCTTTCAGTTAGTTTCAATAACCAACGCACTGTGCAACTGGAAGTGGCTTCAACCAGTGACGTTGTATGTTCCCTGTCCATTGTCAAAACCACGACAGAAGTAGTGATTTGGATGCAATCATTCAGTCACTGGTTGAAACCATCAGCTGTCTTACTTGGAAACATCTCCATTGTATTACTAAAGCAGTCTGTAGCCCATGTGTGGGAATCTCGTTTTCTGTGATCGCTGAAGGTTTTTTGCATCCTTAGAAAGAAGCCTTCAGAGTATTGTCAAAACCTGGTGAGGCTGGAGGAAAGGAGATGGATGTTTCTAGTTACAACCTAATAAAGGTTTTCACACAAGCAGGGTGTATCTGATCTAGAACTGGTTTTAAAATGTGCTGTCAGTGATGTAGGATGCTATCTAAAGACCACCACCTTTTAATCTCACTTGAGTAAATCCATGTCTTTGGGGTTTAATTCAGCCTCCAGCTCTTGCACTGCAGACGTCCTGAGGAAATGGCAAAGAACCTCATTGCAGTTCTGCGTTTACTGGGGTTTTTGATCTTGGTAGCATGTGAAGACCCCGCAGGATGTTGCTTTTGTCCCCATAGAACGTGAAGAAGGGTTTGAAGGGAGAGCATTGAGGAAGGTGTTTCCTGCTTCTTTGCCTGCCGTGTTGTCTGGCCAATCCGGGTGCACCCGATGGTGGAGCTGGGCACCTCTGCAGCAGCCTCTCTCCATTCTGGACTTTGTTTCCAGAGAACTGACATCTGGAGGACAGCAATTTCTGTTCTCTCTAGAAGTCTCTGTATATTTCTGTCACTTAACCTCACCAGTTTCCTTGGCCCTGACAGATCTCAGAGTGTCCTGTCTGTCCTATTCCTTTCGCTTTCCTACTGCATGCTGCCTACCTTCCTTCTCATGTCTGGGGCAAGAAGAACAGTTTGTGTTGGTGTCCTGGACGTAGGCAATTTCAGTTAAAGTTTGAGGAGATTTTTGCTGTTGGAGAGGGGCCATAATTCAGTGTGTGGAGGTGGGAAATGGGAAGAAGAGACTTCTGGATTGCACAGCCACGTTTCTGAGCTTGCATATGCAGAGGGGAGGAGAGGAAGGAGCCAGTGGACAAGGCAGGTGGCTTTTCCAGGCTCACACATTGATTTCCATCAACACACTAAAGCCAAATGTCCCTCCAGGGTGTTCTAGGTGTGCCATTCTTGTGCCTGCATGCTTCATTGGGATAGCCCTCAATCCCCCAGCAGCTGTACAGAATGCACCCCAAAGGGAGCTGTGTGCCAAAGCTGGGCTGTGATAGAACACCATCCCTGTTTCCTTACCCAGTCCCATCCCACTGCTCAGTTTGCTTTATGGTGAACATCTCCTTCCAGTGTGTTCATTGCAGGCAAACTGACTCTTGATCTTAAGATACAGTTCAGGACTCAGCTGTGAAAAATGCTTTAACTGTATTGTAACATCGGTCCCTTTGAGACACGGATACCAAGCTTGCATAAATACACGAGCAGAAGCATGCAGATAAAGTCTGTGCTCTTGTGCATGTTCTCTAAGTCGCCATCCTTTGCTCTTCAAGATGTTTGTGGCATTCTCGCTGCCTGTGCTGATGTGTAACTCGTGTCCATTCTGCTTCCAGCTGACACTGACTATCGTGCGGCAGACGGGGGGGCTGGGCATCAGCATCGCAGGGGGCAAGGGCTCCACCCCCTATAAGGGTGATGACGAGGTAAGGCTCTGGGCTGTGTCATTATGGAAGCACCCACTATCGGGCTGCCTCTCTGTAGCTGTGTGTTGGATGTCCATAGTCATGTCCATGGATGTCCATACGTAGGAGCTTTGTGATTGGGGTGGGATTTTGCAGAGCAGTTGGGAGCAGCCCTCGACCTGCCCATTAGTGTGGTGTAAAGGGCCAACTAAAAGCACTTTCTGGGTTCTGCTCGCTATGTTTCACCCCTGGGCTGGGGTGCAGATGCACAACTTCTCCAGCCTTCGTGCTACTGAGCACCAGCAGCAATGAGAACAGCAGTTTCTCTCCCACCTGTCTTTGTATACAGGACTCTAAAGGAGAAAAGTGCAGCGTTGGCTTAAGCATTTGTGACTGCATCAGCTGTCCTGTTCTCCCCGTACTGGAAAAGGATTCATGCTTCCCTTTTCCTTTTTGTCACCTGTGGGGTAGACATGGGGTGGAATATCTTTTTCCCTTCTTACCATTTCCTGGTTGGAGTGATGTAAATGTCTTGTCCCTACATCCAGGGTCTGGGGTTGGCAGGAAATTTCCCCTTTCCCATAAGGTGGATGAGATGGAGCGTTCTCCTTCCGTGCTTTACAGAGTTGAAGAATGGACTATGTCTCCTTTAACACAGTTTGTTTTTTTTCCAGGGCATCTTTATTTCCCGTGTCTCAGAGGAGGGACCTGCAGCTCGTGCAGGGGTTCGTGTTGGGGACAAACTTCTGGAGGTAAGAGCCTAGCTGCTGTGAGGACATAAATAATTTTAAGGAGTGGAGAGGTGTGGGTTGATGCTTATATCCGTTCCGCTGGTCTGGAGGCCATATCAAGTATCAGGAGCTGTGCAAGAAGAAAACAGAATCCTCCTGACTCCAAGTGTAGGTTGTTTAATTAATGTTACCCTGAATTCTTTTGCTTCTTTATAAGGACAGAAATCGCTCCTGCATTCACTCTCCCCCAGTGAAGTGTTTCATAAGTGAGGGTGGTGAGGTTGCCCAGAGGTGTGGCGGATGCCCCATCCCTGGAGGCTTTGAAGGCAAGGCTGGACCAGGCCCTGGGCAACCTGATAGAGCTGTGCGTGTCCATGTTCAGTGCAGGGGAGTTGAACCTGATGACTTTTAAAGGTCCTTTCCAAATCTAAGGGTTCTGTAGTTCTGTAAGTCAGAGAGGAAGAAATGCTCATGAGTCCATCCACGTGCCCAGCAGGCTGAGCAGCCAGCCCCTACGTGCTGTCCCTTCCTTCTTTCTTACAAAGGCTAAAAGCGAACCTTGTAATATAAATCTTAACCTCTAGCCAGCCAAATGCCTGTCTCCAGATTACTTGAGGCATGATTAATCATACAAGATTGGGATCCAGTTGAGGAAAGATCGATTGCGTTACGCAGGGAATAGATGTCATTACAGTATTGGATAGAGACCAGAAGAACAAGTGGTCTGTATTTGGAGCAGTGTGGGAGCTGATGTGGTGTCCCTGGGGGTCTCATGCCCTCCTACTGCTGTGCTCTGTATACAGACAGTGGACATCTGGCATCTACCTGACTGCACGTTCCCTTCTTTTTCACCACTCAACCAGGCTGCGGTAGAAGACAAAGTGCTGTGTGGTTATGTAATTTCAAGTTTTATATCGATTTTGTGAGGAAAAACCTGATTCTGGCATTTTCAAAGCTACCTTGTTTACTTCTGCAGCTGTAGGATTGATTGTTTGGATAACTCCATGAAATTTTAGCCCCAAAAGTATCTGTGTGATCATCTAGTCTGGTTTTTTCTGTATTCCAGGGCTTGAAGTGCCACCCTGCACCCTGTGCTGCATGCATTGTATTGTATTTTGCTGCAGGAAAGGGAGAGTCAGCTCCAGAGGATTTTGAGAGATGAATGAATATTCCTTTTTTCAACAATTAAATTTATGGCACCACGTGATCTCATGCAAAGATAGATACCTTTCCAGTTAAAGATTTGGGAAAAGATTCTTTGTCAGTTCTAATTTACCTTCCCGTGATGTCCCTTCATCTGTGCCTCTTGCAAAATCAGATGTACCCTCTCAACATTACTCTTATTCTTTCCAAAATACGTCTGCTAGCCAGGTATGGCTGAGGCACGTCAGGTTTGGGCTCTGTTCTCGTTGGCTTTGAGTGGTGTGGAATGTCTCTTCCCCTCAAGAGTAAGGGTAGTGTTGCTCACTAATAAAGGCCACGATGGGATAAAGGATCTTAAACGCCCTGAAGTAGGAGAGATTAGATTTGAATTAGATTTGGGACCATAGAATTGTAAAATACCCTGAGTTGAAGGGATCCATAAGGATCGTTGGGTCCAACACCTGGCCCCACACAGGACCACCGCTCCTTCAAGTCCTGTATTCAAGGCACTGATGGGGAGTTCAATGAGAACGGTCCCTGAGAGCCCTGCAGAAACCCCACCAAGCTGATGGAACCCCACTGACTACACCTCATGGAGCCCAACCCATCAGCCAGCTGTTCACCCACTGTATTAGGATTTAGGCAGCACGTGCATGAGGGAAGCTTCCTTGTGGGGCAGCAGGTGATGTCTGTCCCAGTGGGGACAGAATGACAGCAGAGAGCTTTGTAGGGAATCAGAGAATTGTAGAATGGTTGTGAGTTGGAAGGGACCTTAAAGGTCATCTGGTTCAACTCCACTGCAGAAAACAGGGGCACCCAGAGCTAGATCAGGGTGCTCAGAGCCTGTCCAGTGTGGTGATGAACTGTGCTTGTGCTGGGGAGCGGTGTCCCACTGGTGACAGGTGACGGGACGAGGGGCGATGGCCTGGAGTTGTGGCAGGGGAGGTTCAGGTTGGATCTCCGGAGGAACTTCTCTAAGAAAGGGCTGCTGAGCAGTGCAGTGGCTGCCCAGGGAGGTGGTTGGGTCAGCATCCCTGGATGTGTTTAACAGCCGTCTGGATGTGGTGCTCAGGGCCGTGGTTTAGCAGAGGGCTGTTAGGGTTGGGGTCGGATGGTTGGGCTGTGGTTGGACCTGGTGATCTTTGAGGTCTTTTCCAACCTGGGCAGTTCTGTGATTCTATGCTGTGATTCTATGGGACCCCATAACCCAGTCTGGGGATCCCATAAACCAGACCGGAGACTCCATACCCAGACTGGGGCCCCCGTATCCCAAACTGGAGTCCCAGTAAGTCAGACTGGGATCTCCATAACTCAGACTGAGGACCCATATCCTGAACTGGAGACCCATTAACTCAGACTGGAGACCCATAACCAGGATTGGTGACCCCATGGGACCCCCTAAATCAGACTGGGGACCCCATAACCCAGACTGGGACCCTATAATGCAGACTGGGGACCCATATCCCAGACTGAGGACCCCATAACTCAGACTGGAGACCCATAACCAAGACTGGGGACTCCATGAGTTTAGGTTGGATCTTAGGAGGAACTTCTCTAAGAAAGGGCTGCTGAGCAGTGCAATGAGCTGCCGGGGAGGTGGTTGGGTCAGCATCCCTGGATGTGTTTAACAGCCGTCTGGATGTGGTGCTCAGGGCCGTGGTTTAGCAGAGGGCTGTTAGGGTTGGGGTCGGATGGTTGGGCTGTGGTTGGACCTGGTGATCTTTGAGGTCTTTTTCAACCTGAGCAATTCTCTGAAGGCTGAAGCTGTCCATGTGGGCTGGTGGAAGCAGTGCCCAAGAAGGGCAGGGTTGTGCCTGGCTCTCTCCATCCCCAGGTGAACGGAGTGTCCCTGCACTGTGCGGAGCACCACGTGGCAGTGGAGGCGCTGCGTGGGTCGGGGAGCTCCGTGTCCATGACGGTCCTGAGGGAACGGATGGTGGAACCGGAGAACGCCATCACCGTCACCCCGCTGCGCCCCGAGGACGACTACAGCCCTCGAGAGAGGAGGGGTGGCCTCCGCTTCCCGGAGCGGCCCGAGGGAGCACCTCCCACTGAGAGATACTCCACCTGCCTGATGCGCAATGAGAAGGGTCTGGGCTTCAGCATCGCTGGTGGCAAAGGCTCCACGCCGTACCGGGCTGGTGACACGGTCAGTGACAGCTCTTTGGGAAGACAGGGGCTCCAATCTCTGCATCTTGGCACTGCTTGAGCAGGCAGCACGGGATCATCCCTCGCTGCGTGCAAGAGGCAGCAAAGCATGGCCCCGGGGGCTGTGAGCTGTCCTGCAGTGCTGAGAGACAGAATCTGCCCTTAACTCAGGGAGAGGGAGAAGTTCAGAAGGAGGTGGGGCGGAGGCTTGCAATCTCTGCCAGTGACATTTAATCCTGCTGCTGTCCTCTTGACATATGTTCTGGGCTCTTGGCCACATGAAGGCTTTCCTGCAGGTGGCTCCGGAAGCAGAACGGGATTTGCTGGAGTGAGGAACGAAGGGAAAGTGCCAGGGGAGGGTTCTGCAAAGAGGAACGGGCTGAGTCCCGCCTGGTGTCGGGGAGCAAAACCTTGGGGAGGCACGGGAGTCTCTGACCCTTCTGATTGCATTTCAGGGGATTTTCATCTCACGGATTGCAGAGGGAGGTGCAGCCCATCGGGATGGGATCCTGCATGTAGGAGACCGGGTCATCTCGGTGAGTGGGGAACAGCAGGAGGGAATGGGAAGGGGCTGACTCTGCCCTTGGGGCAGCAGGCACAAGTACAGTTCCCTCCCCTGCCTCAGCTGTTTTCCTGTCTTTAATACTAGATTTTGGAGTCCTTTTTTTAAGCTCCTCAAAGGGAAGGGATGTGAAGGGGCAGCTCTGGCTGAAGGAGAGGGAGGGCAACATGGAGCTGGGCAGGGCACATGGAGTGCTTCCCCTGCTTTCATTTCAACCTCTGGCCCCAGCTCCCCTCCTATTTGTGCTGTGATACAGATCTCACTGCTGCCTCTAACCTTTCTGCTTAATGGCTCCCCTCCTGTGGGGAGAGCCTGCTGAGCCTCCTGACCCTCCTCCCAAGCTCGCATGCTGCCTCCAGGTGAAAGCTCCTGCCTCTTGGTGCTGGTGGTGGGTTTCTGATCCAGCTGTTGTGGTAAGAGCACGTGTTACCATAGAGCTGGCGTGGGTAAACACTGATACAGCCTCGTCAGTGCTGGCTTCTGTCTGCTCTATCCCTAGGCTGGGGGCTGCATTGGTTTTGCTCTGGCACAAAGCTGTAGTGGAGCTTTGGCCTGGCAGTCGTGTCCTGCCAGGAGACCTGAACTGGTACAACATCTCTCTTTGTTTCCTAGTGCTCCTCTCCCCTCCCAAAACCAAGCCTTGGTTGTTGTCAGACAGAATCGTGGAGAGATGGAATGATTTGGGTTGGGAGGGACCTTAAAGACCATCCAGTTCCAAGCCCTGTGCTGTGGGCAGGGATACAGCCATCCAGCCTGGCCTTGAACACATCTAACACTTCTCTGGACAACCTGCTCCAGTGCCTCACCACCCACACAGCGAAGGATTTCCTATTCTCTAACTTAAATCTCCCTTTTTTAGTTCAAAGCCATTAGCTCTTGTCCTGCTATTACACTTCCTGCTGAAGATTCCCTCCCCATAGCCCAAATTATTTTGGTTTTGCTCTTCTTTCGATGCTCCACTGACATGGAGGCATGACTGAGAGGCATGATTGCCCATTGCATGGTGTTTGTTGGCTCTGCCAGTGGCAAGAAGAAATGGTGAGGTTTCAGAACGGAGTCAGAAGTCAAACCCTGTTGCATCTTTATGGTCACATCCATGGGCATTTTCATTCACATCAAACTGTTCAGATAACATCTGCACCTTCCAGCAGGTGTCTGACTGCAGCAGCCCCAGTAGGCATTCCTCCTGGTAGCAGCTGCTCTTCTGCCTTTCCTTCCTGTGGGGTGCAAAACGTGATATCTATGTGGTGGTGGTGTTACATCCTGAGACCTCTCCTGTCTCCTTGGTGATATTTGTTCCTTGAGAGTTTCTACTCATTCTAAGAAATGCATGAGCAGCCCTGAGAGTTTTACCCCATCTCTGGACAAATCTGCAGCAAGGTCAGGGCTGTGGAGCTGCCCTGGATGCTGAGAATGCCTGTTCACCTGGAAACCGTGTCTGTGTGACAGAAGGCCCTGTTTGTCACAACTTTTCTGAAGCAGTGATTGCCCCTTTTTTAATTGTTTTTTGTTTGTTTGTTTTATTTTGGGTTTTTTTTTTGGAAGACTTTACAGGAAATGGTGATTAACCAGATGTGTTCTGCAGGCTGTTTGTGTTTCCCTATGGGGTGAGCAGGAGGGCTCTGGTTGGGATGCAGTCTGTAGGTCCAGCAGGCAGAAACCTACTTAACAAAGTCATCCTAGTCATGCCAGTTTCACTTTGCCAAAGAATTTTTGGCAAGGAAGTTTTTCATGCAGAGGGTGGTGAGGCACTGGAACAGGTTGCCCAAGGAGGCTGTGGATGCCCCATCCCTGCAGGCATCCGAGGCCAGGCTGGATGTGGCTCTGGGCAGCCTGGGCTGCTGGTTGGCGACCTGCACACAGCAGGGGTTGGAACTGATGAGCATTGTGCTCCTTTGCAACCCAGGCCATTCTAGGACTCTACAGTGATTCTATGATTATGGATCCTTATGGCACCCTATGGATCCCTGTGACATCCTACTTATCCTTATGGCACCCTATGGATGCCTATGGCACCCTGTGGATCCTTATGGCACTCTGTGGATCACTGTGGCTCACTGTGGATCCTTATGGCACCCTGTGGGTTCTCTGTGCAGCCTGGTCTGCTGGCTGGAGACCCTGCACACAGCAGGGGTTGGAACTGATGAGCACTGTGCTCCTTTGCAACACAGGCCATGCTAGGATTCCGTGATTCTTGAGGAAAGAAATACAACACAGCTTCATGGTTTTCCCCTGTGCTCTGTAGCATCCTGGATTTCTCTGCAGGGAAGGGCTGGGAAAACTCCCTTTATTTTCTTCAGGGAGCTTTGAGAACACAAACTGAAGAGCCCAATCTATATCTCTCTTCAAAGTTAACACCACACAAAGCTCACCGGTGACTGATTAATAACTCTCCAGCCTTCTCCATATTCTGATGTCTCTTATGAGTCAGACCCTGACGCAGTTTTGTGATGGACATCTTGAGAGTCACCTCGGTGGTGGAAGACATGGGGCAGAAAGCATGTGGGGCAGGGAGGTAACGTTGGAGAGTTTGAACGTTGTTGGATAATCATAGAATCATCAGGGTTGGAAAAGACCATGAAGATCGTCAAGTCCAACCATCAGATCTAGCAGGGAGGTTCAGGACTGGGAGCAGTGGCCAAGGGCAGCTTAGTTTTTGGGGATAGGTCTGGGATTAAACAGAAGAACCCTTATCTGGGGGAGGCTGAGGGCAGTAGCAGCACCAGGTGATGCATGAAAGTCCTCATGAGCAATTGTTGCAGAAAATTCTGCCAAGGGCTGTTAGATGGGAGATGCTATGAGTGAAGGACATCTTGTGTCCTCATCCATTGGCATCTGGGGGAATGCCACTGTATACCTGTGGTCCAACCACTCTCATTGAGGGAATGGTTTCAAGCTGCGCCAGGGAAGATTCAGGCTGGATATTAGGAAATACTACTTCTCTGAAAGGGTGGTCAGGCACTGGAATGGGCTGCCCAGGGAGGTGGTGGAATCCCCTTCCCTGGAGGTGTTCAAGGAACGTTTGGATGTTGTGTTGAGGGATATGGTATAGTGAGAACCATTGGTGATAGGTGGATGGTTGGACTGGATGATCTTATAGGTCTTTTCCAACCTTAGTGATTCTGTGATTCTGTGATTCATCTTCTTATCAGTGGTGGGGAAAAATTAAAAAAAAAAAAGCCATAGAGTATCCCCTGTTGGGATGCTATCCGTGAGGATCGTGAAGTCCGACTCCTGGCTTCACACAGAACCACTCAAAAATCAGGCCATAACGTTACCTTGTCAGCAGTTTCTTTAATGATCCATCTGCGAGTGCCCTGAGTCTTGTGTCTTATCTGCTCTTCGTTAGGTTTGTGCATCTGCATGTTGTTTATCTTTCCTGCTTATTGCCTTGTCTTCTATGCTGACGAGCCGTTACCTGGGTGCTTCCTTCCTGGAGCCTCTTCCTTTGTGATAATGTGCAAACTGACATCTTCACCTCCTTGTTGGTCCTCAGCGGTTGGTGCCAAAGGTGTATTTTGGGGACAGATGTCTCAGTGTAAGAGGAAAGGCTGCGAGGATGAGAGTTTCCCATCCGTGTCACAACTGGGAACTTTCTCACCTGTCTGTTCGTGGGGCTGTCAGGAGATGGGAGCTGTCTCACCTGTCTGTTTGTGGGGCTGTCAGGAGATGGGAGCTGTCTCACCTGTCTGTTCGTGGGGCTGTCAGGAGATGGGAGCTGTCTCACCTGTCTGTTTGTGGGGCTGTCAGGAGATGGCTCTGCGAGCAGCATTGCTGGGAGCCCCAGGTAGAGTGACAGAATCCCTGCCGTGGTCTGAACCCCCACTGCATTGGCAGAGGAGCACAGCTGGCTGTGGATGGGATGGGCGGTGGGCTGAGTAGTGGGAGTGTTGGTGAAGTTTCTGGATAGAACCCCCTCAGACAGCGTGAAGCCAACTTTGCCAAGAAACTGTTATTTTGGAAGGAGCCTGGGAGTATTATTATAATTCTGGGGGTTAGATAGTAAGGAATCAGGCTACCAAATCCAGCTGCTGTGACTGTTAAAAGTTATGTTATTATTTCATAGGCTGATCTGAGCAGCTGCTGTTTTCATGTCTTTGTTGTTCATTTTGGAAAGTGTTTTCAGAACTTTAAGAACCTTTTAATTTTTCAAGCTATTGTTTCCATTTGGTCCTGTTGGCAGTGTTCCAGCTTAGCTCTCCTCTCAATTTAATGTCCCTTGTATTCTCGTGGAGAACAGTCACATCCCTTCTAGTCAGGCTGCTTTATATCTTCTTTCTGTAGGCAGGGCTGTTCCTGTGCTTGTCCTGCAAGCTTTTCTTTGTACATTTTGTTCACATTGTTAACTCATATTAGATGTTCTTATTTCTTTAGTGTGAAGAATGACAGTAGTGCACAGTTTTTTAGATGAGGTGTCTCCAGTGCTTTGCAAATGACATTGCAGCTTCCCTCTGTGCTGCAAGTGCCTCTTTGTCCAAAGCATTTGCATCTTTCATTTCATGATATCATATGATACCATAGCAAGGTTGGAGAGCGCATTGCATCATGTTTTCTTGTCCAGAAGAATTCTACTTTTCCTTTTGTGTCTGCCAGACATTTGCTATTGATTGATGGAATCTCATTCTCGGTGCTTCCAAATGATTTTATACCTGTAGTACACTTTTCATGACTTAAAACTGGGACCATCCTCCCATGATTGCCATAATCACAGCATCACAGCATCGTAGGGGTTGAAGGGATCCGGAGATCATCGAGTCCAACCCCCTGCCAAAGCAGCTTCCCTACACCAGGTCGCACAACTCGGTGTCCAGGTGGGTCTGGAACATCTGCAGAGAAGGAGACTCCACCACCCCCTGGGCAGCCTGTTCCAGTGCTCAAATGTGCCGTAATGTTGCCCAGTGTGGGCAGACAGCAGCCCTGTAGCTCGCAGCAGGTCCCACTGCACACCAGATTGTGCCCTTCAGCTCTTCATCGCCTCTGTCCGAGCTTGGAGAGTGATTGATATGGGCAAGTGCCCGAGTGCAGAGGCAGCTGATGGCATGGTGCATTGGTGTGCCGTGACATCACTTCTGGGAATCGCTGCTTTGCCTTCTTCCCTTGTTAAGGTCACTGGACCCATTCCTCTAATGCAGCCATTTGGGCTTCTTTTTCTGTGACCCTGTAGGAAAGCTGGAATGCATAGCTAAAAAAGGAGCATTAGGTGGGAAGGTTGGTGGCCCTGCATGTGGCAGGGGGGGTTGGAGATTCATGATCCTTGAGGTCCCTTCCAACCCTGGCAATTCTGTGATTCTGTGAGTGGAAGGGGTTCTCTTGATCATGAGCGTGCAGATAGTCTTAGCAATAGCTGAAGTGACAGTAGCTAGCTTTGCAGCATCCAGGAGGTGGTGCATCACCGTTGGTCTTTGTAGTCCCCTGGTGCATCACTGGTGCTGCTAGAGCTTGGAAGTGTGCAGGGGAGGTGAGAGGGGTCGGTGAGCTGTCTGCAAAGAGGGTTGTGGTCAGCCAGGAATGAGAAGTTGCCCGGGTCCCATTGCAAGGCAGGAAGGAGTGTTCTGAGTTACACTGCGCTTCGGGAAACGGACTTTGAGAGGGGCAGGGCGTCAGCGTGGCTCTCAGGGTGCGTGTTTGAAATGCCAGGTGATGGTCTGACACTGAGTTTGCGGGTCGTTCTAGATCAATGGGGTAGACATGACAGAAGCCAGGCATGATCAGGCCGTAGCGCTGCTTACCGCATCCTCCCCCACCATCGTCCTGCTGGTAGAGAGAGAGGCTGCAGAGCAGCCCAGCGAGGGAGACGCTCCTGGCGCACCGTGGGTGCGCATGCACTCCCCACCACCACCCCCCAGCCATGGGGAGAGCCCACCAGAGGAGGTGCCTTCGCTGCAAAGGAGCCAGCTCTCCAAAGGCCTGGAGGATCAGTATCCCATCGAGGTGAGTCGCTGGAATAGGGGATGGTGTTGGGTAATGGGTAATTGGGTAATGGGTACGTAGAATCGAAGGATCGTAGAGTCACTCAAGTTGGAAAAGTCCTTAAAGATCTCCGAGTCCAACCACAGCCCAACCATCCGACCCCAACCTAACAGCCCTCTGCTAAACCACGGCCCTGAGCACCACATC
Organism: Phasianus colchicus; assembly: GCF_987193195.1. Classification (NCBI taxonomy): domain Eukaryota; kingdom Metazoa; phylum Chordata; class Aves; order Galliformes; family Phasianidae; genus Phasianus; species Phasianus colchicus. Next base: position 94,977,371 of record NC_143438.1, read on the forward strand.
CAGACGGCTGTTAAACACATCCAGGGATGCTGACCCAACCACCTCCCTGGGCAGCCACTGCACTGCTCAGCAGCCCTTTCTTAGAGAAGTTCCTCCGGAGATCCAACCTGAACCTCCCCTGCCACAACTCCAGGCCATTGCCCCTCGTCCCGTCACCTGTCACCAGTGAGCAGAGAGCAGCCCCGCTCTGCTGCAATCCCCTTTCAGACGCTGGAAGGGAGCGACAAGGTCTGCCCTCAGCCTCCTCTTCCCCACCCTGAACGGCCCCAGTTCCTTCGCTCTCTCCTCAGAGGCCATATTCTCCAAGCCCTTCCCCAGCCTCGCTGCCCTTCTCTGGCCCTGCTGCAGCACCTCCACGTCCTTTCTGTGCTCGGGTGCCCAAAACTGAACCCAGCACTCGAGGTGAGGCCTCACAGTGCCGAGTGCAGGGCAGGACGACTTCCAGCCCTGCTCACCATTCCTCATCCCAGCCAGCATCAGATGTGGTATTGAGTGTCTTTTGTTTGAAAAAGTGGTCGTGTGATGAGGACTGAGTGGGTTGTTGGGGTATGGAGAAGTAATGGGGAGCTCTCTTGTCCTGTGGGACCTTGTCTGGTGCTCACTCAGCAGTATCACCGAGCATACCTGATTCTCACTGTGATGTTCTTCATTCTCCTTGACTCTGCTTCTTGTTCCTTCCAGGAAATTCACCTCGTAAAAGCAGGTGGTCCTCTGGGGCTCAGCATCGTGGGAGGCAGCGACCATTCGAGCCACCCGTTTGGGATTCATGAGCCAGGGGTTTTCATTTCAAAGGTAATGCCCAGCAGTGTTTTCATTATTGGGGTTAAGACAGAGGATTTTGATTCAAAAATCTGAAAAGTATAATATAGGTTAAAATAAAATAAAAAAAAAGGAATGAGGAGGAGGAATGCATGCATATGTAAAGAGTTAATTTCTATTAAATACATCTCTGCTGTTCTAGAAATCTGAATAATCTGAATGTCGAAAGACAGGGAGCTGTTGGAGAGGGGCCAGAGGAGCCACAGAGATGAGCAGGGCTGCAGCACCTCCATACAAAGACAGGCTGAGGGAGCTGGGCTCGTTCAGCATGGAGAAGAGAAGCTGCGGGGTGAATCATTGCAGCCTTCAGCACCTCAAGGGAGCCTACAGACAGCAGGGGAGTCAGCTCTTGGGAAGGGGAGATGGCAGCAGGACGAGGGGATGGTTGGAATTGAGGGAGGGAGATTCCAGTTGGATGTCAGGGGGAAGTTGTTTGCTGTGAGAGCGGTGAGGTGCTGGAACAGCTGCCCAGAGAGGCTGTGGGTGCCCCGTCCATCCCTGGAGGTGTTGGAGGCCAGGTTGGATGGGGCCCTGGGCAGCCTGGGCTGCTGTGAAATGTGGAGGTTGGTGGCCCTGCCTGTGATGGGGGCTGGAGCTTTGTGATCCTTGAGGTCCCTTCCAACCCAACCATTCTGTGATCCTGTGATGTGGCTGTAAGGAAGAACAGAACTCTCCTGCATCCAGTCCAGTGTCTTTCAGTGCTGCCTTACATTGCTGCCAAGGTTCTGTGAAACACAAAGTAACACAGCAGTGTTATTTGCCAGCCTTTGCTAAGACTTGTTCAGCTAGCAGCTAGCTTTACACTAGAAGATATTGCAGTCTTCAACTGGACTGTCACGTTGGGTTTGAAATATACCACACTGGTGCAAATCCAGTGAATCTAACAGAATACGATCCCTGTAACTTTACATCTGTGTACAGACTTAGACATTAATTTTTTTTTTTAATTACATTTTTTTTCTGGCGCAGAAAAGAATTCTCTTAGGGAGGAAAGATCCACTAAAAATGACCTCCTTTCTCCCAAACTGCCCAACCCTTGCAGTGCAGCTGCCTGCTGTTCTCCTCCTGATCTCCGTCTGCCTGCAGACATTCCTGCTGCCTTTTTAAGAAAACCACTCTGTTTCTCATGAATGTGAAAGGCTGGTCGAACCTTTCAAAGGCTCAGCAGAGGGGCAGAGCCCCCAGCACTGACAGAAAGGGTTAAAATCCTACCTTATGGTCCGCCATCGAGCCATCAAAATGGAGATGGGTTTAAGTGTGTGAGAGGGATTGAAATATCCAAAGTAAGGAGTTGAATCTGGGGTGAACCCCCTGGCAGTGGGTGGCTTTTATGGGCTCAGCAGTTTTCTACCATTGCTGGAAGCAAATGCTTTGGGCAGTGTGGTTTCCATTCGTGAAGAGCTTTGGGGGTGTGAAGATGAAGCTTGAGCTCGTGCCAGCACTCCCAGAGAGGGCTGTGGGCTGGGTTTATGTCTCCATCATCTTTGCATGGACTTCCTCCTTTGGGGAAGGTTCAGGTTGGATATCAGGAAAAGGTTCTTTGCTGAGAGGATGGCTGGGGGCTGCAGCAGGCTCCCCAGGGAAGCAGTCACAGCACCAAGCTTGCCATAGTTCAAGAAGTGCCTGGACAACACTCTCAGTTGTACGGTCTTATTTTTGGGTGCTACTGTGTGAAGCCAGGAGTCGGACTTGATGATCCTTATGAGTCCCTTCCAACTCAGGATTTTCTGTGGTTCTATGATTCAGCCTCACATTCTCTGTCCAGTGGTAACGCTGGCAGATCTTATTCAGGGACAGTGCACAAGCCACTCACTTATTGCAGCCCTTTTCCATGAAAGGCAGCCACATTCATTCGATTAGAGATGTTGGGGAGGATCCCCCTGCCCAGTCCTCTCTGCATCCATGCATCCCTCTTCCCTTGGAGGATTTTGTCTTCTCCATGGCTGCAAATCCCAGAACATCTTTACCTATCAGTGAGGAAGCACACTCGGATCTGCTCTTAGCCCACGTCCCAGTGGTTTCTCTGAGTGTCCCATTCTTGTACTGCTGATTTGGTGATCAGGAGTCCTGTATTTGGGCTGTTCACCACCTTCATATTCCTTCTTCAGCTTTCTGTCCAAAATCAGGAGTTGTGGCCTTTGGTCCTCCTTCCAAGCTGCTGCTTCATTCTCTTGTTATTTTAGTTGCCTTTCTCTGAACCTTCTCCGACTCCACCATGGCCTTCTGAAACGTGGGATAAGAGCATCGTTTGAGTTGTAAGGAACCCATAGAGATCGTTTGATCTCAGCTCTTAGAGGAACTCGCTGAGGTCCTTGTCAGGTTCCGCGTGCCACCAAAAATGGGGATTCTGCATTCTCTCTGGGCATCAGTTCTGATGTTCAGCTGCCATTACAAAGAGTGTTTTATTCCTAACACTTCGTTTCCTTTGTTCCATCTCTTTTCCCTTGCCTCTCTCCCTTTGGAGAGTCACCAATCCCAGAATCCCAGAACCGTAGGGGTTGGAAGGGACCTCTGAAGTCCAACCACCCCCTCTAGAAGTTCCCCAGAGCAGCTTGCACAGGAAGGCATCCCAGATGGGTTTGCCAATGTCTTTCTGTGTCTTTCTTATACCCCAGATGCAAGTGCTGGTTAGAGGGGAATAATCACTTCTCTCAACTGACAGTTTACTCCCTCGCAGTGCAGCGCAGTGTTGTACCCTCTGGTGTTGCAGTGGTACACTGCTGACCTAGCTCAGGTCTCTGCAAGGACGTGCTGATGTCCTGTTCCCTGTTTTCCCTGTCGCTGTGCAGTGTATTCTCTTCCTTTTGTAGCTTCTTCACCAGGTAGCTCAGCGCCGTGTCAGGGGCCTTACTGAATTACAGATGTAATACAGTCATCTTCCCATGTCCATGGCCAGTTAAGCCATCACAGAAGGCCACCAGGTTGGTCTGCCTTTGGTGAAGCCACGCTTGTTGTCCCATATCACCTTTCTCTCTCAGAAAACTGACAGAGGAATTAGATTCAAATAATAATATGAGGAATAAGAACACACTGAATGGCATTTTAGAGCAAATCTTACTTCATTTGTTGTTTTTTCTGGACGAAGTAGGTTAGTACTTGTTGTGATTTTTCTGGTGATAGCATCGAAGTTCTGCACAGTTTCTCTTTTGCTTCCTGTCCTACAGAGGATGGGGGGAAGAAAGTGAGATGGAAAAGAACATGCAAGTTTTTGAGATAGAAGCAGTTTAATGAAGGAAAAGCAAAAGCTGTGCACACAAGCAAAAGGAAAAAAACCAAACTCTTTACTTCCCATCAGCAAGCAATCTGCAGCACCGACTGGGAAGCCAGGCCTCAGCACACACATTGATTGCTCCAAAAAGTCAGCACCATGTAATCACAGTGCAGAACAGGCTGAAGTGGGGTGACATTAGCTATTGGAGCCATCAGTGGAGTGTCAGTGAGTTGCAAGGGTTTCCAGGCAGATTGTATGAGGATTTGTACCAGACCTGACGCTATTCAGCTTCAGCAACACTGTGGGAGCAGAATTCCACAGATCCAAAATTGGAGCCAAGAAATGATACGTGGGAACATTAGGATTGTAATTTATAATGAGTAGAGAGCGGTGATGTTGATCACTTTGTCCTCTTCAAAGAAATACGCTTCAGGGTAACTAAAAGTGGTGTTTTGAATCTAGAAATAAACGGTGTAGACTGGTTCCCCTTTTGCAGTATTTCTTCTAGAAAGCAGTGACTTTGAAAATTGTTAAAGCATCATAACCAAGAACTGCGATGTTCCATCACTCAGAATCACAGAATGGCCAGGGTTGGAAGGGACCTCAAGGATCACGAAGCTCCAACCCCCACCACAGGCAGGGCCAGCAACCTCCACATTTAATGCTGGACCAGGCTGCCCAGGGCCCCATCCAACCTGGCCTTGAACACCTCCAGGGATGGACGGGGCATCCACAGCCTCTCTGGGCAGCTGTTCCAGCACCTCACCACTCTCATAGCAAAGAATTTCCCCCTGACATCCAACCTCAATCTCCCTTCCCTCAGCTTAAAACCATTTCCCCTTGTCCTGCTGTCACTCACCCTTTCCAAGAGTTGATTCCCCTCCTGTCTGTAGGCTGCCTTTAGGTACTGAAGGCTGCAATGATTCACCCCACAGCCTTCTTTTCTCCATGCTGAACAAGCCCAGCTCCTTCAGCCTGTCCTCATAGGGGAGGTGCTCCAGTCCCCTGCTCATCTCTGTGGCTCCTCTGGCCCCTCTCCAGCAGCTCCCTGTCCTTCTTGTCCTGGGGGCTCCAGCCCTGGACGCAGTGCTGCAGACGGGGCCTCACGAGAGCAGAGCAGAGAGGGACGATCACCTCCCTGTCCCTGCTGCCACCCCTCTGCCGATGGAGCCCAGGATCCCATTTGCTCTCCGAGCTGCAGGAGCACACTGCTGCCTCACGTTCAGTTTTTCACCCACCAGGACCCCCAGCTCCTTCTCTGCAGGGCTGCTCTCCAGAACCGCTCCTTCCAGTCTGTAGGGATGCCTGGGATTCCTCCGGCCCAAGTGCAAAACTCTGCACTTTGCCGTGTTGAACCTCATCAGGTTCACCTGGGCCCAGTGGCTCAGATAATGAACAGTCATCCAGGCAATGAACAGTTACCCAAGCAATACTTGGACATGTAATAAGGGACAGTGAGGATGGAATTTTCCTTTTGGTGTAGGCTCTCTGAACGCCCTTAACCCATCAGTGCACTGAGCTGCTTCTTCACAGATGAATGAATTACCTCTCGGGGAGCTTCAGTTACAGAGAGAAGGTCAGAATGGCCTCAGAGGGTGTTGGAGGATTGCCTTCAGACACCGTAAAAATTGGCCCTTCAACTTTCTGCTGCCGAAGCTGTAACGCTCACTCGCTTGCTGCTCATCACAGGAGTGGCCGCAGGCTTTGTCAGTGCCTCCCCAAGGACAGGTTTCCTTCTCTGGTTGTAACACGATTGATTTTTTGCAGGTCATTCCCCGTGGGCTGGCGTCTCGCAGTGGGCTGCGGGTAGGGGACAGGATCCTGGAGGTGAACAGCATTGACCTGCGCCACGCCACACACCAGGAGGCTGTGAACGCTCTGCTCTCCAACACCCAGGAGCTGACGGTGTTGGTAAGGCGAGATCCACCGCCGCCTGGCATGCAGGTGGGTTGTGAGCAGGGGTTGCTCTTCCTTCTTCACACACGGCTCAACTCTGAAGGCAGTTTCTTATCTCGCTGGAGGTCTGGGTCTGTCATACAACTGAACTTTCTGGATGCAGAGGAAGGCCATGAAGGTGATCTGGAGCAGTTCTCCTGTGAAGAGAGGCTGAGAGTTGGGGTTGTTCAGTCTGGGGAGGAGAAGGCTCTGGGAAGACCTCATTGCGGACATCCACAACCTAAAAGGGGCCTACAGGGAAACTGGGAGGGACTCTATGGTGGGTTGTAGTGATAGGACATGGGGTGATGGCTTTAAATTAAAAGAGGGGAGACTTGATTACATATAAAGAAGTTCTTTTTTCAGAGAGTGCTGAGGCCACAGTTCAGGCTGCCCAGAGAAGCTGTGGGTGGGTGCCCCATTCCTGGAGGTGTTCAAGACCAGGTTGGATGGGGCTCTGGGCAGCCTGACGTAGTGGAAGGCATCCCTGCCCATAGCAAGGGGGATTGGATGAGCTTTAAGTTCCAACCCAAACTGTTCTGTGATTGTCTTGTGGTGGAATCACAGAATCACAGGGATTGGAAGGGACCTCAAGGATCACGAAGCCCCAACCCCCACCACAGGCAGGGCCACCAACCTCCACATTTCACAGCAGCCCAGGCTGCCCAGGGCCCCATCCAACCTGGCCCTGAACACCTCCAGGGATGGACGGGGCATCCACAGCCTCTCTGGGCAGCTGTTCCAGCACCTCACCGCTCTCACAGCAAACAACTTCCCCCTCACATCCAACTGAAATCCGCCCTCCCTCAATTCCAACCATCCCCTCGTCCTGCTGCCATCTCCCCTTCCCAAGAGCTGACTCCCCTGCTGTCTGTAGGCTCCCTTGAGGTGCTGAAGGCTGCAATGATTCACCCCGCAGCTTCTCTTCTCCATGCTGAACGAGCCCAGCTCCCTCAGCCTGTCTTTGTACGGAGGTGCTGCAGCCCTGCTCATCTCTGTGGCTCCTCTGGCCCCTCTCCAGCAGCTCCCTGTCCTTCTTGTCCTGGGGGCTCCAGCCCTGGACGCAGTGCTGCAGACGGGGCCTCACGAGAGCAGAGCAGAGAGGGACGATCACCTCCCTGTCCCTGCTGCCACCCCTCTGCCGATGGAGCCCAGGATCCCATTTGCTCTCCGAGCTGCAGGAGCACACTGCTGCCTCACGTTCAGTTTTTCACCCACCAGGACCCCCAGCTCCTTCTCTGCAGGGCTGCTCTCAAGCACTGCTCCTTCCAGTCTATACAAATGCCTGGAATTCCTCTGACCCAAGTGCCAAACCTCGCACTTTGCTGTGTTGAACCTTATTAGACTCACTTGGGCCCACCTTTCAAGTCTATTGAGGTTATTGTGTGTGACCCTTCACTAAAGCAGGTACCCTAAAATGAATCACGGAATCTACTGTCCTGTAAGTTCATATCCAATTGAGGTCTGTAGGGAGTCTCTTGCTGTGCCAATGATGACATTGTGATCAGATCTGATTCTTCTCACGTTTCTTGAAGACTAGAGGTAGAAAATAGACAAAAATACAAAGTCCATATAAAAAAGAATCAACTGCCAGATGAGTGAAACGTCCAAGTCCGGTCCCTTTCAGGATTTTTAGCGTCTGGCCATGTGCTAAAAACTTTTCCTCTACAATTCCAATCTGATCTTAAGCCAGAAACAAGGAGATCTTTTTGTATTTTCAGGAAATATGCATTGAAAAGGCTCCAGGAGAAAAGCTGGGCATCAGCATCCGGGGCGGAGCGAAAGGCCATGCTGGAAATCCGTTTGATCCTACTGACGAAGGCATCTTCATTTCTAAGGTACCAGACCACAAATTCTGCCCCTTGATGATGTGCATGCACTGCTAGGAGGAAGGATGAATCCCTGAGAGAATTTGTTCTGTTTTGTGCTCTCTCCATTTTTCACTGGCTACACTGATTCTCTTTTAGTTTTCTCCATCCACTGAAGCATGTGAATGTGTTTCCTTTCATATTCCCTCCTTTATGACAGCTGTAACATTTCTTCTTTCATTTCCTTTGTTTGCGTTTTTTTTTTCTATGCAATTTTTGGTCCTTTTTCCATTATGTGAACCCATGCGTTTTTCTTCTTCCTGTCAGTTCCTTTTGCCACCCCACTTCCTCGTGGCCTTCCTTCCCAATCGAAGGTGCGTTTGCCTTTGTCACTGAACACAGTACGAGTTCCTTGCTGTGCCTCCTGTGCTGTGCACTGTGTTCCCTTTCCTTTGTGTGCATCCTTATTTGTCACGTCACTTTTCCCCAGGCAGGATGTTTCGCTCTGATTTCTAGGAGGGAGAGGAGGTTCTTTTAATATCTGTATCCCCGGCGTGAGATGAAGAAACAACGGTTCCAATGTCGGTCCGACCAGTTTATTACGGATGTTAATTAGGGAGATGGTGAAGGGGAGGACGGACGCTGTTATGAATTGGGGTAATGGGGGAGGGAAGGAGGGCGATAGAAAAGGTAGGAAAGAAGCAGCAAGGAGTCTGTATAGGAAGCAGAAGGGACACAGTCAGCACCATGGATCCAGCCTGGGCCATAGTTCAGCCTTTGATCTTCAGTAGTGGTGGCTCATCAGGTGTTGTCCTGTTGACAACGATAACCACGACGACGACCATGGCGATGATGGCCCCTTTTCAATGCTTTCCAAGTGGTCGAGTCAGCTGCCTTTGCAGTGACAGCTCAAATCCAAAGCGGTTGGTTCAGCTCTCCTTGGAGCGGCAGCTTCTGGCTCTGGGATCTTAGCAGAAACTCCTTTGTTCCCATCTTCCTGGCCTTGCCAGCAGAGAAGAGGGAGCAGGGAGGCGCCAACTCATTTCTCACCTTCATAGGATGCAATGGCATCATCCCCCAGTTTCCCAGAGCAAGCTGGAGTTATTTAGTCACAGGCCAGATCTTCCGCCAGTAAACACTCCTGAGCACTATCTTCTGGAGGCAATCAGCTCCAATTGTCCACACAGCAACACCCATCACTCATCTCCTAGACAAGTCAGTCTTATCACAAGAAATATCTCAGAAAGCAAGCTTTGAGCCAAAAAAAACAAAGAAGGATTCTCACACAGGAACACACACTTTTCAACACAGTGCTGTGTATAAGCTGCTGCTTTTCTGACCCTTACCAAAAAGTATTGCAGCTTCTTTGCTATCAGTCAAGAGAGCGTGGTGGTGAACAGTGCAGTTCCACATCTCTTGCTTGCTTTGAATGCTCATATTAATGTCAATATTTCCTTCTCCAGCTGCTATATTGAGCAGAAAAACTGCTGTGTCCTTCCTCTGAAGAGTCTTAATCCTTGCTGAATGGTGGACTCTTCATATCTGCCAGTTAATCATTCCTGATAATGAGCCCAGGGAGGTGGTGGAGTCACTGACCCTGGGGGTGTTGAGGAACCATGGAGTTGTGGCACTGTGGCACTGTGGGCATGGTGGGGTGGGTTGGGGTTTGGACGTGGTGGTCGTGGTGATCCCTTCCACTGGAGTGATTCTGTGCTTCTGTACTGTCACGCTGCAGAGGAAAGGCAAGATCTGTGGGGATCCATGGCGGTCTGAGGGCTGACTGCAGGGTAGTGGTTGTAATTAGAGATTTGCTATGAATTAAACAAGGATTTAACAGCCAGCAAGCTTATTATCACCTTTTCTAGCACTTAGTGTGGCTTGCAGTTGCACAGCATCATTAGAAGTCTCAGTAACACGGGCTTGTCTGTCATCTGGGTGAACCCTCTGTGGATCAGGACGTATTCCTATCAGTCAGCACGTATACAGCCATCACCTAGACTCAGGTTTTAGGTAAAACAACACGAGGCACAGCTCAGGACTCAGAGAAGACAACGTTGGCTGCATCCCGGACCACAGGGAATCACAGATTCTGGCATCCAGCAGCAGTTCTGTTCTGAGCCCCACTGGGGGCTTAATGCTGCCAGATTTTATAGCTCCCAGTGCTCTTACATTTCCCTATTCCAGGACATGGATGTCAGCGCTGGTGAAGCCACAGCTCGAGTGCTGTGTTCAGTTTTGGGCAGAAGGACATCAAGGCCCTGGAGTGTGTCCAGAGAAGGGCAGTGGAGCTGTGAGGGGTCTGGAACACAGTGCTGTGGGGAGTGGCTGAGGGAATGGGATGGGTCAGTGTGGAAAAGAGAAGGTTTGGGGGAGACATCATTGTTCTCTCCAGCTCCTGAAAGGAGGTTGGAGCGAGGTGGAGGTTGACTTCCTTGCAGCTCGGAGAGCAAATGGGATCCTGGGCTCCATCGGCAGAGGGGTGGCAGCAGGGACAGGGAGGTGATCGTCCCTCTCTGCTCTGCTCTCGTGAGGCCCCGTCTGCAGCACTGCGTCCAGGGCTGGAGCCCCCAGGACAAGAAGGACAGGGAGCTGTTGGAGAGGGGCCAGAGGAGCCACAGAGATGAGCAGGGCTGCAGCACCTCCGTACAAAGACAGGCTGAGGGAGCTGGGCTCGTTCAGCATGGAGAAGAGAAGCTGCGGGGTGAATCAGTGCAGCCTTCAGCACCTCAAGGGAGCCTACAGACAGCAGGGGAGTCAGCTCTTGGGAAGGGGAGATGGCAGCAGGACAAGGGGATGGTTGGAATTGAGGGAGGGCGGATTTCAGTTGGATGTTGGGGGAAGTTGTTTGCTGTGAGAGCGGTGAGGTGCTGGAACAGCTGCCCAGAGAGGCTGTGGATGCCCCGTCCATCCCTGGAGGTGTTCAGGGCCAGGTTGGATGGGGCCCTGGGCAGCCTGGTCCAGCATTAGGTGGGAAGGTTGATGGCCCTGCGTGTGGCAGGGGGTTGGAGCTTCATCATCCTTGAGGTCCCTTCCAACCCTGGCCATTCTGTGATTTTGTGACTTTTGCTCCCAGGTTACAGCAATAGGATGAGAGGCGATGGCCTCACGTAGCACCAGGTGGGGTTCAGGTTGGATATGAGGGAGCATTTCTTCTCAGAGTAGTGGTGATGCACAGCTGCACAGGGCAGTGGGGCCGTCACCATCCCCAGAGGTGTTCAGGAACCACGGAGATGTGGCATTGAGGAACGTGGCATAATGGGCACAGTGGGGCGGGTTGGGGTCGGACGTGATGATCTTGCAGGTCCGTTTCAACATGAGTGATTCTGTCATCTCCTGACAACCAGCCTGTGCAGGAATTGACACTGCTGATGGGGTTTAACCGTGCTGTCATCATACCCCCATAGCGACCCAGCCCCGAGAGCACCTCTGCCTTTTGGCACCCTGACAATGGGGGTCCCCACAGCCTGGGCAGACGGGGTGAGGGGAGGAGGCAGGGCTGTGTGTTAGCAGCCACTGACATGCTGTGATGCTCACTTTATCGTTGGTTGTGCTAACCATGCTGCCGGGGTAAGGAGCAGAGCGTATTGATCCCAGCTGCCTTGACGGTGTCATTTCAGCTTTACCTCTCAGCTCCCCAACCCAGCGTGCTTTTCCTGGTTGGCTTATTCTGCCTTTATATCTCTGCTAGCTGAGAGATGGAGCGTTGTTTTTCTTCTCTTTCCTCTTTTCTGGGTGCCTGCATTCTTTCCTCTCAGTCTCCCTTAATTGTTTTTGTTGAGTCTCTTCATTCTCATATATTTTTTTTAAGCTGCAACCTGGCTCTTCTTTCTTAAAACCTTATTGGTGAAGTGTTACGAGTTGAGTACAATCAGAAGCCTTAAATATATCCACAGTTTGAAGTTGATGGCCTGTTGCAATGGGAATAGCATAGACTCCCCTGGTGAGACATGAATGATACAGACGACTGTTAGCATTGTGGGCATATTTTTCCATTTCCTCCCATTATTTCAGCGTGTTTTACTGCCATGCTTGTGCATTTGCTCCCTCTGGGAAAGAAAACGGGAGCGTTTGGTCATCTTCCATTTAGCTTCATGTGACACCTTCTATGCATGCACGTTCCATTCACACATTTTCCTGTTTTCCTCACTGTAGGAAATTGTCCGTATGCATGCATGCCTATTTTCCCTCCTGAAAAGCTACAGCAGCATTCCCTTCTCTTTTTCCAAGTGCTTTTACCTTTTATAAAATAATAAACCAAATAAATACTCGTCCTTTGCTGGTTGGTTTTTTTTGCCCTCCCCCCCCCAACCCCATCACTGTGTTCTGTGCACTGTCTTTGTCTTAGAATAGAATCGTTAAGGTTGGAAAGGACCTCAAAGATCTTCTCATGCTCTCTGTGCCTCCCTGCTGCTCTGACAACCAGCCCTGCATGCCCTCGCATTTCCCCCACCCATCTGCTGCCCCTCTTATTATGCTTTCCTTATTCTCTTGGCATAAATCTGCAGGCCGTGCAGAAGATCCCCCACATTTCCATACTCTTTTTGCAAAGCCTTTATGTTGCCCTGGTCGTAATTCATGTTGGTTCTTTGGTTTGAGTCTGGCAGTTGAATTAAAGCCGTTATTATCTCGTATTCCCAGCGACGTCTGCTTGTAAAGCCAGTGTACCAAGACCTTCATTTGAGCTTGGCCACGCGTGCATCCCGTTTTGTTACAAGGTTTTGGTTTCCCATTAGAAGTAAGGACCATTTAGGCTTCTGTTCCTTTCCCCAGCTGTTTCTGTTCCTTTCAGTTGAATCCTCTATTTCTGCCCAGTCTCCGAAAGCATCTTCTCCTAAATCCATCATTCAGTTTCTTTTTCACTTCCCCAGCTTGCATATTTCTCCTACCGAACGTCATGCTTTTTTTTCCTCCTTTCCACATTGTACCCACAGCAAATCCTGCAGCCTCTTTTCCTTGTCCTAAGGGGGAAAACATTAATAAGATGGTTTAAATTTACCTCCTTTGTTCTGGTGACAAAGCATGCACTTCCATTCTCAAACACACGTTGATATTTGCAGTCTTTAAGGCAAACCCTGGCATTTCTGCATTGCTTCCCCTGCTGGCACTGGTTACACGAGATCATAGAATGGCCTGGGTTGAAAAGGACCTCGAAGATCATTGAGTTCCAACCCCTGCTATGTGCAGGGTCACCAACCACCAGACCAGGCTGTCCAAAAGCCACATCCAGCCTGGAAATATTGACATACAACATACAGCCTGTTGAAATACACAGATTCTTCCCTTTTTTGCTCTCTCTGTGAATGCATCTAAGTGCTTTCAATCGCGTTCCCTGACATGTAGCCTCAGCCTTTTTTCCGTGTTTCTTTTGTACTCCTTCTCCCTGATGTGGTCCTCGTGCTCCCTGACTTTCTCTTTACTCCTTGAGTAAAGCCACCGTTCCACCACTGATTACAGGTGAGCTCCTCTGGGGCTGCAGCGCGGGACGGCCGCCTCAAGGTGGGGATGCGGATCCTGGAGGTGAACCATCAGAGTTTGCTGGGGATGACGCACACAGAAGCAGTGCAGATACTCCGAAGTGTGGGTGATGCTCTCCTGGTGTTGGTGTGTGATGGCTTCGATCCCAAGGCTGCAGCTGCCATCGAGGTGAGGAGGGAGGTGCAAGGAGCCCTGCAGAGACCGACATCATGAGAGTCATAGAATCACTGAACCTTAGAATGGCCTGGGTTGCAAAGGAGCACAGTGCTCATCTGGTTCCAACCCCCTGCTGTGTGCAGAGTTGCCAACCAGCAGACCAGGCTGCACAGAGATCCCATAGAGTTCCATAGGCATCCATAGGGTGCCATAAAGATCCATGGGGTGCCATAAGGATCCACAGAGTGCCATAGGAATCCATAGAGTGACATAAGGATCCATAGTGAGCCACAGTGATCCATAGGGTGCCATAAGGACCCATAGGGTGCCATAGGGACCTATAATCATAGAATCACTGTAGTCACAGAATGGCCTGGGTTGCAAAGGAGCACAATGCTCATCAGTTCCAACCCCCTGCTGTGTGCAGGTCACCAACCAGCAGCCCAGGCTGCCCAGAGCCACATCCAGCCTGGCCTTGGATGCCTGCAGGGATGGGGCATCCACAGCCTCCTTGGGCAACCTGTTCCAGTGCCTCACCACCTCTGCATGAAAAACTTCCTCCTCACATCCAACCCAAACCTCCCCTGGCTCACTTTAAAGCCATTCCCCTTGTCCCATCACCACCACCCTCACACACAGCCGTTCCCCTCCTGTTTATCCGCTCCCTCCAAGCACTGGAGGCCACCATCAGGTCTCCCTGCAGCCTTCTCTTCTCCAAGCTGAACGAGCCCAGTTCCCTCAGCCTTTCCTCATAGGGGAGGTGCTCCAGTCCCCTGCTCATCTCTGTGGCTCCTCTGGCCCCTCTCCAACAGCTCCCTGTCCTTCTTGTCCTGGGGGCTCCAGCCCTGGACGCAGTGCTGCAGATGGGGCCTCACGAGAGCAGAGCAGAGGGCAGAAAGGAGCCCACCTATTTCTGCACAGAAGATTGCTGCATTTTCCAGCCTTTTGCTGTAGATTTTTTTGTTGGTTGGTTGGGGTTTTTGAGGTCTCAGATTTCAAAGTTTGCTCTCTTGCTTTATGATCTAGAAGCGATTGCCACTTCAGAGCTGTTTTCACCATATCACTTTGCTGCATAGAAAGGTGGTTTCCTAACAGATTTTCTGCTGTGTGCTTTTAGCCTTTTTTTTTTTCTTGTATTGATGTTATATTTATAGTAAATTTTCTTTCTGTTTGTTGGTGTTCACCTTTCCCCCCAGGGAAACACCCACAGTAATTCTGTCCCTTCTCCATTTTCCCTTACTGAGTTTTAGAAGTTTTTTTTTCATCCTTTGCTAGAATGTATCCTTGGTTATCTTATCCCCTTCCTGTACCTGTTTTAATTGAATTGTTTTAATTATCCTTCCTCGCCCTCAGTTTCCTTTTGTAATTGACAGTAGCAACAGGGTTTTGAGTTGTGAAGCCGTTCCGTCTCCTCTAGGAGCATCTCAGCGCTCTGTATGTGATAGCCCAGGGTATGGAACCTCGTGTGGTACATGGCAGGCTTCTGCCATGTTTTATTGTGCTTTTTGCTTCGCAGATGTCTCCAGGAATTATTGCAAACCCTTTTGCTGCTGGTATTGGGCGCAAGAATAGCCTGGAAAGTATCTCATCCATCGACCGGGATTTGAGCCCCGAGGAACTGGAGGTGCTGCAGAAGGTGGGTGTTCTGGCCATGGCTGGGAGAGGGCCGTGGGATGGAATACTTGTTCCATCTCAAGTATTTCCCTTGGTGCGTGGAACCTGCAGCATAACAAATAGTGGACTTCGTGTTTATGGGCTCAGCAGCTCCCAGCACATGTACCAGCACGACGCTGAGACTGACTTCTTCCTGAGGTTGCCATCCTCCATCGCAGGGAGGGAGCACGGGGTGAAGTGGTCTAACTTTGGTCTCTCCTAGGAGATGGAAATGGTGAGAGAAGCGACTCAGTGGGAGAGAGAAGAAATGGAGAAAGTGGTGAGAGATGTTTCGTGTGGTGGAATTTGTTCCTGACAGCGGTTCTGCCCAGGCCGTGGCACAGAGCACCTCTCCCTGTGATTGCTGGGGGGCTGTGGGCCTTCTCTCTCCACAGTGCACCTCTAGTTGCTTTTTGGCTTTGGCATACCTTCCTATGTGCCTCTGTGGTGGTACTTACCTGTTATTCGTGCAGTTTGTCTTTGTTACCCGCTGGGATTTTCTGGCCGAGGTTTTCTTCGAGCTGCAACTTTGAGGAAAGTGGCCCGTTGGCTTTGGGAGCCCCACGTTTCATCACTTCTCTCCATGATCTGACAGCTTTCGTGAGCAGAGATGAGAACACACAGCTCAAAGTTTGAGGAATCAGCCTCATTCATCAGTCAGGAGTTTGTCCTCCCCAGTTTCCATGGCTGTTGTTCTGGCTGGACATGAGGACTTTGTCCCTGAAGGGGTTGGATTTTCCAGTTCTCTCTCTTAAAAATGTTATTTATTCAGTTGGAAAGTGAGGGAGAATTGAGTTCTTGAGCATTGTCCATCGTCAGTCTGCTCTCCTGGCAAATAAGGATGCGTGCATTTTGCATTTCTTCAGGTTTCCAGTTTAGATCTATTTATCATTCTGGGTTCTCTCTGTTGTTCAGTCCCTGAGCTGAACATGCTCACCACTGCTCCCACAGGAGTTTTCAGGAACTCTGCACACTCCGTCTTCCAGGTTTGGTTCTTTGATAATTCAGATTCTAAGAGCAATGTTAGTGACTCCAAACCTCCATGGGCTGATTCATGGCACATTTCTCTTATCTCAGCTCTGCTGCCAGTTATTTCTGTAACCTTACTGCAGAGCTTCCCCAGATGGCTCAGATGTTGCAGGGCTGGACTTCCAGCATTGCCCAGCTCCATCAGCACTGCCTGGAGCTCCTCTTACTTTTCACTTTATGACCTCCAGTTTTGCAGATGATACTTGATCCAAAGCACCAACATCCACTTCAGCTTAAATATCTCTGAATATCCCTTTGGGTCCTGCAGTTCTCTGGAGCATTGGCATCTTCTCACGTGGCTCATCACTGTCTGGAGATTGGGAGCGTGATGTTGGGCGTTATTTGCTGGTGGTAAAGCACAGGATAGCCTGAGAGCTGATGAGAACTCTCTCTGCTCTCCCTGTTCCTCAAGCTGCGTCCCATCCATCGGCCTTGTGCCCTCAGGACCCTCTGGGGGCTGCTGATGGAGAGAAGCAGTCAAAAGGGCTGAAATATGCTGTAGAGCAGAGCAATTACCTGCCTTCTGTCCACAGCCCCCGCTGTGCTGCAGAGGCTCTGGGCAAAAAGTGACAGAATATAAATGCACAGATGTAATTCGTCTTTAAATCGAGCAGCAGGCGTTATTTCTTTCCTCCCGCAGCTCTGAAGCTGCAGTGAGTTTGGTGGCTGGTGACTTTCATGACGTTCATGTGCTGCACTGAGTGCTGTGCTCACCCACTGGCTTTAAGCCCTCTGTACGATGGCCATCTCCGTAGCTCTGTGGCTGTGATGCTGTTAACAAGCATGTGATTTTTTAGGACTTTTTCCTCGATGACCACCAGCTTGTGCTCTGTAGATTTGTTTCTCTGTGCCCTGACAGCTTCCCCACTCCGTGCTCTGCCAGGATCCTTCTTGCAGCTCTAAGCAGCCTTCTCCCATCCCTCAGTGACGCTGCGTGGGGTTCAGCTCCACTTCCTCTCCCCTAGGAGTTGCCCTGCTGAGGATCTTAGAGCCACCTGCCCTCTTCCCTCCCCTGGTGACCCCCTGTCTTTATTTGTGTGGGCTGGCTGTTGCCATCAGTTTGCTGGCAGCGCCCAGCAGAACGCCAGCTTCTCCTTCCCCGGGCTCAAGCTCACGTGCTGATTTCTGCTCACCTCATCCCGACATCAGCCCTTTCCATACCCCTGTGTTCTCCCTCCGGAATGATTGCCCAGCATGCAGCTGACCTCTCTCCCTCTCTCTTTGCCTGCGCTGCTTGGATGCTGGTCTGGCTCTGTCCTGTGGCATGGAAGGAGTGGATGCGTAGGGAGCGGGAGGCGGCCACGCGGCAGCTTGAGGAGGAGGCTGCAGAGGTGAGGAGCGTGGTGGGAGGGATGGAGAGGTGGAGAGAAGAGGCAGAGCTGGGCCTCAGGGCTGGAGGAGCCCCCGAAAGTAGAGGCACTCGTTGCCCCTCTGCGTGTGTTCTCCTCACACCCCTGCAAAAAGCACAGCTTCAGCGTGCGGGGAGATAGCAGAGATTGAGAACTCTGTAACGTGGTTGAGGAAGGGATGGTGAAAAACAATGGCTAAAATGCGAAAGCAAATTAAAATAGGAAGTGATATCAGGCACGATTGTACAAACAGTGTGAGTTAATGCTGAAAATAGAGACCACAGAGGAATTGCGGATTGACTTTCTTAAATATAGAATCACGGAACATGCCGAGCTGGGAGGCTCCCATAAGGATCATCGAGTCCAATTCCTGTATCCCCAGCTCCAGACTGGAAATCTTTCTGGATTTGGTGAAAACTGATTGTATATATTTAGTATTCTTTTCTCTTTCTTACGAGGCCAGGCTGGATGTGGCTCTGTGCAGCCTGGGCTGCTGGTTGGTGACCCTGTGCACAGCAGGGGGTTGGAACTCAATGATCTTTGTGGTCCTTTTCAACCCAGGCCATTCTAGGGTTCTGTGGTTCTATGAGGGTGGATGTGTGCACTGCACAGGAGAAATGCTGAGGACCAGCATCCCGGCGTGGCTGTTCCCTGCAGCATTTCTCCAGGCCTGTCACTTTTCCCTGTGGCTGCGTTTGGAGCAGTGCCAGGTTCACATCCCAGCAGTGGGAGATTCCTGCAGCGTTCGGAGACAAAGCCTTGGCTGTGGTTAAGGGTGGTTTCCTTTTAATTGCTCTCTGCGGTTGCTGTAGCTGAATTCTGGCCTGATCTCTTCCTGGTATTTCTGTTTTGTTTTTTGCTTCTCCCCCTTCCCCCTCTCCAGAATGTCCCGAGTGAACCTTTGCGAATGGACTATCGGACCCTGGCTGCTTTGCCCAGCAGTGGCTCACAGAGAGTCAATCGCACTGTAAGTGATGGGTGCTCAGTGCACATCCCTGCTCCCTTCCCTGCCCTCTCCTCTGCCTGAGTGTGATGGTAGAGGTGCTCTGCAGAACTGTAGTGGACTTCAGGTGTCTGAAACGGGAGGAAGCTGCAGCAGAAAGATTAGAAGGAGAAAAGACAGGGGAGGTTTAGGTTGGATGTGAGGAGGAAGTTTTTCATGCAGAGGTGGTGAGGCAGTGGAACAGGTTGCCCAAGGAGGCTGTGGATGCCCCATCCCTGCAGGCATTGAAGGCCAGGCTGGATGTGGCTCTGGGCAGCCTGGGCTGCTGGTTGGTGACCTGCACACAGCAGGGGTTGGAACTGATGAGCATTGTGCTCCTTTGCAACACAGGCCATTCTGTGACTCTACAGTGATTCTATGATTATGGGTCCCTATGGCACCCTATGGATCCCTATGGCACCCTATGGGTCCTTATGGCATCCTATGGATTCCTGTGGCACCCTGTGGATCACTGTGGCTCACTATGGATCCTTATGGCACTCTATGGGTTCTCTGGGCAGCCTGGTCTGCTGGTTGGCACACAGTAGGTGGTTGGAATGAGATGATTGTTGTGGTCCTTTCCAACCCAGATCATTCTAGGATTCTGTGATTCTACGAAATGGTGAGAGCAGAGAGCCAAGTTGCTTCCCATTGCAGAAAGGGAAGTGACTTCTGTAGTTGCTCTGGTGCAGGAGATGATGTGAACAAGGCAGAAAGAACAGCCCAGCAGGAGGGAAGAACATACATGAATAAGGGGGTGGGGGCATCGGTGGGGAAAGAAGCAAGTACTGAAAGCTGCAGAAGCAGGAGGGGAAGATGATGCCAGGCACATAAGGCAACAATGCTCTGTGTGCAGAGAAAGCAAGGAGTGCAGGGCACTGGTACCAGAAGTTTTAAAGCAAGGTCTGGAACCCATCTAGAACTGCAAAAGGCGAAGCAGAAGTGGTTGCACATCCCACCTAGCACAGATGATGCCTTTGGCACTAGTGCTGCCCCTCTGCCCTCCTGCGTTGCCATCTCTGATACATGGTGGAAACTCAGCAAAGAGACAATCCTGGTTCCACAGATGGCACAGATGACAGCTATCTTTCCTTCCTGGGTTGTTTAAAATGTCACATCTCTGCCTCTGTTTCCTTTGTCTTCCCTGCATCACGCCTATTCTGCTCAGTTGCTGCCTGCTCCCTTCGAGCTTCGCATCCTCAGGCTTATCCCCAGTTCCTTTCCTGCTGTTACAGGAAGGACCAACCCTTTGCTGATGTCATCAGAGACAGAATCTCTCTTTGTTCTCCCATTGTTTCGGATCATCTCTTCTACCCATCTCTGTTTCATTCCATTGAGACAGCTCTTCTCTCGTATTTGTCTATCATCTCATGACTGTGTCGCCAGCTTTGCCTTACATCATTCCTCCCCTTCCTCCCAAACTTTGCCTTTTCTCTCCTGGCTGTCCACAAAGAAAAAAATACATATATTTCATCAGGAGAACATTTGAAGTATTTCCAGCATCTCTTCATGTAACTGAGTAGCTGGAAGCGAGGGGAGAGCCGTGCAAGCAGCTGTTCCTTTGTGAGCAGCCCAAGAGCTGAGCAGCATTTGGGAGCCTATGGTTGAGCCTGGGAGCGCCTGGCTCTGGAATGTGCAGCAGAGCACTGGAATGCTGCGTGTGGGGCAGCATCTATAAATGTCCCATCTCAGGGGAAGGGCCAATTAGTGCACATTTATCTTCTCCCAGCTGTCTTTTGCTCAGCCCTACCTTTGCTCTGTTTGAAAAAATCCCACCCGCTTTGATTGTGAGCTACAAGCTCCAATGACAGCGAGGTTCTGGTTGCACCCAGCCCATGTGCTGAAAGGTTCAAGCAGTCCAACCAGAAGAAAAGCATGCAGCTCATAGGGCTGGAGCACTTTCCAGTGAAGAGAGGCTGAGAGAGTTGGGGTCATCCAGCCTGGAGAAGAGAAAGTTCTGGGGGGACATCTTATAGCAGCCTTCCAGGACCTAAAAGGGCCTACAGGAAGCTGGAGAGGGACTTTGTACATGGATGTGTAGTGATAGGACAAGGGATAATAAAAGAAGGTAGGTTTAGGTTGGATATAAGGACAAATATCTTCACAGTGAAGATAATGAGGCCCTGGCACAGGCTGACCAGAGAAGTGTGAGTGCCCCACGTCTGGGGGTGCCCTGGGCAGGCTGGTCTGGCAGAAGTGCCCCTGCCATGGCACGAGGGTTGGAAGTAGATGATCTTTAAGGTCTCTTCAACCCAACCCACTCTGTGCTTTATGATCTTTAAGGACCCTTCCAACCCAACCCATTCTATCACAGAATCATTATAGAATCAGAAGGTTGGAAAGGACCTATGAGATCATCTAGTCCAACCGTCATGGTTTATGATTCTGTGATATGACCCTTCCAACCCAACCCATTCTGTGGTTTATAATCTTTAAGGACCCTTCCAACCCAACCCAACCCATTCTATGGTTTATAATCATTAAAGACCCTACCAACCCAACCCAACCCATTCTATGGTTTATAATCTTGAAGGACCCTTCCAACCCAAACCCATTCTATGGTTTATGATTCTGTGATATGACCTGTCCAACCAAACCCATTCTGTGGTTTATAATCTTTAAGGACCCTTCCAACCCAACCCATTCTGTGGTTTATAATCTTTAAGGACCCTTCCAACTCAAACCATTCTATGCTTTATGATCTTTAAGGACCCTTCCAACCCAAACCATTCTATGGTTTATGATTCTGTGATATGACCCATCCAACCCAACCCATTCTATGGTTTATAATCTGTAAGGACCCTTCCAACCCAAACCATTCTTGGCTCAAGTAGCAGGTTGTCTATCTACAAAAAACACGCCTCTATTAAGACGGCTGATGCCATTGCCCCATTCCCACAGTATTACTGTTTCTGTCTGTGCTTTGGCAGCTCTCACACCAAGCACTTTCTCCTCTAAGCTGTCTTGCGTATCTCCTGCTGCTGTCTGGTGCCCTTCAAGGCCGTGCAGAGCCGCTGTTCCCACTGCTGAGCAGAAGGATGTGCAGTTAGCTCAATCTCTGTCATGGCTCTGCTGTAGGTTGCAGTGGAATTTCTCATGGGGATGCCCAAAAGAACAGTGCCTGAAGAAGGGGCAGATGTTTGTCTCTCCTGGGTTAATCTGCTATGTTGGTTGTTCTGTGAGTAGGGGTCCTAAACATGGAACACATTTTGTGTTTGTGCAGTTTGTACAGCAGAAGAACTTCTGTGGAAAGCTGCATGAAAATTTGCAGGCGACACCAAGTTGGGAGGAAGTATTGATCTGCCAGAGGGGAGAGGGGCACTGCAGAGGGACCTGGACAGACTGGATCGATGGGCAGAGGTTAACAGCATGAGTTTCAATAGGGCCAAGTGTCGGGTCCTGCGTTTTGGTCACAACAACCCCAGGAAACCCTGCAGGCTTGGGGAGGAGTGGCTGAAAGCTGCCCGATGGAAAGGGAGCTGGGTGTGCTGATGGGCAGTGGGCTGAGTGTGAGCCAGCAGTGTGCCCTGGTGGCCAAGAAGGCCGATGGCATCCTGGCTGGGATGAGGAATGGTGAGCAGGGCTGGAAGTCGTCCTGCCCTGCACTCGGCATACCCAGACTGGGGCCCCATATCCCGAACTGGAGACCCAGTAAGTCAGACTGGGATCTCCGTAACTCGGACTGAGGACCCATATCCTGAACTGGAGACCCATAACCAAGATTGGTGACCCCATGGGACCCCCTAAATCAGATTGGGGACCCTATTATGCAGACTGGGGACCCATATCCCAGACTGAGGACCCCATAACTCAGACTGGAGACCCATAACCAAGACTGGGGACTCCATGAGTTCAGGTTGGATCTCCGGAGGAACTTCTCTAAGAAAGGGCTGCTGAGCAGTGCAGTGGCTGCCCAGGGAGGTGGTTGGGTCAGCATCCCTGGATGTGTTTAACAGCCGTCTGGATGTGGTGCTCAGGGCCGTGGTTTAGCAGAGGGCTGTTAGGGTTGGGGTCGGATGGTTGGGCTGTGGTTGGACTCGGTGATCTTTGAGGTCTTTTCCTACCTGGGCAGTTCTGTGATTCTATGAAAGCTCCTCTCACTGATGCCCTCTGCAGTGGCAGCTTCTCAGCACCGCGGTGTTTGCAGTACTGCAGTAGGAAGTCAGGACAATGCCATCACATCAACAAAGGAGCTGTTATAGTCTATCATTTTTCTGGATATTACAGGCTTGGAAGCTATACCCGTGAATGACTGTGCACTTACAGTCTCATTTTGCTTCCTGGACCATAGGAAATGAAGATGACTTTACATCTGTCAGTAACGGATCACCATTGTTAGTTAATAAATCTGTGCTTTCCAGTCCGAAGCTTTTGATTCCTGGCCCATGGTTCCCTCTCTGTAGCTGTTTGATTTCAGATTAAATTTGTCAGCATCCGAGGCAAAGCTGTGGGTCACAACTGCAAATGCATTTGTGTATTTGCTCAGAGGTCGCAGAGGATATTCCTGTTCTCTGTGCTGGAGTGCAGAGTGACAGAGCAAGGCTGGGAAAGGCACAATGCATTGCCAGGATTGTTGCCTCCCCAAAATAGAAATTGTTGCTCGTCTGGTAAAAATAGTCCGTGTGGAGCTGAGGGAGCAGAGCATCCTGCACTGGGACGCATGCAGTAGTGCTGGAGGTTAATGTGAGGAGTGGGTGAAGCTCAGCTCCAGTCATGTCCATCATCAGAACGGGACCTGGGGGTCCACCAGCCCTTGTGCAGCCTTGGGGAGATGCTCATCTCCGCAGTGCCCTGAAAGCAGCATTTACTTTTTTACCCTGTGAGCTTTGGTGCTGTGGGATCTCCAGGAATGAGTGATGATTGAGTGATATTTGTGCTGCCTGCTTGGCAAGGGGAAGCAGCGTCAGGGTGACGTGGCTGCTGGACGGCCAGCCCGCCTCATGCTGACATCCTTGTAGTGAGTGCATCCACAAAGGAGCAATGGATGTGAAAGCACTTTTAGCCTAATGTAGCTTTTGTATTAGGATCATTTCATGCAATCATAGAATGGCCTGGGTTGAAAAAGACCTCGAGGATCTCTGAGTTCCATCCCCCTGCTGTGTGCAGGTCACCAACCAGCAGCCCAGGCTGCCCAGAGCCACATCCAGCCTGGCCTCGAATGCCTGCAGGGCACTGTGGGAAAAGAAAGTGGGATTTTGGTGGGGAGGAGGGGGATTTTTCTGGTAGGAGCCCTTTGCATTGGGAAGGGACGCGGTACAATAGCAGGATTTCTGGGGGTAGCACCGACCTGGTGTCTGTAGAAATAGGATCTGAGCTGCATCCCTGCCATTCGCTGCATTGGGTTGGGGTGGGGGTGAGGGCTGGGGGAGGGAAGCAGGAATTCCTGAGCCTCTCAGCTGCCATTGTAAGCCAGCAGCCCACCCGGCCACCAGAGCTATTTTGGTGAGTGCTGCTGTGACACAGGAACTGGGGAATGTGCTCTGAGCTGAAAGGGTCTTTTCTGCTGCACCGCCGGCAGCTGGGAGGAGGAGGAGGAGGAGGAGGAGGAGGAGGCTGCAGCATTGTTCTCTCATTATCCCCACTTCACTGCTGAAGGCTTCCGTGGGGTAACAAACACTCTTTTATGGTTCTAAAGGAGAAAAGGTCAGTGCTTCGGGTTCCATCCAGCGTGTAAAGGGATCTGTGCTCTGTGCCCCACTGTTGGTGCTGTGAGTGTGCACAGAGATGAAACAGAGCAACGAGTGTGTGTGCGGATGGGGTGGATGTGCATGGAGAACAGTGATGTGGTGTGACTGCGTGGGAGCTCAGTGGAGCAAGAAGAGAGATTTGTGTTACTGTGTGTGCCGGGGGGTACGTGGAACTAAGCTGGGGGCAGACAGGTGGCGTTTGGCAGAGTGGTGGTGGAGCTGAGAAAGCTGCAGGAGGGGGGAGGCCATGTGCTGCCCTTGGGGTCGCTTTTGCTGGAGAGCAGCAGAGTTACTGAGCTGCTGAAATGCAAATAGGAGCGTAAGTGAGAACAGGGAGTGTGCACGAGGCTGCTGATATCAGTGTGCGTATTGCATGTATTGCATGCTGACAGCAAAGTGTGTCCCTCTCTGCTCTGCTCTCGTGAGGCCCCGTCTGCAGCACTGCGTCCAGGGCTGGAGCCCCCAGGACAAGAAGGACAGGGAGCTGTTGGAGAGGGGCCAGAGGAGCCACAGAGATGAGCAGGGCTGCAGCACCTCCGTACAAAGACAGGCTGAGGGAGCTGGGCTTGTTCAGCATGGAGAAGAGAAGCTGCGGGGTGAATCATTGCAGCCTTCAGCACCTCAAGGGAGCCTACAGACAGCAGGGGAGTCAGCTCTTGGGAAGGGGAGATGGCAGCAGGACAAGGGAATGGCTGGAATTGAGGGAGGGCGGATTTCAGTTGGATGTGAGGGGGAAGTTGTTTGCTGTGAGAGCGGTGAGGTGCTGGAACAGCTGCCCAGAGAGGCTGTGGGTGCCCCGTCCATCCCTGGAGGTGTTCAGGGCCAGGTTGGATGGGGCCCTGGGCAGCCTGGGCTGCTGTGAGATGTGGAGGTTGGTGGCCCTGCGTGTGGTGGGGGTTGGAGCTTCGTGATCCTTGAGGTCCCTTCCAACCCAACCATTCTGTGATTCTGTAGTGGATTTCCAGCTACGTTCAAAGAAACAAATCAGCTATGAACAAAACTAGCAGAGAGCCTGACCTCTAAAGGAAAACTGCTGCAGCTCTGTTCAGAAGCCAGTGGCTCTTTTGCAGCTGAATAACCCCAAGGGCTTCCACGAACTTAGCTAAAAGTTTTTTCTTCTCTGCTATGAGGAAAGGCTGAGGGAGCTGGGCTCGTTTAGCCTGGAGAAGAGAAGGCTGCAGGGAGACCTGATGGTGGCCTCCAGTGCTTGGAGGGAGCGGATAAACAGGAGGGGAACGGCTGTGTGTGAGGGTGGTGGTGATGGGACGAGGGGAATGGCTTTAAAGTGAGCCAGGGGAGGTTTGGGTTGGCTGTGAGGAGGAAGTTTTTCATCCAGAGGTGGTGAGGCAGTGGAACAGGTTGCCCAAGGAGGCTGTGGATGCCCCATCCCTGCAGGCATCCAAGGCCAGGCTGGATGTGGCTCTGGGCAGCCTGGGCTGCTGGTTGGTGACCTGCACACAGCAGGGGTTGGAACTGATGAGCATTGTGCTCCTTTGCAACCCAGGCCATTCTGTGACTCGACAGTGATTCTATGATTATGGGTCCCTGTGGCACCCTATGGATCACTGTGGCACCCTGTAGGTTCTCTGTGCAGCCTGGTCTGCTGGTTGGCGACCCTGCACACAGCAGGGGGTTGGAACCAGGTGAGCATTTGATGCCCCATCCCTGGAGGTGTTCAAGGCCAGGTTGGATGGGGCCCTGGGCAGCCTGGTCTAGCATTAGGTGGGATGGTTGGTGGCCCTGTGTATGGCAGGGGGGTTGGAGATTCATGATCCTTGAGGTCCCTTCCAACCATGGCAATTCTGTGATTCTGTGAGCATTGTGCTCCTTTGCAGCCCAGGCCATGCTGGGGTTCTGTGGTTGTATGAAGTGGCACTTGGGTCACAGGACTGGTGATGGAGTAGAAGCTGGGATGGTGCTGTGGGCATTACTTCTGGAATTCCTCTCTCCCCTGTCCTCCTGCTCTCTTTTTATTTCTCTTCCTCTCCTTTTCCCTCCTCTCTTTATGTCTTTCTGACCCTTCTGTTTCCTCACAGCCCGTTCATTGCGATAGGGCTGCAGGGTCTGAGCACACTATGCAGTCCCTGCCGGTGGCACAGGACAGCCAGGACTGCTCCCCAGCAGCAGCAGCAGCAGCAGCAGCCCTGACCACCAGATGCGAGCCTGGCCCTCCCCAGGACCCCGCGTCGCCCTGCCGGCGCACGTGTGGGGCAGAAAAACCCCCTGTAGACGAACGGGATCCCAACCACTGCTCCCCAACCCGGGAGCCGGAGGCACCGGAGCAAGAGTGCATGATCGACTCGCAGCCCATCCTCTTCAGCGAGAACCCCTTCGTGGTGGCCAACAGGAGGGGGAAGGCGGCGGGCAAAGCCTGCCTGGGGGGCCCCCCGCTGGGCTATGGCAGGGAGGGAGTGCTGAAGACCAACCTTTACTCCAAGGCAAGGGTTCTGACGGCGTGCAGCATGCGGGTCGCGCAGGAGCCAAGCGGCTCCTACTAAACCACGGGGCGTGCAAAGGCAGCACGAGGCCTGGGCTGCTCCCACCTAACGCACGTGATGTGTTGTGTGCTGACTGACTGCGGTCGTCCTCCGGCACTAACCGACCAGCTGTGCATGTGCCCTGTGCTGGGGGGCCGAGGTGAGGGGCTGGGGAGGAGCTCCTGTGGTCGTGGGCAGCCTGCAGGAGCAGCAGTGTTGCCGTGGTTCCGTGGGAGCGGGGAGATGTGGGGAGATGGTGGGAATGGTGTGATGGGTGTCCGTGGGCTCCAGCAAGCACGGATGTTTTTTGTCTGGGCTGCATTGAAAATGGGGTGGCAGCAGGGACAGGGAGGTGATCGTCCCTCTCTGCTCTGCTCTTGGGAGGCCCCGTCTGCAGCACTGCGTCCAGGGCTGGAGCCCCCAGCACAAGAAGGACAGGGAGCTGCTGGAGAGGGGCCAGAGGAGCCACAGAGATGAGCAGGGCTGCAGCACCTCCACTATGAGGACAGGCTGAGGGAACTGGGCTCGTTCAGCATGGAGAAGAGAAGGCTGCAGGGAGACCTGATGGTGGCCTCCAGTGCTTGGAGGGAGCGGATAAACAGGAGGGGAACGGCTGTGTGTGAGGGTGGTGGTGATGGGACGAGGGGAATGGCTTTAAAGTGAGCCAGGGGAGGTTTGGGTTGGATGTGAGGAGGAAGTTTTTCATGCAGAGGTGGTGAGGCAGTGGAACAGGTTGCCCAAGGAGGCTGTGGATGCCCCATCCCTGCAGGCATCCAAGGCCAGGCTGGATGTGGCTCTGGGCAGCCTGGGCTGCTGGTTGGTGACCTGCACACAGCAGGGGTTGGAACTGATGAGCATTGTGCTCCTTTGCAACCCAGGCCATTCTGTGACTCGACAGTGATTCTATGATTATGGGTCCCTATGGCACCCTATGGATCCCTATAGCACCCTATGGATCACCATGGCTCACTATGGATCTTTATGGCCAGGTTGGATGGGGCCCTGGGCAGCCTGGGCTGCTGTGAAATGTGGAGGTTGGTGGTCCTGCATTGGTGGGGGTTGGAGCTTCGTGATCCTTGAGGTCCCTTCCAACCCTGGCCGTTCTATGGAAAGTCAAAGTCTGTGCTATGGACACCATTGATGCATATCTAGATTTACAGTCAGTGGTCAGAAAAGGCAGATTTAACCCAGATCCAGCGATCGGGTGTGGATCAGGGTGTGCCTGTGACAGTTAGCTTAAGCTAATCTGCTTCCACACTGCTGTCAGAAAAGACCAATTCCCATCATCTGTTCTCCCGTGCGCTGGCAGCAGAGCTGTGTCAGGTGGGTGAGGGAGCTGAAGGGCTTTCTTTGTAGGATGAGGTCTTTGCAGAGCAGCACGGCACCCTCCTCGGTGGGTGGATGAGCAGCACATGGAGGCTTTGGGCAGAGGATGACGGAGCCCAGCAGAGCGGCATGGAAGTGGTGGGGTTGAGACTGCCGTGTGCTGTCCCTGAGGTGTGAGGAAGGAGCAGGTATTTTCTTTTGTCCGGTGTAAGCCTTAGATTACATCCCCTGGCTTGGGATGTAAAAATAAATACCGTTGCCCACAGCTGATCCAGGTCACACTAACGGGATTCACTGCTGCATGAGTATAATAATTAATAATTGCAAAACCCGTAGATTTGCTTCAAAATTTGCTTTGGGTTGAAATCCCAAAGGACCCATTTCCACTTTTAGGCATCTAAAATGCTTTTTAATGGTGTTCCTTAACCAGCATGACGATTATTGGGACTCTGCCCTTGTGATGCTGCTGTGGGGGTTCCTGCAGAAGGGATGAATCCCTCCTGTGCTCTGCCCTGCTCTGCAGCTGCAGGCCAGCTGCAATGGATACGGCTCTGAAAGAGTCTCCTTTTGGTCACGAGTGGCTTTAGTTGCTCCAGGACATGAAGTTTGCCTCGTGCTGGGGGAGGGGATTCCCAGAAATCCTTACAAGGCAGAAGTCTCAGCCTGATGTAGTTGGCTGTGCAAGGTGTTCGGATGTGAGCTCTGATGTTTCATGCAATCCTCTTGCTGTTTCCAGTGCTTTTTGCAGTGTGACATCTGCCACTGGGCCAACACTGCCTGCCTCCTTGTGGTGAAGTGGTCCATAGTTCCTTCATTCTGCACATCAGAACTGTCTCCTGGTCTCGCTGCAGACAGAGATGTGTGGAAGTTGCTGCTGCACAGTAATTCTCAAGCTTTGTCTTCTCTCTTGCAGGCTCCTGAGTCGGGGACGGGAAATTCAAGGCGAGAAACCCCCTATTCTCCCAGTAACCAGCAGGTGAGGCTGCACATAAGGCAGGCGATGGGGAGGAGGCAGGTGTGCTTCCAGGGCAGCAACGGGCAGAAGGAGCTGAGGATAATTCCTTTATTTGAGAATCATTCCTGTATTTGTCAGGGGGAAGTTGTTTGCTGTGAGAGCGGTGAGGTGCTGGAACAGCTGCCCAGAGAGGCTGTGGATGCCCCGTCCATCCCTGGAGGTGTTCAGGGCCAGGTTGGATGGGGCCCTGGGCAGCCTGGTCCAGCATTAAATGAGGAGGTTGGTGGCCCTGCCTGTGGTGGGGGGTTGGAGCTTCACCATCCTTCAGGTCCCTTCCAACCCAACCATTCTGTGATTCTGTGATTCCGTATTTGGGAGTGACACCTTTGTGATGGAGAAATATCCTTTCCAGGATGCATCTGGAGAGCAAGGGAAGGAGCTCTTCTCTTTCAGAATGTTTCCGAGACCCAGGATTTAAGTAGTTGGTCATAAACTTGCTCTGAGGATTAATTATCAGAGTAATTAATGAGCAGGGGAGTATCTAAGATGACTACAAAGTGGTCGTTGTCTGTTTTGAGAATGGCTTCACCTGTGCCTCA
Organism: Phasianus colchicus; assembly: GCF_987193195.1. Lineage (NCBI taxonomy): Eukaryota > Metazoa > Chordata > Aves > Galliformes > Phasianidae > Phasianus > Phasianus colchicus. The sequence continues at coordinate 95,006,832 of NC_143438.1, forward strand.
CACACAGAATGGCCTGGGTTGGAAGGGACCTGAAGGATCACGAAACCCCAACCCCTCCCTTCCTTCCTTTGCCTCGTGTTGAATTCTGTACATCAGAAAAAGTGGGGAAGTGAAAGTTTGGAGAAACCTCAGCTCTGTAAACCACTGCTGCTCAGCCTCCCACAGTGATCCCTGTTCTGTCGGTGGCTCTGCCAGCAGCTCACATGGGGCTCTTCAGAAGAGAACCAAAGGGCCCTGTGCACACACTTATGGGCTGACCTGCCCCCCAGGGACTGATTTTCTTTCTCTCTGAATTTTTAGCTTTTGTCTTGAAAATTTCTTGTAATTTTTGGTTTGTTTTTGTCAGCATTCCCTATTTTCACTAGCTCTTCTTATTACTCATACAAACTGTGAACTTTTGCTTTCCATCTCATGAAGCCTTGATTTCAGTGTTTATCCCGTGGCAGTGGGTTTCACAAATCAGTTGAGCCTTTTGAAGTGAAATACTCTGAAGTGGGCATTGAAATTTTCCCTTCACAGACATTACAGGATTGCATTATGAGCTGTAATGAAGGGAGAATTGTGCTGTGTGCTCCGTCCTCGGTTATTTTGCATCCATTGGGAGTGTGGCTGCTCTGCAACTATTGGGACCAAACAGTTCTGGCAGTTACCTGGTCTTTGGTTGAGCCATTCCAGCAATCTGAGCTTGACAGAATTGAACTGCTTTTTTGGCTCAGTTAATTTTGAAGCAGCTCGGTGAGGTGAATTGCATCATCTTGGGGCGAGAGGACCGTTAACACTGACAGCAGTGAGAGTCTGGAATAAGAAACAGCAGAGCTGTAATGGGCAGTAGTTCACTCCGTTCACTCTGTCCACTGGCCAGGCTGGATGTGGCTCTGGGCAGCCTGGGCTGCTGGTTGGTGACCCTGCACACAGCAGGGGTTGGAACTGATGAGCATTGTGCTCCTTTGCAACCCAGGCCATTCTGTGACTCTACAGTGATTCTATGATTATGGGTCCCTATGGCACCCTATGGATCCCTGTGGCACCCTGTGGATCCCTGTGACACCCTATGGATCACTGTGGCTCACTATGGATCTTTATGGCACCCTGTGGGTTCTCTGTGCAGCCTGGGCTGCTGGTTGGTGACCTGCACACAGCAGGGGTTGGAACTGATGAGCATTGTGCTCCTTTGCAACACAGGCTGTTCTATGATTCTGTGATTCTGTGAGCCTTAAGAATCATTTCAACCCAATGCATTCTATCATTCTGTGGCTCTGTGACCTTCCAGGACACTCCCAATCCATTCTATGGTTCTGTGACCTTCCAGGACATTTCCAACCCAACCGTTCTGTGGTTCTGTGAACTGTAAGAAACCTTCCAACCCAACCCAACCATTCTGTGGCTCTATGATCTTCAGAGACCCTTCCAACCCAACCCAACCATTTCATGTCTCTGTGATCTTCAAGGACCCTTCCAACCCAACCCAACCATTCCGTGGCTCTGTGATCTTCAAGGACCCCTCCAACCCAACCATTCCTTGGCTCTGGGACCTTTTCATGCAGAGGGTGGTGAGGCACTGTTCTCAGGTTGCCCAAGGAGGCTGTGGATGCCCCATCCCTGCAGGCATTGAAGGCCAGGCTGGATGTGGCTCTGGGCAGCCTGGGCTGCTGGCTGGAGACCCTTCACACAGCAGGGGTCTGATGATTATTTTGGTCCTTTTCAACCCAGGCCATTCTATGGTTCTGTGATTATAGTAATGCAGTGTCTTCCAGCTCCATCCCTTTGCTTTTCTGACAGCAGATGTACGCTCAGAGGTGTATTTGGGGCTCCTTGCCTCTAAGTCTTCCTTTGACCACAAATGGCAGCTTTCTTTAAGTTTAGGGTCCTTCCATCTAGGGGTGTTCTTGGGGTGAGGATGCTACTCCTTGTTCTGCAGTGGACAGGGATCTGGATATTCATTTTCTTCATCCCTAGAGAAGCTCAACTCCTGGTTAGGGACAGTCTGCATCTTCCCAGCCAGCAGCTCCTGGAACTGCTGTGTGACAACCCTCACTGTGACATTACTGGTTTATTACTATAAGGATTGGTTTATTATTATTATTATTTTAAATTTAGACAAGTCTTTGGATGGAGTGTTCCTAGTTCCAATTTGTCACAGTCAACTTTCGTGATTCTCTGGTGCTTTTGGTAGAAGTGTGTTGGCATTGAAGGCACGGTGACGTGTCCTTCCCACCAGCCACCCTCCAGCTAATGCCATCTGCCTTCTTAACTCTGGATGGGCTTGCTGCATGATAAATCATTTGGCATTAGAGGACCCTGCTGGATTGTTGTTATTTGATTCCTTTGGCAGTAGTGATGGTCTGTTTTTTCCTAGCAGAGGCTGTCAGACAGTGGAACCTTTCCAAGTAAAACCATTCACTCCTTCCTCCTTGAGTTCTGAGAAGAATAAACCAGATTTAACTGAGTTCTGCAGAGTTCAGAGCATCCCAGGAGCGTTTCTGCAGGTGCAGGCCTTTCCCTTCCTACTTTTAAGTTGGATCTCCCTGTTACATGGCACTGGTGTACCTTGAGTGAACCATTTTGAATAATCTCTCCAGCTTTTCTCTTGCTTTCCTGTGTCCACAGCTGAGTATGGCTTGAGAGATTCTCTTGACTTCTTAAAACGTTTCCGACTGTCTCTTGAGTTTATCATTCATTTTAGCCTCTTAAGGTCCTTAGAAAGCTTTTCCTCACTGCTTTGGTTTCTGAGATCCAATCTTTGTGTTAACAGCCTGTTTTTCCTTACTTCTTCTGTGGCTGTTAGGAGTCAGTAACTTGGGCACTTGTTTCCTAAGGTGCCATGGTGTCACAGTGCTGAGCCATTAGCCTTCCTAGATGCACTCTGTACCCATCTTCTGTTCTATCCACGAGTTTTCTGTCACCCACGTGTGTGATTTAATGCTTCTGGACAGCAGTCTCCTGCATGTCAGGTGAGATGCTATCAGGTAGAATTAGTTCTCAAACATTGAATGTTACACAGAATGTAAGAATCATAGAATCGTAGAATCACTCAGGTTGGAAAAGACCTCAAAGATCACCAGGTCCAACCACAGCCCAACCATCCGACCCCAACCCTAACAGCCCTCTGCTAAACCACGGCCCTGAGCACCACATCCAGACGGCTGTTAAACACATCCAGGGATGCTGACCCAACCACCTCCCTGGGCAGCCACTGCACTGCTCAGCAGCCCTTTCTTAGAGAAGTTCTTCCTAATATCCAACCTAAGCCCATGGGGTCCCCAGTCTGCATTATTGGGTCCCAGTTTGGGTTATGGGGTCCCCAGTCTGATTTAGGGGGTCCCACGGGGTCACCAGCCTTGGTTATGGGTCTCCAGTCTGAGTTAATGGGTCTCCAGTTTGGGATAAGGGTCCTCAGTCTGAGTTATGGAGATCCCAGTCTTACTTATGGGGTCTCCAGTTCAGGATATGGGTCCTCAGTCTGAGTTATGGAGATCCCAGTCTGACTTACTGGGTCTCCAGTTCAGGATATGGGGGCCCCAGTCTGGGTATGGAGTCTCCGGTCTGGTTTATGGGATCCCCAGACTGGGTTATGGGGTCCCATAGAATCACAGCATAGAATCACAGAACTGCCCAGGTTGGAAAAGACCTCAAAGATCACCAGGTCCAACCACAGCCCAACCGTCCGACCCCAACCCTAACAGCCCTCTGCTAAACCACGGCCCTGAGCACCACATCCAGACGGCTGTTAAACACATCCAGGGATGCTGACCCAACCACCTCCCTGGGCAGCCACTGCACTGCTCAGCAGCCCTTTCTTAGAGAAGTTCCTCCGGAGATCCAACCTGAACCTCCCCTGCCACAACTCCAGGCCATTGCCCCTCGTCCCGTCACCTGTCACCAGTGAGCAGAGAGCAGCCCCGCTCTGCTGCAATCCCCTTTCAGACGCTGGAAGGGAGCGACAAGGTCTGCCCTCAGCCTCCTCTTCCCCACCCTGAACGGCCCCAGTTCCTTCGCTCTCTCCTCAGAGGCCACATTCTCCAAGCCCTTCCCCAGCCTTGCTTTGGAAGAAGTCACCAGGTGTTACCAAAGGCCTTAGGACAGTCACTGTGCTGTCCTGCACGTGCCCCGTGTTTGCACTCAGGATGATGTGTTCCATCACCTTCCTCGATACTGCGGTCAGGCTGGAGGCTCGTAGTTCCCTGCAGTCCATTGTCCTGCTGCACAGTCGTGTTGCCTGGGCTTGGCTCCTGCCGGGTGTGAAGAGGAGGGAGCTGTTTGCAGTGGGTTTGGGCATCAGTGCGTCGTCCTCCACGGCTGGCAGCAGAGGCGGGCAGTGAGCCTTCCTGTGAGGCAGGGAGCAGTGGGGCACTGACAGCACTGGGCGAGGGCATTCTGTGTGCTGGGGAGGCTCTCAGCCTCACGGGGGCACGCCGGTCTCTCCATTTTCTCTCCATTCTCTCCCCTGGTGTTTCCCCCCTGCAGATGCCCGCAGCCGCTCGGCCAGGCAGGGAGACACGCTTTGTAAGTTCCCTCTGGTGTGCAGTGTGCGCTGCTGCTCCCTGCTGCTCCCTGCTGCTCCCTGCTGCTCCCACCTGGCCCTGCTGTTTGCTTCCCTTAGCTCCGTGCTCCCCGGCTCGTGGGCTTGGGGTGCCCCGCAGCTTGCTGCAGAGGACAGCCGCTCTGCTCTCAGGGCTGTTCCCTGCTCCTTTTGCTGAGATGGCCAACAAGCTGCAGTGCTGATGACTTGGCTCGAGCAAAGAGGGGCCACGATCTGCTGAGCTGGAGGAGAAGCAGGGAGGGTGGGGGTTAACGTGTGAAGTGCAGAGGATTGCGGGTGTCTTCTTGCGGAGGAACTCAGAGAAGCTGCTCTCTGAGCTGCTCCCCACGTGGAGGATGCGTTGCAGGGGTTGATGCGGGACTTGAAAGCTTTGTGCTGTATGGGAAGAAGGGCAGGGGGAAAGAGTTTGGTAAGTCTGGTTCTGAATGGAGCAGGGTTAGCTGAAGGGTTCCGTTATGTGCTCCACACTGACGCTTCTGTTTCTGCTTCCAGGCTTCCATTAACTTCATTGCATCGCAGGATGACAGCAGATCAGTAAGTACATCTGCTCTGAGAGCTTGCAGTAGTGTCTCCTGTGCCTCCCCCAGCATGTAAAGCTTGTAAGCTGTGTGCTTACTTCCAGCCTGGTTACGTCTCACTCCCGGCTCTGTGTTCTCTTTCTCAGCGTCCCTCCAAGTTTGTACAAATGCACTGTCTTCCGTATTCCTACACTGAAAACTCAATGTTTATAGCTTTTATTCCCGCTTACATGAGCAGTTCACTCTCGTGGTTTTTCTACCCAGTTGTGCTTCTGGTCCCTTTAAGTATCTGGAGTTTTGTTCACTTCCAGCTCAGATGACGTCTCGGTCTCCTGTCTCCACTTTTTGCTCCCCTCTGTCTGCATTCCCAGCTGGAGGCTTTGCTGGTGTTCTGTCCACTGCGCCCCAACTTCTGTCACTGCCCATCCCTGGCTGCGTTTCCCATTCGTGCTGCTTCCATCCCCAAGCTCTGACATTTCTGTGCCATTCAGGCAGGCAGGCTCTCCCTTCTCACTGAGAACGGAGTCTTCCCAAGGTGCTGCTGCCAAAACACCAGCTGACAAACCAGAAATTGCAGGTCTGAAACCCGACATGAATGGCACTGTAAAACCACCCTTTCTAAGTGGAGAAAATCCTTTTGCAACTGTGAAACTCAGACCAGCAGTACCAAACGACAGATCAGCTCCCATTATTCGATGGATAGATGGCCCATATATGTACTTCCTCCTTACAAACGTCATTTGCAGTAATGACAATTGCTATCTAAACTGGTTCTAAAAATTATTTAAGTGTAATTACTGTAAAATAGAATCACACTGGTACGGATTTCTGATTTTTGAAAGCATTCTTTCTAATGAGGCTGTTGCCTTGGGCTGGGGTTGGAGCAGCTCAGCTTGGTTCTACAGTGCTGTGCCTTCTGCAGGAGGTGGAGTCGTGTTGATCCTGGAGATGGTTTGGGTGCTCCAGGCAATCTGACTAACTGAAAGGTCGCAGATCTGAGGATTTGGCATTTGTTGTTTGGAAATCTGTTGTTTGCCCGAGGAATCCCAGCATCCATACAGACTGGAAGGAGCGGGCCTGGAGAGCAGCCCTGCGGAGAAGGAGCTGGGGGTCCTGGTGGGTGAAAAACTGAACGTGAGGCAGCAGTGTGCTCCTGCAGCTCGGAGAGCAAATGGGATCCTGGGCTCCATCGGCAGAGGGGTGGCAGCAGGGACAGGGAGGTGATCGTCCCTCTCTGCTCTGCTCTCGTGAGGCCCCGTCTGCAGCACTGCGTCCAGGGCTGGAGCCCCCAGGACAAGAAGGACAGGGAGCTGTTGGAGAGGGGCCAGAGGAGCCACAGAGATGAGCAGGGCTGCAGCACCTCCGTACAAAGACAGGCTGAGGGAGCTGGGCTCGTTCAGCATGGAGAAGAGAAGCTGCGGGGTGAATCAGTGCAGCCTTCAGCACCTCAAGGGAGCCTACAGACAGCAGGGGAGTCAGCTCTTGGGAAGGGGAGATGGCAGCAGGACAAGGGAATGGTTGGAATTGAGGGAGGGCGGATTTCAGTTGGATGTGAGGGGGAAGTTGTTTGCTGTGAGAGCGGTGAGGTGCTGGAACAGCTGCCCAGAGAGGCTGTGGATGCCCCGTCCATCCCTGGAGGTGTTCAGGGCCAGGTTGGATGGGGCCCTGGGCAGCCTGGGCTGCTGTGAAATGTGGAGGTTGGTGGCCCTGCGTGTGGTGGGGGTTGGAGCTTCGTCATCCTTGAGGTCCCTTCCAACCCAACCATTCTGTGATTCTGTGAACTGGGCATCACGTAACTCATTGGTGTTGCTTTGCCTGGCGCCGCTTTGCTCTCCAGATGCTTGCACCAGAGGCATGGCTTTGCGTTTGGCGTTTGCTGCAGCAGCTCTCCTTCCCAGGGACTCACCTCTCTCAACTCTTTTCTCTCCCTCTCTCTCTTCCTCTGCCTTTCCCCCCCTCCTTGTGGCACTGACATAAGCAGACCAAGCCAGGCGTCATTCAGCCTCTTTCTCGAGTGCGACAAAATGCAGCCTCGCACAACGCGGAGGAGGGGGGCAGCCCCAATCCCTTCCAGCAGCCCGAGCCGTGCTCCACTGTGCACAACCCTGTAAGTGGCCGCAGTTCCTGCTCACTCAGCTTGTCCCAGGCTGCTCCGCTGCCACGACGAGTTACGCTGAGGCACGAAACCTTGGCGTCAGCACCTCGCCTCTTGGCATCATCTGTAGGGAGTTTGATGATCTGCAGAACGATGGGTTTTCTTTCAGAGGTTCTCATTCTCAGGGCTTTACGTTGATGGGAAAGAAGGGTTTGTGTATTTCAGTCTTAGCCTGGGTAAGAATTGCTGCTGCGTAGTTGTAGAATACGGATTTATTCCAAATCAGGAGTACAGCAGCCACTGGGGGAGAAGGAAAAGACAGGAAAAAAGGAGTGACGTGGGTCGGTCCCTTCCAACGAGGAAGGTTCCGTTAGTCAGAAATACTGGATAAGGCCAGAGCTTCTCCCTCATTTCCCCGTGGACTGAATTTGGCTTTTTCAGCCCGAAGGAGCTCTCAGTTAACTGTGTGCCACTGTACCCCCGCTCCAAAAGCCCATTGATTCAGATGGGTGCGTGCTCCTTGAATTGGCTGGAAATCCTTCAGTGACATCAGTTTGGTCACGAAATTCTGGTGAAGTTTGGTCCCACGCTCACGAAATTCTGGTGAAGTAGATGAAGATCCGTGCCAGCAGAATTAGATTCCTCCACCAGCCAAGGAGTCAGATGAGGCTGTGGTGCTTGTCCTGCTCCATGGCATGCACACCATGCACTGCTCTCCTTCCTGCCCAAGGCTGCAGTAGGATCCCTTCCATACTGCACTGCTGAGGCTCTGCAGGGTGAGGATTTTGAAGCGTTTCCCCCGTGTTCTGTTCTTTTATAACAACTGTGATTATTTTTTTTTATGTCCTGTTTCTGTCGCTGTAGCCAAAGCCACCGTCACCACCCTCTCCTGATGAGATTCCCATCAACGTCAAGCAAGCATACAAGACTTTTGCAGCAGTGCCCTTGTCACACCCTCTGCTCGAGACACAGGTAGGTGCTGCTGGCTGGGGGCAACGTCACCCACGTGGTGGAACACAGAGGAGATGGAGCATTGATGGAAAGGAGCCTTGGGTACTGTGGGCTGAGTGTGAGCCAGCAGTGTGCCCAGGTGGCCAAGAAGGCCGATGGCATCCTGGCTGGGATGAGGAATGGTGAGCAGGACTGGAAGTCGTCCTGCCCTGCACTCGGCATACCCAGACTGGGGCCCCATATCCCAAACTGGAGACCCAGTAAGTCAGACTGGGATCTCCGTAACTCGGACTGAGGACCCATATCCTGAACTGGAGACCCATTAACTCAGACTGGAGACCCATAACCAAGACTGGTGACCCCGTGGGACCCCCTAAATCAGATTGGGGACCCCATAACCCAGACTGGGACCCTATTATGCAGACTGGGGACCCATATCCCAAACTGAGGACCCCATAACTCAGACTGGAGACTCATAACCAAGACTGGGGACTCCATGAGTTCAGGTTGGATCTCCGGAGGAACTTCTCTAAGAAAGGGCTGCTGAGCAGTGCAGTGGCTGCCCAGGGAGGTGGTTGGGTCAGCATCCCTGGATGTGTTTAACAGCCGTCTGGATGTGGTGCTCAGGGCCGTGGTTTAGCAGAGGGCTGTTAGGGTTGGGGTCGGATGGTTGGGCTGTGGTTGGACTCGGTGATCTTTGAGGTCTTTTCCAACCTGGGCAGTTCTGTAAGGCTCGTTATTTTTCATAGCACTGCTCTCCCAGGGCATTAGGGTGCTGCCTTAACCTTGCTGTTCTGATACAAAGAAACCCGCTGAGCTTCCAAGCTATAGGGCCAGGCTAAATCTGCTCCAAGAACCTTCATTCTGGTTGAAGGCAAAGCTGAAACTGAAGGTCTGCTTGCTCTCCTCCTATGATTCATTTTCATTTATATAACTAAAGAACAGTCTTGTTTGTAATAATTCTTGGCGGTTCTCATTTTAGCCTTACACTTTGTAATCTCTGGTTCACAAATGGATTCTGTGGGTCGGTTTGTTTTACTCCTTATAGTTCTGTTCTTCTGATATTCTGTTATTTATTCTGTGAAATACGGATTTATTTTTTCAACAGCGAAATTTCCACTTCTTGGAATTAAATTTGAGGTGGGTTTACCATTCCAACAAGTGACGTCCCTGACTGTTGCTATTGATGACATTCGGTCGTGGGGAAGGAATGATGGCAGAAAATCCTCCTTTCAGTGCTTACCCATTTCTCAGTGTCCTTGGGAACTGCACAGAGAAACCCAAACCTGCCCCAGAGGTGAAGTCTGGTGGCCGGAGCAGGAGCTGGGCCAGCAGCTCCGAGAGGATTCAGGCTTTTGGGACTGTGGATACGGAGAAAGGATGCTGGGGAAGGGGAAGGGGAGTGCTATGGAGGACAAGGCTGAGGCACAGGGCTGAGGCTGGAGCTTGGCTCGGTCACTCTGTGAGCTTTGTGGATTTTCACAGGTGCCAACGCAGAGCAGCCTGCACAGCCCTGAGCAGAGGTCCTTCCGTGAGAGGCAGAAATACTTCGAAGTGGAGGTGAAGCAGCAGCAGGTGGACAAACCTCCCAAACGTGTCTCCTTGGTGGGAGAGGATGACCTGAAGAAAATGAAGGAAGAGGAAGGTACGCTTCATTCTGGGGATGGGAAATTTGGCCTGTGAAGTGAAGCCTTCTTCCGTGGGAGGCACTGGGAATCCAACCCCTGCAACAGCTTGTAGGAGGTTATTAACAGCTACAGAGTCATTAAGATTGGAAAAGACCTGTAGGGTCACCAAGTCCAACCCCAACCCATCCCCACCGTGCCCATTAATCACGTCCCCAGGTGCCACATCTCCATGGTTCTGGAGCACTTCCATGGGTGGTGACCCCCACACCTCCCTGGGCAGCTGTATCGATGCCTGACCGCTCTTTCTGAGAACAAATCTTTTCCTGACATCAAACCTGAACCTCCTCTGGCACAACTTGCAGCCACCACCTCTTGTAACAGGGAATTGGAGCTCGATGATCTTCAGGGTCTCTTTCATAGAATCCTAGCATGGCCTGGGCTGCAAAGGAGCACAATGCTCATCAGTTCCAACCCCCTGCTGTGTGCAGGTCACCAACCAGCAGCCCAGGCTGCCCAGAGCCACATCCAGCCTGGCCTTGGATGCCTGCAGGGATGGGGCATCCACAGCCTCCTTGGGCAACCTGTTCCACTGCCTCACCACCTCTGCATGAAAAACTTCCTCCTCACAGCCAACCCAAACCTCCCCTGGCTCACTTTAAAGCCATTCCCCTCGTCCCATCACCACCACCCTCACACACAGCCGTTCCCCTCCTGTTTATCCGCTCCCTCCAAGCACTGGGAGGCCACCATCAGGTCTCCCTGCAGCTTCTCTTCTCCAAGCTAAACGAGCCCAGTTCCCTCAGCCTTTCCTCATAGCAGAGCTGCTCCAGCCCTCTGCTGATGTCCGGCTTCTCGTCCATCCAGACCCCCAAGCCCTTCTCCTTGGGGCTGCTCCCCAAGAGCTCTTCCCCCAGTCTGTATCAATACCTCAAGGGAGCCTACAGACAGGAGGGGAGTCAGCTCTTGGGAAGGGGAGATGGCAGCAGGACGAGGGAATGGTTGGAATTGAGGGAGGGCGGATTTCAGATGGATGTTGGGGGAAGTTGTTTGCTGTGAGAGTGGTGAGGTGCTGGAACAGCTGCCCAGAGAGGCTGTGGATGCCCCGTCCATCCCTGAGGTGTTGGAGGCCAGGTTGGATGGGGCCCTGGGCTGCTGTGAAATGTGGAGGTTGGTGGCCCTGCATTGGTGGAGGTTGGAGTTTCGTGATCCTTGAGGTCCCTTCCAACCCAACCATCTGTGATTCTGTGAACTCACTGAGGGTGCACTGGATGCCATCGTCTGTTGTTGATGAAGATGCTGAAGAGCACCACTCCCAGGACCGACTCCTGAGGGACAGCGTTTGTGACCTGCCTGCACCCTGACACAGAACCATTGATCACAGCCCTTTGGCTGCATCCAGCCAGCCCATTCCTAATGCATCCAACAGTCCATCCTTCAAATCCACACCTCTCCCATTTAGAGAGCTGGATGTGGTGAGGGACCGTGTCAGAGGCCTTGCAGAAATCAGGTAGATGACATCCATCACCTTTCCCCTGTCCACCAAAGCTGTCACTCCATCGTAGAAAGAAACCAGGTTGGTCAGGCACGATCTGCCCTTGGTGAAGCCACGCTGGCTGTCTCAAATCACCTCTTTCAACCTAGGCCATTCTGTGATTCTATAAGGCCTGGTAATTGCTTGATGTACGTTGAAATTAAGGATTTTATTGGCTGCCCCACTGTTCCAGTATGGACAGCTGGAGGTGCGATGGGGTCAGGGTTCGAAACAATTCTACAAAGCCACTGCAGATGGTGATGTTTCTTTGAAAGATGCCAAAGTTGATCAGCAGGAGATTATATCCTGGTGCAGCCCTGCAGGGGTGAAAATGGGATTGCCTGTGATGTCCTTATGCAGGATGTGACAGAAGAGTTTTCATTGCCTGTTACACTGCTGTGATTTTGCACAACGCTTTCACAGGAGGGAAGGTGACTGCTGCAGTCTTTGATGTCATTTCTTCCTGTTTGGAAATTGCTTTAAATGTCAATCAGAAGCTACAGTGATTGCATAGAAGGGCTTCTAATGAAATCTGGTCCCGTTCCTTAAGAAAAAACAGAGGTGGGATTGAATTCCTGGCTCTGGGAGCTGCGACTCACTACTCTGTTATGGTAGAATTCCTCTTGTAAATTGACTCTTTCATTCTGCATACAGCTGTTCTTCCTGCCCTCCCTCCCATGTATCTGTTCAGAGGTTTTTTGTGAATTGGTGTGAAGCATCAGAAGCATTCTTAGTTTCAGGAACGTGAATACAATTGAAGATAAGAGTAAGCTCCTAACAGATATCCTAACAAGTAGAAAGGAAGGTAAGGAAAAGAAATCACAGCTGTCCTTTGGAGTTTCTTTGATGTGATGTGGCTGAAAGAATCACGTATCCAGCCTGTAAAACGTTCTGGGTACATCAGGCTCTTTGTGTACAAAGAACACGATGGGAAGGAGAACTGCAGAGTCTCAGGTCTGAATTGAAGCTTGATTTGAGAATTGCTGAGTGTGGTAGGCGAGGAGAAACGTCACCTCTAATCAGGAGCACTGGAAAGTAAAAAGAAAATGCACCTAAGGGAGGGACATCCCTTGTTAGTAAGGGTGGGACTGAGGGAATGGGGTGGAGCTTTTACATCTGAAGCATTGGAGGAGTGGAGGAGAAACAAACGCTGTGTCGCTGTGTCGAGGAGAGCATGGACTTAAAGTAAAACAATATGCAGAAGTGCTGAGCATAAAATCCCGCCCGGACTCTGAATCCCCGTGGGATTTAACGGAGTTTAATGTGGTGTAAGATGAGTCCGTCTTGTTTTGGCAGCTCGAAAACTGCAGCAGAAACGTTCCCTTCTGTTGGAGGAAGAAGTGGAAGAGGACGAGATGATGAAACAAGTGCCTGAGATGAGCATGCAGTCCACTGTCATCATTGAAGGAGTCGAGTACAAGATTGAGAGGCTGAATGGAAGGAGCAGCCAGGCTCCAGCAACTCGGTAAGACTATGGAGCAGAATCTCAGTGCCACCCGTGTGTTCAGAGGTGTCTGAGTGATTGTCAGGGGAAGAGGGCTGGACCTTATCTTCTCTTGGATGTGAAAATGTGTCGTGCGCAGTTCTGTTTTCAAGTTCTCTTTTCAGAAGAATGCCTCCTTCAGGTCCATGTGCGGGTGCATAAAGCCATTGAGTTTTGGAGATAGCCAGCTGAGGGACAGCCCTGGTGCTGAACGTAGCTTTGCTCTTACAGCAGAAGATAGCTTTGCACTTATAGCCCTGCAGAGAAGGAGCTGGGGGTCCTGGTGGGTGAAAAACTGAACGTGAGGCAGCAGTGTGCTCCTGCAGCTCGGAGAGCAAATGGGATCCTGGGCTCCATCGGCAGAGGGGTGGCAGCAGGGACAGGGAGGTGATCGTCCCTCTCTGCTCTGCTCTCGTGAGGCCCCGTCTGCAGCACTGCGTCCAGGGCTGGAGCCCCCAGGACAAGAAGGACAGGGAGCTGTTGGAGAGGGGCCAGAGGAGCCACAGAGATGAGCAGGGCTGCAGCACCTCCGTACAAAGACAGGCTGAGGGAGCTGGGCTCGTTCAGCATGGAGAAGAGAAGCTGCGGGGTGAATCAGTGCAGCCTTCAGCACCTCAAGGGAGCCTACAGACAGGAGGGGAGTCAGCTCTTGGGAAGGGGAGATGGCAGCAGGACAAGGGGATGGTTGGAATTGAGGGAGGGAGATTTCAGTTGGATGTGAGGGGGAAGTTGTTTGCTGTGAGAGCGGTGAGGTGCTGGAACAGCTGCCCAGAGAGGCTGTGGATGCCCCGTCCATCCCTGGAGGTGTTCAAGGCCAGGTTGGATGGGGCCCTGGGCAGCCTGGGCTGCTGGTTGGTGACCCTGCACACAGCAGGGGTTGGAACTGATGAGCATTGTGCTCCTTTGCAACACAGGCCATTCTGTGACTCTACAGTGATTCTATGATTTAGGTCCTTATGGCACCCTATGGATCCTTATGGCACCCTGCGGGTTCTCTGTGCAGCCTGGGCTGCTGGTTGGTGACCCTGCACACAGCAGAGGGTTGGAACCAGATGAGCACTGTGCTCCTTTGCAACCCAGGCCATTCTGTGACTCTATGATTTTATGAAACGCAGAGAATCACGACTCTGAGGTCAGTCAGGATTTATCCCTACCCCAAACATGCATTCACTTACAATTCAGAAGGATCATCCCTTGTTAACATTTATGCATATCCAACATCAGCAAAGGAAAAGGCTGAGAGCAACCAGGCTGTCCATCATGCAAAGGGAGCTGGAGAGCATAATCTGTTATGAAATGAACGAGGAAATGCTTGCTGTAATGGAGAAAAAAGCGTTGAGCAAAAGCATTCTGGGTTGTGTCTTCAAACTGGGCTGTGTTGTGTTCCGGGGTGTGGACCTATTCTGAACATTCCTTGGGGATGGCAGCCTGTGGCACTGCTGGCTGATGTGCTCATCTGGTTTAGGTCCTCAGAGGTGAATGAGAACAACAGCTCACAGAGGAATTCACTGGAAGAAGGAATGAAGCCTGAGCAGAGAACCAACTCCATGTCTGGGTAAGGGGATGAGCAGTGTGCTGTGCCCTGAAACACCAGGTGGTGGAGCACGGGGCTCCTGCTTTTTAACAAATACAGAGTGTAGAAGGAAGGATTTTGTGGAGAAGGTGAAACTATAACTGGGGAGAAAAAAAAAAAGAAACAAACCTTTTTAGCATCAGCTTAACTCCGTGTTCGTGTTATTCTTCTGTCCTTCAAAATGATGTCCTTGGAGCTGGGGGTGGTGCAGAAGAGTGTCTGGGGGTGTTGGTCATCACCTTCCCATCACGCTGAGAAGAGCAGGCAGTACTGAAGCGGATGAGGGCTGCCCGTTTCTCACTGCTTCTCTCTCTGCCCAGGTTGAGTCCATTGGGTCCCGCAGCAGGGGATGCATCGGCCCCGGTGCGGACAGCCAAGGCGGAGCGCAGGCACCAGGAGAGGTTGCGAATGCAGAGTCCTGAGCTCCTGAGCAGCCAAGAGAAGGAACTTTCTCCAGCAGAACGTCGTGCTCTGGAGGCAGAGAAGCGAGCGATGTGGAGGGCAGCACGGTGAGACAGAAGGAGCTTCATTGTTTTCTTTGCTAGGCCAGTTGAAGGAAGAATCCGGGCCGTTCAGATGGGGAATGGAAAAGCTTCCCTGCGCCACGTGTTTGCAGAGGTTGTAGTTGGCACCTTTCTCCCATTCAAACAGTGCAGAGCATCCGCTGCTTGGCTGAGCTCATCTGCTTCTCACCAGCCGTGTGAGTGAGAAGTCCTGTATTGCATTTGGCAGCAGGGACAGGGAGGTGATCGTCCCTCTCTGCTCTGCTCTCGTGAGGCCCCGTCTGCAGCACTGCGTCCAGGGCTGGAGCCCCCAGGACAAGAAGGACAGGGAGCTGTTGGAGAGGGGCCAGAGGAGCCACAGAGATGAGCAGAGGGCTGGAGCAGCTCTGCTATGAGGAAAGGCTGAGGGAACTGGGCTCGTTCAGCTTGGAGAAGAGAAGGCTGCAGGGAGACCTGATGGTGGCCTCCAGTGCTTGGAGGGAGCGGATAAACAGGAGGGGAACGGCTGTGTGTGAGGGTGGTGGTGATGGGACGAGGGGAATGGCTTTAAAGTGAGCCAGGGGAGGTTTGGGTTGGATGTGAGGAGGAAGTTTTTCATGCAGAGGGTGGTGAGGCAGTGGAACAGGTTGCCCAAGGAGGCTGTGGATGCCCCATCCCTGCAGGCATTGAAGGCCAGGCTGGATGTGGCTCTGGGCAGCCTGGGCTGCTGGTTGGCGACCTGCACACAGCAGGGGGTTGGAACTGATGAGCATTGTGCTCCTTTGCAACCCAGGCCGTTCTGTGACTCTACAGTGATTCTGTGATTATGGGTCCCTCTGGCACCCTATGGACCGTTATGGCTCCCTATGGATCCCTGTGGCACCCTGTGGATCCTTATGGCACCCTATGGATCCCTGTGACATCCTATTTATCCTTATGGCACCCTATGGATGCCTATGGCACTCTGTGGATCCTTATGGCATCCTGTGGATCACCGTGGCTCATTATGGATCCTTATGTCACTCTGTGGATCCTTATGGCACCCTGTGGATCCTTATGGCACACAATGAATGTTTATGATACCCTATGGATCCTTATGGCACCCTATGGATCCATATGTCACCCTTTGGATTCCTATGGCACTCTCTGGATTCCTATGGCACCCTATGGATCCTTGTGGCACCCTATGGATCACTGTGGCTCACTGTGGATCCTTATGGCACCCTGTGGGTTCTCTGTGCAGCCTGGGCTGCTGGTTGGTGACCTGCACACAGCAGGGGGTTGGAACTGATGAGCATTGTGCTCATTTGCAACCCAGGCCACTCTAGGATTCTGTGATTCTATGATGATTCTCTCCTAAGCCTGAACATGAGCATGGCCAAGGAATGCCATAACAAAGCCCTTTTTTATGACAGATACAAATGGAGAAGTATGGCAGTGTGTGTGCAAACCTCTGAAAGCAGAGCCATTGCAAGGACTCTGCTCATCGCACAGAATGCATGCCTGCTGCTCAGGAGTGCGTCCTTATCTGAGCGTGCTGATGCCAGCAGATCAAGAAATCTGAAAAGTGCTATTATGCTATCGAAAAGTTTGTGAGTGTGGAATATAGAGTGTTGAATAGAGTGCATTTGTCCACTGTGGGCAGAGTAGAGATCACTGTATTCTCGATCTTCAGTCTCTTGCCTTGTAAGCATGGTGGGAGGGAAGGGGGGGGGTTTGCAGAAGTGAGCTGGAGAAGGAAAAGCCTTTCAGAGCTGAGGAAGATGTGCTGAGGAGCCCTTTGCAGCCGCCTTGCTTTTCATCTTTTCACTTGTCAGATTCAGCGTTGAGTTTGTGATTTCTGCAGAGCAGCTTCTCAGCTTCGTTCTGCTTCTGGTAGCAAGGTGTATTTTTAATTTCAGCTCCCAAAGAAGCATCTGCTCTTCCTTGGGTGGTGTTAAGGCCTGACTTATGGGCAGCAGGAGGGATCAGACACCACAGTGAGCTCCTCCAGTCCGAGGACGGGCTGTCCCTACCCCCATAGACCTCACAAATGCGGTGATCCCAGGACCCATCTCCTGTCTCTGCTGCAGCACGGTGACGTGGTGGCAGCCAGGACTCCACGTCTTGTTTCCCCACACAGCCCCACACACGTGCCGAGTGGGGAGGATTGCCTTGCAGGCAGTGCTGCAGCCTCACTAACCTGTATTTGCTTTTTAAGTGCATGATTTTATTACTTTCTTTCTAATCTTCTATCTTCTGCTTCTTTCCAGTTCTCTGGTCTGTGTGCTGTCAGTTGTGACCCCATCAACTCACACCACCTTGGGCTTTCCCTTTTCTCCCCGTGTCATCGGTGCCCTGCCAGGACATTCGATGCCCCCCACCACCACACACCCACTCCCCTTCCTCTGCTGGGAGACACACAGGGACCCATACTATGTAGGTGCCCTCGCACACACACATGCTGGGAGGATTGGCTGACACACCTGAAGGCTGTGCTGCCATTCAGAGGGACCTGGACAGGCTGGAGAGCTGGGCAGTAAGAAACCAGATGAGGTTTAACAAAAGCAAGTGTAGAGTCTTGCACCTAGGGAGGAATAATTGCACGCAGTGATACAGGTTGGGGGATGAGCTGCTGGAGAGGAGCTCTGCAGAGGGGGACCTGGGTGTCCTGGTGGGTGACAGGTCAGCCATGAGCCAGCAGTGTGTGGCCAGAAGGCCAGTGGCATTCTGGGGTGCATGAAAAAGAGCGTGGCCAGGAGTGGAGGGAGGTGATTCTCCCCCTGTACTCTGCCTCATCTGGAGTGCTGTGTCCAGTTCTGGGCTCCCCAGTACAAAAAAGACAGGGATCTCTTGGGAAGAGTCCAGCAGAGAGCCACAAAGATGGTGAAGGGCCTGGAGTGTCTCCCCTATGGAGAAAGGCTGAGTGAGCTGGGTCTGTTTAGCCTTGAGAAGAGAAGACTGAGAGGGGACCTGACCCAGGTCTGTAAATATCTGAGGTGTGGAGACAGGATGAGGGGAAACGGCCAGAAACTGCAGCATAGGAAGTTCTGCACCAATGTGTGCAAGGACTTGTTCAGGTGAGGTGACGGAGCACTGGAACGGGCTGCCCAGGGGGTGGTGGAGTCTCCTTCTCTGCAGATGTTCCAGACCCACCTGGACACCGAGTTGTGTGACCTGGTGTAGGGAAGCTGCTTTGGCAGGGGGTTGGACTCGATGATCTCCGGATCCCTTCCAACCCCTACGATGCTGTGATGCTGTGATTCTGACATTCGTGCCCCAGGAAGGCTGTGAGTGAGGGGGTAAAGGCACGTGTTGAAGAGGAGCGAGGTCCAGCAAGGTCCATGTGCATCCTGGTGGTGTTTCCAATGTGCTCCTCTGTGGATGCGCTCAGTTCTGAGCTGTGCGAAACACAGCCTGCACAATGTACTTGTTTGTTTGGCCTGGCCTCACTTTGCCCACTATATGTGGGCTCCACGGTATTAGAAGGATATAAAAATGTGAGAACGTGCCCAGAGGAGGGCAACAGAGTTGGTTAAAGGAGCAGAGAGGGGAAATATTGGAGCGCATCCAGAGGAGGGACATAAATGTGATTGAAGGGCTGGAGCACAGCCCTGTGAAGAAAGGTTGAGGGAGCTGGGCTTGTTTAGCTTGAGGAGAGGAGAGGGGAGGGGAAGGGAAAGGAGAGGACAGGAGAGGAAAGGAGGGGAGGGGAGAGGGAGGGAGAGGGGAGGGGAGAAGAAAGGAAGGGAGAGGAGGGGAAAGGAGGGGGAGGGGAGGAGAGGGGAGAGGGGAGAGGAGAGGAGGAGAGGGGAAGGGAGGAGAGGAGAGGGGAGCGAGAGAGGGGAGGGGAGGGAATAGGGGAGAGAAGGGAGGGAAGGGAAGGGAAGGGAAGGGAAGGGAAGGGAAGGGAAGGGAAGGGAAGGGAAGGGAAGGGAAGGGAAGGGAAGGGAAGGGAAGGGAAGGGAAGGGAAGGGAAGGGAAGGGAAGGGAAGGGAAGGGAAGGGAAGGGAAGGGAAGGCTCCAGAGAGACCTCATTGCAGCCTTCCAATATTTGAAGGGATCTTACAAGCAGAAGGGGGACCAACTTTTTACACCGTCTGATAGCGACAAGATAAGGGGAAATGGCCTTAACCTGAAAGATGGGAAATGTAGTTGAGATGTTAGGAAGAAATCTTTTACTCGGAGGGTGGTGAGGTACTGGAACAGGATGCTCAGAGGAGTTATGGATGCCCCATCCCTGGGGGCATTCAAGGCCAGGTGGGATGTGGCCTTGTGCAGCTTGATGTAGTGATTGACAACCCTCCCCAGGGCCTGGGGTTGGAATTTGGTAATCTTCAAGGTCCCCTCCAACCTAAGCCGTCCTGTGATCCTGTGATACGTATGAGGAGCAGCCTCGGTTTGTTCAGCTTAGAGGAGACAGAGGGGAGGCTCGTGGCAGCCTGCAGCTCATTGTGGCAGCCTGCAGCCAACTTAGCATCTCTGCCCAAAGGGCCCGAAGGAACAGCACGGAGCTGTGCCAGGGGAGGGTCGGGCTGGGGATGAGGGAGAGGTTCTGCACCAGAATGTGATGGGCTTGGAACAGGCTCCCCAGGGTGCTGGTCGTGGTTTCAGGGCCGTCAGTAGTGCTGAAGAAGCACTTGGATGATGCACTTAGAGATGTGCTTTAACGCTCACTTTGCCCTTTGTGGAGTCAGGAGCTGGACTCAGTGCTTGCCACGGGTTCCTTCCAGCTCAGTGATCCCATTTTACAGTGGTCAAACAAAGGTGCGTGCTAACAGGTGGACGGATATGTATGAGCGTGCAGTGCACGTGGAGGTGATGTGTGTGCACACACACGTGCTCACGCCCTGCACTCCATCAGTCTGCCTTACACACGCACGCACCTCTTTGCAGCCACTGCTCAGCCTTCTGCATTGGTCTGCTGGTGTCTCCGGTCCTCCCAGCACGTAAGGAGGGCAGTCTCCAAAGATGTAGGCTGTGAAATGAGCGCTTTGGGGCACATCATCCCAGGTTGCCCTCTGGAGGTTTCCGTTTCTTCTGCAGCAGTTGGTGCTGGGAAGGACGAGGTGTAGCAGCCTGTCGTAATCGTGGCTGCTCCCTTTTCAGACACACATTTCTCCTTGCCAGGGTATGTTCCTGTATCTGTTTCTTTCTCTCCCTGTATTTGTCCACTGTAATGTTCATTACCATCATCTCCTCTTCCTTCTCCTTTTCCTCTTCCTCTCTTCCTCCTCCTCCTCCTCCTCCTCCTCAGATCCTCAACTCTTGAAGACAGTATTAAACAGTACGAGCAGGATCTGGCCAGGAAGCTGTACCAGTCCCGGCAATGGGCTCCTGCTCCCGGGGCCAGGCCAGCTCAGATGCCTAGTCCAGTGCAGAGTCACGTCTCGAGAACCCCTGGGTCAGGAAACCAATCCAGGTGTGCACAGCCCCATCCCTGCCAGCTGCATGCTCCGTCCTGTCTGCGTCCCCCATCCTAACACCGTGCTCCCAGCCGTGTCCTTGTAGGGCTAGGGAGGACTCAGTGGTGCTGGACTCCGTTTCCCTGAGGTACCACAGGCTGTTGGCAGTCAGCGGGGATGATGGGTGGACACTGGGTCTGGCTGGTTGGGTGGGAGCTGACGTTTCTGAGGGCTGACCCCCTTTTGTCAGAGGTGATTTATAACGTCCCAGTGGCAGAGGAGGGATAAAGCGTGGCCCTGAAATCTCACTTAGTCACTGAGCCCTGGCAGTTCCCCTCCACGTTCCTCACTTTGGATTGCTCTCTGTCATACGTGGCACCTCTGGGAAGGCCTGCAGCATCTCAGTGCGTTGATGCTGAGCTCCAGGCTCTGTTCTGCACACGTGAAGCTGTGCATTTCGGGACAGTAACGTCTGATGGCAGCAAACCGAGCTGTTCTCTCCTGCTCTGAAAGTCTGTCTGCGGTGGGGAACCAAGGGTTCATCTGGCCTTTCTGCACTCAGCTTGTTGAGTGTGCTCCAGCCGCTGGGCACAGAAGAGGACATTAAGCTCGTAGAGAGAAAGCGATGTCTGATGTCTTTTTCTCCTCCCTCCCCTCCTCCTTTCTGAGACAGGATGAAATCCCTTGAGCAGGATGCTCTTAAAGCCCAAATGGTCATTGCCAAGTCCAAGGAGGGAAAGAAGCGCAGCACTCTGGAGCAGGTGACAGAGTCACCTTCGCCTGTCCCTACCCCGTCACCAACACCACTGGAAGGTACCGTACAGCCCTTTGGAGGGGGGAGGGGAGAAAGCTCATGCTTCTGCAGGTTAGCTTGCTTGAAAGCAGATTGGCAGAATGCAGTTTCTTCATTCAGTTTCTCTCCTTGAGTGCAGCCCTGTGCAGAAGGAGCTGGGGGTCCTGGTGGGTGAAAAACGGAACGTGAGGCAGCAGTGTGCTCCTGCAGCTCAGAGAGCAAATGGGATCCTGGGCTCCATCGGCAGAGGGGTGGCAGCAGGGACAGGGAGGTGATCGTCCCTCTCTGCTCTGCTCTCGTGAGGCCCCGTCTGCAGCACTGCGTCCAGGGCTGGAGCCCCCAGGACAAGAAGGACAGGGAGCTGTTGGAGAGGGGCCAGAGGAGCCACAGAGATGAGCAGGGGGCTGGAGCAGCTCTGCTATGAGGAAAGGCTGAGGGAACTGGGCTCGTTCAGCTTGGAGAAGAGAAGGCTGCAGGGAGACCTGATGGTGGCCTCCCAGTGCTTGGAGGGAGCGGATAAACAGGAGGGGAACGGCTGTGTGTGAGGGTGGTGGTGATGGGACAAGGGGAATGGCTTTAAAGTGAGCCAGGGGAGGTTTGGGTTGGCTGTGAGGAGGAAGTTTTTCATCCAGAGGGTGGTGAGGCAGTGGAACAGGTTGCCCAAGGAGGCTGTGGATGCCCCATCCCTGCAGGCATTGAAGGCCAGGCTGGATGTGGCTCTGGGCAGCCTGGGCTGCTGGTTGGTGACCTGCACACAGCAGGGGGTTGGGACTGATGAGCATTGTGCTCCTTTGCAACCCAGGCCATTCTGTGATTCTGTGATCCATTCAGCTGAGGCTGGAAGGACCTATTTGAGCACACGGCACTTCTCAGCACAGGAGATTCTCCTGACACATAGAGAGCAAAACATTGAAGTGATGGTTCTGGGAAACAAGAGCAGAGTAGAAAAGACAGGAAAGAAGCATTTATTTGGAAAGTCTGTTGTGAGCGTGGTCTTCTATCACACTGAAATCAGTGCTGAATGAAGGGACAGGCATGTGTGCGTGTTGTGTGTAATGCAGACGTGCAGTGGACAATGCTTTTATGTCATCTTTTGCAGATTGCAGTCCCAGGAACGTCACCTCACCAGGAAGGCTGGTATGACACATTCTGCTTGCTTCTGTTCTCTTTGTAATCCTGGGGTTTCTCAGTTCCTCACTTTGGGTGTGGATCGTGCATCTGGGCCATGAAGTCCCTATTTCAGTACTTAACCTGAGAGTTAAGTGAAGAGGCACTGTGGATGGAGCTTCTCCATGCCCATTGCTAGAGACACCCCCTTTTCTCCAAATATACAGCAATATCTGTTCTCCATTTCTCTGTTTTACTCTCTTCCCAGTAGTACCAAACCAAAATCTTAAGCTGAAATCAGCATCTTGCTTTTCCTAAGGGCTGCATAAATGCAGCGGGACATCGTTGCAGAGAACTGTCAAAATTGGTACAGCAGAATGGTGGGACCTGGTTCTGCCCGAGGTCACACACTGCAGCCAGCTCTGAGTGAGGTGTCAGCTGTGCTGGAGCTGTCAGCAATCTTGTTCTTCCCTAAGCTGGTTTGGATGTGCAGCTCACTGGAGCACATCGTGTTTTCTCTGCAACTTGGAGCACCTCCCCTGGCAGCAGGACAGACAAAACACCGCGTCCCAACGTCCCTGAGATGCCTTCTTTCCCAGAGGCTGGATCCAGACACCATAGGCATTAACTGTGAATGATGCTTTGCTGCTAACCCTCCTTAGGCCACTCAGGGTGCTGCTGTGTGTCCATCCATTCCTCTCTCCTCACTCTCTCTTTTCTCTTTCTTCTCATTTACTGTCCCTTCTAGTCCATGTCTGAAAAGAAGTTTGACTACCGGGAATTTGCTGCTATTCCTTCCTCCAAACCTGTTTACGAAATCCAGGTATTCACTGCATGCTGAATTTCTGCCTGCTGTTGGATTGGTCAGGGCTTGGTTTAGTGGAAGTGCTGCATGTGATGTGGTGACCCTCAGAACAGAGGCTGAATGGCGTGAGGAGGACCTCTTCAGGATCCCCCTCGTGTATGGGGCGATGACGATGAGCAGAGGGCTGGAGCTGCTCTGCTATGAGGAAAGGCTGAGGGAACTGGGCTCGTTCAGCATGGAGAAGAGAAGGCTGCAGGGAGACCTGATGGTGGCCTCCCAGTGCTTGGAGGGAGCGGATAAACAGGAGGGGAACGGCTGTGTGTGAGGGTGGTGGTGATGGGACGAGGGGAATGGCTTTAAAGTGAGCCAGGGGAGGTTTGGGTTGGATGTGAGCAGGAAGTTTTTCATGCAGAGGGTGGTGAGGCAGTGGAACAGGTTGCCCAAGGAGGCTGTGGATGCCCCATCCCTGCAGGCATTGAAGGCCAGGCTGGATGTGGCTCTGGGCAGCCTGGGCTGCTGGTTGGCGACCTGCACACAGCAGGGGGTTGGAACTGATGAGCATTGTGCTCCTTTGCAACCCAGGCCATTCTGTGATTCTGTGATGATTCTATGATTATTGATTCCTATGACACCCTATGGATCACTGTGGCTCACTATGGATCTTTATGGCACCCTGTGGGTTCTCTGTGCAGCCTGGTCTGCTGGTTGGCGACCCTGCACACAGCAGGAGGTTGGAACTGATGAGCATTGTGCTCCTTTGCAACCCAGGCCATGCTAGGATTCTATGACCTTTAAGAATCATTTCAACCCAATGCATTCTATCATTCTGTGGCTCTATCACCTTCCAAGACACTCCCAATCCATTCTATGCTTCTGTGACCTTTGAGGACCCTTCCAACCCAACCATTCAGTAGTTCAGTCATCTGTAAGGACCCTTCCAACCCAACCCAACTATCCTATGGCTCTATGGTCTTCAAGGACCTTTCCAACCCAACCCAACCATCCCATGGCTTTATGATCTTCAAGGACCTTTCCAACCCAACCCAACTATTCCATGCTTCTATGATCTTCAAGAACCTTTCTAACCCAACCCAACCATCGCATGGCTCTATGATCCTCAAGGACCTTTCCAACCCAACCCAACCATCCCATGGCTCTGTGATCTTCAAGGACCCTTCCAACCCAATCCAACCCAACCTAGTGGTTGGTGACCCTGCACACAGCAGGGTTGGAACTCAGTGATCATTGTGCTCATTTGCAACCCAGGCCATTCTAGGATTCTGTGGCAACAAGTAAGGTTTTATTTAAATATGTCAGCAGTAGAAGGAAGAGTAGGGAAAATGTGAGTCCCCTACTAAATGAGGTGGGTGCCTTGGTAACAAGGGATGCTGAGTAGACAGAGGTTCTGAATGTCTACTTTGCTTCAGTCTGTAATGGTAAGTTTGGCCCTTAGGAATCCCAAACCCTGGAGGTAAGAGAAAGAGTCAGTGGAAAGGAAGGCTTTCTGGTGGTAGAGGTGGATCTGGTCAGAGAGCGCCTAGCCAAAATCAACGCACACACATCCATGGGCCCCAATGGGATGCAGCCACGTGAGCTGAGAGAAGTGGCAGAGATGATTGCTGAACTGCTCTCTGTCATCTTTGAAAGGTCCTGGCAAATGGGGGGGGGTGCCTGAAGACTGGAAGATGGCCAACGTCACTCAGAATGTCACAGCAGAAAGGGCAAGAAGGAGGAGCCAGGAAACCACGAGCCCCTCAGCCTCACCTCTGTCCTTGTGGAGGCGATGGAACAATTTGTTCTGGATGCCATCCCCAAGCAACTGGAAAGGAGAAGGTTATCAGGTGTAGTCAGTATGGATTTCCCAAGGGAAAATCGTGCTTGACCAACATGATGTCATCAGTGTCTGGGTAGGTGGGAGGAGAGCAGTGGATGTTGTGTACCTTGACTTCAGCAAGGCTTTCGACACCGTCTCCCACAGCATCCTGGTTATGAAACTTAGAAAGCGCAGGATAGATGAGCGGATGGTGAGGTGGATGGAGAACTGGCTGAGCTCAGAGGGCGGTCATCAGGAGTTTGGTTGCCCATAACCAGCAGTGGTTGGTTGCCCGTAACCAGCAGTGATCCCCAGGGTTCGGTGCTGGGGGCACTCTTGTTCAACATCTTCATCAACATCTGGATGAAGGGATGGAGTCAACCCTCGGTAATTCTGCTGATGATACGAAGCTGGGAGCAGTGGCTGACTCAGCTGAAGGCTGTGCTACCATTCGACTAGACCTGGGCAGACTGGAAAATTGGGCAGGGAGGAACCTGATGAGGTTTAAGAAGAGCAAGCGTAGAGTCTTCGCACCTGGGGAGGAATAATTGCGTGCATCAGTGCAGGTTGGGGGATAAGCTGAAGGGAGGAGCTCTGCAGAGAAGGACCTGGTGGTCGTGGTGAACCAAGAGGTTGGCCATGAACCAGGCGGAGTGCCCTTGTGGCTAAGAAGGCCAATGGCATCCTGGGGTCCATTAAAAAAATGGTTGAGGGAGGCGATCCCAGCCCTGTGCTCTGCCCTGGTGAGGCCACATTCAGAATCCCATGTCCAGTTCTGGGCTCCCCAGTTCCAAAAAGACAGGGAACTCCTAGGAGGAGCCCAGCAGAGGGGCACAGAGATGATAAGGGCCTGGAGCATCGCCTGGGTGAGGAAAGGCTGAGCAACCTGGGGCCGTTCAGCCTGGGGAGGAGAAGACCGAGAGGGGATCTCCCAATGGTTATCGATTTCTAATGGAGGTGGGAGGCGCATGGATGAGGCCAGGCCCTTCTCAGCGCTGTGCGGTCGTGGGACAAGGAGTGACAGCCTACAGCTTGAGCATAGGAAGCTCCATAGCAACGCGTGGAAGAACTTCTTTGTGGGAGGGGTGGCAGAGCACTGGAACGGAGAGGTGGAGGAGCCTCCGTCCATGGAATCATAAATCATGAAGACGGCTGGACGAGATGATCTTACAGGTCGTTTCCAGCCTTGTGATTCTATCATTCTATGGAGACATCAGTACCCAGCTGGGCGCCCGCCTGGAGAGCTGCTGCAGGAACTTGGGCAGGGGGTTGGGTTCAGTCATCTCTCAGGGTCCTTTCCAACCCCTGCGATTCTGCGAAGCCAAATGGTGAAGATTTGTTCCAAATCTACGAGGATAGCATGAAATGAGTCCATAGCTGACAAAAAAGGAGCTGGCTCCAGGATCCCGTGCGTGCCCTTTGGTTTTCAGTCCAGGGCCACGAAGGTGGTGAAGGGTCTGCAGGGCAATGGGAGCGAGGAGCAGCTGAGCTCCCTTGGATTGTTCTGGCCAGAGGACAGGAGACTGAGGGGAAGCCTCCTGTCGGCAGCTCCTCATGTTGGCCTGCAGCTCCTCATATATTGGACTGCAGCTCCTTATTTTGGCCTGCAGCTCCTCATATTGGACTGCAGCTCCTCATTTTGGCCTGCAGCTCTTCATGCTGGAATGCAGCACTTCATTTTGGCCTGCAGCTCTTCATTCTGGTCTGTAGCATCTCATATATTGGACTGCAGCTCCTCATTTTGGCCTGTAGCTCCTCATGATGGTCTGTAGCACCTCATATGTTGGATTGCAGCTCCTCATGATGGTCTGCAGCACCTCATATTGAACTGCAGCTCTTCATTTTGGCCTACAGCTCCTCATATATTAGATGCAGCTCTTCATGCTGGCCTGCAGCTCCTCACGTTGGCCTGCAGCTCTTCACGTCGGTCTGCAGCAATTCATGCTGGACTGCAGCGCTTTGTTTTGGCCTGCAGCACTTCATGCTGGCCTTCAGCTCCTCATGATGGCCTGCAGCTCCTCCTATATTGGACTGCATGGAGACATTCAGTACCCAGCTGGACGCCCGCCTGGAGAGCTGCTGCAGGAACTTGGGCAGGGGGTTGGGTTCAACCCTCTCTCAGGGTCCTCTCCAACCCCTGCGATTCTGTGATCAGTGCTGACTTTTAGGCCACCTCAAGTTTTGGCCCACGAGCAAAGTTACTGTTCTGACGTGGTGCTGTTGCTCTGATCTGCTGAACTGCGGGCACCTGCGGTTGGTTGCTGGAGTGGTCTTCATTCCATGAAGGCCGTATGGTTAACCTTGCAGGAGGGGCCAAGGTTTAAGCCTGGAGCAGAGGAGGCTCAGGGAAGACCTCATTGCTCTCTCCCACTCCCTGAAAGGAGGCTGCAGGGAGGTGGGGGTTTGGCCTCTGCTCCCAGGCATCGGTGATAAAACAAGAGGTGGTGGCCTCACGTTGCACTGGGGAGGTTCAAGGTGGAGATGAGGAAACATTTTTGCTCCGAGGAGCAGCCATGCAGCAGCACAGCTGCCCGAGGAAGTGGCGAAGTCTCCATCCTAAGGGGTGTTGAGGAGCCGTGGAGATGTGGCTCCTGTGGACGGGGTTTGTGGGCACGGTGGGGATGGGTTGGGGTTGCACTTGGTGACCTATTAGGCCTCTTACAACATGATGCTTCTATGATTCCATCCACAGTTGAATACAGAAAATTAAAAACAAAAAAAACCACTGATTTTGCCTAAGAAGCCAGGCCTGAGGGCAGTGCAGGTGCAGAGCTGGGATCCAGGACTCTCGAGGAAACATCACTGTCCCGTGTCATCGGTCCCCTCCCGTGTTTCTGCTCCTTTGCATCACTTTGTGCTTTTTGCCTTTCCTGTCGCTTACTGTCCCCTCCTCTCTCCCCAGACAAAGTAATAGGAGAGCTGTGGTGGGCAGACACAGCTCTCATCTCACAGTTCAGACAACGAGCTGCTTGACTGCAGCAGAAAATTAGCATGTGGGTCCATGCCCTGGCTGCTGTACCACCAGAGCTGTGAGGCAAGAGGTTCTCTTGTAAGCTTGGAGGGGGAAACTACCTGGCATTGGTGTTACAGAGGTGAATGCTCGTTTCTTCTTCTTTCCAGTCTCCTGATGCAGCTGATGAGCTGAGATATGTGGAGGACAGAAATAACTCAGGTAAGCCAATGGCCGGAGGAAAGCTCTCTGTACCACTTACATCCCATCCGTGGTTCCAGTGTTCTCTTGGCTGCTGCTTGTGGAGTCGACCCCGAGGACCTCACCTTCTTGCTGCTTGAAGCATCATCCTTTTTTTTTTTTTTGTCCATTCTAGAATGAAACCTTGAGATTGGCCACATTCAGTTTTGGGTAGGATATTTGCATTGTGTTTATTAACGGTTGGTTTGCTGAGAACTGTGTGTTACAAGCATGCCTAACCTTGTGTTGTGCTTTTGAGTGAAGAGTGGGGGTAGAGTGTAAGTGGGAATTCCTGACAGCTGCTATAAAGGGGACAACATCCATCATTAGGGTTTGCTTTGTGCCCCTTCTGCTGGAGCACAAGCAGGCAGTGCAGGCGCTCGTCCTGCTTTGGCACTGGAGGGCATTTGGATGGAGCTTGGTGTGGTGACTCCCCACGTCTAAGCCTGTGGAGCTGTGTGCACCGTCAGCTAAATGAGCACTAATTAAGGTTTTGGCTTGTGATTAATGGTTCTGTGTCAGGGTGGAGGCTGGCCACAAGTGGTGTCCCTTGGGGGTCTTGGGACCGATGCTCTTCAACATCTCCATCAGTGACAGATGATGGCACCAAGTGGCCCAACTGCAGCACTGTGTCCAGGGCTGGAGCCCCCAGGACAAGAAGGACAGGGAGCTGTTGGAGAGGGGCCAGAGGAGGACACTGAGATGCTCAGAGGGCTGGAGCAGCTCTGCTATGAGGAAAGGCTGAGGGAACTGGGCTCGTTCAGCTCGGAGAAGAGAAGCTGCAGGGAGACCTGATGGTGGCCTCCAGTGCTTGGAGGGAGCGGATAAACAGGAGGGGAACGGCTGTGTGTGAGGGTGGTGGTGATGGGACGAGGGGAATGGCTTTAAAGTGAGCCAGGGGAGGTTTGGGTTGGATGTGAGGAGGAAGTTTTTCATGCAGAGGGTGGTGAGGCAGTGGAACAGGTTGCCCAAGGAGGCTGTGGATGCCCCATCCCTGCAGGCATTGAAGGCCAGGCTGGATGTGGCTCTGGGCAGCCTGGGCTGCTGGTTGGCGACCTGCACACAGCAGGGGTTGGAACTGATGAGCATTGTGCTCCTTTGCAACCCAGGCCATTCTGTGACTCTACAGTGATTCTATGGTTATGGGTCCCTATGGCACCCTATGGATCCTTATGGCACCCTATGGGTCCCTATGTCACCCTATGGGTCCTTATGGCATCCTATGGATGCCTGTGGCACCCTATGGATCCTTATGATACCCTGTGGATCCTTATGACACCCTATGGATCCCTGTGACACCCTATGGATCCCTATGGCACCGTATGGATGCCTATGGCACCCAGTGGATCCCTATGGCACCCTATGGATCCTTATGACACCCTATGGATCACTGTGGCTCACTGTGGATCCTTATGGCACCCTGTGGGTTCTCTGTGCAGCCTGGTCTGCTGGTTGGCGACTGCACACAGCAGGGGGTTGGAACTGATGAGCATTGTGCTCCTTTGCAACACAGGCCATTCTAGGATTCTATGATGGTTCTGTGATTTTGGCACCCTATGGATCCCTATGGCACCCCCTGGACCATTATGGCACCCTATGGGTTCTCTGGGCAGCCTGGTCTGCTGGCTGGAGACCCTGCAGAGGGTTGGAACTCAGTTATCATTGTGGTCCTTTTCAACCCAGGCCATTCAGTGATTCTGTGATTAAGAGCAGCTCCCAGTGCTCTGTTGGAACTCCTGCAGCGCTGCGGGCACGACTGCTTGCCTCAGTCCCTTCTGGGTACGGATTATTCCTAAAGTTTGGCACTTCCGTACCATTTTCACTGAGTCCTGGGTGCTGGGGGAAGATGTTCCTGAGGAGCCACTTCCTGAAGGGCTGCCCAGAGAGGCTGTGGGTGCCCCGTCCATCCCTGGAGGTGTTCAGGGCCAGGTTGGATGGGGCCCTGGGCAGCCTGGGCTGCTGTGAAATGTGGAGGTTGGTGGCCCTGCCTGTGGTGGGGGTTGGAGCTTCGTGATCCTTGAGGTCTCTTCCAACCCAACCATTCTGTGATTCTTTGAGGTGATGGACTCACATAAGGAATTCAGGTTGGGTATCAGGGGATGTTTCTTCTTCGTAGGGGTGGTGATGCAGCAGCACAGCTGCATGGGGAGGAGGGGGAATCAGCAGCCCTGGAGGTGTTCAAGGCCAGGTTTGGATGGGGCCCTGGGCAGCCTGGTCTAGCATTAAATGAGGAGGTTGGTGGCCCTGCGTGTGGTGGGGGGTTGGAGTTTCATCATCCTTGAGGTGCCTTCCAACCCAACCATTCTGTGATTCTGTGATCCTTTCTCCTAATTTCTTTACTATGAGAGCGGTGAGGTGCTGGAACAGCTGCCCAGAGAGGCTGTGGATGCCCCGTCCATCCCTGGAGGCGTTCAGGGCCAGGTTGGATGGGGCCCTGGGCAGCCTGGGCTGGCATTAAATGGGGAGGTTGGTGGCCCTGCATGTGGCAGAGGGGTTGGAGATTCACAATCCTTGAGGTCCCTTCCATCCCTGGCCATTCTGTGATTGGTTCTGTGATCCCTTCGCAGAAAATAACAGTGCTTCAGGTGCACATCACCTAAAAGTCCTGGGCATGGCATTGCTGTGATTTACACCTGAGCGCGCGGAGCACCCTCGTGTCATCATTAAGTCATCATCAGTGCTTCAATCGAGCACCTCCTCCCCTAAATCTGTCGCTTCTCTTTATCTACGCAGTTCCTCAGGAGCAAGACGGCCAGCCGGAGGAGGAGGAAACGCTATTAACACGTGATTCATCAACGCCAACCGCATCCGCACTTGAAGAGATGGCTCTGTACAGCAGCAAACGCAAACTGCGGCACAGCCGGCGCAGCCTGGAGGCCGCCGTCCCGACGTAGGCAATCCAAAGCTCCTGGGCTTTGGGACGGCCCAACACGGGGCTCCTGAATTTCCCGTGCTCCAGGAGCAGCACCAAACTGCCCGTCGCTGCTTCCTGGGCTCCGGGTGGAACTGAGCACCCCGGGAGCGTTGCGGTCAACCGACTTCCTTAAGGCTGCGAAGCGCCCTACTTTTCTCACCCGGTTGTGCGCTGGGCCACGTCCTGACCCCACGTGGGATGGCACGGACTGACGGATGGCTAAGCAAGAGGAAGCGTGGGTAGGACAGCGGGCAGCTGCAGTTTGTTAGCCTGTAAATATTGGGTAAGGGGGGAGGGAGGGGCACGGTAGGACAGGGAGGACGTAGAGTGTGAGTGTGTTGGGCTCCGGCTGTTCTTTCCTCAACTTGGGTCTTTTGTGTAATGGTTTGATATGAGAGAATCATAGAATGGTAGGATTCTATGAGAGCTTCTACCGCGGTCTGAATGAGAAGGAAGTTCCAGCCTTCGCTCCTCTTGGGTTTCCAGTCTTTTGCCAAGAAGCATCTTCTCCCACCTCCCGCACTGTGTCACCTCGCTTTCTTTTGGGAGCGTGTGGAAGCTCGGAGGCAAAAAACAAAACAAAACAAAACAAAACAAAAAGCAACCGTAAAGAAAAGGAATTTTAGTGAAGTGCCTCCCTCTGACACTGACACCTGTGTGCTCGAAAGGGGACTGAAGGAGCTGGAGCCCATCCACGCTCCAGGAAGCATCAGCTCCGTTCCATCGCCTCTGTGAGCGCAGCATCTGTAGGGAACTGCTCCTACCTGCAGTGCTGGGCTGTTCTGGGAGACAGGGATCTGTCTGCCGTCCACATCACAGCTGAATGGGGGCAGAAACGAGAAGGGAGTTGAACAGGTGTGGGAGTGGTAGCGGTGTGAGTGTAGGGCAGCAATAGCAAGCAGAATAGGGAAGGGTTAGGATACGGCAGCAGAGGTAGGAGGTGTAAACAGCAAATAAGGTAGGGGTTAGGATTCAGGGAATGGGGAAGGGTAGGAAGCGGCGTTGCTGGGGTCAGGTTAGGACTAACGGGGTCTTACAGGTAGGGTGCTGGTGGGTGAGTCCCAGTGGCTGTGAGATGGTAGTGATGTTGTGAGGGCGCCTATGGGGTCTGAAGGAGTGGCTGCCTGCCAGGTGGGGTGGAACGGAGCTGGGAAAAACCTGCAATAAGCACACGGTGCTGCTCTCTGCCAGCGTGTCGACTTCAGGCCCCTGTCTGGGTAGGACAGGGCAAACACATGCTTGTCCAAGCAAGAGGAGAAAAGAAAAATGAAAAAGGGACTTGGGTGTGATTCCTGGTTGCCACACACGGAACAGCGGCCGTGAACAGTTTGCATCCAGTGTGCTCTACAGACACGGAGGAGGCTGATGCTGCTCACAGCTCTGAAGTCAGTCTCTGCTGCTCTACTGCCCACTACTGAAGTAAAACAACAACAACATCCCTGTTCCTTTTTTCTTTTTTTTTTTTTAATGGATTTGGTTTGGTTTGGGTTTTCTTTTGTTAAAGCCTCCAATAGAGAGAAAGGCATCAGAGTTCAGCAGTCATTGATCTGTCCATCCAGATCCATTGGTGCTCTCTGCTGAACTCCAGCAGTAAGGCCAGGGCTGAACTTACCTGGGACGTGGCTTGGGAGCAGCAGGCACGTCTGCTTATGCATTTGCTGAATGACTGGATGCAATTTTTTTGTTATGGTCGAGCATCTCCCTTCACGCCAAACTCAGTTTGTAGCGACTCCACGTGTTTCGTTCGGTGGGGCTCTGAAGGGGGAACTCGGGCATCTCAAGCTGCAGCTGCGGCTGCTTCCATCATCAGCAATTGGAGCTTTTCCTTTTTAAGGTCTAATTTTAGCATATGCTTTTTAACAAGAGCAGTTTTGGAAGCGATCTTGGATTTGTTTTGGTGACTAACGTGATTCTTTCTTCTTTCCCTTTTTGGTACCCGCTGCCAGGCTCTGGGTTCTCTCCCCTTCTCTCCTGAGAGACTCTGAGGGAAAATTAATTAGCGCATCAAGACTGTAACTAGTGACATTTGTACAACCAAAGAAATCTATTTTGTGGTTCAAGGATAATAAAGTTTACTTTACGTTTTAGAAGCTCGAGTTATTCTGTTTGCCCTGTGTCAAGTCTGCAATTTCTCATAGACTCGTAGGCTCATAGACTGCTCATAGACTCATGAACTCATAGACTCATGAACTCATAGACTCATGAACTCATAGACTGCTCATAGATTCATGAACTCTTAGACTCATGAACTCATAGACTGCTCATAGACTCATGAACTCATAGACTCATGAACTCATAGACTGCTCATAGATTCATGAACTCATAGACTCATGAACTCATAGACTCATGAACTCATAGACTCGTAGACTCGTTGCCTTGTAGACTTGTAGGCTCATGGACTCATAGACTCATAGGGCTCATACAGTCACGGACTCATAGACTCACAGACTAAGAGACTCATAGGCTCATTGACTCATTGGCTCATAGACTCAGGGCTAATTGGCTCATAGACTCATAGTCTTGTAGGCTCATAGACTCGTAGACTCATTGGCTTATAGACTCACATCTCATAACTAAGAGACTCATGGACTCATAGGTTCATGGACTCATTGGCTCGTAGAGTCGTAGTCTAGTAGGCTCATAGGCTTGTAGGCTCATAGACTCATTGGCTTGTAGACACTCAGACTTGTAGACTCATAGACTCGTAATCTCATAGACTCATAGGTCCATTGGCTCATGGGCTTATAGGATCTTAGGCTAAGAGACTCATAGGGTTCAAATACTCATAGACTCATATACTCATGGGCTTGTAGGCTCAGTGGCTCGTAGACTCATAGGCTCATAGTCTGCTCATAGGCTCATAGACTCATAAATTCATGACTCAAACTCATAGGCTCATCAGCTCGTAGACTTATAGACTCATGGACTCATAGGCTCATTGGCTCGTAGACTCATAGGCTTGTAGACTCATAAGCTCATAGGGCTCATAGAGTTATGGACTTACAGGCTCATAGACTGCTCATAGACTCCCAGACTCATCGACTCATAGACTCATGGGCTCATATAGGCACATTGGCTAAGAGATTCATAAGGCTCATATACTCACAGACTCATAAGCTCATGGATTCGTAGGCTCATTGGCTCATGGACTCATGGATTCATAGGCTCATTGGCTCATTGGCTCATAGACTCATAGGCTCATCGACTGCTCATAGGCTCATCGACTCATAAACTCATGACTCAAACTCAGAGGCTCATCAGCTCATAGACTTGTAGACTCATGGACTCGTAGGCTCATTGGCTCGTAGACTCATAGGCCCACAGACTTATAAACTCTTCGGCTCATAGACTCCTCATAGACTCATAAAGTCATGGCTCATAGGCTCATAGAGCCATGGACGCATAGACTCACGGGTTCATAGAGTCATGGACTCGTAGACTCACGGGTTCATAGAGTCATGGACTCGTAGACTCACGGGTTCATAGAGTCATGGACTCGTAGACTCACGGGTTCATAGAGTCATGGACTCGTAGACTCACGGGTTCATAGAGTCATGGACTCGTAGACTCGTGGGTTCATAGAGTCATGGACTCGTAGACTCACGGGTTCATAGAGTCATGGACTCGTAGACTCACGGGTTCATAGAGTCATGGACTCGTAGACTCATGGGTTCATAGAGTCATGGACTCATAGACTCATGGGTTCATAGAGTCATGGACTCGTAGACTCATGGGTTCATGGCCTCATCGGGGACCCATAAAGATCATTTGGTCCACCTCCCTTTCAATAAACAGGGACACCTACAGCTCCATCAGGTGCTCAGAGCCCCATCCAGCCTGACCTTGGTTGTCTCCAATGGTGGGTCGTCCACCACCTCTCTGGGCATCCCGTGCCAGTGCTTCACTACCTTTATTGTAAAAACTTCCACTTCCCATCCGATCTCAACCTCCCCCGTTCCAGTTTGGAACCATTTCCCCTTGCAGACCCTGCTGAAGTGTCCGTCCCTTTCCTTAAGCTGCCTTACATCTTGAGTTCACATCTCCTTATTTTATATTTTATTTGTTTTCTCTCTGTGGTAAAGTCAAGACTCCAGTTAGCTTGGAATTAAAATGCCCTTATTAAGCTTTAAATAGAGTGCCTACCAACAGCATTACACCAGCGCTAATGACACGCAGGCTCCCAGCAAATTTAATTACACTGTTAATTCAGAAGTAATTAATTAATTAGGTTGTTAATTTGGAAGTAACAGCTGCCCAGAGAGGCTGTGGATGCCCCGTCCATCCCTGAGGTGTTCAGGACCAGGTTGGATGGAGCCCTGGGCAGCCTGGGCTGCTGTGGAATGTGGAGGTTGGTGGCCCTGCATGCAATGGGGGTTGGAGTTTCATCATCCTTGAGGTCCCTTCCAACCCAACCATCCTGTGATTGTGTGAATATTCCTTGCCCCAATAAAACATGGAGTAATTAGAAACTAGAGTTCTCAGTTCCATACCAAGCAGCTACAAGACTGAATCCCAACTGTATTTCAACACCATCGCTGCCCACTGCTGCTTTCAGTAGAAGCTGCTTCCTACATTCTTCTGAAGATGCCCATTTCTAAGGAAGATTTCCATTCCTTCTGTGCCCTTCATAGAATCACAGAACTGCCCAGGTAGGAAAAGACCTCAAAGATCACCGAGTCCAACCACAGCCCAACCGTCCGACCCCAACCCTAACAGCCCTCTGCTAAACCACGGCCCTGAGCACCACATCCAGACGGCTGTTAAACACATCCAGGGATGCTGACCCAACCACCTCCCTGGGCAGCCACTGCACTGCTCAGCAGCCCTTTCTTAGAGAAGTTCCTCCGGAGATCCAACCTGAACTCATGGAGTCCCCAGTCTTGGTTATGAGTCTCCAGTCTGAGTTATGGGGTCCTCAGTCTGGGATATGGGTCCCCAGTCTGCATTATAGGGTCCCAGTCATCTGATTTAGGGGGTCCCATGGGGTCACCAGTCTTGGTTATGGGTCTCCAGTCTGAGTTAATGGGTCTCCAGTTCAGGATATGGGTCCTCAGTCCGAGTTACGGAGATCCCAGTCTGACTTACTGGGTCTCCAGTTCGGGATATGGGGCCCCAGTCTGGGTATGCCGAGTGCAGGGCAGGACGACTTCCAGCCCTGCTCACCATTCCTCATCCCAGCCAGGATGCCACTGGCCTTCTTGGCCACCAGGGCACACTGCTGGCTCACACTCAGCCCACTGCCCATCAGCACACCCAGCTCCCTTTCCATCGGGCAGCTTTCAGCCACTCCTCCCCAAGCCTGCAGGGTTTCCTGGGGTTGTTGTGACCAAAATGCAGGACCCGACACTTGGCCCTATTGAAACACAGAATCTCAGAATGGCCTGGGTTGCAAAGGAGCACAATGTGCATCCAGTTCAAACTCCCTGCTGTGTGCAGGTCCCCAACCAGCAGCCCAGGCTGCCCAGAGAACCCATAGGGTGCCATAAAGATCCATAGTGAGCCACAGTGATCCATAGGGTGTCATAAGGATCCACAGTGTGCCACAGGGACCCAAAATCATAGAATCATCATAGAATCCTAGCATGGCCTGTGTTGCAAAGGAGCACAATGCTCATCAGTTCCAACCCCCTGCTGTGTGCAGGTCGCCAACCAGCAGCCCAGGCTGCCCAGAGCCACATCCAGCCTGGCCTTCAATGCCTGCAGGGATGGGGCATCCACAGCCTCCTTGGGCAACCTGTTCCAGTGCCTCACCACCCTCTGCATGAAAAACTTCCTCCTCACATCCAACCCAAACCTCCCCTGGCTCACTTTAAAGCCATTCCCCTCGTCCCATCACCACCACCCTCACACACAGCCGTTCCCCTCCTGTTTATCCGCTCCCTCCAAGCACTGGAGGCCACCATCAGGTCTCCCTGCAGCCTTCTCTTCTCCATGCTGAACGAGCCCAGTTCCCTCAGCCTTTCCTCATAGCAGAGCTGCTCCAGCCCTCTGCTCACGTCCAGCTTCCCATCCCCCAAGCCCTTCTCCTTGGGGCTGCTGTCCAGGAGCTCCCCCCCCCAGTCTGTCTCCATACCTGGCATTGCCCCGACCCAAATGCAGCACCCTTCACTCGGCCTTGTTGAACCTCATTAGGTTTTATGAGCCCACTCTGCAGCCTGCCCAGCTCCCCCTGGGTGCTTCCATTCCTTCCAGCGTATCGACTGCACCGCTCAGCTCGGTGTCGTCCACGGACTCGCTGATGATGCACTCGATGCCATCGTCTGCTGTTGATGGAGATGCTGAGCAGCACCGGTGCCAAGACCGACCCCTGAGGGACACTATTGAAACTCACACACTTTACCGCGGCCCAAATAATGCTCTCCAGGCCTACTCAGGAAAACTCAGACGCACACATTAAAAGTAAGAATAATCTTTTTTTTTTTTTTCTTCTGATTTTCGATGCTGATTTTACAGCGGAGGGCGGCGTTTCTGCGGGAATTGGAAATGGTAGGCTTAAAGAAGTGTCAGGGCGACCTCCAGTGGCAGAAACGGGAACTGCAGGGGACGGGGATCCACCGCGGGGGGGGCGATCGGTGAGTTGAACTGAGGGGAGGGATGGGACGGAAATCGGAGGGGGGGGGGGGGACGGAGATAAGGAATGGGACAGAAATGAGGGATGGGAAATAAATGAGGGATGGGACAGAGGTGAGGGATGGGACAGAGGTGAGGGATGGGACAAAAGCAAGGGATGGGACAGAAATGGGGAATGGGACATAAGTGTGGGATGGGACAGAAGCGGGGGATGGGGCAGAAATGGGGGATGGGGCGGAGGTGAGGAGCGCTGTGGAATGTGTACAAGTCTATGGGGCCGGATGGCATGCATCCCAGGGTTCTGAAGGAGCTGGCTGAGGTGGTTGCCGAGCCGCTCTCCATCATATTTGAGAAGTCGTGGCTGTCTGGTGTGGTCCCGGATGACTGGAGGAAGGGTCACGTCACTCCCATTTACAAGAAAGGGAGCAAGGAGGACCCCGGGAACTACAGGCCGGTGAGTCTCACCTCTGTGCCTGGGAAGATCATGGAACAGATCATCCTGGATGACATGCTTGATCACATGAGGAAAGGGCGTGTGATCCATGACAGCCAGCACGGCTTCACCAGAGGAAGGTCATGCTTGACCAATCTGGTGGCCTTTTATGATGGAGTGACGGCATCGGTGGACAAGGGAAAGGCGACCGATGTCATTTACCTGGACTTGAGCAAGGCCTTGACATGGTCCCCCACCACATCCTTCTCTCCAAACTGGAGGGATGTGGATTTGATGGGTGGACCACTCGATGGATAAGAAACTGGTTGAAAGGCCGCAGACAGAGGGTGATCATCAGTGGCTCTATGTCCAGGTGGAGGCTGGTAACGAGCGGCGTCCCCCAGGGATCTGTCTTGGGACCGGTGCTCTTTAACATCTTTATCAATGACATCGATGACGGAATCGAGTGCACCCTCAGCAATTTGCTGACGACACCGAGCTGAGTGGTGTGGTTGACACAGTTGAAGGATGGGATGCCATTCAGAGGGACCTTGACAGGCTGGAAAGGTGGGCCCGGGTGAACCTGATGAGGTTCAACACGGCAAAGTGCAGAGTTTTGCACTTGGGCCGGAGGAATCCCAGGCATCCCTACAGACTGGAAGGAGAGGTCCTTGAGAGCAGCCCTGTGGAGAAGGACCTGGGGGTCTTGATAGATGAAAAGCTTAACATGAGCCAGCAGTGTGCCCTTGTGGCTCGGAAGGCAAATGGGATCCTGGGCTCCATCAGAAGAGGGGTGGCCAGCAGGGACAGAGAGGTGATTGTTCCCCTCTACTCTGCTCTTGTGAGGCCCCATCTGGAGTACTGCGTCCAGGTCTGGAGCCCCCAGTACAAGAAAGACAGGGAGCTGTTGGAGAGGGTCCAGAGGAGGGCCACAAAGATGATCAGGGGACTGGAGCACCTCCCCTATGAGGACAGGCTGAGGGAGCTGGGCTCGTTCAGCATGGAGAAAAGAAGGCTGTGGGGTGAATCATTGCAGCCTTCAGTACCTAAAGGGAGCCTACAGACAGGAGGGGAGTCAGCTCTTGGAAAGGGTGAGTGACAGCAGGACAAGGGGAAATGGTTTTAAGCTGAGGGAAGGGAGATTTAGGTTGGATGTCAGGTGGTGAGGTGCTGGAACAGCTGCCCAGAGAGGCTGTGGATGCCCCGTCCCTGGAGGTGTTCAAGGCCAGGTTGGATGGGGCCCTGGGCAGCCTGGTCTAGCATTAGGTGGGATGGTTGGTGGCCCTGCGTGTGGCAGGGGGGTTGGAGATTCATCATCCTTGAGGTCCCTTCCAGCCCTGGCCGTTCTGTGATTCTGTGATTCTGTTCCGCCCTCGGAGCTGCAATCCCTGCAGCCTCACTCAGCATCGCCGCAGCGACGTTTGACGGGACGCTTCATGCCGTGCGGTGCCGCCCCGTGTTGTGGCCTTAAACGCCTCCAGGGAGGGGGCATCCCCCACCCTCCCCCATATCCACCCCATATCCCACCCCATTTCCCCCCCCCCGTATCCACTCCATATCTCGACATCCCCACAACCCACCCCATATCCCCTCCTCCCACCACACATCCCACCTCACAACCCCATATCCCACCCCACAGCCCCATATCCACCCCATATTCCACCCCATATCCACCCCATATCCACCCCATATCCCGACATCCCCACAACCCACCCGATATCCCCTCCTCCCCCCCACAAATCCCATTTCACAGCCCCATATCCCACCCCACAGCCCCATATTCCATCCCATAACCACCCCATATCCCACCCCATTTCCCCACACCCCCCCATATCCACCCGATTTCCCCTCCTCCCCCACACACATCCCACCCCACAGCCCCATATCCCACCCCATATCCACCCCATATTCCATCCCATATCCCACCCCATTTCCCCACACCCCACCCCATATCCACCCCATATCCCCACACCCCACCCCACATCTCGATAACCTACAAGTCCCACCCCATAACTCACCCTACCTCCCACCCCACATCCCTACACTGCACCCCACATACTCATATCCCACCCCAAATCCCACCCCAAATCCCCATATCCCATTTTATATCCCACCCCGCATCCCCACACCCCACCCCACATCCCGATAACCCATCCTATAACTCACCCCACCCCACATCCCATATCCCACCCCATAGGCCACACAATATCCCACCCACACCCCCATATCCCACCCCATAACCCTACATTACACCCCATATCCCACCCTACAGCCCCTCATCCCACACCCCCCCAATAGCCCACCCCATATCCCATTCCACATCCCCATATCCTGATATCCCTTCCCATATCCTTACATCCAACCCCACACCCCATGTTCCCACATCCCCATATCCCACCCACATCCCCGTATCACAATATGACCCACTCCACACCCCCCACATCCCACCCTAGATTCCACCCCATATCCCCATATCCCACCCCACACCTGTATATCCCACCCTACACCCCATGCGCCGTACCCCACCCCACCCATATCCCACCCATATCCCTATATCCCACCCTACACCCCATGCGCCGTACCCCACCCCACCCATATCCCACCCATATCCCTATATCCCACCCACATCCCTATAAACCACCCACATCCCACCCATATCCCTATAAACCACCCATATCCCACCCACATCCCCCCTACATCCCCCCCACATCCCACCCACATCCCTATATCCCACCCATATCCCAATAAACCACCCATATCCCACCCATATCCCAATAAACCACCCATATCCCACCCACATTCCCCCTAATCCCCCCACATCCCACCCATATCCCTATATCCCACGCATATCCTACTCACATCCCACCCATATTTCTATAAACCACCCACATCCCCCCCACATCCCACCCATATCCCTATAAACCACCCATATCCCACCCATATCCCAGTAAACCACCCATATCCCACCCATATCCTTATAAACCACCCATATCCCACCCACATCTCCCCTACATCCCCCCCCCACATCCCACCCATATACCTATATCTCACCCATATCCCTATAAACCACCCATATCCCACCTATATTTCCATATCCCACCCACATCCCCCCCGTATCCCACCCACATCACCCCATGTCCCTATGTCTCACCCATATCCCTATAAACCACCCATATCCCACCTATATTCCTATATCCCCCCATATCCCCCCGATATCCCACCCATATCCTCCCCACATCCCACCCACATCCCACCCATGTCCCTATATCTCACCCATATCCCTATAAACCACCCACATCCCACCCACATCCCACCCATGTCCCTATATCCCACCCATGTCCCTATATCCCACCCATATCCCCATATACCACCCATATCCCCCCCACATCCCCCCCACATGCCCCCATGTCCCTATATCCCACCCATGTCCCTATATCCCACCCATATCCCTATAAACCAGCATATCCCTATAAACCACCCATATCCCACCCATATCCCCCCTGTATCCCACCCACATCCCACCCATGTCCCTATATCCCCCCCATATCCCCCCGTTATCCCACCCATATCCTCCCCACATCCCACCCACATCCCACCCATGTCCCTATATCCCCCCCATATACCTATACCCCACCCATACCCCACCCATACCCCACCCACATCCCCCCCACATCCCACCCACATCACCCACATCCCACCCATGTCCCTATAAACCACCCATACCCCACTCATATCCCACCCATATCCCCCTGTATCCCCCCCACATCCCCCCATGTCCCTATATCCCACCCATGTCCCTATATCTCACCCATATCCCTATAAACCACCCATACCCTACCCATATCCCACCCATAACCCCCCCACATCCCACCCGCATCCCTATAAACCACCCATACCCCACCCATACCCCACCCATATCCCATCCATATCCCCTCCATATCCCCCCTGTATCCCACCCACATCCCACCCATGTCCCGATATCCCACCCATATCCTCCCCACATCCCACCCACATCCCACCCATGTCCCTATATCCCACCCATATCCCTATAAACCACCCATACCCCACCCATATCCCACCCATAACCCCCCCACATCCCACCCACATCCCTATAAACCACCCATACCCCACCCATACCCCACCCATACCCCACCCATATCCCCCTGTATCCCACCCACATCCCACCCATCTCCCCATATCCCACCCATATCCCTATAAACCCCCGTACCCCATCCATACCGCACCCATATCCCACCGACATCCCACCCACATCCCACCCATATCCCTATATCCCCCCCATATACCTATAAACCACCCATACCCCACCCATACCCCACTCATATCCCACCCATATCCCCCTGTATCCCCCCCCACATCCCACCCATGTCCCTATATCTCACCCATATCCCTATATCTCACCCATATCCCACCAACATCCCCATATCCTCCCCACATCCCCCGCACATCCCACCCATATCCCATCCGTATTCCTATAAACTACCCATATCCCAATAAACCACCCATATCCCACCCACATCCCCCCATGTCCCTATATCTCACCCATATCCCTATAAACCACCCTTATCCCACCTATATTCCTATATCCCCCCATATCCCCCCGATATCCCACCCATATCCTCCCCACATCCCACCCACATCCCACCCATGTCCCTATATCCCCCCATATCCCTATAAACCACCCATACCCCCCCACATCCCCCCCCGTCCCTGTATCCCCCCATATCCCTGTAAAGCACCCATACCCCCCTCCGCCCCGCACCCAGAGGCAGCTCGGATTTCCCGTTTTATTGTGAAGTGCAGCGCGGTGCCTTTTTGTGCTTTGATCCCATCAGCCCGCATCGCCCTTCCAGGTCCCGACTGCGCAACGGCTTCCGGGACCCCAGACCCATTTTTGGGTTCCGTTGGGGAGGGGGGCGAAGCTCCGGAGGGCCTTTCCAGGCCTCCGTGGACGGACGGACGGACGGACGGACGGACGCAGCTCCGGGTGCTGCCAAATACCTGAATGGGGGCGGGGGTGGGGGGCGAGGGCTTTTGGGGGGGGGGGCCGCGGCGAGAGCCTGCCCGCTGCGGGGCGGGGGGAGGGGGGGCGTGCAAAGGGCGTGCAATGGGCGTGCAACGGGCGTGCGGGGCGCCGGGTGTGGTGTGTGTGGTGTGTGGTGTTTGTAGTGTGTGTGCAACGTGTGTGCAAAGGGCGTGCAATGGGTGTGCAGGGTGCCGGGTGTGGGGTGTGTGGTGGTTGTAGTGTGTGTGCAAAGGACGTGCAATGGGCGTGCAATGGGCGTGTTGAGCACCCAGTCTGGTGTGTTGTGTGTGGTGTGTGTGGTGTGTGGGGTTTGTAGTGTGTGTGCAATGTGTGTGCAAAGTGCGTGCAATGGGCGTGCAACGGGCGCACGGGGCACTAGGTGTGGTGTGTGTGGTGTTTGTTGTGTGTGTGCAATGGGTGTGCAAAGGGCAGGTGTGTGGAGCGCCGGGTGTGGTGTGTGTGTGGTGTGTGTCGTGTGTTGTGTTGGTGTTTGTAGTGTGTGTGCAGTGGGTGTGCAACGGGCGTGTGGAGCGTCGAGTGTAGTGTGTTATGTGTGTTGTGTGGTGTGTGTGCAGTGGGTGCGCAAAGGGCTTGCAATGGGTGTGCAACGGGCGTGCGGGGCACCAAGTGTGGTGTGTGGTGAGTAGTGGGTGTGCAGTGGTTGTGCAAAGGACATCCAGTGGGCGTGTAACAGGCGTGTGGAGCGCTGGGTGTGGTGCGTGTTATGTGTGATGCATGTTGTGTGGTGTGTATAAAGTGTGTGCAATGGGTGTGCATTGGGTGTGCAGGGTGCCGAGTGTGTGTCATGCATATGGTGCAGTGGGCGTGCATTGGGAGTGCAAGGGGCATGCAGGGTGTTGTGTGTGGTGTGTATAATGTGTGTATAATATGCGTGCAATGGGCGTGCAACAGGCATGCAGGGTGCCGCGTGTCTTGTGTGGTGTGCTGTGTAGTGTGTGTGTGGTGTATAATGTGCGTGCAATGTGCGTGCAATGGGTGTGCAACAGATATGCGGGGCGCCGGCTGTGGTGTGTGGTGTGTGTGGTGTGCTGTGTGGTCTGTGGTGTGTAAAAAGTGTGTATAAAGCGTGTGCAATGGGCGTGCAATGGATGCGCAGGGCGTTGAGTGTGGTGTGTGTGTGTTGTGTGTCCGGTGTGTCCGGTGTGTCTGCAATGGGCATGTGAAAGCTGTGTTGTGGGCGTGCAATGGGCGTGCAAGGAGCTGACTGTGGTGTGTGTGCAATGGGCGTGCTTTGTGAGTGCAATAGGT
This sequence comes from Phasianus colchicus, assembly GCF_987193195.1. Taxonomy (NCBI): domain Eukaryota; kingdom Metazoa; phylum Chordata; class Aves; order Galliformes; family Phasianidae; genus Phasianus; species Phasianus colchicus. The sequence goes on from NC_143438.1 coordinate 95,050,955, forward strand.
GTGCAATGGGTGTGCAGGGCATTGTGTGTGGTGCGTGTTGTGTGCATCGTGTATGTGGTGTGTGTATGATGGGCGTGAAACAGGTGTGCAGTGGATGTGCAACGGGCGTGCAAGACACCGAGTGTGGTATGTGTTGTATGGAGTGTCGTGTGTGTGGTGCATAGCGTGTGTGCAATAGACGTGCAATGGGTGTGCAACAGGGGTGCGTGTTGAATGATGTGTGGTATGTTGTGTCGTGTGTCATGTGGGTTTAGTTGGCGTGCAAAGTGTGTGCAGTGGACGCACAATAGGTGTGCAACAGGCATGCATGGCATTGAGTGTGGTGTGTTGTGTGTTGTGTGTGTGGTGTGAGTGGTGTGTAATGTGCAATGGGCGTGCAATGGGTGTGCAAAGGGTGTGCAACAGGCATACAGGGCATTGAGTGTGATGCATGTTCTGTGAGTGTGTACAAATGTATGTCTGTGGGTGTGCAATGAGTGTGCACAGGATATGCAGTGCATGCAGCTGGTGTGCAATGGGTGTGCACAGGGGATGTAATGGGTGGGTGAGGAATGCGGTGAATGTGCAATGAGTGTGCACGGGGATTGCACAGGGTGTGTGGTGCATGCAGTCCGTGTGCAATGGGTGTGCAATGGGTGTGTGGTGCGTGTTGTGAGCATGTATTGTGTGTGCTGTGTAGCATATGTATATAAAGAGTGTGCAATGGGCGTGCAACAGGTGTGCAGGGTGCTGAATGTGCTGTGTGTTGTGTGTGTGTCGTGTGTGTGGTGTGGTGTGTGTGCAATGGGTGTGCAAAAGGTGTGCAATGGGCGTCTGGGGAGCTGAGTGTGAGCGTTGTGTGTTGTGTGTGCAATGGGGGTGCAGTAGGTGTGTGCTGCGTGTTGTGAGTGTGTATTTTGTACTCTTGTGTCTGCTGTGTAGTGTGTACATATAAAGTGTCTGCATTGGGCGCGCAATGGGTGTGCAATGGGTGTGAGTGTGTGTTGTGTACTGTGCATGGTGTGTGTGTGTAGTGTGTGCAAGAGGTGTGCAAGAGGTGTGCAGGGCACTGAATGCATGTGGTGTGTGTAGGGTGCCATGTGTGTGGTGTGCAGTGTTTGTGCAGTGGGCGTGCAATGGGTGTGCAATGGCGTATTGTGAGTGTGTTGTGCGTGTGTGTGCTGTGTGTGTCATGTCGTGTGTGTCACATGTGTCACGTATCTGTGGTGTGTGCAATGGGCGTGCAATGGGTGTGCAGGGCTCTGAGTGTGGTCTGAGGTGTGAGTGTGTGTGCCGCATGTGTATAAAGTGTGTGAACTGGGCGTGTGAACAGGCATGTGGGGCATGTTGTGTGTGTGCTGTGTGTACGTCTCACATGTATCATGCGTTCAGTGGGCGTGCAATGGGCGTGCAGGGAGCCAAGTGTGTGCGTTGTGTGTGTAAGAAGTGTGTGCAGTGGGTGTGCAGGGTGCCGAGTGCATGCAGTGAATGTTGTGAGCGTGTTGTGTGTGTCTGTCACACGTGTCACGTGTGTTGCGTGTGTGTTGTTTGCCACGTGTATTGTGTGTCGTGTGCATCATGCGTGTGCAACGGGTGTGCAGTGGGCGTCCGGGTGCTTTGTGAGTATGTTGTGTGTGTTGTGTAGTGTGTGTCATGTGTGTGGTGTGAGCTGCAGGTGTGCAATGGGTGTGCAATGGACTTCGGGGTGCCGAGTGTGTGCGGTGCGTGCTGTGAGTGTGTGTTGTTTGTGTGTGTGTGTTGTGTGTGTCAAACATATGATGCGTGCAGTGGGTGTGCAATGGGTGTGCAGTGTGAGTGCACTGTGTGTGCAATGAATGAGCAGTGTATGTGTAACGGGAGTGGAGTGTGAGTGCACTGTGTGTGCAACGAGTGTGCAGAGTGTGTTTAATGTGTGTGCAGTGTGTGTGCAATGAGTGAGAAATGAGTGTTCACTGTGTGTGTGTGATGTAAGTGCAATGAGTGTGCAGTGTATGTGTAATGTGTGTGCAGTGTGAGTGCAGTGAGTGTGCAATGGGTGTGCAGTCTGAGTGCAATATGTGTGCACTGAGTCTGCAACGAGCGTAGAATGAGTGTGCATCATTTGTGCACTGAGCGTGCAACGAGTGTAGAACGTGTGTGCAATGCATGTGCAATGGGTGTGCAACACGTATCTGTAACATGAGCACTGACTGCCATGGGTTTGCAGCGTGTGCTGTGTGTGCAACGGGTGTGCAAACGCTGTGCAACCGTCCGTGCACAGGGCACTGCAGTGTGTGTATGGAGCATGCAGGGGGTGTGCAGAGGATGCAGTAGGTGTGCAAGAGAAGTGTGGTGCGTGCAGGGGGCCAGCAGTGGGTGTGCAGAGAGTGTACAGAGTGTGTGCAGTGTGCGCAGGGGTATGCAGCGGGTGTGCAGTGAGTGTGCAAAGGGAGTGCAATGTGTGCATGGGGTGAGTAGAGGGTGCAACGGGTGTGCAGTGCAGGTGTGCACAGGGCGTGCGGTGGGCGTGCAAAAGGAGTGCTGTGTGTGCTGTGAGTGCTGTGAGCGTGCACACAGGTTGCAGTGCGTGCAGTGGGTGTGCAGTGAGTGCACAGGGCTGCATTGTGTGCAAGGAGTACGCAGTGGGTGTGCAATGGGTGTGCAATGGGCATGCACAGGGAGCGCAGTGTGTGCAGTGCATGTGCAGTGTGTGTGCGTGGGGTGTGCAGGGTGTGTGCAAGGCGTATGCAGTGTGTGCAATCTGTGTGCAATGAGTCTGCAATGAGTGTGCACAGGGAATGCAGTATGTGCAGTGTGTGATGGGTGTGCAATGGGTGTGCAAAGGGAATGCCGTGCATGCCGTCGGTGAGTGATGGGTGTGCATGGGATGTGTAATGGGTGAGCAGTGCAGTGAGTGTGCAATGAGTGTGCACAAGGATTGCACAGGGTGTGCAGTGCATGCAGTCAGTATACAATGGGTGTGCAATGGGTGTGCAGTGGGTGTGCAGGGAGTGCAGTGTGGGCAATGTGCTGCCATGTGATCCTGCTCACATGCATGTGCGAGGCAAATTGTGTGCATGTGTGCTGCTCACACACATTTGTGAGCATTGCTCAGCACATCACTTGTGCATGCGTGTGCAACAGCTGCAGCACTTGCAGAGCACAGGAGTTTGCTCACAACAGTGTGTGTGCAAGCGTGTACGTGCCCACAACAGGTGTGCAACACCAGCAGCACTGGTATAGCACGCTCATGTCTGTTTGAACAACACCTGTGTGAGCGTGCATGCTACATGTGAGTTTGCAAGTATGTGTGTGTGCAAGACATGCAGCAGCAGCAGAACGTGTGGTGCACAGCGGCCTGCTCACGTCTGCTTGCACAATGAGTGTGTATGCGTGCATATATGAACATGTGTGTGCAATGCGTGTGCAACACCAGCAGCACTTGCAAAGCACACACATGTTTCTGTGTGCTGCCACAAGTGTGCACGGCTACATGTTGCACGTGTATAAATGCATCGACATGTGCGTACATATGTGTGCAAGGTGTGTGCAACGCACACGTGTTTCTGCATGCTGGCACAATGAGTGTGCAAGGGTGCGTGTTGCATGTCTATATGTGTGTGCGCCTACATGGAAATGAGTGTGCAAGAGGTGTGCAACACCAGCTACATTGTGGTGCATGCCCGCCTTTGCGCACCTGCTTGCACAATGCAAGCGTGTGTCTGTGCACACTGGGTCCATGTGCAAGCATTGACATGGGTGTGCAACACCAGCAGCACGTGCAGAGCACACAAGCCTGCTTGTGTGTGCGTGCAGAATGCATGTGTGTGTCTGCGTGTGCACACGTGCATGCGTTGTGTGCAACACCCACAGCACTCGGGGGCCCTGCAGCATGCTCAGATCCACTTGCACGACAGGTGTGTGTGTGTGTGCGCGCATTTGTGTGCGTGCAAGACTCGCAAAGCACAGCAGCTCCCTCCAGTCTGCTTGCACAATGCATGTGTTTATGCGTGTGTGCGTGGTAGGTGTGTCTGTGTATACATGTAAGCGCATAACACATGTGTGTGCCTGCGTGCTGCATGTCTGTATGTGCGTGTGCTCACACGTGTGTGTGCAAGAGCTGTGCTGCACCAGCACCACTGGCAGAGCACATGAGCTGATAGCTTCCTGCAGCCATGAAACACGCATACCTGTGCTTGCACACGCGTGTGCGTACATGTTGCATGCCTATATGTGCGTGTGCTCACACGTGTGCGTGCAACAGCTGTGCAGCACTCACCATGTTTGTTGTGAGCTGAGTGCTGCCTGCTGACACCACAGGGATCCACGTGTGCTTGCACACGCGTGTGCATGCATCATGCATTTCTGTACACATGTGTGCTAATGTGTGTGCACTATGCATGCGTGTGCCTGCATGATGCACGTGTGTATGCCTGTGTCTCTGTGTGTACACGCGTGTGCAACACCAGCAGCCCTTGCAGAGCGCAGTTGCTCATTCCTGTCTGCTTGCACACTGCATGTGCACATACTTATGTGAGTGTGCGTGTGTGTGTGTGCATAACACACACGTGTGCATGCATGTATATATGTGTGTGTGCTCACAAGTGTGCGTGCAACAGCTGAGCAGCACCCGCAGCACTGGCAGAGCACGTGAGCTGCCTGCTGCCTGCTTGCACACCCCAGCTGCACGTTTGTTCGCACACGTGTGTGCGTGCACGTCTGTATGTGTGTGTGCACACGTGTATCTGTGCAATGCATGCATATCTGTGCGTGTGCTCACATGTGTTTGTGCAAAAGCGGAGCAGCACCCGCAGCACTCATGAGCCGACTGCTTCCTCCTGCGCCACGAGGCTGCACGTGCACTCACACACCCGTGCACTCACTACAGCCTGTCACACGCGCGTGCACACACGATACTTGTATGTGCGTGTGTTCACACATGTGTGTGCAACAGCTGTGCAGCACCAGAAGCACTGGCAGGGCACACGAGCTGACTGCTGCCTGCTCACACTTCACAGATGCCCGTGTGCTTGCACGTGCGTGTGCACACTTCTATATGTGTGTGTGCCCACACTTGTGTGTGCAACCGCTGTGCAGCACCCGCAGCACTGGCAGAGCACGCGATCCAACTGCTGCCTGCTCACACACCCCAGATGCACGTGTGTTTGCACACGCGTGTGCACGCGTGCCTAGCCCTGCGCTTACTCACACGCGCGCGTGCACCAGCATTCCAGCACTCACAGCGCTTGCGAGCCGAGCGCCGCCTGCTGGCACCACACGGATGTGCGCTCACACGACGGCCCCTCACACGCGCGTGCAAAGCCCGGGCGGGGGAGTTGCGGGTAGGGGGGCGGGGGGGGGGCGGTTGCAGGGTGTTTTTTTTTGGGGGGGGGGTTGGGGGGGGGTTTGCTAGCGCTACTGTGACGGCATCCCTGATCTTCGTCGCTAGTGAGAAGTGGGGCCGGGCGGTCGTGAGTCCTCGTGAGCCCGCGGCGCACGACGGCCGCCCTCCATTATTGCTCTGAGAGGTTTCAGTCCTACGGAGAAATAACAAACAGTTTGGCGCTCCCACAGCGCCACCCAAAGGCCAAGGGGGGGAATTGCAGCCCCGAGGAGGAGGCGCCGGGGGGGGGCGGTTGTGGGCGGGGGGGGGGGAAACAGCGCCCCCTAACGGCGCCGAGCGGCGCTGCTTCATCTCCTGCTGCTGCTCCTCTGCCTCGCTCTGTGCTGAGTCCCAATGGGGGGGGGGGGGTCGTCGTCGTAACCCCCCCCCCCCACTCTTTTCTTTTTGCTTTTTTTTTTTTTCTGTTCCTTTTTTTTTGTCTTTTTTTCCCTCGTTTTTTTCATTTTTTCTTCATTTTTTTCCCTTTTTTTTTTCTTCATTTTTTTCCTTTCTTTTTCCTCTTTTTTCTCCTTTTTTTCGCTGCTTTTTTTCCTCTTTTTTTCTCCCTTTTTTGCATTTTCTTCTCCGTTTCTTCTCCTTTTCTTCTCCCTTTTTTCTCCTTTTTTTCCTCCTTTTTTCTCCTTTTCCCTCCTTCTTTCTACGTTTTTTCTCCTTTTTCTCCTTTTCTCCTCCTTTTTTTCTCCTTTTTTCTCCTTTTTTCCTGTTTTTTTCTCCTTTTTTTCCTGTTTTTTCTCCAATTTTTCTCCCTTTTCCACCTTTTCTTCTCCTTTTTCCTTCTTTTTTTCCCCTTTTTCCTGTTTTTTTCCTCGATTTTTTTTCTTTTTTTCACCCTTTTTCTTCTTCTTTCCTCCTTTTTTTCTCCTTTTTCTTCACCTTTTTTCTCCCTTTTTCCTGTTTTTCTTTTCTTGATTTTTTTTCTCCCTTTTTCACCTTTTTCTTCTTCTTTTTTCTCCTTTTTTCTCCTTTTTTTCTCTCCTTTTTTCTCCTTTTCTTCTTCCCTTTCTCTCCATTTTTTCTCCTTTTTTCTTCCTTTCTTCCCCTTTTTTCACTTCTTTCTCCTTTTCTTCTTTTTTTTCTCCTTTTTTCTAATTTTTCTTCTTTTTCTCCTTTCTTTCACCTTTTTTCCCTCCTCTTTTCTTCCTTTTTTGTCCATTTTCTCCTCTTTTTCTCCATTTTAATTCCTTTTTTCTCCTTTTTTCTCTTTCTTTTTTTTCCTCCACTTTGTCCCCTTTTCTCCTTTTTTCCTCCTTTTTTTCTTGTTTTCTTCTCCTTTTTCTCATTTTTCCTCCTTTTTTCTCCTGTTCCTTCTCCATTTTTTCCTTTTTCTCCTTTTTTCTCCTTTTCTCTGCTTTTTTCTCCTTTTTTCCCTCATTTTTCTCCTTTTTTCTCCCTTCTCTTCTTTTATCCCCTTTTTTTCCACCTTTTTTCTCCTTTTTTCCTCCATTTTTCTCCTTTCTCTCCTTTTTTCCTCCACTTTTTGTCCACTTTTCTCCACTTTTCTCCTTTTTTTCATTTTTTCTCCTTTCTTTTCCTTTTCTCTCCATTTCCCCCTTTTTTCTCCTCTTTTTCTCCTTTTTTCCCTCCATCTCTCCTTTTTTTCTCCTTTTCCTCTCCATTTTTTCCTTTCTTTCCCCTTTTCACCTTTTTCCTTTTTTTTTTCCCTTTTTTTCTCCTTTTCTCCTCCTTTTTTTTTCTTCTCCTCTTTTTCTCCCTTTTTTTTTTTTTTTTGGTATTTCTTCCCTTTTTTTCTTTCCCTTTTTTTCTTCCCCTCCTCCTTTAAAATCTTTTTTTTTTTTTTTCCTTTTTTTTGTCCTTTTTTTTCTTGTTTTCTTCCCATCCGTTCTGAGAATCGACTTTGGCATCGCGGCGGGGGGGGGGGGGCGGCACCCCCAGGCCAAAGTCCGTGCTTGGGGGGGGGGGGGGGGGGTTCTGTGCTCTGGGGGGGTCCCCAAAAAATGGGGAGGTCCCCAAAAAATAGGGGGGAGGGGCAGGGAGGCGGTGGGGGGGGGGGGTCCCCAAAGAAAAGGGGTCCCCAAGGAGCTCCTTCGAGGGGGGAGGATCCCCAAGGTTGGGGGGGGGGGTCCCAAAAAGGGGGGGAGAGCCTGAGGGGGGGTCCCCAGTGAGAGGGGGGTCCCCAAAGCGAGGGGTCCCCAAAGGGGGGGTTCCCCAAAGGTGAGGGGGGGTCCTCATTGGGAGGGTGGAAGCCCGGAAGGTGGGGATCCCCCAAGGGTGAGGGGGTCCCCAAATTTTGGGGGGGGGGAGGGGGGAGGGGGAAGTGGGGAGGGGTCCCCGATGTGGGGGGAGGGGTGTCCCCAAAAAAGGGGGGTAATCAAAGGGGGAGGGGCTCCCAAAGGGGGATCCCGGGTGGGTCCTCAAAGGGAGAAGGGGAGCCCCGAGGGGGGGGGGGCTCCCCAAAATGGGGGTCTTCAGTTGGTTCCTATTGAAAGGGGGGGAGGGGGGAGCATAAGTCTGGGGGGGGACCCAAAACTGGGATGCTGGGGGTCCCCAGTGGGGGAGGGGTTACCTGGTGGGGGTCGCGGGGGGGGGAGGGGGGCACAAAGTGGGAGCGAGGCAGGGGTCCCCAAAAAGAGGTGGGATCTCCAAATAAAGGGGTCCCCGACGGGGGGGGGGGAGGGGGGGAAGGGTGACGTTGTGCCATGCTGGGGGAGGGGGGTCGACGGGGGGGGGGTGACATCGAGTGGGAGAAGGCGATGGGGGACCCTTTTGGGAGGGGGGGGACCCCAATTTAGGAGAGGGGCCCCAATTTAGGAGGGGTGAGATCCCAATTTTGGGGGGGGAGGACCCCCAATTTTAACCGGGGTGGGGGAGAAGACCCCCCCCCATCTCCCCCCCACCCGAATATGGCATAGGATTTGGGGTGCCCCCTTATTGAGAAGGGTGGAGACAACCCCTGGGGTGGGGGGGGGGGGGAATTGGGGGGACCCTAAATCGAGGGGGGGGGGGCGAAAGGGGGGTGAGGGGGAGGGAGAGTGGGGTCGGGGCACCCACAGAAAGGAGGGGGGGTCCCAGAGTTGTTGGGTGCACGGGAGACCCCGGAAAAGGGGGGGCGGGTCCCCGAGTTTTAGGGGATACAGAGGGACCCCATAAAGAGGGGAGAGGGGGGTCCCGGAAATTGTGGGGTGCACAGAGAGACCCTATAAATGGGGAGGGGGGGGGAGGGTCCTGGATTTGTAGGGTGCACAGAGGGACCCCATAAAGTGGGGAGGGGTCCCGGAGCTGTGGGGGGATCCCGGAGTTGTGGGGTGCACAGATGGACCCTTTAATTGGGGGGTGGGGTCCCAGAGTTGTGGGGTGCAGAGGGGATCCCATCAGAGGGGGGGGGGGTTCCTAGAGTTGTGGGGTGCACAGAGGGACCCCATAAATTGGGGAGGGGTCAAGGAGCTGTGGGGGGGTCCCGGAGTTGTGGGGTGAACAGAGGGACCCCACAAATTGGGGAGGGGATCCCAGAGTTTTGGGGTGCAGCCCCCACCCAAAGGAGGGGGGTTCCCCGAGTGGGGGGACCCTATAAAGGAGGGGAACCCCCGAGTTTTTGGGGTGCACGAGGTACCCAGGCACCCCGTAAACGAGGGAGACCCCCGAGTTTCGGGGTGCACAAGCGACCCCCGACTTTTGGGGTCCGCATGGGCCCAGGGCACCCAAGGAACAGTGAGGGGGTCCCTGAGTTTCGGGGCGCACACGGGACCCCCACGAACACCCCGTAAATGTGGGGGGACCCCCCCGAGTTTTGAGGCACCCCATAAAGGAGGGGGGCACCGAATTTCGGGGTGCACACGGACCCCCGGGTTTTAGGGTGCTGGGGACATAGGGCACCCCATAAGTGAAGGGGAGCCCCGAATTTTGGGGTTCGCGTGGGACCCTGAGTTTTGGGGTGCGCGAGGTACCCAGGCACCCCACAAAGGGAGGGGGACCCCCGAATTTCGAAGTGTAAATGGGACCCCCGATTTTTGGGGTGCACATGGGGACCGGGCACCCCATATAGGAAAGGGTATCCCCGAATTCTGGGGTGCTGAAGAGGTGGGGGGCACCCCATAAATGAGGGGGACCCCCAACTTTTGGGGTACACTTGGGAGCGGGGCATCCAAGGAAGAGCGGGGGGGGGGTCCCCAAATTTTGTGGTGCATATGGGACCCCCGAGTTTAGGGGAGCCTGAAGTACCCAGACAACCCATAAATGTGGGGCACCCCCTAATTTTGGGGTACACGTGGGACCAGGGCACCCAAGGAACAGTGAAAGGGTCCCTGAGTTTTGGGGTGCACACGGGACCCCCGAATTTGGGGGTCTGCATGGGCCCAGGACGCCCCATATAGAGGGGGACCTTTAACTTTTGGGGTACACGTGGGGCGAGGAAACCCCATAAATAAGGGGGACCCCCGAGTTTTGGGGCGCACGAGGTACCCGGACACCCCAAAAAGGATGGGGAACCCCTAATTTCGGGGTGCACAAGGGGTCCCCCGACTTTTGGGGTCCGGGTTGGCCCAGGGCACACCACAAATGAGGGGTACCCCAAAATTTGGGGTCCACGTGGGCCCAGGGCACCCAAAGACCAGCCGAGGGGATCCCCAAGTTTTGGGGCGCATATGGGATCCCCGACTTTTGGGGTACGCGTGGGCCCAGGGCTCATCCCATAAATGAGGGGGATCCCCAAATCTGGGATCTGCGTGAGCCCAGGGCACCCCATAAACGAATGGGATCCCCGACTTTTGGGGCACACGTGGGACCCCAGGCTTTTGGGGTTCGTATTGACTCAGGGAACCCCATAAAAGAGGGAGACCCCCAATTTTCGGGGTACCCACGGACCCCCAACTTTTGATCTACACGAGGTCCCCAAACTCCCATATAAACACCGAGAGGACCCCCGACTTTTGGGGTACACATGGGCCCAGGACACCCCATAAATGAGAAAGACCCCCAATTTTTGGTGCCCACGTGGGTCCAGGGCACCCAAGGAACAGCGAGGGGGTCCCAGAATTTTGGGGTACACCTGGGAGCCCCGACTTTTGGGCTACACATGGGACCAGGGCTCCCAAGGAACTGTGAGATCCCCAAGTTTCGGGGTGCGTGTGGGACAAGAAGACCCCATAGATGAGGGGGATCCTCGACTTTTGGGGGCCACGTGAGGCTTGGACACCCCATAGATGATGGAGACCCCCAACTTTTGGGGTGCACATGGGTCCAGGACACCCCATAAAGGAGGAGGACCCGCAAATTTGGGGTCCGCATGTGCCCAGGGCACCCCATAAAGGAGGGGGACCCCCAACTTTTGGGGTATATATGGGCCCAGGGTGCCCCATAAAAGAGGGAATACCCCAAATTTGGGGTCAACACAGGCTAAGGGCGCCCCATAAATGACAGAGACCCCCAAATTTGGGGTCCACATGGGCTCAGGGCACCCCATAAATGAGACAATACCCCAAATTTAGGGTCCACACGGTCTCAGGTTGCCCCATAGACAAGGGGGATCCCTAAATTTTGGGGTATATTTGGGGTATATATGGGCCCAGGGCACCTCATAAACGAGGGGATACCCCAAATTTGGGGTCCACACAGGTTCAGGGTACCCCATAAACGAGAGAATACCCCAAATTTAGGACCCATATGGGCCCAGGGCACCCCACAAACGAGACAATACCCCAAATTTGGGGTCCATACAGGCCCAGGGCACCCCATAAATGAGGGGATACCCCAAATTTAGGGTCCACATGGGCCCAGAGCACCCCATAGACAAGAGGGATCTCCAACTTTTGGGGTATATTTGGGGTGCATATGGCCCCAGGGCACCCCATAAATGAGGGGATATCCCAAATTTGGGGTCCACATGGGCTCAGGACACCCCATAAACTTGACAATACCCCAAATTTAGGGTCCACGTGGGCTCAGGGTGCCCCATAGACAGGGGGGATCCCCAACTTTTGGGGTCCATATGGGCCCAGGGCAATTCATAAATAAGGGAATACCCCAAATTTGGGGTCCACACAGGCCCAGGGCACCCCATAAATGAGGGAATACCCCAAATTTGGGTCCGCACAGGTTCAGGGTGCCCCATAAATGAGGGGATACCCCAAATTTAGGATCCATACGGGCCCAGGGCACCCCGTAAATGAGGGGATACCCCATTTTTGGGGTCCATAAAGGCCCAGGGCACCCCGTAAATGAGGGAATACCCCCAAATTTGGGATCCATATGGGCCCAGGGCACCCCATAAACGAGGGGATACCCCAAATTTGGGTCCACATGGGCTGAGGGTGCCCCACAGACAAGGGGGATCCTCAACTTTTGGGGTCCATATGGGCTCAGGGCACCCCATAAACGAGGGGATACCCCAAATTTAGGATCCATACGGGCCCAGGGCACCCCATAAACGAGACGATACCCCAAATTTGGGTCCACCCAGGCACCCAGAAATGAAGGAGACCCCCAAATTTGTGCTCCACACAAAACCCCCCCAAGCATCGCGCCACCCAAACACCCACCAAACCCCCAGGTTGGCCACCCCTCCACCCCTCTCCTCCTCACCCACCTCGGGGTCCCCCGCCTCCATTCCCCCTCCGGATTTTCTCCCCCCTTTTCCCCCCACCCCCCGTTGAAATCTCAAGCCCTGAGGTTTGCGGCTGCGGTCGGGGCTCCTTTGAAGCAGGCGGACTCGTAGTGCTTGTTCAGGTAGGACTTGAGGGCGAAGGTTTTGCTGCATCTCTTGCACTTGAAGTGCTTGAAGGCCGAGTGGGTCTGCATGTGAGCGCGCAGGTTGGAACGGTCGGCGAAAGCTTTGCCGCAGTGGGCGCAACCGAAAGGCTTCTCCCCGGTGTGCGAACGCATGTGGCCCTGCAACAACCAAGGACGGCTGAAAGCTTTGCCGCAAACCTCGCATTTGTGCTTCAGGTCGTGGGTCAGGAGATGCATGGCCATCGCCGGCATGGAGACGTAGACTTTTCCGCAGGTCGGACATTTCTTGGCCATTTTGCTATCCAGGCTACGGTGCGTCTGTTTGTGACGGCTCAGGTTGGAGGAGGTGGCGTAGGTTTTGCCGCATTCGCCGCAAGCGTGACGTTGCCGGGGGGGTCTGGGGGTCGAGGGGGTCGCGGTGCCGTTGGGGGCTTTGCGACGCGAGCGGCCGTCGGTGATGAAGAAGGCGTCGACGGCGTAACCTTCGCTGACGGCTGCGTCGCCGTTGATGTAACCGCCGGCCAACGCGGAGCGGGGGCTGTCGGGGGGGTCCGAATCGGAGGCGGCGAAATCCCCCCCGCCTCGGGCGGACGGGTAGAGGGAGGTCGGTGATGGGACTTTGAGGGGGTCTGAGGCGTCGGCGTCGCCGGGGTAGGAGCTGGGGGCCATGTAGTCGCCGAGGTAGGGGGCTGTAGGGGGGGGGATGTGGTCAGAAAGTGGGGAGGGGGCAGCAAATTTGGGGGTTGGGGGTTGACCGCGTGATGGGGGAGCAGGGGGAGATGGGTGGTGTGCGCTGAAGACAAAAGCACCCATGGGACACCAATGATACCCATGGGACACCAATGATACCCATGGGACACCAACGGCACGCACACAATCCCAAAGGTACCCATAGGGCAACAGGGGCACCCACAAACCCAACTGCACCCATGGAACCCCAACGGCACCCCACAAACCCAACGGCACCCATGGGACCCCAACGGCACCCACACAAACCCAATGGTACCCATGGGACCCCAACGGCACCCACACAAACCCGACTGCACCCATGGAACCCCAGCGGCACCCATACAATCCCAATGCTACCCATGGGGCAATAGGGGGCACCCACAAACCCAACTGCACCCATGGAACCCCAACGGCACCCCACAAACCCAACGGCACCCATGGGACCCCAACGGCACCCACACAAACCCGACTGCACCCATGGAACCCGAGCGGCACCCATGCAATCCCAATGCTACCCATGGGGCAATAGGGGCACCCACAAACCCAACTGCACCCATGGAACCCCAACGGCACCCCACAAACCCAACGGCACCCATGGGACCCCAACGGCACCCACACAAACCCGACTGCACCCATGGAACCCCAGCGGCACCCATGCAATCCCAATGCTACCCATGGGGCAACAGGGGCACCCACAAATCCAACTGGACCCATGGGACCCCAACGGCACCCACAAACCCAACGGCACCCATGGGACCCCAACGGCACCCACACAAACCCAATGGTACCCATGGGACCCCAACAGCACCCATGGAACTCCAACGCCACCCACACAAACCCGACTGCACCCATAGGACCCCAGTGGCACCCATGCAATCCCAATGCTACCCATGGGGCAATAGGGGCACCCACAAACCCAACTGCACCCATGGAAACCCAACGGCACCCCACAAACCCAACGGCACCCATGGGACCCCAACGGCACCCACACAAACCCGACTGCACCCATCGAACCCCAGCGGCACCCATGCAATCCCAATGCTACCCATGGGGCAACAGGGGCACCCACAAACCCAACTGCACCCATGGAAACCCAACGGCACCCCACAAACCCAACGGCACCCATGGGACCCCAACGGTACCCACACAAACCCAATGGTACCCATGGGACCCCAACAGCACCCATGGAATTCCAACGGCACCCACACAAACCCGACTGCACCCATGGAACCTCAGCGGCACCCATGCAATCCCAATGCTACCCATGGGGCAATAGGGGCACCCACAAACCCAACTGCACCCATGGAACCCCAACGGCACCCCACAAACCCAACGGCACCCATGGGACCCCAACGGCACCCACACAAACCCGACTGCACCCATGGGACCCCAACGGCACCCACACAAACCCAATGGTACCCATGGGACCCCAACAGCACCCATGGAACTCCAACGGCACCCACACAAACCCGACTGCACCCATGGAACCCCAGCGGCACCCCACAAACCCAACAGCACCCATGGGACCCCAACGGCACCCACACAATCCCAATGCTACCCATGGGACCCCAGCGGCACCCATGCAATCCCAATGCTACCCATGGGGCAATAGGGGCACCCACAAACCCAACTGCACCCATGGAAACCCAACGGCACCCCACAAACCCAACGGCACCCATGGGATCCCAACAGCACTCACACAAATCCAATAGCACCCAGCTGATCCCAACGGCACCCATGGGACCCCAACAGCACCCACACAAACCCAATGACACCCATGTGACTCCAACAGCACCCACACAAACCCAACAGCACGCATGGAATCCCAACGGCACCCACACAAACCCAACAGCACCCATGGGACCCCAACAGCACCCACACAAACCCAATGGCACCCATGGGACTCCAACAGCACCCACACAAACCCGACTGCAACCATGGGACCCCAACAGCACCCCACACAAACCCAATGGTGCGCATGGGGCAACAGGGGCACCCACAAACCCAACTGCACCCATGGGACCCCAACGGCACCCACACAAACTCAACTGCACCCATGTGACCCCAACAGCACCCATGGACCCTCAACGGCACCCACATAATCCCAATGGTACCCATGGGGCAATAGGGGCACCCACAAACCCAACTGCACCCATGTGACCCCAACAGCACCCACACAAATCCAATAGCACCCCGCTGATCCCAATGCAGCCACACAAACCCAACAGCACCCACACAAACCCAATGGCACCCATGGGACCCCAACAGCACCCACACAGACCCAATGGCACCCATGGGACTCCAACAGCACCCACACAAACCCAACTGCACCCATAGGACCCCAATGGCACCCACACAAACCCAAAGGAACCCAGGGGGCAACAGGGACACCCATGTGACCCCAACAGCACCCATGGGACCCCAATGGCACCCACACAAATCCAATGGCACCCATGTGACTCCAACAGCACCCACACAAACCCAACAGCACCCATGGGACCACAATGGCACCCACATGAAACCCCAGTGGCACCCATGTGGCCTTGGGGGCACCTGCATGTGGTGGCACCTGTGTAACTACGATGGTCCCACTCAACCCTAGTGGCACCCACAGGACACCGATGGCACCCACATGGGACCTTGGTGGCACCCACGCGATCAGATGGTGCCCACAAAACCCCAACAGCACCCATGGGACCCCAACTGCACCCACACATGGCCTCAGTGCCACCCGCGTGTCACCTTGGTGGCACCCACATGCGGTGGCACTCACATGATTCCAGTGCCACCCGCGTGTGATCTTGGTGGCACCCATGTGTGGTGGCACCCACATGTCCCCAGTGAGACCCGCATGTGACCACAGTGTCACCTTCATGTGACCTTGGTGGCACCCACATGTGATGGCACCCACACAACCACAATGACACCCATGTGGCCTTGGTGTCACCCACACATGGGACCTTGGTGGCACCCAACATGATGGCACCCACGTAACCACGATGGCAGCCAGATGTCACCCCAGTGTCTCCCAAACGTGACCTTGGTGGTACCCAAACTTGGTGTCACCCACATGTCCCCAGTGCCACCCACATGTGACCTTGGTGGTACCCAAATGTGACCTTGGTGGCACCCTCATGTGATGGCACCCATGTGACCACAACGGCACCCAATGAGTGACCCCAGTGTCACCCACGTGTACACCCACATTTGTGGTGGCACCCAAACATGTCTCCAGTGACACCCACGTGTGACCTTGGTGGCACCTATATGTGGTGGCACCCACATGCCCCCAGTGAGACCCACATGTGACCACAGTGTCACCTTCATGTGACCTTGATGGCACCCAGAGTGAGACCATGGTGGCACCCACATGTGGTGACACCCACGTGACAACAATGGCACCCAAACATGACCTTGGTGGCACCCAATGTGGTGGCACCCACATGCGTCCAGTGTCACCCAAATGTGACCTGGTGGCACCCACATGGCAGCGATGGCACCCAGATGTGACACCAGTGTCCCCTAGACATGACCTTGGTGGCACCCACATTTGGTGGCACCCACAAGTCCCCACTTGTGAGCTTGGTGCCACCCCCAGTGTGACCTTGGTGGCACCCAAACATGACCATGGTGGCACCCAATGTGACTCCTTTGCCACCCACATGTGGTGGCACCCACATGCCCCCATTGCCACCCACGTGTGACCTTGGTGGCACCCACACGTGGTGGCACCCACATGTCCCCACTGAAACCCACATGTGACCTTGGTGGCACCCAATCATGACCTTGGTGGCACCCAGACGTGGTGGCACACTCATGTCTCCAGTGGCATCCACGTGTGACCTTGGTGGCACCCAATGTGGTGGCACCCACATGACCACGATGGCACCCACACTTGGTGACACCCACGTGACCACGATGGCACCCAGATGCGATCCCAGTGTCTCCCAAATGTGACCTTGGTGGCACCCACACTTGGTGGCACCCACATGTCCCCATTGCCACCCACATGTGACCTTGGTGCCACCCAATGTAGTGGCACCCACATGACAACAATGTGGTGGCACCCACATGTGACCCCGCTGCCACCCACGTGTGACCTTGATGCTACCCAAATGTGACCTTGGTGGCACCCACACGTGGTGGCACCCACATGACCACAATGGCACCCACATGTCACCTTGGTGGCACCCAAACATGGCCATGGTGGCACCCACACTTGGTGGCACCCTCATGTCTCCACTGAGACCCACATGTGACCTTGGTGGCACCCAATGTGGTGGCACCCACATGACCACGATGGCACCCACGTGTGACCCCAGGGTCACCCAAACATGAACATGGTGGCACCCACATGTCCCCAGTGTCACCCACATGTGACCACGGTGACACCCAAATGTGACCTTAGTGGAACCTGGACGTGGTGGCACCCTCACGTCTTTCCAGTGCCACCCACGTGTCACCTTGGTGGCACCCAATGTAGTGGCACCCACATGACAACGATGTGGTGGCACCCACATGTGACCCTGCTGCCACCTACGTGTGACCTTGGTGGCACCCACGTGTGGTGGCACCCAGATGGCAACAATGGCACCCACACGTGGTCCCAGTGCCACCCAAACGTGACCTTGGTGGCACCCAAATGTGACCTTGGTGGCACCCACATGTCCCCAGAGGCACCACACTGTGACCTTGGTGCCACCCAAATGTGACCTTGGTGGCACCCACATGTGGTGGCAACTACATGACCAGAATGGCACCCACCTGTGACCCCAGTGTCCCCCAAAAATGACCTTGGTGGCACACGCACTTGATGGCACCCACATGTCCCCAGTGACACCCACATGTGACTGCAGTGTCACATGTAGTGTGACCTTGGTGGCACCCAGTGTGGTGGCACCTACGTGACCACAATGACACCCACATGTGACTGTGGTGGCACCCAACGTGGTGGCACCTACATGTCCCCACTGACACCCACATGTGACCTTGGTGGCACCCACGTGTGGTGGCACCCACATGACCACGATGGCACCCACGTGTGACCCCAGTGTCTCCCAAACGTGACCTTGGTGGCACCCATGTGTGGTGGCACCCACATGGCAACAATGGCACCCACACGTGGTCCCAGTGCCACCATACTGATCTTGCTGGCACCCAAATGTGACCTTGGTGGCACCCACAGAATGACCTTGGTGGCACCCACATGTGATGGCACCCACATGACCACAATGGCACCCACGTGTGACCCCAGTGTCTCCCAGACATGACCTTGGTGGCACCCATGTGTGGTGGCACCCAGATGGCAACAATAGCACCCACACGTGGTCCCAGTGCCACCACACTGTGACCTTGATGGCACCCAAATGTGACCTTGGTGGCACCCAATGTAGTGGCACCCACATGACAACAATGGCACCCACATGTGACCTTGGTGCCACCCACAGTGTGACCTTGGTGACACCCAATGTGGTGGCACCTACATGACCGCAATGACACCCACATGTGACTATGGTGGCACCCACATGTCACCCCAGGGTCACCCAAACATGACCTTGGTGGCACCCACACGTGGTGGCACCCACATGGCAACAATGGCACCCACATGTGATCCCAGTGCCACCACACTGTGATCTTGATGGCACCCAAATGTGACCTTGGTGGCACCCACATGTCCCCATTGCCACCCACATGTGACCTTGGGGGCACCCAATGTGGTGGCACCCACATGTGACCCTGGTACCACCTGCACTGTGACCTTGGTGCCACCCAAATGAGACCTTGGTGGCACCCACATGTGGTGGCACCCACATGTCCCCAGTGCCACCCACACGTGACCTTGGGGGCTCCCAGTGTGGTGGCACCCACATATGACCCCAGTGCCACCCGCACCGTGACCTTGGTGCCACCCACATGTGACCTTGGTGGCACCCACATGCCCCCAGTGCCACCCACATGTGACCATGGTGGCACCCAACGTGGTGGCACCCACATGTCCCCATTGGCACCCACAATGTGACCACGGTGACACCCACACGTGACCTTGCTGCCACCCTCATGCGGTGCCACCCCAGTGCCACCCATATGTGGTTGCTCCACGCCCTGTCCTTTGTCCCCCTGTCCTTTGTCCCCCTGTCTCTCGTCACCCATCACCTCTGCTCCCTGTCCCCATCCCCTGTCCCCTCCCCTTGTCCTCCTGTCCCACTCTTTGTCCCCTGTCCCACCCCGTCCCCTTTCTGTCCCCCATCCTTCATCTCCTGTCCCTTGTCCCCTGTCCCTGTCCCCCACCCCCTGTCCCACTCCTTGTCCCCTGTCCTTGTCCCCTGTCCCCTGTCCCACCCCCTTGTCCCCTTGTCCCACTCCCTGTCCCCTGTCCCACCCCTGTCCCCCACCCCTTGTCCCTTGTCCCTCCCCTGTCCTCCATCCTTCATCCCCTGCCCGTTGTCCCCTTGTCCCCCTCCCTCCCAGTCCTTGTCCCTTGTCCCCCTGACCCCTACTACTTGTCCCCTGTCCCCCATTCCTTGGCCCCTCTCCTACTTCTGTCCCCCTCCCCTTGTCCCCTGTCCCACTCCTTGTCCCTTGTCCCCTGTCCCGTTGTCCCCACTCCCCTGCCCCCAGTCCTTGTCCCACCCCCATCCCTCATCCTTCATCCCCTGTCCCCTGTCCCCCAACCCCCTGTCCCCGTTCCCACCCGTCCCCCATCCTTCAACCCCCGTCCCTTGTCCCACCTCTGTTCCCCACCCCTTGTCCCCTCTCCCCCCTCCTTGTCCCCTGTCCCCCGTCCCACCTCTGTCCCCCTCCCCTTGTCCCCCTTCCCCCTTTGTCCCCCTCCTTGTCCCCTTATCCCACTTTTTGTCCCCTGTCCCACCCCTGTCCCCCGCACCTGTCCCCTATCCTTCATCCCCTGCCCCTTGTTCCCTGTACCCTACTCCTTGTCCCCTCTCCCACTTCTGTCCCCCTCCCCTTGTCCCCTTGTCCCCTCGTCCCCTGTCCCCTCCCCAACCCTTTCTCCCCCCCCGTCCCACACCGCCTTCTGTCCCACCCCTGTCCCCCCTCTCACCCCTGTCCCCCGTCCTTCATCCCCTCCCTTTGTCCTTTGTCCCCTCTCCGGTTTTGTCCCCTATCCCCTCCAAGTGCTGTCCCCTGTCCCTGCACTACCCTTGTCCTTTGTCCCCTGCTCCCTGTCCCCTCTCCCTTGTCCCCTTCCCGTGTTCATTGTCCCTTATCCCCCTCCCATGTCCCTTGTCCCCTCTCTTCCGTCCCTTGTCCCTTCTCCCGTGTCCCTTACCCCTTCCCTTGTCTCTTATCCCCTTCCCCCATCCTTCATCCCCTCTCCTCTGCCCCTTGTCCCCTGTCCCCTACCCTCTGTCACCCCCCACCCACCCTCTGCTCCTTGCCCCCTCTTCCCCATCCCTTATCCCTGTGCCACCCTCATCCCTTGTCCCCTGCCCTCCGTCTCCTTGTCCTTGGTCCCCTCTCCCCGCATTGCCCTTGTCCCCTGTCCCCTTCTCCTGCCCCTTATCCCCTCTCCTCTGCCCCTTGTCCCCTTCCCCTGTCCCTTGTCCCCTACCCTCTGTCACCCCCCACCCGCACTCTGCTCCCTGCCCCCTACTCCCCATCCCTTATCCCTGTGCCACTCATCCCTTGTCCCCTGCCCTCCGTCTCTATGCACCCTGTCCCCATGCTCCCCTTGTCCCCTGCCCCATCTTTTGTCCTTTTGCCACCCTTGTCCCCTGTCCCCGCTCCCCCTGCCACCCTTGTCACCTCCTCCCCGGCTCTCGTCCCCCATCCCTGCACTACTTCAGTCCCCTGTCCCCGTCCCCCACCCCCATCTCCTCTTCCTGCACCATCCTTGTCCCCACTCCTTCTGCTCCTGTCCCTGCATTGATCCCTGTCCCCCCACCATCCCCAATCCCATCCCCTCCGCTGTCCCCATCCCTGTCCCCGTCCTTGTCCCCATCCCTCTGCCACCAATGTCCCCGGCACCGTTCCTGTCCCCATCCCTGTCCCCATCACTGTCTCCATCTCCATCCCCATCCCCATCCCCATCTCTGTCCCCAACCCCATCCTTGTCCCCGTCCCTCTGCCTCCAATGCCCCCAGCACTGCCCCAGTCCCCATCCCCACTCCTCCCGATGTCCCCAACCCCGTCCCCATCCCCCCCCGTCCGCACCAATGCCCCCCCCCCCCCAACCCTCCCCTGCCCCCCACCGATGTCCCTTCGCATCCCCGCTGTGCGTCTCCATCCCCGTCCGTGTCCCCGTGCCGACACTTTCCCCGTCCTTATCCCCGTCCTTATCCTCATCCCCATCCTTTCCCTGCGGCTCTCTGTCCTCCCCCGCTCTCCTCCTCCCCCCCTCCATGTGTGCCCCCCCCCCCCCCCGGCCCCTCTCAAGGTCACGGGGCGCTGCGGACGGGCCGGGCCCCGCTGCGGCGGTTCGGTGTCGGTTACGCAACGCGCCGCAGCCGCAGCGCACCGGGCACGGCGGAGCCGGGGGGGGAATGGGGGGGGGGGGGGGCAACAAAGGCCGAACCGAGCGGATCCGGATGTGTGGGGCAGAGCCGTGTGGGGCAGAGCCGTGCGGGGCTCAGCGCTCGTCCTTGAACTTGGCTCCGGCAGACAAAAGGAGCGGTGGGGATGGCCCGGCACGGCTCGGCACGGCTCGGCTCGCTCCAACGAGCGGCACAGAGGAATGCGGCAGGCCCGGCTCTCTGTGGCTCTGCTTCAACCCAGCAGAGCCCGACAGAACCCAACGCGACCCAACAGAACCCAACGCGACCCAACGGAACCTAACAGAACCCAGTGCGACTCAATGCAACCCAACGGAACCCAACAGAATCCAACGCGACCCAACAGAACCAAACGACACGACCCAACAGAACCCAACGGGACCCGCTGTGGCCCGGTCCGATAGGCTCCCCACAAACCCCCCCACTCCAATCCCCCGCCCCCTGGCACCCCGTACCCTTCTCGTGCAGCCGGGAGCCGAATTCCGCCCGGGCTCTGCCGTAGGGAGCGTCGAGGCCAGCGGGGAAGTCATCGATCTTCACCTTCTTCACCAGGAAGGACCTGGGCATGGTTCCGCTCCGAACCCGCCGAGCCCCGGCCCGGCCCGGCCCGGCCCGGCCCCGGTAGCACAAAGACCCCCGGGGGGGCAGCGGGGGGGTAGGGGGGGAGTCCCTCCTTTATGGCTTTGTGCGGCCGCCTCTTCCCAACGCCGGCCCGGAGCCGCCGCCGCCTCCGAGCGTTCGCGCCCGGAGGCTCCCGGCGGCTCCCGGCAGCGGCTCAGCCCCGGCCCCACCGCCGCCGCCGAGCTGGGGCATGGACCGGGGGCGGCGGCAACGGGGGGCGGTGCTGGGGAGGGGGCGGCGGCGGAGGAGGAGGAGGAGGAAGAGGAGGAGGTGGAGAGCTCCGCGGTTCAGCACCGCGAGGCGGCGGACAGCTCCCGGCACTGCGCCGCGTTCAGCACCGAAGTGTGGGGACAGCTCCGAGCGTTCAGCACCGGACAGCTCCCCGGGGGGAGGGGGGGGGGAGGGAGAGGGGGGCGGGTCTGGGGGGAGGGGAGATTGGGGGGGGGAGGCAGTGCCTGGGGGGGGAGCAGCTGGGGGTGGGGGGGGGCAGTTCCAGGGGCTCCGCTCCTGGGGGAAGGTTGAAGTTCCCGGGGGGCAGCCCCGGGGGGGAGGGGGGGGGGGCAGTTCCAGAGGTTCAGATCCCGGGGGGGGGGAGGAGGTTGGAGTTCCTTGGGGGCAGCTCCGGGGGGGGGCAGTTCCAGAGGGGGCAGTTCCAGAGATTCAGCTCCCTGGGGGGGGGGAGGTTGGAGTTCCCGGGGGGCAGCTCCGGGGGGGGGGGGCAGTTCAGAGGTTCAGCTCCCGGGGGGGGGGGAGGAGGTTGGAGTTCCTTAGGGGCAGATCCGGGGGGGGGCCAGTTCCAGAGGGGGCAGTTCCAGAGATTCAGCGAGATTCAGCTCTCGCTGGGGGGGAGGGAAAGGGGGGTGCAGTTCCACGGGGGGCAGCTACTGGGGGGGGGGGGAGGGAAGTTCCAGAGATGGCTGTTCCAGAGGTTCGGCTCCGGGAGGGTCAGTTCAGAACGGGGGGGGGAAACAGTTCCAGAGTGGGTGAGTTAAACGGGGGGGGTCAATTTCAGAGTGGGTCAGTTCCAGAGGTACAGCTCCGGGGGGGGGGGGGGGAGATGAGTTCCAAAGGTTCGGCTCCGGGGGGGGTACGTTCCAGAGGCGGTCAGCTCTAGGGGGAATCAGCTCCAGAAGTTCGGCTCCGGAGGGGAGGGGGGGCTCAGTTCCAGAGGTTTAGATCCGGGGGGGGATCAGCTCTGCTCCGAGATGGGGGTTCAGGTCCTGGGAAGGGTCAGCTTCGTTCCGGGGGGGCAATCAGCTCCGGGAGGGGGGGGAGGTTCAGCTCCGCTCCGGGATGGAGGTTCAGCTCGTGGGGGGGGGAGGTTCAGCTCCAGAGGGTTCGGCTCCGATCCGGGGGGGGGGTTCAGCTCCTGGTGGGGTTCAACTCTGCTCCGGAGGGGGGGTTCAGCTCCTCTTGGGTTTCAGCTCTGCTCTGGGGGGGGGGCTCAGCTCCTGCTGGGGTTCAGCTCTGCTCCAGGGGGGGTTCAGCTCCCGGTGGGGTTCAGGTCCTGCTGGGGTTCAGCTCCCAGTGGGGTTCAGCTCTGCCCCGGGGGGGGCTCACCTCCTGCTGGGGTTCAACTCTGCTCCGGGGGGGGCTCAGTTCCTGGTTGGGGGTTGGAGTTCAGCTCCGTTCCGAGAGGGTTTCAGCTCCGCACTCAGCGCCGCGTTCAGCACTGGACAGCTCCCGAGGGGGGGGGGCTTCTTTCCGGCGGTTTGGGGGGGGGAGGGGGGGGGTTGATCTGCTCTTTTTTGGGGGGGGGGAGGCGAAGGGATATAAAAACTACCTGTTATTGCCGGGGGGGGGGAGGGGGGGTCGCCTCCTGCGCCCGTCAGGCGCCGTGTGAGCGCTCCCGCTCGGGTTGCCGGCCTTTATAAAGGGGGGGGGGGGGGCGAGGGAGGGGAGATGGAGGGGGGGAGGAGCCTACGGTGGAGGGGGGGGGGGAGGGGGGGGGCGATGGGGGGGGGGAATGATGGGGAGGGGTCTTTGGGGAGCACGTGGAGATGGGGGGAGGGAAGATGGGGGGGGGGGACTCGGGGATTCCCCCCCCCCCCTCCATTCCTTCCCCCCCCCCGCCCCCAATCATTGGTTATGGGGATTCTAAGGGGGGGGAGGGGGAGGTGTGGACCCCCCCCTTCATTAATTATGGGGATATTTGGGGTGCGGGGGGGGGATAGGTGAGGAACACCCCCTCGGTTATAGAGGGATGGGGGGGGGGGGGGAATTCGTGGGGACTCCCCCCCCCCGTTGTTATGGGGATATTTGGGGTGCGGGGGGGGGAGAAGTGAAGACCCCCCCCCCATCGGTTATGAGGATATGGAGGGGAGAAATGAGGACCCCCCCCTCGGTTACAGGGGGACGGGATGGGGGGGGGATATAATTTGGGACCCCCCCTCCAGCATTTGTTATGGGGATATTTGGGGGGGGGGGAGAGATGAGGACCCCCCCTCTCGCCTTCATTGGTTGTGGATATTTGGGGGGGGGGGCAACTTCCCATTGGTTATGGGGGTTTGGGGGGGGGCACGGGATAGATGGGGACCCCCCCCCTCGGTTATAGGGGGATGGAGGGGGGGGGATAATTGGGGAACCCCCCCTCCCTCATTGCTTTTGGGGGGGGGGGGGGAAGGGGTGAGGAACCCCCCCCCCCTCCTTCATTGGTTGAGGGGATATTTGGGGGGGCCGAGGGGGGGGGAAGTGGGGATCCTCCCATTAGTTATGGGGGGGGGGAATGGGATATATGCGCCCCCCCCCCGTCGGTAATATGGGGACGAGGTGGGGGGGGGGGGGGATATAATTTGAGACCCCCTCCCTCCATCATTTGTTATGGGGATTTTTGGCGGGGGGGGGGGAACCTCCCATTGGTTACAGGGGTTTGAAGGGGGGGGGGATAGGTGGGGACCCCCCCCTCGGTTATAACGGGACGGAGTGTATGGGGGGGGGGATATAATTTGGGACACCCCCTCCCTTCCTCATTGGTTATGGGGACATGGGGGGGAGGAAAATAAGTTGGGACCCCCCCTCATTTTTAGGGGGAAACAACTGCGGGGGGGGACCCCCCCCCCAACTCCCTCATTGCTATGGGGATATTTGGGGGGGGGGGCGGGGGGGTAAGGGATAAATGGAGCCCCCTCCCCCCCTCTGTTATAGGGGGATGGGGTGGGGGGGGGGATAAAATTTGGGACCCCCTCCCTCCGTCATTGGCTCCGGGGGGGGGAGGAAATAAGTGGGCCCCCCCCTCTGTTATATACGACCCCTCCCCCCCGTTGGTTATGAGGATATGGGGGTAGGAGAAGGGAAAGATGGGACCCCCCCCCTCGTTATGGGATTGGGGGGGGGAAGTAGGTATGGACCCCCCCACAGTCATTGGATATGCGGAAAAAAATGGGGACCCCCCCCCACTCCATTATAGAGGGATGGGGGGGGAAATGAATCTGGGGGTTCCCCCCCCCCCCGGTTATGGAGATATGGGGGGGTGGGGGGGGAAAGGAGGGGGATCCTCCTCCCTCCTTCATTGGTTAAGGGGATTTTGGGGCGGGGGGGGGGAATAAGTGGCGACCCCCCCCTCCCTCGGTTAGAGGGGGATGGGAGGGGGGGGGAGAATAATTGGGGACCCCCCCCCCCGTCATTGGTTATGGGGATATTTGGGGTGAAGGGGGATAGCTGGAGCCCCCCCTTATTGGTTATCAGGGTATGGAGGGGGGGGGGGAAGTGGGGACCCCCCCCTTATTGGTTATCAGGGTATGGAGGGGGGGGGGGGAATTGGGGACCCCCCCACGCCTCATTGGTTCTGGGGATATGGGGGGAGTTGGGGGGGGAGTTGGGGGGGGGGGGAAGGGAAAAACGGGGAACCCCCTCCCTCAGTTACAGGGGGATGGGAAATGGGGGGGGGGGAGGGGGGACACGGGGAAGTCCCCAATTCTGAGGGGGGGGGAGGGGGGGGATATCCCAGGAACCCCCCCCTCCCCAACCCCCCCCCCCCCGTATCCGCACTCCATCCTCAGCGCAGGGATTTTCCCATCGTGCACCGCGCGGTCACAATGGCGCTTCCGGAGCGGCGCCATTGTCTGCAATGGGGGGGGGGGGGCGGTGCTGCGCATGCGCGGAGTTTCCGGTGGGGGAGGGAGGGGGAGGGGGTTTGGGGGAAGTGGGGAGTGATGGGCGTGCAAGGTTGGGTGTGCAAGGGGGGGTGCGGTGCTCGTGAGTGTGCAAAGCGTGTGGGAATGTGCAAGGGGTGAATGTGAGACGGGGGAGTGCAAGGAGTGAGTGTGCAGAGGGTGATTGTGCAAGGGGGGTGCAAGGGGGGAGTGTGCAAGGGGAGAGTGTGCAAGAGGGGTTCAAGGGGGGATTGTGCAAGGGGTGAGTGCGCGAGGGGGAATTGTTTAAGGGGGCAACGTGCATGGAGGGAGTGTGCAAGGGACGGTGTGTAAGGGAGAATGTGCATGGGGGGAGTGTGCAAGGCGGGGAGAGTGCAATGGCAGAAGTGTGCAAGAGGGATATGTGATTGGGGGGAAGTGTGCATGCGGGGAGCGTGCAAGTGGGGAATGCGCATAGGGGAAGTGTGCATGGAGGGAGTGTGCAAGGGAGAGTGTGCAAAGGGCTATTGTGAAAGAAGGGGGTGTGCATGCAGTGAGTGTGCAAGGGTGAGTTTACAAGGGGAAGTGACTATGTGTGAGTGGGCACCACTTGCACGGATCAGTGTGTGAGTGTGTCCAACGTGTAGTGTGCAAGGGAGTGAGTGTGCACACAGTACACAGACTGGTGTGGGCACTGTGAGCGTGCAAGGGAGAGAGTGCAGCAGATGTGAGTGTGCACTGCTTGCACTGATCAGTGTGTGTGCAGGTCAGTGTGCAAGCTGTGTGGGTTTGTGAAAGTAGGATGAGTGTGCACATGTGAGTGTGCATGGCAGTATGTGAGCATGTCTGAGTGTGCACGTGGGGGTGTGAGTGTGCATCACGTGCGCGGGTCAATGTGTACATGTGTGGCACATGTGAGTGTGCAAGGGGAGTGTGAGTGTGCAGCACGTGTGTGGAACAGAGTGCATGGGGCAGTGTGTGTATGTTTGAGACACATGCTTGCACACGCACCCAAACACACTGACTTCCACACTCAGGCACAACCACACAAACGCCAATGCCTTTTACACACTCAGTCCCACAAACACACACACACTGTAACATGCCCAAAAACACGCGTGTGCACTCAGGCACACTCACACACACGCATGCACACTGACAGAACCACTCACACACATGCAATCACACTCATGCGCACGTCCACACACACGCATGTGCACGCTCACACACTCGCGTGCAGTCACACGCACACTCATGCACATACAGGCACACAGACATCCGTGCACGAGCACACTCACACACACTCACACACTCACACGGACACACACTCAGGCACAAACACACACAGAAGTGTGCACAGATGCATCCACATTGGCACAGAAGCCCCCACACACAATAGCTCGTGCGCTTGCACGCTCACTCGCACGTGCACACACACTCTCAGACACACAGTCACACTCACACTCACACTGGCGCGCTCACGGACAGACACGCACACTCACACATGTGCAGACACACACACAGACACACGCACGCATTACACACTTGGAAACACACACAAACGCACTCACACAAGCACACACACTCACATGTACAGACACACTCAGACACACGCACACACACGCACATGTAGACACCCTGACACACACACAAAACACACACGCATAAACGCACAAACACACAGACACGCTTGCACACGCAAACGCCTGGGCTCACATGCGCACACACACATTACACACTCAGGAACACACTCACACTGACATGCACACACACACAAACACACTCACATGTACAGACTCACACTCAGGCACACGGACACATGTAGGCACTCTGACACACACATGCACACACACATGCACACAAGCACATGGGGCTCACACGCATGGGCTCACACACACACACACACAGACACGCACACTCTCACATACAGGTGCACACTCAGACACACACACACTCATTACACACACAGACACACACAAGCACACGCACTCACACACGTGGACACACGCAGGCACCCTGACACACACGCACCCACATAAACACACTCAGAACACACAGGCACACTTGCACACGCAAACGATGGGCTCACATGTGCACACACACACATTACACACTCAGAAATGCACACTCACAGACACAGACATGCACACACACACACAAACACACTCACATGTACAGACTCACACTCAGGCACACACACACACACGGTCACATGTAGACACCCTGACACACACATGCACACACACACACACAAGCACATAGGGCTCACACGCATGGGCTCACACACACACAGACACACGCACACTCACGCACAGGCGCACACTCAGACACACACACACTCATTACACACACAGACACACATACACACGGGCACACACACACACGTGGGCACATGCAGCCACCCTGACACACACACGGGATCACACACACGCACATGCACAGACACATACAGACACACTGACACACACACTCTCACACACACACATTGACACACTCAGACACACTCACACGCACAAACACACGCACACACGCAGACACATGCAGACACCCTGAAACACACACATGCACGCACGCGCACACACACGGGCTCACACACACACGCACCCACACAGACACATGCAGACACCGTGACACACGCACACACACAAACACACACACACACTGACACACTCAGACACACATGCACAAACACACGCACACACGTCGACACATGCAGTCACCCTGACACACATGTACACACACACGCAGACACATACAGACACCATGACACACGCACACACACACACACACTCAGACACACTCACACGCACAAACACACGCACACACGCAGACACATGCAGACACCCTGACACACACACGCGCGCGCACACACACACGCAGGCATGCACACACATGGGCTCACACACGCACGCACACGCACCCACACAGACATGTGCAGACACCCTGACACACACACACGGGCTCACACACGCACACACACACGCAACTACACGGACACATGCAGACACCCTGACACACGCACACACGCGCACACACACACGGGCTCACACACACACACGCACACACACATGCACACACACACATGCACACACATGGGCTCACACACACACTCACACGCACCCACACAGACACGTGCAGACACCCCGACACACGCACACACACGCACACACTCACACACTCTGACACACTCAGACGCACACGCACTCACACGCACACACACTTGTCCCCATAATGTCTGCCTGTCCCCATGTCCCCCTGTCCCCATTGTGTCCCCATGTCCCCATAATGTCCCCATATTGTCCCCATCTCCCCCCAATGTCCCCCTCCCCATAATGTCCCCACGTCCCCATAATGTCCCTATGTCCCCATGTCCCCATTGTGTCCCCCTGTCCCCATAGTGTCCCCATGCCCCCCCCATGTCCCCCTCCCCATAATGTCCCCAAGTCCCCATTGTGTCCCCATGTCCCCCTCCCCATAATGTCTCTCTACCCCATAATGTCCCCCTGTCCCCAGTGTGTCCCTATGTCCCCCTCATGTCCCCCTGTCCCCATAATGTCCCCATAATGTCCCACCCTCCCACAATGTCCCCATGTCCCCCTGGCTCTATAATGTCCCCATATCGTCCCCATGTCCCCCTGTTCCCACTGTGTCCCCATGTCCCCATAATGTCCCCCTACCCCATAATGTCCCCATGTCCCCCCCATGTCCCCCTGACCCCATAGTGTCCCCTTGTCCCCATAATATCCCCATGTCTCCCTGTCCCCATGGTGTCCCCATGTCCCCCCCATGTCCCCCTCCCCATAATGTCCCCCTGTCCCCATAATGTCCCCAAGTCCCCCTGTCCCCATTGTGTCCCCATAATGTCCCACCGTCCCCACAATGTCCCCATAATGTCCCCCTACCCCATAGTGTCCCCATGATGTCCCCCCCATGTCCCCCTCCCCATAATGTCCCCAAATCCCCCTGACCCCATAATGTCCCCCCACCCACCCCAAGTCCCCCTGTCCCCATAATGTCCCCATGTCCCCCTGTCCCCATTGTGTCCCATGTCCCCCCCATGTCCCCCTGTCCCCATAATGTCCCCCTGTCCCCATTGTGTCCCCATGTCCCCCTGTCCCCATTGTGTCCCCATGTCCCCATAATGTCCCCATATTGTCCCCATCTCCCCCCAATGTCCCCCTCCCCATTGTGTCCCCATGTCCCCCTGTCCCCACAATGTCCTGATGTCCCCCTGTCCCCATAGTGTCCTCCTGTCCCCATAATGTCCCCATGTCCCCATAATGTCCTGATGTCCTCCTGTCCCCATAATGTCCCCCTGTCCCCATAATGTCCCCATGTCTCCCTGCCCCCATAGTGTCCCCATGTCCCCCCCATGTCCCCCTCCCCATAATGTCCCCCTGTTCCCATAATGTCCCCATGTCCCCATTGTGTCCCCATGTCCCCATAATGTCCCCCTGTCCCCATGTCCCCCAATGTCCCCCTCCCCATAATGTCCCCCTGTCCCCATAATGTCCCCATAATGTCCCCATGTCCCCCTGTCCCCATAATGTCCCCATGTCCCCCCCATGTCCCCCTCCCCATAATGTCCCCCTGC
Organism: Phasianus colchicus; assembly: GCF_987193195.1. NCBI lineage: Eukaryota > Metazoa > Chordata > Aves > Galliformes > Phasianidae > Phasianus > Phasianus colchicus. The sequence continues at coordinate 95,081,522 of NC_143438.1, forward strand.
CCCCATTGTGTCCCCATGTCCCCATAGTGTCCCCATGTCCCCCCATGTCCCCCTCCCCATTGTCTCCCCCCTGTCCCCATTGTGTCCCCCTGTCCCCATAACGTCCCCCTGTCCCCATAATGTCCCCATGTCCCCCCCATGTCCCCCTCCCCATAATGTCCCCCTGCCTCCATTGTGTCCCCATGTCCCCCTGTCCCCATATTGTCCCTATATCCCCCCATGTCCCCCTGTCCCCATTGTGTCCCCCTGTCCCCATAACGTCCCCCTGTCCCCCCCGCGTCCGTCCGTCCGTCCATTTGTGCCCCCATCTCATCTGGGCCGGGCGCGGCTCATTAACGGGGCCCACAATTAAGGCGATAATTAAGGAGGCAGCAGATGGGGCGGCCGATGGCAGCGGTGACAAATGGCCCCAAAGGGACCCCAAAACCCCCCCCCAACCCCCACCCCACAACCGCGGCCCCACAGCTGGGGCTGAGCCTGGGGGGGGGCGTCGCCATGGCATCAATTAATGGGACCCCATTAATGGGAAAACAAGCGGGAGAGCTAATTAATGGGACCCCGATAACGAGACCCCAATAATGAGACCCCAATAATGGGACCAAATAATAGGAACCCAATGGGGAGAGCAGGAATGAGACCCCAATAATGGGAGCCCGATGGGGAGAGTTAATTAGTGGGACCCCAATAACGAGACCCCAATAATGAGACCCCAATAATGGGACCCCAATAATGGGACCCCAATAATGGGAGCTCGATGGGGAGAGCTAATTAGTGGGACCCCAATAATGGGAATCAAATGGGGAGAGCTAATTAATGGGACCCCAATAATGAGACCTCAATTAATGGAACTCCAATAATGGGAATCCAAAGGGGAGAGCTAATTAATGGGACCCAATTAATGGGAATCCAATGGGGAGAGTAGGAATGAGAACCCAGTAATGGGAGCCCGATGGGGAGAGCTAATTAGTGGGACCCCAGTAATGAGACCCCAATAATGAGACCCCAATAATGGGGGCCCGATGGGGAGAGATAATTAATGGGACCCCAATAATGAGACCCCAATAATGGGAATCCAAAGGGAAGGCCCTATTAATGGGACCCCAATAATGGGAATCAAATGAGGAGAGCTAATTAATGGGACTCCAATAATGAGACCCCAATTAATGGAACTCCAATAATGGGAATCCAAAGGGGAGAGATAATTAATAGGACCCCAGTAATGGGAATCAAGTGGGAAGAGCTAATTAATGGGTCCCAATAATGAGACCCCAATAATGGGAATCCGATGGGGAAAGCTAATTAGTGGGACCCCAGTAATGAGACCCCAATAATGGGAACTCGATGGGGAGAGCTAATTAGTGGGACCCCAATAATGAGACCCCAATAATGAGACCCCAATAATGGGAGCTCGATGGGGAGAGCTAATTAGTGGGACCCCAATAATGGGAATCAAATGGGGAGAGCTAATTAATGGGACCCCAATAATGAGACCTCAATTAATGGAACTCCAATAATGGGAATCCAAAGGGGAGAGCTAATTAATGGGACCCCAGTAATGGGAATCAAATGGGGAGAGCTAATTAAGGGGACCCCAATAATGAGACCCCGATAATGGGAATCAAATGAGGAGAGCTAATTAATGGGACTCCAATAATGAGACCCCAATTAATGGGACCCCAATAATGGGAATCCAATGGGGAGAGTAGGAATGAGACCCCAATAATGGGAGCCCGATGGGGAGAGCTAATTAGTGGGACCCTAATAATGAGACCCCAATAATGGGAATCTAAAGGGGAGAGCTAGTTAATGGGACCCCAGTAATGGGAATCAAATGGGGAGAGCTAATTAAGGGGCCCCCAATAATGAGACCCCGATAATGGGAATCAAATGAGGAGAGCTAATTAATGGGACTCCAATGACACTCCAGTAATGGGAATCCGATGGGGAGAGCTAATTAATTGGACCCCAATAATGAGACCCCAATTATGAGACCCCAATAATGGGAGCCCGATGGGGAGAGCTAATTAATGGGACCCCAATAATGGGAATCAAATGGGGAGAGCTAATTAATGGGACAGCAATAATGAGACCCCAATAATGGGAATCAAATGGGGAGAGCTAATTAGTGGGACCCTAGTAATGAGACCCCAATAATGGGAACTCGATGGGGAGAGCTAATTAGTGGGACCCCAATAATGAGACCCCAATAATGGGAATCCAAAGGGGAGAGCTAAATAATGGGACCCCAGTAATGGGAATCAAATGGGGAGAGCTAATTAAGGGGACCCCAATAATGAGACCCCAATAATGGGAATCAAATGAGGAGAGCTAATTAATGGGACTCCAATGACACTCCAGTAATGGGAATCAAATGGGGAGAGCTAATTAATTGGACCCCAATTATGAGACCCCAATTATGAGACCCCAATAATGGGAGCCCGATGGGGAGAGCTAATTAATGGGACCCCAATAATGGGAATCAAATGGGGAGAGCTAATTAGTGGGACCCCAGTAATGAGACCCCAATAATGGGAACTCGATGGGGAGCAATGGGGCAGGCTATGGGGCAGGCTATGGGGCAGGTTGTGGGGCAGGTTGTGGGGCAGGTTAAGGGGCTATGGGGTTGACCCACAGCAAGGACCCACACTCTGCCCTATAGCCTGCCCCATAGCCTGCCCCACAGCCTGCCCCATAGCTAGGACCCACAGCTGAAACCCACAGCCTGCCCTATAGATTGCCCCATAACAAGGACCCATAGCCTGCCCCATAGCCTGCCCCACAGCTGAAACCCACAGCCCATCCACACCCTGCCCCACACCCTGCCCCACAGCCTGCCCCATAGCCTGCCCCATAGCTAGGACCCACAGCTGGAACCCACAGCCTGCCCCACAGCCTGCCCCACAAGCCTCCCCACAGCTAAGTCCCACTGCCTGCCCCATAGACTGCCCCATAACTAGGACTGCCCCATAGCCTGCTCCATAGCCTGCCCCATAGCTAGGACCCACAGCTGGAACCCACAGCCTGCCCCACAGCTTGCCCCATAGCCTGCCCCATAACTAGGACCCACAGCCTGCCCCACAGCCTGCCCCACAGCCTGCCCCATAGCCTGCCCCATAGCTAAGACCCACAGCCTGCCCCATAGCCTGCCCCACAGCTGGAACCCACAGCCCGCCCCATAGCCTGCCCCATAGCTAAGACTCACAGCCTGTCCCACAGCCTTCCCCATAACTAGGACCCACAGCTGGAACACACAGCCTGCCCTATAGCCTGCCCCATAACTAGGACCCACAGCCCACCCCACAGCCTGCCCCATAGCCTGCCCCATACCTAAGACCCACAGCCTGCCCCACAGCCTGCCCTATAGCCTGCCCCATAACTAGGACCCACAGCCCACCCCATAGCCTGCCCCATAGCTAAGACCCACAGCCCACCCACAACCTACCCCATAGCCTGCCCCATAACTAGGACCCACAGCCTGCCCCACAGCCTGCCCCATAGCCTGCCCCATACCTAAGACCCACAGCCTGCCCCACAGCCTGCCCTATAGCCTGCCCCATAACTAGGACCCACAGCCTGCCCCACAGCCTGCCCCACAGCTGGAACCCACAGCCCGCCCCATAGCCTGCCCCAAAGCCTACCCCAAAGCCTGCCCCATAGCTAAGACCCACAGCTGGAACCCACAGCCTTCCCCATAACTAGGCCCCACATCCCAGCCCCACATCCCAGCCCCACATCCAGCCCCACATCCCAGCCCCCCACCCCGCTCCACACCCCGCCCTTCCCTCCCCCCCCCGCCCCACACGCTCAGCTGTTCCCGTCCTTGGCCCCCCCCGCCCTCACCCCACAAATCTTTACTGCTGTCACCCAAACTGCTATTTATAGACCCCCCCCCCGCACCGCCCCACATCGCCCTACAGCCCCTGCCCCACATCGCCCCACATCACCCCACATCCAACCCCACATCACCCTACAGCCCCTGCCCCACATCGCCCTACATCGCCCCACATCGCCCCACATCGCCCCACATCCAGCCCCACATCACCCTACAGCCCCTGCCCCACATCCAGTTCCACATCATCCCATATCCAGCCCCACATCGGCCTTCAGCCCCTGCCCCACATCATCCCACATCGCCCCACATCACCCCACATCACCCTACAGCCCCTGCCCCACATCACCCCATACCCAGCCCCACACCGCCCTACAGCCCCTGCCCCACATCACCCCACATCCAACCCCACATCCAGCCCATCACCCTACAGCCCCTGCCCCACATCCAGCCCCACATCACCCTACAGCCCCTGCCCCACATCACCCCACACTGCCCCACATCACCCCATATCCAACCCCACATTGGCCTACAGCCCCTGCCCCACATTCAGCCCCACATCGCCCCACATCACCCCACATCCAGCCCCACATCACCTTACAGTCCCGGCCCCACATCGCCCCACATCATCCTACAGCCCCTGCCCCACATCGCCCCACATCACCCACATCCCCCCCACCTCCCCCCCACATTCCCCCACCTCAACCCCTCCTGCCCCACATCCCCTCAAAGCCCCCCCCCCAACTCCCCCCACCCCACACCCCCCAATCGCATCCCCCCCCCATGCCCCCACCTCACACCCCCTGCCCCACATCGCCCCACTCCACCTCCCAAAGCCCCCCTTCAAACCCCCCCTTCCACATCTCCCCCCAAAACCCCCCCAAAACCCCCACCCCAATCCCCCCCCATCCCCCCACCTCGCACCCCCTGCCCCACATCCCCCCATAGCCCCCCCCCCACACCCCCCACTCACATCCCCCCCCCACATCCCCCCACCTCGCACCCGCTGCCCCACATCCCCCTACTCCACACCCAAAAAGCCCCCCCGCAGAACCCCCCCACATCCCCCCCAAAGCCCCTCCCAAACCCCCCACCCCCATCCCCCCCCACATCCCCCCACCTCGCACCCCCTGCCCCACATCTCCCCAAAGCCCCCCCCCACCCCACATCCCTCAAATCCCCCCAGTCTCACCCCCCCCCACATCCCCCCACCTCACACCCCCTACCCCACATTGCCCCATTCCACCCCCCCAAAGCCCCCCCAAACCCCCCCAGTCGCATCCCCCCCTCACACCCCCTGCCCCACATCCCCCCAAAGAGCCCCCCAAAACCCCACCCCACCCAAACCCCCCCCATAGGCCCCCCCCACACCCCCCACATCCCCCAAATCCCCCCGCCAACCCCCTCCACCCCCATCCCTCCCCAAGGCCCCCCCACACCCCCCACATCCCCCCACTCACATTCCCCCCCCACATCCCCCCAAATCCCCCCTCCCCCAAATCTCCCCCCCCACATCACCCCCCACCCGCCCAAACCCCCCCCCACATCCCCCCAATCGCATCCCCCCCTCATACCCCCTGCCCCACATTGCTCCCAAAGACCCCCCCCACACCCCCCCATAAGACCCCCCCCACACCCCCACATCCCCCAAATCCCCCCGCCAACCCCCTCCACCCCCATCCCTCCCCAAGACCCCCCCCAAATCCCCCCACATCCCCCCAAAGACCCTCCCTAACCCCCCCCACAACCCCCCCCAAAGCCCCCCCCCACCCCCCACATCCCCCAGTCGCATCCCCCCCCACCCCCCCACCTCACACCCCCTGCCCCACATCCCCCCAAAGCCCCCCCCAAAACCCCCCCACCCATATCCCCCCCAAAGCCCCCCCCACCCCCCACATCCCTCCAATCTCATCCCCCCCCACACCCCCCCATCTCACACCCCCCGCCCCACATCCCCCCAAAGCCCCCCCCAAAACCCCCCCCAAAGCCCCCCCCCACCCCCCACATCCCTCAATCGCATCCCCCCCCCACATCCCCCCACCTCGCACCCCCTGCCCCACATCCCCCCAAACCCCCCCCCACCCAAATCCCCCCCATCACCCCCCAACCCCCCCCCTATCCCCCCCCCCCATCCCCCCACTCCACCCCCCCAACCCCCCCCCCCAATCTCCCCTCCCACATCCCCCTCCTCCCCCCCCCCCCCCCCTTCCAACCCCCTCCCCCCCCCTCCCCGTCCTTGACATCAGCCACAATAAACCCACGGACCGGGAGGCGGGGGGGGGGGCATTAAAACACAGCCCCCCACCCCCCCACCCCCCCATTCCCAAGCAGCCGACGGCGCAGCTCGCAGTCCCGCTATGGGGCCCGGGGCGTTGCTATGGGTCGCACGGAGGGGGTTGAATTGTGGGGTGGGGGTTTGGGGGTCTCGAAAGACCCCCGGGGGGGGGGGCAGGGGGGGGTGCAGCCTTTCGAGTCCATCCCTCGCAGCGGCCGCAGCCGCTGGTTGGAGCTCTATCGATTCTGGAGGGAGGACGGGGTCCAACGCTTCCACCGCAGGATGGAGAGAAACTTCCAGCGCCTCGGGCCCATCTACAGGTGGGGGGGGGCCGTGGTTGGGGGGGGGGAGGGTAGGGGTATGGGGGGGGGAGAGGGATGGAGCTTGGGGGGCTTTGGTTGAGGGGGTTTTGGATTGGGGGGCTTTGGATTGGGGGGCTTTGGTTGGGGGGATCTGGATGGGGGGCTTTGGATGGGGGGCTTTGGGTGGGGGTTTGGTTGGGGGCTTTGGTTGGGGGTCTTCCAGTGAGAGGAGCTGGTTGGGGGTCACTGGTTGGGGGGCTTTGGTTGGGGGGGCTTTGGTTGGGGGGGTTTTGGGTGGGGGTCTTGGATGGGAGTTGTCATTTGGGTGGCTTTAGTTGGGAGTGTTCCACTGGGGGGCTTTGGATGGGGGCTTTGATTAGAAGTGTTCCATTGGGGGGCTTTGGTTGGGGGCTCTGGATGGGGGTCTTCCAGTGAGAGGTGTTGGGTGGGGGTCACTGGTTGGGGGGCTTTTGGGTGGGGGCTTTGGTTGGGAGTGTTAGATTGGGGGGCTTTGGTTGGGGAGAGCTTTGGATGGGGGGCTTTGGTTGGGGGCTTTGGGTGGGGGTCTTGGATAGGGGCTTTGGTTGAGGGCATTTGGTTGGGGGGTGTTGGATGGGGGGCTTTGGATTGGGGGGCTTTGTTTGGGAGTTTGGTTTGGGGGCTTTGGTTGGGGGGCTTTGCTGGGGGGCTCAGGATGGGGGGCTTTGGTTGGGGCTTTGGTTTGGGGGCTTTGGATGGGGGGCTTTGGTTAGGAGTGTTCCACTGGGGGGCTTTGGTTGGGGGGCTCTGGATGGGGGTCTTCAGTTGGAGGGCTTTGGTTGAGGGGATCTTTGGTTGGGGGGCTTTGGCTGGGGGTCTTCGGTTGGGGGTCTTCCAGTGGGAGGTGTTGGCTGGGGGGAGCTTTGGATGGGGGGCTTTGGTTGGGAGTGTTCCATTGGGGGGCTTCCGTTGGGGGGTTTGGTTTGGGGGCGTTGGATGGGGGGCTTTGGATGGGGGGTGTTGGATGGGGGTCTTCCAGTGGGAGGTGTTGGGTGGGGGACATTGGTTGGGGGGCTTTGGTTGGGGGGCTTCAGTTGGCGGGCTTTGGTTGAGGGGATCTTTGGTTGGGGGTCTTTGGATGGGGGCTTTGGATGGAGGTCTCTGGTTGGGTGGCTTTTATTTGGGGGGTTTGGATGGGGGGCTTTGGTTGGGGGCTTTGGATGGGAGTGTTCCATTGGGGGGCTTTGGTTGGGGGGATGTGGATGGGGGGCTTTGGATGGGGGCTTTGGGTGGGGGTCTTCCAGTGGGAGGTGGTGTTGCTTGGGGGAAGCTTTGGATGGGGGTCTTTGGTTGGGGGTTTGGTTGGGGGCTTTGGTTGGGGGCTCTGGATGGGGGGCTTCAGTTGGCGGGCATTGTTTGAGGGGATCTTTAGTAGGGGGTCATTGGTTGGGAGGCTTTGGTTGGGGGGCTTTGGATGGGGGTCTTCCAGTGAGAGGAGCTGGTTGGGGGTCATTGGTTGGGGGGCTTTGGTTGGGGGGGCTTTGGTTGGGGGGGTTTTGGGTGGGGGTCTTGGATGGGAGTTGTCATTTGGGTGGCTTTGGTTGGGAGTGTTCCATTGGGGGGCTTTGGTTGGGGGCTCTGGATGGGGGTCTTTGGTTAGGGGTCTTTGGTTGGGGGGCTTTGGTTGGGGGGCTTTGGATGGGGGTCTTCCAGTGAGAGGTGTTGGTTGGGGGTCATTGGTTGGGGGGCTTTTGGGTGGGGGCTTTGGTTGGGAGTGTTAGATTGGGGGGCTTTGGTTGGGGGGCTTTGGTTGGGGGGCTTTGGTTGGGGGGATCTTTGGTTGGGGGCTTTGGTTGGGGGCTTTAGTTGGGAGTGTTCCACTGGGGGGTTTTGGTTGGGGGGCTTTGGATGGGGGCTTTGATTAGAAGTGTTCCATTGGGGGGCTTTGGTTGGGGGCTCTGGATGGGGGGCTTCAGTTGGCGGGCTTTGGTTGAGGGGATCTTTGGTTGGGGGGATTTGGCTGGGGGTCTTCGGTTGGGGGTCTTCCAGTGGGAGGTGTTGGCTGGGGGGAGCTTTGGATGGGGGGCTTTGGTTGGGGGTTTGGTTGGGGGCTTTGGTTGGGGGGTGTTGGATGGGGGTCTTCCAGTGGGAGGTGTTGGGTGGGGGACATTGGTTGGGGGGCTTTGGTTGGGGGGCTTCAGTTGGCGGGCTTTGGTTGAGGGGATCTTTGGTTGGGGGGATTTGGTTGGAGGTCTTTGGATGGGGGGTTTTGGATGAGGGCCTTTGGTTGGGGGCTCTGGATGGGGGTCTTCCAGTGAGAGGTGTTGGTTGGGGGTCATTGGTTGGGGGGCTTTTGGGTGGGGGCTTTGGTTGGGAATGTTAGATTGGGGGGCTTTGGTTGGGGAGAGCTTTGGATGGGGGGCTTTGGTTGGGGGGCTTTGGATGGGGGGCTTTGGATGGGGGGCTTTGGTTGGGGGCTTTGGATGGGGGGTGTTGGATGGGGGTCTTCCAGTGGGAGGTGTTGGGTGGGGGACATTGGTTGGGGGGCTTTGGTTGGGGGGCTTCAGTTGGTGGGCTTTGGTTGAGGGGATCTTTGGTTGGGGGTCTTTGAATGGGGGGGTTTTGGATGGGGGCTTTGGATCGAGGTCTCTGGTTGGGTGGCTTTTATTTGGGGGTTTTGGATGGGGGGCTTTGGTTGGGGGGATCTGGATGGGGGGTTTGGATGGGGGGCTTTGGGTGGGGGTCTTCCAGTGGGAGGTGGTGTTGCTTGGGGGCAGCTTTGGATGGGGGTCTTTGGTTGGGGGTTTGGTTGGGGGCTTTGGTTGGGGGGCTCTGGATGGGGGTCTTCCAGTGAGAGGTGTTGGTTGGGGGTCATTGGTTGGGGGGCTTTTGGGTGGGGGCTTTGGTTGGGAGTGTTAGACTGGGGGGCTTTGGTTGGGGAGAGCTTTGGATGGGGGGCTTTGGTTGGGGGGATGTGGATGGGGGGCTTTGGATGGGGGCTTTGGGTGGGGGTCTTCCAGTGGGAGGTGTTGCTTGGGGGAAGCTTTGGATGGGGGTCTTGGATAGGGGCTTTGGTTGAGGGCATTTGGTTGGGGGGTGTTGGATGGGGGGCTTTGGATTGGGGGGCTTTGTTTGGGAGTTTGGTTTGGCGGCTTTGGATTGGGGGGCTTCGGTTGGGGGGCTTTGGTTGGGAGTGTTCCATTGGGGGGCTTTGGCTGGGGGGCTTTGCTGGGGGGCTCAGGATGGGGGGCTTTGGTTGGGGGGCTCTGGATGGGGGTCTTCAATTGGAGGGCTTTGGTTGAGGGGATCTTTGGTTGGGGGGATTTGGTTGGGGGTCTTTGGCTGGGGGTCTTTGGTTGTGGGTCTTCCAGTGGGAGGTGTTGGTTGGGGGTCATTGGTTGGGGGGCTTTGGATGGGGGGATCTGGATGGGGGGCTTTGGATGGGGGTCTTCCAGTGGGAGGTGTTGGTTGGGGGGAGCTTTGGATGGGGGGCTTTGGTTGGGGGTTTGGTTGGGGGCTTTGGTTGGGGGGCTTTGGTTGGGAGTGTTCCATTGGGGGTCTTCTGTTGGGAGGCTCTGGATGGGGGGCTCTGGATGGGGGGATCTTTGGTTGGGGGGCTTTGGATGGGATTTGGCACTTGGGGGGCTTCGGTTGGGAGAGCTCCAATGGGGGGCTTTGGATGGAGGGTCTTTGGTTGGGGGCTTTCGATGAGCGGCTTTGGATGGGGGGCTTTGAATTGGGGGCTTTGGTTGGGGGGCTCTGGATTGGGGATCTTCCAGTGGGAGGTATTGGTTGGGTGGAAATTTGGATGTTTGGTTGGGGGGCTTTGGTTTGGGGGGTTTGGATTGGGGGACTTTGGTTGGGGGGTTTGGTTGGGAGTGTTCCACTGGGGGGGCTTTGGTTGGGGGGCTCTGGGTGGGGGGATCTTCGGTTGGGGGTCTTTGGATGGGGGCTTTGGTTGAGGGGATTTGGTTGGGGGCCTTTGAAGGAGGTCTTGGATGGGGGCTTTGGGTGGGGGTCTTCCAGTGGGAGGTGTTGGTTGGGGGTCATTGGCTGGGGGGCTTTGGATGGGAGTGTTCCATTGGGGTCCTTCGGTTGGGGGTCTTCCAATAGGGGTCTTTCATTGGGGGTCCTTGGTTTGGGGTCTTCCATTGGGGGTCTTTTCTTGGGGACATTTCACTGGGGTCTTTGGATGGGGGTCTTCCATTGGGGTCCTTCGGTTGGGGGTCTATCATAGGGGGGTTTCCACTTGGGTCCTTTGGTTGGGGTCTTCCATTAGGGGTCTTCCATTGAGGGTCTTGGAATGGGGGTCTTCCATTGGGATCCTTTGGTTGGGGGTCTTTGGTTTGGGGTCTTCCGTTGGGGTCCTTCGGTTTTGAGTCTTCAGATAGGGGTCTTCCACTGGGGGTCTTTTCTTGGGGGCATTTCACTGGGGTCTTTGAATGGGGTTCTTCCACTGGGGTCCTTTGGTTGGGGGTCTTTGGTTGGGGGTCTTCCATTGGGGGTCTTCAGATGGGGGTTTTTGGTTTTGGGTATTCAGATGGGGTTCTTCCATTGGGGATCCTTTAGTTGGGGGTCTTCAGATGGGGGTCTTCAATTGGGGGTCTTCCAATGGGGGTCTTTGGATGGAAGACATTCCAACCGCTGACGCCTCCAATTGGGGACCCCCCAGTATCAGCTCCCCAGCATCCCATTTTGGAGACCCCACCGACCCCCCCCCCAATATCAGCTCCTCTTCCCCCTCCTGAGGACCCCCTCCCCTTCTGGGGACCCCCCCTGACCCCCCCCTCCCACAGGGAGACTCTGGGGACGTACGACAGCGTCAACCTGCTGCTGCCCGGCTCCACTGGGGGTCTTTGGATGGGGGTCTTTGGATGGGGGTCCTTTTGTTGGAAGTCTTCCATTGGGGGTCTTTGGATGGGGGTCCTTGGTTTGGTGTCTTCAGATGGGGGTCTTCCATTGGGGGTCTTTGATTAGGGGTCTTCCATTGAGGGTCTTGGAATGGGGGTCTTCCATTGGGGTCCTTTGGTTGGGGGTCTTCCATTGGGGTCCTTTGGTTGGGGGTCTTCAAATGGGGGTCTTCCATTGGGGGTCTTCGGTTTTGGGTCTTCAGATGGGGGTCTTCCATTGGGGTCCTTTGGTTGGGGATCTTCCACTGGGGGTCTTCAAATGGGGGTCCTTGGTTTGGTGTCTTCAGATGGGGGTCTTTGATTAGGGGTCTTCTTCTATTGAGGGTCTTGGAATCGGGGTCTTCCACTGGGGTCCTTTGGTTGGGGGTCTTTGTTGGGGGTCTTCCATTGGGGGTCTTTGATTAGGGGTCTTCCATAGGGGGTCTTCCATTTGGGTCCTTTTGTTGGGGCTCTTCCACTGGGGCTCTTTGGATGGAAGACGTTCCAACCGACCCCCCCCAATATCAGCTCCCCCTCCCCCTCCTGAGGACCCCCTCCCCTTTGGGGACCCCCCCTGACCCCCCCTCCCACAGGGAGACTCTGGGGACGTACGGCAGCATCAACCTGCTGCTGCCCGGCTCCACTGGGGGTCTTTCGGTGGGGGTCTTTGGATGGGGGTCTTCGGTTTGGGGTCTTCAGATGGGTGTCTTCCATTGGGGTCTTTGATTAGGGGTCTTCCTTTGAGGGTCTTCGAATCGGGTCTTCGGATGGGGGTCTTCCATTGGGGTCCTTTGGTTGGGGGTCTTCGGATGGGGGTCTTTGGTTTGGTGTCTTCAGATGGGGATCTACCATTGGGGGTCTTCCATTGAGGGTCTTGGAATGGGGGTCTTCCATTGGGGTCCTTTGGTTGGGGGTCTTCCATTGGGGGTCTTTGATTAGGGGTCTTCCATAGGGGGTCTTCCATTGGGGTCCTTTTGTTGGGGCTCTTCCATTGGGGCTCTTTGGATGGAAGACGTTCCAACCGACCCCCCCCAATATCAGCTCCCCCTCCCCCTCCTGAGGACCCCCTCCCCTTTGGGGACCCCCCCTGACCCCCCCCTCCCACAGGGAGACTCTGGGGACATACGACAGCGTCAACCTGCTGCTGCCCGGCTCCATTGGGGGTCTTTGGGTGGGGGTCTTTGGATGGGGGTCTTCCATTGGGGTCCTTTTGTTGGAAGTCTTCCATTGGGGGTCTTTGGATGGGGGTCCTTGGTTTGGTGTCTTCAGATGGGGGTCTTCCATTGGGGGTCTTTGATTAGGGGTCTTCCATTGAGGGTCTTGGAATGGGGGTCTTCCACTGGGGTCCTTTTGGTTGGGGGTCTTCCATTGGGGGTCTTTGATTAGGGGTCTTCAAATGGGGGTCTTCCATTTGGGTTCTTCGGTTTTGGGTCTTCAGATGGGGGTCTTCTGTTGGGGGTCTTCCACTGGGGGTCCTTTGGTTGGTCTCTTCCATTTGGGCTCTTTGGATGGAAGACGTTCCAAGCAACGCCCCCTCCAATTGGGGACCCCCCAACATCAGCTCCCCCTCCCCCCTCCTGAGGACCCCCTCCCCTTTTGGGGACCCCCCCTGACCCCCCCTCTCCCACAGGGAGACTCTGGGGACGTACAACAGCGTCAACCTGCTGCTGCCCGGCTCCATTGGGGGTCTTTGGATGGGGGTCTTCGGATGGGGGTCTTCCATTGGGGTCCTTTGGTTGGGGATCTTCCACTGGGGGTCTTCAAATGGGGGTCCTTGGTTTGGTGTCTTCAGATGGGGGTCTTTGATTAGGGGTCTTCTTCTATTGAGGGTCATGGAATCGGGGTCTTCCACTGGGGTCCTTTGGTTGGGGGTCTTTGATTAGGGGTCTTCCATAGGGGGTCTTCCATTGGGGTCCTTTGTTTGGGGCTCTTCCACTGGGGCTCTTTGGATGGAAGACCTTCCAACCGACCCCCCCCAATATCAGCTCCCCCTCCCCCCTCCTGAGGACCCCCTCCCCTTTTGGGGACCCCCCCTGACCCCCCCCTCCCACAGGGAGACTCTGGGGACATACGACAGCGTCAACCTGCTGCTGCCCGGCGACGCGGCGCGGCTCTTCATGGCCGAGGGTCCGTTCCCACGTCGGATGGGAATCGAGGCGTGGAGCGAACATCGCAGGCTGAGGGGGCATCAGAGGGGGGTCTTCCTGCTGTGAGTGGGGAGGGGGCGAGGGGGGGTGGGGGGAGGGGGGGGAATGGGGGATGGGGGTGGGGGGTAATGGGAAGTGGGGGGTGGGGATGGGGGTGGGATATGGGGTGGGGTTGTGGGGGATGGGGGGAGTGGGGGGAATGGGGGGTGGGGGGTGTGGGTTTGGGGGGCATCAGCAGGGGGTCTTCCTGCTGTGAGTGGGGAGGGGGCGAGGGGGAGGTGGGGGGGAATGGGAAGTGGGGGGTGGGGATGGGGGGTGGGATATGGGGTGGGGTTGAGGGGGATGGGGGGAGTGGGGGAATGGGGGGTGGGAGGTGTGGGATTGGGGGGCATCAGAGGGGGGTCTTCCTGCTGTGAGTGGGGAGGGGGCGAGGGGGGGGTGGGGGGGAATGGGGGATGGGATTGGGATATGGGGTGGGGTTGAGGGGGATGGGGGGAGTGGGGGGAATGGGGGGTGGGGGGTGTGGGATTGGGGGCATCAGAGGGGGGTCTTCCTGCTGTGAGTGGGGAGGGGGCGAGGGGGGTGGGGGGGAATGGGAAGTGGGGGGTGGGGATGGGGGGTGGGATATGGGGTGGGGGTGTGGGGTGAGGGGTACAGGAGGGTGGAGGGCAAAGGGGGTGTGGGATTTGGGGTGGGGGAGTAGGGGATGGGATTTGGGGTTGTGGGGGATGGGGGTTGGGATTTGGGGTGGGGGATGTGGGATAGGGGGAGTGGGGAGTGGGATTTGGGGTAGGGTTGAGGGGGATGGGGGGAGTGGGGGGAATGGGGGGTGGGATATGGGGTTGGGGCTGTGGGGGTGGGGGGTAATGGGAGGTGGGGGGTGGGGAATGGGGGGTGGGATATGGAGTGGTGGGAGTGGGGGTGGGATTTGGGGTGGGGGATGGAGGATGGGGGGAGTGGGGAGTGGAATTTGGGGTGGGGGGTGAGGGGTAAAGGGGGATGGAGGGCAAACGGAGTGTCGGGGGGGGGGAATGGGGGTGGGATATGGGGTGGGGGGAGTGGGATGGGGGAGTGGGATATGGGGTGGGGGTGTGGGAGATGGGGGGAATGCGGGGTGGGATTTGGAGTGGGGGTGGATGGCGGGAGTGGGGGATGGGATTTGGGGTGGGGGGTTTGGGATGGGGGGAATGGGGGGTGGGATATGGGGTGGGGTTGTGGGGTGGGATTTGGGGTGGGGGTTGTGGGATTGGGGGTGGGATATGGGATTGTGGGGGATGGGGGGAATGGTGGGTGGAATATAAGGTGGGGGGTGGGGGGTATGGGGTGGGATATAGGGTTGGGTGTAAAGGGGGGTGGAGGGCAAAGGGGATGGAGGGCGTGGGGGATGGGATTTGGGGTGGGGGGTTTGGGATGGGGGGAATGGGAGGTGGGATTTGGGGTGGGGGGTAATGGAAGGTGTGGGGTGGAATATGGGGGGATCTTTGGTTGGGGGGCTTTGGATGGGGGTCTGCATTGACCCCAGTGTCCTGAGTGACCCCAATGCCCCCAACGCCCCCAGTGACCCCAATGTTGTCATTGACCCAATTTGACCCCATTGACCCCAATGGCCCCAGTGCCCCCATTGACCCCAATGTCACCACTGACCCAATTTGACCCCATTCACCCCAATGCCTCCAATGTCCCCATTCACCCCAATGCCCCCATTCATCCCAATGCCCCCAATACCTCTATTAACCCCAATGTCCCCAGTGCCCTCATTGACCCCAATGCCCCCATTGACCCCAGTTCTCCCAGTGTCCCCAATGCCCCCATTGACCCCAATGGCCCCAATGCTCCCATTGACCCCAATGGCCCCAATGCTCCCAGTGTCCCCAATGCCCCCATTGACCCCAATGCCCCCAGTTCTCCCATTGACCCCAATGACCCCAGTTCTCCCACTGTCCCCAATGCCCCCGTTGACCCCAATGACCCCAGTTCTCCCAGTGCCCCCAACGCCCCCACACCCCCCTGACCCCATAACCCCATCCCAGGAACGGGGAGCAGTGGCGCTCGGACCGGCTGCAGCTGAACGGGGCGGTTCTGAGCCCGGAAGGATCCCGACGTTTCGCCCCCCTCCTGGACACCGTGGCCCGAGATTTTGTCACCTCCATGATGGAGCGGCTGCCCCAAAAGGAGCCCCGAGTGCTGCAGCTCGACCTGCGCAGGGACCTCTTCCGGTTCACCTTGGAAGGTCAGGGGGAAACGGGGCTGGGGGGGCAGAGGGGGAAATGGTGACAACGGGGGTAATGGGGAGAAAGGGGGCAATGGGGACATTGGGGTCAATGGGGTTAAAGGGGCAGTGGGGACATTGGGGTCAATGGGGTCATTGGGGGTAAAGGGGGCAATGGGGACATTGGGGTCAATGGGGTAAAGGGGGCAATGGGGACATTGGGGTCAATGGGGTCATTGGGGACATTGGGGTCAATGGGGACATTGGGGTCAATGGGGACATTGGGGACATTGGGGTCAATGTGGGGAAAGGGGTCAATGGGGACATTGGGGTCAATGGGGTCATTGGGGACATTGGGGTCAATGGGATCAATGTGGGGAAAGGGGTCAATGGGGACATTGGGGTCAATGGGGTCATTGGGGTAGAGGGGTCAATGGGGACATTGGGGTCAATGGGGACATTGGGGTCAATGGGGACATTGGGGGTAAAGAGGGCAATGGGGACATTGGGGTCAATGGGGTCATTGGGAGTAAAGGGGGCAAAGGGTTTAAAGGGGGCAATGAGGACATTGGGGTCAATGGGGTCATTGGGGTAAAGGGGGCAATGGGGACATTAGGGTCAATGGGGGGAAAGGGGGTAAACAGGACAATGGGGACATTGGGGTCAATGGGGTCAATGGAGGTTAAGGGGGCAATGGGGGGGTAAAGGGGGCAATGAGGACATTGGGGTCAACGGAGTCATTGGGGTCAATGAGGGGAAAGGTGGCAATGGGGTCATTGGGGTCAATGGGGGTAAAGGGGGCAATGGGGGCAATAGGCACATTGGGGTCAATGGGGGAAAGGGGATTATGGGAGTAAAGGGAGCAATGGGAACATTGGGGTCAATGGGGTCAGTGGAGGTAAAGGGGACAATGGGGTCATTGGTGGGGAAAGGGAGCAATGGGAACATTGGGGTCATTGGGGTCAATGGGGGGGAAGGGAGCAATGGGGGCAATGGGGTCAATGGAGCTTAAGGGGACAATGGAGTTAAAGGGGAGAATGAGGACATTGGGGTCAATGGGGGGAAAGGGGGTAAATGGGACATTGGGGTCAATGGGGTCAATGGAGGTTAAGGGGGCAATGGAGGGTAAAGGGGGCAATTGGGACATTGGGGTCAATGGGGGGAAAGGGAGCAGTGGGGACGTTGGGGTCAATGGGATCATTGGGGTCAATGGGGCAATGGGGCCATTGAGGTCAATAGGATCACTGGGGGAAAAGGAGTCAATGAGGACATTGGGGTCAGTGGGGGGAAAGGGGGTAAAGGGGTCAATGGGGGGAAATTGGGGATAAAGGGGGGAAAGGGGGCAGTGGGGACATTGGGGTCAATTGGGGCAAAGGGGGGAAAGGGGGGAGTGAGGACATTGGGATCAATGGGGTCATCGGAGATAAAGGGGGCAGTGGGGATAAAGGGGGGAAGGGGGCAGTGGGGTCAACGGGGACAACTGGGACACCGGGGTCTATGGGATCATTCGGGGGAAAGGGATCAATGGGGGTAAAGGGAGCAATAGGGGAAATGGAGGAAAGGGGTCAGTGGGGTCATGGGGATAAAGGGGGTAAAGGGGCCAGTGGGGACACTGAGGTCAATGGGGGCAGTGGGGTCAATGGGGATAAAGAAGGCAGCGGGATCAATGGGGTCATCGGGGATAAAGGGGGCAGTGGGGTCAACGGGGACAATTGGGACCCTGGGGTCTATGGGGTCATTGGGGGTAAAGGGGGCAATGGGGGAAAGGGGATCAATGGGGTCATTGGGGACAATCGGAACACTGGGGTCTATGGGGGCAATGGGGCAATTGGGGTCAATGGGGTTAATGGGGTCATTGGGGATAAAGCGGGACAATTGGGACACTGGGGTCAATGGAGTCATTAGGGATAAAGAGAGCAATAGGGGAAAAGAATTGGGACACTGGGGTCTATAGGGTCATTGGGGGTAAAGGGGGCAATGAGGGCAGTGGGATCGATGGGGTCATTGGGGTCAACGGGGATAAAGGGGGCAATGGGGGTAAAGGGGGCAGTGGGGGCAACTGCGACATTGGGATCTATGGGGGCAATGGGGCAATTGGGGTCAGTGGGGATAAAGGGGGCAATGGGGACAATTGGGACAATGGGATCCATGGGGGCAATGGGGGTCAGTGGGGTCACTGGGGATAAAGGGGGCAGTGGGGACATTGGGGTCAATGGGGGCAACGAGGATAACGGGTGCAGGGGGGGCAATGGGACACTTATGGCTCCCGCCCCCCACCTGTGGGTCCTGCCCCCCACCTACGGCTCCCACCCCCCACCTATGGGTCCTGCCCCCCCTTATGCCTCCCACCCCCCACCTGGGGGTCGTGCCCCCCCCCCCTTATGCCTTCCACCTCCCACCCATGGGTCCTGCCCCCCCCCTTTATGCCTCCCACCCCCCACCTATGGTCCTGCATCCCCCTCATGCCTCCCACCCCCCACCTATGGGTCCTTCCCCCCCCCTTTATGCTTCCACCCCGCACCTGAGGTTCCCCCCCCCCTTATGCCTCCCACCCCCCACCTGGGGGTCCTGCCCCCCCACCCCCTTATGCCTCCCACCCCCCACCTATGGGTCCTGCCCTCCCCTTACGCCTCCCATCTCCCACCTATGGCTCCTGCCCCCCCCCCCCCCCTTATACCTCCCACCTCCCTATACCTCCCACCCCCCACCTATGGGTCCCACCCCCCACCTGTAGCTCCTACCCCCCTACTTCTGTCTCCCACCCCCCACCTATGGGTCCTGCCCTCCCCTTACACCCCCCACCCCCCACTTATTCCCCCCCCCCCCCCCCCAGCCAGCAGCTACGCGCTGTACGGGGAGCGCCTGGGGCTGCTGGGTTCGTCGCCCCCCCCCGAGGCGCAGCGTTTCATCGCCGCCGTGGATTCGATGCTGCGCAGCACCGCCCCGCTGCTCTTCGTGCCGCCGCGGCTCCTCCGCGTCGCCCGGCATCCGCTCTGGAGGCGGCACGAGGCGGCGTGGGACGATATATTCCGACATGGTGCGACTCTGGGGGCTGTGGGGTCTGTGGGGTGTCTATGGGGTGTATAGGGTGTCTGTGGGGCGTGTGTGGGGTGTATAGGGTGTCTGTGGGGTGTGTATGGGGTATAAATCCCATAGAGCTCCTATGGGAGTGGGACGATATATTGCGACATGGTGCGACTCTGGGGGCTGTGGGGTGTGTATGGGGTGTATAGGGTGTATAGGGTGTCTGTGGGGCGTGTATGGGGTATAAATCCCACAGAGCTCCTATGGGAGTGGGACGATATATTGCGACATGGTGCGACTCTGGGGGCTGTGGGGTCTATGGGGTGTGTGTGGGGTGCGTATGGGGCGTCTATGGGGCGTGTATGGGGTGTATAGGGTGTCTATGGGGTGCGTATAGGCTATAAATCCCATAGAGCTCCTATGGGAGTGGGGCGATATATTGCGACATGGTGCGACTCTGGGGTGTCTATGGGGTGTATAGGGCGTGTATGTGGTGTCTATGGGGCACATAGGGTGTCTATGGGGTGTGTATGGGATATGAATCCCATAGAGCTCCTATGGGAGTGGGACGATATATTGTGACATGGTGCGGCTCTGGGGTGTGTATGGGGTGTATAGGGCGTGTATGGGGTGTGTGTGGGGTGTATAAGGTGTCTGTGGGGTGCGTATAGGGTTTAAATCCCATAGAGCTCCTATGGGAGTGGGATGATATATTGCGACATGGTGGGGTACTGGGGTGTATAGGGTTTGTATGGGGTGTCTATGGGGTGTCTCTGGAGTGTATAGGGTGTCTATGGGGTGTCTGTGGGGTGTATAGGGTGTATAGGGTGTCTATGGGGTGTGTCTGAGGAGTATGGGGTATAAATCCCATAGAGCTCCTATGGGGGTGGGACGATATATTGCGATATGGTGCGACTCCGGGGACTATGGGGTGTCTATGGGGCATATAGGGCGTGCATGGGGCGTGTATGGGGTGTATAAGGTGTCTATGGGGTGTGTATGGGGTGTATAGGGTGTGTGGGGGGTGTGTATGGGGTATAAATGCTATAGAGCTGCTATGGGAGTGGGACGATATATTGCGACATGGTGCGACTCTGGGGGCTGTGGGGTCTGTGGGGTGTCTATGGGGTGTCTATGGGGCACATAGGGCGTGTAAGGGGTGTATAGGGTGTCTATGGGGTGCGTATAGGCTATAAATCCCATAGAGCTCCTATGGGAGTGGGGCGATATATGGTGACATGGTGCGACTCTGGGGGCTGTGGGGTCTATGGGGTGTGTATGGGGTGTATAGGGTGTCTATGGGGTGTGTATGGGATATAAATCTGATAGAGCTCCTATGGGAGTGGAATGATATATTGCGACATGGTGGGGCTCTGGGCGCTGTGGGGTGTCTATGGGGTGTCTATGGGGTGTCTATGGGGTGTCTATGGGGTGTCTATGGGGCGTGTATGGGGGGTATAGGGTGTGTATGGGGTGTATAAGGTGTGTATGGGGTGCGTATAGGGTATAAATCCCATAGATCTCCTATGGGAGTGGGATGATATATTGCGACATGGTGGGGCTGTGGGGTCTATGGGGTGTCTATGGGTCATATAGGGCGTGTAGGGGGTGTATAGGGTGTCTATGGGGTGCGTATAGGCTATAAATCCCATAGAGCTCCTATGGGAGTGGGGCGATATATTGTGACATGGTGCGACTCTGGGGCGTGTATGGGGTGTATAGGGCGTGTATGCGGTGTCTATGGGGCACATAGGGTGTCTATGGGGTGTGTATGGGGTGTATAAGGTATCTATGGGGTGTGTATGGGATATAAATCCCATAGAGCTCCTATGGGAGTGGGACGATATATGGCGACATGGTGGGTATATGGTGTGTCTATGGGGTGCATAGGGTGTCTATGGGGTGTATAGGGTGTCTATAGGGTGTGTCTGAGGAGTATGGGGTATAAACCCATAGAGCTCCTAGGGGAGTGGGACAATATATTGCGACATGGTGTGACTCTGTGGGCTGTATGGGGTGTGTATGGGGCGTCTATGGGGCACATATGGTGTGTATGGGGTGTATAAAGTGTCTATGGGGTGCGTATAGGGTATAAATCCCATAGAGCTCCTATGGGAGTGGGACGATATATTGTGACATGGTGGGGCTGTGGGGTGTCTATGGGGTGTGTGGGGTGTCTATGGGGTGTATAGGGTCTCTATGGGGTGTGTCTGAGGAGTATGGGGTATAAATCCTATAGAACTCCTATGGGAGTGGGACGATATATGGCGACATGGTGCGACTCTGGGGTCTGTGGGGTATATAGGGTGTGTATGGGGTATGTAAGGTGTGTATGGGGTATAAACCCATAGAGCTCCTATGGGAGTGGGACGA
This sequence comes from Phasianus colchicus, assembly GCF_987193195.1. NCBI lineage: Eukaryota > Metazoa > Chordata > Aves > Galliformes > Phasianidae > Phasianus > Phasianus colchicus. Next base: position 95,102,549 of record NC_143438.1, read on the forward strand.
TATATTGCGACATGGTGGGGCTGTGGGGTGTCTATGGGGTGTTGTGGGGTTTATAGGTTGTCTATGGTGTATATAGAGTGTGTATAGGGTGTCTATGGGGTGTATATAGGGTGTCTGTGGGGTGTGTATGGAGTGTGTATGAGGACTATGGGGTATAAATCCCATAGAGCTCCTATGGGGGTGGGACGATATATTGCGACATGGTGGGGCTCTGGGGTTTGTGGGGTGTCTATAGGGTCTATAGGGTGTATAGGGTGTCTATAGGGTGTGTCTGAGGAGTATGGGGTATAAATCCCATAGAGCTCCTATGGGGGTGGAACAATATATTGCGACATGGTGGAGCTGTGGGGTCTATGGGGTGTCTATGAGGTGCCTATGGGGCATATAGGGTGTGTGTGGGGCGTGTATGGGGTGTATAGGATGTCTATGGGGTGTCTATGGGGTATAAATCCCATAGAGCTCCTATGGGATTGGGACGATATATTGCGACATGGTGGGGGTGTGGGGTGTCTATGGGGTGTGTGGGTTGTATAGGGTGTGTATGGGGTCTCTATGGGGTGTCTGTGGGGTATATAGGGTCTCTATGGGGTGTGTATAGGGTGTATGGGGTATAAATCCCATAGAGCTCCTATGGGAGTGGGACGATATATTGCGACATGGTGGGGGTGTGGGGTGTCTATGGGGTATGTGGGGTGCGTGTAGGGTGTATAGGGTGTGTATGGGGTCTTTATGGGGTCTCTCTGGGGTATATAGGGTCTGTATGGGGTGTGTATAGGGTGTATGGGGTATAAATCCCACAGAACTCCTATGGGAGTGAGACGATATATTGCGACATGGTGGAGCTGTGGGGTGTCTATGGGGTGTGTGGGGTGTATGGGGTCGGTGTGGGGTATATGGGGTGTGTTTGGGGTATAAATCCCATATAGCAGCTGCAGGTGTGGGATGTCATCTTCCAATAGGGGATATGGGGCAAATGGGATGAGGTTTGTGGGGTGGGAGATTTGTGGGGTGGATGGGATGGATGTGAAAAAGAACCATAAAGACCCCCCAAATCTGCCCCCAAAATGCCTCAAAAAAAAAAAAAACCCAAATAACCCCAGAGAATGAAACAAAAACCCACCATTGTGACCCCAAATGTGACCCCAATAATTGGCACCAATAATTGACCCCAAAAACTGACACCAGCATGACCCCAAAAGACCACAAATACCCAAGAATGACCCCAAAAATGACCCCCTAAAAGACCCCCAAATGAACCCAAAATAATCCTGAAATGACCCTAAAAAGTGACCCCCAAAATACATCCAAATTCCTCAAACTGACCCCAAAATCCCCAAAAATAAAACCCCAAAACCCTCAATCTGACCCCAAAATGGACACAGCTGAGCGCTGCATCCAGAAGCTGTGCTGGGAATTTGGTGTCCAAAGTGACCCCAAAAGGACCCCAAAATTGACCTCCATAGTGATGCCACATGATGCAAAATGACCCCAAAACGGCCCTAAATGACCCCACAAACCCAAAAATGACCCCCAAAGGACCCCAAATGACCCCAAAATGACTCAATCTGACCCCAAATCCACCCAGCTGAGCGCTGCATCCAGAAGCTGTGCTGGGAGCTCTGTGCCCAAAGTGACCCCAAAATTGACCCTATAAAGATCCCAAAGTGCCCACAAATGAATCCTGAAACCCCAAAATGTCCCCAGCTGACCCCAAATCCCTCAATCCGACCCCAAATCCGCCCAGCTGAGCGCTGCATCCAGAAGCTGTGTTGGGAGCTCTGTGCCCAAAATGACCCCAAATGGATCCAAACCGACCCCAAATGACTCCAAATTACCCCATAAGGACCCTATAAAGACCCCAAAGTGCCCCTCGTTGACCCCTGAAGACCCCAAATGACCCCAAATCCCCCATTCTGACCCCAAATCCACCCAGCTGAGCGCTGCATCCTGAAGATGCGCTGGTGAGATCGGTCCCCAAAATGACCCCAAAATGTCCCTATAAAGACCCCAAAGTGCCCCCAGTTGACCCCTGAAACCCCATAATGACCCCAAATGACCCCAAAAGGACCCCAAAGTGCCCCCAGTTGTCTCCTGAAACCCCATAAAGACCCCAAATGACCCCAAAAGGACCCCAAAGTGCCCCCAGTTGTCTCCTGAAACCCCAAAAGGACCCCAAAGTGCCCCCTGTTGACCCCTGAGACCCCAAAATGACCCCAAATGGACCCCAAAGTGCCCCCATTTGACCCCTGAAACCCCAAAATGACCCATGTGACCCCAGATGACCCTCAATCCCCCATTCTGACCCCAAATCCACCCAGCTGAGCGCTGCATCCAGAAGCTGTGCTGGGAGTTTGGTGCCAAAGTGACCCCAAAATTGACCCTATAAAGACCCCAAAGTGCCCCCAGTTGGCCCCTGAAGACCCCAAAATGACCCCATATGACCCCAAATGACCCCAAATTCCCCAGAATGACCCCAAATGACCCCAAATCCCTCAATCCGACCCCAAATCCTCCCAGCTGAGCGCTGCATCCAGAAGCTGTGCTGGGAGCTCTGTGCCCAAAGTGACCCCAAAAGGACCCTATAAAGACCCCAAATGACTCCAAATTACCCCATAAGGACCTCAAAGTGCCCCCAGTTGACCACTGAAACCCCAAAATGACCCCAAATCCCCCATTCTGACCCCAAATCCGCCCAGCTGAGCGCTGCATCCAGAAACTGCGCTGGTGAGATCGGTCCCCAAAATGACCCCAAAATGTCCCTATAAAGACCCCAAAGTGCCCCCAGTTGACCCCTGAAACCCCATAATGACCCCAAAAGGACCCAAAGTGCCCCCTGTTGACCCCTGAAACCACATAATGACCCCAAATGATCCCAAAATGACCCCAAAAGGACTCCAAAGTGCTCCCTGTTGACCCCTGAAACCCCAAAATGACCCCAAAAGATCCCAAAGTGCCCCAGTTGTCCCCTGAAACCCCAAAATGACCCCAAATGATCCCTAAATGACCCCAAAAGGACCTCAAAGTGCCCCTGTTGAACGCTAAAACCCCAAAATGACCCCAAAAGGACCCCAAAATGCCCCCAGTTGTCCCCTGAAACCCCAAAATGACCCCAAATGACCCCGAAAGGACCCCAAAGTGCCCCCTGTTGACCCTTGAAACCCCATAATGACCCCAAAAAGACCCCAAAGTGCCCCCAGTTGACCCCTGAAACCCCATAATGACCCCAAATGATCCCTAAATGACCCCAAAAGGACTCCAAATTGCCCCCTGTTGACCCCTGAAACCCCAAAATGACCCCAAAAGGACCCCAAAGTGCCCCCTGTTGACCCATGAAACCCCAAAATGACCCCAAATGATCCCCAAATGACCCCAAAATGACCCCAAAGTGCCCCCTGTTGAACCCTGAAACCCCAAGAGGACCCCAAAGTGCCCCAGTTGTCCCCTGAAACCCCAAATGACACCAAATGACCCCAAAATGACCCCAAAAGGACCCCAAAGTGCCCCCAGTTGTCCCCTGAAACCCCAAAAGGACCCCAAAGTGCCCCCAGTTGTCCCCTGAAACCCCAAAATGACCCCAAATGATCCCAAAATGACCCCAAAAGGACTCCAAAGTGCCCCCAGTTGTCCCCTGAAACCCCATAATGACCCCAAAAGGACCCCAAAGTGCCCCTGTTGACCCCTGAAACCCCAAAATGACCCCAAATGATCCCAAAATGACCCCAAAAGGACCCCAAAGTGCCCCCTGTTGACCCCTGAAACCCCAAAATGACCCCAAAAGGACCCCAAAGTGCCCCCAGTTGTCCCCTGAAACCCCATAATGACCCCAAATGATCCCAAAATGACCCCAAAATGACCCCAAAGTGCCCCCTGTTGACCCCTGAAACCCCAAAATGACCCCAAATGATCCCAAAATGACCCCAAAAGGACCTCAAAGTGCCCCTGTTGAACCCTGAAACCCCAAAAGGACCCCAAAGTCACCCCAGTTGTCCCCTGAAACCCCATAATGACCCCAAATGACCCCAAAATGACCCCAAAAGGACCCCAAAGTGCCCTCTGTTGACCCCTGAAACCCCAAAAGGACCCCAAAGTGCCCCCAGTTGTCCCCTGTAACCCCAAAATGACCCCAAATGATCCCAAAATGACCCCAAAAGTACCCCAAAGTCCCCCCTGTTGACCCCTGAAACCCCAAAATGACCCCAAATGATCCCAAAATGACCCCAAAAGGACCTCAAAGTGCCCTCTGTTGACCCCTGAAACCCCAAAAGGCCCCCAAAAGGACCCCAATGTGCCCCCAGTTGTCCCCTGAAACCCCCAAATGACCCCAAATGACCCCAAAATGACCCCAAAAGGACCCCAAAGTGCCCTCTGTTGACCCCTGAAACCCCAAAAGGACCCCAAATGACCCCAAAATGACCCCAAAAGTACCCCAAAGTGCCCCCAGTTGTCCCCTGAAACCCCATAATGACCCCAAATGATCCCAAAATGACCCCAAAAGGACCTCAAAGTGCCCCTGTTGAACCCTGAAACCCCAAAAGGACCCCAAAGTGCCCCAGTTGTCCCCTGAAACCCCATAATGACCCCAAATGACCCCAAAATGACCCCAAAAGGACCCCAAAGTGCCCCCAGTTGTCCCCTGAAACCCCAAAAGGACCCCAAAGTGCCCCCAGTTGTCCCCTGAAACCCCAAAATGACCCCAAATGATCCCAAAATGACCCCAAAAGGACTCCAAAGTGCCCCCAGTTGTCCCCTGAAACCCCATAATGACCCCAAAAGGACCCCAAAGTGCCCCTGTTGACCCCTGAAACCCCAAAATGACCCCAAATGATCCCAAAATGACCCCAAAAGGACCCCAAAGTGCCCCCTGTTGACCCCTGAAACCCCAAAATGACCCCAAAAGGACCCCAAAGTGCCCCCAGTTGTCCCCTGAAACCCCATAATGACCCCAAATGATCCCAAAATGACCCCAAAATGACCCCAAAGTGCCCCCTGTTGACCCCTGAAACCCCAAAATGACCCCAAATGATCCCAAAATGACCCCAAAAGGACCTCAAAGTGCCCCTGTTGAACCCTGAAACCCCAAAAGGACCCCAAAGTCCCCCCAGTTGTCCCCTGTAACCCCAAAATGACCCCAAATGATCCCAAAATGACCCCAAAAGTACCCCAAAGTCCCCCCTGTTGACCCCTGAAACCCCAAAATGACCCCAAATGATCCGAAAATGACCCCAAAAGGACCCCAAAGTGCCCCCAGTTGTCCCCTGAAACCCCAAAAGGACCCCAAAGTGCCCCCAGTTGTCCCCTGAAACCCCCAAATGACCCCAAATGACCCCAAAATGACCCCAAAAGGACCCCAAAGTGCCCTCTGTTGACCCCTGAAACCCCAAAAGGACCCCAAATGACCCCAAAATGACCCCAAAAGTACCCCAAAGTGCCCCCAGTTGTCCCCTGAAACCCCATAATGACCCCAAATGATCCCAAAATGACCCCAAAAGGACCTCAAAGTGCCCCTGTTGAACCCTGAAACCCCAAAAGGACCCCAAAGTGCCCCAGTTGTCCCCTGAAACCCCAAAAGGACCCCAAAGTGCCCCCAGTTGTCCCCTGAAACCCCAAAAGGACCCCAAAGTGCCCCCAGTTGTCCCCTGAAACCCCAAAATGACCCCAAATGATCCCAAAATGACCCCAAAAGGACTCCAAAGTGCCCCCAGTTGTCCCCTGAAACCCCATAATGACCCCAAAAGGACCCCAAAGTGCCCCTGTTGACCCCTGAAACCCCAAAATGACCCCAAATGATCCCAAAATGACCCCAAAAGGACCCCAAAGTGCCCCCTGTTGACCCCTGAAACCCCAAAATGACCCCAAAAGGACCCCAAAGTGCCCCCAGTTGTCCCCTGAAACCCCATAATGACCCCAAATGATCCCAAAATGACCCCAAAATGACCCCAAAGTGCCCCCTGTTGACCCCTGAAACCCCAAAATGACCCCAAATGATCCCAAAATGACCCCAAAAGGACCTCAAAGTGCCCCTGTTGAACCCTGAAACCCCAAAAGGACCCCAAAGTCACCCCAGTTGTCCCCTGAAACCCCATAATGACCCCAAATGACCCCAAAATGACCCCAAAAGGACCCCAAAGTGCCCTCTGTTGACCCCTGAAACCCCAAAAGGACCCCAAAGTGCCCCCAGTTGTCCCCTGTAACCCCAAAATGACCCCAAATGATCCCAAAATGACCCCAAAAGTACCCCAAAGTCCCCCCTGTTGACCCCTGAAACCCCAAAATGACCCCAAATGATCCCAACATGACCCCAAAAGGACCTCAAAGTGCCCTCTGTTGACCCCTGAAACCCCAAAAGGCCCCCAAAAGGACCCCAATGTGCCCCCAGTTGTCCCCTGAAACCCCATAATGACCCCAAATGACCCCAAAATGACCCCAAAAGGACCCCAAAGTGCCCTCTGTTGACCCCTGAAACCCCAAAAGGACCCCAAATGACCCCAAAATGACCCCAAAAGTACCCCAAAGTGCCCCCAGTTGTCCCCTGAAACCCCATAATGACCCCAAATGATCCCAAAATGACCCCAAAAGGACCTCAAAGTGCCCCTGTTGAACCCTGAAACCCCAAAAGGACCCCAAAGTGCCCCAGTTGTCCCCTGAAACCCCAAAAGGACCCCAAAGTGCCCCCAGTTGTCCCCTGAAACCCCAAAAGGACCCCAAAGTGCCCCCAGTTGTCCCCTGAAACCCCAAAATGACCCCAAATGATCCCAAAATGACCCCAAAAGGACTCCAAAGTGCCCCCAGTTGTCCCCTGAAACCCCATAATGACCCCAAAAGGACCCCAAAGTGCCCCTGTTGACCCCTGAAACCCCAAAATGACCCCAAAAGGACCCCAAAGTGCCCCCAGTTGTCCCCTGAAACCCCATAATGACCCCAAATGATCCCAAAATGACCCCAAAATGACCCCAAAGTGCCCCCTGTTGACCCCTGAAACCCCAAAATGACCCCAAATGATCCCAAAATGACCCCAAAAGGACCTCAAAGTGCCCCTGTTGAACCCTGAAACCCCAAAAGGACCCCAAAGTCACCCCAGTTGTCCCCTGAAACCCCATAATGACCCCAAATGACCCCAAAATGACCCCAAAAGGACCCCAAAGTGCCCTCTGTTGACCCCTGAAACCCCAAAAGGACCCCAAAGTGCCCCCAGTTGTCCCCTGTAACCCCAAAATGACCCCAAATGATCCCAAAATGACCCCAAAAGGACCCCAAAGTCCCCCCTGTTGACCCCTGAAACCCCAAAATGACCCCAAATGATCCCAAAATGACCCCAAAAGGACCCCAAAGTGCCCTCTGTTGACCCCTGAAACCCCAAAAGGACCCCAAATGACCCCAAAATGACCCCAAAAGTACCCCAAAGTGCCCCCAGTTGTCCCCTGAAACCCCATAATGACCCCAAATGATCCCAAAATGACCCCAAAAGGACCTCAAAGTGCCCCTGTTGAACCCTGAAACCCCAAAAGGACCCCAAAGTGCCCCAGTTGTCCCCTGAAACCCCATAATGACCCCAAATGACCCCAAAATGACCCCAAAAGGACCCCAAAGTGCCCCCAGTTGTCCCCTGAAACCCCAAAAGGACCCCAAATGATCCCAAAATGACCCCAAAAGGACTCCAAAGTGCCCCCAGTTGTCCCCTGAAACCCCATAATGACCCCAAAAGGACCCCAAAGTGCCCCTGTTGACCCCTGAAACCCCAAAATGACCCCAAATGATCCCAAAATGACCCCAAAAGGACCCCAAAGTGCCCCCTGTTGACCCCTGAAACCCCAAAATGACCCCAAAAGGACCCCAAAGTGCCCCCAGTTGTCCCCTGAAACCCCATAATGACCCCAAATGATCCCAAAATGACCCCAAAATGACCCCAAAGTGCCCCCTGTTGACCCCTGAAACCCCAAAATGACCCCAAATGATCCCAAAATGACCCCAAAAGGACCTCAAAGTGCCCCTGTTGAACCCTGAAACCCCAAAAGGACCCCAAAGTCCCCCCAGTTGTCCCCTGTAACCCCAAAATGACCCCAAATGATCCCAAAATGACCCCAAAAGTACCCCAAAGTCCCCCCTGTTGACCCCTGAAACCCCAAAATGACCCCAAATGATCCGAAAATGACCCCAAAAGGACCCCAAAGTGCCCCCAGTTGTCCCCTGAAACCCCAAAAGGACCCCAAAGTGCCCCCAGTTGTCCCCTGAAACCCCCAAATGACCCCAAATGACCCCAAAATGACCCCAAAAGGACCCCAAAGTGCCCTCTGTTGACCCCTGAAACCCCAAAAGGACCCCAAATGACCCCAAAATGACCCCAAAAGGACCCCAATGTGCCCCCAGTTGTCCCCTGAAACCCCATAATGACCCCAAATGATCCCAAAATGACCCCAAAAGGACCTCAAAGTGCCCCTGTTGAACCCTGAAACCCCAAAAGGACCCCAAAGTGCCCCAGTTGTCCCCTGAAACCCCAAAAGGACCCCAAAGTGCCCCCAGTTGTCCCCTGAAACCCCAAAAGGACCCCAAAGTGCCCCCAGTTGTCCCCTGAAACCCCAAAATGACCCCAAATGATCCCAAAATGACCCCAAAAGGACTCCAAAGTGCCCCCAGTTGTCCCCTGAAACCCCATAATGACCCCAAAAGGACCCCAAAGTGCCCCTGTTGACCCCTGAAACCCCAAAATGACCCCAAATGATCCCAAAATGACCCCAAAAGGACCCCAAAGTGCCCCCTGTTGACCCCTGAAACCCCAAAATGACCCCAAAAGGACCCCAAAGTGCCCCCAGTTGTCCCCTGAAACCCCATAATGACCCCAAATGATCCCAAAATGACCCCAAAATGACCCCAAAGTGCCCCCTGTTGACCCCTGAAACCCCAAAATGACCCCAAATGATCCCAAAATGACCCCAAAAGGACCTCAAAGTGCCCCTGTTGAACCCTGAAACCCCAAAAGGACCCCAAAGTCCCCCCAGTTGTCCCCTGTAACCCCAAAATGACCCCAAATGATCCCAAAATGACCCCAAAAGTACCCCAAAGTCCCCCCTGTTGACCCCTGAAACCCCAAAATGACCCCAAATGATCCGAAAATGACCCCAAAAGGACCTCAAAGTGCCCCCAGTTGTCCCCTGAAACCCCAAAAGGACCCCAAAGTGCCCCCAGTTGTCCCCTGAAACCCCCAAATGACCCCAAATGACCCCAAAATGACCCCAAAAGGACCCCAAAGTGCCCTCTGTTGACCCCTGAAACCCCAAAAGGACCCCAAATGACCCCAAAATGACCCCAAAAGTACCCCAAAGTGCCCCCAGTTGTCCCCTGAAACCCCATAATGACCCCAAATGATCCCAAAATGACCCCAAAAGGACCTCAAAGTGCCCCTGTTGAACCCTGAAACCCCAAAAGGACCCCAAAGTGCCCCAGTTGTCCCCTGAAACCCCAAATGACACCAAATGACCCCAAAATGACCCCAAAAGGACCCCAAAGTGCCCCCTGTTGAAACCTGAAACCCCAAAAGGACCCCAAAGTGCCCCCAGTTGTCCCCTGAAACCCCAAAATGACCCCAAATGATCCCAAAATGACCCCAAAAGGACTCCAAAGTGCCCCCAGTTGTCCCCTGAAACCCCATAATGACCCCAAAAGGACCCCAAAGTGCCCCTGTTGACCCCTGAAACCCCAAAATGACCCCAAATGATCCCAAAATGACCCCAAAAGGACCCCAAAGTGCCCCCTGTTGACCCCTGAAACCCCAAAATGACCCCAAAAGGACCCCAAAGTGCCCCCAGTTGTCCCCTGAAACCCCATAATGACCCCAAATGATCCCAAAATGACCCCAAAATGACCCCAAAGTGCCCCCTGTTGACCCCTGAAACCCCAAAATGACCCCAAATGATCCCAAAATGACCCCAAAAGGACCTCAAAGTGCCCCTGTTGAACCCTGAAACCCCAAAAGGACCCCAAAGTCCCCCCAGTTGTCCCCTGTAACCCCAAAATGACCCCAAATGATCCCAAAATGACCCCAAAAGTACCCCAAAGTCCCCCCTGTTGACCCCTGAAACCCCAAAATGACCCCAAATGATCCGAAAATGACCCCAAAAGGACCCCAAAGTGCCCCCAGTTGTCCCCTGAAACCCCAAAAGGACCCCAAAGTGCCCCCAGTTGTCCCCTGAAACCCCCAAATGACCCCAAATGACCCCAAAATGACCCCAAAAGGACCCCAAAGTGCCCTCTGTTGACCCCTGAAACCCCAAAAGGACCCCAAATGACCCCAAAATGACCCCAAAAGTACCCCAAAGTGCCCCCAGTTGTCCCCTGAAACCCCATAATGACCCCAAATGATCCCAAAATGACCCCAAAAGGACCTCAAAGTGCCCCTGTTGAACCCTGAAACCCCAAAAGGACCCCAAAGTGCCCCAGTTGTCCCCTGAAACCCCAAAAGGACCCCAAAGTGCCCCCAGTTGTCCCCTGAAACCCCAAAAGGACCCCAAAGTGCCCCCAGTTGTCCCCTGAAACCCCAAAATGACCCCAAATGATCCCAAAATGACCCCAAAAGGACTCCAAAGTGCCCCCAGTTGTCCCCTGAAACCCCATAATGACCCCAAAAGGACCCCAAAGTGCCCCTGTTGACCCCTGAAACCCCAAAATGACCCCAAATGATCCCAAAATGACCCCAAAAGGACCCCAAAGTGCCCCCTGTTGACCCCTGAAACCCCAAAATGACCCCAAAAGGACCCCAAAGTGCCCCCAGTTGTCCCCTGAAACCCCATAATGACCCCAAATGATCCCAAAATGACCCCAAAATGACCCCAAAGTGCCCCCTGTTGACCCCTGAAACCCCAAAATGACCCCAAATGATCCCAAAATGACCCCAAAAGGACCTCAAAGTGCCCCTGTTGAACCCTGAAACCCCAAAAGGACCCCAAAGTCACCCCAGTTGTCCCCTGAAACCCCATAATGACCCCAAATGACCCCAAAATGACCCCAAAAGGACCCCAAAGTGCCCTCTGTTGACCCCTGAAACCCCAAAAGGACCCCAAAGTGCCCCCAGTTGTCCCCTGTAACCCCAAAATGACCCCAAATGATCCCAAAATGACCCCAAAAGTACCCCAAAGTCCCCCCTGTTGACCCCTGAAACCCCAAAATGACCCCAAATGATCCCAAAATGACCCCAAAAGGACCTCAAAGTGCCCTCTGTTGACCCCTGAAACCCCAAAAGGCCCCCAAAAGGACCCCAATGTGCCCCCAGTTGTCCCCTGAAACCCCATAATGACCCCAAATGATCCCAAAATGACCCCAAAATGACCCCAAAGTGCCCCCTGTTGACCCCTGAAACCCCAAAATGACCCCAAATGATCCCAAAATGACCCCAAAAGGACCTCAAAGTGCCCCCAGTTGTCCCCTGAAACCCCATAATGACCCCAAATGACCCCAAAATGACCCCAAAAGGACCTCAAAGTGCCCCTGTTGAACCCTGAAACCCCAAAAGGACCCCAAAGTGCCCCAGTTGTCCCCTGAAACCCCATAATGACCCCAAATGATCCCAAAATGACCCCAAAAGGACCCCAAAGTGCCCCCAGTTGTCCCCTGAAACCCCAAAAGGACCCCAAAGTGCCCCCAGTTGTCCCCTGAAACCCCAAAATGACCCCAAATGATCCCAAAATGACCCCAAAAGGACTCCAAAGTGCCCCCAGTTGTCCCCTGAAACCCCAAAAGGACCCCAAAGTGCCCCCAGTTGTCCCCTGAAACCCCAAAATGACCCCAAATGATCCCAAAATGACCCCAAAAGGACCCCAAAGTGCCCCTGTTGACCCCTGAAACCCCAAAATGACCCCAAATGATCCCAAAATGACCCCAAAAGGACCCCAAAGTGCCCCCTGTTGACCCCTGAAACCCCAAAATGACCCCAAAAGGACCCCAAAGTGCCCCCAGTTGTCCCCTGAAACCCCATAATGACCCCAAATGATCCCAAAATGACCCCAAAAGGACCCCAAAGTGCCCTCTGTTGACCCCTGAAACCCCAAAAGGACCCCAAATGACCCCAAAATGACCCCAAAAGTACCCCAAAGTGCCCCCAGTTGTCCCCTGAAACCCCATAATGACCCCAAATGATCCCAAAATGACCCCAAAAGGACCTCAAAGTGCCCCTGTTGAACCCTGAAACCCCAAAAGGACCCCAAAGTGCCCCAGTTGTCCCCTGAAACCCCAAAAGGACCCCAAAGTGCCCCCAGTTGTCCCCTGAAACCCCAAAAGGACCCCAAAGTGCCCCCAGTTGTCCCCTGAAACCCCAAAATGACCCCAAATGATCCCAAAATGACCCCAAAAGGACTCCAAAGTGCCCCCAGTTGTCCCCTGAAACCCCATAATGACCCCAAAAGGACCCCAAAGTGCCCCTGTTGACCCCTGAAACCCCAAAATGACCCCAAATGATCCCAAAATGACCCCAAAAGGACCCCAAAGTGCCCCCTGTTGACCCCTGAAACCCCAAAATGACCCCAAAAGGACCCCAAAGTGCCCCCAGTTGTCCCCTGAAACCCCATAATGACCCCAAATGATCCCAAAATGACCCCAAAATGACCCCAAAGTGCCCCCTGTTGACCCCTGAAACCCCAAAATGACCCCAAATGATCCCAAAATGACCCCAAAAGGACCTCAAAGTGCCCCTGTTGAACCCTGAAACCCCAAAAGGACCCCAAAGTCACCCCAGTTGTCCCCTGAAACCCCATAATGACCCCAAATGACCCCAAAATGACCCCAAAAGGACCCCAAAGTGCCCTCTGTTGACCCCTGAAACCCCAAAAGGACCCCAAAGTGCCCCCAGTTGTCCCCTGTAACCCCAAAATGACCCCAAATGATCCCAAAATGACCCCAAAAGTACCCCAAAGTCCCCCCTGTTGACCCCTGAAACCCCAAAATGACCCCAAATGATCCCAAAATGACCCCAAAAGGACCTCAAAGTGCCCTCTGTTGACCCCTGAAACCCCAAAAGGCCCCCAAAAGGACCCCAATGTGCCCCCAGTTGTCCCCTGAAACCCCATAATGACCCCAAATGATCCCAAAATGACCCCAAAATGACCCCAAAGTGCCCCCTGTTGACCCCTGAAACCCCAAAATGACCCCAAATGATCCCAAAATGACCCCAAAAGGACCTCAAAGTGCCCCCAGTTGTCCCCTGAAACCCCATAATGACCCCAAATGACCCCAAAATGACCCCAAAAGGACCTCAAAGTGCCCCTGTTGAACCCTGAAACCCCAAAAGGACCCCAAAGTGCCCCAGTTGTCCCCTGAAACCCCATAATGACCCCAAATGACCCCAAAATGACCCCAAAAGGACCCCAAAGTGCCCCCAGTTGTCCCCTGAAACCCCAAAAGGACCCCAAAGTGCCCCCAGTTGTCCCCTGAAACCCCAAAATGACCCCAAATGATCCCAAAATGACCCCAAAAGGACCCCAAAGTGCCCCTGTTGACCCCTGAAACCCCAAAATGACCCCAAATGATCCCAAAATGACCCCAAAAGGACCCCAAAGTGCCCCCTGTTGACCCCTGAAACCCCAAAATGACCCCAAAAGGACCCCAAAGTGCCCCCAGTTGTCCCCTGAAACCCCATAATGACCCCAAATGATCCCAAAATGACCCCAAAATGACCCCAAAGTGCCCCCTGTTGACCCCTGAAACCCCAAAATGACCCCAAATGATCCCAAAATGACCCCAAAAGGACCTCAAAGTGCCCCTGTTGAACCCTGAAACCCCAAAAGGACCCCAAAGTCCCCCCAGTTGTCCCCTGTAACCCCAAAATGACCCCAAATGATCCCAAAATGACCCCAAAAGTACCCCAAAGTCCCCCCTGTTGACCCCTGAAACCCCAAAATGACCCCAAATGATCCGAAAATGACCCCAAAAGGACCCCAAAGTGCCCCCAGTTGTCCCCTGAAACCCCAAAAGGACCCCAAAGTGCCCCCAGTTGTCCCCTGAAACCCCCAAATGACCCCAAATGACCCCAAAATGACCCCAAAAGGACCCCAAAGTGCCCTCTGTTGACCCCTGAAACCCCAAAAGGACCCCAAATGACCCCAAAATGACCCCAAAAGTACCCCAAAGTGCCCCCAGTTGTCCCCTGAAACCCCATAATGACCCCAAATGATCCCAAAATGACCCCAAAAGGACCTCAAAGTGCCCCTGTTGAACCCTGAAACCCCAAAAGGACCCCAAAGTGCCCCAGTTGTCCCCTGAAACCCCAAAAGGACCCCAAAGTGCCCCCAGTTGTCCCCTGAAACCCCAAAATGACCCCAAATGATCCCAAAATGACCCCAAAAGGACTCCAAAGTGCCCCCAGTTGTCCCCTGAAACCCCATAATGACCCCAAAAGGACCCCAAAGTGCCCCTGTTGACCCCTGAAACCCCAAAATGACCCCAAATGATCCCAAAATGACCCCAAAAGGACCCCAAAGTGCCCCCTGTTGACCCCTGAAACCCCAAAATGACCCCAAAAGGACCCCAAAGTGCCCCCAGTTGTCCCCTGAAACCCCATAATGACCCCAAATGATCCCAAAATGACCCCAAAATGACCCCAAAGTGCCCCCTGTTGACCCCTGAAACCCCAAAATGACCCCAAATGATCCCAAAATGACCCCAAAAGGACCTCAAAGTGCCCCTGTTGAACCCTGAAACCCCAAAAGGACCCCAAAGTCACCCCAGTTGTCCCCTGAAACCCCATAATGACCCCAAATGACCCCAAAATGACCCCAAAAGGACCCCAAAGTGCCCTCTGTTGACCCCTGAAACCCCAAAAGGACCCCAAAGTGCCCCCAGTTGTCCCCTGTAACCCCAAAATGACCCCAAATGATCCCAAAATGACCCCAAAAGTACCCCAAAGTCCCCCCTGTTGACCCCTGAAACCCCAAAATGACCCCAAATGATCCCAAAATGACCCCAAAAGGACCTCAAAGTGCCCTCTGTTGACCCCTGAAACCCCAAAAGGCCCCCAAAAGGACCCCAATGTGCCCCCAGTTGTCCCCTGAAACCCCCAAATGACCCCAAATGACCCCAAAATGACCCCAAAAGGACCCCAAAGTGCCCTCTGTTGACCCCTGAAACCCCAAAAGGACCCCAAATGACCCCAAAATGACCCCAAAAGTACCCCAAAGTGCCCCCAGTTGTCCCCTGAAACCCCATAATGACCCCAAATGATCCCAAAATGACCCCAAAAGGACCTCAAAGTGCCCCTGTTGAACCCTGAAACCCCAAAAGGACCCCAAAGTGCCCCAGTTGTCCCCTGAAACCCCAAAAGGACCCCAAAGTGCCCCCAGTTGTCCCCTGAAACCCCAAAAGGACCCCAAAGTGCCCCCAGTTGTCCCCTGAAACCCCAAAATGACCCCAAATGATCCCAAAATGACCCCAAAAGGACTCCAAAGTGCCCCCAGTTGTCCCCTGAAACCCCATAATGACCCCAAAAGGACCCCAAAGTGCCCCTGTTGACCCCTGAAACCCCAAAATGACCCCAAATGATCCCAAAATGACCCCAAAAGGACCCCAAAGTGCCCCCTGTTGACCCCTGAAACCCCAAAATGACCCCAAAAGGACCCCAAAGTGCCCCCAGTTGTCCCCTGAAACCCCATAATGACCCCAAATGATCCCAAAATGACCCCAAAATGACCCCAAAGTGCCCCCTGTTGACCCCTGAAACCCCAAAATGACCCCAAATGATCCCAAAATGACCCCAAAAGGACCTCAAAGTGCCCCTGTTGAACCCTGAAACCCCAAAAGGACCCCAAAGTCACCCCAGTTGTCCCCTGAAACCCCATAATGACCCCAAATGACCCCAAAATGACCCCAAAAGGACCCCAAAGTGCCCTCTGTTGACCCCTGAAACCCCAAAAGGACCCCAAAGTGCCCCCAGTTGTCCCCTGTAACCCCAAAATGACCCCAAATGATCCCAAAATGACCCCAAAAGTACCCCAAAGTCCCCCCTGTTGACCCCTGAAACCCCAAAATGACCCCAAATGATCCCAAAATGACCCCAAAAGGACCTCAAAGTGCCCTCTGTTGACCCCTGAAACCCCAAAAGGCCCCCAAAAGGACCCCAATGTGCCCCCAGTTGTCCCCTGAAACCCCCAAATGACCCCAAATGACCCCAAAATGACCCCAAAAGGACCCCAAAGTGCCCTCTGTTGACCCCCGAAACCCCAAAAGGACCCCAAATGACCCCAAAATGACCCCAAAAGTACCCCAAAGTGCCCCCAGTTGTCCCCTGAAACCCCATAATGACCCCAAATGATCCCAAAATGACCCCAAAAGGACCTCAAAGTGCCCCTGTTGAACCCTGAAACCCCAAAAGGACCCCAAAGTGCCCCAGTTGTCCCCTGAAACCCCATAATGACCCCAAATGACCCCAAAATGACCCCAAAAGGACCCCAAAGTGCCCCCAGTTGTCCCCTGAAACCCCAAAATGACCCCAAATGATCCCAAAATGACCCCAAAAGGACTCCAAAGTGCCCCCAGTTGTCCCCTGAAACCCCATAATGACCCCAAAAGGACCCCAAAGTGCCCCTGTTGACCCCTGAAACCCCAAAATGACCCCAAATGATCCCAAAATGACCCCAAAAGGACCCCAAAGTGCCCCCTGTTGACCCCTGAAACCCCAAAATGACCCCAAAAGGACCCCAAAGTGCCCCCAGTTGTCCCCTGAAACCCCATAATGACCCCAAATGACCCCAAAATGACCCCAAAATGACCCCAAAGTGCCCCCTGTTGACCCCTGAAACCCCATAATGACCCCAAATGATCCCAAAATGACCCCAAAAGGACCTCAAAGTGCCCCTGTTGAACCCTGAAACCCCAAAAGGACCCCAAAGTCCCCCCAGTTGTCCCCTGAAACCCCATAATGACCCCAAATGACCCCAAAATGACCCCAAAAGGACCCCAAAGTGCCCTCTGTTGACCCCTGAAACCCCAAAAGGACCCCAAAGTGCCCCCAGTTGTCCCCTGTAACCCCAAAATGACCCCAAATGATCCCAAAATGACCCCAAAAGTACCCCAAAGTCCCCCCTGTTGACCCCTGAAACCCCAAAATGACCCCAAATGATCCCAAAATGACCCCAAAAGGACCTCAAAGTGCCCTCTGTTGACCCCTGAAACCCCAAAAGGCCCCCAAAAGGACCCCAATGTGCCCCCAGTTGTCCCCTGAAACCCCAAAATGACCCCAAATGATCCGAAAATGACCCCAAAAGGACCCCAAAGTGCCCCCAGTTGTCCCCTGAAACCCCAAAAGGACCCCAAAGTGCCCCCAGTTGTCCCCTGAAACCCCCAAATGACCCCAAATGACCCCAAAATGACCCCAAAAGGACCCCAAAGTGCCCTCTGTTGACCCCTGAAACCCCAAAAGGACCCCAAATGACCCCAAAATGACCCCAAAAGTACCCCAAAGTGCCCCCAGTTGTCCCCTGAAACCCCATAATGACCCCAAATGATCCCAAAATGACCCCAAAAGGACCTCAAAGTGCCCCTGTTGAACCCTGAAACCCCAAAAGGACCCCAAAGTGCCCCAGTTGTCCCCTGAAACCCCATAATGACCCCAAATGACCCCAAAATGACCCCAAAAGGACCCCAAAGTGCCCCCAGTTGTCCCCTGAAACCCCAAAAGGACCCCAAAGTGCCCCCAGTTGTCCCCTGAAACCCCAAAATGACCCCAAATGATCCCAAAATGACCCCAAAAGGACTCCAAAGTGCCCCCAGTTGTCCCCTGAAACCCCATAATGACCCCAAAAGGACCCCAAAGTGCCCCTGTTGACCCCTGAAACCCCAAAATGACCCCAAATGATCCCAAAATGACCCCAAAAGGACCCCAAAGTGCCCCCTGTTGACCCCTGAAACCCCAAAATGACCCCAAAAGGACCCCAAAGTGCCCCCAGTTGTCCCCTGAAACCCCATAATGATCCCAAAATGATCCCAAAATGACCCCAAAATGACCCCAAAGTGCCCCCTGTTGACCCCTGAAACCCCAAAATGACCCCAAATGATCCCAAAATGACCCCAAAAGGACCTCAAAGTGCCCCTGTTGAACCCTGAAACCCCAAAAGGACCCCAAAGTCACCCCAGTTGTCCCCTGAAACCCCATAATGACCCCAAATGACCCCAAAATGACCCCAAAAGGACCCCAAAGTGCCCTCTGTTGACCCCTGAAACCCCAAAAGGACCCCAAAGTGCCCCCAGTTGTCCCCTGTAACCCCAAAATGACCCCAAATGATCCCAAAATGACCCCAAAAGTACCCCAAAGTCCCCCCTGTTGACCCCTGAAACCCCAAAATGACCCCAAATGATCCCAAAATGACCCCAAAAGGACCTCAAAGTGCCCTCTGTTGACCCCTGAAACCCCAAAAGGCCCCCAAAAGGACCCCAAAGTGCCCCCAGTTGTCCCCTGAAACCCCAAAATGACCCCAAATGATCCCAAAATGACCCCAAAAGGACTCCAAAGTGCCCCCAGTTGTCCCCTGAAACCCCATAATGACCCCAAAAGGACCCCAAAGTGCCCCTGTTGACCCCTGAAACCCCAAAATGACCCCAAATGATCCCAAAATGACCCCAAAAGGACCCCAAAGTGCCCCCTGTTGACCCCTGAAACCCCAAAATGACCCCAAAAGGACCCCAAAGTGCCCCCAGTTGTCCCCTGAAACCCCATAATGACCCCAAATGATCCCAAAATGACCCCAAAATGACCCCAAAGTGCCCCCTGTTGACCCCTGAAACCCCAAAATGACCCCAAATGATCCCAAAATGACCCCAAAAGGACCTCAAAGTGCCCCTGTTGAACCCTGAAACCCCAAAAGGACCCCAAAGTCCCCCCAGTTGTCCCCTGAAACCCCATAATGACCCCAAATGACCCCAAAATGACCCCAAAAGGACCCCAAAGTGCCCTCTGTTGACCCCTGAAACCCCAAAAGGACCCCAAAGTGCCCCCAGTT
The DNA here is from genome assembly GCF_987193195.1 of Phasianus colchicus. NCBI lineage: Eukaryota > Metazoa > Chordata > Aves > Galliformes > Phasianidae > Phasianus > Phasianus colchicus. Next base: position 95,121,517 of record NC_143438.1, read on the forward strand.
GTCCCCTGTAACCCCAAAATGACCCCAAATGATCCCAAAATGACCCCAAAAGTACCCCAAAGTCCCCCCTGTTGACCCCTGAAACCCCAAAATGACCCCAAATGATCCCAAAATGACCCCAAAAGGACCTCAAAGTGCCCTCTGTTGACCCCTGAAACCCCAAAAGGCCCCCAAAAGGACCCCAATGTGCCCCCAGTTGTCCCCTGAAACCCCATAATGACCCCAAATGATCCGAAAATGACCCCAAAAGGACCCCAAAGTGCCCCCAGTTGTCCCCTGAAACCCCAAAAGGACCCCAAAGTGCCCCCAGTTGTCCCCTGAAACCCCAAAATGACCCCAAATGACCCCAAAATGACCCCAAAAGGACCCCAAAGTGCCCTCTGTTGACCCCTGAAACCCCAAAAGGACCCCAAATGACCCCAAAATGACCCCAAAAGTACCCCAAAGTGCCCCCAGTTGTCCCCTGAAACCCCATAATGACCCCAAATGATCCCAAAATGACCCCAAAAGGACCTCAAAGTGCCCCTGTTGAACCCTGAAACCCCAAAAGGACCCCAAAGTGCCCCAGTTGTCCCCTGAAACCCCAAAATGACCCCAAATGATCCCAAAATGACCCCAAAAGGACTCCAAAGTGCCCCCAGTTGTCCCCTGAAACCCCAAAATGACCCCAAAAGGACCCCAAAGTGCCCCTGTTGACCCCTGAAACCCCAAAATGACCCCAAATGATCTCTAAATGACCCCCAAAAGAACCCCAAAGTGCCCCCTGTTGACCCCTGAAACCCCATAATGACCCCAAATGACCCCAAATCCCCCATTCTGCCCCCAAACCCGCCCAGCTGAGCGCTGCATCCAGAAGCTGTGCTGGGAACTGTGTGCCCAAAGTGACCCCAAATGACCCCATGTGACCCCAAATGGCCCCAATTGACCCCAAATCCCCCATTCTGCCCCCAAACCCGCCCAGCTGACCGCTGCATCCAGAAGCTGTGCCAGGAGTTCGGTGCCGGGCGGTCGCGGCACACGGTTGGCATCATGGCTGAGCTGCTGCTGAGGGCTGAGCTGCCCCTCGATGCCATCCGTGCCAACCTCACCGAGTTCACCGCCGGCGGAGTCGATACGGTGAGCTGGGGGGCGATATGGGGTGGTGTTGGGGGGCTATGGGGTGCTATGGGGTGATGCTGGGGGGCTATGGGGTGATATAGGGTGGTATTGGGGTGCCATGAGGTGGTACTGGGTGCTACTGGGGGGCTATGGGGTGATATAGGGTGGTACTGGGGGGCTATGGGGTGGTACTGGGGGGCTATGGGGTGATATAGGGTGGTATTGGGGTGCCATGAGGTGGTACTGGGTGCTACTGGGGGGCTATGGGGTGATATAGGGTGGTACTGGGGGCCTATGGGGTGGTACTGGGGGGCTATGGGGTGATATTGGGGGGCTATGGGATGTTATGGGGTGGTAACTGGGGGTTATGGACTGATATCAGGGGGCTATCGGGTGGTACTGGGGGCTGTGGGGTGCTATGGGGTGGTACTGGGGGGCTATGGGGTGATATGGGGTGGTATTGGGGGGCTATGGGGTGGTATTGGCGTGGTATTGGGGTGCTATGGGGTGATATAGGGTGGTACTGGTGGGCTATGGGGTGCTATGGGGTGATATAGGGTGGTATTGGGGTGCTATGGGGTGGTACTGAGGGGCTATGGGGTGATATGGGGTGATATAGGGTGGTATTGGGGTGCTATGGGGTGGTACTGCGGGGCTAGGGGGTGATATAGGGTGGTACTGGGGGGCTATGGGATGCTATGGGGTGGTACTGTATGGCTATGGGGTGGTACTGGGGTGGTACTGGGGGGCTATGGGGTGATATAGGGTGATATTGGGGTGCTATGGGGTGGTACTGCGGGGCTAGGGGGTGCTATGGGGTGGTACTGGGGGGCTATGGGGTGGTACTGGGGGGCTATGGGGTGATATAGGGTGATATTGGGGTGCTATGGGGTGGTACTGGGGGGCTAGGGGGTGATATAGGGTGGTATTGGGGGGCTATGGGATGCTATGGGGTGGTACTGAGGGGCTATGGGGTGGTATTGGGGTGCTCTGGGGTGATATTGGGGTGCTATGGGGTGGTACTGGGGGGGCTATGGGGGGATATAGGGTGGTATTGCGGTGGTACTGGGAGGCTATGGCGTGGTATTGGGGTGCTATGGGGTGGTACTGGGAGGCTATGGGGTGCTATGGGGTGGTACTGGGGGGCTATGGGGTGGTATTGGGGTATTATTGGGGTGCCATGGGGTGCTATAGGGTGGTATTGGGGTGCTATAGGGTGGTACTGGGGGACTATGGAGTGATATAGGGTGGTACTGGGGGGCTATGGGGTGCTATGGGGTGGTATTAGGGTGCTATGGGGTGATATAGGGTGGTGTAGGGTTGTGGGGTGCTATAGGGTGCTATAGGGTTTTATAGGGTGGTATAGCATTGTGGGGTGATATCGGGGTGCTGTGGGGCGCTATGGGGTGATATAGGGTGGTGTTGTGGGGTGACATTGGGTGCTATAGGGTTTTCTAGGGTGGTGTGGGGTTGCGGGGTGATATTGGGGTGCTATGGGGTGATATAGGGTTGTGGGGTGATAGCAGGGTGCTATAGGGTGCTATGGGGTGATATAGGGTTGTGGGGTGATAGCAGGGTGCTATAGGGTGCTATGGGGTGATACAGGGTTGTGGGGTGATAGCAGGGTGCTATAGGGCGCTATGGGGTGTTATAGGGTGGTGTTGGGGCTTGTGGGGTGATCCTGGGGCGCTATGGGGCGTTATAGGGTGCTGTGGGGATCAACGGGGCCGGCAATGGGGACGCCAACGGGGCGCCGTGTTGTGTTGTGCCATAGAGGCGCCATGCTGTGCCACAGGGGTGCCATGTTGTGCCATGTGATGCCATTTTGTGCCATAGAGGCACCATGTTGTGCCATATGATGCCAGGTTGTGCCATAGGGGTGCCATGCTGTGCCATGTGATGCCATGCTGTGCCATAGAGGCGCCATTTTGTGCCATAGAGGCGCCATGCTGTGCCATGCAGATGCTGTGTTGTGCCACAGGGGCTCCGTGTTGTGCCATGTGATGCCATGTTGTGCCACGGAGATGCCATTTTGTGCCATAGAGGCACCGTGTTGTGCCATGGAGATGCCATTTTGTGCTACAGAGGCGCCATGTTGTGCCATGTGATGCCGTGTTGTGCCATAGAAGCAGTGTGTTGTGCCATGGGGATGCCGTGTGATGCCGTGTCGTGCCATGGGGATGCCATGCTGTGCCATAAGGGTGCTGTGTTGTGCCATACGGGCGTCGTGTTGTGCCACATGATGCCATGTTGTGCCACAGGGACACCAGGTTATGCCACACAGGCAGCACGTTGTGCCATAGAGACGCCATGTTATGCCATGGGGATGCCGTGTTGGTGCCATGTTGGTGCCATAGGGCGCCATGCTGTGCCCTGTGGTGCCATGTTGTGCCATGTGGTGCCATAGGATGCCATGCTGTGCCACGTTGGTGCTGTGTCAGTGCCATAGGATGCCATGTTGTGCCATGTGGTGCCTCGTTGGTGCCTCGCTGCGTCATGGTGATGCCTCATGGTGCCATGTTGGTGCCATAAGATGCCATGTTAATGCCATGTGGTGTCATGGGGATGCCACAGGACACCGTGTTGTGCCACGTGGTGCCACGTTGGTGCCATAGGGCACCATGTTGTGCCACGTGGTGCCATGTTGGTGCTGTGTTGGTGCCATAGGGATGTCATAGGACACCATGCTGTGCCACGTGGTGCCATGTTGTGCCACATGATGCCTCGTGGTGCCATGTTGGTGCCATAGGGCGCCATGCTGTGCCATGTGGTGCCATAGAGATGCCATAGGACACCATATTGTGCCATGTGGTGCCATAGGGATGCCATGGGATGCCATGTTGTGCCACATGGTGCCACGTTGGTGCTGTGTCAGTGCCATAGGATGCCATGTCGTGCCACGTGGTGCCACGTAGTGCCTCGCTGTGTCATGGTGATGCCTCGTGGTGCCACGTTGGTGCCATAAGGAGCCACATTGGTGCCCTGTGGTGCCATGCTATCCCGTGTGGTGCCATAAGGATGCCATAGGACGCCATGCTGTGCTATGTGGTGCCATGTTGGTGCCTCGTTGCATCACGTTGATGCCTCGTGGTGCCATGTTGGAGCCATAGGGCGCCATATGATGCCACGTGATGCCAAGTTGGTGCCATGTTGTGCCACGTGGTGCCACGTTGGTGCCTTGTTGCTTCACGTTGATGCCATGTGGTGAAACATTGAAGCCATAGGGCGCCATGTTGTGCCACGTGATGCCACGTTCGTGCCATGTTGTGCCACGTGATGCCATGTTGGTGCTGTGTTGGTGCCATAGGACGCCACGTGGTGCCATAGGGATGCCATAGGACGCCATGCTGTGCGATGTGGTGCCACATTGGTGCCATGGGGATGCCATAGGATGCGATGTGGTGCCACAGGGATGCCATATGACGCCACGTGGTGCCACGTTGGTGCCTCGTTGCATCACATTGATGCCTCGTGGTGCCATGTTGGAGCCATAGGGCACCATTTTGTGCCACGTGATGCCATGTTGTGCCATGTTGGTGCTGTGTTGGTGCCATGGGGATGTCATGTGGTGCCATGGGGATGCCATAGAATGTCATGTGGTGCCATGTGGTGCCACGTGGTGCCACGTTGGTGCCTCGTTAATGCCTTGTGGTGCCATGTTGGAGCCATAGGGCACCATGTGGTGTCATAGGGATGCCATAGGGCACCATGTTGTGCCACGTGGTGCCATGTTGGTGCTGTGTTGGTGCCAGAGGATGCCATGTGGTGCCACATGGTGCCATGTTGGTTCCATAAGGTGCCATGTGGTGCCATGTTGTGCCATAGGGATGCCATAGGACACCATGTTGTGCCACGTGGTGCCATGTTGGTGCCATAGGACACCATGCTGTGCCACATGGTGCCATGTTGTGCCACATGGAGCCACGTTGGTGCCATAAGATGCCATGTTAATGCCATGTGGTGTCATGGGGATGCCATAGGGTGCCATGTTGTGCCACATGGTGCCACATTGGTGCCGTGTTGGTGTCATAGGGTGCCATGTGGTGCCATAGGGATGTCATAGGACACCATGCTGTGCCACGTGGTGCCACATTGGTGCCATAAGATGCCATGTTAATGCCATGTGGTGCCACGTGGGTGCCATAGGGCGCCATGTTGGTGCCATAAGATGCCATGTTAATGCCATGTGGTGTCATGGGGATGCAAAAGGACGCCGTGTTGTGCCACATGGTGCCACGTTGGTGCCGTGTTGGTACCACAGGATGTCATGCGGTGCCATAGGGATGTCATAGGTCACCATGTTGTGCCACGTGGTGCCATGTTGGTGCTGTGTTGGTGCCATAGCGATGTCATAGGACACCATGCTGTGCCACGTGGTGCCACATTGGTGCCCTAAGATGCCATGTTAATGCCATGTGGTGCCACGTGGTGTCATGGGGATGCCATAGGGCGCCATGTTGGTGCCATAAGATGCCATGTTAATGCCATGTAGTGTCATGGGGATGCCAAAGGACGCCGTGTTGTGCCACATGGTGCCACGTTGGTGCCATAGGGCGCCATGTTGTGACACATGGTGCCATGTTGGTGCTGTGTTGGTGCCATAGGGATGTCATAGGACACCGTGCTGTGCCATGTGGTGCCATGTTGTGCCACATGGTGCCACGTTGGTGCCATGTTGGTGCCATAGGGATGTCATAGCGTGCCATGTTGTGCCACCTGGTGCCACGTTGGTGCCATAAGATGCCATGTTAATGCCATGTGGTGCCACATGGTGCCACGTTGGTGCCATAGGGCACCATGTTGTGACACGTGGTGCCATGTTGGTGCTGTGTTGGTGCCATAGAGATGTCATAGGACACCATGTGGTGCCATGTGGTGCCATGTTGTGCCCCATGGTGCCATGTTGGTGCCGTGTTGGTGCCATAGGGTGCCATGCGGTGCCATAGGGATGCCATAGGGTGCCGTGTTGTGCCACGTGGTGCCACGTGGGTGCCATAAGATGCCATGTTAATGCCATGTTGTGCCACGTGGGTGCCATAGGGCGCCATGTTGTGCCACATGGTGCCACGTTGGTGCTGTGTTGGTGCCATAGCGATGTCATAGGACACCATGCTGTGCCACGTGGTGCCACATTGGTGCCCTAAGATGCCATGTTTATGCCATGTGGTGCCACGTGGTGTCATGGGGATGCCATAGGGCGCCATGTTGGTGCCATAAGATGCCATGTTAATGCCATGTAGTGTCATGGGGATGCCAAAGGACGCCGTGTTGTGCCACATGGTGCCACGTTGGTGCCATAGGGCGCCATGTTGTGACACATGGTGCCATGTTGGTGCTGTGTTGGTGCCATAGAGATGTCATAGGACACCATGCTGTGCCATGTGGTGCCATGTTGTGCCCCATGGTGCCATGTTGGTGCCGTGTTGGTGCCATAGGGTGCCATGTGGTGCCATAGGGATGTCATAGGACACCATGTTGTGCCATGTGGGTGCCATAGGGCGCCATGTTGTGCCACGTGGTGCCACGTGGGTGCCATGCCATCCCTCAGACGGCCGTGCCGTTGCTGTTCACGCTGTTTGAGCTGGCCCGGAACCCCGCGGTGCAGGAGGAGCTCCGGGCTGAGATCCGCACCGCAGAGCAGCACCGCAACGAGGGGATCCACAGAGTGCTGGGGGCAATGCCTCTCGTCAGGGCTGCCATCAAGGAGACCCTGCGGTGGGAACTGGGGGCACTGGGAGGGACTGGGAGGGAATGGGGGCACTGGGAGGGACTGGGAGGAACTGGGGGGCAACACCACCGAGGGCGCTGGGGGCGATGCCTCTCCTGAGGGCTGCCATCAAGGAGACCTGCGGTGGGAACTGGGGGAGCTGGGAGGGACTGGGAGGGGAATGGGAGGGAACTGGGGGCACTGGGAGGTACTGGGAGGGAATTGGGCACACTGGGAGGGGACTGGAAGGGAATGGGAGAGGACTGGGAGGGCACTGGGAAGGACTGGGAGGGAACTGGGGGCACTGGGAGGGAATGGAAGGGAATGGGAGAGGACTGGGAGGGCACTGGGAAGGACTGGGAGGCACTGGGAGGGAACTGGGGGCACTGGGAGGGAATGGGAGGAACTGGGGGGGCCATGCCTCTTGTGAGGGCTGCCATCAAGGAGACCTGCAGTGGGAACTGGGGGCACTGGGACGGACTGGGAGGGGAATGGGAGGGAATTGGGGACACTTGGAGAGAACTGGAAGGGAATGGGAGAGGACTGGGAGGGACTGGGAGGGGAATGGGAGGCACTGGAAGGGAACTGGGGGCACTGGGAGGGAATGAGAGGAACTGGGGGGGCAACACACCGAGGGTGCTGGGGGCGATGCCTCTCCTGAGGGCTGCCATCAAGGAGACCTGCGGTGGGAACTGGGAGGGACTGGGAGGGAACTGGGAGCACTGGGAGGGAACTGGAAGGGAATGGGAGAGAACTGGGAGAGACTGGGTGGGCACTGGGAGGGACTGGGAGGGAACTGGGAGCACTAGGAGGGACTGGGAGAGAACTGGGAGGGACTAGGAGGGAACTGGGGGCACTGGGAGGGAATAGGGGAGAACTGGGAGGGAACTGGGAAGGACTGGGAGGCACTGGGAGGGAAGTGGGGGAACTGGGAGGGAATGGGAGGCACTGTGAAGGTCTGGGGGGGAACTGGGGACATTGGGAGGGGACTGGGAGGAAACTGGGGGCACTGGGAGGTACTGGGAGGGAGCTGGGGGCACTGGGAGGGAACTGGGAGGGAATGGGAGGGGACTGGGAGGGCACTGGGGGCACTGGGAGGGAACTGGGGGCACTGGGACGGACTGGGAGGGGAATGAGAGGGGAATGGTGGGCACTGGGAGGGAACTGGGAGGCACTGGGAGAGAACTGGGAGGCACTGGGAAGGAACGGGGGCACTGGGAGGGACTGGGAGGGGAATGGGGGTAATGGGGGGAACTGGGAGGGACTGGGGGAGAACTGGGGGGGATTTGGGGACACTGGGAGGGACTGGGGGCACTGGGAGGGAACTGGGAGGGGGGGCCCCATTTGGGGTCATTTTGGGTGGGGGTCCCATTTTGGGGGCTTCATATTTGAGGACATTTTGGGGGGGTCGCATTTGGGGTCCCCATTTGGGGTCACTTGGGGGGGATCCGTATTTAAGGGAATTTTGGGGGTTCCCCATTTGGGGCCAATTTTTGGGGGGGTCCGATTTAGGGCCATTTTGGGTGGGGGTCCCATTTTTGGGGTCATTTTGGGGGGTCCCCATTTGATGACATTTTTTTGGGGGGGTCGCATTTGAGGCCCCCATTTGGGGCCATTTTGGTAGGGGTCCCCATTTGGGGTCACTATGGGGGGGGTCCCAATTTGGGGCCACTTTGGGT